>NC_088910.1:39450530-41950530 GCF_963576675.1 Euphorbia lathyris
TTGGAAGTGTCAGCTAGACACGATACCGACACGCAGGGTGCGGTTCAAGGATTAACTTAAGCTAGAGACCCCAAATACCTCAATGAATTTACGGACATCGGTGCATCTGGTAGAATGAGAAGTGTCCTAATCCGATCGAGGTATCAACGAGACAGAAACGACGACTTACTTGGTACGTGTCGAAGGTCAATTTGTTTCATAGCGCGAACCTGATGACGATATGTTTTATGAGAATCCCTAAAGATCTTATGTGGATATTTACGACGGATTGGGTTCATCACCGATATTTGAGATGACTGGAACCTATTACTATGAACAACTCGAAGAGCAACGAGGACGCAAACCAAGACCTTCGAGGTAAGTGCCAAATGTTGGACTTAGCCGCGGTATAAACAACTTGATACTACTGATATGAGCGAGACCCAAATAAGGACACATAGGGCATATGTCTCAGACTCGTAAATAAGGCAATTCGGAGTTTGGGGTGCATAGACAATAATACCAAGGGTGTAAGGGGAGCGTGTCGAGGATTTGACAACATAAACAAACCGCTGTTTGAGGCGTACTCAAGATATGAGTGACAATTTACAGGGCGTACGTTAAGAGTTTGACAGGAACCTCACGACATGAACGACTCAGTGTGTCAAGGTATGAGCGGGATGCTCGAGACGGCCCATAGGGTACGTGCCTAAGGGTGTGACTTGGACTTGATGACATGAATCACTCTATATGACAGGTACGGGCCAAAAGTTCAACTTGAACTTGTCGATACAAATGACTCGACATTGGGGGTGTAAGCAAGATGCACGTGATGACATATATGAACTTGCCCCAGATTCGACTGGAACTCAATGACATGAGTGACTCGACATTTGACATGCGAACAAGACGTACCGAACCGCGTATATGGGTGTGTGCCACAAGCTTAACCCTGACTGGATGGTATAAACGACTCAGTCTTTGATATGTGAGTAAGGTGCGAGGGATGACATACGGAACACGCGTCAAAGGTCGGTCCAGAATTGGATAGCCTAATAACATATTCGTGGGCTACAAATATTGTCAATGATAAGGCGACATGTGGGGCACATTTTGACAAGGCCCAACGTATGACTAAGGCACAAGCGGTGACATACGGGATATGCACCGAAAGCTGATACGTGTTCGAAGGACTAGTGTCACATGTTTGGAATACTGATGTGTTACGATATATGATGATACACCTGGTATGTCTCATATCGATTTGCCCATTTTTGAAGATGCGACAGCGTGTCTCAAGAAGGCCAAGGATGCGCGGGTTACTTTAGTACAATGACGTGTCGATATACAAGGTACGGCCGAGAGTACCAATGGGGCATGAGGATGACCTACTAGCTAAGAGGTTAGTGCAATGGATTTATTAGATGTGACGAGGTGACATATAAGGTGCCAGTTAAAACGCGGATGTGACACCATGACTTCGTGTGAAGCGTGCGTCAGAGGGTCAATGCGAACCTGGGGTCCGGACAGTGGGATGGTGTAATTATGACGACCCACATGGCGCACCTAAAGGTACAAATGGGAAGCGTGGACAACATACCAGTCAAGGGTTCGTTTCGAAGCTCAGGGTATTGCCCATAATTTTGAAATATGGAGGTGCTACGTATGGACTACCTCCCCAGATGCGAATGACGACAGGTAAACGAGATTCGTGTGAAACAGTTCACTCGACCCTAAGCTTTCGATCTTACAACCACGTAACTTTGGAGTATAGGTGCACGGCGCACCGACACACGTGGCATGTCTTAGCGTGCGAAGGTCATGATGGCAACCTACGAGGTGAGGGGCATGGATAATACAACAACGTAATTTGGAATCACTTAGTCATTGTGTATAGTGTGGCGACATCCGTGGGTATGTCTTGAGATACGAAAGGGAGGTGACGACGACCCGTGAGATTATGGTTCTATTTGAGATCAAGGTACCAGTCATAATCTTGAGATGTGTTGGCTAAGGCGTAGCGACATACATGGTATGTCTTGAGACATAAGTAGGACGTGTATGAGACATGTGACGAATGGTTAATTTGAGTCTCGGGAGGAACCGATGCCATGATAATGTTTCTTTTTTTGAACTATCGATAAGTTATCGGCGATGTGGCGACACACATAGTACATCTCGAGTCGACCATGCGAAAAGTGAACAGAATTTGCCCCACGATGCGAATGTTATGACAAACGAGGTACGACCACCAAGCAGTTTGGATCTAGCAAGGATGCATATCTAACGAACAGTATTCCTAACCATGATAGAGGGAGGCGGAGTACGTCATGACACATGGGACATGTCTCCGGATAACTTAAACACGGTGGAAAAGATGCATCACGATGCACATGGCATACCCCCTAATGGTATAAAGAGGACGATAAAGATGTGCGCGGCATATCCCACACAAAGTATAACATGACAAAGACGTTGGGAATACCTCAAGGTCTAAAGGTGCTCCTCCGGACTAATATATGAGACACATCACAACATGCGGGGTAGACCTTTTGACGGGCATGCGAGACATGGTAAAGACGCGAGATACATTGTGATGTATAGGGTACATCTTCTGTCAGGCACCTCGCAAGGCGAGAACTCAAATCATGATATACGGGGTATGGCTCTAGACTAGCGTATCTGATATGGAAGACGCATGTGCGACCTATCGCGACGTATGACCTTGGCAATAACCGAACGTACGCGATGCACGGCGGTCCATCGAGTACATGTCTTGACTGGTCTATAGCTGACGTGATGGAGATGCCTGGGACACTTCACGATATGGAAGATGGGACGAGGTAAGGACGTATGGGATACGTCACGGCCGAAATGGTATGCCTTTCATCTAACGTACATAGCATGGTGAACAAGCACCTGACATGCCCTGACATATGGGGCATGCAACTCATGCCCCTCGCTTGGCGCAAGGAATGAGGCGAAGATGTACAGGATGCGTTATGACACATATAGTACACCTTCTGACCGGTGTGTAATGACATGGTAGAGACACAAGGAATGGGTCATAACATACGAGGCACAACACGGAAAAGACATATGGGATATGTCACGACATAACAGGTACGCCTCTTGATCGGTGTCTGAATGATTAATGGAAGATGCATGGGGTGCGTTGCGTCTCATGGAGTATGACAAAGTAAAGATGCAAGGAATACATCACCCCATGACAAGTGGGACTCATGACGGGTGGACACGTGATGACACGACACAGCAAGGATATAGTGGGCACGCCACCAGAGAATGGTACGCCTCTTGACAGGGTAAGGACGTATTGGAGGTGTCGTGACATACGGGGTATGCCAAAACAAAGGCGTATGGGATACGCCATGACATAAGGGTTGTACCTTCTGACTAGTGCCTGGGATACGAGAGAAATGTACGAGGTAAGCTACCATACATACAGTATGCTAAGGCAAAGACGGATGGGATACATCACAACATAATGGACATGCCTCCTAGCTAGCATACAAACGACACGGTGAAGATGCACGAGACATGCCAAGGACGCATAGGATGCATCCCAGCACCTAGGTATGACAAGGCAAAGATGTATAGGATACGTCACGACATAACTAGTATGCCTCCAGAATGACACGCGACGTTGGGGTCGACTCTTTCTCACATTCCTAATAAATATGTCCTAAGTCTATGAAACCTAATATAGCTGCACACAATTTGGTCAGCATGCAACGCTCTATATGGTACGACTGCAATGATTTGTTAAGCATAGAATGCATTATGACTTAAATCTGACTTGATTGATGTACAAACAGATAGAAATCCATACGAACAAACTAGTTAGCGAAAATCGTACATAACGCGTAATTAGATTACAATAAGAAAATGTTAGATAATAATCACAATCATCACATCATCTCTCTTCCATCCTTATTCCTCCACACACTCGCTGGTCCAAGTCTCTTTCCTAGGATTTTGGTATGGGCTCACATCATGGTCCAGAGGACGCGTGATACCGTCGATTATTGCGGAAAAATAAATCACTCATCAGACAATACAGTTCGTTTTGATGTACCACGTTCAGTGACTAAGAAATCGACCAAGTTGGATTGTTCTTTCGGAATAACTCGTCTTTTGTCCTTTCGCGAGACGCATTAGTTCGGGTTTTGACTCCCTTTGAGCGTATCTCAGTTTTTTAGACGTGGTTCGAGTTATTCTTCTAGTCCAATCGTTCGTTATCATCCATGACTCGTTCCCTTTTATTCACGTGGATTCGTGTCTCGATTTTTGGATTTACAACGGGATCTTTTGAATCTATCGAGAGACGTAACCACGCGTTTATTTAGTGATGGAATCACTTTTGAATTTAGGGAACAGACTCATCGCGTAACGTGTTTGTTTTTAGCGTCGAGGATCCGTTTGCTCATTTTAGCTACGTGAAAAGACGGCGAGTTTTATTTGAGCGCACGGTAATCTTTCGGCTAGCAACAAATCTTTATTCTTTCCAATTTACGGGATATATCATCTTAGTGTGGTTATAGAAAATCAACATTTCGTCGAATCGCGTGTTTGTTCGAGGATATCACCGTTCTTTTTCATTTGGGCGCGAATTAAGCAAACATGTACATCGGGCCATATTTCTTGCAGTTTTGGTAACGGTCGAAATGATCGAGTCGTTAGTCAAAACCCGCAGTCTCGTCCATATGGCGCGATTATGCGGTTTGGTTTGATTCGGCTTCGAGATTTTAAACGGGGTATACACTCGTTCGAGGCACGTATTCAACGGTATTGGTTTATTTTCTTTAACTACCCTCGGGATTGGTATATATCGTAGACTCGGAATGATTTTGGTCGTTTAGTTCATTTTTCTTTTCTTTTATTTTCTTAGTCACCTTTGCGGACACATCCATTTCTCTTAAGAACGACACGAGGCATAACGTAAAAGCTCGTCTTTTATTCGGAAGGGACGGGCTACTTATGCGAAACTTTTCACGTTATACCAGGGTCGTTCGAAACAGAAATGTTCTTTATTTTCGTTTCATTATGATCTCATTCTATCCTAATTTATTTAAAGAATATGAATAACGGCTACTGTTAATATAGTCTTTTGAATCGAGATATAACTATCCTTAACACCAAACCAATTCATACTAATACGTGCTTACGTCATAACGTATTTCCTGAACATGTGCCTTCGTCGGGACACCGAAAGGGACAAGGCGGGCCGCACATGTTCATTCATATGAGATGACTAAGTCGTCTTTAGTTCAAATCGTTTCGATGTTTTAGGGTAATTAGTATGTCGATTCACGAGTATATATTAACGCATCGTCTCATTTTCTTTACATACTTTAGGATTAGACACGTATCATGGCGGTTTGAAAACATGAAATGATTCATTTATCACATCAAAAATAGTAACGGGTAATCCTATGGAAACTTCTAAGGCTACTATATGCTGACACGGCTGAGCGCGGGACCTCACAGGACCGCACAAATTCGCCCCTAACGAATGGATGGGGACCCTTTGGCGCCTTACTGTAAGGGGGAACTTACACTAGCCTCTTTCGAGCGACGAATGGACTCTCGCTAGAGGTTTCGCGGAAATTACCCAAAAGGTTTGCAATAATGCACATGAATGCATACGAAAAGAAGTAACACGATCCGTCCCCGTTAAGGGCTTAATACACGCCTTCCGGAATCAAATTTCTCGCTTCCCCAGCAGAGTCGCCACTTGTTAGACGAGGTGCCGCGGCCTAAATCTCCCGGGCGGACCGGGGGGTGGACAACCTCATGGCGACGTAAGCGGTGATTGGCGCCGAAAGCAACCAATCGTGGAATCAAGCTGCTCGGCAGGACCAGAGCTCGGAGATATGGAAGAGTCGCCACCCACGAATGGGAAAATGAACACCGATCCCTTACGGGAGACCGGTGTGGGTTCGGGAAACTTAGGTACGAGCCGAGAAGGCTAGCTCCTTTCTAGAGAAAGGCTACTAGGCACCCCGACATCGCCCGGTTATGAACCACCGGCCTCCTACTCAGCATGTTAGGCGATAACGGACTAATCGTATACTTCTTTAAGTTTAAAATTCATTTGAAACCTTTTCTTTCTCTTTTTAGAAACCGTTTTGAGCATATATTATTGAAAAGCCACATTGGTAAAGAATCACCCATTTACATTATACATACACAGAGAAGGGGGGAAGAAAGAAGTGATTTATTTACAACCTGGTTTACATGTCGTGTCGCGTGTTTATACTAACTTATTTCCCAGAATGAATTTATTTACATGGTTCGCACCTTAATCGCCGTTGGAACGATTTAGGTGCGTGTCAAAACCCCGTTTGATGAAGTTTACCCGAATCGCCGTTGGAACGACTCGAGCATTTGAAAACGTGGCGATAAAAACCTTTAATAAGAAAACGTGGTTAAACATACAAGTCAATTTATTTTGTACAAATCATTTAAGAAAACGATTCAAAACTCTATTATTCACAAAAGAAACAACTTTAATTACAATGTCCGCTTAATCCGCCGTTGGAACGGACTAAGGTTTTAAAACGTGGTGTTTTGAGAAACGATTTTGAAATGTCAAGAAAACTCTATTTATTGAGATTAAGAACCTCTAAAAATTCATTAGTTTAAATAATTAAATTGAAAACTCCTTTGTGACTTATTTTCCCCTTTTCTTTAATGAATCTTTACTTGTCATAATTAAAACAATAAACCATTGAATCACAAGTCACTCCCAAATAAAGCCCATTTGAAATAGGGACCCATAAATGGTCCAAAAGAATAAAAGAAATAATATAAACATATATATATATATACATTTCAATCAAAAAGAGAATATGAAATAAAAGTTAATGGAAAAAGATTATATTATACATATATGAAAATACTAAACATAACACATTTATACTTTAAACATTTGAAAATAGTAACTAAAACTCTTAAATAAGAAAATAACATTTATCCCCAAAATAGTTTTTCTTAATAATAATTGATATAGCCCAAAATATCCCAAAACTATATATATACATAACTAATATAGTTTTAAATGTCAAAAATAATATATATTCACCCGAATATCTACTAATTATCCCCCAAAATGCCCAAGTAAATAACATTTAAAATAAAATCTAATATAACTCAAATGAATGAAAAAGAGAATATATATATACATATACTTATAATTAAAAATAGAATGAAAAGTGATATAAAAATATCCTAAATAATTATACATACTAAATGTCTAAAATAATTTGAAAACATATATTACATAACTATACATATATGTATAAAGGATTAAAAGCTTGAAAGTTAAGAAAAATGGACTAAAATGGCATTTTTTACATTCTGGCAGATTTACCGACGGAACATCCATCGGTAAACAGCAATTAGTGACAGAAACGGCAAATTACAGCAGCACTCCAATTATTTCCAGATTTATTCAAAAGCTTTAAATTAAATCTAATTCAATCGTTTTGGATTTCCGAACTACCAAAAATGGATCATAGTCAATAACGGAAATTTCTAAAACGACGTTTTTATTTTAAAACGTTATTTGGAAGTTCTTTGAATTAAAACTTATAATTACAACGTTTTCAATACCCGAACTATCTTTTTATCGGATCACGGTTCGTATTGGGATATCAAAACGAGGTTTTTTATTTTAAAACAAAACCGAATTTTATTCAACACGAGACGAGAATTAAATAAATACGCTAATTAAATAAAACGTGATAAAATAAATGAATAACTAAATAAATAAAAACTATAACATAAAAAATAAATAGAAGAAGAAAATAAATTAAATAAAATAAAAGAGTCTAGTCCTCGGATAATACCTTAAATTCGGTATCTGACAGTTGAAGCCGATTGATTCCACGAGTCGTGATTTTCCGTTTTTTTAGTAAAAATTTAACTTTGGAAAATTTGGATTTTTTTGGGGAAAAAAAATATTTTCTCCAAAAAATTGACTTTCTCTCTCTAAAAATGTTTAGAGTGAGAAAGCTCCAAAAATTTCCCTCCTCCCTTTTGCATTGGGATCCGTGCCCCTTATATAGGGAAACGGGTCCCGGAAACTTTGGGCGACGCCCGAGCAAAATTGGGCGTCGTCCAAAGCTGTTGTGCGGCCGCCCAACGATTGTTGGGCGGCCGCCCAACAATTGTTGGGCGGTCGCCCAACGCGCGGTTGGGCGCGCGCGCCCAACTGCCGTTGGGCGTCCGCCCGACGCGGTTGGGCGCTCGTGCCCCCCTACCTTTGGGCTTCCGCCCAACGACACTCGCTCAACAGCCGTCGGGGCGCGCCTCGCGCCGTCGGGCGTGCACGCCCCGCGGCCGTCGAACTCGTGTTCCGCGTCGTCGGGCGTTCACGCGTCGTGACCGCCGAACGCGTGTTCCGCGCTGCCGGTTGCACACGTCCCCTGGCCGACGAGCGCGCGTCCCGTGCCGCCAAGCTCGTGCCTTGCTCGGACACCGAGCGCGTACTATTCATGGTTGGGTGCGTGCGTCCGACAGACGTCGAGCGCGTGCTTTGCGTCGTCGAGCGTGCGTCCGACTGTCGTCGAATGCGCGCCAGCCACCGCTAAGCACTCGCACCGTGCCGTTAAGCATTCACGAGCTATCCGATCGACAACAGCGACCGACTGTAACTTATTTATTTTATTATTTTTGAAACTTTCGGAATCAATCGCTTCAACCGTCTTGTTTTCAGGTTTTCGTCACAGGTCCTCCGACTCGGTGTCTACAATAGCATGAAGGATCCATTTACTAAAGGACAAAGTCTGCCAATCTTCTGCACCAATAATTGAAGCCTCGAAAATACAAAGAAGACTAATTCCAAGAATCATGGGTCAATGGATTATTGGTAAAAGACAACTGGCACAAAAAGACAAGTCTGATGCAAGAAGACAAAACCTGACGCCTGAAGAAAACAGAGGAAGGGAATGGCGGAACAGACTGAAGCTGACCAGAAGCTGTCTGTTAAAGAGCCGTTTTGGACTTAACGGCTAAATCATCTCAAATGATCCAATATTCAGAAATTCATCTATAAAAGGACAATGGTAGTTCTTGGATCACTTGCCCAAGTATCAAAAGAAAAATACAAGAGAGAAAATTCTGAAAGCACTCAAATACAAAAAGATCTTACACCAACTTTTCTATTCTCTGTGTAAATGCTAGATTGATTATTTTGTAATCATCTAAAGTGTTCTTTAGTTGAAAAAGAACAAGTGTGTGATCAATAGGAATATTGAGAGTGTTGAGCTGAGTACTTGGTTGTAAGTATTCAGTGGTAGAAAAATCTAAGTGCTGGGTTGTAGTACTTAGTAGGAGCTGAGTAGACGAATAGAGGACATACTCTTATATACTCATTGCCTTGTAAAGGGTTTGTGCTCTACCTTGAAAGAGCTCAGTATTGGATTGAAAATCCCAGGAGGAACTGGGGACTGGACGTAGGCAGAGAGGCCGAACCAGGATAAGTCGTGCTGAGTAACTTCTAAACTCTCTCTCTCTCTCAATATATATATATATGTGCATGTGTTGCTTGTTGTATTTACTCAGCTTATAAATTGTTAAAACTGAAACTGAGTAAATCTGAGTGCTAAGTTGGAAGCTGACCTTTCAAGTGTCAATTCCCAACTCTCAAGTCAAGCAGTCTTAGTCAGCATAGAACTAAAACTGTCTGACTAATCAAACGCCCGTGCTGACCAACACGCTCACTTATCAAACTCTTAAAACAACATTAAGTCAGCATAATTAAAAGCGAAAAAAGTTACATTAGTTCCTAACCCCCCCTTGGAAATAATTACTAGGGACCAACACTTGCTTCTTCTCCAGATGTAAGGTTTTGGGCCTTCATGGTCGCAATAGGAATACGAAATGAAGAAGGCACCAAGGAAGAGTTTAAGTTCAAACTCGAAGTTCTCTCGAAAGAAGAAGTAGAAGATGAAAGGAGCATTCAATAAACAAAAACTCAGGAAAGAATGGAAAGATTACAGTATAAAGATGAACTTACATGAAAAATTGAAAGGTAGATCAAAGTTCTGCAGATAATTGAAGAAAATCATAGAGAGCAAAAATGAAGATGAAAGAAGTTGAAAGGAAAGCCTTTTCTATTTAGTGAAATGATTAAATAGTTTCGAAATCCGTGTTGAGAACTGCCACCTGTAAAAACGTCATTGGCCTAGATAAAGGTGCATGTCAGGTGCAATAAATGCTAATAGCATGCGAGGAAGCTGAGAAGTCCTAAAGAACTTAAAAGACCATTTAGGGAAGGCTTCTGATAACATCCGCCATGAAACATGAAGGACTAAGCTGGATATATTCCCTAGCAAAGAGGGCTTAAAGGGAGAAAAGGCCCGCCTCCAAGATATATGGCGTACAGATAAAGATACGGTGTCGTCTTGAGCATTCCTTCTTACGATCCGCCACATAGCACATAACAGGAATACGATGTCGTCTCGTAGAGCTCCACTTATGATCCGCCTTAGTTGGAAATATGGTGTCGTGCTAGGGATACTTACAAAGATCCGCCTAAGAGGGGCAAAAAGGGAATTCGCCTCATATGGCAATTCCCCTCTAGAAGAAGCAGAGGATTATACGGCGTAACTCACTATCATTTAACTAGCATTAATAATAGCTCAGAACCTGCCAAAACTCGGAGGTTAGAGGATGGAGTTAAACTACATTGAAAGAGCATTACTCTTCATTAAAGGGACATTAAAGAGAAAGTTATTACAGTTATCACTCAAACTTGTATAAATACCCTTGTAACATGACAACAAAGGTACACTTACACACTCTTCTTAGCTTTGCTTTGTCATTACAGTTTATTCTCTTAAGAAGTTTACTGACTTAGGCATCGGAGTGCCCCCGGCCGATCCCAACGGCGCCTCCCAGGGACGCTTTACGGTGCTGCTAAATCTACACAATATCAAAGCGCTTTGATTCCTTTATGATTAGGTATGGTTATTCTAGGAGCCAATATGATAGTTTTGTTTATTCCACAAAATTTAAATAGCTTGTTTATTTGTTACTCTATGTCGATGATATGCTAATAGTTGCCAAGGATATGTTTGATATCAACAGATTGAAAGAAAAGCTGAGTAGTGAATTCGAGAGGAAAGATTTGGGAGCTACCAAAAAGATTCTTAGTATGGAGATCCATAGAGATACATCTACAAAAAAAATTTATTTAACTTATAGAAGTTTTGTTGAAAAAGTGTTTGAGTGATTTGGCATGAAAAATGCTAAACTTGTAAGTACTCCAATTGCTGCTCATTTCAGACTTTCTGCTGACCCGTCTCCATAATCCAAGAAGGATATTGAATATATGCCACATGTACCTTACTCTCGTGTTGTTGATAGTATCATGTATGTGATGCTTTATACCCATCTTGACATTTCACATGCAACCACTATAGTCAGTATATATATATATATTCAATCATGGTAAAGATCATTGAAATGCAGTGAAATAGATTCTAAGATATTTAAAGGGTAATACTAACGCTTGTTTAAAACTTAGAAGGATTTAGAACATGGTGACTGGTTATATTGATTCAGCCTACGTAGGTAATCCTGATAGAAGGAGTTCCATCACAGGTTATGTGTTACCTTTGGTAGTAATGCTATTAGTTGGAAAGCTACTTTACAGCCTACAATTGCATTATCCATTACTAAAGTAGATTATATGGCTATAATTGAAGCTATAAAAAAATCTATTTGGTTATAAGGTTTGGTTGGTGAGCTTAGCTTAAATTTACAGAAGATTGTCATTCACTGTAGTAACTAGAATGCTATATATATGACAAAATGAAAGAACTAAACACATTGATGTGAAGTACCATTTCCTTCTCGATATTAATTCTGAAGAAAATATTAGCGTTAACAAAATTGGTACTACAGACTATCGAGCCGACATGACGATGAAGCCTCTTCCAACAACTAAGTTGAAGCATTGCTTGAACTTGATCGATATTGGTAAGCGCTTTATGGCGAAAGAAGACTTTTGTTAAATTTCAAATCGAGGTGGAGATTTGTGAAATGTGATTTGAACTTCGACGGTGGCAAAGTATATAGCCACCATTTTTGAATCAATTTTCTGCGTGTTCATCTATATTTTTTTACTTGAATATTCAACCATTCACATTGACAAATTGAGTCATATTTTTTCTATAAATACCATGCAGTATCTTAGGTTTTAGGCATACAAAGCAACCAATAATTATATTGTTACTTAAGAGAAATTCTTTTTAAAAAATTGTGAGATTTTGGGTGTATTGAAATTGGAGAATATTTAAGTGTTATTTTCTCCATTCATTTTTTACCATTTCCATTTCTTTAGTAGAATAATTTTCAGTCGAAGATAAATACACTAATAAATCACATAAATTTCTATATCATTTATTTTATTATCATTTTTTAATTTGTTTATCATCTTATCTATTTAAATAAATATTTTATTTATTCTTTCAAAAAAAAATATTTTATTTAACAATATCCATAAAATTAACTTTCAAAATAGATGAATAATGAGAAGCCATCCATCCAATTTTAATCACATCACAACTAACATTAACATGAACATTAACATGTGCAACACATCGAATAAAAATGGAATATCCTACAAATGGATCATTTATATTTTATTTTTATATCCATGGAAAATGTGTTACATGTATTATTTAAATTAAATGAGTCAAACCTAAGGATAGTAATCCATGCTTTCTTTGTTCTTGGAATTCAAAACATCCCATTTTCTTAAACCAATGCCCCCCCATACAAATGCTCTTTTCATCCCCCAACTTATTTGTCCTTTTCCATCACAACAACTTACTCTATTTTGAAGGCAATTTTAATATTTAATCATTCACACAAATATTCAATCCAATTCTTCCTTTTAAATACTCAAATTGAAGATAAAATATTTTCGGTAAATGGTTTGATTCATTAGCATAAAAAATGAAAAAGGGCAAAAACATCTTATGGGATTCTCTAATTATTCTAATTTTAGTTTATTGAACTCATAATATTTTATTTCAATTCAATAAATTTGTAACCTTTTATTTTTTTTTTGTCACTGCAACTTTAAGTAATAATTAACATTTTATATTATTGTTGGGGTGAAAATAAATTTTCAATTTTTATTAATAAAAAAATTAGTATAAAAATAAGAGAGAAATAAAAATGAAATAATAAAATTAGAGCTAAAGAAAAGAAAATAAAAAAACAATGTAAGCTTCTGATTTTTAACATTAAAGACCTTTAAAACCTTATTTTTTCGGGGTACCCAATGATGAAATTTCATTGCGACTATGTGAAATCCTACATCTACCGATCGAAATAAAGCTAGAGAGTATTTATAGAGCTCAAACAAAATCGTATTGAAAGAGTTATGGTCAGACGAAAATGACGGTTCACAATAAAAAACCAAACAGAGGGATCTTGCTGTAACTACATGGAATGTTGCATCTACTGATTGAGACAAAGCCGGAGAATATTTGTAGAGCCAAATTGAGTGAGATATGATCCGTTGAAAAAGACAAATCATGATAAAAACGTGACTGAGTTTGCAAATCCTATTTTCCGCCCCTCAATTTCCATTAACCCATGTTCTTGCTTCAAATGTGTGAAATTAAAATAGTGGATTCATGGGTAGTGATTATAGGAAGTCATGAGTGGTGGGAGTTACAAAAATTAGCTATAAACAGAGCCTTAATCCTTCATTTTCAAATCTCAACAATTCAAACAAAATCTCGACATAAAACTTCTCTTTAACTCGAAATTCTTAATTTCATCCATCAAATTAATTTTTTCAAGCTTCAGTCCTCATCCGAAGCTCTCAATTTCATTCCCAAAGCAATCAATTTGATTAATATATAATTTGCAATATTCTCTTCTCTAACGCTTCAAAGCTTTATTTGTCAATTTCAATTTTCATGGTTGTTACACCAAACTCTAAATAAGCAATTCATTAACCCCGTTTTCAAGCTTTTAATCCAAATTCACAAACTAATTCAAGCTCAAGTGAATTGGGTTGGTCTATTTTGATTTTCACTTTTTGTTACGCCATTTTTTAAGTTCTCAAAACTTCATCTTTCACCGTCATTTTCATTTTCTTAAGCTTCCAAATCATTAATCTCAATTTTTTAGACTTTCACTTTGTTTAATTGGGTAAATTACATAAGTGGTATACAATTTTTATCCATAATCACACTTTGGTGTACAACTAAAATTTTGTCACACTAAACTGTACAACCTTTTAGTGACCTCTCACTAAAGTGTACAGCCGATAATTTTGACCGGTCAACGCCTGGTCAACATGCCACCTCATCACTTTTAACCCCCAACAAATAAAAATGAATCCCACCTAATATTAAATAACTAATTTACCCTTAATTATATTTTCTTTTATTTTTATTTTTCTTTCGCATTAATTCCCTAAATTCTCTCTCCTATCTCTCTCTCTCTCCTGCCTCCGGCTCTTCCATCGTCTTCACCGCTTATGCCTCTGCCTCTTCCATCTTCACCTCCGCCTCTTCCCTCTTTCTCAATTTTTATCTCTCTGATTAACTTGAGAATTAAAAAATGGCGAGCTCATGCTTTTCTCTTTGTTTGATAATGGTGTTGATGGCCGGATCCGCAATCGCAAAGTCGTCGTCTTCATCACCTTCAACTTCACATACTAGATTGCCGCTTACTACACCACCACCAGTAGTATCTGCTCCTACTCCAACTCCAGTTGTGAAACCGCCGGTTTCTTCTCCTTCTCCGTCGAGTACTGCTACTCCTCCTCCGGTGAATGCTCCATCTCCGGCTACTATTAACTCTCCTCCATCTCCTACTCTTACATCAGGTTCTCCTTTTCCGTCTGCACTCCCGCCACCCACCCTTTGTTTCCGATCTCAAACTCAGTTTTAGCTCGATTTTGAAATGTCTGAGAGAGATGAGAGAACACCGACTTCACTTATAATAAGAGCAGAAATACAAAATTTGTACTCAACCTTTTCATCTTCCTAGTTTTCTTCTTTTTAATTTGAGGAAAATCTATTGATGTGAATGGATTTTAATTAATTGAAATTTTATATCTGATAATATTCTTATGTTTTATCATTGGTGAAGACAATGGAAGAGCTGAAGACGGAAGCAGGAGTGACTGGTAGTGGTGGAGGCGGAATTGAGAGATATGAGAGAGAATTTAGGAGAGAGAAAAGATGAAATTAATATAAAAGAAAAATAAAAAATAAAAAATAATATAATTAAGGTTGAATTAGTCTTTTAATATTAGGTGGGACCCATTTTTGTTTGTTATGAGGTTTGATAACAGGTAGCGAAATTCTGATCTACTTCCGTCCCTGTGGGGGCGTCGTTGGGTTCGACGGGGGGAAGCTCCGATGCCAAAGTCAGTAAGATGAATCAAGGAAACAAACTGAATTGACAAAGGTTATAAGAATGTGTACCTCGATAGCCTAGGGGATCGAGCTATATATAGCTGGGAAGTTGTAACCTTTAGGTAACTAGAAAGTCTCCATTAATGCTTCATTAATGGCGGTTACGAGTTATCCTTAACCTGACGGTTTAGCTAATTAATAACTCATTAATGATCTTTTATGGCCGAGTCGCGGCCAGCCGTTATAGAGGCGAATGGAGAGATTCGCCTCATAGATCCGCCAGTGGATCTCTTGGAGCTGATCCGTGGAGATCCGCCAGCCAGCTTCCCATTGGGGATCACTACGTGGCGTACTTTGAGGTGAATATCTCTTTTGGTCCTTAGGATAATATCTCGATGTTATCAGAAGCCCCCCCAAAATGCCCTTAAAGTCCTTTAGGGCTTTTGGACTTCCGCGCGCCGTCATAAACACTTGCATTAATGAGCACACTGTTCAATGCCATTGGACGATCGACACGTGTAGTGGACACACTGTCCCAGGAAGGAGAAAACTCTCTTCTTCTTCTTCTTGCGCTTTCTCTTTCTTTCTCATTTCTTCCTTTTTCTCCTGCACTCGAAGCTTTTTTTTGGGACTTCTTCAGAGTTTCGCACCAAGCTTCCGATTTCTCATGTAAGTTCATTTTCTTTCGCTTAACTTTTTCCTGGATGTTTAGAAGTTCGTCTTCATCTTCTAGATCAACTTCAGAACTTTTTAATTCAACCTCCCCTCCTGAAATAGAAGTCGATTTTAGTTGGACTACTTCGTCATCGGAGAACTCTTCTTCTTCCGAGGGCACGATTAACTCTGATTTAGCTGGGTTTAGTAACTCGGCGTGTAATCATTATCAAACTCGTTCCACTAGGAACCCGACTCTTTTTCCTTCTGTCTCCGGCGCTGTTCCGGCCGGTGCATCCAGGTGGTTTCCGGGGACAATGGCCTCTTCTTCAATTCCTCCTAAGAAAAAGAATCCCCGAGCGGAGTCTACTCCGTCTCGTATGAGCACCGCGGATCTAGTGGATCTGGCGAATCGCTTCCCCTGGATCAAGAACTATGAAACTCAGCTTGCCGCATCTCATCAACGTCCTTCCTGTCCGCCTAGTGGTTTCCTTACAGTATACTATAGTCACGTGGAGAGAGGATTCCTACTTCCTCTTCCAAAGATGATGGCGGACATCCTCTCCTACTTTGACATCACGGTTAGCCAGCTACATCCCAACTGCTGGTTGGATATCGCTTTAGACTGCTACCTCGCCTCAAATTTAGGAGTAGTATATACGGGTCGTATCTTTAGAGCTTTTCACAAACCATCAAAACGGAAGTCCGAATCCTATCTTTCGTTCGCCAAATTCGGAGTGTATTCGCCCTTTAGTGACAAAATGTCCAATGTTCATTGCTGGGATGAGAGATTCTTCTACGTGAAGATAAAAGATGGCGAACCACTGGGTTTCCCTTCATTTTGGAATCCCAGGCCGTTGCATATGGCGGGCGATATGCGAATTTTAACGGATAGTGATGAGAAGGTGGCGGAGCTCATGAAGCAGATCAAGGCGGATGCATGGACATATGCGGATGCCTTAGCTTTCATGATGAGTGATATTCCATTGATTCGCCGGGAAGGGGATCAATTCATTTACTCAAAGATTACGCAATTTGACCAAGGTACCTTTCATTTCTTCGTGAACTTTGATTATTTTAATGTTTTCCTTGGCAGGGGTTTATCTAAGGCCAATCACGCTCTTGCAGAGAAGCGTAAGAAGTTTCTGGAGGCTGAAGCACGCAAGAAAGATCAAGTGGCGAATCCTCAAGCGGATACTGGAAAACGTCCTGCAGAAACAGTGGTTGAGCCGCCACTAAAGAGGAGGAAGCCTAACACCACTGGAGGTCTTAAGCTTATGGCGGATGCCCTGAGGTTCGCCAAGCCTGCTGGGGAGATTGCACAGGTAGGTTACTTTTGATCTTTATTTGTTCATTAAGTTTTGGACTTGAGTTCTGACCCTAGAACGTTTGTGTAGACGGCGAAGCCCGATATCGGTGGATACTGGTCCACCAAATTTGGAGCCCAAGGTTCTTTCGAGAATGAATCCATTCTAAACGATTTGGATGAGGCCTTGGGTCAGGTGGGCGAAGTGCAGAGGAACTATAGCCAGATTCCTGGTTCAATTCATGCCCAAAAGGGGAAGACGGAGCTCCTTTCGGTGAGTTTCTTTAGAAAGGATGCAGACAATATTAGTTCCTTAATCCTTTTCGCCTTTTGATTGAATCGTTTGTTTTTGGACAGTTGTATGCTCGCCTACGTACTATGGAAACTGAGCTCCTTCAGAATGTGGCGGATAAGGCAACTATCGAGAGGCTAGAGAAAGAGATAGTGGAAGCCAATTCCACTATCGCTTCTGTTAATGCAGGTCTTGCTTCTGCGAATGCCAACCTTGCTTCCGCCACAGCCGCCCTAGTTCTCAGGGATGAGGAAATTAAGAGGTTAAAGGCAAAGATTGTGTCTGATGCCAAAAGCCATGAAGACGCCCTTGGAGAAGCTGAATACATGGAGGGTGAACAAGCCTTTTATTATGGCGAGATGCTTATGGCGTACTTCTCCTTGGCGCATCCTGAGACTAACTTCACCGATCCGCAATTCGCCGTTCCCGAACCAGAAGATGTGGTGAAGTTCAATAAAATGTCAGATGCTAAGGAGTACCTCCGTGATTATGTTCGGAGATGGATGAAGGGGCCTGTGGAAGAAACCAAGCCCTCTACTACGGTCTTGGCGGATGAGCTTGAAGAAGTGCCCCTCAAGGCGGATGCAGGACCAATTCCTGATCAGGATCTTCCCCTTGGTCCCACATCTTTGGTGGATAAGGAGGTATCTCCCGATGGCGTGTCTGCGGATGTGGAGAAGGAGGATCCCCAAGCAAGCTCTGTGGGCGAAGAAAGCGCAAAGGAGGATGCTCCTATTGTTGCTTAGCTTGCTTTTATTTGTGACATTGTAAAAACATTTTTAAGTACAATTTGTTTTGATCCTTTATGGAAGCTATGTTATTTTACCTTTACGTTTGCGTAAGGAAATATATAGACATCTAGGATTTGAAGTAGGTGGCCAGCCATACTCCATTTTATGAACCTTTGTGAAGGTTAGAAGCTGTTCTATTCCTTCTAGAGGAAGTAAAGCTGCCCAGGGGATCAATTTGCTACCTATCTTTGAGGTGAAATGATCCGCCCGTAGGACTTGTGAATCCTTCTCTGGAAAGGATAAGAGAGTGTAAAGACCTTGCGTCCAAGGATCGTTTTAACTCTATTGGAGATTGAGATTCACTCACAAGATTGATCTTCTTATGCTTTTAAGGCATCGAGGACGTATCTCTAAGATAGCGATACATTGTAAATGTGGAGAGCGTTGGATGCCCCCCCCCTCTTTTTAAGACTGGAATATTGATATTGCTGCAGTAATAAAAAGAACACAGATAATAGAACAAATGATGTTTATTAATGGGAGAAATGCCTTGTTACAGCAGGTAGGTCTTATAGGTGAGCCTCGTTAAAACCTTTAATAAGAAAAACCACATGGGAAAAAGCTTATTAAAGGAAAAAGAGTACTCAAGACCGTATATACACTTCATTTTCTGACAAAATATTTACGGAGATTTTGGAGGTTCCATGTGCGTGGCAATGTATTGCCCTCCATGTCCTGTATTTTAAACGTGGCAGATCCAATCTTGTCCACTATCTGATATGGACCTGTCCAGTTGAGTCCTAACTTGCCCTTGCCTTCTCGAGATTGGACTTTATCAGCTTTACGGAGCACAAGATCTCCCACATTTAGATCCACAAGCTTGGCATTTTTATCATGGTAAGCCGCAATCCGCTGTTTGTATGCTGCCATGCGTACATAGGATTGATCCCTGCGATCTTCTATCTGATCTAGGTGCTCCCTTAGCCGTTTGTCGTTGTCCTCCTCACAATAAAAGGCCACTCGATCACTGGGGACCTGTATTTCGACTGGAATAACGACTTCAACGCCATGAGAAAGGGCGAATGGTGTTTCCCCCGTAGCCGTCCTCGGGGTGGTACGATAAGCCCATAAAACACTTGTCAGCTGATCCGCCCACTTCTTATCATGCTCTCCCAATCTCTTCTTTATCCCCTTCACGATCGTCCGATTAGTAACTTCAGTCATTCTATTGGACTAGGGATAATAAACGGAGGCGAATCTGTTCAGGATGCCCAACCCTTCACAGAAAGCCTTGAATTCGCCACAGTTGAACTGTGTTCCATTATCGGTGATGATGGTATGTGGAACACCGTATCTTCCTACGATGTTGTCTTTGATGAATTCCACCACTCGTTCTGCAGTAATGGAGGAAACAGCTTCGACTTCTACCCATTTGGTGAAATGGTCCACTGCCACTACCACGTACCTTCTCTGCCGGCGAGTCGGAGGAAATGGGCCGACAATGTCTATTCCCCAGAGGGCGAATGGACGTCCTTCTATGATTGGCCTCTGAATGTGTTTGGCAGTATGTGATTCATTCGCATGAATCTGACAATTGTGACAAGATTCTACCAATTTTTGGGCATCCAATTCAGCCGTGGGCCAGTAGAAACCTGCTAACCTGGACTTTTTCAAGATGGCGGCGGATGCTTCATGTGCCCCACATGATCCCTCATGTAGCTCCTTAAGGATTTGTTGTCCTTCTTCCGGTAGAATGCACTTCAACCAAGGATGACTAAAGGACTTTCTGTAAAGGCAGTCATTGATCAAGGAGAAATAAGCCGCTCTCCTAACTATCCGCCGTGCCTCTTCTTTGTCCTCAGGTAAGGTTCCGTTCAGCAGATATTGGCGGATGACTGATCTCCAATCATCTTCCACTGTTGTGAGTAGAGAAACTTCCTCTGAGGCGAATGCTGGAGCTATTTTAACTTCGAAGGGACAATCCGGATCCGTCCAGTTCTCCTCACAAGAGGCCATTTTGGCCAAATGATCTGCCTCTGTGTTGGATTCCCTCGGTACGTGAATCAGTTCCCATTTAGTTTCCTTAGCTTCAAGGTGATCTAGAAACTTTTTGACTTCCGCTACGTATTTGGCCAGAACCTCGTCTTTCACCTCGTAATTCTTGATTACTTGGTTGACCATTAGTTTAGAGTCGCTATAGATCACGATCCGCTCCGGAGTGATTTCTTTGAGTAGGCGTAATCCCAATATCAGAGCTTCATATTCAGCAGCATTATTAGTAGCATGGAAATTTAATTTTGCTGCGTATCGTAATTTTATGTATTGGGGACCCTTGATCACAACGCCTACGCCAGCTCCATCTGCCGAGGAGGCGCCATCGGTGTACATCGACCATTCCTCTATCGGGGGCTTGGGATGATCTATCCCTTCGTCAGTGAATTCATTCACGAAGTCCGCCAGGACCTGACTCTTTAAAGTTGACCTACTTTCATACCTCACATCGAATTCGCCCAGGCGGATTGCCCATTCCATCAGCCTTCCCGAAGTGTCTGGTTTCTGCAACACCTTTCTCATTGGTATATTTGTTCGAACCACTACAGTATGCGCCTGAAAATATGGCCTAAGGCGGATTGCCGTGGTTACAACAGCCAGTGCCATTTTATCAAGCTTTGAATACCTGGTTTCGGCGTCTTTCAGAACCTTGCTCACGTAATAAATCGGAAACTGCTGGCCTTCCTCTTCTCGTATCATGACCGTGCATACGGCTTTGTCCGTAACCGATACATACATGTAGAGGTCTTCTCCCTTCAAAGGTCGACTCATCATGGGTGGCTCCGTGAGGAACTGCTTGATTCCTTCGAAGGCTCTTTCACAATCTTCATTCCACTCGAATGCCTTTTGCTTCTTAATGACCTCGTAAAAGGGCTGGCATCTGCGGGCTGAACAAGAGATAAACCTGCCCAAGGCTATGATACGCCCGTTAAGGCGTTGTACTTCTCTGATATTCCGCGGTGCTTGCATTTCCAGAACTTCCTTAACTTTGTCAGGATTTGGGCTAACTCCTTTTTCGCTGATCATGAACCCTAAGAATTTTCCATATGTTGCCCCGAAAGTACACTTCTCTGGGTTCAACTTAATGTTATGGCGTCGGAGTACGTCCAGTACCTCCTTTATATCATCCGCATGCTTTTCTATGGTCATACTTTTGATGATCATATCATCTACATAGACAGAATAGTTATCCCCTTTACTATCTGCGAATATCTTGTTCATCATCCTCTGATAAGTTGCACCTGCATTCTTAAGCCCAAAGGGCATAACTTTGAAACAATAAGTGGCTTGGTGTGTTACGAACGAGGTCTTGATTCTATCTGAGGGCTCCATAGGGATCTGATGATAACTTGACTTCACATCAGTAAAGGAGTACATTGCATGACCGACAGTTCCATCTACAAGCATATCAATACATGGCAAAGGATAGTTGTCTTTGGGGCAAGCTTTATTGAGATTTGTAAAGTCAATGCACATGCGGTAAGATCCGCCAGCTTTTTTTACCAAAACGACGTTCGCCAACCACTGAGTGTAAAGCACCTCCTCAATGGCATCCGCCTTCTGGAGCTTGGCGATCTCTTCCTCTATCACCTTCTGCCTTTCCGGGCCATGATTTCTCCGTTTCTGAGCCACAGGAACTGCATCCTTATCAATGTTGAGCTTGTGAGTGATTACGTCTGGGCTGATTCCGAGGAGAATTTCATCCTTCCATGCGAAGACATCTTCTGCCTCGTGGAGCACTTTGGTGATTGCATTTTTAATTTCATCTTTGAGCCCTTTGGCCATTCGCACTTGCTTTTCATCCGTCATAAGGTACATTTCGGTCTCGCCCAAGGCCATCGTGACGCGTTCCTCTTCATCTTCCTCCTTAGATTGAGGGCGAATCATTAGTGATGCCGAATACGTCTCTTGGGCCACCTTTTGGCTACCTTTGATCATTACACCTCCCTTGGCCGTGGGAATGTAAAGTGTTAAGTGGCGAATGGAGATAAGAGCTGCAACTTCGGAGATAAAAGGCCGTCCGAGGATGATATTGTAAGCTAACTGACCATCCAAGACCGAAAATTCTAAATCTCCCCTCCAAACTTGATCATCGTCTGTAAGCTCACAGTCCAAAGTAACTTGGCCTTTTGTTTGAATAGTATGTCCTGTCACTCCCAAGATATCGACCACGGTTGGCTCTACTTGAACAGGATCAATCATGAGTTTGGCGAAAGCTCCTCTGGTGATGACATTGCATGAACTCCCAGTATCAATCATTACCCTTTTCATCTCCCAGCCTTCCACCATCATAGTGACAACCAGTGCATCTGCGTGGGGTGGTATCTCAGGACCTGCATCGGAAAATGGGCGATTTAACGACGTATTGTCTAGGGCGATAGTCCTTGCCTTTTTTAACGTTGGCTGGTACCCAGGTCCGCCTGCTATGACATTGATGGTACCCTTTCCTTTCTTCTTTGGATCCTCCTTAGATCTGTCACCATCTCCTCTCTTGCCTTCAGTTTGGATGAACCGATCCAATTTGCCCCTTTCTATGAGACGCTCAATTTCTCGAGCTAACTCCCAGCATGCATCAGTGTCGTGGCCATTTTTCCTGTGATACTTACAATAGTTTTTAGGATTTTTACCATTATTGGTGTACTCCCCTCCCTTCAGATCGGGGTATGAAATGCTCCGTTTGTGTTGACTGTTCTCGATCCACATAAGGACTTCACTTTTAGAAGCATTAAGAGGTGTGAAAGAGGTGACAAACGTTGATTTGTTCTTAGAATCTCTTCGCCTGTTTCTAGAGGAAGAATCCTGACGCTTGTCTCTGTCTCTGTCTCGGGGACGAGATTCACCCTTGTCCCTCCTTGGCGATAACGGTGAACCTCGGCGAATGTCATCCACCTCAATAAAATCTTTACAACACTCCATCAACTCTGCCATACTGGTGGGTTTCTTTCGAATGAGATCTTCCTGCAAACTCTTACAGGTGGTATTTCTTACGAAGCATTCCACAGCTACGGAGATGTCCACATCAACAATTTGTATGCATAATTGGTTGAAAGTATCCACGTACTCCCGAAGGGATTCATTCGCCTTTTGCTTTAACTCAAAAAGTTTCCCAGATTTCACTACTGGAGGAATACAGCCAGCAAACTTAGCACAAAATTCCCGGCTCAATTGATCAAAGCTGTTTATCGAACCTGGAGGTAAAGATTGAAAACACAAATAGGCTGGGCCCCCCAGCGTGGTAACAAACATTTTGCAGAGCACGGGCTCGGTGGCACGGTTGAGCCTAAGCAGTATTCGATATTTTCTAACGTGAGCTTCTGGATTGTCACTTCCTGTGTATATTGCAAGATTGGCAATTTTAAAAGCTCTGTCTGTTTCCTCCGCCTCAATCCAAGCTGCGAAAGGCGAATCCCTATTGGCGAACGGGTTATGCCTAGCATTTTCTTCATTCATACGGAGCACCAAGGCCCTAACTCTATCATCAAAATTTTCTGGATCCGCCCTGGGACGACCTTTTCATGGCGATCTGCTTGGAGAAGAAGAAGAAGAACTTGAATCAGACGAAGGATCTGATGGCGAATGCCCTCCCCCATTACCGCGTCCGCCATCTCCTCCACTACCTCCTCCTCCGCCACCTCCACCTCCGCCTCCTCCGCCAGGGGGAGCCGGCCCGTTTCCCCCTCCCTAGCTTCCCAACGGGATGTGTCCAACAGTTCCCGAAGGTGGTGGTGGTGGTGGTCCACTTAGATGGGGTGTCTCTTTTGGCCTTTTACTCCGTCCACGACCAGTAGATATGGGCGATCTACTACGATGGGAGGATCTCGGTCGTCGGGGCGAAAGTGACTTGGACCGCCTGCCTTTCTCCTTTCTGTGCCTTTTGTGTGTTCGCCCTTTGGATCCGCCAGGGGGAAGATTCGTCCGTGGACGCCTGAGGATATTGGGTCC
Source organism: Euphorbia lathyris (assembly GCF_963576675.1). Taxonomy (NCBI): domain Eukaryota; kingdom Viridiplantae; phylum Streptophyta; class Magnoliopsida; order Malpighiales; family Euphorbiaceae; genus Euphorbia; species Euphorbia lathyris. Next base: position 39,474,906 of record NC_088910.1, read on the forward strand.
GTCCAGATTTAATCCAGGTCTCGCGGATCCACCCGGTAAGGATGAATTATTTCTTTGACTTCCTTCAGCGCCATTAGGAAATAACTCACGATTGATTTGCCGTTCGCCAGTCGACGTTGTGGTGGTTATCATAGAATCCGTGTTGTGAGCTTGGAGGAATGAAGAACTTTGGGCGCCCAGTCCAAAGCTTAACAAAGGCCAAGATGATACGGCCGATGTGGACGCCATGCTCCAGTGTGGAGGGAGGGTCATAAATGACCGCAGGCGATTCCCTGTCTCGGTTCCAAACCGTTCTCCAATTGCTTGGGCACACATACTGATGAAAGCATCTGGAGGCATACTATTTTCGACGTGCGTTGCAGGAGTAGTAGAATCAGTGCGGCCAGCACTAGATGGTGTAACTAATGGTGTTTCAATACCTGAGGAGGGATTTTGATCTCCGTTTGTCATAGTTTTTTAGTGTGAACGAAAAACCCTTTGTTTGGTCAAGGATTCCACGTTCACCGCACCAATTGATAACAGGTAGCGAAATTCTGATCTACTTCCGTCCCTGTGGGGGCGTCGTTGGATTCGACGGGGGGAAGCTCCGATGCCAAAGTCAGTAAGATGAATCAAGGAAACAAACTGAATTGACAAAGGTTATAAGAATGTGTACCTCGATAGCCTAGGGGATCGGGCTATATAGCTGGGAAGTTGTAACCTTCAGGTAACTAGAAAGTCTCCATTAATGCTTCATTAATGGCGGTTACGAGTTATCCTTAACCTGGCGGTTTAGCTAATTAATAACTCATTAATGATCTTTTATGGCCGAGTCGACGGCCAGCCGTTATAGAGGCGAATGGAGAGATTCGCCTCATAGATCCGCCAGCGGATCTCTTGGAGCTGATCCGTGGAGATCCGCCAGCCAGCTTCCCCTTGGGGATCACTACGTGGCGTACTTTGAGGTGAATATCCCTTTTGGTCCTTAGGATAATATCTCGATGTTATCAAGGTTAAAAGTGATGAGGTGGCGTATTGACCAGACGTTGACCGGTCAAAATTACCGGCTGTACACTTTAGTGGGAAGTCACTAAAATATTGTACAGTTTAGTGTGACAAAATTTTAGTTGTACACCAAAATGTGATTATGAATAAAAATTGTATACCACGTATGTAATTTACCCTTGTTTAATTCCATCTTTTCTCAAACTTGAATGCACGTCTCAAATCTAATTTTGTCCTATTTTTACACTAAATTCCAGCAGCCTCAAGCCTTCAAAATAATATGTTCTTATTTCCAAAATCACAAAAAACCATCCATTTTTACTCTCCATTGCTTGATACATCTTTCAGATAACCACCCAATTTGTTTTCCTTTCGATTCTTTCCCCAATCATCCAACACCGTTACTGCATTATTATTCGACTATTTTTTCTGCGATTTTCAACCTGTTTCCATTGAAGTTTTCGGCATGTAATTACTCAATTTCTATTCGTCTACTCACAACGAGCATCATCCGCAAATACGATGTTAACTTCAACTTTAATTTAAACAAATTGATATTCGTTTTCTTCTTCAAGTTCGTCAGTTTAATTTCAGCCTCGTCAATATTTTCATTTGTTCTGATTCCAATCACTTTAATTTGCTTTGTTTGAGCATAATTTCTCTACGAAATTAATGTATTAGTTTGGTTGTAGTTGTTGCTTTCCTTTCCAATTCACCATTCGTAATCAATACTATTATTAAAAATCAATAAAAAGAAAAAAACTCAAAAATCTTTTGATGTTGATTTTTTTTTTTAAATCTTTTAGGGCCATTGTGATACTTAGCTAAGTCTTTTCTTATATAGTTGAGTTAGGAACCCAAGAAGGATTTTACGTTCAATCATTGAGTCCTCCATCAATCATTTTGATTTTTAGAAGTTAAGTTTTAGGCGCAAACATTTACCAAAATATTGAAAATCATTTGGGATTTTACTTAGTTGACATGCCCGCATCAAATCCACATGCGTCAAGGTTGAATACGATATATTTCGAAAATATCGTTAATAATTTTTGGCACACCCAGTGGGACAATCACAAGCGAGCACTAGTTCACTCTCTAATCTTCGATATCTCGCGTGCCCAACACCATTCATCCCACTTTAGCTATCACCAAAAATAGTTTCTACCAGGCTAACAATTTTTGGCACGCCAATATCATTTTTTTTATATCATCACACTTTCACTATTACCAAAATTTGCTAGTCTCTCGCTAACAAGTTTTGGCACGCCCAATGCGACCACTCTAATTTCTAAAGGTGGATTCAAATTCATATAACCATGATGAGAATAACATACTAAGATGCAAAAGATGCTAAAATGACGATATATTTTGGTAGTTTCAATCGAGATTGCTATTTTATAGTAAATAAAACAGTGGTGGGGTCCATTGGCACACTATTTTTAGATGTTATAATGATAGCTATGTTAAGTGGTTCGGAATATCACTTGAGCCCATGAAGGCCCAGCAATGTCCGACCAACGAATGGGCCAGGACAACAGGAGGCCCATGGGCCCAATTCAATCCGCTATAAATACGAGAATGAAGGAAGAAGAAGAGAGGGGGTAACTAATTTCCTACCTCATTCACATTTGATTACTAAGCTCTCTTGAACCACTAACTGTCTTGATCTTCGGAGTGTCCGCAGGGACCGATCCCCGCGCAGAGCCGATCCCCGAAGAAGCCAGACCTGCCCGACGAAGATCCAGATCACTATTCCGCATTCTCAGATTATTTGGTGCGATGAGCGTGGACTACAAGTGACCTCGGAGCTTCAAGCAAAATGCAGACTCCGACTGACTCTGTCCCGACGATAGTACCGGAAGTTGGAGCAACTAGCTCCATGACTAACGTCGAGCGTTCCACTCCGAACATTCCAATTTCCCCCAGAAACCTGGGGCCGCTGATGGAGGAGGTGAGCCCTGAAGAAGAAGAAACTTACAATACCACGCAACTCCTTAGTGCAATCTAAGGTTTTCAAACAACCCAGGCTATTCATACGGCGGCTCAGATGAAGATCATAGACCAACAAAGGAACCTGCAGGAGGAGAACGCCAAAATCTGGCAATACCTTAAAGAAGCAGCAGAAATACAAAGAGAAGGGGCGTTGCCAGGAGAGCCCGCGGGACCCGGGGTCCTCGCAGGAAGATGAGCCGGGGCCACCTTGGCCGGAGAGGGCGGTGCACGGTGCGAGGAGACAGCAGCCGCGAGTAGCGAGGACTTGTTGGAACTGAAGATCCAGCGTTTTCTTGACAAAAGGGCCCTCGGGGGCGTCATGGGAGGAAGCATCACCTCCAGCAAAACGCCGCTAGTACAAAGGATCATCGAGACGAGGTTCCCACGGGATTGGAAAGCTCCTCGACTATCCCAGTTGTAGACACCGAGTCGGAGGACCTGTGACAAAAACCCATAACAAGACGGTTGAAGCGGTTGGTTCCGATAATTTAAAGCAAAAATAATAATAATAATCACGAGAGGATCTGTAGGGGTTGCGGTCGTCGAGTGGACGGCTCGCGGGTGCTCAGCGGCGTTGGGCGAGCGCCTAGCGACAGCCGGTGCGCGCCCGATGGCAGTTGGGCGCGCGCCCGGCAGCGCGGGGCGCACGCCTAGCGGCAGCGGGGCGCGTGCGCCCAACATCCGTTGGGCGGACGCCCAACCAATGTTGGGCGTTGGGCGTACGGCCAACAGAAGTTGGGCGTTCGCCCAACCATTTTGGGCGTAGGCCCAAAATTTTTGGGCGTAGCCCGACCGCCCAAATTTTTTTGGGATCCGTGCCTATAAAAGGTACGGATCCCCATGCATTTGGGGGAGGGATTTTTTTGGAGCTTCTCACTTTAAAACATTTTTTAGAGAGAGAAAGTCATTTTTTTCGGAAAAAACATTTTTTTTCCTAAAAAATCCAAATTTTCCAAAGTTAAATATTTTACCAAAAACACCGGAAAATCACGATTCGTGGAATCAACCGACTTCAACTGTCAATACCGATCTTGAGGTATTATCCGAGGACTAGACTCGTTTTATTTTATTTAATTTATTTTCTTTATTTATTTATTTTTATGTTATAATTTTATTTACTTAGTCAGTTATTTATTTATCAAGTTTTATTTAATCTTCCGTATTTATTTAATTTTTGTCCCGTATTAAATAAACGTTTGGTTTTGTTTTGAAATAAAAAACCTCGTTTTAACATCCCAATATGAACCGTGATCCGATTCAAAGGTAGTTCGGGATTAAGAAACGTTGTAGTTATAAGTTTTTGAAAATATTTTTATTAAAGTTTTAAAAATAAAACATCGCTTTAGGAGCATCCGTTATAGACTATGATCCAATTTTGGTAGTTCGGGGACCCAAAATGATAGAATAGATCTAATCTAAAGCTTTTTAATAAATCTGGAAATTGTTGGAGTAGTTCCGTAATTTTCCATTTTCTGTCACTAAAAGCAGTTTACCGACGGATTTTCCGTCGGTAAAGCTGCTGGAATGTAAAAAATGCTGTTTTGGTCCTTCTTTCTCAACTTTTAGACTTTTGGTCCTTGATATATATATGTATAATTATGTAATATATGTGTTCAAATTATTTTTAATTTTTTTTGGTATATATTTATTTAACATGTTTAGATATTATTTTTCATCAACTTGATTTGATAAGATTATATGTATATTTATAGATTTTCCATTTAATTCATTTAAACTATATATATTTGTTATTTTGGGGTTATTAGGGGTTATTTTCTATACATATTTATCACAAACCATTTTGGGGATTAAATACTATTTTCTTATTTATGAATCTTATTCATTTTTTACATGTTTGCTTAATTAAAATAAAAGTATATTATATCTAGCATTATTTTCATTATTATTTTTACCTATTGATAATCATAATATATATATATCTTCTCTTTACCTCCTTTTTAATCTATAGGTATAATCACCATTTCTACTAAAAATATATGCATATGTACCTATTTCTTCTTTTCCTTTTAAATTTCTTATATATATATATGTTTTGAAAGTGTTTTGGTTGGGTGAATTTGGGTTTAATTCATTAATTGTTGTAATTATGTTCAAATAAAGGTTAATTGAGTGAAAAGGGGAAAATAAAAGACAAAAAAAGGTTTCAAGTTGATGGTTTAAATTAAAAGCTTTTCTAGATATTCCTAAAGTGCAAATAACGTTTTTTTGTCATTTTTAAACCGTTTCCAAAACATCACGTGTTGAAACCTTAATCCGTTCCAACGACGGATTAAGCGAACATTATAAATTGTTTCGTTGTAAATAATGAAGTTTTGAATTGTTTTCCTAACTAAATGGTTTTGTACAAAATAAATTGACTTGTATGCTTAATCACGTTTTTAGATTAAAACTGTTTGCTCAACGTTTTCAAATGCTCGAGTCGTTCCAGCGGCGATTCGAGTGAACATCATTAACAGGGCTTTGAAACGTACCTAAATCGTTCCAACGGCGATTAAGGTACGAACCGTGTAAATAAACTCGTTTTTGGGAGTGAGATTAGCGTAGATGTAATATACGACATAAAGCCTAAATCACACTGTGAATAAATCAATTCTTCCTTCTCCCCCTCTCTCTCCTATGTATTTTAAATTTATGCAAAATGGGTGATTCTTTACTAAAGTGGCTTTTAATGACATGCTTAAAACGGTTTTTAAAGCGAGAAAGAAAAGGTTTCAAATGAATTTTAAACTTAAAGAAATATGCTATTAGTCCGTTAGCGCCTAACACGCTGAGTAAGAGGCCGGTGGTTCATAACCGGGCGATGTCGAGGTGCCTAGTAGTCTTTCTCTGGAAAGGAGCTAGCCTTCTCGGCTCGTACCTAAGTTTCCCGAACCCTCACCGGTCTCCCGCAAGGGATCGGTGTTCATTTTCCCATTCGTGGGTGGCGACTCTTCCATACTCCAGGCTCCGGTCCTGCCGAGCAGCTTGATTCCACGATTGGTTGCTTTCGGCGCCAATCACCGCTTACATCGCCATGAGGTGTCCACCCCCCAGTCCGCCCGGGCGAGGCCGTTCGGCACCTTGTCTAACAAGTGGCGACTCTGCTGGGGAAGCGAGAAATTTGATTCCGGAAGGCGTGTATTAAGCCCTTAATGGGGACGGATCGTATTATTTCTTTTCGTATGCATTCATACGCATTATTGCAAACCTTTTGGGTAATTTCCGCGAAACCTCTAGCGAGAGTCCATTCGTCGCTCGAAAGAAGCTAGTGTAAGTTCCCCCTTACAGTAAGGCGCCAAAGGGTCCCCATCCATTCGTTAGGGGCGAATTTGTGCGGTCTTGTGAGGTCCCGCGATCAGCCGTGTCAGTATATAATAGCCTTAGAAGTTGCCATAGGATTACCCGTTACTATTTTTGATGTGATGAATGAATCAGTTCGTTTTTTCAAATTGCCATGATACGTGTCTAATCCTAAAATATGTAAAGAAAATGAAACGACACGTTAATATATACTCTTAAACCGATATACAAACTACCCCAAAACATCGAAACGATTCGAACTAAAGATGACTTAGTCATCTCGTATGAATGAACTTGTGCAACCCGCCTGGTCCCTTTCCGTGTCCCGAAGAAGGCACATGTTCAGGAAATATGTGGTGACGTAAGCACGTATTAGTACAAATCATTTTGATATTAAGGATAGTTATATCTCGATTCAAAAGATTATATTAACGGTAGCCGTTATTCACATTCTTTAAACACGTTGGGATAAAACGAGATTATGACAAAACGAAAACGAAGAACATTTCTGTTTTGAACGACCCCGTTGTAACGTAAAGAGAGTTTTGTAAACGTGGCCCGTCCCTTCTGAATGAAAAATAAACTCTTACGTTACGCCTTGTGTTGTTCTTAAAAGAAATGAACGTATTCGCGAAAGTGACTAAGAAAATAAAAGAAAAAGCAAAAATAAACAAACGACCAAAATCATTCCGTATCTACGATATATATCAATCCTGAGAGTAGTTAAAGAAAATGAACCAATGTCGTTAAATACATGCCTCGAACTGGTATATACGCCGTTTAAAATCACGAAGCCGACTTAAGCTAAGAAACCGCATTATCGCACCATATGGACGAGACTGTGGGTTTGATTAATGGCTCGACCATTTCGACCGTTACCAAAACTACAAGAAATATGGCCCGACATGCGTGTTTGCTTAACTCGTGCCTAAATGAAAAAGAACGGTAATATCCCTGCTTCGAATAAGCATGCGATTCAACGAAACGTTGATTTTCTATAACCACGCTAGGATGGTATATCCCGTAGATTGGAAGAAATAAAATTTGTCGCTAGCCGAAAGATTACCATGTGCTCGAATAAGACTCGCCGTCTTCTCACATAGCCAAAACGAGCAAACGGATTCTTGACGCTAAAAAACAAACACGTTACGCAATGAGTCCGTTCCCTAAAATAAAATCCAAAAAGTGATTTCATCACTAAACGAACACGTGGTTGCATCTCTCGATAGATCCAAAAGATCCCGTCGTAATCCAAAAATCGAGACACGAACCCACGCGAATAAAAGGGAACGAGTCATTGTTAATAACGAACGATTGAACTGAAAAGAATAACTCGTACCACGTCTAAATCCGAGATACGCTCAAAAGGGAATCAAAACCCGAACTAATGCGTCTCGCGAAATAAGAAAAGACGAGTTATTCGAAAGGACAATCCATTTGGTCGATATCTTAGTCACTGAACGTTGATACGTCAAAACGAACTGTATTGTCTGATGGATGATTTACTTTTTCCGCAATAATCGACGGCATCACGCGTCCTCTGGACCACGATGTGAGCCCATACCAAAATCCTAGGAAAGAGACTTGGACCAACGAGTGTGTGGAGGAATAAGGATGGAAGAGAGATGATGTGATGATTGTGATTGTTATCTAACGTTTTCTTATTGCAATCTAATTACACGTTATGTACGATTTTCGCTAACTAGTTTGTTCGTATGGATTTTTATTTGTTTGTACATCAGTCGAGTCAGATTTAAGTCATAATGCATCCTATGCTTAACAAATCATTGCAGTCATACCATATAGAGTGTCGCATGCTAACCGAACTGCGTGCAGCCATTCTAGGTTTTGTAGACTTAGGACGTGTTTGTTAGGAGTGTGAGAAAGAGTCGACCCTAGCATCGTGTGTTCATCGGGAGGCATACTAGTTATGTCGTGACGTATCCCATACGTCTTTGCCTTATCGTGCCTGTGTGTTGGGACGCATCCTATGCGTCCTTGGCACATCTCGTGCGTCTTCACAGTGTTGTCTGTATACTAGCGAGGAGGCATGTCCATTATGTCGTGACGTATCCTATGCGTCTTCGCCTTAGCATACTGTACGTATGGTAGCATACCACATAATTTCCCTAGTATCATAGGCACTAGTTAGAAGGTACAACCCTTATGTCATGGCGTATCCCCTACGCCTTTATTTTGGCATACCCTGTATGTTGTGGCACCCCCAATATGTCCTTACCCTGTCAAGAGGCGTACTGTTCCCTGGTGACGTATCCGCTATATCCTTGCTGCGTCGTGTCATCACGTGTCCACCCGTCATGAGTCCTACCTATCATGTGGTGATGTATTCCTTGCATCTTTACTTTGTCATACTCCATGAGACGTAACGCACCCCATGCATCTTCCATTAATCATTCAGACACCGATCAAGAGGCGTACCTGTTATGTCGTGACGTATCCCATATGTCTTTTCCCTATTGTGCCTCGTATATTATGACTCATTCCTTGTGTCTCTACCATGTCATTACGCACTGGTCAGAAGGTGTACTATGTATGTTATAACGCCTCCTGTACATCTTTGCCTCATTCCTTGTGCCAAGCGAGGGGCATGAGTTGCATGCCCCATATGTCATGGCGTATCAGGTGCTTTTTCACCATGTCATATACGTTAGACGAAAGGCATACCATTTGGGCCGTGACGTTTTCCCTATGTCTTCGTCGTGTTATACTTTGTGTGGGATACGCCGCGCACATCTGTATCGTCCTGTTTATACCATTAAGGGGTATACCCTATGCATCGTAACATATCACATGCGTCTTTGCCACCGTGCTTAAGTTATCCGGAGACGTGTCCCATGTGTCACAACGTACTCCGCCTCCCTCTATCATGGTTAGGAATACTGGTCGTTAGATATGCATCCTTGCCTGATCCAAACTGCTTGGTGGTCATACCTCGTTTGTCATAACATTCGCATCGTGGGGCAAATTCCGTTCACTTTCTGCATGGTCGACTCGAGACATACTACGTGTGTCACCACGTCGCTGACAACTTATCGATAGTTCAAAAAAAAAAAGAAACATTGTCACGGCATTGGTTCTCCCGAGACTCGAATTAACCATTCGTCACATGTCTCATACCCGTCCTACTTATACCTCAAGACATACCATATATGTCGCTACGCCTTAGTCAACATATCTTAAGATTACGACCGGTACCTTGGACTCGAATGGAACCATAATCTCTCGGGTCGTCGTCACCTCCCTTTGGTATTTCAAAACATACCCACATATGTCGCCATGCCTATGTGATTCCAAATTACGTCGTTATATTATCCGTACCTCTCATCTCATAAGTTGTCATCATGACCTTCGTACGCTAAGACATGCCACGCATGTCGGCGCACCATACACCTATACTCCAAAGTTACGTTGTTATACGATCGGTACCTAAGGGCCAAGTTAACTGTTTCCCACGAATCTCGCTTACCTGTCGTCATTCGCATCTGGGGATGTAGTCCATATGTAGCACCTCCGTATTTTAGAATTATGGGCAATACCCTGAGCTTCAAAATGAACCCTTGACTGGTGTGTTGTCCACGCTTCCCATTTGTACCTTTAGGTGCGCCACGAGGGTCGTCATAGTGCCCCCTCGTATTTACATCATCCCACTGTCCGGACCCCAGGTTCACATTGACCCTCTGACGCACGCTTCACACGAAGTCATGGCGTCATGTCCGCGCTTTAACTGGCGCCTTATATGTCGCCTCGTCACATCTAATGAATCTATGCGTCATTGTACTAACCTCTTGGCTAGCGGGTCATCATCACACCCCATTGGTACCCTCAGTCGTACCTTGTATGTCGACATGTCATTGTACTAGGGTAACCCGCGCATCCTTGGTCTTCTTGAGACACCCCGTCGCATCTTCAAAATAGCCAAATCGATATGAGATGTACCAGGTGTGTCACCGTATATCATAACACGTCAGTATTCCAAACATGTGACACTAGTGCTTCGAACACGTATCAGCTTTCGGTACATATCCCGTATGTCACCGCTCGCGCTTTAGCCATACGTTGGGCCTTGTCAAAACGTGCCCCACATGTCGCCTTGTCATCGGCAATATTTGTAGTCCACGAATATGTCATTAGGCTATCCAATTCTGGACCGACCTTTGACGCACGTTCTGTGTGTCATCCCTCGCACCTTACTCACATATCAAAGACTGAGTCGTTTATACCATCCAGTCAGGGTTAAGCTTATGGCACACACCCCCATACGCAGTTTGGTACGTCCTGTTCGCAGGTCAAATGTCGAGTCATTCATGTCATTGAGTTCAAGTCGAATCTGGGGCAAGTTCATATATGTCATCACGTGCATCTCGCTTACATCTCCAACGTCGAGTCATTTGTATCGTCAAGTCCGAGTTGAACTTTTGGCACGTACCTGTCATATAGAGTGATTCATGTCGTCGAGTCCAAATCATACCCTTAGGCACGTACCCTATGGGCCATCTCGAGCGTCCCGCTCATACCTTGACACGTTGAGTCGTTCATGTCGTGAGGTTCCTATCAAACTCTTGACGTACGCCCTGTAAATCGTCACTCATGTCTTGAGTACGCCTCAAACATCGGTTTGTTTATATTGTCAAATCCTCGACGCGCTCCCCCTACATCATTGGTACCGTTGTCCATGCGCCGAATTGCCTTATTCACGAGTCTGAGACATATGCCCTATGTGTCGCTATTTGGGTCTCGCTCGTATCAGTAGTATCGATTTGTTCATACCGCGTCTAAGTCCAACGTTTGGCACTTACCTCTAAGGTCTTGGTTTGCACCTTCGTTGCTCCTCAAATTGTTCATAGTGATAGGTTCCAGTCGAACTATCGACATCTACCCTGTGTGTCATTGCTGGTGTCTCAAATATCAGTGATGGACCAAATATGTCATAAATATCCACGTAAGATCTTAGGGATTCTCATAAAACATATGGTCATTGGGTTTGCGCTATGACGCAAATTGACCTTTGACACATACCAGGTAAGTCGTCGTTTCCGTCTCGTTGGTACCTCAATCGGATTAGGACACCCCTCATTCTACCCGACGCACCGATGTCCGCAAATTCATCGAGGTATTTGTGTCTCTAGCTTGATTTAATCCTTAGACTGCACCCTGCATGTCGGTATCGTGTCTAGCTGACACCTCCGATGTTGTTAGGAGGTACCTCTTGAGTCATCTCTGTGCTTCATCTATGCCCAAGGTCGGTCAGATAACACGGGTGTCGTATGTGTACCCTATTCGTGTCTCGTACCTAGCATGTCGGATTTCCCCCGCGATGGTTGAAATTCCAAAATCAGGCCATCACATTGTTCGTAAGTTGTGTATAAGTCAACCATGGGGGCACATCGAGTGTGACTCCCATCATGCCTTTTGGCTACCTCTGAAGCACACTATGTACGCCACCGTATTTCCTAAAGGCACCGGGTTTCAAATCACTCTGCCGTGATATTAGGAAGCCAAGTAGGAGTTAATAACTTGCACATACCTCGTGTGTTGACGTATGCATCCTATTCGGACCTCGAGTATCGGGTATGCCGCGTTCATTGTCCCGTCAAATAATACCCCCTCATTGTAATAGTTGCTTTCCAAGAGAAGCTGACAATTAGTGGCGCACCTCACGTATGTCACTCGCGTCTCCCTTATGCCTTAACCTGTTTAGGACATGTCCCGTGCATTACCACTTTCTGCATAACACGCCAAGGTTCCGTTGGTACGTCTACGTATTTGTGTCTTGGGTTTAAACTAACCATTGACCCACACCCCATATGTGGTGGTCTCGTCCCGCTTGCTTCTAGTTTAGGACACACCCTCTATGTCAGCATATTTCAGGAAACTTGTGTTTCCCAGAAAGACGGTTCCCTGCTATCAGTATTGATACCAAGTAAACTATGGACAAGTGCCCCGCATGTATCCGTCATGGTCTGTTTGAGTCTCGGACGTACCGTGAGCGTCACATCAGCCCATGTAACACCGCGTATCTTCGAAGTACATCATTACTACCAAGGATGACAATCCCTCACATACACCTCATGCATAGTCGCTTATGTTGTTGGTTTTGGATCGTGAGTCGTGTCGATGTACCAAGTATGTCATTTCCCCCCACTAATGTCGCTACCCCTCCAATGTATCTACACGTCACGGATATCATCGGGGTACACTCTCATCTACCTAGCGTCCTAGGAAATTTTACTTATCATGAGGGTCATCTCAATCTCACAAGCATCGGTCATGTCGAGCATCATTCAACATTGTGCGTCTTGTAAAGCATTGTATAGTAAACTCGTAGGGTTCGTACTAATGTGTGCATAACAGTTGAAATGATTTCAGGCATCCGCACTTCCAAACAGGTAAGTTAGCACAGACGACCGAAGTGCTGCCGATAGCTCTAGTAAAAGAAGAGGTTTAGCTCTAGTCCGAATCGTGTTTATGTTGTAAAAAATAAAGCGCACACCACGAATCATGCATAGATCATACATCCATCCCTAGGAGGCACAAGTAGATAGCTCTGGCATTCGCATCACACGTGCATCGCATCATCGAAATTCATAATGCCTAAAAAGCTCCACTCACCGATCCTTTCTCTTTCCTTATTAGAAACCCAACTCATGGCCCAGTCCAGCAATTCAAACCACAATCTTGAGAGCCGTGTGCAAGGGGCTTTAGCCAAATACATCTTTTCTGACGAGTTCAAACGTGCTCTTAATGATCCGGAGGCTGCTAGGAATGATAGGGTTGAAAGTTCCTAGGAGATGATAAGAGATTTCAATCTCAGAGCAGAAATCGAGCGAGTTCTTCCCTATGTCCTCACTTCAGATGAATTCAAGATAGAGCTGAAAAGGTTGGTCCGGGAGGTCATGAGTGAGTCACTGGTTGCTGAGATCCCGAAAGCTGCAGTAGAGAAACCTATGTTCCAGTTCGCGTCACAATCTACCCCACAAACATTCACTCCACTAAGGGTAGCCTCACACCATGTCCCACGAACACAACAAGACCCACACCATCGGGGACATGAGTTTACCAGGGTTGTGCGCCCTCCATCACCCGCTCAGTATAGAGGGGAGGGAAGGGAGTTCTCCACTTTCACCCAACCCTTATTTGAAGTGTTGGAGGGTCTACGAATACACGACATACTTCATCCTCTACCAGCCACGGGAGGTCAAACCACTGAGTTAGTCAAACGCATGGGCTACTGCCACTTCCACCAGAAATATGGTCACGAAATAAGTACTTGCATGAGGTTGAAGCGTGAAATCCAGGATCTCATCGAAGATGGAAAGATAAGTGATCCAGATCCTTCTCGGCAGATGAAGCCTTCGACTGGTTCCTTGAACGGTGAAGTCTACAATGGATCGGGATGAGCTAAAGAAGAAGTTCTCGAGATTGAGGACACTTATGAAGTGGAAGAACCTGAAGCTTCCTGAAGTAGCATGAGAGAGATGATTGCACTTGTAATCTTTATCCTTGTCTTTTATTTTATCTTCTATTCCACAAGATGTTACGAACCTCCTTTTGAATTCAATGAAATTTCATTTCCGCAAATTTTGTCCTAATTATATGCATTTACATTTGACATTCACCCAATTGAGATATTCCCGCTTCTTATCATGGCACGGACGTAAGCTCTAAAATATACTTATTGCTCAGTACTTAACCACTGAAGAGAGAAAATTGAGAGAGTAAAAAAAACAAAATAAATCATGAGAAATGATTCCATGGCTCTACGATGATAAGTCGAGCGTAGACCCATCAAACGAAGGGTTCTCACCGGCTTGTGCCAAAAAGAAGACCGAGCGACAATCAACAAAGTCCAAAACGAGAAAAAGAAAAGAAAAGAAGGAGCAAGCAACAAGCCCTTAGAACCATGCTAGCACTAAGGCACCGACAAAAGTTTCTCCCCTCAAAGGGGACACAAATACATGGATGCACCACTCAGAACAAGACAGGGGCAACTGGCCTATCAGCGATAAAAGACCCTATTCCAGGATCAACGAAAGGGTCTAGGTCTATGATGACTCAAAGTTAAAAAGGAAAAAGAAAAAGGATGATGCTAAAAAGGCCCAGGGGCAAAGTCAGCCAATCAGAAGTAAGAAGAAAATTATTCAAATAAAAAGCAGACGTAACTAGCCGAGGAGCGTCAAGGCGACAAGAGCAGTTGACATTGCCCGACTAATGGGTGATCCAATGCACGAGAAAAGCTCACTTTAGCAAAGAAAGATCAAATGCGCAGTCGAATGAAGACAAAGGCGGTGACGAAGTTTGGAACTACGGTCAATCTCAAAGGAACCAAGGAATCTTTCTCATCGAATACGTAGTCGAATGAAGACAAAGATAGTGAGGAAGTTTAGAACTACGATCAATCTCAAAGGAACCAAGGAATCTTTCTCATCAAATACGCAGTCGAATGAAGACAAAGGCGGTGACGAAGTTTAGAACTACGGAACCAAGAAATCTTTCTCATGAGAATTAAAAAAAAAAAGAAAGAAAATCCCGATAGGTTGAAAATCCGCAAAGGACGGCCTATGCAACAATAAGGGACACCCCAATAAGCGAAAACCCCATGGGGCGCTTATTTGAAAATTCTGGGGATAAAAGGAGAGAGTTAAAATAACTGAAATGTGAAAACCCGAAAGGGCATGTTTTGGTGACAGTGGTTAATAAACTGAGCAGTAAACAATTCAATGTATCTTTGCGAAGTGCTTTATCTAAGCTAGACGGTTGCATTTGCAATGAAAACGCCCGCATCAATAGACACCCCATCTCAACTAAAGTCTCCTCGACACCCATGAACCAATCCAAAATCTATAAAAAAAAGACTAAAAAAAAAGACTATTCTTCTCTCTCATGCTCCATGAAGTTTTGTTCCTCTGCTCCTCTGTTGTCCTCTCAAAAGTAAAACTTCGACCGAAGCGTCTCTCCTCCATAACTACTCCCGAACAGCAGTATCCCTAGCTTAGTGCATATGAAATCTCACCTCGAGTTGGCAGGGGCATGCGCTAGCATCAACTTCTAATCTACACCAAGACGGTTACTTCAATCGGGGGCACGACCATGCAATCAGATCACTGTCCATCTCACTCCGGAAATTTCTGCATCAACGAAGGCATCGGGCATGAACTCATCGCCAAATGCTCAACATAGAAGCGGCTCATAGATATGAATCCCCTGTGCTATCTGGTATCATTTACAATCAAGAAAAAAAATTGAACAAAAAAGAGTTGGATTGAAAACCTCAAAAGAGGCGATCCAAGCAAAAGGAGAGATAGAGAAAATCGGTGAGATATAGAAAAGATGAATTGAAAACCCCTAGGGGCGGTTCATGCAAAAGGAGAGATAGAGAATATCAGAGAGATCTCGTTGAGTTGAAAACCCAAAAAGGGCGGCTCAAGCAAAAATTAGGGAAGAAACGAATGCGTCAATCTTTGGTTAAAGGCGAGAGGCCCTTGGCACAAGCTCATCAGCACCAAATCCCCATCCTTACAACCCTCGGTTTCAAACTTATCCTTGCCCTCATCCTTGCGCACCTGGGGTATGGCCTGAAATATCATATCTCGATCTTAAGCTACCAAAACCCCCCAACCTATGAAAAGGGAATCCATTCAACCATCTCATCCACACATACATAGTTTGCATACACATATGTCCATACATCCGCATAAAGCAAAATGCATAGGCCACGCTTACATACATTCAAACACTCGCACAATCACCTGCACACACACACACATAGGTGGTTACACGCATCCATAGACTAGGCCACATGCACCCATCTATATGCATCACTACACGCCTGCGGTCGATTTAGAGGCTAGGGTCGCTAGAAAGAGCCATTTTACCTGTGGTCGATTTAGAGACCAGGGTTGCTAGAGAGAGCCATTTTGCCTGCGGTCGATTTAGAGACCAGGGTTACTTTTGAGCCATTTTGCCTGCGATCGATTTAGAGACCAGGGTTGCTTTTGAGCCATTTTGCATGCGGTCGATGTAAAGACCAGGGTTGCTTTTGAGCCATTTTGCCTACGGTCGATGTAGAGACCAGGGTTGCTTTTGAGCCATTTTGCCTGCGGTCGATGTAAAGACCAGGGTTGCTTTTGAGCCATTTTGCCTGCGGTCGATTTAGAGACCAGGGTTGCTTTTGAGCCATTTTGCCTGCGGCCGATTTAGAGATCAGGGTTGCTTTTGAGCCATTTTGCCTGCGGTCGATTTAGAGACCAGGGTTGTTTTTGAGCCATTTTGCCTGCGGTCGATTTAGAGATCAGGGTTGCTTTTGAGCCATTTTGCCCGCGATCGATGTAGAGACCAGGGTTGCTTTTGAGCCATTTTGCCTGCGGTTGATTTAGAGACCAGGGTTGCTTTTGAGCCATTTTGCCTGCGGTCGATTTAGAGATCAGGGTTGCTTTTGAGCCATTTTGCATGCGGTCGATGTAAAGACCAGGGTTGCTTTTGAGCCATTTTGCCTGCGGTCGATTTAGAGACCAGGGTTGCTTTTGAGCCATTTTGCCTGCGGTCGATTTAGAGATCAGGGTTGCTTTTGAGCCATTTTGCCTGCGGTCGATGTAGAGACCAGGGTTGCTTTTGAGCCATTTTGCCTACGGTCGATTTAGAGACTAGGGTTGCTTTTGAGCCATTTTTCCTGCGATCGATTTAGAGATCAGGGTTGCTTTTGAGCCATTTTTCCTGCGGTCGATTTAGAGACCAGGGTTGCTATTGAGCCATTTCGCCTGTGGTCGATTTAGAGACCAGGATTGCTTTTGAGCCATTTCGCCTGCGGTCGATCTAGAGATCAGGGTTGCTTTTGAGCCATTTGGCTTGCGGTCGATTTAGAGACCAGGGCTGCTTTTGAGCCATTTTGCCTGCAGTCGATTTAGAGACCAGGGTTGCTTTCGAGCCATTTTGCATGCGGTCGATTTAGAGACCAGGGTTGCTTTTGAGCCATTTTGCCTGCGGTCGATTTAGAGACCGGGGTTGCTATTGAGCCGGTATACCAGCAGTCGATTTAGAGACTGGGTTTCCCAGAAAGAACGTCCATCCGCGGCCGATTTAAAGGCAAAAAACGGGACGGACAAGGCAAAGATCGAAGACGAAGCCGGAGCATGCGGCATGGAGATCAGGTATTCTTCCTCCTACTCTATACGTGTATTTTACTTTAATATATTTACATTGCATGTGTTGCGTTAGCAAAAAAACGTTTTCAAAACACACACATCATTGTCAAAATAGGAAAGTAGGGACAACTGTAGACACCGAGTCGGAGGACCTGTGACGAAAACCCATAACAAGACGGTTGAAGCGGTTGGTTCCGATAATTTAAAGCAATAATAATAATAAAAATCACGAGAGGATCTGTAGGGGTTGCGATCGTCGAGTGGACGGCTCGCGGGTGCTCAGCAGCGTTGGACGAGCGCCTAGCGGCAGCCGGCGCGCGCCCGACGGCAGTTGGGCGCGCGCCCGGCAGCGCAGGGCGCACGCCTAGCGGCAGCGGGGCGCGTGCGCCCAACCTACGTTGGGCGTGCGCCCAACATCCGTCGGGCGGATGCCCAACGACGTTGGGCGAACGCCCAACCATTTTGGGCGTAGCCCGACGCCCTTCGGGCTACGCCCAAATTTTTTTGGGATCCGTGCCTATAAAAGGCACGGATCCCCATGCATTTGGGGGAGGGATTTTTTTGGAGCTTCTCACTCTAAATCATTTTTTAGAGAGAGAAAGTCATTTTTTTGGGAAAAAACATTTTTTTTCCTAAAAAATCCAAATTTTCCAAAGTTAAATATTTTACCAAAAACACAAAAAACACCGGAAAATCACGATTCGTGAAATCAACCGACTTCAACTGTGAATACCGATCTTGAGGTATTATCCGAGGACTAGACTCGTTTTATTTTATTTTATTTATTTATTTTTATGTTATAATTTTATTTACTTAGTCAGTTATTTATTTATCACGTTTTATTTAATCTTCCGTATTTATTTAATTTTTGTCTCGTATTAAATAAACGTTTGGTTTTGTTTTGAAATAAAAAACCTCGTTTTAACATCCCAATATGAACAGTGATCCGATTCAAAGGTAGTTCGGGATTAAGAAACGTTGTAGTTATAAGTTTTTGAAAATATTTTTATTAACGTTTTAAAAATAAAACATCGCTTTAGGAGCCTCCGTTATAGACTATGATCCAATTTTGGTAGTTCGGGGACCCAAAATGATAGAATAGATCTAATCTAAAGCTTTTTAATAAATCTGGAAATTTTTGGAGTAGTTCTGTAATTTTCCATTTTCTGTCACTAAAAGCAGTTTACCGACGGATTTTCCGTCGGTAAAGCTGATGGAATGTAAAAAATGCTGTTTTGGTCATTCTTTCTCAACTTTTAGACTTTTGGTCCTTGATATATATATGTATAATTATGTAATATATGTGTTCAAATTATTTTTAATTTTTTTTGTATATATTTATTTAACATGTTTAGATATTATTTTTCATCAACTTGATTTGATAAGATTATATGTATATTTATAGATTTTCCATTTAATTCATTTAAACTATACATATTTGTTATTTTTGGGTTATTAGGGGTTATTTTCTATACATATTTATCACAAACCATTTTGGGGGTTAAATACTATTTTCTTATTTATGAATCTTATTCATTTTTTACATGTTTGCTTAATTAAAATAAAAGTATATTATATCTAGCATTATTTTCATTATTATTTTTACCTATTGATAATCATAATATATATATATATCTTCTCTTTACCTCCTTTTTAATCTATAGGTATAATCACCATTTCTACTAAAAATATATGCATATGTACCTATTTCTTCTTTTCCTTTTAAATTTCTTATATATATATATGTTTTGAAAGTGTTTTGGTTGGGTGAATTTGGATAATTCATTAATTGTTGTAATTATATTCAAATAAAGGTTAATTGAGTGAAAATGGGAAAATAAAAGACAAAAAAAGGTTTCAAGTTGATGGTTTAAATTAAAAGCTTTTCTAGATATTCCTAAAGTGCAAATAACGTTTTTTTTGTCATTTTTAAACCGTTTTCAAAACATCACGTGTTGAAACCTTAATCCGTTCCAACGACGGATTAAGCGAACATTATAAATTGTTTCGTTGTAAATAATGAAGTTTTGAATTGTTTTCCTAACTAAATGGTTTTGTACAAAATAAATTGACTTGTATGCTTAATCACGTTTTTAGATTAAAACGGTTTGCTCAACGTTTTCAAATGCTCGAGTCGTTCCAACGGCGATTCGAGTGAACATCATTAACAGGGCTTTGAAACGTACCTAAATCGTTCCAACGGCGATTAAGGTACGAACCGTGTAAATAAACTCGTTTTTGGGAGTGAGATTAGCGTAGATGTAATATACGACATAAAGCCTAAACCACACTGTGAATAAATCAATTCTTCCTTCTCCCCCTCTCTCTCCTATGTATTTTAAATTTATGCAAAATGGGTGATTCTTTACTAAAGTGGCTTTTAATGACATGCTTAAAACGGTTTTTAAAGCAAGAAAGAAAAGGTTTCAAATGAATTTTAAACTTAAAGAAATATGCGATTAGTCCGTTACCGCCTAACACGCTGAGTAGGAGGCCGGTGGTTCATAACCGGGCGATGTCGGGGTGCCTAGTAGCCTTTCTCCGGAAAGGAGCTAGCCTTCTCGGCTCATACCTAAGTTTCCCGAACCCTCACCGGTCTCCCGCAAGGGATCGGTGTTCATTTTCCCATTCGTGGGTGGCGACTCTTCCATATTCCAGGCTCCGGTCCTGCCGAGCAGTTTGATTCCATGATTGGTTGCTTTCGGCGCCAATCACCGCTTACGTCGCCATGAGGTGTCCACCCCCCGGTCCGCCCGAGCGAGGCCGTTCGGCACCTTGTCTAACACCAGTATTCAGGGACCGAGGACCCGAACGACCATGTAGCATCGTTCATGAGCACCATCAACCTATACTCGAAAGACGAGGACATCATGTGCAAGGTTTTTCCAACCACACTCTCGTCTAGTGCGCAAGAGTGGTATCGAGGACTTGCTCCAGAGTCAATCGACTCATTTGATCTCCTGAAGGACCTTTTCCTCTCCCGTTTTGCCGCAGCAGCAAAAGTAAGGAAGATCAGCTCAGACCTCAACGGGCTCAAGCAGCGAGCAACTGAACCGCTGCGCAACTTTCTCTCTAGGTTTCACCATATGGCCTCGCAGGTTAAAGGCCTCAACCTAGAGGTGGCTCATGACGCTCTGGCAAGAGGGACCTCATGCGAGCCTCTAAAGCAGAAATGTTTACGAAAGATGCCGAGATCTTTCGAAGAGCTCATGACCATGGCGCAAAACTTCGTCAGATATGACGACTGTGACCGGCCCACAGGATACGAGGAGTCAGACAGGGATAAGGCCAGAGGAGACACGCACAAGCAGGAAAAAGGCAGACCGATCGCAGAAGCACGTAAGGAGGGCCGAGCCCGTAAGGAGGCCCCAATGCCTTTTCCGGTTCGGACCGAGCGAGCAAACCTAGAGCGTAGGGGACATCGATCCCGTGGGAAGGAAGTGTATTACGCTGCTCAGAGCCAGCCTCGCCGATTCACGCAGCAAATCCCATCCGCCGACAAGAGCAAGACCCGTGCCGAGAAAGAATACTACAAATATCACAAATCCTCCGGACATTCCACGGAGAACTGATATCAGTTGCAGAAGGAAATTGAGCGGATCACGGGGCATGGAGCTCCACCAAAGGCGATCAGGCAGAGGGAGCAGAGCCCGAAGCAGTGGGAAGCAGGCCGAGCATATGAGCCAAAATGGCCAAGGTACCACGGGGAGCTACACGTCATAAGGGAGGGGGCACCAGCACTCTGCGCGCCTCCGGAGAGCTCCTGTAAAAGGAAGGCAATCGGATAGACCCTAACGGTGCAACCACCGCTCCGGACCAGCCATTCGGAGGCTCTTGTTGTCACCATCAACATCGTCGGCTTTAAAATGCACCGAGTGCTAGTGGACACAGGAAGTTCGGTGAACTTGCTCACCTGGACGGCACTCCGCGCAATGAAGAATACTCACACTACCCTCCGAGCCGGGACTTTCCCCCTGGTTGGCCTGTCGGAAATTGAAGTTCCAGTGAAGGGAGTTATCACACTGTCGACTATCTTCGCCGAAGGTGTCGAGGAGATCGAGGACACCACAGAATGGGTGGTGGTCGATATCCCCCTGGCCTACAATACCATCATCGGAAGGCCTCTGCTGGCTACCTTGAAGGCCACGGTTGATATCTCCGGATTATTCTTGACCTTGCCGCTTCAGCACGGAAGGATCACCATCCAAGGAGATCGCATGCTGGCCAAAAGATCGCAGTGGGAGGCGACTCAGCCTCGGACAACGCTTTACCTGGAGGATGGCCTGATGGATGTAAGGGGTTACAATCCCGTACCAATCAAGCCGGTCAGCGACTGTGTTCTCAGAGACACCAAGACAGTGAAGATTGGGACCAGGCTCGCATCCCCTTTGGCCGACGAAATCAAGGCTGTCCTATCAGAGCATTCAGATGTGTTCGCTTGGTGCACCGAAGATATCACAGGGCTCTCACCTGGTCAAGCAGTGCACAAACTGAGCATCGACCCCTCCGTGGAGCCCTTGAAACAGAAGATGCGAGTACAGGCGAAGGACAAGCAAGCCGCAGTTAAGGCAGAGGTGGATAAGCTCTTACCTGTAAAATTTATTCATGAGGTCCACTACCCGGACTGGCTTTCTAACGTTGTACTTGTAAAAAAAGCCAGCGGGAAGTACTGTATGTGTGTAGATTTTACAAATGTTAATAAAGCTTGCCCCAAGGATTCTTACCCGCTGCCTAATATAGATCAGCTCCTCGACCAAACTGCTGGTCGCAAAATTCTGTCTCAGTTTGATGCCATCGCTGGGTTTCAGCAAATCCCTCTGGACCCAGCCGACGCCGAGAAAACCTCCTTCATTACGCATGAAGGCACTTATTGCTACAATGTCATGCCTTTCGGGTTAAAGAATGTGGGGGCAACATACCAGCGGTTGGTAGATAAGATATTCGCCCATCTCATCGGCAAGACAGTGCAGGTGTACATTGATGATATGGTGGTCCTAAGCACTGAAGAGGGTGACCACCCGCGAGACTTGGCGGAGGTGTTTAAGATTTTCAGAACCTACAACCTTAAGCTAAATCCGGAGAAATGCTTCTTTGGGATTCGCAGCGGAAAATTCCTGGGATGCGTGGTGTCAGAGAAAGGCATCGAACCCAACCCTGCGAAGATCGAGGCAATCTTGGCAATGGAGCCACCGCGCGACTTACAGGGGGTTCAAAGGCTCAACAGAAGGATCATCGCCTTGGGACGTTTCATCTCTTGCTCGGCACAGCGGTGCTTGCCTTTCTACAAAGCAATCAAGAAGGAGCATCCTTTTAAGTGGTCTACGGACTGCCAGGCCGCGTTCAATGCCATCAAAATCTTCCTCGCCACACCCCCACTGTTGTCGGTGCCAATGCTAGGGCGGGACATTCACTTGTATTTCACCATCACCGATGAAACGGTAGGAGTCGTTTTAACTCAAGAAGAGGGGACGGAGCTTTATCCAATCTACTTTCTGAGCAAAGTTCTGAAGGGAGTCGAAATCCGATACTCCGAGGTTGAGAAGGTTCTGTTCGCCATAACTCAAGTAACTCAAGCATCCGAGCGTCTGAGACCGTACTTCCAAGCGCATACGGTTATGGTCAGGACCAATTACCCTCTGAAAAATTCCGTCCAGAAACCAGAGGTCTCCGGTCGAATCACCAACTGGTCCGTTCGACTATCCCAGTTTGACGTACGGTTTGAGCCCTGCACGACGATCAAGGCTCAGGTACTGTCCGATTTCATCGTAGAATTCACTGGATCATCTGCTGCCAACCCCACGACAACAAAAGCTCGCACCAACGATGTCTGGACCATGCGTATAGATGGGTCCTGCGCTCCAGGATGGGCAGGTGCAGGCATAGCCATTCAGGGGCCCGATAATCTCCACATACGGTATGCCGTCTGGCTCGATTTCCCAACCACAAATAATCAGGCAGAGTATGAGGCCTTGATCGCAGCTCTTCGACTATTGAAAACAATAGTGAACGGACAGCTGACGATATACTCGGACTCAAAGCTCGTCGTCAGCCACGTCAGCGGTACCTACAAGGCAAAAGATCCGACGATGTGCCAGTACTTGGCCCTCGCCACCTCCTTGCTCAATGACCTCAAAGCAAAAGGGATAACCCTCGACCTCATACTGGTGCCACGAGAGGATAATGAAGAGGCGGATGCTATCACCGCTCTCACAGCAGGCGAACAATCCAATGACCCGCACACCCTCATCGAAATCGCTGGGGCCCCGGCCATTCACGTAGAGAGCTCACTACAGATCGACTCGGCAGACGCTACGGCTAGCGGGTGGAGAAGTCCAATTATCAGATATCTTCAAGATGGAACACTCCCCACAGATCGAACACAGGCAGCCCTCGTGGTTCGGTGTTCCTGGCGTTATGCATTGCATGGTGGCTTACTCTATCGGAAGTCCGCCACGCATCCCTGGTTGCGCTGTATATCCGAAGAGGAAGGGGATCACTGTCTAAAGGAGATACACCAGGTCATCTGTAGCTCGCATCAGGGCGCCCGAACAATTACGAAGAAGGCCCGGCTCCAGGGGCTCTACTGGCATACCATGGATTCCGATGCGATGCGTCTAGTTCGCAGTTGCCAGGCATGTTAGCTACACACCAATACTCATCACGCCCCGGCGGCTCCGTTCAAAGGCATTATCACACCTTGGCCATTTGCAGTATGGGGCATTGACTTGCTCGGCCCTTTCCCGATGGCTTTACCACAAAAGCGCTTCGTCGTAGTGGTAGTCGATCACTTTACCAAATGGATCGAGGCTGAGACAATTACCAAGATAACCGTCGATAATGTAATAGGTTTCCTCAAGTGAACAATCATATACCGATTCGGGGTCCCTCACTCCTTCATCACTGATAACTGGAGGCAGTTCGACTGCAGTCAATTCCGCGAGTTTTGCGCAGAGTGGGGCATCAAAGGGCGATACACCTCGGTGGCACACCCTCAGAGCAACGGCCTCACTGAAGTAAGCAATCGAACACTCCTGTGAGGAATTAAAACGCGCCTATCTGACCAAGGCCGAGCATGGCCTGACCACATTGCGGCAATATTATGGTCATATCGCACAACCCCACATTCGGGTACAGGGCGCACTCCTTTTTTCCTCACTTATGGGGCGGAAGCAATGGCACCATCGGAGGTCATCCTTCATTCCCCTCGACAAACCACTTTCAAAGAGACCGACAACAACGCGGAACTTGCGGCAGCTAGTGAGCGGCTTGAAGAGGAGCGCCTTAATGCTTTATTACACATCACGGCCCATAAGCAGAGCATAGCGCGTTACCACGATATGAGGGTTCGTCCCTGCACTTTTCAAGTCGGAGACCTTGTGCTCAAAGACGCCGCAGCTGCACAATCCCCGTTAGCTCAGGGCAAGCTCGGCCAATCATGGGAGGGACCATACAAGATTGACACTGTCCTCCACAATGGAGCTTACAAAATCGCCTCTTTAGACGGCTTGGTCTATGACAATAGCTGGAACATCCAGACGTTGAAGAAGTATTATCAATAGCTTCTTGTAAGGAAAATCATGAATAAAGGGTTTTCGTTCTTTTTTTTTTCTTTTATCGAATAACCCCATGTGGTTGACGATTAAACAAGAAGCGAGCTACCCGATCCGGTCCTCGCAGTGCATTACTCCATGCAATCCAAAGGCTTATCGAGCATCTCGACTGCCTTCGTAATCGCCTAGCAATCCCATATTGTTATCGATTATTTACAAGCGGGCACCACAGATGTGTTCTCCACTGCAAAAGCATCAAGATGCAATCCAAAGGATTATCGAGCATCTCGACTGCCTTCGTAATCACCTAGCAATCCCATATTGTTATCGATTATTTACAAGCGCGCACCACAGATGTGTTCTCCGCTACAAAAGCATCAAAATGCAATCCAAAGGCGCATCAAACATCTCGACTGCCTTCGTAATCGCCTAGCAATCCCATATTGTTATCGATTATTTACAAGCGCGCACCACAGATGTGTTCTCCGCTACAAAAGCATCAAAATGCAATCCAAAGGCGTATCGAACATCTCGACTGCCTTCGTAATCGCCTAGCAATCCCATATTGTTATCGATTATTTACAAGCGGGCACCACAGATGTGTTCTCCGCTACAAAAGCATCAAAATGCAATCCAAAGGCGTATCGAACATCTCGACTGCCTTCGTAATCGCCTAGCAATCCGATATTGTTATCGATTGTTTACAAGCGGGCACCACAGATGTGTTTCTCCACTACAAAAGCATCCATGTGCTACCCAAAGGCTTATCGAGCATCTCGACTGCCTTCGTAATCACCTAGCAATCCCATATTGTTATCGATTGTTTACCAGCGGGCACCACAGACGTGTTCTCCACTACAAAAGCATCAAAATGCTATCCGGAGGCTAGTCGAGCACCTCCAATGACTTCATAGTCACCTAAACAATCTTGTATTATCAGCAATGGTTCATGGGTAAATATTTCGATTCATGCTCCGCTAAGTAACACTACACGAGCACCTAAAACGTTCTCTGAAGAAGGAATTTTACATATAATTCAGAGGAAAAAAGGCTAAATAACAAAGCTGCATAAGCGCATGAATTTTATAAAGCGTACCAAACTTCATTACAGAAAAAGAGCAACAATTATGTCCAAAACACAAAACACTACAGGTAAAATACATCACAATCACTCAAGAGAAGCACGGACAGTGTCGGGGTTCGGGATATCCTCCGCATCCACGAGGGCATGGTGCACTGCTCGCCAATCGATACATTCGTCAGTGTTATGCCCATTCTGCCTATGGTATAGGCATGCTTTCCCAACATGCGTCACTCGATGTGCCGGATCGGCCGGAATAGGCCCAAGAAACCATTGTCTCGAAAATTCAAGGAAAACCACACTACGCGGTTTCAGCGGATCGACAAACGTCACCCCGTGGGGACGGCTCGGTGAAGCATGGCGCCCAGGACAGTGGTTCTCTAGCACAGGAGGAAGGTTCATAACCCTGTCTAGTTCATCGGCAGGAAGTCTCCTTACCCAGGCAGGATGCGGATTCGTCACGGGAACCACTGACTCGTCAGGATTCAGGTACCCAATCCCATCCTGCGACCATGCTTTCTTCTCAGTAGAAGAAAAGGTACTAATAACCACGTCACGGGAGTCCGTCGCAGACCCAGTGTAAGGCGCGGAACTCTCACTCTCTCCATTTCGGCTTCTCCGTGAGAAACCCTGGTTCATCCACACCGGGGAAGCGTACCGCACCTTCCTATCCAACTCATGATCATCCATTGGGGGACAGTACATGTAGGGATGAGGCATCACCGAGATGGCCTTTTGCACTTCGAGCACCTTGGCAGAGTCCACCACATCCCGAAGCGACATCACAAAGACAGGTGCAAGCAAATCGCGGAGGATACGAGTACTAAAAGCAAGAACGGAGTTTTTGAACGAGACGCATAAGCAAAAAACCAACTCCTATTTATAGTGAGAATGGAAAAGACTTGACAAACACATTATGAAGCATCAAATCAAATCAAAAGTGCAAGATAATGATCAAAATAAAACTGCCAAAAGATCCTTCAAGATATAAACCGTACAATAAAATTATTACATATTTGAAAAACAAGGCGTCATATGGAGCAATACGCCTTCATCTCCAGCTACTTCTTCTTAAAGCGACCACATAACTCTACGGCCTTCGCCTGGGCAGCTTTGTCATAGACATTCGGAGAAAAGATGACCTCTGGAGGAATTTCACGCCCCGCAGCATAGGCAGCAGTGATAATCATCATCCGATCTATCTTGATCAATTTCGCCTTGCGATCTCCCGCGAGGGCCCGCAACTCCCTGGCCTCCTTCCGAGCTGCCTCAAGATCCTGCCTAAGCTTTTCGTTCTCAGCTGATAACGCAGTTGCTCGCTTCGCCCTCTCATCCACCTGCTCCTTCACTCGGCGAACCCATAGTGTGGCCGCCCTAAACAGAACTTTGTAGAAACGGAGTTCCTCGACTGCGCGTGCCAACTTTCTCGACTGCTCCAATCGGCACCCCGTCTCCACTTTTAGCTTCTCGCTTAGCACATCAATCTCGCCTTCTCGGCGCCCCAACAGCTCCCCGGCAGCAACTACTTTTC
The DNA here is from genome assembly GCF_963576675.1 of Euphorbia lathyris. Taxonomy (NCBI): domain Eukaryota; kingdom Viridiplantae; phylum Streptophyta; class Magnoliopsida; order Malpighiales; family Euphorbiaceae; genus Euphorbia; species Euphorbia lathyris. The sequence goes on from NC_088910.1 coordinate 39,502,503, forward strand.
CATTCGTCGTCTCCAGATCCTTCACTGCATTACGCAGACCTTGCTCCATGTCGCGAAAGAGGTTTTCATCGGTCACATATATGTCGAACACCTTGTTAGCATTTTGAACGGCCTGCGTAAAATTTGGCCAATTCAGGGCACAGTTGTCAGGAATAAATCTAAGCAAGAGGATCAGAAAAACTTACCACACCGAGCGCCGACAGAGTCTCCACCCCAAGGTTCATCTTGGACACACTGTCCATCCGCATCACTTCACCGGGCACCTTTGCGACGTGAGCCATCACCCTCGCAAGGTCGGATGTCACCATATTGGAATGCACCGATAAGCCCATCATATATTCTCGGAACTTAGCAATTTTAGCATCCATTCTTTTCATCATCTCCGGGTGATCACCCAGCCGATCCATCATCCCCGCCTCCAGTTCATTTCCACCATCAGTACACGCTCACTTAGAGCCTTCGTGCCCCCCAACGGCATCCTCTCCAGCACGCACCTTCTCATTGTCAATCCCAACAACAACCTTACCTTTATCCTTCTTCCGTTTTCGGGTAACGGGTCCTTGCATTTGCTGCTCGCTTTGCTTCTTCTCCGCGGCAGTCACCTCCGCATTTTCTTCGGCCGCATCCCCTTCAACCGGCATCCCTTGCAGTATGTCGCCAGTAACATCAGTGTCAGCATACACGGCCAGCACGCCCCCCATACTCTGCACCACCTGGTTCGCATCTTCAAGCGATGATAATGAGGCCAAGGATCCAGATGGAACAACGAAGGCTTCCTCCGCAGTCTCAAGGCCAACACCAAACTCGTTCGGATCAAAATCCATGCTAACACGAGGATTACCTGGACCTGCATCAATAACATCAGGGTCAATACATATTTCAAAGTAGAAAAGCAGGTTAGAACTACGAAATAAAACTTGCAACCCGGACCCCTCACATACGATGGCAACATTTACGGTTATCGCCTCCAACTCCGCTAGCTCTCCGTCTGAGAAATTATACCCGCGTTTCCATTTTTCGAAATCCGCTTGCGACAAGCCAGCTAGCTGGGCCATTCGCCATTGTTTCCAAATATAATATCCAGCGGCCAGAAAATGTCCCACGAGTTCATCGACATCTTTCTTACTTTCTTCATCCGTCGGCAACCCCTTTAAGTACTTTATCAGAAGCTCCTCTGATGGCAGCATTTGTCGCATTTTTAGCCACCTACCCGAATCCATGGGATCGTCATTCCATGTCACGCGGAACGGAAAGTCGCCATCCAGTTTTCGCACTAAGAAGTACCGATGCCTAAACTCGGGGATCTTATCCTTCAAGCCACCGAGTACCTTGAACTTCTGGTGATAGAAGGTCACATGTTGAGAGCGGGGTCCTTTATTCGGCCGAAAGAACTCGCGAAACACCAGCCCGGTAGCTCGGTATCTGGCCGACCGACACAAAGAATAAAACGCCACCATCATCCTCCACCCGTTCAGATGAATTTGGCCAGGACACAAGTCATACTCTTTTAATACCTCAACAAAGAAGGGAAGCAGAGGTAGCCGCATCCTCGACTCCAACTGCTCCTCATAGACAACCAGTTCGTTTGCCCCGCCAACATGATGAGCTCGATCATTTTCCTCCAGCGCCACCAACTCATAAGGCTGCCCTAGCCAATACACGGAAGAAATAGCGGCCAGTCTGCAGACACAATAATACTATAGGCATCGTCCACCGCAAAGGATTCCGGCCTCTTCGGACGGTGCCTCCCCTCAAAGCGTTTACCGTCTGATGACTAGTGGAGAATTTCCGATAGGTTTCCGTCTCTGTGGGGGCGTCGTTGGGTTCGACGGGGGGAAGCTCCGATGCCAAAGTCAGTATAGAAGAACAAGAGAGCAAACTGAATTGACAAAGGGTAAGTGAATGTGTACCTTGATAGCTCGAGATACTAGCTATATATAGTCGTGAAGTTGTAACCTTTAGTAACTAGAAAGTATCCATTAATGCTCCATTAATGGTGGTTACTGATTCCCTTTAAGCATGTCCATTTAGGAAATTGATTGCTTATTAATGGTCTTTAGTGCGGGATCGGCTCAGCTGTTTCAATTGCGAATTGGGCGGTTATGGCGATTCGCCTCTTAGGTTCGCCTGCGGATCTCTTGTGGTGAGATTTTGGTGATCCGCCTGTCAGATCCCTCTGTTCAATACGCTATGATACGCCAGTATCAGGTGATCAACACGTGGCCATTTTAGGCGAATATCCTTTTTGATCCTTGGGATAATATCACAATGTTATCACCGTCTACACTCGTCACACCTGCCGACCTTGTCCATACCTTTTCCCGCATTTGTTCGTAGATCGAAGTCAAGGGTCGCTCTTTGATAATCACTCCCTCGGGTACAACCACAACTACTTCAAGAACACCAGCGGTGGGCCCTCCAAGGGGGTGCTCAACGCTGGGCGACGCGCGTACCACGATGGTTTTCCTTTTCTTTCTGGCGGCAGCACCGCTCCTCCACCGTCCCTACTCGTCTTTTTCGCTTTACGGATCATTTTCGGGAAGCATCACGGAGTGTAAAGTCGCCCGGTGTCACTAGCGGCAGTCGCTTTAGGGCTCCCCGTGAAGAAGCCTCTGACATACTCCCCCTCCACAGAAAGAAAACAAACTAGACACAAGAACTAAAAAATAGGAGAGATAAGCATTTCGACTGACCTCGAAAAGTTTACGACAAGCGTCGTGGAGAATCTTCAGAAGAACGCCGCTAAAACAGTATACCCGGTGCCCAGCAAGTGCGAGCAAACGACGAAGCACCGATGAAACGGTCGATAAAAAACAGCGGCTCCAAAGGGAAAGCACAACGGCCAAATTGTAATGGGAGGAGAATGTGACGAAATAAGGCAGAGGTAGCGCCTACCCCTGCATTTTATACCTAAACAAGAGCGGTGGCACCGGCAAGGCACGACATTCAAAGCCTTTTTTACGGCGCGTGCAGGAGCATTTAATGAAGGAGTAATAAATTGTGCACTAAAACCCACAAGTGCATGCATCAATCTGAAAGGTCTCTATGACGAAATCGAGCACCTTTCATCCAGCTGTCCACCACTCGTTAAGAAGAGAATAATCATATTAAATCCACGTCTCCTCGCATGCAATACTCGGCTAACCTCGCCGGGGGGGACTACTTGATTCGGAATATCACTTGAGCCCATGAAGGCCCAGCAATATCCGACCAACGAATGGGCCAGGACAACAGGAGGCCCACGGGCCCAATTCAATCCGCTATAAATACGAGAATGAAGGAAGAAGAAGAAAGGGGGTAACTAATTTCCTACCTCATTCATATTTGATTACTAAGCTCTCTTGAACCACTAACTGTCTTGATCTTCGGAGTGTCCGCAGGGACCGATCCCCGCGCAGAGCCGATCCCCGAAGAAGCCAGACCTGCCCGACGAAGATCCAGATCACTATGCGTGTTGTGCTTCACATCACGTTATAATAATCAATATAATTGCTATGTAGAACGAGTTTATGATCCTTATGAAGCCCCACGCGATCTTAATTATGTTGAAATATGGGAGCATCTACAGAAGAAAAATCCTCATTGATTGAGCGATGATTTTCATCATAAAATAGGGGAACACTAAAACTTTTTATCGTCCTTATCAGCAATCTTGTTTTGGAGGAAGTATGGTTGCAATTCCAACATATCATGAGACCTATGAGAATTACAGCTACTCTGATACTGACTTTAACACAAATTCATTCAAGGGTTCCAATCTTATTGAAATTGTGGTAACGATACAAGTTGTTGAAAAGGATGGAGAGACTGAATCCTTTGTTGTAGAAGAGAAACAATCAATGGAGAATTTTTCTGAAGATTTTGCAAAAACAAACCAATCCTTGAAGTAGATGGATGATATGTTCGAAGCATATAATGCTAAATTTTTCCCAAAAGACAATCACAAGAAAGAAATCCAGCCTGATAAAGAAATAGATATGGCTCACACACCTTTAGCTCCTCTAAAATCATTGGAAGCATTGAAGATTCCTAACTTGGATGAAGAGGCAGCAACATAAAGTCAAGAGGCGGAAGATGATTCCTACGACCTTAATTCTGATTTTTTTCATGTGGATGATTGTTTCTAACGATTTTGACTCGGGGGGCAGTGACGAGGTAGAGGTTCAACAAGAATCTATTCTATAAATGTTTCCTATAGATGAGAATCCCTTGTCAATGAAATTTATAAGGAGTCCTGACATGAATGATAAAATAGTTGTATAAGCCCACGAAGAGGAGGAAGATATCTCTTATGACTTTAATTTTGATTTCAGTCATAAGGATGATGACCTTTCAAATACTTCTGACTCGAGGGGCATCCATGAAGCAGTAGTAGAAATTTAATAAGACGAGGATGATATTTCCAATTCTAGGGGCATCCATAAGGAAAAGATTCAACACAAAATTATTTTAAAAGTGTCTCTCGCTCTTGTAAACTCTCTAAAAGCAAGAAATTTTATGAAAAATTCTGATATTAATAAAGAAGGGCCTTCAGAAACTCAAGGAAAGAGTGAAGACATTTTCTATGGTTGTAACTAAGAATTAAGTCAGGATGAAGATAATTTCTATGATCATGATTTAAGGGATGATCAAAAGAAAGAGATTCAACAAGAATCCACATCGGAAATACCTCCAATGATGCTTCCAACAACTCATATTTTGTTAGAACCTAGGATTGGTATATAGTTTGTTAACTTGAATGGAAGATCAAGTTTGCAATCTATGATTCTGTTTGTCGTCAATCTATTTCAGCTTTGCTACTATCGAAAAATTCAGAAGGTTTTACTTGTTTACCTTGTATATTTATTTGGATTCTAATTACAATTGCATCCTTTTATTTGGAAAGAAAATCATGAAAATATAGTTCCCGACATGGAACTTGTATCCTTTTTAAAGAAATGCTACTGAGCGTCTTTATTGTATGAGCGATAACATGATCGTGTTACTTACAACATACTCCATAAGGTCATTCGTGGTCAAAATAAGTTTGCATTTTTTTCCAGCATAAAAAATATATAAAATGAAAAATATTTCAGTTGAAAAAAGCATTTTGTAAATAATCAAGTTCAAGAATGTCCAATAATAGAACACCAGTCAAGGAAAACGAGAGGAATCAATCTACGACGAGCCTAGTCCGAACAAATCTTGATAGCCACATGCCTATGTTGCTCACTCTCCTTATCTCAAGCCCACATCTCGTGATAAAGAACCAATCTTTGATCACTTGATAAAGGAAATTGAGGAATAAGAGTCGTATCCGGATTTCCAGCAGGTCCAAGTGTGATAATGTTATCCTGAAATATGTTTTGCCCAAAACAGAATTAGCTGAAATAATGTCGGAGGACAATGAAGCAGTTGTAAATTCAAAGTGCAAAGCAATTCAATTCACAAGTTCAAGTTTTAGTCACAAATATTAAAAATCATTTGAGAATTTACTTTCATAACATGCTCGCATCAAATCCACACGCTTCAAGATTGAATACGAAATATTTCGAAAACACTATATATATATATATATATATATATATAATTAGAAAATAACTATAAAAGGCATATTTCTAATTAATGTTAATTTCCTATTATATATATAAAACTAGCAACCAAGTAGTGATTTATAATAGAGATGGTGATGGAAGACCATGATATTGTGGTTGAATTTTTGTATGGAGAAAAAGAAGAGGAGTTTGTCGTATGCATTTGATGGGGCAAGTCTTCATGTGCAAAGCCATGTGACCATGTGTTTATGTTCCACACTTCTACTCTTTTATCTTCATAGGACCCCATCCATATATAACTTCCTCTCTCTTCTATAAACCTTAATTCTCTTTTTTCTAAAAGCAAAAAGTATATACCTTAGGTTAGGGGTTCAGAGGAAAAAAAAATCCCCAAAACCGAAAAATCGAAAGACCAAACTGAAAGTAAAGTTAACCAAAATCGATGGACTAGTGTACGATTTTTAATTTTAAAAATAGTGGTTAATTGTTACGGTTTTTGTATTCCAAAAACCGCGGTTAACCGAAACTGACTGAATATCAATTAAATATTAAAAACATCTGAAAAAATATTTATTTATATTTATATATAATTGTATATTATCTCACTTAGAATAAATACAGAGTCAATAACAAAAAATTAATAAAAAACACTAATTATTTTCGATGATTAAGACTCAACTCATATTACCAATTTGTCACAAATTGGATAATTAGTGAAATTAATATACCTAAATAAGGCTTAATTGGTAAAACACGGAGAATAATAATTCTAGTCCAAAAAAATAAGCATAGTAATTTGATGTTGTAAAGAGTTATTGTAAGGGAAAAATTCAGGACCTGTTTGGTTTACATGTTGTTTGTTGTTTGCTGTCACGGTTTACTATTTATTAATGGTTAGAAACCAAAATAAAAGGTTAACCGACCGAAATAATTGGTTAACTGATTAGTAGTTAATCGAAATTAGTGGACTAGTGTACTGTTAGCATTTTTAAAAAACCGATTAAATGATTAACCGATCGAATTAACCTTAATGGTATGGTTATCCGACCATGTGCACCCCTACCTTAGGTTGTTCGATTCGAAGCTCGTCGATAATGTGACAATGGAGGACGAGTTTGATATGCTCTCTATTACCTGACTCTAATGGAGCTACTACATGAACCTTGTATACAAGGATTTAGGAAAGAATGAGATTTAAAAGGATACATGTAATGAGTATAGGACGAGAATAAGAATACCCTTAAAATACATACTATCCTTTACCCGCCATTGACGGATTAAAAACGTTGATGAATGCAAATAAAAAATAGAGAAAAAGATAAAGAGTGTCAAGATAAGCTATTTATTTCAAGTGTTTTTTACTTTCTTGCTAATTTGAATAATTTAAACTTGAATTGTTTCCATTTTTTTTCCCTTAAATTTGTGAATGATTTGTTAAATTTGTAGAATACTTATTTTATTAAATTTATAATTTATTTGATTTATTCTTAACAGGTGCGAGTACCTATAAAGTAAATGGGATGAAAATATGATTAATTCATAATGTATGCACGTGTATGGGACGAGTAGTTCTAATATAATAAAGGGATAAAGATACGAGAATGACATTATGTGTGGGTATCCTACCCATTGTCATTCCTCCTCGCCATACACTCTTTAGGTGAATTTCTTCCAATTAAAGTTTTACGCATGATAAGAAGCAAAGAGAGCCTACAAGTAATGCAAGTGAATCTAAACAAACGATCCGCCCCTAATTACCTTATCATATTAGACACGCCATTCTGAAGACATGCCAAAAGCTATGCATATCCTAACTTATGGGAAGGATCCACCACGAGGAAGGGATCTCTATTATCATGTGTCATTTGAATGGTTACAAGAAAAATTAAAAGGAACTGTTATTCATTCTAACGAAGAACAAATGACATTTAATAGAGAATAAATAGTCATTAATACGAATAATAGTGCAACGCCTCAATTAAGTCCCATTAAGGCAAGAGCATTGTAAAAAGCTGTATATATACCCTCCAAGGGACATCTTTTCAAATAAGCTAACTATCACTTTCGTACGTACTTTTAATATCCTTATACTTTTCTATACGATACTAACTTTAGCATCTGAGTGCCCTCGGCCTAACCCAAGGGGATTCCGAGTGACGAAATAGACAAAAGAAGGGTATTATCAATTAGTTTGTTGTGTTATTCTTATTATTTCAATTTAAATATGCTTTTTATATGTAATTTCCTAATTAAGGCGAAATTTTCTATTTCCAAGGAAAAGATGAATTTATTTTTCCCCTAAATAAGGTCTGATCATCTTTTATCAGACTGATTCATAAACTCTTCTATAATCTACGTTCTACATCAATTAATTAATGATTAAGACTTAAAAAAATTGAAATTTCAATGATCATATATATTCTTATTAAATACCAACTTAGAAAATCATTATCATAAATCTAATAATAGGTATTCAAACAGAATCCAATGCGCCAAAAATGCCAGCATGCTGCTAATATCTGTACATAAATTATAATAATATGGAAGTTTTAGTATAGAAGTACCTATAATATAATATTAAATTTTATAAGAAAAAAAAAAGATATTTAATATTACGTTAGTATGGGAATTATCTACAGCTACAGAGAAGGAATGAATATTGTATTGAGTTTGTTGCAAAAACACAAACAAACCCACCACATCAAATACCATCAAAGAATAAAGAATAAATACATAAATTTAAGACTTAATATACATCATGCCCCTGTACTAATACATATTATCCAATCGGTCCCTAGAGATGCCTTATTAATTATTTGAACTTGCTTACAATGATATATTAGCCCCTAAATTTATTTAAAGTGACATACTGGTCTTTGAAATGGTTGCAATGATCTGTTAACAAATTTTAGCTTGTCCAAATCTTTTGTTGTTCTGTCATGTGAATTTAGGAAGCTAATGTGATATTTTAAGCAAGTTTGGATAATAATGAGACATCTCCAAAATTCAGAAGAAGATAATTTGAATAAGTACATGAAGCTCTTGATGTATTAAGGGTACATAAATTTAAGGCTTGATAAACCAGGTTCAGATTATCCGATTGGTCCCCGCATTTTGAGGATATTACGTTAATTTTCTAAACTTGCTTATAATGATTTATTAGTGCTGTAAACTTGTTTCAAGTAACTTATAGATCTTATTTAAAGTAAGACATGCTTGTAATTTGTTCAAATATCTTTTTATTTTGCCACCTAAATTTAATAAGTTATTTAAAATGCTTAATACATTTGCCTTTTGGACTTGTTCAAAAAGCTTAATTGGTCCCCTAAACTTTTAGAGTGTCCCGATAACCCCCTCAACTTAGATAAAATATCCAGGTAACCCTTTGAACTTAGTTAAAATGTAATCAATATATCTTCCGCATTTAACTTACTTTCTTTTTGCAACCGAGTGATTAATTGATTACATTTTACGCAAGTTCAATGATTAACTAAATATTTTATACAAATTGAGTAGGCTATCGGGACACTTTAAGTCCAATCAAACTTTTTGGATACCTATTTAAAATTAGGAGGTGGATAGGATAATATGGGCCATAGTATCATAAGTAAGTAATATAATAATTAAATAATTAGAAAAAAAAGAAGTCTATAAAAGGAGTAGCATAGTCCAAAGCAGAAACTCAATTTCCATTGGTAGAAAACACCAGATCATAACTTAAAAAGAAGAAGAAGAAGAATGAAGAAAAGGCAGCAGCAAGAAGATAAGAACTACAGGTATGAAGAATATCAACAACAGCAGATGCAGAAGCAGATACAATGTAACAAAGGGAAAACATCAAAGTTCAAGAGAAGTATTTCCAATCTTGAAGATGATGGTGCTTCCTCTGCTATTCTCTTCCTTGCTTGCATTGCCTGCACTACTCCCTCCTCTTATTAAATTCTACTGTAGTTCGGGATCATTCATAAGACGACATATCATTCAGATGTGTTACTATCTGAATGGTCCGGAACCAATTTATCTAGCATCATTCTAGAAATTTTTCGCAAATACCAATCAATTTATGTTTAGTTTCATCCAATATTTTCTAGCTGCTAGTTCTTCAGTATTTTCTTATACATGTGTCTTACATGTTTAGTTAGTTTCCCTTGGTGTAGATTTTAATTAGTAATTGTTATCATATATATATTTATATTGTTTTTCAGAACTTATAATATATAATTCCTAGCATATTGTTTGTGATGAATAATAGTTGCCATAACAAAGTGTACTATGAGAATTGAGATGCACGTCAGTCATTTCAGCTAATGTTTAAAGTTACTTTATTATGATAAAAACAAACTTAAGTAAGACAATTTGAATTTTTGTGACTTTTTTAGAATATTATCTTGTGCCGATCAATACTAATTACCCCTAATGTCTCGCTGGGTTACTTTGCTCTCCTTTTCCGATTTTGGGTTCCTCAATTTTTCTTTTACTTTTATTATCGCAGCTGACTTCAAAACTGAATATTATGGTCTCTAACCTTTATACTTTATTAACATAATGACTTTTTTTTTATTTTTACCTATAATCAATTCAAAAATAACTCATGACGAACTGATGCGGATTGGTGTTGATAGTAGAAATAGTTTGAGGATTGTCTTAAACCAACATAAAGATTTTCAAACGAAACTTGAAACTTCGAAGGAGTTGAAATCCCCGATTCACAAATTAAACTTGCAATAATTTTGAAAATCTCCATTAGATGGTATTAGAATATGTAATTATTATCTTTTATATATTTGACTGTTAGATTCTTGAATTGGTCTATGGAAATGTAGCCACTTTTATGAAAGCTCCTTTTTTTTAATAATAGCAAAATAATTTTTTTCCTGAGGTTTTTTAATGTGAAAAATTATTTAAGGTTGTCCTTGGAATTTTTTTTTCTATCCAAGGTCCATTCTTCCTTCAACCACCGTGACCGGCTGGGCCCAAACCCTTCTACTGCCTCTCTTTCTCATCCTGCTCTTGTAGGAATTTTAGAAAAAAAAATTGATTGATAAAAAGATTACATATATAAAATTGGAGTTTATATATCCAATAAACTCTTAAAAATAAAAATACAATAAAGTTCTAAGAATAAACTATTATAAAATAACTTAAAAGGCTAAAATAAAAAGGGCTAAGTATAAATCAATAGCAAACTACTAAATATTGAGTGGTAGGACAATAAATAAATAGATAATAGAAAGTGTAATTAAACAGCGTAATGTAATAGAAGGCAACGGAGGGGAAAAGAGCAATGTTGATTCAAAAATTCACACCACGTGTCAGAATAGCCACACGCGGAATGAATTAAAATTCAAGAGGCAAAACCTCCTATTTAGAGTCACACGAACTCTACTTCTCTTCCGCTCGGTCTGTCGCCTCTTTGACCCGACTTCTTCCAACCACCTGTTTTCACACATTCGATCAACTTGATCTCATCATACGCTCTCTCTTAAAAAGAACTTGACTTCAAGTTGGTTATTGAGTATAGAAGAAACCCATCGATCGTGAACAGACTCCAAGCTTTCATATCGAATAAAAGTGTTATTTGTAATGAATTCGTGAATACTACCCCCACAAGCTTTTAATAAGGCTTAGAGGGTGTTTGGTTGCTCCTTTTCAGGCTCCTTTTACCTTTTCACTTCAAAAGGGAGAGTTTTAGGTGTTTGGTTAGTGACCTCCTATTTGCCTTTTACAATTGAAAAGCAGCATTATGTGTTTGGTTAGTGATATCCTGTTTGCATTTTACACCAAAAAAGCAGCCTTTTACAAAAGCAGATAATCTCTGCTTTTTGGAAAAGCAGCTTTTTCCAACAGGAAACAACAAACCGTAACAGCAACAACAATCCGTAACAGCAAACAGTAAACCGTAACAGTAAACAGCAAACAATAAGTAAAACAAACGGGCCCTTAATATAAGAAGAGCCCCATGTAGTTGTTTAAATTATCTATTGCCCTTACACTTCCAAGACAAATTTTTAAATGTCTCTTTAGATCCCAAGTCAACATGGTAGAAAAAATGAGATATTTGGAGAAATTTAAACATCCATCATTTTAAATAATTTTAGATGGACTAATAGATAATTATAATTATTTAGATGCTCAATAAATTATTTAAGCAAAGGTTAGAAAATTAATAGGTGTTTATAAACAAATTTAAGAACTAACAAGAAACTCAAGGGACAAATCAATTTTTGTCACCAAATTCAAGACATCCGTGATGAATTCAACCTTTTTAATAAAGTAAACAAAACATAAAATCTTAGTTAAAATGTTTAATAGGTTGGGCATTTAAAACTATCCTCTTAAAAAGGAAATTAATATGATAAATTTTTTTTTAAAAAAAGTCCCAATGCTAAATATAGAAAAGGATTTGTAGATATTTTGTTATATATAGAATAAAGAAGGTATAACACCTATTTTACCCCTCAAATTAAAACTCAAAGTCAATTAGACTCTTGTATTATCAAAATTAGCAATTAAATCCCTAACCTAAACTAAAGTTACCAATTAAATCCAATTTAACAAACTAATTTGTTCTTTACCATACAAATGGCTGAATGAGGATGCTAAGATTTAATTATTGTAATTTCAAAAAATCACCAAGATTAGTATTTTCTTTCAAGAAGTACATGACACTTATGAAGCACAAGTAGAGAATAGATAATTTGATTTTTTTTTTTTTTTTTTTTGTACGTGGTCAATATTCTAAACAGGCTAAAAGGAAAAAAATATCAATCAACCTTACTATATTACATTTTACTTTTTAACTTGTTAAACTGACTCTTGATTGTAAACAGTAAATGTAAACATTTCAATTTAACTTGTTTTGACAAATTATGGTAAATAACTGTTAGTTAGTGTGTTAGATTGGATTTAATTGGCAATATTTGTTTAATCCAGAGATTGGATTGTTGATTTTGTTAGTATAGGGTTCTAATGGATTACTTTTAGTTTAGGGGGGGATAAATGGATGTTAGGCCAATAAAGAAAGGAGTAAAAGAGACATGGGAGGAGGCACGTGGTGTAGCTAGGGTAGTAGTGCAATATCACGTGGGGGAGCTTATTTTAGTTAGAGTCCAAGAAAGAAACGAAACAAAACAATGAGTTTGATTCAGTGAACGACTATAGTATAGTGTACTTTAACTGTTAACATAACATGCATGAATCAACCGTCTAACTGTTTAATTGGCGACATACCCATGTGACGTGCCTTACTTCATTTTGGATAATTAAAGGCCAAAAAAGATTTTTTTATTTTTTTTATTTGGACATTATATTTTATTTTCTGTAATATTAAAGGTCCGCGTCCGTTTATTTTACCTACTATTTGTTATTGGAAAAAGAAGAGATTCAGTGCTTTTATGTGTGTAAAATACAAACAGAAACTTTATAACCAAACACCTAATACTCTCTATTTTGAAGTGAAAAAGCAAACAACCAAACATCCCTACACCTCTAAAGGTTATAAAAGTTAGTTTTAAATATAAAACTTGATTAACATAGTGTTATTTTTTAATACGTGAAGTTAAATGTGGCTATAGAAAAAATGTAAAACCTTATTATAAACTATAAAAGATATAATTTTAAACACGTGAAATTAATAATATTTTTTAAACTGAATTATCACAACTAATTAATTTGATAAGAAACCACTTAATGTTAAAAATATAAAGAAAATGAAATATCATGGATACTTTGTTTTTTACCTAAATTAAACAGGTTAATTGGTTAAAATTACATGGACTTTGAAATATCATGATATCTGATTATTACCATATCCAAGTCTAATCCTGTATATGCTATATTTGCGTCGAATTTGGGCCCAGTTGGGCCATGCTAAAGAAATGAGAAAATTACATAAAAATTCATATTTTAAAAACTATTTACAACTATGTCAAGTCATAATTTTGGATTATGTTAAACTAATAAAATCAGTACTTTTAATATATTTTAAGGATTAAAATTTATAAATTAGAAGTCTAGAATATATTTTATAGGGTTTATGATTTATGAATTGGAATTTAGAATTTTTAAATTATGGTGTAAAATCATAATATATAGAAAATAATGACAATTTAAGAATTAAATTTAGTGATATGACTTAATTGTAATTTTTTACTTAATTATGATATTTATGTATTTCACCCGAAAGAAGTCAATTTCCATATCCAACTCAATCTACCCAACTAGTTTTTTTTTTGTATTAAAAAAATAATTTAAAATTAAACTTTGATTACGAATAATAAAATGCATCAAATTAATATTTAAATATAACTTAACTAACATCATTTTAAATAAATAAAAAATATATAAGATAATGTGTAAAAATTACACTTAACGTACATGGCAATAAGGAACAACTTTATCCATAACATTTACAATGGTGTGATTTTACTTAATATGGACAACCAATAACAATTTTATTCATAACATCTGTAAGTTGGTCAATTTCAGATATCATTATCAAAAACATATTTTATTTCTTATTCCATACCGGTTATATATTAGTTGGTTCTAAAAAAAATTCACATTTTTATGATTTAATAATAAAATCAAAGATTGATATTTTTAAATTCGACAAAATAAGTGTATTTCTTTCATCCAACTCGTAAAAATACTGTATAATTTTTAAATTTTTTTTTCAATCTATTCATATGTTTGTGTTTTGTAATCATTATTACAAAATGCTTTTAACTATAATTCTATCTAACTATCATAATCCTATAGTGGCACTAAATGACGAAGGAGAGAGAGCGTGAGAGGGAGCGAGTTAGGGTGCGAGATCGGTCTTAGGAGAGGGCGGCGCAAGGCGGTCTGAGTGGCCGATTTTGGGCGGACGGGGCGGATCGGCAAGAAGGTAAGGGGATCGGCGGGATTAAAGGGCCGAAGGGGGAGAAAGAGGGAGGAGGAAGGAGAGCGGTGGGATCGGTTCGGGGGGAGGGGGCGATAGGCGGATCGGGTGCGGTGGAGGAACGCCTGGATTGGGGAAGGGGCGCGAATCGGTAGGGGCTTGATGGAGGCAGGCCGGTGGACGAGTGCTCGGATCTGGGAGGGGGCGCGAATCGGTAGGGGCTTGATGGAGGCAGGCCGGTGGACGAGTGCTCGGATCTGGGAGGGGGCGCGAGTCGGCAGGGGATAGATGGAGGTAGGGCAGGTGAAGGCAAGGGTCTCCTTGTGGCAGGAGAATTTTCCGCTGGCGGAGGGATGTTAAACGGGGCAGGAGGTGTCGCGCATAACCAAGAGGGTGCGCCTGCTGTCCAGGGGGTCTTGGCGGCAGCGGCCATGGCTGGGATAATTGCTGATTCGGCCTTGGCTGATGGGGGTAATCAGGTTGAGGGGGTTGAGGTGCAAGACGAGTCCAGGTCCACATTGAAAGTGGTTTCTAGGGCATTTGAGGATGTGAAAAGCAAAAAAGCTAACGAGCAAAGCGTGGGGAAAATCTCATGGAGAGATACAGTGATGGGAGTGGTCGAGGAGGAACCTGTGTTAGATGAAGAAATCATGGAGGATGATTTTGAGGAGGACTATTCTGACTCTGATAAAGAGGATGGAGAACATGATGATCCGTTATGTCCTGTGATTCGGCTATCCTCGGCTGATAAACGTGCCCTCAGGTCTAAATGGAAGCTAGCTTTAATAGTTACCGTGCTTGGTAAAAGAATTAGTTTTAAGGGAAAAGTACAAAAATAAACCTTCTGGTTACACCGGTTTTCGAACAGTACCTATGTGGTTTAAAAGTTTACAAAATGGTACATTGAGGTTCATTCCGTTAGCAAATACATGCAAAATTGACTAACGGTGTTAAAAGTCAAAGGAAAAAGAGTTAATTCGGTCCTTATATTTTATTTATTTTATAAATTAACCCACTTATTATCTAATTATCACAAACAAGCCCAAAAATAAAAAATAAAAAGGGTAAAGTTCAAATAAAACCCCTGTGGTTTTACTAATTTTTAGATAAAGGACTGTGGTTTACTTTTTGTCAAAACGAGGATTGAGGTTTTTAACTTTAACAAAATAAGGATTTTTTCGATTGATACTATTAAAACCACCTTTGACGACTTCAAAAATGACATATTTTAAGAACTACTAATATTTTAAGCAACTTTAATTCTTCAACTTTTTTATTTTGAGATTGTTTAGATGATGTTTGGTAAAGAGAGAGAAAGTTAATGTTTAGAGAGAGAAAGTTCCAAAAAAGATGATTTTCAAAAATAAAAAATGCAGTTCCATAGAAAATATGACATTGAACAACTTTAATTCTTGAAAATTTTCATTTTCGGGTCGTTAAAGATGGTTTTAATAGCAATAATCCAAGTTTGAAACCTCAATCCTTGTTTTGACAAAAAGTAAACCATAGTCCTTTATCTGAAAATTAGTGAAATCACAGGAGTTTTATTTGAACTTTACCCAAATAAAAATCAATTATACCATTTTCTCTATCTCTTTAATTTTTTATTTGTTTTTTTTTTACTTTCTCTCTTTTCTATCTTGATTTTTATCTCTCTAAAATCAATTAAACCATCAAACAAACACTCAATTATTCCATCTCATTGTTCCATTGTCTTGAATAGCTGTTGGAATAATATTGAATAAAATGAAGGAAAGAAAACTAGCCGAGTATGGGAAGAAACTCTTTCTCCTTCCTCTATTTTCTCTGCTCCTCCTAGTAAACACGAAAACCTAAATCAGATTCAATGAAATTCAAACTTTAATCACTTAATTTGTTCATCTTTTTTCTGGAATCAGAAGAGATTCATTGTGGAGGAAGACAACTTTTTATATTCAATCTTATTTCTCATCTGTTTCCTGCACTCTGTTTTCAATTTCCTCTGTTTTTTCATAGATATGAGCCGAAATGCCCAAATGTTCCTTTCATTTATCTTTGCCTCTTCGAATTCAATAAAATTTCCGCGGCGGATTCAACATCTTATGTACTTGACGGAGATGGACAGAAATGGGAACCTGATTTGAAATTTGTAAGTTCTTACGGTAATTCAATTACTGCTACAACAGATAGTCAAGATCCTTCTTTGCCGTCGACGGTACCGTACATGATGGCTATGGGTCTGATTGCATTTTTATCCTAACACTTATAGCTCTTTGAATCCAAACACGTCGTATTTCGCTGTTGCGGCGAATAAATTTCAACTTCTCAACAATTTCAGCGCATCGATTACTGCTGAAGCTATGACAATGGCGTATATAATCAAGGAATACAGTCTCACAGCGGCGGAGTCCGGTAGTCTGGCATTAGCGATGGCTTACCAAGTCGGTCAGTGATCACTACAAGCAGCTGTTGGAATGATGAGGTGTAATAATTAGATGTTTGTTTGATGATTTAATTGATTTTAGAGAGATAAAAATTAAGAGAGAAAAGAAGAGATAGTAGGAAAAAAAAAATTAAAGAGATGGAAAAGATGGTATAATTGATTTTTATTTTTTATTTTGGGGTTTGTTTGTGATAATTCGATAATAAATGGGGTTAATTTATAAAATAAATAAATATAAGGACCAAATTAACTCTTTTTCCTTTGACTTTTAACACCGTTAGTCAATTTTGTATGTATTTGCTAACGGAATGAACCTCAATGTACTATTTTGCAAACTTTTAAACCACAGGGTGTTGCCTCAAAACTGGTGTAACCACAAGGTTTATTTTTATACTTTTCCCTAATTTTAATTATTTCGCTCAGAGAATCCAGGCGCAGTGGGCTAAAAAAGGGAAAGTCACCATTACTGATTTAGAAAATGACTATTCTGTTATCAAATTTACTAGGGCGGAGGACTTTAATGCTGTTATTAATGGTGGTCCTTATATTATTTCTAATCATGTTCTGACATTAAGGTCATGGGTCCCTAACTTTAATCCTCATGACTGTTCAGTTAATAGGATTCTTACTTGGGTGAGATTCCCGGGCTTACATATTGAATATTATAATGAAAGCTTTCTTAATAAAATTGGTGGACTAGTTGGTAAAGTTCACCATGTGGATAAAACCACCATTGGGGCAGTTAGAGGTAAGTTTGCCAGAGTTTGTATTGATATCGATCTAGCTAAGCCTCTCTTGTCTAAATTCTGTGTTCAAAATATGGTTTACTTTATTGAGTATGAAGGTATCCATAATATTTGCTATGAGTGTGGTATATTTGGTCATACTTATGAAGGGTGTCCTAAAAGAGAGAAGCTGGTCGAAGAGGTTATGATGGTCGATAAAGAAAGAGAAGAGGGGATTAAAGGTGAAGGGAGAAACTTTGGCCCTTGGATGATGGCTAAGAGGTCGGGTAGACGAAGGACTCGTGCAACTGTTGTTCAAAATCGTCCTCCTGACATCAGTAAATAGATGAATCTTCTCCAGATAGCCCCTGAGATCAAGGAGAGGCCCCCAAATAAGAAAGTAGGTTCTGGAGATGAATTGGTCCCCGGCTCAGGATCCAGATTTGGGGTTCTGTCTATGGAGGATGCTCATGAATCTGACCATTCAAACGTGCAATTGGAGCTTTGCATGCCAGGGTTAGAATCTGCTGAGCCGGCGGATAATAAAGTGGAGGCTGTTAACCCTCTGTTTGAATCCAAAGTTGATGGCCTGGGGAGCTCCTAGAATCATGCCCCAATGGGGATAAAGAAGCAAAATGAGGTTAGTAACCCGAATATCTATGTTGATAATTTAAATGGAAAAGCTATGGGGGTTAATAAAATGAGTATGAAAAAACCTAAGGGTATTTAGAAAAATAACCATAGTTCCTTGGATTCATGGGATAAAAGGGGGCCTGCTGGTACCTCCTCAAGGCTCTCAGGAGCCCCGAATAAGTACCTGGTTTAGGGTGTTGGGTCTGTGGTCAGTAGTCTGCCTTTTTGATGGACTTTTTTGTATGGAATGTTAGAGGTGCGGCTAGTAAGGCTACCCGTATCCATGTTAGATTTAGTTAAACAATTTAACCCTTCTTGTTTTGCTTTGCTGGAAACCAAGATCAGTGGTAGTAAAGCAGATGAGGTGGTTAGAAAGTTTAGAAATTAGAATTGTGTCAGATCGGAGGCTACTGACCGGGCTGGGGGGATTTGGCTCTTCTGGAAGCCAGATCGTGTTCAGATTGACATTGTCAGTATGGATAAACAATTTATTCACAGTAAGGTTATTTATCCTGGTAATAAACCTTTCTTTATCACCTTTGTTTATGCTGATCCTATCATGGCCAATCGTAAAAGGTTGTGGGAGGTTCTGTATACTATGAGTACGAGTATTTTGGATGCTTGGTTTGTGGCTGGGGATTTTAATGATATTGCCCTTATGAGCGATCAAAGAGGGGGTGGGAACCACTATGTGAACCAGTGTCTCAACCATAAGCAGAGTATGGATTTCTGTGGGCTTTCGGATCTGGAAGCTGCTGGTCATAGATTTACTTGGAAACGTAATAGTGTTTTTGTTCGTTTGGACAAAGTTTATGCGAATATTGCGGCTATCTGTAGATTTCCCGAAGTGAACGTGTTAAATCTCCCTTTCCGTCACTCTGATCACTGTCCTATTTTAGTTAAGTTGGTTAAGAGCCATCGGCCTAAAGGGGACAGACCTTTTAGGTACCAGGTGGCCTAGGATTCTCACCCTGAGTTTAAAAACTTTGTTCAGGATAATTGGCAGCCGCACTCTAATGTTCTCCTTGCTGCTGAGGGGTTTAGAAGAAATGTGGTGGGATGGAATAAAAACATCTTTGGCCATATTATCAGAAGAAAGAATAAACTTTTAAGCAGAATCGAAGGCATTCAACATAATTTGGAGATTAGATTTGATCATAGCTTGAATGGTCTTCTTAGAGATCTCCAGAAAGAATTGGAAGCTGTGCTGAGGCAGGAAGAGTTACTTTGGTTCTAGAAATCTAGGAAGGCTTGGATTAAAGATGGAGATCGCAATACCAGGTTTTTCCACCTTTCTACTATTATTAGAAGGCAGAGGAATCGGATTGATGCTATCAAAGATTCAAATGGAGATTGGGTCTATGAGGATGAGGACATTCGCTGCTTGGCCCTTAATTTTTATAAAGACCTATTCAAAGAGGAGAGTGTGGATCTGGATAAAGCTTTTTCTAGGACTACGTTTCCTAGGTTGGAAGAGGGAACGATTCGGGAAGCTTTCCATCCTATTGACCAGAAGGAGATTGATCAGGCCTTCTCGAGTATTGGAGGTACCAAAGCTCCTGGGATTGATTGTATTCATGCCAGTTTTTATCACAAACATTGGGATACTGTGAAGGAAGGTATTTATAGTTTTGTTAAAGGAGCTTTCAGTGGTTCCGATGATATTAGGCTTGTGAATAAAACTCTTCTGGTCTTGATTCCGAAAGTTGAGAAACCATCCTCCTTTTTACAAATGAGGCCTATTAGTCTTTGTAATGTGTTGTACAAAGCTATTACAAAAATTGTGGCTAATAGACCCCGGTGTATTCTTCCAGATATTATTAGCCAGAATCAAGACAGTTTTGTTCCTGACAGACAGATGATGGATAATGTTGTAATAGCCCAGAAGATGGTTCACTCCATGAAAATTAAAAAGGGTAGGAGAGGTATTGTGGCTCTTAAGCTGGATCTGGAGAAAGCTTATAATCGCTTAAACTGGAGTTTTCTTCTGGATAGTCTGAAGAGATTGATCGAAGTCTGCATTTCTTCTCCTGTTTTTCAGGTTTTGATCAATGGAGATATGTCGGAGGAGTTTACTCGGGGCATCCGTCAAGGGGATCCTATGAGCCCCTTCTTATTTGTTATTGCTATGGAAAGGTTGTCTCACCTTATCCAAGAGGCGGTGGACAATGGGAATTTCCATCCAGTCTCCATCAACAAATTATGTCCTTCGATTACTCATTTGTTCTTCGCAGATGATGTTATGATCTTTGTGGAAGGGAATGAGGAGCAAATTGGTGTGGTGATGGATATCCTTAACTGTTTCTGCACTGCTTCTGGCCAAAAGCTCAATATCCAAAAATCCCGGATGTTGTGTTCTAAAAACATGAATAAGGGTGTCTGCAAAAGGCTAAGTGAAATATCTGGTATTCCTTTGACTAATTCTTTGGGTAAGTATCTGGGGGTTCCCCTCCATAGTGACAGAGTCTCCAAAGCCTCCTTTAAAGAGACTCTCGACAAAACTAATGGTAAATGTGCCATTTGGAAAGCTAAAACTCTTTCTCTGGCGGGCCGTCTTACTTTGATTCAGTCTGTCAATTGTATGCAAGCTTGTAGGTTGCCTGAGCTTGTTCTTAATGATCTTGATAAAATCAATCGGCGTTTCCTTTGGGGGGACTCTACGGAGGGGAAAAAGATCCACCTTGTTCCTTGGAAGGAGGTTTGTCAACCTAAAAACATGGGAGGCCTGGGGATAAGACAAGCTAACAAAGTGTTATTAATGAAGCTTCTGTGGAGAATGTGGCAAATCCCCTCTTCTCTTTGGGTTTGCTTTCTATGTGGGAAATATAGAAAAGATAGGATTTTTGGGGGTCCTAAGGAGAGAGTTGTCAATTGTTCTTTTCTTTGGAAAGGCCTCAGTACTTTGTTTTCAGAGTTTTGCTCTGGGATAGGTTGGGCAATGGGAAGTCTATCAGCTTCTGGAATGACGTCTGGATTGATGGTAAATCTCTTTTAGAGGTGTGTAATTCCCTACCGCCTGATAATATCTGTAATTGGAAGATTGCTGATGTGGTGGATTCTGAGGGGGATTGGATTTGGTCTAAATTTGACTCTTTTTTCAGTCTGGATACGCTCCTGAGGATTAGAGGGGTTAAGATAAGTAACAAGGAGGAAGATAGGGATAGTCATTGTTGGGCGTTGACAAATAATGGGGCTTATACCTGTAAGTCTGCCTTTGAGGCCTTCAATCAAAATGGGGCGGGTCCTCACTCTGAAGACTGGAAGCTTATTTGGGCTTTAAAAGTTCCTTACCGTATCAGGAGCTTTCTGTGGCTTGGTGTTAAGGATAGGTTGCTTACTAATTCAGATAGAAATAGACGGCATCTGGTGGATTCTGGTGCTTGTAGCAGATGCAGAGGGCATGTTGAAACAATATGCCATGCTCTTAGGGATTGTACTAGGAGTAAAGAGGTGTGGATGAAAGTTCTCCCTCACCACCTGCTTTCTACTTTCTTGGCCTACTCTGATCTAGAATGGTTTGCAGATGGAGTTAGTGGGAAGTTGTTGGCTGACCTAGAGCATGGTGATATTTTCTTTGCTATTGTCTGTCACCAGATTTGGAATTGGAGGAACGAGGAGATTTTTGGAAGGAAAACTGTTATTATTCCTAATTTGGGTGAGTTCTTCTCGAAAAAATTATTTAATATTATTGATAGCTTCAAAGGAGATTCGCTTGCTAGGTCTACCCAGAAGAAGTCTGTTCACCTCCTTGGCTGGTGTAGGCCTAGGGAAGGGGTGGTGAAATTAAATACGGATGGTTCTTGCCTTAAGGGGAGGTGTTCTGAGAGATGATGGGGGTGCTTGGTTGTCTGGGTTTGTTCAGAATCTGGGCTTGGGATCGTCATTTTCGGCTGAGCTTTGGGGGATTTTTTCTGGCCTTAGACTGGCCAAGAGTCTGGGTTTGAAGAAGTTGCTTGTACAATCTGACAACCTCGAGGCTATCAAAATGATCTCCGATAATAAAGCTATTTGTTTAAATAGCCAAAATATTTAATCAAAGGTATTAGAAGGTTTTGCTCTTCCTTTGACCTCATCAATTTCAGCCATGTCTTCAGAGAGCAGAACCGGGTAGCGGATCGTTTGGCGGCTGCTGTTCATGAGAGGATGTTGGGCGTCACAACCTTCTCTTCTCCTCGTGATTATTTATCTTCTCTTCTTTTGGAAGATGTAGTGGGGGTTAGCTTCCCTAGGCTAATCCCAGGTTAGGCTTTTGGGTTTTGTTTTTTCTTTCCTGTTTCTACCAAAAAAAAAAAAATCCTATAGTAGCACTACCATAGAGATATTTCAACACATGTATTGCAACATCCATTTGGAGCTGAGTTGGATTTTATAAGAATTGACTCGGTTATTGAGTTACATGTCTGGTCTAGTGAATCCCAAATACATAGCAAAGTAAGGGATTTTCATTACGATATCGTCACCTACGGAGAAAGGACTAGATGCAACTGTTGCATTTTGTAACCCAGCCTCTTTTAACATATCTTGCACATGGTTATGTTGAGATAAAACTAACCCTTCCTGTGATCTAGTTGACTCAATACCTAAAAAATACTTGGCAATACCGAGATTACTTTTTGCTTAGACTTTCTACCCCAAGGACCCACTGCGGACCGGGTGGGCATGTGATTTGATTTTAGTTAGCATAGTTTCCTTCTTTTGTTTTCAGGATTTTTTTTCCAAATCCAAACATATTCCTTTTCTTTGTTTCTGAACATTGACATTATCAAATTGTCAAAAACAATAAGCACCTTAACATACAAACAAATAGCAGAATATATATGTCCACAAATACTAAACTTCATATCCTCAGATTCATTACTATTTAACCACAAAACAACTCCAAATTAAGCTTTTCCCTTCTTCAAAATCTGAAATCTAGTGAAAATGGATCAAATAAACGTTTCAATCACATCAAGAGAGACAATTAAACCATCATCTCCAACCCCTCTAAACCTTAAACATTTCAAACTTTCCCTCCTAGACCAGCTCTCTCCTGCAGCATATGTTCCTATGATCATTTACTATGCACCAACACCTGATAGTTCAGACATCAAAATCCAAAAAAGAGTTCATCTCCTGAAGAAATCCTTATCAGAAACATTGACAGAATTCTATCCATTAGCAGGAAGAGTGAAAGAGAATTCATTCATCGATTGCAACGATGACGGTGTCGATTTCATTGAAGCCAGAGTGAATTTCCCCCTTTCTAGAATCATACAGCAACCTGAAGCTGAAATTATTGATCAGTTCTTGCCTCAGGAATATCATGTTCCTTCGAATTCGTCGCCAATAGTGTTGCAATCTCAAGTTGCTGTTCAAGTTAACATTTTTAGCTGTGGAGGGATTGCAATTGGTACATGTATTTCTCACAAGCTTGTTGATGGAATCACATTTACTTGCTTCATGAACATGTGGGCTTCCAAGGCTAGAACAGCCTCAGGAAAGCACTTTTCGCCTTTTTTCATCGGACCACATCTTTTTCCTGCAAAGGATTTGTCTGCTGCACTGCCTGTACTTAACATACCTCAGGCGAAGAATGTTACCAAGAGATTCGTGTTTGATATGCAAAAGATTGCGTTTTTACGAGAAAGGGTACTCGAAAATTCGTGTGTTACTCGTCCTAGTCGTGTTGAATTAGTGTCAGCATTGATCTGGAAATGTGCTGTTGATGCATCCAGAACAAAGTCAGCAGGTTCTAAAACCAAAACAAGTACATCTTTCCTGACACAGACTGTTAATTTACGTGCGAAGATGGATCCGCCTTTGCCAGAGTCTGCGGCTGGGAATCTTCTTTGGCTAGCAATGGCACAGGAACCGAATGAGGGGGCGGAAATTGGAGAGTTTGTGTGTCAAGTGCAGAAGGGTTTGGAGAAATTTGATAGTGAATATGTGAGGAAAATTCAAGGTGAAGATGGGTTTTTAGTGTTGAGTGAGACTTTGAAACAAATAGGAGAACTTGTTTCAAAAGATGTGGAGATATATAGGTGTACTAGTTTAAGAAAATCTCAGGTTTATGAAGCTGATTTTGGGTGGGGAAAGCCTGTTTGGGTGAGTAGTGCAGGTTTGACATTTAAGAATGTTGTTTTTTTGATTGAGTCTAGAGAT
Source organism: Euphorbia lathyris (assembly GCF_963576675.1). NCBI lineage: Eukaryota > Viridiplantae > Streptophyta > Magnoliopsida > Malpighiales > Euphorbiaceae > Euphorbia > Euphorbia lathyris. The sequence goes on from NC_088910.1 coordinate 39,526,845, forward strand.
GGCAATAGAATTGAAGCTTGGGTGACCTTAGATGAACACGAAATGGCGATTTTCGAGCGAAATCAGGAGCTTCTTTCATTTGATTCTACTGTCCAAGATGCTTCCTTTTTACAGCTTAATTCTCGTCTTTAGCTGCTGCCTAAACGGACACGAAACGTGAAAACGCTAGTGAAGAAGCGTTTCAGTGCAACATTGGCTGCTGCTGCTGCTCAAAATCATATGTATAATGGCATAATAAGATTGTTTCTTGTTCAGTATTTAGTTTCAGTTCCAATGTAATTGAAGAAAATGATATATTTGGAATCAAAACTCTGAGCTTGACAACTACATTTGTAGCATATGATTCTTGGGGACATCATTCTTAATTAATGATTAATCTTATGTGGAGATTATAAGACTAATTAACAATTGTTGTCACTTTTCTTGTTAGAACAATGTGAAAGAGACATCTTGATTGTAAAAAGTTGCTTAAAGTCACGTTTTGATCTCTTTAAAGTGATATATTAACCCTTAAACTACTTAAAATATGACCTTTTGACTCTTGAACTTGCTTAAACTAATCTATTAACACTTGAACTTGCTTAAAGCGTGATTTTGGCTCCTTAAACTTGATTAAAGTCATCTATTGGCTCCTGAACTTGTTTAGCGTGATACACACTTTAACTCGTCCGAATCTCCACTTTGATTTAATCATCCCACTCTAAGCAAGTTCAAAGAATTAATAAAACATCTCCAAAATTCAGGACCAACCAGATTATTTACCGAGTTAGAGACTGCTTGTTGTATTAAGCCTATAAAAGAAAATGGAAGGTACTTACTACTTAGGCTAGCTCCAAGCATATTGATCTTGATTTTAAGAACCTTTTCTTGTACTTGTCCACCTAAAAAACAGAACTCCCCTTTCTATAAGCTCCGAGGAGTGAGTCACTTTTTGAATTTGAGCAATTGGAGTTATAGTTAAATTAATGTAATTAAGCTTCTAATTGCCAAAGTTGTGGATACTATTAATGCCAAACTAATCTTCAAACTATGCAATCAAGGGGATCAAATTTTAGTTGAACCCAAGAACAAGAATGAAGAATGTTTTTAGTGAAATGAGCAGACTTTGTTGGATAAAAACTGACATTAACTTTATTTAGCTCAATTTGTGAGATAAGTTGACTTAGAGCATATCAGGTTACAATGAGGTCCAAACTAGAAACCACTTAGTTCAGTTCTGCCCTGCAGGCTTCAACTAAAGGACATGTGAAAAGAATTTTTAGGACGTGTTTGTTTCCAAAATTGTGAAAAAATAAGGTAGAATGCAAACAAATCATAGAACAAAATGATTCCAACATTATAAAAAAGGACAAATTGATGCTTGTAAAGACTCCGTTTAGCAAACCAAGGCTTCATGATGTATGTAGTAGTAGTATAGGCTATCACTAGGGTGGTAATTATTGGGTGACTGTGTGTTTGTATTGGTGTCGTGCCGAGTCAATTATCGAATTTGCAGCCTGCAATCCGAACTGAGGACGGGTTTTTGGAGTTAGCTCATCCTTGCGGTGTTAGGTTTCATAGACACACCTTACATCAAAATTAAGTCATAACCGGCAGACTTCTTAACCAAGTCTCTGCCTAGTACTTACGTGAATCTTGTGTTGTGCAAGCTTGAAATGGGTTTTAATGTTAAAGTTATTTCACTTGTTTTCAATTGTATTAGTTAAGTGATAATCGAGTATCTAGACTTACTACTGAGTGGCCGAAATTCCTGGACGTCTTTTGAGTTTGAACCTGTAAAACAGAGCAAGAAGTCGGAGAGGGGCCGGAGTCCGACGAACCCACGCTGATGCAGTCAGTAGGTGCAAAAAGGGTTTGAGGAGTAAGGACTAGCTATGAGACCATAACTTTAACATAACCTTTGATGTGACCGGACCGAACCTTTCCTGTTCTAGGAGTCGCTTTTGTATTAGGACTCCTATTAGTAGTCTCACTTAGAGAAAAGTTTTTGATAGGTCCCAGTCAAAGCTCAAAAGAAATTCTAAGAAAATAAAAAAATGTTCTGCTCAAGGTGAGAACAATAACCACCAATTTTTTATTGATAGTTCGCTCCCCTGTTACTAACAAAAGAAGAGTTTAAATAGAATTCTAAATAACAACTTTTCCTAATCTGTAGAAAGATAATACCTGCGATTTAGCCAACTAAGGATAATACCTACAATTTAGCTAACTATACTATTGAATTCAAAAAAGCATAAGGTGTTCTAGTTAGACCAGTTCTTTACAAATTTCACTTTAGTCCTCATACTTAGAATAATGCTGCACTTGGACTCAAATGGAGATAACAGGCTTATCAGTTTTTCATGATACCGAGTCTTTGACCCAGCGGCATTGGGGTTTCCTTTGTCGGAGATTAATATAAGATTTATGATTGGGCCTTAACTATCACTTCGACTTCGAGCTTTTAGTTCAAACGGTTCCATGACGTTCCTTAATATGGAAAATGTTCCATGGAAGTGGCAGATTTGGAGGTGTAACGATCCGGTCTGGAGTGGGTAATAAGGAGCGCCCTTAAGGGATGTCGATGGGGCAGGAATGAACTGAATTCCTACGTCGTAAATGGAGAGAGAGTGATTAAGGCTTATTAGTAAGATGAGAATCCAATACATGTAGACGCGTGTTGGATTTGTGTAGGGTGATGTTGGGGTGTATCAAAATTGTGACCTCAAACTATGAGAATTACAATTAATTCCTGGCCTCTTATCTGTTATTGTTATGGTTGCAGACAAATTGATGGCATAGTGAGTTTTGTCCATATTAATTTGATAAAAGCTAATATGAGAATGTCTTTTCATATGTGTAGTGTAGCGAGGAAGGGAACATATATAGTTGTAGGGGGAACATATATAGTTTGTATATTAAAATATCATAAGCCGACTCCATTGTATCTGTGGTACCAAATAATCCATCCATTACATTCTAAAACTTTTATGTTTGTTTTATAAAAAAAATAAAAATGTATTTTTGGGGACATAAAAGCATATCTGGATATCTGAATTCCCTTGTAATATGTTATTTGGCATGATCAGAAATATAGCTTTGCTTATTTCTCAGCACACTAAGAGGATATGCTCACAACAATAAGCTTTTCACCTTGTCTTATGATGTTCAACTTATCTCATTCCTCTCTGCTCTATAATATGAATGGTTAAATGTGTTAGGGAGATAGAAAACTAATAAAAGAAAAAAAAAATTAATAAGTAAAGAGATTATATAACCGTCTGTTACAATACCATATAAATATTGTCCCCTTCGTTCCAAATCTAACCTTTTAACCTCACAGCTTTAAAACATGTATACATGTATTAGAAATCTACTTTACTAATAAGTTTCTGTCACTCTCTATCCATTTCTGATGTGGAATTCAGTTAGGTCAAGCCTTCTATCCCGGCGCCATCCGTCCAGACCGGATCATTACAGATGATTAAATAGTGAAATAAGAAAAAAGAACGGTTAGAGAAAAAAGGAACAGTTAGAGAAGGGGACGGAGTCCGGCATCCCCGCTCTAATGATTAAATCAGTGATACTGAGAAGTTGGAACTTGGAAGTAATTGACAAGGGAATTTGTTGTGTGTACCTTGAGGTGTTGTGTTTAGTATTTATAGCAGTCTCAAAGGGTATCCTATGTTTTAGTAGGTATCCACATGTTAGAACCTTAATGGTATACTCATTTTAGGTACCTTTGGGACCACCCGCTCCTTCCATAAGTTCCGGCGAGAAACAAGGGAAAGTAGAGAGTGCACTTGAACTTTATGTTATAATTGGGACGCGTGCATTGGCAGTTATGCTTTTTGAGAAAACAACCCTTATTGGTTCACGCATGCTTCTTTCACAATTCTTTTTCTGTGATAGTATGATATCACAGCTTATCAGAGCTGGCTCGCCACATATGATGTGTTGATTGTGGGACGAACTAAGTTGAAGTTGGTGGACATGTAATGAATGGGTCGTGAAGAGGTTGTGCCGCAATGAATCTAAAGAATATAGCAATGGGGGAGTGACTGAGCTATATTTATAAGATGTTTTTCATACATGTAGACGCGTTTTAAAACCATAAGTCCAACTAATAGGACTCGTTGAAACCAATATCTACATTTTATAAGACCAAGTTGTTATAGTTGGTATCAGAACCGATTTTCCACGTATGATTTGTTGGTTCAGAAACCAATAAAAAATAATAGATCAGCAGAAGAGAAATTGATTATACAGGCATTACTTCAAATGGGGCATTCAAGCAGCCTCTGTCAGTCGTTTTGTCTCATAATTTTACTCTGAAAGTAACATGTTTTAACCTATTAATACATTGGATCAATCAGAAATAGACTTCATTAATTATCTTATCCTTTAGGGTAGATTTAGATAAACTTAAGGTAAAAAAAGAATGATTTGAAGTTGACACAATTAGGATCAATATTGCAGAAAAACAATGTGAACATAAACTTACCACCAAAGCTGGAATATTTAGGACAGACATGAAATTCCAAAATCTGTGGAACTTTTGGTACAGGAATTTATTTGATTGCTCTATGCAACCTCTCGAGCCGACACAATGCACTTCTTGTCTTTTTCTGATACCTTAGCCTAGGAATCAACTCCAAACAAGAACACCTTTGTGTCTTTATATACATTCTTTGCTTCATCATCCAAAAGTTCAGAGCTTCATTGAAACATCTTTAGAAATAATAATCATAATAATAAAGGAGGAGACTTGAGAAATGACTCCATTTCTGGTCAATGATTTCCCCATTGATGAAAGCAGCCTTGATTTAAGTCTTTCAGCTATGGCTAATTACTACCCCTACCCTTACTTGCCAACAATTTTAGAGAACAATGATTGCATCTGTTTCGTTCCGTTTGAAGACGAAACGAGAGAGCATAAGCGGATCAAGCGAACGCTAAGTTTCGCTGAATCCACAGGAAGTAATGGGAGTATTTATAGTGGTGGAAGTGGAAGTGGAAGTGGGAGTATGAGTCGTGACTCGAGCTATGGCAGCCTGAATAGCTTGCCAAAGCTGCATTTTCGGGATCATATATGGACTTATACGCAAAGATATCTAGCTGCCGAAGCTATTGAGGAGGCAGCCGAAGCTATGGCAGCAGCAAATTGTGATGATATTCGGGGCGGGGACAAAGATGGACATGCTGATGGAATGAGGCTTGTGCAGCTTTTAATTGCTTGTGCTGAAGCTGTGGCTTGTAGAGACAAGACACATGCTTCGGCGTTATTGTCTGAGCTTCGTTCGAGTGTTTTGGTGTTTGGTTCTTCCTTTCAGAGGGTTGCGTCGTGCTTTGTTCAAGGGCTCGCGGACAGACTGTCGCTGGTTCAACCACTAGGGACAGTAGGATTCGTCGTGCCGATGATGAACATAATGGATGTTGCCTCGGATAAAAAGGAGGAAGCTTTACGCCTTGTTTACGAAATTTGTCCACATATTCAATTTGGTCATTTCTTGGCTAACTTGTCAATATTGGAAGCCTTTGAGGGAGAGAGTTTTGTCCATGTTGTGGACTTAGGTATGACCCTAGGTTTGCCTCATGGACACCAATGGCGCCACCTGATCGAAAGCCTCGCAAGTCGCCCTGGGAAGCCGCCTAGTCGCCTTCGAATTACGGGTGTAGGCCTTCGTGTCGGTAGGTTCCGAACCATCGGTGATGAGCTGATGGAATATGCAAAAGACTTTGGTATCAATCTCGAATTTTCGGTAGTAGAAAGCAACTTGGAAAACCTGAAACTTACCGATATCAACAAGTCGGACGGCGAAATTGTTGTCGTAAACAGCATACTTCAGCTACATTGTGTAGTTAAAGAAAGCAGGGGAGCTCTGAATTCGGTTCTCCGAATCATTCACTCACTTTCGCCGAAACTACTTGTATTAGTGGAGCAGGATTCTAGCCACAACGGTCCATTCTTTCTAGGGAGATTTATGGAAGCACTCCATTACTATTCAGCTATATTTGATTCCTTGGATGCTATGCTGCCAAGGTATGACACGAGGCGCGCAAAGATGGAGCAGTTTTACTTCGCGGAGGAAATCAAGAACATTGTGAGCTGTGAAGGGCCTGCAAGAGTGGAAAGGCATGAGAAAGTGGAGCAGTGGAGGAGGAGAATGAGCCGTGCGGGGTTTCAGGCCGTACCAGTGAAGATGATGAGTCAGGCTAAAAAATGGCTTGAGAAGAACAAGGTTTGTGATGGATATACAGTTGTGGAAGAAAAGGGTTGTTTGGTGCTTGGTTGGAAATCAAAGCCTATTATAGCAACATCTTGCTGGAAATGTTGAGTTATGCCAAACATTTACTTATTATGATTGAAGTTTGAATAAAATTGGCTATGGTCAATGTCATGTACAAATGCTTGTGTTTTGAAGTGCAAAAGGTTGATTCTTTGCACTTGGTTAAAATAAATTGACTTGTTTTGAGTCTGGTTTTTAAGTTGTTCTTTCTGGTTATAAACAGATGAAATAAAAGTTGTGAATTTGATGTTTTATGTGAAAAAGGATTGGATTCAGGTTGAATATATTAGCAAACATTTATTCATTCTTTATTTGTCCAATTTGGAATTGCAACTTTTTCACTCTCAACTCATATAGATTTTGCCCAAAAGGAAAACGATGAAGTTTCATTGAGTCCACCTCCTTGAATACTTTATAAGAAAAATCAATTTGAACATAAGTAAATCTTAAAAAAAAATGGCTGACTGTATTTATGACACATAAACAAAAAAAGACTACAAACCTGTCACGTGCCAAATCTGTCTACAAATTTAGATAACGGATAGTATAGATAATAAAACTTATGAGATGAGACTTTACTTATCTAGTGAAAACAAATATCAATAACTGATAACGAACCAAACTAAATATATAAATAAATAAGTTCCCATCTATGGAGACATCCGCCTTCCTTCACAAATGACGTATGCCCGACTCTCCTATCCTTAGTGGATGAGGGTGGATTGCTTAAGCCAGTTCCGACTACTGGCCCAAAGGGTGGCGGAGATCTAACACTAGGGTAGTCCCTGTCCCATATAGTGTTCTTTATACCAACTCCGCCTCTTCCATCAACATACGTTGATATGTCCCATTCGACACTCCATGCCGAAGCCTTCTCATAGATTTTGCTAATGCTTGGGGTTGAGTATGCCTATGGCTAAACTCCCCTCCCCCTTTACATCCTTCCCCCACTTAGAGGATCAACGTCCTCGTTGATTGAGCTCGTCTCCTCTTGCAAGAGATTCACTTCCTACTCGAATGCTACTGAGGTTCCACCAAGCTATCGACGTTCTTGTTTCCAACTGATCTCCGTTCGCACTTAAACTCTACTTGAGTTTCCACGTTGTTCGCATGTGACTAGAGATGGTTTCAACTTCGACCACCATTATGTTGTTTCTGTAATCTACAACTTGAACGTCTTCGACTGAAGAACTTTTCTTGCGCTACAACTGTAAAACATAGGTTTTCCACCAAATTAACCACATTTGAGAGTATAAACACCCCACCAAACACTATTTTATTAGTTTATATGGGCGAAATCAGGTCTCCCATATCCCATTTCACTATAATTGGGTTCTTGAAGTCATTAAACTTATAAGAACCACCACTTTGAGTTCAAGCCTTTCAATACTGTTACAATTTGGTTTTAAACTTATTTGGAACTCCTTTTTCGGATCTTTCAAAGCCACTACCTTTGGGTTCTGGTTGTTGATCTACGTTCATGTCTCGTGTTCGTCAGCCTACCACACACAACAAAATGGAAAAGCACTTAAAAGTTAACTTCTGAAAAGTTTTAAAAGTCTTTCTCCCTTAAAGTGCAATTTGTTTCTTTTGTTTTACGTGTTTTGTGTTTATTTTGGGTTTTCAGATCAAGAAGGAAATCTGCTGCCTATAAAGGGTCACCAATCGGTGATGTAATCACTGATCAGCGTCCTTATCACCGCTCGGACACCTCGTGTCAGATCAATGACAAATGACAGACAAACAGAATTTTGTCTTGAGTCGGGCAGTTTTAAGTTTTGCTTATTTCGGAAAATTTACATTTTATTGTATATTTGCATGTGTTTAATATAGTATGGAGATGGAATAAAACCAAATAAGGGGTAAAAGGGTATTTTAGTCTGTTTCAAGATATTAAACCGATTAGAACGAATAGCTTGGGTGTGGATTAAATTGCATGCTGATTTGATTAGACAAATGTTGAAACACATTTCCACATGATTTTGATTTGACAAAATTATTTAAGTTAATCCATGATTAAGGGACAATTAAATTTAAGTGCTTTGATTTAATTGTACTAATATGTTTGTTCAATGTTGAGTATAAATATAAATACAAATAGAAATAAAAAGTAAGACAGGACGAAGTCAGCATAAGATCACAGCACAAGCTGAGTAGAGTGGAACTCAGCATAAAAAGAAGATAAGTTATCTTCAGAACAGAAGCTTAAAAATCAAGCTAATCAACGAAGCTGAGTGGAACGGAACTCAGTATTAAAAATAGAGAAGTCTTCTTGAGAATTATGTCTTGCAAAACGAAGCTGACCATGGAAGCTGAGTAAAAGAGAACTCAGTATATGAATTGACAACAATTAAAGACAACGACTATCAAAGACAAGCTGAGTGATCTTCAGGACAGCATGAAGGATCCGTTTGCTAAAAGACAAGATCCGACAACTGTCTGCACTAATCCAGAACCTTGGAATTACGCAAAAGCCAATTTCGAGAGGCATGGGTCAACTGTTCGTTAGCTAAAAGACAAACTGGCACAAGAAGACGAAACCTGCAAGAAGAAGACAAGCCTGGCGACTGTGGAAATTCAGACGACAGGATTGGCCTGCCGTCTAAAATTTTATTAGTATTTTAATAAAAGACAAATCTACGTGTTCATTATCAGATCCTTTAAAAGTTAAAGTCACGAACCAAACTCTAAAGATGTGGCATGTTGTGAGCCCGTATGCCGTCTAAAATTTGATATATTTCCGAATATTAAAACTCCGGTGGCGACTCTGAAATAATTAAGCTAATCCAAAAACATGACAAATAAGTTAGTAAATATAAAGAACGCATACACCGGAAGGGACAAGCTAAGCATCGTCCTTAAAAACCAAGGTTAGTGGTTCTAAACCAAGAAAAGGTTATATGGCGACCCGCATCCATTTTAATGATCTTATTAAGCAATTTAATCCTTCTTGTTTTTCTCTTCTTGAAACCAAGGTTAGTGGTTCTAAAGCATATGAGGTGGTTAAAAAGTTTAAGAATTGGAATTGTGTCAGATCGGAGGCGATTGGTCGGGCAGGGGGGATTTGGCTTTTTTGGAAGCCAGGTCGTGTTAATATTGATATTATCAGTATAGATAATCAATTCATTCATAGTAAGGTGTGTTATCCTGGCAATAAACCTTTTTTGTTACCTTTGTCTATGCCGATCCTATTTTGACTAACCGGAAAAGGCTTTGGGAGATCTTATACTCTATTAGTACAAGCATGGTGGATGCTTGGATGGTTGCTGGGGACTTTAATGATATTGCCCTGATGAGTGATCAGAAAGGGAGAGGTAATCATTATGTCAACCGGTGCCTTAACCATAAGCAGAATATGGATTTATGCGGACTGTCTGACCTGGGAGCTGCTGGCCACAAGTTTACTTGGAAAAGGAATAGCGTGTTTGTTCGGTTGGACAAAATGTACGTGAATGTTGCGGCTATTTGTAGATTTCCCGAGGTGAACGTGCTGAATCTCCCGTTCCGTCATTCTGACCATTGTCCTATCCTCGTCAATCTGGTTAAATGTCGGCCTAAAGGGAATAGACCTTTTAGGTACCTTGTTGCCTGGGAATCTCATCCTGAGTTTAGGAATTTTGTTAAAGATAATTGGCAGCCTCATTCTAATGTTCTCCTCGCCGCGGAGGGGTTTAGGAAGAATGTGGTGGGATGGAATAAAAACATCTTTGGCCATATTATCAGACGGAAAAGTAAACTTTTAAGAAGAATTGAGGGCATTCAACGCTGTTTGGAGATCCGTTTTGATCACAGTCTGAGTTGTCAGCTTAGATCCCTCCAGAACGAGCTGGAAGCTGTTCTTAGACAGGAAGAGCTTCTTTGGTTCCAGAAATCTAGGAAGGCTTGGATTAAGGACGGAGACCGGAATACCAGGTTTTTCCACCTCTCGACTATTGTTAGGAGGCAGAGGAATTGGATCGATGCTATTAAAGATTCCAATGGAGACTGGGTCTATGAGGATGAAGAGATTCGTCGCCTGGCCCTTGACTTCTACAAAGTGCTTTTTAAAGAGGACGAGGTGGATCTGGATAAAGCCCTCGCTGGGATTTCTTTTCCTAGGTTGGAGGAGGATGCTATTAAAGAAGCTTTCCATCCTATCGACCAGAAAGAAATTGATCTGGCGTTCTCTAGTATTGGAGCCACGAAAGCTCCGGGGATCGATGGTATTCCTGCCAGTTTTTACCACAAACACTGGGACACTGTGAAGGAAGGCATCTACAGTTTTGTTAAAGGTGTTTTCAGCGGCTCTAATGATATTAGACTGGTGAATAAAACCCTCCTGGTCCTGATCCCAAAAGTTGAAAAACCTTCCTCCTTTTTGCAGATGAGGCCGATTAGTCTTTGCAATGTGTTATACAAAGCTATCACTAAGATTGTGGCTAATAGGATCCGGCGTATTCTTCCTGAGATTATAGGCCAGAACCAAGGCAGCTTTGTCCCTGGCAGGCAAATGATGGACAATGTGGTTATCGCCCAGGAAATGGTTCATTCCATGAAAATGAAGAAGCGTAAGAAAGGGTTTGTGGCGCTCAAGCTGGATCTGGAGAAAGCTTATGACCGTTTAAACTGGAGTTTTCTTCTGGATAGTTTGAAGAAAGCTGGTATCCCGAAGAGCTGGAGGAAATTGATTGAGGATTGCATTTCCTCTCCTGTTTTCCAGGTTATGATCAATGGAGATATGTCTGATGAGTTCTCTCCCTCCAGGGGAATCCGTCAAGGAGATCCCATGAGCCCCTTCCTTTTTGTTATTGCTATGGAAAGATTGTCGCACCTGATCCATGAGGCTGTGAGCAAGGGGATTCTCCATCCTGTGTCCATCAACAAATTTTGCCCTCCTATTACCCATTTGTTCTTCGCTGATGATGTGATGCTCTTCGTGGAAGGGAATGAGGAGCAAATTAGTGTGGTAATGGATATCCTTAATTGTTTCTGTGCTGCTTCTGGCCAGAAGATTAATATCCAAAAGTCTCGGATGCTTTGCTCTAAAAACATGGATAGAGGCATTTGTAGAAGCCTGAGTGATCTTTCTGGCATTCCCCTTACTCACTCTTTGGGTAAGTATCTTGGGGTCCCTCTCCATAGCAACAGAGTCTCCAAAGCCTCCTTTAAAGAAACTTTGGACAAAACCAATGGTTTGTGTGCTAGTTGGAAAGCTAATTCTCTTTCCCTAGCAGGCCGTCTAACTTTAATCCAATCTGTCAATTGCGCAGCTCCTAATCATATCATGCAAGCCTGTAGACTGCCTGAGCCGGTCCTCAACGAGCTTGACAAAATCAACCGGTGTTTCCTTTGGGGAGAGTCTGGAGAAGGGAAAAAGATTCACCTTGTCCCTTGGAAGGAGGTCTGCCAACCGAAAAGCAGGGGGGGTCTTGGTATAAGACAAGCTAAGGACAATAATAAAGTCCTTTTAATGAAGCTTCTTTGGAGAATGTGGCAATGCCCATCCTCTCTTTGGGTTCGTCTTCTCTGTGGCAAGTATCGGAAAGACAAAATCTTTGGTGGCCCTAAGGAGAGAGTTGTCAGTTGTTCCTTCCTTTGGAAAGGGCTTAGCGCTATGTTTGCAGAGTTCTGCTTGGGGGTTGGTCTGGAGTTGGGTAATGGTAAGTCCATCAGCTTCTGGTATGATACATGGATTGGTGACAAACCGCTTGTTGAGGTGTGTAGATCCCCCCCGCCTAGTAACATCCGTAACTGGAGAATTGCCGATGTGGTGGACTCTGAGGGAGACTAGATCTGGTCAAAGTTTGATACATTCTTTAGCCTGGAGACTCTCCTTAGAATTAGAGGAGTTAAGATTAGTAATCATGAGGAAGATAAGGATAGACATTGCTGGGCCCTGACTATCAATGGTGCTTATTCTTGCAAATCAGCCTTTGAAGCTTTTACCCCTAACAGGGCCGATCCTCTTTCAGATACGTGGAAATCCATTTGGGCGCTTAAAATCCCTTACCGTATTAGGAGTTTCCTGTGGCTGGGAGTCAAGAACAGGTTGCTTACTAATTCGGATCGACACAGACGGCACTTGGCGGATTCTGGAGCTTGCAGTAGATGCAGAGGCCATGATGAAACTTTGTGTCATGCTCTGAGGGATTGCTCTAAGAGTAAAGAGGTGTGGAAGAAAATTATCCCTCTCCACATTCTTCCTTCCTTCATGGCCCACTCTGAGTATAACTGGTTCTTTGATGGTGTTAGTGGGAAATTATTGGCTAACATGGAGCATGGTGACATTTTCTTTGCTATCATCTGTCACCAAATTTGGAAGTGGAGGAACGAGGAGATTTTTGCTGATAAAACTGTCTTTATTCCTGACTTACTGGATTTCTTCTCGAAAAAACTCTCTATTATTACTGAGAGCTTCAAAGGGGATCCACTTGCCAGGTCTACGCAGAAAAGAGAGGTCCACCTCGTTGGATGGAGCAAGCCAGGAGAAGGGGTGGTGAAGCTGAATACGGATGGCTCCTGCCTTAGCAATGACAAGATTGCTTCTGGAGGAGTTCTTCGTGATGCGGGTGGCGCTTGGCTGTCTGGGTTTACCCAGAACCTGGGGATGGGTTCTTCCTTTTCGGTGGAACTGTGGGGTATTCTTTCGGGTATCAAGCTTGCCATTAGCCTGGGTGTAAAGAGGTTATCTGTGGAGTCTGATAACATGGAGGCAATCAACAGGATTTCAAATAACCAGGCTATTTGTCTTAACAGCCAAAATCTTATCAAAGCTATTTTAAGGCTTCGCCCTTCCTTTGAGTTCTTAAAGTTCAGCCACATTTATAGGGAACAGAACCGGGTTGCGGATCGCTTGGCGGCAGCTGGGCATGAGGGGATGTTAGGTGTCTCTACCCTTTCTGATCCTCCCATCTTTCTTTCGTCTCTTCTTTTAGAGGATAGAATTGGGGTTAGCCTTCCTAGGCTGATCTCGGGTTAGTTTTCTTTGTTTGTTCGTTTTCTTTTCCTGTTCCTACCAAAAAAAAAAAAAGGTTATATTAGTTCCTAACCCCCCCATTGGAACTAATCACACGGGACCAACAACAATAAGATCTGATTGGGTTCTAATTGATCGAGTCCGGCGTCGTAGTTAAATCCGAAAGACGAGTTCCAATGTCCAGCGGCTAACGTTTATTGTTTTGCAGGTTTAATAGATTTATTTTATAGGACTAGAACTGATGTAATAGGGCTCTTGCGCCATTTGTATCGTGATGTAATATATTTTATCATTTCAGTATTTATTTATCACTTTCGAACGTAAACCGATATTTAAATGAAATTTGATTAGAATATAAATAGTATTTTAATAAAAGACAAATCTACGTGTTCATTAATCAGATCCTTTAAAAGTTAAAGTCACGAACCAAACTCCAAAGATGTGGCATGTTGTGAGCCCGTATGCCGTCTAAAATTTGATATATTTCCGAATATTAAAACTCCGGTGGCGACTCTGAAATAATTAAGCTAATCCAAAAACATGACAAATGAGTTAGTAAATATAAAGAACGCATACACCGGAAGGGACAAGCTAAGCATCGTCCTTAAAAACGTAAGTGACGATGTCATGTAAAAACAGAATTCCATTTACCAACATAAAACCTTCTTAAAATAAGATAATCGGGTTACACGGCTGCTCACAATAAGGTCTATAAAGATTTTTTTGAAACAAAACTATAAAACCGGATCATACGTCCACATATTCTCTTTTCCAGGTGGTGGTTCCAACTTTATAAGTGCTGCGTCTGATATCAAAAATATTAACTCTAAATTTTTTTCAAAGATAGCAATTTCAAAATCTGATTGATTCGATTTCTCCGTTTTAATATCTTTTATCAAGTGGGTTACTAAACCCAGCCCTAAATTTATACTTCTAGCCCCTGGAATATACCATACTACCCTTTGAACTAAATTTTAAAAAACCTAAAACCTCTCAAGACCCCTATACGATTTTTGCTCAAATCCGGACAAATTACTGAACCGAATCATGGATGGTGACAGAATTCGTAAAGGAAAAGATAAAATGGTAAGATTTACCGCTTATTTCGTTGATTTGTAGCTCGAATTGAATCTGTTGGTTTATTGAAAAAAATCGTCGGAATCGCAGTCGGGCGTATGAACATCACGCCCAATATGCGGTTCGGGCGTATGAGTATCACGCCCGACCAGTGGTGCGGGCGTGATAGCCACATGCCCGAACCAGTGGTAGGGCGTGATACTCATACGCCCGAACCACTGATAGGGCGTGATGCTCATACGCCCGCCCAGTGGTTCGGGCGTGATTCCCTTACGCCCGCCTAGTGGTTCGGGCGTGATTCTCTTACGCCCCACGCTGTTTTTGTATAAAAAAAAATATTATTTAAAATTTTAGTATTAATTTAGTAGTATTTATTTTAGTACAATGTATTATAATTTTATTAATTTAGTGTAATTTATTTATTTTAGTATAATATATTATAATTTTATTAATTTAGTGTAATTTATTATTATAATTAGTATTAATTTAGTATTAATTTAGTATTATTTTAGTATAATTTTATATAAATTGAGTATAACTTTAGTATAATTTAGTATAAATTGAGTACAATTTTAGTATAATTTATTATAATTTTATTAATTTAGTGTAATTTATTATTATCATTTGTATTAATTTAGTAGTATTTTAGTATAATTTACATTGTTTACAATTTTATTAATTTAGTGTAATTTTTTTTGTAGACGGAGCGGCCTACTAGGGGTGGGAAATCCATCCCGTCATCTGCTCGTCGTCTAGATATGGACGACGAGGATGATACACCACGGCATACGAGATTGCGTGGTATAGATATATCTGGTCGTAGGCGGAGAGGGGCTGCGACGGAGCAGGTGAGGAGAGGGCCGATTGCGGATCAGCCCGATATTCATGAATCAGAGGGGACGACTGATTTTGAGGACTACCTGGATGTGGCAGCCCGGGTAGTGCGACAGTCTGCAGTTGCACATGATCGCGAGGTTGAGGAGAGCGATGAGCAGCCGACCCCGGGGAGACAGCCGACCCAGCGCGTAGGAGGTCGTTTTGCGAGTACAAGTATTTTTTATAATTTTAGTTATATTTATAACTTTAGTATAACTTTAGTAATTTTAGTATATTTATAATTTTAGTATAATTTTAGTATATTTTATAATTTTAGTAAAATTTTAGTATATTTATAATTTTAGTATATTTATAATTTTATATAAATTGAGTATAACTTTAGTATAATTTAGTATAAATTGAGTACAATTTTAGTATAATTTTAGTATATTTATAATTTTAGTATATTTTAGTATAACTTTAGTATATTTATAACTTTAGTATAGCTTTAGTATAATTTTAGTATATTTATAATTTTAGTATAACTTTAGTATATTTATAATTTTAGTATAACTTTAGTATATTTATAATTTTAGTATATTTTAGTATAACTTTAGTATATTTATAACTTTAGTATATTTATAATTTTAGTATAACTTTTGTATAACTTTAGTATATTTATAATTTTAGTATAACTTTAGTATAACTTTAGTATATTTATAACTTTAGTATAATTTTAGTATATTTATAATTTTAGTATAATTTTAGTATAATATTAATATAATTTTATAATTTTCAGGGACAAGCAAACGTTCCAAAGCTAGTGAGGACGAGAGCTGGGTAGTTACTACACCGGTTGATAGTGGTCCCGTTGATGGTTCCGTGATTCCTAGTTTTCTAGGACATGTTGCCTCACGGATGTTGGGAGGGGAGATTCGGTCGTTTCTGACATGCTATAATAGATCATCAGCATGCAAAGATTTGTGTCAGTGGTTTTCTGATGCGTCACCCGAGGTAAGTATAATATAGTGTGTCAACATTTATTGTAATTTGTATTTTTAACTATAAACATAAAAAACATTCAGTAATTGTATAAATTGTATATGTGTCATTTTACAGCTGAGGGAGATGATCGAGAGGACTGGTTTGTCTCACCTTCCACATGCCATGTTCAAGAACCTCGACACTCCGCTGTTGACTGCGTTCGTGGAGCGGTGGCAGCCTGATACGAACTCATTCCACATGCCGTTCGGGGAGATGACTATCCAGTTGCATGATGTGTGGCAGATTCTTCGGATCCCGATCGACGGTCCGATGGTGTCCGAGTCTCCCCCTACTGACTCGCTTGATGCCATGTGCATGATGATGTTTGGGGTGAGTCAGGCTGAGCTTCTGTTGCCGACTAGTCATTTATGGGGAGGTGGAGGTGTATTTGTTGGGGCTGTACATGGGCTTCTCGCCGAGGGTAGGGATGACGCTACTCGGGCCACAGCGTGGATGTGGCTTATGCTTAGATCCACTCTGTTTGTTGACAAGAGTGGAGATAGGATTAGGCCGGCCCATCTTGCTGAGGTTTACAGCGGTGTCAGCGGGGCATCTGGACTATCATGGGGGTCTGCTACACTAGCCATGTTGTACCGGCAGCTGTGGATAGAGAGCAGGGGAGACTGTTCATGTATATGCGGATGTTTGACTCTACTGCAGACATGGATATACGAGTATTTTTCGGTGTTCCGGCCGCATAGAGGAGCTCACTTGATCCCAGCTGACCATGCCCGTGCACTGAGATGGGAGGTCGGGGTACCAGGCAAGACGACCGCCCGACTAGATACCTTTCATGGGCAGCTGGATCGTATGACGGCGGCAGAGGTATTTTATAAAATTTTAGAATTTATTTAAGTATTATTTATAGTATATTATTATTTTTTTTATTGAGTATTACTTTTTTTCCAAGTGAAGTGGTTGCCTTATGGTCCTGTCGCCGATGATGATCGGCTTCGAGTGTCCTACGCCGGTTGGATACGGTGTAAAGACATCGTCGAGCCGTATATGCCCGATCGAGCGCTGCGACAGGTCGGATATATTCAGCCTATCCCAGCTGAGCGTATTAGACCTGATAAAGCAGTACGACCATGGAGATCTATCGCGTATAAGCTCACGCATTCCTTAGTCACAGTTGAGGATACGTGGCAGAGATTTTCATCAGCTCGGGGCATTGATCGGAGGAGATGCCGACCCGTTGGATACGATCCCACTGCCTGTGAGCCTGATTATATGGACTGGTATAGGCGACATTTGCATCCCCATCTCCTTCATGCACCACAGGCTGCACCGGTACAGCATGCTCGCGCCAACAGCGAATTTGTAAGTTTATTATTATTTAATATTATTATTTAGTATTAGTTTATATGTGTTTAATTGTTAATATTTATTTATTTATTAAGTTTTATTTTTTTTTGCAGTGGGTTAGCTGGTTATGGCGTGTCACCCAACTATCGGCTACCCACCGATCTGACGAGGATGTTCCACGCATTAAGAGGGAGATGGATGAGTTTATGGATGCGTGGCGTCGGGCGAGCTGAATTTTTGTTGTAAAAATTCATACATTTTAACACTTTTTGTTGTATATATTATATTTAACCATTTACGTTTATAAATGTTTATGTTTATTAATGTTTATTTTAATTTTTAAGTTTTCTATTTTTATTTGTTACGTACAATTCTGTAGTTACGGGCTTAACGGCCTATTTACGGGTTTCACGGCCTATTTACGGGTTTAACGAACTATTTACGGGGTTAAAAAGCTTTTTTTTTTGCCAATCCGACACGCGGGTGTGTGGATATCACGCCTCACCGCGTGGTCGGACGTGATATACACACGCCTCACCACGTGGTCGGACGTGATAGCCCCACGTCCGATCTTGCGGTGAAGCATGGGGCTATCACATCCTACCACGTGGTGAGGCGTGTGTATATCACGTCCGACCACGCGGTGAGACGTGATATCCACACGCCCGCGTGTTGAATTGATAAAAAAATTAGAAATTCCCCTCCCAAATTCCATGAAAGGGCATTTTCGTCCTTTCACGAGGTTAGGGGTGGGAAAATGGGACTGGGTTTAACAACACCCTTTATCAATTGTATGATAACACATGCTCTAATTTGCTCACTAAAATATCCAAGTAGTCAAAGTTCAAAAAAGGTGGGCGATGCCTGAGGTTGGTGACTAATTTTTTTTTTTTTATTGATGGCCTTAATCATAGAATTGAATTTTTTATTCATGGGTGCCTATGAAAGTAGTATTCTTTTCATGGCATAATACCCATTTGGTTGTCTAAAAACGAGTTTCAAAATCAATTAAAATCTTAAACTATCAAAATCATCAATCAGATCTCTAAACTAATAAAAAATCATCAATTAAGTCTTTATTTTAAATAAAAATCATTCAATTAGGACTTAATAAAAAATCATTCGGTTAAACAGTTTCAGACTCTTTTCCATAAACTCATACTGAACCAACATAAAGATTATTACTGTCTATATCAAACAGTCACAATTTCTGATTTTAGGATATGTACTCAATTGATGATTTTTACTTAGTCCAGGGACCTGATTGACGATTTTGATAGTTTAGAATCCTAATTAACATCCTGGTCCAATGTAGATATTGTCCGTTTTGGTCCAAATTCAACACATTGGGTCTCATGACTTTAAAACGCGTCTGCATGTATTGGATTTCCATCTTACTAATAAGTCCCAATCACTCACTCTCCACTTTTGATGTGGGATTCAGTTCATTCCTGCCTCCATCACCATCCCTAAGGGCCGCTCCTTGCTCAAGCCTCTACCTCGGTGTTACCCACTCCGGACCGGATCGTTACAATATCTTGTGTCAATATCTGTTTATTTATAGGATTTTCTAGGTTAAGGTTATCAACTTCTTTAGGAACCCTTGTAAGCTTAGAATTCTGTATCCATCAAGGAATCCAAGTCTTAAGACAAATTTGGGTCTTATCCCTAAACTTATTGAACTTGTTTGACAACATTAAGGGTAAAATTGAACTTGTTTGACAACGTTAAGGATAAAATTACATCATTTCACATGTTAAGGATAAATTCGTAGTTCTCCAAAAACGTTAGGGACAAATTTGGACTTGATCCCTAAATTATTTAGGGATCAAACAGTATGTAAAATAAAAATAGAACCCATTAAATTTTTTAGGATCGGTCAGCGGTAGACATGATAATTTTTCTTATTAACAATTAATAAGTAGATATGAAACTCTGAAACACTCCCATTTTCAAATTTCATCGGCTTTTGCTTTTGATCTCCCCGCGATCCAATCTTGGTCTTGTCTGCCCTCCTTTTTCTCTCGATCTCGATCGATCGATCGTCCCTCCCAAGGGTTTTAGTATTTCCTATTCTCTTTCTCTCTAACGGCGAATTCAATCTTAAAAAATTCATATATTTCGCTAAATTTATAAATATTAATATTCAATTCTATTCTTAAATTATAATAAATATGAATTTTTTTTAGAACTAACAGATATGCAATTGGTGCAAAATAAGGAATAAAACATCTGTGTTTTATAATAATGTCTGAAGTTGACACAACTTGCCAACATTTGGGATAAAATTACACCATTTTAGACGTTAGAGGGTAAAATTGCTCATGGTTGTAAACATTTAGGAGTATTTTTACATATTTTTACGTAAAAATATAAAGACTAATAAATTATTGGGATAAAGTGACATTGTTAAATAAGATCAATTGTAATATTATGGGTTTTCTATTTGCAATTTCATGTTCTGAACTTGCTTCAACTTCTATTGTTCTGTTCATTCGATATAGTTTGAAATTTCCACTATGTCATTTTTCCTTTCGCATGACACAAGATACATTACAGACATTTGTTTCTGTGTCGTCTGAATATTTTTCGTAACAGTATTTTAACTTTATGTCATCTGAAGGCGAAATAAAAAATGCACTCGATTCTCAGATGATGTTATGATTACAGTCTGATGTCATCCCAAAAGAACGCGATTTTGATAGAAAAGTCACTTAACCATCAGACGACACTTCGAATAAATGACTGTCATTGTTATACGAAAATAAAAAAGCGGCAACCAAATATTAGAAAAACGAGGGAGCAAAAACTCTAACTTTCATTTTGCACGTTTAAAAAAGAACGGGGTATATAAGGCCAATTTAGCCTAAACCCAGTCTTTGGAACTGCTCTTCTCCTTCGATCTTTACCTCTGTAAAAACCCTAAACACAATTCATCTTCTCCTCCTGTCAATCGGGTGAATCGTGTTCTAAATCGTGAATTCTTCATCTCGGTAAGGTTCTTATTAGGGTTTATTTAAGACATTACACTGTGTTCAAACGATTGTTCTTGAAATTATTGTACTATCTGCATGTTAATTTTAACCTAATCTACTGCATATTCTTTCTATAATTCGAAGTTTGTTTACTTAACATTAGGTATTTACATTCGTTTTAGTATATATGTTTATTTTTTATATTTATCTGGTTTTTAGTAAGGATTTTGTCATGCCAAGCAGTTATTCTTGTTCCAATAATGGTCATTCATATTGTAGTTTCATTTCCTGATCACCCATTAGACATATGGAAGCAAACATTTGAAAAGTTAGATATCTAATCCTCATTGGAATGAAAGTTCAGTTATGTAACCCTTTCATTGTGTAATCTTTCCTATTCTTCTTCGCAAATAAGTTACATCAATATAAATAAAATGTGGACTCTAAGCTTAAAAATATTATAATATTTCCATTAGACATTACAAGTCATTGCACTACTGTAGGAATGAGAATATAATATTGTGTTGTGTCAGCACTTGTTTTCGGGTTACTTATCAAGTCCATGTTAATGAGTAGATGTTTCTTAAGACTACTTCAACTGCCTCAGATTGCTGCTGAACTCTTTAAAGGCGGGCAATTAATATCTGCCCAAGTTTTATTCCTTCTTCAATGCATAAAATATATCTATTGAGTTTTATAAATTAAGCCCAACACAAACCTGTTGATTTTTGTTTCTATTACATTTTATATATTTTTATTAATTTTATTTGATTTTGTTATTACTTTTATTGAATTAATTAATTAAATTTGTAATTTAGTTTATTTTTATGATTCATATTTATAGTTTAAAATACTTTTAAAATAAAAAAAATTAGGCTTAAAAGCCCTTTGAACTTGTCCAAGAAGATTGATTGACCTCTTGATCTTGAACTTGTACAGTGTCTCGTTAATCCATTCAACTTATTTAAAATAACATATTAGCTATCTGAACTTGCTTATAGTGATCCATTTAGGGTGAGCATCGGTTAACCGAACCGAAATTTACTCTATTTTCATAACCGAACCGAACCGAATAAGTTTGGTAACCGAATTTGATTTAACCGAAAATTTTCGGTTCGGTTCGGTTACCGACCGAATAACCGAAAAATTGAAATATTTAAATTTTTGTACATTTTTATTTAATTAATTTTCTTGTACAAAAGTTACAATTGAATAAATTAAAGGCTACTAAACTAAAATATATATATACAAAGATAAAAGTGTATTTTTTAGGGTTGGACTATTTATTTATATATATATAAAGATAAAATTATATTTTTTATATTTATATAATAAGTTCGGTCGGTTATCGGTTACACCGATATTTTTTTTTCAATAACCGAACCGATAACCGATTACCAAATTAAGCTAAAATCAAAACCGTACCGAACCAGAATATTAAAATAACCGAACCAAACTAAGATTTCGGTTCGGTTATCGGTTCAGTAATCGGTTACCGGTTTTTTTGCTCACCCCTAGATCCATTTGTCCCATAAACTTGTTTAAGGTGACCTACATTATAATTTGTCTAACTCCATAAAAAGAAAAATCAAAACTTAAAAAAATAAAGACTTAATTCATGATTTCAAGTCTTTAAAATAAATTAACTTTTTATTTTATACATTTTTATGGCGATTTTATAGATTTAGGGACTTAATCATAACAATTTAAGCAAGTTTCGATAGACTAATAAAACACTATATAAGTTTAGGGATCAATCAATATTTTTGGATAAGTTCAAGGAACAACTAATGTATTAAGCCAGTTTTTTAATATAAATATATACTAGTTAGATTGGGCTTGAAAATCAATTTATTTACTTTGATCTAGCCGGGCTCGAACTCGGTATAAATATTTTTTTACATGAAAATCATATCTGATTATAAAATTACAATTAAATCATATTATAAAACAAAACTTAATTCTTAATAGGGTTAGGCTATATTATATATGTATGAATTTATACTCTAAATTATAAATTTTAGACATCAATTTATAAATCATAAATTCTAATAAAAAATATATTTTAGACTCCTAATTTATAAAACCTAATCCTTAAAATATACGAAAAATTTAAATTAATACTCGATATAGGTGTAAATAAATTTTTAAATCTGAATTTATGTGTAAATTTTCTAAATATGATTTGAGTTCAACTAAGTTAGGACAAAATCGGCCAGTGTAAAACCTGATTAGGTCGGACCTGGCCTAACCCATGACTCGATCGGGCATCTAATATTTTCTTATACGGAATTCAATTTAGTAAAAGGAATAGGCATACATAGCCCAATTCAAAGGGTCAATTTTTGGATAGAGAAGAAGAAGAAGAAGAGAAGAAAATGGAAGCAGTAGGCGTGGTTGGAGGAGGTATACCCTCTCTTTCTGCTCGCTTATCTTCGGGGACAACTCGCCGAACCACCGCCGGTCATTTAGCCTATGCTCCAGGCAAAAAACTTAGCCCAGCCTCTACCCACCTTGCAGCATTTCATTCTACATCGCACCTTTTCTCCTACCAACCTTCACCTCTCTATCATGCTAAATCCCGCAATTCACCCAAAACCCATATCTTCCTTCCTCATTTGGTCGCTTCCATGGTATTTACTCTCTCTTTCTCTTCATTTTTACTGAATTTGCTGTCTGCCATTGCTCCGTTGACTTTTACTTCTAATTGAACTCTGTCGATATTTTTTTTATTCTACTGCTTTAACCTCAAATTTTACGTTTCTTCTTGCTATAGGAAGAAAATCGGCTGGTTAGGGTTTGAATTAAAGTGAAAATATACAGTAACCCCTGCTCAATTTTGACATTTCGAGTCGAGTCATTCACATTGGTTTTTCATTTATTTTTAATTTTGTGCTGCAGGAACAAGTTGAAGAGTCTTACATCATGATCAAGCCTGATGGAGTTCAACGGGGCCTTGTAAGCTATCTATTTTTGTACGCACTGTAATTACTAGTAAAGTTCATTCTTCGGTTGCTGAGAATGTTGAAGAACTGTTAAATTGGGTTATTAGATGCCTAAATTATACTGTTAAATGATTATTTATCAGTGATAGTTCGCTCTGTAGTGGTTGAAATGACATTAATATGTTTTGACCTTTTCGTACAAATTTTATGTTTGCTAAATGGACTCTTTTTTCAGGTAGGAGAAATAATCTCAAGATTTGAGAAGAAAGGATTTAAATTGACTGGATTGAAGCTATTCCAATGCCCCAAAGAACTGGCAGAGGTTTGTTATTTGACAACATTATTTCATTCAATCTTTTTAGTGTTTAGTTTTCTCATGTAAGTGATGGTGAATAGTGGTCTTCTGTTATTATTGCTGATTAATTCACTTCATTATTGATTTTCATATCAATTCGTTGTTGTTTCATCATCCGATAATCATAACCCTTTTTATAACCGTAGGAGCATTACAAGGATCTTAAAAGCAGACCTTTCTTCCCTAAGCTAATCAATTACATCACTTCAGGTCCAGTTGTGTGTATGGTATGTTCCCCATTTTCTCTAGTTTGCCTACAGTGAATAATAAATTCGATATTTCTGTAGTTCTTTTGATAATCGTAATGCTACTGTAACTAGGCTTGGGAAGGTGTTGGTGTTGTGGCATCTGCACGGAAGTTAATAGGATCTACTGATCCTCTTCAAGCTGAACCGGGCACAATAAGAGGAGATCTTGCTGTTCAAACTGGAAGGTTAGGCTTGCTACTTGGATGATTCGCATGTTTAATTTGTTATTGCTGCAGCAGACCAAACTTGTTCTTTTTTTCCTGCCAGTAATTTGTTATGTCTTATGATGATATTTCTGCAGGAATGTGGTCCATGGAAGTGACAGCCCTGAGAACGGGAAACGGGAAATAGGTAACTAACAGCTTTACTGCTCCAAGTCTTTATTATATAATAACAGAAATTATTTTCTAGCAAATGCCTTTGCAAGTCTAGTTACATGGTCTTTAATTTGTAATCCAAATGCAATCATTGTAGGTTGCAATGAAATCTTTTTTTTTTAATATAGGAAAAGGTTGTTACTTTTGTAACAAATGCTTAGTATAGAAAATTCAAGATCTAAAAGTCTAGAACTGTATTTGAGATTCCAGTCCGAAGGAAAGTATATCGAAAAATGAAATTAATTATAACAACAATAATCGATCTTCTAGGAGTTACAACATTGATGTCAAGAAAACAGAAGGTCTTAGACCATCTCTAGTGGGGGTGATTTAGTTGTTACTAAATGGGTTAAGTAACAACTATCCACTAGAGAGGTCATTACTTACATGTTGCTGAATTAAGTTTGTTACCTCTGTTGGTAACAAACAGTATTTGATTCCCTAAAATCCAAAAATAATCTGTTTGAAGGCCACGCCAGGGCGCAGGAGCGCTGGATCTGGCGCGTGGCATTAATGTGCCAGGCCTGGTCTTGTGCCAGATTACTTTTTTAGGTAAAAAATGCTGTTTCATCCCTGGTCAATTACAATTTCAGTCCCTCTTGTTAATTGATATTTTTTTTACCCCACAATATTTTAAAAGACTACAACCTCTCTAATGGGATGTTACTTATCCTTGTTACTAAATGCATCTAACAACCATTATGGATGCTCTTAGATTTTAAAATCTAGGCGGGGGGAAATCAAGGTGTCTAAAGAGATGTCTAGTTCCTGGAGATGTTATATGGGGCTCCAGAAGTTCCATGTCAAATGGAACTCCCCCCATCCACTTGTTGACATGTGTTTGGGAACTCCACAATATTTTACACATTTGTAGGGTCCCCATGCACATGTCAACATGTGTATGGGGGGAGTTCCATTACATCGAATTCCCAGAGCCCCCAATAAATTTCCCTAATTCCTGATAGATAGCAAATGTGCTTCTTTTTGTAGCAAATACAAAGCTCCAATGTTCATTTTTCTTTTTGTGGTTATCAAGGTTAAAGCAAGTACTCATGATAATTAGATTAAGAAATCATTTGTTAAATTAACACAAAAATTACACCTAGAGTCCAATTACTAGGTGTTCATTGAGCATTGTAGTCAGATTAATATTAACAAGATTGAACATGGAAACACACATTTGATGTTACATTACTAGAAATCATGGATAAGGGTCTGTAAAAAAACTGATTATCACTCTTTATCATTAAATGAGCCCTTGTAATAATTTATGGAATTTGCTTTCTCACAGGACTATGGTTCAAAGAACGTGAAGTATGTGAATGGACACCAGCTCTAGCACCATGGTTCAGGGAGTGATTTTCACACAGCTCTCTATTATAGAGGCGTGTGCAGTTTTGAATATTTTTTCCCTCCAAACAGCTTTATCTTAAATCATCCATCATTTATTTTCACAAATTTGAAAAATTTCTTCTTGTTAGTGAAACAGAACCATTGAGAAAAACAAAGACCATCTTCCGCTCTTGATGAGTTAGAGACTTTTTGTTATGATATCATTCTTTTGGATTTAAGTACGGAGCTAAGACCAATTTTCCTCATGTGTAATATGCCTAATCTTAATGGAACTTGAATCTGCCCTAACGAGAGATTTTCGTCATGAGCAAGAGAAAGATTTTTGTTCCATGTGTAGATGTTGAATGGTATTGGTTTAGGGTTGTAAATTTCTGAAACGAAAATATGATTTTAAAGAAAGAATCACAATACAATTATGATTATGAGACAGTAATCCTTTTTGATACCTCTATATTGGTTTCTAACAAATTGATTCGGGTTCGTCTTTTTGAGGAAAGGCAAAATTTGCCCTTGACATAAATTCTAAATTTCAATTTCGTTCCATACGGTTTTATTTCTTCAATATTTGCCCAAACGTTAAAATTTTAATCCATCAAATCTTTTTTTGCATTTAATACTCATTTTTAGATAAACAATCTTTTCAAAGTTAAGATTAAAGAAAATAGTTAATTGGTGAATATTTCAATTATCAAGATCAGTTAATGTGAATTAATTGAATAATGAATTAATCTCAACATAAGGATCTGCACTTTCTCTTTCCTTCCTAAAGCAATATTACACTATTGCTCTTACTGAGTGCATCTTTTGGGGAGAAAAAGCAATGAAACAAACTTGTTTCTTTCGTGTTAAAATTAGACATAAATACCGTCGATCAGGCAATAATCGAATTGTTTATGAAAGTCTGCCATCTCTTAAGCCAAATAAATAACAACATTTGCCATCATACATAAAACCTCTATACCCAGAGGGAAAAAAAAATTGGAAGATACAACACAAATCTTACATGTTAAACCCAGATGAGGAGCTATGACATTCATGTTCAGACTGCTGTTTTGTGCAGCCAACAGAAAGACAGCTGCTGCAACTTGGAGAATTAGCTGCAGAACCATTGTTTATTGACTCTCCTTGAGATGAGTTCAATGTGTTTCTAGAACTGCTATATTTCGAAAATAGATAGAGAAGCGATACATTCTTGCCTCGTTCTTGTTTCGAGTCACAAGTAGATTGGCTGACACTTGGACTGGATAGGATACTTGTAGAAGAAGAGCTATCTGTATCAATCACCATATTCTCCTCATCAGATGAGGATACAAGATGTTGGGAAGTTTCACAAGCATTTGCAGAACTACAAAAAGTGGACTCCATGGTTTCACTTTCTGTTGTGCAATCACTTGCCATCTCCATTACATCCATGGAAAGAGTACTTAAATCACGCTGAGAGCCTTGTTTAAGCTTTATCAAGGTAGCCTCTGCAACAAAAGAAGGATTCATCGGTAAAAACCAACCAATTCAACTTAATAGAAGTTGATAAATTGCAATCAAGCAGATCAAAGATTCAAATTTTACAGTTCATTGCTATGTGCTATTTAGGTAAACATTAGACACAACCCATAATTATCATCATTCAACCAAATACTGAGTAAGGGCTCATAAAATTCAAGTGCTTACTAAGACGTTAGAGAAAGCAGTTGATTATCATGAAAGGATAAAGCTTCCATAAATCTGGGTCCAAACGCAATATTCATCCAAAATGGAAGTTTTTTATATATAATTTAGATGAAACTCTCCCAGTTAAAGTTCATTTCATACACTATAACTTGAACTCAAGATTTCTAGTTTAACAACACAAGTCAGCTTAAATTGGTCAACAACATAGAAGTTGAAGTATGGGTTCTCTTATGCGCTTAAGAACCCTAAGGAAATTGCCTAACTCCAAACTCAAGCCCCAATGAGATAAACCCATTCGAATTCATGCCTTTCCCTGCTCTTGAGGACAGAAGGCCAATTCATTTCAAAAGCCGACATAATAAGCGACATCTGAAATGCAAAATATGCCAAAAAAGAAAATCCCCAAATTGCAGAATTCAAAATTTGGCAAGATACAATCGAAATTTTCTCGGCCCAAGGCATCAAATTATTGGATTAAAAGAAAGGAACTGGAGTAACAAAGACGAAAAGAGAGAGAGAGAGAAAGTACCGTAGATGGAGAGAGGATCGTCTTTGAAGATCTTGGAAGGTGGCGTGTCGAAGCAATCCAGAGAATATGGTGATGCTCGCACCCTTCCAAACATGGTCTACCTGTTCCTTTTCTCTTTCACTGGCAGAATACCCAGAGGATTCATACAAGTAGTAGATCTTGGACTAGGGGCAGATAAAGAGACCAATTTTGAGGTTTTGGCGCCACAATTGAACACAGGAAGGAAGCGGGAATTCTGAAATCTTCTACGCTGTCTGATTAATGGTGAACTGATATTGGGCCGATTTAGCTCGAACAAAGATTCATTTCAATCATTTGGGCCTTAATTCCAAAGGGTTTTTTTTACATGAAATTCTATATAATAAGGGTTAGGCTATGCTTATTTTTTATTAATAAAGTTGTCTTACTTTGTGTGTTTTCACCATTAGAAGGCACCATATAATAGTAATATTTATTGTTTAATCAATATTGATAATTTAATTAATATAATATCAAAAGTATAAGTTTTTATTTGATAAATGTAAAATTTTGTAAATGGTTTATTTGATGAAGTTGTAGTGAAAATTTATTAACTGCCAACTTGACTTAATTCATAATTTTTATTGATAAAGTTGTAAATAATCTTTAAAATTTGAATTTTCATGTAAATTTCTCATTCCAAAGTGAGAACTGAACCCAGTTATTATCTGTACAGATCAAAAAATTCTGATATTTTAATTTTTTTAAAAGAAGATATTTTAAATTAAAAATAAGATAAAAGATAAAAATATAAGATAATTAATTGTAAAAAAAGTTCAAACATAATTTTCTCTTGTAATTTCCTCTAAAAAATATAAAATTTTATTTGGTATGTTTTATAAATACTCCTTTACAATACACTTTCTGTTTCTATATATACAATTATACTCTCAAATAATATGCTATGTACAGTAGGGATGACAACGGGTAGTGTACCCGCGGGTACCCGGTACTACCCGACCCTAATGGGACTACCCGTACCCTGTATAAAAGGGTATGGGATCAAAATCATTACCCGTTAGGGTAATGGGATGGGTATGGGAATACCCCCTAGGGTACCCGGTACCCGTTACCCGTCATAAAAAAAAATTATATTAATAAATACCATTGTTTTTTAGATGTAAAAGATGAAATTTAAACCCCAACCATTTGGAAAGCAAATGTCCCTTACAAAGTCTGGTACTTCTGCTGGCGTCTTGTCCGTGACTGTTTACCTAATAGAGTTCGTTTGAGAGTAAAAGGTGTTGATGTATGTGAATCTTGTGTCATGTGCTCTGAGGATATTGAGGATTCCTGGCATTTATTTGTTCTATGTCCGAAGCTGCAAGAGGTTTGGGAAGAGGCGGGACTGTTGCATTTTATCACTGCATTAGCTGCTGATGCAGAAAATTTTTCTGCATTTTTCTTTGCTATGTGCAGGTCCGGAGGTAGGATACAGGTCGAGAAATTTATGGTTACTCTTTGGAGCTGGTGGCGTGCCAGAAATACACTTCTATGGCGTCAGGTATCCATGACACCTGCTGAAATCGTGCATGGCGGGATGCGTTGCCAAGCGGACTGGCAGCAGGCACAAGCCTTGAAACTCGGAACTCGACAACCTCAATCTGCCTCCCTGTGTGATTCACTTTGGCACAGACCACCGATGGGCACGTTCTCATGCTGCTCGAATATGGCACTCTTCTCAGCGACTAATCAGACATGTATGGGGGCAGTTCTAAGGGATTCAATAGGGCGGTTCATCCTTGGCAGAACAAACACAGTGGATTACCTTATGGATGTCAGGGAGGGAGAGGCTTTTGCACTCTTACAGGCGATCAAATGGATTAGGGAGTTGGGCTATCAGAATGTTACGCTAGAGATTGATTCCAAAGTGACCAGTACTGCTATTAGGTCTACTGCAATTGACAACTCTGAGTTCGGTGATATTATTGCAGAGTGCAAGAGCCTTCTTGAAGATAATAACGGATTCTCTGTCCGTTTTATTAGGAGAAAAGCAAATAGCGTGGCCCATGCTTTGGCTAGGTCCGCTTCTCATAATGCGAGTCTGACTCTTTATGATGTTATTCCAAGTTTTATTTCGTTCTCTATGTTGAACTATTGTTGTTCTTTGGCTCATTAATGAAACTCCTTTTCAAAAAAAAAAAAAACCCCAACCATTTATTTTTCAACAATTGAGTGATACCACTAAGCTACTTTATTCTTATTAATTAAGGTTCAATTTATTCAATTTTTTAGATTGATGATTTATTAAATTTATAGTTTGTTAAATTTGTAATTTTTTATTTATTTATTGATTCTTAACGGGTAAGGGTACCCGCGGGTACTCGCGAATTAAATGGGAAGGGTATGAGATGCAAAAAGTATACCCGTTAGGGTAATGGGACGGGTACGGGTAATTAAAAAATAAAAGGGTAAGGGTTTGGAAATGGCATTACCCGTGGGTACCCTACCCGTTGCCATCCCTAATATACAGTATAAACTAATGAAGTGCTATGATATTTTTATTTATTTTATTTATTTTTTTTTTTGATGAAAATGAATTGTTATGGTATTCTTTTAAGTATGATAAATAAAGAAAATTTTTTTGAAGCACAAAGAATTATTTATTTTATTATATGTGAAAAATCATTTTTACTTTATTAAAGTAACACATAATAATATATCAATTATTAAAAATCTAAAGTTGGTTGGATTTATATTTTTTTTTTTTTATAGTTGTTTGATTTCTTGGTTTGTGGCTCATCAAATCAGGTACCCTTTAGGTGAATCCTTTCCCAATTAAAGTTTTCTGCGTGCGCTATAGTTGTTAATTAGCAATATTTGTATTATAAATGTGTTTTTTTTTTAATTATAGCAATTAATAATAATGATATGAATATTTACGTTTTTGTGTTAAGTGAATTAAAAAGAATAAAATTAGACTAATTTATACAACGAGAACAAAATTAGACTTCTCCAATAAAATTAGGAGCAAAATTGACCCTTATCCAAATAAAAGAATAAAATCTAAGAGCGAATTCATACTTTTTCTCATTTGGAATCTTTTTTTTTTCTATATATTTCTCAACTAGAGGTCACTCACATGAAGTTGAAAATTTTATTTTGGGAACTTTAACAGCTTTTTGTACAAAAGTTTAGCTCCTCAAAAATCAAATACAATCCAAAAGGCAGCATTCATTAATCATACAATACAATTAAACTAATGGAGAATTATGAACCTCTAAAACATGGTACAAAGCACTGCTGTAATAAATAAATAATACAGAAGCAGA
Organism: Euphorbia lathyris; assembly: GCF_963576675.1. NCBI lineage: Eukaryota > Viridiplantae > Streptophyta > Magnoliopsida > Malpighiales > Euphorbiaceae > Euphorbia > Euphorbia lathyris. The sequence continues at coordinate 39,558,051 of NC_088910.1, forward strand.
ACAAGGAATCAGTCCTGCTGTGATTTTCATACCTATTCTCTCACCAGTTAATTTATCATTAGTCAAATCACTCTCTTCGGAATAATCTTCTAAACGAACGCCGATTACGAATCTTACTCTTGAGATCTTTATCTGAAATTATCATAATTCAACAGTTAGCAGCAACTAGTGTTTTACTCCTGTCACTAAACTTCAACTTATATCATAACAAATATCTCAGTTTTGATTTTTGTCCCATTAAAGTCGATATTGTGAAGTTTTGACCACGACTATGCCGAAAAACTGACATGACATGATTTGATTACGGACTCAAGCCACCTCAAAGTCCTAAAAGTTGTCATGTCAGCAATAGAAATATCCAAAACTTCAATTTATTATTGTTTATAGACCACAATTGGTGTGTTTTTATTGTCATATAACAATAAATGAGTTCAGACGGCGTATAGCTCAAAACCTTATCTAATGTAGCTTGATCAATAAAGGGCTGCCCAGTGCACTACGCATCCCCGCTAAGCAAGGATCCGGGGAGAGGTCCCACCACAAGGGTGTATTGGGGGCAAGCCTTCCCCTGCCAATATTTTGGCAAGAGACCGCTCCTAAGACTCAAACCCGTGACCTCTCGGTCACACGACAACAACTTGATCAATATTAAGTTATTTTTACGACACGAAATGAAGTCTATGACCGTCTAGAAACAATAGCAATAGCCAAAGTTGAGTGACTATAAAGTCTATAATTGCATTTTATCCATGCTAAACAGAGTCATCCCCGGTATTGAAAAGATTATGCCATGTGAGAAAATGAAAAAAATGATTAAATATATTCCATAAAATAATGGGTTCCTGGTTTTTGTAGTAATTAGGATTTAGAAGAGACACCTTTTAATCTGCCAGCGCGGAAGAGCGCTTCTTCAGCAATGGGTCTCCATTGTTCTGCACAAGAGTAATTGATTCCAATGCCAACGCTCAAACCTCTTAAAAGATGCACTGTCCGAAGAACTGAAAACAGTTCCTCTGGGAAACCCTGCAATAGCCAAACCTTATTTTAAGTCCACAAATAATCAAGCTAAGTCCAGTTCTATTAAATTTCTATAAAATAATTATGTAATTCTCTATTCATAAATTACTGAAAGTGCCTACTAAGAAAGCAAGCAAATAAGAAAGATAATGTGCAAGGGATATGAAATTGCATTGCATTGCTGAAATGTTTATCTCCATCTTCTTTCAAGGACACAAATTGTCTCACTGTCAAGGCATGAATATTAGATATTCATCTTCTATTTAACTGCTGACTGACGATTACCTGAACTGCAATCTTTTTAATCGAAGACTCCTCCGCGAAAGGCTGCAACATCACTACCCCAGGGGGCAGTTTAGTATCAAACATTGTCTGTGCCAATTTAAGCATTTCCTCTTGCTCATTCTCACATTTGGTTAACGTATCTATGCCAAGCTCCCTAGAAAAAGAAATACAAAAAAAAAAGTGAACAAAATGCAAGTTCAATAGTTCAATAACTGCAGAAGATTGGAATGTAATAGATGTACGAAAGGGGCCATCATTTTAGACCTTAGTTTCACTGGATTTTCAAAAACAAAAAAAAAATGCTCAGTAAGCGACTACGATTTGAAATGATTACCTGTAGCTCTCTGATGCTTTTATAGAGTCATTGTCAGCTATTGCAAGTACCAAATTAGCATACCCAAGCCTCAATGGTTCTGGTAGATCCTTCACTTGGCCATAATCTAGCAAGGCAACCTGAGTTCAGTAGAAAATCACAAAATCAAATCTACTTGCAAATTGGAAAAAGCATCTTTATTATCAACACAGCCAATAGTCGCAACACTATGAATTAAGGATACACCAGATCAAGAATAAGGAAGATGGCACAAGAGTTACTGACTTGCCTCTGAACCTTTACAGATTAAGATATTTCCTGGATGAGGATCTGCATGAAAGAAACCACTCTTCAATATCATTTGCCCATATGCTAATGTAAGACTTTTAAGTATGTTCCTGCAGTCACAAAATTTTTAGCAAGTGTGTCATGGTTCCTCACCATTTTCAGAGGGAGAATGCTATTTGCTTTTTGACATTTTGAGAAGCCCGCAGAGAATACAGAAAGTGATTAGTTAACAAAATTAACTGGAACAAATTTTGCTCCCATAAAAATTATGTAAAAAAAATCCAATTACAATTCAAGATGGGGAAAATAAGCACAAAGCCATTTGCAAAAAGAATAATGCTTTCTCCGGGATAATCTATAGGGCCTTACTGCTTTGCTGTTGCTGCAATCTTACCACCAGGATTTATTCCTCTTTTAGCCATTTCATCACCAAGATTCAGGATCGGGATTCCATCAATGTATTCCATCACCAAGACTTTCCTACATAATAAGTATTGTTGGCCATTTGTGAAGTAAGACATGAAGAAGTTACAAGCATTTGGTCTAAGATAAATAAATGGTCATAAGAGCACACATGGCCATGGAAATGAAGGCACAACATATAATAATGTATCACATAATTAATACTTCATCCCTCGAAAGATATTCCATTCTTAATATACACACTATTTAAATATGGTTAATATAGTTTTGAGACGAACTTCTAATTCTATTTCCTAATTTACTCTATCGAGATGAGCATGTATTTCGGCTCTCAATAACATTAATGTTGCATAGTTCGATTTATAGGAAAAAAGACAATGAGATACCTAAACTAGCCACAATAAAAAAATTCAAAATATTAAAAGTAGAAATTGTAAGGAACCATTCAACCAAGAGCCAAATAATGCCCAATAATAACTTTTATATACTATCTCTCACACACTCCTATATGCAAATGCCCCTTGGACTTTCACCATGTACAATATATGCCTACTCTACCATGTGTTGAAAACAATAAATAGTGTTGTCATGATTTGAACCCTTGACCCCTTAGTCTAAGAGGCTCCAATGTCATGTCAAGAATCATTCAACGCATACATCATAAAAGCATATGATTCTAATCAAGGAACCATTCAACCCAAAAGCTTAAGTCGATAGATAATGTGATAGAGATCGGGCTAACAGGGCTAATGTGCTGGACCCTAATCAAGGGAAGCCCAAAGTGTGGAGAGTATACACAAGGAGGAGCAAGGGTAATACAGGGCATATTGGTAATTAACAGTAGGAGTTAGTTATTTTGGAATTGATGAGCTGTAAAGGGAATAAGGAGTATAAGAGCATGTGTCAGGGGATCCTTTAGGGTATTGAGAATATTGTTATCGGTAATGGCTGCTTAGTGCAGAGGCTCTACTTTTGGGTAGAGAGGGGAATTGAGAGTTCTCAATTCATTTATCTTTCCAGCTTTTCTTCTTCTATTTGTTTCCTACCTTTTTATATCAAAGAATATCAGCATCAGTTGCTCTATAAGTGTTTGTGTGAACTGTCATTGAGAAATACTTACTTGTTGTGAGGTTGTGTATCGGTATTTTCTATCAAATTGGTCCGACCTGCCGGATCTGGAGAGATGGGGAAGACTGTCGATGGTGCACTTCAGGCAAGGATAGAAAATCACGATGAGATGTTAGACACCATGGAAACACAGCTGGATGATGTGAAACGCTCTGTTTCCTCCATTCAACAAAACATGGAGGCTGAACACCAGCGTAATTTAGGTCGGGATGAGAAGTTCGACTTACTCCAACAGGATATGCGAGAATTGAGGATTCTATTAACAAGTGTTGTGAAGCAGTTGGGCAAACGACCCATGGGAGAAAAAGAAGAGGACCCAAAAATTTCAGAGCACAGGGAACCGACTATAACTCAGGTGCAAACTAGTGGTTCTCATGGACGCTTCTCTCATCAGGGCTCTCCTCAGGGACAATCTTACTCTCAAACAGCACCAGAAATGAGGTTTGTCATGAGACCTAATCACTTTCCCGATTCTAATTTCTCTCTTCAAAAGGTTAAGTTGCCAGCGTTCTCTGGCCACGATCCCCGAGGTTGGATTACCAAGGCCGAATTATATTTCAGCGTCAATGAGATTCCACCACATCGTCGTCTACCAAATGCGCAGATGTGTATGGATGGTCCAGCCATTCACTGGTTTTCTATTTTGCAGAGTTCTTTTCCGGCAATTCAATGGGAGCAGTTCAAGGTTGATCTCATGAGTAGATTCAGTTGTGTCACCATGTACAACGCACAGGAAGAACTCGCGGCACTGCAACAGACGGGAACGATATCGGAATACATCGATGCCTTTGAATTAATTGCATCTCAGTTGAACACCCAGCCCCATGAGGATTATCTCGGTTTATTCATCAATGGATTACGAAAATAAATCAAGGGTTGGGTCAGGATCATGCGGCCGGCCACTAGGGTTTATGCTATGCGGATGGCGAGAGATGTAGAATCCTCCAATTTAGTGCCGCCGATGACAAGTGCGCAGAAGGGAACGATGATTCATTATCAAGGGGGTGACGTTCGACGTGTTGCTTCTGGGCATGTAACCACCAGCACGTGGCATCATAATCCACAAACATATGGGACCCGTGACAAATATGGTGTGGATAAAAAATTTGGGTATGACCCAAAAACCCATGGAGCCTCCACTAATCTCAAATACCCAGAACACAAAATTCTTCCTATTTCATCTAAACCTAACGATCGGCCAACCCATGACCGTCAAATAGGAATGCGCGAGATGGAAGAGCGCCGGCGACGCGGGCTATGTTTCAAGTGTGGTTTAAAATATAGTCCCCAACACCGCTGTACAGAAGGTAGTCTGCGTCTCATTGTCATTGATGAAACGGAGTCAGACGAGGAAGGTCACGAGCAGTTTGTAGATGTGCCGGAACCAGGGGTGGAAGAAGGCGAGTGCTGCCGTCTAGAATTGAACGCCCTCACCGGCCAATCCGTATTGTCAGGGTCAACAATGAAGTTCCAGGGAGAATTACAGGGGATTCCAGTTGTCGTCATGGTATATTCTGGGGCCTCACATAATTTTGTTTCCTCTCGATTGGTGCAAGCCTTAGGGCTGCCATGTGTTACTGTGGCACCAATTGGAATACAGTTAGGAGATGGGCATCGCATCGTTATCACTCGACAATGTCAGTCACTCTCTTTAACTCTCAATATGATGAGTTGTACTGTGGAAGCTCTGGTGTTAGAGTTGGGAAGTCTGGACATGATATTGGGAATGGCTTGGCTACGTACTTTGGGGGTTGTAGTTCATGACTGGGATTTACAATTGATGAAATTCACACATGAGGGAAAATCTGTGGTTTTGCAGGGCCAAAAGGATCATGAGCAATCTTCTGCTTCTTTACATACCTGGTTGCAGGGCACACAAGGGGGCCTGTTCAAAGCAGAAGTCGTGACTCCGGGGGAATTGACTACACAACAGGAACATGCATTGACATCCGTTCTGACGCAATGGCAATCGGTTTTTCAAGACCCTCAAGGCCTTCCCCCACAGCGACAACATGGTCATGCCATTAACCTCAAACCAGGAGCAGGACCGATTAGCGTACGGCCTTATCGGTACCTCCACACACAGAAAGAAGAGATTGAACGACAAGTGGCCGAGATGCTGCAACAGGGGGTAATTCGCTCTAGCTCCAGTGCCTATTCTAGCCCGGTGTTATTAGTTAAAAAGAAAGATCAGTCATGGCGGTTGTGCATTGATTATCGGGAATTGAACAAGGTCACCATCCCAGATAAATACCCCATTCCAGTGGTAGAGGAATTGTTGGATGAGTTGAGTGGTTCTCAATATTTTACTAAAATCGACTTAAAATCCGGATACCACCAGATCCGTATGCGGCTTGGAGACGAAGAGAAAACAGCATTCAGGACTCATGACGGCCATTATGAGTTTTTGGTCATGCCTTTCGGGCTCACCAACGCTCCCTCTACTTTTCAAAGTGTGATGAATGAACTGTTTCGGCCATGGTTACGGAAGTTTGTATTGGTGTTTTTTGATGATATCTTGGTTTTCAGCCCGTCTTGGGAGTCCCATATCACTCATGTTTCGCAAGTGCTACAAGTTTTGGACTCACATGGGTTTAAAGCTAATAAGAAGAAGTGTTCATTTGGACAGTCAGAGGTTGAGTATTTGGGGCATGTGGTGTCTGCACAGGGTGTTGCTATGGATCCTCAGAAAATTAGTGTTGTTCAACAGTGGCCTGTCCCTCATAACGTGAAGGGTGTTCGTGGTTTTCTGGGATTAACGGGCTATTATAGAAAGTTTATCCGTGATTATGGGAAGTTGGCACGACCATTTACAGAATTGACAAAGAAGAACAATTTTCAGTGGAATTCTCACACTCAGCTTGCTTTTACCATTCTCAAGGAGAAGTTGAGTACTGCCCCGGTTTTGGCTCTACCCAATTTTTCTCAACCTTTTTCTATCGAATGTGATGCCTCGGGTACTGGTATCGGAGCTGTTCTGCGACAACAGAAACAACCAGTAGCCTATTTCAGTAAAGCCTTATCAGAGAGAACCCTGGCTAAATCCACATATGAAAAAGAATTAATGGCGTTGGTCCTAGCCATTCAACATTAGCGACCCTACTTACTCGGGCAACGCTTTACAGTGTATACTGATCACAAAAGTCTTCGTCACTTGCTTACCCAACGCATTACTACAGCTGATCAACAGAACTGGCTGGCCAAACTGATGGGGTATCAATTCGACATTTTTTACAAACCAGGATCGCATAATGGGGCTGCTGATGCGTTATCCCGACAACAGGAAGGGGGAGAATGTATGACCTTAGTGTCTACTCCAATGTGGCCTGATGGGAAGAAATTACTGGCTGAAAGTCAAAATGATGCTCATCTACAATCAATTGTTTCTGCTCTTGACAGTGATCCTCAAAGCAAGCCAGGCTACCATCTCAAAAATGGTATATTATACCACAAGGGCAGGTTAGTGATACCCGCTACTTCCAAGTGGATTCCAACCCTCCTCACCGAATTTCACAGTACACCAACAGGGGGACACTCCGGCTACTACCGAACTTATAGGAGAATGGCAGCCAGCATGTATTGGGTGGGGATGGTAAAGACTATAAAGGAATTTGTCCAAAATTGTGATACCTGTCAACGTTACAAGACTTCTACTTTAGCACCCGGGGGCCTTTTACAACCACTCCCTATCCCGGACGTCGTTTGGGATGAGATTTCAATGGATTTTGTGACAGGGCTGCCTAAATCTCGAGGTTTTGAGGCTGTTATGGTTGTGGTCGACCGCCTGTCAAAATATAGCCATTTTGTGGCCCTCCGCCACCCGTATACAGCTCGTTCAATTGCCGAGACGTTTATGAAGGAAGTGGTTCGTTTACATGGTATCCCGAGTTCAATTATTAGTGACCGTGACCCGCTGTTTCTTAGCAAATTTTGGCAAGAAATCTTCAAGTTTCAAGGCACCGGTCTACGTTTCAGTTCAGCCTACCACCCAGAGATGGATGGCCAGACTGAGGTAATTAATCGTTGCCTTGAATCTTACCTTCGTTGCTTTGCTGCTGAACAACCGAAATCTTGGAGTCATTGGTTAGCATGGGCTGAATATTGGTATAACACCACTCACCACTGTTCTACGGGTATGACCCCTTTTGAGGTTGTGTATGGCCGTAAACCTCCCACTATCACGCAGTTTATTCCCGGGGAGATTGAAGTAGAAGTAGTGGTCCGTGAATTACATGATCGAGATGAAGCACTTCGTCAATTAAAGCGTCACTTGTGGCACTCTCAACAACAAATGAAGCTCAGTGCTGATAAAAAAAGACGTTCCGTCGAGTTTGCGGTAGGCGATTGGGTCTTTCTTAAACTCCGCCCCCACCGACAGCAATCTGTGGCCCGTCGTATCTGTCCTAAGCTCGCTCCTCGATTTTATGGTCCCTATCCCATTCTGGAACGCGTGGGAGCAGTGGCTTACAAGTTACAACTACCGCCTTCTAGCAAAATCCATCCGGTGTTCCATGTCTCACTGCTCAAGCGAGCTTTGGGCAATCAACAGACTGTGGTCCCTTCTCTTCCCTTGGAATTGAAGTTGGACGATTCTGAGATGTCCCTCCCTGCAGCGATCCTGGCCAAACGGATTGTCCAAAAACATGGGGATACCATTTCCCAATGGCTGATTCAGTGGAAGAATAAACCAATTGACAGTGCTACATGGGAAGATGAGTTTACAATTCAGGCTGAATTTCCAACCATTAGTCTTGAGGACAAGACTGCTTTTGAGGAAGGCGGTATTGATAGAGATCGGGCTAACAGGGCTAATGTGCTGGACCCTAATCAAGGGAAGCCCAAAGTGTGGAGAGTATACACAAGGAGGAGCAAGGGTAATACAGGGCATATTGGTAATTAACAGTAGGAGTTAGTTATTTTGGAATTGATGAGCTGTAAAGGGAATAAGGAGTATAAGAACATGTGTCAGGGGATCCTTTAGGGTATTGAGAATATTGTTATCGGTAATGGCTGCTTAGTGCAGCAGAGGCTCTACTTTTGGGTAGAGAGGGGAATTGAGAGTTCTCAATTCATTTATCTTTCCAGCTTTTCTTCTTCTATTTGTTTCCTACCTTTTTATATCAAAGAATATCAGCATCAGTTGCTCTATAAGTGTTTGTGTGAACTGTCATTGAGAAATACTTACTTGTTGTGAGGTTGTGTATCGGTATTTTCTATCATAATGCCTAAGAATAGCTTTTATCTTTTTTAAAAAATATCTCGAGATATAAATATGAGAGACAACTAATTATAATTTAATATGCTTCTTTGATTACTATACAAATAAAGGTATATTGGGAATATTGAAAGTTAACTAATCATATAAAAGGAAATTAAATAATAGTTTGGAACAAAATTTGGGACATGCATTAAAAAAAAAAGATCATTTGCTTATGATCTTAAGCAAGAAGTAAAAAAATGCCAGTCTATCAATAGATGGCGAATCTCACGAGTTTGTCACAAGCAAGATATATCCCTGTTCCTGTAACTTTTATAAGGATGCATTATAATTTCTTGGTAGATAACATGATTGTCTCTTCGGCTGGTCATTGTGCATCATCCATTTCCTATAAAAAGGGTGGCCCGGTGCACTACTCGTCCCCGCTTAAGCGAGGGTCCGGGGAGGGGTTCCACCACAACGTTTACCGTTGCGCCAAGGCTCGCCCTCATCATCCATTTCCTATAAAGCAATAAAACCTTAACAAAACAATCAACTACTTACTAGTTCCATATGTTGCCCGGACACGGATACGGATACGGTATCCGACACGGACACGGATACGGGAAACGTCATTTCTATAAAACAAAGGACACGGATACGTGGGAGAAACGTGTAAATATTAAAAATATTGGGGCACATTTATAAATATTAAAAATATATTTTTATATATGATTTTTTGTAATATAACTAAATAAATACATATTAATTAGGAGTTTCTGACATTAATTCCCCCTATCCTTTGGTTTTCTGCAGTGAATTTTTCTGATAAGATTGATGAATCTGTAACTGCTCTCACGGACTATGTCTTTTTAGTTACCTCTGATCTTAATTTCTCTGCACATACATATAACATAATCTTTGCATATTCCTATTCCTGCTCTCCAAATCTATTTCAAATAACGATCGATGATTGAAGTTGAACCTCTGTTTTTTCAAATTTGAAGAATCGATATTTTTTTTCTGGGACACGCGTATCCTTCACTGATACGCGTGTCCAACTTTCCGATATTACGGACACGGCCCCGACACCGTATCCCAGGCGTTTCCGGCCGTATCCGTATTGGATACGTATCTGACACGCGATACGTTAGGTCTATCGCGTGTCCGTGCTTCAGACCATCCCATGAAAAGAAATGCACAGGCCAAACTATGCAAGATATCCATAAACTACATTTCAATAATTTATACCTTCCATCCCTCAGAAAAATGCATCTCAAAAGAGAGAAATACATAGCAGCAACGGAAACAATGGTTTTGTCATTACCAGCTATATGAAAGGCAATATGAAAATATCTCTCGAACTTTAAACAGACAGGACCAGAGTTTACAATCAAGCTGCTTTATGTCTCATCATGAAGTTTCAAGCAAAGATGAAAATTAAATTCATCATACTAAATAATCTTCATGAATTTGTAGTTACATACCTAGTGACCAGATCCTTCAGTAATCGTGGCACAATAACAGGACTTCTTTTGTTATTCTTGTACAGAAAACTCCGTATTTGTTCCATAGCATTCGCCTCCCTCACGAAGTCGAATTCATATCCAATCTTCAACAGCATAAGAAAAACATCCAAACATTATAAGACATGAAGAAGCCAGATACCAGGCAGTTTATAGTTTCTGATATGGACTATGCATTTCACAACGCTATTCAAATCATTTATTTAGAGAAAACCTTAACTACACGATCTGAGTGAAACCATGATCTGAAGAAAAGAATGATTCACAGGTCACCATTCAATTTAGCACTGGATGCAACCCTTCTAAGAGAAAAAAGTTGTCCTTTTTTTCGCAATTACCTAGCTTAATAATTGATGTACAGCTTAAACCAAACTTTTAGTGCAAGAAGATGTGGTTCAACTTTGTATCATTTTCCACACCAAATGCATTTAGGTGCTAACATGAGGAAGATAAGTGTATGTTACAATAACATAGCTGTGATCATATATGACTTCTTAAAATTTGCACGTCATCTGCTTCAAAGTTGATCATGAACTGCAAGAATTTATTGTGACTATTTATTATTTTTTTACTTGAACAAGTTCGCTGAATAAGTTTGAGACATCAAAATGTAATAAGTTATTACATAATTAACTCTCCAAACCAGAAAAGCAAAAAATTACAAGAATTGATTTTCTAAAAAAAGAAAGTTGCAAAACAATGCACCTGCTGACCTGCATAAGAAATTGAAATATCATCTCAAGAGGTTTGAAGAATAAAAACAAATTATAGTCCAAGTAAAACAAGTAAACTTTTCAGAAATTTAGACCATAGGGTGATAGTTCATTTCTAGAGCAGCACAATTAAGTGGAAAGCCAACCATCCAGCAATAGCTTGGTGACTACCACACTCCAAAAAGAAGTGTGGGGTTGTGGGTTCGATCCCTACAATTCCAATAACTTAGCAAAATGCCCCAAATTTATTGGAAAAGAAGAGTGGCAAGCCAGCTATTCTAGAAAATTCAATTGATAGTTTGATACGTACTTGTTATATTGTTTTAACTATTCATTTCATTTCTACATATATGTTCACAGAATCGCGGCCATGCTTTCAGAAACTATTATGCTCAAAGGAATCAAGGATGTTTGTCCTCAGATGGCTAGTTTCCTCAACTCGAACAAGCGCTCACTTCGCCAATTGAAACAAGGAAAAAACACAGAAGTACAGAAAGAAAAACAACGAACATATCTTAAAAGAATACCAATACAGGAAAGGTGAGCACCTGTTTCTCCATTTCTTTAGTCACAGAATACAGATCAAATTTGATATCTGTCTTTTGCATGTATAAGGCAAATGCTTGTACGTTGCGAATGTCTGTCATCATCAGCTCTTGAACCCCAGGATGTTGCACCTATTATACACTTGGGAGTTAACTTGATACCTCGAAAACTCTTTTCAATTAAACACCATATCCATACCTTGACAACAACATCATCTTTCTGACCCTTCAATCTTGCTCGATGAACCTAATTTGATAAAAGAAAAGATAGATTGATTACATTACTTAAATTTAGTAGGTAAGTAAATATCCTATTGACGTTCGACATTTTATCGCACATTATGGCAGATCAACACTTCTGTGTAACTTTCAGATATGACTTAATAGTTACTACATTATACTAGATTTTCAGAAGATTATAATGTCATATACCAAAGATCGTAATCCTCTTATGCTTCACATTAGGTTCATTCTTGAAACTCAAAGCAACTAACAGCTTATCAAAATATCTTGCAAGACGTCTTCCTTGACTGCGATGTTTGAAGTTTATCTAGTAATGATTAACGTCTCCACCAACTTCACACAAGAGAAGAAACCACTATGTATAATGAGGAATAATACCACAATACAATTGCCTTTCTTCAAAACAACCAACTCTTTTAAGTTTTAACTTCATAATCACAGCAGAGGTACGGCCAAAAAATTGAAGATTGTTCTAGTGATCTTCCATAGCGAGATTTTGGTTTTCCAATATTGAATTAGGGATTGAAGTGCATCCAATAAGTTGAGATATGGGAGAATATTGAGAAAAAAATGCATTACCTGTGCAATTGAAGCAGAGCCAAGAGGTTCTACATCAAATCTCTCAAAAACCTCTCCAACACTTCGACCTAGCTCCCCCTCCACCACAAGTCGAACTGTATCAAATGGCGTTGCAGGAGCTCTATCACAAAGTGTAACCAGCCTTCTTACCCATGGAGCTGGGGCCAAGTCAGGTTTCCCGACGATTTGGGCAATCTAATTTACAAATTACAGTTATCGAAACAATTAAATTGGAAAATTGAACACACAACAGTTGAACTCATTTGAATCAAAAAAATTCAAGTCTTTCTGAAGTAACATCGAACATGCAATTGAATTAAAGCATTTGAAAACACAATTCATACCTTAAGGAAGAATCCACCAAGATCATAGCACATGTCATATAATTTATCAGCAGCCAACTCATGCTGCCTTTCCCACATTGCCTCCTGCTTTTGAACATCCTTCACAAAACTCACTCGAAGTTGAAACGCCTGAATGATGATTCCCCAATCCAATAAAAAAACTCTGAAACCCAATAAAAATCAAAGAGATTGAAATAGAAAGGGGTGGAGAGGAACCTTATAGCCAGTGTAGATATCAATTGCGCGAACCCAGAAATGAAAGGAACGTTGCCAAGGTCTAAACTGAGTAGAAAGCTTATCCTGAATGTCTCTGAAATCAAGAGGGGGATTCATGGAAATTGATTGTTTGAATGTGGAGTAAACAATAATTGAGTAATTCAGTTTCTGGTTCAAATGAGAGAAAGTGATGGAATAGAAAGAGAATTAATTAATTAAAGACAGAGGATGGATAAAGAGTGGATTCTGGCTGAGAATACAAGAGAATATCTGGTCGAGATTGCCATGGAATGGCCGTGACTGTGAATGTGAGTGTAAAGCTCAAACTTGCCCATGAGAAGAAGAGGAGCCCATTGTGACGTAAACATTACACAACTAAGAGGAAAGGAAAGAAAGCATCAATTTTCTAGAAAATTTTATTATACTCAACAATTTAATATACTAAAATATAATTAATTTGGTTCTAACCCTTTGTTGAGGAGTTACAAGGTTAAAGGAGCTAAGAGTTGGAAGAGTTAAATGCAATGAAAATGGAAGTGATGTAAATGAAGATTAAAATTTAACCGAGTTGATGGAATATAAATAAAAGTTAATGAGGTAAACTATTAAAAATTTACATTACTCCGTTAATCCCCGTTTTGGAGTTTAGAGATATAGAGTTAATGAGAGTAAACTATTAACCCCCATTAACTTTCCTTTATTCTCAACAATAAGCTTCCGAATAAGGTTAATTTAAAAGTTTACATTCAATTACTTACTTCCATTAACTTTCATTAACTTCCTCCCGAGGGCTAAATGTCTATGAGAAGTTTCTAGAATATTTAGGATAAGGATCAAATTTGAACTTAGTGTTTTTAAAGTTAGCCCTAATGTATGGAATATTATAAATTTAGTCTCAACGTTTTCAAGCACTATCAATTTTAGTCATGTGTTACTAAAAATTTGAAAAAGTTTATTTGACTATCGCATTAGACCTTCTAAAATAAGTTTATGAATAAACTTTCGTACATTTATAGTTGGTTTTGTAACTACATAGTGATAGATTAAGCATTTTACAAAAAAAAAATGTATGTTACAGACTTAGTTGTTAGGATTTTAACAAAAAAAAATTATAACGGTATTAGTGAAGGCTACCAGTACAAAACAATATGTCACCTTGGAGATTCCTACTTCTTTCATTTCCAAATGGAGGCAAGAAGGATACTCTCATTTCCATTTTGGGGCAGTACGTATTATTTTGGCTCTTCATGGTAGGAAGGGTCTCCCAGTTACAGCACGAGTAAGCGTATTGGATACCAAATTTCTTAAGTTTGAACATGCTGTCATCGACATAGTTTTAAAAACATTAAATGTCGGTAGTATTGTTCTAACATTTTTTCCAAACTTCAACCTTTCATTACATGACCCAACCATTCCTTCCACCTTTAAGATTCAAGTACAACTAATTGGTGCTGAACAAACCTCTACAGCTGTTGCAGCAACAGTTCATCACCAACTCATTATCGACTCCAGAATCATACACTTGACATGCCAATACAGGATACTTGATCTGAAGCCTTGTTTTTTTTTATTGCGGAAGAAGATGATAATCCAACAATTGTACAAATCCCTCGCCAGATCTCCAGGGAAGAGCTTACTCAGTTGATGCCACTTGAATGGCTTATTGCATATGAGAAATTACACTAGATTTCTCAGCCTGTCCAAACCACTTCTTCATCTTTACTCGGACCGCGTAACAGGATTTTCCCAGTTGTTTGGTCCTTCACAAGAAAATGGTTAGGCCAAAATTCAAAGAAATAGGAATTGTCACGAGCAAATTTTTGAACTGACAAAAGGGATTTAGTGAGTTTAGGAACAAACAAGGCATCATTAATTTGCAGATTATTGATATGAGAGTTTCCAAAGTGAGAAATTTTCAAACTTTGACCGTTGCCAAATTGAACTGTATCATAGCCTTGATAGGGATGCATCTGTTGAAGCTGAGCCGGATTTGCTGTCATGTGATTTGTGGCTCCAGTGTCAGGATACCACGGCTGATTAGGGCCCATGAACGGATTTTGTGGTTGTTGCCATGCCATGTGTGCTTGCGGACCTGGATGTGAGAAGGTCTTCGGTCGTTTGCACTTGTCAGCCCAGTGACTGGGATCTCCACAGTTGTAGCACTTGTCACTTTTTCTCTTCTTTGGATTATGTTTCTTTGACTGTGTTGATGCAATTGTGGAGACATTAGCTTCACGGTGCACATGTATACCATCAGAAGGGAGCAGAGATGACTTTCTTGTTGATTGAATCATGCCTTCAACTGTCTTCAAACTGTTCAGAAGCTCATGGTAATTGATATTGGTGTCGCGCTGGGTAATGAGATTTTGAACAGTGGAGCGGTATTCTTCTCCCAAACCTGTGTATATCACAGACGGTAATAGATGTTGAGGGTATGGATTACTTGAAGCAGCTAGATCATCAAGAATACACTTTACTTTTTGCATGTAAGTAGTTACTGACATCCCTCCTTGCTCGAGCTCATGTAATTCAATACCTAGCTGAAATTGTTTGGTTCCTGTGATAATGCCATAGGCATCTTCTAAAGCTACCCAAATATAATGAGAGTATTTTTGATATGTGATATTTAGGAGCAAAGTCCTAACAATATTTTTTAAATCATCTCATTGGAAAAAAGATGGATTTATGATTAAATCCGTAATAGATGACATAAAACCTGTGCGAGAAAGGAATTGAGGTGGAAAAGGTGTTGTACTGATAATGTGAGAAAAAAGGTGATAGGTTTTGAATACTCCGAGAATTTTCAAAACCAAGGGAATTTTACCGTATTCCGGGAGTAATATTCTCGACCAATAAAAATTATTTTGAATACCATTACATGGATGATTGGTGAAAAAAATATATACATATATATATATACATGTGTCTTGAATTCATTGATTGGGATAAGTACCCTAAAATTTTGCATCAAATACACATATGTATGATCCTCTAAATTATTTTCTCTCATCTATTAACTCCATATTTAAACCACGAGTGTATGCGCTAGTGATAGAAGCCATAATAGAAGGATTTACAGTCAAATGGATTCTAATTAATATGCGGCTTAGAGCATCTCCAACAGCCTCTTAAGTTGGCTCTTAAGTTAAAATTTGAGGAGGGAGAATAAAAAATGAGCTCCAACAGCCTCTTAGTGGCTCCTCAAATCACTAAGAGCTTCTCCATCCTCTCTATTAATATAGAGACTCTCTCCACCTCTTAGTGCCTCCTAACTTCATTTTTTATTTATAATTTATTATCGAGCAGTCTCTCTCCTCACACTATTGGTAAATATAACAATAAACAATAATTTAATAATAAAATAATAAATGAGTAAATATAAGGAGTATTGTTGGAGATGATATATCTTAGTCACTCTTAAACTACTAAGAGTCAATTATTTATATTATTTTTAGAGAGTGTACTAAGAGTATTTTGAAGATGCTCTTAGATCTAGTTTATACACTTGTGGTAGGTTTGAGTGGACGTGTTGCCCATTTAGTTGGCCAGATATTGATGATGAGTTGTAAGTATTGATGATGAGTTGTAAGTTAGGGGATATAAGTAAAATGTGGACTCCTAATTGTAAATTCACCATCTTAGAGGTTAACAATGTCATCATGAATAGATCCTTCCTATCATAATAGAAGGGCATAGCAATTGTCATTTTCAAAGGAAATCAATTGGTAGCAAAAATAAAATTTTGTAGCTCTCCTTCAGACAGAACGTATGAATACAGAATTCATCGAGCCCAAAATGAAAATGAACCATTAAAAGAAACATGCACGTTGGTACCATTAAGAAATAAAGATGTGTTTAGAGCAAGTTCTTTTTGTTATCGCTTACATTTTGAAATAATAAAAGTAATCAATATAGAATCATTTACATTGTTTTGATTTATGAATATTCTTTTTCATGCTATTGAGCTTATATTAGCCGTAAAAATTTGTTTACTAGCATTGAAGTTTTGTCATACAAGTTTTACAACTAAATAAATTTGTCCAAGGGATAAAATGTTATTAATTGATTTATCTGTAGTAGCTGTTTCAAAATTTCAATAAATCATTTTTTTATTTCATGTTTAAAATTAAAAAGCAAAAAATAGTTCCGAAAAAATGGAACTAAATGGACATTTAGCGTAGAAACACCTTAAACATCCTATATAAATGAATGGAGCAAAAAAAAAAAAAAAAGTAATTACATATAGATGTCATGTGATTTCGCCGATTTGCAGATGAGTACATGTGATATTTTTTTTTTTTTGCAAACGCAACCATGTGGTTTGCGCCGTTACCAAAATCAAGACAATTGGATGGAATCTGTTAAGTAGGTGATGTGATATAGGAGTATTTTGGAGAAAATGAATTTTTTATTTGTTTGACTTTTCTATCTCTTTTTCTTCTTTCTTAATTTTTTTAATTCTAAAATTCTAGATGGTTCCAGATGTTCTTCAACATCTGGAAATTCTAAAATTCCAAATGTTCAAACGTCTAGAATTCCATAATTAAAAAAAGTCAATTTTTTTACAGGGTGTAAAAAAACTCACAAATGCCCATCTGCAAATCGGCGAAACCACAAAACATTTATATCTATATATCTATAGGTAATTAACCCTACAAAACATTGAAAATAACAAAATTGTCTATAACCCACAAATATTATATGTTCTTTTTAACATAAAATAGCATAGAGTAGAAACTTTTCCACAGTCATGGAAATTGAACTCGTGAGTTGTTTTTTTTGTCACATTTGATTAAATTTTCTTATTTTATATTATCTGTCAAGTTTAGTTTTTGAGACATTTTTTCCTATTTTACCCTTATTGATAACCTTAATATTAATTTAAAAATTTGTCATTTTAAGTTTTCAATGGACGAAGAGTGATTCAATTTAATGAATGACACAAAAAATGAAAATTATTAATAAAAAAAAAAATAAAAGATATTTTAATCTATCTTTAATTTATGCAAATCAATCATTTTCTTAATATTTAAATGTAACCATTATTTTAAATGTGATCATTATTTTAAAATGGAGTGAGTAAATAGTGCGGAACCAATGGAGTATTAAAAATAATCATTAAACAAAAGGTTACTTAATGACATACTAATACATATTCGATAATCAATGCTTTCCTGAATTTTTTTTTTTTTTTTTTTTTTTTTTTTTGAAGTTGTTAACCAATCTATAAATAGTTAATTTCCATATATACTGAATTACAATAAGCTAATTATTAAAGTGAAAATCTCTCTTGGAATTAGCTAATAATTAAATGTGTTTCTTTGAAAGAATAGTATCATTAACTTTAGGTAAAGTTAATACCAAGCTCTTTACCTCTTTAGTCCTTTTTGAACTACTCCAGCACGTTGCCTGGGGACCAAAATATGGAACTGTGTTGCTTTTGTGGACCAAAAACTGAACGAGAAAAACAGTTGCCCACTCGGGGAAAAAAAAACAAATGTGAAACGTGTTGCAAGTATCAACACACTAACCACATAGATTTAGCAAACAAAGCATCAACCAACAACTCCACTAAAAGGTAAAAATATAATAGTAGAATATGATAATCCAAACATTGTATACACATTTTTCACAATGTACTTTGATCCATGTACTTGCCAACATTTATCTGACGAGACATTGTACTTTAATTTTGTGGTACACGCCTAACAAAATCATGCCAATTTCTTAGAAAAATTAAAATAGAAGAATGACACAAATCAAAAATTAAAATACAGGCACCAAAAATGACAAATCCGTCCTGAACATAGGAGTCAAAATCTTAGCTTTTCTGAAACTTTCAGTTCCTATATTTCTATGTTCTCCATAAGCACAGGACCACAACAATGAAAATCCACCAACTGCATATCAGAAATGTGCTCAACTTACCTTGGCATTTCAACTTAACAGTTGGTGACACCAAATTTTTCTGGAAAAGTAAGTACATACATGATAACACACTACTAGACAGGGTTCAGACTTTTCTTTGCTAAGGGAAACAACTATATAGGTCCATAACGCGTGTATAATCAACACTAGCTACCCAAGCTAACGCAATTCGTAACGGAGAATTGAAACCGGAAATGTAATTAGCAGCATCTTTAAATCTTAATACATTTGCAGTATCAAATCAAATGAATCAAAGATATCCAACATGAAGTCTGGGCTCCCTGATGCACCAACTTCTCTAGTATCAGATTTGATACCATTAGAAACATACAACATTAAGTCCATTTTTTCTTTAAGCACCTCAAATTTTGGTATCATTTGTAACTGGAAGAAAAAACACCTATGAACTTCACAGATCAATGACACGGGAAAGCTTCTGAATCCGGTTTAATAAGAAGTCTCCCTGCTTGATTGTGGCTTGGTAGAGAGCGTTCTTTGCATCAGGGCGGTTCGTTTCAAGGACACCTGCAACCTTATCAATCTTGCAATGAAGCTTACCTGCTGCAATAAAACGTGATAATTCCCTGAAAAATAGATAAGCTTGACTTAGTTTAAAATTTTGTCATCTCAAAATGCAGAAGTTTCAAAGGGAAAGAAGAGCAGAACCAGTGGGTTGAATCCGTGAATTCAATAACTTACACATCAATGAACTCCACCGTGACCCCAAAAGCCTTTGCCATTGCCTCAATTGTAACACTCTTGTAGGATTCCAAAAATTGAGAATAGACCACTGTTCGGACCTCCCTCATGTAATATCGGAAGTGTGGTTGCAAATAGCGGTCGAGTTTAATTTGCTCCGTGAGGCCAGCTGAAAGTGAAAAACAAGAAGAAACCAACAATGAGACATACAATCCCAATAATGTGGGGATCAACCATATAACAGCAAATACTCTCATCATACATCCCTCAACCATTAAGACATATAGTTCAAAGCCTACTCACCAAATGCTGAGAAGAACAATTTATATTGACAATCATATAATGAGTTTAGAAACTCTGAAAGATACTGTACTTTCCCTATCACTGCCAAGATTTCAGGAGCATCCACCACCTGCCAAATTTAGTACAATTTTATATTTCCAGGAAGAGCAGCAAAATAACATGAGAGAAGAACCAAATCACATAAAAAAAAGTTGAGAACCTTTTGCTTCAGTGACACTCTATCCAATGAGATGATGCTTGTAAGGACAGTGTAAAATATGAACGTATCATACGGGAAAAGTTCATAAGTAGTGAAGGTTGAAATAGAATCCAAAAACAAATCGGCTGCCTTCTTGAAATTTCGAGTGGACATGCAATACAAGCCCTCGTATACCTTCAACCGGTTTTTCCTTTCCCAATCACCTCCCTCTTCAAACAAGCTGGCAATGGATCGCACACAGATAAACCAAAATCCTAGCATGATTTGGGAACGAAGAAAAATAAAGAAGACAACAAATATGTTTTACTTACTTCTTTGCTTTGTCAATACTCTTTGAAATAAGATCAAAATCCATGTAGAAAAACCCAAGCTGTAAAGTAAAGAATACCAAGTCCATCTTCTGTCCAACTGCAACTGTTTTGCTTTCTGTAAGCTTTAGTTGTTCCAATGCTTTTTCCTGCGCTCAAAGGAAACAGATTTACAAGTGAGCAGAGGTAGATGGGACAGACAGAACAATTTTGTGCTGCAATTCATTGCTCTTAATCACCTTGTCAGCAATCCGGATGTAGAACAGAGATTTGGCCAAATGAGCTTCTCGAACTTCACTTTCACCTAAGTTTTCTTCAGCATCAGCAATCCTAAGAAAGACAACTGAACTGAGTAAAAATATGCTACTATGAAGAGTAAATTAGCAATTAGCATTATATACCATGTAACATTCAATATTAATTCCTCAATCAGACCAACCATCTAAACTATAGGCATGCCAAGGCTCTCCTTTAAGATAATCTAAGAGCATCTCCAATGGGGAGTGCTTGAATTAATGCTTGGAGTAGTGCCATGCATACTTGACACTCTAACAATCAATTAGCAGCGCATACATCCTCCTACTCTACTTTGATCACCTAGAATGCAATTAGCATTAAATGTCATATGACATTCAGTATTAATTCTTGAATCAGACCAGCCTTGCAAACTATAGGAGCTGGAAAGGCTCTCCTCTGAAATAACCTAACTGCAAACATCCTCCTACCTATGTTGCATGGAAACTCTTCTTCAGTAGCGTTTCCGTTTTTTGTGTCCGTTTCCATTCCGTTTCTTTTCTGTTTCCATTACCGTTTCCGAGCTATATTTTTTTAGAAATAATGTTTCCCGGTGTCCGTTTCCGTGCAACATAGCCTCCTACTTCTATCACAAGATCCATGGGACATATTCACAATTATTTATGTTAATGTGCTGCCAGAAAAACAGGCTAGGTATTGAACTTGAATCTGAAGAGATATCTCAGTGCAACATATCTAAAGCATTGTGTCATGTGTGTAAATAAATGAAACAATGCAATGAAAAATTCACGCTAATATTCCTGTTTTCCCAGCACATCAGGAAAACAAAAGGTAAGTAATCAAATGACAAAAAGAAGAAAAAGAAAAATTAAATATGACCAATCGATCGTTTTCCATTCATTGGCATAAGCTCCTCTCTAGTGAACAACAATCACATGAGTATTTGTTGGCTCATTCTACTTCAGATTTTAAAACCAATGACAGTTACAACCATTTATAATAGTTACATATTCACATATCTTCTCTAAATGTTAGCATTATTGTTCCAGAAGAAATTCAGACAAATACAATTATTTTATTCATACAATAAAAACAATTATCGAAGAAAACAAGCAAGCAAATTGATGTTAGAGAATTCTTACTTCTGGCACCTACACCAAAGAAGGGAAGGCAGAAAGTAGTTGAAGCTGAAAAACTTGACATGATTCAACTGGAGAGAAATAACTCAGCACTAATACTAAAAGCACAAAATACAAATTGACTCCTAAACTTGGACTTGATGGGCAAATGAACCTAAAATTAGCTTTCTAACCCAAATTCACCCAGAAGTTGCAATCTCTAGTAGATTCAACCCAACTCATGTGTTAACTCGCCAGAGGCAGTGCTTCATAATGTCAATTTGTGCATGTCAACTTGCAAATTAGATTATATTAGTCAATAATGGATTTGGGCACAAAAAAAAAATACTTTTGGCCAATTTTTCTGGATGATGCAAAGGGCGACTTCGCCTGTTTAACCCTTTATCTAATGGACGAAGAGTATATAGCAATAGCTTTCTGAAGAACGCATTCAGAATTACAAAAACTCAAGTGATTTTTGGGCTCTTCTCCCAATCAGAAACATTAATAGCACCGCTCGATCAGGTTGGGGAACTGTATTTCAAGAAATTTAAACTCAAAGCATCCTTAGCCTGAAGTCAACAACTAAATCTCTCAGAATAAATAGTTCTTATACGCATCTCGTAAATCTCAAAACCAAGCCCCTAGCTCCCTTTCAGGGTATTGCTAGCCTAGAATGCTAGGTACAAGGACAATCAATTATGCACAACTGGGTTAGATGGTTACAAACCCATGAATTAACACATGGATCTATATGGGGAAAATATTTAAACAAAATGTCTGAGTAGACTCTCAAATTCGGTAACTTGTTATTCAGCCTATGTAAACTCTAGAATATCATCTCGTGAATCATTTCTCATTCGCCAAAAAATTTCACTACATGCACCAAATCATCTTAGGCCTCCCCACATCTTTAACCAGCCCTTCATAATCAGGAAAAAGGAAGCTAGTAGCTACACTAAACTTAGAAACAATGCAGTAAAACTACCCACTGTATTGTATCCTCGTAGCTCTCAGTAATAAAAAAACTTACAACTCTGCATATTCTCAACCTAGAAATGGTAAGGTTGAAACAAAGCTTGGCTGGAAAAGGAACAATCTAGGAAGGCAAATTTTAAAAAGAAAAAAAAAATGAAGCGCTCATAGCAGTAGCATCATAGAAGCTATGTTTCGATCTGGAAGTTGCTGATAATTATAGCGAAAATCAGCTGGTTCAGGAACAATGCGATGAGATTGCAGCCAGTTCACCAAACATCAATCAAAAAACATTCTTCAACAATTGCACTGAATCTTAAATAGCAAGCTCCTGCTAATTGTGCAAGCAATTTAAACTGCGCAACTAAACCAGCCTTCATTCATTTGAAAGCATGTTTGACTATTATCTCCTACATTTCCAATCCTAAACTGTCTGCTCATCATCCATGCCATCAACAACTAAGTAAGAAAAGAACAGGAAAAAGATGCCTGTCAAAATTGAGGACACAAAACTCACTTCTCATCCAGCTTTTTGAGCTCTTCCTCATTCTTCTTACGCATCGAATCCAAAAAACTCTGATCCTTCTCCATCAACCCTTCGCCAACTAGGGTTTCGTACAAAGGAACCATATCTGAAACAAAAGAGCCCGAAATCACATTCAAGTCATATACAACTGAGTACTTACTAAGTTATGAAACAGTGCAAATCGGTGAATTACCGTCAGCTTTAACGAACGCAAAGACCTCCTCCTTGAGGCGCACCTTCTCTATGTCTTGCACATCTGGGTGGGTCAAGAGGAAGCGCTTATGAGCAAGCACGAGATGTGGCTGCTGAGTTCCCTCTTCTCCTTCCATTTTGCCGGAAACAGTGAGTGAGATTTGAAAAAATGGTATAGTTCTAGCTAGGAGATTGCTTGAGCAAGGAGAAACAGAAGAACCGGCGAGAGTGAATAAACGATGAGTCTTTTATATTGCTGTGAAGAGGTGCGATCGCCTGCTCCCTAGACTATTTTTAGTGGAGATGTGAGCCCATTATGACTTTTTATTTCTTTTTATTTCTAATGATAAAAAGAAAAAAGAAAAATATATAAATAAATATGTGCAAAATTTAAAAAGAAAAAAGAAAAATATATAAATAAATATGTGCTAAGTAAAAAATAAATTGTTTGTAAATAGATGTGTATGATATGTTTTTTTATAAAATAAATAATTGAAATTACATTGTTATTATGTTATGATGAGCATTTTTATTTTTTATTTTAAATTACATTTACCAAAATCAAATTGTAGTTTTGTAAATTAAATTTAGATATCAATTTAGTTTATAAACGGTCAAATTAGTAAAAAAAATATATGATATTCATCATATGATTATTGTTTCGATTTAGGGAGCTATGTTTTGGGGACTGTATTTTGTTGATATGTAAGAATACTTTGTTTAGAAGAGAAAAATCGACTTTGATTATAAGCACAACTTAATAATGTAATTTATAATATTTTGTTTTGTAAATAAAACATATCACGTACCTTTATTTACAAATTTTTAAACTGCATGCTTCTGTTTGCAAATTGGGTAAACCATGGTCAAATTTTCGTACTTTCTCATTTATATCATTTATCATTTAACATTTTTCTTATTTTTCTTTTATTAATAAATTTAACATTAATTATTTATCGCTTTATGTTTTCAGGTATGAAGAGTGATGTAATTTAATGAATGTTAAAGAAGGTGTTGAATATTAATAAAAAGAAATAAAAATGTATTTTAGTTTATTTTCTATAAATTTAATACAGATTAATCATTTTTTTAGAATAATAAGTTCCTTAGCATGTGTAATTTGGTCAAATATGACAAATTATATGAATCAGAAAGAGTATGTCGTTTAAGTTTTTTTTTTATCAAGACTAATGTAATGTTAATTAAACAATTAAAATAAATAATTTACTCTTAATACGGTTCTCTTAAATCATGGTTTTTTATGTCAAAATTCTCTATTTTTTTAATTTTTTTAATTTAATTAATATTATTTGTATTAATGCTAAAAAAAATTCTTACCATAGATAAGAATAAATTTGAAAAAATATTCCCAAAAATACATTGGTAAGATAAAACGACAAGTAAAATAACCAATTGAAAACCCTAAAATGACAAATAATAAAAAAACTGAAGGAGTATACTTTTGCACATTTGCAAAAATATTTTATTTAAAAAGTTTATATATACGTGTTTAAGATTTTTCTAAAGACAAAAATTTCAATTTAATACATTTGGCTATTTATACTTATCCAAATTATCTGATTGATTTTTTAAATTTTGAAATTATCTTAAAACTCGTGTTCTTATTTTTTTTTTTCGTTTTTCTTCTCTCTTAATCTACACTTCGTTTCATAGCCTTCATATTATTAATAATAAATAATTGAATTTTTAATTTTCATTCGTTATTAAATTAAAAATATTATTTATTTTTTTTTGTTGCTGAAAAGTTTGTCTATCCACTCCCAAGGTCAGGGCAAACCACAGACCTCGATGAGGGTTTACAGTGGAATTTACAGATCACCTACCAATGAAGGCTAAATTTTGACAGGTTCAACGCCTTACCACTCGGACCAACCCTCATTGGCAAAAATATTATTTATTTTTAATTTTGATAAAACATGATAAAAATTAATTTTAGATGTATTTTATTAAATTAATAAGAATAAATGGTATGTAGGATGACATCGGTAACAATTTCTAGATAGTGTGACCTGCGTCGAGAATGGTCCCATGAATACACTCTCATGATCAAGTTAGAGAGATACGGAAGAGAGAAATTGAACCACTTACTTGGTCATTTGGGGTTTGTATTTATAGGGAATGGTGGGAGGGTGATATGTCCTCACTACCTATATAATTCGATCCAGTTTGATTATGGGGCATTATCAAGTTATTAGGCTTTTGGATGGACCATGAAATGGCCTAATAGTGGGTCGAATGGCCGCTTTATTATCGTGTCCATCTAAGGTTAGGCTCTCGTGGGGGATTCCATCTCTTCCTATGATTAATCAGTTAGGTTCAATGTGTGCTTCTTCTTCGAGCCGGTTTTTAGCTTGAAGGAATTCTTACATTTTCCGGTTATCCTCTTGGATCACCTTATGAATCTCAATCACTTGCCTCCGGGTCTTAGCATATTGGGCTTGTGAGGCTTGGAAACTTTAAAGAGTCTCCATTAGCTTCATAACGGGGTCAAGACTCGTTAAGTCACTCTGAATGAAAACATTATCTTCTAGGATCATGTTGAGAGAATGGTTCTCTTTTTCTTTGTCTTTCGCTTGCTTGTTGGTTCACAATCTCCTTTATGGGAATAATTCCGAGAAGAGGGGATCTCGTCATATCTGTTTTCTTGATTGTAGTGAAGGACATGTAGTGCTCTAGTCCATGCTCTCCACACTAGATAATGATGTATTACGATGACGTCGGTAAGAGATTTCAGACGGTTTTAATGGCCCCCTTTAATATACTATGATCAAGTTAGAGAAAATAATCATGTAGAGATGTGAAAAAGAGAGAGAAGGGGTCTAAACAATGCCTTTGTGATTTATCCCGATTTGATTATGGGGGCCTATCAGGTTAGGCTCTTAGACGAACAATGGGATGCTCCAATGGTAGGCTGAAGGCCACTTTGGATATGCCTCTTTGTTGGGTTAATGAGCTTGGATTCATTTGCTATATCATCGTGTAATAATTGATATTATTATAATAATAATAATAATAAATAAATATTATTTGTTAGCAATTATAAAATAGAGAGAAAAAATGGAGTTTTGAATTATATGGGGACTAAATTATTCAATTTGAAAGGTGAGGAATTTCAAGGAAATTTGAGGATATAATCCATCATAAATAAATCTATACCGTTATAGTATCCCCAATAAATTCTTAATCATATGTCTAAAAATAATATAAACAATTTAGTTACTAGTCATATAAGACATATAAATACATACAATCTCTTATAATCTTCTCATACTGCTTATTTATTTCTTTTATTAATAAATTTACTATTTGTTGTTATGTTTATCAATAGAGAGAAGAAAGAGACTAATAAATCGTTAATAAAAAAAATTGGATAATGAGATGGGAGAACTCTTTAATAATAAAGAGGAAATAAAGCTAAATTATGATTGAAGTTGTATTTTACTATAATATCCTCAAAATTTAACTTAAAATCAAAGAAATCTATAGAGACATCGTCACACGACCAATTACTTTT
This sequence comes from Euphorbia lathyris, assembly GCF_963576675.1. NCBI lineage: Eukaryota > Viridiplantae > Streptophyta > Magnoliopsida > Malpighiales > Euphorbiaceae > Euphorbia > Euphorbia lathyris. Next base: position 39,584,906 of record NC_088910.1, read on the forward strand.
CTTCCAAGAGGTTTTATTAACAACATCCTCTCAGATTACGCCATGTGGCGCAACTCAATTTGATCAGCAACATTAGCCAACATCCGCTATTGCCAATAATTTCCCATCTAACAAGCTCTACATTACAAACTCCTCTCATCAAACCCTAAAAATATTTAACTCCTGCCTCCATTAAACTTCCAACCGCGAAATAAATGTATATAATTTTCCTTATAAATTCTACATTACCAACTCCTCCAATCAAATCCTAAAAATATTTAACTCCCGCCTCCATTAAACTCCCAATCCCGGAACAAACTCTATATTATTAACTCCTCCCATCAAACCCTAAATTTTTTCCCTAAATTTTTTTAACTCTAGTGTCCATTAAACTCCCAACCCCTAAACAAAGGCTTAGCATACTTATTAAGTTTTTCACTTGGCAAATTAACCACAAAGTCAAGCTGTTATTTTTTGCCCAAAAGAAGAGCCCAAGTTTGAATATTTAACAATGGGGGAGACAAAGCCTGGAGATGAAACTATTATAATTGAGGACTTTGACGAAGATACTATAAAATCAGGTTCCACTTACAGGCCTTTTGATAATTTTATTCTGTATTATCTATTTATTGTTAATTTGATGATCACTACCTCTGCTGAACGATTTTTCTATTGTTGTCCGTTTGGTTATCGAGAAAACGAAGGAAAAAATAGGAACTTTTTCAGCTTTGCTATAGTTGAATATTGATCGTTTATGGGCTCAGTTTACTGCGCAATAAATTCTCTTTGAAAATTTTACAACAATGAACCCTTCTTTTGAAACAATCAAAGTTGAAAGAGGCTTCATATGATGATTCAGATTTCTAAACCCCTGTTTGTTTGGGAGGAGGTCAATGGGGTTAATGAAAGTACTGAAATTTAAAATTTAAAATTTAAAATTAACCCTGTATCTTAACCTCCAAATTGAGTGTTAATGGGAGTAATGAAACCTTCTAACTTCCATTTCCATGGCTTTCTGTGCCGTTCCATTGCCTAAATTCATTTGGGTGGGCGTGATTGATAAAAAGAGAATGTTCTGTCTGCATTCAATATCTACTTTTGGCTCACAAGATCAATTTGCTCAAAATGAAATTTGGTATTAATTTAGTCCACAACTTGGTTTTTTTGTTTAAATTAGTTCGAAATTAACACCTTTCAAACATATGATTTGCAGCTTTTTCATGCATGTTAATCTCTAATGCTGATATATGTCATTTTGATGTCAAGTTGGAGGACCAAATTGATACCTAAAACTGTTTTCGGAACAATATTGACCCAACGAGCCCAGTTATGGCTCCGAATTGATCCTTTATCCACCTACATTTTGATCTAAAATGCTTGAAATTAGCAATCAGATCAAGCTAGTGTAGCTCTTTAGAAGTTTTTGTGAGCAAAGTAGATTAGTAATGTGTATGTGGATTGTCATTTTCACCAAGCTTTATGATCATTCATAATCACTCACTTGTTCTATGTAAAGCAATTGATGTTATTTTCACCAAGCTTATGCTAATTCACACTTGTTCATATATAATCTTCTGAGTAATTTATAGATGTAATATTATCTAACAGAGTTGTATGCACGAAAAGCCAACCATCGGTCATGTTGGAAGCATATGGTATTCAGCTTGCACGACCGGGGAAAGAAGATTAATAAACGACAAGCGGAAGACTTGCGGGGATTTGAGTTAATATCACAGTGTTCTTTAGGTACTATCCCTACTCGCAAGCGATCAAAGAGGAGATTTAGGCCTAAGGATACGATTGCAAGAGTAAAGAAAAAGGAGAAGCTAAATAGTGGAGAGTTTGATCACTATTTTCAGTAAGTTTCTGCCTTCCATATGCTAGAGGTCTTATTCGAACTAATTTATTGATCATGTATGTCTTTATATGTAGAAATTTGTGGAGAAGCTTCTCAGAAGATCAGAGGACTTGCTTCGCATACTTCGATAGCATGTGGTTTAGCTTGTATATGAAAGCACAGTATAAAGGAAGGGTGCTTACATGGATAAAAAAGAAGAAAATTTTCTCCAAGAAATACGTTATTGTTCCCATTGTATACTGGTGAGATTCTGCTAAGTTAGTTTTGTTGTGCTTTAGAACAAAGTATACTAAAATCTATTATTTAGGGGTCATTGGAACCTCTTGATCTTTTGCCACTTTGGCGAGAGTTTCGAGTCAGATGTCAGAAAACCCTGCATGTTGTTACTGGATTCACTTGAAATTGCAGATCCGAGGCGCCTTGAACCATATATAAGAAGGTATGAGTACTTGAAGGAACTGCGTTTTTTTGTTTTTCCTCTGATGAGGATTCAGAAAGTAGATGTTTTATTTTTTATTTTTTCAGGTTTGTGTTAGACATATATAGATCAGAAGAGAATGCTGAAAATGAAACCTTGATCTCTCACATTCCGTTGCTGGTACCGAAGGTATGTAGCTACAACTTGAGCTCTTGTTTACCTCAAACATCCATCTAATCAAATTAATGTTTCTTCTTATTGCTGTTGAAATTGTTTTAGGTTCCACAACAAAGAAGTAATGTAGATTGTGGGAATTATGTTCTCTACTATATATATTCATTTGTACAGATGGCCCCGAACGATTTTAATGCAAAGGAGTATCCTTACTTTGTAAGTCCTGACAACTGCTTCGTTGTTTCTAGCTGAAACGTGCAATGAATTGCTTCGTTTAAACTTTTTTTATCAATGGAGTGACAGAATATTTGATCAATGGTATGCAGATGGATCGAAACTGGTTCAGTGCTGAATGCTTGGAGCGTTTTTTCGAGGAACTGGAACCACTGGAAGAGTAAACTAACTTAATTCCCATTAATATGTTTGACTTGTGAATGGCAAAAGCATAGATGTGAAGGACTCTTACCATTCTTTGTAAAGAGAAATTCTTAAACAACATTGCTGTGTGTTCCTACCATCTATCTATGTCTGAATTATGATCTTTTGGTGCTGAACACTTTGTGTTTGGCTGCTTGATCTGAGTTTACAGCTTAGAAAATACAGGTGTATATCCCATTTCGAAACGAACTTTTGCACAGTTATTCCGTTTTAGAGGCTATGTGAGACTATGTTCTCCAGTTCAGGGAATCTATAAATGTTTTGTTTCTGTGTCTGTTGTATTCATTTTGCAGTTTTATTTTCTTTTTGATATAGAAGAACGGCGCTCTATTGTAATTAATCGGCTACTTGGATACAATTAATCCTGGAGAAACTTTGCTGATTGTTTTCTTCATTCACAGCACTTGAATTTGACACCTGTGATTAAGGGATTAGCACTTTTGATTAACAGCTTCTCAAGTAGTACACTATTTCACTTCTCGTTGATTTCAATACACACTGGGCATGGATATTGCTGCGTGAAGCAAAATCAATAACTGGCATTCTAGAAACATAAAAAAAAAAAACTAGTATTCCGTATTTGAGTAGGGGATTCTGATCGTCTCCCGAGACATGATCGAATCCACTCAAGGCCTTTTATGAACTTTCTACATTGAATTTTGACTTAATATTCTTAAATTTACCAAATAGAATTGGTGAATTTAAAATATTGAAGTGTGATCGATTACATTATTGAGAGGACAACTTGTTAGATTACTAGTGGTAGTACGTAATAAAATTTTTAATTTTTTTAGGATGAGATTCCCCATAGAAACACATGCAGGTAGTGTTGAGGGGTGAAAAATCCTCTAATATATTTTTTTTTTTAATTCTTCGAATTTCTGCCTCATTACCATTCCTGATTTTTCACTTTCAGATACTTGAATTTCATTCTATAGAAAATTAAATCACAAATCTCAAATATAACAAATTACAAGGATAGCATTATTTATGTTTTGTATTATTTTGTGTTATTTTCATTTTTTCTCATTTCTCATTTTTATTATTTTTTTCCTCTCTTATTTTCTTTCTTGTTTGCTTTTCATTTCTATAATTTTCCATTTTTATTTTCCAATTTTTAATTTTTTTTTTCATTTTTCATGTCACATCCGTGTCCTTAATTTTAGTTATTATACCCTAATAAAAGGTTATATTATAATTACTTATTGATTGATGAATTAATTGGATATTATAGATATAGTTTGGAGGCCAATTTCATACTTTAAGTGTAAAATTAAAAGTTTAGGGTAAGTTTTAAAAGAAGTTAAAGTTAGAGGGACCAAATGGGATGTTTTTCCTTATTGGGAAACTAAATCCCACATATTAAGAAGGTGGATTCGTGCTTCAATGATCAGATTTGATCAATTGCATAAAAGGAAAAAAAAAAATATATCTCAATCTTCTCCTTTGTTCATCATTCACCCCAAATTACATAGCTTCAATCATACCTTGATATCTAGAGATTGAACCGTCGGATCGAGCTGATTTTTTTACAGTAACTTCTAGACATCATAATACACATTGTGGTCGGTGTGATTTTGATTTGGAGATTTCTATGATGGATTCGACCTAGACAGATTAGAGGGACAAATTTGGGGTTTAATGTGCTAATTTTCTTAATTAGTGCTAAAGTAAGTAATTATCAACTACCATTTTGAGTTTTTATGTATATATATGTATATATAACTCTATATTTTTCAGAAAATTTATTGTTTGTGGTGATTTTTGACATGCATTTGATTAATTGGAGTTTATATGGATTAATTTTTAACATGAGCTTAAAGTTAAGTTCAAAGGAATTATATATGTATTTGCATGTTAATTTTAACCTATAATATATATTAATTTATACATGATTTGGGTTTTGTTTTGATGAACTTTGAATATTTGATTAATATTTGTGTAAGATTTGATATTTTGAAGAGTAAATGAGTGGTTTTCTATAAGTTTATCTCTTAAAGTTTATTTTAGTTTTAATTAAAAATTGTTAAAGTAGTAATTTTGATGAATTTGTGATTTATTGAAATAAAGTATTTATATATATGATGATTTATGTGTTTATATTGTTAAGAAATTGAAGTTAGTCTTGATAAGTATACTTTTAAATTATTTATTGGTGATTTTAGCTAATAATGATTTATGACTTAATATTTTGGAGAGTGAAATTGAAGGAAAGTACTTGAAAATTTTATGATGTTGATTTATATATTTCTGATTTTAATTATATTAAAAGAGTATTTGATTGTAAATGATTTTGTATTTTGAGCAATTTTTAGAGAATATTTGAACAATTGTGGCTCTTTTGCGGAAGCCAAATAGTTTATGGTTGTGAAAAGAGATTTGAATATATTATAATTTTATGATATAAGATTATGAAATAATTATGAAATTTGATTGTGAAAAGTGATTTGAGTTATAAAATTTTTAGTATCCATCAAGAGTAATTCGGATAGGTGGATTTAATTAAAGTCCGTATTTAGTGAGAAATACGGCATGTGTACACAGTTGAAAGACCTAGCGGGTATGGCAAAGAAGTGTTGAGTAAGACCATGCGGGTTAGGCAAAATTATGAGATATCTCGGTTCTATATATATTGTGGGGATTGATACATACGGGGATTATCTCTCGGATGTATACGATTTGTGAAGAATTTATTGAGATACGATTTGGAAAGTAATTATTGAGATACGTTTTGTGGAGTATTTATTGAAATATGGTTCATGAAGTGTTTATCGAAACACAGTTTGTGAAGTATTTATTGATTTACGGTTATTTTGAATATAAGTTTTGGTATTAAGTATTTTAATATAGTTTTAGAATGTGTGATATTCGATAAATAATGTTTATAACAAGCTTGTGATATTTTAAATTGCATATTTGGTTAAAAGTACTACTTTGAGTATTTTATTATGGTTTAATCCATAAAATGTTTATTTTTAAGAATATGAGTTTTATATGATGCATTTTGGAAATTAAAATATATATATATAGTTATTTTGAGTATAAGTATTTTATGTAGTTGATAATTGCTTACTGAGATTTCTGTCTCACTTTTTAAATGTTTTAATGTTTTAGGTGAGAAAGTACATGATAGAGAGAATGTTATCGGCCGATTAGGCGAGGATTGAAAGTTGAGGCTTACGGTTAGAATTATCATTAGAACTTTAGTATTTCAATTGTAATATAATGCAGTTGGAAAATATGTTGGAGCTTCTTGAAGGACTAATGTAGTAGGAATATGAGTTATTATTTCAGAATATATCTAAGAAGAATCTTGAAAGTGTGATATTTATGATATTTGGGTAATTTTGGAGACTGTTAAGTGTTGATTGTGATATTTCTATTTCATGCCCGATGCCGATTGAGGTCGTTTTAGGGTCGGGTGTGACATTTCATTTTCTCGGTTTTTTTCATTTTCCCTTATTTTTCAATATTTCCATTTTTGAATTTTTTATTTATTTTTTCGTTTTCTCAATTCTCCATTTTTACAATTTTCATTTTTTCGATTAAAAAAATGAAAACATATATCAAATTATGAATAAAAATATATTTTTAAAATTCAATTGAGATAAATAAAAAATAAAGTGCAAACATAAAGAATTAGATTGATTCATTAGTTGCTAGACGAGTTATAATAAACTATCTCATAAATATTACTTTTCATGAATTGGTTGAGTTGAAATTTGGTGGGTTATACTAACCCACTCAATTTTGAACACCTTACCAATATACTTGAAGCAGCAAAAAGCGAAGCGATCATAAAATATTTATAATTTTAATAGTTTGGCGATAATGTTTAAAGATTTGATATTATTATTGCTAATATAACATAAGAGATCTCACCTGGATTGAAAATCACACTAATTACTTCAATTCAACAATCACATAACTTAATTACTAAATTGATCACATTAATTACTTCAATTGAATTGTTATTTAGTCAAGTTCAGATTTGGAATTAACAAAATGAAAAATTAACATGGTTGTTAAAATTGGAACGATCAAAGAACTGGAAAAAAACATAAAGGTTGGTCGAGGTTTAACCGGTGTTCAATAAATCATGTGAAAATTATATTTTTATTCACATTTAAATTTATAATATACGACAATATTAATAATATAAAAATTATATTAATAATAATATTTTTTTTAATATCAAATTAATAAATTTAGTATTACATAATTGAAATTTTATTAAAATTCAATAAAATATAACATTGAAAAAAATATTTATTTTAAAAATAAATAATTATTATTTTTATTAATATTATTAACACATAAATATAATAAAAAATTTATTTTACAACAACATGAATTATATATTGTTTAATATATTTTATAATTTTATTTATATATACTTAAAGTTTAAATACTAATTAAAATATATTATTATTGAAGGGATAGAATAATGTTTTATGATATTTATTTAAACATAAAACAAACAATTAATAATTAATACTAAAAAAATATTATTTATCTATTTAATGTATAACATTAATATAATAATCATAACTTAAATGGTGGTGTCATGGTGATCACTCGTGTTTATAGTTTAAGAGTTTAAGGTTTGAATTCCATCTTTCTAAAATTTACATTTTTTTAGTAAACATGTTTTGAAACTATAGTAGAATTGGGCGTTTGATGTCTCAATCATTAAAATTATTGAAATCAGTTCCAAAAACAAAACAAAACAGAATATATAGCAATGAAAGGAAATGAACCGAGAAGGTGAGCTATAAGTAATTAAACCCTAGATTGAGAGGCTCAATGAGTGATTTAAATCCACTACTAATGATTGCACAATGAAAAATTCCAATTTAAAATGGTTATAACTATGATATGTCTTTTAAAAGAAAGTAATGTTCATTGCTTTTCTGATTCTGCTTTTTTATTATTAATTGTATTTATTTTTCAACTTTTTTCTCAAATTTATAAAATTATTTCATAACCAACTTTTTGTTTTACGCTTATTCGTTACATGATTTTGTCATAAGTTTTTATTTAATAAAATGCAAGCTTTTTTTTTATGGAAAACAATTAAATTCAGTGACAATTTCACAAACTCAAAAAAATTATAAAATGCAAGTTTTTGTGTGCAAAGCATTCGATGCAATTTCAAAAACTCAAATTGAATAAAAGTGGAAGCTTTATGCATATGGAAGAGTTAGATTAACCTAATTTTTTTATCAAATTCTCAAGATGTACGGTCAAATAAAAAGAGTTGTTTAAAATAAGTTTTAAATAATACTTACCATTTCACAATAAATAATTATGTTACTTATTAAATTTCTCATATTTCTTCATTTTATAATTATAGCTCTTTTTTCAAAATTTAAGATCAACCATGTTGCTTCTCCTATATTAACCATGAATAAATTTATTACTATATCAATGAGTCGTATTATATGAAAATATTATTTAGCATCAATATATTTCTTTATATATTTTAAACTTTTTATTTTCTCATGTACTTTTTTAATGAATACAAGTTTATAGTATTTATTTTTCTTTCCATATCATTACTTATTGATTTATGAATAAATATTATTTCAATTCTATAATTTATTTTTTTCATTCCCAAAGCAACGTAATGGTATCTACTAATTTAACTTAAAAATCAAAAAAGCTTTTTAGAGATGTCATTACAACCAATTATTTTTCTTCCAAAAGGTTTTATTAGCAATACCCCTTAGATTGCGCCATGTGGTGCAACTCAATCTGAGCGGGAGCGCTAGCCAACAACAGATGTTGCTAATAATTTTCCATCTTACAAACGCCTTTCATCAAACCCTAAAAAGACTTAACTCCCGCATCCATTAAACTACCAATCCCGAAACAAATATGATAATTTTCTTTATAAATTATACTAACTCCTCCGATCAAACCCTAAAATGATTTAACTTCTGCCTCCGTTAAACTCCTAACCCCGAAACATGCTCAACATTATCAACTCCTCCCATCAATGGTATGGAATAGGAATGAGAATAAGTAATTCCATTTATTAATGTTTGATTAAAGAAAATATAATATGGAATGAGAATCATATTTGTGAGTGTCTCGATCCTTTATCATGGAAAATCCCGTTTTTTACATTACACCGTCACTTAACGTTTTTAAGGACGCCACTTGACGGGTCCCTTCCGGTGCACGCATTATTTATTTTATTAGCCTTTTTTTTATCAAGTTTTTAGGCTAATTCGATATGTCAGAGTCGCCACCAGGGATTAATATCTGGGACATAAAAATTAGATGACATATGGGCTCACACTATGTCATCTCTTCAGAGTTAGGTTCGTGAATTAAACATTAAGGGTCTGATTAATAAAATCGTAGACTTATCTTCCGTTTAAATACCAAATATTTCTAAGTCGTTTTTAGTTTATGCACATTCACCATACAGATTACGGAAAGCGATAAATATAAGTTAAACAACAATGTTTTTTTTTTTTTTTTGTCTCTTTTCATTTTTAGTAATATATGATATTTTTATTATATTAGAACATTAACAAAATTTAACCATATAAATATAATCCACAAAAACTATAAGTACATAATAAATTAAAATTAAAATTAATTTTGAATCAGAATGTATTATATTATTATTATTATAAACTTTAGTGTTAAGTCGGATTCCTATTATTAAAAAACCAAAAAACTTCAAATGAAGTTTGATTCTGATCTCACCCTAATTTTTTTAGATTTCCTATTTCATCAGAACTAAACATTGATATTAGTATCAGAGATATTCCTTCCTCTAACCACTCCGTGAATGATAAATAACTCTTATAAAACAGGAAGAAGAATATCTGTTGAGTGGAAGGTGTATTACCACCACCATCGGTTGGGATAACGGTGTCGTAGCAGTGGTAACAGCAGTAGCACCGACCGTAATGGGAACAGCTTGAGCAACTCCTTCATAGAAAAGAAGAGTGAAGGTAGCCATATAAGTTTTGAAAAACCAACTCAAAGAACTAAAAGCTCGGTCTTATGACATAGATGAGTCCATATCAAAACAACTAGAGTCTATCAAAGCTCAACAATCCTCACAGCAATAACGATTCGAGAACCTCCTTGCTGAACATAATTGTTGGTCCCGTGTAACGTAATAGGATTAGTTCCAAAGGGGAGGGGGGGTTAGGAACTAATATAACTTTTTCACTTAATAATGCTGACTTAATTTAATGTTTGATAGTTTAACTCAGTTTTAGGCCAGCAAGGCTGAGTGTGATGTGAGACAGCTTTAATCAGATGCTGACTAGAGCTGTTTCAGTTGTGAGTTAGAAAGTAACACTTGAGTCAGTTTCCAACTCAGCACTCAGAATACTCAGCTTCAGCTTGTACAGATTATTTACTGAGTAATTTTAAGCAAACAACACATACATATATATATATATCAAGAGAAAGGGTTAGAGTTTACTCAGCAGACTTATCCTGGTTCAGCCTCTCCGCCTACGTCCAGTCCCCGGAATCCTTCCGAGCTTTTTCAATCCTCTACTGAGCTCTTTAAAGGTAGAGCACAAACCGTTTACAATAGCAACTGAGTATGCAAGAGTACCGTCCTCTATTCGTCTACTTAATCCTATCTACCACTGAACACTATAACTGAGTATTCAGATTTTCTCTACCACTGAGTACTATAACCGAGTACTTAGCTTCACTCTTCTAACTTTTTACAAATGATAAGAAATTATTCTTAATACAACAAAGAACACTTTAGATGACAAAATCAATCTAGACTTTTACACAAATGATTGGAATTTGGTGTAAGAGCTAGCTTTTTCTTTTCAGACAGCTTCTATTTTGGATTATCACTTAGTGAAGATTTTGCTTGTCTGTATGTCTCTTGTATATCTTTTGATCCAAGTGATGATTTGGCCTATTTATAGCAATCTTTGGGGTGCTAATGATTTGAATTCCGACATAGCCGTTGTGGGAAAAACGGTCTTCTTCGTCATCACGTGGTCAGCTTCCAGAGCTGCAGGCCAATCCTATCTTCTGTTTTTAGCAGGAGCCAGGTTTTCCAGATTCGTCTTCTTGCGCCAGGTTTGTCTTCTTGCCCAAAGTTAGATGGTCCATACGTCTCGAAAAGGTCCTTAATACGGATTTCCAAGACTTCTGATTTGTGTCAGACCTTGTCTGCCAAGTTGACGGATTATTGACGCTGACTTGATTATTACTCAGCTTGACTCAGCGGCTTCGCTTTCAAACTTTTCTGAAGAAGACATTTCTTTTCTTAAAGCTGAGTTGCGTTCTTACTCAGCTTCTGCTGTGTGACTTGCTTATGCTGACTTTGTTCTGTCTTTCTTTTATGGACTTTCAGTTCCTGTTTTCGTTAGTCAACTTACTCAACATTGAACAAACTCATTAGTACAATTAAATCAAAACACTTAAGTTTAATTATTTTAATCATGGAAATAATTTTATCAAATCAAAATCATGTGGAAATGTGTTTCAACAATAACACCCTTCGAAATGATCCAAAACCAACATGCATCTATTCAGTTTCTTTAAATTTTATATATAATTAGAGCACGTCGACATAGTAACTAATCTGCATCTTAAATATACGCATTCTAGTAAACTGATTTTATTCCTTGGTTAATTAAATATTGCACCTAAACTTAGGTGATATTCTAAATTTATTAGAGCTAATATATAAACTAAGACAAAAACATAATTATAATTATAATATAATTTAATAACTATAACTATTTAACACTTGTAACTATAATTATTTCCTATAACTATTTAATAAATATTGTCTAATACCTATAACTATTTAATAACTAATAATTATAATTATGTAATAACTATACTATGATTATTTAATAACTATAATCATAATTATTCATAGCTATAACTATTTAATAACCATGACTATAATTATTTAACAACTATGTTATGATTATTTAATGAAAACAATAATTTAATCTTAATTCTAAAACTTTTAATTATTCTATTTCAATTAAAACCTAAATGGAAATGATAACGGGAAGAATGAAGGGAAGAACACAAATGAAAACGGGAAGAAAGCATTAAAGAGAGAATAAGGAAAAAGGAAGATATAGAGGATGGGAAAACCATAGAAAGGGGAATTGGCAGCCGAAACAACAGAGAGAGAAAGAGAACTTGAATGAAATAAGAAGGAAGAATAAGGAAACCCTAAAATATTGGTAGAAAATGACGGGAGTGGACATGATTTGTGCGACGTCATTTTTCTATTTTTGTGCTAAGTACACAAATGCCCATAGCACGTGTTCTTGGGCCCGTGACATTGATTGGTAATTAGAAATTAAAAAATCTAAAATTTAATTATTGTTTAAATTTAATTTAATTTTGTTAATGTTAATTCGTTATAATGTTTTTCTTTAAGATTTATATATATATATAATGTTAATGTTAAATACAAATTTATGGTTCCATATTTTTTGCAGATCAGAATCTACGGTTGGAAAAAATTTCACTTTTTTTTAAATTTGGCCGATAACGATGTCAAAATGAAATTTTTCAAAAATTAAATGATATTATAAGCAACTTTAATTCTTCAACTTTTTAGATTTGAGGTCATTTATGTGTTTTTTTATGAGAGAGAAAGTTAATGTTTAGAGAGTGAAAACTTCAAAATGATGATTTTAAAAAATAAAAAATGTGGTTTCAAAGTATATATAAAACTAAAAAACTTTAATTCTTGAATTTTTTTTATTTTGATGTCGCTATCAGCCAAATTTAAAAAAATGAAATTTTTTCCAACCATAGATATCGATATGATACCACGGACGGAGTTTTATCAGAAATTAACCCTTAAAATTATTATATTTATTTTATAAAACTTACACATACATTTTTGGATTTTTTTAATTTTTTTTATTTAATATTTTAGATAAAATATAATTGTAAAGCTAATTTTCCATTGTGACGGAATGGATAAAAATGTCAAAGCACTACGACGAACTAATTTTCGTCTTGCATTCCATCACGCATGACCATGGGAATTCTCCCGCCAATTCATTTTGACGAAAAATTTCTTTCCGTCTCAAATTTCCATCTCAACCTTTGATGGAATGTTTAGTGACGGAAATCCATTGAAATTTGATAACTATAATTTTTTATTAATCATATAATAATGCCCAATTTATCAAATACCTAATCAATCTATCAAATACTTAATCAAAGTTTAATCAAATCACTAATTTAGTATCTCCACTTAGACAGAGGGTCGAAACTACCCTTGGTCAAGGTGGTTCCTATGGTCGGAGGAGCTTGGACCCCCTCATATCTCTATCTATCTCCACCCACTATAACTATAATTATTCGTAGCTAAAACTATTTAATAACCATGACTATAATTATTTACCAACTATGTAATAATTATTTAATGAAAACAATAATTTAATCTTAATCCTAAAACTTTTAATTATTCTACGCTATTTAAATTAACAACTAAATGGAAATGATAAATATCAACTAAGTTTGAAATTAATCTAAACTACTTGAATTAATAATTGAATGAGAAAATAAAATTCTAATCGTAAAAAAATATAACACCTCAGGAATAAAAACATATAACATCTTAGGTGGCTTTAAATCCCTTCAAAAAGTTACCTTTTGAATTTTGATCCAACATTGACATAGAGGTAGACTCCGACGAACGGCACGAACGAAATTCGGTAGCCGAAATCCACGAACCTTTTTCAAAATGTCTCACTTGGAATCTTAATTCAAAAGTCCATATTTCATTGAGGACTTAATTGAATCCAATCCCAAAAATTAAACTAGCAAATTGAGTCTTTAAATTGAATTTCTTAAATTGAATTCTTCAAATTTTAATTTAAAGTGAGATTTTTTTTATATAATTAAAAGTTTAATTCCACTTTTCTCTTTCAAAGGAATAAGAGAAGATTAAACTATTTGCTCCCCTTTCAAATGAAAAATGAAAGCCTATTTGTAGGCATGGTTCAAAAATCGAATTTTATAAACTTATAATAAGGACCAACATGTACTTATCCAATCCTCTTTAGTAAATATTAGAATAAAGAAAGTCATACATATCAGCCTAGTCAACACATGTTTACGTGTATCGGTGCACGGAAGGTGCCTGTAATAAATCGTTAGTTTCCTTATAAATTCATCATTCCTATGAAAGCCTAGAAAGTAATGAAGTTCGGCCGAAAGAACAACCATCAAGCAATGGGAAAGACAAAGCAAGGTTCGACTTATATTTTATCTTTGCTTTCCATAATTTTATTATGTTTTATCTAAGAGGCTTCGTATGATTCAGATTTCTAAGCAAAGATGCTGAGAGATCAAATTAAATTCATTTCGGTGGGTGTGATTGATAAAAAAAGAATGTACCAGCCTAGTCAACTTATGATTTTGTAATATTAAAGCAAGGAGTAAGCCAACATTCGAATTCCATTAGGAAAAGGGCCGAAGCAGCTAATTCTCACCCTTTGATCGTAGTTCTCACATGCCCAAAGAAAGAAAGCCCATTCATTTAAAAAAAAATGATACACGGTATTTACACTAGTTTCCTTATAAAATCATAATACGACAATATTAAAATTAATTAGATAATAATAATAATATATTTAATGGGTAAATAAAAAATAAAAAATAAAACCATTAATAATTAATAAAGCTGAAAAATAAAATTAATTTATATTATATAAAATATTAAAATTGTATTATTAATAAAATAATCATTTATGAGTGATCAGAGAGGGGGATCCAATCATTATGTTAATCGCTGTCTGCATCACAAGAATAGTATGGATTTATGTGGGCTTTCCGATCTGGGGGCTTCTGGTCATAAATTCACTTGGAAGCGTAATAATACTTTTGTTCGATTGGACAAAGTCTACGCTAATGTTTTAGCTCTAACTTCCTTCCCCGAGTGCTCTGTGTTGAACCTCCCGTTCCGTCATTCGGATCATTGTCCTATTTTGTTTAGACTTTTGAGAGGTAAGCATCCTAGGGGTAAGAGACCGTTCCGGTATCAGTTGGCTTGGGAGTCCCATCCTAAGTTTAAAGAGTTCGTTCATGAGAGTTGGAGACCTCATTCGTATGTACTGCAAGCTGCTGAAGGGTTCAGGAATAAGGTGCAGGGGTGGAATAGGAATGTGTTTGGGCATATTATCAGAAGGAAGAACAAGTTATTAAAGAGGATGGAGGGCATTCAACGCAGGTTGGAGGGGAGGTTTGATCATAGCCTTGAGGGCCTCCTCAGAACCCTTCAGAAGGAGCTGGAGGCTGTGCTTAGGCAGGAGGAGTTCCTTTGGTTCCAGAAGTCTCGGAAGTCTTGGATTAGAGATGGGGATCGTAATACCAAATACTTCCATCTCTCTACCCTGATCAGAAGGCAGAGAAATAGAATTGAGGCCATTAAGGATTCTAATGGTGATTGGGTTTATGAAGATGAGGTTATTCGGAACTTAGCCCTGGATTTCTACAGAGAGCTGTTCAAAGAGGAACTTGTTCTTTTGGAGAGGGCTCACTCTATTGCTACATTTCCTTTAATCAGTGAGGATTGTAGTCAGGAGGCCTTTCAACCTATTTCCCGAAAAGAGATTGACCAAGCTATCTTCAGCATTGGGGCTTCTAAAGCTCCTGGGATTGATGGTCTTCCGGCGGGCTTTTACCATAAGCATTGGGATGTAGTGAAGGAAGGCATCTATAATTTTGTCTTGGGGGTGTTCAGTGGTTCGAAGGATATTGAGCTGGTTAATAGAACCCTCCTGGTTCTGATTCCTAAGATTGATAAGCCTTCTTCCTTTTTGCATATGAGACCTATCAGTCTTTGTAATGTTCTTTACAAAACTGTTACAAAGATTGTGGCTAATAGAATCCGTGGCATTCTTCCTGCGATCATTTGTCAGAATCAGGGTAGCTTTGTGCCTGGTAGACAAATGATGGATAATGTGGTGATCACCCAAGAGATGGTCCACACGATGAAGATTAGGAAGGGGAGGAAAGGCATTGTGGCTCTGAAGCTGGATTTAGAGAAGGCCTATGATCGAATTAATTGGGATTTCTTGATGGAGAGCCTTGAGAGAGCTAGAATCCCGGACAGCTGGAGAAGTTTAATTAAGGTATGTATTTCTTCTCCTGTGTTTCAAGTTATGGTCAATGGGGATATGTCGGAGGAATTTTCCCCGGGCAGAGGAATCCGTCAGGGGGATCCTATGAGCCCTTTCCTTTTTGTGATTGCTATGGAGAGGCTCTCTCACCTGATTCAGGATGCGATTGATAATGGGAGTTTCCACCCTGTGGCGATCAACAGCTTCTGTCCCCAGGTGACTCACTTATTCTTTGCAGATGATGTCCTTATCTTTCTTGAGGGTAATGAGGAGCAGTTGAGAGTCATTATGGATATTCTGGATTGTTTTTGTTCGGCCTCTGGGCAGAAGCTTAATATCCAGAAATCTAGGATGATGTGCTCTAAGAATATGAATCAGAGAGTCTGTAAGAGATTAAGTGATCTCTCAGGTATTCCTCTTACTGATTCTCTTGGGAAGTATCTGGGCATTCCCCTCCATAGTGAGCGTGTGTCTAAAGGCTCCTTCAAAGAGACTTTGGATAAAGCTAATTCGAAGTGTGCCACTTGGAAAGCCAAGACTCTGTCTCTCGCTGGCCGCCTCACGTTAATTCAATCTGTTAATTGTGCTGCTCCCAATCACATCATGCAGGCTTGTAAGCTTCCGGATCCTGTGCTTAATGATCTTGACAAGATTAACCGTAGGTTCCTGTGGGGGGAAGCTGCGGAGGGCAGGAAGATCCATCTTGTGCCTTGGAGTGAGGTTTTCCAGCCTAAAGATTCTGGGGGTCTGGGTATTAGGAAAGCAAAGGACAATAATAAAGTTTTATTAATGAAACTCCTTTGGCGTATGTGGCAAAACCCCTCATCTCTTTGGGTTCGCCTCCTTTGTGGTAAGTATCGGAAAGACAAAATCTTCGGGGGCCCGAAAGAGAGAGTTGCTAATTGTTCCTTCCTCTGGAAAGGACTTAGTGCTGTGTTTGATGAGTTCTGCTTGGGAGTTGGCCTGGAGGTGGGGAATGGTAAGTCCATTAGTTTCTGGTTTGATAACTGGATTGGGGATAAACCGTTAATTGAGGTGTGTTCTTCCCCCCCGCCTAGTGATATATGCAACTGGAGGATTGCCGATGTGGTTGACTCGGAAGGGGACTGGATCTGGTCAAAGTTTGATACTTTCTTTAGCCTTGAGACTCTCCTTAGAATGCGGGGAGTGAAGGTGAGTAATCAAGAGGAAGACTTGGATAGGCACTGTTGGGCGCTGACTAACAATGGAGTTTATTCTTGCAAATCGGCCTTTGAAGCTTTCTCTCTCTTTAGATCTGATCCTCCTCGAATGTGTGGAAGTCGATTTGGACCCTTAAAGTTCCTTTCCGTATTAGGAGTTTCCTGTGGCTGGGCGTTAAGGACAGGCTTCTTACTAATTCGGATAGGCACAGAAGGCACTTGGCTGATTCTGGAGCTTGCAGTAGATGCAGAGGCCATGTTGAGACTTTGTGCCATGCTCTTAGAGATTGCTCTAATAGTAAAGAGGTTTGGAGGAAAATTCTCCCACACCATATTTTCTCTTCCTTCATGGCACATTCTGAGGTCGACTGGTTCTCTGATGGTGTTAGAGGAAAGTTGCTTCCATACATGGAGCATGGTGACATTTTCTTTGCTATTATCTGTCACCAAGTTTGGAAATGGAGAAACGAGGAGATTTTTGGAGATAAAACTGTTTTTATGACAAACTTAGCTGATTTCTTCTCGAAAAAACTTTTCTCTATTATCGATAGTTTCAAAGGAGAGTCCCTTGCCAGAGCCTCTCAGTGTTGTGATGTCCATCTCGTGGGATGGAGCAGGCCAAGAGAGGGGGTTGTGAAGCTGAATACTGATGGTTCCTGCCTCAGTAACGGTAAGATTGCGGCTGGAGGTGTGCTTAGAGATGTAGGGGGCGTCTAGCTTTCTGGGTTCTCCCAGAATTTAGGGTTGGGTTCTTCCTTTTCTGCGGAGCTCTGGGCTATTCTTACTGGAATCAATCTTGCTAAAAGGCTGGGTGTTAAGAGGCTCTCTGTGGAGTCTGATAATTTGGAAGCAATCAAAATGATTTCTGAGAATCATTCTATGGGTCTTAACAGTCGCAACCTCATCAAAGCTATTATAAGGCTTTGCTCCTCCTTTGAGTTCGTAGAGTTCAGACACATTTTTAGAGAGCAGAATCGTGTTGCTGATCGCTTGGCGGCGGCGGGCCATGAAGGGACGTTAGGCGTTACTACCCTTCCTGTTTCCCCTAGTTTCATCTCTCATCTTCTCTTAGAAGATAGGATTGGGGTTAGCTTCCCTAGGCTAATTCCTGGGTAGTTTGTTGTTATTCGTTTTTCTTTTCCTTTTCTACCAAAAAAAATAAAATAAAATAATCATTTATATTGTAATATAAATGTGTATTATAAGACTATATATTAAAATCCTAACTAACATAAAAAGTAAAATGAATTAAATTATATATAGAAAAAAAACAGCAACCACCCATGTATACAGAATACAAAACGTGCAAGTTAAGGGAAAAAAAGATTTTTTAGTTTATTCCCTTATAATCAATTTCGATTACCATATATTAAGGAGGGAATGTGTCATTCCCTTAATTAGAAGAATCACATTCTCATTGCATAATTAAATTTGGTTAATCAAAACACTTTCAATAGAAATAACTCATTCACGTTCTCATTCCTTGATTTATTTTTATCCAACCAAACACTCTTTAAACATTTATACAAGTTGAAATTGATGTACAAAACACAAGTAAAAAGGTTATTATTATTGGATTAAAAAAGAATTGTTTCAATTCACCTCATTTCATTCCATTAAAAAAATTATATTTCATTTTTAATTTTTTTTATTATCATAACATAATAAAATCATTTGATTTTATTATTTCATTTAAAGATTATGATGTATGATGTTTACACTAGTTTTCTTATAAATTTATTCATCCAATAAATTAATTGTATTGATAATCCTGAAAACCAACTTTTTCTATTTTCTATTTTTTTGTTTTAAAAACCATTTTTTGTTTACAACTCTATTTTGTACACACTATTTTACTCTTTTTAAAACGTATTCATAAAATGGGCTTGCCCAGTTATTTTTTTTTTTTTTTGCTTAAAAACCCACTTTTTCATATTTATTTAGAAATCATTTGATTTGGTTATATTAAAGCAAGGCGCGAGTTAGCCAACATTCGAATTCCGATAGGAAAAGGATCGAAGCAGCTAATTCTAACTCTTTGATCGTAGTCTCACATGCCCAAAGAAAGAAAGACCATTCATTTAAAAAGAATGATGCACGATGTTTACACTAGTTTCCTTATAAATTCACCCCTCTAACGAATTAATTGTATTAACAATCCTGAAAACCAACTTTTTCTATTTTCTATTTTTTTTGTTTTAAAAACCATTTTTTTTACAACTCTATTTTGTACACACTATTTTACTCTTAGAATACATTCACAAAATGGGCTTGCTAAGTTATTTTTTTTGGCTTAAAAAACCACTTTTCCATACCTATTTAGAAATCATTTGATTTTGTTATATTAAAGCAAGGCTCGAGTAAGCCAACGTTCGAATTCCGATAGGAAAAAGGCTGAAGCAGATAATTCTAACTCTTTGATCATAGTTCTCACATGCCCAAAGAAAGAAAGTCCATTCATCTTAAAAAAAATGATGCACGGTGTTTACACTAATTTCCTTATAAATTCACTCCTCCAATGAAACCCTAAAAAGAAATGAAGTTCCGCCTTCTAATCCCGAAAGAAAGTCAACCATCAAACCCTAACACTCGGCTCCGCCTCCACCTCCACCTCCGACTCTATTAAACTCCGAACCGTAAAACAAAAGGCTTAGCTTAAATTCTAATGGTCAGTTTTCCGTTAATAATTGCAAGAGTAAAAAAAAAGGAAGAATTGGGGAGATTTGAGTTAATATCAAAGTATTTTTTCGGTACTATTCCTACTGGCAAGCGATCAAAGAGGAGATTTAGGTCAAACTCTACAATTGCAAGAGTAAAGAAAAAGGAAGAATTGAGGAGATTTGAGTTAATATGTGTTTTTTAGGTATTATCCCTACTCGCAAGCGATAAAAAAGGAGATCTAGGTCCAACTCTATAATTGCAAGAGTAAAGAAAAAGGAAAAATTGAGGAGATTTGAGTTAATATCATAGTGTTTTTTAGGTACTATCTCTACTCGCAAGCGATAAAAAAAGAGATCTAGGCCCAACTCTACAATTGCAAGAGTAAAGAAAAAGGAAGAATTGTGGAGATTTGAGTTAATATCAAAGTGTTTTTTAAGTACTATCCCTACTCGCAAGCGATAAAAAAAAGGAGATCTAGGCCCAACTCTACAATTGCAAGAGTAAAGAAAAACGAAGAATTTGAGAGATTTGAGTTAATATCCGGTGGCCGTAGGGACCCGGGTCCCTCGATCCATCTCTATCTCCACTCCTGACTATAACTATAATTATTAATAGCTAAAACTATTTAATAACCATGGCTATAATATTTACCAACTATGTAGTAATTATTTAATGAAAACAATATAAAGTAAATTCCCCAATGTTTCCAAATTAGTCCAACTTCGTACCTTTCCGGCATAAACCATATATCTCAGAGAAATCGTATTTCTTTGGGTTGGTAATAATGGAATGCTTTCATTATCTAAAATGAAGAACATTTCCCACCAAAGGATCAGTTGTCAATTTTTTTTTTTTTGTAGCTTAGTCAGGCTTAGTCGATCTCTTTTCTTGACACTCCCTTTAGCTCCGTCCCAGATTCCATCGCCGCGGCCATCTGGTTCACCGGTACTACCAAAAAGTCTCATGCTTACGTTACTGTTACTGATGGTTTAATTATCATGAACCACGAAGACCCCGGTCGTGCTGGATTCCGAAGGATACCGCTCCTTGGGGTCAAAAAAGCACTTCCGGGTCACTTTTTGCCTGCCTTTCTTTCGTGCCCTTTCAGCTTCGTAACCTTTGAAATGAAGTGGTATAACACTCATCTCCTGATATTAGAGCCAAACCTAAGCCACACGGACTGAACGTATTTTAAGCTTAATCCTAAAACTTTTAATTATTCTAGGCTATTTAAATTAACAACTAAATGAGAAAATAAAATTCTAATTGTAAAAGAATATAACACCTCAGGAATAAAAACATATAACATCTTAGGGGGCTTTAAACCCCTTCAGAAAGTTACCTTTTGAGTTTTGATCCAGAATTAATATAGAGGTAGACTCCGACGAACGGCACAAAAGAGAAGATTAAATTATTTGTTCCCCTTTCAAATGAAAAATGAAAGTCTATTCAAAAATGGAATTTTATAAACTTATAATAAAGAACATCATGTATTATCCAATACTCTTTAGTCAATATTAGAATAAAGAAAGTCATACGTAACAGCCTAGTCAACAAATGTTTATGTGTGCCGGTGCGCGGAAGGCGCATGTAATGAACTGTTAGTTTCCTGATAAATTCATCATTTCGATGAAACCCTAGAAAGTAATGAAGTTCGGCCGAAAGAACAACCATCAAACAATGGGATAGAAAAAACAAGGTTCGACTTATATTTTATCTTTGCTTTCCATAATTTTATTATGTTTTATCTAAGAGGCTTCGTATGATTCAGATTTCTAAGTAGAGATGCTGAGAGATCAAATTAAATTCATTTCGGCAGGTGTGATTGATAAAAAAAGAATGTAACAACCTAGTCAACACATGATTTTGTTATATTAAAGCAAGAAGTAAGCCAATGTTTAAATTTCGTTAGGAAAAGGGCCGAAGCAGCTAATTCTAACTCTTTGAATGTAGTTCTCACATGCCCAAAGAAAGAAAGCCCATTCATTTAAAAAAAATGATGCACGGTGTTTACACTAGTTTCCTTATAAATTCACCCCTCCAATAAAACCCTAAAAAGAAATGAAGTTCCGCCTCCTAACCTCGAAAGAAAGTCAACCATCAAACCTTAACTCTGAGCACCGCCTCCACCTCCACCTCCGACTACAAAACGTGGAAGTTAAGGAAAAAAAGATTTTTTTTATTTCATTCCCTTATAATCAATTTCGATTACCATGTATTAAGGAGGGAATGAGTCATTCCCTTAATTAGAAGAATCACATTCCCATTGCATAATTAAATTTGGTTAACCAAAACACTCTCAATGGAAATAATTCATTCACATTCTCATTTCTTGATTCTTTTTTACCCAACCAAACACTCTTTAAGCATTTATACAAGTTGAAACTGATGTACAAAACACAAGTAAAAGAGTTTATTATTATTGGATTAAAAAGGAATTGTTTCAATTCACCTCATTTAATTCAATTAAAAAATTTATATTTCATTTTTAATTTTTTATTATCATAACATATAAAATCATTTGATTTTATTATTTCATTTAAACATTATCATACAGAGTGTTTATACTAGTTTCCTTATAAATTCACTCCTCCAATGAATTAATTGTATTAACAATCCTGAAAACCAACCTTTTCTATTTTCTATTTTTTTTTGTTTTAAAAACCATTTTTTGTTTACAACTCTATTTTGTACACACTATTTTACCCTTTTTAAAACGCATTCATAAAATGGGATTGCCAAGTTATTTTTTGGGTTAAAAAACCACTTTTCCATACCTATTTAAAAATTATTTGATTTTGTTATATTAAAGCAAGGCCCGAGTAAGCCAACGTTCGAATTCCGGTAGGAAAAGGGTAGAAGAAGCTAATTCTAACTCTTTGATCGTAGTTCTCACATGTCCAAAGAAAGAAAAAACCCATTCATTTAAAAAAAATTGTCAAACCCGATCCAAAATAGAATCGGATATGACAGTGAGACATTACCAGACGTGAACGAGTCGGAAGTAACATCTCACAATCAAATGTTAAGAATTACAAATCATGTTTGAACTTAAAAACATTTTCTACATATACTTTTACATTTGTAAAAGGTCGAAAATCATTTATAATTTCCAATTACGAATCCTTTTCTCGTGTGTTTTACCAAAACGAGTTCGAAACATAGAAAATTACTCAAATTCTAACTTGTTAACTTTTAATTTGCCTAATCTCACAAATTAATACCATACTTGGACATTCAAACCAAAATCCGACATACCACAACTTTATATTCGATTCAAAATGGGCGACGTAAGTTCCTACATATTCACAAGTACAAAAAAAAAACGCCTATATCTACATGTACAAAATGGTATGCAATACCCTAGAAGACGACTTGAACAATCGTGGCCGTATCCAATCCTCGCCCTAGTGTCGAACACTTCCCTCAGTACCTCGTACTTCTTCGCCTAAAAACATTAAAACATTTGAAAATATGAGACAAAAATCTCAGTAATCAACTATCAATTATAACAACTAGTTTTTTTTTACGTAAAATAGCTATATGTATACATTTGTGAAAACATTTAACCAAACCAAACCTTAAACTTATTAACTTGTAAACAACATCAAATTAAAATAGAATGTTAATCAATAACCTCAAATCAAACTTAATCAAAACACAACGATTCTTATATAAACATTTACTAAAAACCGAAGTTCGAATCAAATGCAATATCGTATCCATCACCGAGTATCCCCTCGTAAATCAATCCACAACACGCAAACATAATCGAGACGTCTCTTTAACCATGCCTAATCCCGTATTGGTCTTACCCAACACTTCCCTGCCAATACCCGACTAGGTCTTTAGACTGTGTATACAGGCCATGTTCCTCACTGAACATGGTCTTCAAATATCAAACCACCCGTCCGGACTACTCCTGATGGATACAAACTTTACCCAAAATCCAACCAAACTTCAATTTCATCAAATAGATCCAACTTTACTACAATCATCAATAAATCGAAATCCAACATTTACTGAATCAAAATAGCAATTGAACCCCCGAAGAAATCCAAAATATCATTAAAACCCTTAAAGAAATCCAATTGAACACTAATTGAACCAAAATAACATTAAAACCCTTAAAGAATTCCAATTGAACACTAATTGAACCAAATTCCAATTTGAACACTAATTGAACCAAAATAACATTAAAACTCTTAAAGAAATTCAAATCCACATCAATTGAACCCAAATAGCACTTAAACCCTTAAGAAAACCAATTCAACATCAATTGAACTAAATATCCCTTAAGAAAACCAATTCAATATAAATTGAACTAAATAATAATCAAACTCTTAGGAAAACCAATTCAACATCAAGGTAAAACCAATTCAACATCAAAATAGTTCAAAATTACCATTGTGAACTCATTTCCTTCAAACTTGAACACAAACTTAAATCAACAACCAATACTCAAATAATTTCTAAGAAAACCCTTAGGAGACAAATTCATGGAGATTTATAGCTTAATATACATATATTTATACATGCAAACCAAAAACTAGTTGATAGTTACTTACCTTAGCCTAAATTTGAGATTAACACCACAAAACCCTAAATCTGTCCCAAATTCTGTCTAGCCCGTATTCTCTTCTCACACCTCCAAATCACAATCCCTCCGGTCAGAAGTTGCTTCTATGTGTCTAGAATCTCTAGTTAAAATTTGAGGTCATTTGAACGGTTAGATCTCCGGCAACACCCAAAACGGTGGAGCTGCCCTGTTTTTGGTGGTGGTTGAAGGTGGAGGAGAAAGGAGAGAGAATGGAGGAGGAGAAGGATGTAGAAGCAAGAGTTTTGATCAAAATGATCTATAATTATGAATTAATGTTATATATAGCCCTTGATGTGAGTGAATAATTATTCACTTTGGTCCTCCAAAAATCTAATTTCTTTTAAAACTTACCCTAAACTTATAATTGTTACAAAAATGTACAATTACCCTCAAAACTATACCCGTAACATCCAATTAATCGAACAATCCTAAAACTAATATAATATAACTTACGGTTCGGGATATAATAAATAAAAAATTAAGGACACGGACGTGACAAAAATGATGCACGATGTTTATGTTCAAACACCTTTCCACATAATTTTGATTTGACAAAATTGGTTAAGTATAATATATATACATATTCTAAACACACTAAGTTTAAATGCTTTGATTTAATTCTACTAATGTGTTTGTTCAATGTTGAGTTAAAATACTATAAGACATAAGAATCGAAAGGCCCAAGCCCAATACGGAAGCCAAGACCCAAGTCAAACAACTCAGTACACTCGGCCCGCGTATGTCAAGACGTTGCCGTTTTTGAACAAAAATGCAACTCAGCAAACAGAAGGATCTAGAAGACCTTCGAGAACAACTTCACAATGAAGCTGCTGAGTCGTCTCGACAAAGCGTACAAGACAGCAGCTGGCAAAGGAAAACTTCCAGACAAAGTGTTTCCTCTTTTGGCAAAGTTCAGACGACACAGTATACTGTCCAATTGACTTTACCATAAAAGGAGAGACCATCTGCTGAGCTGACCGAGGACAGAAGATACACGATTGTGATTGGCCGATAGCTCTGAGCAAGTCAGGATGACAACGACACATAGCCGTTTCCCTCCAACGGTTATTTCAAAATTCAAAATGACCGACGCCCAGACATCTCTATAAATAGTGCCATCACAAGCTTCACAACATACAGAACTTGATCAAACCATTACGCTGACCAAATCTCTACAAGTTCTGCAAGCAAGAAGCAAAGCAAAAATTCTTACACTACATTTCTCATATCTGTGTAAAAGTCTAGAGTGATTGTAAATCGTCTAAAGTGTCTTAGCACATCTTTGTATTAGGACAAAACACTTATCATTTCTAGAGATAGAAAGGAGAGGCCGAGTACTCGGTTTTAAGTACTCAGCGGAGAGATTAGGATTGAGTAGAAGTATAGAGGAAGGTACTCTTGTCATACTCAATTGCTGATATTGTAAAAGGTTTGAGGCTCTACCTTTAAAGAGCTCAGTAGAGTATTTGAAATCTCGGAACGTGTTCCGGGGACAGGACGTAGGCTTAGAAGAAGCCGAACCTGGATAAATCTGCTGAGTGAAGTATTTCTTACCTTAACTCCTTATTTATATTGCTTGCTTTAAATAATCAAAACTGACCAAGTAAAGAGGTCAAGTTGAGTTGTGCGCGTTGAACGTCTGAGCTCAGGAATAGACTCTAAGTGCTATCTCCTGACTCAAGCTAAGAAACTGACCTAGTCACCTGTTGACTAAGCCAGTACCTTACTGTTTACTCAGCGCCGCTGTTGAAACCTTTTTTTTTAGAAAAAGAAGTCTGCCTAAATTGCAAAAAAGTTTAAATAGTTCCTAACCCCCCCCTTGGAACTATACTTGCAACTAAACAAGGGACCAATAAGTGGTATCAGAGCTTAAAAGCTCACTTTAAAAGGTCTAACAACCTTGAGCTGATCCCTACCATGGGCGAAAACAGCACTCGATTTCTCCCTGGAAACCAAACAACTCAAATACTGCCTGAGGGGTTGTCCATTACTAGGCCTCCCCTATTCTTCGGGTCAAACTATACCTTCTGGAAGAATAGGATGAAGAACTTCATTCAGGCTACAAACCTGAGTGCCTGGCTATCTATAGTCCAAGGCCCGCTTGTACCTGTCGAGGTTGTGGCTGGCCAAATAGTTATAAAAGTTGAGGCCAAATGGACAGAGGATGATCTTAAGAAGCTTCAAAACCATGCTTCGGCTATCAATATGCTTCACTGTGCGCTCGATGCTGCAGAATATAACAAAATCTCAGGTTGCGAATCGGCACAAGAGATCTGGAAAAAGCTGGAAGTCACCTACGAGGGAACAAATAAAGTGAAAGAATCCAAGGTGAATCAACAGATGAGACTGTACGAGCTGTTCGAGATGAACAATGATGAGGGCATTTCAGACATGAACGCAAGGTTCACCAACATCATAAATGAGCTCAAGAGACTTGGGAAAATCTTCACTGAGGAAGAACAAGTCAAAAAGATACTCATGAGTCTTTCGAAGGACTGGCAAGCAAAGAAGACAGCAGTTGAGGAAGCTCAGGATTTAACCACCTACAAATATGATGAACTCATCGGTTCATTGCTGACCCATGAGATATCCATGAAAAACTTTGAGGTGAAGGAAAAATCTGAAGACAAGAAGCAGAAGTCACTTGTCATGAAAGCTGACTCCACTAACGGGAGTTCAACTGATGATGGGGAGATGACTATGTTCACAAGGAAGATGAAAAGGCTATTCAAGAAGAGTGACAAATACTCTAAAAAGCCTTACAGAAAGTTTGATAAGTATAAGGCTGACTCAAGTGACAGCAAATACAGAAAGGACAGCTCAAAGCCCATTACATGCTTTGAGTGCCATCAAACTGGCCACATTAAGTCAAACTGCCCCACGCTGAGGAAAGACAAGAAAAGTGGGAAGAAAGCAATGGTGGCTACTTGGAGCGACAGCGATGAGTCTTCATCCACAGAAACTGAGGCCACCGAGTCAGCGAAGATATGCTTCATGGCTGACGAACTTACTGAGCCATGCGTCTCTGAGCATGCTGACCCATCCATCGCATCAGATGATGAGGAACAATCAAATGAGGTAATTTCTCTTCCCCAGCTCAGAAACGATATGGTTAATGCCCTGAGTGATCTCTATACACTTGTTAAGAAGTGTAATAAGAAAGTTAGAGCACTCAGCAGGCACTGTGACGAAGTGGAAGAGGTCAAACTGAGTGACCTCAGATACCTTCTTCAGGACAATTCGACTCTGCATGATAACATGAAGATCATGCATGAGTATGTCTCTGAAGTCCAGACAGTTTCAAAGAAACTGAGGAAGGACGTCACAACCATCCAGAACCAACTAAAGGTTCCAAATAAAAATAACATTCCTCTGAGAACTCAGTACCAAGGTACTCGGCAGAGATGGAATCCCCAACGAAAAGTCCAGTGTGACTTTTGTGGGAAGTTAGGACACACCACTAAGGTGTGCTGGCACGCTCAGCACTGGGGTGCTGACAAGTCAGTAAAAAATCCTAAACAGAAGGTCAGTTGTGACTTCTGTGGAAAGAATGGCCATACTGTCCATGTATGCCGCCATAAAATAAAGTATGATGCTATACCTGTTGCACCTAACAAGTCAGGACCCAAAAAGAATTGAGTATCTAAAAGTAACTAGTTACAATGCAGGTAAGCCTGAGATGTGCCGAGAAGTCAAAGATGTGGTATATTGACAGCGCATACTCAAGGCATATGACGGGTGATGAAACTCAGTTCATCACGTTTGAACGTAAACGAGGAGGGAGCGTAAGTTTTGGAGACAACAAGAAGGGTAAGATAGTAGGCTCAGGAACCATCGGAGGTAATCCTACTATTGAATCTGTCTCCCTAGTCAGCGGACTCAAATATAACTTACTCAGCGTAGCTCAGCTATGTGACAATGGGAGAAAAGTTATATTTGATGCTACTGGATGTAAAATATACGAGGGTAAAACAAATGAGTTAATTTTAACTGCCCCTCGGATAGATAATGTCTTTATGCTAGACTTAGAGAAAAAGTTTTCAAAAACTGTGTGCTTAGTAACAAAGGAAGAAAATTCCTAGCTATGGCACAGGAGACTTGGTCATGTAAGCATGGACCTCCTGGCCAAACTAGCAAGAAAGAAATTGGTTGAGGGACTGCCCGAACTTAAATTTCAAAAAGATCAATTATGCCACGTTTGCCAAGCTGGAAAACAAACCAAACAATCTTTTCACAGTAAAAACATTGTCTCAACTAAACGTCCGTTAGAGTTGCTACACTTGGATCTCTTTGGTCCAGTCCAGCCGCTGAGTCTGGGTGGAAGAAGATTTTCCTTGGTCATTGTAGATGACTTCTCTCGGTATACGTGGGTCATCTTGCTGACCAGCAAGGATGAGACTTTTGAGACATTTTCAAATTTGGTTAGAAAAATTGAAAATGAAAAAGACCTAAAATTAGCTCATATCCGTAGTGATAACAGTGGAGAGTTCAAAAACCAAAAGTTTGTTGAATTCTGTGAAGCCAGCGGCATTGACCACAATTTTTCTGCTCCTAGAACACCTCAGCAAAATGGGGTTGTGGAAAGGAAGAACAGAACTCTGGTTGAAATAGCCAGGACAATGCTGGATGAGCATAGGCTTCCAAAGTATTTTTGGGGAGAGGCTGTTAACACAGCATGCTACATTCTTAATAGGGCTCTAGTTAGACCTATACTCAAGAAAACCCCCTATGAACTTTGGAAAGAACGAAAGCCCAATATTGGATACTTTCGTGCCTTTGGCTGTAGATGTTTTATTTTAAATACCAAAGATAGCTTAGCAAAGTTTGATTCAACAGCTGATGAGGCTATCTTTTTGGGCTACTCAACAAACAGCAAAGCATACAGAGTTTTTAATAAGCGAACTCAAGTGTTAGAAGAGTCAATACATGTAGAGTTCGATGAAACTGACCCTGCAGGTAGATACCAGCCGCTGACCGAAGATGATCCAAACTCAGTAACCATCGCTGACCCAGAACCAGCTACTGAGTCATTCACGAAAAGGCTGACCAAGAGTAAGAGTGAACCTAAGATTACTTTTACTGACCCATCTACTTCTGCAGAGATTGTTGAAACAGGAACAGCACAAGACATAAATCTACCCAAAGAAATAAGGATTACAAGAGGGCACTCCGAAAGTGCAATCCTTGATTCTGCTGGGAATACCCTGATGACGAGGAATCAACTCAGGAAGTACCTCAGCAATGTTGCTTTCGTCTCAGTACAAGAACCGAAGAATTTCGCTGAAGCTGAGTACGATGAATTCTGGATGAACGCAATGCAAGAGGAGCTCGATCAATTTCGAAGAAATGATGTATGGGAGTTAGTGCCTCATCCAAAGAGTCAAAAGACCATCGGAACAAGATGGGTCTTCAGGAACAAGATGGACGAACAAGGAAACGTAGTCAGGAACAAAGCAAGGCTTGTAGCTCAGGGCTACAGTCAGCAAGAAGGTATAGACTACGGTGAGACCTTTTCCCCAGTGGCAAGGCTAGAGGCAATTAGAATATTATGTGCATATGCATCTTACATGAATTTTAAATTATTCCAAATGGATGTCAAAAGTGCATTTCTTAATGGAGTTATAAACGAGGAGGTTTATGTAAATCAACCTCCAGGTTTTGAGGACCCTAAGTTCCCAAACCATGTTTACAAACTCAAACAAGGCTCTGTACGGCCTCAAGCAAGCACCACGTGCTTGGTATGAGAGGCTGACCAGTTTCCTGCTGACTAGAAATTACGTCAGGGGTAAAGCTGATACAACCTTATTCATTAAGAAAAAGGGTAAAGATACCCTGCTGGCCCAAATTTATGTTGATGATATAATATTTGGTGCAACTAACGAATCAATGTGCAAGGAGTTTAGCAAACAAATGCAGACTGAGTTTGAAATGTCTATGATGGGAGAACTCAACTTCTTCCTTGGTCTTCAAATTAAACAAGGAAAGAATGGCATCTTCATCAGTCAAGCCAAATATGCTAAGGAGATCTTAAAGAAATATGACTTGGAAAATTGCAAGCCAATATCCACTCCTATGGGCACTGACACTGTCCTCTGCGCTGATGAGAATGGTAAGTCAGTAGACAGCAAGTTATATCGAGGTATGATAGGCTCTCTACTTTACTTAACAGCCAGCAGACCGAACATTCAGTTTTCAGTATGCTACTATGCTAGATATCAATCTAACCCTAAGGAATTTCATTACATTGCTGTAAAAAGAATCCTTAGATATTTGCAAAGCTCAGTGAACGCAGGTTTGTGGTATCCAAATACTCATGATTTCACACTCATCGGATACACTGACGCTGACTATGGACGAGATAAGCTGGAACGAAAAAGCACCTCTAGAGGATGCCACTTCTTAGGAAGCTGTCTTGTATCCTGGTTCAGCAAAAAGCATGCGTCAGTAGCCTTATCCACCACTGAAGCTGAGTACATCGCTGCTGGTCATTGTGTTGCTCAAGTCCTATGGATCAAGCAACAACTTGAAGATTATGGTGTTCAAACGAAGACAATTGAAGTCAAATGTGACAACAAAAGTGCAATTGATCTTTCCAAGAACCCAATTCAACATAGCAGAATGAAGCATGTCAGCATCAGACATCACTTCATTAGAGACCATGTACTCAAGGGTGAGATCAAGCTGACCTTTGTCCCAACGGACGAACAGCTTGCGGATATCTTCACGAAGCCATTGGCCCGTGAGCAGTTCAGCATACTGAGAGAAGCAATTGGTATGTTTAATCCTCTTTAGTAAATTCCTGTGCTAAATGAATATGAATGCTGAGTGAATTACATGCTGAATGATTTATTGTTTGCTGAGTAACTCATCGAAACTGACTGAATATACAATACTGAGTAAACTTGCACGCTGAGAAACTTAGTTTAGAACTTGAACTTAAAATCATCCTTAAATACTGCACTGACCACTCAGAATATCAAACGCTTGACATTCTAAATACTGAGTGATTAATCCGTTAGCATAAATGCAAAGCACGCGTATAGCCTAGGATGACGTATTCGCCGTAATGTGTCATAAATGCCAGGATCGTTGTCGGTACATGATCCCAAGGCAAAACTGACACATGGATTCGATTAAGATCCACACCGTTCATTTCGTCTATAAATTATGGGTATTTCCCCATCTTTTACTCTTTACGCTTAATCATTTCTTAAGGTAAAGAAATCACTTAGAACTTCTTTTCTCTCAAATTCCTCAAATTCCTCCATCTTCGAAGAATGACTAAGTTATACCGACCGACTTCATTGTACCGGGTGATTCTCATTTCACTCAATGCCAAGGTACTGATGCTACGGAAACTGAGGTCCAGTTAGATGACCACTTCATCTCCCAAGTTGAGGAAGAACTTGACGGAGATAGTTCTGAGGAGGAAGAGGAAGAAGAAGAAACCAGCGGTCAGGATGACGCTGAGGATTCAGAAGAAACTGCCAGCGAAATTGAAGCTAAGGATGCTAACACTGGGTTAGCTGGTGGAAATGTGCAAACTGACACTGAGTTAGCTGCTGGAGTTGAGCAAGTTGAGCAAGTTGATCAAGCTGACCAGACCCATACTGAGGAAAAGGAACCTACTCCTACTCACTCAGAAGAACCTGCTCATCATACCACTCCACCACGTAGAAGGCGAAAGCTGGTTAAGGCCAGTGAAGTGATGGTCAGTGAACTTCCTGTGCAATCACCATCTATTCCTGAACTTGTCCTCTCTAAGACAACAAAGGACCCTTCTACTGTTCAACTAAAGTTTTTCAAACGGCCATCAACTTCCTCTACTACAACGCCATTGGAAAAACAAGCCTCTGTTTCTTCTCAACAGGAACATGCCGACCATACCACTTCAACCACTTCAACAAGTCACGTTGAACCAACCACTGTCCATGCTGTCTCCTCAAGCATGGTGCTGACTCCCCATCTTTCTTCTGTCAGCACAGACAGTGTTCGGGTTATGTCTTCCATCAACAACCTCTCTGCTGATCAATCAACAATTCCTTCAACTCAAGTGCAGATTGAGCCAACTCATCCAGTCACTGACCAGGGTACTCCTTTCACTCCTCTTTCTTCTGGTCATACTGATGTACATCGGGATGCCACTGAGTCCGGCAAAAAGCTCATTGACTCAGTGCAAGCACTCATCCACGATCTTCAACATTCCGCTTCGCCTGTTGCTGGATCTTCAATTCCTGAGACAACTCAGCTCTCCCAGGTCACTCTACTTCTCAACGAAGTCAAAGGACTCAAGGATCTGCTGAATGTCGTCTTGTCATTCCAAGCCCAGCAAGCTAAGCAGGATTCACTTGCCAAGTTGGCAGAGATACAGCTGTCAACAATTCAACATCTGAACTCTCTCCATCAGCAAGTTCAGAAGTTGTCTGCTGTGAACACTGACTACGCCACTTCCTCAGAACTCAAGATGCTTTTTGCTGAGCTTCATACTGAGCAACTTAAGACAAATGAGCAAATGGTGTCCTATAGTCAGTGCTCAGTCGAGCAAATCGGTGAGGCCATCAGGCTACTTAACCTCAACAAGCAAGAGATGGATACTGACGCTTTGAAGCAGAATGAGTTGCTGTCTCTCGCACAACAATCCTTCAATCACATCCGTCATAATAATATCCAGCGTCATCATTATGACTCAGCTCTCTTGAAAACTTTCCACCAAGTCTTTGCTGGCCTCTCTGAAGCTCTCATCTGGCAAGCAAAAGCTCAAGCTTTCAGTGTAAATATGCTCAGTGCTGCTGATCTTCGCGTACTAGTCAAAGTATCAGCTGATGGAGTTGCCATCTTTGATGGCGTAAATGAAAGTGCTGACAAACTAAAAGAGCTTTCACAAGAACTTTCTCGTGCTGTCTTAACCGATGCGTTCAAGCTCCCTGAAGTTGACAAAACGGGGGAGAAAGCGCAAGCTGCCAGAGCTCAGCATGAGCGACGTCAGTACGAGCGAAGTCAGTCACAGGGCAAGAAGAAGAAATAGATAGGCTAGCATAACTTAGGCCATATCAGTGTAATCTATTTGTCTAGTTTATTTCTTTTACTATGTACTTGCTGACTTCTTTCAATATATATCATACTTATTTTTCTTATTCCAATACTGAGTTATGATATATGCTATTAAGTACTGAGTTATTATGTATCTTCATTTATATAATATTTATTGACTAAATGATATGCTGATAACATGTTTGACATTAACCTATGTACTTATGAAACATTCTGATAAGAACTCATTGAACAACAAATTACTCAGCGCGCTCTATATGTCTAAAACTTCCGCTTAACACTGAGTAAATAGAATATGTGATATAGCTGACCTATACCTAAAAACTGACCTTAGACTTACTCATTTAAATCCTTAAATGTTTTAAGTAAAACTAAGTCAGTAGCTCAACCCTTACGGGGGAGTTTGCTAAAGTATATTAGGTCAACTATCATGGGGGAGCTCATACTGAGTTCTTTGCTGAATAGTTTTGCCAACATCAAAATGGAGGAGTTTGTTGAAACACCTTTCCACATAATTTTGATTTGACAAAATTGGTTAAGTATAATATATATACATATTCTAAACACACTAAGTTTAAATGCTTTGATTTAATTCTACTAATGTGTTTGTTCAATGTTGAGTTAAAATACTATAAGACATAAGAATCGAAAGGCCCAAGCCCAATACGGAAGCCAAGGCCCAAGTCAAACAACTCAGTACACTCGGCCCGCGTATGTCAAGACGTTGCCGTTTTTGAACAAAAACGCAACTCAGCAAACGGAAGGATCTAGAAGACCTTCGGGAACAACTTCACAATGAAGCTGCTGAGTCGTCTCGACAAAGCGTACAAGACAGCAGCTGGCAAAGGAAAACTTCCAGACAAAGTTTTTCCTCTTTTGGCAAAGTTCAGACGACACAGTATACTGTCCAGTTGACTTTACCATAAAAGGAGAGACCATCTGCTGAGCTGACCGAGGACAGAAGATACACGATTGTGATTGGCCGATAGCTCTGAGCAAGTCAGGATGACAACGACACATAGCCGTTTCCCTCCAACGGTTATTTCGAAATTCGAAATGACCGACGCCCAGACATCTCTATAAATAGTGCCATCACAAGCTTCACAACATACAGAACTTGATCAAGCCATTACGCTGACCAAATCTCTACAAGTTCTGCAAGCAAGAAGCAAAGCAAAAATTCTTACACTACATTTCTCATATCTGTGTAAAAGTCTAGAGTGATTGTAAATCGTCTAAAGTGTCTTAGCACATCTTTGTATTAGGACAAAACACTTATCATTTCTAGAGATAGAAAGGAGAGGCTGAGTACTCGGTTTTAAGTACTCAGCGGAGAGATTAGGATTGAGTAGAAGTATAGAGGAAGGTACTCTTGTCATACTCAATTGCTGATATTGTAAAAGGTTTGAGGCTCTACCTTTAAAGAGCTCAGTAGAGTATTTGAAATCTCGGAACGTGTTCCGGGGACAGGACGTAGGCTTAGAAGAAGCCGAACCTGGATAAATCTGCTGAGTGAAGTATTTCTTACCTTAACTCCTTATTTATATTGCTTGCTTTAAATAATCAAAACTGACCAAGTAAAGAGGTCAAGTTGAGTTGTGCGCGTTGAACGTCTGAGCTCAGGAATAGACTCTAAGTGCTATCTCCTGACTAAAGCTAAGAAACTGACCTAGTCACCTGTTGACTAAGCCAGTACCTTACTGTTTACTCAGCGCCGCTGTTCAAACCTTTTTTTTAGAAAAAGAAGTCTGCCTAAATTGCAAAAAAGTTTAAATAGTTCATAACCCCCCCTTGGAACTATACTTGCAACTAAACAAGGGACCAACAGTTTACACTTAGTATCCTTATAAATTCATCGTCCAATAAAACCCTAAAAGGAAATGAAGTTCCACCTCCTAACCTCGAAAGAAAGTCAACCATCATACCCTAACTCTCGGCTTCACTGTTAATGCTCTGCTGTTGATTTCTTTTAATAGGAATGAATGTATACTTACTAAATGATTTCTGATAATGAATTAGTTGTTGCTCTGCTGTTGATTTCTGTTAATATGAATGGATGTATGCTTACTAAATGATAACATGAATTGAAATATCAGGTAATATGAACGAATTTATGCTTTCTGAACCTAGGGTTTTTTTTGTGGAATTTCCTGGGCCAGAAATTCAATTCCACAAAGCTATCCCCTTTCTGACTTATCTTACTTCGATTCCTCTAGTGTGTTTTCTTTTTGGAATTTGTCTGGGACAAAAATTCATACAAAATGGTTTCTGTGTTGTTATGGATTGCGGTCGTTTTCGAATTTCAGGCATTGTTTTTTCATTTTGTTCATGTTCATTGTTAATGCTTTGCTGTTGATTTCTTTTAATATGAATGAATGTATACTTACTAAATTTTACTCTAAATGGTGTCCACATTCTCATTTTATTTTGCTTTAAATGATTTCAATCTGCTTCTAAGCCATTGAAGATCTAAATTTACATCTTCAATTTCAATTTGTTAGATCCAAAAATTGCAAACTAGTCGAAGGTGGTAATGGATTCTATTAGCCTAATTAAATTGATCCTCACCTTTTTTCTTTGTTCATCTCTTGCAACCACATGAAGGAAGAAGCACAACCATCTCATTCTTCTCTCAACTCTCTGTCTGCTTTTGACGACTACACCGGCGACGACACTCAGATTCGACTAATCTGCAACAGGATCCTTCCACGGTGGCACCCTAGGGAAACCAATGCAACAAGAACCTTTCACGGCGGCAACCTACAGAAACAGATGCAACCAACGGCGGCACCCTAGAGAACTCGATGCAACTGGAGCCTTCCACGACGGCACCCTAGAGAAACCGATGGAACCCGAGTCTTCAAAGGCAGCACCATAGATAAACCGATGCGACCGAAGCCTTCCAAGATGGCAACCTTGAGAAACCGATGTGATCGGAGCCTTCCACGACGGCACCCTAGAGAAACCGATGCAACCAGAGCCTTCCACGCCTGCACGCTACGTTGGAGACAAAGATCATTCAACGCCCTAGCTACATCAATTGGAGACAAAGAAGATTGGTCGACGCTACATTGGAGACAAAGACCATTCAGCGCCCTAGATACATCAATTGGAGACAAAGAAGATTGGTCGACGCTACATTGGAGACAAAGATCATTCAGCGCCCTAGCTACATCAATGGAGACAAAGAAGATCAGCGCTCTGGTTGCATCGGCGGAGACAAAGAAGCTCAGTCAGTTCTGGTAAGTCGTTACAAATTAATTACTGTTTATTAAACTTATAATGTTAGTACTCTTATTTTAGTTATTCTTGATGTTACAGACTCTAAACTATTGACTTTTCTCTATTTCAGACTGCGACGACTCTCGTCTATTCAGGGGGGGGGGGGGGGGGACGGGGGTTGGGTTGGGTTTGGGGGGGAAGGGGCGGGGGCGGGGCGGGGCGGCGCATGGGGCTGCGCGTGACGTGTTGCAACTATGAAGAAGGTAACTTTGGTCTATAACTTTTGTTTCTAACTCGACACTCATCCATGTATATTTTAGTTTGACAAGATAATAATGCATTTTTTTTTTGTTGTTGTTTATCAGTGAAAGAATGACACGTTATTTCTTATATCGATCTAGAGGAACGACGAATCAGTATAACATAGCTTCACTCTGCAGATAAAGA
This sequence comes from Euphorbia lathyris, assembly GCF_963576675.1. Classification (NCBI taxonomy): domain Eukaryota; kingdom Viridiplantae; phylum Streptophyta; class Magnoliopsida; order Malpighiales; family Euphorbiaceae; genus Euphorbia; species Euphorbia lathyris. The sequence continues at coordinate 39,622,050 of NC_088910.1, forward strand.
CATGTCTTATAACACTTAAGTTTTTTTTTTGAACTATCTAACACTTAACCTATTACATATTATTAATATACATTGTTTTTTTACATGGACAATATAAATAAAATTAAATATATTATAATGGTATTATAACAAAAACCATATAATAAATAATTACCATGTAGATGTTATTTAATTTGATTAGACTAAATTAATTAATTAATTAATTACCTAAAATGATATAACTAATATTGAGGTGTAAATTCTATAAGTTTGATTTTTACCCAAACTTCGAAAGTATAGGCCACCTTCTATATATTATATGTTGCATGGATAACTGCATGTTATATTAAAGCACAATTACACATGCCATTTAAAATAGATATCTCCATTACACATGTCCATCTGATTTTATTTTTGGTTACCAATTTCATGTATATTATATAATATCATTTATTTTAGAAGAATAATTCAAGTAACATGAAACTAAATTGTCCAAAATATAATTTATCTTTATAGACAAGAAATCCAATGTGACAGATTTCTTATGGCGAGATAAGTCTTATGGTGTGATAAGGACTAATTTTATAGTTAAGTAGCAGAATGTGTAAAATTTGTAAATAAAAAGAAAGAAAAAATTGTTTTATTTCTTTTCTTTAAAATGCATTTTTCCGACTTTCTCAATCTCGTTTTTCAAAAACTTTTATACCATTAGACTCGTCTTAATTATATGGTCATTTTAAGATCCCAGAAGCTCAGGTAAAAAAATTTCCGTTGAACAGAATCCGGCGATCTGTTTTTCTGTAAGAAAAAAATTTTCAAAAAATTCTAGAAAATGTAAAACATTATTCTGAGAAACTTTAATTCTTGACTCAAAATGAGATTCCTTATGGTTTAATCCCAAATCAATGGAATCCAACGATTAGGTGGGCTTTTTCGGTGAGAAAAAAAGTGTCCAGAAAATTCTCTAAACATTTTAAAAAATGTAAAACATTATTCTGAGAAACTTTAATTCTTGGATCAAAGTGAGATTCCTTATGGTGTAGTACCAATAAATTGTTGAAATATATAAAATGGATAAAATTAAGGAAAATGATTTATTGATTTTTAAGGGTAATTTTTTTATTTTCAATAAATTTTAAGGATTAAAATTATTTTCTAAATAATATAAATAATATAAATTTGAAGATAATAAAAAACAAAATTGAAATTAAAGACGATAGGTAATAAAATTGATTTGGAACAATTGGTAAACTGATTTATTATGTTAGAACAATATAAGTATTATGATGGAACAATATAACTATTTTGTTGGAACAATTGATACACTGATTTATTCTTGCGTCGAAGTGAGATTCCTTACGGTTTAGTCTCAATAAATTGTTGAAATATTTAAAAGAGTAAATTTCAAATAAAACTCCTGTGGTTTCACTAATTTTCAGATAAAGGACTGTGGTTTACTTTTTGTCAAAACGAGGATTGACGTTTCGCACTTTTAATAATGCTATTAAAACTATCTTTAACGACCTGAAAATGAAAATTTTCAAGAATTAAAGTTGTTCAATGTCATATTTTCTATGGAACTACATTTTCGATTTTAGAAAATCATCTTTCTTTGGAACTTTCTCTCTCTAAACATTGACTTTCTCTCTTTTTACCAAACATCATCTAAACAATCTCGAAATAAAAAAATTGAAGAATTAAAGTTGCTTAGAATATTAGTAGTTCTTAAAATATGTCATTTTGAAGTCGTTAAGGTTGATTTTAATAGTATCAATCGAAAAAGTCTTTATTTTGCTAAAGTTGAAAACCTGAGTCCTCATTTTGACAAAAAGTAAACTATAGTCCTTTATCTGAAAATTAGTGAAACCACATGGGTTTTATTTGAAATTTACCCTATATAAAATGGATAAAATTAAGGAAAATGATTTATTGATTTTTAAGGGTAATTTTTTATTTTCAATAAATTTTAAGAATTAAAATTATTTTCTAAATAATATAAATATAAATTTGAAGATACTATATTAAATAATAATAATAAATGAAATTGAAGACGATAGATAATAAAACTAATTTGGAACAATTGGTAAACTGATTTATTATGTTGGAACAATATAAGTATTATGATAGAATAATATAACTATTTTGTTGGACCAATTGATACACTGATTTATTCTGTTGGAACAATATAAGTATTATGTTGGAACAAATGGTACACTGATTTGGAACAATTTCTTACATTGTCGGAACAATATAAATATTCTGTTGGAATAGTTTAAGAATTCTGTTGGAATAATATAATTATTTTGTTAGAACAATTGATACACTGATTTGAAATAATTGGTACACTAATTAGAACAATTTGTACACTGATTTAGAACAACGTGCTGGGTCCGGCAGTATAGGCTGGTTTTTCTAACACATAGTACTGAAAGGTAGGAAAAAAAACGTGCCCAGAAAATTATAAAAAAATTCTAAAATATCTAAAACATTATTTTAAGAAACTTTAATTTTTGGCTCAAAGTGAGATTCCTTACGGTTTTAATCCACTAAATTGTTGAAGCATGTAAAATAGATAAAATTAAGGAAAAAGTTTTATTGGGAGTAAACCGTAAGAAATACCACCTTGACCCAAGAATTAAAGTTTCTCAGAATAGTGTTTTACATTTTCTGGAATGTTTTGAGAATTTTCTGGGCATTTTGTTTTCTCGCCGGAAAACGTCCACCTAATCGCCGGATTCCGTTCACCAGATTTTTTTTTACCTGAGCTTCAGGATCTCAAAATGACCGTCTAATTTAGATGAGTCTAACAGTATAAAAATTTTCGAAAAACGAGGTTAGGAAGGTCGGAAAAATGTATTTAAAAAAAAGAAATAAAATGTAGTTTTATTCTGTCATACCATGAGCTCCTTATCACAGCATAACCCTTTATCTCACTAGATCTCACCCAATCTTTTTATATATATATATATAGTTTCCAGTAAAAATATATATTGATTTTAGTCTTTCTAGCTTGTAACTTTTTAAAACTTAGCAAAAACTTTTAAGTTACACCTAAACCATCTAATAATATACTTATAATACCAGCACATCTATATATCTTTCCTTTTAAAATTTCTTTTTAAATTAATTATTTATTCCATGAAATAATTATTATGTACTATAATATTCTTAGACTAGCTATCATTAAACAAAATAAATTCTCAATTTCTATATGATTTAAATCATATTAATTCAGCCTATCCAGAGCTACTTTAGCCTCCTCTTATACCTCAAGGAGGTTGGCAGGACATTGCAATGGATTTCATTGACAAATTACCTATGTTAGCAGCAAGGTCGTAAAAAATGCTAGGCGCAGCTTTCATTTCAAACAGTAGTTAGGAGGCTTTGACACTATTTTAGTAGTGAGGGATAGGTTTACAGTGACACTTTATTCCCATATCTTGCAGCTTCAGTTAGGGATGTCTGCATCAGTTCAAAGACGAAATAATCGAATATCGAAATAACTAAAATAATTGACACCGACACCGAATATATGTAAAACCGAAATATAACCAAACCGAATTAGTTAAAAAATAAAAAACAAACAACTAAAATTTCCAATACCTCATTAAATTTATCTCAATAAAAAAATTAAAATACTTTCAAAATATATTTAGGTAGAAGTTATGCTTACTTTGTGTGTTTTCACCATTGGATTAATTTTACACTCCATCATCCAATGGTGAAAATACACTAAGTAATGATACTTTGTCAAAAACAAAGTAACCATAGAAGTCACCATTATATTTATATTGACTTATTATCTCAATAATATTTTTTTTAAAATAAACTTATAAAACCGAATCAAATATCAAAATGCATCTAAAACTAAAACCGACTCCGAACCAAAGTGTCAAAACAACTGAATTCAATCGGTTTGGTTGAACCTCAGTGGTTAAGAGGGTACTTTTAGAGAGAGTTCATGAAGTTGTTGGGCACAAAGCTGTAAAACTACTTGCGCAGTATGCTTTCTCTAAGAAATGGCGACCTGGCTCAATTCAGCTGAATATTGGTATAATTTAGCTCAATTTTTATGGTTAAGGTGCAAAAATACCCCTAACGTTTTGGGTCAGGAGCAATTTTACCCCTAGCGTCTAAAATTGTGCAATTTTGCCCCTAACGTTTGTAGCCAAGAGCAATTTTACCCCTAACGTTGGTAATTTGGGTCAATTTAGACACTATTATAAAACACAGATATTTTTATTCATTATTTTGCACCAATTGCATATCAATTCATTCTAAAAAAGGATTTCATGTTTTTTGTAATTTAATAATAGAATTAGAGATTATTATTTATAAATTCGGTGAATTTTTTGAATTTTTTTTGTCTAATTCATACAAAAGACAGTATATTTTTTCATTATTTTTTTTATTTTTTCACATACCAACATATGTTTATGATTTGTTACTGATAAAATGACGCACATGTGAAGTGTAGATGATAAGATTCATGACTGAGAAGACAGTTTGATGAATTATTTCTAAAATTGAACCAATTTATCAACGTTAGGGGTACAATTGCTCTTAGCTACAAACGTTAGGGGTAAAATTGCACCATTTTAGATGTTAGGGGTAAAATTGCTCCTAACCCCAAACGTTAGGGGTAATTTTGCACCTTAACCCCAATTTTTATGTGATTTTTTTGTTTATAATATGGATAGACGGTTTGATGAATATTCTTTCAGAACATATATCCTATTTTATTAGAATGTTTCCTGTATTTTATGTTCTATAATAAAAAAGGAAAAATTTACAAAAATAAAGCATATGGGTTGAACCATTTTCAAATATGAACGATATGGTTTAAAAGTTGAAAAAAAGGTAAATTGATGTTCATTCCGTTAACAAACACAGTCCAAACTGACTATCGATGTTAAAAAAAAAAGTCAAATGACACTCAAAGTCATAGATAAAAGAGTTATTTTTGTATTTAAAATTAATTATTTTGTAAATTAACTTATTATTATCTAATTATCACAAACAAACCCCAAAACAAGAGACAAAAATCAAATTCAGTATCTCCTCATTCTCTCACGTCTCTCTTTAATCTGTTTTATTTCTCTCATCAATCAAAAAGATAAAGACAAAAACAACTAATTTTATAAAATAAATAAATATAAAGAACAAAAAAAGGTTTTGTGACTTTTAAACCACGTAGTTTACGTTTAAAAATTGCCCAAACCATGGAATTTATTTTTGGATTTTTCCAAAAAAAAAAAAAGTAGATATACTTTCTGTTGCTATGTATACGCAATGATTATTAAATCCATTAGATTATCAATCTGAATAAATCATACACAGCAATATTTTGATGTTTTTTTTTTGTTAATTAAAAAGTATATTTTATAATTTGTGTTCAGTGATAAATATCCACACAAATGTATTAGAATCGAATACCTAAATTTCCCAGATTGATTTGTACCAAAAAAACATTCAATAAAATCCCACTCAAAGATTCTTTTTATACAATTCCGGAAACTCAATTTGTAAATACTCTAAATTCCAATACAATTCCGAAAGTTTTCAAATCTCCAAATTGAATTGAACTGAATGGGCATCACTACATAATAGCAAAAAAACTATTTGTACATGTTTCATCTTTCTATTACATGTCATTCAAACAATAATGCATTACTCTGAAATATGGTTCCCAATTGTCTAACTTCACTTCTCGTTGATTTCAATACACAATATGATTCTTGCAGATTTTTTCAAAACTAATTTGTCATCTCATGGATATTGCTTCTGGGAGTCCTCGTGAAGCAAAATCAATAACTGGCATGAACTTATAATCAGTCTAGAAACATTAAATAAAACTAGTATTCCGTATTTGAGTAGGGGATTCTGATCATAGTCTCCCGAGACAAACTGAAAGGCAGGGCAACATTCTTCGCCTTCAATGAACTTTCTGCCGTCTCTAGTGCCCTGGAAGCTTGCAGAGCCATCTCAGCATGAAGATGGAGGCATGACATAGCCATCTAACACAGAAATATACAGCTCAATAATGGCCCTCTTTTCATTGCTAAAAGTATTTCCAGAAAACAACTTGGCTTGATAGGATGACTACTAATTTAGAGCATACTGGATTGGATTGACAACCTACTAATTTAGAGCAAGAGCTAAAAGACAATATTGAACTTCATCTGAGAGTTGATTGCTTACCATATAGCACTCTTTATCTACGTCACACTCAACTATGTTAAGTGCCCATGATCGAATCCACTCAAGGCCTTTAGAGACTTCAAGGTTCCCTTCTGTTAGGGCTGAAGCAACATGGGATGGATGTAGTGATACCAATATACTTGAAGCTGCAAAAAGCGCAGCTCGTCTAACATAAGCTTCTTTATGATGACATATCTCCCTGCATAAATTTCATATTGTTGAGTTATAGATAACCAATAATTTCCCTACAGTTTAAGACCGAGCACTAGTTAAATAGATGAAAAAGCGAACCATCAGTTTTCATTTATCATTAGCAGAAAACCACCAAGCATGCAATGCATCTCTTGATATCGGGATATGCATCATAACAAACAAACAAATAAAAACAAATCCTTTATGTCTGGTTCGTAATAGTAAAATTTATATATGAATGCTCAATCACTTACTTGGACCTGAGCATATCTAGAAGAGGGGGCGCCAAAGCAGACGCCTCAGGATGCATGGAAACACATCTGATACAAACACCGAGCATGTAGATGAGTTTTCCAAGGACAATAAAATCTCGTCCAAGCAAGTCAACACCATGTGTTCTTTTATCAAACCCTTGCATTGCTGGAAGCATAAAAGCTGCAGCATAAACAGGGAACTTATTTTGGGTCCAATCTGAATGGCTTTCTCTTATATTTGATGATCTCAGGCTCCAACGACGAGTCTTCCCTTTTCTAATCTGACCAGGTTTAGATGGAAGTTCTCTCTCAAAACGATTAGAATAGTTTAATAGAGTTCCTGTTTCTGCAACCTCTTTCCAGGAGCCAGCTCCTGGAGGTCCAGAGCTATTAGGTAAGAACCATGGATGATTCTCAGATACAGTTGATATAAGATTCCTTGACTGGTTTTTGGGTTTCATAATCTTAGCTTCAGCAAGCTCCTGAGCGGCTTCAGTCATTACATCAAGAATCATTATGCGTTGGCTGATGTCAACATTTGGGGAATATAACAGTTTGTTCAAAGTATCAACAGCTTGGAAAGGACATGCAACAAGCAAAGCAACCAATGCTCTTTGCCTCTTGTCTTCAGCTGATTCTTCCTCACCTTCTACAGCTAAATCAGAGCAACGAACCTGGAGAAGGGTTCTAGCAAGATCACTTGCTATATGGATAAGTTCATCAGGTGATGCTCGTACAAGCTTTTCAGCAACATCAAGAGCCCTCTCTACCTGCAATGTAAGACATGAATAATAAATATCCACAAGAAAACTTCCTTTGCCAATACATTTGTGCCTCTTAGGAACTAATTGAAATTCTGAAGCAGAGTAGAATCCCATAAGGAAATTCACAAACAAGATACAAGCTCACAGACAATATCACGTAAATTCTATGTCTTCCCTCAGTTAGAACACAATGAGATGCAACTTGTGTGAAAATGTTATATCTAAACGAAATATCTAATAAAATTTGACAAATGAACTTACCCCATCAGCATCATCAGATTTCCGTAGAGCTCCAACAACATCAACCAACTGCGTTAACTTTTTCTGCAAATCTGTGTCATCATCGGTCAAGTCGTACGGCTGTAAAGATGAATCACTGGAAGCATCAGAACTTTCACTTGCATTATCCTCCTCATCTTCACTGGAGGCTGATCCATAGTTCAGGGTTGCTGGATCAATGATCTCATCCGGATCAATTAACTTAAATTGAGATAAATTATTGCTTTCACCCTTCATTTTCTTCCCCCTCTTATCATGTATTGAAGAGTTAAAGTCCTTTGCTGGCTCTAAGGTTGTCAGTACTTCTGTTTTTTCATTTCCAATTGAGGTAGAAAGAGTACTGTTTTCAGGTTTGGTCAATCCAAACTCCCAATCAATAGTCTCCTCCCTGCAACTATCATCAAGGTACAGAGGATTTTTGGGGTCAATTACTTTGGAGAACACTAAAGCAACAGTACTTGCCATTTTCCGAACTAAATGAGTAGGGCTCTCTAGCCTGCCTGCCAGTAATAATAGTGGGCATAAGAAGAAAAGTACCAACGAGTCAAAGAGCAATATACTAAAAAATTTGCAACTTAAAACCTACAGCTAACTCCTTGAAGAACTGAGTGCATCACATCCTTAGATTTATCTAGTTCTTCTTTAGACATCAGCTCCATGCAAAGACCTATAGCAGCAGTTACATCTGTATTTTCGATAAAGGAAAACATTATCGGCAGAACAGTTAACAGTCACAAAAAACTAATTGTACAGCCATAGAATTTCACAAATATCAGAAGATGATTATGAATGAGAATTTAGTATTTCCTATCATATAAAGCAAGAGTGAGACATGTGATACTTCATCCAAATCAAGCTACGACAAGCATCACTATCCAAGAATCTCCAACCAGAGTTAAATAGTTAGTAAAGGATACAAGCTTGCTGCTCTATTGGGGATGATTGGAAAAACTCCCTTTTGGACCATACTGCAATGAGCCGTTGCATTATATCTAACAGAACATGGGATTCACGGCCTTTTGTAAGTGAATTAGCAACAGGTGGAGATTCAAGCACCACAAATTGAATAATCCATCGAAGGCAACAGATAGGAAATACTTTCCAAAGTAGAAATTTGTCCAAAAACAGAGTCCTGCGTAAGAGAACAAACATGAACAATTTCACATTTATTGTTAAGCAGGGCACTATTATCTCTACTTGATTCACAGAGAGACAAACTCCAAATTTCTGACCTAACTGATGGTTGGTCTTTAAAAGCTTGATGATACAAAATCCACAGAATCCAGTAAGCTTCAATATCAGTTGCATGCTCAACTGCCAGCTGGTGCAAAAGCTGTTCAGACAATTTTTCTACTGAATAGGGATCTTTAATAGCTTCCATCATCCCCAGCCAAAATTGAATTCTGGGGTTTGCCTTAAATAGTTCTTCCGTTACTGGATGTGTACCTGATGATAAACACCACCGAACATCTCCAAGAACCCGAGGGACTAATTCACCTAGAAGCACATCTGTAAACATGAAATGAATTATACATAAAGACTAATTGTTATAAAAAACTTCCATAGGATATTTCCAGTTAGGCATACTACAGATCTCGACTACTAGTATTTTTTGAAATAATAAAACATAAGAATATAAACTCTTGCAAGATTCGTATTTTCGAAATCAGTTCCCCTTGCAGTCTATGCATGACCAAAATGCACCCAGCAATATTTCTCCATGCAGTCTATTGCATGACCAAAATGTACCCAGTAATCCTCTTTTTTATTCCCACTTTCATCATGAATATATTACCACATTACATAAGCTTAAAAAATTAAGAAATGGCTAAACTCATTACATGAAAAAAAATGTTGTTTCATCTAATTTCAACACTATTATATAGTAGCTGATAAATTTTTTCTTTTGCTTAGTTTGAACCAAAAATCAACTTAATCAGGAAGGGTGACTTCCTCATGAAGGCGAATTATTGTAGCCTGAATGTGAAGGTTTCAGTATTGTGCTTGAAATATTTGAATTACCTGAAGAACCACGTCGACAAATGCGAGAAAATATTTCCCCGATGAATAGTATTGTACCATCCATGTCACGCCTGAAGATAGGTTCCTTATCTAGTGGATTCTTACCCCTCTCTAGCCCTTCATTCAGAAGTTGAATTATAATCTTCTTGAAGAACAAACTACAACTAGTGTAAAGGCAAAACTGTATATATCAAAGGCAGATATAGATGAAACTTTATCCATAGTATTTACTATTTTTAATACATGAAATTTATCCACAGTGAAGAGCAGATACTATACTACTAGATCCTTTAAGTGAACAAATAAATATGACATAAAAAGTTCAAAATCACATTTAAGTCGTGGGAAAATAGACATGCATGTCATACATTCTTATATGCAAATAATATGCAGCACAAGAAAAGGTACTTTAATAGAATTGAGGTACACGTATGCTTTGTCAGGACTGGAACAAATCTATGACAGTGGACATATCCTGAAACCAGCATAAAAACTAGTATAACAGAAGTAAGGATACTGTGATGAGAGTGCAGTTGGTGCTCTAGGCCGTGCTTTGTCAGGAATAGAGGCAACAATCTGTGCCACCCTAGATACAACTTGCTGGAGCTGTGCGTCTGTATAATCTACAAACTGATGAGCCCCGCTGAGTTTCCTGGCTATTTGACTGACTCCATCATTTTCAACTAAGCAGAGAAGAAGTAACCTAAAACAAGTAAAATTTTTGTCAGCAGATAGATTATAATTTTTCTACATAAAGTGAAACAGCTGCCACCACAATGGAAGTACTACAACTCATAGTTATTAAAGGCGCATGGCGCACTAAGGCGCAAGGGGTCCTGGAGCCTTGGCGCATGGCGCACGGCGATGGCGCGCGCCATAGCGAGACAAGGCGCACTAACAAAAATAAAAATTATAAAACTATAAAACTATCATAAAAATGTAATGAATACTAAATCATGAAAATATCTTAAGCATAAATAAATTTCAAAATGCAAACTAAACCACATATTAGAAAACTTTAAAGTTGAATACTAATTCCTAAAGGTCTACTCCTAATCAAAACTCTCCAAATCCATCACTCCTCGTCATCACTATCACACTCCTCGTCTAAAGCATCATCAAACTCTTGATCATCAAACTCATTCTCTTCATCCTCATCAACAAACTCAGTTTCTTCTTCCTCCTCATCTCGAACAACTACATGGGCTTTTCCTCGATCCTTGGAAGATGATACTTTAGCCTTTTTTCCTACTCTTCTAGTGTTATGTGCACTCTCTTCAACTCCAGCAGCCTTACCAACTAAACCCCATGTTAGAGTATCATTTTCAAACACGAGATCATCTTCATCCTCGTTCGACCCCTCATCATCATCCAACTTACCCATCAACCACTCATTAGATTCATCTATATCACGTAAAGAAATAGGGTCAATGCGGTCACGAGCATCATGTCGACGCTTAAGTGCTCTATTATACTTCACAAACACCAAATCATTTAACTTCTTTTGGGAAAGTTTGTTCCTTTTTTTGTTGTGAACCTGGAACACAAAATATACAGTCTTATTTACATAAAAAAACATCAGAAACAGAAATTAAGGATGAAAAAATTGCATAAGACACTTACATGTTCAAACATGCTCCAGTTACGCTCACAACCGGATGCACTACAAGTGAGACTGAGTACCTTCACAGCAAACTCAGCCAAATTTGGAGCCGAAGAACCATAACATGTCCACCACTCGGCTGTTAGAAAACAGAATATAAATAAACATCAACAAATAGTAAAAACAGCAACAAACTAAAGTATATTAACATTAACAAACAGCAATAAAATAACTTGTATTAACATTAACAAACAACCACAAACTAACCTATAAAAGGCATAAAAAAACACAGCAACAAACTAACTATAATAAAAATTAAAACAGCAACGGAATAATTACCAGGAGATTTTGTGTTGCGGTGCCTAATAGCCAAAGGAGTTCCAAACAGCTCTTGTGAATTATGATACAAGCTTAATTCACTCATTATTTTGTCTTGTACATCAAGGTCAGGAACCAACCTCATTAGGCATTCAAATAGCCCACCACATACCTCTTTATCTTTAAGGATTTTACTAGAATTTGCATAGAAGAACTCGGGGTTAAGATAATGACCAGCAGCATGCAAGGGTTGATGAAGTTGGCATTCCCATCTTCTATCTATAATCTCAAAGACTTCCTTGTACTTTTTATCGTCCTTTTCTTTGCCTTTCTTAGTAAAGGATGCTTCAATAGTTTCTTTAGCCCTATCCATCGCTTCATAAATATATCCCATTGCTGGCCTTTTCTCACCATCAACCAATCTAAGAACACGAACTAAAGGACCAAATACCTTCAATATATGCACAATACTAGTCCAAAAGCTGCCATTCAACACAGTGGACGTGGCTCTTTTACCGGCTGCCTCTTTTGCCCATTTACTACTTGTCCATTCTTCAGAAGTGAACATCATCCTCAAATTTTTCTTTTGATTATGAATGCTTTGAAGAGTCAAAAATGCAGTAGCAAACCTTGTCACACCAGGCCTAATAAGATCTCTTCCATTAGTGAAACGCCTCAACATATTCACTACACCAGATCGGACATAAATGTAGGAACTGAAGCTCACACCCATTTTCAAAGTCTTTCTCGCTTTTTCTAGCTTCCCTATATCTTCCAAGATTAGATCAATGCAATGGGCAGCACAAGGAGTCCAATATAAATTGGGTCTCTTTCTCATCAAAGCTTTACCTATAAAAGAAAAGCAAACACAAGTAAAAATCTTACTAAACTATAGAACAGAGATCAATAAAATGATAAAACATAAACATAATTTTTTTTTAATTACAATTCAGAACTAACCTGCCTTAACATTGTTAGATGCACTATCCGTGACGATTTGAACAACATTTTTGACTCCAACACGTTCCACCACGTTATCAAACAATGAAAGCATCATCTCTCCAGCCTTTGATTGTTCAGAAGCATCAATGGACTCCAAAAAAACGGTTCCACTAGGAGAATTCACCAAAAAGTTAATCAACGTCCTACTTCTCTTATCCGTCCAACCATCTGTCATTATGGAACATCCATATTTGCTCCATTCAGCTTCATAAGGCTTCATTGAATCTTTCACTTCATCAACAACTTTACGTAGAAAAGGAACCCGAACTTCATGGAAACTTGGTGCTTTCATACCAATACCATATTGCCCTATTGCTTGAACCATAACAGGGAAGCTTGGGTAATTGACAGCATTAAACGGGATTGCAGCATCATACATCCATCTAGCAATGTCCATACATGCCTTCTCCCGCAATTCTTTTTTGCAAGCATCATTTATGGTTGCTTGCTTCATCTTTGCATCCTTTCTACCTTTCACAACCTTTTCAGCACTAGGTGTAAAATACAAATCCAATAGACCCTTCTGTCTTGGCCTTTTTGGTGGCTGCTTACTTGGTTGTTGTTGTGAGCTTGGCTGCAAACCTATATCATCTTCATCTTCATCATCACCAAAAGTATCTATATCCACAAAATCTGGAATTGCTACTTTCTCAAGGGTAGATGCAGCCTTTTTCACCATGTATTCTTGAATCTCTGAATGCACATGAGGTGGACATTTGGTACAAATTTTTGAATTTCTGAACCCTCCAACAATGTGCTGTTTGGCTCGAGTTATGCCACCTTTGTTGACCTTGTTGCAAAAAATACACCTAAGATCATTCTTGTTTTTGGTGTTCGGGTCCAACAATTCGACGTATTTCCAACATGGGTCTTTGTTATTCTCGCTCACTCTTGGATTACTAGATGTTCCAGCCATGATTCAATATCTAAAAGCAAAAAAAAAAAATACAAATGAACAGAGAAATAAGATAAGTTTTATTATTATGAATAATTTAATTCATATAAGAAAAAAAGAAAATATGAGAAAGAAGAAAGAAAAGGAACCAACAATAAAAATATAGAACAGAAGAAGAGGTTTATTATAGAAGAAAGAAAGAAGATTTTTACTGCAGAGAAAGAAATAAAACACTAACAGAGAAAGATGATTTACAGAAGAAAGAAGATGTACAGAACAAAGAAGAAAATAAAAAAACTAACCGAGATAGAAGAAGAGTACCTGTTGAAGTTGAATTCCCTTTGCCTTCTTTGTTTGAATCGGTTTGATGTTTTTCTTTTCTACTAAATTTCTTCCTCTTGTTCTTCTAATAATGATTGCCGATTTGTCTCTTACTCTTCAATTCAAATGACTCTATCTCTTCCACTTCAAAGAGTCTCTTGGTCTTCTATTAAATTTAAACCGTGTACTCTCTCTCCTCTTTAATACTTTTTGTTAATAAACATGTGTGCCATAATGCCATTACAGATATTTAAAAAAAAAACTGCCCAGAACTGCCTCTAACTGCCAAGGCGCGCCTTGGTGCGCCTTTGGCAACTGCATTTGGCGCAGAATGGCGCACCAGGCGCGCGCCATGGCAATTGCGCCTCGCCATGGGCCAACCATGGCGCTATGGCCTGCGCCTGGTGCGCCATGCGCCATAGGCGCGCCTTTAATAACTATGCTACAACTGTTAAGTGAGCTCATAATATACTGTTGCAACATTGACATGTAGTAATAAAACGATTGAACATGTCACATGTGGTACACCAGACATTACCCAGCTACGTGGTACACGACACATTATCCAGCTACGAAATACGTTATGATGTAAACAACATAACATGTGCTAGTTCTAAAGGACTGATAGATTGATTTCTCCACCTGGCCATTAAAATGTTCCCATGAATGTGGAGAGGGTTTAAAGGAGATTGTAGCAAAAAACTCAATGCTACCTAGCACTAGAAGTAGAGACAAAATGGCCAATTTGTTAATCAAATTTCTACACAACATTTCAACTAATTTTATAGCATAGGCAAATCATGGGGCAAGCTGGACTAACTATATGTATATGCATTCATGAGAGTCATGCTTTAATGCAACAAGACCACATGGGATAACTAAGGCTGGATTTGGACGAGACTCAGGTTGCGCTTTACTTCAAAATAATTGAATGAGGCTCAGTGCATATAGTTTTTTGCAACCACCTCTAAAATCATGAACATGGATTAGAACTCTTATGAAAATAAATTTGACAAATATCTAAGGACTAGGTTCAATCTGAAATACACATCTCTACTAAGACTTCTGTTAAAAACAAAAACTGCCTCCCCTTTTTGCAAGCCCAATTTCTTTTTATAAATTGAAACTAAAAGCTTAAATTCAAATATTTCAGTCTCAGATGCCACTGTTTCTAGATGGATAAAGACAACACCAGTTTCAATGACTGTAACGTGTGAATGAAGCTCATAATCTCATACCTTTCAGCATTTGATTGGACTGCATTAACATCAAGACTGTCATTTCCATTTGGTTGTAAGCAAGGAACTAATATCTGAACAATCTCAGTAGAAGGTCCGCTAACAAAGAAAGAATCATATACATGTTTCTTTGCTGAAATGGGGAAACAAGCTAACCAATTGGAAGCAACATCTGCATGCAAAAACATTTGTTATATGGACAATAATGATCATCACAACAAAACTCTCCGCATAAATACCTATATTAGGGAACAAAGCAGCAGCAATGATATTATGCATAAAACATCCGAGACTTACATTTGCAAAAATCAATTACCAATTGGAGCATTATACTAAGTGTAAATTGTGAAAACCGCAAATAAATATAGCCAAATGAAACACAATAGACTTTTATGACTAGTAACTTTGTAATGCAACCTTACTATGAAGGCATCGGTGAAGTAATAAACTTGGTATTTGCAAACTAGAATACAAATTAACCATTAATTATGCCAAAAAGAAGAATTTGTGATATGGTCAAAAGAGATGAGTAACATATTGGATTACCGAGCAACAAAGTCCGAGCTAGCGTTGGAAATGCAGCTCCACGGAAGAAAGCTTCCCACCAGTCGCCTCTCTCGTCTGCAGAAGGAGCCTTAGCGACAAGGACCTGGTCTCTGAAATCCTCGTCCAGACTACCTTCAAAACCAGATTATAAAAAACAAAAGTAAAGCACCTACCATATTAACATGAATTTTGATGGAAGAACAAAGCCAAGAAGGAGAAAAGAGTGGTTTTTTTTATAGCGACCTGAGATTACCGAGGAGTTTATAGGAAATAGAAGGACAGCAAGGGAGTGAAGAGCGCAGATCACTTGGCTCATTTGTTTGGCAACTTTTATTCCTGAGATTACTTCTCCTACCTTCTCGAGTACTTTGCCCTCAACCACTCTCTTCCTTCTCTTTGATTCCTCCTCCATTTTCTCCTTCCTGTATAGGCTTTCTTGCTGTAAAATTCAAACAGGAGTTGATTTTGACGATTATTCACTTGCAGTTACGGAACCAAAGTTTCGCTGCACTGCCAGGACATTGATATACTTTCCGCCGGAAGCGATGTTGAAGGAGAGGGCGTGATACGGTGTCGTTTGAATGTTATATGCGAAGCTTATTTCTAAATATTAGTGCTCCAAACGACACCGTTTCATTAGTTCTATATTCCTTTTCTTCGTCTCCTCACTTTGGGGTTTTAGCACTGGTAACTCTCTCTATCCCCCAAGATGGCAACGGCAATGGTTTCTGAGTCCAAAAAGCAACCGCGGCCGGGGCGGGGTGGATTCCAAGCCCATGGCCTGACTGAAGAGGAAGCTCGTGTACGAGCCATAGCAGAAATTGTCAATTCCATGGTGGAACTCTCGCAGAAGAACCAAACTGTCGATCTCAATGCTATTAAATCAGCAGCCTGCCGCAAGTACGGCCTTGCACGAGCACCTAAACTCGTGGAGATGATCGCGGCACTGCCGGATTCCGAACGCGAGTCGCTACTTCCCAAGCTTCGAGCAAAGCCAGTACGTACGGCCTCAGGAATTGCAGTTGTGGCCGTTATGTCGAAGCCGCACCGGTGCCCCCATATTGCTACAACGGGAAATATATGCGTTTATTGCCCTGGTGGACCGGATTCAGATTTTGAGTACAGTACTCAGTCCTATACTGGTTACGAACCTACTAGCATGCGCGCAATTCGTGCCAGGTAGCTTTTATAGGCGATTGACTGAATTGTTTCAGTTAACAAATTCATGTATATCTGTTTTTATTAGACTATAGTACTGCTATCCTTGTCTGTTAGGAGCAATATATCATTCAAATACTTGTCATTTTAACTCCACACGAATGAAGCTATAGTGCTTCTGTATCTTTAATTAAACTTGTTTACTTTAGTGGCTATTTCCAAATCTATACATAATACTGACCATGAGATGTCAGATATCAAGTGTATCTAACTATGAATTCATATATAGAACTGATTTTGAAAATAGGATTACTGAAAGGAAACTCTGTTGTTTTTCATATGTGAGAACGACCAGCCATGAAATACTGGCAGTATATTGCTTTGTCCATAATTCAGCAATTGTAAAGGTTTGACTTGTCTACTTTCTTCTGAACTGCTAATTGCAGTTGTTTTTTCGGGTACTTAGTTGTTCATATTATTAGGAAGTTAATTTTTCCTATGACAATAGTTGCATTTTGTTTGCCTTTGCTGGTTCCAGATATAACCCATATGTCCAGGCTAGAAGCAGGATTGATCAGCTTAAGCGATTGGGTCACAGTGCAGATAAGGTCTTCTTTATTTGCACTTTATTTTTCTGAAATGACTGCTTTTGCACATAAGCACCTCTCTATTCTTCTGATTTAACTGTGCATGTGTTTTCAGGTCGAGTTCATATTGATGGGTGGTACCTTCATGTCATTGCCAGCAGATTACCGTGATTACTTCATAAGGAATCTTCATGATGCATTGTCAGGGCACACTTCTTCCAATGTTGAAGAGGCAGTTGCCTATTCTGAGCATGGTACAGTGAAGTGTATTGGAATGACAATTGAGACGTAAGTATATTGAATGAATCTGTGTGATGGAGTTTATAATTTTGTCATCCTATTTCTAGGTCGAATGTTGTTTGAGGTTGATTTTGGGACTGTTACAAATGCGAAAATAATACTCTGAGAGTCTGGTGTGAAATTATTCATCTGACCTTCCAATAGTAGATCAATATTTCCCAGAATTTGTTATTTCATTTATTTAGGTGATAATTCATGGTTGTTATAGAAAATTCAGATGCTCTGCTGTTGTTGGTAATATATTTTATTTTTGATTGATGTTTTTCACACTTACAGGAGCCTATCTGGTATGTATTGTCTAATGTCTACAAATTATTGCATTTTCTTGTTAAAATTTTCATGCATATTTCATATTTGAAAATGCATTTTTTGGCCCTTGAACTTATTGATTTTTTTTTTTTTTTTTGTACTGAGAACCCCTTAAGTTTAGCAACGATAGAAGTAGGGAGACAGGGACAATCACCCTAGGTGGGAGAGTTGTTCAGGTCTCGGAGTGCTTCTGGTATTTAGGATCTATTATCCAAACGGATGGAGAAGTAGATGGAGATGTTGCTCATAGGATTAAATCTGGTTGGGCGAAGTAGAAGAGTGTTACGGGTTTCCTTTGTGATCCCGGCATGCCTAATAGATTGAAGGGAAAATTCTACCGCACGGCAATCAGACCAGCATTGTTATATGGTACGGAGTGTTGGGCAGTGAAACACTGTCGATGCGTATGTTGAGATGGATGTGTGGTCATACCAGAAAGGATAGGGTGAGTAATGAAATAATTAGTACAAAAGTAGGAGTTACATCTATTGAGAATAAAATGAGGGAAAACCGATTAAGGTGGTTTGGCCATGTAAGACGAAGAGCGCTTGATGCGCCGGTTAGGAGGACTGAAGAGTGGCAAAAGGATGTAGTGGTGAGGGGTAGGGGTAGACCTAAGCAAACTTGGAGGGTGATCGAGAGTGATATGAGTTTATTAGGGATTGATGAGAATATGGTAGTGGATAGGACGGAGTGGAGGGAGAGAATTTGTGTCGCTGACACGACTTGATTGCACGGTTTCATATGATGGTTCATGTTAGCCGACCCCGAATCATTTCGGGATTAAGGCTTTGTTGTTGTTGTTGTTGTTGTGTACTGAGAACCCCTTAACTGAATTTTGTGGAAGAAGTCCTCGATTTGTTACCTTCAAAATCATTAATGTTGGGTTAATTTGAACTTAAAAAGTGTATAGAACACATATTCATTTGAGGAGCTCAATAGCATATGGCCAAAAAGATTAAGGGGGGAAATGTGTTTTTCCTTCATATTTATTAAAAGATGTTTTGTTTACTTCGTTTTATTTGCAGGAGGCCAGATTATTGTCTTGGACCTCATTTGCGTCAAATGCTTTCTTATGGATGTACAAGATTGGAGATTGGAGTTCAAAGCACATATGAGGATGTTGCTCGCGATACTAATAGAGGACATACAGTAGCCGCTGTGGCTGATTGTTTTGCCTTGGCAAAAGATGCTGGTTTCAAGGTAGGCTAATGCCTTATTATTTGGGGAATTGGTGTCTTGCACTTCATTTGGTCCTGTGTATGTGTGTAGTATGGGTTCCAGGTCTTTAGCTGGTTTTAGATGCACAATAAAGTTACTTTATCATTAGCATTCCGCTCTGAAGCACGGACACGCCGGCGACCCAACGTATCGCGTGTCCGATACGTTTCCGTGTCGGAAACGCCTAGGACACGGTGTCGGGGCCGTTTCTGTAATATCGGAAAGTTGGACACGCGTATCAGTGAAGGATACGCGTGTCCCAGAAAAAAAAAAACACTCCGATTCTTCAAATCTGAAAAAACATCCGTTCAACTCCAAAGTAATTCTTCAATCATCGATTCTTATTCCAAATAGATTTGGAGAGCCAGAAACTCCAAAGGACAGGGGGAATTAATGCCATTAATACAAAAACTCTCAAACTTCTCCATCCGCTAAATAGGTTTTTAGTGTTAAGGAGTAAAGCTTTTATTATGTTTAGTTAAGAGTTTTATAATTTCGTTTATATGTTTTTATTTAGTTATATTACAAAAAATCATATATAAAAAATATATTTTTAATATTTATAAATGTGCCCCAATATTTTTAATATTTACACGTGTCCCCCACGTATCCGTGTCCTGTGTTTTATAGAAATGACGTTTCCCGTATCCATATCCGTGTCGGATACCGTATCCATATCCGTGTCCGGGCAACATAGGCATTCCGGTCTTTATGCTTATGATGCCCATCTCTGTTGTCATCAGATACTTTGATGTTTTTGTTAACCACAGGTTTATCACTTTGCTGTAGGTTGTTGCTCATATGATGCCTGATCTTCCTAATGTTGGGGTTGAGAGGGACATGGAAAGCTTCAGAGAGTTCTTTGAGAGTCCTTCTTTTAGAGCAGATGGACTCAAAATTTACCCTACTCTTGTTATTCGTGGAACTGGGCTTTATGAGCTCTGGAAAACTGGCAGGTTATCAATTTTTATTACTGTTTTTTCCTCTCTCTGATGTTGAAAAGAAAAAATTTAATAGGAAGCTAATTTTGTTGAATATCCTAGTTTGAAATTATTTTGGCCCCTTCTGCCCTAATATGTTTGATGGATCATGACAACATCTCAGTTGCATTTACAACTATGCATCTTTTTGCAACCCGTGTTGTTTTTGCGGATGTTGGAATGTATGTGATAGATTTTGCAGATTTAGGGGCATATGTGATAATTCAATCATTAACCCTTGTGAAAGAAAACGTTATTTCGGAAAGGTCTTATTTCGAAGTTAGTAGTTGTAAAATTCAGAGTTGAAGCATGATGATATTTACTCCTGATTGCAGGTATAGAAACTATCCACCTGAACAACTTGTAGATATAGTAGCAAGGATCCTAGCTATGGTACCCCCATGGACACGTGTTTATAGAGTTCAGCGGGATATCCCAATGCCTCTGGTTACATCTGGAGTTGAGAAAGGAAATCTTAGGGAGCTAGCTTTAGCTCGGATGGATGACTTAGGCTTAAAATGCCGTGATGTCCGTACACGTGAGGCTGGAATCCAGGTTAGCAAATGGAAATATTGCATCAATTGTCAAGAATCATTAAATTGTTTGGAAGAAGTTCAGGTCCTGACAGCTTCCATTAAAAAATATAGGATATTCATCACCAAATCAAGCCAGAAGAAGTTGAGCTTGTTCGTCGTGATTATACAGCAAATGAAGGGTGGGAGACATTTCTTTCATATGAGGACACGCGGCAGGTATCCGAGACATCTTTTTTGCATGCATGTTATTTTGTGATGGGTAGGGGCATGGGTACATGAATAGCTTAAAAACAGTGCCACTTAAGAGCAATTAACTACTTCTATCCAAAAAAAAAAAAAAAAAAAAAAACAATTTAACTATTGGAATGAAATTCAGAGGCATGACAGGGTTTTTAGGGATC
The DNA here is from genome assembly GCF_963576675.1 of Euphorbia lathyris. Taxonomy (NCBI): domain Eukaryota; kingdom Viridiplantae; phylum Streptophyta; class Magnoliopsida; order Malpighiales; family Euphorbiaceae; genus Euphorbia; species Euphorbia lathyris. Next base: position 39,643,156 of record NC_088910.1, read on the forward strand.
CACTTATAATCGGTCATTTATTGTATTTATCAGTGTTAATTGGCATTACTCTACACTATAATTTACTTAAAGCGCGCTTCATAATCTAAAGACCATAGTACTGTGGTTCCTTTCTGTTGTTAGCCTGTGATGTTTTCAGATGTTAGCCTGTTAGAGAAGCTTTTACTTGCTGAAATTAAAATGAAATTTTGTTCAACTCTGTTGGTTGCAGGATATTCTTGTTGGATTATTACGGTTGAGAAAATGTGGGAAGAATGTTACTTGTCCTGAGCTCATGGGGAAGTGCTCTATTGTTCGTGAGCTCCACGTCTATGGAACTGCAGTTCCTGTACATGGGCGTGATGCAGACAAGTTACAGCACCAGGTAATCAGTAGTATTCTTCCTAAGTAAGAATAATGTAATTGGAAGAAGGTATAGAGAGATTTATCAGAGGCCAGAGTCTTCTCTCTCTATCTCTTCCCTTGTTCATACCAATTATTCATACAATGGAATCTGTTGCGCGTATCGACTGGAAATGGGTTTCTCATTTCCTGATTTGAGTCTTCCCTCCATTCATCCTTTTCTTTGTCATGGCAGGGTTATGGGACACTATTAATGGAAGAGGCAGAGCGGATTGCTCGTTGGGAGCATCGATCAGCTAAGGTAGCTGTGATTTCAGGCGTGGGAACCCGACATTATTATAGGAAATTGGGGTATGAGCTTGAAGGTCCTTATATGGTGAAATGTCTTGCTTGACTATAAACCTAATATATGTCAAATAACACAATTTTGTAACTTTATAATTGATTGTATGATTCAGTTTGTTAGTTAACTTGTACTTCTTCTCTTCATTTTTAAGAAAAAAATATCCAGCTTATTGAAATAGATTTATCTACTTTTAAATTTAACTAAAGTGATTTAATATATAAATTTAGAATAATTGTAATGAAATCTAAATAAGATCGTAAGAATTAGATATAAATATCAAAAGAATAATAAGAAGTTTGTACTCCAGTTTTCAGAATTCAAAATCTCTTGCCAAATTGTTTACAAACAAATCTTAATTGAGGAAGAAAATCTTTATAAAAGAAAAGGGGGAAAGAATATTTATTTACGGAATAAGGAATGCGAAGGAACCATAATGAAAATAAATGAGTATCCAGTTTGGTGCAATTGCTAAGGTGTAAAAATATCTCTAACATATTCAGGAGTAATTTTACCTTTAATGTCTAAAATGATGCAATTTTACCACTAATGTTACAACTAAGAGCAATTTTATCTTAACGTTGGTGGGGTGTTTTATCTCTAATATTGGCAAGTTGGGGTCGATTACAGACATTATTATAAAACACATATTTTGTTTCTTATTCTGCACCAATTGTATATCGGTTCGTTTAAAAAAAAAATTCATATTTTTTGTAATATTTATAAAATGATAAAGTGACTCGCATACGGATAACAAGATTTATGACCTAGTAGATAGTTTGATAAAATATTTCTCAAATTAACCAAACTTATCAAAATTATGGGTAAAATTTACTTTTAACTGTCAAAGTTAGAGGTAAAATTACATAATTTTAGACGTTAGGGATAAAATTGCTCATGCCCGTAAATGTTTAAGTTATTTTAACACCTAGTCTCCTCAAATTGTGCATCTCTACATAGGCTATTATTTATTTGTCTTATCCCACATTGGTCAGGAAGCAAATATAATCATCCGGATGCACTTATATATGGATAATGAAGGTAATTAGGTTAAACAGGAAGCCATGTGGTAAGCACAAAGCGAACTATTCTTTCGCCTTTTACTAAAGAATACCGTGTGGTTGCCACTATTAGTGGCATACGTTTATTTTTGGAAGTTCCTCTCTTAATAGGATGGGACTTTATCAATTTTAGTTCCAAAAGTTTACTAAGTAATTGAGTTTCGTTTGTTGCCTTGAAAAACTATGGATTTACAAATTATTCCCTTATAATTTAATAAGGGAGGAAAGATTATCTTAGGGTATTATACCGCTCCCAGTTTACTTATTGCTGTCTTTTTTTTTTTTACAATATTTACCCTTTTCATGTTTTTAAACAAAAACTCTGAAAATTCTCTCTATTCGGAAATGGATAATTAACATTTTTAAAAATATTTATTATTTTTACACGAACCTTGCCTGGACGGGAGAAAATCCCGCCTGCCCTTCATCTGCCTGTCGGCCCCCTTACGGGGGCCGAAATTGATTTTTTTCTATATTTCACATTTTAACGCGTTTGAAGTGCATTTTTAACAATTTTTATGAATTACATTTATTTGCAGGTGCCATTAGAAGATTGGCTTGGTGACGGGATCAATTAAAGTAACCATTTCATTACGGGCATAATTTTCCAAACAAGTTCTCAAGTTATTGAGTTGGCTAAAAACATTGCAATTCAACATGGTTTCAAGGTTATTATTGCTTCGCACAAAAGCAGAAACTTTTGAGATGTTCACGTGATGAACGGTATAAAGGAATTATGAAAAGTTATGAAAAGCTTTTGAGATCCTCTCGACTGCGGGATGATCTGAGTCATCCGCGTCCATAGCGACATCATCTTCCTCATCAGCTTTAATGTGTTGACGTTGTGCCACGTGCGCTCTCTGTGCGTCCACCATCAGCCTCTCTGCGTCCCGGCTCCTCTGAGCAGAGGCAGTGATGCCACGTCTGGTAGTCTGCTGCTGTCCGAAACTACCTCCAACTTTAGAATTCTGAAAAATGATAAACCAATTGAATAACGTCAATTCTTATTTACTCTAATTGAAATCTGTTTATAAATCCTAAGCATTTCCGTTATTATCTACTCCAATCCGATTAGTAATTTGTCTAATTGAGTTACGTTCTTATTTACTATCAATTTCAATACTTACGTCAATTAATGATAGATAAATACAAATTTAACGTCAAAAAAGCAATCAGGCATTTCGGTAACTCGGTGTAGGTTTTTTTTCAATTTCAGGACCCTAAAGGAAGCCCGACCAAAAATATAGCAAAAAAATTGAATATGGCCTCCCGTAAAGGGAGGTGGGAGTTTCACTCACCAGTCCTTTGGGCGAGCGGATGGGATGATCATCCGCCTACCCTTCCGACGGACAAGATGTTCATCCGTCTAGGCAAAGTTGAACGAATTCCGTCTCCAAATCCGGAGAAGGAATCGATTCAAATTTTTCCAAAAAAACGTACCGGAGGAAACATTAGTCATTTTCCTTTATCGTGTCCGTCAGCCATGATTGTTGTTCGGGTTTGTTATTTTGGAAGAAATTAGAAAGCGAATGAGAATTTTTGTTAGAAATAAATGACAAGGGTAAAAAAGTTTAAAAGGAGACTGTGATAAGTAATTAGGGGGTGGTACTAAAAAACATTATACAGTAAAACCTCTATAAATTAATAATGTCGGGATCATGAAATTTTATTAATTTATAGAGATATTAATTTAGTGAACTGGTCCAAATCGAGACCAGAAGAAATTATTATTCTAAAGAGATTATTAATTTATAAAGATTTTACTATAGAAACAATATGAAAATATATATTATAAATTCAGCTATCAACTATACTACCTCTTAAAAGAAACAAAAAAAAACAAAAAAAAAGCCTAACATAATTTTATATTTCACCGACTTTCTAAACTTATATATAAAAGTAGTTTAACTCCTTAAACTTTATAAACATTTCAACAGCTCTCTAAATTTGCTTATTTTGTATCAACTAAATACAAAAACTTATTAAACCTAAATTCTAAAAATGCATCTTCATTTATCGTGTAATTTTTTTCTTCTCTTACCTTTGAATCTATAAGAGTTAGTATTGTAGATTCGAGAGATCGAATGGATGAGGATCGAGAGTTAGTATTATGGTTTTTGTATTTAGTTGTTACAAATAAGCAAGTTTAGAGAACTAAACTACTTTTATGGACAAATTTAGGGAGTTGATGATATAAAATAAGTAAGTTTAGAAAACTGGTAAAACACTAATAAAGTTTAAGGAACCAATCTACATTTATGAACAAATTCATGAAACTGATGATGTATTAGGCCAAGAAAACTATGCATACTATATGATCATCTGTCACAATACTATATGATCACCCCTCAATATGTTAAAATGATTATGAAATAAAGATAATGACAAAAGATATGTTAGGATGATCACCCGTTATAAAAAAAGATATGTTAAAATGATCACCATCACAAAATAAATTAAAAATTAATTACACATATCTATGTCAAAATGATAAGATGATTACTCGTCGCAAAATAAAATTTTGAAAGAATTGAAATAATAAATGTAAATAATTATTTTATTAATCATTATTTTTAAAATCGTAAAATGTATAGTAGCCCATCAAATTCAGTTAACCTAATTTTCGATTTGATTCCGATTTGGTTTTTTGTTTTCTCGATTTTTTGAATTTTGTCCCTAGATATTATATGACCAAGGAATTATAAAAATCAGGGAATGATCATTTGTTCTATTGTTTGTGACAGATTTTTCAAATATCAATTATACATAATATAATTATAACCATTCATTAGAATACAAACAAGTCTATCATATATAAGTTAATCATAAACGAATACTGAATTAGAAAGAAGTCAATTAGATATAAGTTAATTAGAAGAAGAAAAAAAAGATTAAAGTATCTAAATATTGAAAAAAAAACAATTGAAGTGTCTAAATATTGAAAAAAAAAAGTGTCAAAGAAATATCTAAATATTTACAAAAATTGTCAAAATTTTACTCTATTAGTAACTATCAAAATGTACGAAACGGTTTCCGTTTATCGGCAAACTTTTTTTAAAAGACCAAAATGACAGTCAAATAATTATCAAACCATTATGTTCAAATTTTCCATTATATAATGATAGATTTGATTTTCCGTGGACGCATTAGCGGTAAATTTTTATAATTTCGTATATTAAGGGTAAATCTACATTTCTTAAAAAAAATGATAAGGAGAAATTTGGACCTTATTCCTAAAACTACTACAGTTATATAAAATCGTATTCCGGATCACTTTCCAAGCAAAGTCATATTTAAGGGTGTCAAAATGGATTGACGGATCACAAATGGGTCGTAATCAAAATTCAAAGTACAATAGAATTATACTATTTATAGTTAAGTTCAACGGTTTACTAATGGGTTAACGAGTCAATTCGTTTATTGTAGGGTTAATCGCATTTATCAATTTATGATTTGAACCCACTACGTCTCAACCCTAATTTATTTAATTTGCAGATTACGTGAATTGTGTGATCAGTGACTGACCAAATATATTTAGTCAATCTGTTAGATAAAGGCTTATTAAATTTGCAAGATGAAAACTAAAATCATCCTAAAATACGAGATATGCTTGGGTTGCAATTATAATGTTTAATTTTAATAGAAGATTAGTGGATTACAAGTTATTTCATTAGTTGAAATGTTTAGGTTGGTTATGAGATTGACTTAGAAATGGCCAATTTAGGGTAAATGCTTTCTCAGATGAGATTTTAACTTAAAAATACATAACTTCCAATTATTTATGATCTAATAGCTCTTTTAAAGTAACATACATTTCAAAACGCTTCATTCAATATACATTTTAAAATAATACATTAAATAATATAACATTTCAATGCTTACTAAACTTTACATAATTGGGTAATATAATATTTCAAATTTTACATAACACATTTGCTTCATTTATAAAGTAATATAACATTTCAATGCTTACTGTACTTTACATCTCAACGTGGACACTAAACTTGGTTAAATATATACCTTTTCATCTTTCCAGATTATTTTTTATTCTACTTTACACGAGTTTAGAAGGTTGATCATATCATTTTAAATAAGTTCAAAGAGCTAAGAAAACACTATGTAATTTTAAAAGACCAATCGATTTTGCTCAGTCAAGTCCAGAGGACTCTGAATGTACTATTTCATGTATTTTTTGTTAGTTTTTTCTTAATGTATTAATTTTAAAACAGAAATCTACAATCAATCTATTCAAATGATATTATTAAAGCTAAAAACACAGCTGCCTTCACGAATCTTTTATTTCATTTTGATTTCTATAGTTGTTCAACATAATAAAATACACATAATTAAGCCATATAATTTTTAAAGATTAGATCTCTAATCTTTAGTTTTTATACACAATGAGTCTTTCACTACAAACTTGACTAAATGAGACGTTATTGAGGAGTTTAATGTGTATAAAAAATGGTCCAAACACTTAATCGGAAATAATAAATAAAAAGTTTAGTTGTGAAATTTAGCCATTAAAATCAAATTTAACAAACATATTTAATCTTGTAATCTACAACTACAACAGTAAAAAAAAAAAAGAAGAGGGTTGACATTCTTAAAGGAAAACTCAATCAATATAGACACAGACACGAGCTTTTTATAGATAGATACACACAGATAAAGATATATTCAAAATTAAATAACTTTATCATCGATCAAACAAAATTAAATAGCAGATTTTTTTCAAATCATTTTATTTTTTGTTACGAGGAGGGGCTATGCCCCGAGCAAGAAGAAAAAGTAAAAAAAAGCAAAAGAACTAAGAACCCAAAGACTAGGAGTCTGAACGCACTATGCACGTCATACAGGTCCCTCTAGAATCAGCACTTAAGGACTGAGAAGTTTGTCATCCAATCGGCTGATCGGTTCCCTTCCCTATAAGTATGAATCAGCCTCACTTGGCAGTCCGGTGCAATAATCTCACAGCTCTTCTCTAAACGTCTGTGAGCATTCAGTAATACGGGCCTGCAGGAAACTATATTTCTCCTGAGGGAAAGGTGAAGTTGGAGAAACATAAAATAAACCTAGTATTCCGTATTTGAGTAGGGGATTCTGATCATCGTCTGTCTCCCGAGGCAGGGCAACATTCTTCGCCTTCAATGAACTTTCTGCAATCTCAAGTGCCCCTCCCTGGATAACTACTAATTTAGAGGTATCTCATATCAGCATGAAGATAGCCATCTAACACAAAAAAAAAAAAAAAAAAAAAAAAAAAAAAAAAAACTTGGCTTGATAGGATAACTACTAATTTAGAGCATACTGCAAACCACATACATGGATTGACAACATGCTAATTTAGAGCAAGAGCTAAAAGACAATATTGAACTTCATCTTCAGAGTTGATTGCTTACCATATATATAGCACTCTTCAACTATGTTAAGTGCCCATGATCGAGACCACTCAAGGCCTTTGGAGACTTCAAGTAAGGATATATCCTGAAACCAGCATAATAACTAGCTAGTAAGGATACTGTGATGAGAGTGCAGTTGCTGCTCTATGTCGTGCTGCTTTGTCAGGAATAGATACAACTTGCTGGAGCTGTGCGTGCGTTTGTATAATCTATAAGTGCCTATAGATTTGGACGAGACTCAGGTTTGGGCTTTACTTTAAAATAATTGAATGAGGCTCAGTGCATGCATATAGATTTTTGCTAAAACCATGAACATGGATGACAACAACTCTTAGGAAAATAAATGTTCAATCTGAAATACACATCTCTAACTAAGACTTGGGTTTTGCAAATCCAATTCCAATTTACAAATTGAAACTAAAAGCTTACATTCAAATATATTTCAGTCTCAGATGCCACTGTTCCTATATGGATAAAGACAGTCTATAACATGTGAATGAAGCTCATAATCTTATATTGGATTGTCATTTCCATTTGGTTGTAAGCAAGGAACTAATATCTGAATAACCTCAGTAGATATTTATTAAAGTTAAATTAGTCTGCTGTCATCAGTTTGTTAATAATGTGCCCCTAGAGCCGACCTTGACTAAGGGAGACGTTATTGAGGAGTTCAATCAAATGTGTATAAAAACTGGCTCAACTAACGTATTTAATCTTGAACAATTCCCTAAAGGAATTGCAATCTACGACTACAACTAGGATTAACTAAAGACCATTCTTCTAATGTGCTAGAGATATATGCCAGATCTCTGAGGCGTTAGATTCTAGCGCCCTGGAAGCATGGAGATAGCCATCTCAGCATGAAGATAGCCATCTAACACACACAAAAAAAAATATACAGCTCAATAATGACCCCGTTTTCATTGCAAAAAAAGGAAAACTAGTATTAACTGCTAATTTAGAGCATATGGCAAATCACAGGGATTATATACTCAAAAACATATATAGACTAGAGCAAGAGTTAAAAGACAATATTGAACTTCAATTTTATGGAATGTGAGAGTTGATTGCTTACCATATAGCACTCTTTATCTACATGAGATGAGACTCAACTATGCTAATAGCCCATGATCTAATCCACTCAAGCTGTCCAGACATTTTTTCTACTGAATAGGGATCTTTAATAGCTTCCATCATCCCCAGCCAAAATTGAGTTCTTCTGTTACTGGGCGTATACCTGATGATAAACACCACCGAACATCTCCAAGAACCGGAGGGACTAATTCACCTAGAAGCACATCTGTAAACATGAAAGCGAATTGTTTATTAAAAAAATCCACCATTTTCAACTAAGCAGAGAAGAAGTAACCTAAACCTAAAAAAAAAAGGGGGTTAACTGGTCGCTGGTTTGTGAAGCCAGCCCGCGAACCCTCCACTCCTAAAAGCGAAACGGCATCCGGATATCTACCCACGCAAACCCAACCTGGTGAGCTGGGTCATACATACCATCACAGTGTTGCCTCCACTGGGATGACAGACTTGCGTTGCTAAGCCCGGCGATAGGAATGTATTGCGATATAGATATAGGTTATAAAGTATAAAATAAATCTATAATAAACAGATGTGGGATAGAAAACACTAAACTGGTGAGATGAGATGAGATGAACTTACAGATCTTCATCCATGGGCAAAACACTGAGTCGATTACGTCTTCAACTGAGCTTTTCTACTTCAGCTGAGCTTTTCTTCTTCTTCTTCTGATCTAGTAGCATCTCATCATATTCTTCTTCTTCTGGAAATGGAAATGGAAATTGGGAAGAGAAAGAGATCGAAAGTTTCTTCTAAAGTCCTAGAAAGAAATGAACCAACTTCTTTAATGGTGGGGTGGAGTCTGTCTGGCAACATTTCATTTTTCTAGTATTTGTTAAGGTTGGGGTAGAGTCTGGCATCTATTCTTATTTTAATTTAATGGCTCTATTTTTTTCTAATCTTCTACTTAACAAATCATTAAACCCCATTTTTCTTTTTTTATCCATGAAAATGGATTCATGTATTCAACCAAACAAAATTCAATTGATTTTTTCATATCTGAATTTCAATTGATTTTTTTTTTTAGTTAAATTGAAATTCTCACCAATCACTCACTCACGGTATACGAGACAAACTCAACACGAAAATCGTGACCAAACTTAATTGAACAACCTCGATTATAATGTTCATGAACACGCTCGTGAACAAGTTTGGTTCAATTATTATTTTAATAATAATATTTCTATAAAGGGATCGAAATGTAAAACAATGTAATTACTATGCATTTTATAACGAGCTAAGCATGAGTAGATCAAAGCTCGGCTCGATAACATCTCTAGAGCGAAGCAAGAAAACCAAATAAAACCTTTATAGAATAATTTAATCTTGTAGATTTCAAAAGTATGCATTTTTGTGTTAAAAAAAATTCAAATTAGTAGAATTATCGTGTTCTTCATTAGCGAAGTTCATGAACCAAATTAATGAGCTCGTTAACAAGCTCTCGTACAGTTCGTAAGCAGCTCTCGAACAAAATTTTGACCTCGAGCTCGTCAATTTTATGACGATCTGAGCATGAGTAGACCAAAGCTCGGCTCGACTTAACTCAATAACAGCTCTAGAACGAAGCAAGAAAAACAGTTTTTTCCAACAATAAACAGCAAACCATAACAGCAACAGCAAACCGTAACAGTAACAGCAAACAATAGGTAAAACAAACGGGCCCTAAATCTCCCTCAAAACTTACTTTTTATTGACTTCCTCCAATCGAACCGAAGGAAGTTTACTTCTTCAACTCTTACTTTCATCTAGCTTTCAATTGTTGACAATTTTAGCTTAATTAGAGACTTAAGTCCCGTTTGTTTGGGGGAAAATATTGTGTTCTGGAAAATTTTATGCAGGGAAAATATTGTGCAGGAAAATAAAATATTTTTCAGTGTTTGACAACAACACTGGAAAATATTTTTCAGCGTTTGGCTACAACGCTGGAAAATATTTTCCACCACTAAAAACGTGAAAAAACACAAAAAAAAAACGTGAAAATTTATTAAAAACACGAAAAGTGGAAAAATGCGAAAATCACGAAAAGTAAAAAAATATTTAAAAACATGGAAAAAGTGGAAAAACACGAAAAATGTGAAAAAAAATTAATGTTAAAAACACGAAAAACATTTTTTCACATTTTAGCATGTTTTGTACGTTTTCTCGTGTTATTAACGTTATTGTGTTTTTTTGCATTTTTTCGTGTTTTCACGTTTAGTTTTTCAGTTTTTCCTTTTTCACGTTTTTTATTTTTCTCACTTTGTTACTTTTTCGTGTTATTCACGTTTTCATGTTATTCGTATTTTTCATGTTTTTGTGTTTTTTACTTTTTCGTGTTTTGTTTGCAGTTTTCGTCTTTTCATGTTTTTCGTATTTTTCATGTTTTTGTGTTTTTTACTTTTTCGTGTTTTGTTTGTATTTTTCGTCTTTTCATGTTTATCGCATTTTTTACTTATTGTCACGTTTTTGTGTTTTAGCATTTTTCGCGTTTTCGTGTTTTTCGTATTTTTCACGTTTTTGTATAATTCGCGTTTTCTCACTTTTTCGCGTTTTTCATGTTTTGTGCTTTTTCAAGTGTTTGCTTTTTTGTGTGTTTTTGTGTTTTTCACGTTTGTTCACCTTTTCATGTTTTTGCGGGTTTTTTGTCATATTCTCGTGTTTTGTAACGTTATCACGTTATTCATGTTTTTTCGTGTTTCATATTTTAGTATTTTTACATTTTTTAACGTTTTTCTCATTTTTCTCTAAACGCGAATATTTTGGGGAAAATGTTTTACCATTTTCCCTTATTTCTTCCTTCATTTTCTATTGACTTGCCACTTATTTTCCTTTGACTTATTTTCCTGCCCAAACAAATACTGGAAAATTGGAAAAATATTTTCCTGCAGAATATTTTCCCCCAAACAAACGGGGCCTTAGAGAGTGTTTGGTTACCTACTTTTCACTTCATATTTGCCTTTTCAATTTAAAAGACAGAGTTTGATGTGTTTGGTTAGACACTTGTTGTTTGCCTTTTACAAAACACAAGAAATCCTTACTTTTTGGAAAAGTAGCCTTTTCGAAAGGTAAACAGTAAACATGAGCTAGAACCAGTAAACAGCAAGTAGCCAAACAGACCCTTAATCACATGTTCAATAATGGATTTGGAATTAGTTGAGTGAATCAACCAACTTTAATCATAAAGACAAATAATTCTACTCAAATTCCAGTTGTGATGCATAAAATTTTGACCCATTTTTGGACCTGTTACAGTTCGAATTTTGAAATATGGTCTTCTACAAAGTCGAAGGGATATGCCTTTGCTTTTCACAGAAATTTGAATCACCTCAATACGAATTTGTACGTGAAAGTTATGCTCTGATTGCGAAAGGACATCAAATTTGAAAAGGTTATGTGGATTATAATTTATTTCACTTGATTTTTAATGCGAAAACACCTAAAAGCTATGAAATAATATAAATGAGTCCCAAAACATAAATTAACAAATAATTAAAAAAAATTAACGTAAAACTAAAATGTGAATGCATGAATTTAATTCTGAAAATAATAAAAAAAAAGATACAAATGCAACCTAACACCCTACTGATTATATTTGCAACAACTTTTCCGCATAAGGAAAAATGTTTTTTTTTGAAAGAGGAAAAATATTTAAATAGAGATAATGAAAAATAGACACAAAAATAATATATGGATATATACTCATCCTTTTATTTGTTTTAGAATTTGTTTGAGTTTAAAATTTAATTAGATCAAAAAACGAAAGAAAATGAAGTTTTCGGCCATGTCTTGTTCCTTGTAACAAGTTTGCTCTGTCTTGTTCCTTGTAACAAGGTTTAATTTCTGTAAATCAATGGCATCTTCAAGTTCAATCGAGGCTGACTATGCGAATCTGAGTCTGGCAGAAGAGGAGAATGGAGGAATGACCGTGGGTGAGGAGGATCTTCGTACGAAACGGCTGGACTTCCGTTGGTGTTTAGCAGGGAGGTTTCTCTCGGATAAAATTGTTGATTTTCCGGCTATGAAGGACCTTATGGCTGCACTCTGGAAACCAGGGAAGGGAGTATATATCTGTGCCATTAATCCAAATTTGTTCATTTTTCAGTTCTTCCACGAGATTGATGTTCGAAGGGTGTATGAAAATGGTCCATCGAATGGAGCCAACTGATTCACCTGCACTAGTCCCTTTGTTTCATATTGATCTCTGGGTTCAAGTGTTCAATTTACCTCATGGATTTATGTCTGAAAAGGTATCTGTTATGATTGGGAATTATGTTGGTCAATTTGTATCCTCCGATCCAAATAATTTTCATGGTGTGTGGAGGGAGTTTATGCGGATTAGAATATCGATGGATGTTCGAAAACCTCTTATGAGGCAGATGAAGTTGAAACGTGCTGGTGGCGATTGGTTTTGGGTGGAGTTCAAATACGAACGCATCCGGAAGTTCTGTTTTGTGTGCGGATTCTTGGATGAGTTTGCTTGCCCAAAGGTGTATGAATCCCCTGCTGGAATGCCTGATAAGCCATATGGCTCGTATATGCTTGCTCAAACTGGTCGTAAGCAACTCACTAAGGGATCGAAGTGGCTGGTTAATTCCTCAGAGCCATTGCAGGGTGAGCAACCAGGTCAGGGAAGTGGAACCGTCGATCAGGGAGTTGCTGCTACTGCCAGAAAGTTGGGCTCCGGGATTGCGGTTGAGAAAGGCAGTTGTGGAGGTAGTGGACATTCAACTACTGTGGAGAGTGAGAAGGGTGCAATGGTAGTTGGGCAAATTAGTGGAGATAGTGGGGATGCATCTTTGAAATCAACTAACCCTAGTAAATTGATGACTGATAAGGAAAATAGGGGCAGTATAATCGTGTTTGAGACTAAAAGAGGAGAAAGGAGATTAGCCCTCAAGCGGAGGATGAAGTGTCAGAAATTTTTATTAATACTTTAGGCCCAAAAAACGGGCCTGGAGAGGGCTCTGCTGGACAGGCCCGCCTGGCATTATGAGTATTTTGGCCTGGAACTGCCGTGGGATGGGCAACTCACGTGCGGTTGGCGTTCTTGTGGATATTGCTCGTCAATACAAACCAGATATAATTTTTCTTTCAGAAACGAAGATTTGTCTTAGTCGATTGGATGCAATCCGGCGAAAGTTGGATTTTACGGGTTGTGTGAGTATGGATCTGATGGGCCAAAGTGGGGGATTGGGCCTTATTTGGAGGGAGATGGAGATGGTGCAAATAATAGACACTCATAGGAATTTCATTGATGTTCGTTTGGTACAGGCATCTGACTCTTGTTGGAGGTTTACTGGTTTTTATGGGGTTCCGGAACGGTCTCGTCGTGCAGAATCTTGGGACCGGTTGTGCTATCTTGCTTTGCAATCGGATTTACCATGGTGCTGTATTGGGGATTTTAATGATTTACTTTCCCAGGAAGAGAAGAGGGGATGGCGGGTTCACCCGTAGGGTTTGATAGATGGGTTCAGGGAGGCGGTTGTGCAAAGTGGGTTGGTGGATTTGGGATTTGTGGGGCATCTGTTTACTTGGGAACGGGGAAGGGGAACTGATCGATGGGTTGAAGAGCGGCTGGACCGCGCGTTTGTGTCGCAGACATGGCTAGATTTATTTCCAAACGCTGAAGTTAAGGTACTGAATTTTACCTCATCAGATCATTTACCTCTTCTTTTGTCTCTTCAGCAGCAAAGCAAGAAAGTTTGGGTAAAGAAGTTCAGATTTGAAAATTCGTGGCTTCATAATAGCTGCTGCCGCCGAATTGTTGAAAACGCTTGGAGAAATTGTGTGACGGATCAGATTTCAACAAAAATTGAGGCGTGCGGAAAGGAGTTGTGGAATTGGGGGAAAGATTATATGAGTTCTATGAAACGGCAATTGGCTCAGGTGAAGGAAGCATTAACTCGCCTTAGAGGTCGGCGGGATGGTGTTGGATTGCAGAATTTCAAAACACAGCAGGAACTGTACTATCAGTTACTAGGACAAATGGAGGTATTTTGGAAGCAGCGGTCCAAGGCTTACTGGCTGAAGTTGGGTGACACCAACACGCGTTTCTTCCATGCTTTTGCGAATGGTCGGAGAAAACGCAATAAAATTGAGAAATTGAGGGCTGAAAATGGAGTTTGCCGTACTTGGGAAGATGGAATTGATGGTGTTATGAAATATTATTTCCAGGATTTATTTCAATCAGCCAACTCGTTTTCAATGGAAACTTTGGATAATATTCGCCAGGTAATTTCCGAGGAGCAGAATGTGGCTCTTTTACAAGAAGTGACTATGCAGGAGGTTCGACAGGCTGTGTTTAGTATGCACCCGGATAAGGCGCCAGGACCTGATGGAATGAATCATGCGTTCTATCAAACGTTCTGGCCACTGATTGGGGGTGATGTGTTGAAATTTTGCAGAGGTTTCATTGAATCCGGTTATTTACCGTCTGGAATAAATGATACGCATATTGTACTTATTCCAAAAAAGAATATTCCAAAAAAGAAGCAGCCTGAAACGATGATGGATTTTAGGCCAATCTCATTATGCAATGTGCTATACAGAGTGCTTGCTAAGGTAATTGCTAATCGGATGCAGCCCTTATTGAATTGTATGATTTCTGAATCTCAGAGTGCTTTTGTCCCTGGCCGGCTTATTACTGATAATATCATTATAGCTTTTGAGACAACGCATTATCTTAATAGGCAGACGCATGGGAGATTTGGGTCAGCTACCTTGAAAATTGATATGAGCAAAGCTTGTGATCGTTTGGAATGGGGATTTGTTAGAGCCATGTTGAGCAAATTTGGCTTCTGAGATGGTTGGGTTAATCGTAGTATATCATGTATTGCTACTGTGAAATATCATGTTGTTGCGGAAGGCCAAGAAATTGGTCCAATTGTGCCGTACCGGGGTGTCCATCAGGGTGACCCCTTCTCACCATATCTGTTTATTATTTGTGCTGAAGGTTTGAGTAGTCTAATCCGTCAGAAAGAGTGGGAGGGTGTATGGCATGGTTGTAAGATAGCAAGGAGTGCTCCTGTGATTAGTCATTTATTTTTTGCAGATGATTGTTATCTTTTTTTCAGAGCTTTAGTAGAGGAGAGTGAAGCAGTGCAAGAGGTGTTAAATGAGTATGAGCTTGCATCCGGGCAGGTGGTGAATTTCAATAAATCGGCTATTATGTTTAGTCGAAATGTGGAGATGGGTGTTCGGGCTGCGATTT
The DNA here is from genome assembly GCF_963576675.1 of Euphorbia lathyris. Taxonomy (NCBI): domain Eukaryota; kingdom Viridiplantae; phylum Streptophyta; class Magnoliopsida; order Malpighiales; family Euphorbiaceae; genus Euphorbia; species Euphorbia lathyris. The sequence goes on from NC_088910.1 coordinate 39,658,582, forward strand.
GCAATAGGTTGTGGGTGCAAGCTACGAATGACCAGGGAAGATATTTGGGTCTCCCGTCGATGGTAGGAAGAAATAAAGCACAAGTTTTGCGGTTTATAAGGAATCGTGCGTAGGATCGTATTCAATCGTGGCATAATCGATTGTTATCTAGAGCAGGAAAGGAAATCCTATTGAAAACTGTTTTACAAGCTTTGCCCAATTTTGCAATGAATGTGTTCTTATTACCTCTTAGGGTTTGTCGTGAGTTGGAACGGATGTTCAATATGTTCTGGTGGTGTAATGGAAATTCTGGGATAAGATGGATGTCTTGGGAGCGCTTGTGTGTAGAAAAAGAGGCGGGTGGGATGGGGTTCAAGCAATTGAGAGCTTTTAATATGGCCATGCTTGGAAAGCAGGGATGGAGAATTTTGACTAATCCGAATGCATTAGTATCGAGGCTGTTAAAGGCACGTTATTTTCCTCATACTGATCTTCCTCATGCTTTAAAGGGTCGGAATCCAAGCTATGTTTGGAGCAGTATATAGGAGGCGACACAAGTCTTGTTGAGGGGCTGTAAAAGACGGGTGGGGAATGGAGATACCCTGCGGATTAGGGAGGATGCGTAGATTTCTAAGAATGTTGTAGGGAGACCGACTACTGTCTTACATGACAGTGTTAGGTTAGCGCCTATTTCGTCCCTATTCCGTATTGATAGGCGAGAATGGGATCTTGAGGTTATTCGGGATATTTTTAATTCTCATGATGTTAGTAATATCATCAGTATTCCTCTTTCTGCAGATGATGATTCACAGGATTGGTATTGGAGTTATGAGCCTAATGGAGTGTTTACTGTGAAAAGTTGTTATAAAATGATTGCTCATGGACCTGTGAATGTGGATAGTGGGGGTTAGAGGAATTTATGGAGATTGAAAGTTCCGTCAAAAATTAAGAACTTAGTCTGGCGAACATGTCATGAGGTTATTCCAACTGCAGTAAATCTGGGCCGGCGGATGGTTTTAGTACATGATTTCTGCCGGATATGTGGAGAGGAGCCTGAGAGTAGTCTGCATATGTTTAAGAATTGCAGGTTTGCTCAGGATGTATGGCGACGGACAGATTTTGGGCGACGCCTTGGGTGCGGCAGCGGAACATTTCTGGGTTGGATGCAGGCGGTCATAAGGTCGATATCAGTAGAGAGGGTTTGTTTGTGGGCTGCTGGGATTTGGAGCATTTGGTATAGCCGGAATCGACTGGTTTGGCATAGTGAGATGCCGCAGGTAGCAGGGATAATCCAAATGGCTTGCTCGGTTTTACAAGACTGGAAGGCGGCTCAGTTTCGGATGACGAATGTCTGCAGAGGGGAGGAGGTGCGAAATCGAGTTGTTCAGTGGGTTCGACCGCCTGCTGATTTTTTTAAATTGAATGTTGATGCCTCTGTGGTTGCTGGATCGGACACCATGGCGATGGGTGCTGTTTTGCGAGATAGTGCAGGATGCTTCTGTGGCGGAATGATGAAGAAAGTGATGGGCAATTTCGTTCCGAGGGAGGCGGAGGCAATTGGGATTAAGGAGGCGCTAAGCTGGGTGAAAAGGCATGGAGTTGAAAGACTGCTTGTTGAATCTGATGCGTTGAGCGTGGTAGATGATATTCATCAACCACGATATCAATCTACTTATGGTACTCTTATTGAGGAGTGTAAGGAGTTGCTGAATTCTTTTAATGACGTGGCTGTCAAGTTTATTTCTCGTTCTGCGAATGAGGTTGCTAATGCTATTGCTCGTGCAAGTTATTCTTTGTCAGAACTAACGGAGTGGGATCCTGTCCCTCCGGATTTTATTTTGCATTTGCTGTTTGTTGATTCTTCGTAATATATTCACTATTTTCTTCAAAAAAAAATAAAAAATAAAAAATTAATTAGATCTCTCATTTGTACTTTAAAAGTTAATTAGATATTTAACCTTTTAAAATCATTAATATCAACTTATACTTTGAAAATCAATTATCTCTAACTTTCTGAAATCACTAAACAGGTCTTTAATATATTGAAATTACCAATTAGATTTCTCCCTCAACTGAAATATTGTTTATTTTAGAGGAAATTACAAAGAAAATCAGTGACTTAATTGGGCTTTAAGACATTTTTGCGAGTTTAGGCCTATCTTTATTATGCCTCTCAAAAAAAGCACTCGCACTCTCATTTCATCATCTTCTTCTTCAACTCGAACACTACAAATCACAATTCCGTTATGCTGAAATCAAGCTTCACTCCAATCTTCTCAACATTCCCCACCAGACTTACTACTACGACCCTCAAATTCGCACCCTACGCCACTATAACCACGGAATTTACGCAATCCACACCACCTGTTCGACAAAATTCCTCACAGAACCCTCCAACTTCAGCTTACATCCACCTTCCTTTCTGTCGCAAGCGTTGCCACTATTGCGACTTCCCAATCGTTGCCCTTGGTTCCTCTGCACCACCCGATACAGACCCGCGGATATCCAACTACGTCGACTTGCTTCAACGAGAAATTGAATCCACAAAACCAGACTTCAGTCTTCAAGCGCCTCTTCAAACTGTTTTCTTTGGTGGTGGCACCCCGTCTTTAGTGTCTCCAAAGCTGGTTTCATCAATTTTGGATACATTGAGGGGGAAATTTGGGATCTGTAAGGATGCTGAAATATCAATGGAAATGGATCCTGGAACTTTTGATGGTAAGAAATTGAAGGAGATGATGGGATTGGGTGTGAATAGAGTGTCATTGGGTGTACAGGGGTTTCAAGAAGAGTTGCTGAAATCTTGTGGAAGAGCACATGGAGTTAGGGAAGTGTATGAAGCAATTGAGATTGTTGAGTCATGTGAGGTTGAGAATTGGAGCTTGGATCTTATCTCTTCACTTCCTCATCAGACTCCACAAATGTGGGAGGAGAGCTTGAGGCTCACTGTCCAAGCACAGCCTACTCATGTCTCTGTATATGATTTGCAGGTTGAACAAGACACCAAATTCGGGAACTTGTAAGTGTACTGATTGCAAAACATTTGTTAAGAGGGATAAATGTCCAAATTTGAACTGTTGAACAGGCCTACTCATCCCTTAGGCCGCTACTTCCTCAAGCATTCATGCTCCAATTATAAGACCGCTCTTGCTTGTTATGGACTGTTATTACAGTCCACCAACTTTTGCCCAGAAAACCAACACATTGTATTGGAAGAGTTGGCTTTGATACCAATTGTAAGAGCCTCACCCAATAGCATGTAGATATTGTGTCTCTTTATCCAAAGCCAACACCTTGAGCCTCACGATTTTGAACATCTGCATATATTTGAAATTGACCTTACTAATAAGCTCTAGTTCATTCCTGCCCCATCATCCCTTAAAGTCGCTCTTTTTTCTGTCTTCGTCTTTCTAATAACATAGGACATTTTAATAACATAGGACATAATTGAATCAAATAATAATAGTCAAACCAATCCGCTTAATTTCCTATCGAGGTAAAGTTAATCTTGTTTGAAAATGTTAGGATAATTTTTTATCTCCTGTTAAAAATGTTCTCTTTTTAATGCTGCAACTGGTTATTGAGAGAAATTGTAATGCCTGCAGGTACACAGCAGGAGAATTTCCTCTCCCATCAGAAACACAATCTGCTGAATTTTATCGAATGGCTTCGAAAATGCTTTCTGATGCTGGTTACAGCCATTATGAGATTAGCAGTTATTGCAAAGATGGGTATGAATGTAAGCACAATTATACCTACTGGAAGAACAAGCCTTTCTATGGCTTTGGCCTTGGCTCTGCCAGTTATATAAACGGATTCAGGTTTTCCCGGCCAAGAAAGTTGAGAGAATACATCGATTACGTGCAAAATTTGGAGAATGCAGAGAATGAGAAGGCAAACCTCTGCAGTAATGATCATCCTGATGCTAAAGACTTAGCCATGGATGTTGTTATGCTATCCCTTAGAACTGCAAGAGGCCTTGATTTAAGGACTTTAAAAGATGTATTTGGTGTTTCCTTTATTTATTCTTTGTGCAAAATCTATAAGCCTTATATAGAGAGCGGGCATGTGGTTTGCCTAGACGAGCAGAGAAGAACTTTATCTGCAGACAAATTCAACGCCTTTTTCGTACTTGGAGATCAGATTGCAGGTAGAGTAGCGTATATCCGGCTCAGCGATCCCGATGGTTTCTTGTTATCTAATGAATTGATATCCCTTGCTTTTAGGGTCATAGCTCCCTAGAACTGCTGCAACCTGCCTTTCTACCTTGTATACTCATATAAGCTGGTTTCACTTCATTTTTGGATTTTATTATCATAACTGCTCCTCAAGAAATTCAATGTGACATTCAAGAATCAAAGTGCAATATCAAACTGAACAAACACAGATATATCTCCCTCCTTTTTGTAGATTCATCACTAATGTTTCTGTAGAGAAAATGAATGACAAGTTTTTGTTATTTAGCCCAGTTACATCAAAATTATAGTCAAATTTAGATTTAGTTAAAAATATGTTCTAAGTTCAGTAACTGCTTGCACAATTTATGTGCAAGAGCTAGAGAAAAGAAATTGGATGTTAATATTGATATACGCTTGAATTTTTTTATTATTTTCTTTTGGGGGAGAGATGCTTGAAAATTTGAGGCATTTTGAAAGGGGAAATTACTTCCATAATCACTTAATTTTTTTCATTATTAATGTAAAAGTCACTCAACTTCTGATAATTCTAATAAGAGTTAGCCCTTCGTTGTAAAGAGAAGTTTTGAAAAAAGAACATGATTTTTAAAGAGAGAAGTTTCGAAATGATAATTTGTAAGATTGAAAATGTTGTTCAAACAACTTAAATTCTGATACTTTTTCATTTTGAGGTCGTTAATTGCAGTGTTTATTTTTATAAGGAGCCACAATGGTAGTAAATGACAAATTAAATGATTTTTATATTAGATTAAAAAAAACACCAGCAACATCAACAATGTGTTTTGGAAGGAAAGACATAAACAACATATATCTAAACTAAAACATCCTGGAAAATCCCATGAATCTCAAATGACATCTATCAAAAAGTATATCCAGTCCATTCGGAAAAACAGTGCAAGGTCAGTAATTATTCTGTGACTTGAATAATCAAGCATCAAGTGTTTACAGATAGCCACCATATTATTACAAGAAATGAATACCAATATGTCCAGATTTCCAGAAGACAAGGGAAAAATCAAGAGTTAGATGCCATTTTCACAGATCACTTTCGGCTCAATCTCGCTAATTTGTCAACCTGTTTCCTCTTAACAATGCCTCATGTGAATTTACATGATGCCTCCTACTTTGACCACAAGATAATCTATCAACTTCAGTTCGTTTGACAGAGTGCTCTCTAAGTTTACAACATTTTACCATCTGCAGCAGATGAATTTCCCTATTGATAACTGCAACGAGATTGAACTTGCTTAATTTCTTCCTAAGGTGAAAACAAAATACTTATTTTATATAAACACGAGTGCAGTGTCACGAATGATTCAATATAGACATCAGAAAAGATATTGAAAATAGTAAGTTGTTTTAACTGCTACAATCTTAATACTTGGTTCAGCTATGACCATGATTACAACATTGGAATTGGTTAATAAAGCTTCACAAAAAAATTATGTATAAAAGATTTACCAGTTCACTATGATGATTTCGTCCTCTGTGCAACTTGAGGGATTCGCCTCAGCTCTTGGCTTCCCCGTCTCATTTCTCTAAAAAAGGACAAAAGGCTCATAAAATTGTATTTAAAGCTCAGACAATCTTGAATATTCCAAAACTAGTTATTGTACCTTTGATACAAATAAACAATAAGATAAAAGAGCGGCAGCAACATCAATGTCAGTATTGACATAGCTAAGTAGAGTATACTGGTTTGTTTCTGCATGAATGATTAAGAAGGTAAACAAATGTGAACCAAGAGCATCTGAAGTACAAATAAGATCAGAATCATAAATACAGAACTATCCTAATTGTCTTGTCAATGCAAGAAAATAAATTCACCAAGCCTGATAGATCCTCTTCGACTTCTACAGATATCCCAAAAGAACCAGGCAGGAGGAAGAATATTTGATTTTAAAATCATTTTCAATTTCATCTGTCTAAGAATTTTTTTGAAGGATGAAAGTACTAATGAACTTTGGGCCGAGCAATTTTGCAAAAGGACACTAGGAATGCTGACAAGTACACGTGTTGTGAGAAGTTTTCGCTGTAAAATTGATCTCCCATACAACTGCTCTGCATATAAAGTAAAGACTTACCTTGCCACCTTTAGGAAAATACTTTCTTTTCCCCGAGCAAGTGAGAGCATCGCAAAATTGGCGCAAAAATAATTCTACATGTAGAATTGATGTTACATGTTAGGAGTAATAATAGAATACAATCGATACACAAACAAAAACTTGAGTCAGTATAATAGCATTGAACTATCACAACACAGACAGATTATGGTCTGAAATAATACCATGCAGCCGGCTAGATGAAGCGCCCTGACCAATAGGAAAACAGCTATCTGCAAGACTCTGAGCAGAGAAGAATAAAATATCACTACAAGTTATAGGAAATAGATATGCAACGAGCACAACATTTCATAACAAACCTCACAAAGGTGGTGATTCTTAGCAACAGCTGCAGGATTGCATTTAGTCTTTGGTGATTTGGTATCCATCACAAAATCACAATGCAATGCACCACATAAATCGGCCAAGCACTTTCCATCACTCTGAAATCATTAAAAGTAAAGTTCCATGTCAGATTAAATCCTAAATATACAAGCAGCATCTAAGGCATATACAAATACAAGTCACTGGAATCAACATACAATGTTTAGAAGATCGTAGTGCCTGTTGTCAAAATGCTGATCCAGATATTTTTCAGCTCGGAAACTCTTCTTACAATATCCACACTTCCATTCATTTATATCTATATGGATTTTATGGTCCTCTTGATCCCTAAATAGGTCATTGCTTGGATGAAGTCTACATTTTCTCGAAAGCTGGTACCTTTCCCGTTCCACAAATGGCATCAAATACTATAAAAAAGAAAAAAAACTGTCACAGCTTGTCCATAAGGACTCTCCGATAGGAAAACGGTATTTCTTACATCCTCTATGACTTTCCAGGCAGCCTTACTTCTTTCTCTGGAGCAATGTAAATCATGGAAGTACTCATCATCTTGCTTATAATAAGTTCTAAACACAAGTATCATGAAAAAAACATTACACGGTCAACCTTCAATATAAGATTGTACAATGGCAAATATAAGATATAAGAAGGAATCCAGTACTGATGATGAGATCAACAACAAAGTTAGTGTACTAGTATAAACTTCGATCCTAACCTTCCAGCTGCATTCTGCAAAATTTCCTGACACACATCAACAAATGATAGTATAAGCCAATGCTTTCTTGTTGCTATAATCAATAAATTGAGCGTCAGAAGTCATAGGCTCGATGATGTAATGAACCTAAGAATTAAACAATTTTTAAACCAACAATCACAAACATCTACAAATCTTTATCATTCGTGAATAAATCAAAATCACTAAAAATTAAAAGGAATCGTTACTTTATGCAACCCGTCAAGAGAATAATTAAGCATGAAGCTAATCTTAGAACGAAATATAATCAAAAAGGGGAAAGAACAGACCTAAACTTATAGGATTAACTTGTGATATTAATACCTTAGATATCGATTGCTGAAGAAAACTAGAAATGGACAGAAAAATGACAATCGCCACTTTGGATTTCTCCATCTTTTTCATGCCAGTTAAGGCGAATGAGCGAATTCTGCAAAATTCCCCTGGAGTGGAAATGCTTCTGCCTGTTTGGCTACTCGTGGGTCCATACGCTCTTTCCTTGATAATCTTTTTTCCTATTCGAATCAAGGACGTCGTAGCACCGATACAGGATAATTCAAGTTTCTATTTTCTCTTATAAAATGAGGGCTTAATACATCATTTCCACCTAAACTTGTGTAAAAAATTTGATTCGCCCTCCGAACTTTCAAAGTGTTCCGATATCCTCTCAATTTATATAAAATATTTAGTTAGACTCTTAAACTTACGCAAAATGTAATCAATTAATCACTCGGTTGCAAAAAAAAAGTAAATTAAATACGGAATATGTATTGCACGCGTCTTAAAAAAAAGTAAAACGACCAAGATCGGAGTATACGGTTCTAATATCAGAGATGACAAGTTTTATAGTTAAGCAAGTAATAATATTTTCCGCATTTAACTTACTTTTTTTGCAACCGAGTGATCAATTGATTACATTTTACGCAAGTTCAAAGGGTTAGCTGAATATTTAATGCAAGTTGAGGGGACTATCAGAATACTTTGAAAATTCAGAAAGCCAATCAAGCTTTTTGGATAAGTTTAAGGGGAAAATGATGTATTAAGCCTAAAATGAAAAAACAATATATGTATTTTGATCGACATGGGACTCCCATTCTTTTTTTAACCCGAAATAAGAATTTCATATAAAAGTAGGATTGGCATCCTCAACGATAACGTTTGATAACCAGTCCAACACTACAGTGGATAAAAAAAATCGCTAGTAATGGAATAGGTTTGCCTAACTACCAAATGTGTAGCTCTATTCGCTAAGAGAGAAACAAAAGATAATGTAAAAGTAGGATTGGATCTAAGAATAACTCGACAATCATGAATAAGCGATCCAACCTCCGAAATATCTTTTTTTTTTTGTAGGAATGAACTGCATCAACAACAAGCTTAGCGTCAGATTCAAACTCAACATGCATGTACCTCATAGAAGCTATCCAAATCAGGCTAGGCTAATGCCTCAACCACCTGTGGCTCTCTAATACCTGTAATGAAGCTGCTGCTACAGAATAAGAATACGTCCGCAACGTCTCTGATCACCGCGCCCATCCCACAGCTCCCTGCTTCCTTAAAAATTGCACCGTGGGTGTTGCACTTGACCGAACCGACTGCCGACGGTTTCCATTTTTGCTTACCTGAAACTTGCATAGTGAAATTATTGGTCGACAGACGCTGGTCTTGGCGAAGCGGCCCTGCTGTATTAATACGAATAGCCCCGCCATTCACTCCGCTCTGCTACTGAACTCGAGCCGAGATTGCTGATGATTGCGGGCCAGAACCTTCGACTTCTCCTTGTTGCAGGTGACGGTTTCAAGTTTCTATCGATAACGGAACAGCACCATCGGCTCCTCCTTGCTGCTGGTGACGGATCCGACTGACAAATGAAACCAAAATTGGCCTAACGGTCGAGCCTTGTTGGTAAGCCTTCCAATCACGAAGCTCATCAATCGCGTGGCGCCAACTAGTGTCCTCCGCTCCTTTCTCGCAACTTCCTTCCCGTTAGCGACTTTTTCAACCCTTTCCCTGTCCCGTCTGGACTCCATACCTGTCCCGTCTGGTCTCGCGGGAAAGCAACTTTCGTTTTGTTCCTTACGGTCGAGCAGCTTCCACTTTTTGGCCGAGCTAGTGAACTTCTGGTCCCGGTCAAGCATTTTCAAACCTTGCCGGTAAAGTAAAGCAACTTCGTAGTCCCCTTTCCTTAACAGTCAAGTAACTTCGTACCTTTAGCCGACAAATTCTGGGGGTCCCCAGTCCTGCATTTACCAAGAGCATTTCTTCCCTTAAGCGTAAAACTTCAGATTGTAAGGCCGACCACCAAACCATATGCCATAAAACTCTATTTCTGTGGTCCCAGATCGTCTTCAATACATAGCAAATCTGGGCAATTGTCTCTTGATTCGAACCACATAATGCCTGCAATAGCCTGTTCGCCAAATAAATGGTTATCTGTTTCATCCTAATCAACACACACTGGGCATTCAATTGTGATGGGAACTCGTCGTTGGGCCAATCTAGCCCGAGTGGGTAGGCAACCCGAACAAATCCGTTAGATAAATAGTTTAAGTTTAAGGGGGGTCTCCATTTTCCAAAGCCTCCTATAACTCTCATTCTTCAAACTTCCCTCCTCTACCTCCATCCTAACAGTGTATCCCGAACGCACATTGTAAAATCCATCTTTTGACCAATGCCAAACCCTCATATCCTCACTAAAGCTGAAAGATAAGATAATATCACAAATGGCACTCACTTCAGCTTCAGTAAAACATCCATTCAGTCTATCCATATCCCATCTCCTACAATTTTCAAACAACAAGTCAGCTACTCTCAAATCCTGCATCCTAGGGACCATAAAAGAATTTATACAAAACTCGTCAAGGTTAGGTACCCATGCATCTTCTCATACTCTGATGGATCTACCATCACTCACCTTCCATCTTAACCCTTTTCTAAATATGCTTAGGCCATTCCGGGACTTCCATAACTTTAATATTTTAATTTTGTTTAATTTAAAATTTTACAATATAGCAAAAATAATTTTTTTTAAAACATGTTAATATAAAAATATGTAAAAATAGATAGATATCATGCTTACTTTAATTTTAAAAATAAATATCAGACAAATTATATAAACTATAAATTATCCATATAAATCAATCTAATAACAAAAAAAAAAATATTATTAAAAATTATTTGATTTAAATTATTTTTATAAGATTATATTATTATATAAATTATTATATATAAATATAAAGTATACAAAAGTTTATAAATAAGTTATGTGGTATATTCTTAAAAAAAAGTTATGGTGTATATTGTATTAACAAAAATATAGTTTTTTTTTAATTTAATGCGCTTATATTAAATAAGAAATTCTTGACCTCTTTAATTATAGGTATACTCTCAACTGCTAGTATTTTAAATTTACAATTAAGTTCTGATGGTGTGTACAATTGACAACTAATGATATATTTTTTTTAAATTACATTTATACATCGATAAAACACAATCACCAAAATGCACCCTCAAACCAAATCCATAAATCATATATTTGACATTTCATGTTGTCTTTTACTAATTTGATAGTTTATCAAGTGTATTAACGTTTAAGTCCAGAGTTGCAATTGGGAGGAGAGAGGATTCACCCCAACGGGGACGGAGAATTCCCATTTACCTTTCCTGTGGCATGGGGATGAGGGAGAACCCACACGACAAGGATAGAGTGAGGACGATGACCTCTATTCTACCTCACGAGAATCCCTACTTCACTATGTCCAAATGATTTTTAAAAAATATTTTATATATATAAGAGATTCCATAAAGTAGTTATTTTGTAATTTACAAGTGGATGATCCTAATTTAAAAAAATTAGGAGAAAATAAGATATAATCATTGAATTAGTATTATATTTGGTAGATAAATATAATTTTTGTATTGGACAATTTGTACCCTTAATCTATACGCTCAAAATCAATTGGATCTTTACTCTTCTAAAATCAACAAATTGATCCTTAAACTTCCCTAAAACCACCAATTTGAAACCTGAGGTAAACAGAAGACTTTATTCTGTCAAATTTCACACCAATTTGTAGCTCGTTTATGTAGTTATTATTGGGAGGAATAGTAGTTTCGAGAAATCTTTTGACAACGTACGATATACATGCATGAACTTCAATTAAATATTGTCTACCTCTTTATCAGCTTGATAGCCATGTATCTGGTACAGTTATATAAACTTTGGGTCAATGTCATTGATTTCTTAAGAATCAAATTCAACAAATGAATTGGTATCAAACTGGGTTATTTAAATTATTCAATATGTAATTGTAAACCATGCATGAGCGGTCGCGGAATCCGATTATCCTTTTGGGATTCGGCAGATGGATTATATTTTTAAATAACACTGTCACGTAACGTTTTTAAAGACGACATTTAGCGTGTCATGCATTACTTACACCATCTACAATGGAGCTGGATAGGCTTGCGGCAGAGATGCCGCAAGCTTGGTCAAGCTTGCGGCATCTTTGACGCAAGGCAATACCAATATTTTTTTTTATGAGCTGCTAAATACCGCTTCCAAATTACTTATCACCGTCTCTATTTAGACTTTTTTGCCTTTCTCGTAATTTTGATCAAAAACTGAAAATTCTCTCTCCAAAATCATAAACCCGAACAACAATAATTGAAATTATGAAAATAATTGATGTGTGACCAAGGTTATCAAACTCGGCCCAGCCCGGCTGGTTCAACCGGGTTGAACCGGACCCGGTAGGCATTCCGGTTCGGAAGTGACTATTTTATTACATCTTAGAAAACCGTTAAAAAACCGGTGACCCGGCCGGTTGAACCAGCGACCTGGAAACCCGGTCACGGTTTTTACGGTCCAAACGGTTCAATATTTGAACTGTAATTTTTTTTAAGAAAATAAGAATTTAACTTTCAATTAAAATTACTAATCCAATTAAGAAAAACTTAACTTGAATTTCATTTTAAAAAAATAAATTTCAAATTAGTATTAATGTAGCACTGGAATATTTGTTTTTTGTTTTTTGAAGAAGGAATATTTGTTAATGGTTTAGTATTCATACTTTCATATGATTGTGTTGATAATTGATTTTTGTTTGTTCACATAGAACAAACCAATAAACTAAATCATGATTGATGGATATGTAGTAAAAAAATATTAATAATATATGTAATAAAATCAAGTTATATTATTTAATTTCATAATTTGGTTATATAACTTATGGTAAAGGCTATGCTTAATATTAGAATATAAAATTCAAATTAACATTTTTTTTTATGTTGGAAGGTGCAAATAAAATGAAAATTATATTTTTTTTAGGATTATTTGAACTTCGGTTCAACCCCAATTTAACCCTGGTTAAACCTTAAACCCTTCACCCTTTAACTCTTCCGATTCTTTGACCGGTCCGGTTTTGATAACCATGTGTGTGACAACTCGAACCCCGAAAATGGATGATTACGAGTCGAAACATTATTATATTTTTTATCAAAGAACTCATGAAAATAATACATATTTTTCATGATGATTTTGCATTTTTCGTTATAAAAAATTGGAGAATTTTGCATTTTTCGTTACAAAAAAATTGCACGATTTAGTATTTTTCATTACTAAAAATTTTACGATTTTGCATATTTCAAAATTTGACCTAAACGGGTTCTGCATCCGTTCAGGCCAAATTTTGGCCGATTCTCTAAAAAAAAATCGAGGTTTGAAAAAAAATTATACAAAGGGCAAAATTGTCCAAATGGAGATGGTGATAAGTAATTTGAGCGGTAAATAGCAAAACTCCTTTTTTTGTTTTTAAAATAATAAAAAACTTTGTTTTGTAATATTTATTTTATGTTAGTTCATTTGTTTTTGTTTTGTTTAATATTCAAAATGTTTTGGTGGAGTATTTATGGAAGTTTCGTGGCAATTCGATATAATTATTTCTTTGTTTTTTCCATTAATGTTGTAATGTTTATTTATTTATTTATTTTCGTGGCAATTCGATATAATTATTTCTTTATTTTTTCTATTAATGTTGTAATGTTTATTGTTTTTGAAATGTTTTAGTTTGTTTAATGTATTTTCCTTTAGCGTTTTTGAAATGTTTTAGTTTTTTTTATGTAATTTCTCTTTAGTGTTATTGAAATGTTTTAAGTTTTTTAATGCATTTCTTTGTTTGGGTTAAATCTTATATCTTTTCCAATATTATAAAAATATATGTCAAATTAATAATAATAATTAATTGAATTATTAATTATTGACTTTAATAATTATCATTTAATTATTTAGTTTAAAATACAAATGTTAAATTATAAACATGATAAAAATTAATAAATAGATATATTTTGATTAATAATATAAAGAATATAAATGTTATGTGAAAAATGAATATAATAATAATAAAATATTTAAAGAGTAGGTAAAATAGAGTAGATGGTTGGAGAAGTTTTACTGTAGCAGCTCTATATTTAAAGATAGAGTGCGAAAAATGAAGATAGAGTAGGCTAAATAGAGAGCACGGTTGGAGATGGCCTTAGCCTTTTATCATGTTTTTAGGCTAAGATATTTATGTCAAAGTCGCCTCTCGGGATTAATGTCCGGAAACATATAAATTAGATGACATATGAGCTTACAACATGTTATCTATTGAGCGATTTCCGCAAGTGCACGGTTTCGCTTGTAGTAATAAAAATATCGATCCCACAGGGATACGTTTTTTAACGAAAAACTTATTTTTGAATCTGTTAATTTCGAACTTGTTAGATTTACTATTGAATGTAAATGAAAAGTGAAATTTGTCTAATTGAATTTAGGAAATTGTTTAATTGAGTTTGTGGACTTTGAGTATTTGAAAATGCTGGAATAAGATTTTATATTAGAATATATCGATTGTTAGAAAGATCTTCTGATTTAGGGATGAATTTTACAAAACAGGAACATTTAGAACTTTTAGAAAAACAAATGAATGTATTCATTTGCATTAAGCAAAGAAAACAACTTAAACTTTGTATCAATTATGATGATGAAATAAATGACGGAACCTCTAATTAAGTGGCTTCGAACGCGACAAAACCCTTTCGGGATAGTTGCCCTTAATCAAATTAAAACTCTTTCGAGATGATAATTTGCCTAAGTGTTCAACAAAGTTTCCTTGTAATGATTTTGAATTTAACTACGTTTTAATGAAAACACCAGCAATCACTTTAGTGGATTGGTTACCATAAGTGCTGCATAACGATTTATCGAATAGAACGGACTTTATTAGATGAAATATAAATTGATACAAGTTTACAGAGAACATGGAGCATCGAGTTCTTCGAGGGCGTGCAAGTGAACGGCTGATCAGTCCTTTCCTTGGGTTTCCTTAGAGGTTGTCAGGCTCAGGGGCGAACACTCTACTCAATCTTCTCGCTGTAACTTCGTAATAGGGATTCGGTCGGCCACTACCAAAATGCAAACTAAAACTGGAACAATATCTAAACGCTACTGAGTTGTAATTAAACTATAAACAATATGTGTACCTCATCTTGTTTTGTACAGAATCTAATTTCTAACTCTCGAACTATTTTTGCTTAGAACTTAGACATTAGTTCTACGCTCTGATTCTATATCTATATTACATAACATTACATCGCTTTTTCTCAACACCAACTCTTTATTTATAGATGTTAAAGGGTTGAGATTTGAAGTGATGTGTCCCTTGTGAAAAATTGTATCTGTTGGTTAAGAGTCGTGTTCGTTGTGAAAGGACGTCTTTATCCACTTGAACGAACGCGTTTCTTGGATTTCAACATGTGTTAAATGCACTTTGGCAGAATTTCTGCACTTACCGAGAATGGGAATCCTCGGCCGTGAATGGGGGAGCATTAAGTTGAGCTTTGGACGAAGGGAGGAAGTAGCTGAACCACGTGTGTCGCGGCCGCGGGTGGGGGATTCGCTGTCGCGGCATGCTGTGTTTTTCACTTCTTTGCTCTCGTTCGTGTCCTTGACTTGGCGCTTTTGATTTACGTGATCTTTGACTCCTTTTTGTAGGGTTTTTCTTCTGTTTTAGATCCTTTTTCGTTCCTATTTGGATTTTACCAAATATTTTGGTACCTTGCAAGAAAGAAAGATATTCGAGAGTAAAAGTAATCTAAACAGATATAAACAACACAGATTTGTGATAAAAATGATGTAAATATTAATGATATTTTAGGTATATTTTGGGCTTAACAAATCTCCACACTTAATCTTTTGCTAGTCCCGAACAAAATATCACTGAATTTATTCCTTAACTAATCTCTTTATGAAAATAAAACATATATCTTTGTGTTTACTTTTTAAATTAGTTAAGCCGAAAAGACTAACTTCGCATGGCAAATTTATACGCAAAATATCAAACTAACTTAGTATAAATACGATATATCATTCGTCTTGTATTTCAATGTTTAAATTGAAGTATTCGGAACGATGTAAGCACGCATGTTATTGAGTCTTTCATCTCAAGGCATTTCAAAGCACCAAATTTCCTTTCCCAAACTTGAATTATTATATATGATTTATTAAGTTTAATTTATTTGCTTAGTTACGCCCGTGATAAGGGTGGTCTCGACCGTAACTTTATATGCATTTTATTTGTGTTCGCTTAAGAGGTACCGACCATGCCATGGGTGGACGCAATCGTTACTTTAAACTTTAAACACGCTTAATTTTTTCTTATTTAAACGTTCCTTTCATACCTCGATTGTGATAAGGGTGGTCGCAATCGTGGCCAAAAGGACGCTTTACTTATTTATTTCTTCCCTTTCATACCTCGACTGTGATAAGGTTGGTCTCAATCGTGGCCAAAAGTTAAGAATACGATTTATTGATTAATTAATATGAATTGGGAAAAAGAAAGTTAGCACATTCATCCTATATTGACTTAAAATTCAACATGTATTATGGCCATAGTTTCCTTAAAAACTTCAATTGGTGTTAATGTAAGACAAAATCAAAACCGAGCTAAAAATTGTTAGTTCAATTTAATGCCTATAAACCTAATTGAAAATTTAAAATAAGATTTATTATATCATGAATTTCATGATATGAAAATAGAGATTGAAAATAAAGAATTTTATTTAAATACATTTACTCGAGACAATTTGTACTTAAAATCGTGTCGAAGATTTTGTGAAAAATTTTGAAAAATATTACCCGTATAGAAATATATTCTTTCTATCGATAATGATGTCCTAAAAATAATCATAAAAATTTTAACTTATGATTAATTTATAAATGTAAAAATGATATATCATAAAAAAATGTTAAGTTTTTTTTTCATTCATTTGTTGCAATATATTTAAAAGTGTTGCAATATACGTTGCATTTGTAATTTTGAAAACAAGTGTTGCATACATTCATTCATTCATTCGTTTGTATAAAAATGATATATGTATATATCTCCTCCCACACTTAAATTGGACCATGTCCTCATTGGTGTAAAATGGAGATAAAACATTAAAGATAAAACAGACGAAAAGAAATGAAAGATAGAGCAAAGAAAACATTCAACATAAAATTAAATTGAAATTGTACGAAACATAAGAAATAAAAACGTACGAAACTGAAATTAAAACAAGATATGATAAAAAAAAATGAAAGATAAAACCTAAACATGCGGCGGGGAATCTGGAGGTGTTGGTGAAGTCTCCATATTTCGGCGATGGAAAAACGAAAGCATCCGATGCCGAGTCGATCTATGCGCACGCCTCAAAGTATTGAGGTTGTCATTCATCACCATGTTGTTCTCCACCAAATCATCAATTCGTAAATTCATTTGTCTATTCTTGGCATTGATTTGGTTCAAAATACGCCTTAAATCCACCGGATCATTGTCTTGAGTTGCTTGGGCTTGTGGTGCATCTTCCGCTCCTTCCTCCGCACCTCCTTCTTCGGTACCTACATTTTGGGAACTAGAAGCACCTCCACCCATAGTGCCACGAAGATGTGCAATACGGGAAGCATAAGAAATAAAACGGGAGGAGCCGCAGAAACCAATAAATGAGCCCGCTCAAGAGCCGCAATGTCCAAAACCGGAACATACCCATGGTAGGTGGACATGTCATAAGTTGCCAATTCATCCCGTGCTCCCAAAACAATAGCGGTGATTAAATTACCGAGAGGGACTTGAGTGGTGTGAGCCCTCGAAGCACGATACAAATTGTCAAATATCATTCCAATGCTATCAACCTTTAAACCTTTGAATAAACAATCCCAAACAAACAAATCCCGGACTTGAATCTTCGAACTCTCAACACGACCAAATAGTGAAAAACTCAAATATTTGTGAAAGAAAAACACACAATTGTCCTTAATCAATTTGCTTGAAGTGTTTTTGGAGTCGAAAGAAGTTTGATCGGAAAGAGTTTGCCAAAAAGAGTTATTGTCAAAATCCCTAGGCTTATCATAAAAATCACTAGTAGGGAAACCAAACATATTTCCCATAGCCTCATAATCTATGGTATAGGTAGTACCATGGTTCCTAAAAGAAATTTCCGTTCTCTTTTTGTTCATCTTCAAAGTAACCAAAAACTCAACCACATATTCTGTAATTTAGGGAAAACGCATAGAAGCAAAAGTTTCCCACCCCAAAGTTTCAATAAAAGCATCAATTTGAGTAGTGAAGTTCAACTTCCTTACCGAATCAAAGTCAAGAAACTGCATATCCACGAACTTACGATTGGCGTGTGAAAAATGATTGAAACGTCCAACTTCTTCCTCTGAATGAATGTCGAAATAAGCCCCGCAACTAATACGAAGGCGATTAGCCTCGGTGACAGCCGGCTTGTGTCCAACACGCTTTGCTCTGGGCATGGAAATGGTGGTTAGGATTTGGAAAAATAAGAGATGAAAAAGAGAAAAGCTTGAGGTTGAAGAAGAAGTAGAAGTTGTATGGAGACTTGAATTTGAAAGGTTTAGGTGATTGAAAAGGGTAATGATGAAATTGGGAAGAGTAAAAGTAAGGTATTGGGAAGAGGTTAGAGTAGGTGATTGGTTAAAATTGGAGGTGATGTAAGGTTTGTGTAAGTAATAAGGATATATATAGGGTTGAATAAGAAGAGTAGTAGGTAGAGTAGGAATAGGAAAAGTAATAGGTAGAGTATGAAGGGGAAGGGGTTGAAAAATAGCCAAAAATCCGGACTGAGGAGTGCCTGAACTACGCGTGTCGCGACCGAGGACGTACATCCGCGGCCGCGGTACGCGCTGTTCAGAGAATTTTTCTCTGAATTTCTGAGGGATTTTTGCTGAAGTTACCGAGAATCGTACCATTCTCGGCCGCGGATCACCCACTGGTCACCCAAATTCTGCATATTAACTCCATTTCTTGATAAATTCTATCCTGAACTCCTTGAAAATGTAATCTATACTTAAAAACATAAATGTAAAACATTAAATGATAAGGAAAACCAAAGGTTTATCCTTAGGGTAAATTTCAAAAAAAAACCCTGTGGTTTCACTTTTTTGCCAAAAAAGGATTGTGGTTTTTTTCGTTTCAAATACAGGACTGTGGTTTATTCCGTTACACTATTTACGGATTTGGTGAAGATGCCGTTAATTTGCTGACGTGGCTGAAGGGCAATTATAGGTTTTTAAAAAAATTGGGATAAATTTTTTTAAAAACAACCCTGTGGTTTCACTTTTTTGCAGAAAAAGGATTGTGGTTTTTTTTTCTTTTCAAATACAGGACTGTGATTTATTCCATTACACTATTTACGGATTTGGTGAAGATGTCGTTTATTTGCAGACGTGGCTGAAGGGCAAATATGAGTTTTTTTAAAAAAAATGACTATAAAAGGCTTTGAACAATCATGTGAGATTGCGCTCATGTGAGATTTTATAGTCAATATTGTAGCCACAAAATAGTTATAAAAAATTCATCGGTAAATATTGTAGACCCAAAATAGTTATAAAAAATTTATTGATCAATTTTTTTAAAAATCCATATTTACTCTTCAGCCACGTTAGCAAATAAACGACATCTTCACCAAATCCGTAAATAGTGTAAAGAATAAATCACAGTCCTGTATTTGAAAAGAAAAAAAACCATAGTCCTTTTTTTGCAAAAAAAGTGAAACCACAGGGTTTTTTTTAAATTTACCCTAATTTTTTTAAAAATCCATAATTGCCCTTCAGCCACGTCAGCAAATTAACGGCATCTTCACCAAATCCGTAAATAGTGTAACGGAATAAACCACAGTCCTGTATTTGAAACGAAAAAAACCACAGTCCTTTTTTGGCAAAAAAGTGAAACCACAGGGTTTTTTTTTTAAATTTACCCTTATCCTTATTAATGGAAAAATAAATGAAAATGCTTTAATTAATGAATGTTAAATTAAGAATAGGAAAGGTTTGGAACTAAAATTAATTGAAGCATTTATGTTCATTTATTAATGTAAGTTAGATGAATCTTTATTTAAGGAATTAAAACTTAGTTATTAACATTTAATTAGTCATGAATTGATTAAGTTTGCACTTAATAGATGCATTAGTGTAGAATAATGAAATTTAATGTTAGTGTAACCCTATAATCAAAAACAGGATATAATGCAAAAGAGAAAGCTTTATTTATTGGAAATATGTACAACATATATACAATCAAAATAAACAAAGTTATGCTAGAAATTCGTCCCTTTCAATCGGATTTTCTTAGCCCTATAGCGGTCTATTTTCATCTGCACGAAGGCTTGACGTTCTGGTGCAGAAAGAAAATTTGGGCCTGATCGAAAAACTCGTTTCACTAGACCTTCATATTCTAAAAATTCATAGTCTAGCGTCGGAAAAGATTCAGCATCACTCCAAGGAACAGAAATACTTCCCTTGGTCCCTAGAATTATTCCACATATGATATTCCCGAATCCAACCTTCTTAGCCTTGGATCTAGACGCGGCAACAAGACCCTCCATCAGAATCTTTGAAGAATCAACCATGTTGCCTTGAAATATATCTCCAAGTACATAAAGATCAGTTTCTTGGACGACATTACTGAATGTGCGACCGAACAGACTGTGACTCAGAAATTTATGCAAATACAGCATAGAGTTGGAATAAAAAGACTGATTATAGGCAAATTTAGGATTGAAAGGCCAGATGCCGGTGAGCATTCTCCAAATATCAGTGGATGTCATGTCTCTTCCAGGATGACGTTTGATATTATCCTTTAAGGGAAAACCAAACCAAGCATGTAATTCAGGATATCCAAAAGTAAAAATTTTGCCATCCCGACGAAAGCTAAGACGCACCCGACGCTTGTTAACAAAACGAACCGTACAGAAGAATTCTAATATCCAGTCTCCAATTATAGGAAACTTCATATCAACAAATCTGGTCCATCCTAAACATTCCATGTAGCGACTCATATCGTCTTTAATTCCCAGTTGATCGTTAAGAAAGTCATCCATGTATAACATTCCTACAAAGAATGTATATCGAAGCCTCAAGAAGCGCCTTCCCTCATCATGATTGAAGATAGGAAAGTTACATCCATAGCGCTCTGATATGTCAGTATGTTTATTGCGTGAAGCAACAACTTCCTTAGATGGTGTGTTTGTAGAAGTCATGGTGTTTGGAATGAGTAAGGAAGCAAAAAGGTTCTGAACTTATTTTCTGGGTTGATGAATTGTAAGAAAATCAGAGAATTGTTCTGACAGAGATGAAAAGAATGTGACAGAAAACTGAACCTCTAGAACCTATTTATAAAATCCTAGGATGAAAAGAGGTGTTGTTTTGAAGTGAAAAGGCATAAAATCAGACCTCTTAAAAATGAAGAAACTCAATTTTTCGTTTCTGAAAAGTTGTGTCTGCTGGAAAATGAAGAACAAGGGTCGGATTTCTGAAGAAATTCACCGTGTCGCGACCGAGGATTCTGAGCCGCGGTCGCGACACGCTGATTTCCTTACGGAAATCAGGCGTCAAAACCCCTAATTTTTGATCCTCTACCGAGAATCCATATCCTCAGTAAGTTCAGAAATTCTCCTGTCTATTTAAAAATCAATTGAAGTCAGAATTCTCAACTGAGAATCCCAAATCCTCTGTAAGTTCAGAAATTCCCTAGCTAACTAGAAATACCTAAATTCTCAACTGAGAATTTTAAATTCTCTATAAGTTCAGAAAATTCCTTATCCTCTTAAGAATTCTAAATATGTGAATTCTCAACTGAGAATTTCAAATTCTCAACTGCGAATCACGAAATTTATTTTAATTCACATTAAATTCCTAAAAATTAATTTAAATCATGACTTGAATATATTTTTTTATATATATCTAAAATTCTAACATAAAATAATATAATCTAAAACAAAATAAAATAAAAATAATAAATAAATAAAAACTATATGTAGAAAAATGAAATGATTTATATGTCAGGAAATCTTGTTACGAAATTAGTTCCTATTTCGGAAATATTTTCGTAATAAATTTTACATCTATTACCATTAACTTTGAAACGATTACCGTTAGTTTCCTCAAGTTCTAAAGAACCATAGTCGAATGTTTTAACGACTAAATACGGTCCGGTCCATCTGGACTTAAGTTTTCCTGGAAATATACGAAGCCGTGAATTAAATAACAGCACCTTATCTCCAACATTAAAGTGTTTGACTTTGATTTTGGCATCGTGCCATTTTTTCACTCTTTCTTTATAAATCCTCGCATTTTCATACGATAGATGACGTAACTCATCTAACTCATTTAAATTGAGCAAACGTTTCTTTCCTGCTTGTTGTAAATCAAAATTAAGTTTTCTAATAGCCCAATAGGCTTTATGTTCTAATTCTACTGGCAAATGACATGCTTTTCCATATACCAAACGATATGGAGTCATTCCTATTGGTGATTTAAATGCAGTACGGTATGCCCATAGCGCATTATTGAGTTTTTGTGACCAATCTTTTCTTGATGACGAAACAGTTTTCTCTAGAATCCATTTGAGTTCTCTATTTGAGATCTCCGCCTGACCATTTGACTGAGGATGGTATGGCGTTGACACGCGGTGGCGTACTCCATACCTTTTCATAAGTATATCAAAATTTCGATTTATGAAATGGGTACCGCCATCACTAACAACGAATCTAGGACAACCAAATCTACAAAATATATCGTCAAGAAAATTAACAACTACTTTAGAATCATTCGTAGGGGTTGCAATTGCTTCAACCCACTTCGAAACATAATCAACGGCTACTAATATGTAAGTTTTACCATTGGAAGGCGGAAAAGGTCCCATGAAATCAATTCCCCACATGTCGAAGATTTCAACTTCCAATATGTTTGTGAGGGGCATCTCATCTTTCCTTCCTAAATTTCCCGTTCTTTGGCATTTATCACAACGAGTAATAAATGAACCAGCGTCTTTAAACATCGTAGGCCAAAAGAAACCACATTCCAATATTTTAGCTACCGTTTTATTAACTCCATTATGTCCTCCATATGAGCTAGAATGACATTCCGTTATTATAGATTCATATTCATTTTCTCCAACACATCTCCTAATTATCCCGTCACCACATGATTTGAATAGAAAGGGATCTTCCCAAAAATACTGTTTAATATCGAAGAAAAATGTCCTCCTTTGTTGGAAAGATAATCCTTCCGGAACAATATCGGTTGCAAGATAATTAGCAATATCTGCATACCATGGTGACATGATACTTTCTACTTGATAGAGATGTTCATCGGGGAAATCATCTCGTATACCGATAGTTTCACCTATAGGACCGTTTTCATCTTCTAGTCTTGATAGATGATCGGCGACAAGGTTTTCTACTCCCTTTTTGTCTTTAATTTCTATATCAAATTCTTGTAACAACAAAACCCATCTAATCAGACGCGGTTTTGCATCTTTCTTAGCAAACAGATAACGTAAAGCTGCGTGATCTGTATAAATAATAACTTTAGATCCTAACAAGTATGACTTAAACTTATCACATGCAAATACTACGGCTAACATCTCTTTTTCTGTTGTTGTGTAATTTAACTGTGCACCGGACAATGTGTGACTTGCATAATATATAACATATAATCTTTTATCCTTTCTTTGACCTAAAACACATCCTACAGCTAGGTCACTTGCATCACACATGATTTCAAAAGGTAAATCCCAATCGGGTTTAGCGATTATGGGTGCACTGACTAAAGCTGTTTTCAATGTCTCGAAAGCTTTAATGCAATCTTCATTAAAATCGAAGGTTGAATCCTTCATAAGCAAATTAGTAAGTGGTTTGGAGATTACAGAAAAGTTTTTTATAAATCGTCTGTAAAAACCTGCATGTCCTAGAAATGATCTTACTCCCTTGACAGTTGTTGGTGGGGGTAATTTTTCTATTACTGAAGTTTTTGCTCTATCCACTTCTAATCCTTTTTCAGATATTTTATGACCTAAAACAATTCCTTCGTCAACCATGAAATGACATTTTTCCCAATTTAATACTAAATTCGTTTCTTCGCATCTAGAAAGAACTTTATCTAAGTTTTTTAAACATGCATCAAATGAATCTCCATAAACTGAAAAATCATCCATAAATACTTCCATGATATCTTCGATGAAATCATTAAAAATTGCAGTCATACAACGTTGAAAAGTTGCTGGTGCATTACATAGACCAAAAGGCATTCTCCTATATGCAAATGTTCCATAAGGACATGTGAAGGTTGTTTTATCTTGGTCATCCGGGTAAATATATATTTGAAAAAATCCGGAATAGCCATCAAGAAAACAATAAAATGCATGACCGGCTATCCTTTCGATCATTTGATCAATGGAAGGTAAAGGAAAATGATCTTTCCTAGTTGCCTTATTTAGGTTCCTATAATCTATACAAACCCTCCAACCGATGGTGGTTCACGTAGGTATTAATTCACCTTCATCATTCCTTACTACAGTTATGCCTCCCTTTTTGGGTACACAATGGATTGGACTAACCCATTCACTATCCGAAATAGGATAAATGATTCCATTGTCTAAAAGTTTAGTAATCTCATTTTTTACTACTTCTTTCATATTCGGATTTAAACGTCTTTGTCTATCAGCTTTAGGTGGCTTATCTTCTTCTAAGTGAATCCTAGGCATTACAATACTAGGATTAATTCCTTTTAAATCTGAAATCTGCCATCCCATACTTCCTATTCTATTTCTAACAACTTCTTTCAATTTTTCTTCTTGATTTTCTGTTAATTTGTTAGAGATGATTATAGGTAGAGTATCACTTCCGCCTAGGAAAGTGTATCTCAGATGGTTTGGTAATTCTTTAAGTTCTAATTTAGGTGGAACTACTACTGAAGGCGGAACTGGTCCATCTTCTCGAATCAAAGGCTCTGGGTCCTTATCTTCTAATTCTTCACCCACTATAGGTTCTATTATTTCTTCTCTTTGAACAATGTCATTAACACATTCTTCAACTAAATCAAGCTTCATACAAGCGAAATCCTCCATAGGATATTTCATCGCTTGATTCATATCGAACTCGATCTTATCGTCACCTATTCTTAAAACTACTTTTCCTTCCGACACATCAACTAGAGCACGTCCCGTGTTCATGAACGGTCTACCAAAGATTAGCGGACAATTAACGTCATAAGCAAAATCTAAGATAACAAAATCAGTAGGAAAAATAAACTTGTCAACTTTTACTAAAACGTCTTCAATTATACCATATGGTCTTTTAGTGGATTGATCCGCTAATTGCAAAACCATATTGGTACGTTTGATGTCCTCTTCTAAACCTAATTTTTCAAAAATAGACAATGGCATCAAGTTTATACTAGCTCCTAAATCACAAAGACAACTTGGGAATTCCATATTTCCCAATTTACACGGAATGGTAAAGCATCCGGGATCTTTGAGTTTAGTAGGTAATTTGCTTGATACTATCGAACTACAATCTTCAGAAAGTGAAATGGATGAAATTCCTTCCCAACTAATCTTTTTTGAAATTAAATCTTTCAAGAATTTTCCATAGTTAGGAATTTGCGTAATTGCATCCATGAATGTTAAATTTATATGCAAATTCTTAAGTTTATCTAAAAATGATAAAAGTTGTTTATCATGGTCCTTATTTCGGACCCTGTGTGGAAAAGATGGTTTTGGAACAAAAGGTTTCGTGTTAGAGTCAATTGGTGTATCTTTTTGTTTTAATGTATCTTCTTTGGATTTTGGTAAATCATTTCCAGGTAAAGTTGAATTTCCGGGCATTTCCGGACCTAAGTAGTTTTTTCCCGAGCGAAGAGTGATAGCCTTAACATGCTCTTTCGGATTTTCTTCCGTTTGGCTGGGAAGACTTCCCTCTTTGCGGGATGGAATTGATTTAGCAAGTTGTCCAATTGAACTTCCAAATTATGGATGCTAGATGATTGGTTTTTGATAAGCTGATCGAATTTACTTTCGATCCGTTTAAAACCATCGTCTTGATTACTTACCTTTCCATTCATAGCATCTATAAATTTGTTGATTTTTGAAGATAAAGTGATAATCGTATCTCTTGTTTGATTTTGATAATTATTTACACGATATTGATTAGCATTTGCATTATTATTATTATTACCATCTTTCCAGTTAAAGTTAGGATGATTTCTCCATCCAGGATTATAAGTATTAGAATAAGGATTAGTAGTTTGGTTTTGTCCTTGGACAAAATTTACCTGTTCTATCTCATTCATACCTTCATAATCAATGTCTGTCTGGATCGGATCATTAGGATCGCACGGTGCCATAAACCTATTAACTTTGTGCGATAAGGCAGAAAATTGGGCTTGTAACATCGCAACTGGATCAAGATTCATTATACCTTTAACCGATGATGTACCTGAGGATGATGGTTTCGCCGTTGGTATATGTCCACGCTCTGCGGGCCACATACTGCTGTTGATTGCCATTTCCTCCAAAAGTTCTCTTGCTTGGGCGGACGTCTTCTTCATAAATAAACCTCCAGACATAGCATCTAATGAACCTCTAGTTGTAGGATTTAATCCATTATAGAATGTCTGCATTAAAAGTGCATCTGGCAGTTGGTGGTGTGGGCATAAACATTGAAGTTCTTTAAAACGTTCCCAAGCTTCATAAAGAGTTTCACTATCATTTTGGGTAAAAGACGTCAATTCTTTGATGACTCTTGCGGTTTTTGCTAAGGGAAAATATTTTGATAAAAACGCTTGGGCTAATTGGTCCCAAGTTTCAAATGTTGCAGCAGGCATAGAAGTTAACCAAATTTTTGCCTTATCCTTCAAAGTGAAAGGAAAGAGGTGAAGTTTGATTGCTTCGGCTGTTACATCAGTAATTTTAAAAGTGTCACAAATTTCTAAGAAATTTGTCAAATGGGCATTAGGGTTTTCGTTAGGTAGTCCGTAAAACGTTACGTTGTTTTGCAACATATTAAGCAAAGCAGGCTTAATTACAAATTGATTTGCATTTATACGGGGTCTAACTACACTATTAGTTACACCGGCCATTCCTGGCCTAGCATAATCCATAAGTGTTGGTGGATCGGCCATATTTTCTGGCTGGACTACTTTGGTTTTTAAGGGTGTTTTGTCTTTGTTTTTGTTGAATTTCTTGTTTTTCTTAAGTGTTCTTTCAATTTCTGGATCAAAGGGTCTGGTGACGTGCCCAAACTTCGCGAACTGCACATGAACTTGAAATTGTTACACGAGCCAAACTACCTTCAAAACAAAATTGAAAACAAATATGTTATATAAACTGAAAATAAATAAAATGTAAAAGTTGTATAAAAATAATGTGTAAACCTAGATTCGAAAATAAAATACGAAAAATAAAAAATTTGTCAAAAATTTTGGCGTATCCCCGGCAACGGCGCCAAAAACTTGTTGAGCGATTTCCGTAAGTGCACGGTTTCGCTTGTAGTAATAAAAATATCGATCCCACAGGGATATGTTTTTTAACGAAAAACTTATTTTTGAATCTGTTAATTTCGAACTTGTTAGATTTACTATTGAATGTAAATGAAAAGTGAAATTTGTCTAATTGAATTTAGAAAATTGTTTAATTGAGTTTGTGGACTTTGAGTATTTGAAAATGCTGGAATAAGATTTTATATTAGAATATATCGATTGTTAGAAAGATCTTCTGATTTAGGGATGAATTTTACAAAACAGGAACATTTAGAACTTTTAGAAAAACAAATGAATGTATTCATTTGCATTAAGCAAAGAAAACAACTTAAACTTTGTATCAATTATGATGATGAAATAAATGACGGAACCTCTAATTAAGTGGCTTCGAACGCGACAAAACCCTTTCGGGATAGTTGCCCTTAATCAAATTAAAACTCTTTCGAGATGATAATTTGCCTAAGTGTTCAACAAAGTTTCCTTGTAATGATTTTGAATTTAACTACGTTTTAATGAAAACATCAGCAATCACTTTAGTGGATTGGTTACCATAAGTGCTGCATAACGATTTATCGAATAGAACGGACTTTATTAGATGAAATATAAATTGATACAAGTTTACAGAGAACATGGAGCATCGAGTTCTTCGAGGGCGTGCAAGTGAACGGCTGATCAGTCCTTTCCTTGGGTTTCCTTAGAGGTTGTCAGGCTCAGGGGCGAACACTCTACTCAATCTTCTCGCTGTAACTTCGTAATAGGGATTCGGTCGGCCACTACTAAAATGCAAACTAAAACTGGAACAATGTCTAAACGCTACTGAGTTGTAATTAAACTATAAACAATATGTGTACCTCATCTTGTTTTGTACAGAATCTAATTTCTAACTCTCGAACTATTTTTGCTTAGAACTTAGACATTAGTTCTACGCTCTGATTCTATATCTATATTACATAACATTACATCGCTTTTTCTCAACACCAACTCTTTATTTATAGATGTTAAAGGGTTGAGATTTGAAGTGATGTGTCCCTTGTGAAAAATTGTATCTGTTGGTTAAGAGTTGTGTCCGTTGTGAAAGGACGTCTTTATCCACTTGAACGAACGCGTTTCTTGGATTTCAACATGTGTTAAATGCACTTTGGCAGAATTTCTGCACTTACCGAGAATGGGAATCCTCGGCCGTGAATGGGGGAGCATTAAGTTGAGCTTTGGACGAAGGGAGGAAGTAGCTGAACCACGCGTGTCGCGGCCGCGGGTGGGGGATTCGCTGTCGCGGCATGCTGTGTTTTTCACTTCTTTGCTCTCGTTCGTGTCCTTGACTTGGCGCTTTTGATTTACGTCGTCTTTGACTCCTTTTTGTAGGGTTTTTCTTCTGTTTTAGATCCTTTTTCGTTCCTATTTGGATTTTACCAAATATTTTGGTACCTTGCAAAAAAGAAAGATATTCGAGAGTAAAAGTAATCTAAACAGATATAAACAACACAGATTTATGATAAAAATGATGTAAATATTAATGATATTTTAGGTATATTTTGGGCTTAACATTATCTTTTCAGAGTTAGGTTCGTAAATTAAACTATTTAAGGGTCTGATTAATGAATATGTAGACTTGTCTTTTGTTAAAATAGCATATATAATCTAAATCAAATTCCATTTAGTTATCGATTTACAAAAGAAAATGATAAATAAATATGGGATAATAAAATAAATTACATTACAATCAAATGACACAAATAACCCTAATACATCAATTCTAGTTCTAAAATAATCGGGTAAATTATACCCATGGCCACTAAACTTTACCTATTTTCACATTGTGGCCATTGAACTTCAATTCTTTCTGGTATGACCATTGAACTTTACACTTTGTTACACCAGTGGCCACTGTGAGATAAATTTGCATCTTATATATAAAGGTGGAAGGAGGATCCATTTTTACTTAACCAATGTGGGATAAATTTGCATTCCTTAAATTTCCACTCCCACTGTATCCTCAAGCTTATTTCAACACACTACATATTTTGTTGTTTTCCAATTTGCTATTTTATTCATAAAAAAACAAAGCTGAGTAAATTGAACATAATTCCATTAACTAATTAATTAATTACTATTGTTAGACCATTTGTAATACTGCTTTTTAATATAATAAAAGAAGAAGGTATTGGATAAGTCAGAAGAATGGCCTTTATCTGAAGATGAATTCAATGCCTTGAAGATAAGATTGCAAGTAGAGTGGCATATATCCCTTCCATTTAGGGCCATACCATAGCTCCCTAAAAATGCTGCAACTCGGAATCATTTAAGTCTTGAAGATTCCAACTTGTTTTCCCGCCTTATTAGCCTAGTTTCACTTCATGTTGATTTCATTATCACAACTGCTAGTTTCACTTCATGTTGATTTCAATATCACATTTTGAAGAATCATGTGTAATATTGAACCCTGATCTCCCTCCTTTCCTTTACGTGTAAAATTATATCTAAAGCTCATAGTCTTGAATGATTAAGAAGGTAAATAGATAAGAACAAGGAGCATCCGAAGTAAAAGTAAAAATTAAAATAAGATCAACACATCAGATAATATACAGAATGATCCTAACTAATTGTCTAGTAGATGAAACAAAAATAATATAGAATTGATATCTATAAGTTGCAATGTTTATTTCTAATTAATTAATTAATATAATTATATTAAATTTATTTTTTTAATAAAATAGCAATATAGCTTACTTGACAAATTGAAAAAAACAAATATGTAGCATGTTGAAATGGGCTTAAGGAAACCGTGGGAGTTTAAGGAATGTAAATTTATCCCACATTGCTTAAGTG
Source organism: Euphorbia lathyris (assembly GCF_963576675.1). Classification (NCBI taxonomy): domain Eukaryota; kingdom Viridiplantae; phylum Streptophyta; class Magnoliopsida; order Malpighiales; family Euphorbiaceae; genus Euphorbia; species Euphorbia lathyris. The sequence continues at coordinate 39,688,621 of NC_088910.1, forward strand.
AAAATCGTTCCTGCTTTCACCTTGTTATATAAGGATGTACACATCCTACATTGCTTAAGGAAAACAACCTCCTCCTTCCAACTTTCTATATATTTGGAAACATGGTTTACAATAGGGTATATTACAGGTACATTAGTTGAATCAGATTCTTAAAGGATCAATAACATTAACACAATTTTTATATAATTGGACTATATATCAATAACATTAACACAAATTTTATATAATGGGACTAAATACATAGTCGGTTCACTATTAAATAGGTCAGGCCAGTTTGGTTTTTTAAAACATTAATATTAACTATTGTTGGACCATTTGTACCACCGTTGATTCATGCTTTTTAATATGATAAAAGAAGATATTAGATAAATCATAGTAAGTAATTAATGTGTGTACATCATTGTTATAGGTCAAGTAGGATCCATTTTTACTCAAGGAATGTAGGATCCCACCGTTTCTTTAAACTCATTTCAACATACATACTTGAACTTTTCCAATTTGCTATTTTATTCATAAAAACAAAAGTTTACATTAATTAATTAACTTAAGGTCTTTGAAAGATATATTTGGTGTTTTCTTTGTTTATTCTATGTGCAAGATCTATACATCGAGCATGTGGTATGCCTAGATAAGCAAAGAAGATACAAATCTATAAACCTAATGTAGAGAACGAAGATGTGGTTTGGTTTGCCTAGACAAGCAAAGAAGAGTTTTATCTATAGATGAATTCAACACAAGAGTTCAACATAAGATAACACATGTATTAATAGAATTTAAAGTTTACTAAGTATTTACCAATGTTTTAAAAACTGGATTGTTAATTAAGAGTCAATAGATTTAACCCTAAGAATCGGATTTAACTAATAAGCCACTATCAAATCAGGTTATTTAAATTAATCAATATGTAAACAATGGCTTCCAAATATATAGAAAGTTGAAAGGAAGTTGTTTCCCTTCAGCAATGTGGAATGTGTGGATCTTATATAACAAGGTGAAAGGAGATGTATTTTTAGTTAAGCAATGTGGGATAAGTCAGGTAAGCTATATTGCTATTTTATTTATTCATAAAAACCAAAGCTATGAGTATTTAACTATGTATCACAACACAACACAACAAACAAAAACTTGAGTGAGTATAATAGCATTGAACAAAGACAGATTATGGTTTATCTGAAATAATACCGTCCAGTGCAGTCGGCCCTGACTAAGAGGAAAACAGCTATCTGCAAGACTTTGAGTGAGCAGAGAAGAATAAAATGTTACTACAAGTTGTTATAGGATATGCAACAATTTTGTAACAAACCTCACAAAGATGGCGATTCTTACTAGCATTTAGCCTTTGGTATCAATCATAATTCACTGCACCACTCCACATAAATCTGCCAAGCACACTCTGAAACTATTAAAAGTAAAGTTAGTTCCATCTCAGATTAAATCATTAACAGAATCCTAATGAAATGAAGCATCTAAGGCATATATGAATACAAGAACCTACAATTAATGTCTTGAAGACCATAGTGCATGCCTGCCTGTTGTCAAAAAGTTGATCCAGCACGGAAGGAAATTCTTCTTACAATATCCACACTTCCATTTATTTATATCTATATATGGATTTTGAGATCCCTAAATAGATCATTGCTTGTATGAATTCTCGAAAGTTGATACTTTTCACGTTCCATAAAATGGCATCAAATACTAACTATCTCTGTCACAGCTTGTCCATAAGGAATCTTCAATAGGGAAAACGGTATTTCATACATCCTTGATGACTTTCCAGACAGCCTGCCTTACTTCTTTCTATGGAGCAATGGAAATTAAGAATTTAAATAATGAAATTTGACATACACAGCTTATTATTTAAGTCCAAAATTGAAATTTTTATAGTTGAGTTGAGAATTAGGTTTATGTAATTAGCCAGATTGTAAACAATTGCGCTTAACTAAACTAAAATTTAGAATACATATAAAATTTATAATTAAGGGGAAAAAAGGGGGTTAACTGGTCGTTGGTTTGTGAAGCCAGCCCACGGACCAGATATTACTATGATGGTTATATTTCCCGAGAATGGAAGTCTTCGATTCGTCAATCGGAAGGCGGTTGCTGCCCCGAGGAGCTAGCTCGTGGACCCTCCACTCCTAAGAGTAAAACAGCATCCAGATATGTACCCATGCAAGCTCAGCCTTGTGGGCTGGGCCATACATACCATCACAGTGTTGCCTCCACTAGGATGACAGACTTGCGTTACTAAGTCCGGCGGTAGTAATGTATAGCAATGTAGGTTATAAAGTATAAAATAAGAGTATAATAAACAGATGTGGGATTGATTATGTTATGTTTTCTCTCAAGTGTAAAAGAGAAAAAAAGCATACATACAATGAGACTGGGATAAAGCTAAGCTTGAAGATCTGATATGGAGAAGGGAAAACTAGATCCGCTCATCAGCATGCATCCATCCACATCGATTAGATCTGACTAAGCTCACTGATTCCATCTAATGAAGTTCACTTCATCTTCCTGCCTAAACCTTTTTTTAACCGAGCAAGTGATGATCCATCTCTTCTTCTTCTTGGCCATTAACCAATAGTCATCTTACCATCTCTTTTTCTTCTTCTTATCTATTAGTTGGGATGGAAGAGATTGATAAAGATGATGAGGAAGAAGAAGATGTATAATGGTGGGTGGAGTAGTGTGGAGTCACATGGATGGATTTGTGTGGTGTAAAATGACAATCATATCCTTATTCCTATTTTAAGATCTCACTTCATTTAATTTAATGTATCCACAAGAAAATGCTAGCTATCTTGATTTTAATATTATTTTACTACTATGGTGTTGTTTATAATTTAAAAAGTTTATTCACATAAATACATGTAATTTGGGATGTTGTGTTTTGTTTTGGATCTTTCCCAATGTCATAAATATCTCTGGTGTTGTGGTTTTTCCTTTTTCGGTTTTATGTTTTTTATTATTATTTATTTTATCTTTTTCTCATCATAAAGTATTATTCATTTTATTATATTATATTATATATATTTTGATCACAACCTTTAAACTAAAACTTCAAACCCTTAAACTATTAAAATTATTACTTAGATTTTTTAATGAAACAAAAATTACTAATTGAGTCACAATCCCAATTATGCAATACAAAAAAAAAAAAAACCAAAACACATCAGAAGAAAGATACACGTTTAAGTGGTTACTTGCCCAAATTGAAACTGCATGTTTTGAAACTGCATGTTTTATACTTTTAAACAAAATTTCCATAATTACCTTTTAGTTATAACATTTATAAAATTTAGTGTTTAAACTGTTAAAATCTGAGAGAAATTGTATGCTGATTATAGCCATTATAAGATTGATAAATTAATACAAATATGGAAGCACAATTTTATATACTGGAAGGACAAGCCTTTCTATGGCTTTGGCTCTGCTAGGTATATAAACGGATTCAGGTTTTTCCGGCAAAGGAAGTTGAGAGGATACATAGATAGATGTGGTAATGAACATGCTGATGCTAAAGACTTGGCCATGGATGTTGTAAGAACTACAACAGGCCTTGATTTAAGGTCGTTGAAACATGCATTTGGTGTTTCCTTTATGTAGAGTTTGGCTAGACGAAGAACAAATGTGCTACTGATATAAAATTTAAAGACTACTAAGTATTTACTAATGTTTTAAATACCGAACTAAAAGTCGAACAGGTTGACAATGGGTCAAGGGTCAATGAATTCAACCGGTTTGGTTAAACCAAATGACAATTATAAATAATATATTCTATAAAATTGTCTTCAAATAAAACACAAGTTATTTGTTCAACAAATGTCATTGACGCCTTGAAAATCAGATTCAACCAATGAACCAATATCAAACAGATTTATTTAAATCATTCAATAACTAAAGTAATTTGTAAACCATGGCTTCCAAATATATATAAAATTGGGAAGTTGTTTCCCTTCAGCAATGTGGAATGTGTGGATCTTATATAATAAGACGATCCTCCAATGCTGATCACCAACAATATATATATATATATATATATATATATATATAATAAAAATTTCCTCAAATTAAACGTAAGTTATTTGACCAGTCCAGACCAGTGGGTTAACTAGATCAGACTAGTGAGTTTGATCATAACCCGGCTATAAATTATTTGACCAGACCAGTGAGTTCAGTCATAAACCGACTATGTATCCGATACGATTGTATAAATTTTGGGTCAATATTATAAACCAGTTAAGAATCAGATTTAACTAATAAGTCAATATCAAACCGGGTTATTTAAATCAATCAATATGTAAACCATGGCTTCCAAATATATAGAAAGTTGAAAGGAAGATGTTTCCTTTAGCAATGTAGGATGTGTGCAGCTTATATATAAAGGTAGAAGGAGGATCCATTTTTACTTAACTAATATGGGATAAATTTGCATTCCTTAAATTTCCACTCCCACTGTATCCTCAAGCTTATTTCAACCTACTACATATTTGTTCTTTTCCAATTTGCTATTTTATTTATAAAAACCAAAACTGAGTAAATTGAATATAATTACATTAACTAATTAATTACTATTGTTAGACCATTTGTAATACTGCTTTTTAATATAATAAAAGAAGGTATTGGATAAGTCAGAACAATGGCCTTTATCTGAAAATGAATTCAATGCCTTGAAGATAAGATTGCAAGTAGAGTGGCATATATTCCTTCCATTTAGGGCCATACCATAGATCCCAACTTGCTTTCCCACCTTATTAGGCTAGTTTCACTTCATGTTGATTTCATTATCACAACTGCTACTCAATAAATTCAATATCAGATTTTGAAGAATCATGTGTAATATTGAACTCTGATCTCCCTCCTTTCCTTTATGTGTAAAAAATGTATCTAAAGCTCATAGTCTGAATGATTAAGAAGGTAAATAGATGAGAACAAGGAGCATATGAAGTAAAAGTAAAAGTTAAAATAAGATCAGCATATCAGATATACAGAATGATCCTAACTTATTGTCTAGTAGATGAAATAAAAATAATATAGAATTGATATCTATAAGTTACAATGTTTATTTCTAATTAATTAATTAATATAATTATATTCAATTTACTTAGCTTTGTTTTTTTATAATAAAATAGCAATATTGCTTACTTGACAAATTGGAAAAAAACAAATATGTAGCATGTTGAAATGGGCTTAAGTAAATCGTGGGAGTTTAAGGAATGTAAATCTATCCCACATTGCTTAAGTGAAAATAGTTCATGCTTTCACCTTGTTATATAAGGATGTACACATCCCACATTGCTTAAGGAAAAGAACCTCTTTCTTCCAACTTTCTATATATTTGGAAACCATGGTTTACAATTACAAATAGTTCAATAGGGTATATTGGTTTGATACTCCTACATTAGTTGAATCTGATTCTTAAAGGATCAATAACATTAACACAATTTTTATATAATTGGACTATATATCAATAACATTAACACAAATTTTATATAATGGGACTGAATACATAGTTGGTTCACTGTTAAATAGGTCGGGCCAGTTTGGGTTTTAAAACATTAATATTAACTATTGTTGGACCATTTGTACCACTGTTGATTCATGCTTTTTAATATGATAAAAGAAGATATTAGATAAATCATAGTAAGTAATTAATGTGTGTACATCATTGTTATAGGTCAAGTAGGATCCATTTTTACTCAAGGAATGTGGGATAAATTTGCATTCCTTAAACTCCCACCGTTTCTTTAAACTCATTTCAACATACATACTTGAACTTTTCCAATTTGCTATTTTTATTCATAAAAACAAAAGTTTACATTAATTAATTAATTAACTTAAGGTCTTTGAAAGATATATTTGGTGTTTTCTTTGTTTATTCTATGTGCAAGATCTATACATCGAGCATGTGGTATGCAGACAAGCAAAGAAGATACAGATCTATAAACCTAATGTAAAGAACAAAGATGTGGTGTGGTTTGCCTAGACAAGCATAGAAGAGCTTTATCTGTAGATGAATTCAACATAAAAGTTCAACATAAGATAACACATGTATTAATAGAATTTAAAGTTGACTAAGTATTTACCAATGTTTTAAAAATTGAATTGATAATCAAGAGTCAATAGATTCAACCCTAAGAATCGGATTTAACTAATAAGCCACTATCAAACCAGGTTATTTAAATTAATCAATATGTAAACATTCCAAATATATAGAAAGTTGAAAGGAAGTTGTTTCCCTTCAGCAATGTGGTGGAATGTGTGGATCTTATATAACAAGGTGAAAGGAGATGTATTTTTAGTTAAGCAATGTGGGATAAGTCAGGTAAGCTATATTGCTATTTTATTTATTCATAAAAATCAAAGCTAGGAGTATTTAACTATGTATCACAACACAACACAACAAAAACTTGAGTGAGTATAATAGCATTGAACAAAAATAGATTATGGTTTATCTGAAATAATACCGTCCAGTGCAGCCGGCCCTAACTAAGAGAAAAACAGCTATCTGCAAGACTTTGAGCGAGTAGAGAAGAATAAAATGTTACTACAAGTTGTTATAGGATATGCAACAATTTTGTAACAAACCTCACAAAGATGGTGCTTCTTACTAGCATTTAGTTTTTGGTATCAATCACAATTCACTGCACCACTCCATATAAATCTGCCAAGCACACTTTGAAACTATTAAAAGTAAAGTTAGTTCCATCTCAGATTAAATCAGTAACAGAATCCTAATGAAATAAAGCATCTCAGGCATATATAAACACAAGAACCTACAATTAATGTCTAGAAGATCGTAGTGCATGTCTGCCTGTTGTCAAAATGCTGATCGGGCACGGAAGGAAATTCTTCTTACAACATCCACACTTCCATTCATTTATATCTATATAAGGTCCCTAAATAGATCATTGCTTGTATGAATTCTCGAAAGCTGATACTTTTCACGTTCCACAAATGGCATCAAATACTAACTAACTTTGTCACAGCTTATCCATAAGGAATCTTCAATAGGGAAAACGATATTTCATACATCCTCTATGACTTTCTAGGCAGCCTGCCTTACTTCTTTCTCTAGAGCATTGGAAATTGAGAATTTAAATAATGAAATTTGACATACACAGCTAATTATTTAAGTCCAAAATTGAAATTTTTATAGTTGAGTTGAGAATTAGGTTTATGTAATTAGCCAGATTGTAAACAATTGCGCTTAACTAAACTAAAATTTAAAATACATACAAAATTTATAATTAAGGGGAAAAAAGGGGGTTAACTGGTCGTTGGTTTGTGAAGCCAGCCCACGGACCAGATATTACTATGATGGTTATATTTCCCAAGATTGGAATTCGATTCGTCGATTGGAAGGCGGTTGCTGCCCCGAGGAGCTAGCCCATGGACCCTCCACTCCTAAGAGCGAAACGACATCTGGATATGTACCCACGCAAGCCCGGCCTTGTGGGCTGGGCTATACATACCATCACAGTGTTGCCTCCACTAGGGGCGGGAGTAATGTATAACAATGTAGGTTATAAAGTATAAAATAAGAGTATAATAAACAGATGTGGGATTGATTATGTTATGTTTTCTCTCAAGTGTAAAAGAGAAAAAAAGCATACATATAGTGAGACTGAGATGAAACTAAGCTTAAAGATCTGATATGGAGAAGAGAAAACTAGACCCGTTCATCAGCATGCATCCATCCACATCGATTAGATCTGACTAAACTCACTGATTCCATCTAATGAAGTTCACTTCATCTTCATCTTCCTGCCTAAACCTTTTTTAACCGAGCAAGTGTTGATCCATCTCTTCTTCTTCTTCTTGGCTATTAACCAATAGTCATCTGACCATCTCTTTTTCTTCTTCTTCTTATCTATTAGTTGGGATGGAAGAGATTGATAAAGATGATGAGGAAGAAGAAGATGTATAATGGTGGGTGGAGTAGTGTGGAGTCACATGGATGGATTTGGATGGTGTAAAATGACAATCATATCCTTATCCCTATTTTAAGATCTCACTTCATTTAATTTAATGTATCCACAAGAAAATACTAGCTATCCTGATATTAATATTATTTTACTACTATTATATTGTTTATAATTTAAAAAGTCTATTCACATAAATACATGTAATTTGGGATGCTGTGTTTTGTTTTTGGACCTTTCCCAATGTCATAAATATCTCTGGTGTTGTAGCTTTTCTTTTTTCGATTTTGTGTTTTTTATTATTATTTATTTTATCTTTTTCTTATCATAAAGTATTCTTCATTTTATTATATTATATTATATTATAAATATTTTGATCACAACCTTTAAACTAAAACTTCAAACCCTTAAACTATTAAAATTATTACTTAGATTTTTCAATTAAACAAAAATTACTAATTAAGTCATCCTAAAACGAGGAACTTTGATTATTTGATATTCATTTTAATCATATTTGTGTTCGCTCAAAATGGATTTGGAGAAAAGTATCTAAAATTATTCAACCGACTCAATTGGTGATTTTTACTTAGGATTGAGATTCAATTGATGATTTTTGCTTAGTTCATGAACCTAATTGATGATTTTAATAGTTTGATTCAGATCTCAATTGCCTCAAGCTTTAGTTTCGAGTGCCAAATCGGTTATTGTTAGGTTATTGAAAAATTGAAAAAAAATATCCGTTTCCAATGGGAATCCGTCTTGGGACAGAATTTTTAGGACTATCAAAATAAGGGATAAATTACACATATGGTCACTGAACTTTACTCATTTTAAAATTTTGGCTACTGAACTTCAATTCTTAACGGTATGGTCATTGAACTTTACACTTTTTTAACACTGGTGGTTACTCAACGTCTCAAAACGATCATTGACGGCCTCAAAATAAAAACTCTAAAGAGTTAAGGATATTCTAAAGCATTGACCATAATATTAAAATGGATAAAGTTCAGTAACCATTAATGTAATTTACCTCAAAATAAGTCATGATACAATTATTATATTTGTGTAATTTATAAATGAAATGAATTATAATTGAAATTTTATAATTCCATATCATAAACAGTCGATATGATTAACTTGTATATTAAACAAATCGGATCACGGGTTAATTGCGAATCTGTGATAACTCGCAAATTTTAGCTCGATAATCTTAAATTGTTGATTAGGATAGTAAATTAGGGCTTGAAAACTTGCTACATAAATTTGATGAATTATGACATGAAAATCTAACATTTTAAAGTTCATAAGAATAGTAAATTAGTTTTTTCGTAAATTAGTGATGACAAACTTATAAGTAAACTTGAAGCTACATGAAGAGCTAATATTTTAACGTCCCGTTTGTTTGCCAGAAAATATTGTACATGAAAATATTTTCTTAATTTCTCAGTATCGGTTTGTTTAGAAAAATAAATCAACGAAAAATTATAGGTCATTGGACAAAAAGTTTACGAAGAAAGTGTTTACTAAGTTTTTGAAACCTTAATTAATTCATTCTTACTTTTTTGAAAATAATCGTCATCTACCACTTATTTTTGTTTTCCAGTAGTGTAATCAAACACCGAAAAATATTTTTTTTATAAATACAAAAAAGATTTTTTGCTAATATTTTTCAAAAAATAAACGGGACCTCAAGTTAAATAACATTTTATATAAAAAAATGATTATAACTTAAAGTCAACAACAAAAAAAACATATTTTACACTGATAGCATTCTTCTAGGCGTCCCTTATGCAAAATGTTTGATTGCTGAATGTTGTATACAAAGATAGGGGGAAAAAGGTTATATTGGGGTGTTTCTTTAGTCACTTTTCTCTTCATATTTGTTGTTTCATATTAAAAATAGAGTTTTATGTATTTGGTTAGGGAACTACTATTTACAGTATCTTTTATACATGAAAATTAGTTTTTTCCAAAAGTAGCAACTTCTGCTTTTTGGAAAAATAGTTTTTTCCAACGGTAAACAGCAAACTGTAACCGCAAACCATAGGTAAACCAAATATGCTCATAGATTTATTATTGTATGGGAGAAAGAAAATAAAATAAAATATTAAGATGAGTATGAAGCAAATAAGAAATTAAATTTATAGTGAATACTCCGTATTAAACCCCTAAAAGGGCATTTTAAGGGAATTATTCCTCGTAATGGTTGGGAAATAACTCATTTAGAGAGGGTTATTTTTAATTCTATAATTAAAAACATTCTCAATACGACGGTGAGCCTGCTGTAACAAAATGCAAAAGCAGACTTATTTGTCTTTGTTGGCGCCGTAATGGTACCATTGCGATGGTGGACCCGCCGTAGTGAGGCTATTTTTAACTATAGAGTTAAAAGTAGCTCTTCTAATTAATTCTTTCTCAACCATTTCTATGTTGAGAATCCTTAAAATATCTATTTTTTTATGATTAATATGAATACCAAGACGAAGTCTAAAAAAGAAAAGTTATATATTTAATTGTTAAACCATTGTGAAACTAAGAAATTGATGTTTTTTTAATTTTTACTTGATGTGTTTTCTTTCTTAGATGGTTGAAGATATGTTTCATTGGATTTTGTTGTGGCGTAGTAGAATGTGAAGATATTGGTCACATTAAAATGTGTAACATTTCTTGAAATGGGATTTCGGATTTATTTTGGAGTTAAGAAACTAGCTTTAAAACACTTTAAATGTTATGTTGGACGAATTTTGGACCATGTTGCTAACTTGCACTTGAAATCTTTTTTTCTATGCCATAAAGTTTAGTCACTGAAGGTGGAATTTCATATCTTTCTATTAGAAATTGGACATGAGTTAAATAGGCTGTATGCGATGGATACGGGTCAGTTAGGGCTAAGTGGTTTAATGGGTTAACCATAAATCTTACTATATAAACATAATAAGTCTTAACCTTGAACATAATGGTAAAAATATCTTCATATCCCAAGTGTGGGGACCATCCTCTCTCCCCTTGGTCCATCACTTATAGCTCGTGGATCATCATATCTCCTCCTTGCGTGTCTCGGTGTAGTTGATTCGTCGGTAATACATATTATTGGTTCGTTCTTCCGCTACAATCAATCGCAACGAATGTTGCACTACAAGAGGTAATCGCAACGAATGTACCATTACAGCAAGCTCACCGCCGTATTGAGGATGTTTTTAATTATAGAATTAAAAATAGGCCTCTCTAAATGAATTATTTCCCAACCATTATGAGAAATAATTGTTGAAACACCTTTCCACATAATTTTGATTTGACAAAATTGTTTAAGTATAATTAAAAACATATTCTAAACACACTAAGTTTAAATGCTTTGATTTATTCTACTAATGTGTTTGTTCAATGTTGAGTTAAAAATTGCTTATAAGACATAAGGATTAAAAGGCCCAAGCTCAATACAAGAGTCAAAGCCCAAGTCAAACGGTTCAAGACAACTCGGCCCGCGTATGTCAAAACGTTGTCGTTATGGACAAAACGCAACTCAGCGAAAGAAGGATCTAGAAGACCTTCAGGGAACAACTTCGGAACGAAGCTGCTGAGTTGATTCGACAAAGCGTACAAGACAGCAGTTGGCTAAGGAAAACTTCCAGACAAAGTGTTTCTACTTTGGGTAAAGTTCAGACGACACAGTATGCTGTCCAGTTGACTTTACCATAAAAGGAGAGACATTCTGCCGAGCTGACCAAAAGCTGACCGAGGATAGAAGATACTCAAATCTGATTGGCCGAGAACTCTAAGCAAGTCAGGATGACAATGATAGGAAGCCGTTTCCCTCCAACGGTTATTTCGAAATTCGAAATGACCGATGCCTCAAGACGTCTCTATAAATAGTGCCATCAGAAGCTTCATTACACACAGAACTTGATCAAGCCATTACGCTGACCAAATTTCTACGCAAGTTCTGCAAGCAAGAAGCAAAGCAATCTTACACTAAATTTCATATCTTTTGTGTAAAAGTCTAGAGTGATTATTCAATCATCTAAGGTGTCTTAGCAATCATTGTTTAGGACAAACACTTATCATTTCTAGAGATTAGAAAGGAGAGGCTGAGTACTCAGTTATAGTACTCAGCGAGAGATTAGGATTGAGTAGAGGTATTGAGGAAGGTACTCTTGTTATACTCAGTTGCTAAGATTGTAAAAGGTTTGAGGCTCTACCTTTAAAGAGCTCAGTAGAGGATTCGAAAGCTCGGAACGTGTTCCGGGGACAGGACGTAGGCTTAGAAGCTGAACCTGGATAAATCTGCTGAGTAACGTATTTCTTACCTTAAACTCCTTATATATATTGCTTGCTTAAATAACCAAAAATTGACCAAGTAAAAGGTCAAGCTGAGTTGTGCGCATCGAACATCTGAGCTCAGGAATAGACTCTAAGTGCTATATCCTGACTCAAGTTAAGAAACTGACCTAGTCACCAGTTGACTAAGCCAGTATCTTGCTGTTTACTCAGCGCCGCTGTTAAAAACCTTTTCTCTTAAGAAAAGAAGTCTGCCCTAAATTTAAAAAGTTTAAATAGTTCCTAACCCCCCCTTGGAACTATACTTGTAACGTTATAAGGGACCAACAAGTGGTATCAGAGCTTAAAAGCTCACTGTAAAAGGTTTAACAACCTTGAGCTGATCCCTACTATGGGCGAAAACAGTACTCGGTTTCTCCCAGGAAACCAAACAACTCAGATATTGCCTGAGGGGCTGTCCATCACTCGGCCTCCCCTATTCTTCGGGTCTAACTATACCTTCTGGAAGAATAGGATGAAAAATTTCATTCAGGCTACAAATATGAGTGCCTGGCTATCTATAGTGCAAGGCCCATTTGTACCTGTCGAAGTTGTGGCTGGCCAAACAGTTGTAAAAGCTGAGGCCAAATGGACAAAGGATGATCTCAAGAAGCTTCAAAATCACGCTTCGGCTATTAATATGCTTCACTGTGCACTCGATGCTGCAGAATATAATAAAATCTCAGGTTGTGAGTCGGCGCAAGAGATCTGGAAGAAGCTGGAGGTCACCTACGAAGGAACCAATAAAGTAAAGGAGTCCAAGGTGAACCAACAGATGAGACTGTACGAGCTGTTCGAGATGAACAATGATGAGGGCATATCTGACATGAATGCAAGGTTTACCAAAATCATAAATGAGCTCAAGAGACTTGGGAAGATCTTCACTGAGGAAGAACAAGTCAAAAAGATACTCAGGAGTCTTCCTAAAGACTGGCAAGCAAAGAAGACCGATGTTGAGGAAGCTCAGGACTTAACCACCTACAAATATGAGATATCAATGAAAAACTTCGAGGTGAAGGAAAAGTCTGAAGACAAGAAGCAGAAATCTCTTGTCATGAAAGCTGACTCCACTGATGGGAGCTCAACAGATGATGAAGAGATGGCCATGTTCACAAGGAAGATGAAAAGGCTGTTCAGGAAAAATGACAAATATTCTAAGAAGCCTTACAGAAAGTTTGATAAGTATAAAGCTGACTCCAGCGACAGCAAATATAAGAAAGATAACTCAAAGCCCATTACATGCTTTGAATGTCATCAAACTGGCCACATAAAGTCAAGCTGCCCCACGCTGAGGAAAGATAAGAAGAACGGCAAAAAGGCAATGGTGGCTACATGGAGCGACAGTGATGAGTCTTCATCAACAGAAGCTGAGGCCACCGAGTCAGCGAAGATATGCTTCATGGCTGACGACCTTGCTGAGTCGTGCGTCTCTGAGCATACTGACCCCTCCGTTGCATCTGACGATGAGGAGCAATCAAATGAGGTAATACCACTTTCCAAGCTCAGAAACGAAATGGGTAATGCCCTGAGTGATCTCTATACACTTGTCAAAAAGTGTAATAAGAAAATTAGAGCACTCAGCAGGCGCTGTGACGAGGTTGAAGAAGTCAAGCTGAGTGACCTCAGATACCTTCTTCAGGACAACTCAACTTTGCATGATAACATGAAGATCATACATGAGTCTGTCTCTGAAGTCCAATCAGTTTCAAAGAAACTGAGAAAGGATGTCACAACTATCTAGAACCAATTAAAGGTTCCAAATAAAAGAAACATTCCTCTGAGAACTCAGTACCAAGGTACTCAGCAGAGATGGAATCCCCTACGGAATGTCCAGTGTGACTTCTGTGGGAAGAAAGGTCACACCACAAAGGTGTGCTGGCATGCTCAGCACTGGTGTGCTGACCAGTCAGTGAGACAACCTAAACAGAAGGTCAGCTGTGACTTCTGTGGAAAGAATGGCCATACTGTCCATGTATGTCGCCATAAAATAAAATATGATGCTTTACCTATTGCACCTAACAAGCAAGGACCCAAAAAGAATTGGGTACCTAAAAGTAACTAGTTACAATGCAGGTAAGCCTGAGATGTGCTGAGAAGTCAATGATGTTGTATATTGACAGTGCATGCTCAAGGCATATGACTGGTGATGAAACTCAGTTCATCACATTTGAGCGTAAACGAGGTGGAAGTGTAAGTTTTGGAGACAACAAAAAGGGTAAGATAGTAGGGTCAGGAACCATCGGAGGTAATCCTACTATTGAGTCAGTCTCCCTAGTCAGCGGACTCAAATATAACTTACTCAACGTAGCTCAGCTATGTGACAATGGGAGAAAAGTTATATTTGATGCTACTGGATGTAAAATATATGAGGGTAGATCAAATGAGTTAATTTTAACTGCCCCTCGAATAGATAATGTCTTTATGCTAGACTTAGAGAAAAAGTTTTCAAAAACTGTATGCTTAGTATCAAAGGAATAAAATTCCTGGCTATGGCACAGGAGACTTGGTCATGTAAGCATGGACCTCCTGGCCAAATTAGCAAGAAAGCAATTGGTTGAGGGACTGCCTGAACTTAAATTTGAAAAAGATCAATTATGCCACGCTTGCCAAGCTGGAAAACAAACCAAACAATCTTTTTATAGCAAAAATATTGTCTCAACTAAGCGTCCGTTAGAATTACTACACTTGGATCTCTTCGGTCCAGTCCAGCCGCTGAGTCTGGGTGGAAGAAGATTTTCCTTGGTCATTGTAGATGACTTCTCTCGGTACACTTGGGTCATCTTGTTGAGTAGCAAGGATGAGACCTTTGAGACATTTTCAAATTTGGTTAGAAAAATTGAAAATGATAAAGACCTAAAATTGGCTCACATCCGAAGTGATAATGGTGGAGAATTCAAAAACCAAAAGTTTGTTGAATTCTGTGAAGCCAGCGGCATTGACCACAATTTTTCTGCTCCTAGAACACCTCAACAAAATGGGGTTATTGAAAGGAAGAACAGAACTCTGGTTGAAATAGCCAGGACAATGCTGGATGAGCATAGGCTTCCAAAGTATTTTTGGGGAGAGGCTGTTAATACAGCGTGCTATATTCTTAATAGGGCTCTAGTTAGACCTATATTAAAGAAAACCCCCTATGAACTTTGGAAAGGACGAAAGCCCAACATTGGATATTTCGTGCCTTTGGCTGTAAATGTTTTATTTTGAATACCAAAGATAGCTTAGGAAAGTTTGACTTAAAAGCTGATGAGGCTATCTTTTTAGGCTACTCAACAAACAGCAAAGCATATAGAGTTTTCAATAAACGAACTCAAATTTTAGAAGAGTCAGTACATGTTGAGTTCGACGAGACTAACCCTGCAGGTAGATACCAGCCACTGACCGAGGATGATCCACACTCAGTAACCGCTGACCAAGAACAAGCTGCTGAGTCATTCACTAAAAGGCTGACCAAGAGTAAGAGTGAACCTAAGATTACTTTCACTGACCAGTCTACTTCTGCAGAGATTGTTAAAACACAGATAGCACAAGACATAAATCTACCTAAAGAGATAAGGATTCTAAGAGGGCACTCAGAGAGTGCAATCCTTGATTCTGCTGGGAATACCCTGATGACGAGGAATCAACTCAGGAGGTACCTCAGCAATGTAGCCTTCGTCTCAGTTCAGGAACCTAAGAACTTCGCTGATGCTGAGGAAGATGAATTCCGGATGAGCGCAATGCAAGAGGAACTCGACCAATTCAGAAGAAACGATGTATGGGAGCTAGTGCCACATCCAAGGAGTCAGAAGACCATTGGAACAAGATGGGTCTTCCGCAACAAACTGGATGAGCAAGGAAATGTAGTCATGAACAAAGCAAGGCTTGTAGCTCAGGGCTACAATCAGCAAGAAGATATTGACTACGGTGAGACCTTTGCCCCAGTGGCAAGGCTAGAAGCTATTAGGATCTTATGTGCATATGCATCTTACATGAACTTTAAATTATTCCAAATGGATGTTAAGAGTGCATTTCTTAATGGAGTTATAAACGAGGAAGTTTATGTTAATCAACCTCCAGGGTTTGAGGATCCAAAATTCCCAAACCACGTTTATAAACTCAAAAAGGCTCTGTACGGCCTCAAGCAAGCACCACGTGCTTGGTATGAGAGGCTGACTAGTTTCCTGCTGACTAGAAATTACGTCAGGGGCAAAGCTGATACAACCTTATTCATTAAGAGAAAGGGTAAAGATACCCTGCTGGCTCAAATTTATGTTGATGATATAATATTTGGTGTAACTAACGAATCAATGTGCAAGGAATTTAGCAAACAAATGCAGACTGAGTTTGAAATGTCGATGATGGGAGAACTCAACTTCTTCCTCGGACTTCAAATAAAACAAGGAAAGAATGGCATCTTCATCAGTCAAGCTAAATATGCCAAGGAGATATTAAAGAAATACGACTTGGAAAATTGCAAGCCAATATCCACTCCTATGGGCACTGACACTGTCCTCTGCGCTGACGAGAATGGTAAGTCAATAGACAGCAAATTGTATCGAGGTATGATAGGCTCTCTACTTTACTTAACAGCCAGTAGACCGGACATTCAGTTCTCAGTATGCTACTGTGCTAGATATCAATCTAACCCTAAGGAATCTCATTACATAACTGTAAAAAAAATCCTTAGATACTTGCAAAGCTCAGTGAACGCAGGTTTATGGTATCCCAACACACATGGCTTTACACTCGTTGGATACACTGACGTTGACTATGGTCGAGACAAGCTAGAACGAAAAAGCACCTCTAGAGGATGTCATTTCTTAGGAAGCTGTCTTGTATCTTGGTTCAGCAAGAAGCAGGCGTCAGTAGCCTTGTCAACCACTGAAGCTGAGTACATTGCTGCTGGTCATTGTGTTGCTCAAGTCCTATGGATTAAGCAACAGCTTGAAGACTATGGTGTTCAAACAAAGACAATTGAGGTCAAATGCGATAACAAAAGTGCAATTGATCTATCAAAGAACCCAATTCAACACAGCAGAATGAAGCATGTCAGCATAAGACATCACTTCATTAGAGACCATGTACTCAAAGGTGAGATAAAGCTGACCTACGTCCCAACGGATGAGCAGCTTGCGGATATCTTCACAAAGCCACTGGCTCGTGAACAGTTCAGTATACTGAGAGAAGCCATTGGTATGTTTAATCCTCTTCAGTAAATTCTTGTTCTAAAATGTAAATTTATGCTGAGTGAATTACTATGCTGAATGATTTATGCAAATGCATGCTGAGTGATTGTTATGTTGAATACTTAACACAAAATACACATCAATACTGAGTCAATATGCACACCGAGTAGTAATCTTAAACTGAGAAATCATCCTTTCATATACTACTGACCACTCAGAATCCAAAACGCTTAGTATTCTAAACGCTGAGTGTTAGATCTGTTGCATTAAATGCAAAAGCACGCGTATAGCCACCTAGGATGACGTATGCGCCGAATGTGTCATAAAAGCCAGGATCCTTGTTGATTGACAATCCCAAGGCAAAACTGACACATGGATTCGATAAGATCCACTCTTCACCGCTATAAATAATGGGTAAATCCCCATTCTTTATTTTCTTTACACCTACCGAATTCTAAGGCAAAGCTTTCTCTCTAAAAACTCTCAAAGCTTCTCAAACTTGTTCTGAAACTATGACTAAAGTTTCTTTTAACATCTCCGGTGTCGGTCACCCTAAGACCAGCTCCAATGAACCCTCCAGGCAAACTTCTGTGCCTAAAACTACGCCGAGTAAAGGAAAAACTGGGCAAGCTACCTCCTCCAAAGAAAAACCGACCAAAACCAGAACCTATACCAAGGTCTTTGGTAACATAGCGAATGGAAAGTGGACTTCTCACGATGGGTCTCTGAGTCCTTCATGACTTCCGAGCAACCCTTCTGCGAATGGATATCGCAAAATGGATGGACTGAGCTGTTCTCTATTAGGGATCACACTTATCCTGACCTAGTAAGGGAGTTCTACCACAATCTCCGTGTTGTTGATGACAACCAGGACTATCTGGCAACTGTGGTAAGAGAAAAGACCATTTTCATAAACCCTAACTATTTGGCAAACTTGCTGAAGTTGAAAAATGAAGGAGCAAAGCTGAGAAGATCTAGAGATCAGGACAATACTGGGTACGAAGTCACCTTCTGTAAACCTGAAGGCCACTCAGGAGAAGTCTCCAGTTCCTCGATGGGTCAGCATCAAAAGATGGCTCACTATCTGCTGACCTACTTCATTTATCCTAAGATCAACTGCACCACCTCAGCAACGAATTTTGAGCAATGCTTCATCTGGCATATGCTGACATACAAACCAATCAACATGCCAGTATTCCTAATTGATGGGTTCCTACGGAGCACCGGAACTCTAAGGCTGGGCTCGCTTATCACCAGGATCCTCATTGATCATCAAATAGACCTAACTGATGAAGTTAAAGCTCGAGGATCTGAAATCACAGCAGCTTTGCTGAGGGCTTTGAAGTTCAATCAGCCTCTGAAGAAAGGAAAAACTGCTGTTGCTGGTGAACAACAAGCTGAGGAAACAGCTGTCCCGAAGAAAGGGAGAAGAACTAAAGCTCCAGCTGCCCGCAAGAGGAAAGTTGTTGAGACCCCTTCAAAGAAGGCTGAGCCTAAGGCAAAGAAGCCTAAGTCAGTTGCTGAACCAGGTCAGGAGAGACCTAAGTCAGCTGAGAAAAGAAGCAGGCAAGATGAGCCTGAAACCGAGGACAGAACAGATGCTAATGTGCAGCCTCAAAAGAAGCAGAAGTCTTCTTCACTGACTCCAATTGATGCTATCCCTACTGACGTCATTGTTCCTGGTGACTCTCACTACTCACAGTGTCTAGGAACTGTAGCTGAGCATCAAGAAGATGAGGTGCATTTGGACGATCAGTTCATTGCACAAGTTGAGGAAGAACTAGATGGTGACAGTTCAGAAGATGACGAAGAAGAAGAGGCCAGCGGTCAGGATGACGCTGAGGACAATGAGGAAACAACCAGTGAGGTTGAAGCTGAGCAAGCCAATACTGAGTTGGCTGCTGGAGAAGAACAAGAACATGACCAACACAATGTTGATCAAGTACAAGAACAAGCTGACCAGCTCAATGCTGATCAAGAAGCTGATCAAGAAGAAACTTCTCCATCTCACTCAGGAGAGTCTATCCAAGCTGACACTCCTCCTCCTCGAAGAAGAAGATTGGTTAAAGCAAGTCAGAAGACAGTCAGTGACCCTCCTGTTCAACCACCAACTGTCCCTGACTTTGTTATTCAGAAGCCGACCCAAGACCCTTCTAAACTCAAACTGAAATTTTTCAAAAGACAACCAACTTCTACTACATCGGCTTCCATTGAAAAGCAAGCCTCTGTTTCTTCACCAAAGGAACATGCCGACTTAAATGCTTCCGCAAATTCTACAAGTCAAGTGGAATCAATTCCCGTCGATGTTGTCAATCCAAGCCTTGTGCTGACTCAGAACATACCTGCCTCAGTTAGCACCGACAGCATCCGGATCACTTCATCTCCAATCAACACCTCTGCCGATCAATCAGTTCTACCTGAAACACAAGTGCAGATTGGAAACTCACTTCCAGTCACTGACCATGTCATTCCCTTGACTCCTCTTCCAACCGGTCATACTGATGTCACTGGACAACTGAATGAAGGCTCTCAAAGTTACATAAATGCCACTGAGTCTGGCAAAAGAATAATCGACTCAGTGCAAGCATTGATCAAAGACCTTCAACAAACTACTCCTCCTGCTGCTGGGTCTTCCACTATTGAGACAACTCAGCTTTCCCAAGTCACTCAGCTTCTCAACGAAGTTAAGGGATTTAAGGATTTGCTGAATGTCATCATTATCTTTCAAGCACAACAAGCAAAGCAGGATTCCATTGCAAAGCTGGCTGAGATCCAGCTGACAACAGTTCAACATCTAAACGCTCTTCAAGAATAAGTTCAGACTTTGTCAGCTGCGAACACACGCTATGCTACCTCTGATGAAGTTAAAATGCTCTTTGCTCAGCGTCACACCGAGCAAATCAAAACCAACGAGCAAATGGTCTCCTATTCTCAGTGCTCAGTGGAGCAAATTGGTGAGGCCGTTCGATTGCTGAATCTGAACAAGCAAGAGATGGATACTGACGCTATGAAGCAAAATGAAATGCTGTCTATCACCAGACAAACCTTCAACCACATACGTCACAGCAATGTTCAGCATCAATACTATGACACCTACTTACTCAAAACATTCCATCAAGTCATTGCTGGTCTGACCGATGCACTTATATGGATAGGCAAATCTCAAGCCTTTACAGTTAGCATGATCAGCGCTGTTGAGCTTAATATACCCGCCGAGGTCTCAGATAATGGAGTGGCTATTTTTGATGGTGTCAATGAAAGCGTCGATAGACTTAAAGCACTGTCCACAGAACTGACCAGAGCCGTCTTAACCGATGCCTTTAGGATTCCTCCTCCCGATGCTGACAAAACGGGGGAGAAAGAACAAGCGAGAACACAGCATGAGTCTAGTCAGTCCAAACAGAAGAGAAAGAAATAGATATAGGCTAGCTATGTATAGGCTCAGTATGTAGTCTCGCTGCCTGTCTTGAACTTTTGTTTGTAAACGCTGACTACCTATATTAAATATCAATACTTGCATCTTCTGTTCAAACCATGAGTTATGAATTGTTTTTATACGATGCTGTGTATTATGTCATTATGTATCTTCAATTGAATCAGCTATGTTTAATACTTATAAAATTTAGTGATTGAACCAAATGCTAATAACATGTTTGACATTGATCTATATGTTTATAAAACATTGTCTTATAAAACTCATTGAACAACAAATTACTCAGCGCTCTCTGAACATTAAAAACCTTCCGCTTAATACTGAGTAAAATAGAATATGTTCCATGAGCTGACCTATATCTGAAAACTGACCTTAGACTTACCCGATTAAACCTTCAATTGTTTAGAGTAAAACTAAGTCAGTAGCTCAACCCTTACGGGGGAGTTTGCTAAGTTATATTAGGTCAACTATCATGGGGGAGCTCAACACTGAGTTCCTCGCTGAATAGTTTTGCCAACATCAAAATGGGGGAGTTTGTTGAAACACCTTTCCACATAATTTTGATTTGACAAAATTGTTTAAGTATAATTAAAAACATATTCTAACACACTAAGTTTAAATGCTTTGATTTATTCTACTAATGTGTTTGTTCAATGTTGAGTTAAAAATTGCTTATAAGACATAAGGATTAAAAGGCCCAAGCTCAATACAAGAGTCAAAGCCCAAGTCAAACGGTTCAAGACAACTCGGCCTGCATATGTCAAAACATTGTCGTTATGGACAAAACGCAACTTAGCGGAAGAAGGATCTAGAAGACCTTCAGGGAACAACTTCGAAACGAAGCTGCTGAGTTGATTCGACAAAGCGTACAAGACAGCAGCTGGCTAAGGAAAACTTCCAGACAAAGTGTTTCTACTTTGGGTAAAGTTCAGACGACACAGTATGCTGTCCAGTTGACTTTACCATAAAAGGAGAGACATTCTGCCGAGCTGACCAAAAGCTGACCGAGGACAGAAGATACTCAAATCTGATTGGCCGAGAACTCTGAGCAAGTCAGGATGACAACGACAGGAAGCCGTTTCCCTCCAACGGTTATTTCGAAATTCGAAATGACCGATGCCTCAAGACGTCTCTATAAATAGTGCCATCAGAAGCTTCATTACACACAGAACTTGATCAAGCCATTACGCTGACCAAATTTCTACGCAAGTTCTGCAAGCAAGAAGCAAAGCAATCTTACACTAAATTTCATATCTTTTGTGTAAAAGTCTAGCGTGATTATTCAATCATCTAAGGTGTCTTAGCAATCATTGTTTAGGACAAACACTTATCATTTATAGAGATTAGAAAGGAGAGGCTGAGTACTCGGTTATAGTACTCAGCGAGAGATTAGGATTGAGTAGAGGTATAGAGGAAGGTACTATTGTTATACTCAGTTGCTAAGATTGTAAAAGGTTTGAGGCTCTACCTTTAAAGAGCTCAGTAGAGGATTCGAAAGCTCGGAATGTGTTCCGGGGACAGGACGTAGGCTTAGAAGCCGAACTTGGATAAATCTGCTGAGTAACGTATTTCTTACCTTAAACTCCTTATATATATTGCTTGCTTAAATAACCAAAAACTGACCAAGTCAAGAGGTCAAGCTGAGTTGTGCGCATCGAACATCTGAGCTCAGGAATTGACTCTAAGTGCTATATCCTGACTCAAGTTAAGAAACTGACCTAGTCACCAGTTGACTAAGCCAGTATCTTGCTGTTTACTCAGCGCCGCTGTTAAAAACCTTTTCTCTTAAGAAAAGAAGTCTGCCCTAAATTTAAAAAGTTTAAATAGTTCCTAACCCCCCCTTGGAACTATACTTGTAACGTTATAAGGGACCAACAATAATTCCCTCAAAATGCCCTTTTAGGGGTTTAACACAAGGTATTCACTATAAATTTAATTTCTTATTTGCTTCATTCTTATCTTAATATTTTCTTTTCTTTCTCCCATTTTTTTTAAAAGTTGTGTACAATGCATTTACATTAAACAAAGGAAAAGTATATTAAAGACAAAGGAAAACCCTCAACCCACCCCACCCATGTAATTCGAACCCATGACCTCTAGGATCATAGGTAAGCTCTCAACCAACAGGCTAAGAGCTTCACAGACCTATTCAAGGACCCGTTGGCCCGCCCAACCCGCTGTATATGGGTTGAGCTTGGACATGCATAATTAGTTTTGGCCCGGACCGACCCGACCCAAGCCCGAATATAAGATAGGATGGGTTTGGGATTTATCTCAAAACCCATACTTAGCCCGGCCCGGCCCGACTTCTATAATTTATACTTTAAATTATATTTATCATTTTATAATTGTATACCATACAAGAAATCTGATCCATTGATTTATTTGGATCTTTTACTTTCACATTATTTTTTTTTGATGAATAATTCAGTAGGTTAATAATCAGCCTCATAATAGACAGTATCCTGCAGCCAACTCAGAGTAGAAAAAGACAAACTCACTAGCATTGGATAAGGCATACCGTGCAACGGAATGAGCTCCCATATTCGCTAGCCTTGACAAAAAGGATACTTTGAAATCGTGTCGATAATTTAATAAGACTTGACAATCCTAAATGATGTTGCCAAAATCTGAAAGGTCCGCCGCAGATGAATTGACACTATTGACAACCGAAAGAGAATCAGACTCAAAAAGAACATTAACACAGTTTAAATCAAATGCCCAGTAAATAGCGTCCCGAAGAGCTAAAGCCTCAACAAAGCGGACATCCTCAAAGAAAGGTAAAAGCATACTACGACATACTGTTAGGCATGAAATTGACTAAGTTTAACATAATATTTATAAGAGAATTTGGGTGTTTTTATGTTATATTGCAAAGAATAAGGGCTGATTAATGTCTTTTTGTAGATAAGTAAAGATTAATGCTAAACACGCTGGAAACAGTTTGTTTCGCTACTGCCAAAGAGGAGTGGAACCTTTCTTCAGTCCAACGGTCAAACGCCGAATACTCAATGACGGACAGCGACAGATCAGAGATGGCAGAGGCAGAGGCAGAGCAACAGGTGGAAAAGTGTTAAGGTGGCATTACTCAAAGAAGCAAGATGACATGAAGTATCGACCCTTGAGTGTTTAAGGGTCAAAAAGGATTCCTAATCATTTCAATTTATTTTGTTTAGTATTAGTTGACTTAATTTCTGTAAGGGTACTTTTCATGTACCAATTTTGTCCCTGTCTTTCTCCTTTAAGTAGGCGTAGCGAAGGAAAGATAGGGAGCTCGGATAGTTTTAGTTTTTTTAGAATAGATAAGTTATTTTAGAAAAGGAAGGGAGGAGAACTCAAATGGAGTCTCTGAATGTATCAAGAACAACTGATTACTCACTGCTCGATATGAGTGAGTAATCCATTTTGAATGGGCAAGGCCAGTCCGGGCCAATAATGTAAGTCTTATATCGTTTTCAATGAATGTGTAGTATTTTTCCAATGTTGTGATTGATGGGGGTTTAACTTCTGTGCTTCGGCATTTATGCATGTGATATATGAATGTTAGGACACTGCTTGCATCTTCACTGATATCTCTATTAATCTCGCAACCTCGAAGCAGACCTGTTAGATGGTTGTGTCGAAGGTTTTCTTAAGTAGAAATGCAGCTTCGATCTTAATGCAAGAAAGAGCGTATCTTTAGGACGCTAAAGGTTCTAGTAAATCTCAAGAACTTAAGAACACACGAAAGTTGACTTAAGCGGCCATTAAAGCTGATACTTTGGCTTCATTGGCATTATCACTAATTTGTTGGAATGTTGTAAGACTTAGCACAACCTGTTCGGCAATGCCTAGCCTGTTATATCTTTTAAACTATTATCAAGTTGTCATATCTCTTATAGCATTAGCACTCTTTTGTCTTAATTGACCAACCTCAAACAATCAAACTACTAAGAAGAGACCTGTTACATACACACTTGTATCTAGTACACTTGTTAGAGTCACATCTGAGGACAACAAGTTTTTGGCGCCATTGTCGGGGATTGAAAGCAACAAAATATATCTGAAATTTCTGTGAAACAGGGCGTTTTTAATCTGTTTGCTAAGGCGTGCAGGAAAAAGAAGTTCTTTACCAGTTTATGTGCAGAGCTGGACCTCCTGTTTTTCCTATCGATCTCGAATTAGAGAGGACGTGTAGACGAAACAGAGCTCGACGTGCACGACAAAGAGAGAGAAGAATGGCTGGAAGGCTACCACCCGAACAAACAGTTCCACCAAACCAAGAGGAAGAAGGAGAGAATAACAATCCTCATGTGATGCGAATCGGAGATTATTCGAGGCCAACCACAGAGGGACATTCATCATGTATTGTGTTACCCAACGAGAGGAACAACATGTTCGAGGTGAAGGGGTCCATGATACAAATGATCCAGGCCTCAGTACAATTTAATGGGTTCTAATCTGAAGATCCAAATGGGCATATTCAAGAATTCATCACGATGTGCAACACATTCAGGTCAAACAGAGGCGTTTCTGACGATGTTATCAGACTGAAGCTGTTTCCTTTTTCCCTAAGGGATAAAGCGAAGAACTGGCTAAGAAACTTACAGCCAGGAACAATCACAAGCTGGGAAGAGATGTCACGAGCTTTTCTGATGAAATATTTCCCACCTCGACAGGCCATAAAACTGAGAAATAAAGTATCACGGTTTGTACAAGAAGAGGATGAGTCGCTAGCAGAAGACTGGGAAAGATACAAAAAATTATTGAGAAGGGTACCAAATCATGGTATCCCTATGTGGATGCAAGTGCAGAATTTCTACAATGGTGTGACCAACATCTACAAGATCCAGATTGAATCGATTGCAAACGGAAACCCAGAAGATCTAGAGCCGTAGGCTTTGTATGACCTTATTGAGAAGGTAGTGAGCACAAGTTACAACTGGCACTCCACCAGAAGTGAAGGAAAGAAGTCGGGAAGTGAAGATGTGGTGTTGAAACTAACAAGCCAAGTAGAACAGCTTGCTCGACAGCTGGGAAAGATAAATGTGTCTTCGATCCACAATGAACCACCATTCAATGACATTTGTGATTTTTGCGGAGGAGCTCATTTCAACATAAATTGTCCCGGAGTTAAGCAGGAAAAGGGCACACAGGCTGAATGTGACTACGCATGGTATAATCAAAGGAACCAGCCTAACCGCTATTCTAACACATACAACTCTAAAACCAGGAACCATCCAAATTTTGGATGGACAGGCCAACCAGACCAGCTGGGGCAACCACGGTATCAAGACCAGCCAAGGTATCAACAACAGCAAGGAGGACAGTACCAAAGACAACCTCAGCAGCACTACAAGCAACCTGTGCCACCAAAGGAAGACGTAGAGCCAGATATGAAAACAATGATGATGCAGTTCATGAAATAGACACAAGCATCAATAAAAAGTCTGGAAACACAGGTTCACCAGTTAGCTGCATCCACGTCAAAAGGAAAGGGAATAATCCCGAGCAACACAGAGCCAAATCCAAAGGGCGACGTCATGGAAATCACCCTAAGGTCTGGTAAGGAAACTCAACCAATTGTTTTGACTGATAAGAATGTTGAGTGTGTAGGAACGTCCAAAGAAGCTAAAGGGGAGCAGGAACAGGTTGTTCCTAGTGATGAAGAAACAAGGAAGGCGAACTACACACGTAAGCCGGATCAAGGGGAGGGCGAAAGAATGTATAAACCACCACCGTCGTATGTTCCACCTGTGACATATCTAACGCGTCTAATCAACAAAAAGCTGGAAGAACAGAATTCGAAAGTGTTGGATACCTTAAGGAAGTTACACATCAACATTTCTTTTGTGGAAGCACAGGCACAGATGCCGACATACGCCAAATTCCTCAAAGACATCCTGTCTAACAAAAAGAAGCTGGAAAACATTTCCATGATACAACTCAACAGAGATTGTTCGTCAATACTCCAAAACAAGCAGCAGCTACCTAAGAAGCTAAAAGATCCAGGGAGTTTTTCTATTCCTTGTTCAATTGGAAAGCTAAATATTGAAAATGCACTATGTGATCTAGGAGCTAGCATAAATCTGATGCCTTATTCTGTATTTGCAAAACTTGGATTAGGAGAACCCCAACCTACTCGTATGTCTATTCAATTAGCTGATCGTTCAGTATGCTATCCTAGGGGGGTTGTGGAAGATGTGCTAGTCAAAGTAGGGAAATTTATTTTGCCCGTTGATTTCATTATAATGGACATTGATGAAGACTTGCATGTTCCTATCATCCTAGGTAGACCATTCTTAGCCACGGGGAAAGAATTAATAGACGTATGCGAGGGACAATTATTTTTAAGGATCAATGGTGAAGAAGTCATTTTCAAAATGAATGAGGCAATGAGACGTGCAAATAATAATGATGACACATGCTGTTTCTTGGATGACTTTCAAAGTTTGTCTACTTTGCAGGAACAGGACATTCTAGAAACTTTGTTGGGAGAAGAGGTGAACATATGCGAAGGAACAGGCTGTTCCATTGAATCCAACCTACCGACACCTCCTTTCGATCCGAATGTTCCTACTCATCAAGAACCACCGGAGATACCAATTGTGCCTGTGTCTAAACCAGAATTGAAACCTTTGCCTGCACACCTCGAGTATGCTTTCCTAGAACCACCCAGCGGAAGTCCAGTCATCATATCCTCGAAGTTAACTCTTAATCAAAAGGTGCAACTCATGGCAGTCTTGCGAAGAAACAAGGATGCAATCGTATGGAAAATTGATGACATCAAAGGAATCAGCCCAGCAGTCTGTGTTCACAGAATCTTGATGGAAAAGGAGCATAAACCATCTGTCCAGCCGCAACACAGACTAAATCCCCACATGAAGGACGTTATGCGAAAAGAAGTAATCAAGCTTCTTGATGCTGGCATTATTTACCCAATCTCTGATAGTGTGTGGACCAGCCCTGTTCACGTTGTGCCAAAGAAGGGAGGAACAACCGTAGTTCCCAACGAGAAAGACGAGTTGGTGCCCACAAGAACAATAACTGGATGGCGTGTTTGTGTTGATTACAGAAAGCTCAAAGAGGCCACGAGAAAGGATCATTTCCCTCTGCCCTTCATTGATCAGATGCTAGAGCGGTTAGCAGGATATGCATTCTATTGTTTTCTCGACGGTTATTCAGGATACAACCAAATCGCAATTCATTGTGAGGACCAAGAGAAGACAACGTTCACATGTCCGTATGGGACTTATGCTTAAAGAAGAATGCCGTTCGGGTTGTGCAATGCTCCAGCCACTTTCCAGCGATGTATGATGTCCATTTTTCATGACATGGTGGAGCGGACCGTAGAAATATTCATGGACGACTTCTTGGTTTATGGAAACTCATTTGATAGCTGTCTAAACAACCTCGAAGCTGTGCTTGTGCGATGCAAGGAGACTCACTTGGTCTTAAATTGGGAGAAGTGCCACTTCATGGTCACAGGAGGAATTGTCCTCGGGCATAAAATTTCAGAGAAAGGGATGGAAGTGGACAAAGCAAAGGTAGAGGTGATAGAAAAGCTAGCTGTGCCTGCCAATGTAAAAGATGTGCGAAGTTTTCTGGGGCACGCAGGGTTTTATAGCAAATTTATCAAAGATTTTTCAAAAATTGTGCTTCCCTTGTCGGCCTTACTTCATAAGGAAGCCGAATTCTCTTTCGATACAAATTGTTTGAAGGCGTTTGAGCTCTTAAAGACCAAGCTGATCAACTCGCCTATGCTGGCAGGACCAGACTGGGAGCAACCTTTTGAGATGATGTGCGACACAAGCGATACTTGTGTGGGGGCCATCCTTGGACAAAGGATAGAGAAAAAGTTTAGGCCAATTTACTATGCAAGCAAGACACTAAACGATGCCCAACAGAATTACACAACTATAGAGAAGGAGCTTCTTGCAGTTGTGTATGCCTTCGACAAATTTCGACCTTACTTGGTGTTATCCAAAGTAGTTGTGCACACAGACCATGCTGCGCTACGCTACTTGTTCGCGAAAAAGGATGCTAAGCCGAGATTAATCCGTTGGCTATTGTTACTTCAAGAGTTTGATCTCAAGATTAAGGATAAAAAGGGAACTGAAAATGTCGCGGCTGATCATTTGTCAAGGATTTCTCACCAAAGTAGCCAGGAACAACCAGAGATTCTGGAAAGATTTCCAGATGAGCATCTATATGCCGCACAGTCTGCGCCGTGGTTTGCCGATATTGCTAATTACCTTGCGAGTTCGCTCAAGCCACACAACCTGTCCACGGATCAAAGGAGGAAGTTTTTTTTTCTGAAATTAAATATTATTTTTGGGATGACCCTTATCTTTTCAGGTTGTGCACTGATCAAATTATTCGAAGATGTATATCACACGAAGAGGGACAAGATGTTCTAAGCCACTTTCATGACCGTGAAGCTGGAGGACACCATAGCGCTAGCAGAACTGCAGCCAAGGTTCTTCAATCAGGTTTTTTCTGACCAACACTTTTCAAAGATGCCCATCTGTTCGTTAGCACTTGCAATGAGTGCCAGCGAACAGGCAACATCTCGGCTAGGAACGCTATGCCCCTCAACAACATAGTTGTTTGCGAGATTTTTTATATATGGGGCATAGATTTTATGGGTCCATTCCCTACATATTTTGGGAATAAATATATCTTATCGGCTGTAGATTATGTGAGCAAGTGGGTTGAAGCAATGGCTAGTCCCACCAATGACGCCCGTGTGGTTGTAAAATTCCTGAAAAGGCTGTTCGCCAGATTCGGTGTCCCACGAGCGATCATTAGTGATCAAGGAACCCACTTTTGCAATGCCAAATTTGAGAAGCTGATGGGCAAGCTTGGAGTCTCTCAAAGAATTGCCAAACCTTACCATCCACAAACAAGTGGACAGGTAGAGATTTTCAATCGTGAAATCAAAAGAATTTTAGAAAAAACTGTTGGCAATTCTAGGAAAGACTGGGAAAACAAGCTTGACGATGCTCTTTGGGCATATAGGACTGCCTATAAAACACCAATTGGAATGTCTCCGTTTAGATTGTTATACGGAAAATCTTGTCACCTGCCAGTAGAAATGGAACACAGGGCCTTTTGGGCATTAACTTTCTTAAATTTTGAGCAACAAGCTATTGGAGATCAGAGAAGACTTCAACTCTGTGACATAGAAGAGTTCAGGTTGTTCTCATATGAGAATGCCGTGAATTACAAAGACAAGACAAAGGTGTGGCATGATAAGAAAATCCAGACAAAGACGTTCCACGAATGTCAGAGAGTCCTCCTGTACAATTCAAGACTCAGGTTGTTTCCTGGGAAGCTAAAGTCAAGATGGACGAGACCTTATCTGGTGCACAAGGTGTTTGGTCATGGAGTAGTTGAGATTGGCAGGGAAGGTCAGGAACCTTTTAAGGTAAATGGGCAAAGATTGAAACCATATTTAGAGAGCGATCACATAAGGAAGATCGATACAGTTCACTTCCAGGATCCTCCAAGCCAGTAGAAGCAAAAAGGGTGTTCGCTACAAACACCAATTGTAGCACAAGTAACTTTGCATTTTAATTATTATTTTTTTTAATTTTCAAAATTTTGTTAAGTAGTATCAATTGTAGAATAAAGTCACTTTATGTCAAGCATTGATCCGTAATGAGTATCTCAGGAACAAGCACAGTCGTAAAACTCACACCCTTTCCTAAAAGGTGAAGTTTTACGAATGTACCTGTTCAGTAAGGGAGTGGTTTACCATGGGAAGTTGGGTGGCGAAATAAAAGTCAGAAAAAGTAAAAACGTCTAATCCTATATCCCTAGGCACTCATTTCGCCTATCTTCCTCGATGAAATCAAACGGATAGGGAGCAATAAATTCGAAATTTAAATCATGACCGTTCGTCACCCCTATTCTATTTCGAACGAACACGCCTTTTGTCTAATTTGTCCAGGTGGCGTCCTCTAGACCGCCCTCATAAGGACAAATTGGCAACGGAACGTTTCTATTCTCCCTACTTAAAGAGATCTACTTCATTACGGTCATTCGCTCACTGTATTTTCTTTTCCTTTGTTAGTTCCTTTCACTTAGACATCACATGCTCTGTGCCCTTTATCATTGGTAAACCTTATTTAAATTGGAGCACAACATGAGAACCCGTGGTTCGAGAAAACACGTAAAAGTTGAGGGTTCGGCTAGGAAAGAAAAGGCAAAAGGGAAGATGACGGAACCCAGCACTATCGCTTTTGTTCCAGATGAAAAGCTAGTGAAGAAACTTTCCCAGTTCAAAGATGCAACAGTACAGGCTTACTATGAAGAGCTGGCTAAACTTGAGTTCGGACCCATCCGAACAGTTTGTTGGGATACCCTGAGGCGTCTAAAGCTTGATGTGCGTGTGCGCGCACTCATGGAGGCAGGCCACTTCGGCTGTTTCTTTAAGATGAAGGAGCCGGCATATAGGGAACTGACATTAGAGTTCCTGGCCACTTTCAAGCACGATACTGAGATCACCGATCCTGAAGAAGAAGGGAAGTTCAGTTTCCGGCTTATGGGTCACACTTAGAGGCCTTCACTGAACCTGTTCAACCAAATGTTAGGTGCTGTGGATGATGATGACCTAGAATCTGAAAGCTACAAGGAAGCATTCACCAAGACACCTGATGTCTTTGACCCTACTGCCTTCTGGAATTCGATTTCTGGACAGCAAAATTATGACGGGAGCGTGTCCAAGGCATCCAATATTGATGACTATGCTATTCGCTACTTGCACAAGTTAGTTTCCAGCACAATCTTCGCACGAGAAAATCAAGCCACCATGCCACATGCAGATTTGACAACATTGTGGAGTATGGCAGTTGGGCCAAGAATGAATCTTGGTTACTGGTTCGGAGAATACATCAGCGCTTTCTGTAAGAAGAACTCTTCACTCAACTGCTGCGGGAGCATCGTCATAAGGATTGCTGAATCTATCGGAGTTTTTAAGCCCGAAGACCACTCTCGGCTTACCATTGTAAACCACCCAGACCAGATTGACCTAAAGAGCCTGCAGAAGATGTTGTTTGGTAAAATGGTGAACGGGAAGTGGGTTTGGATGTCGGACTTTATAACATCAAGGAAAGTTGAGAGCCGGAAGAGAAAGAATGAGCCAACTGTGTCGGTCTCATCGGATTCTGAACAGGTCGAGCTGCCAAAGGATCTGAACTTCTATAAGAAATGTGCAAAGCTCTCGAGCGAGGACATCCTTGACAAGTTCAATGCCCTGTGTGCTCAAAATCAAGCCAACCGGGAGATGATATTTGCACTCGAGCAAAAGTATGAATCACATGAGGTATCGATCGACATGCTCAAAACCATCTGTATTGAGGAGCATGGCAAGGAGAGTCCATCCGGTTTTTCTGTCAAAAGTCTGGTAAGAAAAATGCCTGAAACACTTGCTACTGCTAATGCTAATGCTGAAACTTCCTCGAAAGGGGAGGGCATTCCTGCCGCTGCGGATAGAGAGGTTAACTCCTCTCTTTCCCAACCCGCCTGATCTGTCAACATTGTCGCTGTCCTAGCATTTGGTAACCTCTAACACCCTTACTCTATCCAACTAAGCTATGCCTGTGTTGTTATGCTTTAAATTATCGACAATCTGTTGCCATCATTATAGCATTGAGGACAATGTTCTGTTTTAATTTGGGGGTGGGGGTTGTGTGTACCACAATAAATACAGGCATAACATGATAAATGCTTTAATTTCAATTTGTTTAACCAGTGATTTGATGTAGAACAAATATCCCTTGAGAATCTTTGATGCAAAATGCCCTTTGTGATTTCTGTCATTGGTGATTTCTGTGATTTTTGTTTCTTCATTTGCTCGTCCCCTTGTTTGTTCATTATCTATTCGTTTGTTTTGTGTTCGTTGGGAATCAAAAAACAGACTGTGCGTGTTTTGATGAAGTTGATTAGTTTTACTTGCTTGTTTGAATTTTGTGTCCCCAACTCAGGAAGTTCCAAAAAATTTCTAATTTTTAATTCCTCTTTCAAAATGAGTAACCCTTGTCTTACTGCATTTCCCCAAAAATAGTGAGAACTCGAGCCTAAGAATGCATCTATAGTATGCATTGATTCTTTTCTGAGAGGGCCAATGCTCACTATATCTTTAAGGAGAATTTGCCTTGGTGCCCTGTTGAAATGGAGATTAGTTTTGACAATCATAGGAGGAAAAAGGCATTTAGTTTCCCCTTCCTCTACACAAAAAGCCACCTGTGCTTTGCACCCCACTGATTAGGTTAACCAATTCGAGCCATACCCTGCTCTTTCTGAAAAACCATGAATGATAGCCCTCTCCCTTCACCTATAATCCTAAATACCCTGAGTTCTGTATTGTGCTTCAAAAAAAAAACCAACTGTTTAAAATAAAATCATGCGCTTTTAAAGTTATGCAAAGTTAAGCAGTTGAGCAAATCATGCTAAAGAGAAGACTAAAAGAAACCTGGGAGTCTAGTATTGGGATGGAGGAACCTGTAATGACTGTTAAAAAAAATAATAGAAAGAGTATTGTGTTATAAGGAAACAGGCTGTGTAGATGAGCTGGATGGGTGAATTACCTTGATTGTTGAAGGCTGTGTAGGTTAAATAAGTTGCATAAAGACAGTTCATACACTGAAATAACCTTTTACTGTCAAACCAGAACCTAAGCCTAACATTACAACCTTTGTAAAGTCCTTTGGACTATGTTTGGAAGAATTTTGACCCATAGATTTAGGACCAATCGGCAAACTCACACCCTAAGGGTGTGGTGACTGAGCTGAGGAGTGAAATCGTATTCTTTTTCCTATGGTAAATAAATGCCATGCGAGAGTGAGTGAATTATTCCATTCCTTAGTAAGGCATGTCTGGCGAGTTTGTAACTCCTTGTGAAAGTGGAAGTCTAAATTTTAAGATTTAAGGAAAGTTCTCGAGTAAAAGGACAAACTGTTTAAAACAAGCTTTAACTCTTCGACAAAATTTTAGCACGCATCTGTTAATTTCCTCATTGAGCAAAATAATCTCTGTTCTCCTTATTAATCTTTGTTCCCCTAATCATTCTCTGAAAATTTCATTCCTAACTCTTCTTCTGTTGAAGTATTCTTTATTACAATTTGTTGCTTGAGGACAAGCAAAGGTTCAATTTGGGGGTATTTGTTAGGCATGAAATTGACTAAGTTTAACATAATATTTATAAGAGAATTTGGGTGTTTATATGTTATATTGCAAAGAATAAGGGCTGATTAATGTCTTTTTGCAGATAAGTAAAGATTAATGCTAAACACGTTGGAAACAATTTGTTTCGCTACTGCCAAAGAGGAGTGGAACCTTTCTTCAGTCCAACGGTCAAACGCCGAATACTTGATGACGGACAGCGACAGATCAGAGATGGCAGAGGCAGAGGCAGAGCAACAGGTGGAAAAGTGTTAAGGTGGCATTACTCAAAGAAGCAAGATGACATGAAGTATCGACCCTTGAGTGTTTAAGGGTCAAAAAGGATTCCTAATCATTTCAATTTATTTTGTTTAGTATTAGTTGACTTAATTTCTGTAAGGGTACTTTTCATGTACCAATTTTGTCCCTGTCTTTCTCCTTTAAGTAGGCGTAGCGAAGGAAAGATAGGGAGCTCGGATAGTTTTAGTTTTTTTAGAATAGATAAGTTATTTTAGAAAAGGAAGGGAGGAGAACTTAAATGGAGTCTTTGAATGTATCAAGAACAACTGATTACTCACTGCTCGATATGAGTGAGTAATCCATTTTGAATGGGCAAGGCCAGTCCGGGCCAGTAATGTAAGTCTTATATCGTTTTCAATGAATGTGTAGTACTTTGCCAATGTTGTGATTGATGAGGGTTTAACTTCTGTGCTTCGGCATTTATGCATGTGATAGATGAATGTTAGGACACTGCTTGCATCTTCACTGATATCTCTATTAATCTCGCAACCTCGAAGCAGACCTGTTAGATGGTTGTGTCGAAGGTTTTCTTAAGTAGAAATGCAGCTTCGATCTTAATGCAAGACAGAACGTATCTTTAGGACGCTAAAGGTTCTAGTAAATCTCAGGAACTTAAGAACACACGAAAGTTGACTTAAGCGGGCATTAAAGCTGATACTTTGGCTTCATTGGCATTATCACTAATTCGTTGGAATGTTGTAAGACTTAGCACAACCTGTTCGGCAGTGCCTAGCCTGTTCTATCTTTTAAACTATTATCAAGTTGTCATATCTCTTATAGCATTAGCACTCTTTTGTCTTAATTGACCAACCTCAAACAATCAAACTACTAAGAAGAGACCTGTTACACACACACACTCTGTCCATCAACAATTTTCTCATATAATTTTGATCTCAATCCCTGTGGATACGATACTTGACTTATCACTTTATTACTTGTATCTAGTACACTTGCTAGAGTCACATCTGAGGACAACACATACCATGAACGAACCATCAGAAGAACGAAGTAACATCCCTAGACCGCTACAATTTTGAGCTTTAAATATTGCAGCATCACAATTGCATTTATAACCTATAGGTGGACGAATCCAATGTGCTGGCTACCTCGGAATGACATGCGCTGGTATGCTGGTGATCGGAGGGACGGACGGAATAGAGGATGATGCCCCACCTGCAGGATCACGCCGACGGCCTCTGGTTGCCCGGGCGAATCGGCTCCATGGTTAGGGTCTGCTACAACACGAGCTTGGGACGATCGCCAATCTTGAAGGAACCAAGCAACATCAGTTGTAGCCTGAAGAGGGAGCTGAAGTTTGCTCTCCCAGACCAGTTGATTCCTTTGACACCAAATTGCCCAAAGGGTCATGGCAACCGAGCAAGAAACCTCCTGTGACATCGATGAGAAAACCTGTAAAACAACATCCGTTAGATAATCAAGCTGGAGTATATATGTATTGACACCAGCTATATTCCAACATTCCTGAGCATAGATACAACCCACAAAGACATGGTAGTCATGCTCGACATCAATATGGTAAAATAGACAATCAATACGAATCACCACACCTCGAGCAGCTACCCTATATCTGGTAGCCAAGCAACCCATCGTCAAGTTTCATACAAACAATTTAACCCTCGGTGGAATGTGCAATTG
This sequence comes from Euphorbia lathyris, assembly GCF_963576675.1. NCBI lineage: Eukaryota > Viridiplantae > Streptophyta > Magnoliopsida > Malpighiales > Euphorbiaceae > Euphorbia > Euphorbia lathyris. The sequence goes on from NC_088910.1 coordinate 39,724,560, forward strand.
CCATAACTTTTCCCATCCCATATGTCTCACAACCCTTCTGTCACCCTCACACAAAGCCTTATAGCCATATTTACTAAAATATCTACCATTCTTTGTAAAATGCCACAAAATGCCATCTTCCACTTCTCGGAAAGGCAGAATCATCTTAAGAACTGCCCTAACATCAGACGCAGACAAAATAGACTCAACCTTACCCCTATCCTACACCCTTCTTCCAGGGATAAATAACTCGGCAACTTTATTATCCCTTGGGTTATCTCTAGCGACCTACTGGGCCATAAACGATGAGCTCGTATTCAACCACGGGTCCTTCCATACTGAAATGGATTTACCATTACCTACTCTCCATCTTACCCCCAGCTTCAGAACTCTAATTGCTTTCCAAATACTTATCCAAATAAAACTAGGATTCTTGCCCAATTTGGAGGAGATGAAATGTACCGTAGGGAAATATTTTGCTTTTAAAAGCTTACCCACCAAAGTGTTTGGATTACTAAGTAATTTCCACCCCTGTTTACCTAGTAAGGATAAATTAAAATTCTGCAGGTGTCTAAAACCCAAACCCCCATCTCTTTTATCCTGACTCAGCTTGGCCCACCCCTGCCAATGAATTGATCTCCTACCACCAGGTTTCATACCCCACCAGAAGGAATTCATAATCCTTTCCAACTCCTGGCATAAAGACTTAGGCAACATAAACACACTCATACAAAAAGTTGGTAGCGCTTGGGCCACTGTTTTGATCAGTACTTCCTTACCTGCCGCAGACAGGAATTTATAACTCCAATTATTCAATCTCTTCCTCAATCTATCCTTGAGAAACCCAAAGATCACCACCTTAGACTTCCCAATTAGAGACGGAAGACCCAAATAACGACCAATGTCGAGAGGGTTATGCACTGCAACAACGAACACATATCCCTGCACAAAATGGAGGGGACATTAAGGCTGAAGAATATTCCAGACTTCTGCAAATTAACAACCTGGCTAAAAGCTGCCTCATACTCGGCCAAGATTGATCCCACTTTGCAACATTCTTCCATAGTGGCCCTAAAAAATAGAAAACTATCATCTGCAAAGAAAAGGTGGGTCATAATTGGAGCTCCTCTAGCAATCATACAACCATGGATTGATCCCCCTTCCTCTGCCTTCCTAATCAATTTGGAAAGGATCTCAGCACACAAGATAAATAGGTGAGGAGAAAGCGGGTCACCCTGCATCAGGCCTCTACTAGGCTTAATTAGCCCAAAAAATTGGCCATTAACAGAGACCGAATACTCCACTGAAGTGATACACAACATAATTCAATCCATCCATATCTGTGAGAATCCCAATTTGATCATAAACAGACGAAGAAAGTTCCAATCCACCCTATCATAGGCCTTGCTAATATCAAGCTTCAAAGCCACCTCACCCAAACTTCCTCTATTTTTCCTCTTCATATAATGTAGGGATTCAAAGGCTACCATGATACTATCAGTAATAGACCGGTCAGGGACAAAAGCAGATTGGTTCTCAAACACAATGCTAGACATGACTTCTTTAAGTCTGTTAGTTAGGACCTTATCAATCAATTTATAGAGTACATTGCACAGCGAGATAGGATGAAAGTCCTTCATACTTTCAGGGTTATCAAACTTAGGAATTAAGACAATAATCGTGTCATTCAGGTTGGTAGGGAATTCCCGACGTTCCAAAAAGCCACTACAAGCATTTACTACCTCAATCCCAATAGTATCCTAGAAAAATTGAAAGAAACCCGGGTTTAGCCCATCAGGGCCTGGCGATTTATCGGTTTTTTTGTACTGCTTTAGAATATTAAATATTATTAAAATGAAATTATATATTGGTGGTTGTGCTTTGTAAAAATATTAATTCGTGCTTTTTTTTGTATGAGTTTAACATTTTACACTAAATTTTGTAGAGTGAAAAAATTTAAAATTCAATATTAAATAAATTAAAAAAAAATATTGGGCGGGCTGGGTCGGACATGGTATTTATAATTTTTTCTCGGGCTGAACCCGGTTCGACCTTTAAATAGTGTGGGTTGGGCTGGACCTGGGAAGATGATTTTAGAGCTCAACCCAATTGAGTCCGGCCCGAGCCCAGTCCATGAACAGGTCTAATTACAGCAAGCTCACCGCCATATTGAGGATGTTTTAATTATAGAATTAAAAATAGGCCTCACTAAATGGTAGGTGACGATTATTAAAAAAAAAAGGTAAGAATGAATGAAGTAAGGTTTTAAAAACTTAATAAAATGTTTACTCTTTTTACTTTTTTCATAATTTTTTTGTCGACTGACCTATACTTTTTCGTTGACTTATTTTTCGAAACAAAAACGATACTAAAAAATTAAAAAAATATTTTTATATACAATAGTTTTCGGCAAACAAACGGGACCTTAGAATATTAGCTCTTCCTGTAGCTTAAAATTTACTTATAAGTTTGTGATCACTAATTTACTATTCTTATGAACTTTAGATTTTCATGTTATAATTCATAAGCCCTAATTTACTATCCTAATCAACATTTTAAGATTATCGAGCTAAAATTTGCGAGTTATAACGAATTCGCAATTAACTTGTGATCCGATTTGTTTAATATAGAGGTTAATTGTATCGACCGTTTATGATATGAAATTATAAAATTGCAATTATAATTCATTTAATTTATAAATTACACAAATATAATAATTGTATCATGACTTATTTTGAGGATAAATTACATCTATGACCATTGAACTTTACCCATTTAATATTATGATCACTGAACTTCAATTCTTAACGGTATGACCACTAAACTTTATATTTTTTAATACCGGCGACCACTCAACTTTAACTATATAACTCGTCAAAATGACTGTTAATGACCTCAAAATGAAAATATTCAAAAATTAGAGTTGTTCGGAACGATATTTACCATGAAGCCACATTTTGTATTTTTCAAAATCACATTTTTTGGAGCTTTCTCTCTTCAAAAATTCACTCTCTCCTAATCAAACAACACCTAAATAATCTCAAAACGAAAATTTTCAAGAATTAAAACTCTTTAGAATATCATTAAATCTCTATAGATTTAGTTTGAGGCCATCAACGGTCGTTTTGAGACATTGATTGGCCACGAGTGTTAAAAAGTGTAAAGTTCAATGGTCATACCGTTAAAAATTGAAGTTCAGTGGTTAAAATGTAAAAATGAGTAAAGTTCACTGGTTATATGTGTCATTTACCCCTTATTTTGATAGTCCTAAAAATTATGTCCGGGACGAATTCCCATTGGAAACTGATAATCTTTAGAGCATTTCCAATAGAGGTGTCTAAAAGAGTGCCAAAACTTACTAAAATATAGTATTTTATTGTCTATTTCATCCACATCATTTTTGACAACTTTTACTTAAAAAATGCTCCAATAGAGGTTGCTTGAAAAGTTGCTACTATAATCCTACAAATTATTATTTTATTATTTCTAGGAGAATATATTAAAAAATAATTAAACAATGTTATTAAGAGGTTGCTAAAAATTGACAACTTTCCTTAACATCTACAATCACTCGAATAGTAAGCACTCTTTAAAAGTTAGTTGCCAAACCTAGCGTTGCCAATCTAATTTTAGTTTGGGTTGGAAAAGGAGAACATACTCCAAAATAAACCCGAGCGCAGGCGCGTTTTCTTTCAATGAAACGACACCGTTGGAACAAGTAGTCATCATTTGAAAATCTCTTTCCTAGTTTCAGAGTCTGGTCTTTTCCCCTCGCCGCACTACACTGTACGCAAAAGGGAAAAGGGAGTAGGCTTGAGCTCAGTTGAAGGGACGAATAATGGGGAAGAAGACGAAGAAACCAGGAAAAGGCAAAGAGAAAACCGAGAAGAAAACAGCGAAAGCTGAAGAGAAGAGAGCTCGCAGAGAAACGAAGAAAGTTTCTCCCGAAGATGACATTGAGGCCATTTTGGTATTTTATTTTATTTTTTTACGATTGATTTTGTTAGTAGTTTGAATGTGTTCTAGGCGATGCAATCATCATTTTCATTAAATTCATTTTTTGAGCTAGCAATCAGGTTTATTACTAAATGAATGACTGTTTATATAGTTTCTTAAAAAATGGACATGCTGGTAGATAATGCATTTTGGACTTAGAACACTCTGTTCTATGAGTTTCAAAGTGATTTTATTGTTAAATTGAGCTCTCATGTGTAACTGTTGAATCGATTTATGTTTAAAAGTTGATATGCTTTCCCTAGTCGAGCATACAAAAAGAAGAAGCCAAGAAAAAGGAAGTCCTTGTGGAAGAAAATGTCCCTGCACCATCTCCACGATCCAATTGTACGGTAATGATGTTATGTAATTGTTGGAAAGTGTAATTAGCCAATAAGTGTCTGATATGCTGTTTTTTCACTTTAAGCTGAAACACTTCTTAAATTTATTCTGCAGCTAAATATTAATCCTTTGAAAGACACTGAATTGGTTCTTTATGGAGGTGAATTCTACAATGGTAACAAGGTTTGATATTACAGAATTTTCTTACTTTACTGTTTGTATATATGTTTGAAGTGAATTGCTGTTATACCTATTATTTGACTTGATTACACTAATTTGGCTGAATGCAGACATTTGTTTACGGGGACCTTTACCGTTATGATGTGGAAAAGCAAGAATGGAAGAGGGTTTCAAGCCCCAATAGTCCTCCTCCTCGTAGTGCTCATCAGGCAGTTGCATGGAAGAATTATCTTTATATATTTGGTACACATCCAGAAAAAATTGGCTGCTTGTCTTTTTCATTATCATTATTTTAGGTTCTATTAATTGCAGAATGTACATAACTGCATTTGTTTTTTAATAGGTGGTGAATTCACATCTCCCAATCAGGAGCGCTTCCATCACTACAAGGTGATTTTTATTTTTCATTTATCTCCATCTATGCTTGTTTCTAAAAGAGAAACAATTAGCCGGTTGGCCTATATCTTAGCATCAGTGCGATTGACACTTGAAATGGTATTGTGGTCTATCTCCATTGGATTTATTATTTGTTTCTTATGCAGGATTTCTGGGTATTAGACCTGAAAACCAATCAATGGGAGCAATTAAACTATAAAGGTTGTCCTAGTCCACGCTCAGGTCATCGAATGGTTGGTTCAGGTCTTTCTTATTATTATTTGATATACTAATTACCTTTGCATGTATAACCTCTTATGTCCTTTAGTTTCGTGTGTGTATGTATCTCTCTCTCTCTCTCTCTCTCTATATATATATATATATATATATTAATGAGCTAAAAACTACTAAACGGGTTCTTAAACTTATATTGTTAATCTGTTACATATTTAGTAACAGAGGGGTGTACCTGTTTAATTGGTTTTTAACATGAAATAAAAAATTTCTACTCTTGCACCATAGTATGGTATGGCTGGTTGAATATAACCAAGAAACTTAATGGATCCTGTAAGCAAGTGATATGAAAACATAATCTTGAAAAAAGTTAAATGAAAAAGTAGGTTTAGAACATGTAACACTTCAAACAGTCCCTGAATTTAACCAACTCTTGGATTTGAGTTATATGCATCTTTTAAAGAAAACTAAATCAATCATATCATTATTTTTAGATACAGTACTACTTGTAAATTCCAATCCTAAAATTAACAAGTTATGGTTTTATTTTGAGATAATGTTATATTTATCTGGGTCAATTTATTTTTTTAATTTATAGAAACGATGTTAGATGCAATGGATGCGAAAGATTATCAACATTTTTCTGTTAAAGCTTCTTATAACTTTAACCGTAGGCTTTTGATTGCACACCTATATTGTCTCAATTCTCCTTTAGTGGTTTTAATTGTACTGGCTTATCTTCATTGGACAAAGATAGTTTACTGTTTGTCTTATGTGAACTTCTCTCCTGCCTTTTTGGGCTCTATTGCAGGTTTTGTACAAGCACAAAATTATTCTTTTTGGCGGCTTCTATGACACACTCAGAGAAGTGAGGTTGTTGATGGTCTTCATATATTTGCTCATACTATTTTTGTTATTTATGTGCATGAATTAACACACAATGATAGACGCCATTATGAGAAATTGCAAGATTATTTGTGGTGAAGCTGATGTTTCCTCAGAAGTGAAATGTGTTTTATATTTCATAAACAGTAAAACAAATGCATGATCTTCTTTCACTCTGCACCTTCAGTTATGGTTATCTCATCTCAAGTATAAGATGATGGTTTAATTTGCCTCGACACGCACAGAGAGCTTCATATCTGAACCAAGTTATCCAAACGTCTTGTACATGTACTCCAACTCGTTTAACTGGTCTAGAGGGACATAATCTTATAGCAGTTGAAGTACTAAAGAGTTTTGATATGTTGAACTGAAACCTTTTTGTTTTCGGCAACTTTTGAGGTTGTCCTGACTTGAAGAGAACTGTTCTTATTGATACAACTTAATGAATTTTCCAGGTTGTTCTGATTTGAATTCTTTGTGCAGTTACATTATTTACATTTGCGATATAGTTTATCATAATAACGGTGATGCAAATAGTTGAATAGTACAAATGCTTGTTGGTTGATTACTTTCAACTTAGATATTTCAACAAGTAAAATACATGCTACTTGCTTAAGATTGATGGTGTTCCATTTAAATGCTTCTTTGCTACCATACTGTTTATCTTATTGCCTAAAACATTGAATTTTAGCTTCTGTTCCAATTTTGAGATTCTAACAATGCAGCATCATTACATTTTCAGTCACGTTAAAAATTGAAAAGAATTGAAACTTGTTAGCAGTCATTGATTTAATTGTCATGGTTTTGATAGTTCTTTTCAATATGCATAACCAAAAAGCTTTGGTGGGGCAGTTAAAATTCCAATAAGTTTTTTCCTGACTTTACAGTGATAATTCCACAGTTTGATGGCTAATGGAGCTTTTCTGATTTGTGCAGATACTATAACGACTTGTATATCTTTGACCTGGATCAGTTCAAGGTGAAGTTCATATTTGTCCAATAATTTGTTTTTCGAACATGTTTATTGTTGAGATTATGTGTTGCTTTTTCTTAGAGGAATTTTATTTTGCATTGTAGTGGCAAGAAATAAAACCAAAGCTTGGAGGAATATGGCCAGGTGCGCGGAGTGGTTTTCAGTTTTTTGTTTATCAAGATGAGGTGAGGCAAATGATACTAGAGATTTATAGTCCACTGGAAATTATAGCATTTTAGTGCTAATATAAACACATTCATTGCTCAAAATGTTTTGTGTGTGTCTGTGCGTGTGTGTTTTTCTTTTTACTGACTTCTTAGTTCCTACCCTGTTGTGGGGTGTGCATCAACAATTAGTTTGTCCATTCCTATTTGAGTTGTATGAATTCATAATTTGAATATTCATGAGTACTTTGCATTTCTTAGTACCTTTCACAAAGTCTGCATGATTATTGCTTATGGAATTGCTAATCCTCTATTGTGATGATTTTGTTGGTTATCATATATTCCGTGATTGCTAGATTCTTGGAATGAGGATTTGATACTTGCTACAGGTTATTTGCGTTTTTATTGGTGATTTGTTTGATTTAAAAGCTGTATGTATGAGAAGTTAGATGGAAGAATTAGATTTCATTTTGACTTCAATTTTCCTTCATTGCCTAAAGGTCAAGCTGGCTGTTGTTTCATCCCATTTATGGGACAATGTTTTGCCCTTCCTTTGTACAACTCTCATGCATATTCCTTTTACCATAGCAACCTTCGCAGTTTTGTGGCTTCTAGTCTGCTTTACTAAATAAACATGCAGAGTGTAATTAAACCAAGTTGATAAGAAAAAGATTTCTTTTTTTGGTTTCGAATTATAACACAAGATGAAACAATTGTGACAATTTGGATCCATGGTCTCTCTGAATTCTTATTGACTGGACATTGTAGCAACATTAGTTTTTCAGATTCGCCCTTTTAATGAACTTACCCCTAGGTTAACAGTTGGCCTTTTCATTTCTGCGCTTGCACCTGATATTGATAGCTAGGATAACCCCCCAAACAGAAATATCCATTGCTACTTTGTCTTAGTCCAAGCATAGGTTCTATCTCTATTTTGTTCTCTTTGAATACTTAATATGCAATATGTTATGATGGACACCATTCTGCTTTAAAAATGTAGATTTTTTTATACGGTGGCTATTCGAAAGAGGTTTCATCTGAAAAGAGCACCTCTGAGAAAGGGATTGTTCACTCAGATATGTGGTCCCTTGATCCTCGGACTTGGGAATGGAACAAGGTTTGTCTTCCTTTTTCTAGAACAAAAATCGGATGTTATTCGCACTTTACTTCCTTTCTTTTGACCTTTTCAGTTACTTATGGTCAATGACTCGATGTGTTTGGCAGTCCTAATATTTTTTCCTTGTTATAGGTTAAGAAAAGTGGGATGCTTCCTGGGCCTCGTGCTGGACTTTCTATGTGTGTCCATAAGAAACGTGCTGTGTTATTTGGAGGTGTAGTGGATATGGAAATGGAAGGTGGGGTTCATTTATTGTGTTGCTTGCATATGTAAATCAATTTGGACACCTTTTTTTGCCTATCAGATTTTATATGGGTCTCATCTTACTTTAGCAACTGCTGATTGAAATGTCTCAAAATTTTCTGAATGAATGACATCATTTACATATGACTTTGTGTATAAATTCTTAAATCATCAGAGTCACTTAAAAAATGAAGATAGATGTAAAATATGTCATTTTTTCTTCTTTCAGACGAAAATAAGGCTCAATATAGTGAATCATACATTTTATAATATGCCACTAGAGAAGTTGTCACATTGTTGCATTTATGTAGATGCAACTATGTAAACTGTCAACATCATTTCATTTTTGACAAGAATCTCAGTTGTTAGATCTTGATTTTCATAAGCATTTTAAAGTTGTGATCATTTGATTTGAATTTAAATTATTACTTCTTGAACTAATATTATTGCTCATGTCTGAAAAGGATTCGCTTTCAGAATGCAGTATAGAGAGTTAATGTCTGCTACTACGAGCCAAACTATTTGATTTTAGTATTTTGCTAATTTAGTGACTGTTGCCCATCTACTTCAAGTACAATTTGCTTTGTCTTTCTTGGACTTTGTCATTTGTCCCTTATAAACCTTGCATTCAAAGGATGGGTCCATATAACTCCCTAATTTCCCAACTCCCATTAATATTAGAGTTGAATTGAAACAGAAAGGTTTTATAATTCTTGTAAGTTGTTTTTGCATGATGTTTGAAAGCATTGGAAGCTAATGTATTTACCAAATAGTTTAATGTCTATAGGAAGTTGAATTCCTCACAGAGGTAAACCTTTATCACTGTGTAATTTGGTAGCTTATAAGACAACTCCAATTACTATTGTTTAAAAAGTTAACCGGAAAATAGTCTATGCTTTATAAGAATGAAATTGGAATATTAAGCAAACATTTGTCATGTCTTCAAAGTTTTGCATGCATATATCACAGAGTTTGTCAGAACTAAAAACTTTCATGTTGTATAGCCTTGTTCTCTGAGCACATGCTTTTATTTGTTTTAGTTTAGAGGACTGAGCTGATTTTGAATATGAAATTAATTTGGCATCATTAGCTTGAACATAATGAGACTGTGAAGCGCTCGAGTAAAACCTCTATCATCCAAAGTTAATTTTCTGTTGTTGGTGATCATTCGTGGACAGAAGTTTTAACTTTCTACCTGGATTTGTCTAACTGGTTGAGCAAAGAGCATCGTGTCCTGTGGCCTATAATTTATTTCCCTGGCTCACATCATTAGCCGGATTTGATCTTCTATTTCCTTTCATATTTTCCATTGTATACTATGAAGCTTAATTGATATATTGTGTCCTAAGTTGTTTTGTTGCTTCCTTGGTTCAAATGAGAACTTATTACACTGTTCTGTTGCTTTAAAATTTAATTAATATTGCTAGCTACTCATCCTTTATTTCCTTGAGCTAATTACTCATGTTTAGATTTTATTATTCCAACAGGAGATGTAATGATGAGCTTGTTCTTGAATGAACTTTATGGCTTCCAATTAGACAACTATCGCTGGTAATTCCTTTTTATGTCATTTTCCTGCAGCAGTCATATTGTTGCACCTTAATTCAGTTGCAAGATAATGCTTATGTGTGAACAATTAGTTATATGTTCCTAGCACTTATATCGTGGTCATATTGATGAAGCGATTCTTGTATTTTCTCATCCATCCTTAGTACAATTGCAAGGCATAGTATTGTTCGCGTGCAAGGAGTTCTCAACAGATTTCTCTTCTGTCTTTGCCCCCCCTCCCCTTCTCATATATTTTCTCAGTGTGTGTACTGCAATATGAACGAATTCAGGTTAGTTCAGTGTTTGGAATTAAATTTGTGTATTTTTCCTGTGTAGGTATCCGTTGGAACTGCGAAAGGAAAAGTCCACGAAAGATAAGGTATATTCATGAATAAACCCATCTATAGATATTTTCTTATTTTTCAAAACATTGATATTTATTATTGTAAACAAAGGCCTAACTCACCCCAAAAGGTGCTTCAAAGGGAGTGGATTGCCTCACATATATAAGGAGCCACGTAGGTTCCCAATTAAGCAATATGGGATATTTAACACACCCCTCATGCCCAAATCATTTGGGGCTTGAAGAAAATATCAATGGGCAACCCAACTTTGAATACCATAGCTCTGATACCTTATAAAGAAAAACTAAATTCTCCCTAAAAGGTACCTCAAAGGGAGAGGATTGCCTCACCTATATAAGAAGCCATATAGCTTCCCAATTAAGCAATGTGGACTATTTAACTATTATTATTACTGTTGTCTTCGTCGTCCTTACCCTTTCTGATATTCTGTATCATAAGATCACTGCTGCTGTTGCTCTTGTTCCTGTTTGGTTTGAGAGAAGAGAGGGAGGGGGGTGGGGGAATGTGTGGGGGAAGATCTTGCAATCTTGCGTTTCTCCTTCCAATTTCCTGTACTCTTCCCTTGATTCCATTGTACTCTTATGTTATGATGTTGAACGTATTCTTTTCAATGGGCTCTTTGCAGTTGAAAAAGAGTTCTCAGCAAATGTCTAATGGATCTAATCTAGACAAGATAAATGCAATGGAAACAGAATATCCCATGAATGAGGATGCAAATCAAGATTACCTTGAAGAGGCACCTGATGCAGAAAGCACCATTGATGAAATATCTGACAATGTGAAAACAAACATGGCTTTGGTTGATCATGGTTGTTCTGTAGCCAAATTTGATGGAAAACCTGACGCATCTAAAGCTAAGCTGGCTGAGCAAGATTCTATTTTACCAGAGGTTTGTTGTAGTGAAAGTTTATAGGCTCGTGTATTTAGTTGTTGGATTTTTTGCTTACTTGACCTAGTTTGAACTTGTAGGTAGTGAAGCCCTGTGGACGTATAAATTCCTGCATGGTTGTTGGCAGGGATACATTGTACATATACGGGGGCATGATGGAGAATAAAGACCAAGAAATTACACTTGATGACTTGTATTCTCTTAATCTTAGCAAACTCGATGAGTGGAAATGTATTATTCCGGTAGGTTATGTTCCTGCTTCAATATCCAATACATTGTTAATTCATGGTTTGGGCAAGTGCAAACCTCTTCATTGATCTGTTTAATATGTTGACCATTTAACTTCATGTCTTCAGATCATAAGATCATCATTCTAACGGAAGAGATTACTGTACCGTAGAATTCTCAACTGTTAGCAAGAAATGCACCCTTTTATTGCTTTTCATGTTTCAGTATATTATGCCCTCCGTCCAAGGCTATAGTAATCCCTAGAGGCCCATAGCAAATATAGTTTCTAGCTAATCTCAATCTTTTGAATTGGGGAAGGGATGGAGGGGATTAAGCATGTGTGGCAAACTGCAAGTTGTTAGCCTTAAATCTTTTACCCTGTAGAATTTCTTGCCTTGTCTAATTTGAATGGAAAAAGATTTGGTCCTATAAAGTAGCTCCGATCTGAATAAGTTAGCTGACTGGCAATGCTATTAGCAATACGATTGGGCTTTTTGCCTCGTAGAGCTCCTCTATGGATGGAGGTAGACATGACGAGAGTCAATTTTGTTTGGAATTGCAGTTAACCAATGGCTTGGGACATAAACCACATCTGTGACAACCCGCTGTCTGTTTGTCAAAGTTTCATTACAGCAATGTGGTCCTTGTGTTGTTGACTGTACTTTTCTTTCTTAACTTAGGCTTCCGAATCAGAATGGATGGAAGTTTCAGAGGATGAAGATGATGATGAGGATGAAGATGCAAGTGAAGACGAGTGTGGCAGTGATGACAACAGTAATGAGAGTGATGATGATGAGGATGACGAGGATGGTGATGATGCAGAGGTGCTTCCTTGTGCCATTTCTTTTTAGCAAACTTATAAATGTTAATGCTTTTCCTTACCCATTGCTTCCTGCAGTTTTTCACGATTAGGAGTTATAAATTTTCTCCAGTCTTCCTTTTAGAAAGAAAAACAATGCCAGAAAGACAAATATTCTCATAAACCATAGCTTTGTTCATTTTCTTTTTAGTCGATGCTAACTAATTGTTGTTTTTTTTCTCTTTCTTTTTTCATTTAGGCTAGAAATGAAGATTCTGTATCACTTAAAGTGGGAGATGCTGTTGCTATAATAAAGGGTGGGAAAAAGAAACTTCGAAGGAAAGAAAAGCGAGCAAGAATAGAGCAGATTCGCGCCAACCTTGGCCTTTCAGATTCACAAAGAACCCCTGCGGTAATTCTCCTATTTATTGATTTTTGGACTGTCACTAACTGTGGGAACATCATGATTTTCTAATTTGAATAATAAGCATGACATGAGTTCTGTCAGAGATTAATATAAGATCTATAATTGGGCCTTAACTATCAGCTTAAGCTTTTGGATCAAATAGTTCTATGACATGGTATCGGGTCCTCTTGGACCAAACAGTCAGAGACAAATATAAGATCTATAATTGGGTCTCAACCATCAGCTTACCCTTTTGGTTCAAACGGTTCCATGACAAGTTCATGTCTTGAGTTATGAATGCACTTGTCTATCGCATCTAATAATGTCCATAACTTCCTTTTTAAGTTCCTTTGTCTTAGCCATAATGTACTGAAATTTTTAACATCTATCTTTGCAAAGCCTGGAGAATCTTTAAGGGATTTCTATAAGCGGACTAATTTGTACTGGCAAATGGCAGCCCATGAGCATACTCAACACACTGGAAAGGTCTGTTTCCGATTCAGTGTATTATAATTTTTAACTTCAGTTATCAATTATATATTCTTGTTCTGCGTCTCTCCACTTGTCTATTGATCGACTAGTTCATGCATTGCAGGAACTTAGGAAGGATGGTTTTGATCTCGCTGAAGCTCGGTACAGGGAACTTAAACCAATTCTTGATGAGGTAATCTTAATCACAGACTTCATAGTAGGCTTGTGTTGAAATTATAGATCTATTCGTAGTAACGTTTTGTTCGTTTCAATGTCGAAGTTGGCTGTGTTAGAGGCAGAGCAGAAGGCTGAAGAAGCAGAAGAAAAACCTGAATCTAGTTCAAGAAAGAGAGGCAAGAAGAAGATTAATAAGAAATAGTTACTCAACAACTCAAGCTACCAAAGAATGTATAACAAAAATGTTCTTTTTTTGGCTTATTTATTTTACAATAGTGCATTTATAAGTATAGTGTTGCATTAAGTTTTTTTTTTTTTTTTTTTTTTTTTTTTCAAAATCCAGTGTTAAATATAATTGTTTAATTCTATCAATTTTGGGGCTCCGATGTATGATAATTTAGAAATAGAAACAAAATTATGTTGTGATTTTATTGTGGAGACTATTAGTTGGTGATGATCTAAGTAAATTATAAACTTTTTGTGGATGATTGAAGTATTTTGAAGTTGGGTCTTTTTACCCTTTACAAATATAGGGAGATAAACTTAGTTATCAGCTACTTCACCAATTTATTTATAGCAGCTTCATCAAATGGCATTGAAGAAGAGCCTGTATAGTCACCACTGATAATTTTTTATCTCGGATAGGACTGTTAATTTCCACATGGTAACACGATTTATAGAGACAAATTGAGTACATGGTCTGTTGGACATGATGATCATTTGTGTTGATTTTATGTTGTATATAATTATATGGTTTTTATATAGACCACATAATATGAAATCACATTAGAGGTGGTAATTTCTTATACAATACGATTTATAAAAATAACTCGATTGACATGATTATTATGTATATATTTATAGTAACATGATTTTAATACGAAACGTTTCACATCCTTAATCTCAGAGGAATTGGATGAAGTTTCTATAAAATGTGAGTGTAAAATATCATGGATTAAATATCTAGTCTAATCAAGCTTTTATTCACTTAAAAAAATGGTGGATGGCAATAGAATAATAGACTAGTTTTCTGTAATTTTGATAGTTAAATGATTTATTTTTTCTCGTTGAACTTGAAAATATTCCAACAACATTCTGTAATTATTGTGTTAATCATCCTACTTGTACACACGTTGAAAATCATATTTAATTTGTCTAGAAATAAAGAATAATAATTTTTTGAAAGCAAATAAAGATAGATTGTATTATAGGGCTCATTTTGACACATGATCACAATTAGGCTTAATACATCAAAGACTTGAAATTGGTTGAAAAAAAGTGATTGATCTCCCTATCGCTATGAACTTATCTCAATTAAAAATTAACTTGAATTTATTTAAAATGATATATATAGCTTTCAAAAAGTGCTTACAAATTCATGAACTTATTTAAAATCACAGTTTACCTTCTAATTTATTTAAAATAATTTATGACTCCTTAAATTTGATTACAATGATTTTATTGTTCTCCTGAAGTTACTTAAAATGATATGCATTTTTACTTGTTAAAAATCCTATTTTCAGAGGGTTAACCATATTACTTTAAACAAGTTCAGTGAACTAAAAAAATATTTTAAAAGTTTAGAAGGTTGATCGATTTTTTAGATCAAATTCAGTATCTCATGTATTTTTTTAAGTAATATCTCATGATGTATTAGGGCTCATAATTATATCGCAAATCTTAGATAGATAGATTAGATTAGATTAGATTATTATTATGTATAAAGCTTCATTTTGGCACATGATGAGAATCTAAGTAAATGAATAGTAATGGAAGAAATGATGGATAAAAAAGCATAGTAGAAAATTAATATATAGTACCCTGAAAAGAAGAGCATTATTTTCTAAATTAACAAAAACTCTTTTTGGTCCCTAAATAATGCCAAACTTTAATACCAAATTCATCTTAAAAACAGAACCCACTGCAGCTTAAGTACCCATTGTAAACAAATATTCTTATTTAGAGATACTATAAAAATGAGATAATCAAAAGCAATTCCTAATTTTTAAATTCTTTATTTACATTACATGGAATCTTGCAAGTAACGAGATAGAACCAAAGCTTTTTATTATATCGATATGCATGCGCTAATTTTTTTTTTTTTTTCTAAATTAATTCTTTCTGCTCCATATTTATGGTTTGATGATTAAAAAAAAAATTCTTTTTAATCTAGTCTCTTTTTAGTTCCATAGACCCTTTAGGAAATTATTCAACCCAACTGTAAGGATGATGTAAGGCCTAATACCCAACTGTAAGTATACTCCAATATCAAAGTGAGTGAAAAAAAAAAGTAAGAGTAAGAAATGAAAGTAATAATGAAAAGAGAGAGTAGGTTTTTATTGTGGAAAATACCATTTTATCTTTGGGTATATGGCGGTGAGATGATTGGGAAAATTACACAGAAATTCATCTTTTAAAAACTATTTACAACTATATCAAATCATAATTTTGGATTATGTTCATATATTTTAGGGTAATTAATTTATTAGTCCCTATATTTTGACAAAACACACTGTTTAGTCCCTGTATTTTCAAAAACACATGGTAAGATCCCTAACATTTTTCTCAGTGAACTATTTAGTCCCTAACGTTTTTCTCGATTAACTGTTTAGTCCCTGCCATTAGACTTTCATGAAGATTTTGTTAGTCAATTTGGATTTGCGTTCTTCTTTTCCTTTTCTTTAAATTCTAATGCATCTGAAATCAACTTTGAGTGTTCTTCTTCTTGATTTTCTTCTTAATCGTTCAAATTCGTAAACATTGGGTATGTTCTTTTTCTTGTTCTCCATACAAATAGCTTCTTCTTCTAAATTGGATTTCCTCTTCTAAAATTTGAAGGTAAATAATAAAGGGTAATTTAGTCATTTCCGAAGTCATAAAAAGTAAAGAATCTAACAAACAGACGGAAGGACTAAACAGTTCACTGAGAAAAAGGTTAGGGACCTTATCATGTGTTTTTGAAAATACAAGGACTAAACAATGTGTTTTGTCAAAATATAAGGACTAATAAATTAAAAGTCTAGAATATAATTTTTACGGTTTATGGTTTATGAATTGGAGTTTAGAATATTTAAATTATGATGTAAAATCATAATATATAGAAAATAATAATATATTAAGAATTAAGTTTGGTGATATAACTTAGTTGTAATTTTGTACTTAATTATGATATTCATATAATTGACCCGAGATGATTTGCTTATGGGCTTCCCTATCAAAACAGGCCTTTAAGAATGTACACTCTCCATTTGAAACAACAGACATCCATATGTAAAAATTATTTTATTCTTTTATTTACCAGCCATTAAAAGAGTAAATAAAAATGAAGGTTGACTTGAGTGCCTCAATTCGCTTAACTAGATTTCGATTTCGAGTTCGAGTTTGAGCGTATATATAAAACTTTAATTGGGAGAGAATCTACTTAAAAAATATATCGAATCAAAAAATCGGATAAACTATATATATAAAAATGGTAAAAGCTAAAAATTAACAAGTTATATTACAATGTGATATAAAAATAAATTTAATAGTTAAAATTAGTTGACTTTATGTATCTATAGTGACATACATATAAAACATCTCTGATTTTTGTGAGATAAATAGAATATCCAGTGGAGTAATATCCATACCCATCACAGTAAATCTTTATATACAGGATGTAAAAATACATTTAATATTTATATCCAGAAACAATTTTATCTTTAACGTCTAAAATGATGTAATTTTATTCCTAATATTAACAGCCAAGAGCAAATTTAACTCTTATATTGTCAAGTTAGATTGATTTCAAATATTATTATAAAATATAGATATTTTGTTCTTTATTCTGCACCAATTGCATATCAATTTGTTTTAGAAAAAAAGATTTTATATTTTATGTGATTTAATAATAATATTGGAGATTAATATTTATAAATTTTATATTTTATAAATTCGGTGAAATATTTTGAATTTTTTTATGTCTAACTCGTACAATATACAATATATTTTTTTATTTTAATTTTAGTTTTAATTTTAATTTTTTTTCCACATCTAATCATATGTTTATGATTTGTTACTAATGAATGCTAAAATGACTGACAGGTAGTGTGGATAAGAAAAGTCATGACCGAGAAGACAGTTTGACGGATTATTTCTCAAATTGACCCAACTTGACAACGTTAGAGGTAAAATTGCTCTTGACTGTCAACATTAGAGGTAAAATTATAAAATTTTAGACGTTAGAGGTAAAATTGCTCCTGACTGTAAAGGTTATGAGTATTTTTACACCTTATCCGTCTGATTGTATCTGCTCTCTATTATTCTGTCGTTTATGCTTTTTTCGGATTTAGCAAGAGCGGAAATGATTTATCTTATCCGTAGATCAATAAATCTACGTGGTTGCAACAAAAAAAATGATTTAGATCTGAATATTCGGAATGGTCTAAAGGATGAAGTTTGGATTGCAGATGTCTTTCTACTGATTTGGATTAATGAGAAATATATTGTAGTTTTTTGTTTTTTTGTGCCTTTTATGGGTTCTTTTTGCTCTTTGTAATCATTTTTATCATTTCATGGATATTGTATTTGTTTTAGTCTATAATCATGTGAGGTTTTATTCCTTACATTTTACTTGTTGTACTTCTTTATTTTTTATCTAATAAAATTACAAGCATTTTCTCAACTAAAAAAAGAATGGAATCAGATAATATCAAATTATCCGGGAAACTATATTTATCCCATTTTCACTAAATTTGGTTAATTATTAAAATTTGATGAGTGGTGGTCTAATAGATTCCTTCAAATATAAAATTGATCCTTGAGTTTTATAACTAGAAACATACATGGAACTAGATATCATTCAAAGATTTTGAATTTGGAACTTTATAGCAACTACCTAAAACAACCAATTTTATACTAACCCAAAAGCATTTTGTCTACGTATTTTAATATATCGTGTGGGTCTAACATATAGAAAATTTAATTAAGCATATAATTAGCTGGAAATTATAAATTATATATTGTTAATTTCTTTTGTTTTTCTGTGGTGATTATTTATTTATTTATAAGGAAAAATGGTGATTAAATTTTTTAAAATTAATATGCACAACTGGACGCATTAAACTACTCCACCTCAGCAGTATTAATTTTTTTTTTTTTTTTTCATGTCCCAAATTGATAGATTTCACATAGTTTAAAAAATTATAATCAAAATAGTTGACAATATTAATTTGCTACACATAATTTTTCTAATTTATTTTTATTTAATGTACAGATATGATCAGTTGATGAAATTAAGTTAGAATTTTCAATAACATTTATTTGTATTACTAGTAAAATGTGTAATTTTAAGGTTTTTCAGAACAGCGGAAATAATATTATTAATTAGCTCTCAAAGCAAAAATAGAAAAGGGTTGTCAACTTCTCTTTAGTTAAAGTATGAACTACATGATGTGTGAATCGACTAACAAATTGAACACCGTAATTATGGATAGTCTTTACAAGGACTTTACCGTCATTAATAATTAAACTAATTATAGAGATCGAATCTTCCCGATCATTGACAGTTTGAACTAAAAGTTGAGAATCCGATTGAAGTGTGACATCTTCAACTCATTTGCCTTCAGCCAGCTTAAAGCTTTCCTCGCACTAAGACCTTTGGCAATCAATACATCTACCATTTCCAACAAACACAAAACTAACAGAGTTTCTCAATATGAAACCATATCTAACACGTTGAGGTAACAGAAACACATCAACATCGACATTAAAAATAAGCGAACTAGGGGCAGAGATAATCAACGAGCTGTCGCCACTGATTCTATCGAGATAAAAAAAAGCAGTGGTTGTACTAAAAATTACTCGTGCCGATGAGAAAGAGTTGCTCCAAACAAACTGATTTCGATTACGTTATAGATGCAACAACATAATTCGAGATAAATTTATTAACAAAAATATACGTCCAAAACTCACTTAAATTCATATATTTTTTGTTTTGTTTTTAAAGCAGATGTATTTTTGTTTGATTTATAAATAAAGATTATATTATAAAGATTAGAAAACAACTCATATTTATTTTTTTATTTTTTTTGAAGAAAAAACAACTCATATATATAAGAGGAAAATTGTGTGTAATTTAGACCAACCAAAATAATGAAGCAATGTATCAATTTAAGATAAAATGATAAATAATTTCACATAAATTTGAAAAACGATATCCTAAACCAACTAGCATATAAATATTAAACACCCTATGTTTTTTTTCGTAGAACACCCAATAATATTTGTCTATGGAAAGAATTCTTTTTATATGTATCCAGCTGAATTCAATAATCATTTTTCAATTTAGTCACGAAAAGTCGAAAATAGAACAAAAGATAAAAGTGGAGAGAATATTAAAAGGTGAAAATCTCTCACAGTCCCTAAACTTTAGATAATATTTTATCAAAGTTTCAAAACTTTAAAATTCTTGAATTTTAAAATTCAATTTCAGAAAAAAGAAAGATATAAATAACTGTTACTGACTAATAAAGTCGCAACTTAACCGCTATATCACCACTGTTTATTACCAAAAAAATTTAAAAAGAACATAAGTTTCATTTTTTATTAGTATTAAATTAAGGTAAATGATATTTCTCAAAAAAAAAAAATTAAGGTAAATGATATTAACAATTTTGTATCGTTTCTTTAAAAAAAAACGACTTTGTACGTTTCTTCTTTATTTTTATCTTTCTTTTTTGTAAAACGGTATCATGAATGGAACTTTAATTAAGACGTCACGCTATCATTTTTAACAATTTGCATTTATCCAAATTTACGTATTTTTTACTTAATAAGTTAATACTGCATCATTATTACATACATATTCTAAATTAGTCAAAGAATAGAGTCAACAGAATCTTATCTGTTACCAACATTAATAATAAAATAACAAAGACTAAGGCAAAATCACTATAAGGTCCTTAATTTTTATTTTTTTTATGTTTAAATCCTTAAATTTTTAATTTCACACATTAAGTATTTGATTTTTATTTTGGGTCACATCAAGTCATTGTTTGTTAAATTAATTAGCTGTGAACATCTAATTCAATTAAAAAGACGTTATAAATTATACTTTTAAAATTCAAAATAAGGTTTTTATGATTTCGCTATAGATGCATTTACATATTAAAAATTGTTTTCAAACAGTTAAAAATACAAATTCTGAATGCAAGTTATCACTCGTTAACCGAGTTTTACATTTTTTTGGTTATCAATGAGTTAATATTACTAAAATTAAAAGAAATGAAGGACTTAATGCATAAAAAATGAAAGATGAAATGACTTAGAATGTTATTTTCCAATAATAAATATGAAGGATGCACATACAGAAAGACAAGCAATGACTTCCCATATATAACCACCAGCAAGTAATGCTCTTTTTGTCCACATTTTCCTTTATACAGATCCCCCAAATCCAGTATGTAATCCTCCTAAAATCCCCATTTCCTTTTCTGATTTCTCCCACTTTTCCTATATTTAAAACCCTAATCCTCTCTTCACAATCAAATTCTAAAAACATGGCTGAAATCAAGTTATGTCCTTCTTCTGGGTTTTGCTCAAAGTTGTCATCTTTTTTCAAAAAACTCGAGACTAGCTTCAACCGGAGATTTTCAAATACCAAAGTTGGAATCTTTTTCAAACTTGATGCAAGAAGAACTTGTTTCACTCAGGAATTTCGTGCTGCTACTGCAACATTTCTTACCATGGCTTATATCATCTCTGTTAATGCAACTATTCTTGCCGATTCCGGCGTCACATGTTCTGCCGCCGACTGTACTTTTCCGGCGAATCAAACTCGTTCTCCTGATTGTGTTTTCAAACCCAATGATGGGTATCAAAGATGTCTTGATAGAGCTAAAAATGATCTTGTTGTAGCTACAATTTTATCATCTATGATTGGGTGTTTTGCTATGGGAATTTTTGCTAATTTGCCTTTGGGCTTAGCCCCAGGTATGGGTGGTAATGCTTATTTGGCTTATAATTTAGTGGGCTTTCATGGGTCCGGCCCATTTTCTTACAAGACAGCCATGGCTGTTGTATTGGTTCAAGGCTTTGCTTTTCTTGTCATTGCTGGGCTTGGGCTTAGGGCTAAGCTTGCTCGCCTCATCCCCCGGCCTGTCCGTCTCGCTTGCGCGGCAGGGATCGGGCTCTTTATTGCATTTGTAGGACTTCAGACCCATCAGGGTTTGGGCCTTGTTGGGCCTGACCCGTCTACGTTACTGACCGTGACCGCTTGCTCGACGACGGATCCAGTGACCGGACAATGCATTTCCGGGAAAATGCACAGCCCGACGTTTTGGCTCGGATTAATTGGGTTCTTAATCACTTGTTATGGGCTGATGAATGAGATTAAAGGAAGTATGATATTTGGTATACTTTTTATAACATTAATTTCATGGATTAGAGGCACATCTGTCACATATTTCCCATATACCCCAATTGGTGAATCAAATTACAATTACTTCAAAAAAGTGGTTGATTTTCACAAAATTGAATCAACAGCCGGAGCTATAAGTTTCAGTCAATTTCACACAAGTGATGTGTGGATAGCATTATTGACCCTACTCTATGTTGATGTGCTAGCAACCACAGGAACATTATACACAATGGCAGAAATTGGGGGTTTTGTGGATGAAAATGGAAGTTTTGAGGGTGAATACATGGCATTTATGGTAGATGCTGGTTCCACAATTGTTGGAGCAACATTAGGAGTTTCACCAATAGCAACATATGTAGAATCATCAGCTGGGATTAGAGAAGGGGGTAAAACAGGATTAACAGCAGTAATTATTGGATTTTACTTTCTTCTATCTTTGTTTTTCACCCCACTATTGTCTAGTGTACCTCCTTGGGCTATTGGACCTTCTTTGATTATAGTTGGGGTTATGATGATAAAAGTGGTCAAGGATATCAATTGGGTGGATATGAAGGAAGCTGTGCCTGCTTTTATTACAATGTTGCTTATGCCTTTGACATATTCGATTCCAAATGGGATTATCGGTGGAATTGGGCTTTATATTGCTCTTAATTTGTATGATTATATAATCGGGTGTTTTAGATGGTTGATGAAGATGAGAAAAATGGTGGTTAAAGAGCAAAATCAAGTTTCTGCAACAGCTTGTGAAAAGTCTTCAGTTGAAATTACTTGATTGAAGGTAGGTTTTATGGGTAGTTAATTAGCACAGTGACATGTTTAGGATTTGTAATAGTTAAATAGCAGTAGATCTTCAGGTAATATTAGATTCTGCAGTTGTAATATCAAGAATGTTTATGAAATTTTTGCAGTATCCTTTGTTATTATTAGTATTAGCTTTTTACTTTCTTGTTAATAACAATAAACTACATATTCACAACTAACTAAATGAACTAATTTGGTAAACACAGACTTAACGATATCAAAAATCATGTTCCATCATGTTCATCACATTTGCAGAACTCAGTTAACACTGTCATGGTTTGAAATATAATACTAATACACAATCAGTGAACTAAATGAACACTATCTGTGGAATTGTGACTTGTACAGAAGATTAATGGCATATTAGAGTCTAAATTGGGTGCAAGCAACTGAGCCTTACTTAGAGGGGAGTAACAACGGTGACTAGAAATACATCCTCAGCTTCATTCTCAATTTCAAAAGTACATTCATCTCCAGCCAGAATGTTGTTATACTGACAAAATGCTTCCCATCCGCCCATCAAAATCTTCCTTTGAGACGTTTCATGGTAGGATACTGGCCACACTTTCATCTTTGGCCCCCTCAGAAACACCACACTTCTACTACTGCTTCCCCTCTTTCTTCCCTTGTAAGATGATGGCAAGGCTGCTGGCAATTCCTGCATAGACTCAATGGAACACTAACTTAGCTTACTTATCCAAAAATAAAACAAAAGGAATAATGTCCAATTTTTCCCCTAACATTTTGGAATGTTTAGATATATTCTTAACATAAAAAAAAAATGGTAAAATTATGTCCTCTATGTTTCTAACGTGGAGCAATTTTCAGTCCAGAGAATGGAAGAGCAGCCTTTAATTGCTTGGCGTACAAAAAGTAAACCAATAAAAAAAAAGAGTTGGACTGAATTAGAGTAAAAAAGAAAAGAAAAACAAGCATCTCTTTATCTTACTCAGGATGCAATCAACATCCTGCTGATGAAATTAGGGGGGTGGGCAGGGACGGAACCGCCCTTGTAAGGGGTGGTTTTCTTGAGTCGTTTTATGAATACCGTTAATCAGGGCCAAAAATTGCTCCATGCACCGTTGTTCGGTCCAAAATTGTTACAAGTTATGTTAAGAATAAAATTTTATCATCTTTTAAGGGATATATGTCTAGTTTATAAAAAAAAAAGTTAGGTGCAAATTTTAACCTAATCCCCAAAATAATGACAAAAAAAAAAAGCTCCCGTCCCAACTTTGATATCTTACAAGAAATGACTCGTTGGCTTCTATCAAGCAAGTGATACTGCCTGCACTTGACAAACTATGTTTGTTGATAGCTTCAACTTTCACCTTCTTGACAGCTTTATCTTTATATCCTACAGGAGAACTCAAAATTGGATCCTCCGGTTCCCTTTTCACCTTTGGCTTCTTCCCTGTGTTTACTTCAAATAGCAAAACAAAATACAGCAATTCATATGCAAAGTGTAATATAAACAAATTCAATATTTCTACATTATTTTTCATTTTAGGTCTAAGCAAGAAGATTATTCTGTTGCAATTAAATGGGAAATTACTATCAATGTACTGAGACAAAAGCACCTTACTTGAGTTTGCCTTCTCTCTTCCCTCATCACAATCAGTCTGCCATCTTCCAAATACAGACGAATCAAAATTGGAAACACCCACAGGCGCTACTTTCTGTGATGCTTTATAATCTGAGCCAGCTTGATTCTTCGAATAACGGGATGTATCCACATTATGAGAGGAGACTTTGGCCCCTATGGTTTTGTTGCTTCCAAGAGTGTCCAAGTTGTAAGTCCTCAAAGTATCCTGATTTGCAGTTTGATATTCTGCATCTTTGCCATCAAGTTCTCTATCAAAGACTTTTGCTTTAGGAACAGCTTGAGGCCTTGGGATCCGATTTTTACTTTTTAAACCAGTGTCGGTACACATCTTAATGTTAACCGAGTCATTTATCTTGCGCTTGCTTTCCCTCTTGATCAAGGAGCATGGATCTTCAACAATTCCAGCTTTAGAAACAGCTTGAGATCTTGCAACTCCCCTTCGATCACGTGAAGAACCGTTCATTGCCATCTCAACATTCACCGGATCATTTATCTTGCACTTGCTTTCCGTCATCAAGGAGCATGGATCTTCAAAAATTCCAGCTTTAGGAACAGCTTGAGATCTTGCAACCCCCTTTTTATCACTTGAAGAACCGTTCATTGCCGTCTTAATATTTTTCATATTACGCGTCTCACCCTGCTGGTGACTAGTTTCCATGCTTGAATTAAAAACAGAAGACTTAGATTCTGGTTTGTCTGTTGGACCTTTATCAGCTACATGGCATGGGCCACATCCTTGAGTAGAATTCGTGTCAGCGTTAGCCCTTTTCTTCTGATTTTTGTTCTTCGAAAAGTCCAGCTTCTCACATCCGGTTTTATCAAAGATCTGAACAACAAAGTGTGATCCTAAAACATAGTGGAATATCACAAAATCTCCAATTTCCAATCCATGAGCCTGTGCAAATACATCCCATCCTTGATTCAAAGCGACAGAATTTTCCATGAGAATTAATTTTACTTTCCATTGCAATCCACTTGAATCTTCAAGGGGCACTTCTTGGCCAATCATGCTTGATGCCACAGGAGCAAATTTAGGAGGTAAGAACTGCAAGGAATGCCAACGTTAAATTTGTCAAAACAAAAGAAGTAATAACTAAGAAGAAAATAGAAGTCCTCTTGCAGCAGTTAGATAGAGCAAATAAAACTACACAGAAAAATAATTGATTGGCTTGAAGAGGATGAACAGAATGTAAACGTACCAAAACCTCAGAAAACCAATCCGTAATCATCACTTTGAAGAAAGATGAAACAATAGGCGTTGAGCTTCTTGTCTTCTGATGACACAGTAAGCAATTTCTCTTGCACTCTGCACAGACTTCTAGACTGGAGAAAGCCATCTCTCAACTCTCTTTCACTCTACACTTCTGCAACATTTTTGTTTTGACAAAGCAACATATCAGGAAAACGAAATAACAAACAAATAGAAGCCCCCAACCAAAGAACACACTTGAAAATTAGGTTTAGAGCACAATAACAAAGCAAAACGATTTCCGTTTTCCACCCATTTCATGTCAATTTTGCTATAAGGATCAAGATTTCGTAGAAGAATAAAATATTGCTTATTTACATCCCCGATTGTTTTTATAAAAGAAAAACGTACAAACATGCATTTTCGCCTGGCAATTTAACCCAGCAGCTTAAATTGGAAACAAAGCATAGTTAAATATGACCTAACCTCAGGAATCAGGACCACCCACTAATGAACTTCAACGAACACAGTTAAGGGCAGCCCAAAGCCTTAACTTAAACCCATGAACGTTGAGTTAAACAGAGAAATACAAGAAAACTCCCGCAATATGCATTGACAGTGTTGATATGCACACTTTTTCCAGGAAAAACTTTCCAGGCATTACATTCAAGATTAGGTCGAGCTAACTTTTGTGCACAAAGGAAAAAGGAAATCGTCCTGGAAAAACTTTACAGGCACTGTTTTCAAGGTTATCTCGCATTTGTGCATAATACTACTTATTTTCAACTAGGAAACGAGGTATGTAACAAAGAAAACCTAGTTTCTTTTCAGTTTTCAACATCAATATCTCTTAGGTTTATCTTCTATCTTCCTCAGTGAAGGTGATTACAATGAAGAAAGACAAAACACGAATGCGTATGGAATCAAAGGGAGAAAATAAGTACAGTAATTAGAATAAAAAAAAGATTAATAAATTGTGATGAAGATGGAAGAAGAAAAAACCTACCAGCGGCGGCGGATGCAGAGGTAAAGAAAACTGAGAGTTGTTAAGCAAATATTGGATGGAGAGAAGTGGTGCAGATTACAATGGGACGTTCTGCGTTCTTCGGCGTTTTTGACCATTTTTATTGTACGGAATAGTTTAGGAGGCGGATCGTACTATTCACACTGCACTCTTTGCGTGCAACTCAATTCAACCATCTATACATATATATGCGTTATACGACGCTGTTTTATTTGTGTTTTAAAGCAAGTTTAGATGAGTTGTTATTAAAGTAGGTAATTTAAGATAAACTAAGTTGAAATATGGTAGAATCAATAAAATACTACTATTCTGTTTGAAATTAAGGAAATGTAAAGTAAAAGGCTATTCAATTTTCCTTCACAAAAAAAAAAAAAAAAAGGCTATTCAATTTTCTTTAATTAAAGTCCACTTATATCATTATTAGGTAGAAAAATTTAGGGTAAATTCCAAAAAAAACCCTTGTGGTTTCATCGATTTCCAAATAAACCACTGTGATTTGTTTTTATCAAAAAAAAGGAGCGTGGTTTACGCCGTTACCCGAAAAACGGAAAATGGGTTAACAGTGTTAAAAATGAGGGGTAAAATTGGAAATTCCGAATTTTTTTTTAATTTTCTCTTTTTTCTTTTTTTCTTTCCTTCTTCTTTTTCTTCTTCTTTCTTTTCTTCTTCTTTTTCTTCTTCTTCTTCTTTCCTTCCTTCCTTCCTTCTTTCATTCCTTTCTTCTTCTTCTTCTTCTTTTCTCATTCTTCTTCCTCTCTCTCTTCTCCTTCCTCTTTTTCTTCTTTTTTTTAATCGGAAATCTCAGATTTCCGATTTCGAAAATCTGGAATTTCCAGATTCCTCCAGGAATCTGGAAAATTCCAGATTTCCAAAATCGGAAATCTGGGAATTTCCAGATTCTGAGAATTTCCAGGAATCTGGAAATTCCAGATTTCCAGAATCGGAAATCTGGGAATTTCCAGATTTCTGGAAATTTTCAGAAATCTGGAATTTTCAGATTTCCGATTTTGGAAATCTGAAATCGAAACAAAAAAGAAGAAGAAGGGAAGAGAGAGAGAGGAAGAAAAAGAGAAGAGAGAGAGAGGGGAAGAAGAAGAAGAGGAGGAGGAGGAGGAGGAAGAAGAAGAAGAAGAAGGAACAAAATAAAAAAGAAAAATAAAAAAAATAAAAAAAAATCGTTTTTCCAACTTTATCCTTTGCCACGTCAGCATTTTTAACATTGTTAACCCATTTTTCGTTTTTCGGGTAACGGCGTAAACCACGCTCCTTTTTTTTGGTAAAAACAAACCACAGGGGTTTATTTGGAAATCGGTGAAACCACAGGGGTTTTTTTTGAAATTTATCCAAAAAATTATCAATCCTCATTAACTTATCATATTGAATTCAATTAAAAAGATTCAATATTAATTATCAAAACCTCTAAATATCAATTTAATTCAAAATCCCTAAATGAAAACCCTTAAAATAGAACCCTAAATGAAAACTCCTAAAATAAAACACCTAAATATCAATTCAATCAAAATCTCTAAAATAAAACTCTTAAATCAAAACCGTTAAATATCAATTCAATTCAAAACTCCTAAATATAAAAAAATAAAAATAAAACTAAATTAGAAATATGTATTGGTAATCTTTAAACTAAAACAAAAAAAAATAAAAACCTAAAATCAAGAAAGATTACTAGTTGTTGGCAATGAAAGCGATGGTTTTGGAGTTGAATTTGAAATTTAGGGTGGAATAGTATATCGTGTCTTTCTTCTCTTTTTTTTTTCTTTTGTCTGCACATTTATGAAAAGGTGTGAATAAGAAAGGAAAAAGTGAAACGAAGCTAATTTTATTTAGAATGAGTTGAAAGATAAAGGTATCATTTTTATTAATTAATTTTTTTAATTAGTAAGATCAAAACAATATCGTTTTGGGTTATCCAAAACGACATCGTTTTGAGCTTTTAAATTATAAAAAAGAATAGCATATCAAAGAAGATGGGGGGCTTCACCCCTCGTCTTTTTTAACCTTCTACCATGGCAGGGCTCTAGCCATGGAAGAATTTAGAAAATCTAGGCCGAAAAACCCTAAGAGGGTTTTCGGGACCCAACCCTCCATCCCTAGCTCCGATCCTATCATATGTAATGTGGCGTTTTTTTTCAAAATATTGTTTCGTCTTTTTGTTTAAATATAAAACTCGATTAGCATATCATTATCTATTTAATTGGTACTCAAAACTTTATTTCAAAATATAATACTATTTTATACACATGAAATGGGTAATACCATTTTAATCGATGAGGTGTTTGTTTCAACTTTTCGGAGTATAATTTTGGAGCTTTTTAATGAATATATGTTTGTACTATTTGATGTTGATAAAATTGTCCCTTTTATTTTCACAAAACGTATTTCTTTTTTTAATGTTATTTCTATATTTATAATATTATTATCGAAAAAATAATATTTTAGTCAATTTCTATAAATTATTATTTAGTTATTTAAATAATTTTTTTTGAAGTAATTTAAATAATTTTTGTTAATTTGTGTATTATAATTTTTATTTTTATAATTTATTTGTTGATTAATTTGAAACATATCCATTATATTAGACATTTTATATACTAACAGCGACAGTTTAATCATAATTTTACTAAATACTAATAGGTGGTCAACAAATAATAAAAAACTAACAGCTAACTGCAACAACTATTAGCTAACAGTTGAATCAAACAGATCATAAATTAGATATTTATAGCTAAATAAATTTTGTAAACAACTATTTAATAAACGATTAGGAATCTAATAACATTTCTGGTGGTAGGAGAGTTTTTAACCTTCTAACCATGTCATATCATCATCCCCAAAACACTCTCCACCTAAAATACACTTCAAATAAAAAAAAACATCCCTAGTTGTAGAACAATTACACATTATTTCGTTGGATCCCACACGTTATATAACTTTTTTTATTTTTGTTACTTTAATTAATTAACATTTTTTTGTATTAATAATATTTATTAATAGTATGCTATTGAATAACACTAATCTTGTTGAATAAAAATTATTAATAATTTTTTATTAATATTTATTAAACAAATAAATAATAATAATTTAATTGTTAGTTATATTAAAAATTTAAGTTCCTTTCAAAAAAAAATTTAAAATTGTTCTTATAAATATTTATTGAATAAATTATAAAGTAATAAAAATGTAAAATATATTTAAAAACAGTATATATATATATATATATATATATATATATATATATAAACAACTGAACAAATACAACGCATCAAATTAAAACGATAACATGTAAAATTAAAAGAGCGAGATTGAATACCCGACTGATTCATAGGCAACCGGTAATATTCTTGGTTGAAGTGCATTGGAGGGTCTACTGACTCTATTGACTGAAGGATTGGCTATTGCTGACATCTTTTGTGATGGAAGTCAGTGAAAATGTCACCAAGAGAAGAGACATCATCTTAAAGATTGCAATACCCAGCAACATAATTCTGAAAGTTGCTACAACTAACAAACAACCGATAGCCCCCCTTCGACAGCCCGGTTTACCCTTCAAGGATCTAGTGTAGTTAGAGACATGATATATTCGAATTATATTGAGAACTCCGTAAAATGGGTCAGATCGGAGTTATCTGAGAATTAGACATGTTTAAAGTCTAGTTTTGAGAGTTTTGATTTTCGGAGTATTAGGAGTTTTTAACGTAAAAGTAATATTAAGTGAATCTATCATGTTTATTCTCCATTTGAAAAATATGAGATATGAAAATTATAAATTTTGAGTTTTTTAATATAAATTTTGAATATTTTCTTTTTGAAACAAAAGGGGTTAAATATATAAATCAGCCAGTATGTAATTACAAAGGAAATGAGGGGAAACATACTCCAAAACTCCATAATCTGACATAGAACAAGTCATTTTGGCTAACACATCGGTAACAATGTTCGTAGACCAATCTAACATAGAATAAGTCATTTTAGCTAACACATCGATAACATTAATCGTAGACCGCTTGATAAAGATAAGTACTATTCCTAATATCCAATAATATGGATTTACAATCAGATACAATCAAACCAAAACTAGAAACGGACACATCTTGACAATGTAAAACATTTACTAAGAGTTGCAAGTCTGGTTCAATAAGAACGTCGTTGAGGCCACATTTTTGTAAGAAACTAAGGACTTCCCTCATGCTAAGAACCTCAACAAGTAAAGGATCCACATGACAAGAGAGAGTGCCATTCTTTGTTGCCACAAAACTGTCAAACGGGTTACGAAGAATGCAACCTTTGCAAGCCCGCCATAAGAGATTTTGCATCTTGCTCGTCACCTTCAACTCCCAAAAACTTTTTCAAAAACTAGTTGACTGGTGTGCACTCTAATTTAAGCTCATACTGTATCCACTCTTTACCGTATATTTTCCATTATGCTCTAGAGCCCAGAACCAAGACTTTGTCTCTTCATTGACAGATAGAGGAATAGCGAATATGTTATTGCAATCCTCACAAACCTCCATCCTTCGTCATTTTGGATCAGAGATAAATACTCATTCCATTTGCAAAACTGCCCCTTGATTCCCTTATTTAAATGACTCCCTATTAATAATAGTAATTATCGTACTTACTGTTCCCTTTATTACGCTTTTAATTGAGTGGTCATTGCCATCAGAATTATCAATTCCGCTTTTAGTTAAGTAATTTCTACCATTATAATTACTAGTTACGCTTTTAATTGAGCAATTACTTCCATCATAATTATCAGTTACTCTTTAATTGAGTAGTTACTACCAATATAATTATCAGTTACCTGAACTATCTCGCCCGGACTAGAGTCGTCCACCTCCATCGGGGAACTACAATCGCTACCTCTAAAACTCGCATCATTGACAAGCCAGCGAGCACCCATGCTCTGAGGCTTCCGTCTAGTTTGGGAAATCATTCCAACAAAAGACCAGCGAAAATCAAAATGATTAATACTAAGATCTTCATCGGGCACAATAACTCTGACTGTCGCAATGCACTTTGATATGCTTCTAACCAACTCCTAAATCTTTTAGCTACCCCTGAAGCCAAATTGCCTCCTTAACAGCTTCTGTAACTGCCATGTGCTCTACCTCCACTGTAGACAAAGCAACTATCGACTGTAAGGTAGACCTCCAACTAACTGGTGCTTTTACCATGGTAAACAAATAACCAGTAGTTGACCATCGGTTATCCAAACCACTAACAGAGTCAAAATCACAATATCCTACTACGTATTGGCCGACTTTCTCATCCCGCTCAAACATTAAACTAACATCCACAGTATGTTGGATATACCGTAGAATCCATTTCACAGCTTGCTTATGTCCTTTACCAGGATTATGCATATGCCTACTCACAACTCTAACTGCTTGTGAAATGTCGGCCCTCGTACACACCATCACATACATCAAGGTACCAATTGCATTCGCATATGGAACGTTTGACATATATTCTTGTTCTTCACCACTTTTTGGAGATAGATATGCATTGAGCTTGAATTGAGGAGCAAATGGAGTATTGACTGATTTTGTCTTCTCATCCATGCCAAATGTCTCAATACTTTCTTCAAATATTC
The DNA here is from genome assembly GCF_963576675.1 of Euphorbia lathyris. NCBI lineage: Eukaryota > Viridiplantae > Streptophyta > Magnoliopsida > Malpighiales > Euphorbiaceae > Euphorbia > Euphorbia lathyris. The sequence goes on from NC_088910.1 coordinate 39,756,554, forward strand.
TTTCTAAGTCAAACAAATTCTCCCCAACTTTCTACCTCTGCTTATCTTCATACCGAAAATCTTTTTAGGCTCACCCAAATCTTTCATTTCAAACTCCTGATTCAGTTGAGCCTTTAATTTCTATATCTTTCCTTTATTCTTTGACGCAAACAACATATCATCAACATAAAGGAGAAGGTACACAAATGATCCATCTTATATCTTGCACAAATATACATATTGTTCATATTTGCTTCTGATGTACTTCTACCCCATAATGAACTTATCAAATCACTTGTACCACTGCCTTGGAGATTGCATCAATCCAAACAACGATTTGTTCAGTTTGAACACTAAATTTTCCTTACCAACAACTTTTTATCCCTTTGACTCAGACATATAGATTTCCTCCTCCAGGTCCCCATATAAAAACACGGTTTTTACATCCAACTAAATCTAGTTCCAAATCAAACTGCACTACCAAGGCCAACAATATTCTAATGGAGATGTGTTCTACAACTGGAGAAAACACTTCATTTCCCTCCTTCTGAGCATAGCCTTTAGCCACGAACCTTGCCTTGTAGCGAACACTAAACTTGTCAGGAAATCCCTCTTTCATTGCAAACACCCATTTGCATCCAATTTCCTTATTTCCCTTTAGTATACTTGATAGATTCCATATCTGATTCTTTTCAAGGGACTACATCTCCCTATCTATAACATTCCTCCATCTTTCATCTTTTAAACTTTGTACAGCTTCAGAATAAAAGGTAGGAATTTCTTCAATTGAAGATGCACAACCATTGCATCTTCACAGCGAGCAGGCTTTTTTCTATTTCTATGTGGATTTCTCAATGCAATTGCCATTTGTTGTTGTGGAGATCTTGTGTTGAAACCTCACCTAATTCATCTGATCTTTCTACTATAAGAGTATTAGATTCCATTGTTGAATCAATTTTCTACTTCCCTCAAACTCCACCTGTTTGGAAGTATTCTTCACCTGCCATGGAGTACCATCTGTTTGCTTATCTTCTACCTTCTTCAATATGGTGGATTCATCACAAGTAACATCCCTGCAAAGATTATCTTCTTAGACTCATAATGTCATAAAAAATATCCTTTGACTATAGAGGAAATGCCCATAAATATCGCTTCTTTTGCTCTCGGATCCAACTTCAATTCCTTAACGTGGTAGTATGTAGTGGAACCAAACACACGTAAGGAATTATAATCTTTAGCTAGTTTTCCATGCCACACCTCTAAAGGCGTCTTGCCGTTAATAACAAATGATGATAACCGATTAATAAGATGGCTAGCATATGTTATAGCCTCAGCCCAGAACTGTCTACCCAAACTAGTATTGGACAACATACATCAAACTTTCTCTAGTAGAGTTTGATTCATTTGTTCTGCCACCCTATTCTGTTGTGGTGCATTTCTAACTGTTAAGTGTCAGAAAATTCCTTCATCTTAACAAACTTTCATGAAATGATCACTTTTATACTTTCCACCATTATTTGATCAGAGAATTTGATCTTTCTTCCTATCTGAGTTTCCATCATATTTTTCCACATGAGAAAAACTCCCAACACTTCATCCTTTGACTTTATAGTTTACACACATACTCTTCTAAAGAAGTCATCAACAAAGGGAACATAATAGGATTTTCCTCCCAACGAAATTGTTTTGGAAGGTCCCTATACATCTGAATGAACATAATCCAAAATACCCATGATGTCATGGATTGCAGTGCCAAACTTCACTCTCATCTGATTCCCCTCGATACAATGCTGACAAAGATCTAACTTGCAGGTTCAAACTCCATCCAATAACCCTTGACTCACCAAAGCTTTCAAGGACTTTTCACTTGCATGCCCCAACCGCATATGCCACAATTTGGTTGCTTCTAGTTCTTTATCATCACTAGAAACCACTGATACTACTCTAGTAATTATACTGCCATAATAATAGTACAAGTTGTTGCTCTTTTGAACTCCCTTGATTGCCACAAGTGCACTTGATATGACCTTCATAGAACCTTATTTGATAACAATAGTGAAGCCCTTTTTGCTTAGGACTCCCACGGAAATGAGATTCTTCATCAAGCTCGGCATGTATCTGAAATTTGTCAAAGTTTTGGTTGCTCTATCATGATTCCTCAACTAAATTGTACCAATTCTAGCTATCTTACAAGGACTGTCATTTGTTGTGTGAACAACTCTGCCATCTATTTCTTTGAAGCCAAAGAACCAGTCCCGATTAGGACACATATAATGGCTACAACCCGTGTCTAGAATCCATGCTTGTGACCCACTTGATGATGCCATTGTTGCCAATGAAAAATCCGAGCTATCATCATACTCAGCAACATTCAAATCTGTAACAACCTTCCATTTACCAGATTTGTTCTTCAGTTTCAGACAATCTTTCTTCTAATGCCCTTTTTCTTGAAAAAGGCACATTCATCTTTGCCAACTTTGGATTTTGATCTCGCATTCTTGCCTTTACTCCTTTTTTAACGGCCTTTCATGACTAGTGCTTCTGCTGCGCCACTACTACTTTCTTTCTTATATTTCTTTCTCAATTTGTAACTATACAATGTAACATAAACTTCACTTAGAGACACCTCAGCATTTCTATAGAGTAAAGTAGTTTCAAGAAATTCAAACTCCTCAAGAAGTGATCCCAACAACATCAATGCCAAATCTTCATCTCCAAAAGTCACGTCCAAGTTTATCAAATCAGCACCAAGTTTATTGAAACTCGTGATGTGAGCATTCATCGTGGTACCAAGAACATATGAGAACCTAAACAATCTTTTCTTCATATGAACTTATTCTGACTGCTATTCCTCAAGAAATTTTCCTCCAATGCCTTCCATAATACATTTGTAGAAGTTTCTTTGATGAATGCATACTTCTGCTCTCTAGGCAGGCATGATCGAATTGTACCACACGCCAAATGGTTTATTGTTTTCCAATCCTTCTAATCAACATCTTCTGCTTTCTCTCCTTCAATGGAAACATCTAGACCTTGTTGAAACAACGCATCCAAAACTTCACGTTGCCAACTGCCAAAATGACCAGTACCATCAAAGATCTCCACAGTAATTCTGCTATTAGACACACCTATTCTTGACAAAATAGACGTTTTTGCCGATGTGGAACCCTGTGGTGTTTCATTAGTCGTCATCTCAGCTCAAATTGAAAAATCACCAATAATAATTTATCTTAACTTCAATAGAAAAATTCCGAGGCCACTAATGCATAAATGGTCTCACTTAAGTACCAGCTTTCTTAGGCGATTATTACCTTTTTGACAGAATTTTCCTATGCACTTAAGACAATATATTATCTATGATTTTTCCAAATGAGTGTTTTAAAACACTACATTTCAATTTGCTAAATAGTCAAAGAAACCCAAAGAAAAAACTTTTCTGACATACCGACCAATCAGTCTAGGTGCGGCAGCTGCGACGTACAAAGCATACTAAGTTTTTAAACCAATGAAACCCAGAGAAAAGAATTTTTTCTGATGTGTTGATCGATTAGTCTAACCGCGGTGCACATAACATACTAAATTTCTAAACCAAGGCTCTGATACCAATTGTTGTGGAAACGGATAGGAAATTGAAAGCTAAAGCATAAAACAAATAGAGAAAACACCAAAATTAACGAGGTTCGGCCAATATTGCCTACGTCCCCGGACACTACTGAATAATATTTCAAATGAGAAAATATTACAATAGAGAAAGAAAGAGAAATCAACTAAGCCTTAGAATTATAAGAGGCTTGTTGTGTGATGCTTTAAGCCTAAAGCCCAAAGCCCAATATATAACATTAGAAAAGCTTTACTATGTTATGTTTTTCCAATGTAGGATAACAACATACATATACATCTCATTTTACTCTTCTTCTCTCTTGGCTTCCAATGTGGGATTCCTAAAAGAAAACCAATTTTTCTACATAACCAATTTTCCTAAAAGACCTAGTCCCGTAACACCTAGCTTACGACAGTTCCAAGCTAAAAGACTCATGGAACTAGGGTTGTGCATCGGTACAAAACCGAACCAAATTAATTGAATACCGAATTAGTAAAAAAATTTGAACCGAAGCAAACCGAATAGATTTATAAACCGAAATAAAACCGAACCGATATTTTTGGTTCGGTACCAAGGTCTTATTTGTAACTATTAAAGTGCTGCAAAAAAAAACATGAATCAAAATACTTGTAGACAATTTATGGACATCTATCAGTCATGTTCAACAAAAGGTATTACTTCACCAAATACATAAATATTTCATAACATGTCAATTGCTATAAAAGCCAAAAGACCTCAAAAGTAATAAACCATTTATAATGGTTTCAAAAACAAAATATCTGGTTCATTTTTGGGTACCATATAACTGAATAAGAAAAACAGAAATTGAAACCCACGGAGGAAAGGAAGCGGCACCAGTAGCAGGGGCACCAGCAGCACCAGACTTTATAGTTTGATGGTTTGATTTGAAACCCACAAACTGATACTAGAATGAGGATTGATGGTTTGATTTGAGGGATTAGAATTTAGATTTTCACATATTGCTGTTTGAATTGAGAGAATGATATTTAGGTTAGTAGTTGTATCGTATGGATAGAAATAAGAAAATAAGTGAAAAACTCAAAATATATATTAGAAGAGGAAGAGAAAGAGGAACATGCAAGAAGAGCAACAGACTAATTCTCTAAAATTTTCCATTGAATGCTGAGTGACTGACTTTCTAACGTCTAATACAAGTCTAGGAATTAGTATTAGTTACTTGAAAATATAAACTTATAAAGACAACATTTAATATTTATTGTGCCTTTAAAAAAATTCTACGCCATATGAGGTATAATTTGTATTATTTATTATTATACATATAATCTGTTCGGTTCAATTTTTTTAGTATTTTTTATAAAACCGAACCAAACCGAATATCGAAATGTTCTAAAAACTCAAACCGATTCCAAACTAAATTATAAAAAACCGAACCAAAAATTGAATTTTATGCGGTTTGGTTCGGTTTTACGGTTTTTACCGCATTATGCACATCCGTACATGGAACTCTATAGAAGGAGAGAAGAAAAACTTAATATTAAAATATAAGATATAAAAACTTAATACAATAAAATCAAAATAATAAGGTACTTGAGAGCATCTCTAAGAGCCTCTTAAATTGGCTCTTAAGTTAAAATTTGAGGAGGGAGAATAAAAAATCAGCTCCAACAGCCTCTTAGTGGCTCCTCAAATCACTAAGAGCCTCACCATCCTCTCTATTAATAGAGAGCCTCTCTCCACCTCTTAGTTCCTCCTAACTTCATTTTTTATTAATAATTTATTATTGATGAGTCTCTCTCCTTAGACTATTGGTAATATAACAATAAATAATAATCTTAATAATAAAATAATAGATAAGGAGTGAATATAAGGAGCATTATTGGAGATGATATATCTTAGCCCCTCTTAAATCATTAAGAGTTAATTATTTATATTATTTTTAGAGAGTGCATTAAGAGTGTCTTGGAGATGCTCTTTGAGTACCTTTTGCCTTCCAACAATGAATAAGATAAGATGGAGAATCTTTAACCAAATCATTTGACCATAAAACGACGGCATTTGATTGGAAGAAGTAAGCAACTATAACTGCCCAATCCCAACCCAAAAGCAATCAATTCAGTCCAACAATGTACTCCAAAAGTCAAATTACCATTTCCCAACTGTCATATTCAATTTCTTTCTTCTTCCTTTCAAAAATCCAAAATTCAAAAACCCTCATTGATTACTCTTGAATGAAGAGGCTATTCAAATGCAAGATATCAAAATCAAGTACAAGACGCGAGCACACCGGAGGTACTTCTTCTAGAAAGTAGAAACAAAGAACTGAATTTTCTCTTTGTTCAACAAACAACAACTTTCAGGGTGGAGTCCACCTACTCTTTCCAAATTCTCTCTGTATTTTCCTCAAAATTTAGATTATATAACTTCACTTTTATTTTATTGTATCGTCGCCGATTGGGAGAGAGAGACGATGGATTATTATTATGAGATTGCAGCGAGATCATCTTACCAGGACTCGCTTATGGTTCTCGAGTCCGATATCCACCACGCTAATGCCTTGTGAGTTTTTTTTTATTTTTTTTGCTGTTTTTCCTTCTTATTTTGTCGTCCCGTTTATGTAATGTTTGGGTTTGCTTGATGTTCTTTTTGGGAATTTTGTTTGGTTGCCTTCTATGTTGAGTTTTTCGTTTTTGAACTTCTATTTTTTTTTATAAACCCTGTATCTTAGTTCTGGATAATCAGATACATTTTTCTTCCGACGTGTGATTTTGAGGAAGTACGACTTCGATGGAATTTTATTCGTTAGAATTCTCTCTGTAATCATTTCAATCGCTGCAAATTTTTATTAGGGATGGTGATTTATGTGATTTATATGTTCCATATGATTTTGCAAATCCTGTTGTCCTGTCAGAAATTGAATTCTTTAGACGATAAAAAATGCGATTTCTTCCTTTATGCATCTTTTATATATATTGAAGAATGTTAACTGGGCTTTGCATTTACGTTGAATTTGAATTGCATTTGCAGGGCAGCTTCTATACCGAGAGGCAAGGGTGGTTCTTGTCTTCAAATGAAACTTGTTTACAATCAGTTGGCACCCATTTTTCTGCTGTTACTTCAGTGGATGGATTGTTCATGTACATGTCTACTTTCAAGTTCTTTAAGCCTTTTCCACATAGTTGTATATCAGGTTGGTCCTCAATTGCGTTCACTCATTTGAATTGGATGGTTTAGTTTGCTCTTTTCATCGCACTTCTTAAAATTTGTTATGTTGAAAAGTTATGTTTGGTATGTTTAGGTATCTTCAGATGGGAAGCCAAAAATCTCTAATTGCAGACGGAAAGCAACAATCAGGGAATTCTATGGTTTGTATATCTATCTTCTTTGTATCTTTATATCTATCGAATGTGTGATAATAATATGTTAGGGGATGCTAAACATTATTCTTAGAACCGCTGCTAGCTTAACCTGTTGTGTTGATTGGTTTTTCAATATGGTATCGGAGTTTCTTGAACTAAGAGTTCGAATTCTAGTAATTCTCATTTATTAATGAAATTTCTGCTTAAGCTTATGGGTTGAGTAGTTCTTTGGCAAATTGCATTCATACTCATTCCATCTCTTGTCATAATTGGGATTACAATGCCATTTGAATGTTAAACAATTGTATATTTAAGGAAGCAATTTGAACTTTGCTGACATGAAATGTGAAAGGCATGCATCATTTTGTCTCAATCTTCTGGTTCTTTTTATTGGCTCATAGTTTGACCGACTTAAAATTGCAGCTGTTATATTACCATCACTTCAACGCCTTCACGGTGATGCGATGGAATTGGATAAGACTCAAGATGAAGGTTATTGTGTGGAGATGCTTGCCAAGAAGAGGGTAGAAGATAGGATGAGTTTTTCGGATATGGACGTAGAAAGGGAAGACGAGTGTGGGATCTGCTTGGAGCCATGTACAAAAATGGTTGTACCGAGCTGCTGCCATGCAATGTGCATCAACTGCTACCATGACTGGTATGACATTACTTAACCTTCCTTTACTCAACCGTTCAACATTAAATGCTCAAAGCGTTTTGAAATGTTACAGGAACACAAGATCAGAATCTTGCCCGTTTTGCCGGGGTAGTCTGAAAAGAGTGAATTCGGGTGACCTATGGGTTCTGACCTGCAACAGTGATGTGGTTGACACTAATACTGTATTAAAAGAGGACATGCTGCGGTTCTATGTTTATATGAATAGCCTGCCAAAGGATATCCCGGATGCTCTTTTCGTGATGTACTACGAATACCTAATATAAGCCGAGAGACAAGAAGAGTATTGTATAGAGGAAAAGTGCCATTGCCACCCCAGTACATAAGAATCTGGTGAGATTTTCATGTTGAAAATGAAAATTTAATTTCTACTGGATAGTTGTTGATAATAATGTATATGCTTCATCCAGTTTTTGATACACTTATTTAACCTTTTCTTCTTGTTGAGAATGTACAACAAAATGAAGTGTAAATTTGTAATAATCCTCATTGCAATCAAATAACAAGTTTAACCAATCACCTTGCCTGAAATTGATTACTTGCAACTTGTTTCTTACATGGTCCTAAGTTGTCTGTTTGAAGATCGAATTGGCACAAACTATACACGATGCTTTGAGAAGTGATTATTGGAAATCTGAAATTCTGAAAGTAGTGCTTGAATGAATGATGTTGCATTATCCGTGCATTTATACTCCTAATCTAGTAGTAAAAGTTTGAGCTCAAATCAAGATCATTGTTTGTTAGCTAGGTTGAGATTATAGAACCCATCTTGGACCTGATATTGTTTCTGATTGAAACGTTGAGCCCAGCATATTATTATTTCCTACATTATGCGTCGGGTATGCTGTAATGCAACGCAGTATAATAGAAGTTGTAATGTAATGAAATTGAATAGTGATTTCATTCTTATGTTTGGTTGACAAATTAAAAAAAAATGATATAAAATCACGACAAACGTGAAAAATATGAAAAATGGAAAAACGTGAAAAGCCACAAAATGTAGAAAAATCGAAAACATGAAAAAAAACCTGCGTAAAATAGGAAAAATGAGAAAAAAGTGAAAAACAAGCAACCACGAAAAACGGAAAAATATGAATAACGGGAAAAAGTGTGAAAACAAGAAAACATGTAAACATGAAAAATGCAAAAATAATAAAAAAACCTTGAAAACAAATTTTATTTTTCTTATTTTTCTTGTTTTTTTACCGTTTTCATGTTTTTTTTCTCGTTTTTGCGTTTTTTCTATTTCTCTCGTTTTATCCATTTTTTACGGTTTTTTTTATGTTTCTACCATTTTTTTTTGTGCTTTTACAATTTTATAGTCCTTTCATTTTTTTCCTTTTCTCTCCATTTTTCACATTTTCCCTTGTTTTACATATTTTTTTTTTTCGTATTTCAACACTTTTCTTGTTCTTTAGCGTTTTTCTTGTCTTTTTTGGTTTTCGCATTATTTTGTTCTTTTCACGTTTTTTTTTGTTTTTCGCATTTTTTTACGTTTTACCATTTTAACGTTTTTGTTTTTATTTTTCATATTTTTTTTTTAATTTTCCTCTATGTTTTCATCTTTTTTGTGTTATCATTTAATAAGAATTGTGGATCATGATCATTAATAATAAAAATACAAAGCTTAGTCGTATGGAGATTCATGCATGTTTTTTTTCATAATTGTCATTATATAAATTTGTAAAGAAAAATTGAGTAATATATTTATAATTTCATTACGACAAAAATAATATAGCTAACCCAACATGTTAATAGACATCCAGTATAATAAGAATTCCATTACGACGTACCAAATGTCACATGGATAGATTTGGACTGCATCAAATCCATGTGCAGCGTCGAGACTTTCCTAAGCCTTCAGCCAACCAACTGATATTAAGGGGATTTTATCCCGTATATGCGTCTCGTCAATACATATGTTGACATTTCATTCCATAAGGTCCTCTATATGTTCTACCCCTATGAAGACATGAAGACATCCGTCTCTCTTTCCATAAATCCGAATGTCTGACTCTTTTAGTCCCCGATGGACTAGCGTGGATCACTTAAGTCAGTGTCGACCACTAGCTCAAGGGATTAGGGGAACAAAAGACATGATCAATATTATTCATTGAAGGTTCAAACATTTCCTTCCCCTTTCTATGTCGCCCCAACGCCCGTCGTTGTGGTCCTTGCCTCGAGTCTAGATAGACGCATAAGTACTAATGCCTATCCAAGCTTTTGCTCCTCTCAATTCGAATCTTTTGCCTCGTCTTACTATATTGGTTCGTTTCAATATTTTACTGTAAAATGAGTTCCGGGTTGAAACCCAACAATGAAACCTTGGAATTTTCCATCGAGTACTATAAAAATAACCCTTGCTCACTTTGGATCCTTTAGTTGCTTCACCGATGTCAACTTGATATTTTGGTAGGATCCCTTTATTGTCACCAACTTTGAGTCAATGTTAGGATGCCATTTTCTTTGATTGGACATGTCAACCACTAGACCAAAACTTTGCTTACCGACTTGCTACATGCATCTCCCGTTTGTTCACTACTCTTATCTGACTCGATGATATACTTTCATTTGAATTCGTTTCGGTTTATGCTCGAAAATTATTTATGTTCCATTAAATTGTACGCTTATGAGTTTGAATGAATGTTTGTATGACACATGTTCTTCTTAGTTGGATCAAATTTCAATTGCCCATATCTAATTCTCAGTTAGTTTTCATCACTTTGAACATGGCACAACTATTTGACTCATCTTAAGATTCATCGATTTGCTCCACCTTGCTCGAAACTCAAGTACCTATATACTAAAATTTGCACTTTTTACACCTGGGTTGTTTTGGACGTCCTCTCCACAGAAATCATTACAAACAAGAATAAACACTTATGAATTATCTTAGGCGTCCCCTTGATACATTCTTAGTAAGCACAAAAGGACACTTCTCCAACCTGGGAACTCATAATGAGTATCCTCCACCATCGGTAATCTCAACCCCAAAATATCATCATTTTTATAATGGCCTCTACTAACAAATTCCTTGAGTTATCACATGCCTAAACGTTTCAAAATAATCATCATATCGGTCATCCCACTGGACCGTACCCCGGGGTCATAGCAATCTCAGTATCTCTACTCGTTGGCCCTTTGTCTTCGAGTTTCTGCAATCTCATCCTACGACCTTCTTTGGTGAAATAAATTTTCTGTAATTTCATTTGCATAAGGCATTCTATGGACAAATAATTACTCGATAGGATTTTTCCTACTGATATTCACAATCGCTTCCAATGTTTATCTTTTCTCGTGATAGGCAACAATATTTATTAGCAGTATTTCTCATTTCTACATTATGGTTAGTTTTGCATCGTGTCGTAATTTGAATATATATATATCTACACGAGTTTTCTCGACTCATGAGAAGGCACAAGTAATGTCCTACTAAATATAGGTAAGTCAGAATTCATATTACGCCTTAATAATCTACTTTCATCACACAAGGATCCAATTGTCCATTCCTATGACACTTTGCATATGCATTGAACTTCACTCAAGTTTTCTCGACTCGTGGAAAGACACAAGCAATGTCTCACCGAGTTAATATAATTCAAGTGCAAACTATGCCTTAATAATTTGCCATCGATAACCATTAACTCAATAGTTCACTTGTGTGTTACTTCCCATGAGTATTATAATTTGTATATCAACTGCGAACTTTCCCTCACTCAAAAGGGTCGAATCTCGTAGAATTTCATGGCCTGCATCTATATGGGAATATTCATATGCCATTTAACATTCACATGCATTAGCAATTTTAGTTCTCTTTTCTAATTTTCACACTCCCACGTGTTGGGTAAAAGTTTTGCAACAATAACCCTAGCAAGCCACGAGTTTTTAATCAATCTGAAAGGCATCATAAAATATATTAAAAAAAGCACCGTAAACTTTTCTTCTGTCAACTCAGTTGGAAAAATTAAGCATCAGTACCACACGTTACAAATGACTCGCTTAGTTAAAGCACTAGTCGCTCACACTACGAAGAACTTGTTTAGTTAAAGCTCGCTTGCCACTGCGCAAAGAACTTGCTAACTAAGGCTCTGATACCAAATATCACGAGGAAAAATCTAGACTGCGCCAAATTCCCCATGTGGCATCGAGGCTTTGCAAAGCCTTCGGCCAACCAACTAATATCAAGGGGGTTTTATCCTCTAAACGCGTCCCGAAAGGTTCCCCTGTATATTAAACTTCGTCCTATTATGAGCTATATCATAGCCCAAAGTGCCCATAAGCTTCCATTCCTATGGAGACATTCACCTCTCATTTTATAAAGTTGAATGTCCGACTTTCCTAGTCCCCAATAGATTAGGGTGGATCGCTTAAACAAGTGCCTACCACCTATGCTTAGGATCAAATTTGCCTACAGGCCAACTCTCCTCTTACATTACGACAAACCAAACGAGATCTAAAAGTGATTTGCATATCCAAACAATATTAGTGTCAAATTTAAATCTTATAGGTAAAATAAGAAAGCAATACAATCTTCTCTTCTCTTCTTTATATATTTTTTAATCTATTTTATTTTTAGTATAAGAACATCTGTAAGGAATATAATGAATATGATGAACCACCCGTTATAACCATCAATTAAACACAATTAAACTCTTAACCAAACGTTTGAATTTGATGGTTTTGGCTTTAAAAGGTAGCCTTTACATTATTTTTTCTAATAATATGATATACCTTATTATCTCAAATAAATAATCATAATCAATGGTTTGATTTGATATGTTGAAATTAAGTATCAATAATATAACCTTATCAAAATAATGAGAGAACTTATGATGTTTTTGACAAAATTATGAATGTAGTAATCTATGGTCCAGATGGTAGATAGATAGAGTGGCAGTTGGAATATTTAAAGCATCCCACCGCAGCAAGCCAAAAAGAATCTGTCCATCACACCTCTCTTGTATTGAAATGGTTCACATTTATTGCTCTATCCCATCCTCAACCAATTTTGAGGCCAACTACCTCACCATTTTTCCCTCCTAATTCCACTCTTCATTCAATTTACATCTTTCATCCCAATTCAACTACATTTGTACTAAAATAAATAAAATTTAGTCGTTTTTAACACATTTAAAGAAATTCATTGTACATCACATATAAATCAAGTTGAATTTGTAATTAAACACAAACACAATGAAGTTAATTAAACATCTCAAACCTTAATTTGTGAGCTGATTACATCAGTTGTTAGCTGTTAGCTGGTTACATTAGCTGATTTGACTAGACCTGTTTGGTAAAAATTAGCTGATTGGTAATAGCGGTTTGTGCAAAAAGACGAATAAGGGCATTAATTTTGACGCAGGAGAAGAGGGAGTCTATCTATTAGGGTTAAAAAAGTCCATTAATTTTAATATTGCAAAACGCTAATTGAAAAAGCTCAGTTTAAGAGCTTTTTCTAAATTAGCGTTTTCATTCCAAAACTCTCTCTCAAACTTCTCTCCACCAAACACTCCAATTAGCGGTTTCAGTGGTCAAACCTCTAAAGTTGGTCAAAACCGCTCTTTTTATCCCAAAACGCTCTTTACCAAAGAGGGCCAAACCATCTATAATAAAGATGGTTCTAACGGTCGGGGTCCTGAAACCATCCATAGTAAGGGTGGTTACGGCGGTCGGAGAGGCTTGAACCCCTCTAGACCCCTGTATCCGCTAGGGGTGAGCATCGGTTTGGTTACTAACCAAACTGAATTGTTGGTTAACCGAACCGAAATAAGCTATATTTCAGAAAGTAAACCGAACTAAATAGAATTGATAACCGCATGTTAACTAACCGAAAAATTTCTGTTAATTAAGAAAAATATTGTAATTTTTATAAATTTGAATTTAATTGAAGTTAAAATTGATTTCACATGTTAAAAACTAAATACACATATATATACATTTGGATTTGCGGAATACAAAATAAAATTATGATTTTTTTTTTATTTATATATAAATTTCGGTTCGGTTTCAATTAAATCGGAATAACTAAATCAATAACGAATTACCAAACTTCACCCAAATTAAAACCGAACTGAATTAAAGAGTAAAAATAACCGAACCAAACTAAGGTTTCAATTTGGTTATCAGTTTATCAAATTTTAACTTCAAAAACTTGGATTTAAGCTAAATTTACTTTACCAGGATGATTTTGTCCCTTCATTCCTCGGATTTCTTCTTTCTAACACTTTAGTTCTAAAACCATCTCAATAAAAAAAAGTTTCCATCTTGGTCATGAAAATACATATCCAAGTGATTAATACGTGTTAATTTGTGCAATCTTCAACTGTAAATTTAATGTCAACCTTATTATTTCAATTACAATCACATTCTGCTTTTAAATAAACTTCCTAATTAATTCCCATTTTGCGGTGATATTTATGAAATTCTGAACCAGATTTGAAAGCAAATCAGAAACCTACCCTACCATTCAAACAACCTCCACATCACAACACTAATCGCATCTACTATATATACTATCTTTCGTCTATGCAAAACAGAAAACGCTTTCTCTAATGGCTACTCCTTCACAACTCATTCTCACACTCATCTTCTTCTCCGCCTCCATTCCTCTACTCTCTTCCTCTCCAACTCCACCTTTCAAAAAGATCTACGCCTTCGGCGACTCCTTCACTGACACCGGCAACACAAAGTCCGCAACAGGCCCTAGCGGTTTCGGCCATGTCTCAAACCCTCCATACGGCGACACATTCTTTCACCGTCCGACTAATCGATACTCCGATGGCCGGCTAATGATTGATTTTGTAGCTGAATCGCTTTCTCTACCGTTTTTACCACCGTATCTTCACCTGAAGCAAGGAGATGAAAAACATGGGGTGAATTTTGCTGTTGCTGGATCTACAGCTATAAATCATGGTTTCTTTGTTATGAATAATCTTAGTCTGGCTTTTACACCTCAGTCGATTCAAACTCAGATTCTTTGGTTTAACCAGTTCTTGCAAAAGAATGGGTGCCAAGGGTCTGTAGATTCGAGCCCGGCATGTAGAGAACTTATGGAGGACTCGTTGATTTGGGTTGGGGAAATTGGGGTTAATGATTATGCTTATATTACTGGATCTTCTGTTACTAGTGATACCGTTAGAAAACTGGCGATCAGCACTGTCACCACGTTTCTACAGGTCAGATCACTTTATCATCAAATATGGTGTTTCACTAAACTATTTACAAAATTAGGGTGTTTGTAAAACTATTCATGATTAATACCCTAACGTTGCTGTCAAAAAAAAAAAAATACCTTAACGTTAACTCGTAAGGAGCAATTTTACCTCTAACGTCTAAAATGATACAATTTTACCCCTAATGTTTGCAGCAAAGAGCAAATTTAACTCTAACATTGGCAAGTTATGTCAATTTGAGAAATAATTCATCAAACTGTATTCAATCATAAATCATGTTATTTACACTTCACATTTGCGTCATTTTATCACTCATTAGTAACATATCACAATAATATACATACACGTGAATTTTCTTAAAAATAAAAAATTATACTGTATTTTGTACGATTTGGACAAAAAAATATAAATATTTCGTGGAATTAAAAAATATTAATCTCAAATTCTTCTATTAATTAAACCATAAAAAATATGATTTTTTTTTTTGGAACCAATTGGTATGTAACTGTTGCAAAATAAGTAACGAAATATCTATATTTTATAATGATTACTGAAATTGATCCAACTTATTAATGTTAGGGGTAAATTTGTTAGCTGTGAATATTATAGGTAAAATTGCACCATTTTAGACGTTAAGAATAAAATTGCTTCTGACTGTCAACGTTAGAGATATTTTTACACCTTATCCATATTTAAGATATATATTATAGGGTCTTTAATTTTTCAAAATTAACTATTTATATTAGTAAAAAAAATTAAATTTTATACAAAAACCATTGAACATCATGAAACATCGAAATTAGACTTCATACACAATTACACCTATACTTATCATGTTTTTTTTTTTTTGAACTTATACGTAGATCCATCACAGATTTAAACTAGTTAATTTTGGACTTTTGACACTTTATTTTATTTGCTAACAAAATTTAGGAAGAACAAAGAATAGTTGAATTTAAAAAAGTGAAAGACTATCTAATTGTATTTTTTAAAATAGAAAAATTGACTAATGTAATATAAGAAACTCAGAAGACTAATAAATTATTTATCCTTTATGATTTTAGATAGTCAAACAGTAACATTCACACTATAGATGGTCAAACAATAACATTCACATGTGCGAATAGCAAAAACATTGCTGGCTATTCTAAAAAGACAAATAAGAAAAAAAAAAAATCGTCTGTGGAACTATCTCTATAAGATTGGAGGACATGAGGAAAATTGTTTTTGCAACGTTAGCAGATCTAACCCGGAGACGGGTTAAAATTTTTTATTCCACTTTTAGAAGTAAGAGAGGACGTTTTTCCTATTCCCACATGTGAACATTACCATTGGTTAGGCCCACATATAAGGGTGTGCCAAGTGTCCATTAACACATGACACCAAAGTTATAAGATCTTCAAAATTTAAGACACCAAAGTTATAAGATCTTCAAAATTTAAGACGAGTCTGATTGAATATAGATATTAATTTAAATGGAAAAGAATAATACAATGTAATAAGTTAGTTTAGATGTTTAAAATTGACATTCTTCCAATTCATTCCTTTTTGTTTATATTTTTTAATACAAAATTATAGTAAATATTAAGATTCCGATAAAAATTTAATACAGACTCGACTTTTTTTAAGACATGTCTATTATTGACCACTTCAATATCGTAAATAGTTTTGCAAACACCTTAATATTATAAATAGTTTTGTGAAATACTATGAACCGATAATATTACTCAATGATTACTACTCGAATTCAAATGTTATATAAGCAATTAAAAAGTACATAAGTTGTTTATTTCATAAATTAAATTGCAGGAATTGCTGAAGAAAGGTGTGAAATCTATTGTCGTTCAAGGCCTGCCGCCTACCGGATGCTTGCCACTAGCAATGACATTGGCTCCTGAAGATGACAGAGATGACATGGGATGCGTGAAGAGTGTAAACAATCAAACCATGGTTCATAATATTGTTTATAAAGCCAAGTTGGAAGATCTGAAAAGAGAATTCCCAAATGCTACCATAACTTATCTAGATTTCTGGAATGCATATAGTACGGTTGTGAAAAATCCGAGGGGTTACGGATTCAAAGAGCCATTCAAGGCATGTTGTGGATCGGGCGATCCACCTTATAACTTTGCGGTGTTTAACGTTTGTGGTATGCCATCTGCAAAAGCTTGTCGGAATCCGAGTCAATACATAAACTGGGATGGAGTTCACCTCACTGAAGGTATGTATAAGGTGCTCACAAATATGTTCTTAAATGGAACCTACAGTCAGCCTCCATTTGACTCCTTGCTACATTAAGCATGAATTTTTGAGTTTGTAATATGAGTTGAAAATTTTATATTTGGATTTTAAGCATATATTAAGTGGGATCAAGTATTCTTGAGTTAATATTTGTGACATCTATTAATCGAATAATATGTACCATATTGCTAGATAAATACATCCGACCAATGAAAATAGAGATACATATGAGTAGCATCAATTGATTGATTAAATGTATTGTCCAGGTAAAAGGTTTGGGGTAAACTACAATGGCTACCTGAATAAATCACAACTTCATATTCTTAATTACTTCTCCCCCTATCATAAATTGTAGAGTGTACATGTAAATTACTAGGTATTCATTATTTTTACATGTTGTAAATTAAGAAAATGTTTGATAAGAATCTCTAGTCAATTAGAAAAGGACATTTTAGCATTGCCCATGTTTATCACATCTAAACATGTTCACGTCCTAAAAATTCTAAAAGTATTTTTTTTATCAATTAGAGCTATTTTTCTCTAATTTTTAGTGACCTCAAACGCTTGAATAATAGGGTTGGTATTTATAAGAAACAATCTCCCTAAAATCCAAAACTGTACCTTTTCCGATGAATAGAGATGACTTGGTTCTAGTTAGAGCCGACTCACTCTGTTAGAGTCGACTTGGCTCTAATTCGTACGGAAAAATTTGATTATTTTTTGACGCATCCCCTTGTGTCAGGGGTGTCTCTGACCGACAAAAATTCGTACCGTTCGGCTCTAATTCGTATGACTCGGCTCTAATTGCAGTATAATTGAAGCTGGGAGCACGAATTAGAGCCGAGGTGATAGAAAAAATTCAGAAAAAAAATTACAAATGCTTAGTTAGATTTTTCCAAGTGTAATAACATTTTGATTTTCAAAACTAAATTAAAAATTCTCGAGGTCGTCTTCATATCGGCCTGCGAAGGGAAATACATTGTTTCGAAGTTTTCGGGAAACAATCAGAAAAATGAGAACAATCTATAAAAATATGACACAAAGATACGTCATGATAGTTTTTCAAAATAAAATACGTTAGGTATTAATGTGACCTTCTGGGGGATCTCAAAGCTCGGAATTTACCGAGGAACTCGGATCTTAGCTCCGTTAATTGTGTGCAAAGGTGTAATTATTTTCATCATGGAAACCAGACGAAAAATCCGTGCTCACAACGAGTAAAGAAGAATTTTAGCCAAATGTACTTTATTATGTCTCCTTTAATATAGCATTCCTTCAATTGAGTAATGCAAGTTACATTGTCTTCATATATTATTGTTGGGTTCCTGAATCTGATGATCTACCACACGATTCTTACACATTCTTGGTTAATGATCTTAATCAAACACATTCTGAGATTGATTCATGAATAATTATTAACTCCGCATGATTTGAAGAAGTAATTGTAATAGTTTGCTTTGTAAAGCGCCAAGATATAATTGTACTTCCATATGTGAACAAATAGCCCATTTATGACTGAGCTTTATGTGGATCAGATAAGTAACTTGCATCTGCATAGCAAACTAATTTAGGTTTAGATTCATATGCATAAATTAAATCCAAATCAATGGTTCCTTGAGGATATTGTAATATATGCTTAATTTCATTCCAACACCTCCGTATAGGTACTGAGCTATATCTAGATAACAAATTGGCCAAGAAAAGAAATGGTAGGCCTCGTATTGTTAACAAGATACATTAGTGCACCTATTGCTCTAAGATATAGTACTTCGGGACCAAGAATCTCTTCATTATCTTCTCGAGGAAAAAAATGACCTTTATTTACATCAAGTGATCGAAAAGCCATTAGGCTAGTTAATAGATATGCTTTGTCCATGTAAAATATTCTAAGGATCTTTTATATGTAAGTTGATTGATGAACACAAGTTTGTTTTTCTATGTGATAAATTTGTAACCCAAGACAAAAAAATTTATCTTTTCAAGATATTTCATCTCAAGTTCATTTTTCAAAAAATCTACTACTTTGGAATCACTTCGAGAGTTTCAATAACATTCAAATCATCCACATAAATAGAAATGATGGAAAATTCAGATCCTAATCTATTTGTAAAAATACATAGACAAATTTCAACATTCTTATAACAATTTTTCAACAAATATTTCACTGAGACGATTATACCACATGTGCCCAGATTGTTTCAATCCATACAAAAGCTCTATAAATTTATCAAATAAAGTTCTCATTTCTCACAATTTTATAGTAGTTTGAATCCTTCAAGGATTTTTATATAAATATCATTATCAAATGAGCCATATAGATAAGTTGTAACTACACCCATTAGGTGCAGACATAATCTTTTTTTACACTGTTAAACTAATGAGATATCGAAAATGTATTACATCAACAACATGAGAATATGTCTACTCATAATCAATCATAGGTCTTTGAGGGGGGGGGGGGGGGGGGGGGGGGGGGCTTGTGCATAAGTCTTGCTTTATATTTTATGACTTCATTTTTCTCGTTTCTTCTTCTAATAAATACCCATTTGTATCCTACGGGTTTAACACCCTCTGGTGTTTGGACTACTTGTCCAAAAGTTTCACATTATTGAGACCATTCAATTCTATTTGGATTACATCTTTCTATTTTGACATTCCAGAACAAATTGTGATTTATGATCCATATTTTCATCCATAATATTCATTGCTACATTATATGCAAAAACATGGTACAACTATTTCCTCTCAATTACATCTTTTTTCAGAACTAATATAATTTATTAAAATCTCTTTAACTTTTAACAACTTTAGGTGTTTGCACTTCTTCAGGAAGTATATTTATGTTAGTGTATATATTCTCAATAGAATCATTCTTATCATTGAGAAATTTTATTTTTCTAGGATTTTTATCCTTAGAACCAATCAGTCTTCCATGCTTCATGAGTGTTTAAGAACGACCATTGTGTCTTTTCCCCTAGGAATTTCAATATGAACCAACACATTAGCTGTTGTTATATGTGATTTTTTACTCATTTTAGACCAGCAAGTGCATGTGACAACTAAATTTTGGAAGATGAATTTTCTTTTGAACTTCTTGTTCATAATGCTTTGTTTTAAGATCTATGTGAGTAAGTGATGAAGTTTTCCACGTTATTGAAATTTTCACATTTTTATTTTCTCTCTAGGGAATGTGGATTCATGAAAATGACAATCTACAAATCGTGTAGTAAACATATTTCCCATTAATGACTAAAGATATTTAATTATTGAGGGAGATCCATATCCAACATATACGGGTTAAATGTACTGTTAGTCACTGAACTTACATGGGTGTCTCAAAATGGTCACTCAACTTCAATTTGTTTCAATAAAATCATCCAACTTTGAGTTTTGTCTCAATAAAATCATTCAACTTTGAGTTTTGTCTCAATTAGGTCACTCGGGGGATTTCAATGGTTAAAATGGATCGAAATGATGTCATGACTGACACGTGAGCATGAGTTAACTCAGATGTCTAACTGAAACGACACGTGACCGCCACATGTTGGTTATTTTTATGAAAAAAAACTAAATTTTGTTTTTTTTCATAAAAATAACCGGCACGTGGCTGCCAGGTAGCGCATAAATGGATGTCATGTGTCGTTTCGATCATATTTCTGAGTTGACTCATGCTGATGTGTCACTCATGTCATCATTCCGATCCATTTTAATCACTTAAATCGCCGTAGTGACCTAATTGAGACAAAATTCAAAGTTGAGTGATTTTATTGAGACAAATTGAAGTTGAGTGACCATTTTGAGACAACCATGTAAGTTCAGTTGCCAACGACACATTTAACACCAATATATACTCCTAGTTTCCTTTCAGGACTCATCTCAGTATGATGTGGTAGAGTAATATGAACATATGTTGCACAACCAAACACTATTAGATGAGAAATATTGGGTTCCTGACCAAAAGCTAATTATAATGGGCAATACTCATGATAACTTAGTGTTGCTGCATGTAAAATTGCATATCCCCATATAAATACTAGTTCGCATATGGTCTAACGATTAATTTCAGATGTTTAATAAATAATTTTGATAGAGCATTTTATGTATGATCATAGGCTACATGATGTTAAACACTTATCCCCAGTGACATGCAATAATCATTAAATGTTAGGGATGTAAATTCATGAGCATTATTAAGATGAATTGTCTTAACTGGATAATAAGGAAATTATGCTCTTAATATAATGATTTGATCAAGTAATCTCGGAGAAGCCATATTGTGTGATGATAATAAGCATACAAGTAACCATCTAGTAGAAGCACCACTTAAAACCATAAACTACATAAATGGTCCACATGGTGAATGAATAGGTCTACAATATCACCTTAAAGGTATTATAAAAATGTTGGGGGTAAATTACATACGTGGTGTACAACCTTTACCCCAAATCACACTTTGGTGTACAACCAAAATTTTGTCACACTAAACCGTACGAGCTTTAGGTGACCTCTCACTAAAGTGTACAACCGGTTTTTGTGACTAGTCAACGCTGGTCAACTATGCCACGTCATCATTTGTCACTTTTTCTAATTAAAAAGTGGGACCCAATTCTTGCAAATTACTAAAATACCCTTACTCTTAGGGTAAATTTCATCAATGGTGTACAACTTGTGCCTAATTTCACACTTTGGTGTACAACCTTCATTTTGTCTCACTAATATGTACGACCTTATAGGTGACCTCCCACTATGGTGTATAATAGGTAAAAATAACCGAT
Organism: Euphorbia lathyris; assembly: GCF_963576675.1. Lineage (NCBI taxonomy): Eukaryota > Viridiplantae > Streptophyta > Magnoliopsida > Malpighiales > Euphorbiaceae > Euphorbia > Euphorbia lathyris. The sequence goes on from NC_088910.1 coordinate 39,778,336, forward strand.
CAATGCATAGTCAACGCGCCACCTCAGTAGTTGACCGGTCAAAAAGTAAAAAATTGACCCACCATATATCTAATTACTAAAATACCCTTATTTGGCTTTTCTTCCTAAAATGCTCTTTCTCTCTCCTAAACCTTTCTCTCTCTCTCTCTCAATTCAGATAAAAATGGAGGACCCCAATCCAAACACTTATACCCTGACTTTTCTCTCAAAACATGCTCAACTCTAATGGCTCGATTCAGGCACAAATTTTCTAATACATAATACTCCACTTTCATTGGGTAAATTTCACACATGGTGTACAACCTTTACCCTAAATCACACTTTGGTGTACCAACTTCATTTTGTCTCACTAATATGTACCAACTTAGGTGTGACCTCCCAATGTGGTGTACGGCCGGTGAAAATGACCGGTCAACGCCAGTCAACGTGCTACGTCACCCATATTTCGAATCCTGAATAAAAAACGTGGGCCCCATGTTTGTGTAAAGACTAATTTGTCCCCTCTTTTATTTTCTCTCCTAATTAACTTCTGGCTCATTTACCCATACATGTCTCTTCGTTTCCTGCATGTACTTTCAACTGAAAAGGTTCTCAAACGACGCCATTATCGTTTAATATAATGAATTCCCTTCATTTCCATTGTTGATTCAAACTGATACGAACCCTAAGAAAAGATAGAAGAGATTTATGGGTAAACAAAACGAAACCCAAAGTTCATCGTTTGAGAAATCAAGTTTAGTGTCTTCGAAGAACGGTGATTACAGAATCGAAGAATCGAACCCTAAGTTGAAGAACAGTGAAGAATGGAACCCTAAGTTGTTCACGATACATGTAGAAGTAAAGTTGTCTCTAGTCGAAGAACTCAGTGGTAAGGTCCCTACTTTATTCACATCCATCGATCGAAAATTTGTAGTTTTCTTTGTCTTTCTATTACACCCATATCATTTGAGTACTAGGCTTTATCTTTCTATCTCAAGCTAAGTTCCTTTTTTGTTTTCTAACAAGTTTAAGATGACATGAGCACTTTTTTGTTGCATGCGATACTGATCTTTTGGGTTACTTTATGCAGTGGATTCCACTTCGTACGGTCCACCGAGATTTAAGGAATTCGTGATACAGTGGACTCCATGCCATTCGTTGGTTCAATGATGAAGCTATAAACCTTCAAATACGTCTCAACCGAATAGCAACCTGCTAGATAGTTCTCTGGATTCTGATTTTTTCCTATAATAGCAGCACATCCATGACTGCAAGGGATCCCAGTTAACTGCCATCTTCGACATGTGATCCAAATTCACAACAAATTGCTCTCCCAAACCATTGATCTGTACTCTAGGCCCCCCGGAGTATGTGGGTTGGTAATGTCTTGCCCAATCTTTGTTTATCTCTAACTTCTTCAAGATCTTACCACAAAATTTCTGCTTATTCCTCCTCATGAAATCTGCTTTGTTCCTGATCCTTTTCATTAAATCTGCTTTGGGAGATAAGTATCACGAATTCCTGATCCACTGTATCACGAATTCCTTAAATCTCGGTGGACCGTACGAAGTGGAATCCACTGCATAAAGTAACCCAAAAGATCAGTATCACATGCAACAAAAAAGTGCTCATGTCATCTTAAACTTGTTAGAAAACAAAAAAGGAACTTGCTTGAGATAGAAAGATAAAGCCTAGTACTCAAATGATATGGGTGTAATAGAAAGACAAAGAAAACTACAAATTTTCGATCGATGGATGTGAATAAAGTAGGGACTTTACCACTAAGTTCTTCGACTAGAGACAACTTTACTTCTACATGTATCGCGAACAACTTAGGGTTCCATTCTTCACTGTTCTTCAACTTAGGGTTCGATTCTTCGATTCTGTAATCACCGTTCTTCGAAGACACTAAACTTGATTTCTCAAACGATGAACTTTGGGTTTCGTTTTGTTTACCCATAAATCTCTTCTATCTTTTCTTAGGGTTCGTATCAGTTTGAATCAACAATGGAAATGAAGGGAATTCATTATATTAAACGATAATGGCGTCGTTTGAGAACCTTTTCAGTTGAAAGTACATGCAGGAAACGAAGAGACATGTATGGGTAAATGAGCTAGAAGTTAATTAGGAGGGAAAATCAAAGAGGGGGCAAATTAGTCTTTACACAAACATGGGGCCCACGTTTTTTTATTCAGGATTCGAAATATGGGTGACGTGGCGCGTTGACCGGTCATTTTCACCGGCCGTACACCACATTGGGAGGTCACACCTAAGTTGGTACATATTAGTGAGACAAAATGAAGTTGGTACACCAAAGTGTGATTTAGGGTAAAGGTTGTACACCATGTGTGAAATTTACCCCACTTTCATTTTACAAAACCTTTTACAGCTACCTCTCTTTTCTACTTCAAGATTCCACCCTATATTTACTTCCTTTATTATTATTATCATTATTATTATTTTTACATTTTTCTTTTCTTAATTTCATTAGTCGATACAGTACCACTGAAGACTAGGAGGTTGCTGGTCTGAGAAGAAATTCCATGCCTCTTCACTGCTAAAGAAATTATGTTCTTCCATCTTCACGAACTGACTTGGCGGATTCATCGTCGTTTTTATGAACTGGAAAATGTTGAATGACCATTTCTTTTCAAAGGATTCTAGATTAAATTTACTGAAATTTGAAGAGAGAGAGAGAGAGGAGTTAGAGAAAGAAAGAAATTTAAAGAGGGAGAAAGGAATTGAGGGAAGAAGATGGTCGACAGATTCATACACATTTTATGATCTGGTTTTGGCTTTTGCCCTTATGTTCAGTCTTTGTTATTGAATTTTTATTCAAAATGTGAGGAAATTAGGCTTGCTAAGAAGGTGTTTGATGAAATTACTTAGAGAAATTTGGCATGCTGGAATGCAATGATAAGTGGTTATTGGAGGTGGGAATAGTGAATGAGGCTTTGAGTATGTTTATGGAAATCCAAGAGAATGGTATTGAACCTGACAAGGTTTCTGTGTGTGTGTGTGTGGCTAGATTCATACCTTTATCAATATTTTTTTTATTAATATCAAATTAGCGAACGAAGGAAATAAGGGAGGTCATTTGCACTGAATTGAAGTATTGATTTTGTATGGATTATGTTTTGATCCTAAGCTACTTAGAGAGAGACAGAAATTTGAAGAGAGAGGTTAGAAAGAGAAAGAATTAAATTTGAAAAAGGGAAGAAGATGAAGAGATGGATGGATTAGAGAGAGAGGGGATTAGAGAGAGAAAGGGAAAGATAGAGAGAGAGGGTTCCAAAGAAGGGGATGGGGGTATAATGGTAATTGACCATAAGGTGGGTCCCATATTTTGTAAGGAATGAGTTGAAAAAAGGTGAAATGACATGTTTTACCGGTTTGACCGGTCATTTTTACCTGATGTACACCATGTTGGGAGGTCATCCATAAGGTCGTACATATTACTGAGACAAAATGAAGGTTGTACACCAAAGTGTGAAATAGGGCAAAGATTGTACACCATTGATGAAATTTACCATTATAAATTACTAAAATGACATCATCCCCTTCCTTCCCCATTTTTATGCAACTCATTTCTCTCTATCTTTGATTTTCTCTCTCTTTCCTTTTCTATGTGAAAAAGAGAATCAAACACAAAATCAGAAAACGACAGCAATTTGATTTTCAAAATACTTCATTATCTTTGCAAAAAAAAAAAAACATGAACTGATCCGAAATTAATTTGAAAATCCAAAGAACACCTGGCTCCACTGCTCCAAAAGCTACAACTCCACTTCTCAACACATCTCCTGCACCTCTCCTCTCTGCAATTCCTAAAATACCATGAATTCCTAAAATACCATGAATTCCTCTCTGCAATTTTATCCGATGCCCTATTGGTAACATACATTCCTAAAATACCATGAATTCCATAAAAAAAATTAAAAGAAATCCACAAAATTCGAACAACAAATAATTAATATGCAGAAATTCGAACACCAAAAATCCTGCAATTGACAAGAAAATGGCTACCGTCCTTCTTTGCACTGCAAAAATTGCAGCTTCATCCATGGAGAAAAATGATCGAGCAGACGAATCAGATGAATCTGAAGAAGCCGATGAAGAAGATGAAAATAGAGAAAAGGAATCAAAATTTACAACTGAATTACCATTAACATTTCCATTCTGAACATCAATAACAATCTGATTCTGAACAGCAATACATTCAACATGAAAACCATGGCCACATTTCTTCAACCTTCTCCCAATTTCATTCTCCTCGAAAATGCTTAAGCAAATAACGCATTCTAAGCTCTTTTCTTCTTCCTAGAAAACGAAGAGAGGAATGGAGGTGATGAGTGAGGGATCGAGACCCTTGGATTTGGAAGGAGAAGAAGAATGGATTAACGTTGAGGAAGGAGGATTAAAGGTGTATGCATTTATAAATGAGGAGGCGGAAGAGAGGGATAGGGGAGAGATAGGAAAGAAAAATAAAAAATAAAATAAATATAATTAAGGGTAAATTAATCATTTGATATTAGGTAGGATCCACTTTTATTTGTTAGGAGGTTAAAAATGATGAGGTGGCGTATTGACCAGGCGTTGACCGGTCAAAATTACCGACTGTACACTTTAGCGGGAGGTCACTAAAAGGTTGTACAGTTTAGTGTGACAAAATTTTGGTTGTACACCAAAGTGTGATTATGAGTAAACGTTGTACACCATGTATGTAATTTATCCAAAATGTTGGTGATTCGATTCTAAGTTACCCTTCGAGGGCCTTATAATTAACTTCTCTGCGAATAAGCATCACAAAAAATTCATTACTTTGAAGGATCTCCTGGCTCTTTAATGGATGCTTATGTGCATTTTCTATCATTTTTCTCATCATCATATAACCAGGATGAACTAGTCGATCATGCCAAATTTTATAAGTATCAGAATCTGTAAATTTCTGATTTACAATAAGATTTGTTTCAATAACGTTAATACATATGTAATACAAACCAGATGATAAAGTATTAAATTTTTATAGTACATATTTATTTCGTAAAATTATATTTGTAATATAAAGCTATTCTTGATTCCATTCACTTACAGTCCCAATATGATATCCGTTTATGCAAATATTTTAAAAACTTAACAAATTTTTTTGAGACTTTGAAGAAAATAATGTATTATTTACAATAAACTTTGTTACTCTTGGTAGGATTACAGTGGCTCTATCAGAGCCTTCAATTAATTTTGTCTCATCAGATATTGTAGTAACAACTCATTTTCCCTTTCCTAAAGAAGAAAAACATTTTGCATTTTTAAGAATTTTATGTGTAGTGACACTATCCACAATAAATATTTGCTTCAATTACCTTGAAGTTAATTAATACCAAGGAAGAATTTATGTTCTTCACTCAAAGAAACAAGAATATATTATTGTTGATTTAGAATAACAATTACATGAAAAAGAAATAGTACACTAATAGAACAAAATAAAGTTATAAATAAAAAGGAAAAGTATAAAAATAAACTTTATGGTTATATCTGTTTTCGATCGGCACCCTTGTGGTTTAAAAATTTACAAACTAGTACATTGAGGTTCATTCCGTTAGCAAGCACAGTTCAAATTGGCTAACAGTGTTAAAAACATTCAAAAGTCAAAGGAAAAAGAGTTAATTTTATCCTTATATTTATTTATTTATTTTATAAATTAACTTTTTTTATTGAAATACAGACCTAGCCCAACGGACATCCCAACCAGGTTGGCACCCCCGAAAAGGCAAAGATCCAAGATATATAAAGGAAGAGATGAAAAAATATGAAACCAGTACAAAAAAAGCTTTAAGAGAATCTAAACATATCCCTACCAAGGGCATTATCTCTAGCTAAAAGGGAGCAGAAGTCCGGAAGGGTATTCCACATTTGCAAATCCGAGGCCAAACGTCCGTAATTAGCAAGAGCATCCGCCACCTGATTTCCTTCACGGAACACATGAGAGACAACCACCTGAATATGCATCATTGAATCCAAACAATTTAACCAATCCACTCGCATTGTCTAGGGAATGATCTTCGCACGGGTACGGAAAATATGAATAACGTAAGTCGAGTCACTTTCAATCCAGAGATGAGTCCAACCACGTGACCTCGCAATCGAAACTGCAAAAATAGCAGCTTGCAATTCTGCCATGTGTACCAAAGCACAATCAAGGGGGAAGGCAAATAACCCAAGAGGATGCCCCCGACTATTTCGAAAAACCACACCGCAACCAGCACTACCCGAGATCACGGAGGCATCCGTGTTTGCTTTAATCCAATCAGATGGAGGGGGCTGCCATTTAACTTCAATGATTTCAGGGGCCCTATGATGACGTGTATTTAACCTGAGATTATGGAGAATTGATAACTCCACAACAGAATTCCATACCGAACCCTTGCTGATTCTATTAGAGCTACGAAGAGCAGACCAAAGAAAGCATAATGCCTCATGAATGTTTGGAGGCTTGCTCTAAAAAATAGCAGCATTTCTAACAGACCAGATCGTCCAAAAAGCATTGGCAAGAGTGGCCTGCCAGAGGGAAAGGACTTGCGAGTTGAACTTGTGAGAGAAGGCGTGTTGCAAGAGGGTCTGTAGAGAAGAATCAAGTACAAGTCTTCTACCAAATAAAGCCGATATGCACAGATTTGGGAAGCAAAGGTGCAACGAACAAGCAAGTGGTCACTCGTCTCATAAGCCTTTAAACAGATCGGACAGCGAGAAACAAGAAGCAGACCTCTAGCACGGAGCGCGGCATGAGTTGGTAAAGAGCCCCAATAAGCACGCCAGCAGACCATGGAGCGTGACGACTGAATGAAAGGTTTCCAAATTGACTGAAAAACCAAAGGCAAAACCGGAGGAGCACGTAGCTAGTGATAGAATAACTTTACCGTGAAGAGGCCATTGCTTGCAGGTCTCCAAAAACATAAATCATGTTCAGAGGCATTCCCGTGCAAATTCCGGATGCGCTGGTGCAACGGACTAGCCAGCATTGGAAGATCCCGCCAGTTGCCATTTTCGTACAAATCTGAGATTCTATCAGTGAGCTTCAAGCGGTCTGACATAGAAATCCCAAGCTGTTCAGCCAGAGGCGGCAAAATCCATTCCGAATTCCAGAATGACAACTCAGAAGAGGATCCAAATGACCAAAAACAATTCTCCCGTAACTTGAGATAGGCGGACTTGACAGACCACCAAACAGACGATCGCTGCAACCGAATCCTTGGCAAACCAGCCCTGTTTAGAAAACGAGACCTCAACAAATTAAAGCATAAAGAGTTAGAGGAAAGAAAGCCCCACGCTAATTTACCACTCATAGCCAAGTTAAGGGTCGAGAAGTGTTTAATACCCAACCCTCCTTCCTTTAAGGACTTCAAACAAACCTTCAAGGGGACAGTAACAAGCTTTTTAGACAAAACTGAACCCGTCCAAATGAAATTTCTCATGTGTCTATTGAGTTGATTTAGCAAACTCACAGGCCATTTGTAAACCATAAAGGTGTGGATCAGAGAACTAGTGATAACTGAATTGACAAGTGTCAGCCTACCAGCCATAGAGAGAGACGTCCCCGCCCAGCACGAGAAAGAGAGAATAATTCTATCAGTAGCCGCCGCAAGGTATTTAGCTCTAGGGATCCCTTGAAAAAGAGGAACGCCCAAGTAATTAAATGGGAGAGATCCAATTTTGATTCCAATTAGACACTCTAGTCGGCTCTGACGTCTGAGTAAAATCGAGTCTCCGAAAAAAATCTCTGACTTTTGCCAATTCACCAATTGTCCAGATAGAGAGCCATATAAATCAAAAATACCCATGAGAGCTTGGATGTTTGAGATGCTTGCCCTGCAAAAAACTAAAATATCATCCACATATAACAAGTGCGAAGGCATTACAGAAGAAGTAGAATAACCCATCGGAGATAGCGACCCACGCAAGGTTTGAGCATTGATAAGACGGCTAAGAAAGTCCTCCGCTAAACCAAATAGAAGAGGAGAAAGCGGATCTCCCTGTCTTACCCCTCGAGAACAAGAGAAATACCCAGTAGATCCATTAGCAGTGAGAATCGAGATACGAGCCGATGAGAGTATCGCATGAATCCAATCAGTGAATTGAGAGGAAAAACCAAATGACTTTAGAACTTCAGTCAGAAATTGCCAGTTTAATGTATCAAAAGCTTTCTTAATGTCCACCTTCAGGCACATGTTACCTCCAAAACATTTTTTATTCAAGAGATTGACACCTTCTGAAGCGATAGCTATGCACTGATGGATTTGACGCCCTTTGATGAATCCAAATTGATTCTCTGTAACAATTCGGCTAGCAATATTGGCAAGCCTATCAGCTAAGATCTTTGAGATAATTTTGAAAGTGAAATTGCTCATAACGATTGGCCTATACTGCTCAATTGTCGAGGCTCTAGGGACTTTTGGGATAAGAGCCATCAAGTTTGAGTTCAATCCACCAGAGATTTCCCCATGCTGAAAGAACCACTGAACCATTTTACACACATCATTACCCACAATGCTCCAATAGGACTGAAAGAATTGACCGGTGAAGCCGTCCGGGCTAGGAGAGCTAGAAGGATCCATGGAAAAAACTGTATGTTTGATGCAATCCTCATCAGGGCAGGCGGTTAAAGAAATGTTGTCAAAATCTGTCACAAGCCGAGGAACCATATCAGAAACCAAAGACATATCCATCGGATTCCCACTCGTGCTAGCAAACAGATTAGCATAGTAAGAGATAATATGATCAGAAATAATATTTGAGTTAGTGTGGGAAACCCCATCAATTGTTAAGGCAGAAATTCCTATATGTGATTTGCGTATCGCAGAGACACGGTGAAAGTAACTTGTATTACGGTCTCCCTCAGCAAGCCACCGCACCCGACTTTTTTCTTTCAAATACATTTCCTGTTGAAGCAAGTGAAGGTCCAACTTCTCATGAGCGGCCAATTCACGTTCCTGAAGATTCAACGACCAGCCATCAGATTGAATAGTGTGCTGAATATCTGCAAGGGAGCTATGCGCCTCATCAATGTTAGCATTGAAGTTACCAAATACCTTAACATTCCAATTTCTCAAAATAGTCCTAAGGCCATGCAACTTGTGACATAACAAGGGAGCCGACAGAGGAGCAGGGGCAGGGCCATCCCAGTGATCTTTTATTATCCCATAAAGTTCAGGATTACTGACCCACATTTTTTGAAACCTGAACCGAGAAATCCTACCAAAATTAGTCGAAAATTTGAACAGAAGGGGGTGGTGGTCCGAGTGATGACGCGTCAGCCCCACATAGTAAGAATTCCAAGCCTCCGCAAAATCAGCCGATACTAAAGCCCTGTCAAGCCGAGAATTGACACGCGCCTCACCAGTTCTCCCATTACACCAAGTGAAGAAACAACCAGTAGAGGGAATATCAATCCAATCCCCATCATCCACAAAATTCCTGAAATCACGACAAGGTCTCGTAGCCGGAGGCCGACACGTTTTCTCATGAGCCCCAAGGATTGCATTGAAGTCCCCAATTAAAAGCCATCTACCTTGTAAATTCAATTTGAGAGCATTTAGAGTCAAAAAGAAATCAACACGTCTGTTTGCCCAAATACTGCCATACACAATTCCATAACAATGCCTAATACCCTGCACATCCTGTTGCAATACAACAAACTGTTCATGCTCAAGAATTATAGAGATTGGATTAGACATAGCAATCCTTTGAAGAATCCAAAGAGTTGGCTTATCACGCAGATTAACAGAAATCAGTCTCATGCCAATGCTGGTCCAAAACGAAGGGCGAATTGCCTCAAAGGCAACCATTGGTTCTGCTAAACAAAGAAGATCAGGTTTATGTTGCCTACATAAATTAGAAAGGTACCTCTGAGTGTTAGGGTTGAGGAGCCCCCTACAGTTCTAGAACATAACTGTCATTCAAAACGAATAGGGGGTTTGATGGCCCGTTTCGCCCGGGATTTCTCTGCCTCATGCTTTCCGCCTCTGCGTGCTTTCACAGTATGCCATATTTCATCTTCTTGCTCTGCCTGATCTGCCCAGGAAAGAGTAGGAGAAATGTTGTTGTTGCCAGGAGAGTCTGGCCTCTCCACATCATCAACCGACTCCATTTGTCCCATGGGGCTCCCAGCAAACACAAGCTCTTTGTCAAGGCTGACCTCCACAACATCAATTTTCTCTGCAAGGTCAGCTACAATCCTGGCCGTGGCAATTTCCACAGGGACAATTGCATGATTCAAAATCGGAGGAGTATGTTTCTTAGTCGGTGGTTTTTGAAAAGATCGACTCTCAGGTGGTTTTTTATTTTTCCTGCAGTCATACGCCGAATGACCAATAGAGGAGCAAACTTTGCAGAACTGAGGAAGCCTTTCATAAACCACCTCAATCCAGATATTTTTCCCATCCCTCTCAACTCCTAGCTTCGTCGGTAGTTCTCCTGCTAAGTCCACATCCAACAACATTCTAGCAAAGTGCCCAAAATCACCTTCAAGGGTGGCTTTGTCAAACCGAATCAATCCTCCAATCCCTGTTGCAATGTCTGAAAGAATTTGTCTATCCCAATATTCCCATGGAAGAGAATAGAGATGAACCCAAACCTGTGCATTAGTGGAGCGTTCGACATAAGGATCAAAATCCGGCACCCAAGGCTGAAGACGAAAAGTGCCCGGACGGGTATTCACAATCCCCTTATTAACAACCAGATCATGTGCTTCTCTGGAAGGCAATATCACTTGAAAATATCCTTTACCAATCGCAATTAGCCGCCACTGAGCAGTGATTCCCCAAATCTTGGTTAAACTTGCCTTGAGATCCGCCACTTTCCAAGGGGAATCCCCTTTAGATAGAACGAGTCTTCCGATAAGAGCGTGTGAACAAAGAAGAATTCTCCTCTCATAGGCAGATTGAGAAATCCGAATGGATTTCAGACCTCCGATGTCAGTAACCGTAGCGGATGATTGATGAACCTCAGGAATACCACGTTTCAGAACAGAGAAGAAAGACGGCACAGGCTTATCGCTAGTAAGGGGATGAGGCTGATGAAGCAGATCCGAAGCGAAACGGAGTTTAGGGTTGAAGAGAACTCCGATACTAAGGAAATCTTCCTGATGAGAAGCCATGGTCAACAAAAGACAACGGCCAAGAACAAGGAAAGCGACGACAAGCGGGGACTCAAGAAATCGCCATCCTCATTTTTCTCTAAAGAGAGAGCAATTTGCAGGACCAGTATAATTTTAACTTTATTCAGAATCACCAAAATTTTCTTTAATTATGGATTTTAAAAATGAATCAGTAAATTAAAACAATACAATAACAACAATCAAATTTCAATTCCTTCAATTTGGTATTGATTTCAGGAGGCGATTCCCCCAAAAATACAAGCATTAGATCACGAAGACACAAGGTTGGAGGAGAGCCACTGTCGACTTCCTCCTTCTCCGATCGGATCTGAGGTGAAACCAGAGCCGCGTTAAGGCAACCGTAGAAACCAAGGCTCCACGAAAACGACGAACGGCGACGGAGCAGGCGGCGAACAGAACCGATGGGAACGGCCGATCGCGAAACACCGCTTGACTATTGCACGACGATGACAGCAGAGGACGACGGCGGCGAACAGAACCGACGGGACAAACGGCCGATTGCGAGGAAGACGATGCAACGCCACTTGACCAGAGGCGGATTGCACGGCAACGATAGCAGAGGACGACGGCGGCGGACGGCGCCAGACACCAGATCGAAATCGATTTGGAGAAGAGATGGCCTCTAGTATCACAAACAAACCCCAAAATAAAAAATAAAAATCAATTACATCATCTTCTCCGTCTCTCTTTAATTTCTTATTTTTTTTTTCTTTTTTTTCTCTCATTTTTGTTAATTTTTCGCTCTCTAAAATCAATTGAACATAAGAGCAATGAATGTAATAATAATAATAATAAAATACTATGAACAACTCACCATCAACAAATCTTCACACCTTGATTCTTCTGTTTCTTCCTGTTCGTTTCGCATATACTCTTCGTTTCGCTTCTTATTTGGTTCACGCTCATTTTTTCCGAGGCCTGTTTTCCGAATTCTCTTCAAGGTAGGATTTGTGTTTTCTGTTGTTGTCATTCCTATTTGCCTGATTGGAGATTTTCTATTTCAGTTTTATCGGTTTTGATTTTGTGTCGGATTGATGAATGTGGGATTTGATTAGTCTTCTCTGTGGGATTTCTGCAAGTTTCAGTCTTCTCTCATGCTTGAATGAGTGAGCTTGATTTCATATCATTTGTAACCCGTATCATTGACAATGAACAATGTCAATTTTTTTTTCAATTTATCTTAAATTAGTACTGTTTGTCAGGTGACAACATTGTTAAGTTCTTGCATTTTCTGATTGTAAACTGAAGAGAATCGAACAATAATAGCAATGAATGTAGTAATAATAATAATATACTATGTTCAATTGATTTTAGAGAGAGAAATATTAAGAAACATGAGATAGAAGAGTGAGAGAGAAAGAAGAAAAAAATAAGAAATTAAAGAGAGATGGAGAAGATGATATGTAATTGATTTTTATTTTTTATTTTGGGGTTTGTTTGTGATAATTAGATAATAAAGAAGTTAATTTATAAAATAAATAAATATAAGGACAAAATTAATTTTTCCCCTTTGAATTTTGATTTTTTTTAACACTGTTAGTCAATTTGACACGTGTTTGCTAATGGAATGAACCTCAATGTACCCGTTTGTAAATTTTTAAACCACAAGTGTGCCGATCGAAAACAGGTGTAACCACACAGTTTATTTTTGTACTTTTTCCTAAATAAAACACGTTAGTTATTTTTTTTCGGTGGGTGCGGGAGTGAGGAAATCTAACATATCCAAATGAGATATATCAATTGGTTTATTAGCATTAACGACACAACTAGTTTTAACAAAGACGCAACTAGTTTTAACATATGTAGCTTTCGTTTCCAAGGATGCTTACCAAGTATAACTATATGAACAATATACTACTATATTTTTATAATTTTGAGCATGTGCACTATTTCTAGAAAGGAAAAAATTGTTACAATTGATTTTATTTGTGTAATGAAGTTTATACTAATGTGTTATTTTATTTTAAGTAAATTTATTTAATGTCATCTTATTATAAGTAATTGTAATATTAAAATATCTTTTTATATTTTAGGATTATATATCTCAAAACAAATTCAGAGAAATGTGATACTTGTTTTTGTTTACCACATTTGATAAAATTGGATTTTATTGATAAGACCGACTTTAAAGGTGTGCAAAAAGTGCGACGGCATATATCATTTCTAAATAGTGAGGATACAAGAAAGATTAAATAGATTAGTTTTATTATCTAGAGGTAGTTTAAGAAAAAAATACTCATGTGGTGTCATGTTTGCGCAGATCAGTCCCTATACATGTAGTTTGCTCATTTAGCAAATAAAAGATTTTTATCTAACATTGTTAGTTTTGCTAATGTGGCAAGAGGAAATTGTATCCAAATTTTTTCCACCATTTTTTACTTTTCAAATGTCAAAATTAATTATTTAAATAATTTTTTTCACTCTCTTCTTGTTCTTTTTCAATTACAAAATTTCTAAAAATATTGTCGTCTTGCAGCCAAACTTTAAAATGTTATCTGGACCATCATGAACTTGAACATACTTCTTTAATAAAGAAAGCATCGTTGGTATATAAATAAACAAAACCCCCAAGTTGATGTCATATTCTTAGATGACACAAAAATAATATAAATCAATTATCAAATAGTGATAATCTCAACTCACAACATCAATAATTTTGTAGTTGAGAGGAAGCGTTCATTTCAAATCTCTTTTTGTTTCACTTCTTCAAAATCTAAACTCCACTACCTTCTGACCCTATTGCACTAGACAGACAAAATAGAGAGCGAGGAACAAAAGGAAACCCAAAAGAAATATTTGACTTCGAACGATGAATGAACAAGTTAGAGACTGCGACTCTACGATAAGATATGAGATACGAAAGTTAGAGATTAGTTTACTATTAAGGATTTCATTTCAATTCAATGATAAATTTTAGGTAAATAATTTATTGGATTAGGGATTAGTTTACAAGATTAGGGATTTTACTTTTAGATTTTTGGAAATTTTTCGTAATTAAAAGAAGAAAGAGAGAAAGAAAATAAAAATTAAATTTGATTTTTTAAAAGAAAAAGTGGATAAAAAAATATTTTGGACAAAATTGTCCCTTACCACATCAGCAAAATTGACAGTGTAAGGTAAAATTCTTTTATTTGCTAACAGAGCAAATCACGAACATGCTTTTGCTCTGACAAATACCACAATGACTGATATGCGGAAACTTGAAATCACATATTTTTTTTAAAAAATTTAACCATACTATCTATTGGACATGATTTCCCTCAATTTTCTGTATATCACCCCGATCACAAGTTCAGACTCCTTATAGACTTCAGGCAAAGTCACGGCCATAACAAGTCTATTATTGCGAACTGTCCCCTCCACTAGGCCTAGGAAGGGTAGACTTCGATTTCGGATCCACTTTCTTCTTCTCCTCCTAGTCACCTCTGAGGCCGACCGAACCTCATAAGCTATCTCCATCCCAGAAGTTAGTCTAACCTGCTCTAACCCCTCCTCACCCCGCAACTCTACCTCCACCTCAACTCGAGGACTCAATGAAATAGATGAAGCTTCAGCAGACATACTATGTCAACACCTAAACAGTCTAAAGAGTTTTTAGAACGATGGATGGGGTTGAGTACTCAACATAGTGAAAAGGAAGGAAAAAGGAAACATACAGCAGTCAAAACGAAGAAGAGATCGAAAAGGAATGACCTCAAGAACACCGACAAGGTCACTCCCAAATAGAACTAAAGGGACAATTCTAAAAAATCTACCGGAAAGGCTCAAACTGCACCAACCCCAAAGACAGAAAACAAATACCTGGAAGAAGAATAAAGAAATAACTAGTGAAATTCAGATAAATGGCCTATTTATAAATGACTGAGAAAGTCCAACCGTCGTTGGACTTTATTATGCAGACATTTGATGAAAAGCTATTATTACATAAAGCACACGCATGAACATGTCTAAAAAGGCACCATTAAGAGCAATCACTTTTTTCACTAGACGCACATGCGCATAACGATTGATTAATTCAAAGGAAAACACCTCGAAGTCAGCAACCTCAATAGACACGAAGGCACCCATCGCCAAGAAAGTTCATCGATCTCAAACTAGCTCGCACCTAGTAACTCGCCTTAGCTATATTAGGGGGGGGGGGGGGGGGGGAGACTTTCGATAAAGCATTTGGGCCTCGAAAGGCCACAAACAGCACCCCAACGAGAAATTAGGCTCATTAGCAAAGCTTGACCCCTCTCATTGTCGCACATAGCCAAGATTGGCGATTGCGCCAAGTCAGGGGCAATAAAAACATTAGCACCATCCCAAAATCCAATATAAATAGGAATTTTACCTCAAAATAAATGACCACTCTTTCTCTCTACTATTATTTTAGTATCACTTGATAGTAACTTACCCGTGATACTAATTTAACTCTCAAAATTTGTTATAAGGAACACTTCCGGAACAACAAATGAACTCAAATATTGATATATCTCATACATCGTCTAGATATACATGTTTAGTTATATGTTAAAACTTGGAATCGAAACAAATTGTTTAGTTTATCATTTCGTTTCGTTTTATGGCTTTAATTCAATTGATATTTAGATTTTTATTTGTTTGATTCTTCACTAAACCGAATCAAATATCATCTAACATTTATTTAAATTTGAGTTATTAGCATTTATTTAAATTTTAGTTAGATTTTTTTTTTGTTTTGCACAAAAGAATTGTGGTTTTTTAAAAAAATTGAGGTAAATTAAAAAAACCAATGTGGCTTTATTTTTTTTTTTTTGCATAAAAAGGATTGTAGTTTTTTTCTTTTCAAATATATGACTGTGGTTTATTCCGTTACACTATTTATGGATTCGGTGAAGATTTATTTGCTGACGTGGCTGAAGGACAAATATGAGTTTTTAAAAAAAATTGGGGTAAATTAAAAAAAAAACATGTGGTTTCACTTTTTTTTTTTTTTGCAGAAAAGGATTGTGGTTTTTTTCTTTTCAAATACATGACTGTGGTTTATTCAATTACACTATTTACGGATTTGATGAAGATGTCGTTTATTTGCTGACGTGGCTGAAGGGAAAATATGAGTTTTTAAAAAAATTGACTATAAAATGCCTTGAACAACCATGTGAGATTTGCACTCATGTGAGATTTTATAGTCAATTTTGTAGCCACAAAATATTTATAAAAAATTCATTGGTCAATATTATAGACTCAGAATAGTTATAAAAAATCTATTGGCCAATTTAAAAAAAAATCCATATTTGCCCTTCAGTCACGTCAGCAAATAAACGACATCTTTACCAAATCCGTAAATAGTATAACGGAATAAACCACAGTAAGAAAAAAAAACCACAGAAAGTGAAACCACATATGTTTTTTTTTTAATTTACCCTATTTTTTTTAACAAACTCATATTTGTCCTTCAGCCACATCAGCAAATAAATGGCATCTTCTATAAATCTGTAAATAAATAGTGTAACGAAATTAAACACGGTCCTATATTTGAAAAGAAAAAACACAGTCATTTTAATGTAAAAAAATGAAACCACAACGTTTTTTTTTTTTTTTTTTTTAAATTTACCCATTTTATTTTATACAATACTGGGTTCCCGTAACAAATTCCTGATAGAACTGTATCATTCTTCAGTCCACCTTCATCTGATCTAAGTAATCTTTCCTTTGCAATCTCTCATCCGTTAAATATCTTTGAGTATAGAATCATAATCGGACTCATTCCTTTTTGGATCCTAGTTTTCAATCTAAATTAAGTTTTTATTTGATTTCTATCTATCTAGGCCTGTATAATGCACCTACTTGTTGGTTTTTTTTATGACGGGATGGAATTGCTTGAAGGCAAACAATAGATGTGGAGCTAGAACTGCAGATTTGAACCAGATTTCTCTCGGTTTTCCACTCTATCGTCCATGTTCAGGTGTGGACTGTGAATTATTCAGTTATTTTCGCTTTGCACAATCTGAAATTGCTCATTTGGTTTTTTTGATTTTTTCTTTCAATAATTTTTCAAGCTAGCAGAGCGTAATTGTAGGTTTCTTTATAGCTTTTTCCAGGAATATCTGTATCTGTGGTAGAATGTTTAGAAATTAGAACCTTCTTTTGAGGTTATTAGCTTAGGTGATCGAGTGTTATTCTGATACTTCTATTAGAGAGCATAAAAATATTCAGCAAACCTGAGAAAACATTCAATTAACTATATCATCAAAGCTTGAATGTCTATAAACCAAACAATCAGAATGGCAAGATTTGAGTTTCCTAAGCCATCTATCAATGCATTGCTCAGCTAGCTAGCAGAGGGGCAGAATGACTTTGCCTTTATAGATTTCAACCCATACTTAAATTCCCTTTGTACATTTCAACCCATACTTAGCTCTGCTCCACAATTAGGCAAGGAAACTGTTATGAACACGAGTTTGGGATCGTGTTATAGGACCTTGTACCTGGATATCTTCTTTGGTAGATCTTTTGGGTGTTTTTCTACCTTTACCTATTGTATCAGAATTAGGTTAGAGAGAACTACGATCTCTTGAACTTAATTTGGAATTTTCAATTGGTATCTTTTTTATTAATAATAATCTCCCTTTAAATAGAAGAGACAGAATTACAAAATAGGAAAACTAGGAATCAGCAGCTAATTTAGGAATAAAATAGGAAAGCTAGAAATCAGCAGCTAATTTAGGAATAAAATAAGAAAGCTATAAATCAGCAACTAATTAGGAAATATAAAAATAATAACTAATCATAATGGGCTTAAGATATCTTTTGCTTATTTGCCCCATGGGTGTAACGCTGGTACAACTGTGGAGCTTTTGAATTTATGACAGAAACCATAGCCAGATTTAATACTCTGAAGTTGGTGGAGTATATGATAATGCCAAGTATACTGTGCTATGGTAGTGCAGACAACAACGAGCAGAGTTTGCTTCATCGTCTTCCTGACTTATTGAGCTCGACGAACCTCGTCCGATTTCTCCATTGCAAAAGACTCCTGCAAGTGGAACCTCAGGAAAGTTTTCATGGAATGGAGAGCTCTCAACATTGGGGTGGGATATTTCTCGGAGATAGCAAGAGAAAATCAAACCTCCAAACACCTTTTTCCCTCCACTACTAGGTTCACCATTCCTTAAAGGAAGTCAGCTTTGGCCTTTTGATTCTTCCTTCAGAATTGCAAGGTTTCTATAGGCATCACTGCACGAAGATGATGCAGTATCAGGATCTGAGTGGTAGAATAGGAAGGGATCACCACATTCGATGCCAACACAATTGACGATAAAAAAGTCTCTCTCCCCTCTTCAATTAGTTTTTCAAGTTTAAGGATATAGTAAAATTGTAAATAGAAAGCTCTTCCAAATCTTACCCTAAAACTTTATAAAATGCTAACGATGCTCTTGATATAAAACTCTCTGGCCCACAAGGGTAGTACCTCGGCTGTACGACTCCAATGTACAGATTAGGAGAAAAATCTTCATCATAAAACTGCAAACGAATTTCTTTCTTTGAACTCAAGAAAAGCAGTTTTTGAAACAATATTAACATGAAGGAAAATGTAATGAAAGCAGATAAACTATGCAGAAGAACTTTGATGAAAATAGTCCAAGAAAATAAATATGGGTCTTTAGAATATTATGTGCAGAGCTTGAAACTAAATATGGTTTCTAACATTACTTTGAAGTTCATGGAATATTGATATTAAAGCTAAATTTTTTCCTGATCCTCATGGCTGTGTGACCTACAACCATTTTATAAATTAATAACGTGATTTATCCTTTTGTATTTTCTCTAATAGAAAATTGCAAAGAACCAAAACAGATATTCTTCCATTTTCTTTCACTGTCATAACTTTCACAGGAAAAGTTATAACATAACCAAAGGCTTCAAATTTACATTCATAAAAAGAAAAAGAAATCTTTACCTCACTATTAATATCAGCTAAGAGACCCTCGGTGTCAAGGATTTCATAATGCCCCTGCACTCTAGCGCTAACCCATGAAGAAGCTATGTCGTTTCGTAATGCCCAAACTGCATGGAGTTGGGGACCAAATGGCATTATGCCGGTTGACAATGTGACGTGAAATTGAGTTTCTCCTATATCTGCTCCTTGTCCCCAAATTAGAAAAAAAAGGACCAATTAGTGCTGCACATAGGAATCTCCTTTATAATCTTGGAAAGGAAAGATGAAAAGAAATGCAGAAATATTTTGCATCTTTTAATAACTTATGTCAAGTAAGTTCTTTTTATCATTTATTTGAGTTCCCAAATTCACCATACTTGTAAAGCGGGGTAATTATATTGTGTAATAGGTTGAATACTTACCCTGAGATTTGTGCATGTCCCTTGCAAACACAAGAGCAACACCATCAAGCAAGTAACTATCACCATCGTAATGTCGAGAATCATATGCACTTCTGCACAAGAAACGCCCACTTGCATCACCCACAATGACCGTTTCCTCATCCAATGCACAATCTGCCAATTTCAAATAAGATTTTTCATGACTGATCACAACCTTAAAATTATTCTTCTGATCAGCGAGAAATGCAATCGAGTGGATAAAGAAAAGATTATATTTTCTAGTACTTACCCATCCTTGCGAGGATAGGTCTCATGTCAATGTTTCGATCCTAGAGAACCACAAATATCATATATTAGGATTACAAATGTAAAAAATAATAAAAGAAAAGCTAATCATGGTCGATTAATCTGTTTGAAGAGAATGATTTGAACTGTGTAGGTGGAGGAATCACAACTTACTCCAAATAAGATGATCCCTGCAGGTGATTCAGAATGTGAAAAGAAAGCCGTAAAATCCTTGATATCCGTCAGAAATTTTTCATCCAAACACATTTCAGGTACCTGATAGTAGAAATAGTTGGTCTTAGTACTTGAAAATACTTTTTATACATGCAATTCTATACCATTGCAGATGATTATTAATGATGAAGATATGTCAATGAATTTTCCATTTAGAGCATGCCTAAGACACATAAATCTCCTTAACCAAATAATTACCGTCTTTGTTCGTAACAGTGGGATAGCATCAACCCTTAGTCCAGGTACAAATCCAATCACCAAAACAATCCCACGATCAAGTAGACTATCTCCACCAGAATCAGAATCATCATTGTTCTCATCAACATCACTTGCTTTCCACCTAACCTGTGTTATTTTCGAAAAAGAAATGAAATGGTTTCTCTTTGTGATATATTTAATTTAGTTTTTATTTTCATCAAGATATCAGAATAAAAAAATATGCATTGCATATACTAGCCTCTTGGAGTTCATTAGTTACATCAGCACCGATGATCCCACTGGCTGTGTTAGTAATGAGTGGCACTCTTGAGCCTAATTTTTCTGTAAGCTACATAATATCAAATGAGAAAAAAGTTAGCAGGGCAAACCAAATTCAAAGATATTGCTGAGAACTGAAATCAATGTGTCTGTTCATATATTTCAGGGACAATGATTACCAGTTGGTGAGTCAGTGCCAAGCTGAATTTTTTGCCAATGCAGGCAATGGCAAAATGTGGAAAAATTGGCTCAGCAAGAACCTTGTCCAGAACCTCGTTCACTGCATCCTATGAATCACAAAAGAAATGGTGAGTCAAATTGTTGCATCTTCATGTCATTTTTATTATATTATATATACGAGTTGTGAAAATGAGGTACTTACAGGGAGAGTAGGCTTGAGAGAGAGAGCAGAAGCAAACTTAGGCTTTTTTAGGATTGGACCACATACATGGTTCCAACATTTGCTAACACACGCTGCTGAAGAAAAAGCCGAGGCAGGTAACCTGGAGAAAATGTTTTCCATAACATCTTCAGTGACCTGAGAGAAACCACTTCTCATATTCATTGTCATCTTCTCCATTTACTCTTTCTCTTTGTCTGTGTGTGTGTGTGTATATAAGAGAATGAGATATAGGAATGAGTTGGGGAATGGTGTGCCTATTTATACATGTAAAAGAATCAACATTTTCAACCAGAAAAAAGAAGGTTTGTGACTCCAGAATCCTGATTTGGATTTATTTCCTTTTCTGGTATCTGATTTTGGATTTTCAGGATTCATTTGGATTTACTTTAGATACAAGATTTGGTAATTGTGATCTGTGTTTGGATTCTCTCATAAATACCAAGGATTTTAGAGCCCAATGCATGTTAATTCTTTGGGTTTAGTTTATTAAAAATCACCCATGTTTGTCAAAAAATCTTCAGATTTATTTCAGATACCAGATTTGGATTCTCTCATAAAATCTTCAACATTTCCCACACTTTACAGCCCATTGCATGTGAATTCTTTAAAGGGTAAATTACACCCATGGCCACTGAACTTTGTTTTTTTAATGGTATGGCCACTGAAGTTTGCTTTTTACTTATGAGAAAATTACAGAGAACTGTAAGATTGGAAAACTATTTACAATAAAATAACCCCTACTTTTTGAATGTTGTCGTATTATTAAAAGCTGTTTTGATTATGTCAAATTGTCAATTGTCAATGGTATATCCATTTCTTTTTCTTTTACTATTTTCTTCATTCATCTCTTTTTCTACCATTTTTATTCCTTGATACTATATTCTTTCAATTGATCATTCGTAATGTATTTTAGGGTCTATAGTTTACAAATTAGAGTCTATAATTTATATTTTAGAGTTTAGAATTTATAAACTAAGGTCTATTTTTTTTTTTTTGTGCTTCTAAATTTATCACTATCTGCTCCTATACTGTGCTTCAAATTATCCACATGTGCTTCTCTATGTTCTCATAAGAACCAAAAGTGTTGATTGACCATGTAAAAGGTACTAAATTGATAAAACCTTGCTACTTGCATAAACAGTTGTATCAAAATGTTCATCTTGTTGAATTAAGGACATTAGGTTGTGTTCCTTATAAAGTTTAAGGACCAAAAATGATTTTTTTTTTTAATAAACTTTAGTTCAATAAGTCCTAATGTCTATGCTCACTATGTGTGTCTAGGTAGCAGTCTGAAACTGTAAATATTCTAGAATTAAGGGCATGAGGTTGTTGTGTCCATAAAAGTACAAGGACCATTCTGAAACTTGTGAAAACATCACAAAATCCGCCTTTATCTACACCCTTTGTTGCACCTGATAGATTATGTATGTGTCTTGCACCTTATTGAACTTAAAATCAATCATAGGTATGTACCCTGTTGAAAACTGTGACAACCATGGTACGCTAGTATATCATACTGCATACTGTTTTAATGTATGATGGCAGACCTCCTCTCATTGTATGTAAGATTAAAAACACAATATGAGCATAGTCATGCATAGATCAAACCTTTCTAAATGTCCAAATGACATTTTGAGCCAAACAAACTTAACGTGCTATGTCAATATTACTGAAACACAGAACAACTCAAAAGTACCCTACTTGCAACTGTTATTCTGCTCTATGCTATGAATCTGGCTCATTACTGTTATGTTTCCTTTTTTTTTTTATAATAATTACTGTTATGTTTCCTAATATACATTAAATCTGCTTTACATTGAAACTTAAGGGTCTATTCAGCATGTTTATCTTGTGCACTGAATCACTTGCAAATTTGTCCACAAATTGATTCATCCTTATATCCATCTGCATATTTTCCAAAATATAAGGACCTTGTATGATATGTCTACAAGGATGCTATTTTAATTGCTTTAAAATCAAATTTTTTATTATGTCATTCAAGGGAGAACAATATTGGAATATGTCATTATTTGTTAAAATTCGATATCAATGATCAATGATACTTCATCCGCTATTAGTTCTGTCAAAATTTGAAAAACCCTATCCCACCGGGTATAAAATTATTGGACAAAAATAAGAAAACAATATAATTATTTTGTCACAGAATTAATTATTAATTTAAAACAAGTTTTTGCTTTTAAATCATGTATTTGTGGCCCACTCTTTCTCTCTCTTTGCACACTTTGTCTCTACTATTATCTTACTATCACTTGACACTAATTTGATCATAGGAATTTATCCTAAAGACTGCTCCCAACATAGAAACAACAAGCGAACTCAAAAGAACATTCAAATCCCAATTACTCATCAATAGATATATCTTGTACATCTTCCGTATACAGGTTTATTCAATTCTATTTATAATTTTGTTACTATTTAGTTTTAGATTTATTTGATTCAGTCATTAAACGGAACCGAATCAAATATCATCTAACATTTATTCGCATTTATTTAAATTTGAGTTAGATTTTCGCCGTAACAAATAGAACTGGATCATTCTTCATTCCCTCCAGCCCTTCAGTCCATCTTCATCTGATCTAATCTAAGTAACCTTTCCTTTACAATCTCTCATTCGCAAATATCTTAATCGGACTCATTCCTTTTTGGATCCTAGTTTTCAATCTAAAGTAAGTTTTTATTTGATTTCTATCTATCTAGGCCTGTATAATGCACCTACTTGTTGGTTTTTTATGACGGGATGGAATTGCTTGAAGGCAAAGCACAGATATGGAGCTAGAACTGCAGATTTGAACCAGATTTCTCTCGGCTTTCCACTCTATCGTCCATTTTCAGGTGTGAACTGTGTATTATTCAGCTATTTTCGCTTTGCACAATCTGAAATTGCTCATTTGGTTTTGATTTTTTCTTTCAATAGTTTTTCAAGCTAGCAGAGCATAATTGTAGGTTTCTTTATAGCTTTTTCCAGGCATATCTGCATCTGTGGTAGAATGTTTAGAAATTAGAACCTTCTTTTGAGGTTATTAGCTTAGGTGATCGAGTTTTATTCTGATACTTCTATTGGCATTAGTTATCCATATTTGAAATGTAATTCTATTAGAGAGCATAAAAATATTCAGCAAACCTGAGAAAACATACAATTAACTATATCATCAAAGCTTGAATGTCTATAAACCAAACAATCAGAATGGCAAGATTTGAGTTTCCTAAACCATCTATCAATGCATTGCTCAGCTAGCTAGCAGAGGGGCAGAATGACTTTGCCTTTATAGATTTCAACCCATACTTAAATTCCCTTTGTACATTTCAACCCATACTTAGCTCTGCTCCACAATTAGGCAAGGAAACTGTTATGAACACGAGTTTGGGCTCGTGTTATAGGACCTTGTACCTGGATATCTTCTTTGGTAGATCTTTTGGGTGTTTTTCTACCTTTACCTATTGTGTCAGGATTAGGTTAGAGCTCAGTGGAGAGAACTCTACGATCTCTTGAACTTAATTGGAATTTTCAATTGGTACCTTTTTTTATTAATAATAATCTCCCTTTAAATAGAAGAGACATAATTACAAAATAGGAAAACTAGGAATCAGCAACTAATTAGGAATAAAATAGGAAAGCTAGAAATCAGCAGCTAATTTAGGAATAAAATAGGAAAGCTATAAATCAGCCACTAATTAGGAAAAATAAATTAATAACTAATCCTAATGGGCTTAAGATATCTTTTGCTTATTTGCCCCATGGGTGTAACGCTGGTACACCTGTGGAGCTTTTGAATTTATGACAGAAACCATAGCCAGATTTAATACTCTGAAGTTGGTGGAGTATATGATAATGCCAAGTATACTGTGCTATGGTAGTGCAGACAACAACGAGCAGAGTTTGCTTCATCGTCTTCCTGACTTATTGAGCTCGAAGAACCTCGTCCGATTTCTCCATTGCAAAAGACTCCTGCAAGTGGAACCTCAGGAAAGTTTTCATGGAATGGGGAGCTCTCGACATTGGGGTGGGATGTTTCTCGGAGATAGCAAGAGAAAATCAAACCTCCAAACACCTTTTTCCCTTCACTACTAGGTTCACCATTCCTTAAAGGAAGGCAGCTTTGGCCTTTTGATTCTTCCTTCAGAATTGCAAGGTTTCTATAGGCATCACTGCATGAAGATGATGCAGTATCAGGATCTGAGTGGTAGAATAGGAAGGGATCACCACATTCAATGCCAACACCATTGATGATAAAAAAGCCTCTCTCCCCTCTGTTGAAAATCAAAAGATAACATAATTATGTTCTTCAATTAGTTTTTCAAGTTTAAAGATATAGTAAAATTGTAGACAGAAAGCTCTTCCAAATCTTACCCTAAAACTTTATAAAATGCTAATGATGCTCTTGATATAAAATTTTCTGGCCCAAAAGGGTAGTGCCACTGCCTCGGCTGTACGACTCCAATGTACAGATCAGGAGAAAAATCTTCATCATCAAACTGCAAAAGAATTTCTTTGTTTGAACTCAAGAGAGGCAGTTTATGAAACAATATTAACATGAAGGAAAAACTAATGAAAGCAGAGGAAAAGTTATAACATCACCAAAGGCTTCAAATTTACATTCATAAAATGAAAAAGGAAAAGAAATATTTACCGAACTATTAATATCAGCTAAGAGACCCTCGGTGTCAAGGATTTCATTATGTCCCTGCACTCTAGCGCTAAGCCATGAAGAAGCTGTGTCTTTTTGTAATGCCCAAACTGCATGGAGTTGGGGACCAAATGGCATTATGCCTGTTGACAATGTGACGTGAAATTGAGTTTCTCCTATATCTGCTCCTTGCCCCCAAATTAGAAAAAAAAAAGGATCAATTAGTGATGCATGTAGGAAACTCCTTTACAATCTTGGAAAAGAAAGATGAAAAGAAATGTAGAAATATTTTGAATCTTTTAATAACTTATGTCAAGTAGGTTCCTTTTATCATTTATTTAAATTCAGCATACTTGTAAAGAGGGGTAATTATAACATGTAATAGGTTGAATACTTACCCTGAGATTTGTGCATGTCCCTTGCAAACACAAGAGCAACACCATCAAGGAAGTAACTATCACCATCATAATGTCGAGAATCATATGCACTTCTGCACAAGAAACGCCCACTTGCATCACCTACAATGACCGTTTCCTCATCCAATGCACAATCTGCCAATTTCGAATAAGATTTTCATGACTGATCACAACCTTAACATTATTCTTCTGATCAGCGAGAAATGCAATCGAGTGGATAACGAAAAGATTATGTTTTCTAGTACTTACCCATCTTTGCGAGGATAGGTCTCATGTCAACGTTTCGATCCTAGAGAACCACAAATATCATATATTAGGATTGCAAATGTAAAAAATAATAAAAGAAAGCTAATCATGGTCGATTAATCTGTTTGAAGAGCATGATTTGAACTGTGTAGGTGGAGGAATCACAACTTACTCCAAACAAGATGATCCCTGCAGGTGATTCAGAATGTGAAAAGAAAGCTGTAAATTCCTTGATATCCGTCAGAAATTTTTCATCCAAACACATTTCAGGTACCTGATAGTAGAAATAGTTGGTCTTAGTACTTGAAAATACTTTTTATACATGCAATTCTATACCATTGCAGGTGATTATTAATGATGAAGATATGTCATTGAATTTCCCATTTAGAGCATGCCTAAGACACATAAATCTCCTTATGGAACAACCAATTAATTACCGTCTTTGTTCGTAACAGTGGGATAGCATCAACCCTTAGTCCAGGTAGAAATCCAATCACCAAAACAATCCCGCGATCAAGTAGAGTATCTCCGCTAGAATCAGAATCATCATCACTTGGTTTCCACCTAACCTGTGTTATTTTCAAAGAAGAAATGAAATGGTTTCTCTTTGTGATATATTTAATTTAGTTTTTATTTTCATCAAGATATCAGAATAAAAAAATATGCATTGCATATACTAGCCTCTTGGAGTTCATTAGTGACATCAGCACCGATGATCCCACTGGCTGTGTTAGTAATGAGTGGCACTCTTGAGCCTAATTTTTCTGTAAGCTACATAATATCAAATGAGAAAAAAGTTAGCAGGGCAAACCAAATTCAAAGATATTGCTGAGAACTGAAATCAATGTGTCTGTTCATATATTTCAGGGACAATGATTACCAGTTGGTGAGTCAGTGCCAAGCTGAATTTTTTGCCAATGCAGGCAATGGCAAAATGTGGAAAAATTGGCTCAGCAAGAACCTTGTCCAGAACCTCCTTCACTGCATCCTATGAATCACAAAAGAAATGGTGAGTCAAATTGTTGCATCTTCATGTCATTTTGATTATATTATATATATGAGTTGTGAAAATGAGGAACTTACAGGGAGAGTAGGCTTGAGGGAGATAGCTGAAGCAAACTTAGGCTTTTTTAGGATTCGAACACAAACATGGTTCCAACATTTGCTAACACACGCTGCCGAAGAAAAAGCTGAGGCAGGTAACCTGGAGAAAATGTTTTCCATAACATCTTCAGTCACCTGAGAGAAACCACTTCTCATATTCATTGTCATCTTCTTCTCCATTTGCTCTTTCTCTTTGTCTGTGTGTATGTTGGGGAATAAAGATGTAGGAGGAGGAGATTGAAGATAATCTGCATAGGAATGGTGTGCCTATTTATACATGTAAAAAACAAACATTTCAACCAGAAAAAGAAGGTTTGTAACTCCAGAATCCTGATTTGGATTTTCAGGATTCATTTGGATTTTGTTTGCAGACACAAGATTTGGTAACTGTGATCTGTGTTTGTATTCTCTCATAAATACCAAGGATTTTAGAGTCCAATGCATGTTAATTCTTTGGGTTTAGTTTATTAAAAGTTACCCATGTTTGTCAAAAAATCTTCAGATTTATTTCAGATACTCTCAGATTTATTTGGATTCTCTTATAAAATCTTCAACATTTCCCACACTTTACAGCCCATCATGTTAATTCTTTAAAGGGTAAATTACACCCATGGCCACTGAACTTTGTTTTTTTTAATGGTATATGAGAAAATTACAGAGAACTGGAAAACTATTTACAATAAAATAACCCCTTCTTTTTTTAATGTTTTTAATGTTGTCATATTATTAAAAGTTATTTTGATTATGTCAAATTGTCAATTGTCAATGGTATATCCATTTTTTTTTTCTTTTACTATTTTCTTCATTCATCTCTTTTTCTACCATTTTTATTCCTTGATATCAATTGATCATACGTAATGTATCTTAGGGTCTATAGTTTACAAATTAATATTGATTAAGAAGTAGATATTACCATCGTTTGTGATTTTTATGTAACTAACTCTTTACTTATTTCTATTCTTATTTTTAAAATAATCTTTTCTTCTCACAGACAAGTAAATTAATGTAAATAATCATAATTAAGCTATACAAATTAAGAGATAAAAAAAATTGCTTAGAAATTAAAGATTTAGAAGAGAAGTATTAATCGGAAATTAGTTATTTTAATTGTCTAATTAGTATTGCATCGGTAGGGATGGCAACGGGTAGTGTACCCACGGGTATCCGACACTACCCGACCCTAATGGGATTACCCATACCCTGTATAAAAGGGTATGGGACGGGTATGAGATCAAAACCATTACCCGTAAGGGTAATGGGAATACCTCCTAGGGTACCCGGTAACCGTTACCCGTCATAAAAAAAATTTATATTAATAAATATCATTGCTTTTTAGATGTAAGACGTGAAATTTAAACTCCAACCATTTATTTTTCAACAATTGAGTGATACCACTAAGCTACTTTTTTTTTTTTTTTTACAACACCACTAAGCTACTTTATTCTTATTAATTAAGGTTCAATTTATTCAATTTATGATTTATTAAATTTATAGTTTGTTAAATTTGTAATATTTTTATTTATTTATTGATTCTTAACGGGTAAGAGTACTCGCGGGTACCCGCGAATTAAATGGGAAGGGTATGAGATGCAAAAAATATACCCGTTAGGGTAATGGGACGGGTACGGGTAATTAAAAAATAAAAAGGTACGGGTTTGGGAATGACATTACCCGCGGGTACCCTACCCGTTGCCATCCCTATGCATCGGTACTGATGAAAAACCTTAAAAGACAAAAAAAAAATGGATGGAACAATATATTAGGGGTAAAAACTAACACATTTTGTATAGGCCAGGAGGCTAATAGTGTTGTAAGCCAATATCCCTTTAGATATGTGTCGTCAATTCTAGGCCGGGAGCTGAAGATCGACTTGTGAAGACCCGGATAGGTAGCTCTTAAAGGAACTAAACTCATTTGGTTCTGCAACAGGCAAGAGTCGTATATAAGTGTAAAGAGTCGATTTTCAATAGCAATAAAGATACTAGACCGCTTGATATAAAAATTTGATATTAGTGGGAACACAATAATGAAGGAACTTTATACGTGAAGGAATCTTATTGGTGGAGCGCTTTGTTGCAATGGAAGTGTGACATCTCAAAAGTTCTAATATAACTTGCATAATAGAAAGACGTAACATATAGATACCTGTAACGCACCGATACTTCTAAGAGGTTAATGTATGCGTATCCAATATTCCGAGGACGGGGAATACGGTGGGTATACAATGGGATACGGCTACGAAGTACCCCTTTTTTGTTTTCTTTTTTAATCAGGGAATACGTCGGTGATACTTCTCATAATTAATTAGTTAAATTGTAGGGTTTTAAAAAAAAAATTAAAAATATAAGGATTATATAACAAATTAAATAAAGTAATACCAATCTATCACCCAAGTTAAACTTTAAAAAGATAAGGAGTATATAACTAAGGGAAAAGTAAAAAAATAAACCTATAGTTACACTTGTTTTCGATCAACACTCATGTGGTTTAAAAATTTTCAAAATGGTACATTGAGGTTCATTCCGTTACCAAACACATACCAAATTGACTAACGGTGTTAAAAGTCAAATGGAAAAGAGTTAATTTGGTCATCATAACTGTTTATTTTATAAATTAACCCCTCTTATTATCTAATTATCATAAACAACCCTAAAATAAAAAATAAAAATCAATTAAACTACTTTTTCCATCTCTTTTTAATTTCTCATTTTTTTCTTGGTTCTCTCTTAATTTTTCTTTCTCTAAAATCAATTCAACGTATTTCTCATTTTTTTCTTGGTTCTCTCTTAATTTTTCTTTCTCTAAAATCAATTCAACGTAATAAAAAAACCCGTTTACCAAATCAAAATCAACAAGTCTAGAGAGAGAAATAATCCCAATTCAATTTGGACAACTCAAGTGGTCCTTCCTTTGTCTTCTATGTCACTTCCAGCACCAAAGCAACTAAAATTTACTCTTGGCATTGCTAATGGATCCGCCAGAGAGACCGCAGCATTTCTAGATCTTACACGTAAGGTAATTTCTTCTCCTACTTGGACTTCGGATTGGTCTTGCCTTGTGAATATAAAAATTAATACTGTGAGTACAGATGGTACCAATTGGGCAGTTGTCAATGAAGAAACTTGTAGCTGCTGGGCAAAATGGAAAACTCTGGAGGTGGAAGAGAAGTCATCATTAATGGTTATTACAGTTCAAATGGAAGTGGCAGAAGCCTTGGAAGCTCTCTGAATGGATTAAACACAGTGATGAGACAATCATGAGATCGAAGCCTCGTGCACAGCTCCTTGTTGATATGATATGACAAAAACTGATGTTTCACCATCTTGCTTACTGCTGTATAGACAATTTTGAATCCCACAAATAGGCTGATAAGTGGCTGATTATAACCAGGAACAATTGAAGGTGATTTTTTTTTAAAAACATTTACCTGAAGTTATGAAGGCCATGGCTACAAAAACACAATTACATGATAGCTCTTGCCATGGGAAATTGAGCTGGGCAATTCTTGTTTCGTATTGCACTTGCGTGAAGAAAAAATAATTTGAGGATTATTTATTTGTTGTTGATTTTAATTTGGTAAACAAGTTTTTTCTTATGTTCAATTGATTTTAGAGAAAGAAAAATTAAGAGAGAAGAGAGAAAGAAGAAAAAAAATAAAAAAATTAAAGAGAGATGGAAAATATGGTTTAATTGATTTTTATTTTTTATTTTGGGGTTTGTTTGTAATAATTAGATAATAAGGGAGGTTGATTTATAAAATAAACAAATATAAAGACCAAATTAACTCTTTTCCCTTTGACTTTTAACACCATTAGTCAATTTGGTATGTGCTTGCTAACGGAGTAAACCTCAAGGTACCATTTTATAAACTTTTAAACCACATGAGTGTTGATCGAAAACAGATGTAACCACAAGGTTTATTTTTGTACTTTTTCCTATAACCTATTACTCCATCCATTCCAAAATATAAGTCATTCTACGTTGTTGCACACAAATTAAGAAATACAATTAATATAGAGTGAAATTAATGAATTTGCATTAATTAACTAAAAAAAATCTCTCTCATGTAATGGTTGGTGAATAAGTCTTGTAATTTTAAAAAACACATGGACCAAGATAAAAAATTTAATGTTTGGACTGGAAAACTATACTAAAAGTTCTTGAAAAGCTAGAAAGACTTATATTTTGGAAAAAAAAACTCTTTTGCTAAAATGACTTATAAAAAGGAATGGAGGGAATAATTAATATTATAGATGTTATTTGTGGTTTTATTACGAGTGTTATTTGTGCTTTAGGGGGGTAGGGTTTGATTTTATTCATTTTTCTCTTTAATTAAAAACAAATAAAATCTTGGGAAAAGTACGAAAAAAATGTCTATGTTTATCCAATTTGCAAATAAATGCATGTGGTTTAAGTTACAAATAAAGGTATGTGGTATGTTTTATTTACAAAACAAAGTATTACAATTACACAGTTAAGTTCTGATTACAACCAAAGACATTTTTATCTTAAAAAAAATTATTCTTACATATCAGCAAAACACAACCCTCGAAAAAAAGAACTTTCTAAATCGAAACAATAAATAATATATATGGTGAAATTTTTACGTTTTTTACTAATCTGACAGTTTATGAACTAAATTGATATTTAAGTTCATTTTACATTATTGCAATTTGATTTTGGGATCTGTGTTTTGTTAATATATAAATGTAATTGAAAAAGATTAAAAAAATGCTCTTATTGTCATCAATTACTTAAAAGTTTAATTTCAAATACTTTGTTTTGTAAAAAAATATATCATACCTCTATTTGTAAACTTTTAAACCACAGACCTCTATTTGTAAATAAAGCAAACCATAAGCATTTTTTTCGTACTTTACCCTAAAATCTTTTGATTTATTTTGATTTTAATTCTAAGTTAAATCAATACGAAACTATATTCTTATATAAATAATATCTTATAAGATATTTAAAACCATAGTGTCAAAATCCCCAATGATGGACTTGAGTTTGTGCTTGAATTTAATCCTATTAAAGTCAACTTCTTAACGTGAGCCTATCAACACCAATTAATTTGGAATACACATGATCCTTATGTTTATCTCCAAATAATCTTTGTATATTTATTCTAGCTAAACGTTCTTTCATGTGATCCAATAGGTCCATCTGACTTCGGTAATGGGCCTTCTAAAGTCATCCTAAGGCCTCTAGATCATAGACATACTCTAACAAGTCTCTTTGACCATCAAACTAGATGGTTATCTCGTATATAAGAACAAAAATCTAATTGTAACATTATAAGATCCTTTGAATAACTATGTAACCGTCTTCATTTATAAAAGACGTTTATTCAGTTATGTCCTCTAGTATTATCGCGTAACCACCATAAGATACGATGGCGGACCATGGACCACCTCTGTAAGGTATCCAAATCTTTGGGCGTATCATCCTTTGTGGATCCTGGTGCATCTCTTTGGCGTATCTTTACATTATTACATGTGGCTGGTTATGGTGTTGGCGACTCCTCTGTTATTTGTATTATTACAATGTTACTCCATCAATTGATCCTATAGCAAGGGATTGAAACCAGTCAAATATCAGCCCTTTGAGGGTTATGGAAAAGACTATAGATGATCCCCTTATTAGTGTCACAAACATCCATTAGTTCATTGTAGTATCGTGCATAAGCCTTTAGATTGCCTTCTTCTTTGTATTATGGCAACCTAGGAGCCTTAAGTCTCTGATCTCTTTCATAGCTGAGGATCCATGCAGTGAATGGCGAATCCCTATTTGTGGGTCTTTGCCTATTGGTTGAATACCCATATTTTGCCAAAGTTTCTAGCACATGCATGTGTATCTCATCCTCCATATTTCTAGCACCGTGTTGTTGAGGTGTGAAATATTCTACTGCTCCACTTCCGAATCCATCACCTATTGGTTGAGATCTGATTATAAAGTTAGGGTTTGGGCGATCTCGATTTTGAGATAGCTTTTATCCTGAAACCGGATCAAATTGCCACTGCTCCCTTGGTATTTCGAGTCTTTCCGAATCTCTAAAGAGGTCTCAACGGATAGCTCTCCTTACATGTTTAGTAACTGTTGAATCAACATTGTGAGTTACAGGAGGGTTTAAGGTCCAAGGTGGCATAAAGGAAGTGTAATCTATAGAAGATCCGAGAATCGTTCCATCATACAAAATTGTGGGGGCACTAGTGGTACAATGCTCCCCAAGTTTTAAGACTCATGCTTTCAGATCCAAGGAATGTGTTCCCTCATTGGAAATTGATTAGAGGGCGGGTATGTCCTAGAGCTGGTGCATCAGGCCATATAGGAAAATTTCCCAGGATTTGCATTATACGATCTCTGGATTCATAAGCCATGTAAGCTGCTACGGCTACTCCGACTTCATATATAAATGATTATAGAGACGAATCTTGTATATACTGTATGACGGGAGAAATCGGCCTACTTTGGGTGTTTGAGATAGTGGTACCCACTGTAGTGGGAGGGACTGAGATCCCTGTGGTGTTAACATCAGTGATCCCAGGGCGGATTTGGTAACCCATTAGTTATCATTGTTGTTCGTGGTAAACTCTAAAAAATTGAGAGTTTCGCATTCACCGCGCCATTTGATAACTGTAGAAACTTCTTTGGCCAGAATATCTTCCATGCGAGGTTCCATTGGGATCGGCGCGGAACACTCCGATGCCAAAGCCAGTATAATACTTGAGAATAATAAGAATAATCTCAAGAGTGTTTTAGGACTAGTAAGTGTACCATTGGCTTCTTCTGTCGGAGTATTTATATAGATTTTCGTAACCCTTTGCCATTAAGGAAGAAGGAACTGAACATTTATCCCTTTAATGTTCATTTAATGCCTTTGAATAGTTATGCAACCGTCTTCATTTAAATACGTTTATTCAGTTATGTCCTCTAGTATTATCATAACCACCATAAGATACGATGGCAGATCATGGATCACCTATGTGAGTATCCAAATCTTTGGGTCCTTTGTGTATCCTGGTGCATCCATTTGGCGTATCTATACATTATTACATGTGGCTGGTTATGGTGTTGGCGACTCTTCTGTTATTTGTATTAATTACAATGTTAACATTTCGGATGTTATCACTATGTTTTTGCTTTTAAATCATGTATTTGTTGCAAAATTGATTCTTTAAAAAATCAACTCATTCTCAATATTCATATATTATTGTTTGATTATTAATTAATTGATAAAGAAAAAAAATATATATGTGCAAAATTGTTCATTTAAAAAATTCAACTTAAACATCTCTGTTGATTTTTAACTGAAAGCTAAGCAGTTTTATGACACTAACTTCTCATAAATATGCATGTCTAAAGGAAAATCCTAAAATGATCAAATTATCATTCTCTGATGTAAAAACTTTACCGTAAAAACCAACGCATCGTCTTGGAGGGAGTTTTTCTATAAACGAATGTGTTTATTTCACGGGAAGCCTTTTTCAGAAGTATATATGCTCATCCAACCTGAAAACAGTCAAAAGAATCTTAGTTTTTCAAACACTCTTATCCTCAAAAGAAAGTGAAAATTTTGAAGCATTTATCTCTCAACAAACTCTCAAAATTCAATTACATTCAAGATTTTTCCAAAAAAGATGTCATCATTAAAAAAGGGAGATTGTTGACTTATGAAACATTTTGGTGATAACAATATTAAAAAACAGTTGAACTATTCACTACAGTGATAAAATTCTCTATGAGTATTAGTTAATTAAAAGAGATAAATAATTATCGAAAAATTGTAAAATAATATTTTTCGTATTATTCTAAGTATGAAAATAAAAGATTAATACAGTACTTATAATGTATAAAAGAACTATTACATGGACACTCATATTTTATTACAGTAAAGAAGAATGAAGACATAGAAGATCTCATATAGCCCAATTGAAGAAACGACATGCAAGGATTAAAGACAAAGAATAAAAGTCTCAATAAAACACTTAATATAAGAGTTTTGCAAAAGAAAGACATTTGTTAAAGTAAAAGCCCTTTATCATAAAGCATGTGAATAAGACACAAACAAATCTTATTTATTAAAAAAAGAGTTTTATTGTAAAAGAGTCTTGAAGCAAAACCCTTATCAGGAGGCTTCTCCAAAACATTCATTTAAAATGGGTTCTATTCACTATAAGACAAAATAACGGACATTTTATGATAGTCACGTTACAATAGACATATTTTCTTTAACTATAAAGTATAACATTTATGCCTTTATTTTTGGATGATGTTAGTTAAAGTATAACCATATGAACAATATGCGACTACTATATTTTTATAATTTATAGTGTGTGCACTATTATTTTGAAAATTTAATAGTTCTAGATTTCTAGAAAGGAAAAACAACGATGTGTTACACTTGATTTTATGTGCACTATTATGGAATTTGTACTATTGTGTTATTTTGTTTTTAGTGGATTTATTTAATGTCATCTTATTATAAGTAATTGTAATGCTAAAATATATTTTCATATTTTAGAATTATATATCCCAAAATAATAGGAGAAGTGTGATAAATTTTTTTTTTATATACTACATTTGATAAAACTGTATTTTATTTGCAAGACCGGCTCTGAAGGTATATATAGAAAGTGTGAGGATATATCACATCTAAATAGTGGAGGTACAAGAAAAATAAATAGATTAGTTTTATTATCTAGGGTTAGTTAAAAAAAAAAAAACTTATGTGATTTCACATTTGTGCTATATAATTTGCTCCATTAGCAAATAAATGACTTTTTTCTAACATCATTCGTTTTGATGATGTGGCAAGACACAATTATATTCAAAAAAAACTTTTCAACCATTTTTTTTACTTTTCAAAGGTTAAATTAATTTTTTAAATAATTTTCTCTGTTATTCTTATTCTTATTCTTGTTCTTGTTCTTCTTCTTCAATTACAAAATTTCCAAAATTTAAATCCCTAATCGAGTAAACTAATCCCTAATATAAGTAAGTCTTATAAAGGAAAGCAAAATTTTGCAGCGAAATTGTAAAATGCTAGTTGACCCATCATGAACTTGAACATACTTCTTTGATAAAGAAAACATCATTGTTAATAAAAAAAACCCTCAGAGTTATGTAATATTCTCAAATGAGCCACAAAAATAATGTAAATCAAACAATGAAAATCTCAACTCACCACAACAATAATTTTACAGCGCTCATCTCAACTCTCTTTTTAAATAAAAAAGTAGCAAAACTAATTGTTTCACTTATTCAAAATCTAAACTCCACTACCTTTTGATCATGTTGCACTGGACAGAGACGAAATAGAAATCGGGGAACAAAAGGAAACCCAATAAAAATCTTTGACTGCAATTGTGAACGACGAACAAACAAGTTTATCGGACTAATCCCTTAATATCTTTAAGTATAGAATCTTAATCAGACTCATTCCTTTTTTAATCCTAGTTTTCAATCTAAAGTAAGTTTTTATTTGATTTCTATCTATCTAGGCTTGTATAATTAATGTACCTATTTGTTGGATGGGATTGCTAGAAGGCAAAGAATATGTGTGGAGATAGAACTAGGGATGGCAACGGGTAGTGTATCCGCGGGTAGTGCCAATCCCAAACCCTTACCCGTTTATTTGTTAATTACCCGTACCTTTCCCATTACCTTAACGGGTATATGTTTTGCATCCCATACCCATCCCATTTAATTCACGGGTACCCACGGCTACCCTTACCCGTTAAGAATCACTAAATAAAACAAAAAATATTACAAATTTAACAAAGTATAAATTTAATAAATCATTCATTTAAAAATTGAATTAATTGAACCTTAATCAATAAAAATAAAATAGCTTAGTCACTACAAGAAATCACTCATTTTGTGGGGAAAATCCAGTGAGGAAA
Organism: Euphorbia lathyris; assembly: GCF_963576675.1. Lineage (NCBI taxonomy): Eukaryota > Viridiplantae > Streptophyta > Magnoliopsida > Malpighiales > Euphorbiaceae > Euphorbia > Euphorbia lathyris. Next base: position 39,815,503 of record NC_088910.1, read on the forward strand.
AATTATTCGCCACTAACGTGAATAGATTTGTGGGGAACAAATTTTTGGCCACTGATCTTGAGATTTCAGTGGGGCATTTATGGTTTCCCCACATAAAATGGTATAGTAGTGGGGATCTAATATTTTCGACATAAAAAAATATATCTAGTGGTGAGTATCTAATTCGTCATAAAATTTATATATTTTTATGTGGAATTGAAGTTTTTGGCCACAAAATAAGGATATGTTTTAGTGGCAAATATAATAATCCCCCACATAAACTCCTTACAGTGACAAAATAATGAATTTCCCACATAAATGCTTAAATTTAGGATAGGTAATCTCGAATCAATGAACTCCATATAGGGACGAATTAGAGTCTCCATAAAATTATGGGATAAGGTACCAAAATAGGCCTAAGGTTTTTGGAGAAGTACCAATTTAGGCTTAACGTTCAAAATAACACCAATATAGGCTTAACGTTTACAACATAATATCAATTTAGGCTTAATGTTTACAGTATAACATCAATTTAGGCCACACATATAAAATAGCCTTAACGTTTACAAAACAATACGAATTTAAGCTTAATGTTTACAAAATATATCCAATTTAAGCTAAATGTCACAATTAAATTAACCATATTATATTCTTTTCCTATTAACTTTATATGTTATCTTTTTATTTAGTTATAGAGTTAATAGGGAAAGAATATCATATGATTAATTTAATTATGATGTTTAGCTTAAATTGTATATATTTTGTAAACGTTAAGCTTAAATTCATATTATTTTGTAAACGTTAAGCCTATATTGGTGCTATTTTGTACGTGATGCTTAAATTGATGTTATATTGTAAACGTTAAGCCTAAATTGATATTATGTTGTAAAAGTTAAGGTTAAATTAGTGCTATTTTGAACGTTGAGCCTAAATCAGCCAAAAACCTTAGGCCTATTTTGGTACCTTATCCCTAAAATTATATATATATTTGTGGCGAATTCGGATATTTTCCCATAAAAGATATATATATATATTTGTGGCGAATTCAGAGATTTCCCCATAAAAGAAGGATATATTTTAGTGAGGAACTCGACTAATTCGCCACATAAACTCTAAAATTTTAGGCGCCAGATTCACGCGCTAAACGAAAATACACTCAAAGACTCTCTTTCTCTTTCTTCTCACCTGACATAAAGTTGAGAAAGCAAAATAGACTGGTCACTGTCTCTTTCTCGTTCTTCTTCCCAAATTCATCAGATAAAGCAAAATGGAATTCTTCTGGTATGATTTCTTTCTTTCTCTTTTTCTTTCATCTTCACAAATCAATTAGAGAAAGCAAAATCTACTATGTTAACCGATTTGCAAATCTACTAAATGTGTTGAACGAAATGTGTTGTACGGAACTCTAGGTTATGTCGAACAAAATAACTTTCATATATCTAGTGCTGAATCTCTTAGATTTTTCCATGTTTTTCCTTTACTTGTTTGGAACAGATGTAGGTAATCCTTTTGGAACAGACGTACCTAATCAGCATTCGCTCTTATCTCCTCTTCCTACCATTGCCTCTTTACGCCTCCGTGTTCTACAAGAAGCGAATCCCTAGTTCAGGTATTCAGTGTCTCTTATAAACTTCATTACTTGTTTGTTCCTTTGGATTCAATTACGTTAGTTTCTTTATTTTAATTTTGTATTCCAATAATAAAATAAACAAATAAAGGCAACACCTTTGGTCTTAGCAAAATTTCCCATGTTTTACATATTTAACCATTATTAAAATTTGCAGAAGACTCAACTAAGCTTGAATTTGAAATTAATTAGGTTTGGTCATATGGATTCTTTCTCTAATTTCATGGCATTCTATGGATATGATAGTTTACATTGTTTTTCTTAGACAAATGTTTTTATTGTTTCAAGGGAATTGTTGGATTGAGGTTGCAGGTTAAGCCGTATGTCTTTTCCTTTTGCCTGTAATTCCTTAAATTCATACTATGTTTGAATAATAAGCCTTGTGCATTTCTTCTACTTTACATAGTTCTGTAATAAAAGTCAATGGTTGTATATATATATTTGTGTATGTAAGTATGTTCATATGTAATTACATTATGCAGGTGCATTATTGAATGACTGCACTTTGGAGTTGAAGAAGCTAAAAGTTGTGCTTTCAAATGAAAAAAATAGTTTTAGTTCATCCGTTAACTTAGATCTCTGTTTTTAGATGCTTTTTTCCTTTTAGATCTAAGGTTCATAACAATTGTATATGTTACTTTGATCTTGAGCTATGAGTAAATCACATGGGCCCTCATTCACTCACTCAAGAAAATAGAGACCCTCCTTCACTCACTCAAGAAAACACAGACAAATACAAAAGTTAGGGTTCATCCATGACCATTCTCCTTCACTTAAATTATTCTCTGGCAACCCACACTTTTCGTCTCCCTTTCACTTCAATCACGATAGATGAATTGCGACATCTCTCTAAGTTGTAAGTTCAAATTCCTATAATTTTTTAAGAATTGTGTAAGTGAGTAACTGATTTGGTTCCAGGTAATTTTGGGTAGTATGGGTTTTATTGTAATGAGTCCATGAGTAATGTGTCAAATTGAAATCTAAATGGCTCAATGCATAAAAATCGAAAAGATTAGAGGTCTAAAGAGATTTGTTTTGTTATTATTATTTGCTCATTTAATAGAAGAGAGCTAGCTTTTGGTGTTTCCTTTCCTTTGCTTGATTCCTGTGGTGGGTTTGTTCCATTTTATTAATATTTAGTAGATATGAAGGGAAAGTGAGGTTAGTTATATGGGGTATGATGAAGTTCCTAGTTTGTGTAAATGAAGTTAAAAAAGATTGGTGAAGGGGTTTTGTCTGATTTAGACAGAGATGAAAATGTTACAAGAGTTTGAGTTAAGATTTAAGAGTGAACATGGTGCCTATTAATGAGACTAAACTACTCAACCTCTAGTATTTTATTCTTACCATATAAGTCCTCCATTCTTATTATTGTTTATTTGTTTTTCTTGTTCTTGCTGATGAATTTTTTTTTCTTTCCTTCTCTTGAGATGTATAGATTTATATGAAGTTCGTAATAATACTAACTTCGATATTATTTTTTGATAATCATAAACTATATTATTGGGTGTTATGTATTATTTTTGCGTTTTTGTATGATTCCTGCATGATGTCTATGATGCTCAAAGGGGTATAAAGCGAGATCAAAATGGCCTTATCACTCTAAATATGTCAAAGTTTTTACAAGTGGATGAACCATTTGTCTTGTCAAGCCAAGTAGCGCAAGTATACTATGTAAGTGATCAATTGAATTCGAATTGGCAAGTTGTGGTGAAAACAATTCCTCGAAATTTAGTTGATGTGCCAAATTATGATGCTCAAGATGATAATACTAGGCATAATTATGGTGAAAGTTTAGAATACTCCATTATTGAGGATGATGATTCTACAATGTCCTTGGTGAGAGATGACTTACCTCCAGAAATAATTGTTGAGACCCTGTTAATAAATGTATTAGCAAAAGTTTTGATGATATTAGAAACTTCATTGATGAAGAGGATGTTGATATCAATATTAGGCATATGAGTGATCAAGAGGAGACATCAATCAAGTCCACTGAAGAAGAAGAAAGTGAGGAAGAATTTGCAGAAGATGATGATGATAGTGATTATTAATGAATTTTCATTATCAATGGGAATGGTCATTTATTTATGAATTTTCATTATCAATGGGAATGTTCATTTATTTATGAATGAATTTTCATTTCATTATCCATGTGAATGTACATTTATTTATGGGGAATGGTAGCTTTTCATTATTAATGTGAATTTTTCTTGAGTTTCCTTTAGCATTCGTTATTTCATTAATATGACAGCTGTTTTTAGTCTTTGATATGGAGGCTGCGTCGGGAAATTCTCTAGCGGAAAATCAAGGTATTTGTCTCTAACACCACCATCTTATTGGTATTGGAATTTTATTTCTGAGTTATTAATATTATTCACTTTTGATTCTGAGTTTTACTATGATCAATCACAGTGACAAAAGGTAAACGTGGAAACACTCGAGGTGCTAAATGGAAGAAAATTAGAGACCGAAAAGGGGGACGAGTTGAGATTGATATACCTCCATGTTTACGACGTGTGGTTGGAGAACATGCTCAACAGTTCATTACAGAGACAAGCTACATGGTTAAGCAAATCCTCCCGCTTAAAGCTTTAAAATGGACTGACATTGATTACGATTTGCGAGAAAAGTTAATGGACAAAGTTTATGTTAGTTTCTTTTATCTAATTTATGTTAGTTTCATTTTTCTACTTTTTTTTCTAGTTTGTAAACCAATTTATTGCAGTAAACTTTTGGTATTCAGTAAACTGGTAACTAGTTTACTGTAAACTAGTTAAGCTAGTTTAATGTAAACTAGTGAAGCTAGTTTACTGCAGTAACTAGTTATTACACCAGTTTTACAGTAAATTGGGTAACTAATTTACTGCAGTAAACTGGTAAGTCGTTTACTGCAGTAAACTGGTTAAACTAGTTTACTGCAGTACTAGTTTACAGTAAACTGGTTATTACAACCGTTTAATGCATTTTATTGGTATATAGTATCAGAGTTTATTGATTTAGTGTAAACTTTTTTTGTATAATTTGTTTAAGGTATTTACTTGATTTTAAAGGTTTAGTTTTAAGTAATCATATCTTTAAATTTGCAATCTCATTGTTAGGAACTGTATGTGTTCCCAAATGAGACTTATGTCATGATTGCTATTCAGAGGATGTTAATGAGACTTTATAGAAACTGGCGCTATAACTTGAGGAAAATTTATCGAAAGTTCAAAACTGATCAAGAACGTCTTTCAAATTGTCTGGATGATGTTGACCTTGATGATTGGAAATGGTTGGTAGAACAATATTGGGGTTCATCAAAATTCAGGGTAAGTAAAATCATTACAATTTACTGTCTATATCTATGGTTGTATATGTGTTTTCTAATTTTGGATATATGTGCGTAGCATATAAGTGAAGTGAATACGGAGAATCGAAATAAACAAGGAATGCCAGCTTGTGTTGGAACCAAATCTGTGGTGCAAACTTTATATGAAATGGTAACTATAATTTGATATTGTATTAACCCTTCCTTGATAATGCATTATAATCTTCATTATAATCAGAATTTTTAATAATCTATATGTAGAGAAATACTAATGATGATCAAGATGAACGTCCAGAATATATGAAGCTTTGGGAGAAGGAAAGGAAAAAGAAAAATGGGGAGTGGGCTGACAAGGCAGAGGAAGCATACAAAAAGATGGAAGAATTACATACTGCTCAAATTGAACAGAATGAGGTTGACAATCTGACAATAGTTGAAGTTTACACTCAAGTTTTTGGCCATGAATCAAGTTATGTAAGAGGACTATGAGAGGGGCCTCCTCCACTCAAACATGGTAACCATCATACCCTACATAACTGTGTGAATACAGCTCATATGAAGGATCTAATACAAGAAGGGGGAAACCAACGACTTGAAGAATTCTCTAAACAAAAAAAATAGGAGATGAACCAACGATTCGAAGAATTCTCTAAAACCAAAAAAGATGAAATTCAGAAACAAGTGTTAGCTGAATTCGACAAAGAGAAGAAAGCTTTGAGATATGAGTTGCAACTACTAATGACTGAAAAGTTAGCAATATTGATGGAAGCTCAAACTAGTTCTATTAGTATTCTTCCTTTAGTTGTTTAGTGTGATTTTTTTTACTACTTCTTCAATATATATCAAGTGATTTTTTTTTTTATTTGGACAGTCCAAAAATAATTCTTCGAGTGCTCCTCACGAAACCATCCATGCAATCTCTGATAAAACGGGAAACAATGAGGTATATATGTAATGTTAATAAGTATTCTTCCTTTATCTTTTTTACTACTACATGCTTACTAGCTACTTCAATATATCATGTGATTTATTTTATTTTGACAGTCCAAAAATCAATCAGTGACTCCTCCTCAGCAAACCATGCATGGTAATTCTGATGAAACAAAAACAGATAAGGTATATATGCAATTTCTAATGTTAGTAATGTTAATTAGTATTATTCCTTTATCTTTTTGATACGATTTTATTACTACATGCTTACTAGCTACTTCAATATATCATATGATTTATTTCATTTTGACAGTCCAAAAATCAATCTGTGACTCCTCCTTAGCAAACCATGCGTCAAAATTCTGATAAAACAAAAACAGATGAGGTATATATGCAACTTCTAATGTTAATTAGCATTCTTTCTAAATAATATTACACATAATTATACCAGTTTACTGATTTAATATACCAGTAGTTTAATGGTTTATTATTAAACTAGTAAACTGGTTTATTATTATATACCAGTTTAATGGTTTAAACCAGTTTGGTGGTTTAATAATACACCTGTAAACATACCAGTTTACTAGTATAAATATAAAGTAAAGTAATGGTATATTTATACCAGTTTAGAACTTGATTAGTTCAAAATATTGTTTATTAGTATATTTACTAGTATAAATATAGTAGTAATTTACTCATTAGTTCAGAGGAAAAAATGGTACAGCCATATCTTGAGAAAACTACTCAGGATGATATTCAGTTAGCATTGTTCCAGGATACTGCATAATATTTATCTCTATATGTGGTATAGGTGCAGTCAGTTATTGTTGAACTTCCTGTTGCCAGAATAGATTTTGAGCCGCTTAAGAAAATAAATTGCCTTCCATATTGATAATTTAAATGCAAGTTAATTATGACATCAAATGGACTTATTTTGAGGTGTTCTTCCACAACTATTATTAAATGTTCTGCAAGTGTCCTAAAGATGTGTTTAATTACTTCGTGTTCTTGAAACTAACTATTTTTTAACTAATTTTTGGTATATTCATGCTATTTGCCAACCTTTTGTCTCATCATTTTTTTAGTTTTATTACACCTGCCAAAGCTGCGATGGTAGATTCATTGATGCAGAGAGCTATATGCTTCACATCCGCGCAGTCCGTACGTATCTATATATGACATTTTCTACCACAGTTTATCTAATATGTACTGTTCTAATTTATTTACTTTTATTGAGGAAAATCTTAGTCTAAGAAAAACCTAGCCGCCGCCGCCGCCTGCTGAACGGCTGCGATAACGCTCACGGTGGCGATGGCCTCTCCGGCCGTTGCGCCTCCCCTTTCGCTAGATGACTACTGCGACATTAGAGTTCTTTTCAATCCAAAGTTACGATCCTCTCCTCCGACGAGTGAATCGATTATAACAAAGCCTCCAAATCACCGCTCCTACGCGGGAGCTTTGAAAACAAATGCCAGTGAAGCGCCATCTTCCTCGGCCACCATATCGGAAATTGGTGGAATCAAGACAGTCCGAATCACTCAAGCAGCGTATGACAGGCGGGTCGCTATGTGCTCTTCTTCTTTAATCGGAAGATTAATTCTGAATAAAGGGGATTCCCCTTGGAAGGTTACAGATCTAAAGCAGGCGCTAACCAAAGTATGGGGGTTGCAGAATCATTGGCGTCTGGTTTCCATTGGGCGTGGCTTCTATCATGTAATTCTGGGATCTACAGAGATGAAGAACAGTGTCTTCTCCAAAGGCATTATAAACGTAAAACCTGACACATTCAGGTTGCAGCCGTGGGCACCCGATTTTGATCCTTTCGCTGAGAAATCAACTAATGCCTAGGTATGGACTCGTCTTTATTCGCTACCATGGGAATATTGGGATGCACAGATCTTATCTGACATAGCCAAGGGTATTGGAGGTTTAATTCGTATTGACAAAGCCACATTGGAGGGCGATTTTGGTCACTTCGCTCGAATGCTCATTGATGTGGTTCTTAACACTGAACTGCCTACAAAATTGGGCATTGAAAGAAACGGAAAACAGATATGGATTGAAGTTGTGTATGAAAAGCTTCCAAGCTTTTGTCGAGTCTGCTCGAATATTGGCCACATGGCCTATGACTGTAAACGAAATAAGAAGCCAGCTGAAGTTGATAGAAGGGCAGGCCCAACAGTTGTAGTGGAAAAGAAGAAGCAACCAGTGCAGACAGAAGTCACAGTTAAGGAAGTTACCAATCGCATCCTAAATGATTTGCAGCCTCAGCAGGAGGACCCACAACCGTTACAACTGGAAGACATAGAACATCAGATTCATCCGGAAACCGAGTTAATGGACAGGCAACAACTGAAGATGGACGACTTGCTAATGGGAAGTCCGCAATTGCGTTCCCCGCTGGTGGATTCGGGTTCTGTAGAACGCCCTCCCTCAGCAGGAGTCGGTAATATCCCAAAGGTACAGAATTGTGAATCCGCAAAGAAATCATGGGCTGATCTTACTGACGATAGTTCTTGGGAAACAGTCAAGAGTAGTAAGCACAGAGACAACGGGAAAGAAAATAACACCACAACTCGTGTCAAACGGGTCAGTAAAATCCCAAGCTGTTTTAAATGAACGTTCTCTATTGGAACTGTAGAGGCATCCACAACCTGGATACCCAGCGGCACCTTGTATATTTATGTAATCTACATAAACCAGACATTTTATGCTTAGTGGAACCAATGGTTAATTTCAATGTTATTCGTAGCTCTTTTTGGAATTGCTTGGATATGCACTGTGTGGCAACGAACCAGAAGGATCCCCCTTCAATTTGGGTTCTGGTTACCTCTAGAATGAGAAGCTCGACTACTATGCTTCTATCACAGGAACAATTTGTTCTACTGAATGTACAGATCAGAGGAACTTCTAACTATGTTGGGCTGGTATATGGGAGTGTTTGGGCAAACAGGAGGGCTGAGATGTATCAGGGATTGATTGAAATGAGAAGCCGCCTTCCCGGTCCGTGGGCAGTGCTAGGGGATTTCAACGCTATTCTCGGCTCGCATGAAAAAACTGGGAGATCTCCGGCTTCAAGACCGTGCCGGGACTTTCGTAACTTTATTGAAGATGGTTCCCTCATTGATATAAACTCGCAAGGCCTCTTTTATACCTGGTGCAATGGTAGGCACAGATCAGCAAGGGTTGAAAGCCGGCTGGATAGGGTACTAGTATCCTCTGAATTCTCTGATGTTTGGGATTCTTTCAGTAGCACTGCGCTCTCCAGGCATCACTTTGATCACAGCCCGCTCCTCCTTCGAGGCGCAGTCCGTCAGATGTTGCCTGCCCGTTTCCATTTTTAGACGATGTGGATCACACATCCTGATCTGCGTGAGACTATTACCAAATTCTGGAAGGAAACTGAGATACGACTCCCGCCTATGCAACGGTTTTGCACTAAACTGAGGTTGCTTCGTCCTATTCTCCGAAGGTGGAACACGCAAGTGTTTGGAAATCTGGATGTTAACATAGCAGCCGCTGATAGGGCTCTTTCCCAGGCCCAAGCGGACATTGCACATTTTGGTTTTTCAGAGGATCGGAAGGAGCAAGAGCTTGCTGCGCACTCGCTTCTGGATACGGCCCTACACAGGAAAGAGATTTTTCTGCATGACAAGAGCAGGATACGCTGGTTACAAGACGGGGATCGTAATAGCGCCTTTTTCCATAGGATGGCTAAAATCAGGACAGCCACTCCGGGTATCACCATTTTACAGATTAATAATCAGCTGGAAATGGATCAGGATCAGATAAACGCGCACATTGCTGAGTTTTACTCCGGGCTGTTTCAGTCGAATGCTAGTTTGCGAGAGGATGAACGGCTTATTGCAGACATCATTCCGCGACTTGTTACTGACTCGGATAATGCTTTCCTGACTACTTGTCTGGATATTTTGGAAGTGCGTAAAGTTGTTTTTGATATGGATAAAGGGAGCGCGCTAGGGCCTGACGGCTTCACTGGAGCATTCTATCAGGCATTCTGGGACATTGTGGGGTAGGACGTCTTTGAAATGGTCAAGAGTTTCTTTAGCTCGGGTTCGGTACTGCCAGGTATGAATTCAAGCCTCATGGTTTTGTTGCCTAAAGTGGATAATGCCCTGTCTATCGAGCATTATAGACCAATTGCAATGAGCAATTTCTGCTATAAAGTTATTTCAAAGGTATTGGCTGATAGGCTCGCGGTAATTGCATCCAAGGTCGTATCGGAAAATCAATTTGGCTTCATTCCTGGCCGTAGCATACATTAGTGTATGGCTTTAGCGTCCGAAGGCACCAACATGCTGAGGAAACGATGCTTTGGGGGTAATATGGCGCTCAAGATTGATATTAAAAAGGCCTTCGACACCTTGGATTGGAACTTTTTACTCGTTCTGGATGCCTTTGGTTTCTCACTGCAGTTTAGGGACTAGCTTCTGAATATTGTCTTCAGCTAGGATCTCGTTCCTAACGGGCTCTACAGTCACTGGGTACATCAAATGTTCAAGAGGGGTCAGGCAGGGAGATCCTCTGTCACCAATCTTGTTCGGCTTGGCAGAAGACTTCCTTAGCCGACTTCTTCTGAGACTAGGGGCCACTGGCGTCTTGATTTCGATGGACTACACAAGGAATACTGCTTTCCCAACGCATCTGCTATATGCTGATGATGTGTTACTGTTCTGTAAAGCCTCGGTTAGAAATATTAACGCCATCAGAGATGCTTTCTTGACATATGGGGCTATCTCGGGACAGGACGTCAATTGGAATAAGTCTGAAATCTTCTTGGGGGATTCAATCTCAACACAACGTGCTAACCGCCTGGCGAGCATTATTGGGATTCGACAAGGTCAGCTACCATTCAGATACTTAGGTATCCCTTTGTTCTATGGTTTACCACGCCGTCGGCATCTGCAGGGTCTAATGGATAAAATTCTAACGCAATTCGCCCGCTGGAAGGGTAGCTGTCTGTCTATGGGCGGTAGAGTGGCTCTAGTTAACTCAGTAATCACTGGAAGTTTTATACATTCCTTTATCATCTACAAATGGCCTGCCAAGTTAATTCACCACATGAATCGCTGCATGCGGAATTTTATCTGGACAGGCTCAATCGACACCAAAAAATTAGTAACTGTCCCTTGGAAAGAATGTTGTAAGCCGGTCAATGCAGGTGGCCTTGGGGTTAAGGATTTGAGCGTCATGAACATGGCGATGCTTGGGAAAATTGCTTGGGGAATTCTGCAAGGGGAGTCTTTTGGCTTCACTCCTACGAACCAGATTTATCAATCGCGCAGGGCTTCTGCGAGTGGTTGTTAATTCGATCGTATGGGGTTCCGTCAAACTGGTTTATGATCTGATTCGCCGACACTGTTTCTGGTGGATTGGTAGAAGATCACAGCTAAGCTTTTGGAACGGAGACTGGATAAGGCCATCGATTGCTGAACAGGCTGAAATTGACAGGCGAACCCGTAATAGTCGTCATGATTTAGTTGGGGACTTCCTCAATGACACGGGCTGGCATGGCTTACCTCCGCTTCCGACACATGACCGACTAAGACGGTGTGGCTGTATCATTGTGTCTCGCTGTAGTTTCTGTGCTGCAGCTGAAGAGAGTGCGGATCATCTCTTCGTTTCTTGCCCGTTCTCTAAGCAGGTCTGGCTGGCAATTGAATCCCTTTTTGGAAGAAGCTTAGACACGACGTCTTCGGTTAAGTGGCTAATTTTAGAGGCGCTAAAGCAGAAATTCAGCCCTCAGGTGACAGCCCTATGGTCAGCTGCAATAGTCAATGTGGTTTGGGTTTTATGGTTTACCAGGAACCAGATAATATTTGATGAAGCTACTCCGTGCATTTCACTAACTTTGCGTCGAATATGGTGCCTTATCCGAGAATCAGGAAGACTGGACACTGGGGCAATGTGGAACTCCACTGTTGAATTACAGATTGTGAATGAGCTTGGGCTATCTCAGCGATTTCATCGCGCTCCTCGGATCATGCCGGTTTACTGGCAACCGCCGCCAGAAGGATGGATCAAAGTAAATACCGACGCCTCAGTCACGAGTAGCTCGGCGGGTAGTGGTGGAATATACAGGTCAGAACATGGCATGTTTATGGGAGCCTTTGCTTATCCGACTGATCACTCGACTGCTTTCGCTGCGGAACTCTCAGCCGCCATCTTTGCAATCAACAGCGCCTTTGAGCGAGGGTGGTTCAAACTGTGGGTGGAAAGTGACTCGTTATATGTGGTTCGGTTGCTTAAACTACGCGACCAGCAGGTGCCATGGTCATTGCGGCAAGATTGGAACAAATGTATCACTCAACTTGATTCAATGTCCGTTGTCATCACGCATATCTTCAGAGAGGGAAACCAAGTAGCTGACTTTCTCACCAATTTTGGACGAACAGCTACTGATATGGTTTGGTGGGATACCATCCCTACGTTTTGCACTTCTGTTTATTTATGTAATCTAGGTGGGCGAGCTAACTACCGCTTTACCTAGCCAGACTTTCTTCATTTCATCTTTTGTAATTTTCTTTCCCTTTTTAATAAAATTGGCACAGGGTTAAGGCCTACGAGTGGGGGTGCCAACCTCGTTGGGATGTCCGCTCTTTGCCTCTCCTGTTTGTCAGTCTTCAAATAAAAAAAAATTATTTACTTTTATTATTTGTTTTAGACTTCAAGAATAAGCCTTACTTGAACAACAATATCGGAACACCTACTGCAACCAATGTTCAAGTTACAAAAAGGTTTGAATTTCATGTTTAAGGAATATAGAGTTGAAGTTTATTAAAGGATTATAAAGTTGAAGTTTGTTAATCACGTGTGTAACTCTATTAAAAAGTTTGTGTGATTCATTCTTAAATAGGAGAATCAAGAAAGAAAAATGATTCAAGGTTCGCTCACAATATATATTGATGGACAATTTTTTGTTTGAATACGGTATGCATATTTTAATTTTTTTATATATTCAATATTAACAATGTTGATAGTGCGATATTAAGGTGAAATTATTGTTATTTTGTTTTTGACAGGTTTCAAGTTCAAAGTTATTGACGGACACATTGGTATTTTGTCATTGTTTTAACATTAATATTAAGTTGAACTTGGTGTAATTTTTTGACACACTACCATAGCTAGTTAGTGACACATTGGTATTTTGTAAGTGTCCTAGCATTAATATTAAGTTGAACTTGATGTAGTTTTTTGAGACACTACCATAGCTAGTTAGTGCATTTTGTAAAGTTGTTAAATCCTAAGATTAAGTTCAAACTTTATGATATTTAACGATGTATTTTGTTTTATTATGATGGTTTAATTTATAAACTTTTACTGTTATTAATTTTATTAACATATATTTTATTAGAAATGTCTATTTAAATTAATTAAAAAAATTGATGAATTTGGAATTAAATTATCCCATTAATATATATATATATATATAAGAAATTTATTTCCACACAAATTATCTATGTTTTGTGGCGATTTTTTTTGCACACAGTTACATATTCTTATTGTGTCGAAGTTGTATTTTACCACATAACATAGTTTATTTGTGGGGATTTTTTTTTGTCATAAAATACATATAATCGATGGCGAAAATATTCCCCATAAAATATAAATCAATAGTGGCGAATTTTTCATCACAGAATACAACTTATGAGTGGTGAAAAACATATTCCCCATAACATATATATCAATTGTGACGAAAGTTTCATCACACAATGTCACTCATCAATGGCGAAATATATATTCCCTATAATATATTATGACGAATTTGTTTCCCACAAAACAAAATATCAAACCGAATGAAATATCATATCTGTGGGGAAATATATGATATGAGTGAGGATTAGGGGTGTTCAAAAACCGAACCGAACCGAAATAACCGACCGAACCGATGAATTTCGATTTTTCGGTTCGGTTTTCGGTCTATTAGGTTCAGTTTCGGTTTTAAATATTTAACAATATCGGTAATATCGGTCGGTTCGGTTTTTATGACAAAATAACCGAAATAGAGAATAATTAGATTTATAATTTAGGTAGAGACTTTATATGACCTAGACTTTGCATTTTCCTCCGACCATCCAAAGAACAAAGAACGTAACTATTTATAATTTTTTTTTATTAATGTTAAGTCTAATACATTAATATTATTCTACTAAGAAAAATACATTAATACTGTTCAAACATTGTACTAATACTGATCAAATCAATAACATTAGTTCAAATTATGGTTGTAATGCGAATTGTGGTCGTAGAAGGTTTGTAATTACATTTTAATAAAGTTTTATTTTTAATTTTTAAACTTTGCATAAATTTTATGTTTTATACCACTTGCGTAACTATTTTTTAGACTTTAGATTAAACTAAATTAATTAAAACTTATAAATATTAATTTATTTTTTATTTTAACTAGTTAGCATGTGTTAAAATCAAAAACCGAACCGAACCGATCGAAATAATCAGTTCGGTTCGGTTCGGTTTACTAATATTATTCGGTTAGGTTCGGTTCTCATTTTAGGTGTTATTCGGTTTTCGGTTATTTCGGTTCGGTTCGGTTTTTAAACCGAACCGACCTATGAACACCCCTAGTGAGGATATATGGTTCGCCACAATATAATACCCAATTGTGGCGAAAATGTGGATCGCTACAAATACCTATTGTGGCACCTATTAGGGGTGCACATGGTCGGTTAACCAGTCCATTAACAAAAACCATTAACCAGTCCATTTAATTCGGTTAACCGTATTTCGGTTAATATAAACTTCGGTCGGTTAACCTATATTTCGGTCGGTTAACCATTAGTGACTTTTCGTAGCAAATATCATTTTACATCTTTAATTATTCACTTTAAAATAAATATATAATTATTTAAATATTAAATAAAAATATGTAACTTCAAATTTAATTAACAAAATTGCCAAAACAAATAAGTTTTAAGTTATTTTGATATTTTTAACTTAAAAATTAAATATAAATATGTATATTTATAGATTGATAATTAAATTTCTACATATATTTATACTAGTTTTATGTGTATTAATACATAATCGGTTTATTTTTCGGTTTCGGTTAACCATCGGTTTTTAAAATAAAAACCATAAACTAGTCCATCGGTTACGGTTAACCTATTTTTCGGTTTGGTTTCGGTTTCGAAAATCGGTTTTTCGATTTTCCGGTTAGTTTTGTGCAGCCATAGCACCTATAGGATGGTGAATTGAGGACGAACTCCGGTTTCGCCACTAAGTACTTTTATGGCGAAAAAATAGTATTTAGTGGCGAATATTTTCCCACAAAATGAACGATTTCTTGTAGTGAGTGTTATCACTTAATGGTCGAAGAACAAAAGGTTGGTATTCAAATCTCACATCTTACATCTAAAACACAATAATATTTTTTAATATATAAAAAATTATGACGGGTAACGGGTACCCTAGGGGGTCTTCCCATACTCTTTTATATAGGATACGGGTAGTCCTATTAAGGTCGGGTAGTGCCGGGTACCCGCGGGTAGGGTACCCGTTGCCATCCCTAGATAGAACTGTAGATTTCTCTCGGCTTTCCACTCTATGGTCCATGTTCAGGTGTGAACTATGTATTGTTCAGTTATCTTCGCTTTGCACATGCTGAAATTGCTCATTTGGCTTTGATTTTTTCTTTCAATATAGAATTCATGTTGCTTTGTTTTTTTCTTTCAATAAATTTTCAAGCTAGCAGAGCGTAATTCTAGTTTTCCTTAACATCCTTGCTAGACAAAACCTCGACATTGAAGTTGCTTCTATGGTAGAATGTTTCGAAATTAATTAGAACCTTCTTTTGAGGTTATTAGCCTGAGTGATTTGGGTTTTATTCTGATATTTCTGTTGGTATTAATTATCAATATTTGAATACGGTGGAAGAAATGTTATTCTTATTATGTAATTCTGAACTTGGCAACAATATATTTGAAATGTTAATATTATTCAGCAAAACTTAGAAAAATATTCAATTCACTCTCATACATAACATACAAACTTTCATTAACTATTACATCCAAGCTTGAATGTTTATAAACCAAACAATCAGAATGTCAAGATTGAGTTTCCTAAGCCATCTATCAATGCATTGCTCAGCTAGCTAGTAGAGGGGCAGAATGACTTTGCCTTTATAGATTTCAACCCATATTTAAATTCCCTTTGTACATTTCAACCCATACTTAGCTCTGCTCCATAATTAGGCAAGGAAACTATAGCCAGATTTAATGCTCTAAAGTTGGTGGAGTATATGATAATGCCAAGTATACTGTGTTATGGTAGTGCAGACAACAACGAGCAGAGTTTGCTTCATCGTCTTCCTGACTTATTGAGCTCGAAGAACCTCGTCCGATTTCTCCATTGCAAAAGACTCTTGCAAGAGGAACCTCAGGAAAGTTTTCACGGAATGGGGAGTTATCGACATTGGGGTGGGATGTTTCTCGGAGATAGTAAGAGAAAATCAAACCTTCAAACACCTTTTTCCCTCCACTACTAGGTTCACCATTCCTTAAAAGAAGGCAGCTTTGGCCTTTTGATTCTTCCTTCAGAATTGCAAATGAGATATATCAATTGGTTTATTAGTATTAAAGACACAACTAGTTTTAACATGTGTACCTTTCTTTTTCAAGAATGCTTACCAAGTATAACCATATGAACGATATGCTACTTCTATATTTTTATAATTTTGAGCATGTGCACTATTTCTAGAAAGGAAAAAATTGTTACATTTGATTTTATTTGTGTAATGATGTTTATACTAATGTGTTATTTTATTTTAAGTAAATTTATTTAATGTCATCTTATTTTAAGTAATTGTAATATTAAAATATCTTTTTATATTTTAGGATTATATATCTCAAAACAAATTAGGAGAAATGTGATAATTGTTTTTGTTTACCACATTTGATAAAAATTGGATTTTATTGATAGGACCGACTCTAAAGGTGTGCAAAAAGTGCGACGATATATATCACCACTAAATAGTGAGGATACAAGAAAGATTAAATAGATTAGTTTTATTATCTAGGGCTAATTTAAGAAAAAAATAAACTCATGTGGTTTCATGTTTTCGCAGATCAGTCATTGTGATATTTTTCGAAGCAAAAACATGCATGTAGTTTGCTCCGTTAGCAAATAAAAGATTTTTGTCTAATATTGTCAGTTTTGCTAATGTGGCAAGGGGCAATTGTATCCAAATTTTTTCCACCATTTTTTACTTTTCAAAGGTCAAAATTAATTCTTTAAATAATTTTTTCCACTCTCTCCTTGTTCTTCTTAAATTACAAAAATTCCAAAAATATTGTCGTCTTGCAGCCAAACTTTAAAATGTTATCTAGACTATCATGAACTCAAACATACTTCTTTAATAAAGAAAGCATCCTTGGTATATAAATAAACAAAAACCCAAAGTTTATGTCATATTCTCAGATGCCACAAAAATAATATAAATCAATTATCAAACAGTGATAATCTCAACTCACAACATCAATAATTTTGTAGTTGAGAGGAAGCGTTCATCTCAACTCTCTTTTTAAATAAAAAAAATAACAAAATAAATTGTTTCACTTCTTCAAAATCTAAACTCCACTACCTTCTGATCCTATTGCACTAGACAGACAAACTAGAGAGTGGGGAACAAAAGGAAACCCAAAACAAATATTTGACTTCGAACGATGAATGAACAAGTTAAAGACTGTGACTCTACAATAGGATATGAGATATGAAAGTTAGAGATTAGTTTACTATTGGGGGTGTTTGGTTAGATAATTTTTTGGTAGGGAATAGGAACGGGAATGGTTCATTACCTTTCTTAATGTTTGGTTTTAGCAATTTAATTAAGCAATGGGAATCACATTCCCCTATTTGTAGAATTATTGATTCCCTCCTCTCTTCCCATTAATCAAATTGCATTCCCTCTTCTTAAAAAATTTAATTAAAATAAATTGATTCCCACTATTTATTTGTGCAATTAAAAAAACCCCCACGTTTTATGTACATAATGTTGAAACCACTTCAAATGCCTCCACTAACTACCATATA
Source organism: Euphorbia lathyris (assembly GCF_963576675.1). Lineage (NCBI taxonomy): Eukaryota > Viridiplantae > Streptophyta > Magnoliopsida > Malpighiales > Euphorbiaceae > Euphorbia > Euphorbia lathyris. Next base: position 39,833,415 of record NC_088910.1, read on the forward strand.
TACTTTTATAAAAAAAGTAAAAAAAACTACATGTATGCACATATCAATTGATTCTTTTTAAACAAGTTTTATATAAAACTAGAAAGATATCATTGCTTCGCTTCGGGGAAAAAAAATAAGTTCATCATTTTATTAAATTGATTTGTATTTTAATCACTTGAACCACGTGATTGGTTGTAGTTTAGTTATTTTTCTAGTTACAGTAGATATATTTTTTTTGATAGAAATTAGGACGAGTTAGAACTTGGACGGGGTGAGCACCCATGGCCCAAGAACTGACAAATCCACAATATATTAATAAAAGAAAAAAGTGAGTGTTTGAACTAGAGAAAAGGAAGGAGAACAAACAAAAAGAAGGGGGGAGGAGAAAAGATAGGAAAAGTTAAGAAAAATGCAAGTGTGAAATACTAGAAATGTCATCATTGATAAACATATGGCAAAAAGCAGGAGCTGAAGGCCACCGATTGATCACTGAGGAAGAGACTCCAAACTTTCCCAATGCATCAGCAACTCTATTTCCTTCCCTAAAGATGTGTGGAAAGAGAATGTTCATCCTAGAGCAAATGCTGAGACAATGCAACCACTCTTGTCGAATACTCCAAAGAACATCCATGGAACGATGTTTAAGCAGATTAACTACGTACATTGAGTCTGACTCAACCCAAAACTGATGCCAATTTTTCTCCCAAGCAAGTTCAATTGCGAAAATAGCAGCTCTCAATTTAGCCATATAAGCAAAAGAAAGAGGGGGTAGAAAAAGCAAAACAACCTTTAGAAAAGCCTCGATAGTTGCGAAAAATACTTCCCGCTCCTGCCTCGCTAGGAGTGCTAAAAACAGAGCCGTCCACATTGACTTTAACCCAGTCCGGAGGAGGTTTAAGCCAATGGATCAGAATAATATTGGGAGCAGGAGGCGGCCTAGGAGAAGCCAGAAGATGGGATAAGATAACAACATCTCTCTGCGAAGAGCAAAAACCTTTAGATGTGGCAAAGGACTCTCAAATCATTTGAAAGAGGGTGATCTTCGAATGCCGAATAGAAGGAGAAACTTCCTTAAAGATTGCTTCATTCATGCAATGCCAGATTAACCAGATGCAAGTGATAGCGACAACACACCAGATCATCGACACTTGTGAGCCAAAATGAATGCTACGAAGAGTGCTGAAGAAGTGGATGAATTAGGAATGACGAGGCAAAGAGCAGTCAAAATGAATCTCAAGGGCCCTCCAAAGAGAATCTGCAAAAGAACAGCTAATGAATAAGTGGTTAATGGACTCAACATCCCTACCACAATAGATATATAATAACTACAAATACGTAGGCTTTCTCCACTAAATGTCTACTTAACCAAATAAATATCTGAACTCAAAAACTTGACAATCCAAAAATTAAAAGTAGCCAACTCAAAAATAAATGTAAATAATTTTGTTCTTGGTTGAAGGAGTGGGGCTGAGTCGAGGAAAACTTTTAAATTAGAAAAATTCTAATAAGATCAGAGAACTCAAGGTAGTAATAATAATAATAAAAAAATTCCAATTCAAGTTATACAATTATGATGAAATTAAGGAGCGCATTTATGCAAAAGTATACTATTAATATTATTAGTAGTGTTCATTGGATCTTGAATAACCAAATAAATGAATTTGATTATTCATCTTTAGATCGAGATTTATTAAATCTAGGGCTTAGAATGTTTAGAATCTTCAAATTAAGATTTTAATAAGTTTAGATCTAGTAGTAAATATTCAAATAGTTACTCACATACGCACACATGTTGTTACACTTGTTGCAGTGCGATGAAGTTCTACTATGTTCAGAAAGACCCAAAGCATGTGACGAAGACCAAGCTGAAGATGACACCTCTTCTAGTGAGTTTTATAGTTACACAAGCAAGTGTATATTGTCTTTTTTGGGGTCTAACCATTATATTCCGTGCCACAGGGGATACCTGAGCAACGAGATGATAAAACATGTGGTTTTTGGATAATGCTGTATATGCGGGAGATCGTCATGGATAAGGAATTAAACTTTGTTGCAAAGGTACCATAATTCATTACAATAATATTATGTTCAGATATATGCAGTTGTTATCAGTGATACAGAGCAAATTCCTAATAGTAAAGCATTTATGTTTTGTAGTGGATAAACAAGTGTGGATTGACTTACAGCCATTCGGATTTGGATCATCTCCGCACAAAATGGGCAGATCATGTGCTTTACTTGAAGTGACAATGGATTGTGTATGTAATCCTGTTTTCGTACAATATGATAATCAGTTTGTGGTACACTATTGTTGTGCATATTTTGGGTCTTTTTTTGGTGTACAATGATATCCCACTGGTTCTGTGTATATATTGTGCACAATTGGTGTACATGTTATGTAAATAATGGATAGTTAAGTTATATATATGGAGTTTATAGCTTGGTTGTAATTGGAGTATTAGTATCATGTAATTTCAATTGCAGTATGTACAGGTGCATTAAAGGGTTACAGGTTATGCGACACAGTTCGGATAAAAAATATGGCGTCTAATGCATTAATGAATGAGCGCAAAATTAAAAAAAATGGTCATATTATGACGCGTGACACGATACCAGGTTAATGAAATACTGTCATGACTAAAACGCTAAGATGACATAAATAAAAAATAGGACTGTCGTCTTACAATTAACGTAGTCAAATTTCATTGACTTTTATGACATTTGATTAAATGAAAAATGTCATGTGAAATCCACGCACAAGACAAAAAAATTAAAAACAACGTCAACTGAAACATCTTTGAACGACAGCAACAAAGTGGAAAACTATTATCGTAACTTATCTACAATGACACAAACAATAATAAAAAATGTCGTATGACAAGAAAAAGGTCTATGGTTTTACATACTACAATGCCGGTGTATATAAAAAAGCTGTCATTAGAAATTATCCAATACTACGGTTTTAACAAAGTCGAACGTTGTTGTAACATGGAAAAGATGACAGACGCTTAGGAAGCGCGTGTCGTCTGTCGCGTCGAAAGATGACAAAACTCGACCGTCGTCTGATGCCTTATCAGACGGCAACGAGCCCTGTGAGAGATTTATATCGTGCGGGATGACGGTTTTGAACCGTCGTCTAAAGAGGGTTTTGGCGTAGTGTGTGAAACGCTTGTTAATATTATAACTCAAATCTCAATAAGAATATATATATATATATATGATAAATCAATAAAAATATCTTATAATTCAAGTGTTCTAAGCTTTTCATAATGATATATTTTTATATTTTTATATTCAATGTGATTGTTGAAGTATTGTGACAATTCCACACATATTAAACATAAAGTTTGAATTACTCACATAACTGTGCTTATTCAAAAGGAATTTAATGTGTTAAAAATATAATTGATCAATGGCTTAATATATCCATTTAAAAGATTGGAGGTATATTGTATTAAAAAATAATTGATCAATGACATAATATAATTATTTAAAATATTAAGGGTTTAATTATAAAATAATAATCTAATAACCGGATTAAAATATATGTTTGCTTCAAAAGAAAGGGGGAGAGATGAATAATGCATTGTCATCTAACATGGTTTGGTGTTTTTATAAGTTGGTCCGGTGACATTTTCCTATGCTTGAGGGTAAGATTGGAAAAATTGAACCAAAAATTACAATACCATTTTGCTATTCCTGAGGGCAAGATTGGAAAAATTGGACAAAAATATTGCAATTACAACTGTTCAGTTCATTCTATTTTATATCTATATATAATATGCTATATTAAATTTATTAATTCATATAGTAATGTAATATATTATTATTATTTTTTTAGTTTGAAATAAATAAATTTTAATTTTGTTCCACTTTGATTTTGATTTTTATTCCGATTGTGAAATTTAAACCAAACAATTTTAAAAGTAATTAGATTTCGATTCCGGATTAAACCAAACAAAACAAATAAATAGTCATTCCGATTCTGATTCCGTAACATTCCGATTCGGATTCTAATTCTGATTCCGAAGTTTGAACCAAACACCCCTTAAATTGATTCCCACTATTTATTTGTGTAATTAAAAAAAAACCACGTTTTATTTATATAATGTTGAAACCACTTCAAATGCCTCCACTAACTACCATATATACCTTTATAAATAAAATATAAAAAAACTACATGTATGCACATTTTTTATTATTGAAGGCCGGTTAGCGAGAGAGTGTAAAAAACAGACATCCCAGCTATGCTGGCACCTCTGAAAATCACAGCAAACCCGAACCAATATTATTAAAGAAGAAAAGAAAAGTTACAAAGAACCAAATACAAAAGTTCAAAACAAAACCATGTCAAGCAAAGTGATAAGAACCACGCCCCACAAGATCATGCAAAAAAGCCGGGCAACAAAAATCAGGAATTAAATCCCACCAATGCAAACTATCAGCCATACGACCAAAAGAGGCAAGAGAATCAGCAACCGCATTTCCTTTATGATAAATATGAGAAATGACAAATTGCATGGAATCTAATTTTAATAAATAAGTTTTATATAAAATATGCTATTTTAAATTTATTAATTCATATATTAATGTAATATATTATTATATTTTTTTATTAGTTTGAAATAAATAAATTTTATTTTTGTTCCTTGATTTTGATTTTTATCTCGATTGCGAAATTTAAACCAAACAATTTTAAAATTAATTAGATTCCGATTCCGGATTAACCCAAACAAAACAAATAAATAGTCATTCCGATTCTGATTCTGTAACATTCCGATTCTGATTCCAATTCCGAATCCGAAGTTTGAACCAAACACCCTTTAACGATTTCATTTTCAATTCAATGATAAATTTTAGGTAAATAATTTATTGGATTACGGATTAGTTTACAGGATTAGGGATTTCACTTTTAGATTTTTGGAAATTTTTTGTAATTAAAGAAGAATGAGAGAGGAGAAAGAGAGAAAGAAAATAAAAATTAATTTTGATTTTTTCAAAGAAAAAGTGGATGAAAAAATATTTTGGACAAAATTATCCCTTGCCACATCAGCAAAATTGACAGTGTAATGTAAAAATCTTTTATTTGTTAACAGAGCAAACCACGGACATCCTTTTGCTCTGACAAATACCACAATGACTGATATGCGGACACGTGAAATCACACATTTAAAAAAGAAAATTAACCATACTATCTATTGGACACGATTTCCCTCAATTCTCTGTATATCACCCCGATCGCAAGTTCAAACTTCTTATAGACTTCAGGCAAAGTCACGACCACAACTAGTCTATTATTGCGAACTGTCCCCCCACTAGGCCTAGGAAGGGTAGACTTCGACTTCGGTTCCATTTTCTTCTTCTCCTCCTACTCACCTCAGAGGTCGACCGAACCTCATGAGCTATCTCCATCCCAAAAGCTGGTCTAACCTGCTCCAACCCCTCCTGTCAAACCCGATCTAAAATAGAATCGGATATGATAGTGAGACATTACCACAAACGTGAACGAGTCGGAAGTAACATCTCACAATCAAATGTTAAGAATTACAAATCTTGTTTGAACTTAAAAACATTTTCTACATATACTTTTACATTTGTAAAAGGTCGAAAATCATTTATAATTTCCAATTACGAATCCTTTTCTCGTGCGTTTTACCAAAACGAGTTCAAAACATAGAAAATTACTCCAATTCTAACATGTTAACTTTTAATTTGTCTAATCTCACAAATTAACACCATAATTGGACATTCAGACCAAAATCCGGCATACCACAACTTCTTTATCCTTTCAAAATTGGCAACTCGGGTGCCTAAACATTCACAAGCACAAAGCAAACATATATCTACATGTACAAAATGGTATGCAATACCCTAGAAGACGACTTGGACAATCGTGGCCGTATCTAATCCTCGCCCTAGTATCGAACACTTCCCTCAGTACCTCGTACTTCTTCGCCTAAAAACATTAAAACATTTGAAAATATGAGACAAAAATCTCAGTAAGCAACTATCTAGTTTTTACGTAAAATAGCTATATGTATACATTTGTGAAAACATTTAACCAAACCAAACCTTAAACTTATTAACTTGTAAACAACATCGAATTAAAACGGAATTTTAATCAGTAATCTCAAATCAAACTTAATCAAAATGTAATGATTCTTATATAAACGTTTACTAAAAACCAAAGTTCAAATCAAATTCAACATCGTATCCATCACCGAGTATCCCCTTGTAAACCAATCCACAACACGCAAACATAATCGAGACGTCTCTTTAATCATGCTTAATCCCGTATTGTCTTACCCAACACTTCGCTGCCAACCCGACTAGGTCTTTAGACTGTGTACACAGGCCATATTCCTCGCTGAACATGGTCTTCAAATAGCAAACCACCCGTTCGGACTACTCCTGATGGATACAAACTTTACCCAAAATCCAACCAAACTTCAATTGTATACATTTTCTCATCAAATGGATCAAACTTTACTACAATCATCAATAAATCGAAATCCAACATTTACTGAACCAAAATAACATTAAAACCCTTAAACAAATCCAATTGAACACTAATTGAACCGAAATAACATTAAAACTCTTAAAGAAATTCAAATCAACATCAATTGAACCCAAATAGCACTTAAACCCTTAGGGAAACCAATTCAACATCAATTGAACTAAATTATAATCAAACTCTTAAGAAAACCAATTCAACATCAAAGTATGAATCAAAATAGTCCAAAAATTACCATTGTGAACTCATTTTCTTCAAACTTGAACACAAACTCAAATCAACAACAATTACTCAAATCATTTCTAGGAAAACCCTTAGGAGACAAATTCAAGAAAATTTATAGCTCAATATACATATATTTATACATGCAAACAAAAAACTAGTTGATAGTTACTTAACTTAGCCTAAATTTGAGAACACCACCGCCAAAACCCTAAATCTATCCCAAATCTGTCTAGCCCGTATTCTTTGTACACTACTCCAAATCCAAATCCCTCCGGCTAGAAGTTGCTTCTATGTGTCTAGAGTCTCCAGTTAAAATCTTAGGTGATTTGGACGGTTAGATCTCCGGAAACACTAAAAAAGGTGGAGCTGTCCTGTTTTTGGTGGTGGTTGAAGGTGGAGGAGAAAGGAGAGAAAATGGAGGAAGAACAATGTAGAAGGTAGTGTTTTAATCAAAATGATCAATAATTCTGAATTTATCCTATATATAGGCCTTGATTTGAGTGGATAATTATTCACTTTGGTCCTCCAAAAATCTAGTTTTTCTTAAAACTTACCCTAAACTTATAATTGTTATAAAAATGTGCAATTACTCTCAAAACTAAACCCGTAACACCAAATTAATCGACTAATCCTAAAACGAATATAATATAACTTAGGGTTCAAGGTATAATAAATAAAAAAATTAAGGACACAGACGTGACACCTCCTCACCCCGCAACTCTACCTCCACCTCAACTCAATGAAACAGATGAAGCTTCATCAGACATACAATGTCAACACCTAAGCACTCTAAAGAGTTTTTAGAACGATGGATGGGGTTGAGCACTCAACATAGTGAAAAGGAAGGAAAAAGGAAACATATAACAAACAAAACGAAGAAAAGACCGAAAAGGACTGACCTCAAGAACACCGACAAGGTCACTCCCAAATAGAATCAAAGGGGAAATTCTAAAAAATCTACCGGAAAAGCTCAAACTGCACCAACCGTAATTCTAGGTAGCAAAGCGTAATTCTAGGTTTCCTTAACATCCTTGCTAGACAAAACCTCGACATTGAAGTTGCTTCTGTGGTAGAATGTTTCGAAATTAGAACCTTCTTTTAAGGTTATTAGCTTGAGTGATTTGAGTTTTATTCTGATATTTCTATTGGTGTTGATTATCAATATTTGAATAGGTGGAAATTTTTTTATTCTTATTATGTAATTTTGAACTTGGAAACAATATATTTGAAATGTTAATTTGTTAGAGAGTATAATATTATTCAGCAAAACTTAGAAAACAATCATTAACTATCTCATGTAAGCTTAAACCATCTATAAAGCAAACAATCAGAATGGCAAGATTTGAGTTTATACATTTTAACCCATACGATAAATTTTCCTTTGTACATTTCAACCCATACTTAGCTTTGCTCTACAATTAGGCAAGGAAACCTTAGGCAGATTAATGCTGTGAAGTTGGTGGAGTGTATGATAGTGCCAAGTATACTGTGCTATGGTAGTGCAGACAACAACGAGCAGAGTTTGGTTCATTGTCTTCCTGACTCATTGAGCTCGAAGAACCTCGTCTGATTTCTCCATTGCAAAAGAGTCCTGCAAGTGGAACCTCAGGAAAGTTTTCATGGAATGGGGAGCTCTTGAGATTAGGGTGATCAGATATTTCTCGGAGATAGCAAGAGAAAATCAAACCTCCAAACACCTCTTTCTCTCCACTACTACTAGGTGCACCATTCCTTAAAGGAAGGCAGCTTTGGCCATTTGATTCTTCCCTCAGAATTGCAAGGTTTTTGTAGGCATTACTGCGTGAAGATGATGCAATATCAGAATCCGAGTGGTAGAATAAAAAGGGATCACAAGGTTGGATGCCGCCAACACCATCGATGATAAAAAAAGTCTCTCCCCCCTCTGTTGAAAATTAAAAGATAACATAATTATGTCCTTCAGTTAGTTTTTCAAGTTTAAAGATATACTAAAATTGTAGATAGACCAAATCTTACCCTGAAACTTCATAAAATGCTAATGATGCTCTTGATATAAAACTGATTATGCACTGTTCCTAATTTAATTTGTTTGATAATCATTAAAAACAAAATTAAATGTTTTATAGTTAGTTTCTTACCAAAAAAAAATGTTTTATAGTTAGATGAATAAACGTTTTGGTTTTATTAAATCTAAAAGATAAAACAAAAATTTTAAAAGTTTTGATATTCTGAAAATTGTTTTGAAATTGTTTAAAAAAATATATATATATATATTTAAAATTTTAAAAAAATATATATATATATATATATATATATATATTAGGTCGGGGTTACTACCGCGAGGCAGCAACCCCGACCTTGCTGCCGCGGGTTGCAGCAGCAGCAATGATTTAATTATTATGAGGGAGAGTCTGAATCAGATTTCATTAGAAAGCAGATTTTATAAGATTTATTATTTCCTAATTGAATAGAGGAAAAATCCAAGAGTGTTGTTCAATAGAATCATCAAAGCTTTTTTCAGATACCAGTTCTTAGTAGTATTATATGTGTTTGGATTCTCTAATAAATGCATTGGTCCCACACTTTAGACCTCATTGCATTGCATGTTAAGTTAATTCTTCAAATTCAACTTTCTTTTCTTTTTTTTACCATTAATTTTTTTCCCTTTAATATTCATTTAATGCCTTTGAATAGCTATGTAACCGTCTTCATTTAAAGACGTTTATTCAGTTATGTCCTCTAGTATTATCATAGTCACCATAAGATATGATGGTGGATCATGGATCACCTCTGTGAGGTATCCAAATCTTTGGGGTATCATCCTTTGTGGATCCTGGTGCATCCGTTTGGCATATCTCTACATTATTACACGTGACTGGTTATGGTGTTGGTGACTCCTCTGTTATTTGTATTAATTACAATGTTACAACTTGAATAACATTTCAGATATTATCACTCTATGTTTTTGCTTTTAAATCATGTATTTGTTGCAAAATTGATTCTTTAAAAAATCAACTCATTCTCAATATTCATATATTATTGTTTGATTATTAATTAATTGATAAAGCAAAAACACGTCCTTTCCTTTTTCTAATCAAGCAACTCGAAACCGCTAAGAAATAGGCCTTGTTCATGTTGTTTAAGAGTAGACCAGAAAATAGAACGATTCTTATATTCTCCTTTTCCATCAAATAATGCATAGTATCATTGCCGAATTGTGTTCTAGATGGCAGTAGACGGAAGCGACAATCATAAAGAGCCTTTGGCCTCGTAAGAAGACTATGGAATATTCTTATTGTATTTTGTCCTACGCATTGGTTACAGAAGCAAAGTGAAAGGCCACCAAGCGAGTCAACATGTACACAACCATGGGTAAGAGTAACTCACGTACTGATTTCCATATATCCTGCAAAAGCAAGAAGGGGGGGGGGGGGGGGGGGGGGAGAGGAGAGACAATCAAGTGCAAACTTAGAGAAAACACAATCAACCAAAACAAGTAAAAATCAAGAGTCAGCAAGTACATCTTATAGAGATGACAATTTGAATATAACACATTCTAAAATGGCCCAAATCAAAATAGTATAAGCAATTGATCAAAATTAATGGTAGATATGATTAAATAACTTGTGAAGCTTGAAATAAAAGGTAATAAGGAAAGGTAATCAATCCGATTCTATTTTTTTCATATTTCAACACATGCTCTTAATTTTGTCTTGTCAACTTTTTTGTTTTTTCATCAATCAATTTCTTCACACCTGCTCATAATTTAGTTTTTTTCATTATTTTTGTTTTCTAATCAATCTATTTGCTTCTAAAATCGAATGAAAGTATGTGTTTGTAATAAAAAAAAACAAAAAATAGAAGGCACAAATTGGGACAAAGGTAATATATAAGATACCTATATTTTTGAAAGATGGTGAAAGGTATCCTTTTTTATTACCTTTTTTCTTCCATTAAGCCCTTTGGACCAGATTTCTTCGTAGTGACCATGGAAATATGAAGGAGGAAGATACAAGCATCGTGGCCAAGCAAGAACAATTATGATCACACTATCATGAGGAATGGGGGAGAGAGTTGTACAAGAGAAAGATTAGGGGATTGGGGATTATGGGTGAGAGGGAGAAGCACGATTTAAAACAACTTTTCATATATATATTTCTCTTATTTTTTAATTTGTAATTAATATAATATAAAAACTTATAAAACAACTTTTATTTATATATACATATAGATCTATTTTATTGTTTTAGTTTTTAATTTTTTTTTATAAAAAATTAGTTATTTTTTAGAAGAGTTGTTAATAAAAACACAAAATATTTTTAGATTTTAATTTTTTTAATAGAATTAAAATATATGTGACAACTTTATACCGAGTGACATTATTTTTAGTTTTAATTACAATTATATAAATCACCATAAATTAAATTTAGTTTCACAAAATTAATAAATTATTTGTGACAATTTATTTTAACTTTAGTATATGAACAATATGCGACTACTATATTTTATAATTTTTAGTGTGTGCACTATTATTTTGAAAATTTAATAGTTCTATATTTCTAAAAAGGAAAAATAAGGATGTGTTACACTCGATTAAGTAAATTTATTTAATGTCATCTTTTATAAATAATTGTAATACTAAAATATATTTTCATATTTTAGAATTATATATCCCAAAACAAATTAGGTGTGATAAAAAAAAGAATTTGTATACCCACATTTGATAAAACTGTATTTTATTGGCAAGATCTGCTCTGAAGGTGTGTAGAAAGTGCGACGACATATCGCATCTAAATAGTGGAGGTACAAGAAAAATAACTAGATTAGTTTTATTATCTAGGGTTAGTTAAAAAAAAACTTACTTTTTGATAAAATTGAAAATTAAGTGCTGAAAAAATAAGTACTGAATTTTAAGTGCTGAATATTATAAGTGCTGAAAATATTGAATGATATAACTTTTATAAAAATATTATAGTAGATAATGTTTAACTTAAAACTTAAAATCGGGGAACAAAAGGAAACCCAACATAAATCTTTGACTACGATTGCAAATGACGAACAAACAAGTTAAAGACTGCGACTGCGACTCTACAATAGGATATGAGATACGAAGGTTATGGATTAGTTTACTGTATTACGGATTTCATTTTCAATTCAATGATAAATAACTTTAGCTGACATTATCCGGCAATGTCAGAATATCCTATATAGCAATGACAATTACTCTGTCTGCTTAGTCCGAAGGCAAGCTAACGAGATGAGATGGCTCACGTTCGCGCAGTCTTCTCGTTTTTCATCTTATCCTGTTTACTTTGATAGTTTAAGAAGTTCTATTTCCTAGTCACATCACCAAAATTGAGGGTGTTATGCAAAAAACTTTTATTTGCTAACGGAGCAGACCACGCTTGATTAATCCAAAGGAGAACATCTTGGTGTCAGCAACCTCATCAGACACGAAGACACCCATCGCCATAAAAGTTCACCCTCAAAATAGCCACACCCAATAACTCGCCTCAACTGTATCGGGTGGGGACTTCAGATGAAGGATCTCGGCCTCGAAGGCCCACAAACAGCACCTAATGGGGAATTAGACCCATTAGCAAAGTCTAACCCTCTCTGCCTGTCTCACACAGCCAAGGTTAACAATCACGCGCTGATCCAAGCCAAAGGCAGTAAAGACGTTATTAGCACTATCTCAAAAGTCAAGCATATAAATAAAAGAATTCTACGGATTCGCTCTTTCTCTCTCTACTGTTATCTTAGTATCACTTAATATATCTCATACATATTAGCATTTATTTAAATTTGAGTTAGATTTTGAATTATGCTAAATTTTATTTTATACAATATGAACTGGATCATTCTTCATTCCTTCCCCGTTGCTAGTTCTCCCTCCAGCCTTTCACTTCATCCTCTTCATCTTCATCTTCATCTGATCTAAGTAATCTTAATGGGACTCATTCCTTTTTGAATCCCGGTTTTCAATATAAATTAAGTTTTTATTTGATTTCTATCTATCTAGGCCTGTATAATTAATGCACCTACTTGTTGGATGGGATTACAGATTTCTCTCGGCCTTCCACTCTATGGTCCAATTTCTGGTGTGAACTATGTACTATCCAGTTATTTTCGCTTTACGCATGCTGAAATTCCTCATTTGGTTTTTCTTTTTCTTTCAATATAGAATTCATGTTGCTTTGTTTTTTTCTTTCAATAAATTTTCAAGTTAATAGAGCGTAATTCTAGGTTTCCTTAACATCCTTGCTAGACAAAACCTCGACATTGAAGTTGCTTTTGTGGTAGAATGTTTCGAAATTAGAACCTTCTTTTGAGGTTGTTAGTTTGAGTGATTTGGGTTTTATTCTGATATTTCTATTGGTGTTAATTATCACTATTTGAATATGGTGGAAGAAATGTTATTCTTATTATGTAATTCTGAACTTGGCAAATCTCATCTAACTTAAACGTCTATAAAGCAAACAATCAAAATGACTTTCCCTTTGTACATTTCAACCCATACTTAGCTTTGCTCCACAATTAGGCAAGGAAACCTTAGCCAGATTAATGCTCTCAAGTTGGTGGAGTATATGACAATGCCAAGTATACTGTGCTATGGTAGTGTAGACAACAACGAGCAGAGTTTGGTTCATCGTCTTCCTGAGTCATTGAGCTCGAAGAACCTCGTTCGATTTCTCCATTGCAAAAGAGTCCTGCAAGTGGAACCTCAGGAAAGTTTTCATGGAATGGGGAGCTCTCGAGATTGGGGTGATCGTATATTTCTCGGAGATAGCAAGAGAAAATCAAACCTCCAAACACCTCTTTCTCTCCACTACTAGGTGCACCATTCCTTAAAGGAAGGCAGCTTTGGCCATTTGATCCTTCAGAATTGCAAGGTTTTTGTAGGCATTACTGCGTGAAGATGATGCAGTATCAGAATCCGAGTGGTAGAATAAAAAGGGATCACCAGGTTGGATGCCGCCAACACCATCGACGATAAAAAAGTCTCTCTCCCCTCTGTTGAAAATCAAAGATAACATAATTATGCCCTTCAATTAGTTTTTCAAGTTTAAAGATACAGTAAAATTGTAGATAGAAAGCTCGTTCCAAATCTTACCCTGAAACTTCATAAAATTCTAATGATGTTCTTGATATAAAACTCCCTGACCCACAAGGGTATATCCTGTGCTGTATGACTCCAATGTACAGATCAGGAGGAAAATCTTCCTCATCAAACTGCAAAGGAAAAGTTATAACATCACCAAAGGCTTCAAATTTACATTCATAAAATGAAAAAGAAAAAGAAAACTTTACCTCACTATTAATATCAGCTAAAAGAGCCTCCCTGTCAAGGATTTCAATCTGCCCCTCCGCTCTAGCGCTAAGCCATGAACAAGTTGTGTCTTTTGGTATTGCACAAACTGCATGGATTTGGGGACCAAATGGCATTATGCCTGTTGACAACGTGACATGAAATTGAGTTTCTCCTATATCTGCTCCTTGCCCCCAAATTTAAAAAAAAGGACCAATTAGTTATGCATGTAGAAAACTCCTCTATAATCTTGGAAAAAAAAGATGAAAAGGAATGCAGAAATGTTTTGTATCTTTTAATAACTTGATGTCAGGAGTGATAATTATAACATGTAATAGGAATACAGAAATGTTTTGTATCTTTGAAAAGGAATACTTAGAAAATAATGTAGTACCCTGAGATTTGTGTATGTCCCTTGCAAACACAAGAGCAACAGCATCAAGGAAGTAACTATCAGCACCGTAATGTCGAGAATGATATGCACTTCTCCAATGGAACCGCCCACTCGCATCACCCACAATGACTGTTTCCTCATCTAATGCACAATCTGCCCATTTCAAATAAGATTTCATGATCAAAACCTTAACATTCTTCTCATCAGCTAGAAAAAGATTGTGTTTTGTAGTACTTACCCATCCTTGCGAGGATTGGTCTCATGTCAACATTTCGATCCTAGACAACCACAAATATCAGATATTAGTAAAAATAATAACAAAAACCTAATCATCATCGATTAATCTACTTACTCCAAACAAAATAATCCCAGCAGGTGATTCAGAATCTGAAAAGGAAGCTGTAACTGAGGTGCCTGATGGTAGAAATAGTTGCTCTCAGTACTTGAAAATCAGAACAAACAAATGCAATTCTATATAACTGCAGATGATACATCATGGAGTTTCCCATTTAGAGCATGCTTTAAGACCGTAAATTTCCTTATGAACAACCAAATAATTACCGTCATTGTTTGTAACAGCGGGATGGCATCAACCTTTAGTCCCGGTACAAATCCAATCACCAGAACCATCCCTCGATCAAGTACACTATCTGCGGCAGAATCAGAATCATCATCGTCGTCATCACATGCTTTCCACCTAACCTGTATGACTTTCCACCTAACCTGTGTTATTTTCAAAGAAGAAATGAAATGGTTTCTCTTTGAGATATATTTAATTTAGTTTTTATTTTCATCCAGATATACTAGCCTCATGGAGTTCATTAGTGTCATCAGGACCGATGATCCCACTGGCTGTGTTAGTAACGAGTGGCACCCTTGACCCTAATTTTGCTGCAAGCTACACAATATCAAATGAAAAAAAGTTAACCAAATTCTTAGATATTGCTGGAAATGAAATCAATGTGTATTACCATTTGGTGAGCCGCTGCCAAGTTGAATTGTTTGCCAATGCAGGCAATGGCGAAATGCGGAATAATGGGCTCAGCAAGAACCTTTTGAAGAACCTCCTCCATTGCATCCTAATAAGAATCACAAAAGAATTAATGGTGAGTCAAACTCTTGCTTCTTCATGTCATTTTGATATTATATGAGTTCTGAAAATGAGGAACTTACAGGGAGAGTAGGCATAAGTGAGAGAGCAGAAGCAAACTTAGGCTTCTTTAGGACTCGACCACAGACCTGGTTCCAACATTTGTTAACACAGGCTGCTGAAGAAAACGCCGTTGCAGGTAACCTGGAGAAAATATTCTCCATGACATCTTCACTCACCTGAGAGAAACCACTTCTCATATTCTCAGGCATCTTTGTTGATTGGCTGTTCTCCATTTACTCTTTATAAGAGAATGAGATACAGGGGGGAGAGCAAAGATATATAATCACAGGTAAAAATGAAATGAGTTGGGGTGGGGTGGTATTTATACAGGTAAAAATGAACATTTATGTCAAGAAAAAGAAGGTTTTTGAGCACAGAATCCTGTTGCATTTAAGAGCATTAAATTGTATTTTGGATTTATTTCCTTTTGTGGTCTGATTTCTGATATTCAGGATTTGATGATATCTGAGAATAGCCAGTTGTTGTTTTTCATTGTTTTACTCTGTAATGTTAATTTAAATTTTGAAAATACATTGAAAGCAGTAATTTATATGTCTAGGTGCATTACCAGGGAGAGTCTGAATCAGATTACAATAGAAAGCAGATTTTATGAGATTTTTATTACTTTCTAAAATAACAAAGTAAAAATCCAAGTGTGTTCAACAAAATCATAAAGCTTTTTTAAATTACCAAAAAATCAAAGCTTTTTTAAGATACCGGTTTTTAGTAGTATTATACGTGTGGATTCTCTCGTAAATGCATGAGTCCCACACTTTAGACCTCATTGCATTACATGTTAAGATTTCATATTTTTTTATTAAAATTGGAGGTTAATATTTATTAGTTCAGGGAAATATTTTGAATTTTTAGTTCAATTATTAATATCTCGGTTTTTTGAATTTGTCCTAAAGAACGTTTAAGAACTCTTATAATCTAAATTGAATGTTAAAGTTAAACAATTGAGATTGATATTGCAATTTACATTTCTAAATGTAAATTATATATATTAGATTTTTCTTAATATATAAGAAATGTAATTGCATTCAAATAAGCGAAGTATAAAAGACAACAAATATATTAGGTCTATTTTTTAAATTTATATTATATAGGGATAAGGTGCAAAAATACCTCTAACGTTTATAGGCATGAGCAATTTTACTTCTAACGTCTAAAATGGTTCAATTTTACTCCTAATGTTGGCGGTCAATAGCAATTTTACTCATAACATTGGAAGTCAGGAGCAATTTTACCCATAACGTTGTCAAGTTAGGTCAATTTTAGAAATAATTTATCAAACTGTCTTCTCGATTCTGAAAATCGTGTCATCTACATTTGACATGTAAGTCATTTTTATCACTCATTAGTGACAGGTCATAAAATTAAAAAATATTAAAAAAAATATACTATCTATTTATAAATTTGGACAAAAAAAATTCAAAATATTTTGCTGAATTAATAAATATTAGCCTCCAATTCTATTATTAACCACAAAAAATATGAAATCTTTTTTTAACGAATTGATTTGCAGTCGGTGTAGAATAAGGAACAAAGTATATATGTTTCACAATAATATCTGAAATTGACCCAACTTGTCAACGTTAGGGATAAAATTGCTCTTGGTTGCCAACGTTGGGGTAAAATTATACAACTTTAGATGTTAAATGTAAAATTGCTCCTGGCCGTAAATATTAGGAGTATTTTTACACCTTATCTCTATTATATATAATCATACAATGTATAAAGACTTAAAGCATTATCAGCTTTCTAATTTATCGAAAACTAGCGTTGAAATCCGTACAATGCACAGAATATATTTGACTATAACTAAATTAGGGAAATATAAATTAACTTGTGAAAGTGATTATATTCGACTATTTATTAATTACCATGCCGAAATAAATAATCAAAACATAATTTTTCGTTTCAAATTTAAATAAATAATTTGAACCCTCGTAGAGTCAAAACAATTATAGAAATAAAAGCTTTATGGTCAACATTAACCAATAATTATTTTAGGTTGATTAAATATTTTGTTTTTCCATAATTCACATCAACTTAGAATATGGTGCTAGTATATTATATACTTATATGGTTTGATAAAATAAAACAATAAATCCTATTAGTCAGTTCACGAAGGGTTAGATCAATCATATTGATTGATTAATGAAAAGGTACATCGAATCCTATTGGTTCATTAATAAAAATGTACCTTATGGATGAAAATACTGTTGGAAAAATTTGAATAAAATTGTATTTGTTAATTTTAATACCAACAAACACCTCCTTACATGAACAGTCATGTCCTTCGTGAACAGTCGTGTTTGTACGTAAACAGCCGTGTCTGTCCTTGTACAGTCGTGTTTGTTCGTGAAATGACATATCCTTTCGAGCTCTATTTATATAGAATGGATTGTCAAAATTCACAAGTGGCTAAAAGTTGTTGAAACTACTCTCTGTCTATTCATATTGTTCTTGTTTTCCTACTCCGGTGATAACTAGGCTACACACGGTTTGAGTTCGCTTGCGTAATCTGTTGTATCCTGGGAGACGATCGTCAATAGCGACGACATCTGTCTTAAGGAAACTGCTAATAGAACTCAAAAGATATGTCTTTTCACGAACGAAGACGACTGTACACGGACAGACACGACTTTTACGTATAAACACGACTGTTCACGACGGACATGACTATTCATAAAAGGACGTATTTGTTGGTATATAAATTAATGTATAATTTTATTCAAATTTTTCCAACAAAGACACCTTGATGGAAGGTATATTTACAGAACACAAATCAGAATTGGTCCTCTCTCTAACCTATGTGAAAAAAATCATTTTCTCTCCATCTAGAAAATCTGTAAAGTCTAAAGGGTTAAAGTGAGAGAAACACAATTCTCGTGATTCTCGAAGAACTCGATTATAATCGTCATGGATCCAAGTACGCTCTTCTGAATGTTATTAAGTATTTGTGAAAATCATTATTCAAACATCTGAATAATTATGTTTATCTAATATTATGATGAAATCTTAAGATTTCTAACATGTGGTATCAGAGCCTAGTTATGATCGAGTGATTTTCCAATAATGTTTTGTTTATGTTTTGTTTTTATCCGCTGCGTAATATGAATTCTCATGTTGTGTCCAAGTTTATCACTGTCCACTAAATTTATGTATTTGTTCATCATTCAACGAAGATAGCGGTCTGTTGTTTTATATATAACATATATAAACGTTGTCATTCCATATAAGTTAAAGTAATTGTTTCTTTTTAAACAGATTATTAAATATTTAACTCATGGCACAAAAAAGTTTGCACACAAATGATGAATCTTATTTATTATTTATACATATTAAGGATTATTGTTATTATTACTGCACATTAAATGGCTAATTGTGAGTATAATTATTTTTTCAACATTACTGACAAAAGTCAATTTATATATATATATAGTAATGGTTTTATCACTAAAGTGATGGCTAAATATTGAGGTGTTATGCATATTTAATTGTATATTATGTATAATTTGTTAGACACAAATTAGAAAGATTTCATAGGTATCATACCAAAATAATTCAATTACTCGTGTGTACAAGATGCTTATAACTGAGAAGATATAAAAATATTTTATCATGAGTATATTGAAGTTCATTGTTATAAAATATTATGGATTGTGTAAAGGTTGATTGGTTATTTTATAATTTATGGACATTATGTGGTAAATTGATAGACTTGGTTAGACTTTTTTTTTGACAAGAAAAAAAAAACATGTTTAATATATCCAAAGATAACAAATATATCTAATTAGAGTATATTAATTACAAATTACGTGTATTTAATTAAGCATCAATTATGTTTTGTCTTATTGTTGTACATTGATATTTTACCCAAAGGAGAATTTCAATGTACATATAATTATCATTTGATATTCTAAATCTTTATTATTGAAATTAAATTTTACTCAAGCCATTAATGGATGAGTGTATTTATATATTTGCAAGCATCTATTCTTGTTTCTTTTCATTCGCAAGCAACGTCTATAACTAAATTCAATGGGCTTAATTTCACTGAATGGTGTGAACAAATCCAGTTTCACCTTGGTATTTTAGTTCTTGATTTGGCACTATTAATTGATGCACCTGATGCACTTATCGATACTAGTAGTGTCGAATAGAGATCTCCTTATAAAGCATGGGAAAAATCTAATAGACTAAGCTTAATGTTTATGCGAATGGCAGTAGCACACAACATCAAGTCCACAATAAATAAAACTGAAAGTGCTAAGGAATTTATGAAATTTGTGGAAGAATGTTCCTAGTCCAAGTATGTTGATAAGTCTCTTGCCGGGACGTTAATGGGTACTTTAACCACAATTAAGTTTGATGGTTCTCGTACCATGCATCAACATATTATTGAAATGTCTAATATTGCTACAAGACTAAAGTCTATGGGAATGGAAGTGAATGAAAATTTCCTAGTAACGTTTCTTCTTAATTCCTTACATCCCGAGTATGGTTCATTTCATATGAAATATATGGTTCAACCAGAAGGATCTGTGGTTGAAGGAAAGGAAAATATGGTATGTAAACTTAAAAAGTCAATATATGGACTAAAACAAGCTTCCCGACAATGGTATCTTATGTTCAATGATACCATCACATCTTTTGGATTTAAGGAAAATATTGTTGATCGATGTATATATCTGAAGATCAGTGGGAGTAAGTTTATATTTCTAGTTCTGTATGTTGATGATATCTTACTTGCAACTAACGATCTTGGTTTATTACGCCAAACCAAAAAAAAATTCTCTCTAAAAGCTTTGAACTGAAAGATATGGGTGAGGCATCCTATGTGATTGAAATAGAAATATTTCGTGATAGATCACAAAGATTATTGGGATTATCTCAGAAAGCATATATTAAAAGGCTTCTTCGTGGCATGCTTTGAGGCCACGATTCATGGATTATGGTTGCAGAACTTTATTTCGGGACTTGGAATTGTCGATAGTATTGCCAAGCCGCTGAAAATTTATTGTGATAATTCTGTAGAAGTCTTCTTTTTTTAAAAAAACGACAAGTATTCTTAAGGTGTTAAGCATATGGAAATCAAATACCTTGTTGTTAAAGAAGAAGTTCAGAAACAAAGAGTGTCAATCTAACATATTAGCACAAATGTTATGGTTGTGAATCCCTTGACAAAAGGATTATCCCCTAAGGTATTTAGTGAACATGTTGAAAGAATGGGGTTTATCAGATATCACTAATGATGTTATAATTATATCTTATGTTATAATGTATTTGACACTCTAGGCTCATTTACTTACTGTTTCTGATATAAATTTTTATGAATCATGTTTCTTATGAATAGTATATATACATGAATGCATTATGAGAATTAAACAGGATATAGTCTCTAACAAAGACATTATTGTTGGACCATCATGAAAAACCTTATTATAGTTCATTTTAAGTATAAGATTTATATTGTGATACATGGAAGGGACTATGTCGATAAACTGAAATAGAACCGATATGATCCTTATTATTCTTATTGCTTAGTAATGACTTTATGTTGTGACCAGTAAGATAATGGATTTATTTTAATGCGCGCCTTATGTTTGTTATTAAACCGTATATATAATTTCACATGGACCAAGTGGGAGAATGTTGGATTTTCCATAATTCTCATCAACTTAGAATACGGTCCTAGTATATTATATACTTATATGGTTTGATAAAATAAAACAATAAATCATATTGGTCAGTTCACGAAGGGTACGATCAATCATATTGATTGATTAATGAAAAGGTACGTTGAATCCTATTGGTTCATTAATGAAAATATACCTTATGGATGAAAAGACACCTTGATGGAAGGTATATTTACAGAACACAAATCAAAATTGGTCTTCTCTCTAACCTATGTAAAAAGTCATTTTCTCTCCATCTAGAAAATTTGTAAAGTCTAAAGGGTTAAAGTGAGAGAAACACAATTCTCGCGATTCCCGAATCATCCTATTCAAACATCTGGGCAACTATGTTTATCTAATATTATGATGAAACCTTAAGATTTCTAACAAAGGAATTATAATTAATGTGAGAATTCTAATTCAAGCCATCTCTTACTTATAGATTTTTATTCGGGATAAGTTACCAAAATAGGTTTATAGTTTTTGGAGAAGTATTAATTCAGGCTCCATGTGTAAAATAACATCAATATGAGTTTAATGTTTAAAAAATGATATCAATATAAGCCTCGATAACGAAATGTGACACGTTATTCATATTACTCCGTTAAGTTTTGTCAATTGTATGTGGAGAGAAAAATTAGAACTTAACAAAGTAATATGAATTAGGGGAGCACACAAAAATCCGCAAAACTGAAACCAAACCGAAAACAAGGTTAACCGAAACTGGTGGACTAGTTTACGATTTTTAATTTTAAAAATAGTGGTTAATGGTTATAGTTACGGTTTTCATATTCTAAAAACAGCGGTTAACCGAAATCGACCGAATTCAATTAAATATATAAAAATATATTTATTTATAACTATATTTATACATATTTATATATTATCGCACTTAAAATAAATACATATTTATTAAATTTTTGCTATTGATCCAAGACTCAACGATGGAATATTTCAACTCAAATGTCGTCGTACTATCAAATTTGTCACAAAGTAGATAATAAGTGAAATTAATATATGTTCTCCGTGAAGGTAACCGTGCCGCGGACTGGATGGTGAATTACGCAGGAAGTTTACCCCTGGGTCTTCACGAGTGTGAGTTGCCCCCTGCAGGCATCCTGGATATCTTATTTTCTGATATTTTTGGTACTTGTCTTCCTAGGATGACTAGTATCACTTAGCTTATTTTTTGTTGTGCTCTGGGGTTTCGTCCCCTCCATTAAGATAAAAAAAAATATCTGGATAATGCTTAGTTGGTAAAGCACGGAGGATAAGAATTCTGGTCCAAAAAACATTGTAATTTGATGCCTTAAAGAGTTGCTTTAAGGGGAAAATGCAGTATCCAATCCATAGTCTACATGTACATAATGAACGCACATCTCCCTATTCAACTCGTCATTGACCCGCTATTCCACTCACAATAAAAATTATAACTTTTTTATTATTTTTATTTTTATTTACTAATGGTTAGAAACCGAAATAAAAGGTTAACCGACCAAAATAATTGGTTAGTCGATTAGTGGTTAACCGAATTTAGTGGACTAGTGTATGTTTAGTGTTTTCAAAAAACCAATAAAATGGTTAACCGATCGAATTAACCTTAATGGACTGGTTAACCGACCACGTGCACTCCTAATATGAATGATGTGTTACGGTCCGTTATCGATGCTTTAATTGGTACGTTTTTTAAAATGTTAAACTTTTATTGATGCTATTTTATATTTTATATGTAAAGACTAAACTTCAAAACCATAAACCTATTTTTGTTACCTTATCCTTTTTATTCTGAGCATTTCATATGCAATTAGTTTTGGATGTTTGTCCTTCATGCACGTGTTAGTCCTTTAAATGTAATTAGCTGTCAGAATTGATCAGATATTTTGTCCTATCGTGTGTGAATGTTTTAACTGTAATTCTTCTTTTCATCAATTGTCCTTATTATAAGTGGAAAATTTTCGCTTTCCATTAAACTCGAACATTAAATATAAGGCCTAATATATTACTAGATCCTTGAATTTGTTCACAATAGTAGATTGGCTCTCTAAACTTTGTAAGTGTCTCACCAGCTCCTTGAAGTTGATTATTCCATATCATCAAATTCCTAAACTTTTTCACAAAAGTAGATTAACTTCCTGAATTTATAAGTGTCTCATCAACTCCTTAAACTTGCTTATTCGGTAACAACTAAATACAAAAACCATAATGCTAACTCTTAATCTTCATCCATTCGATCTCTCAAACCTGGAACACTAACTCTTATAATAGGTTGAAAGGTATGAGCAGTGAAAAAATTACCTCTCAAATAGATGAAGATGTAGTTTTAGAACAGGGCTAGTCTGATAATTTATGGAGGCGAAATAATAAATAAAGGTCCCTTTAATAAAAATATTTTAAGTAAAAAAGTTTAAAATATATTTCAATATATGATAAACAAAAAAAATATTTCAATAATAATTATATAATACGTACTATTACGTTCACTAAATACAATTGTTTATCCAAAATCAAAAGGATGTTTCATAATTTCTTTAAATTATGGATTAAACCCCTATTTGGCTAATGTGGTATTCAAAATTTTGTCATTTGGCTAATGTGAAATTTAATTAAAATTTTGGATAAAAAACTAACGATATGTTAAATTTTTGCCATTTTTTTTCTATATAAACTTAATACATGAAAAAAAAATTAAATCAATTGCCACGTGTATATATCACGTGTCAAAAATTGTGTCGTGTGGTAAAAAAAATTTAACAAATCGATTGTTTTTCCATCCAAAATAGGTTAAGTGTCACTTATGGAAATACTTCAGGAGTAAATGTTACCAAATTATATGACAAAATTTTGGATACAACAGAGGCCAAATATATGTTTAGTTCTTAAATTAACTCTCAATCTATATTCAAAAAATCTATTGAACCTCTTTTAAGTATAAAATATTAATTATTTGGATTCTTTAAAACCTAATCTTAATAAATATATTTAGATCATTAGTTTATAAACCTCAATCCTTAAAATATATTAAAAATAATAACTTTATTAGTTTGACATAATTATTGGTGGGTCTAGTCAAACCGGAACGGGGTATCAGACAAGGAGATCCCCTATCACCGTACCTTTTCTTACTCTATGTGGAGGGCTTATCAGCTATACTTTTTGACGTAGAGAGGCGGGGTCTAGTGCATGATTTCAGATTCGGTAGAGGGGCGCCCTCTATCTCTCACCTCCTATTTGCCGATGACGCATTTCTGTTTTTCAGGGCTGATATTCAAGAAAGCTGTGAACTAAAGCAACTTATCCTTACTTATGAGAAAGCTTCGGGTCAGGCTATCAATTTTGACAAATCTGGACTTCTATGCAGCAACAATGTAGCTCCGGAATTGTCAACGGCAATATCGAGCATTTTGGGGGTGTCAAATTCCATAATCACGGGTAAATATATGGGTTTACCCTCTTTGGTAGGCAGGAAAAAAAGACGATTTTCTCTCAGTTTAAAGATTGATTGTGGCAAAAATTACAGAAATGGAGAGGTAGAACTTTATCTAAAGCAGGAAAAACTACTCTAATACGCTCAGCAGGTCAGGCTATCCCTATATATTTCATGAGTGTATTTCTATTGAATGT
The DNA here is from genome assembly GCF_963576675.1 of Euphorbia lathyris. Lineage (NCBI taxonomy): Eukaryota > Viridiplantae > Streptophyta > Magnoliopsida > Malpighiales > Euphorbiaceae > Euphorbia > Euphorbia lathyris. Next base: position 39,858,279 of record NC_088910.1, read on the forward strand.
TTCTACCATTGATGAATTACAGAGAATGTTAAATTCCTTCTAGTGGGGTAATAAAGGCCTAGGTACACGAAGCTTGAATTGGCTGTCATGGGATAGGCTATGCATCCCCACCCGTTTTGGTGGTCTCAATTTCTAGAATTTCAATGCATTTAACCTGGCCATGTTGGGAAAACAAGGTTGGTGACTCCTCTCGGAGCCCAACTCTCTTACCAGTAGAATCTTCAAAGTTAAATATTATCCTAAAAGGGATTTCTTGAAGGCACGTCTGGGCCATTCACCTAGTTACATATGGAGGAGTATTTGGTGTTCCCAGTTAGTGTTGCAGAATGGCATCCGGTGGAAGATTGGAGATGGTAAATCCATCAATGCATGGAATGATCCATGGCTTCGTGAAGATAACAATCTACGGTTATCCACCCCTATGATTTCTGAACTCGAAGGTTTAAAGGTTTGTGATTTATTTATCCCAAATTCAGTTGAATGGGATTTTGAGCTGCTGGATGAATTGTTTACACCTCGAGATATTACGGCTATTGGAAGGATTGTGGTTCCCCCGTTTGTTGGTTCAGATAAGCTTCTATGGAATATGGAAAATAGAGGAATTTATCCAGTTAAGTAGGCTTACCGGCTGGCTGCTTTGTTGGAGACCTCATCGAATCAGTTCCTTCCGGGAGATTGGAACATGATCTGGCAACTGCGATTTCCCTGGAAAGTCTGGTTTTTTAGGTGGAGTTTGTTTCATAATTTACTCCCTACGAAAGATAACCTAGCTCAAAGAGGAATGGAGTTACAGAATGTATGTGTTCATTGTGGCGTTGAGAACGAACAGCTGCACCACATCTTTATTTCATGTCCGCAGGCGCTGAATTTATGGAAGGAATGTGGCCTAGAACACGTTATGCAGAATGCTGCAAATTTACATGCTGATTTTGGTTTGAGTTTCTTGAATATGTTGGCAGGTACCCCGAAATCGCAGACGGCCCTTATCGATGTCTTGTCTTGGAGCCTGTGGAAGTCCAAAAATGACAAGCTTTGGGCTAACATCCCCACCGCAATGATGGATATTATCTTTAGAGCTCGAACGGTTCTGTTCGATTGGAATCAAGCGCAGTTACTCAAGAAACATGCGAGATCAGCAAGCTCAAACACGAATCCCCGGTGTCAACGATGGCACCCGCCTCCGTGTGATTACCTGGCCTGTGATATCGATGCAGCTATCTTCTCACCGGAAGGCTCTACTAGTACTGGTGCGGCTTTGCAGAATCATAATAGTGTCTTCGTTGCTGGAAGAACGGAAACTATTCATGGCACAATCACAGTCGCAGAAAGTGAAGGCCTGGCGCTTCTAAAATCAATGGAGTGGATGATAAATAGAGGGAACAATAGAGTCTCATTCAGAACCGATGCAAAAACAGTAGCCGACAGTATCAACTACGGAATGGAAGACATTACAGAATTTGGAGATATTAGAAATCTCATTCCATCCTTGCCCAACATGACTGTTACTCAGTCAAGTTCATCCCGAGACAAGCCAACAAGCTAACTCACACCTTCGCTCGTCACTCCCGCTTAGGGACTTGTCCTCATTTTTACAATAGCATACCGAGTTTTGCAAATAATATAATCTTAACTTATTGCCCGATTGAGGCTCATTAATGCAATTCCATTTCAAAAAAATAGTGAATTTTTATTTAAATTTTTCTATTTTTAATATTTGTATAAATGTGTTTTTTGAAAAAAAAAATTGCTCTCAAGGAGAATCGAACACAAGACCTATTTAAATTTTCCTATTTTTATTATTCGTATAAATGTTTTTTTTAAAAAAATTTTGCTTCTTTCCTATTTTTAATATTTGCATAATTTTTTTTACCTCTACAAAGAATGGAACATAGGATCATTCAGCAAAAATGGTATGCTCTAACCACTGGGACACTTCTTTAATTTTAGCATCAATTGTTTTTTGCAACATATTATATGTATATCTAATATTAAATTTGGGCTCCTTTGGGCCCTAGGCCAGGGCTAGCCCTGTTTTAGAATTTATGTTTAGTAGGTTTTTATTTTTAGTTGTTACGGAATAAGCAAGATTAGAGAGTTGGTGAGACACTTATAAAGTTCAAGAAGTTAATATACTTTTATGGACAAGTTCAGAGAGTTGGTGATACGGAATAATCAAGTTCAATGAGCTGGTGAGACACTTGCAAAGTTTAAAGAGCCAATCTACTATTATGGACAAATTCAGGGAGTTGGTGATGTATTAGGCTTAAATATAACAAAACCAATTATGGTTTGAAAGATTTAGAGATTTAAAGAGTAGAGATTTAGAAAAGAAATATTAATTCTTACCAAAAAAAAGAAAAGAAATATTAATGATAAATTAATTATTTTAATAGTTTAATTAATATTGTATTAGTCTTGATAAAAAAAGCTAACGAAAAAGAAAATAAATTAGAGTAAAAACCAACACATTTTGTATAGATCATGAGGCTAATAGTGTTGTAGGCTAATATATATAATAACAACCAAATGAATATCCCCTAAATATGCGCTGGGAGCTCAAGGTCAACTCACGGAGATCCAAATAGGTGACTCTCAAAGGAACAAAAGTACTCATTTCGCAACAGGCCAATGGCCTTATATAAGTGTAAAGAGTTTGCTTCTGATGGCAACGAAGATACTAGATCGTTTGAGATAAAAATCAAGGATTAGTGTGAACGCAATAATGGAGGAATTTTATGCGTGAATGTTTCTTATTGGAGGAGCGTGTTGTTCCCATGGAAGCACGACACCCCAAAAGTTCTAATAGAAAAATATAATAGAAAGACGTAACAACTGTGGATACCCATTTTGTGTGAGGTTTTTTTTCAATAATATATTATTTTATCTCAGGGATAATTTATTAAGAAAATTATGCTTTTAGAATCGATTTATCGTATTTTGATGAATATCTATATGAAATGTCATATTATATTCAAAATATAATTCATCAAAATTAAAAGTATAATTTTAACTTATTATGAATGTTTACTCATAATATATTTCTAGAGATAAAATTTAGTTCGTTTAAATTCGAATTATAGTTTATTAATCGAGTTCAAATTTTATTCAAAAAAAAGAATTAATATCTCAGTTTTTTGAATTTGTCCTAAATTACGTGTAAGAATTGTTAAAATCTAAATTGTAAATTATAATATTGAATATTAAAGTTAAGGTAGGGGCTATGCTTACTTTATTTGTTTTCACCAGTGGATGATGAAGTGTCAAATTAATTCAATGGTGAAAATAAACAAAGTAATAGTTACTTTGTCAAAAACAAACTAATCATAGAATGTACCGTTAGTTAAGGTTAAACATTAATTTTGATCAAGATTGATATTGCAGTTTACTGGTTACATTTAGAATATAACATTTTTGAAGGCTTCAATGGAGAAGCCTAATGGATTTTTTAACCTCTAAGGAAATGGTAATGAATCTGGATCTAATGGATTTGTGATATTCAGGATTTGATGATATCTGGGAATAGCCAGGTGTTGTTTTGCATTGTTTTACTGTGTAATGTTAATTTAAATTTTGAAAATACATTGAAAGCAGTAATTTATATGTATAGGTGCATTATGAGGGAGAGTCTGAATGGGATTTCATTACAAAGAAGATTTTATAAGATTTTTATTATTTCCTAAAAGAACAGATGAAAAATCAAAGTGTGTTGAATAAAAGAATCATCAAAGCTTTTTTCAGATACTAGTTTTTAGTAGTATTATCTGTGTGGATTCTCTCATAAATGCATGGGTCCCACACTTTATACCTCATTGCATTGCATATTAAGTTAATTCTTTTCTTTTTTTTCTTTTTTTTTAATTTTAATATTAATCTTTTTTTAGACAAGTAAATTGAATCACAAATTTATTTGACTATTCAAATTTTCATTCTTAGATTTTTCTTAATATATAAGAAATGGGTAAATTGCACCCATGGCCACTCAACTTTATCCATTTTAACATTGTAGCCACTGAACTTTAATTCTTAACGGTATGACTACTGAACTTTACACTTTTTTAACATGCGGCCACTCAATTTTTCTTATTATTCTACGTATGAAAATAAAAAATTAATACATTACTTATAATGTATAAAAGAACTATTACATGGACACTCCTATTCTATTACAATAAAGAAGAATGAAGACATAGGAGATTTCCTACAGTCCAATTGAAGAAACGACATGCAAGGATTAAAGACAAAAAATAAAAGTCTCAATAAAGAGAAAATACTCAATATAAGAGTCTTGCAAAGGAAATACATTTGTTAAAGTAAAAGCCTTTTATCATAAAGCATGTGAATAAGACACAAACAAGTCTTATTTATTAAAAAAGAGTTTTATTGTAAAAGAGTTCTTGAAGCAAAACCCTTATCATGTGGCTTATTTAAATTGGCTTCTATTCACCATAAGACAAAATAACAGATATTTTACAATAGTCACGTTACAACAGATATATTTTTTTCAACTATAAAGTATAACATTTATGTTTTTCTTTTTCGATGATGCTAGTTAAAGTATAACCATATGAATAATATACGACTATATATTTTTATAATTTTTAGTGTGTGCACTATTATTTTGAAAATTTAATAATTCTAGATTTCTAGAAAGGAAAAACAACAATGTGTTACGCTTGATTTTGTTTAATGGAATTTGTACTATTGTGTTATTTTTATTTTAAATTTATTTAATGTCATCTTATTATAAGTAATTGTAATACTAAAATATATTTTCATATTTTAGAATTATATATCCCAAAACAAATTAGGAGAAGTGTGTTAAAATAAATTTGTATACCACATTTGATAATATTGTATTTTATTGGCAAGCTCGGCTCTGAAGGTATATAGAAAGTGCGACGACATATCACATCTAAATAGTGGAGGTACAAGAAAAATAAATAGATTAGTTTTATTATCTAGGATTAGTTAAAAAAAACTTATGTGATTTCACATTTGTGCATATTGATTCTTATGGTAGTTTTCGAAGCAAAAACATCTATATAATTTGCTCTATTAGCAAATAAATGTTTTTTTTCTAACACCATTCATTTTGATGACATGACAAGACGCAATTATGTTCAAAAAAAAAATTCAACCATTTTTTTACTTTTCAAAGGTTAAAATTAATTTTTTAAATAATTTTATCTCTCTTATTCTTATGGTATTTTTCGAAGCAAAAACATCTATATAATTTGTTCCATTAGAAAATAAATAACTTTTTTCTAACACCATTCGTTTTGATGACGTGGCAAGACGCAATTATGTCACGTCCGTGTCCAAATTTCTAGAATTTATATCTAGATATTAATATATATTATATTTATGGGGTATGTGATTTTTATGTGGTATTATAGGAAAAATTTGGAGTTAATTCGATGGGTTTAGGTGTAAATTAAAAGTTTCGGGTAATTCTTAAAAGATTATATAAAGATGGAGGACCAAAAGAGATATTTGCCAAATTTGATATATGTATCCAAATGTTCCAGAGGATACGACGACCACCATTATCTTTTCTTTTTCCTTTTCTTCTTCTTCTGCAAATTCACCGTTCTTCGACCGTTTCTCCACCGTTTCTTTGATTTACGGAGATTCGACCGTCCAAATCACTTGAAACTTAAACTATAGCATCCTTAGGCATAGATCTAAATCCTAATCGAAGAGTTTCTGAATTTCGGAAGTGTTTGGAGGGGAAACGTCTTAGACTGATTTAGCGGAGAATTGAACGGGTGTATTTTCTTCAATTCATAGCTAAGGTAAGTAACTATCAACTATATTTTGAGTTTTATGTATATAGATATATATATAATCAAAGAATTTCCAGAAATTGATATTTTAGGGTTATGCCGGAATTTTGTAAAATTGAGGTTTTTCACAATCTTACTTTTTATTGTGAAATTATAGTTCAAATGAACTATTGACTATGTTTATATATGAATTACAGATTTTACTTGGTTATGTCGATCTGAGGTTTTCTTTGATTGATTAACTTTGGAATTTTATGTGATTAAGGATTGATATTTTGGAGAATTGAACACTTGTGAGCTTGATTATGATCAAGTTAAGTATAAGTGAAGTATATACATATACAACAAAGTATTTCTGAAAGTATCACCGTGGAAGGGTTTACTTCGATTTGGCAAGAAAGGGAAGTTGAGTCCTAGATTCATTGGTCCATATGAAGTTGTGGAAAGAGTTGGACCAGTTGCATATCGATTACAATTACCTTGGAATCTCTCTAATATACATGATGTATTCCATGTTTCAATGCTACGGAGGTATAGGAGTGATCCGAATCACATCATTCAAGAGCAGCCAATTGAATTGTTTGAAGACTTGTCCTATAAAGAGGAACCAGTAGCTATCCTAGCTAGAGAACAGAAAGTCCTCAGGAACAAAACCATATCACTTGTTAAAGTCATGTGGCACAGACACTCTCGTGAGGAAGCAACCTGGGAAAGAGAGGAGAATATGAGACAACAATATCCCCATTTATTCACCTAGACGGGTAAGTACAATTTCGTGGATGAAATTTCTTAAGGTGGAGAGGATTGTCACGTCCGTGTCCAAATTTCTAGAATTTATATCTAGATATTAATATATATTATAATTATGGGGTATGTGATTTTTATGTGGTATTATAGGAAAAATTTGGAGTTAATTCGATGGGTTTAGGTGTAAATTAAAAGTTTCGGGTAATTCTTAAAAGATTATATAAAGATGGAGGACCAAAAGAGATATTTGCCAAATTTGATATATGTATCCAAATGTTCCAGAGGATACGACGACCACCATTATCTTTTCTTTTTCCTTTTCTTCTTCTTCTGCAAATTCACCGTTCTTCGACCGTTTCTCCACCGTTTCTTTGATTTACGGAGATTCGACCGTCCAAATCACTTGAAACTTAAACTATAGCATCCTTAGGCATAGATCTAAATCCTAATCGAAGAGTTTCTGAATTTCGGAAGTGTTTGGAGGGGAAACGTCTTAGACTGATTTAGCGGAGAATTGAACGGGTGTATTTTCTTCAATTCATAGCTAAGGTAAGTAACTATCAACTATATTTTGAGTTTTATGTATATAGATATATATATATATATATATATATATATATATATAATCAAAGAATTTCCAGAAATTGATATTTTAGGGTTATGCCGGAATTTTGTAAAATTGAGGTTTTTCACAATCTTACTTTTTATTGTGAAATTATAGTTCAAATGAACTATTGACTATGTTTATATATGAATTACAGATTTTACTTGGTTATGTCGATCTGAGGTTTTCGTTGATTGATTAACTTTGGAATTTTATGTGATTAAGGATTGATATTTTGGAGAATTGAACACTTGTGAGCTTGATTATGATCAAGTGAAGTATAAGTGAAGTATATACATATACACATATATGTTTTTGGTTTCAATCTATATATATATATGGAATTAAATGTTTGGTATCCATTGAGAGTAGTCCGGTATGGTGGATTTAATTTTCAAAGACCATATTTAGTGAGAAATATGGTCTGTGTACACTGTCTGAAGACCTATTGGGTATGGCAGAGAAGTGTTGGGTAAGACCATATGGGATAGGCAATGTTAAGAGACGTCTCGTATATGTTGTGAATTGTGATTTGAATTATAAGGGGATGAACTCAAGAATGGATACAAGATTATATATTTTTGGTTTTTGGTTTAATACTTTGATCCTATTACGAACTTTAGTTTTGAGTATATTTTACAAGGTTTTGATTAAAGCCTTTATAAATGTATATATATGTAGTTATATTAAGTAAAGTTGATTTTTATAGCTGATAGTTTCTTATTGAGATTTTTATCTCATGTTTTCCAAATGTTTTTATTGTTTTGTTTTAGGCGAGGAAGTGCAAGGTACCGAGAGGGGTACTCGATCCTAGGGCGAGGTTCGGTTACAGCTACGAGGTGCAAGTCGTCTCTAGGGTATTGCATCCATTTTGTTCATGTACATATATGTGGATAGTATACGGACACTTGTATAACTTGTTTTTGGCAGTGTCCTTTTGTTTGGTTTGTATTATCTACTGGTATATCTATAATTAGCTGGAGTTGAGAACTTATGGAATAGTGTGATATCGGTTATGATTAAGTCATAACTTTGAGCTAGTGATATAGAGAATGGTCTATATAGGTGCTGCTGGAAGATCAGATTCATACCTGAATCTTGTGATGCATTTTTCGACCAGATATAGGCCGAATCTGTCATGGAGTCCTAAATGAAAGTTCTTTATTTTTATCTTATGTTTCCAGGGGTTTTTGAATCGCCTTAATCGGACTCCGTATGAAAAAGTTAAGCTGGAAACGATATATGTTATTCATTTTAGCTTTAAACCAGAATTTGGTTTTTGATTTGATTTTTCTCCTTAATTGAGAGATATTGCTACTGGTTTATATAATAAGTCAGTGGTAATGTCTCACCGTCTTATCTGATCTTATTTTGGGTCGGGTTTGACAAATTATGTTAAAAAAATTCAACCATGTTTTTTACTTTTCAAAGATTAAAATTAATTTTTTAAATAATTTTATGTCTCTTATTCTTTTTCTTGTTCTTCTTCTTCAATTACAAAATTTCCAAAAATTAAATCCATAATCGAGTAAATTAATCTCTAATATAAGTAAGTCTTATAAAGGAAAACAAAATTTTGCAGCCAAACTGTAAAATGCTAGATGACCCATCATGAACTTGAACATACTTCTTTGATAAAGAAAGCATCATCGTTATAAACAAAACTCCCGAGTTATGTCATATTCTCAGATGAGCCACAAAAATAATGTAAATCAAACAATGATTATCTCAACTCACAACAACAATAATTTTACAGGTGAGAAGAAGCGCTCATCTCAACTCTCTTTTTAAATAAAAAAATAGCAAAACAAGTTGTTTCACTTATTCAAAATCTAAACTCCACTACTTTCCATCATGTTGCACTGGACAGAGACGAAATAGAAATCAGGGAACAAAAGGAACCCATCATAAATCTTTGACTGCGATTGCGAATAACGAACTAACAAGTTAAAGATTGTGACTATGTCTCTACAATAGGATATGAGATACGAAGGTTATGGATTAGTTCACTGTATTACGGATTTCAATTTCAATTCAATGATAAATTTTAGGTAAGTAATTTATTGGATTAGGGATTTTATTTTCAGATTTTTGGAAATTTCGTAATTGAAGGAAGAAGAAAAAGAATAAGAATGGGGAGACAAGGCGAGAGAAAAAAGAGAAAAATATTTAAAAATTTAACTTTAGCTTTTGAAAAGTAAAAAATGATGAAAAAATATTTTGGACAAAATTATCCCTATTCACATCATCAAAATTGAGGGTGTTGTGCAAAAATCTTTTATTTGGTAATGGAGCAGACCACGCTTGATTAATCTAAAGGAAAACATTTGGCAGTTAACATTGCATTGCATGTTAAGTTAATTCTTCAAATTCAACTTTCTTTTCTTTTTTTCTTTTTTCTTTTTATTTTAACATTAATTATTATTTTTTTGACAAATAAATTAAGTTTTCAGGATGGCAGCGAAATCACAAATTTATTTGACTATTCAAATTTTCATTCTTAGAATTTTCTTAATATATAAGAAATTTAATTGCATTCAAATAACCAAGTATAAGAGACAACAAATAAATTAAGTGTATAACTTGCATAATAGAAAGACGTAACATATAGATACATGTGACGCACCGATACTTCTAAGAGGTCAACGTACGCATACCCGATATTCCGAGGACGGGGATATGATGGGGATACAACGGGATACGGCTACGAAGTATCCCATTTTTCTTTTTTTTAATTAGGGAATATTTCGGTGATACTTTTCATAATTAATTAGTTAAATTATAGGGTTTTAAAAATATAAGAATTATATAACAAATGAAATAAAGTAATATCATCCTACCACCCATTAACAAATTAAAAAACTTTAAAAAGATAAGGACAATATAAGTTATTAGTAAATATTATAGATGTTATTTGTGGATTTAGGGGGGTAGGGTTTGATTTTATTCATTTTTCTCTTTAATTAAAAACAAATAAAATCTTTCCTAATATCTTTTGATTTATTTTGATTTTAATTCTAAGTTAAATCAAGACTAAACTATATTCTTATATAAATAATATCTTATAAGATATTTAAAACCATAGTGTCGAAATCCTCAATGATGGACTTGAATTTGTGCTAGAATTTAATCCAATTAAAATCAACTTTTTAACGTGAGCCTATCAACACCAATTAATTTGGAATACACATGATCGTTATGTTTATCTCCAAACAATCTTTGTATATTTATTTTAGCTAAACGTTCTTTCATGCGATCTTATAGGTCCATCTGACTTCGGTAATGGGCCCTCTAAAGTCATCCTAAGGCCTGTAGATCATAGACATACTATAACAAGTCTTTTTGACCATCAAACTAGATGGTTATCTCGTATATAAGAACAAAAACCTATTATAACACTATAAGATCCTTTGAATAGCTATGTAATTGTCTTCATTTATAAAAGACGTTTATTCAGTTATGTCCTCTACTATTATCGTAACCACCATAAAATATGATGGCGGATCATGGATCACCTCTGTGAGGTATCCAAATCTTTGGGCATATCATCCTTTGTGGATCCTGGTGCATGTGTTTAGCGTATCTCTACATTATTACATGTGGCTGGTTATGGTATTGGCGACTCCTCTGTTATTTGTATTAATTACAATGTTACTCCTTGGGTAACATTTTGGATGTTATCACCATGTTTTTGCTTTTAAATCATGTATTTGTTGCAAAATGATTCTTTAAAAAGTCAACTCATTCTCAATATTCATATATTACTAGTATTATGCCCATGCGTTGCGCGAGTGGATACTTTTTTTACATAAATTTAACATTTTAATATTTTTTAAATTTTACATCATTTTCATGTAGTGATATCAATATTTTATTTTAAAATAATTTAAATTTACAAATTGTAAATAAATTAACAAATATATCTTTATAATTGCTTGATAATATTTTTTAGAAGTTGTTTAAGTCATAATCTATTGGACATGTTGACATGTTTGCAATATTCCTTTCTTTCCGTTATTGTATAATACTTTTTCTATACAATCTTGTAATTTTAAAATATTTACTATACTTTGTGGCGATGTTTTTTCAATCAAATTCCAACGTTCCTCAAAATTCTTTTTCTCGTCCTTTCTAATTTTTTTAATAAATCCATGAATTTGAAATAAGCATGTCTTTATTTTTAAATTTTACTAGTCGAAAACCTGTGCGATGCACAGGATACGAAACTTTTATATAATTTAGATAAATAAATAAATTAACATATTTACTTTTAAGTAATTTTATATCATGCTATGAATTTTTTTATATTATGTATATTTGAAATTAATATATATTTTTTATTCATAATTCAAATTAAATTAATTTTGAAAATAATTGATTAATTTTTTATAGAATTTTAATTAAAGGTGAATGATTTATTTATTTTTACAAAATTCATTGATTTGTACTTTTTAGTAATTTTAATACATTTTCATATTTTGGAATTTTATGAAACAATAATAATAAAATAGGAGATTAATGAAGAAATATATTAGAATAATAAAAAACCAAAAAATTGAATTAAACTACAATTAAAATTAAATATTATATTTACGATACAAAAGAATTATAATATAAGTTAAACAAAAATTGAATTAAACTATAATTAAAATTAAATATTATATTTACGATATAAAAGGATTACAATCTATGTTAAAGTGGAAGCAACATCAATATATTATGCTATAAACTATTAGAATCAATACTTTTCTAATGTTACACATGAGGAAACATTATCAATTCAATATGTTACATATAAAAAAATAAAATTCATAAGAATTAGTCATAAATTTATCTTGATGATAATCATCTTGCTTGATGGAATTTCATTATCACCAAGTATTCGAATTCAATTATTCATTCTGGTACAATAATCCAATATATCCAATTGAATCAACTTAAGGTGATGATTTCTCATATTTTCATCTCGAAATATCTTATCAAGACATTCAATCAATTTGTTCTTCATTTTTTCACTATATAGAATATTAGTCACACTCGCAGATATCACTTATTTGATTTCACTAATATTTTCTAATAATTATATATTCTTGAATTTTGTAGGCAAGAAAAACAAATAAAAGAATAGAAAACAAAAATGAATGGACAAAAAGGATAATTAGGAGAGAACTATCTTCCTCTCGTTTTTTTTTCGAAAATAAGAGAGAATGTCAAGATATAAGCATATAAAGAGGAGAGTATAAATATTTTTTTCCCATTAATTAAAAATTTTATTTTTTCTTAATGAAGTATTAAGTCTACTCAGTACAAAAAAAAGCGTTTTATAATTAATATGTGAAATTAATTCTCTTAATTAGAATCGTTATGCTCAATATTTGAGAATTTGAAGAGATTCAAATAATAATATTTTTTTAATTAATATTTTCCAACAGCTTGTCCTATGACCATGTTTCATTTTCATATGTTAAAAACTCTTGAAATACTAACAATTTTGTACAAACCATAATATAATAGTTAGAAACTACATAAGCTAATATTGCAAAATCAATTATCTCAATATCCCATAATTAATGTACATTTTTAGGATTTTGAGCATCAAAATTTATTTTTATTTACCTTCATTTTTAATTCGTATCTAGCATAATCCAAATTTTTCAAGAATAAACATCTTATCAAGTGCATTAGACGCTTGCAATCTCTTTGTCTAGAGAATTGGAAAAAAATAACTTCTTTATAATAATAATAATAATAATAATTGAAATAAAATTCATTATAAGTATAATATTTCAATACCTCTTTAATATTTTATTCAATATGTCTCAAACTTCAACTATTCTGTGAAACTTTATATCTATTTGTACCAAAATACATAAAAACTAAAAAAAAAATACAATCCATATCAGTTAGATAAACTCAAACTAAAAAAAATAAGTGGATTTCAACAGGTTTTGAATTACAAAAATTAATATAACTTCAATTAAAGCTAAAAATTAAGTTCATATAAAGCCGAAAATCTAAATTTAGTTAGAGTTAACAATCGACACGAAAACACATGGCAACATATACTAAAAAAGAATGCAAATATACAAAATCTTTATTTTAGTCATTTTGAAAAAAAAAAGAAATAAAAAAGAAAACATGGATAAGGTAGCGAGAGGTATGGAACCTGAGTAACGACAGAAATGGAATTTCATCTCTGAAAGTCAAACTATAACAACTATTGTTTAATAAAAATAAAACAATAACGCAATTGAGAAAAAAAAATAACTACAACATATGAAAAAATTCAAATATTTACCTTGAGAAACGTAAGAATTTCTTGTAATTTTTGACACTTTTGTGTTTCCTGATTTTAGTTGTCCATGCATCTTCTATTTCTATCGACTTTCTTCAATTGAAGATATCAGTTTGAAAAAAAGACAAATAAAAAAGAAAATCATGGATAAGATAGGGAGAGGTATAGAAGCTAGGTATCAGTAGAAATGGATTTGAAAGATAAAACTATAACAACTATTGTTTAACAAAACTAAAACAATAACACACAATTGAGAATAAAATAACTACAACATATGAAAAAAAAATGAATAATTACCTTCAGAAATATAATACTATCTATCTTGACCAATGAATATAATGACGGAATGCTATCTATCATGTTTTGTATAGAAGTTTATTTGTGACTTTTGGATTTCATTTGCTTTGTGTTTTTTCATCTTCCCGTAACTCTTACTTTCTGTTATTATTTTAATTAATGAGCTAATAATTGTTTAATTTATTATAAATGTAAATCTGTTATTTTTTATTAATTAAATCTTTTTAATCTTGATTTTTTACTACATTGACAACTCATAAAAAAATGCCTCTAAAATACTTCTCCTTATTTCTCTCTGCTTCCGCTATTATATATAGTATAGATATAGATATAGATTATTATATATTAAATTATGTATTATTATTAATACATCCCTTACTATTAAACACCTTTACAAATTCGTTTTATTATTAATACATGCACTCACTTTTCACGAGCTTTACAAATTCTATACATTCATTATTGTAGAGATTAAAGCATTTTTATTATTAATTAATATATACATCAACTCATTCGCTCACTTCAATTTTCATTTATTATGTACCCACTCATTCACTTACTTGAATTTCATTTATTATGTAGATTAAGTCACTCGGATTTTCATTAAGTTAATTATATTATTGTATTAAATATTTTTTTTGAACTGATTAAATATATTTTTTTAATTAATTAAATCTTTTTTAATTTTTATTTTTAAGTGTTTGACAACTCATGGAATAAACCTCTAAAACACTTCTCCTCATTTCTCTCTGCTTCCGTAATTATATATAGTATAGATTTGGTTTATATAGTAGTTTGGAGGTTTAAATATTGTGTTGATTATTACAACACAAAATTAAATGTGTTATAAAAAAGTTTTAGCTATATTAGTTTTAATGCTATTTATCAAAGTTAAATGAATGAAATTTCCTTACATATTTTTTTATCGTTATATAATTTGTTTTTGTTGGGAGTTATTTTATTATATCTATTGAATATAAATGTATTTTTTTTGCTTCAATTATATATTGGTTTTAATGCTATTTTTTTAAAATTAAATGAATGGAATTTGAATGGATCTTACATATTTTAAATATGCATTGTTAAAAAAATTCAGTTATATTGGTTTTAATGTTATTTATTAAAGTTAAATAAATGGAATTTGTATGGATTCTTACATATTTTTCGTAATCATATAATTTTTTTCATTGGGATATTTTACAAATTATTTTATTATATATATTAACTATATATTTGATTAGATATAATATTTATAATTTTATTTTATTACTATTTTGACAATTAATAAAAAAAAAGCATCTAAAACTGTCATCATTAATTTCTCTCTACTCCCACTTTTATATATAAAATATAATATCACTGAAAATGAGAAATAAACTTAGAATGGTAATCATGACAAAACATGATTTATAATTGAAATAAATTTCATTGTAGGTATAATATTTCAATACCTCTTTAATTTTCTTCAATATGTCTCCAACTTCAGTAAACAACTATTGTGTGAAATTTTATATTTATTTGTACCAAAGTGCATAAAAATAAAAAATTCAATCCATATGAGTTAGATAAACCCAAATTAAAAAAACCAGTGGACTTCGTCAGGTTCTGAATTTGGAAAATTAATCTAACTCCAATTAAACCTAACAATTGAGTTCATATAATACCGAAAATCTAAAATTTTAGTTAGAGTTAACAATCGAAACGGTTACACCTAGCAACTTATACTAAAAAAGAATAAAAGTATACAAAATCTTTATTTAGTCATTTTAGAAAGAAAAAAAAGACAAATAAAAAAGAAAATATAGATAAGGAGGTGTGGAACGATATAGTTGTGAACAAAATAACTACTAAACATGAAAAAAATTGAATAATTATCTTCGGAAACATCACGATTTTCTCTAATTTTTGACACATTTGATTTTCCCGATTTTAGTTGTCTATGTCTCTTCTATTTCCATCTGATTTCTTCAATTGGAGATATCAAAGTCTAAATTCTTCCAATTCTTGAAAAAAAAATGTTATTAATACAGTTTATTAAGAAAAATCGCTCTTAAATAAATCTGAATTTCTTAATGAAGTAAGAACAAAATTATAAGACTATATTATTTGAAGTAAGAACAAAATTATAAGACTATATTATTTGAACTAAGAACAAAATTATAAGACTATATTATTTGAAGTAAGAACAAAATTATAAGATTAAGAAATATATAATCAAAATTAAATGAGGTCTTTGATTTTTGGTGACCAATGAATATAATCATGAATTACTATATATCATGTTTTATATATATGTTTATTTGTGACTTTTGGATTGATTCGCTTATTGTTTTTTCATCTTCTTATAACTCATACTTTCTTTTATTACTTTAATTAATGTGCTAGTAAAAAATAATTATAAATTATAAATATAGGGACATGCTATAACAAATACATATTAAAAAAACAGCACTACAAAGATCCACTAGCATTAAGATGCTATAACAAATTTATATTAAAAAAATGAGCACTACAGATCCACTAGCATTAAGATGATGTAATATATATTAAAAAAATTAGCACTACAGATCCACCAACTCAACAATCAAACCTTCGAGAAGTCTCCTCCATACGCAGTCAAGATGGCACACAAACAAAAGAGGAACAAATCAATATTCGCATAACGCAGCAGAAGACGAAGAGGAAAACGAAGAAGACGAAGAAGAAAATGAAGAAGGCGAAGAAGATACCTGCATCTGAACTCTGGAGATCGATCGATTTCAGTCTCAAATTCCAATTGAAGATATTATTAAGAGAGGTAAGGTTTATATAGAATTAGAGAATGACTCTTGAACTTTTGAACTGATGATTAAACGTATCAGTGAATCAAATTTCAGTTCATGAATCTGGGATTCGAATAGGTTTTACAGAGTGAGATTTGGAAATGCATTTCTAATTTTCCTTATTTACAGAAACGTGCCCGGAAACGGTTCGTTTCCGTTTCCGGACGGTTCCATTTCCCACATCTTGTGGAAATGTAGAAACGTTGATCAATCAACGTTTCCGTGCTTCATAGCTCTTTGTAAGAGAATTAGATACAAGATAGAGAGAATAGAGAGCAAAGATAGTATAAGAGAATGAGATAGAGAGAAAAGATAATCTACTGTATGGGGCTATTTATACAGGTAAAAATGAACATTTATGTCAAGAAAAAAAGGTTTCTGAACACAGATTGCATTTAAGAGCATTAAATTATATTTTGGATTTTTTTTGTGGTCTGATTTGTGATATTATGATATCTGGGAATATCCAGGTGTTGTTTTGCATTATTTTACTCTCTAATGTTAATTTAAATTTTGAAAATACATTGAAAGAAGTAATTTATAAGTAAGTATATATGTCTAGGTGCATTATAAGGGAGAGTCTGAATCTGATTTCAGGAGAAAGAAGATTTTATGAGATTTTTATTACTTCCTAAAATAACAGAGTAAAAATCCAAGTGAGTGTTCAACAGAATCATAAAGCTTTTCTTTTCTTTTTTTTTTGATGAAAATCATAAAGCTTTTCTATTAGTAGTATTATATGTGTGGATTCTCTCATAAATGCACGCATGGGTCCCACACTTTGCATGTTAAGTTAATTTTTTTTCTTTTTTTTCTTTTTTTAATTTTAATATTAATCTTTTTTTAATATATAAGAAATGTAATTGCATTTAATAGTACAGACAACAAATGTATTAAGTCTACTTTTAATTTATATATAATAGGTATAAGGTGTAAAAATACGTCTAATGTTTACAGCCATGAGCAATTTTACTCCTAACATTGGCAGCGAAGAGGAATTTTACTTCTAATGTTGACAGGTTGGGTCAATTTTAGATATTATTGTAAATTACAAATATTTTGTTTTTTGTTCTGCACCACCAATTGCAGATCAGTTCGTTAAAAAAAATATTTCCTATAGAATTGAGGTTAATATTTATTAATTTGGTGAAATTTTTTGAAATTTTTTGTTCAATTGAATAATATCTTGGTTTTTTGAATTTGTCCTAAAGTACGTTTAAGAACTCTTATAATCTAAATCGGATGTTAAAGTTAAACGTTAATTTTGATTGAGATTGATATTGCAATTTACATTTAGAAATGTAAATTATATATATTAGATTTTTCTTAATATATAAGAAATGCAATTGCATTCAAATAAGCCAAGTATAAGAGACAGCAAATATATTAAGTGATGAGGGCATCCACCCTCTAGAGGCGGACCCGGAACCTAAAGACGAGACCTGTAGAGAGCTAGCCGAGGGAGATGAAGAAAAGGGCAAACAGGGAAGCACGCGGGGCGTACCTGGTAGGGCGCGGGGCATGAAGAGCCCAAAGCCTGTAGAACAACCCAGCAAGTCGCACACGCGGGGCGTGCCCTCCGAGGCGCGGGGCGTGGAACCAGCCTCCAACGAGAGTTCGGACCAGGAGGTCAAGTACGCGGGGCGTATGTCTCGGGACGCCACGCGTAAGAGTGCCCAACAAGAACCACCAAGACCAGGGACACATCCACGCGGGGCGTGAGGGAGGCCACGCGGGGCGTACCTGGGTTGAGGAATACTTCCTCCCCAAGTTCTTATTGTTAAGGACAATATCTGCCACCTCTTATTTACTGTTTTGCCATTTAACTATTTACCACTTTGCCATTTAACTTAATTGCTCTTTATTCTATCTTTATGTAATGACTACCTTACCCCTTTGGTTCCTTTGTTGTTGGTAACCCTAGGGGAGACCTTTTAGTCTTTTGTTCTTATTTGGAAGGAGTATATATTCTCCTTATTTTGTAATGATTCACAACTTTTGATGAGTATTATATTTTGAAGCCTCTCCATTGGAGCAAGGATATCTTCCTTTTGGGTTTATTCAACCTTCAAGTTTAACTTGAAAAGTTTGCAATCTTTGTTGGTTTAAGATTAAAACCTCCAGATCGATTTAATCTACATCAGTTGGTATCAGAGCCGAGTCGTTTTCCTTCCGGAGACTTCTTCTCGGAAATGGTTCAACCACGTATCACAAACGAATCCACCGGATCCACGGAGCAACAAGTTGAGATGCTAGAAGGCAATGTGAAGCATATCATGGAGTCTCTAAGAGCGATAGAAGAGAAGCACGACACGAGTACCCGAGATATTCGTCTCATTCTTGAAGAACTCACCATAACAACCCGCAATAATCAAGCTCTCTTAACCGGAGAGCCTCACCGGCGGCAAGAAGAACAAGCCCGTCCTCTACTTGACCGACAACCAATGCCACCACCAAGGAGAACGTATGTGATAAGCCAAGGGAAATTGCGGAAATACATCTTGCCTTTATTAAATCTCAGGTGCTCAAAATATATAGTACAAACAGAGTTAGAAAGGAAGAAGGAGTCTATCCGATAGGAATCCGAATTTGACTAGAAAACTATCAGATATATACATATTTGACTAGGAGACTATCAGTAGGAATACGACTAAATATATTATACATAAATTATATTCCTAATACTCCCCCTCAAGTTGGAGCATGCAGATCACAAATACCCAACTTGTGTAGTAAGTAATAGAATTGTTGTCGCCCCAGAGCTTTTGTCAAAATATCCGTCAATTGATGACCTATAGGTACATACGAAGTAGTAATGTTGCCGGCCTGCAATTCATCCCGAACAAAGTGACAGTCAGCTTCAATATGTTTTGTACGGTCATGAAAGACTGGATTTGCCGCAATATGAATAGCAGCTTGACTATCACAAAATAATCGCATAGGACGGGAATGATGAACCCCAAGAGATCTCAACAAAGACTTCAACCATTTTAACTCACAAGTGGTGACAGCCATGGCACGATACTCAGCTTCCGCAGAAGAACGAGATACAGTAGGTTGTTTTTTAGTCTTCCAGGAAATAGGAGATGTCCCAAGCAGCACAAAATAACCAGTCAAAGAGCGTCTAGTTAATGGGCAAGCAGCCCAATCACTGTCACAAAAGGCATTTAAGCGCAAATCATTGCATTTCCGAAGCAAGATGCCCTGTCCTGGACTTCCTTTTAAATACCGGAATACATGAAGAGCAGCATCCCAATGTTCGACCTTAGGGTTGCTTAGAAATTGAGCAAGAGTATGCACAGAATAACTAAGCTCAGGCCTAGTGATAGTCAGATAGACCAAGCGTCTAACAAGATGCCTATATTGTGCAGGATCAGGCATAGAAGGACCATCTGCAGTAGCAAAATGATGGTTTTGCTCCATTGGAGTATCGATAGGCTTACAACCCAACATACCAGCCTCTGTAAGAACATCAAGAGTATACTTACGTTGGGAGAGAAAAAGACCCTCAGCCCCACGAGCTACCTCAATACCAAGAAAGTACTTCAAAGCGCCAAGGTCTTTCATATGAAAACACTTACTAAGGTATTCCTTCAATTGAGTGATAGAAATATGAGAGGACCCTGCAACAATAAGATCATCTACATAAACCAGAACATGAAGAGCAACATTTCCATTACAGTAACTAAACAAGAAGTAGTCAGCATAAGATTGTTTGAAGCCAAAATGCTTCAAGGCGGTGGACAATTTTGCAAACCAATTCATCGGTGCTTGACGCAATCCATATAAAGATTTGCGCAATCGTAAGACCTTCCCAGGTGTAGGACTCGAATAACCAGGAGGTAACTTCATATATACCTCTTCCTCTAAATCTCCATGAAGGAACGCATTATGGACATCCATTTGATGAAGTTCCCATTTAAGAGCACTTGCCACAGCAAGAAAAATGCGCACAGTACCCATCTTTGCTACGGGTGCAAATGTCTCATGAAAATCAATACCTGCAACTTGGCGATTTCCAAACACAACAAGTCGCGCTTTGAGGCGCTCAATAGATCCATCAGACTTAAACTTCACTTTATAAACCCATTGACAACCAAGAGTTCTCTTACCAGAAGGCAACTCTTCCAAGGTCCAAGTATTATTACGTTCTAAGGCATCAATCTCTTCTTGCATTGCTGTACACCAACTAGGATCCTTAAAAGCCTCCGTAAAAGAGACAGGTTCCTTACCTGCAGTAATTGCTGCCAAAAAACTTTTGTGTCTAACAGAAAACTCTTCACAATCAACATAACAAGCTATAGGGAAAGGAGTACCTGAGGTTCCAGATTGAGCCGGTGCAGTAGAGGATGGTGCAGGGTCTATTTTTCGAGCAACAGTATGAGAAACAATAGTGTGAGTAACAAAATCCCTTAACTTTGATGAAGGTTTTCGATTACGATGTCCACGGCCCAAGTTGTCAGTGGTACCCATAGTAGTAGGAAGATTATCACTTACATTACTGTTTGCATTCACAGTATCAGTAACGCTAGGAATCGTCCCAATAATTTTTGGGGCATCAGGTTGTGCAACAGCTGGCACAGTGACAGTAGGTGCAAAAATTTCAGCTCCGGCAGCCTCTATAGGCCCCTTTGTCCCAACCCCTGCATCACTTGGCACTATCCCATCATAATCATCAAGAGGGGGCTGTTGTAAGTAAGACTGAAACGGACACATAGTCAGACCAACTTCGGGTTTGGAAAAGGGAAAAACATCTTCAAAAAATCGCACATCCCGACTAACAAAATATTCATGAGTATCCAAATCAAAAAGACGCCAACCCTTTGTACCAAAAGGATACCCAACGAATATACAACGCCTAGACCGAGACCCAAATTTGTCTTTAATCCGAGGCCTATTAGCAGCATAACAAAGGCACCCAAAAATACGTAAAGCAAGCATAGGAGGCTGTTGGCCAAACAAAATCTCATAAGGGGATTTTTCCATGAAGAATAGGAGTAGGGGTTCGATTTATTAGATGAACCGCAGTCAAAACACACTCACCCCAAAACTTTTTAGGAAGATGAGCTTGGAAATGTAAAGCCCGAGCTACATTTAATACATGACGGTGTTTACGCTCAACTCTACCGTTTTGCTGTGCTGTATCAACACATGAGGTTTGATGAAGCATGCCACATTCAGCATAAAAAGTTTTAAGACATAAAAATTCTGGGCCATTGTCACTCCTCAAAATCTTAACTTGTTTATGATACTGACTGTGCACCATTTTACAAAAATTCTTAATCAGTTGAGGAACCTCATATTTTCCTGCCATCAAAAACACCCATGTAGCCCGAGAACAATCATCAACAATTGTTAAAAAATAACGAGCCCCATTACTAGCATGCAATTTTTCTGGTCCCCATATATCACAATGTATTAAATCAAACAAACCAGCAGCTTTATTCATACTCAAAGGAAAAGGACTACGATGTTGTTTTGCTTGAAAGCATACACCATAATTAGTAGCACAACTATTGTTTGAAAAATCTATATGAACTACTCCACACAAACTAGAGAGAACTTTTTGAGAGGGATGCCCTAACCGCCGATGCCATAAATCTGCAGATTCTGCAACAGTTGTTGTTTGATTAGCTTGAATGAACTTCTGAAACCAATAGACCCCGTCACACTGCACCCCCGCTCCAATCAGGTTCCTCAAAGTGCGGTCCTGAATAACATATAGCTTGTCAGTGAAAAGAACAATATAACATTGTTTTTCAAGTAACTGAGACACTGACAGCAAATTACAGGTAAGAGAAGGAACAAATAAAACATTATGTAACACCAAATTTTGGCTCAAGCGAATTGTTCCCTCCTTTGTAGCAGTAGTGTGTTTACCGTTCGGTAAGCCAACAATAGAATCCGGAATATCAATTATATCAAGAAATAATTTAATGTTACCCGTCATGTGGTTAGACGCGCCAGAATCAATAATCCAACAATCAGCGGACTTCTTACCATTTAAATGTTCATTATTGGACTTAGCACCATTAACAGCAGACATGAGTTGAATGAATTAAGAATCACTGAGAGTCGGAACACTTTGGCGATCAGACTCACTAAATGGTTGCTGTGAAGAGGAAGCAGCACTAGTCCGTGTACCTGTATTGCCTACAAAACCACCACGATCGCGACCACCACGCCCACCAGAGCGTCCACCGCGACCCCCAGTGCGTCCGCCACGCTTGCCAACCCACCAATCTGGATAGCCATGAAGCTTGAAACAACGCTCCTTTTCATGCCCCTTCTCACCACAATGTAAACAAACTCGCGGCTCGTCTCCCGTGGTAGTCTTTCCAGAAGCAACAAGACGACCACCAGCCGAACCACTTGCTGCAAAACCAACATTTGTCAGGTCGAGCCTCATGGGCCTCGACCACAGTATGATGGCGCTCATCAGTAGCCACCTTAGCATAAGCATAATTCAAAGAGGGCAAGGGGTCCATCATCAAGAGACCCGAAACAACAGCACTATATTTTCGAGCATCAAGGCCAATAAGGAACTGATGTAATTTCTCAGTTTCATAAATTTTGACATACTCAGCAGATGCAGAACATGAACAATTAGGTGTTTTCACATAGCTAGCCAATTCATCCCATAGCTGTTTTAAATCACTATAATAATCAACAAGAGGTCGACCACGCTGTTTGTAATCAACAATTTGATTTTTAATTTCATGAATACGAGGACCATTCCCAAGAGAGAAACGATCATGAAGATCATCCCACATAGTTTTAACATTATTAGGCAAAGAAACCGTAGAGCGAATTGAAGTATCCAAAGTATTATAAACCCAAGCAACAAGCATAGAGTTCACAATACCCCATTGTTCATAATCCTCAGATGTTGGTGCTGGTTCATTGATGGTGCCATCAATAAACCCTAATTTATTCTTGGCTTTCAGATTATTGCGGAGAGATCTTACCCACTGGTCGTAGTTGTTACCCTTGAGCAGAATAGGGCTGATCACCGTACCCGTACCCTCAGAAGGATGAAGATAATATTTAGAGAAAGGTTCATAACGAGACTGTGTAGGGGGCGGTGTAGATTTCTTGTCTGCCATGGCAGGCAAAGAACAAAGATGAAGAACAGAGGATCGATAAAAAAAATTCTAAACTTTAGAATGCTCTGATACCATGATAAGCCAAGGGAAATTGCGGAAATACATCTTGCCTTTATTAAATCTCAGGTGCTCAAAATATATAGTACAAACAGAGTTAGAAAGGAAGAAGGAGTCTATCCGATAGGAATCCGAATTTGACTAGAAAACTATCAGATATATACATATTTGACTAGGAGACTATCAGTAGGAATACGACTAAATATATTATACATAAATTATATTCCTAATAGTATGCACCCCAAACCTTGGGCCCTCAGGTTCATGAGGTAAGACGGACTAATCCCGTAGTCGTTAGAAACATTGATAGTGATAGCGATGGAGATCTATTTGATGATTTTGAGATGCCTAAAATTGCTAGAACCATGGGGATTAGAATCGATGATGATGCTTTGAATGGTAGGCATAGGAATGATATGCATGTGAATGATGTTGTTGGTCCTGCGCATGTGCGTGCCGGGAATTTGGATATTTTGAATGATGATGATGTAGGTGGTCACGGAAGAGGAAATTATGGGATGGATGATCCGCATGGGGGTCATGCCATTGATAGGGGCGGATATAGGAACAGAATGAATGGGAGAGTGGGGTATGGAGGACACTATGATAGGGATGATGCGTTCAAGCTAAAGGTTGATCTACCTTCATTTGGAGGAACTTGACATTGAGGGGTTCCTTGATTGGTTGCTTGAGGTGGAGAGGTTCTTCGACTATGTGGGTATACCGGAAGATAGGAGAGTTCGATTAGTGGCCTATAGGTTGAAAGGAGGAGCCTCGGTATGGTGGGATAATGTGAAGGAAGAGAGGAGAAGAGGAGGAAGGGAACCGATTAGGTCTTGGAGGAGGATGAAATCGATGATGAGAGAACGGTTTTTGCCACCCGACTACGAGCAGTATATCTATAGCTCCTACCGGAATTGCTCACAAGGGCCTAGGAGCGTGTACGAGTATACTTCAGAGTTCTTAAGGCTTTCGGCAAGGGCTAACTTGTCGGAAACCGAAAGCCAAAAGACTTCAAGGTATCTAGAGGGGCTACGGTATAATATTCAGGACAGAATTGGGACACAAATGGTAATCCGGATTCAAGATGCACGGAATCTAGCTTTGAAGGCCGAGTCTCAATTGAATGTTAGGGCCCGTGATGGGTACCGGAGGCCGAGAATTGAGGAAGCATGTGAGGAGGGAGAAGAGTCCAAAGGGGAGGACAAGGAGAAAGGTGGCACTAGTTCAAGCGGCACTAAAGTCTTTAGTGGGGGAAAATCACCTAGCGGAGATGTGCGACCCTTTAGGACAGCCGCCCCTCCTAAGAGCAACAACCCGTACACCAAACCGGCTCCATTTAAGTGCTTTCGATGCAACGAACCGGGCCATCGCTCGCATGAATATCCAAGAAGGAGGAGCGCTAATATGGTTGAGCGATACGATGATGATGATTATGGAAGAAATGATGGGGTGTATTGTGAGCCCATTGATAGTGGATCATCCGGGGATGAGCGGAAGGTCCATGTAGTGAAGAGGGTACTGATGTCGGTTGAACAAGAGCATGACTCGAGGCACCAATTGTTTAGGACTAGAGGTCTAATCCACGGATTGAAATGTGAGTTGATTGTTGATGGTGGAAGTCAAGAGAACATCCTTAGCAAAGCCGCTTTGAGCAAATTTGGCTTAGTGCCCGAGCCACACCCGAAGCCATATCGAGTGGGATGGATTAAAGAGGGGGAGAAGCTTAATGTCACCCACCGGTGCAAGGTTCCTATCTCTATTGGGGCCTACCAAGATGAGGTTATGTGTGATGTGGTTGATATGGATGTGTATCACTTGCTCCTTGGGAGACCTTGGCAATTCGATCGTGATGCCTCACATGCGGGAAGGGACAACACGTACACCGTATTCAAAGATGGGGCCAAGTACATTCTCACACCGTTGATGGGTCCCACCAAAGGAGAAAAGAAAGCCGCCTTGATTGTGTGCCCTAGCCGAGAACCAGCGCCGCTAGAAGATGCAAGCGTTGGGCAGTCCACTGGATTGCTAGTAACGGGTAACCCGAGCCAATAGGAGAGTATTGATAATGGGGTGAGCGGAACATTAACCTTGGGTATGAGTCACCTTTGTTCTATCAATGAGTTGGGGTACAACTCTTTTAAAGAAGGAGAGTATGATGAGGGCATCCACCCTCTAGAGGCGGACCCGGAACCTAAAGACGAGACCCGTAGAGAGCTAGCCGAGGGAGATGAAGAAAAGGGCAAACAGGGGAGCACGCGGGGTGTACCTGGTAAGGCGCGGGGTGTGAAGAGCCCAAAGCCTGTAAAACAACCCAACAAGTCGCACACGCAGGGCGTGCCCTCCGAGGCGCGGGGTGTGGAACCAGCCTCCGACGAGAGTTCAGACTAGGAGGTCGAGTACGCGGGGCGTATGTCTCGGGACGCCACGCGTAAGAGTGCCCAACAAGAACCACCAAGACTAAGGACACATCCACGCGGGGCGTGAGGGAGACCACGCGGGGCGTACCTGGGTTGAGGAATACTTCCTCCCCAAGTTCTTGTTGTTAAGGACAATATCTGCCACCTCTTATTTACTGTTTTGCCATTTAACTATTTACCACTTTGCCATTTAACTTAATTGCTCTTTATTCTATCTTTATGTAATGACTACCTTACCCCTTTGGTTCCTTTGTTGTTGGTAACCCTAGGGGAGACCTTTTAGTCTTTTGTTCTTATTTAGAAGGAATATATATTCTCCTTACTTTGTAATGATTCACAACTTTTGATGAGTATTATATTTTGAAGCCTCCATTGGAGCAAGGATATCTTCCTTTTGGGTTTATTCAACCTTCAAGTTTAGCTTGAGAAGTTTGCAATCTTTGTTGGTTTAAGATTAAAACCTCCAGATCGATTTAATCTACATCATTAAGTCTATTTTTTAATTTATATTATATAGGGATAAGGTGCAAAAATACCTTTAGACATGAGTAATTTTACTTCTAGCGTCTAAAATGGTTGAATTTTACTCCTAACATTGCCGCCAAGAGCAATTTTACTCCTAACATTGTCAAGTTAGGTTAATTTTAGAAATAATTTATCAAACTGTCTTCTCGGCCCTGAATCGTGTCATCTATATTTGACATGTAATCACTCGTTAGTAACAGATCATAAAAATTAAAAAATATTAAAAAAAATATACTGTCTATTTATAAATTGCAATCGGTGCAGAATAATGAACAAAATATATGTGTTTCTCAATTATATCTGAAATTGATCCAACTTGTGAACGTTAGGGATACAATTGCTCTTAATTGCCAACATTAGGGTAAAATTGTACCATTTTAGACATTAAAGATAAAATTGCTCCTTGTTGTAAATGTTAGGAGTATATTTTTACACATTATCTCTATTATATATAATCATACAATATATAAAGGCTTAAAGCATTATTAGCTTTCTAATTTATCGAAAAATAGCGTTCAAATGCATGGAATATATTTGACTATGACTAAATTAGGAAAATAAAAATTAACTCGTGAAAGTGATTATCTTCGACTATTTATTAATTATCATGCCGAAAAAAAAAAGATAATTTTTCGTTTCAAATTTAAATAAATAACTTGAACACTCGTATAGTCAAAACAATTTGAGAAATAAAAGCTTTATGGTCAACATTAACCAATAATTTGTTAGGTTGATCAAATATTTTGGTTTTAAGAATTAAATCACCTTAAATTCTTCCTCTAGGAATGTATTGTTTCGTTGAAAAATAAGTTAAGGAATTGTAATTAATGTGAGAATTCTAATTCAAGCCATCTCTTATTTATAGATTTTTTATTCGGTATAAGTTATCAAAATGGGTCTATAGTTTTTGGAAAAATATCAATTTAGGCTCCACGTATAAAATAGTATCAATATGGATTTAATGTTTAAAAAATGGTTTCAATTTAGGTCTCGATAACGAAATGAGACACGTTATTCATATTACTCCGTTAAGTTCTGCCAATTATATGTGGAGAGAGAAATCAGAACTTAACGGAGTAATATGAATGATGTGTTACGGTCCGTTATCGATGCTTCAATTGGTACATTTTTTAAAACGTTAAACCTATATTGGTGTTATTTTATACGTAAAGTCTAAATTAATACTTGTCCAACAACCATAAACATATTTTTGTTACATATGCTAATAATTAGCTTTTGATGTTTGTCCATCATGCATGTGTTCATTTTAACTGTAATTAGCTTTCGGAATTGACCAGATATTTTGTCCTTCATGTGTTAATCTTTTAACTGTAATTAATTTCTTTTCGTCAACTGTACTTATAAAATTATTGCCACAATGTACTTCGACTCAAATTCCATAAATAGAAAATTCCCAGTTTCCATTAAACTTGGACATTAAATTATAGTAACAAAACCAATTATGATTTCAAAGATTTACAGATTTACAGATTCTATTAAGGGATAATTACTAATCCAGTCCATTTGAAGCGGCTCATTAATATATTTGACCCACTTTGCTTCTATCTCACCAAATTAGACATTTTTATCCACTTTACCCTTATTTCAATTCATCTTCTTCCTCATACTCTCAACGTCTTCTTCGTCATCCCAAACCGAGGAAAGCGGCATTACCGCCAAGTCTAGAGAGAGAGAAGACGGTGGTTTATAGAGGGAGAAAGAAGAGATTATAAAGCTCCATTGCAAAAAAATGGTTTCGTTTCAATTTTCTCAATTTTCCTACATTTTTGTTGCATTTGTGATGATATTTGACGCATTTAGTTACAAATGCGATAACAGTTGCCAAAGTTGTCGCATTGCGACAAAATTACTCATGTCGCAGCTGCGATAACGCATACGCGACACTGTTGTCGCATTTGTGGCGAAATGTGACAATCTTCGTCACAAATGCGACAAAAATGAGGAAAATTGAGAAAATTGAAACCATACCATTTTCTTACGCATGGTTCTTTTTCGCCGTAAAAAAATCAAATGATACCATTTTCTTCAACAATTCTTCTTCTTCAACATAATGATTCTTCTTCTTTAAAGATTAAAAAAAATGTTAATTGCTAAACACCATCCCCAAATTACTAGTTACTGCTTCCCTTTGGACTTTTTTGCCCTTCTCATAATTTTGATAAAAAAACTGAAAATTCTTTCACCAAAATCACAAACTCGAACAACAATAATTGAAATTATGAAAATAATTGATATGTGACAACCCGAATCCCGAAAATGGATGATTACAAGTCGGGAATCAAAATTTACATTTTTTATCAAAAAAACATGAACATATTGCATATTTTTTCTGACTATTAGCATTTCTCGTCACAAAAAATTGAAAATTTTTATATTTTTCGTCGTAAAAAATTGAACAATTTAACATATCTCATACATGTCCGAATACACCTTCATTTATATGTTAGAACTTGAAATCGAAAGGAATTATTCATTTCGTTTCATTGCTTTACTTTAATTCCATTTATAATTTTGTGACTATTTAGTTTTTTATTCATATTTTTATTAGATATGGATATTTCTGCTGTAATTTAGGAATATAATTGATTTGTAATTATCATGTTCACACATATATCTTGTGTATATATATCACATTATCAATGAATGGAAAGGCAAGGATTCTACATTATCATTGTTTTGTTCCATGTGTGTTTCTTGGATATCCATCCAATCATCGAGGCTATAAGTGTTACGACATCTCCGCGCGGAAAATAATTATATCTCGTCACGTTATTTTCAATGAAAGCAAATTTCCATTTTCCACTCAACATGTCTCGGCCTCCCCTCCCATTTCTTCTATTTCCAACTCACCTACACAAACAACCCAACCCATTATTCCCTTCCCCACTAATGCGTCCACTCCTAACCAA
This sequence comes from Euphorbia lathyris, assembly GCF_963576675.1. Classification (NCBI taxonomy): domain Eukaryota; kingdom Viridiplantae; phylum Streptophyta; class Magnoliopsida; order Malpighiales; family Euphorbiaceae; genus Euphorbia; species Euphorbia lathyris. The sequence goes on from NC_088910.1 coordinate 39,887,868, forward strand.
AGCCCAGTTTCACCACGGCCCAACAGTCCCAACCCATCTTCCCAAAACAGCCCAGCACTTCCCCCTTCTCCTCTCGACAGTCCCTTTCCTTCTCCAATTCAACACGGTCCAAACACAAATTCCCCACAACAGCTCACCTCCCCACAACAGCCCACTTCCCCGCCTTCTCCCGATCCTATACACGCCAACCCAACCCAACCGACTCACCCTATGACAACCCGAGCTAAACTTGGAATTTTCAAACCCCAAAGAAAGCTCAACTTACACACCACCACTATTTCTCCTATTCCTTCTAATCCCTCACTTGCTTTACAAGACCCTAATTGGAAACAAGCCATGACTGAAGAATATAAGGCTCTTATTGAAAATAAGACGTGGGTCCTCGTACCCCGTCCTTCTAATGCTAATGTTCTTCGTAGTTGGTGGATTCTCAGGCACAAATTTAATGCAGATGGATCTTTTGAAAGATACAAAGCAAGACTTGTTGGAAATGGGGCGAATCAACTTGTTGGGGTAGACTGTGGTGATACTTTCAGTCCAGTTGTTAAGCCAGCAACAATTCGAGCTGTATTAAGTATTGCACTTTCTAAAGGTTGGCCACTACATCAGCTGGATGTAAAAAATGCTTTTCTTCATGGGGATCTTCATGAGACTGTTTATATGCATCAACCACTGGGATTTCGGGATCCCAACTATCCAGATCATGTATGCCTTCTTCAAAAGTCTCTTTATGGTCTCAAACAGGCACCACGGGCGTGGTACCAACGGTTTGCCTCTTTCTTGTCTACCATGGGTTTTTCTCACAGTAAATCTGATCATTCACTGTTTGTCTTTCGTCGGGGAGCAGAGATGGCATATCTACTCTTATATGTGGATGACATCGTTCTAGCTACTTCTTCCACTGCTCTACGAGAGTCAATTATCAACAAATTGAGTTCCGAATTTGCTATGAAAGATCTTGGCCCATTGAGTTATTTTTTAGGGATATCTGTCACTCGGAGCGCCGGCTCTCTTTTTCTGTCTCAAAAGAAGTATGCTACTGAGATCATTTCTAAAGCCGGTCTTTCTTCAGCAAATTCCTGTACAACACCTGTTGACACTAAGCAAAAACTGAGTGCTTCATCTGGTTCTGCTTATCATGATCCATCTGAGTATCGAAGTTTAGCTGGTGCATTACAGTATTTGACTCTCACTCGCCCAGACATCAGTTATGCTGTTCAGCAAGTCTGTTTATTCATGCACGATCCCAAAACGTCTCATATGGCAGCTATCAAGCGGATTCTTCGATATGTTAAAGGAACTCTGGAGTTCGGACTTACATTCACAACCTCTTCACTAGATTCCTTGGTCTCCTATACAGATGCAGATTGGGGGGGATGTCCTGACACTCGACGTTCTACTTCAGGATATTGTGTTTTCCTTGGTGACAATCTTCTGTCTTGGTCTGCTAAGCGGCAACCCACTTTATCTCGTTCTAGTGCTGAAGCAGAGTATCGTGGTGTTGCTAATGTCGTATCTGAAACTTGCTGGATTAGAAATCTTCTTCTTGAACTTCATTGCCCTATTAGTAAATCCACCTTGGTATATTGTGACAATGTGAGTGCAGTTTACCTCACTGGTAATCCTGTACAACACCAACGTACCAAGCATATTGAGATGGATATACATTTTGTTCGAGAAAAGGTTGCTAAAGGAGAGGTTAGGGTACTTCATGTTCCTTCTCGTCATCAAATTGCAGATATTTTCACCAAAGGTCTACCACAAATTCTTTTCGACGACTTCCGCTCTAGTCTCAACGTTCGACCACCTCCCGTTTCGACTACGGGGGTGTATTAGATATGGATATTTCTGCTGTAATTTAGGAATATAATTGATTTGTAATTATCATGTTCACACATATATCTTGTGTATATATATCACATTATCAATGAATGGAAAGGCAAGGATTCTACATTATCAATTTTTGGAAGAAATGTTATTCTTATTATGTAATTTTGAACTTGGCAACAATATATTTGAAATGTTAACAAATGGGTTTGAAAATCAATAATATTATTCAGCAAAACTTAGAAAGCATTCAATTCACTATCGTAGATACCATACAAACTTTCATTAACTATCTCATCTAAGCTTAAATGTCTATAAAGCAAACAATCAGAATGACTTCCCCTTTGTACATTTCAACTCATACTTAGCTTTGCTCCACAATTAGGCAAGAAAACCTTAGCCAGATTAATGCTCTGAAGTTGGTGGAGTATATGACAATGCCAAGTATACTGTGCTGTGGTAGTGCAGAGAACAACGAACAGAGTTTGGTTCATTGTTTTCCTGACTCATTGACCTCGAAGAACCTCGTCCGATTTCTCCATTGCAAAAGATTCCTGCAAGTGGAACCTCAGGAAATTTTTCATGGAATGGGGAGCTCTCGACAATGGGGTGATCGGATATTTCTCGGAGATAGCAAGAGAAAATCAAACCTCCAAACACCTCTCTCTCTCCACTACTAGGTGCACCATTCCTTGAAGGAAGGCAGCTTTGGCGATTTGATTCTTCCTTCAGAATTGCAAGGTTTCTATAGGCATTACTACGTGAAGATGATGCAGTATCAGAATCCGAGTGGTAGAATAAAAAGGGATCACCGGGTTGGATGCCGCCAACACCATCGAGGATAAAAAAGTCTCTCTCCCCTCTGTTGAAAATCCAAAGATATATGCCCTTCAATTAGTTTTTCAAGTTTAAAGATATAGTAAAATTGTAGATAGATAGCTCCTTCCAAACCTTACCCTAAAACTTCATAAAATGTTCTTGATATAAAACTCCCTGACCCACAAGGGTATTGCCTGTGCTGTGCGACTCCAATGTACAGATCAGGAGGAAAATCTTCCTCATCAAACTGCAAAAGAATTGCTTTCTTTGAACTTAAGAAAAACAGTCTTTGAAAGAATACAAAGCACACAAATCAATGGAAAATTGCAAAGAAACAAAAATAGAGCATCTTCCATTTTATTTCACTGCCATAAATTTCAAAGGAAAAGTTATAACATCACCAAAGGCTTCAAATTTACATTCATAAAATGAAAAAGAAAAAGAAAACTTTACCTCACTATTAATATCAGCTAAGAGAGCCTGGCTGTCGAGGAAACTCCTCTATAATCTTGGAAAAAAAAGATGAAAAGGAATGCAGAAATGTTTTGAATCTTTGAAAAGGAATACTTAGAAAATAATGTAGTACCCTGAGATTTGTGTATGTCCCTTGCAAACACAAGAGCAACAGCATCAAGGAAGTAACTATCAGCACCGTAATGTCGAGAATGATATGCACTTCTCCACATGAAGCGCCCACTCGCATCACCCACAATGACTGTTTCCTCATCTAATGCACAATCTGCCCATTTCAAATAAGATTTCATGATCAAAACCTTAACATTCTTCTCATCAGCTAGAAAAAGATTGTGTTTTGTAGTACTTACCCATCCTTGCGAGGATTGGTCTCATGTCAACATTTCGATCCTAGACAACCACAAATATCAGATATTAGTAAAAATAATAACAAAAACCTAATCTACTTACTCCAAACAAAATAATCCCAGCAGGTGATTCAGAATCTGAAAAGGAAGCTGTAAAGCTCTTGATATCGGTCAGAAAATTTTCATCCAAACAAATTTGAGGTACCTGATGGTAGAAATAGTTGCTCTTAGTTTAGTACTTGAAAATCCAGAACAAACAAATGCAATTCTATATAACTGCAGATGATTATTAATCATGAAGATACATCATGGAATTTCCCATTTAGAAATTTCCTTATGAAACAACCAAATAATTACCGTCATTGTTTGGAACAGCGGGATAGCATCAACCCTTAGTCCCGGTACAAACCCAATCACCAGAACCATCCCGCGATCTAGTACACTATCTGCGGCAGAATCAGAATCATCATCGTCGTCATCACATGCTTTCCACCTAACCTGTGTTATTTTCAAAGAAGAAATGAAATGGTTTCTCTTTGTGATATATTTAATTTAGTTTTTATTTTCATCCAGATATACTAGCCTCATGGAGTTCATTAGTGTCATCAGGACCGATTATCCCACTGGCTGTGTTAGTAACGAGTGGCACCCTTGACCCTAATTTTGCTGCAAGCTACACAATATCAAATGAAAAAAAGTTAACCAAATTCTTAGATATTGCTGGAACTGAAATCAATGTGTATTACCATTTGATGAGCAGCTGCCAAGTTGAATTGTTTGCCAATGCAGGCAATGGCGAAATGCGGAATAATGGGCTCAGCAAGAACCTTTTGAAGAACCTCCTCCATTGCATCCTAATAAGAATCACAAAAGAATTAATGGTGAGTTCTGAAAATGAGGAACTTACGGGGAGTGTAGGCATCAGTGAGAGAGCAGAAGCAAACTTAGGCTTCTTTAGGACTCGACCACAGACCTGGTTCCAACATTTGTTAACACAGGCAGCTGAAGAAAACCACTTCTCATATTCCCGGTCAGCTTTGTTGATTGGCTGTTCTCCATTTACTCTTTATAAGAGAATGAGATATGAGAGCAAAGATAATATAAGAGAATGAGATACAGGGGGGAGAGCAAAGATATATAATCACAGGTAAAAATGAAATGAGTTGGGGTGGTATTTATATAGGTAAAAATGAACCTTTATGTCAAGAAAAAGAAGGTTTATGAGCACAGAATCCTGTTGCATTTAAGAGCATTAATTTGTATTTTGGATTTATTTCTTTTTTGTGGTCTCATTTGTGATATTATGATATCTGGGAATATCCAGGTATTGTTTTGCAATTTTTTTTGTTTTTTTTTTGTTGTGTAATGTTAATTTAAATTTTGAATATACATTGAAAGACTTAATTTATAAGTAAGTATATATGTCTAGGTGTCTATTTATGAATTGGACATAAAAATTCAAAATATTTGGTCGAATTAACAAATATTAATCTTCAATTCTATTATTAAACCATAAAAAATATAAAAAAAATTAACGAAAAAATTATTAGCTTTCTGATTTATCGAAAACTAATGCACGTAATATATTTGACTATCACTAAATTAGGAAAATATAAACTAAATCGTGAAAGTGATTGTATTCTTTTTTATTACGAAAAAAGAAAGTGATTATATTCTACTATTTATTATTTTATTTTTTTATGAAATACTATTTATTAAGGGTATTGCTATATACCGCAATATTTTTTCCACCCACCGCACTCTTTTGACATTTATGCCCTTGTCATAATTTTTTTATCAAAAACCAAAACTTTTTTTTCCTCTCTTTCTCTCCCAAACCTAAAAACCCGAATTGGACGAAAATGGACTCGAGCATTCCTGAAGACCATGATTTCGAACACGAGGTAATCCTACGATATAAATTTAAATTAAAATTTCGTTTTTTGAATTTTGAATTTTTTTTTTGGCCTAAACGGGCAGCGCGCACCGTTCCACCGTACGGTGGAACGGATGTGCCGCTCGTTCTATCGTAAGGCGGAACGAGCATGGCTCTCGTTCCACCGTACGGTGGAACGATTGCGCCTTTCGTTCCACCGTACGGTGGAACGAACGGCCGTGCCGTTTCCACCACAGGTGGAAGGGGCAGTTCGTCCGTTCCACCCGTGGTGGAAACGGCACGGCGATTCCGTTTACCTTATATTCATATAGCAATGTTGTTTCACTAATTCAAAATCTAAACTCCACTACCTTCCATCCTGTTGCATTGGACAGAGACGAACTTAAAATCGGGGAACAAAAGGAAACCCAACATAAATCTTTGACTACGATTGCAAATGACGAACAAACAAGTTAAAGACTGCGACTGCGACTCTACAATAGGATATGAGATACGAAGGTTATGGATTAGTTTACTGTATTACGGATTTCATTTTCAATTCAATGATAAATAACTTTAGCTGACATTATCCGGCAATGTCAGAATATCCTATATAGCAATGACAATTACTCTGTCTGCTTAGTCCGAAGGCAAGCTAACGAGATGGCTCACGTTCGCGCAGTCTTCTCGTTTTACATCTTGTCCTATTTACTTTGATAGTTTACGAAGTTATATTTCTTCTGTAATGTGTTCAGTTTGCCCCATTGAGGCTTCTTAATGAAATTTGGTTTAAAAAAAAGAAAAGTAAAAAATGATGAAAAAATATTTTGGACAAAATTATCCCTAGTCACATCACCAAAATTGAGGGTGTTATGCAAAAAACTTTTATTTGCTAACAGAGCAGACCACGCTTGATTAATCCAAAGGAGAACATCTCGGTGTCAGCAACCTCATCAGACACGAAGATACCCATCGCCATAAAAGTTCACCCTCAAAATAGCCACACCCAATAACTTGCCTCAACTGTATCGGGTGGGGACTTCAGATGAAGGATCTCGGCCTCGAAGGCCCACAAACAGCACCTAATGGGGAATTAGACCCATTAGCAAAGTCTAACCCTCTCTGTCTGTCTCACACAGCCAAGGTTAACAATCACGCGCTGATCCAAGCCAAAGGCAGTAAAGACGTTATTAGCACTATCTCAAAAGTCAAGCATATAAATAAGAGAATTCTACGGATTCGCTCTTTCTCTCTCTACTGTTATCTTAGTATCACTTATGCAGTTATACTAATTTGACTCTCTCTCGCAGCATATGAACATAAACTAAATTCAAAAGAACATTCCCAATTTTTCATCAAGAAATATATCTCATACATGTTCTAATACACATTTACTTATATGTTAAAACTAGTTTTTTATTTATCTTTTGTGGTAGACAAGTTTTTTATTTATTTGATTCGGTTATTAAACTGAACCGAATCAAATATCATTCTTCGGAGTAACGTTTATTAGCATTTATTTAAATTTGAGTTAGATTTTGAATTATGCTAAATTTTATTTTATACAATATGAACTGGATCAATCTTCATTCCTTCCCCGTTGCTAGTGCTCCCTCCAGCCTTTCACTTCATCCTCTTCATCTTCATCTTCATCTGATCTAAGTAATCTTAATGGGACTCATTCCTTTTTGAATCCCGGTTTTCAATATAAATTAAGTTTTTATTTGATTTCTATCTATCTAGGCCTGTATAATTAATGCACCTACTTGTTGGATGGGATTACAGATTTCTCTCGGCCTTCCACTCTATGGTCCAATTTCTGGTGTGAACTATGTACTATCCAGTTATTTTCGCTTTACGCATGCTGAAATTCCTCATTTGGTTTTTCTTTTTCTTTCAATATAGAATTCATGTTGCTTTGTTTTTTTCTTTCAATAAATTTTCAAGCTAATAGAGCGTAATTCTAGGTTTCCTTAACATCCTTGCTAGACAAAACCTCGACATTGAAGTTGTTTTTGTGGTAGAATGTTTCGAAATTAGAACCTTCTTTTGAGGTTGTTAGTTTGAGTGATTTGGGTTTTATTCTGATATTTCTATTGGTGTTAATTATCACTATTTGAATATGGTGGAAGAAATGTTATTCTTATTATGTAATTTTGAACTTGGCAACAATATATTTGAAATGTTAATCTGTTAGAAAGCATAATATTATTCAGCAAAACTTAGAAAACATACTTTCATTAACTATCTCATCTAACTTAAACGTTTATAAAGCAAACAATCAAAATGACTTTCCCTTTGTACATTTCAACCCATACTTAGCTTTGCTCCACAATTAGGCAAGGAAACCTTAGCCAGATTAATGCTCTCAAGTTGGTGGAGTATATGACAACGCCAAGTATAATGTGCTATGGTAGTGTAGACAACAACGAGCAGAGTTTGGTTCATCGTCTTCCTGAGTCATTGAGCTCGAAGAACCTCGTTCGATTTCTCCATTGCAAAAGATTCCTGCAAGTGGAACCTCAGGAAATTTTTCATGGAATGGGGAGCTCTCGACAATGGGGTGATCGGATATTTCTCGGAGATAGCAAGAGAAAATCAAACCTCCAAACACCTCTCTCTCTCCACTACTAGGTGCACCATTCCTCGAAGGAAGGCAGCTTTGGCGATTTGATTCTTCCTTCAGAATTGCAAGGTTTCTATAGGCATTACTACGTGAAGATGATGCAGTATCAGAATCCGAGTGGTAGAATAAAAAGGGATCACCGGGTTGGATGCCGCCAACACCATCGAGGATAAAAAAGTCTCTCTCCCCTCTGTTGAAAATCCAAAGATATATGCCCTTCAATTAGTTTTTCAAGTTTAAAGATATAGTAAAATTGTAGATAGATAGCTCCTTCCAAACCTTACCCTAAAACTTCATAAAATGTTCTTGATATAAAACTCCCTGACCCACAAGGGTATTGCCTGTGCTGTGCGACTCCAATGTACAGATCAGGAGGAAAATCTTCCTCATCAAACTGCAAAAGAATTGCTTTCTTTGAACTTAAGAAAAACAGTCTTTGAAAGAATACAAAGCACACAAATCAATGGAAAATTGCAAAGAAACAAAAATAGAGCATCTACCATTTTATTTCACTGCCATAAATTTCAAAGGAAAAGTTATAACATCACCAAAGGCTTCAAATTTACATTCATAAAATGAAAAAGAAAAAGAAAACTTTACCTCACTATTAATATCAGCTAAGAGAGCCTGGCTGTCGAGGATTTCAATCTGCCCCTCCGCTCTAGCGCTAAGCCATGAACAAGTTGTGTCTTTTGGTATTGCACAAACTGCATGGATTTGGGGACCAAATGGCATTATGCCTGTTGACAACGTGACATGAAATTGAGTTTCTCCTATATCTGCTCCTTGCCCCCAAATTTAAAAAAAAAAGGACCAATTAGTTATGCATGTAGGAAACTCCTCTATAATCTTGGAAAAAAAAGATGAAAAGGAATGCAGAAATGTTTTGTATCTTTGAAAAGGAATACTTAGAAAATAATGTAGTACCCTGAGATTTGTGTATGTCCCTTGCAAACACAAGAGCAACAGCATCAAGGAAGTAACTATCAGCACCGTAATGTCGAGAATGATATGCACTTCTCCACATGAAGCGCCCACTCGCATCACCCACAATGACTGTTTCCTCATCTAATGCACAATCTGCCCATTTCAAATAAGATTTCGTGACATTATTCTTCTCATCAGCTAGAAATGCAATCGAGAACAAAAAGATTATGTTTTGTAGTACTTACCCATCCTTGCGAGGATAGGTCTCATGTCAATGTTTCGATCCTAGAGAACCACAAATATCATATATTAATTAGTATTGCAAATGTAAAAATAATAACAAAAACCTAATCGATTAATCTACTTACTCCAAACAAAATAATCCCAGCAGGTGATTCAGAATCTGAAAAGGAAGCTGTAACTAGTGGCTCATGGTGTTTCCTCATCTAATGCACAATCTGCCCATTTCAAATAAGATTTCATGACATTATTCTTCTCATCATCGATTTAGTTTTTATTTTCATCCAGATATACTAGCCTCATGGAGTTCATTAGTGTCATCAGGACCGATGATCCCACTGGCTGTGTTAGTAACTAGTGGCACCCTTGACCCTAATTTTGCTGTAAGCTACACAATATCAAATGAAAAAAAGTTAACCAAATTCTTAGATATTGCTGGAACTGAAATCAATGTGTCTGTTTATATATTTATTACCATTTGATGAGCAGCTGCCAAGTTGAATTGTTTGCCAATGCAGGCAATGGCGAAATGGGGAATAATGGGCTCAGCAAGAACCTTTTGAAGAACCTCCTCCATTGCATCCTAAGAATCACAAAAGAATTAATGGTGAGTCAAACTCTTGCTTCTTCCTGTCATTTTGATAATATATGAGGAACTTACAGGGAGAGTAGGCATCAGTGAGAGAGCAGAAGCAAACTTAGGCTTCTTTAGGACTCGACCACAGACCTGGTTCCAACATTTGTTAACGCATGCTGCTGAAGAAAACGCCGTTGCAGGTAACCTGGAGAAAATATTCTCCATGACATCTTCACTCACCTGAGAGAAACCACTTCTCATCTTTGTTGATTGCCTGTTCTCCATTTATTCTTTATAAGAGAATTAGATACAGGAGAGCAAAGCTAATGTAAGAGAATGAGATAAAGAGCAAAGATAATATAAGAGAATGAGATATAGAGATAGAGAGCAAAGATAATATCTACTGCATGGGGCTATTTATACAGGTAAAAATGAAAATTTATGTCAAGAAAAAGAAGGTTTCTGAACACAGAATCCTGTTGCATTTAAGAGCATTAATTTGTATTTTGGATTTATTTCTTTTTTGTGGTTTGATTTGTGATATTGAGGATTTGATCATATCTGGGAATATCCAAGTGTTGTGTTGCATTGTTTTACTCTCTAATGTTAATTTAAATTTTGAAAATACATTGAAATAAGTAATTTATATGTCTAGGTGCATTATAAGAGAGAGTAATCTGATTTCATGAGAAAGAAGATTTTATGAGATTTTTATTACTTCCTAAAATAACAGAGTAAAAATCCAAGTTAGTGTTCAACAGATTCATCAAAACTTTTTTAAGATACCAGTTTTTAGTAAATTGTCTATTTGGATTCTCTCATAAATGCATGGGTCCCACACTTTAGACCTCATTGCATTGCATGTTAAGTTAATTGTTTTTTTTTCTTTTTTTTTTTTTTTGGTAGAAAGGAAAAGAAAAACGAAAAACAACAAACTACCCAGGAATTAGCCTAGGGAAGCTAACCCCAATCCTATCTTCTAAGAGAAGATGAGAGATGAAACTAGGGGAAACAGGAAGGGTAGTAACGCCTAACGTCCCTTCATGGCCCGCCGCCGCCAAGCGATCAGCAACACGATTCTGCTCTCTAAAAATGTGTCTGAACTCTACGAACTCAAAGGAGGAGCAAAGCCTTATAATAGCTTTGATGAGGTTGCGACTGTTAAGACCCATAGAATGATTCTCAGAAATCATTTTGATTGCTTCCAAATTATCAGACTCCACAGAGAGCCTCTTAACACCCAGCCTTTTAGCAAGATTGATTCCAGTAAGAATAGCCCAGAGCTCCGCAGAAAAGGAAGAACCCAACCCTAAATTCTGGGAGAACCCAGAAAGCCAGACGCCCCCTACATCTCTAAGCACACCTCCAGCCGCAATCTTACCGTTACTGAGGCAGGAACCATCAGTATTCAGCTTCACAACCCCCTCTCTTGGCCTGCTCCATCCCACGAGATGGACATCACAACACTGAGAGGCTCTGGCAAGGGACTCTCCTTTGAAACTATCGATAATAGAGAAAAGTTTTTTCGAGAAGAAATCAGCTAAGTTTGTCATAAAAACAGTTTTATCTCCAAAAATCTCCTCGTTTCTCCATTTCCAAACTTGGTGACAGATAATAGCAAAGAAAATGTCACCATGCTCCATGTATGGAAGCAACTTTCCTCTAACACCATCAGAGAACCAGTCGACCTCAGAATGTGCCATGAAGGAAGAGAAAATATGGTGTGGGAGAATTTTCCTCCAAACCTCTTTACTATTAGAGCAATCTCTAAGAGCATGGCACAAAGTCTCAACATGGCCTCTGCATCTACTGCAAGCTCCAGAATCAGCCAAGTGCCTTCTGTGCCTTCTTTTTTAATTTTAATATTAATCTTTTTTTTTTTTTGTTGAGACAAGTAAATTAAGTTTTCAGGATGGCATTCAAATTTTCATTCTTGGCTTATTGAACAATATAAGAGACAACAAAACAAATGTATTAAGTTTATTTTTAATTTATATTATATAGGGATAATAAGGTGCAAAAATACCCCTAAGGTTTAGGTTAAGAGCAAAAAATTTACTGTTAAAGTTGGCAATCAAGAGCAATTTTACCCTTAATATTGTCAATTTTAAAAATAATTCATCAATGAATCTTTGTCGTCTATATTTGACATGTTAATCATTTTATCATTTATTAGTAAACCTATGATTAGACACGGAAAAAATATTAAAAAATATACTGTCTATTTATGAATTGCACAAAAAAATCACATATTTCGCCGAATTAATAAAATATTAATCTTCAATTCTATTATCAAACCACAGAAAATATGGAAAAAAATTAACGAAAAAATACATGTGTATTATAATAATATCTGAAATTGACCCAACTTGTCAACGTTAGGAGTAAAAATTGCTCTTAACTATCAACATTAGAGGTAAAATTACACTATTTTAAACATTAGGGATAAAATTGCTACTTACTATAAATGTTAGGAGTATTTTTGCATCTTATTCCTATTATATATAATCATACAATATATAAAAGCTAAAAGCATTATTAGCTTTCTGATTTATCCAAAACTAGGGTTTAAATCTGTACAAATGCACAGAATATTTGACAATGACTAAATTAGGAAAATATAAACTAAATTGTGAAAGTGATTATATTCTTTTGGGATAAGGAGCAAATTTACCCCTATGGTTTTAGTAGAGGAACGAATTTACCCCTAACGTATGAAATAGACTAAATATACCCCTAACGTTTATATAAAGGATCAAATATGTCCTCGTCTAACGGAAAAAGATAACGGAATAATTTACCGTTAGTTGACTTGTTAATTGACCCCCACATCAAATATTTTTAATCCTGATCGTACATGTCAGATATGACGTGTATATATCTGGACCGTTAAAAAAAAGTAATAAACATGTGAAACTTAAAACCCCCAATTTTTTTTTCAATGCTCTTCTCTGCGTTTCCGGTCCTCCTAGCATTTTTTTATTTTTTACCGTCTCTTCCGTTGGGATCAAAGTTGATCTTTATCTCTGGTCCTTTTTGTTCTTATTTTCCTATTTGCCATTGGTGCGCTTCTAGCCGTGTGTTTTTCCTCGTTATTTCTTTTGGCCATCTTTCTTCTTCCTTAGTGGGCTTCAAACCTCACAGCCATAGATAGAACTCGAAAAAGTGGAAAAAATTTCCAGAGTTGAAACCCCATCAACTAGAACAAGCGAAGATTTTCCCGCCAATTCAAAATCTAGCTTCCTTTGTACCTCTTCACTTTTTCCTCATTTAAACCGCTGATTTTGAATGAGATTTTGCTCGTCTTCTGTAATTGAGGAACAACTAATTTACAACTGAAATTACTAGAATGGAAGCTTCAAGCAGTAGAAGTAGAAAGCCCTTTTCAGGTTGCACAAACACAGTTGATGCAGTAAATCCATCTCAATCTTCTTCCACTTCAACCAAAAATTCTTCGTCTATCATCAAACGCAGTAAATTGATAAGCGCAAATAGGAAAAGAAGAACAAAAAGGACCAGAGATGAAGATCAACTTTGATCCCAACAGAAGAGACGGTGAAAAATAAAAAAAATGCCAGAGGACCGGAAACGCAGAGAAGAGCATTGAAAAAAGAAAAATTGAGGGTTTTAAGTTGCACATGTTTATTACTTTTTTTAACGGTTCAGATATATACGCGTCATATTTGACATGTACGATCAGGATTAAAAATCTTTGACGTGGCGGTCAATTAACAAGTCAACTAACGGTAAATTATTCCGTTATCTTTTTCCGTTAGACGAGGGCATATTTGATCCTTTATATAAACGTTAGGAGTATATTTGGTCTATTTTATACGTTAGGGGTAAATTCGCTCCTCTACTAAAACCATAGGGGCAAATTTGCTCCTTATCCCTATTCTTTTTTATTGCGAAAAGAGAAAGTGATTATATTCTACTATTAACCAACATTAACCAACAATTATTTTAGGTTGATCAAATATTTTGGTTTTTAAGAATTAAATCACCTTAAATTCTTCCTCTATGAATGAATTGTTTCATTGAAAAATAAGTTAAGGAACTGTAATTAACGTGAGAATTCTAATTCAAGCCATCTCTTACTTATAGATTTTTATTCGGGATAAATTATCAAAATAGGTTTATAGTTTTTGGAGAAGTATCAATTTAGGCTTCACGTGTAAAATAGCATCAATATGAGTTTAACGTTTAAAAAATGATATAAATTTAGGTTTCGATAACGAAATGTGACACTTTATTTCTATTATTCCGTTAAGTTCTGTCAATTGTATGTGGAGAGAGAAATCGGAACTTAACGAAGTAATATGAATGATGTGTTACGGTCCGTTATCGATGCTTCAATTGGTACAAAAAAATTTGGGTAAATTACACCCATGGCCACTAAACTATACCCATTTTCACATTGTGGCCACTGAACTTCAATTCTTCCCGGTATGGTCATTGAACTTTATATTTTGTCACACCGGTGGCCACTGTGACCATTGGCCAGCTTTTTTACCATTGACTACCTTTTAACCGGTTAACTATCTCATTTGACCCTTCTAAAACCTAAAATTATAATTTTACCCTTACTCTCTCCTTTCTCTTTCTCCTTTTCTTTCTCTCCGTTTCTTTCTTTCTCTCTCTTCCTGGACTTGAACACCAATTTGAGAAACTTATTAACCAACCTTGAAATCTTCGAAGGCAATTTCTTCGATTTAGAGGAAGAGGCAGAGACACTTTCGCTGCTTCAGCCGCCGCAGCAGGGACTCTCCGATCAGGTAAATGAGGCATGGATAAAGTCCTCGAGTGTATATATAGCAGAGTAAAGCTGTTTCTCGAAGGATTTGAGTTTGAATGAATCGTAAACAGGGGCATATGTAGGAGGGGTCAAAGGGGGCATTTGCCCCCATCCAAAAAAAAAAATTAAATCTAAAAATAAGGGTTAAAGTGCAAAAATACCTCTAATGTTTTGGGTCAGGAGCAATTTTATCCCTGACGTCTAAAATGGTACAATTTTAGACCTAATGTTGGAAGTCAAGAGCAATTTTACCCCTAACGTTGATAAATTGGGTCAATTTGAGAAATAATTCATCAAACTGTCTTCTCAGTCATGAATAATAGTGTTTGAAATTGATCCAATTTATCAACGTTAGAGGTAAAATTGGTGCAAAATTATAAAATTGATATGCAATTGGTGCAAAATAAAGAAAAAAATGACTGTATTTTATAATAGTGTCTGAAATTGATCCAATTTATCAACGTTAGAGATAAAATTGCTTTTGGCTACAAACATTAGGGGTAAAATTGCACCATTTTAGATGTTAGGGGTAAAATTGCACCTGACCTAAAACGTTAGGGATATTTGATGCGTAACAACCCGAGAATCCCGGAAATGGATGATTACGAGTCGGAAACATTATAATTTACGTTTTTATCAAAAAAAAATCATGAAAATAATGCATGACAATTGAACGATTTTTCATTTTTCATCACCAAAAATTGAACAATTTTGCATTTTTTGACCTAAAAAATTGAACAATTTTACATTTTTTGTCTAAAATTTTTTTTACGTAGAATATTGCCCCCCGCTCCCTCAAATCCTGGATTCCACTGATCGTAAAGAGAGCTCCCGCAATCCCAAAGAGGAGGGTTAGGTTTTTCAATTTGGGGATTTTTTTCGAATTCACCATTAATGAGAGAGAAAGGTGTTTGGCTGAAAAGAAGAGAGAGAGAGAGGTAGGTTTAAGTAATGGAAATTAAATGGAGGAGATAGTTATTGATCTGTAAAGGAAGGGAGGAAGGAAAAGAAGAGGGAATTCACGCAAGAAGTATTGGAGCAATTGATTTCTCCGATGAACTCTTCCATGGCCATGGCCATGGCCACAGAGATGAGAGAGAAAGAAACAGACAATGAGAAAGAGAAAGGAAAAGAGTAAGGGTAAAATGGTAATTTTAGATTTTAAAAGGGTAAAAGGAGAGAGATAGCCGGTTGTAAAAAACCGGTCAACGGTTATAGTGGCCACCGGTGTAATAAAGTGTAAAGTTCAATAGTCATACCGGGAAGAATTGAAATTCAGTGGCCACAATGTGAAAATAGGTATAGTTCACTACCCATGGATGTAATTTATCCAATTTTTTTTGTTAACGTTAAACTTATATTAGTGCTATTTTATACGTAAAGCCTAAACTTCTCCAAAAACCATAAACATATATTTTCTGTTACCTTATCCTTTTTATTCTAAGCATTTCATACGCTAATTAGTTTTTTATTTTTGTCCTTCATGCACGAGTTAGTCATTTTAAGTATAATTAGCTATCACAATTGATCTGATATTTTGTCCTTCGTGTATTAATCTTTTAACTATAATTCTTTTTTTCATCATTTGTTGCCACAAGGTACTTCTACTCAAATTCCATAAGTGGAAAATTTTTTGTTTTCATTAAACTCGGACATTAAATATAATAAATGGCTAATTACTAATCTAGTCCAGTTGAAGGGGTCTATTTATATATTTAACTCACTTTACTTCCATTTCACCAAATTAGACACTTTCATCAACTTTAGATAAGAATACCTTTATTTCAATTCACCTTCTTCCTCAGACCCTCAACGTCTTTGTCGTCATCCCAAACCGATAAAAAGACGGTGGTTTATAGAGAGAAGAGATTATGTTTCGTTCAACCTTTGAAGAATTATATCTGCAGAAGAGGATTAGGATAGAAAGCTCAAAAAATGAGAAAGAAAAAAAATTTAACAATTGAACTGCTGCAATGTTCCATTTGTGACGAATTCGTCACAAATGCGACAAGAGTTGTCGCATCTGTGACAAGAGTTGTCGTATTCGTGACGAAATGCGACAACTGTTGTCGTATTCGTGACGAAATGTGACAACCATTGTCACATTTGTGACGAGACGCGACAACAATAGAGGAAAATGGAGAAAATTTGAAAAATTGAAACGATACCGTTACAGATGAAGAAAGATGCAAGACCAGCAAGAAAAGCAGGTGTATAAGCTAAAAACATACCATTTCTACGTGAAATTGAACATAATACTTCAATAATCTCAAAAATCGCTAACAATTGGTATCAGAAATTGAAGAAGATGAACCGAAGAAGAAGTTGAAACGAAGAAGAACCATAAGAAGAAGAAGAAGCGGAAGAAGAAGAAGTTGGAGCAGGAGCAGATGAATCGATCGATCGAATATAACTAAGGATAATTTTGTCCAAAATGGATGAAAGTGTCTAATTTGGTCAGATGAAAACAAAGTGGGTTAGATATGTAAATGGACCCCATTAGTTGGGCTAGATTTGTAATTTATCCTATAACAAAACCAATTATGATTTGAAAGATTTAGAGATGTAAAGAGTGGAGATTTAGAAAAGAAATATTATTGATAAATTAATTATTTTAATAATCTAATTAATATTGTATTAAAAACTAACGAAAAAAATAAGTTAGAGTAAAAACCAACACATTTTGTATAGATCAGGAGGCTAATAGTGTTGTAAGCTAATATATATAATAACAACCAAATGAATATCCCCCTAAATATGCGTCGCCAATTCTGGGCTGAGATCTCAAGGTCGACTCACGGAAATCCAAATAGGTGGCTCTCAAATGAACAAAAGTACTCATTTTGCAACAGGCCAATGGCCTTATATAACTTTAAAGAGTTTGCTTCCGATGGCAATGAAAATACTAGATCGTTTGAGATAAAAATCAAATGTTAGTGTGAACGCAATAATGGAGGAATTTTATGTGTGAATGTTTCTTATTGGAGGAGCGTGTTGTTCCAATGGAAGCACGGCACCCCAAAAGTTCTAATAGAAAAATATAATAGAAAGACGTAATAACTGTGGATATCCATTTTTGTGTGAGGTTTTTTTTCAATAATAAATTTTACTTGATATTTAAACAATTCGTAAATTATTCTGAATATATTATTTTATCTCAGGAATAATTTATTAAGAAAATTATGCTTTTAAAATCGATTTATCGTATTTTGACGAATATGTATATGAAATGTCGAATTATATTCAAAATATAATTCATCAAAATTAAAAGTATAATTTTAACTTATTAGGAATGTTTACTCATAATATATTTCTAGAGATAAAATTGAGTTCGTTTAAATTCGAATTACAGTTTATTAATTGAGTTCAAATTTTATTCAATTGAATTAATATCTCGGTTTTTTGAATTTGTCCTAAATTACGTTTAAAAATGTTAAAATCTAAATTGTAAATTATAATATCGAATATTACAGTTAAGGTAGAGGCTATGCTTATTTGACACATGATGGAGAGATCTTTATATATTTTTATTGATTGTTAGCATAATCTGTAATTAATAAGATTGGTTACAAACCTGTTAATTTTGTACACAATGTTGATTTTTAATATCTTACAGACTGTTTATTAGGTCGTGCAGTAAATGCGTATGAGCTGTTCGTGTATAATTATACAAGGAACCATGATGACGTGACATAGATTGACGAGAGATTACGTCTGATACATGTAAGTTGTTACATGCATACTTTTTATATTTTATATCATTTGAATGTTAACTGATTGGTTTAATTAATCATATTTACAGGAGAGTATAACCATCACGCGAGGGAGAATGCGAGAGACTGCTGATCAGGTCATTGATGAGCAACGAGTGTATTATGTATGGTGCGCATTTTGAAGGCAAATTTTATGTAGGATCTAAAAACCTTTTTATTATTTCATTAGAATATTATGAAACTAATTAGCTTAGGTTTGTAATTAAGATTTTATATTTTTTTATTTATATTAATATATTTTAGTTTAAATCATATCCATATTTAGTATGTATAAATATATATATATATATATATTATAAAATGAATATTCATTTAAATGCATTATTTAGTCTAAAAAATAAAAACATTATATTGAGACGAAATTCCATTACCAAATCAAATTTGTAACGATATTTTGATCTAATGGAATTTGATATTTTGACAGATATTTCTGTCGGGAATGTTGCTTTCTGACGGAATAAAGATTATGACGTTTACGTCCGTCTTGTATTTCGTCATAATATTGTGATGGAAAAAACGTTAGTAAATACGTGGGGATGTCGTAACGCTTATTTCCGTCTCAAATTCCGTCTCCTTGAGTGACGAAATTCCGTCACCAATCTGTCACAATGTTTCGTCATAACAAACGTAAGTGAAATCTGCGTCGATCAATATAGCCACAGTTTTGTCCGTCTCAAATTCTGTCACTATGATGATTTAGATTTGTGACGGAAATTTTCGTCTCTATTTAACAGTTTTCTAGCAGTGTACTTTGTTTGTTTTCACCATAGGATGATGAAGTGTCAAATTAATCCAATGGTGAAAATAAATAAAGTAATAGTTACTTTGTCAAAAACATAATAACCATAGAAGGTACTGTTAGTTAAGGTTAAACATTAATTTTGATCAAGATTGATATTGCAGTTTATTGTTTACATTTAGAATATAACGTTTTTGAAGGCTTCAATGGAGAAGCCTAATGTTTTTTTAAGCTCTAAGGGGCAGGTAATGAATCTGGATCTAATCAATAAGTAAATCAACAGATTTAGGCTTACCTCTTGTAGCGCAAATCCGTTGAATAACAGCGGAAGTAATTGACATTGGTTCTGCATCACCGATCTAGAAGATTACCACACCAAAAAAGTAATCAGCATTGATTCACGAACTAAGAACGAAACTCAATGACAAAGGAGAGATAGAGAGAATGCATCAACAAATTTATTTTAGCGAGAAAGCGCACCAAAAGTTCATGAGAGAGTGCATCAACAACTATTGATTATGGAGAGATAGTGCTCCATGATTGATTTTGGTGAGAAACTGCACCAAAATGTTGATGAGAAAGTGCATCAACAACTATTCAGTATAGAGAGATGGTGCTCCTTACAAATCTTTTATTTTTATTTTAGAACTTTGAATCAAGAGGGAGATTGTTAAGTTTGATTCAAAGTTTAATAATTAGTTATTTTGATTCAGCTCTTATGAAAAATATTTAATATATTGTAGTTAGTAGAGTTACTAAAATTAATATGTAATAAATAAGTTAAGGGTTGTTAGAGTTAATAGCTACTGAATAGGTTAGTTACTAAATATTAGGCCTAATGCTCCCCCAGCCCCCTTTAACTTATCCAAATTGGTCATTTTACCCCTGCAACTTATTGAATGTCCTATTTACCCCCTTAACTCCATAAAAATGGTATTCCTCACCCCCTCAACTTGTCAATTTACCCCTCAACTCATAGAATGTCCTATTTACCCACTTAACTACATAAAAGTGGTATTCTGTACCCCTCCATTTTCATTCTCGAAGGTTAGAATTGACCGATGTAAGGGATGTGCTTGAAGTCTGAATTCTCAAATGCCACATGTCAAATTCGGTCAATTTTTTTACAACTCAGTAATTATATTTGAAAAGACGCAAATGGGCCTATTATTGAGACTTTTACACTTCCTCTTTTCATCGTGATTACACTTCCTCTTTTCATTTGAAGCCCTAAATTCCTTTAGCAAACCATTTGAAATAACCACAGAAATCGTCACCCTACAGTTAGAAATTGCATAACTATGAATTATAGATTAACAACGTAAATCTTCACCTTGTAATCGTTTCGATTATATTATCAATTAGAGATTAACCACATAATTACTTACCCTATATTTTGGACAGCCAAAGAAACGTCTCCCAGGGTATGGAGCTTTCCAGCAAACCTTCATATCAGCCGTTTCACTATAATAACATACCTTATTGCTTGCCATGATAGAATTTGGAGCTGAAATTTCTAGATTAATGGAAAATATTCGAATTGCAGATGAAGAACAAAACACTTAACTAATAAATCAAGTAATGAAGGAGATAGAACATGAATGGAGAAGATTATATTCAACAGGAATCAAGAAGAAAGAAGAGGAATTGGGAAGGAAATAGGAATTAGGGATTTAGATGTTAGATTTTAGGGATTTTTATAATCTTTTGTTTTTGTTACCGTTAGTGCCCAGTTTTCCACACCCACGCGTTTTATGCCTTTGTTGCACACACACACACAAAGTTACTGCCATATATGATCATGGAGGGGTGAGAAATGTTGGTCCCGTGTAATTAGTTCCAAGGGGGGGTTAGGAACTAATGTGACTTTTTCGCTTAATTGTTGACTTAATTTAATTCTTTAAACAACTTTACTCAGTTTAGGTCAAGGCTGAGCGCGATGCAAGATAGCATTAGTCAGAGGCTGACTAGAACTGTTTTACTTGTGAGTTGGGAATTAACACTTAAGGTCAGCTTCCAACTCAGCACTTTGATTACTCAGCGTCGGCTTATACAATTTATATCCTCAGTAATTTAAACAAGCAACACATACATACATATATATATATATATATATATCAAGAGAATGGTTAGAAATTACTCAGCAGTCTTATCCTGGTTCGGCCTCACCGCCTACGTCCAGTCCCCAGAATCCTTTCGGGCTTTTTCAATCCACTACTGAGCTCTTTAAAGGTAGAGCACAAACCGTTTACAAAGCAATTGAGTATGCAAGAGTACCGTCCTCTATTCGTCTACTCAACCCTACTGAGCGCTATAACCAAACACTCAACTTTTCTCTACCGCTGAGTACTAAAACCGAGTACTCAGCACCACTCTCTCAATCTTTACAATTGATACAGATTTGTTCTTTCTAGATGAAGAACACTTTAGATGAATACAAAATCAATCTAGACTTTTACACAGAAATAGGATTTGGGTGTAAGTATTTGCTTTTTCTTGTTTGTATATGCTTGTATGTATGCTTTTCTCTTTTGTACTTCGGCAAAGGATCCAAGTGATGAACTTGTCCTTTTATAGTGAACTCTGAGGCTTCAACCATTTGAATTCGGATGTATCCGTTGAATTCAAACGGTCTTCTTGCGTCATTCACTGGTCAGCATACAATTTTGCAGGCCAATTCTGTCGTCTGAATTTAGTAGGCGCCAGGCTTGTCTTTTTCCACCAGGTTCGTCTTCTAGCGCCAGTTTCGTCTTTTAGCCAAAGGCCAGTTGACCCATGCGTCTCGAAACTGTCTCCTTGCGTAATTCCAAAGCTTATGTACTGGCACAGAACTTTGTCGGATCTTGTCTTTTAGCTAATGGATCATTGACGCTGTCCTGATGAACACTCAGCTTGACTTAAATAGATGTTGCCTTCGATCTTTGTCTCTAGCGAGGCTGGGTCACGTTCTACTCAGCTTCTTCGATCAGCTTCGTCTTCAAGCGTTTGTTCTGAAGAAAACTTTTCTTCTATGATGCTAAGTTGTGTTCTACTCAGCTTCTGTGGCTCATGCTGACTTCATTCTGTCTTACTTTTTATTTCTGTTCTCATTTATAATTATACTCAACATTGAACAAACACATTAGTACAATTAAATCAAAGCACTTAAATTTAATTGTCTTAATCATGGGATTAACTTAAATAATTTTATCAAATCAAAATCATGTGGAAAGGTGTTTTAACAAACTCCCCTTGGCAAAAATATTTAATTATGGAACTCATCATTAAAGTTCCCTATGATTGATTTATCTTTTATTCTTCTGAAGTTGCTCCCCCGTAAGGGTTGCATCTATTGACTCAATTTAACTCTAAACCTTCTAAGATTCAATCAAGTGAAATTAAGACATGTTTTTACTGACTTAGTTCAATTCTAGACCTTCCAAGATCTAATTCAGATGAGCCTAGGTCAGCTTTTAGAAGATAGTTAATACTTGGAACATATAGTTATTACTCAGTGTTGTACATAGGTATCAGAGTTATCATATGGGTGTCAGAGTTATGTGTGCTGAGTATATTTTACTTGTATTTTCCTTATGATCACAAGATTTACTTTGTTCAATGATTAAGTGTGACAGATCAGCATAGCAAATAAGCATCGCATATATATAAGTCAGTTTGGATAAACAGATGCTTATATAGATAGTCGGCATAACAGAATAGAACATGCCAAATATAAAGTTACAAGTCTAAGACAATTTCTAATCTATCTCTTTATGTTGACTTGAACTTGGTGGGATTTGCCTTTGCCCTTGGCAGTTCTTTGTTGCTGACTTGGATTACTTGGGTCAGCAGAAGTTGAACAAGGCTTCTGCTGAGTTCCGGCGGCAGGCTTAGTTATCTCCCCCTGTTTCTGCTGAGTTCCAGCAGTTTGTCTTTCTTTCTCCCCCATTTTGCCAGCATCGGAAGTTAGAGGAGGAGGATAGAAGGTTCCCTGTTGAACAGCACGAGTCAGTTTTGATGAGTACATTTGGAGTTGACTCGTACTCTTCCGAAGGCCTTTGAAGACTTCCATGCCATCGGACATAGTGGAAGCGAGGATCTTAATGTTGGCACTGAGCATACTTAATAAATACTCTTGAGATTTCCCGATCCAAGTTATGGATTCTGTCATCCGGGCATATGATTGATGATATATCCTGAGCAGGGCAGTGTCATATTGTTGACGTTGAGTGTTGGTGTACCGAACCTACTTAAGGGTAGATTGAGTGCATTGCAGAATCTCATTTGTCTTCATTAGGTCAGTGTCCATTTCCTCTTTATTCAGGTTGAGTAGGCGAATGGCTTCACCAATCTGTTCGATGGAACACTGGGAGGAGGAGGAGATCAGGTCACGAGCTCCGGTCAGCTCAGAGGTCAGTTGGGAGAAATATTGATGGACCTCAGCAGAGGTGGCATATGTTGAGTTCACAGCTGATAGAGTATTGAGTTGACCTTGGATGGCGTTCATATGATTCACCATCATCAGCTGGAGTTCGGCCAGCTTCACTATTGATTCTTGCCTGGGCTGTTGAGAAGGAAAAGAGGTCATGACACTCATCAAGTCTTTGAGACCTTTGATTTCAGTGAGAAGCTGAGTGACATACGAGATTTGTGTTGGCTCAGCATGAACAGACCCAGCAGCATCGGCCTGAGTTTGATGAATGTCCTGAAGTAGTGCTTGAGTTGAGTCGATAATCTTTCTATCAGACTCAGAAGCATTTAAGTAAGCATATGATTCATCAGTTTATGGTGCAGAGGCCGGAATCTTGTCAGCACCGGATGGAGGAGGTGTTTGATGCTGAGAAGTAGAGGTGCCAGCTTGGTCAGCAGCTGCACTTATAGCCAGGTCAGCAATAGGAGCTGACTGGTTATCATTCTGCGTTGAATGAGTAGGAAATGGTGGATCAGCAGAATTATTGACCTGCTCAGTATCAGCCTGAAGTTGAGGAGAGTTTGAAGGTTGAGGCAATTCAGAACTGACATGAGCAGGGATTTCCTTTGCCAACTCGTTGACTTGAGCAGCAGGGACTTCGAGCACTTGCTCGGCAGAAATAGGACCCTGAGGAGCTTTGGGGTCGGCTTGTTCCTCAGCTTGAGAAACAGAGGCTTGGTTTTCCTTTATTTGGTCCGAAGTGGGCTCAGTGACAGTTGAGAAGAATTGAAACTGAAGTTTGGTGAGGTCGGTGATTGGACCCCTTAGTGGAGACTCATCCATTAGGTCGATGAATTTTGGTTTCAGAGCCTTAAGTTTGAGCCGCTTGCCTATGCTGTCTTTGTTTGTTTGAGGAGAGGGATCAGCAGTAATGGAGTCAAGGGACTCAGAGGCGGAGTTAGGACCAAGGTCAGCATCAAGGCCTTCCACAACATTGTCCTTCATTGGTTGCTCAGCTTGGTCTTCTGTTTGCTCAACATCAACTTCCACACTTGGCTCAGCAGATCCTATCTTATCAGCTTGAGACTGACCTCCAATATCACCCAGTTCTTCCTCCTGGTCAGTAGGAGTCTTCTCAAGGTCAATTTCTTGACTCCGCACAAAGTGTGATTCTGGAGTGACCACGAAGTCAAGTGGGTTAGCTTCGATCGGCGTTAACCTAGAGATTTTCTTCCTCTTCAGAGGCATTTCAGGGGTTTCCTCGCTTTCTTCCTCAGGCTCAACTTGCCTTTTCTGTTTCTCCGCTGACTTAGGTTCCCCTTGAGCTTGCTCAGTAGCAGCTTTCTTTGCACTAGAGATTATTCTCAGCTTCCTCGGAGCTGTGTTGACATCTTTTGCGGATTGGTCAGCTTTCCGCTTTTTGTCCTGTCTAGTTCGGTCAGCGGGTCCCTTTTCAACCATTACCTTCTTCCCTTTCTTGGTTGGCACATCATGTGCTTCTTCAACCATATTATCCCCTTCTTCATTTTCTTCTGCCCCCTTTCCTTTCTTGGGCTTAATGGGTTGATTATAGGCTAAGCCGAACAACAGTGCCGCTGTGATTTCTGTACCCCAGATTTCAATTTCTTCGACGGTGCTTACCTGGTGGTCCTGAAGAATTTTTGTGATGAGGGAGCCCATCCTAAATTTCCCGGTACTTCGTTGGAATGCGCCGATAAGAAAGACAGGCATGTTGAGTGGTATATAGTTCAGCATGTGCCAGATGAAGCACTGCTCGAAATTGGAAGCTGAGGAGGAGGCGTTGTTCTTATGGAATAGGAAATTGGTCAGGATGTAATGAGCCATTTTCTGAGGCTGACCCATGCAAGTACTGGCAATTTCGCCTTTATAGTTCTTTGGTTTACAGAACTCAAGAGGGTAGTCAATTTTCGAGTAGTCGTTCGTGGTCCTGAGTTCTGAACCTTTGGCCTTCAGCTTTAGCAGAGTTGCGAGATAGGACGGAGTGATTGTGATGTCCTTGTCTTTGACCTTGGTCACTAAGTGGTCAACATTATCCTCATTAACCCTGAGATTTGCGTAAAATTCTCTTACCAACTGTGAGCAAGTGTTACCGGGGAGAGAGAATAGCTCGGTCCAGCCATTCTTTGATATCCACTCGTAAAAGGGTTTCTCAGCCTCCACGAACCCTTTAGAGAACCATGGGCAATGGACAACCTCACACTTCTGTGTGTTTTTATAAATGGGGAGGAATACCTTCTCCTTAGGTTGCTTGTTTTTCTTCTCATTCTTCTTTCTTGATGGTGTTGCTTGGTCAGTTTTAGGGTTTTTGCTCGGAGTGTTGACCTTAGATTGGTCATGCTGACCATGCCCTTAAGACTCAGTTGAAGTCTCCTCATAGTCCTGCTGAGCAGGAGATGGAGGGTTTAGATCGGAGTGATTATCATAGTATTGCTCGTCGGAACGGTTCTGGGAATCGTCAGACATAATTTTCTTAAGAATTTTTGAGAGATTTGAAGATTAGGGATTAGTGAGACAAAATCGAATGCCTAAGATTTCAGACGTAAAGAGGAGTTAGTGGGAATTCGTCCACTATTTATAGAAGTTCTGAGTTGATCTGATAGGTCGGAATGGCGGTTTGATCTCGAGATGATCAATCGACAGTTACCTCAGGCATTTATGACACATTCGGCGCATGTGTTTTCTAATTATTGCGCTTACGTCATCCTATGTGGCTATTTAACGCGTGTGCTAGCATTTATTGTGCAACTGGTTTTACTCAGTATCTAGAATACTAAACGTTTTTGACTTTCTGAGTGCACAGTTTTACGTAGAAGAAGTATTGGTATGCTTAGTAACTCAGCTTATGATAATCACTTAGTAAGTATGTCTACTCAGCATAAGGTGATTTTATGTAATTCATATTAGCTTAGCATGCAATATTTACTAATTAAGCACAAATCACTCAGCATGATAATCACTCAGCATTCAATTTAAACATATTATTGAAGAGGATTAGACATACCGATAGCTTCCCTTAGTATGTTAAATTGCTCACGAGCCAGAGGCTTCGTAAAGATATCCGCAAGCTGTTCATCGGTTGGTACGTAGGTCAGCTTGATCTCACCTTTGAGTATATGGTCTCTAATGAAGTGATGCCGAATGCTGACATGCTTCATCCTGCTGTGTTGGATTGGATTTTTGGATAAGTCAATGGCACTCTTGTTGTCGCATTTGACTTTGATTGTTTCAGTTTGTACTCCATAATCCTCCAACTATTGCTTAATCCATAGGACCTAGGCCACACAGCTTCCAGCAGCAATGTACGCAGCTTCAGTTATTGACAGGGCCACTGACAATTGCTTCTTGCTGAACCAAGATACTAGATAGCTTCCTAGGAAGTGACATCCTCCTGAAGTACTCTTACGCTCTAGCTTATCTCGTTCATAGTCAGCGTCAGTGTATCCAATGAGTGTGAAGTCATTTGTATTTGGATACTATAAACCTGCATTTGCTGAGCTCTGCAAATATCTAAAAATTCTTTTCACAGCTATATAGTGAGATTCTCTGGGGTCAGCTTGATATCTTGCGCAATAACATACTGAGTACTGAATGTCAGACCTACCAGCAGTTAGATAAAGTAGAGAGCCAATCATATCTCGATATAACTTGCTGTCTACTGACTTACCTTTCTCATCAGCACAAAGCATAGTGTCAGTACCCATTAGAGTAGATATGGGCTTACATTCTTCCATATCGAATTTCTTTAGCATTTCTTTGGCATACTTAGACTGACTAATAAAGATGTCTTTCTTTCCTTGCTTAATTTGAAGTCCAATGAAGAAGTTGAGTTCTCCCATCATTGACATCTCGAACTCAGTTTGCATCTGTTTACTAAATTCTTTGCACATAGATTCATTAGTAGCACCAAAGATAATATCATCTACGTAAATTTGTGCCAGCAGGGTATCTTTACCCTTTTTCTTAATGAATAAGGTTGTGTCAGCTTTACCTCTGACATAGTTCCTGGTCAGCAGAAAACTGGTCAACCTTTCGTACCAAGCACGTGGTGCTTGTTTCAGGCTGTACAGGGCCTTCTTGAGTTTATAAACGTGGTTTGGAAATTTTGGATCTTCAAACCTAGGAGGCTGACTAACATATACCTCTTCGTTTATAAATCCACTAAGAAATGCACTTTTGACATCCATTTGAAATAGTTTGAAATTCATAAAACTGGCATATGCACACAATATTCTTATAGCCTCTAACCTATCAACGGGAGCAAAGGTCTCACCATAGTCAATGCCTTCTTGCTGACTATAGCCTTGAGCTACAAGTCGGGCTTTGTTCCTGACTACATTACCTTGCTCGTCTATCTTATTTCTAAAGACCCACTTAGTTCCTATGGTCTTTTGATTCCTAGGTTTTGGTACTAAATCTCATACCTCATTTCTCTTGAATTGATCAAGCTCTTCTTGCATAGCATTGATCCAGAATTCATCGTGCTCAGCTTCGGTGAAATTCTTTGGTTCATGGACTGAGACGAACGCAACATTGCTAAGATATCTCCTGAGTTGATTTCTTGTCATCAGGTTGTTCTCAGCAGCATCAAGAATGGACTTCTCTGAGTGTCCTCTCGGAATTTTGATCTCTTTGGGTAATGTTGAGTTGTCAGAAGTAGGTTAATCTCTGCAGTTTTAGATTGGTCAGCAAAAGTAATTTCAGGTTCGTTTTTACCTTTGGTCAGCCCGTGTGGTAATGACTCAGCGGCTCCATTTTGGTCAGCGGAAGCTGAGCATAGGTCATATTCGGCAGACTGACTTGACTTTCCTACAGGGTCAGTTTCATCGAACTCGATATGGACAGACTCTTCTACGACTTGAGTTTGTTTATTAAACACCCTATATGCTTTACTGTTAGTTGAGTACCCTAGAAAGATTGCTTCGTCAGCTTTAGAATCAAATTTGGCAAGGTTGTCTTTCGTATTGAGTATAAAACATTTACAACCAAAGACACGAAAATATCCAATGTTGGGCTTTCGTCCTTTCCAAAGTTCATAGGGGGTTTTCTTAAGAATAGGTCTAACTAAAGCCCTATTGAGTATATAGCATGATGCGTTGACAGCTTCACCCCAGAAATACTTTGGAAGCCTATTTTCACTCAGCATTGTCCTAGCTATTTCAACTAATGTTCTGTTCTTCCTCTCAACTACCCCATTTTGTTGAGGAGTTCTAGGAGCAGAAAATTTATGGTCAATGCCGCTGACTTCACAGAATTCATCAAACTGTTGGTTTTTGAATTCTCCGCCATTATCACACTATGGATGTGAGCTAATTTTAAATCTTTGTCATTTTCAAGTTTTTCTGATCAGTGTTGAGAACATCTCAAAAGCTTCATCCTTGCTACTCAGCAAGATGACCCAAGTGTACCGAGAGAAATCATCTACAATGACCAAGAAAAATCTCTTACCGCCCAAGCTGAGTGGCTGGACAGGTCCGAAAAGATCCAAGTGTAGTAATTCCAACGGACGCTTGGTTGAGACAATATTTTTACTTTGAAAAGACTTTTTGGTTTGTTTACCTTGCTGACAAGCATTACATAATTGATCTTTCTCAAATCTAAGTTTGGGCAAACCCTCAACTAATCGCTTTCTTGCTAATTTGGCAAGGAGGTCCATGCTTACATGACCAAGTCTCCTATGCCATAGCCAGGAGTTATCTTCCTTTGACACTAAGCATATGTTTTTCGAAAAATTCTTTTCTAAACTCAACATGTACACATTGTCAACACGAGGGGCAGTTAAAATCAAATCGTTTGTTTTTCCCTCAAGTATCTGACACTCAGTGGTATCAAATACAACCTTTCTACCGCTGTCACACACCTGAGCTATGCTCAATAGGTTATATTTGTGACCCCTGACTAAGGAGACAGACTCAATAGTAGGGTTTCCTCCGATAGTACCTGATCCTACTATCTTACCCTTTTTGTTGTCTCCGAAGCTTACACTTCCACCTCGTTTACGCTCAAGTGTGATGAACTGAGTTTTATCACCTGTCATATGCCTCGAGCATGCACTGTCAATATACCAAAGTTTTGACTTCTTCGCGCACCTCAGGCTCACTTGCATTTTAAACTATTCATCTTTAGGTACCCAATTCTTTTTGGGTCCTCGTTGGTTAGCATAAACAGGTGAAGCATCATATTTTATTTTGTGACGGCATACATTTATGGTGTGGCCATCTTTACCACAGAAGTCACAATAAATTACCCTTTGAGGGTGATTTTGTTTTTGGTCAGCACGATTGTGCTGAGCATGCCAGCATACCTTAGTGGTATGGCCTTTCTTTCCACAAAAGTCGCATTGGACATTCCGCCGAGTATACCAACACACATCTATGGTGTGTCCTTTTTTTCCACAACAGTCACACTGACTGTTCTGTTGAGTGTACTATCGATGCTGACCAGTACCTTGATAATCAGCATGTGGATAGAACCTTTTCTTAGCTGATGTACTCAGCTGGCTCTGTATAGTTGTGATGTCCTTTCTCAGCTTCTTAGAGTCTAATTGGACTTCAGAAACAAATCTATGCATTATTTTTAAATTTTCATCTTGCCTAGTGTTGTCCTGAAGCAGATGTCGGAGGTCACTCAGTTTGACTTCCTCAATCTCATCACATCGCCTGCTGAGTGCCTTTATTTTCTTGTTACACTTTTTGGTCAGTGTATATAGATCACTCAGGGCGTTAACCATTTCATTTCTAAGCAAGAGAAGAGATGTTACCTCATTGGAGTGTTCCTCTTGGTCAGATTCATTTGAGAGGTCAGCTTGCTTAGATCGGCATTGGTCAGCAGATTCATCAGCCATAAAACATATGTTTGCTGACTCCATGGCATCAGCTTCTGATGAGGTTGACTCATCACTGTCACTCCATGTTGCCACCATTACTTTTCTGCTGCCTTTCTTTTCTTTCTTTAAAGTGGGACAGCTTGATTTAATATGCCCAGTTTGATGACATTCAAAGCATGTGACAGGCTTCGAGCTGTCCTTTTTGTATCTGCTGTCGCTGGGCTCAGCTTTGTATTTGTCGCTTCTTCTGAAAGGCCTTTTGATGTTTTTGTCGTTCTTTCTAAACAGCTTCTTCATCTTTCTTGTGAACATGGCCATCTCCTCATCATCTGATGAGTCAGCTTCCGTTGAGTCAGATTTCATGACAAGAGATTTTTTCTTCTTGTCCTTTGATTTTTCTTTAGCTTCAAAAATTTTCATGGAGATCTCGTGGGTCAGCAGAGATCCGATCAGCTCATCATATTTATAAGTGGCCAGGTCCTGAGCTTCTTCCACAACTGTCTTTTTAGCTTGCCATCTCTTGGGTAGACTTCTGAAGATTTTCTTCACCTGCTCTTCTTCTGTGAAGTTCTTGCCGAGTCTTTTCAGCTCATTTATGATGTTGGTGAATCTAGCGTTCATTTCAGAGATGTCTTTATTGTCATTCATCTCGAACAGCTCATATAGTCTCATGTGTTGGTTCACCTTTGATTCCTTGACCTTGCTGGTACCTTCATAGGTCACTTCCAGCTTCTTCCATATTTCCTGTGCTGACTCACAACCTGAAATTTTGTTGTACTCTGCAGCATCTAACGCACAGTGAAGCATATTGATAGCCGAAGCATTATTTTGCAGTTTTCTAAGGCCATCCTCTGACCACTCAGTTTCACTCTTAACAACTTTCTCGTTGTTTACCATTTTGTAAGGCATAAACGGGCCTTGGACTTTTGGAAGCCACGCACTCATGTTTGTAGCCTGAATAAAAATTTTCATCATGTTCTTCCAAAATGTATAATTTGATCCAAAGAACAAGGGAGGCCGACTAATAGATAATCCCTCAGGGAGTATCTGTGTTGTTTGATTTCCAGGGAGGAAACGAGTGCTGTTCTCAGCCATTTAGAGGGATCAGCTCAAGATAGTTTTATCTTTGAGTAGTGAGCTACTGTGCTTTGATACCACTTGTTGGTCCCGTGTAATTAGTTCCAAGGGGGGGTTAGGAACTAATGTAACTTTTTCGCTTAATTGCTGACTTAATTTAATTCTTTAAACAACTTTACTCAGTTTAGGTCAGCAAGGCTGAATGCGATGCAAGACAACATTAGTCAGAGGCTGACTAGAACTGTTTTACTTGTGAGTTGAGAATTAACACTTAAGGTCAGCTTCCAACTCAGCACTCTGATTATTCAGCGTCGGCTTATACAATTTATATCCTGAGTAATTTAAACAAGCAACACATACATATATATATATCAAGAGAAGGGTTAAAAATTACTCAGCAGTCTTATCCTAGTTCGGCCTCACCGCCTACGTCCAGTCCCCAAAATCCTTCTGGTCTTTTTCAATCCACTACTGAGCTCTTTAAAGGTAGAGCACAAACCGTTTACAAAGCAATTGAGTATGTAAGAGTACCGTCCTTTATTCGTCTACTCAACCCTACCGAGCGCTATAACCAAACACTCAGCTTTTCTCTACCGATGAGTACTAAAACCGAGTACTCAGCACCACTCTCCCAATCTTTACAATTGATACAGATTTGTTCTTTCTAGATGAAGAACACTTTAGATGAATACAAAATCAATCTAGACTTTTACACAGAAATAGGATTTTGGTGTAAGTATTTGCTTTTTCTTGTTTGTATATGCTTGTATGTATGCTTTTCTCTTTTGTACTTCGGCAAATGATCCAAGTGATGAACTTGTCCTTTTATAGTGAACTCTGAGGCTTCAACCATTTGAATTCGAATGTATCCGTTGAATTCAAACGGTCTTCTTGCGTCATTCACTGATCATCATACAGTTTTGCAGGCCAATCCTGTCGTCTAAATTTAGTAGGCGCTAGGCTTGTCTTTTTCCGCCAGGTTCGTCTTTTAGCCAAAGGCCAGTTGACCCATGCGTCTCGAAACTGTCTCCTTGCGTAATTCCAAAGCTTCTGTATTGGCGCAGAACTTTGTCGGATCTTGTCTTTTAGCTAATGGATCATTGACGCTGTCCTGATGAACACTCAGCTTGACTTAAATAGATGTTGCCTTCGATCTTTCTCTCTAGCGAGGCTGAGTCACGTTCTACTCAGCTTCTTCGATCAGCTTCGTCTTCAAGCGTTTGTTCTGAAGAAGACTTTTCTTCTATGATGCTGAGTTGTGTTCTACTCAGCTTCTGTGGCTCATGCTGACTTCATTCTGTCTTACTTTTTATTTCTGTTCTCATTTATAATTATACTCAACATTGAACAAACACATTAGTACAATTAAATCAAAGCACTTAAATTTAATTATCTTAATCATGAGATTAACTTAAATAATTTTATCAAATCAAAATCATATGGAAAGGTGTTTCAACAAGAAATACCACTTTTATGGAGTTAAAGGGGTAAATAGGACATTCGATGAGTTTGATGGGTAAAATGACCAATTTGGACAAGTTAAGGGGTTGAGAAATACCACTTTTATGGAGTTAAAAGGGTAAATAGAACATTCAACGAGTTGAGGAAGGTAAAATGACCAATTTAAACAAGTTAAGGGGGCCAGGGGGAGCATTAGGCCTAAATATTATGTTGATATGTTTCTTTATTGGCCTACATATAGGCTTAAGGTTTATGGTTTAAACACATGTATTTTCAGAGTTTGAGTCTGTGTTTTTGTGATTATTGTTTGTCCATGTCTCTGATACCCTTTTGAATATCTATATTACAGTTACTACAATTAACTACATGTCTCCAAGGTTTCTTTATAGCTAAAAACTGCTCCAAATATGCTCATTCTTCAATTGCGATTTATCTCATTTCTGTCAATTTCATAATTTCCATTAGTCCATGCATTTCTCACACGCGTTAATCCATTTAAATTAATTAAATATAATTAATTAATTAATATAATAAATCAAAAAATAAATTAATTAACTTAACTAAATTATATAATTTTAGCCCTCATTGGTAGGTAATCTGTAAATTCCACTGTAAACCCCCATCGGGGTTTGTAGTTTGCCCTGACATTGGGGGTGGGTAGACCTACCCTTACCTAAACTTTTCTTAATCGAAAAAACTAAATTATATAATTATGTCATAAAACTAATTAATTATAAAATCCACCCAATTAAATTATAGATGTAACAAAGATTAAAAATTCATTCATAAATACTGACTAGGTTTGTTGATTCCTATAATCCTATTTAAAATAAGATTACCTAAACTGCTAATATAGTATCCTAAGCGTTCAACTTATCATATCCTAAATAGAGAGATATCCAATCAAACTTGAAATAGATTTAGACTTTACTTTTGTATTAATCTTATTGATTTCTAGATTTATTTGAGCGTCAAGGTGTCTACTATGTTTTATAGGTTCCTCTGAATTAAGGACATTTCGCTTGAGATTATATATAATTGGTTTCGTGCGTACATCTTTCATCTTGAGATTATATATACTTAGATTCGTGCATCCCGTCTCAAGACATCCATTCTTTATTCGTAGATTTATCTTACATTATTTCTACAATATTATTATCTATCATCAATAACATTTAATACAATAGCAAATCCAACATTGATGAATGAGGATCTATATAATTCTTAATATATGCGAGAAATTCTTTATTAGCTTACAACATTATTTAGTCATTGATTTATTAAAATATTTGTGTTTGCCTTTCTTGATATTGACTTATTGATCTATAAAAAAAAGTCGTGTTTGCATTTTGACCTATTATTATGTGACATTGATCCTTGACATATAACAATAAATCACAATCAATACAATTTAGATGAAAATTAGGGTGTATATAAGCAAATTCGTTAAATGTTTGCGTTTGATAATTGCTAATTATAACATAAATATAATAATATTTCAGTAATTTGCTTAGTTGCCTCAATTTTTATATAGTATTTTATACCTGTAAAACCACTTGTTTTTCTGCTTCTACAATCTTGAAAAATCTTAGTTTTTTTTCCATCCGATTATAATTAACGGGTCTCCTTATCTTAATTGGATCAATTATAATTAATTGCTATATATTAGAGATAAATATACTTTATACGTTTAAGATAATCTCACAAAATAATAAATCAAGATGTGAACGTATATTTTTAATGGAGCAAGTTACAAATAATGCTTTAACTTTCTTTCTTCGGTGTACTTTTTGAATGAGTAAAGTTTTTTTTTAATTTTAAAAAAATAAAAAATGTTTCCAAGGAAGAACTAGGCGACGACGCTGCTTACCATGAACAATGATTTCTTAGATTTTTTTTCCAGAATGCACTGAATTTCAACATCCATTTGCTTACGGTGCAAGTGTTTATATGACGATGTTTTCGTAATGGAAGTGTCTTACACATATTTTTTCAATCCACAATCTAAAGTTCGAAGTTAAAAGAAAAAAGGTTTAACTACTATTTGACATTTGAACTATTTACATTTTTGTTATTTTTGTTTAGAGATTTGTTTTTATTTTTTTTATCTAATTAATTATTTTGACATAAGAAACTTTATGTGCCAAGTAAACTTTAGGACGTGCAACGTGTCAAATTCATGTGTCTAAATATCATCACACAATAAAGAAATAACAGTTTTATTAAGTTTTCGTTCAAATTCAAAGAAATTTCACTAATTAGAATAGTTGAGTAATCAAATATGACCGAATAATAGATCTGAACCGACTAATAAAAATTTGAATAGTTGAAGGGTAAATAACAGTTTAAGCCAAAGACAAGTCCAAGTAGTTAAATCGGCTCTAATGAAAGAGCATACAGATATACACCCATCAGTTTGATTGAAGGACATAAAAGAAAAATCACATTTCTTCCTTCCTCTTCTCTTTCCCGCTATATCCGCGTTTCTTCTAATTCTTCCCGGTCCTCATTTTGAAATCCTTTATTCATAAAGAAAAAGATCACTTTGTCATATCCAATTATAGATCCACCTTACCTTTTGCTTAGTCGTCCTTCCAACTCCGGCTGATTCAACAACTAGATACCTTCGCATGATTAATCTAGGGTTTTGACTGCTCTGATTTGGTGTTAGTATTATGTCTAGGTCTTATGATAACTGGGAGAGGTTGGTCCGTGCCACCTTGACGAGGGAGCAGCTTAGAGCTGCTGGTCAAAGCCATGAGAGAACCACCAGTGGCATTGCTGGAGCTGTTCCACCCTCACTCGTCCGTACAACCAACATTGATGCCATCTTGCAGGCTGCCGATGAGATCCAAGATGAAGACCCCATCGTTGCAAGGATTTGTGAGTGCTTTTGTTATCTTTTTCCTTCCCTGGGTTTTCCGACTTGACTTGTTATTTGGCAAATTTGAGTTATTTTGGCATTACTTGGTAAACAGCACTGTCCACTGTTAATTTAAGCGCTAAGTTATCACTTGTAGTTTATTGTTTCTACGAAATCATACAAGAGTTGGGCATTTTAGTTACTGTTATCCTCATCCAATTCGGTGCAACTTTCGACAAAAACAATTTCTCTATTTCTTCATTGTGAAATTAGTTATTCTTGAACCCAAATGGTAGTATCTCACTCTCTTTTACATGTCACTACTTTGGTGAACTACTTCACTGATAATGAAGATAACGGATTAATTGGTTAATAATCTCAAAACAAGGACCAAAAAGTGCCATCAAAACTGTATCCAGATAACAATAACTAGGGGTGATTGGCATTTACCTTCCTTTTTATGCATAGTTCACTTATCAACCAAATGGTATGCTTTTCTTATCAAATTGTTGTGTGTAATCAAGAGACACACGTTGCTAGGGGGTTCTGTGTTTTAAGAGTTCCTGAAATGAGAAGGCATAAAATACTAATTGTGCTCATTATATTTGGGAGACTGTTGGTGCATATGGACACATTTTTGGCACTGATATGGATTTGGGGATAGCCAGATGATTGGTGGGGGAAATTGACAAGAAAGGAAGCACAATTGTTTTTCTATCTGTTTAAGAAAAATAGGCATTTGGGAAGTTTTGTATGTTTTCCATAGTTGAGAAGCATATGAAACAGGAGGAAACAAACAGTCACGTGGATGCATTTTTAGAATCTTGTACATGAATTATTGATATCTAGGATCTTGTGTCAGATGAATGCCTCATAGTGAGAAGTGTAAATGAGTGCATTTTGAAACTAGGACTTGACAACTTTATGAATTCAGGACACAAGAAAGAACATTCTTTTTGTTTTCTCTGAGATGTTCCATATTTTTGATGGAAATCAGCACATGTTACTCTCATACAGTTCAAGTTTGCATGATATTATGAGCTTGCAACAAGATAGTCTACATGTTATTGTACGTGATGAGGCTTTGTGCTGTATAAACTTAAATAGGCTTGTTATGTTAGCATTCAGAAAAACTTCATCAGATGTGGAAGTGTGGAAATAAGTTGATCAGGATGCATTTACTTTTAAATGCTATATTTTGAAGGTTGTGTTTTTATGTAAAAAAAGATATTAATGTTGTAGCGATTGATATTCTTCTTAGATTCATTAAACAAGTGATCTCAAATTTCCATTTATAATTGTCTTTGGCCTTTGAGAGTAGGATATTTTATATGGAGGCAACATGGTTGAAGTTGGTTTCTTGCAGGACTTCTTGATTTTGGTGTTATTCTATGTCTTTTTCCAATATTATTTTTTTCTACCAGAACACTGTATCCATGCTCGTGATCTTCTTATGAAGATGAACGAGTACTAGTAAATTTGCACATTTGTTTACTGGAATATATGTGGGCCAAACATGATAATGCTTCTTTTCTTAGTCAAAGCCTGTTGAACTTTTTGTATGAATTCCATTGTTTCATGTTCAGTGTGTGAGCAGGCATATTCCATGGCACAAAACTTGGACCCAAACAGTGATGGTCGTGGTGTTCTCCAATTCAAGACTGGTTTGATGTCTGTAATTAAGGTATTTTGGGCTTTCAATTTCTAATAGTGCATATGAACTGGACGTTCTTCATGATACTTGGCATATTGTGTAAATTAACACGACTCAATCAGCATTTATTTTCAAA
This sequence comes from Euphorbia lathyris, assembly GCF_963576675.1. Lineage (NCBI taxonomy): Eukaryota > Viridiplantae > Streptophyta > Magnoliopsida > Malpighiales > Euphorbiaceae > Euphorbia > Euphorbia lathyris. The sequence continues at coordinate 39,925,313 of NC_088910.1, forward strand.
TTTGATTTTTTTTTTTTTTTTGCTATGGCCTTTTGAGTTTTGATGCGTTCATTGGTTTCTACAGCAAAAACTTGCCAAAAGGGAAGGCACTCAAATAGATCGCAGTCGTGACATTGAACACCTGTGGGAATTTTACCAACGGTACAAGAGACGACATAGGGTGGATGATATCCAAAGAGAAGAACAGAAGTTGCGGGAATCTGGAACTTTCACTACTGCTAATCTTGGAGAGTATGGCCAATTTTTTTTTTTTTGTTTTGGTTTTCAATTGTGTCAAGACAATATCCTTTCTATCTGTTGTTAGGGAATGAAAACTTCAAACACTTTCTCTATGCATTTAATGCGTGTAACAGACCATGTAATACACTAGAATACATGGGATACCATGTAGATTAAGAGTCATTGATATATAATACTTGGGAACAATACACAGATATATATACAAGTAGTAGCTCCTGATATTACTCCTACAGTCAAGGAGACATACTGACCCTACTAGCAGCCTAAGCATGCCCCAACAGCCCGGCAGCAGCCTTAGACATGTTATTCATTAATTACATTGACTTATACTCTAACAATTAAATTGACTTATACTCTAGCAATGCGCACTGCAACAATGAAAGCTTATTGAACTCAGTTTTTTCTTTGTGCTAATGAGAATTGTTGGTCAATTAAAAATGCTTCCCTGGACAGTTTCTTTAAGACCCTTGCTGATTCCTTAAATCTTATGCATACCATCTGTGATTGATCCCTTTACACCATCAACAAAATCAGGTCCAGGCTTTTTCATCATTAACGATCTGCAAAGTCTTCAACAGAATAGTTTTCTTCCTTTTTGTATTGCATGTCATACTCATCTGTTTCCAATCAATATTAGACAAAGTAAAATTTGAATGCTTCAGTATTCTTTTTTATGTGGCTATTATATGTACGAATTACACTAGAGGTAACGAAATTTTTATTAGCTTGAAGTATTTAATTGTGTGCATCAGTTATAAAGGTAAATGAACCTTTTTTTTATAGGTTGGAACGAAGATCTCGTGAGATGAAAAAAATATTTGCCAATTTGAAGGCCTTGGTGGAGGTTATGGAAGCACTTAGCAAAGATGCAGATCCTGATGGTGTTGGAAGGAATATTTTGGTTGAGGTAGTTATCCTGCCTACTGTGGATATGAAAATTTAAACTTTAAGTGGTTTGCACTTGTTACAACAGAAGACTCTGTAGCTCTCTTTTATTTTATTTTAGCTCTCTTTTATTTTATACATCAATTACTTCTACGTTATTTTTATGTATTTTAGAGTTAGCAATGTATAGGCAGCAGAACTAAATTGTTAACATGTGCTTATCCATCTGATCATTTTCTATAAATTTGATAAATTACTAGTTGATTACTGTTAATGACAAGTTTGTTTCTTTGCTGAACCGATGTATATAGTTTTTGTATCTTTTATTGGTGATGCTGCAGTTTCCTCTCAAGCCCGACGAAAGCAAAAATAAAATTACGTGTCTTGCTTATTACTCTTCGCTAATTACAAGGTCCCATGTACTGATTTATATAAATTTTTTATCTGTAATTTTCCAGTTGCGAAGAATTAAAAAGGTTGGTGAACTGACTTCATACAATATTGTTCCTTTGGAAGCACCATCAATAACCAATGCAATTGGAGTTTTCCCTGAAGTAAGTTGGTTATTAACATATCACAACCTTTTGTTTTTGATGTCTTCGGGTGGTGGGGTTATTTACCTTTTTTGCTGATGCTGGCCTCAATTTCATATCCTTTTGTCTTTCAATTTATTATATAGGATAATTTGCTTTTAATGATTTATTTATTGAGTAGGTTTAGTTCCACTTTTGAAAGAAACGCATTATATTTGCCTAAATTGTGCTTTTGCAATTTTTCCAGGTTCGAGGTGCAATATCTGCCATTGGATATACTGAGCACTTCCCAAGACTTCCTGCTGATTTGGACATTTCTGGAGATCGGAATGCAGACATGTTTGATCTTCTGGAATATGTGTTTGGATTTCAGGTACATATAAATTTCTAGTTCTTATAATGCTTTCAGATAGGTTAATGTTGTAGGTGGAGGATACTGTTAGTGATTTTTTTTTTTTTTTTTGTCTCAACTAGATTGCACTCCCATGTTTATTTATTGCCCTGTGGCTTCCATATTTTTAAATTCTATGTCCCTCTCCTGTAATGGAAAATAATTCACTGCTGTCAGCTAATTCTTATTCTTCAATACCATTTGTTGCTAAAATGTTGCATATTGATATTCTTGCTTGGCAGGGTGCATTATAAAGGTTGAACTTGCCCTGCAATTTTTAAATCACTTTTGATGCTTTATGCTTTATGATGTTATATAGTGTATACGATATTTTAATTCTTGCTCTTTTTGGTAAAATATATGCATGATTGTGTAGGTGAACATATTGTAAATAAGATATGGAAGAAGAATTAAAGTAATTTTTCTGAATACTCTTCGCTAAATTGTTATCAAAAGGTGTTTTGCACCGAGTGATTAGATTGTTTTATGAAGTTTGAGATTTTATATTGCACATAAATATACCTAGCACTTACTGTAAATGCAAATAGGTTCCTAGCTTCCTATAACCATTCTTCAAATGGTACTTATCTTCATTTGCATGTTTTTTGGATGGTTATTTTTCTAGTTAATGTTTTGTTTTTGCTGTGCAGAAAGACAACATAAGGAATCAACGGGAAAATGTTATTCTTACAATAGCAAATACACAATCCCAACTGGGGATTCCAGCTCAAGCCGATCCAGTGAGTGCTTTGAATGATCAAAATTGATAGTGTACTTTTTCATTTTGTCTAAGTCAATGCATTTTTGAATCATTATATTGTAGGAGGAAGTGATATATATGTTTTTGTTATGTGCAGCAGCCAATAGTATTATTAATATGTGAATCATGTGTCCTATGTCCTTTGCTTATGTGTCAATATGTTATGCATGCCGCTAGTGTATGTTTATACTATAACTAACTGCTTGACCCTCTTGGCAACTGTATTATGGCAGTTACTGCTGGCAACTGCTTCACGGCAGTTTAAATGGCTTGTGTACTATTTTTATATAAAAAGAATAAATGAAAGAAGACAAGCAGTATTTTCCAGCAACAAGTTTTAAAAATGATAGAAGGGTTCTCTCTAACGAGCCTTAACTTCAAGAGATCAAAGGGTTCTCTCTAAATGAGCCATTAACAAACTAACCAGAAAAATTATACCCTTCTCATAACTAGATCCTAGAACCATAACTGTTGTGCGGAATTAACGAAAGATAAATAAATAAAGAATCGAAAAACACAGATTTACGTGGTTCACCAACGTTGTGTTGGCTAGTCCACGAGCAGAAGGAGAATCGTATTATTAGGAGGCAAAAACAGATTATAAATTAGGTTTACATAATGGCGTATTTATAATACCCAATCTAACCTAATCCGACTTGGAACCCACGACCTAATTCGACTAGGAACCCACGACCTAATCTACTAGGAACCCACGATGTCCCCAGGATTCCGAATCCAAGTAGAAAACCGAAACACAATACTACTCCGAATAGGAAACAAGATATACCGTCGAACATTACGACCTAATCCTGTCGTAGTGTGTTATACTGATTCAAGGCATTACGACAATAACAGTTATCCTCTTCCAGCTTGATGTATTATTTTCAGTTGGTCTCTTATTATTGCTAGTAAACTAAACCCCCTCATAGTTGACAATCCTTAATTACCTTTGTTTATGACAGCTTTCTATTAGATATTGTTACATTAGACAGAAATACCTTTTGCTATGCATTCATCACGTTAGACAAAGCTGCATCATCTAGGCAACCATTTGGACACGAAATGGCTATAATTTAGCATTCAGGGCTACTAGTAGTATGTGGGGTTATGTGAGCGGCTATGTTGCACAAAAAAAAAAAAAACACTATGATTTTGAAGAGTTCCCACGTTTCTGAAACTGAAACTCTCGAAAACTTGTACTTTACAGTCTTTGGTCACGCTTTTGTAATGTAAGAAAGTTGGTAACTTGTTTAAAGGGCGGCCCGGTCGCATTACGCGTCCCCGCTGAGCGAGGGTCCGGGGAGGGGTCCCACCACAAGGGTGTATTGGGGGCAAGCCTTCCCTTGCCAATTTAATTGGCAAGAGGCCGCTCCTAAGACTCGAACCCGTGACCTCAGGTCACACGGCAACAACGTTTTTACCGTTGCGCCAAGGCTCGCCCTCAAAGTTGGTAACTTGTTTATTAAAACAAAATGCATTTCCAGAATCCAGACTAACACATTAATCGATCTCTTAATAATTTCATCACGCCCCAATCACATCACATTAGATGCCTATTTTTTTTTTTTTGTTTCCAAATCATTTTCTTCAAGCTTTCAAAATGAAAACCCCATTTTTTTTTTATGAAAAAACCCTTAAAACTCTTATGCAACTAGTAATTTCCAGTTTATATATAAGAAAAATTTGATGCATCATTGTTTTATAAAAATTTATAAATACATCCTCATCTTTGTTTACATTTTTCTCTCTCTCCCTTGTTTCCGTTTCCTATATCTTTTTTAAATATCATTTCCTGGTATCTGTTTCAGTTTCCATTTCTGTGCAATATAGGTGAGCAGCATAAGAGGTAAGAACTTGTATTGGTGACCGAATCCAAGTGACTTGGGCTATTTGTGTTACATGTTTTGGCTATGTGAATGTTAAATTTCTCTAGCTTGCTGTTTGATATTAAGTGCAAAGTTTCGTATAGAAAATCTTGAAAATTAGAACAAAGGTTATGTTTTAATTTTGTCAATATCACCTGTAAAATCAAAAAGAATGAATGATTCAAAATTGAACAAAAATTCTCAAAAAAGCCCATTTGTTGGAAAGTGTTTCAATATAGTCTTCCTAGTATCCTTTTATTTATTGAAAAAATAAAATGAACTTCAGTTCAATCCAACCATTGTCTTGAAATGTACATACTATCGGATTTAATATCATTTTATATCACTGTGTCCATCTCTTTTTGGGCATGCTTAGGAAATTGGATACATGGCCGCTTCGCCTCTAACAGGCTTGGAAGCTCATCTACTCATAATGTTTGAAAAAATGAGGAAAAATTAATTGATGTTATTTTTGTTGTAATTTCTGTGTTCTTATGGTTATTATTTTGTTTGTGTTTATCATTGTTTTTCTAGTTTTTGTTTATGCAACTTTTTTGCCTGTTATTTTTCTTATTAAATTTTTTATTTTGCTGTACTTACTTCTTGTTATTATTGTTTGCTTCAATATGCGTTTTCTTTTTTCTCAGGGTCTGAACTTGTGTTAGAAGTTCACATGTAGAATATTTGTGGTGTTAAGTGATCTTTGATTTGCATAAGTCTATTTTACTGCTTTGTATGTTGACCTCTTTGTTAAACTCTTTCTTTTCTTTTGTACTTATTTTCTTTTGTTCTATTTATGCATTCTTTTCACTTTACTTTTTAGTGCTTATTTTCTGCCACCTTCTGTGTTATACTGTGATTGCTACATTCTAAGCTCATCATATTCTTTTGACAATGTTTAGTAATTGTTCTACTGTCTGAAAAGGAGAAGCTGCTTATTTTTTATGATTTTATTGTTATTTCCCTTTTCTGGAAACTTCAGTTAAGCAATTAAATATGGACATATGAACTAACGGATTTAAATGTAATTATATTATTTGCTTGTCATACGTATGTGTTGATATTGCTTACTTTGGATATCATTTTTGTTAGTTCATTCTGCATGTCTATAGCTCAAATTAAAGTGGTTAGTCAGAATCTTTTGATGTGGAATTAATTTATTGTCTTACTTCTTTGTTTCCTGTTTTTTTCATGTACAGAAAATCGATGAGAAGACCATCAATGAGGTTTTCTTAAAGGTGTTGGATAACTATATTAAATGGTGCAAATATTTGCGTATACGCGTTATATGGAACAGGTCACTTCTATAACCTGCTGTGTCATTGGAAATCTGTTTTTTGTTCTTTGTATTTATTTTTCAGGACTCATTTTAAGTTGAAATCTTTATTCTTCAGTATTCAAGCTATTAATAGGGACAGGAAGCTTTTTCTGGTTGCATTATATTTTCTAATATGGGGTGAAGCTGCAAATATCCGTTTTCTCCCTGAATGCATTTGTTATATATTTCACCACGTAAGCCATCTTATCTTCAAGGTGTTTGGAGTTTCTAGTATTGTTTGTTATCTTGCTTGTTGAAGTGTAATAGAGCATCCTTACCCTTCTAGCTATAATTGTTATGTTGTGTTCTCTTCACTGAAAAGAAGATGCTTAGTTGCTGCCTTGATACTACTCTTCTGAACCATTAGTAATGTCATTGGTTTATGTAGACTATGCTTAATGAATGACTATCACACTTATGGGGTGTTTGGTTTGGCTACTGGGGGAAGCTGGTGGTTGTAACTGACCTAAAGAATTTCTTTAACTTCAAGAAACAATTGTTAATAGTTGTTTCTATTCTAATAGTTGCTTTTTCGAAAAGCTCAAAATTGGAGCTCTTTCTTGTTGACTGGTAGCTGATCGAGCTTTATTTTTTTATTTAGACAATACTACCATTTTCGACATTATATCCCTTACTCTATATTTTTTGTATTTGTTTATAATTGTCGGATATTAATATGAAATCAACCTTTAATTATCAACTTAAGCTTTTAGTTCAATTGGTTCCATGACATGGTATCAGAGTCTCTTTGACCAAGTGATCAAGGGTTCGATCCTTGGCAACCTCATTTGTTGATTAAAATTCAGGACATGGTAATATGGGCTTGTGTTCGCGTGCGGGGGTGTGTCATATCATATTTTTAATATGAAGTGGACCTTTAACAATCACCTTAAGCTTTCCACGGCAATAATAAAATATTATGTTTACATATGAATTAATAATTTATAATAAAATAAAAACAAGAATGATTAAGCTAGTATAATATTTTTAATAGAATATATATATATATGTGTGTGTGTATGTGTGTGTGTGTGTAGTTTCTTATAGAATATATTTTACTTTTACATTTTAAATGCCATATTTAGAGAAAAAATATAATGTATAAAAATATGTAGGTAACAGTAAAACTCACTTACGATTGTATCACTTTCTATTTATTTATTTATTGCATGTTTACATGTTATATAGGATATCACAATATATCATAAAGGGTACTAAAATATATCATTAAATAGAACAAATAAATTTGAAAAGAAACTATGACCTTAATTGTCATTTGGCAGATAAACATCTAATAAATTTTAGTAAGCACCAAGTACTTTTTTTTAGCAGCTGCCTGCTATCAACAGCAACTTCCAACTATAGCTATATTTTACAGCTGAACCGAACAAGCCCTTGCTGTACATTTCATGCAATTTTATATTGTTGAATCTTGGGTCTTGATCAACAAAACTGAAACTTCAGCATTTAGAGTGATATGTCTACGTAATTATGATACCAAATGCCTTAGGTGCTTAGATATGATTGAATCGTAAGTAATTAAACAAATGTGAATATTTGAATGGAGAAAATATGAATGTTCGATAATGACTGCATTTGCAATGTCAGTAATTCAGATGAAGCTATAGCTGCTCTTGGTAGTGGAAAGTGATGGGTAATGATAGTGGTGTGGTGTTGAGGAGTGATGATGGAGTTAGCAAAATTTGCGATGATAATTTAGCAGTTGTTTATTATAGTTTATGAGATGATTCATTTTCTTTACAATATTAAATTTTTAGTTTTCTTTATTGTTATTCTAATAATATGCACAGATATTAATACATAAACCTTAAAGAAGAATCTTGTAATGATTCTTTGTAACATTTGATATATATTTTTCATTTCTTGTTGTTCTTTATTCATATGCGAATTTGTTTCAAGGAGTCCCAAATTAGAATATTTTGTGCAATATATGTTATAAAGGAAGTTTTCAAATTCTGAGTAAAGAAAAGTGAAGTGGTGACAATTAATAATTCACATAACTTGGGCTAGGACTGAAACTCATATTTAAGTCAGTAGCTATGAGATTAAAATCATGCTGCACTTGGGCTTTATCTTTAGTTTGCCTCCTCTTGGTTTAGCCTGACCTGTTTGATATACTGCTTTTTAGTGATTAACAGGAAAATTTTAATTAACGATTTTCAGATGGCAAAGGAGCTGGATGCAATATTGGACCATGGAGAAGCTAATCATGCTGCCAGTTGTATAACTGATGGTGGTTCAGTGTCCTTCCTTGAGCAAGTTATCTTTCCAATATATGAAATAATGGCATTAGTAAGCAATCTTATCTTTATTTCAGATTTCCAAGTACATGAACTTTAGGTTTCCTTTTTTCTTCTTAACTTGATGTTTACTGAGCAGATCTATGTAGTGTGTCCATGGAAGTAGGGAAGGTCCTCTTTGAATTTTGGCTTTATTCTTGTCACATAATCAAATCTTCTTCATCCGAAATTCTAATAAAGAGGACGTAAGCCACAATAGTGCTCGTATTTGTGTAATGATGCATCAAATCTACTGAACTAAGAACTGCCTATCTAATCAAGATAAATCAATTTCAAATGAGGAATAAGGAATATTATTTGCAGCTGAATTCCATTGCAATGGAAAATTTTCAGCTGACTTTTGGTTTTAGCCTTGGCTCATAATAAAATTTTATGCATCCGAAATTCTAATAAAGAGGACGTAAGCAATAATAATGCTCGTAAAAAATTAATATAGGGCGAGGGGTTTGTGTTTCTTTTAATGAACTAGAGAACATGGATTGAGATTATCACATGTTTAGATTATCTTCAAAACTGGTTCTCCCTGATCATATGGTCCCTGACTGTACTGTTCTGGTCTCTCATTTTACAGAAAAGAGCAATAAGGATTTTGAATGAGGAAAACAATAAAATTATTCCATTTCATCCTGTTTGAGAACAGCGAAATGTTCAAGGAAAATGAAATGAATCATTCCTTACAAGAATTTCGTGCTAATTTGGGGAAGAATAGATGGATAAACTTTGAATTACTAAGTTTACGGAAAACCATATCTTTGCTCTTAAAGAGACTGAGTTGGTTGTGTACTAATAAAAGAGGTCATTTAATTATGGACTTAGGGTGCTTAAAAAAATTTGGTGATATTTGCATGAAAGGATTTTGCAATTTCGAACTTTAAGGATTTTGCATAAAGGCAGCAGCCATTGCTTGGGCTGTTGGAAGAAGAAGGTGCACTTTTATCCTGCATCCAGTGTGCACTGCTGTCACAAAGCATCTTTCTCCTTGAACTCTTATTTTTTTTATTGTGTTGTTCTTCCCATAAAGGTTTATCAATTATTTGGTTTAGGGAGTTGACTAGTGGAAAATATAGTTGCACAGTTAGAAATTTTTGGTATTGTGAGTACATGCTCCGTGTTTGAAGGATATGGATCTTTGTGGCAGTTGACTGGATTTGGCAGAAATAAGATTTACTTGCCTTTATAATAACCCATTCTTCATGCATGTTTTTCCTTTATGTTCAATGTTGAGATTGTGTGCACCTTTGGTTGTGGCATCTCTTTTTTATATATATATATAGCATTTTTACCTTTAGAAGTTATTCAGTATACAGCTATTAATGCTGCTAGTATGGGTCTATTTTGGTGATTTTGCTAATTAAAAATTGCCATCTAGTTAAATATTGAGTGAACTTCTTTCTTTTTCACTGTTTTTCTATCTCCAGCATGGATAGGTGAGTTATCTTAGTTTAATTTTTGTTGATATCCATCCAGGAAGCGGCAAGAAACAATAATGGAAAAGCTGCACATTCAGAATGGAGGAACTATGACGACTTCAATGAATTCTTTTGGTGTGTTTCTTTTTAGAGAGTTTCATTATAGCCTAACTACATGTACACTTTGCATTATCATTTCTTCATATTTGCATTGCAATGTAGGTCACCTGCATGCTTCGACTTGAGCTGGCCTATGAGGAAGGATTCTGCATTCTTTTTCAAACCTAAAAAACGGAAAAGGGTATGTTGTTTTAATATTTTTTACTGCCTTGGCATGTTAAATTTGTTATGAAGGACTTGATACTCAATTCTTGTTCTTTAATATTCAAACAAGGGCATCGATGTGGAAATTTTTATTTTACATTGGCATGCCATTTATTGTACACACAGTGATGTTTAGGGCAATATTTGCTTGCACTATCTATGTTATTTTCTCGTTTTTTTTTTTTTTGCTTTTGAACTGTTATTGGACCCATCCCATACTTTTTTGATGGTTTTATACCATGAGTATAAAAAATAATTATCTACTTAGCATCTTATGGCGTTCCTAAATCTACATGTTGATCTGCGATTCCACTGTATACCGTTTCTTGACAGCCATAGATTTGAATCATGACCATAGCTGTGATCATGGTCATGGTCTTGTTTTAGAGAAATGGTCTATCTCTATGTAAGTTTCTCCTTTGTTTAAGATGTCTAATTACACAAAAAAACTTATAGAATTTGAGAATTTATGCATCGAATAAATACATTGGATCAATGATTATTAGCCTTCAGTATCACTCAACTATAAGATCCTTCTTTACTTGATTTTCACCTTTATTACTATGTGAAATGAATTATTACTTTCATGCTCACCTTATAGTCACCTTTGTCACTGTATCACCTTTGAGATGTTGGCATGAAGTTTTGAGACTTGTGTCAAACTCTTTCGTGCCCATTTATGGTCATTATGGCTGTATAGTCGAATAATGTATTAATATCAGTTGGTATCGAAAAGAAATTCCTGTTATTAGCATATGCATTAGTAATGGCCCACCAAAATACATTTATTTACCGTGTTCTGTTAATAATTTTAATCCATGCTGCTAGTGGAAGAATCAACGTTGGATGTACTTGCTAGTAGCTTTGTATTTGTAAGACAAAATTGATTTAACTAAACAATGAGGACTGGTTTATCTTTTAGAATATTTATTGCATAGGTTGTGTGGAGATGATGCATTTCTTCTGTTATAACTTGTAGCTGCTGTGATATTGCTATCTAGGATTCTACAAATCAGATAGTTGTTACTTGATCCTCATTAATGCATATGTTTAGAGTTTTTGTTTGAAATAGTTTTGTTTAAGATAAATTTCTTATCTACCAGTTCTCCTATTATTATTGGATTGTTGATGTGATTATATCAGCTGGAAATTTTCTTTGAAATGGAAAGTTGGTTTTCCTGCTGGAAAATAATTAATATATCTTCAATGGTCTCGTGTTTTTTTGCTAATTATGTATTTCTTTTTACTTTTCTTAATTGACAGACTGGTAAAAGCACTTTTGTTGAGCACCGTACATTTTTCCATCTTTATCGAAGTTTTCATCGACTATGGATCTTTTTGGCTTTGATGTTCCAGGTTAAATTTTTTCCTTCTAAAGTTCAGTTTTTAAAGCTTTTTTAATGGGGTTGTGTGCTCTTTATCTTTGTATCTGATGTGCGTCTTTCATTATTGACTGCAGGCTTTGACTATCATTGCCTTCCACCATGGGAACATCAATTTGAATACTTTCAAAGTACTACTTAGTATTGGACCATCGTTTGCTGTCCTGAATTTTATAGAAAGTACATATTCTATGAATTGTTCTTGAATTATGTTTGGTTGAATCTGATTTTTCCCATTTGAGGACTCATTTTGTTTTTTGTTCATTTGTCAATTGTTTGTTACGTAGGTTTTTTAGATGTCGTGCTTATGTTTGGGGCTTACTCTACCGCCAGAGGCATGGCTATCTCAAGGATTGTCATTAGGTTTTTCTGGTGGGGTTTGAGCTCAGTGTTTGTTACTTATGTCTATGTGTAAGTATCCGTGATTGTTTTTGCTACAATGATTTTAAATGGAGTATTCTGTTATCTTTTTAATGAATAAAAAACTTGTTATTTTATTTCAGGAAGGTTCTGGATGAACGATATCAACAGAACTCAAATTCCAACTATTTTCGAATATATATACTTGTGCTAGGTGTTTATGCCGGTTTGCGCCTTGTCCTCGGATTGTTACTTAAATTTCCCGCTTGCCATGCTCTATCTGATATGTCCGATCAGTCGTTCTTTCAATTTTTTAAGTGGATTTATCAGGTAAATTGTTTCACTATTTCACTTACAATGTAACTTTCTTTGTTGGGATTTAAATGCTATAGTTTGTATTTCAAGTGATTTTTTTCACTTTTATCTATAATTTCAGGAAAGATATTTTGTTGGACGTGGGCTTTATGAGAAAATGAGTGATTATTGCAGGTTCGTTTTGATGATACACTGTAGAATACCTTTGATAGCAAGATACTTAAATCGTCCTTCAAGTTTTATTTTGAATGCAAGTCCAAAGAGTTTAATCTTTTGTTTTCTCTTAGGATTATCAGCTTTCATAGCAAGATATTCCAATCGTCGTTCAAGTTTTATCTTGAATGCAAGTTCTTAGAGTTTATTCTTTTGTTTTTTTCTGAGGATTATCATCAATATTCTGTTCATCTTAAATATTTTGTTTGTACCATTGCTGTCTTGACCCTAAATTGTTGCAACCTTTTATTATTCCAATAAATCAAATCAATTTTCCACTGAAACAACAACAACAACAACAACAACAAAGCCTTAGTCCCGAAATGATTCGGGGTCGGCTAACATGAACCATCATGTAAAACCGTGAAATCAAGTCGTGTCAGCGACACAAATTCGCTCCCTCCACTCCGTCCTATCCACTACCATATTTTCCTCAATTCCCAGTAAACTCATATCACTCTCGATCACCCTCCTCCAAGTTTGCTTAGGTCTTCCCCTACCCCTCACCACTACATTCCTTTGCCACTCTTCGGTTCTCCTAACCGGCGCATCAAGCGCTCTACGTCTCACATGGCCAAACCACCTTAGTCGGTTTTCTCTCATTTTATTCTCAATAGATGTGACCCCTACTTTTGTCCTAATTATTTCATTACTCACCCGATCCTTTCTCGTATGACCACACATCCATCTCAACATACGCATCTCCGCCATCGACATCTTATGGATGTGGCAGTGTTTCACTGTCCAACACTCCGTACCATATAACAATGCTGGTCTAATTGCCGCCCGGTAGAATTTTCCCTTCAATCTATTAGGCATGCCGGGGTCACAAAGAAAACCCGTAGCACTCTTCCACTTCGACCAACCAGCTTTAATCCTATGCGCAACATCTCCATCTACTTCTCCATCCGTTTGGATAATAGATCCTAAATACCGGAAGCAATCTGAGGCCTGAACAACTCTCCCATCTAGGGTGATTGTCCCTGCCTCCCTACTCCTATGACCGCTAAACTTACACTCCAAATATTCTGTCTTACTTCGGCTCAACTTAAAGCCTCTACATTCTAGAGTTTGTCTCCATAGTTCCAACTTCCTCTCCACTCATTCTTTCGTCTCATCAACCAACACAATATCATCTGCAAACAGCATGCACCATGGTATACCATCTTGAAGTGAACTTGTTAGTTCATCCATAACGATGGCAAAAAGAAATGGGCTTAGTGCGGAACCTTGATGCACTCCAATCGTAATAGGAAACTCTTCAGTCTTCCCAACACTGGTACGTACACTCGTGCATGCTCCCTCATACATGTCCTTTATGATGTCAATATATTTCCGCGAAATGCCTTTCCTTATCAAGGCCCACCAAAGTACTTCCCTTGGTACCTTATCATATGCTTTCTCCAAGTCAATGAAAACCATATGCAAGTCTTTCTTCTTATTTCGATAGTGCTCCATTAATTGTCTCATTAGATGGATGGCTTCCATAGTTGATCTTCCCGGCATAAAGCCACACTTTTAGAGTTCTTTGTTGTCCAACTGGTGAGTATCTGAATTGTGTTCTATGGAGATACATTTAGGTTGTATATCAATTTTGTAGATTAATAGTTAGTTTCTCTATCTGCTTTTGGATTCATGAATGATTGTTTCTTGACTAATATTCCATATGAGTGGAGACAGCTCCTGCATTACTTCCTAGTTCATACTTGATATGCCCAACTGTTCTTTGTTGTGTTCTAGAATATTTAGCTTGAACAAAGGGCCTTTTTAATTTTTGCTTCTCAAAAAGTGTGCTTCATTGAGGTGGTGTCATGATTTTGTACCTATCAACATTAACTATGTAAACATAGGTCAATTCTGATTGAACTTAATTATGAGCAGTAACTATTAAAACCATGACTGACTTCTAAAGATGTTTCTTCTTATTTAGGGGTTCATGATTTAGTTGAATGTGCTGATGTTATATACTTGATATGATTTATTCGAAATTTGCTGTTTGCAACTGCAGATATGTCATATTTTGGTTGGTGATCCTTGCCTGCAAATTTACATTTGCTTACTTTCTTCAGGTAAGCTAATGAATCTGACTTATGAATTTGATTGCTATAGTGCTAGAGTTCCATGTATATTGTCTCAAGTTGACACTTCTGAAAAAGTTTGTAACACATAACCTACACTGCAGATTAGGCCCCTTGTTCAACCCACAAATATTATCACTGGGCTGGGATCTGTGCAGTACTCATGGCATGACTTTATATCCAAGAGTAGGGTTTATCTTGTGATCTTGTTATTTTTACTTATTTCTCGGTGCGTAATCGTATTTATGAACTGTTTTTCTTCGTGTATTGCCTTACTTGCATGAACATTGGGATGCAAGAGGCCCCATTTTTGGCAAGTGTTAACTAATGCGGTTTGGCAAATTTTGGATAATCGGTGAGCTTAGATAGGAAATTTGGAAAAACGAGATTATTGCTATTTGTTTTTTTATTTAAATAGTAGTGCTTAATAATCAGCGGGGACGCGTAGTGCACCGGGCCGCCCTTTAGTAGTGCTTAATAAACTTATATACAAATCCTTATATTTGGTAATGAAGAGAAGGCTTTTAGCAAGTTTTGAAAATTAACAGAGGATGAGGTGGGTGGGAAGAGAACTATTTCAATATGCTTTTAGCAAGTTTTGAAAATTAACAGAGGATGAGGTGGGAAGAGAACTATTTCAATATGGGATATGCGAGACTAGGAAGACATGTTTTCATCGTCCAAAATGGCACCATTTGCTATTTGGATTATAGGCCTTCAGCCAATTCTAGAACTAGAACCATTTTTCTAGATCAAAAGGTTGCATGAGATCCTTGTGTTAAAAACATATACAGGTTTAATAGTTTCCTCTCTAATTCTTGATTTGGAAAATTTGAATTTGATGCATGTTCGACAATGAATTTAGAACTTTGTCAGAATGGCCAGAAGGTTGGAGATTGTTCAAAAACTTAATTTGTTCTGGGGTTTTGAAATAGGAGTTGGCTTGGCTATTAAATCACATGCTATATTATATCAAAGCTTAGGATAATCAAAGAAATTTCTCCAATGTTTTATCATGCTTTCAGTTTTATCCCTAAGTACAATTCTACTACAATGTTGATGATTATCAACCTTCCACAATGGTTACCAATTGGGATATGTACATGTGTCTCCCAATTATAGGAACCTACTTGTAAAGAGAGATGAAGTAAATATGCAGACTATTTAGGGATCAGTTACTATCTTACTAATTATGGTAGTTATATTACTATTCCTCCTTAATCTTAAGCATGTTGTCCATTGTGAAAACTTTGTTACTCAGCTACACAAAGTCATCCTTTTGTGCCTTAGAGAATGTGTCAGTGATCCGATCTCTTGAGGGTGTAAATGGGCTTCCGATCTCTCATTGTGGTTGCATTTCTCATGAAGTGTTCAATTTTAATTTAAAAACAGTGGCTAGGCTTAGAGTTTAACCTGCTGTATCTAGTACCCTGTTAGGAGGTAAATAAGTAGATACACGTCCCATTTATGCTGGGTTGTCCTTGTAAAAGAAAGATAAAATAGGGATCAATTACAATCCCACTAGTTAAGATAAAGGTTAGAATCTGATTTTTTTAACAGGCCATTAATTTACTAATTGCTTATCCATCTGTCAGTATGTCATTGGTTGATGTATAAATTGATGTCTAAACAAAAAAAATATATATAACTGTTGTATTTTGAAGTTTCTATAAATGTTTTGTTTCTATTATTGTAAATATAATACATTGTAGTTGTAAATATATATTGTATTTTTCTAGTATTATACACTGTTAATCCCTAACTTTTGTTCTATTCAACAATTGGCGCAACGGTAAAAACGTTGTTGCCGTGTGACCAGAGGTCACGGGTTCGAGTCATAGGAGCGGCCTCTTGCCAATTAAATTGGCAAGGGAAGGCTTGCCCCCAATACACCCTTGTGGTGGGACCCCTCCCCGGACCCTCGCTCAGCGGGGACGCGTAATGCGACCGGGCCGCCTTTTTTTTTTTTTTATAGAGGGACTAAACGGTTTAATACTAAAAATGTTTGAAGAACTAAACTGTTGAATAGAACAAAAGTTAAGGGCTAAACAATGTATTATTAAAATACAACTAAATAATGTGTTAGGTAAAAATGTAGGAACTAATAAATTATTACCCTATATATAACTGATAAAGAATGGCCTAGCCCATTATTAGGACTGTTCTGGAAGGGTGAATTGTCTTGGATAGGGGTATTTGTGGTATAAGTCTTTAGTATATAAGAACATCTCCAAGAGACTCTTAGTGTACTCTCTAAAACTAATATAAATAATTGACTCTTAGTGATTTAAGAGTGACTAAGACATATCATCTCCAACAATACTCCTCGTATTGGCTCCTTATTTATTATTTTATTATTAAAATTATTAATTGTTGTTATACTTACCAATAGTGAGAGGAGAGAGACTTTTCAATAATAAATTATTAATAAAAAATGAATTAAGGAGGCACTAAGAGGTGGAGAGAGACTCTCTATTAATAGAGAGGATGGAGAGGCTCTTAGTGATTTGAGGAGACACTAAGAGGCTATTGGAGCTGATTTTTAACTTTCCCTCCTCAAATTTTAACTTAAGAGTCAAACTAAGAGGCTGTTGGAGATGCTCTAAGTTGATGTTATATAGAAGGGAAAAGGGGATCAAGATTTTAGGTTGTTGATTGGCTGCTATTGCATTGGCTCTACTTAGTAGAGAGGAAGATTTTTCCTGTGTGGATTAGAGTCGAGTTTCTAACATTGGTCCGACCTGCCGGATGTCTAAAACCACCGGTGATATGGATCTACGGATCCAAGAAAAGTTTGATGCCACAGATGCAAGATTAGAAGGAGTTGAAAGGCGTCTTGCTGATATAGTAAATCAATTTACCAACTTGACTCAGACCATGGAAGCGATGCAATGGTCCATGGACGAATTTCGAGCTCAGTTTGATAGCAGGTTCAGTAAACAAGAGAAAGAGCTAGAGATGGAAGACGATTTTGTTACATGAGGAAGAGCTGTAAGGGTGGAAGCAATAGGGGCAACATTGGTGATGAAGTTCAAATAGGTGCACCTTGAAATAGTTGATGCTATGGGCTCTGATTCTAAGGATGAGGAAGATGATGGTGATGGGATGAAGAAAAACATTGCCGATACATTTGAAATTGTTTCTGCTGCCGCTGCGTAATATGAGTTTACAATGAGACCTACTGCAACAAAAGGGATATTTTCCGCGTTCACAACTAATTCAATTCCAATTTCTTTTTACACGAGTCAAAAATTTCAGACCCAAAAAAATTGTCGGTATTCTCAACCCTTGGAAACTAAAAGCGGCTCCATCAACATTTCTTATGATCGTTCATATCATATTGATGCTCCCATCAAAAGAAGTGGTCGATATGAGGAGGCGCATGTGGGAATAAAATTTCAAGTGGTGGAAAATATCCTTTTTGTCGCAGTAGGTTGCCTTCTTCCTGTTGTAAACTCATATTCATCAATAGCAACAATTTCTTACCCACTTCACCTTGTTGTATTAATGGCTCTGTTAAATGTATGGACGATGGATGATGGATGAACACGAATCAACATCGACAATGTTTTTCTTCATCCCATCATCAGAATCAGAGCCCATAGCATCAACTATTTCAAGGTGCATCCTTGGGGCAGAAGTGGTGTACTGACCCATTTGAACTTCATCTCCAATGCTCTTCCCCATATAATAAAATCGTCTTCCATCTCCAGCTCTTTCTCTTGTTTATTGAACCAGCTATCGAACTGAGCTCGAGATTCGTCTATGGACTGTTGCATCGCTTCCATGGTCTGAGTCAAGTTGGTAAGTTGATTTCCTATATAAGGAAGACGCCTTTCAACTCCTTCTAATCTTGCATCCGTGGCATCAAACTTTTCTTGGATCTGTGGATCCATATCACAGGTGGTTTTAGACATCCGATAGGTCGACCGATGTTAGAAACTCAACTCTAATCCCAACAGGAGAAATTTCTCTCTACTAAGTAGAGCCACTACAATAGCAGCCAACCTACAAACTAAAATCTTGATCCCTTTTTTCTTCTATAAGACTAACTCATATACTAAAGACTTATACCACAAATACCCCTATCCAATACAATTCACCCTTCCAGAACATTTCTAATAATGGGCCATTCTCAATCATTACCCACCCCTTCAAAACAGTCAAGCAAACTGTTTGTTGAGTGCAGATCCATCTCTCCGAAAAAAACATATTCCAATCTTGTAGTCTTCCATGCAATCAACCAGTGATCAATGTATTGTGTGGTAATTTGATCAATCCAACAATTGTTTGAAACCATAGTAGAACCCTTGGAGCCATCATAATCACCAACTTTGACTGCTTCTATTTGAAGCCTCGCTTCTCCAGAAGTCACATTTTCATGAGGCATTCATACGTCCCTGATTGAACCCTCAACCAGTCCTTCCATATTTACTTGTGAACTATGTATGCTGTCATCTCCAAAAACTTTTTCATTGAAGCATTTTCGTACAAGCTTGACAGTGAACCCCCCTTCTGGTGACAAGGCTTGCCGAGGTTTATGCTGAATCCCTGCTGCTCAAAGTAGAAGATTAAAAGAAATTCTCTCTTTGGGTCTATTTTGGAAATTTTCTCTTTGGGTCCATGCTGAACTTTCCCCATTGTTTTTGTGGGTTTAACTGTCTGACCCGCATCCAGAGAAAAATTAGAGACAAGGGTCCAAAAAGATAAAGTGGGGCAGTTCAAATAAATTAAAACACATGCCTTTATAAAAAAAGAGGCATGTAGTTAGTGGTCCCTTCCTTATACCACACATCACACCCTTGGTAAGTGAGATTAAAACACCTGTCTTTATCATTATCAATCCGACTTGATGCCAGCATGCCTAATTTTCTTTTTCAAAAAAGGTTAAGCCCATTGTGGGTTGCCTCATGAAAATCTGTTAGTAACCATAGATCAACTACAGGTTATCATTGTTATTGTTGTCAAATGTTAGGGTTTACATGTCATCAAAATTTCATTTTACAGTTTAAATTGAAAATGAAGTGGAACTTTGTGTTGTCGGTTTGGGCATTATTGTTTTTTGGTTTGATAGCTTAAATGATGAGGATGATAAGAAGGGGGTTTATTGTGAAGGGATAGGGGATGACAGAGATCAATATAAAAACTATCACTGGACCTTACTATCAACTTAAACTTTTGCTTCAATTGGTTCCATGATATGGTATCAGAGACCAAGTGGTCAAGGGTCGAGTCATGACAACCTCATTTATGGATTAAATTTCAACCCTACATTGGGTGGCTCTGTGTTCTGCATGCTTCAAGCCCATGGGTCATTCACGTGTGGGTGTGTGTCAGAGATTAATATAAAGCTATTATTGGACTTCAACTATCAGCTTATACTTTTGGCTCAATTGATTCCATGATAGGGGCCAAAGGTCTTCTCTCTCATGTCTTTTGTTGTAGGTTCCATATTGTGTCTTAGTGAAGCTATTCTTTTTTCTTTGCATGTAATGTCGTTATCCAATTTGAACTCCCAAGCCAGTAATGGAGGCTTTTGGCTAGGATCTCAAATTTCTGCAACTCATGATGTATGATTTTTTAGTTGAATGCTAATGAATAGTAAATATTTGTCTTTAGCTCTGTGTCGTTATTCTAATACATGATTTCTGTATCCACCTTTCCTTGTATATACTTCTGCTATTTATATAGGGTTTTTCTTTGCTTGGTGATATTTTGTGAAAGTTTGGTGTCCTCTACTGGTTTATTATTATTATATTTTTTTTTCAGACAATAATCATGCCTTGACGATAGCTAGCTTGTGGGCTCCTGTTCTTGCTGTAAGTACCTTTTGTCTTGCGTTTCTATTCTTAGTTTCAACACCTGGAAACAAACTTGCATTGGGTTTCTTAGTGGAAATGTGTGCAAATTACAATCCATCTGCTTTTAATTTGTTTTCCAATCTGATTCTGAAAATTAAAATAAAGGATACTGGGTTGGAACACTTGGGTGAGACACTTCTGATAATTATAACCTTGTACCAGCTATCTGAATAACTGTTATGTTAGCATTCTGACTTCATAATTTCTTTGTTACCCACTTGTGATATGTTTTTCTTGTTGCAGATATATATCATGGACATTCACATATTTTACACTGTCCTGTCGGCAATTGTGGGTGGTATTATGGGCGCACGATCTCGTCTAGGCGAGGTACAATGTATAACGATTTTGCAAATTCTAATCTAAGAGATGCTACTATTGTTTTTCTCTTGTTTGACTTAATGCTTCTTATCGCTGTCTGACTTCACATTTCCCCTTCTATGCAATTACTTATGCTCATCAAAGATACGCACACTTGAAATGGTGCATAAACGTTTTGAGAGCTTCCCAGAGGCATTTTCCAAGAATCTTGTCTCTCCTCAAGCAAAAAGGTACCCACTATTCTGCTTTCTTTGATTCTTGTATGATGTATCCGAATGTATTAATTTGTATTCAATTTAATTTATATGTATGGTCAATATCTCATCAAATAACAAATTAGATGTGCTGACTGACTTCTAAATGCATCGGTTGATCTCTTGCATCTTGTATGCTTTTTGGCTCATTGCTAGTCTATACCATTGGTGGCATTCAACTTGGGACTGTTTCTAAAATTTAGTAAGCATTGTTTTGGGAATAATGCTGATATTGTGCACCAAATGGATAGTGTACTATCGTAAATTAATCTAATTTGCTATAGGAATAGCTTCATTTTCTTTGAAATGACATTTTCTTATATCTTGCGGACTAGTACTAATTTTCAAATAGTTTGGAACCTGCAATGCTAAATTGATCATTCATTTGGTGTATTCTTCTGTACATTATTTCTTGATATCTGACTCAAATGAAATCTCAATTTGTTTTTTCTATTATCTTACTTATTCTCTTTCTCTTTCATAACTTCTCCTCATTGTACTCTAACAGGATGACTTTCAGTAGACAAGCGCCACAAGCGCCAGAAGTAAGCAATATATTTCATTCATTCCTTGTGACTTATTTAAGTGTTTCTGAAAGTATTTTGTCTAAAGAGATTCTGATAAAATAATAGATGCTTTAGTGGCAAAGTTGTTTGCTTCTTGAATTGATATATTTTGATCAAATACGAAAAAATTCGTGTAGTTATTTGTTTTTCATAGCTTCTCATTTTAGTAAAAATTAACATGGAAAATCCTTTTCTTGGTTTGTTATACAACGTTCCTACTACATTACACATTTTCATCAAGAATGTTAATATGAATTGAATTTACCATTAGGTTGACGAGTGAACTCTATTTGGAAAAGGTGGTACGGTTTTGGAATATTTGTAGCACCCGGTTTCTTATAAATGTTATCTACCAATTTTCAAGGAATTCACTATTAATTCCAAAATTTGTTCCTTGGAGTAAAAAAATTAATTAAGATTTCAATTCCTAGAATTCAATTACATGGTGTGCAAGTTCAATTGCTAATATAAGACTATTATTGTGTAAACTTTTCTTGCATGTGCATTTTAGAAATAAAAGCTAAATAACATTGATTTTTCATCCATTTGAAGCATAAATTTCTGGAATTCAAATAAATTTCATTTTTATGTTTGTGATGCCAGTCTGCCAGATATATAAAGTTTGTTATAAATGGATTCTGCATGCTATTCATTTTTAAATGAACTTTATATTTCGAATTCATTTGTTCCAAGTGATGCCAAAGGCTAATGGAGGTTATTGGGATCGGACCTGAACTAGATTGTGTTAATTTAACTTAGCATGTTTCTGATTTATTTATAGTAGATAATTTTTGTTGTTGCAATAGTTCTGCTTCTTTATGCTTGGGTGTAGTTACTTGAACTGGAAGGTTTATCTTGTAGTCATGAAAGATCTAAATCCATGTTATAATAATGTGTCTCATTTGTGCAGGAATCTCAAGATTTAAACAAAGAGTATGCGGCACTCTTTGCTCCTTTCTGGAATGAGATAATCAAAAGTTTGCGTGAGGAAGATTATATTAGTAATAGGTAACTTCAAGATACATGCTGGCCATGGTTCTGTTTTCCGATTCTTCCATTCTTTACTTAAAATGTCACTTTGTGAATGTTATGATTTCAGGGAGATGGACCTACTTTCTGTTCCTAGCAATACAGGAAGTCTTAGATTAGTTCAATGGCCTCTCTTTCTTCTTAGTAGCAAGGTACAACTTATTATTTCTAAACATTTTTTTTTTTTTGGATTAGTGGCTCTTAGTAGATGATTTTTGTTTATAAACTTGTCCAGATATTGTTGGCGATTGATCTGGCTTTGGATTGCAAAGATACTCAGTTAGATCTTTGGAACAGAATATGTAGGGATGAGTACATGGCATATGCGGTTCAAGAATGTTTTTACAGTGTTGAAAAAATTTTGCACTCTCTGGTTGATGGTGAAGGAAGACTCTGGTATGAATTTATGTTTAGCAATTGTGTGGCCTAGAATGTTTTCTTTCTTGTGTAGTAAAATTCTTTTAGGTGGATTTTTATGTATCATGTTCTTTACGTTGTAAATTTCTTATTTATTTCTATAATTTTGCATTATTCTTTTTTTTCCATGATAGGGTTGAAAGAATCTTTCGTGAGATCAACCACAGTATATCAGAGGGTTCACTTCTTGTTACTTTATCACTAAAGAAGCTTCCTTTTGTGGTGCAAAAGTTTACTGCACTAACTGGGCTCTTGGTATGTCTTTTTGTATTTGTTTTTATATAAATGAATGGTTTCAATGTTAACATTGCTTGACGTAAGTTTCCTAACTGTCCATGAGCTTCCTTCTGCATGCTCTAATTAGTTGGACATTTTGTGAAGTTGTGGGGGGGGGGGGGGGGGTGTTGGGGTTTTGTTTTATTTTTCGTATCTAAGCTGTGTAAATCTGGTGGTTTAGCACTATTGGAAAGAGAATTGTACTCTGTAGTTTATATCATGTCAATGTAGACGGATGGTATTATGGGTGTTGCTGGATTTTTCTAACCTTACAAACTTTAGGTTCCGCTTTGGTACAGAAAGAATTACACAAACCAGAGGGTGTCTGTTTTTGCTTCCCCAAATTTATAAATGACAATTATTCTTATTATCTTTATTCATTATATGACCATGATGAAGTTATTCTGTTTTCTTAGGTGCGATCTTATCTAGTGTCCTATAGTGATATTTTAGCTGCTAAATACATGTCATAAAAAATTCAATGAGACCTGAATTTTAGAAGTGGTACAAAAGCTGGAACTTGTGAATTTAGTAGCTTCTTTACATTTAAATTGGTAGTTTTTTATTTGTTTTTGAACTCTTGAGCTTATAAAAATAAAACCTTTAGAGAAATGCTAAAAGGCACCTGTACAATGTTTGAAGGTGCTTGACAAGTATTAAGTTAATAGTTTTCTGATAGGATATGCTCACAGCTTAGGGGGTCATTAGGCTTTTGAGGACAAGTTCATGGTGGAATCCAAATCTTCAGTCCTAATTTTAGTTGCTGCACATGTTAATTACAGACCGAGGAAAGAAAATTTTACATGAAAACAACATAAAGTAGATCTTGAAAAATTGTAATCTTTTGATCCATGATTGTGCTCTACTTATGCATATGTTGTTTGAGTTGAATTGCATGATTCTTTGCACAAAGGCATACATATTAGTGATTGTCAATGTGTTTGATTTAGAAGAACGTAGAATTTTCAAATTTTTTTTATATTTCTGTCAATTGGTATATGTGTTTCTCTTTCCTGTCTAGTTAATATATCTAAATCTCAGTAATGTTTGCCGTATTTTTTATTATTTTTGTAATGACCATTGTATTCACTATTTATCTTTCCATCTATCCCTAGTTGTTCTCTTTCCTGTGTCATTTATGTTCGTTTGTTTTGTCCTATAGTCAAGAGAAGGATTTTTTGATGAGACTAATTATTTAGAAATCCTAAATTTTGGTTTTCATTAATGATTCTAACTAGTGACGCTTGTTCTTTTGTTTACACTTGCTGTAAATCTGTGTCGACTGTATGTATTATTGAACTGAACATCATGTGGCCGTGCTAGATTAATTGATGTATTCTTTAGATGTTGTATATGACAATAAACTGGTCACTATTTCGAGATTCTATTTTAGTAGTGGCTCTGAATCTGTATGATCAATGGCTTGTGACAGATACGGGGCAATCCTGATTTAGCTAAAGGTGCTGCAAATGCCTTGTATCAGCTCTATGAGGTTGTGACACATGACTTGCTGTCATCTGACCTTAGGTATTTTTGTTTTCCAATTATTGCTTAAAAATCATACTTGAAACACTTTCTATTTACAGAATTTTAGTTCTATTTCTACGTCGATAATGCAGAGAGCAACTTGATACATGGAATATTTTAGCTAGAGCAAGGAACGAAGGACGCCTTTTCTCTACTATTGAGTGGCCGACGGATCCAGAAATTGTAAATACTTTTTGAAGTAGTTTTTTCCTTGGTGGCTTGTTCTGATGTTTGTATTTACATGTATAGTTTTATCCTTCTGTTGTCACAGAAAGAGCAGGTGAAGAGGTTACACCTTCTTCTTACTGTTAAGGACACTGCTTCAAATATTCCAAAGAATCTCGAAGCTAGAAGAAGATTACAATTTTTCACAAATTCACTATTTATGGATATGCCTTCTGCAAAGCCAGTGTCTGAAAGTTTACCTTTCTGGTACATATGATTTGATGCGCCACCGATAGGCTACTTTACCTCATGTTTGATTTATTTCTATGTTTCTATTTGATGCTTGTGTGTTGCATTAATTTGTGATTTGTTTTGCTTGTCTAGTGTCTTCACTCCATACTACAGTGAGACTGTACTTTATAGTTACTCTGAACTGCGAGATGAAAATGAGGATGGAATATCAACTCTTTTTTACCTTCAGAAAATTTTCCCAGGTATATCTAATCTATATCGTCTTATATTTTAATCTACCTAGTGAAGTTTCAGCAGCATATCTTATGAGAATTAAGGAAAGATAATGGACGGTAACATGGGAGGGAACTTCAAAAATATTCTGGGAGTTGAAATGAGAAGGAAGCAGCTCTCCAGCTATATCAACTTTTGAATTATTTTGGCAACAAAATGATGAAAAACAGTCAGCCTGCCTAGCCGTGGCCAATCTAGATCATGCATCTTACTAACTGAGATATTTGTATTTATGTTAGTTTTTTAAATGTCATAGGCTCTTCCGATCTCTCTCGTTTTCTCCAACAAGTTTATGAGCTCATTAGCTATGAGAGCTTAAACATTTAAGCATACCTTGTTTATCTGAACGCTTGGTTCATCTCAAGGAAAGTTATATGCTAAAGAATATAAAAGTTTGTGGTTTGCAGTATATATTTCGTTGAATTAAAACCATTGTTCTGTTTCTCTTCTATTGTATAGAGCTGGCATCTGGTTATTGCGTCCTAGTGTTTGTATGATCGCCACTTTGCTGGTTTTGTTTCTTGGGTGTGGATCACTGTTATTAGAATCTTTTGATTTGCTATTTGAATCGTACGATTCAATTTAGCTTTATTTCAAGCCGAATCTATAGGGCGAATCCAAATTACAACAGAATCTTACAATTCGCGATTCAAATCATACGATTCGATTCAGCTCTATTTTGAGCCGGATCTTCATCACCTTTCATCAAAACTTCAACAACACTAACTACTAAATTCACTCTACTCTAGTCCGATTGTTATTTATCAAATAATCAACTCAAACTAGTTCCATTCCATCATTATCAAGTTGACAACAAGGCAAAAAAACAGTGTCAGAAACTCAACTCTCCATCTCCACTCAGTTATTAAACACACTCTGATTTGTGAATTAGTTTTATTAGGATTGCATTTGCATTAGATTTGAATTTTAAGTACTTGGTTGATATGATTGCTTTTTGGACATTAAAATTGCATTTCAGACTAATATTTGGTAATATTTTGAGTTCGACATGATAAATATTTTATTTTTTTTATAATATTATGAATTTTAACCGAATCTTACGATTCACGAGTCACGATTCATGAGTCAAATCTCAATTTGACAACTACGGTGGGGATTTTGTCGTTTATCTCATGTTAATTGCTGTTTACTTTCTGTTCTAGATGAATGGGAGAATTTTTTGGAAAGGATTGGTAGAGGAGAGACCACTGAGGATGTGGATTTTCAAAAAAACTCAAATGATACATTGGAGCTTCGTTTTTGGGCATCTTATCGAGGGCAGACTCTTGCTCGGACTGGTTAGATTTCGTTGATATAAATGTCTCATAATTGTTTCATTTTGAGATCCTAATGTTTCATCCTACTGTATGTCAATGCTTAAATGGTAATGCTACCTTTGGATAGTTTTTTTTTTTACTTACAAAAAGTTTTGTTTTCTTGCGGGGATAGTACGAGGTATGATGTATTATAGAAGAGCTTTGATGTTGCAGAGTTTCCTTGAGAGAAGATCATTGGGGGGTATGCAATTTTGACTCACCCATAATGTTTTATTATATTTGAATACAGAGTGTTCACATTGTTCGATTGTTATTTGTAGTGGACGATTATTCTCAAACAGGTCTCTTCACCACCCAAGGGTTTGAATTATCCCGTGAAGCAAGGGCACAAGCTGACTTGAAATTCACTTATGTCATTTCATGCCAAATTTATGGGCAACAAAAGCAACGGAAGGATAAAGAGGCTGCGGATATTGCTTTATTGTTGCAGCGGTATAAATCTCTCTTTTTGTTCTCTATTTTTTAGATTCATATATTGGAAATAGATTAATATCCTATTGATGATAATGCTTTTAATGTTTGACCACCTCATCTGGGTTGATTAAGATTAGCATGAGTTGGCTGTTCATTACATCTGGTTTGTCGAAAATTTGTAATTCTGGCATGAGAAAAAATTTCAATTGAGCGTAGCTAAATAAAAGTGGCTATCTAAATTATTTGCAGCGACCTTTCTCATGCTTGGATGGCAAGCTCAGCTCTTTAACTTCTCTTCTAATCAGTTCCTGGGGCTGAATATCTTAGGGAAATTACTTGTATGTATTAGAGCAGAATGCGTTTTCCCTATTCTCCCTCTGGTTGTGGCCAAGTTTTACTGCATGTCCCATCCTTTGAAAAGTAGAGCATTAGTGTTCGTAAATCAGGTTTGGAGATTGTAATGAATTGTTTTCGGCCTTGGTCCCAGCGCCCATGAAACTGGTGTATAAATTTCTAAATAAAGGACACTATCTCTGCTTTGAAATAACAATGTAGCTCCAACTCAAACTTTTGATTTGAATTGGCAGAATTAAAAAAAAAAAATTAGAGAACTGCATGTATTTTGGCAAGGTTGTGTATTGGTGAAGAGATTGTTAGATTAACTCTCATTTAACCGTTTAAACATCGGACCAAACCTAGGTTTTGTTTCAACAAACTGTGGTTCTGTCGTTTGTTCAAGTCATATACTCTATACTAGATATTGAAGGGTTCCGGTGTAACCTTGGCTTTTATTCTTGTTGATACAGCGGGCGCGCGGTTGCGAGTTTAATCAAAAACCTGACGGAAAGAAATAATAAACACTAGATCGAAATCTAGAAAACACTTGGACAAAACCAAGAAAAATCTGAGAAGAACTCTCGTTTTAGTTTTTTTAATCAAATCTGTCCAATCTAATACAATACTAGGCTTATTTATAGGCTAAGATAGTCCTAAGCCTTAAAGGAAAAGGAAAACAATTAAATTTAAAACTAAAAAAGTAAAGAAATCCAAATCTGTTTTGGAATGCAATTTGCGGCAGCTAGAACTAATGTCCTTATTGCATAAGGATTCCAATTCTAGGTGGGATTTAATTATGTGGGCCCTCATCATTCACCTCCACTTTCGAAGAACTCGACCTCGAGTTTAAATCCGGATAGTCCAACCCACAATCAGGAACATAGAGAGACAAATCCGCCACATTAAAAGTATTAGAAATTTTCCCTAGCCATTGTGGCATCTCGATCTTGTAGGCATTTGCATTAATCCGCTCTAAGACTTTGAAAGGACCGTATTTCTTCAGTTGAAGTTTGGAACTCGCGGCATGTGCCAACCTCTCTTTCCTCAAATAAACCATGACTTCGTCACCCGGTTCGAACACTTGAAGTTTTCGATGCTTATCAACTTGTTCCTTCACCTTCGCATTCCTCTTTTCAAGCCTCTTTTTCACATCTTCATGGACTGCTTGGACCTCTTGAGCTAACTTTTCAGCAGAAGAACTAAACCCAATAGATTTGGGTATCTTCACAAGATCTAAAGTATGATTTGGTACCTTCGTGTACACCACAGAAAAAGGACTTCTCCCGGTAGCGCTATGAACAACACTATTATATGCAAACTCAGCTTGAGCAATTGCAAAATCCCAAGTTTTAGGCTTATCTTGACATATCCCTCTTAGAAGATTGCCCAATGTTCGATTCACTACTTCTGTCTGCCCATCAGTTTGAGGATGTGCTGTGCTGCTAAACTTCAGAGATGAATCAAATAAACTCCAAAAGAGTCTTCCAGAAATGACTCAAGAACTTGGTATCCCTATCCGACACAATAGATTTTGGAACCCCATGTAGTCTAACAACTTCTTGAAAAAACAGCTTCGCAATAGATGATGCATCTGCAGTTTTCTTGCAAGGAAGAAAATGTGCCATTTTAGAAAATCTATCAACTACTACGAAAACAGAATCCATGCCTCTTTGCGTACGGGGTAAACCCAAAACAAAGTCCATGGATAGATCTTCCCATATCGTACTTGGTACTGGTAACGGCATGTATAGCCCAGTATTCTTCACTCCACCCTTAGAAGTTTGGCAGACATAACACTTCATGACTATATTGTTAACATCTCGTCTCAACTTTGGCCAATAATAACGACTCTTTACAGCATCAATAGTCTTATCTCTTCCAAAATGACCAGAAAGACCTCCTCCATGTAAGTCTCTAATGACTTTCTCACGAATAGAAGTACTAGGCAGGCATAATTGATTCCCCTTCATTAGAAACCCATCATGTATATGAAAATCATCACATGGTTGCTTTGTCACACACAACTCCCATATGGCTTTAAAATCTTTATCATTTGCATACAACTCTTTCATAGAATCAAAAGAATCAATTTCAATAGCAAGAGTTTTAATGAGATGTACCCGACGACTTAAAGCATCAGCTACACGATTTTGTTGACCAGACTTGTGAATAAGTTTGAAAGGAAACTTATCAACAAAGGCTGCCCATCTGGCGTGCATAGCATTCCTCAATTGCTTCTGGCTACTTAAATATTTTAGAGCTTGATGATCAGTGTACAATACGAACTCCTTTCCAATCAAATAATGTTCCCAAGTCTTCAAGGCACGAACGACAACATAAAACTCTTTATCATACGTTGCCCACTTCATTCTCGATTCACTCAGTTTTTCACTAAAGAAAGCAATAGGTTGCTTCCCTTGTGATAATACAGCACCAATGCCTATTCCACTTGCATCACAGTCCACCTCAAATAGTTTATCAAAGTCAGGAAGAGCTAAAACAGGAGCAGTACACAATTTCTCCTTAACTAAAGCAAAACTCTGCTCTTCTTTTTCACCCCAAACAAAACCCCTTCCTTTCTTGAGGCATTCGGTTAATGGAGCTACAATAGTACTAAAGTGTCTAATGAATCTTCTGTAGAATGTAGCTAAGCCATGAAAGCTACGGATGTCTCCTACAGACTTTGGTGTTGGCCAATCCCGAATGGCTTTCACCTTTTCTTCATCAACTTTAATCCCATCTTTCCCAACAACATATCCTAGAAATAATAATTCTTCTAACATAAATGAGCATTTCTTCAAATTTGCATATAATTTATTTTCCCTTAATGCATTAAACACCAATTTTAAATGTTCAATATGCTCTTCATTGGATTTGCTATGAACTAAAATGTCATCAAAGTACACCACAACAAATTTTCCAATGAAAGGACGTAATACCTGGTTCATGAGACGCATGAAAGTGCTCGGAGCATTAGTTAACCCAAACGGCATTACTAACCATTCATATAAGCCATCCCTTGTCTTAAACGCGGTCTTCCATTCATGTCCAGGTTTAATTCGAATCTGATAGTAACCACTGCGCAGATCTAGTTTGGAGAAGATTATCGATCCACTCAATTGGTCTAACATATCGTCAAGCCTTGGAATGGGAAATTTGTAGCCAATTGTGATTTTGTTAATTGCACGACTATCAATGCACATTCTCCAACTTCTATCCTTCTTAGGTGTTAGCAAGGCAGGTACAGCACATGGACTTATACTTTCTCGAATGTGTCCCTTGTTAAGTAAATCTTCCACTTGTGCTCTTAAAATTTCTTGTTCTTTAGGACTCATCCTATAGTGTGGCAGATTAGGCAAACTAGCACCTGGAACAAAATCAATTTGGTGTTGAATGTTCCTCATAGGAGGCAATTCTTTAGGTAAATCATCAGGAATAACATCTGCAAATTCTTTCAAAATGTTCCGCACCTCCACTGGTAATTGGACTTGAGGATCGCCTTTAATTTCTTCGCCTTTCATAACCAACAGATACATAACTTGTGTTTCCCTGCTTTCACTCAAGAACTCTTTTCCGCCAACAAGCATAACTTGTTTGTCTGGAACTGTCTCCTGCTGCATAGTTGTCCTCTTAACTTGTGGCATTAGCGTATATCTTGCGCCATCCTTAAGAAATTGGTAAGTATTTTTCCTACCAGCATGTAAGGCATCTAAGTCAAATTGCCAAGGCCTTCCAAGCAAAACATGACAAGTATCCATATCAATAACATCACAATAAATATTATCAGAATATTTGCCAAGGGTTATGGGAACTGAACACCTTTGAGTTACTCGAATTGTACCGACATCTTTTATCCATCCGATGTTGTAAGGTTCAGGATGTGGCTCAGGGGTCAATCCGAACTTACAAACTGCTTTCCGGCTGATGATATTCTCTTGGCTGCCACCATCAATAATTAAACTGCAAAGTTTTCCTTGAACCCTACATGTGGTTTGAAACAATTGATGCCTCTGTTCCTGATTATGCTTTTTGGTGAGCATTAAGTGTTGAATAACACCTACTTGATATTCCTCCTCAAAAACACAATCATCTTCATCCTCACTTTCGTCAGCTGTACAAACGAAATCGTTTCCATCTTCATTTTGCTCTACCATATTTATTGTTCGCCTCTTTGGACACTCATGAGAGTGGTGCCCAGTTTCGTTGCACTTGAAACACTTACCAGATCGTGGTCTTGCATAGGGATCGTTATTAGTCTTAGGAGGTAGGTTGTTTCCTTTAGCTCGATGTTGCGGCTCATCACGTGTGTCTTTACCGGTTTTCTGGGTTGGTTTTGCTCCACTTGATCCCGCCACATATTTGCCCTTGTCAATTGTTCTTTGTTGATTGTTCGCAAAATTCTCGCCTCCATATCTTCGATAGGTTTCCCTTGGCCTCTCTTTCAATAATTGTTCAGCTTTTAGTGCCAAATCCCGAGCATCTTGAACTTTAATGATCATCTGAACCCCAATCCTTTCGCGAATATTTGGGTTTAAACCTCCTAAATAATGAGAAGTTTGTTGGCTTTCCGTCTCCGACAAATTAGCTCTAGCAGATAATCTATAAAATTCAGCAGTATATTCATGTACGCTTCTTTTACCCTGAACACAATTTTGGTAAGCCTCAAAAATATATTGTTCATAGTCAGGAGGTAAGAATCGTCTTTTTAGTAATTGCTTCATCTGGTACCAAAGGGAGATAGGTTCTTGACCACCCCTCCTTCGACGTTCATTCAGCTGATCCCACCATACTGCAGCTCCCCTTTTTAGCCTATATGCGACTAATTTAACTTTTCTATATTCAGGAACCTCAGCATAATCAAAGAAGCGTTCAACTTCATGAATCCAATCAAGAAACCCTTCGACATCTAAATCCCCATTGAAACTAGGTAGTTCCAGTTTAATCTTGTATTCGTCCCCTCTATCGTTCCTCCTATTATTATTTCTACGTCTCGGATAAAAAACATCTTCATCATCAAAAATATCAAAATCATCGTCAAGTTCAGGCTCTACTTCGATATTTCGTCGAACCCTAGGACGTCGATTGTGATTATTGGGAGGATTAGCTTCCCCTTCAACATTCTCCACTTGTCTTTCGGGTTGTCTGTTGATAGTTAGTTGCTCGATTTGTGTTTGCATCGCTTGCATTGCTTCACGCATCTCTTGCACGAAACTATTGAATTGTGCCATTGGAACTTGCTCACCGGTGTTGTTAGGTTGGACCATATTCTCAGCTCGTAGAAGTTTGGAGGACGACGAGGCTCTGATACCAACTGATACAGCGGGCGCGCGGGTGCGAGTTTAATCAAAAACCCGACGGAAAGAAATAATAAACACTAGATCGAAATCTAGAAAACACTTGGACAAAACCAAGAAAAATCTGAGAAGAACTCTCGTTTTAGTTTTTTTAATCAAATCTGTCCAATCTAATACAATACTAGGCTTATTTATAGGCTAAGATAGTCCTAAGCCTTAAAGGAAAAGGAAAACAATTAAATTTAAAACTAAAAAAATAAAGAAATCCAAATCTGTTTTGGAATGCAATTTGCGGCAGCTAGAACTAATGTCCTTATTGCATAAGGATTCCAATTCTAGGTGGGATTTAATTATGTGGGCCCTCATCACTTGTCAATACCTTAGGGTCTTTAAAACATGGCTATGAAAGGCACACTACGGCCCAAGGGGGTCATGGAGACTTGGTGCACGGCGCACTGAAGGAACAAAATCATGTAGAACCACCTTTAGTTATAATATTTAAAATATAAGAAATTGTGAACTTTAAAATCAAAATTCAATAACTACGAAATCATGTCAATATTCTTAATCATAAATTCTAACATGCAATAAACCCTATATTCTAAAGTTCGAATGTTCAAGTAAATAGTAAATCTTAAGTTGACTAATAGCTACTTCATATCAAAAGTCTCCAACTTCAAGTTCTGCCCTTGTTTGCTTCTTTTTCTCTGGTATTTTACTGTTGTTGTGTGCTTCTTCTTCCCTTTGTTTCTCATCATGCATCTTTCACGCCTTGGTGTCGTCAGAGCAACATCGCCCACCTTAGAGGGTGCTAAGGCGCTCGGCCTTGAGCCTTGTGCGCCAGGGCATCGCCATTAACAACTATGTTTGAAAAAATAATTTGAGATGCTATTGAAAGATATATAATCACTAAAACTGACACAACTACAGTATTGAACTTTGAAGGATGAAAAACAAAAATGATAAGGTGTGTCCAAGTATAAGTTTTTGATTTTTGCGTTCAGCCCTAATACAAGAAAAAACTGTAGTTATTAATTGAAGTGTATATATCTTGTGTAAATATGAGTATCATATTCCTTTTGAGTAGTTTGTTATTAGGACATGCTATTTAAGATGTGATTTTATGAGTAAATTGTTCAAGGTTTGCATGTATGGGTATTCATTTAGCTTCTACTTTTAGGAATGAGGCTCTTCGAGTTGCATTCATACATGTGGAGGAGAGTGGTACTGCTGATGGAAAGGTTTCTAAGGAATTCTTTTCAAAGCTTGTTAAAGCTGATGTTCACGGAAAAGATCAGGTAGACTATTTTGAAGCTCCAATTTCTTGTCAAGATTTTGATTATCTGCAAAAAGTGTTCTTATTGTTAATTGTATTTCTTATTATATCGTATATATCATGCATGCATCATTGCTCATGTTGTTGATTGTCATTTTCCCTGAAAAACTGTAGTGATGCGTTAAATAAAAATATTGGCAATGGACCATGCAATGATGTGATAATGTTGCAAGTTGCTTTGAGTACTGGATTCTTGAAGCGTGTTCTGGGTCAAAATTAATGTGAATTGCAAAACAAGTTTTTATCACAAAGTTTATAGTGAAGTCTTTCGGCCCAGATTTTGTAAAAGAACAATATCCTGGGAAGAAAAACCTAGACTACATAATTGAGAAGGAAGTTAAGAAAAACTATACGACATAATAGGACCTAAGGGTGTAAAATTCCTGGGTCAACATCTGCCTCACTTAATCATTTCGCAGGTTTATTTGATCAGCAAATTTGCATGATATATTACTCATTATTGTTGAGAATCCTTTGTCATGGATATCCTTCTTAAAATTGGACTTTGCGTTTTCTGTAAAAAAAAATTTTCCTGCAGGTGTTATATTTTGCTGTTTCAGCATAAGGATGTTTCACCATATTTTTATTGACTTTTCATTTTACTTAGGAAATATATTCAATTAAACTTCCTGGAGATCCAAAGCTTGGAGAAGGGAAGCCTGAGAACCAAAATCATGCTATAGTTTTTACTCGTGGGGAAGCTATTCAGACCATTGATATGAATCAGGTTAAGTAAATGCTTTCTCCCTTTTTCAAGTTCAATAGATATGATGTCCTATCTATGTTGCTCCTGGCAGTGGTTTTATTCTTTGCAGCATTTAATGTAATGTTTGATTGATTTGCGCTTTTTTCTATTGCTGATGAATGGTGGTGACTGTTTTTGATGCTTCATGGATTTTCAGTATGTGCTTCTCTAGCCTGGCTTTGATGTTTTGATTCTCACAGTCAAATGGATTGTATTCCTCTATTTGATTGCACCATAAAACTTCCTTCAGTTCTGGCATTTGTGTGATGGAAGTTATGCATATGTAATATGGGATCATCACAGACTGTAGGGAGTTTTATGAGGTGTAGATTTTGTAGTGATTTGAAATTTTATTATGATCATTAGATTTCATTTGGATAGTCATCTTCAGTGTTACTATATTCATCATTAGATTATTTTGGGTTAATGTTCGTGACTAGGAATCTTTTGTAAGCTTTCGAGCTTCAGCTGGTTGGTGATGTTTTGGAATCCAGAATACCTAGTGTGGGGTCTTCTGCACTTCCTGTTCTGTTTAAGCTTAATGAATGATTGTCTCTATATATACTTATACTTTCCCTAGGTTCAGGAATTTTCTTTAGGAAGCCTTTTGTTTCTCATCTTCTACTGTTTTGCTCTTTTATTTTGGTTGTTATTAACAATTCCAGAAGCTTAGGGTTCCCTTATCACTTTATCAGAAATTCCATTATGCTTCATGGATGTCGTGATGATATTCCAGTGATATATATTAGTGCAGAGGGTTTCTTCAGTACCACGTGCGGCTGATGGAGCGTGTTGGATAGTTTGGGATTTGAATCTCAGTTAGAAGTTCCTTACATGTTTTTTATTTTGTTCTTTAGCTGATAGTTTTTCTCTTGAAAAGGTTGTTTGCAAATTCTTCTTGTGCAATTTTCACTGGCTTAGCACAAGTAATTGTTTTCTTGTTGAGTATACTTATCTTTGGGTATCTGCTCCCCTTGATTTACCTTTTTATCTTTTGTTTTTTTGAAGATTTGGGACCTAGCATCTGCTAGGAATTATATTGTGCAATCTGATAAATTTTCCTTTTTATAGGATAACTACCTTGAAGAGGCAATGAAGATGAGGAATCTTCTTGAGGAATTTCGAGCTAAACATGGAATTCGACCACCCACGATTCTTGGTGTTAGAGAGCATGTCTTTACTGGAAGGTTGGTACACACTCTCATAGAGTTATATTTTCTTTAGTTTGCCTTTGGTGGTTTTCTTACACATTGTTTTTGAATGTGTTCATGCAGTGTCTCGTCTTTAGCCTGGTTCATGTCCAATCAAGAGACTAGTTTTGTAACATTGGCACAACGTGTGTTAGCAAGCCCTCTCAAGTGAGTAGATTGGCCCAATCTGTTCCCTCTCTTATATGCACATGTGTGTAATGTGGTGATTAGATAAGGTGCCATTAGTGCAATTGGGGGAAAATCTATCTTACTAAGCACAAGAGAATGCCATACACATTAAACTACGTAAACTTATTAAGTTATTATTATTCTGGTCTAAACTGCAAATAAGATGGTTTTGTTGCTCTGTATCTGTACAAAATCCTTTCAATATTGACTTAAAATTCTTTGAAATTCCCAAATATGGCAAATGGGGGTTTGCGCATAAATCCAGAATATGGCCTTTTTTCTCAAACAAAGTTGATTTCATGGTTTTGAGATTGTTTCTGATGTTTTCCCTTGTGCTTGCTCAAAATTCCGATCCATACATTTCTATTATTTATATATGCAGGTATGTGCATAGCTAATAAATTTAATGTTGGGTTTCAATGTTGGGGTTACGAAGAGAGTTTGCTGGTTTCCATAGAAAAGGCTATAATTTTGTATGCACACAGGAAGCCTCAAACTTCACTTGCTTTTCTAACTGAGTCCTTAGTGTTTTTCTTATTGGAATGAGCTATGTTTGTTTGTAGTAGATCTTCAAGTGGCCACCTTTATTTCTCAAATGCATATTACTGAAACATATTGGGGACCATAAGACACAATGAATCTTTACTAAAACAGTTGTGCTTCTATGAGTATAATTCATGCTAATCTGTTTGTGGTTTTGAGAGGCTTCGGCGGTTCTTTTGAGGCAAAGGTTAGCGGTGATAAAATGATATGATTAAGGTTCCATTATGTATTTTTGGTTTCAGTCAGATTTTTATTCTTTTATTCTTTTTTATTAGTTGCTTAAGAATTCTCCTGCATTTCTGTTCATTTAAATCCATGCCTGTCTCTTCTATTGTGTTGTTTTTATCTTATAACCTTGTTTTGAAATTTTTTAAATAAATATTTAAGTGCCCCCTTTTTCTGATCCCTTGTAAAATATGTCTTGCAGAGTTCGAATGCACTATGGCCATCCAGATGTTTTTGATCGAATATTTCATATAACTCGAGGTGGAATTAGCAAACCTTCACGTGTAATTAATATTAGTGAAGATATTTTCGCAGGTAACTGAAGCGATAATGCAATTTTCTTTTCTCATACCTTTGTTCTGTAGTTCATCCTTTAGAAGTATTCAGGTGTTTTCCTGTGTAAGTCTTGAAAATGATGACCATGCATATGAAGCATGTATAAAATTGTACTAGTAATTGAAGCATTATGTTGTTGAAAGATAAGCTTGCTTGTGAGGTATCAGTATCCTTTTATATTGCTCTTGAAGTGATAGAGCGGTTTTTTCGTTGCATTCAACATTTTGCTTTCCAATACCAAGGAGGTAATATGGATATCACTTAATGTGAAAACTGTAAAAGCAACGTTGTGCTTTCGAATCAAATTAGTTCAATTGCTTGTATAATAATCCAACATATTAACTTTTTCAGGGTTACCTGTATGCTAAATATTTTAATATTGAATGCTTCAATTATTCAAAATCCTGCCAAACTTATAAAATTCTTTCAGTTTCAAATACAAAAGATACAAGTGGCAATTGGTCAAAAATACTTCTCAAAAAGATTACTAGAAAATAATAGATTGGAAAAAGAAACAAAGGGAACAAGAAAAAGGACCACCCTTCCCCTCCCATGCTCAATTCTCTCTTCACCTATTTGGAGGCATGCGATGCGAGAGAGAAAAAAGTGAGATAATATCTATTGCAGAATGGAGAAATGCAGAACCATAAAAGTCGAGCAGTTCTTTGTTTTTGTTTAAGGCAGTGAGCTTAGGTGGGGAGAGAAAGGGCTGAATTTTGGGTGTGGATTAATGGAGGGTTGGGAGTAAAGAAAGGGGGATGATTTTAAGTATACGTTTCAAGGTTTATGATTTTAAATTTTTGATGTTTTTAATCTTTTTATTTTTTTTTTTTATATTGTCAAAATTCCTGAGTTGTAACGGAATTGCAAGCTTGAAATGGAAGTGTTGCAATTATTAGCATACAATGTTTTGAAATACAGGGTATGCATCGTGAATGTCTGTGTATATAAAATTTCATCTAGTTCTTTAACCGAGTTTTTCTTTGAGAAAGCAAAGAAGGATTATAATTGAACTACAAGTTGCTGGTCTTAACTCTTGGAGAGCTACAAGGCTCACCATTTGATACACTAAGAAACTTCACCGTGCTTTCATACTTTAGACATCTATGATGAGTAGTGAGAACTTTAGGGGCACACAAATTTTTTTTATAAGAACTGCTTTGCCTGCATAATTTATTTCAACTGCTTTTCCATTTCTTTATTTTGCTGTTCATGTAAGCTCCTTTGTTGCATCTCGCATACTCTGTGGATAAAGCAAAAGTGCATTATAAACTTGCATTATTTATATTGACTGTAAGAATTGAAGATTATTTTAATCCTAAATATGTGCTTTTCGAGCTTTTGATGGACAGATATGTTAAAAACTTGTTAATTTTCCACATTCGTTTTCTTCTCTTCACTTTCATTTAGGGGTTAGTCGAGCAGCGGTTTAGTAGAGTGATGGAAGATGGGGTTTTAGTTGCATGTTTGAATTCGTTTTGTGTTTGGTAATTACTAAATTAAAATGTTGCAGGGTTCAACTCCACATTAAGGCAAGGAAATATTACTCATCATGAATACATTCAGGTTTGTCTTGCAGGCTGATCTGTGCCTCTTTTATCTACAGGTTCATATTTCTTCTTTCTTATGCCTCGCTTTCTATAGGTTGGAAAGGGAAGAGATGTTGGGTTGAACCAGATAGCCCTCTTTGAAGGGAAAGTTGCTGGAGGAAATGGAGAGCAAGTCCTAAGCAGGGACGTATATAGGCTTGGACAACTTTTTGATTTCTTTAGAATGCTCTCTTTCTATTTCACTACCGTCGGATACTATGTTTGCACAATGGTATGGTATCTTGATGTAAACTGTTCCGTTTGTCACTTGTAAGAATTAGATGTTATTCAGGGCGTTTGTCTTACAAGCATTAAATGTCTAATGAAAGTTTCTATAATGCAGATGACGGTCCTTACAGTGTACATATTTCTGTACGGGAGGGTTTACCTGGTAATGAAACGATCTTTATTTATCAACTTCTTATTTTGACACCCTATCTCAGTTGGATTTTTCTTTGATTAAGTTCATTTTTTAGTTTGATCACCGCTTATATGTACTAGGATTATGATCATAATTTGTGGGGTGATGGAAATCTTGGATTTTTTTTTTGACCATACTTAAAAATGTACTAAGCTCTGTACCTCCTCTTCCTCTTCAATTCTTCTGTATAATGACATTTGGAAAAAGGGAGGATTGGCTGCAATTTTTTTATTTTATTTTTTGACATATTTGTCTGTTGAAATACATAGCACTGGAAATTGTACGAAGGCTACTGTTTACAATATCTTAATTTGGGTTGTGTTGTATGTGCAAATGTCTCATTAACATGTCTCAGACAAGACCCCACATGGACGGGGCATGCAACCATTATGTTGAATTTGTTTTCATTGCATTTTCAAATGTCTCACACCACACACTCCAGTTATAGTTTGGATGTCACGTTGTTTGAAATCGAACTGTTTATAATAGAGTTGTCTTCAGAAACTGAATACCTGATGGAAATACTGTTTTCATCCTTTTGGCTCCAGCCTTTCCCATATGTATTTTCTGTTTGCTACGGATGAATTTTTACCTATTTGCATCATTAGATTTCCTGTCCAGACAGATTTAGTTTGACTCAGTGTTTTGGAGTATTCTAAGCCTGTTCTTTTGGTAGGGATGAAATTTTTATCAGCATCTTGCTTGCATTTACAGGCTTTCTCTGGACTTGATGGTGCAATTGGGAAGCAAGCGAAGCTGTTGGGTAACACAGCTTTAGATGCTGTTCTGAATGCACAATTCCTGGTTCAGATTGGAATTTTTACTGCAGTCCCAATGATAATGGGATTTATACTTGAGCAGGGATTGCTGAAGGTACTTTGTTATTCTTGATACTTCCTTCCTTGGGTTATTATTTCTATACAGCATGTAAGCCTTTTTCTTGCATCAAGTGCTGCCATTGCCTAAATTTAACATACGTTCCCTAATAGTACTGTATTGTGAATGTAATAATTTGTTCATATTACAGGCTGTGTTTAGCTTTATTACAATGCAACTTCAGTTGTGTTCAGTCTTCTTCACATTTTCTTTGGGAACTAGAACTCATTATTTTGGACGTACTATCCTACATGGAGGTGCAAAGGTATGTCACTTATCCTTATCTTTTCCCTCTTCCTTCCGCATTTTAAAAAACTTGTGCTTTGTTTATTTTGGAAAATGATCTTTGTGGAAAATTTGTACTAACAGTACCGGGCAACTGGTAGAGGCTTTGTAGTCCGTCATATCAAGTTTGCTGAAAATTACAGGCTTTACTCAAGGAGTCATTTTGTTAAAGCGTAAGTGATGTCTACATAATGAATTACTGTTGATTGTGTTTTCTAATATTAGTTGCTGCCTTGTCTTATTTCTTTGGTTATATGTATTTCTGTTTTTGAAGATTGAATTTATTGATAGACAAGGTCTTAATTCCTTTATAACTTTCTTGTCAGGCTTGAGGTAGCACTGCTTCTCATAGTTTACATCGCATATGGGTACACAGATAGTGCTGCAACGTCGTTTTTCTTGTTGACTCTTAGCAGCTGGTTTCTTGTCATCTCATGGCTTTTTGCTCC
Source organism: Euphorbia lathyris (assembly GCF_963576675.1). Lineage (NCBI taxonomy): Eukaryota > Viridiplantae > Streptophyta > Magnoliopsida > Malpighiales > Euphorbiaceae > Euphorbia > Euphorbia lathyris. The sequence continues at coordinate 39,966,213 of NC_088910.1, forward strand.
GTACATATTTAATCCCTCGGGTTTTGAATGGCAGAAGTAAGCTTTTTTTTTTTGTTATTGTTTTTTTCAAGCGTTTGGCTTGAAGTAGTTGTAATTAAAACTTCTGCTGTTGTGAGAATGAACGATCTGCTGAGCATGATTTTATCGCCATTTAACAGGACAGTAGAAGATTTTGATAATTGGACCAGCTGGCTTCTGTATAGAGGCGGCGTGGGGGTGAAAGGAGATGATAGCTGGGAATCATGGTGGAATGAGGAACAGGTGATCTTTTTAATGTAATATCAAAATAATTCCTTTTCTTCGTTTGACAAAAGCCACACCGATGTGAGTGCTAGAAATCAATTATTCAATGAGGTGATTCTTGGCAGTTGTTTTGCTGTGCCTGTGATAAAGAAGATTACATGTTTTTTGAGCTTGATCTTCCCTGGAAACTTTGATTTTGAACAGTTTCCACCTTTCAGAAACTTGTGTTTCCACAGAAGCAGACTGTCGCATTAGCCGATGTCTTAATGAGGTCATCATGCAAGGATCACATTGCATTAAATCCCATGTTTTCTTTTCTAAAATCATCTCTTTCAAAATGAAAAAGGTCTCCTTTTCCTCTTATATAGCTTGTATGTGATATTTTTCATTTTACTCTAAATTTTTTACTAATACATCGTTATAATTTTTAAAATCCATAAATATACTCCTGTAATTTTTTTATTTACATGTTTTCCCACATTTGCATTTCTTATATTTTTACAAATATAGTTTCCTGCAGTCTGTTTCAGTTTCAGTTTTCTGTTTCCAGGCAGCATAGTTGTCTTCTCTTGGTGGCTCATTGCCATTTTCTTTCTTCTATAAATTGTGTTTTTCTTAGTTGTTACAGAGTCATTCATCATGCTAACTTGTTGAAGGTTTAATTCCAAAAGAATGCAAGACAATATCTTCTGGGCTGGATTTTGCTCCCCTTAGTGTTTGTTCCATTTCATTTGTTTATGGGATTTTTTTGGTGACACTCTTTTTCAGACGCATATTCAAACTTTACGAGGCCGTGTGTTGGAAACAATATTAAGCTTACGTTTCTTCATGTTTCAATATGGCATCGTATACAAACTCCATCTAACAGGAAAGGATACATCTCTTGCGGTAATCTCCTTGTTCTTTGCTCAGCTTATATTTCCGGCCATTTTCTTAATACTGCTAGTATAATAATGGGAACTTGTCTTGCTTTTAATACTTAGTAAGTTTGAATTAGTTTCTTTTATGTTTTGGGACTTATTCAGCGGAAAGCGTAGTTTGATTTACTCATCTTCAATTAAATTACAATAAGTTATAATAATTTACTATAACGAAAATAAAAGAACCAAAAAACAAAAGTTAGTTTACTGATAAGTTATCATCACTGCATATGTTGATGGAGTTTGGTCATGGACATCATATACTAAATAAGTTCAGTTAATACTTTTTTGTCATTTACATTTCAATTGTACTGATTTTTTGTTTCTTGATATTTATTTCTCCAGCTTTATGGCTTCTCCTGGGTCGTATTGGTTGCCATTCTCATGATATTCAAGGTTAGTATTAGTTGTATCCGAGAACAGCTCTTTTCTCCACATTCTTATGTTTTTTGATATTCATCTTATGCTTTATTTTTTCCTTGTAGATTTTTACTTATAGCCCCAAAAGGTCGAGCAACATCTTTGAGAAATTCATCAACTTGCAACTATTCATGCGATTCATGCAAGGAATCGCATCGATAGGACTCGTAGCAGCAGTTTGCCTTGTTGTTGCCTTCACTGACCTGACAATTTCAGACCTTTTCGCAAGCTTACTGGCGTTCATTCCTACTGGATGGGCTATTTTATCTGTGAGTTGACGCTTTCAGTTCTTCAAATTGTGATGCATAAAAATTTTGATTTATAAAATTGGTAGTAGCAGAGACACATGTGCATTATTACTATCTATCTTGTAGAACTGCGGTTGCTTAAAGCATCTGATTGTAGCGGATAACATAACTTCTTTTTCTTTTTTTTTCCGCCCTATGTTTTTTCGTTTCTAATGTTTTTTTCTATTATTATTGTGGTAACAGTTGGCTATCCCTTGGAAAAGGTTTGTTTGGAGTTTAGGGTTGTGGGATTCGGTACGAGAGTTTGCGAGAATGTATGATGCTGGGATGGGTATGATCATTTTTGGTCCTATTGCAATCTTGTCGTGGTTTCCTTTCGTCTCCACTTTTCAGTCTCGCCTTCTGTTCAACCAAGCATTTAGCCGTGGGCTGGAGATTTCCATTATTCTTGCTGGAAACAAAGCTAATGTTGATATGTGATTTTTTATATTTGAGAGAAAGATTTTGCCTGCCTGTAGATGATGATTTTTGTATAGAAAAATGCAGTTTGATTTGAATCTGACTTCATACGATAAGCTAGTCATCAGTAGCATTTTTGTACATGTATTTAGATGTTTCTCTTCCTTGTTTTCCAAACGTATACTTCTTCTTCCTATCACTAGACCGATTTATCATTATATAGTCTCGCAGTTTTAGTATGATACCAATTAAACATTTCATAATTTTTCATGCGATTAGAGCCAGGAGGGAGTACAAAAAGCCTTCCTGCATATGCTCAAATGTAAAAGGCTCAATTTTTATTGTTATTATATAATATCTAACTAAATTATTTTTATTATTTATTATGTTAAAAATTAAGTGAATGTTAATTTATCTTAAAAAATATCTAAATCTTAAAGGTTCCAATTTATTATTATTATTATTATTATATCTAATTAAATTACTTTTATTATATTTATTACGCTAAAAATCATGTTAAATATTTTGGTTTTCTATTTTGTTGAAACATTATTATTATATAAAAGTATTAATTTTTTTAATAAATAAGGTGTAATTTTTTCATTTAGCATTGTGTTTTAAAAATGTTTAAGACGACATTGAATTTGGATTGCTATAAAAGAAATATCGAACACAAATCTAAGACCGGTTATTAACTTGTATGACTTGTTTTGTACAAGTTGACAGAGCATCTCCAACCTTCACCAAATGAGGGTTGGAAATGCCAAAATAGTGGTGGTTGGCTTCTCCAATCACCACCAAATTTCTATGTCTTGGCATAGAAATGAAAGATAATTTTGGTTGATTTTGATTTCCACCAAAATTTATTTTGGTGGAAATCAATATTTTAATATATATATGTATTTATTATTTTAATTTAATTATATATATTTATTATTTAAATTTAAATTATTTCATAAATAAATATTTTTTAAATATTTTTTCTTTTTATGTTTTATAGTTAAATATATTATTAATTATTTAAAATTAAATAACATTGTTTTCTTATTTTTAATTAATTTTTGAATTAATTTTTTTATTATAGATTATTAATGATAATAATAATATACGTAAAAAATAATAAAATATTAATAAAAGTGTTATGTAAAATGGAATAAAGTGGAGAATGTTATTTTTAGTGTAATAAATGGTGTAGTGGGTTGGAGAAAAAATAAGATTTGATGTTTAGAAAATAGAAAATGGAAATGGAATGTTATTTTTAGCGTAATGGGTTGGAGATGGCCATGCTTAAAGCATTATTTAGTCCTTGCCCTATGAATGATGTCAGTGTTTCCAGTTTATGTGTGATTTGGTAACATTTATTTCTGAACTAATTTGGAGAGAAATATCAAATAGAACGAAATTGAATTTTTGACTGGACATTGTGAAATTACAAAATAGGTGATAAATAAAAGATGTGCAGTAATTTGCATACGAATAAAATCTGCTGCCACTTGTTTTGTAATTTTTGGTTTCATTGATATATAAATCCATGAAAAGATCTGTATATTTCAAAACAGAATAATAACAAGAAGTGTAAGGATCATTAATTTAATAAATTAGGCTCATTTTTTGCTTTTTGTTTTTCTGATATGGAAATTGGGTGTTATTATTTTCTTTATATAGGATTCTTTATGATCAACAAAATCAGGAAGTAAGTTAGTGGTTTTCAAACTATAAAACCAGAGATGGCAAATGGTTTTCATGTAGCCACTCAGAGAGGGGCAGAATTACACAAAAATTGGTGATTGTGTTGTGAGAGATCATAATAATATAATAGGGACACCGATCAATAAAGATCATAAGTCGGCTAGGACTTATGATCATATTGTTATGAATAATTATAATTAGTATAAGTTGGCTAGGACTTATGATCATGTTGTGAGAGATCATATTGTTATGAATAATTATAATTAGTAGTTAATAATTATTACCATAAAAAAAAAAGTAGTTAATAATTATTTAATGGATGTCCACCATATTAAATGAATGTCTATCCAATTAAATGGATATCCACCAACAACTAAACATGTATTAAATATACACATGTTATGCTTAAAAATAAGTGTAATTAGCACCATTCATTTTGTAAGTCTACTACTATAAATACGCTTATATCCCCATTTGTAATACACATCAAGATTAAGCTTTCATACTATTATAATCTTTCTCTTAATCTAAGTTCTTCATTATAATATGTTAATTTCCATATATATATTTACACCTATTTATTAATCTACATATAAGTGTGTTATAATCACATTATAATTCGGTAATTTTATAACACGTTATCAACACGAGTTTGCTCAATTGATTAATTTGAAATTTTCTTCCAATTAATCTCAAGTAAGTGCTATTAATTTTATTTGTTAGGGTAAATTCCAAAAAAAAAACCCATGTGGTTTGATGTTGTTCCAAATAAACCCTTGTGGTTTGGTTTTACAAAAAAAAAAGGACCGTGGTTTCGCCGTTACCCGAAAAACGGAAATTGACTTAACACCGTTAAAAATGCTGACGTGGCAAGGGGCAGAGTTGGAAATTCGATTTTTTTTTTAATTTTTTTTTCTTTTCCTTTTTCTTTTCCTCTTCCTTCTCTCCTTCTTCTTCTTCTTCTTCTTCTTCTTCTTCTTCTTCTTCTTCTTCTTCTTCTTCTTCTTCTTCTTCTTCTTCTTAAATTTCTGAAATTTTATTTTTTTTAATTTTTCTTTTTCTTTTTTCTTTTTCTTTCTCTTTCCCTTCTTCTTCCTTCTCTCCTCCTCCTTCTTCTTCTTCTTCCTTCTTCTTCCTTTTTCTTCTTCCTCCTTCTTCTTCTTCTTTTTTTCTATTCTTTTTTTTTTAAATTCCCTTACTCGAAGAAATTTGGAATTTTCCCGAAATCTGGAATTTCCAGATTTCAAGAAAATTCCAGATTTCCGACGGAAATCTGGATATTTACCTTTACAACCTCCTCTCCTCTTGTCTCTCTCTCTCCCCACAAAAATGTTCATCTTCTTCCTCATAATATTTCTCTGTCTAGGGTTCTTCTTCTTCTTCACACTCTCCACTACTCCCACTAAACTCTTCTCTTCCAATGGACCTTCTTCTTATCCAATTCTCGGCTGCTTACCTTCTTTTTACAAAAATCGCTTCCGTCTCTTAGATTGGTACACCGATCTCTTATCCTTTTCCCCAACCCTAACTATCGTCGTCCACCGCCTCGGAGCTCGTCGGATCATTTAGTTCATGATGAAAAGAATGTTCAATTTGGGGGAAGAGAAGAAATTGAAAGAAGCGATTCAATTAGTTCATAGCTCAGTTATGGAGATCGTCCAGAAAAGGAAAACCGAGCTTGAAAATGCTGTAAATGTTTATGATTATGAATATAAAGGCGATGATCTTTTATCTAGATTGTTATTAGCCGGACATGATGAAAAAGTAATCAGAGATATGGAAAAGAAAAAGAAAAAGAAAAATTAAAAAAAATTAAATTTCAGAAATTTAAGAAGAAGAAGAAGAAGAAGAAGAAGAAGAAGAAGAAGAAGAAGAAGAAGAAGAAGAAGAAGAAGAGAGAAGGAAGAAGGAGGAGGAGAGAATGAAGAAGAAGGGAGAAGGGAAAGAAAAAGAAAAAGAAAAAGAAAAAGGAAAAGAAAAAGAAAAAAAAAGGAAAAGAAAAAGAAAAAAAAATTAAAAAAAAAAAATCAAATTTCCAACTCTGCCCCTTGCCACGTCAGCATTTTTAACGGTGTTAAGTCAATTTCCGTTTTTCGGGTAACGGCGAAGCCACGGTCCTTTTTTTTTTGTAAAACCAAACCACAAGGGTTTATTTGGAACAACATCAAACCACAGGGGTTTTTTTTGGAATTTACCCTATTTGTTACATATTATAATTTTGTGTTCTAACACAATTGTTTGTATCATATTTTAGATATGTCAAATCTTACAAATGTTGAATTTATGGTACTTGACATTTCTGGGAATAATTATCTTACGTGGGTGCTGGATGCGGAAATCCATTTGGAGGCCAAGGGTCTCGAAATTACTATCAAAGAATAAAATGATGACGATCTGCAGAATCGTGCAAAAGCGATGATTTTTCTACGTCATCATCTTGACGAAGGGCTAAAGTCAGAATATCTGACTGTAAAAGATCCATCTGTCCTGTGAAAAAATTTAAAGGAAAGGTATGAGCACCAAAAGTTGGTCATGTTACCAAAAGCTCGTTATGCCAGGTCAGCATTAAGGTTGCAAGATTTTAAATCAATATCAGAATATAATTCTGCACTTTTTAGAATCACATCTAAATTAATATTGAGTGGAGATGTTGTTACAAATTAACTTATGTTAGAAAAAAACTTTCTCTACTTTTCATGCATCTAATGTGCTCCTGCAGCAGCAATATATAGAGAAAGGCTTCAAAAAATATTCTGATTAATTTCTTTCCTACTTGTAGCGGAACAAAATCACGAGCTCTTAATGAAAAATCATGAGTCTCGTCTTACTGAATCGACCGCATTCCCAGAAGTGAATGCAACGTCATACGACAAAACATTTGGTTTTACTTTATCAAGCATCAATGAAGAAGCAAGACACAAATATTGAAACTAATTGTGTTTTTTATAAAAATGCCCCAATGAATATATCTCATTTGGACATGACAGATTTCCTCCTTTTTGCACCCACCGCACCCATTGAAGAAGAAAATTAATATCATGTATTTTATTTATAATTTTATTTTATGTAATTTTCATTTTGAATAAATAATAATAATAATATGTCTTTGTTTTCTTCAATAAAGAAGATGAATACTTCCCCAGTATTAATTAACTTCAAGATAAGAAATTTGCTAAGTTTCAAAGATATTCGCAGAAATGGATATCATATTGAGACTGTAAGTGAAGGAAAACAAGAATGTCTTTATATTACGAATATAATTTCGGGGAAGAAATGTATGTTGGAAATATTTAATACGTTATCCTCTGGTTTATATTTCACATTCATTAATGTGATTGAAGCAAATCTTATAGTAAACCAGAAGTTTACAGATTTAAATACTTATAAGATTTGGCATAGTAAACTGGGTCCTCCTGGTTCTATAATGTTGAGAAAAATTATAGAAACTGCACATGGGCATCCATTGAAGAGCTAGAAGATTCTTCAAAACAATGAATATTTTTGTGCTACTTGTTCGTAAGGCAAATTAATTATAAGGCCCTCGAAGGGTTAGATTGGAATTAAATCACCGGCATTTTTAGAACGCCTTCAAGGCGATATATGTGGACCAATTCATCTACAATGTGGATCATTTAGGTACTTTATGGTTCTAATTGATGCTTCTACTCGATGGTCACATGTATGTTTATTATCATCACGCAATATAGCATTTGTGAGATGACTTGCTCAAATCATTAGATTAAGAGCACAGTTTTCTGATTATCCAATTAAGACAATTCGTCTTGATAATGTCGGTGAATTCACATCCCAAACATTTAATGATTATTGTATGTCACTTGGGATAAATGTTGAACATCCTGTAGCTTATGTTCATACACAAAATGGTCTAGCAGAATCATTTATTAAACATCTGCAATTAATCGCTAGACCATTACTCATGCGAACTAATCTTCCTACATCTGTATGGGGATATGCAATTTTACATGCAGCATCACTTATATCTATTAGACCGACAAGCTATCATGAGTATTCCCCGTTAGAATTAGCTTTTGGTCATGAGCCCAATATTTCTCGTCTAAGAATTTTTGAATGTGCAGTATATGTTCCTATTGCTCCACCACATCGTACTAAGATGGATCCTCAAAGGAGATTAAGAAGTTATGTTGGATATGAATTTTCCTCAATAATTAAATATCTTGAGCCATTAACGGGAGATATGTTTACTGCACGTTTTGCAGATTGTGATTTTGATGAATCCACATTCCCTAAATTAGGGGGAGAAAATAAAATTGTGAAAAAGACAATAACATGGAAAATTTCATCACTCTCTCACATGGATCCTAAAACAAAGGATTGTGAACAAGAAGTTCAGAAAATAATTCATCTTTAAAATTTATCAAATCAGTTGCCAGATGCACTTGCTGATCCAAAACGAGTAACAAAATCGCATATACCAGCAGTTAATGCACCAATTCGTATTGAAATTCCTGAAGAAAAACATGATTACCATTCTCAAGCACGCCTGAAGCGTGGACGACCTATTGGTTCAAAGGATAAAAATCCTAGAAAAATAAAATCGGTCAATGATAAAAAAAAATGAAACTATTGAAGATGTAAATACTAACATAAACACACTTGCTGAAGAAGTGCCAACACCTGAAGTTGCACAAATACTTGAAGTTGTACAAACACCTAAAGTTGTTACAAATGGAGAGATTTTAATAAATTATGTTAGTTCTGGAAAGAAATGTTATTCATTGATAAGAAAAATAAAAAACGTGAACGGTGATTGGATTGATGATAAAATAGAATCCTTGGTCGCGAACCGTCTAAGGTATGAAGTTACTTTCCAAAGGTCAATCCCTTTCCTGATGCCTGCGTAGAAGTACAGTTGCTTTTTAGGTAAGGAAGATTGCCATTAGTTAGAAAGGAAAATGAATCTCATCTGTCCCCACTTCCCCTTCTTGTTCTGTGCTCATGGGATATTTGATCTTTCTTTGAAAGCTGTGCCTAGCCTTTCTGCCTTCCTTCCCGCAAAGTAAAACATAAGCAAAACATAAAATAAAGCAGTCTCGGCTAGAAACTTTTTTTTAATAGAAAAATAGACTAGGTTGTACAAAAAATTGGTTTTGCATTAATTCAAAACCGAGGCCATAAAGGTCCGTTGAGCGCCTTGAGGCTATGTCATAATAGATCCGAACACTTGCCCAGCCCTGGGCCGGGGTCAGCATAGAATGAAGGGGACGGCCCTAACTAATGTTGTGTTGGCTTTGCCAACTTCTTGGGTTGCGGGCGGAGAAAGAGCGGACGTGGGGACTCGGGTCGGGGCGCAACCTAACTAAGAGAGCCATTCTATTTAGGGCGAGACAGAATGGGCGGGCACGAGCGGTCTGGTGTCCGAGCCAATTGGTCAGCTTGCTAATTGCTCATACGAGGAAAGCTAAAAAACCTTTACAACAGAGGGCTGTGCCTGCGAGCCTAGCTATCTCTCTGGGAAGATACAACTGATGACCACTTACTTAACTTAGTTCATTCCTTATCGGGAGAAAACTCGGGAACCTTTTAAAAGTGAAAATCGAGTTCATAAAATGAGTTTTTGTGAAATCAACGAGGATGTCTTCTACCTATTTATCTGCCGAAGAAGGCAGTAGCTTTCTCTTTCTGGTTGAGTTGAGCGAGGTGAAAATCTCATGTACGGTTCTGTAGAGTGGCAGTAAGGATGACTTATATCTGTCAACTTTTCCACTATCACCCCCAAAAAACCAAACTCTACCTTACGACTTCTGAAAAGTAGGATTATCCTTTACATTTTACATTCTTTACATTAGGTTTAGTAAAAAGTCAACCGGTAAGAAAAGAAAGTCTATTTCCTATCCTATTCTTAAACTCAAACTGAGACTGACCAACTTTCATATGTTAAATATTACCTTTAAGTAAGTGAAACTTACAGAAAAGTCTAATACTAGGTAGGGTAGTTAGAAACCTAATACCTAATGTATTTCCCTATAAAATTCTGTATGTAGAGGAGGAGTGTTCTGCAGAGGCTAGCATGGCCAAATCCCCCAATTCTGGGCAGAGTTTGGTTGCTGTTCACTCAGGGACTGCTCCTAAACATGCTTTTCTTTCCTTGAGTGGAAATAATAACCTAGTTAAAGTGCCTGTTATGAGTGATTGCTCCACAGCCTACAGCCGGAAATAAACCGAAGCCTGGACCTGTTACAAGGAGATCTAGCAAACTAGATGGGTCACAACCACTTTCGATAATGATGCTGAAGAATGAAAAGAAAGATAAAAAGCAAGGGCGGAGTCAGGACTGTGCACTTCTTCGTAAGCGTCTGAGACGAATCCGGGCTAGCCAGGGTTACCTCTAAATCATTAATTGGAAGCTGTTCAAGAGGTTCGCTATCTATATCTATGGGCGCTCAAAATAGACTATGTGGCAATGAACATTATAAATAAAAATATGGATCATGAACCACAATCTGTTCAAGAATATCAAAGTAGAGATGATTGGCAAAAACGGAAAGATGCAATCCAAGCAGAATTGAATTCTCTCAACAAACGCGAGGTTTTTGGATCAGTAGTCCAAACACCGGAAGGTGTTAAAACCATAGGATACAAATGGGTATTTGTTAGAAAGAGAAATGAGAAAAATGAAGTTACGAGATATAAAGCAAGACTTGTTGTACAAGGTTTTTCCCAAAGACCTAGGATTGATTATGAGGAGACATATTCTCCTGTTGTGGATGCAATAACTTTTCAATATCTCATTAGCTTGGCAGTACAAGAAAGATTGAGAATGCGCTTAATGGATGTAGTTACAGCTTATCTATATGGCTCACTTGATAATGATATCTACATGAAAATCCCTGAAGGATTTAAATTGCAAGAAAAATGTGAAAAATGAGAACTTTATTCGATAAAGTTACAGAGGTCTTTGTATGGACTGAAACAATCTAGGCACATGTGGTATAATCGTCTTAGTGAATATTTGTTGAAAGAGGGTTATAAGAATGATAAAATTTGTCCATATGTTTTCATAAAGAGATTGCGAACTGGATTTTCCATCATATCTATTTATGTAGATGATTTGAATATTATTGGAACTCCTAAAGAGATTTCAAAAGCAGTGGATTATTTGAAAAAGGGATTTGAGATGAAAGATCTTGAAAAGATAAAATTTTGTCTTGGCTTACAAATTGATCATCTAGAAAATGGAATTTTTATTCACCAATCCATTTACACAAAAAGATCCTTAAAAGATTTTACATGGACAAAGCACATCCATTGAGTAGTCCAGTGGTTGTTCGATCACTTGATGTAATTAAAGATCCTTTCCGACCTCGGGAAGATAAGGAAGAGATTCTTGGTCCTGAAGTACCATATCTTAGTGCAATAGATGCACTAATGTATCTTGCTCACAATACGAGGCCCGATATTGCTTTTTCTGTCAATTTGTTATCTAGATACAGCTCTGCACCTACACGAAGGCATTGGAATGGAATTAAGCCTATATTCCACTATCTTCAAGGAACTATTGGTTTGTGTTTATTTTATGCATATGAATCTAAACCTAAATTAGTAGGCTATGCGGATGCGGGTTACTTATTTAATCCACACAAAGCTCGATCACAAACAGGCTATTTATTCACATATGGAAGTACAACTATATCTTGATGCTCTACGAAGCAAACTATTAGAGCTACTTCTTCAAATCATATTGAGTTAATAGCTATTCATGAAGTAAGCCGAGAATGTGTTTGGCTAAGATCATTAACCAAGCATATACGAGAGTCATGTGGTAGATCATCAGATGAAGGAACACCGACTACAATATATGAAGATAATGCAGCTTGCATTGCTCAACTGAAGGAATGCTATATTAAAAGAGACAAAATAAAGCACATTTCACCAAATTTTTTCTTTACTCACGATCTTCAAAAGAATGGTGAATCAGTATTTAGCAAATTCGATCAAGTGCCAACCTCGCAGATTTGTTCTCAAAGGCATAATCTTCTACAACTTTTAAGAAGTTGGTTTACGGTATTAGAATGTGTCGTCTCAAAGCTCTTCAGTAATACTGCAAATAGGGGGAGTAATCATTGTACTCTTTTTCCCTTAACCAATGATTTTGTCACACTGGGTTTTATTTTAATGAGACAGTGCCCTGTTCGCATGGATGGACATTCAAGGGGGAGTGTTATGAATAATTATAATTAGTAGTTAATAATTATTTAATGGATGACCACCATGTTAAATGAATGTCTATCCAATTAAATGGATGTCCACCAACAACTAAACATGTATTAAATATACACATGTTATGCTTAAAGATAAGTGTAATTAGTACCATTCATTTTGTAAGTTTACTACTATAAATAGTCTTATCTCCCCATTTGTAATATATATCAAGATTAAACTTTTATGCTATTATAATCTTTCTCTCTTCATTATAATATATTAGTTTCCATATATATATGGGGTTTTGAAAATCCAAAAATGCTTGAGAGAATTTGAGAGGTTGTGGTTTTTTGAGTTCAAATTATGAGAAGGGCAAAATTGTCAAAAGGGAGCGGTGATAAGTATTTTAAGGGTGGTAAATAGCAGTTCACTTTATTAATCTACATATAAGTGTGGTTATAATCATATTATAATTCGGTAATTTTATAACAGATATAATATTTATCCCAATTTTTTTTGGGATAAGGTTTTCCTATTGATTTTGGAGAATTGTAAATTTATTATTCCAATGGATAAGATGATATAAATTTATATTTAAATTTTTTGAACAAGATTATTTTTACCATTGTATCAAATCTCCTATACAGTGACGTTGGTTTGATTGGGGTTTGAAAAAACCACACAAACTCTTAGGTGTCATTTGATTCATGGAATGAATGGAATAGAATAGCTATTCCAAATGAATGGAATAGCAAAGAATGGAATAGATATTCCTTAGGAATGACTATTCCTATATTTGATTGGTGGAATAAGAATGGAATAAATAATTTTTTTTATCCAAAAGACAATATTGCCTTCAAATGTAATTTTTTATTTCTTTTAAAATTTTAATTGTTACTATAAATTATTCAAATATTTAATATATATTATTTTAATATATATATATATATATATATATATATATATATATAACAGAAAAATGGGAAACATGAAACATTGAAAAAACGTTAAAACGTGAAAAAACGCAAAAAAAATGTGAAAATTGTTAAAAACATGAAAACGTGCAAATACGAGGGAAAATCCGAAAATCACGATAAGTAAAAAATGTTAAAAAAAGAAAAATATGAAAAAAGTGAAAAAATGCGAAAATCACGAAAAATAAAAAAATGTTAAAAACATGAAAATATGAAAAAAGCGGAAAACACAAACGTGAAAAAAGCGAAAAACACGAAAACGTGGAAAAACGTTAAAAACACAAAAATGTGAAAAATATTTTAAATGTTAAAAAAACGAAAAATGTGAAAAAATACGTTTATAACGTTTGTTCACATTTTCGTATTTTTCGTGTTTTGTCATGTTTTCATGTTATTTACGTTATTGTGTTTTTTCGGTTTTTACCCTTTTTCGTGTTTTGTGTTTTCTCACGTTATCGTGTTTTTTTACGTTGTTCGTATTTTCATGTTTATCGCGTTTTTCATGTTTTTTTCGTGTTTTCGTGTTTTTTCAAGTTTTTGTATTTTTTTATTTAGTGTTTTTTCATGTTTTTTTATTTTTTGCGGTTTTGTGTTTTTTTCATTTTCATATTTATTGCGTTTTTCACGTTTTGTCACATTTGTATTGTCATTTTTTAACATTTTTGTATTTTTACGTTTTTCACGTTTTTGCGTTTTTTCTTTTTTTTCGTATTTTTGGGTTTTTGTGTTTTTGGATTTGTTCACATTTTCGTGCTATTCACGTTTTTTCATGTTTTTCATGTTTTCGTATTTTTTTTGCGTTTTCTCACTTTTTTGTTTTTGTTTTTGCATTTTCACGTTTATCGTGTTTTCATGTTTTTTTCATGTTTTTGTTTTTCATTTTTCGTGTTTTTGACGTTTTTGTATTTTGTCATTGTTCATGGTTTTTTTCGATTTTTTCATGTTTTTGTGTTTTTTTTTTTTTTGCGTTTTCTCACCGTTACTTTTCTTTTTTTGCGTTTATCACATTTTTGTGTTATGTTTTTTTACGTTTTTGTATTTTTTTCGTGTTATTCACGTTTTTGCGTTTTTTATATTTTTGTGTTTTTATGTTTGCTCATATTTTCGTGTTTTTTTTTTGCATTTTCTCACCTTTTCGGTTTTTTAGTTTTTCTCATTTTCATGTTTATCGCGTTTTTCACGTTTTTGTATTTGTCGTGTTATTCACATTTTTGCATTTTTTTGTTTTGCGTTTTTCGCGTTTGTTCATGTTTTTCGCATTTTTTATTTTGTGTTTTTTATTTTTTTAGCATTTTCTTATTCATATTTTTTGCATTTATAACGTTTTTCCCAATTTTTCACATTTTTTTAGGATATAAATTATGGATTTGCAAAAAAAAATTAGGATTTAAGAAATTGGCTAGAGTGTAATTTTGGAAATAAATGATGATATTGATTAGGAATATCCTATTCCTAGGTTAAATCAAGGAATCCTTATTCCTTAATTTATGGAATATACATTCCAAGGAATAGGTATTCCGTATAAAAAAGTTGAATCAAATGTTGGAATAGTAATACTTAAGGAATGGCTATTCTATTCTCTCCCTATTCCATGAATCAAACGGGCCCCTTAAAGGTTTGATATTTTTTGAAACATCTTCTTTCGTGAAATAGAATTCAAATGTGGCAGTCGTCAGTTTTTGTTTTGTATTCTCTTTTCGCTAGATTTTTCCATCAAGAGACCAAGTAACCAGATACTTCTTTCTTTTATTATCAAAGAATTGGGCGTCGTTCTATTTCATTGGCTTGATACCAGTTTACCGGTTGTCTGTGGTTTTAACAAGTCAACATCATTGACTCCAAATATATATAACCGGACTATAGAAATAGATGGTTTCCGATCGAACCAATTGAACCGGCTAATTTGGTCTGGTTCGATTTTTACAACATTGATAAAGATGATAAGTGGGGTAGGACTATTAACTTAGCTGTAATAATTGTTTGTGATAAGGTTAAAATTTGCCCCTATACAAATTATTTCTAAATATTTTCAAGTAAGGTCAATTTTATCCCTGCATAAATAATAATTGAATAGATTTATTTGATTGTAGGGCTGGCCCTGGGCATAGACCCGGGGTGCGACCGCTTAGGGTCCAAGGCTAAAAAGGTCCAAAAAGTTTAATTTTATTGAATATATATATATATATATATATATATATATATATATATATATATTTGTTATAAATTTAGTTATAATATCTATTAGGTCTAAAAATTGATCAAATAATATGATATTTTAGATTTAAAATAGATTCAAATTTATATTTTTAGATTTTTTAGTATAATTTTTTTATTAAAGGTATGTTATCACCTGTGACGCCTAAAATATCAGGACCGGCCCTGTTTAACTGTTATATGTTTTGAATAAAAATAATGAGTTTCTTTTTTTTACCGTTATAGATAGTGGTATAATTTAAGAAATTGTATACCTAGGGATCATTTTGATTTGGCTGTTCAATAAGTTGATATGAAGTCATTTTTTATGAATTACTTATACAATTAACTAATTCTTTAAAAGGTTTTTTTTTTTTCTTCTTCTAGGATTTTGAGTAAGCTACACATGACTTCATTTAGTTTTAGCGAATTTCAATCACTTTAGGATCTTGGAGAAACTAGATTAGATCGAATATCCGAGTAAAAAGATCCAGAATTTGACCGAACTGTTGACTTTTTTCAAAGAACTGGACCGTTGACTTTTTTATCAAAGAACTGGACCGAATTGAGACAAAATTATCCAGAAATGGACCGATAACCGAATTGGATTGGACTGGACCGAACTGAATTGATATAACTGAAGATTTATCATATTAAATTTGTATTTTATATGAAGTTTTATTTTTTCCTATTTAGTAAAGTGTTGTATTTTCTATTTTTATTTAAGGTAGGTTGTATTTCCTATTCTTATTTAAGGTAGGTTAGAATTATCATGGTGATTTAAGATATGTTATATTTTCTATTCTTATTTAAGGTATGTTAGAATTATTAGGACGATGATTTGTTAGGTCAACTGGTACTTGTCTTGTCCCGTTTTCTATTTAAGAGAATCAGTTGGTACTAATTGAATATGCAATTGGTTAATGAAATCTTTCCTTTTTTTCTTCTTCTATATTCTTTTCTCTATTCTCATTTTTTTTTTCTTCCTATTCTAAAATTCTAGTTTATGAGAATCCTAGTTCACTAGAATTCTAGTTCTGACATCATCTCATCAATTTCCTTTTTAAAGTGAAATCTAATTGTTTACAATTTAAATTTCAAATATTGTTTCTCCTACTATTTCTTTTGGTATTCTTTTCTATGTTCTCTCTATTCTCATTCTTTTTTCTTCATATTCTAAAATTCTAGCTCACCAGAATCCTAGTTCTGATATCATCTCCTACATTTCATTTCTAAAGTGAAATCTAATTGTTTGCAATTTCAATTTCAGGTATTGTTTCTCCTACTATTTCTTTTGGTTGTTGGTTAAATCCTAAAATTTATGTATATATGCTAATCAAAATAGATCAATTAATTTGATAGTGTTCGACTTTAGTCAAATTTTGATTTCTGTTATTGAATTTTAACTCGTTAGAATCTGGTCAAGTTTTTTCTATTGTACTTTAATTTGTTGTTGTTTAGCTTAAGTTGTGCATTTCTTAAGATTTGTGTGTGTTAAGATATTAAAATTGTTAATCTTGAAACTAAGTTACCCATTTTTCTTTAGCAATTCGGTTCACCAATTACTTTATTTAGGTTGAAATCTATATATAATATAAAACAGTAACGATGGAGCTGGGGTGTCACTTCCTCCTTTTTTATATCATTAATTGTAATTATTAATTATATTTTTGTTAATATTTATATATTAAGATGAATCCGTGCATCGCATGGGTCAAAAACTAGTTAATATTTGGTATTGTAAACACATGTTATTTATTTTTTATTAAGAATTTTATATATTTATTATCTTGTAAATTATGTTTTTAATTTATTTTTGATAAAAGTATAGGTATTTTTATTATTTAACTCATCAAATAACTGTACTGAATTGGACCGGAATCGAATCCCCGAATCTCCGAATTGGACCGGACCGAAATTTTCAATCCAATCCTGGAGATTCATTTTTAGGAATCTCCGAAGTCCAATCCAATTCTGGAGATCCTTGAATCCCCGAACTGTGCCCAGTCCTATAATGATGCACATTGATATGCGTTTTCATTAAAACTAGATAATTTAGATAATGATATTCCTATTGATAAATTATGTATTGATGATGTAGCATTGGAGTTGTTAGACAAACAATTACGTCTGTCTTAAAAATGTTAGATGTGATTAACCAAAAAACAAAACGAACACAGAAAAACATATGGACAATAAAACTAGAAATTAAAAGGAAAGAGTTAGGCAAATCTGAGACATGTATTAGCAGTTTCATTAAGACAGATATCATCGCTATTGACGATCGTCTCCCAGGATACAACCGATTTTGCAAACGAACTCAAACCATGTGTAGACTCGTTATCACCGAAGTAGGAAAACAAAAACATTATTAACAGACAAAGAGCATAAATATTCATAGAATATTTTTATCAACAATTTCTTCAACAACATATGAATTTGACAATCCATTCTATATAAATAGAACTCGAAAGGATATGTCTTTTCATGAACGAATACGACTATACACGGATAGACACGGCTGTTCACGTATGAACACGACTGTTCACGAAGGACACGACTGTTCATAAAAGGAGATGTTTATTGGTATTTAAATTAATATATAATTTTATTCAAAAAATTTCAATACATGCACGGCGGGACTTACATACGTCAGAAAAAGTCAACAAAATTTGATGAAGTATTGATTCCTATCCATACCCGAAGATGTTATTGGATTTTAGGCAAGTTTGCACTATGGAAATGATGATTTATATATATAATTCTATGGATATGACAACGTGAATATGCATTATCCAAAAGCTGTGAAGATGTGTTTCATAATTTTGCTAATATATATTGAGGTTTTTCCATCTTCTTCGAAGACTGTTTAGATGTGTTGACATTTGAAGCATATGTGAGGTAAATGTTATCAAGATCCATTTGAAGTTATACTTATAGGAGGTCTTTCTCAGTGCGTGTGTATATATATATCTTTATATGTTTTATTGTCTCTTTTTTCTTTTTCAATGAGTGCGGAGTTTTGTGATGACATTTTCTGAATATTTTGTTGAGCGGAGAGATATTCTAAAGTTTATTCATTGAAAGATTCATATGACAAGGTTTAAAACTCTTTTATATCGCTATGAGAATGTCAAGCTTGTTAAAAAGTATGATAACGAGGATGAATATGTTAAATCATTTTTTGGTCCTAGTGATTTTATTGATGATTGTGTTTGTATGTATTCTATTTTTTGGGGATAAGGTGCAAAAATGCCCCTAACGTTTAAAGTCATGAGCAATTTTACCCTTAACGTTTAAAATTGTGCAATTTTACCCCTAATGTTGATAACCCCCTAACGTTGGCAAGTTTGATCAATTTCAGATATTATAATTTAATAATAGAATTGAAGATTAATATTTTTAAATTTTGCGAAGTATTTGAATTTTTTTTATCCAAGTTGTACAAAATACAATATTTTTATTTTTATTTTTTTCACGTTTAATCACATGCTTATGATCTGTTACTAATAAGTGATAAAGTGATGCACATGTAAACTATAGATGACAATATTCATGACCAGAAAGATAATCCGATGAATTATTTCTCAAATTGACTCAACTTGTTAAAGTTATGGGTAAAATTGCTCTTGGTTGTGAATGTTAGGGGTAAAATTGTACCATTTTAAACGTTATGGGTAAAATTGTTCATGGTTGTAATCGTAAGGGGTATTTTTTCACCTTAACCTTTTTTTTTTTATATAAAGTAATGATGTAAAATTTGAGAACAATATTGTATTGTAAAATAAAGGTATTTATAATAATTAATGTAAACCTCTATAAATTAATAATATTAAGACCATGAAATTTTATTAATTTATAGAGATATTAATTTATCGAGTATAAAATTAATGATCTGGCCCAAGTTGGGACCAAAAGAAATTATTATTTTAAAGAGGTTATTAATTTATCGAGATTAATTTATGAAGGTTTTATTGTATTTGGCTTGAACTGCATTTAAACATGTTTGAAGTCACTTTCAATGAATTTCGATCACTTTCAATCACTTTTTGTCACTTGCAATTGAGTTGAAAGTGGGTTCAACATTTTATTTAATTTTATAGAATACTTTTCAATAGTTATAGTTGAATTTTAGTGTGTTTGGGGAAATTGTAGTCACTTTAGCATGATGTGAAAGTTTTTGAAAGTCATGGTTAACTTTTGTTAAGCTCGTTTTGACTTAGTATGATTCACTTTCATTCATGTCAAGTGAAAGTGTGTGCAGTTCATGTGTAACCGCAGTTAAAGTTGTGCTTACTAAATTCTTATTTATAGAACATTAAATTCTTGTTTCTTCTCTTGAATATCTTTTTAGGTGTTGTTCATGAAGTTTTGGTGTGTTCATGAACATTTTGAAAGTCATACGAAACTTTTTGACCGTTGTTTTAGTGTTTCTTTATTGTTTCAGTCATTTTGATTTGAGTTTCGGTTCATTTCTTCAAATGAAACTAATTTCATAAACTTTTATTTTATTTCATAAGATGTGAATTTGATTTAAATTTTTGTCATTTTGCATTGTAACCATATCAACCTTTTTAAAACATTTTTCAATGTTTATGTATGTTTTTAATCAGTTTGATATTATTGTTAGTGGATTTCATTCAAATGCCACTAACTTCTTCCACTTTTAATGGATTTCAGAATAGGTGAAATTACTCGCGACATCATCTTTTTTGAAATTTATTCAAAACTGTATTAGACATTGATTTTTCATGTTTGATCAATTGTTTGAGTACCTTGAAATGAGTTATTGGTGATTTCATTCAATTTCATCTACCTTTGTTGAATTTCTAAAATGTTAAGTTCCAAACTTTCATTGATGTTTTAGTTGTTTTAATTTATTTGATTATTAAAGTTATTCTGGTATTAATTATTTTAAAATGTTTTGACATGAATTTTACAAGATTTTTTATTATTGCTTAGATGAGATCTACTGAAATAAATAACTTTTTGTTTTGTTATTAATTGGATGTTTTCGTTCCTGTAACTTGTTTTGTTAATTGATTGCAAATTGTGTTTGATTGTTTTTATGAAATTTTTGGATATGCAGTTCCTTAAAATGAAAATTCTCATGATGTGCAGTTGAATTCGTTTTTTTAATTGGAGGTATTCCTGTCTTGTGATGGATGAAAATTGCGAGTAGTCCTATTGTTTTTGTCTTCTTGTTTGAGAATATTTTGAACGGAATTTTTTTGTGTGAAAATTGTATTGAATCTCTGTATCCGAAATTGAAACATATTGAAAAAGATAAATTGTTATCAGAATACAAATATCAAAGTCGGAATGGAAGATCGACTTCCAATTGTTGTTTTTACGTTTTCTATCAAGAGTTTGTAGAGAGCTAGAATTATGTTATAGAAGAAATATAAGATAGATTTCCTTATTAAGCATAGTCTTTACCTCGATATTTTAGGAAAATTGAAAAATGATATTTTGACAATGATGTTTATTTTATTTTATGGTATTTAAAATATTTTTTATTTGTTTGGTATAATAGAAATAAGTAAGGGAATAAAACTTTCCCGCTAGTTTTCACAAGTGTTTTGATAGGCAATGGCTTATCTTACATTTTCATTTCAGGTAATTCAAAAGATATTGTCTTGAAAATTCAAGGCTTCGTATGATTTTCAAAGAAAAGCCATCGCAGACTGCTAGAAAATTGCGGAGTTTTTGGGAATTTCCATCCCCATCGACCCGTTAGACACAATAGAATTCTTACCTGCTGACAACCCTGGAAAGAAACATAAATGACATTGACTAGGTTCAAAACTTATAATTTAGGGGTATTTGTTTACCTATTTTACATCTCCTGTTTGCATTTTCGCTTTAAAAGACAGAATTTTAGATGTTTGGTTAGACACCTCATGTTTGTCTTTTACAGCTGAAAAGTAGCTTTTTACAAAAGTAGAGAATCTCTACTTTTAAGAAAAACAGCATTTTCCAAAAGCAAACAACAAACAGAAACAACAACCAACAAACAGGAACAACAAGTAGACAAACGGACCCTTGATTAAAAAAGCACTGAGATACGAACACAAGATTTCTTCCGAAATCAAGTTGCATACTTTATTTTCGATCCATTGCTCCATTAGCTTTATCATACCATACATCTTGGAAATAATTTGGTAAACTAATTAAATCTGGTAATGAACATAAAATAAATAGAAAATTTACATATCCTCACTCCACTTTGGATTGTTTTTGTAACACAACACATGGTAAATAAACATTTAATGCCACTGTTTGAAAAGATTGTGGCAGTTGAACCAGACAAGGATAAATAAAACATCCCATGTTAAAGTTCTGTGTATTCTTCATCCTAAGAAGCTAGGTTGACTCATGCAAAAATCCCTACACAGACTGCTGAATCGCAGTATCATTTCCGTTTCCTGTGTCAGCCATTCTAGCCTCTTGTTCCGCCATAGACTCACCGAAGTGAATATCCTCATCGTCTGCAGACCCTATCGATAAAGTTGGCTGTTGTATTACTGGGTGATCAAATTTACAAGCAGGGCCATACTTGCAGATACCATAGCGGCTGTAGTACGAGCAAATGCTTTTACCCTGAATGTGACAGCCAAATACTCGGTGAAGATAGAGAAATCTGATGATTCAAAATTCAGTTAAGGCTTACAACAGAAGAATATAAATTACAAATTATATAACCTGCCAAAGGTCGGACATTACATGAAGCATTACTTATTTGTATACATTACATATTTAAATAAGTATGCTACTCAAAAGATTCACATGCCTTGAATCAATCAAATTCATATTCTGAAACATTGTTTAATAAGTTCCTTGATAGAACGAAGCATCAAAATAGAAATAGAGAAGCACTTATTTTGGAGCACATCATCAGTTGAAATTCCAGTGATTGGAAAAATTTCAACGAATGCAAAGAGGAGTATTTATAATAATTATTTTGGAAGTCAACGAATCATTGAAAACAAGCATTCGATAAGCAAGTTAAACTTACTGGTCTCAAAGGTAGGCCCTTGTCACTTAGGATGCAAGGAGGTGATCTTGAGTTATGATTCTTTGGATGATGATATTTGCAGTTAGACCTATACTTACAGTCCCCAGTTTTCATATAAAAACTGCACTCTGGTTGACCAGGTCGTTCTGGGAATTCCTCAAATGGCATCCGCTGCTGTGCATACGCATTGGTATCAGTTGCAGGACTTCTGAGAAACTGTGGAGGCGGATGCATACTCCTTTCTGGTGGATAAACAGGAGCCTTGAAAAGCCACAAAAGAATAGAATTTGTGGGAACGCAATTTTGATTATAAATCAACAAAGTAAGCTCTAAATTGATCTAAATTTCAAAATATAAGGTCTTCTGTCATGTAATTACTTAACCATCATCAACAAAATAAAATCAAAAGATAAAGTGCCTTGTACTTAGAAGACTATATGCGAATGTTAAAAGTTGGGAGAACTCATAAGATTAGAAATGCCGATACATCACTATTTTGTTCCCATGACTTTCCACAATCAAACTCTTGATAGAGTTAAACTTTTAAGTAGTTACTGCATCTATTATATCAAGCATAATGCAGAAAAGCAGTAACCATACCATATTATTATGATGAAGTGCAAATGCGCGAGCAAGTAAAAGAAAACCCATTGATCTTGGTTTGTAAACAAAACAAAAGAAGCAAATCTTAAAACATGAAAAGAAATTACATCAGGTCAAAAGAAAATTTCTTTGATACTTGAGTGAGAAGAACTTTGATGGAATTATTCAATTTCTCATATCCTGGATTTTCATTGTCTGATGATTATACTCTAATCACCATAGTATCTATTCTTTTAAGATTTAACTGAAAAATCGGAGGGAAAAAATCATGAACAAACAACTGCTTGAAACTCCATTTATATGCAAAAGAAGAACGACATGCTCAAAATAGTGCATTAGACATCTTAAATACTAATTACTACTTAAATCAGCAAAATAAAATACATTTAAATAAGTTCCCTTTTGATCATTTCTTCACATGTACCCACAGTAGCATTTAAATCATGCCCTTTGATTTCACCTGTTTCAGCCTGTGCTTTATAAATACCTTCAGCACAAAATAAGTAACGGCCTATCCAAGCGTTTATCGTGGGCACGATAATTGGTACACCAGAGGTGCGTCCTTCCTGGTCTGCTTAGGCATCATCTGACGACTTCGTCTTTTCACTCTCCTGCCTTTTCTCTTTTAGGGGCTTCCTAGGAAGAATCAAGGTAAAGATATTACTTCAAATCAAATAGAGCTAGTAGTGGGGTTCGGAAAAACCAGGAAAGCTTTAGCTTGTCTATCTAGCTGCTCACCCAGACAGACTATTTGGTCAGTTTCACTTGAGTTAGGCGCTTTCGCTTCTTCGCTTTCCGATACGATATTTGAAAGCCAAAAATCGAGTTTGTTGAGGTGTCTACACAGGAATAAAGACCTCTTATATATTCTGTTGAGAGTATGGATTGCAATCCTTGAACTGCCATAAAACTAAAAAAGTTCTTGGACAACAAAGAAGACAACGTGTCAAAAGGATATTCTTAGGGGATTTCTTACAAAGAGACTCTACTTACTATTCCTAAACTGAAACTTCGTGATCATAGTCTACTTCCTCTCCCACATTCACTGCTATGCCACACATGAACACGTTGCTCTTGTCAGGGTTAGTAGAAAGTCCAGAGACTAAATACCTTAAGGCACTGAGCAAGACAGGAGACAGAGTGGATTTCACCATTACAGAAAATAAATAAGGGGATCAACAGCGAAGAAATAGATTGGAATGGAGGTAGGCAACACATTTACCCGTTCAGCAGCGAGAGAAAGCAGAAGGACAGGCAGGCTGTTGTCAAGTTATCAGCAGTGAGATGGGTTTTTATTTTAAGTCGATCAATTGTGGGCGGGGTGTGTGAAAAGAAGGAATTTGGTTAAGGAATGCTGCTCGAAAGGCACCATCAGGAAGAGGGACAAGTGAGAAAGAAGAGCTTTTTTGCGTATAATGCTGATCACACACTTTCCTTCTCATTGGGGAAATAAACAATATTATTATAGGATATTTAAGAAGTGATAAGTGGGGTAAATTGATCGTTCATCGATGTGGTATAGTAGAGCAGCGCCCTTACTAACTTTTCAGACTACTTTCTCTGAGGTGGGAAGAGTATCGAGAGGACAAGTGAACAGAGGGCTGAGATCACCACAGATCATCAGAAGGTTATAAGACAGGTTAGATGAAACTCAAAGTACAGTCAGAGAGCCATACTTGGGGCACCCACCAACCAGGGGATAAGAAATGGGGAATCGGGCTTCAAGCAGCTAATCTGTAGCACCTGAACTCCTGACTTCTGAGCTTGCTTGGGTGAGTGGTGGGATGATAAATAGACTGGACTGGCTTAGAAGAAAATGCATCTCCTTTTAGTCGAGCTAGGTCCTGGATCGCCTTCTCCTATGAGCTTTTCTAATCTAGTTGATCTCGAGATGGCTGAGTCCGACTCACATTGTACTGAAGGGGCAAGTGGGTATTTTTATAGGAATCCCAATCTGGGAAGAAAAGCTATTCTTCTTAGCAGTTGAAGAAGTGAATAACCCCGAGAATACTAAGAAGACTTGAAAGTCCCCCCTAACCCTTAGGTACATAAGCTCATCCAACAGCTTAGTCTGTGCATTCATGTGCGCACTTATTCGCCATTCAATTCTCAGTCTTTCATCCTTGCTCGCTATTGGTTTTAAAGCCCTTCCAAAGTGATTTAGCGTGCTCGGTTCCTTCGGACGGAATTTCGTCATCAGAGAAAAACACATATCTAGATGCCGCAATAAGAGATCTCATTTTCCCGAAAGAATCCCACGCTTTCTAAAAAAAAAATCTTTATTCTTCATGAAAAAGACTGGGGCTGGAACGAGTATAAGGTCTGTCCCCATGCGCATATCATCTTACAACAAGATTGTTGGTTTCAGAAGTATGTTGACCACTTTGCTTCAGAAGATGGCCTTTCTAAACCGGAAAATGGAATTCTAATAATAATAGACAACAACAAGGGAAAGGAAGATAACAGACCTGATATCCATTCCATTCTGGACTTTGTGAAGGAACCCCTTGTGTTGGTGGAAACATAATTGGCATAAAAGGAGGAGTCTCATTTTGTCCTCTTGGCGAAGACCAAGATGCAACATTTGATTGTGATGAACTCTTAAAAGAAGGAGAGCTACCATTACTGAATGCTGAAGGTGGATCACTTCCTCCAACAGCAGTAGGATCTGGATGATTGAACCGGCAATTAGCTCCATATTTGCAGGAGCCGTTACGCATATAATATGGGCATTCTCGCTCTCCCTGTAATTAATGAAACATGTTAATAGTTTCCGGTATCCATTTTTTTAAATAAAGAGAAGTCCTACAAAATTAGAAAAGGTATATTTCAATATACACATTAGAAATTTACCGGTCGAATTGGCAGACCCAGAAAGTTAAGGTCTGAAACTGGGAAAGTTGTTGTTCTTGCTGGAAGCACAGGAGATTTTGCTCTTGAGTGATTGTATCTACAAGCCTTCCCGTACTTGCAGCCTCCTGTCCTCAAGTAATACTGCACCGAACTCAAGAAAAGAAATTGAAGCACATCAGAAATTGAATAGCATGCATACCAAGATATGATAGGAAAAAAAAACCCTAACAAATGCAGTTTGAATAGATAAATAGCCTATCAATACATTTGGAAAATATTCATCTAAGATGCAAATTAATATGGGTTTGATTAGATATCAATGCCTGAACTTAAGGTAAGACCTATGTTGCACAGAAACTCTTCTTCAGTAGCATTTCAGCGTTTCGCGTCTGTTTCCACTTCCATTACGGTTTCCTAGCTATATTTTTTTAGAAATAACGTTTCTCGGTATCCGTTTCCGTGCAACATGGCCCAAAGAAGATCCTCAAAATATTTCCATTTAAGTATAATCAATGCGCCGCAAAATAGGGTAAGAATATGGGATGATTAAATGAGAGGGAAACATGCATGTATGGGCTAAAGTGAAGAAGCGACTCATTGATTAGACTTAAATGGAAATATTTTCCCAAAAAAGGAGAGTGAGCGACATGCTAAAGGCCGAAAGAAGATCTTCACTCAGAAGTAGTTTATTTTACACCTAGAAACACAGTAGATTTAAAAATAAAGTGTAATGAATTTCACCTTGCATTCTGTCTGGCCAGGCCTCTCTACTCCTTGTTCCCTTTCATTCATCCTCTCCTTTGAAGCCTTGTAATTGAGAGAAAAGAGGGCAAAGCTCAAAAGTTAGGTTAACTTATTTAATCATATGGATCCAAGAATAGATATAAAACATGAGATTCAAATGGATCAAAACAAAAAAACAAAAGCTAAATTCAAGACGCCTTATAAAGTAACAAACATCAAATTCCTTGACTAGATACACTGCCAAAAGCCAATTGCACTAAATTAAACATCTTCTCTATACCATGTATTATCACTTGCTCTTATTTGTTCTAGACACATTATAAATTATGTCGTTCCTATATATTTTACACCTTTTTGTTTTAATTTAGGACATTTATTAGCATAATCTCCTTTCTCATTACAGTTCCAACATTTACATACTGTAAGCTTAGTATTCTTATCATCTAGTTGACTTCCTCGTCTTTTTCTAAGGCTTTGTTTGGATGGAGTGTAATTAAAGTAAGGTAATATAAGGTAAAGTAAGTGATGTATATAAAATAACTTGTTGTGTTTGGATGGAAGATAAGGTAAGTCATGGTTTAATAATGTAATTATATATAAAATTACTCTCATATTCTTTCATTTGTATAAATAAAAATAGAAGATGACTAATTTTGAAAGAAAAAGATCCTAAGCATGATTCCCCTCCAATTTGGGGTAAGAAAAATTAGCCAAAATTCACCTCAGCTACTCTCACTTACTATACTCTTTAATTACACCTCAAAACAAACAAGGTTAGCTAATTACACTTATACTCAACTATGCTTATCGTTCAAAGAAGCACGGTTTGCCCAAACTTTAAACGCCACAATATATATACATTAATAGGAAAAAAAAAATCATTCCAATACCTGGTTTTTCCTTTTGACAGGGTGGTTGAACTTGCAATTAGATCCAAATTTGCAAGTGCCAGTTTTCATGTAGAAGGAACAATCTTCAGCTTCAGGTCTTACAGGATACACATGCCTTCTGTTACCATTACTTAGCTCATCCATCTTTTCCACCTCATCACCAAACTTGTCATTGTAATTGAGGTGATCTTCTTCCCCGCCATTGCTCTCCCCACTATTGAAGTGTTCATCTTGATTCCACCCAATCGAATCTTTGTCCTCCTCATCTTCTTTCACATACTGCTGCCTTTGCCTCTCAAGTTCTTCTTCTTCATGTACTTCCTCTTCCGGTGCGGAATAAGGTAAAGGCTGGTCATCCTTGGCTTCAGCTTCTTCCAAATACAACTTAGTCTCTAGCTCTTCATGAAGCTTAACTATCTGATCAGATGGGATAGCATCCGGATCAGCATTGGAAGAGGTTAAAGACGATTGTAACCCAAAATCAGGGTTTATATCGCCAGTATCTGTAACACAATTAGATTCTTCAGAGTGCTCCATTAAGCCTCCTTCACATTTCAATATCAAAAACCCTAATTGCCGAAATAGCTGAGACGGAGAGGGAGAGAATCGTAAAGGACAAAATTATATTTCGTGGATTTTGGAATAAAAGAAAAAAAAAAGTAGAAGAAGACCCAAATTTATATCTCTAAAACAAAAAAGAACCAAATTTATATATAATATAATCTTTTACTAATGTTATTTTTATACGATTTCTCCACTATATTGTAATTTATATATTATCTATTTTTTATTGGTGGCATTAACAAATCGAATATTCAATGATTATCTTGAAAAAACATAATTTTAAGTCTGTTTAAATTAGGTTTGGAGTTGGATTTTAGTGAATATAAAAAGGAAAAAAAAAAAGAAAGAAAGAAAGAAAGTGTATGATATAATAAAAAAAATCTCAAACTAATTAATGAGATTTATAAATAAAATCTAAAAAATATAATAAAACAATGTATCTCAAGAAAATTAATGTTAGATTCCTATTAGGAAATGGATTTGATTAATTTTATCTTTTATTTATCTTAAAATTCAAAAATATAATATAATAATTACAATTAATGATATAAAGATGCTATATCAACTAAATATTATTATTTTATTTTCATATTTACTTTAAATAATCTTTTTTATATATAAATATAATAATATAATTAAAAATTAATATATTATATATTATATTATATATTTTTATCAGTAAAAAATGAGGAAGTGACAGCTCAACTCCATCATTACTGTTTTATATTATACTAGTTTTTGGCCCGTGCAATGCACGGATTAATCTTGTCATATAAATATTAAAAAAATTAATTTAATAATTAAAATTAATGACATATAGATATTATTTAAATTATATTTTTTTTTTTTTGCATTTACTTTAAATTTTTTTTTTGGTAGGAAAGGAAAAGAAAAACAAACAAACAAAAAACCGTTTAACCCGGGATCAGCCTAGGAAAACTGACCCCCACCACATCCTCCAAGATCAAAGAAGAGATGAAGACCGGAGGAGAAGAAAATGTCGAAAGACCCAACAAACTAGAGTGCCCTTCCATCGCAAGACGGTCCGTTACGCGGTTCTGCTCCCTATAAATATGAGCAAACCTAATAAACTCAAAGGAGGATCCAATCCTTCTAATGCCTTTAATAATGTTCAGGCTATTCCGGCATACAGCATTGCCCTCAACTCTTATTTATAATTGTTTTATAAATAAATATAATAATATAATTAAAATTAATATATTATATTATATTTTTTATCAATAAAAATGAAAGAAGTGACACCTCAACTCCATAGTTACTGTTTTATATTATATATATAGAAATGCAGAGAATTAGGGAGATTTCAGGAGAGAATTTAAGAATTAATCTAAATTTTATATATAAATATAACAATATAATTAAAATTAATTAAATTATATGTTTTTATCAGTGAAAAAAGAGAAATTAACACCTCAGCTACAGGGACGAATCCAGGATTTATAGGTAGTGGGGGCAAACTCTTTCTTTTACATTAACATTTTTATCAATTGCTTGTTTAGTGAGCGATCAACTCTTTTCTAGTGAAGTATTTTTTTATAACTAAAGTTTATGAATAATCTGTTGTAATAGATAATAAAATAAGTGCGTGTTTGATAGCTCATTTTCTTGCTCCTTGTTTGGCTTTTCACTTCAAAATGGAAAGTTTTAGGTATTTAGTTAGTAACCTCATATTTGCATTTTACCTATGAAAATTAGTCTATTACAAAAGCAGAGAATCTGTTTTTTCAAACAACAACAACAAATAACAGTTAAAACAAACAGATTCTAAGTTAGTTAAACATATAATTTAATTCAGCATATAATTTAGTTAACCATTTAATAAGTTAATCGGGTTAAATGCACCATTGGTCACTGAACTTACATGGTTGTCTCAAAATAGTCACTCAATTTCTATTTGTCTAAATAAAATCACTCAACTTTGAGTTTGGTCTCAATTAGGTTACTCTGACCATTTTAGTGATTAAAAAGCATTGGAATGATGACATATGTGACACGTGTGAATGAGTCAACTCAAATCTCTGACCGAAACGACATATAATATCCGCGTGTCGGTTATTTTTATGAAAAAAAAAACTAAATTTTGTTTTTTTTTCATAAAAATAACCGATATGTGATAGCAATGTGACGCATACGTGGATGTCATGTGTCGTTTTGGTCAAAGATTTGAGTTGACTCATGCAGACGTGTTACGTATGTCATCATTTCGATGCTTTTTAATCACTGAAATCGGCAGAGTGACCTAATTGAGACAAAACTCAAAATTAAGTGATTTTATTAAAATAAAATGAAATTGAATGACTATTTTGAGATAACTATATAAGTTCAGTGACCAATAGTGCATTTAACCCCAAGTTATTCATATCATAAGTTTACGAGTAAATATTAAAAAGTTGGTTTATGATTGAAATATTAGAAGTTGCTACTAATAGTTTGGATGATTATGATGCTAATGGTCCTGATTTTAGTAGCCATGTGAAGCTTTATATATACAGAAACGACATCGCTTGGTTTAAAATACAAGACAATTACGAATATATCCCTGCTTTTTTATTTATCATACAGAAACAGCGTCGTTTGATCTAAAATAAATACAAGAGAATTACCATTATATCCCTCATTTCTATTCATCTCCTACCTTGCGACAACAGAAGCTTTCCCAGCAGCAGCAATGGCGTTTCAGAGGGGGCAAAGTCCAAAACTTAAAAAATTAATACATATGATTTTATTTCTTTATAGATCTCAGTGGGGGCAAGTGCCCCCATTGCCCCCACTGTAGATTCGTCCCTGCTCAACTATATCATTACTATTTTATATTATATATAAATATGCAAAGAATTAGAGAGAATCTAGGGATTAATCTAAATTCTGTAGAACTTTTATATATAATACGAATAAAATAATATTTTTATTGATAAATATAATAATTTAATTAATATTAATATATTATATTATATTTTTTATCAGTAAAAAATGAAGAAGTGACATTTGAGTTCCATCGTTACTGTTTTAAATTATATATAGATTTTATTCTAATAATTCACTATAAATTACTAAAATTTCTTGAATACTACATAACAGATGCATAAAAGATGGGCTTAATATATTTTTTTGTTTGAATATTTAATCTTAATATATCTATTTAAAAAATTGAGAATTTACCGTATTCAAATAATTGATCAATGATTATCCATTTACAAAATTGAAGGCTTAATTTGTTTAAAAATAATTGATAATATATTCATTTGAAAGATTAAAGATATAATCAATAAACATTAACTAATCCACGTTTGCTTTTACAATAACTAAAATTATAAGAGAGAAAAAAAAATACATCATAAGATTTATAATAACTGAAATTATCACCAACCAACCAATAGAATGCCCCATAGTGCTAGAGCAAGTCAATTATATGAAGCATAATGGACCTTATCAGAATAATTACAACCCCGCTTGGAGACAAAATCACTCGGGATTCAGTTGGTCCAACAAAAGCAGCCTTGGGACCACCCGGATTTCAGAATTCCAAACAAGGGACCTCTTCAGCACCACCTCAGCAAAATCAGAACCAATACCAAAAGAAAAAAGACACCTTGGAAGATAAGGTGGATGCCATGATAAAAGTATTGGGGGCGATAGACGGGAGAGTCTCAGGAATGGAAACTCGTATGGTCCAGAATGAAGCTCACACGAAGCAGTTGGAGACGCAGTTGGAGACGCAGTTGGAGACGCAGTTGGGGCAAATGGCAAGGAATAACTCTGAACGTCCTGTGGGACAACTACCCCCAAACAGTGAGCAAAATCCGAAGGAAAGGGTCCATGCCATCCAACTTAGAAGTGGCAATCAGGTAAGAAGCGGCTTAGGAGACTCGGTCGACGAAAATGCGACATCGCCCGAGTTGTCTCGGCGAGACAACCCGCCGTTGGAGGCGTCTCGGCGAGACACTATAGTGTCTCGGCGAGACAACCCCTCTGGGTCGCATCTCGCCGATAAAATCCCCACAGCCGCCCCCGCTCCAGCTCAGGTAAGTGTCCCTAACCCTAAACTATTTGCGGACCCAAATGTTCAGCCTACTAAATTAGATAAGGAATATGCAAAAATTTTAAATGTGTTTAAGAAAATTGAAATTAATCTTCCCTTTCTTGAACTACTTGAAAACATGCCTATTTATGGGAAATTCCTTAAAGAGCTAATCACAAAAAAACGAAAGTTAGGGGACCATGAGACTGTAATGTTGAGCCAGGAATGCTCTGCTATGTTGAGCACGAATCTGCCAAAAAAATCTAAGGATCCTGGTAGTTTCAGCATTCCTTGCACCATAGGTAGTACACATTTCAAGTATGCACTTTGTGATCTGGGTGCCAGTATTAATTTGATGCCACTCTCTGTATACAGGAAATTGGGAATGGGAGATCCGAGTCCAACTTCAGTGACCATTCAACTGGCAGATCGCTCAGTACGGAGACCAACCGGAATTATCGAGGACTTACTCGTGAAGGTTGGCAAGTTCATCTTCCCTGCAGACTTTGTAATTCTGGACATTGAGGAGGATGATCAGGTGCCCATTATTTTGGGAAGACCGTTCCTAGCAACAGGTGCTTCTGTGCTCTCCCACGCAGATTTCGCATTTGAAGACTGGCGCGGGCGCTGGTTCGGACTTTTTTATCTCAGCCAAGACAAGATCAAGCTTTTCTGCCAAAGCTGCTACCTGAGAGTCTGACTCTGATGTCCCTACCGACTTTGATGACGGGGCCTCCACGACAAATACACCACGTCTTGGGGTCGGCTTCTCTATCTGCCAGTGCGCACTACGCTCTGCTAGCTCCTTCACAAGGCTATAAGCAACTGCCGCTGTCTTACTGAATAAATTACCACCTGCAGCTGCATCCAAAGAAGCTCTGTTAGCAGAAGAAATACCAGAGTAAAAGAGTTGTACCAAATGGTGCTTTTCAAACCCATGATGTGGGCACTTTCGTAGGAGCTTTTGGAATCGTTCCCAAGCCAAGTGTAGATTTTCACTCTCAAACTGTTTGAAACAGTTAATATCGCTCTTGAACTGTGCCGTCTTGGACGGTGGAAAATACTTGGCCAGAAATTCACTGACTGTGCTATCCCAATCTGCTAGGGATCCTGGTTCCAATGAGGCTAGCCAATCTGCTGCTTCATCCTTCAAAGAAAAACGAAATAATGTCATGTATACATCTTCAGTAGTAACATTATTATATTTGAAAGTGCTGCAATAAAGGGTGAATTTATTCAAGTGGGCATTGGGATCCTCATGGTATTCTCCACCGAATTGTCCCGAATTTTGGATCATTTGGATCATCGCTGGTTTGATCTCAAAAGAAGCTGCTGCAATGGCAGGCTGCACTAAGCTAGAGGTAGCTGTAGGCCTCGTGGCCTTGAGAAGCTCCATGATAGAAGGTGGATTGGCCATCTCTTCCGGTTGAGGGATTTCCTCTTCAGGGGGGATGTCGATTTCTTCCACCCTAACCTGCTGTCTGCGTTCTTTCCTTAACCTGCTCGTAGTTTTATCAATGTCAGGGTCAAAATGCAAAGGTGAATAACTTCGAGAACGTTGGTGCATAAACTAAAAACAAAACAAAACAAAACAAAATAGCGTCAAGATCAAATTTCGATTTTTTTGACTTAATGTGCACTCGCGTGCCTCCCCGGCAACGGCGCCAAAAACTTGATGCTCCTTGAATATATAGCAAAATTAAGGTCAAGTATAAACCTATCGCAACAAGTAATAAAGTGTGCAAGCACAGGTCGAACCCATAGGGAGACAGGATTGCAGAGCCACTAAGTCTAATCAAACGTCCAGATGTCAAGACAAATATAATTGGGATGGAATTGGCATTAGCTAAATATGCAATTAATTATAAAGAACTGAAAATTAATGCTAGGGATAACAATTGGTGAGATTAATGGATAAGAAATCTGGGATTTCGGATCCTTTGGTTGAATCATATATCTAGGTCGAGAGTTAAGAGTTGTTAAATCATGTCGGAATATAACGGCAACCATTCTAGAGAAGGTATGAATGTGATCAGTATTCTAAAACCCTTATTCACATGTGTTCGAACAATAGCTTGGTTAGGCAATATGTTCTACAACATGTAAAGCATTACTAAGTCCTGTTTGGTTGAACTCTAAGCCGTAGCCCGAGTAAGAACCGCACTCCTAGTGTCCTAGCGAGGTCTGACTGTATGGGTTCAGTACAGATTCTCTCCTCTCGGTCTCGAATCTATCTAAAATTCTATTTCCTTTCGGATC
The DNA here is from genome assembly GCF_963576675.1 of Euphorbia lathyris. NCBI lineage: Eukaryota > Viridiplantae > Streptophyta > Magnoliopsida > Malpighiales > Euphorbiaceae > Euphorbia > Euphorbia lathyris. The sequence continues at coordinate 40,000,510 of NC_088910.1, forward strand.
AAGACATTAAGTACAGACAATCAGATTACAGTTGACAATCAAATCATACCCTATCTCTAAACCCAAATATAATCATTCACACCAAATTCACCTCCATCCCAGATCGGATGGAGATTAGCTCATAGATATGTAAATCAACACAGTCATAATGATAAAGATGAAATCCATAAATATATATTGAAAATCAATAGAAGAGTACAAAGGAGAAGAAAACTAGACTGTCACTCTAGTGATCGTCGATGAATCCTCGATTGAAAGTCGCCAGAAAATGGAATGAGAGTAATTGAAAATCCCAATTGTTATAAATGAGCCAAAGCCTAGCTTCTAAAATGTGGTTTGCTATAACAATGGCTGCTCAAAATGTTTCAGAAAAAGAAGATGATGATAAATAAAAACCTAATTCCCTTTTATAGTCACAACAAGAGCTAAAAGGGCAAAAGGGGAAATTACAAGGATAAAAACGGATATCTTCAGGTCTTCATAGGGTCAATTTAACAAAAAGAGCCGGATTTGCCTTACTGCTTCGCGCTCTGTCTCGCCGAGACAGTGGTTGTCTCGGCGAGACAGTGGCTGTCTCGACGAGACAGTGGCTGTCTCGGCGAGACAGTGGCTGTCTCGGCGAGACAGTGGCTGTTTCGGCGAGACAGTGGCTGTCTCGGCGAGACAGTAGTTGTCTCGGCGAGACAGCATGTGGCCGGGTCCGCTTCAGCTCTTCGTCCTCTCGGTTGATGCCTGATTGCTTCCTAGAGCTCCGAGGAGGTCCAAAAAGTACCTGAAAAACACTAATCATGCCATAAGGTAAAGGAAACATAAAACTGACCTAAAACAACAAAACAATAAACAAAAACAGTTGAAAATAACTAAGAACAGTGAATGAAATGCAAATAAACATCTATGAAATATGGAAATATCAGCCACGCTGACCAAAACTGAGTTGCGAAACTCAAAGAATTAAATTAAGTCAGTGCAATTAAAGCGAAAAAGTTACATTAGTTCCTAACCCCCCCCCCCCCCCTTTGGAACTAATCACAAGGGACCAACAAGTGGTATGAGAGCCAAATAGCTCACTACTCAAAGATATAACTATCCTGAGCTGATCCCAATAAATGGCTGAGAACAGCACTCGTTTCCTTCTAGGGAACCAAACAACACAGATACTCCTTGAGGGGTTATCAATTAGTCGGCCTCCCCTATTCTTTGGAACTAATTATACATTCTGGAAGAATATGATGAAGAACTTTATTCAAGCCACAAACATGAGTGCATGGCTTGAAATAGTTTAAGGCCCATATATGCCTTATAAAACTGTTGACAATGAGAAAATTGTCAAGAGTGAAACTGAGTGGTTAGAAGATGACCTTAAGAAACTACAAAATAATGCTTCGGCTATCAATATGCTTCACTGTGCATTGGACGCTGCAGAATACAATAAGATTTCAGGTTGCGAGTCAGCACAGGAGATTTGGAAAAAGCATGAAGTAACCTATGAAGGTACAAGCAAGGTCAAGGAATCAAAGGTGAACCAACATATGAGATTATACGAGCTGTTCGAGATGAACGACAATGAGGACATCTCTGGAATGAACGCTAGATTCACCAACATCATAAATGAGCTAAAGAGGCTCGGCAAGAACTTCACTAAAGAAGAGCAGGTGAAGAAAATCCTGAGAAGCTTACCCAAGAGCTGGCAAGCTAAGAAAACTGCCGTGGAGGAAGCTCAAGACTTGACCACATATAAATACGACGAGCTGATCGGATCTCAGCTGACTCATGAGATCTCTATGAAAAATTTCGAAGCAAAAGAAAAGTCAGAAGACAAGAAACAAAAATCACTTGTCATGAAAGCTGACTCGACCAAAGCTGACTCATCGAATGATGAGGAAATGGCCATGTTCACAAGGAAGATGAAGAAGCTGTTCAGAAAAAATGAAAAGAACAGCAAGAGGCCATTCAGAAGAGGCGATAGGTACAAAGCTGAGTCCAGTGACAAATACAAAAAGGACAGCTCCAAGCCTGTCACGTGCTTTGAGTGCCATCAAACTGGGCACATTAAGTCAAGCTGTCCTAATCTGAAGAAAGAAAAGAAGGGTAGCAAAAAGGTAATGGTGGCCACATGGAGTGACAACGATGAGTCAACATTATCTGAAGCTGATGCCACCGAGTCAGCAAACATATGCTTCATGGCCGATGACGCTGCTGACCACACTCGATCTGAGCAAGCTAACCTCTCTGAATAATCTGAACAGGAGGAATACTCAAATGAGGTAACATCCTTACACTTGCTTAGAAATGAAATGATTAACGCCCTGAGTGATTTATATACACTGACTAAAAAGTGTAACAAGAAAATAAAGGCACTCAGCAGGCGATGTGACGAGATCGAAGAGGTCAAACTTAGTGACCTTCGATATCTTCTCCAAGACAACTCAACTTTGCATAGCAACATAGAAATTATGCACAAGTTTGTCTCGGAGGTCCAATCAGATTCAAAGAAACTGAGAAAGGATGTCACAAAGCTACAGAACCAAACAAAAGGTTCAACCAAATCCCATGCTGAGTACTCAGGTACTGGTCAGCGTAGACAGTTCACTTAGTGTAACTGTTGTGGAAAAAGGGGACACACAACAGATGTGTGTTGGTATAACAAGCGGATTGTCCAATGTGACTTCTGCGGAAAGAAAGGACATACCACTAAGGTATGTTGGCATGCTCAGCACAATGGTGCTGACCAAAAACAAAGTCACCCTAAAAGGGTAACTCATTGTGACTTCTGTGGTAAACAAGGCCACGCCATAAAAGTATGCCGTCACAAATTAAAACATGACTTTGCACCTGTCTATGCTAACAAACGAGGACCCAAAAAGAATTGGGTACCTAAAGATGAATGATTTAAAATGCAGGTGAGCCTGAGATGCGTGGAGAAGTTAAAGCTTTGGTATATTGACAACGCATGCTCGAGGCATATGACTGGTGATGAAACTCAGTTCATCACACTTGAGCTTAAATGAGGTGGAAATGTAAGCTTTGGAGACAATAAAAAGGGTAAGATAGTCGGTTCAGGTACTATCAGAGGTAACCCTACTATTGAGTCAGTCTCCTTAGTAAAAGGGCTCAAATACAATCTATTGAGCGTAGCTCAGCTGTGTGACAGCGGTAGACAAGTTGTATTTGATGCTACTCAGTGTCAGATACTCGAGGGAAAAACAAACAATTTGATTTTAACTGCCCCTCGCGTTGACAATGTATATATGTTGAGTTTAGAAAAACAGTTTTCCAAAAATATATGCTTAGTATCTAAAGAGGATAACTCCTGGCTATGGCATAGGAGACTTGGTCATGTAAGCATGGACCTCCTTGCCAAATTAGCTAGAAAGCAACTAGTTGAGGGATTGCCCAAATTAAAATTTGAAAAAGATCAATTATGTAATGCTTGTCAGCAAGGTAAACAAACGAAAAAGTCTTTTCAAAGTAAAAACATTGTCTCAACCAAGAGACCATTGGAATTACTACATTTGGACCTTTTCGGACCTGTCTAGCCACTCAGCTTGGGCGGTAAGAAATTCTCCTTAGTCATTGTAGATGATTTCTCTTGGTATACTTGGATCATCTTGCTGAGTAGCAAGGATGAAACTTTTGAGATGTTCACAATGTTAATTAAAAAGCTTGAAAATGACAAAGACCTAAGAGTAGCTCATATTAGAAATGATAATGGCGGAGAATTCAAAAACCAACTGTTTGATGAATTCTGTGAAGTCAGTGGCATTGACCATAACTTTTCTGCTCTTAGGACACCTCAACAAAATGGGGTTGTTGAAAGGAAAAACAGAACAATAGTTGAAATTGCTAGGACAATGCTGAGCGAAAATAGGCTTCCAAAGTATTTCTGGGGTGAAGCTGTCCACACAGCATGTTACATACTGAATAGGGCTTTAGTTAGACCTATACTCAAGAAAACCCCATATGAACTTTGGAAAGGACGAAAGCCCAACATTGGCTACTTTCGTGCTTTTGGGTGTAAATGTTTTATACTCAATACAAAAGATAACCTTGCAAAATTTGATGCTAAAGCTGACGAATCGATCTTTTTAGGGTACTCAACTAACAGTAAAGCATATAGGGTATATAATATACGAACTCAAGTTGTAGAAGAGTCTGTCCATATAGAGTTCGATGAAACTGACCCTGCAGGAAAGACAACTCAGTCCGCCGAAGATGAACCGAGCTCAGCTTCCGCTGACCAAATAGGAGCCGCTGAGTCATCAATAAAGGGGCTGACCAAAGGTAAACACGAACCCGAAATTACCTTTACTGACCAATCAATTCCTGCAGATATTGTAGAAACACCTATTCCAGACAACTCAACATTACCTAAAGAAATAAAAATTCCAAGAGGACATTCGGAGAAGTCCATTCTTGATGCTGCTGACAACAAGCTGATGACAAGAGATCAGCTTAGAAAGTATCTCGGCAACGTTGCATTCGTCTCAGTACATGAGCCAAAGAACTTCTTAGAAGCTGAGCATGATGAACATTGGATCAATGATATGCAAGAAGAGCTTGATCAATTCAAAAGAAATGAGGTATGGGATCTAGTACCAAAACCTAGGAATCAAAAGACCATAGGAACTAAGTGGGTCTTTAGAAATAAACTAGATGAGCAAGGCAATGTGGTCAGAAACAAAGCCCGACTTGTAGCACAAGGCTATAGTCAGCAAGAAGGCATTGACTACGGTGAGACCTTCGCTCATGTTGCTAGGTTAGAAGCTATACGAATATTGTGTGCTTATGCAAGCTATATGAACTTTAAACTATATCAAATGGATGTTAAAAGTGCTTTTCTTAATGGCTTTATAAACGAAGAGGTATATGTTAGTCAGCCTCTAGGGTTTGAAGATCCAAAACTTCCAAACCACGTTTATAATCTCAAGAAGGCCCTATATGGGCTGAAACAAGCTCCAAGAGCTTGGTATGAGAGGTTGACCAACTTCCTGCTGACCAGGAATTATGTCAGAGGAAAAGCTGACACAACCTTGTTCATTAAAAAAAAGGGTAAAAATACCCTGCTAGCACAAATTTACGTAGATGATTTAATCTTTGGTGCTACTAACGAATCTATGTGCAAAGAATTTAGTAAACAGATGCAAACTGAGTTCGAGATGTCCATGATGGGGGAACTCAACTTCTTCCTTGGTTTACAAATCAAGCAAGGGAAGAATGACATCTTCATTAACCAGTCCAAGTACGCCAAAGAAATGTTAAAGAAATTTGATATGGAAGAATGTAAGCCCATATCAACACCAATGGGTACTGACGCTGTCCTTTGTGCTGACGAGAAAGGTAAGTCAGTAGATAGCAAGCTATATCGAGATATGGAGTAAATTACACTAATGGTACCTGAAATATACCCAAATTCACATTTTGGTACCTGAATTACATTTCGTCCCAAAAATATACCTCAAGTATGGATGACCGGACATTTAAATAAGTGCGACCGGAAATAACCAGTCAACACGTGTTTGACCATTGTACACTTAAAAATGGGACCCATTCTCTCTAATTTGACCATCTCTCCCTCCCTCTCTCTCTCTCGCCATCTCTTGTTTCTGCAAAAAAAAACACAAAACACCATTAATAACCCCATCTCTTGTTTCTGGAAAAAAAAAACTCAAAAATATACACCATTAATAACCTCATCTCTCATTTCATCAACTTGCTCATCTCTTGTTTCATCAACTTTGTCTACACTTCCATTTTCTTTTTCATTTCTTCTCTCTCCTCCATTTTCTTTCTCTCTCCAATCAGTTCATAGTTGGGAAAAAATTAACGTATCTCTAATTTAAAATTTGATTTGTTATCTCGTTCTGGTATCTTGAATTATGAAATCCTTGAACTGAAATGTATATTTTTGTTTTATAACATAAATTCTACATATATATGTTTTTCAGTTTCTTAAGAATATTGAGCTTGAATTGGGCCATCAGATGGTGAGGCGAGCTTTAGATTCCTCTGCAGAAACTGTTTCCTCACGTTTGTTCGAAGTCTGATGAGCACACTATTTTCTTTTTCATGATTTGTGTAGCTTGAGATGGATAAGGAAGCTGCAAGGATTGCTCGAGAATCTCTGGATTTGGCTTTTCACATGTGGAATATTCTTGAAACAGGGCTTGACATGGATTTTTTTTTCCATTATTTTCACTCCCTGTGCCCTTCAATAGAAGACATATTTTCATAATACCATTGAGATTTTTTGGTTTGAGATGAAGAAAAGACGATCAAACTGTGGGCTAAATCATGTGCATTAATTTCAAATACAATCAATCAATTGGGTATGTTCCTGGTTCTTAAAAACTAAATCCTCATGAAACTAAATTCTTCTTTGTAGAAAGGAAAGGATAGAGAGAGAAAGGAAATGGGAGAGAGAAACATTGAATATTCATTTTTTAGAGAGAGAAACATAAGAAAGGAAGAAAAAGGAAGAACTGGTTCTGAGAAATGAAGAGAGAGAGTGAGAATGGAGAAGAGAGAAATTAGTCAAAGGTATTATTGTATATTTATGTATTTTTATATAAGTGGAGTGAATGGTGGGTCCCATTTTTTAAGTTGATAATGGTCAAATAGACGTTGACTAGGCATAAACCGGAGAAACGTACATAATTGTCCAGTCATACATACTTGGAGTATATTTTTGGGACGAAATGTAATTCAGGTATCAAAGTGTGAACTGGGGTATATTTCAGGTACCATTGGTGTAATTTACTCTCAAGGTATGATAGGCTCTCTACTTTATCTTACTGCTAGTAGACCTGACATTCAGTACTCAGTATGTTATTGCGCAAGATATTAAGCTGACCCCAGAGAATCTCATCTTATAGCTGTAAAAAGAATTTTCAGATATTTGCAGAGCTCAGTTAATGCAGGTTTATGGTATCCAAATACAAATGACTTCACACTCATTGGATACACTGACGCTGACTATGGACGAGATAAGCTAGAACGTAAAAGCACTTCGGGAGGATGTCACTTCCTAGGAAGCTGTCTAGTATCTTGGTTCAGTAAAAAGCAATCGTCAGTGGCCCTGTCTACTACTGAAGCTGAGTACATTGCTGCTGGAAGTTGTGTGGCCCAAGTCTTGTGGATTAAGCAATAGCTTGAGGATTACGGAGTTAAAACTGAAACAATTGAAGTCAAATGCGATAACAAAAGCGCTATTGACCTATCTAAGAATCCAATCCAACACAGCAGGATGAAGCATGTCAGCATAAGGCATCATTTCATCAGAGATCATGTACTTGATGCGCCGCGAGTCTAGGTGGTGTAATTTACGAATACGGATGTTGGTGTGATATGTGTGAGCTACGAGACTATGGATTTTATCTTTATAAGTGCTCTAAACTCACTAGACGTCACGACTACTTAGGGGCAAGTGTACCCCGTCGTATCAAGTAATAATCCGGTTAAGACCGGGTATCGAATCCATGGGATTTATAACTGCAAGTGTTAAACGACTCGGTTTTATACGTTATTTAAACGGTGAATACTTTAAAGGGGTTTTGGTGACGACTACCAACTATTCCTAAACTATTGGTGAGACCGGTTTTATGCAACGAATACTCCTACGAAGTGCAATGGCGATGATGAGTTATAAATATGACAAACAAAGACTCCGGATATATACGATTAACAATCTACTCTTACAAAGACGACTATGTGTAGTTTGACCGACCCGTGAAGTACTTAGACTACGTGGTTCCTAGTCAAGGCGTGTCTAATGCTGGGGATCAGAAACTAGGGCCCGTAAGTTCCATGGTGTGTCAATTCCTACGGTTTCCGGAGCGTCACTTCCGGTAAGGCAACACCTATATGAATCCCTAAGGATAGCCCGAATGGCGGCGTAAATCGCGTTCCCCTACATGATAGTCAATTATAAGTATCAAAGCAAGTAATAGACATTAACACGTATATAGAAACGGAAATTGCAAGTCATATATCATAAATATGGAGAATAAAAAATGGTGAATACAACCAAGCCTAGTACATAGGAAGAGTGCAAGCTAGTTAGCAAGCGAAGAGGAAAGAATCGGCCCTCGGAACTCGCCAACCGGACTCAAGGCCGTCGCTTAGGACTTGGAGGTGGAACTTTCGAGCTTGGTGAATCGGGGAAGGAACAGAACTTTGATGGAATGCCGGGATCAACGAACAAGCCCGAAAGGGGAGAGTTTTTATTACATAAATCAAGTCTCACACCAAGACTATACAAAACAATATAGAAAGTAATCTAGGAGTAGATAGGTAGAAGTCCCCTGGTGTGTCTCTGGCAAATGAGTGCTAGTCACTCTTATTTATACATCAAGCTAAGGGCAGAATTATAATTTCACAAGGTACAAGTATGGAGGTACATAATTTGGTGCAGAATCCTCAGGACACGCCCTGCGTATGGGAGGAGACGCCCTGCGTGTCTTGCTATACGCCCCACGTGTCTGAGCTCCTGGTATCTTATTGCTCGAATTTCCCTATGTACGCCCCGCGTGTCCCAAAACACGCCCCGCGTATTGCTAGTTGACTTAGGGGACAGTGCAGTCTGACCTTCAGGATTGGGTTAATCATGTCCTGACAAACACCATACGCCCTGCGTGGTGGTGGACACGCCCTGCGTGTGCTGAGTAGATCCCATGTGGTGGTTCAGGATTGATCAATCATTTCTGACTTGCTTGTCTGTACGCACCGCGTGTATGGGAATACGCCCTGCGTGTATGGTATTTTGTACCTGCGAAATACACTTCTCACGAGCCGAGTTAGCTTGACATTTTATTCTCTAAATTCAACTAAAAAGTAAAGGAAATTACCCGAAAGCTCGGTTTTTATTTTTATTTCATTATTTTATTAAAACGCATTATTTTTGTAATTAAACTTATTTATTTAGCTCGAAAATAGATCGTAAACCACGCTAAAAGATAGGGGTAAAATACCCCTATCAGTACTCAAGGGTGAGTTTAAGCTGACCTACGTACCAACAGATGAACAACTTGCGGATATCTTCACTAAGCCTCTGGCTCATGAACAATTCAACATACTAAGGGAAGCAATCAGTATGTTTAATCCTCTTCAATAAAATCCTATGTTTAAATTGAATGTTGAAGTGATTACCATGCTGAGTGATGTGTGCCAAATTAGTAACTTTTGCATGCTGAGTCGAACATAATATAAAATCACCTCATACTGAGCAGACTTACATACTGAGTGATTATCTTAAGCAAAGTTACTAAGCACACGAATAATTCTCCTACGTAAAACTGACTACTCAAAATTTTAAACGTTTAAAATTCTTAACGCTGAGTAAAAGATCCGTTGCATAATTAATGCTGGCACGCGTATTAAATAGCTACCTAGGATGACATAATCACAATAATTAGAAGACACATGCGCCGATTGTGTCATAAATGCTAGAATCATTGTCGGTTGATTATCTCGAGGTCAAAACCGCCACCTCAACGATTCAGATCAATTCGACACCCCTATAAATAGTGGATGAATTCCCACTTCTACCTCTTTACACTTGAAATCTCTAGCAATCAATCTCTCTCTATCTAAAATTCCCAAATCTCTCAAAATCTCTCTAAGAATCATGTCAAACGATTCACAGAATATCTCCGGTGCCGGTTACGACGACAACCGCTCCGATGAAAACCCTCCATCTCCTGCTCAGCAGGAATATAGCGAGACTCCCACCAAGTCTCAAGAACACGGTCAGCATGACCAAACTCCAAGCAAGAACCCCCACGCTGACCTTGCAACTTCATCGAAAAAGAAACAGAAAAAGGATAAGGGGAAGAAACCAATGGAACATACCATACTCTCCAGTCTACAATAGTGTCAGAGGATACAAGGTTGATCACTCCCGATGGTTTTCTAAGGGATTTGTAGACGCTGAGAAACCGTTCTGCGAATGGATCTCTAAAAATGGCTGGACCGAGCTATTTTCCATTCGAGAAGCTACCTACCCAAAACTGGTAAAAGAATTCTATGGAAATTTACGAGCCGATGATGATGACAGGGACTACATGGTCACAAAAGTTCAAGGGAAAGATATTTTTGTCAATCCTCCCTATCTCGTCAAATTGCTCAAGCTGACCAATAGTGGAGCCAAACTCAGAACCACCAGCGACCACACTAAAATCGAATATCCCACTGAGTTTTGCAAGCCCGCCGGTCATGCAGGGGAAATCGCTAGCACTTTCATGGGTCAGAACCAGAAGATGGCCCATTACATCCTGACGAACTTCCTTTCCCCCAAGGTCAACTCCACATCCTCAACATCAAATTTTGAGCAATGCTTTATTTGGCATATGCTGACCTACAAACCAATCAACATGCCGGTCTTTCTCATCGGTGCCTTTCAACGGAGTACTGGAACCCTCAGGTTAGGCTCACTAATTACCAAAATCCTAAAGGACTACCAAGTGAGCTTAGTAGAGGAAATCAATGTCTGGGGTACAGAGATTACAGTCGGAATACTGTTCGATTTGGCCTTCGACCAGCCCATTGTGCCCAAGAAAGGAAAGGGGGCCACGGTTAAGGAAACAGAGGGCATGCTGACCAGAGAAAGGAAGAAAATAAAGCAAGCTCGTACTGACAGAAATAGGAAAGCTGTTCAAACCTCTTCCAAAGACGTTGACGCTATCCCGAAAAAGCTTCGGATTGTATCAAGAGGAAAGAAAACTGAAGCTGAGAAAGGTCAGGAGGAACCTAAGTCAGCAGAAAAACAAAAGAGGCAAGTTGAGCCTGAGGAAGAAGAGAAAGAAGACACTCCTGAGCAGCCTCTGCGAAAGAAGAAGAAGCTTTCATCTGGGTTGAACCCTATAAATGCACCCCCTCTTGCCTCAGTGATCTCTGAAGACTCACACTTTGTGAGAAGCCAAGGAATTGATCTCGAGGAACCACCTGCTGACCAAAAAGAAGAGTTGGGTAATTGAGGAGGTTAGCTTCACACAGAGGAAACAGCAGATGTTGAGCAACATGTAACAGTGGCCGCTGAGCAGGTTGAAGAACAAGCTGAGCCAACAGCAAAGGATCATGCTGGCCTAAGGGTAAACTCATCTTCTGAATCTCTTGACTCTATTCAAGCTGACCCCTCTCCTCCAAAGGCTAAGAAATTCAGACGGCTCAAGAAAAAGGCTCATAAATCTCCAGTCATTGACCTTCTGGATGATTCTCCTCTACGGGATCCCATCACTGATCTCTTTGACATGCAATTCAAGTTCTTCTCCAATCCCACTGAGTCTTCTCCAAGGAAACTCCAGAAAAAGCAAGCCTCTGTTTCTCAAGCTAAGGAACAAGCCGATCCCAAGACTCCAAAAAATCCAATCCTTCCCAAGCAAGTGCTTGAAGTTCCTACTGGTCAAACCTCTGAGTTAGTGCAGGAAAAGTCTGCTCGAGTCAGCTTTGAAATTCCTCAATCTCCAACTCTAATTCCAGCTGACACTGAGCAAGTGAATAACTCTGCAGATCAACCACTTCCAAATCCGTTAACACAGAATGCAAACCAGTCAGCTCCTAATCTGAATAAAAGTCCAGCCACTGACCTCGCTGGAACATCTGCTTCTGGACAGCACCAAACACAAGGTGCTACTCATATTCTGGCATCTGGGCCACAAAGTGATGAACCCTACGCATACTTGCATGCTACTGAGTCTGGACGCCGAATCATCGACTCAGCTCAAGCACTACTTCAGGATATTCATCAATCCAATGCCAAATCCGTTGGGTCTGTTCATGTTGAGCCAACTCAACTTTCCTCTGTCACTCAGCTCTTGACTGAAATCAAAGGTCTTAAGGATCTTCTGAGTGTCATGACATCTCTCCAATCTCAACAACCCAAGCAGGAATCTATCGTGAAGCTGACTAAACTCCAGCTGGCAATGGTGAACCATATGAACTCTCTCCAGGGTCAACTCAACAACCTGTCAGCTGTGAACTCAATGTATGCAACCTCAGCTGAGGTTCATCAACTCTTTACCCAGCTAACCACTGAGCAGACCAAAGCTCGTGAGTTAATCTCCTCTTCATCCCAGTGTTCCATTGAGCAAATAAGTGAGGCAGTCCGCCTACTCAACTTGAGTAAGGAAGAAATGGAAACTGACCAACTCAAGACGAACGAACTTTTGCAGTACTCCCGCGCCACCTTCAAACATGTGCGCCACACGAATGCTCAACGTCAGTTCTATGATTCGGCTTTGCTTAAGATGTATCATCAAGCTTATGCCATACTGACTGACACTATCACCTGGGTAGGCAAATCCCAAGAATATATTTTGAGTATGCTCAGTGCCTCTATCAGGATTCTCGGTTCTGTCTTGGACGTTGGTGTTCCTGTTTTTGATGGCCTAAGTGAGAGCACGAAAAGGCTTAAGGCGTATTCCGTAAGATTAACTCGTGTTGGTCTCAACGACACCTTCGTTCCTCCTCCGCCCGATGCTGGCAAAACGAGGGAGAAAGAACAAGCTGATAGAACTCAGCACCACTCAAGGGAAACAAGAGGAGCATCTAGTAGTCAGCAGTAACAAAAGGGAAAAGGCAAAGTTAATCCTGCCCAAGTCAATAGGAAGAAATAGTTTGGCTAGATTTGCTAGTTTTTATTCTTGACTTGTAATCTTTTTTGTGTTTTCCTTATCTGACATACTTTGTCTTGCTGACTATCTATAAACTTATGCATCTCTTATTCAAAATTGACTAATCTTATGTGATGCTTACTTACGTATTGTGCTTTATGCTGATCTGTCTTAATTGAACAAACAAAAAAAAGGAATATACTCAGTACACACTAAGACTTGATATATCTGTTCTTATAATGTTTTCCCATAACTCTGATATCAAACTAACCATGTATCAAAACTGAGTAAAAACATTGACCTCTTCTGAAAACTGACGTAGGCTCATCTGAATTAGATCTTGAAAGGTCTAGAACTGAACTAAGTCAGGATAAGCATGCCTTAATTCTACTCAATTAAATCTTAGAAGGTTTAGAGTTAAGTTAAGTCAATAGATGCAACCCTTACGGGGAGTAATTTCAGAAGGATAAAAAGAATTTCAATCATGGGGAATCTCGTACTGAGTTCCATCAATTAAATATTTTGCCAACATCAAAATGAGGGAGTTTGTTGAAATACCTTTCCACATGATTTAGATTTGACAAAATTATTTAAGTTAATCCATGATTAAGGGACAATTAAATTTAAGTGCTTTGATTTAATTGTACTAATATGTTTGTTCAATGTTGAGTGTAAATATAAATGCAAATGGAAATAAAAAGTAAGACAGGACGAAGTCAGCATAGCTGAGTGGAGTATAACTCAGCGTGATAGAAGATCTTCATAATAGAAGCTCAAGGATCAAACAAATCAACGAAGCTGAGTGGGACACAACTCAATATCAAAAATAGAGAAGTCTTCTTGAGAACTGTGTCTTGCAGAACGAAGCTGACCATGGAAGCTGAGTAAAAGAGAACTCAGTATTTGTATCAGGAACAATCGTAGACGACGGTTATCAAAGACAAGCTGAGTGATCTTCAGGACAGCGCGAATGATCTGTTTGCTAAAAGACAAGATCCGACAACTGTCTGCACCAATAATAGAAACCTTGAAATTACGCAAAAGCCAATTTCAAGATGCATGGGTCAATTGTTCTTTTGCTAAAAGACAAACTGGCACAAAAAGACGAAACCTGCGAGAAGAAGACAAACCTGACGCCTGCGGAACTCAGACGACAGGATTGGCCTGTAAATCTGAAGCTGGCTAGAGTCTTGTCGCAAAAAGGAGCCGTTTGGATTCAACGGACAAATCCAGAATTCAAATGAACAAGTCTTCAGAATATAACTATAAAATGACAAGTATACTTCTTGGATCCTTTGCCGATTGTGAAAACACAAAGAGAATAAGAGAATACATACAAAAGCACATCAATACAAGAAAGAGATCTTACACCAAATTTCTATTCCTGTGTAAATGCTAGAGTGATTTTCTTTGTAATCATCTAAAGTATTCTTTGTCTGAAAAAGAACAATTTTGTATCAATCGTAGTACTAAGAGAGTGTGCTGAGTACTCGGTTTGGTACTCAGTGGTAGAGAAAATCTAAGTGCTGGGTTGTGGCGCTCAGTGGAGTTGAGTAGACGAATAGAGGACGGTACTCTTGCATATTCAACTGCCTTGTAAACGGTTTGTCCTCTACCTTTAAAGAGCTCAGTATTGGATTTAAAAAGCCCGGAGGGATTCTGGGGACTGGACATAGGCAGAGAGGCCGAACCAGGATAAGTCGTGCTGAGTAATTTCTAACTCTCCTTCAATATATATCTGCATGTGTTGCTTGCTATATTTACTCAGTATATAAATTGCTTAAGCTGACACTGAGTAAATCAGAGTGCTAAGTTGGAAGCTGACTACAAAAGTGTCATTTCCCAACTCACAAGTAAAACAGTTCTAGTCAGTATCTGACTAAAGCCGTCTTACGCCTCACTCGGCCACGCTGACCAAAACTGAGTTGCGAAACTCAAAGAATTAAATTAAGTCAGCGCAATTAAAGCGAAAAAGTTACATTAGTTCCTAACCCCCCCTTTGGAACTAATCACAATGGACCAACACTCTCAACCTTTCTCTCATTTAGCTTCACCCTCGTGTAATCTCACTTTATTTTTAACTCCATTTACATGTTGTTCAATCAATGTTTTGATCATGTTTCTAAGCTTACACAATTAATGTATCGCTGGAAGGATTTTGATTCTCAGAAGCTTACCAAATAACATATGGGTTATAATTGAACAGTAATTAAAGTCTGAATATGCAATTGACAGTGTAAAATAAGATCATCCTATTTATTCATGTGTTTTTCTTTTGACAGCTATTAGAAGCCTGAATATACAATGACGAGGCAAAATGGGATCATCCTATTTATTCATGTATTTGTACTACATGTAATTTGTTTACTTTGTTTTTACTGATAATTGTAGATTTGTTTTCATTTAGGGGTTTGATTTAGATTCAATTCCATTCTTTTAGGGGCTTGATTTGTTTTTACTGGTAAATTATATATTAAACACCACCAATGTTAGTCTAAATAATAACAAGAGTAGAGTTAATAAAAATACCTAAAATATGGACTAATAGCTTTGATCTTAATTTACAATATGACTAGGGAGATCTGAATTCTTTAAGGATGTAATGTCTCTTAAAAGACTGATGGAAAATAAGAGTTAGAATTATGAGATTATGGAAAGTGTATCAACATGATCCTCTCATTGAGAAGATATTGGTTGTTTTCAAAATTAGTTATTATATATTTAATTTTTGTATTTTTTCTTGATTTTTGTTTTTGGATATATTAAATATTGCAGCAATTGAGATTCATATCAAGCAGATTATAGTATCCAAATTTAACGAATTAGAGGAGTAGAAAATCTTTGCTTTTGACTGCTTTAATATCGCTGAAAATTGTGGAGATTACAAGGCAAAAAAAAATATCCATATAGATTTTTTTTTTGCACAAAGCACGTTTCACAACTCCGCCTGTGAGGGTCACTTGGTGGCATTTACAGCCGATCCCAAGCCCGGACAAAGGAGGAGGGTTGCGGTAGGTTTGTGGCGGCCAGCGTAAAACTTAGCCACATCTTATGACATGAACCATACTATGAATATCATGGGGGCGTTCCCTACTCAGCGACGCGCTGCACTTCCTAGACCCGGGTGTAGTGAAAAATATGCAAGGGTTGCTAGGTCGTCGCCCCGAAGCAGCGCGCCACCCCAGGACTCGGGGGTGGTGTCAAATATGCAAGGGTTGCGGGTAAATAAGCTAGTCCACGGTAAGGGTAGGGGTAGGGGTAATATGTTACGCTTTGGGACATGGAACATAGGCTCTTTGATAGGAAAATTAGCTGAAATTGTAGACGTTATGAAGAGGAGGAGAATAAATATAATGTGCCTACAAGAAACCAAGTGGGTTGGAGCCAAGGCTAGAGAGATAGCTCCTTGGGGTTATAAACTGTGGTACTCAGGAAAGGATAAGGGTAGAAATGGAGTAGGTATTCTTATTGATAGGGAGTATATTGATGATGTAGTAGTGGTGTCTAGGAAGAGCGATAGAATTATGAGTGTTAAGCTTGTGATAGGAGATGAGGTTGTGAATGTCATAAGTGCATATGCGCCACAAATAGGATTAGATGTCTCTATAAGACAAGATTTTTGGGAGGACTTGGAGGAAGTGGTGCAACAGGTTCCTAACGATGAAAAGATGGTACTAGTTGGTGATCTCAATGGACACGTAGGTTCTAGGCGAGATGGGTTTGAGAGTGTTCATGGAGGGTATGGTTTTGGAGATAAAAATGAAGCAAGAAATGATATTTTGGAATTCGCATCAGCCTATGACTTGAGTATCATGAACACATGGTTTATGAAAAGAACATCCCACATAGTGACTTATCGGAGTGGCGGTAATGCGAGCCAAATTGACTTCTTCCTAGTAAGGAGTGCTTGGAGAAAGAGTTATATTGATTGTAAGGTGATCCCTGGTGAGAGTACGACAACCCAACATAGAGTAGTGGTGCTTGATTTTTGAAGTAGGAGATGTATGAGAAAACGAACACCACAAGTGGAGACTAAGATTAAGTGGTGGAAACTGCAAGGGGAAAATCAACAAAAATTTGTGGATGAGATGGCCAAAAAAGATATTTGGACTTGTAATATAGATTTAGATATAGATTAATATGGACTAAGATGGAACATAGTATAAGGGAAGTAGCGAAGGAAGTTCTAGGGGAATCTAAAGGTAGCATGCCACCGGGTAAGGACACATCTTGGTGGACAGAAGAAGTACGATAAGCAGTAAAGAGTAAGCGAGAATCCTATAAAATATTAGGGAAGTGCAGGAGTGATGAGAACTACGAAAAGTACAAAGAGGCTAAAAGGGAAGTAAAGAAGGTCATACGAGATGCTAGAGCAAAGGTGAATCGGGATCTGTACACAAGATTGGACACGAAAGAAGGGGAAAGAGACATATATAGAATTGCTCGGATGAGAGACATGAAGACGCGAGATCTCAAAAAATTTAAATGTGTGAAGGATGTGGACCAAAAAGTCCTAGTCGGAGATAAGGATATCAAGGAACGATGGAGGTCCTATTTTGATAACTTATTTAATGGAGACCGCGGACAAGAAGTTGGAGATATAAGTATCCCTCACGATATGATAAATCGTCAATGCATACGGAGAATTCAAAAGGGTGAAGTCAAAATGGCATTAAATAAGATGAGATTGAAGAAAGCAGTAGGACCTGATGGCATCCCTATTGAGATTTGGAGATGTTTGGGAGAGAGAGGAATTGAATGGTTGACGACGTTCTTCAACAAAATGTGGAGAAACAATAAGATGCCATCCGAATGGAGGAAAAATATTCTAATCCCATTGTATAAGAACAAAGGTGATGTCCAAGATTGTACCAACTATCGAGGAATCAAATTAATGAGTCACACTATGAAACTGTGGGAGCGAGTGATCGAACAAAGGCTAAGGAGGACGGTGAAGATCTCGGAAAACCAGTTTGGCTTTATGCCGGGAAGATCAACTATGGAAGCCATCCACCTAATGAGACAATTAATGGAGCACTATCGAAATAAGAAGAAAGACTTGCATATGGTTTTCATTGACTTGGAGAAGGCATATGATAAGGTACCAAGGGAAGTACTTTGGTGGGCCCTAAAAAGGAAAGACATTTCGTGGAAATATGTTGACATCATAAAAGACATGTATGAGGGAGCATGCACGAGTGTACGTACCAATGTTGGGAAGACTGAAGAGTTCCCTATTACGATTGGAGTGCATCAAGGTTCTGCACTAAGCCCTTTTCTTTTTGCCATCGTTATGGATGAACTAACGAGTTCACTTCAAGATGGTATACCATGGTGCATGTTGTTTGCAGATGATATTGTGTTGGTCGATGAGATGAAAGAAGGCGTGGAGAGGAAGTTGGAACTATGGAGACAAACTTTAGAATCTAGAGGCTTTAAGCTCAGTCGAAGTAAGACAAAATATTTGGAGTGTAAGTTTAGCGGCGATAGGAGTAGGGAGGCAGGGACAATTACACTAGATGGGTGAGTTGTTCAAGCATCAGATTGCTTTCGGTATTTAGGATCTATTATCCAAACGGATGGAAAAGTAGATGGAGATGTTGCTCATAGGATTAAATCTGGTTGGGCGAAGTGGAAGAGTGCTACGGGTTTCCTTTGTGACCCCGGCATGCCAAATAGATTGAAGGGAAAATTCTACCGCACGGCAATCAGACCAACACTATTATATGGTACGGAGTGTTGGGCAGTGAAACACTGTCACACTCATAAGATGTCGGTGGCGGAGATGTGTATGTTGAGATGGATGTGTGGTCATACGAGAAAGGATCGGGTGAGTAATGAAATAATTAGGACAAAAGTAGGGGTTACATCAATTGAGAATAAAATGAGGGAAAACCGACTAAGGTGGTTTGGCCATGTAAGACGAAGAGAGCTTGATGCGCCGGTTAGGAGGACTGAAGAGTGGCAAAGGGATGTAGTGGTGAGGGGTAGGGGAAGACCTAAGCAAACTTGGAGGAGGGTGATCGAGAGTGATATGAGTTTATTGGGGATTGTGGAAAATATGGTAATGGATAGGAAAGAGTGGAAGGAGAGAATTTGTGTCGCTGACACGACTTGATTTCACGGTTTTATATGATGGTTCATGTTAGCCGACCCCGAATCATTTCGGGACTAAGGCTTTGTTGTTCTTGTTGTTGCACAAAGCATGTTTCACATATATTGAACTTGCAAAAATTAAAATCTGGAACTGTTGGGGGTTAGGAGTTTGATATATGTTCAAAGAAGTTATTTTTCTTCACTCTAAATTTATATTGATTTTCTCTTTTTGCTTCAATAAAGCCTTTTTTTTTGTATGTGTTCTCTTATGATTACTATTTGTATTAGAAATCCAAAGATTTTTTTACTATGATCTTACCCTATGTTTGTTGTTTATTATTTATGTTTACAGTGTCTTTTATTGTTTTGCAGAAATTTAATCATCCATTATGTCACATTTGAGGCTATGAAATCCTTGAATATCCCAAATGAGTTGGGTGTGAGTTTTTCATCCTTAAGCAATTGTCTATTTATGTATATAAAACCCTCTTTGTTTTTAAATTGTACATATTTCTCATTTTTACTTTTGCATTTGTGATCGGTTTTTTCATGTTGCACATATAGAAAGAGTTGTATATTATAATATTGTTGATCAGAAAGGTTTACTTTTGTATTGTGGTTTCATGTTTACTCACTTTTTCTCTTCGTTGTCAAGCCTTTTGGGAGAGGAGGTACCACTCATGATTTCATTCAAAGTCTTACTAGCATAACAAATAGGCTGACAAATTTTATCTTTCTTTTGACCCAAGCATGCACCTACAGCTGTGTCGCTTGCGTCACACATTAGCTCAAATGGCTTGTCCCAATCTGGACTAACCATAATAGGGGCTTTCACCAATTTACTTTTAAGTTCATTGAAAGCATCTAAGCATGCATCAGTGAAAACAAAATCGGCATCTTTCAAAAGCAATTGAGTTAACGGCCTAGCAATTTTGGAAAAATCTTTGACGAATCGCCTATAGAATCCTGCATGCCCCAGGAAGCTTCTAACTGCTTTGACATTACAGGGGGGAGGTAGTTTATCTATTACTTCGATTTTAGCAGGGTCGACCTCTATCCCCCTTTCAGACACTCTATGCCCTAACACTATGCACTCTTTGACCATAAATTGACACTTTTCCCAGTTAAGAACTAGGCTAGTGTCCTCACAGCGTTGCAACATCAACTCTAGACTTTGCAGACAACTTTCAAAAGTAGATCCAAATATGGAGAAATCGTCCATGAATATCTCCATGAACTTCTCAACAATATCACTAAAAATTGCTGTCATGCATCTTTGGAATGTGGCGGGTGCGTTGCACAGGCCAAATGGCATTCGTCTATATGCAAAAGTCCCGTAAGGGCAAGTAAAAGTGGTCTTTTCCTGATCTTTCAGATCGAACGGTATTTGCATATAGCCCGAATAACCGTCTACAGTGCAATAAAAACACTTACCTGACATTCGCTCTAGCATCTGATCGATGAATGGAAGTGGGAAGTGGTCTTTCCGTGTGGCGTCATTCAGCTTCCTGTAGTCTATGCACATATGCCAACCAGTCACCTTCCTCACAGGGATCAGTTCATTTTTCTCATTTAGCATCACTGTAGTTCCACCTTTCTTAGGAACCACCTGCACAGGACTAACCCAAGGACTGTCAGAAATGGGAAAAATTATACCTGCATCCAAGAGCTTGATCACTTCAGCCTTCACCACTTCCTTCATTTTAGGGTTCAATCGTCGCTGCGGTTGAACAGTTGGTTTGATCTTGTCCTCCATGTAAATCCTATGGGTGCATACGGAGGGGTTAATTCCTTGTATGTCTTCCATCTGCCAACCAAAAGCGCCCTTGTGCGTGCACATAACTTCAATCAATTGTTCTTCCATATCCATGGTCAGCTCAGAAGAAACAATTACAGGCAAAGACATAGGTGGTTGCAAAAATGCATACTTAAGGTGAACTGGTAATGGTTTAAGGTCAAGGATCGGCGGTTCCTCAATGGAGGGTTTTGGAAGGGAACCAGAATTACTTACTAACTCCTCAACGTGTCGAATCCAATAACACCTTTCTGCTTCCAACTCACTTAATTCAATAAGTTCACTTTCTGGCACTGTGATCTCAACAGGTGCTAGACTTTGTTCCTGATCTTCCTGGAAGACATCTTCAACAATAACATCGTTAGTACAAATAAAATTACAAGAAGTGTCTACCGGATACTTCATTGATTTCACAACGCTGAATTCCACTTTCTCATCGTGTAATCGAAGAAACAGCTTCCCTTCCTCCACGTCGATAAGTGTCCTAAATTACACCACTACAGAGAAAGAATTGCTAGCTATCATTTTTGCCTTAGACAAGTTTAGATCTTATCTTGTGCTTTCTAAGATTATTGTGTATACTGACCATGCTGCCCTGAGGTACTATGCAAAGCCTAGACTCATTCGTTGGATATTGTTGCTCCAGGAATTCGATTTAGAAATAAGAGACAAGAAGGGAGTCGAGAATGTGGTAGCTGACCACCTCTCCCGCTTGGAGAACAAGGAGGACGAGATGATCCTCTCTGAGGACATCAAGGAATCCTTCCCTGATGAGAAGTTAATGGCAATTTTATCAGTACCTTGGTTCGCTAACTATGCTAATTTCATTGCAGGAAAGGTTATACCCCCAGATTTGAGCTATCAGCAGAGAAAGAAATTTCTACATGAGGTAAAACAGTACTACTGGGAGGATCCTTTCCTATAGAAGGTATGTGGCGACAACATCATTCGGCGTTGTATCCCTGAAAGTGAAGTAGAATCAGTTCTAGCTTTTTGCCATTCCAGAGAGGTAGGTGGGCATCATGGCCCGACCAAAACTGCAGCTAAGGTATTACAATCTGGCCTATTTTGGCCCACTCTTTTTGCCGATGCTGCTAGATTTGTGAAGTCATGTGATAATTGCCAGAGAACTGGAAGTATATCAAAAAGACATGAAATGCCTCTTAGTCATATTTTGGTTTGTGAGATATTTGATGTCTGGGGGATAGACTTCATGGGTCCTTTCCCCAAATCTTTTAACAATGAGTACATTTTGGTGGCAGTCGATTACGTGTCAAAATGGGTGGAAGCTGCTGCTTTACCTAGTAATGATGCGAGGGTTGTGACTAAGTTCTTGCAAAAGAACATTTTTACGCGTTTCGGCACCCCTCGCACCATTATTAGTGATGGCGGCTCACACTTCTACAATAAGCTTTTCTCACAGCTTTTGCAGAAATATGGAGTCACACATAAGGTGGCCACACCTTACCACCCTCAGACTAGTGGCCAGGTAGAAGTAACTAACAGAGAGTTGAAAAGCATCTTAGAAAAAACAGTGAACCTATCTAGGAAAGACTGGTCTTTAAAAATCGACGACGCCTTGTGGGCATACAGAACCGCGTTTAAAACGCCAATCGACATGTCTCCCTACAGATTAGTGTATGGAAAGGCATGCCATTTGCCTGTAGAGCTAGAACACAAGGCCTTTTGGGCCACTAGGTTTCTAAACTTTGATAATAAGATTACAGGTGAACAGCGGTTGTTGCAGTTGGATCAATTGGAGGAATTTCAACTAGGAGCATATGAGAATGCCAAGATCTACAAAGAGCGAATGAAGAAGTGGCATGACAAGCGGATCATTAAGCGCAACTTTGAGCCAATGGATAAAGTTCTGTTATTTAACTCCCGGATAAAACTGTGGCCTGGTAAGCTGAAGTCCAGATGGAGCGGACCATTCTCCGTAGTAAGCTTTCCCTTCTGGTATGGTTGAAATCAAAGACGATAAGAATCAGACGTTTCAGGTTAACGGTCAGAGGTTGAAGTGCTATGATGACGGACCTCGAGTAATCGAGCATCTCCATCTGGATGACCCGTCCTGAGGGAGAAGGACAGTCTATAAGCTCCATAGACTATAAAATTGAGCGCTCCTGGGAGGCACCCCAAATTAGAACCTCTTTACATTACGTTTTTCGTTCCCTTTCAAGCACTTTTGAACATTTTATCCGCACTTAATTTCTTTTGCTTAAATTTTTTACGACTGTTGTCTTTTCCCGCTGTGTCTCGCCGAGACAACTATTGTCTCGCCGAGACAAGGCGGCCCTGCCAATAGCAAGGCACGCCAGCATAGCGTTGTGTCTTGCCGAGACACATCGCGGATCCAGGGCCCATCAGCCCGGATCCACCATTATAAATACCCCCATAACCCTACCTCCTTCAACCTAGCCGAATCCCCATCTCATTCACCCCCAATTTCTTCACCAAAACCCTACTTTCTCTCTCTACACCTCCATTCCATCCCTCTATCTTCATCTCCTACTTCTTTCTTCCTCTTTTCTTTCACCCAAAACCACCAACTCTCATCTCTCCCCACCATTACCACACATTCTTCATTTCAATTTTTTCTTTTTTTTTGTGTATTTCTTCCATTCGTGTAAGATTGCTTGCTTTCGTTCATTTAGATTTATTTATATTTAGTATTTTTTTGATTCAATCTTAATATTTTTTATTTGTGTACTTTAGTTAATCTTCTTGCTATTTTCCTTTTTATGTACTCAGGTCATGGCAGAATCATCCCGTGCAACGCGGTCCAAAGGTAAGAAGCGAGTGGTCGAGGAACAAATACCAATTGAAGATTCTGGACGCCCCCGATGGATACCTCCACGCCCTCCTAGGCCCCGGGCTTCATCACATCAAGTAGATACTCCGTACCCATCGGAGTTATCTCGTAAGTATCTTTGCCCTTTCTCCATTAAATATGTTGACGAGGGAGAGCTTTACCTTAAATTTAAAGACTACAAACTTGCTCACCCCCGATATTTTGACTGGCCTCTACTTGAAAATGCGGGTAAGGATGAGGGGATTAAAGAGATCCTAAACCGGATGGGGTGGAAGAAATTAGATGATAGGCGGTACAAATTGTACAAGTTCTATATTGTAGAGTTCTTTACCACCCTTCGAATCGACACTAACGATGAGGGCGTAAAAACTCTACACTATAGAATTGATAATACTGAATCAAAATGGAGTGAGGAAGAATTTAATAAGGTCATGGGTTTTAAAGAGGGTGATTACACCGAGTGGGACAAGGATCTCACCAATAAAGATGTCTGGTTTGAGCTTTCAGGGATTTTTGATTTTAAGAAAAACAAAACGTTAAATAAGAATATCACCGATCCTCAAACCCGCTTAATGCATAAATGGATAACATTTAACCTCGTCGGCCTCCCCGAGGCCGATAAGGTTAGTGAGGCCGATCTTTTACTTCTCTGGTGTATGACCCAAAACAAACCTCCTAGAATGGCCCACTTTATCTGGACTTTAATGGCCGGGGTTCGCTTTTCAAAGCGAACTTCCCTCCCTTTTGGCCATATTATCTCCCGCCTAGCGGTATGTGAGGGAACCATGGCAACCTTCAAGTTAAAAGATTCTGAGAATTTTAAACTGTTAGATTCGAATTATCTATTGCGTGCTGAGCTCCTCCACAAGTCGGGAATGTAGTGGAGAGATTTTCAATCTGCAGGTACAGGTTCCTTTGAGCCAATGGACTTCGGCTCCGAAGAGGAGGATGATGAATATCAAGCAGAGCCGGAAAGCGGTTTTGAGGAACGAATGACCAACATGGAGGCCAACTTGGAGGAGTTGACACATGAATTCCGCGACTTCCGCATGGACGTCAACGGATTCATGTCCGATATGCGCGGCTGGATGGATCGCCACCCTTGAGGGAGTCCGTATCCTATTTTCTTTTCCCTTTATATATTTTTGTAACTTTACTTTCCTGCATTTTTGGGAGTAAATGCATGCTTTAAGTGTGGGGAGGGGAAAATTAGGATAGAAAATTACATGTTTGTCGTTTTCTTGTCGTCTCGTCTTGGCTTGTTTAAACTGTTTGTGTGTTGCATTTGTGCATTTGCTGTCACCGTGTCTGTCGTGTCTGTTTTGTAGAGTCAATCAAAGCCTCCCTTTAAACCTTAAGTCTTGGTTCTTCGCTTGAAATGGATGAAACACTTTAGAGTTGTTATATTACATATCCCCTCGGAAACTTCATCGAAAGAAAAAAATTACACAAACAGGCCATCTTAGTCTTACCCTTGAATAATTGATGATGAGGTCGTGTCCCCAGTACTTAATTTTGATACTTAATGCAATTTAAGTAGCCCACCTTTAAGAAGATGATGGAAGCCAAAATTGTGAAATCTGAATGTCAACCTAAGTTGAAATCGTGTTACCGGAAGTAGTTGAAGTTACTCTTAATAATAAATGCACTAAAAATCTAAATCCAAAAAAAAAAAAAAATCTAAATCTCCAAATACCTCTTTCCGCCCTACTCCAATGCCTACAATCAATAAGTGCAATTGCACAAACAAATTCTTGGTATGAGTATGCATAGCATCTTGGTTTTGTGATCGGGTTGTATGACCGGGGGTACGTTACCCATGCGTTCAACCGGTACAAAAGGCCCCTCACATTGGAAAGAAAATGGAAAGAGGGAATCTAATTCTTCAAACGCCTTGGTTTTGTGATCGGGTTGTATGACCAGGGGTACGTTACCCATGCGTTTCAACCGGTACAAAAGGCCCCTCACACTGCCAAGAAACTTAATTAATTTAGCTTAGCAACCTTAGAAATTTAATCTGAAGGTTCACGGTGAATGATTTGGTTGTTCATTTTTGGCTAAACAAGATTAAGTTTCTATCTATCTTCTTAGAGTTTGGGCTACTGAAATTACCTTTGAGAATGAGTTTTCACAAGGCGACCCCTCTATCATCTTCGGTTCAAGGGTAGTTAGTAAAGTGTTTTGTTTGGAAATAATTCGGAAATGTCAAGAGTCCGAGGGCTATGTGATTTAATTCCTTCTAAAATGTCTGTCTTTCTTGCTTGAGGACAATCAAGGTTCAAGTGTGGGGAGGTTGATATTTCCATATTTCATAGATGTTTATTTGCATTTCATTCACTGTTCTTAGTTATTTTCAACTGTTTTTGTTTATTGTTTTGTTGTTTTAGGTCAGTTTTATGTTTCCTTTACCTTATGGCATGATTAGTGTTTTTCAGGAACTTTTTGGACCTCCTCGGAGCTCTAGGAAGCAATCAGGCATCAACCGAGAGAACGAAGAGCTGAAGCGGACCCGGCCACATGCTGTCTCGCCGAGTCAACTACTGTCTCGCCGAGACAGAGCGCGAAGCAGCAAGGCAAATCCGGCTCTTTTTGTTAAATTGGCCCTATGAAGACCTGAAGATATCCGTTTTTATCCTTGTAATTTCCCCTTTTGCCCTTTTAGCTCTTGTTGTGACTTTAAAAGGGAATTAGGTTTTTATTTATCATCATCTTCTTTTTCTGAAACATTTTGAGCAGCCATTGTTATAGCAAACCACATTTTAGAAGCTAGGCTTTGGCTCATTTATAACAATTGGGATTTTCAATTACTCTCATTCCATTTTCTGGCGACTTTCAATCGAGGATTCATCGACGATCACTAGAGTGACAGTCTAGTTTTCTTCTCCTTTGTACTCTTCTATTGATTTTCAATATATATTTATGGATTTCATCTTTATCATTATGATTGTGTTGATTTACATATCTATGAGCTAATCTCCATCCGATCTGGGATGGAGGTGAATTTGGTGTGAATGATTATATTTGGGTTTAGAGTTAGGGTATGATTTGATTGTCAACTGTAATCTGATTGTATGTACTTAATGTCTTGATCCGAAAGGAAATAGAATTTTAGATAGATTCGAGACCGAGAGGAGAGAATCTGTACTGAACCCATACAGTCAGACCTCGCCAGGACACTAGGAGTGCAGTTCTTACTCGGGCTACGGCTTAGAGCTCAACCAAACAGGACTTAGTAATGCTTTACATGTTGTAGAACATATTGCCTAACCAAGCTATTGTTTGAACACATGTGAATAGGGGTTTTAGAATACTGATCACATTCATACCTTCTCTAGAATGGTTGCCGTTATATTCCGACATGATTTAACAACTCTTAACTCTCGACCTAGATATATGATTCAACCAAAGGATCCGAAATCCTAGATTTCTCATCCATTAATCTCACCAATTGTTATCCCTAGCATTAATTTTCAGTTCTTTATAATTAATTGCATATTTAGCTTGCCAATTCCATCCCAATTCTATTTGTCTTGACATCTGGACGTTTGATTAGACTTAGTGGCTCTGCAATCATGTCTCCCTGTGGGTTCGACCTGTGCTTGCACACTTTATTACTTGTTGCGATAGGTTTATACTTGACCTTAATTTTGCTATATATTCAAGGAGCATCAGTGGCCGAGTGAGGCGTAAGACGGCTTTAGTCAGATACTGACTAGAACTGTTTTACTTGTGAGTTGGGAAATGACACTTTTGTAATCAGCTTCCAACTCAGCACTCTGATTTAATCAGTGTCAGCTTAAGCAATTTATATAATGAGTAAATATAGCAAGCAACACATGCAGATATATATTGAAGGAGAGTTAGAAATTACTCAGCACGACTTATCCTGGTTCGGCCTCTCCGCCTACGTCCAGTCCCCAGAATCCCTCCGGGCTTTTTAAATCCAATACTGAGCTCTTTAAAGGTAGAGCACAAACCGTTTACAAGGCAATTGAATATGCAAGAGTACCGTCCTCTATTCGTCTACTCAACTCCACTAAGCGCCACAACCCATCACTTAGATTTTCTCTACCACTGAGTACCAAACCGAGTACTCAGCACACTCTCTCAATACTACGATTGATACAAAATTGTTCTTTTTCAGACAAAGAACACTTTAGATGATTACAAAGAAAATCACTCTAGCATTTACACAGGAATAGAAATTTGGTGTAAGATCTCTTTCTTGTATTGATGTGCTTTTGTATGTATGCTCTTATTCTCTTTGTGTTTTCACAATCGGCAAAGGATCCAAGAAGTATACTTGTCCTTTTATAGTTATATTCTGAAGACTTGTTCATTTGAATTCTGGATTTGTCCGTTGAATCCAAACGGCTCCTTTTTGCGACAAGACTCTGGTCAGCTTCAGATTTGCAGGCCAATCCTGTCGTCTGAGTTCCGCAGGCGTCAGGTTTGTCTTCTTCTCGCAGGTTTCGTCTTTTTGTGCCAGTTTGTCTTTTAGCAAAAGAACAGTTGACCCATGCATCTTGAAATTGGCTTTTGTGTAATTCCAAGGTTTCTATTATTGGTGCAGACAGTTGTCGGATCTTGTCTTTTAGCAAACGGATCATTCGCGCTGTCCTGAAGATCGCTCAGATTGTCTTTGATAACCGTCGTCTACGATTGTTGCTAATACAAATACTGAGTTCTCTTTTACTCAGCTTCCATGGTCAGTTTCGTTCTGCAAGACACAGTTCTCAAGAAGACTTCTCTATTTTTGATACTGAGTTGCGTCCCACTCAGCTTCGTTGATTTGTTTGATCCTTGAGCTTCTATTCTGAAGATCTTCTATCACGCTGAGTTATACTCCACTCAGCTATGATGACTTCGTCCTGTCTTACTTTTTATTTCCATTTGCATTTATATTTACACTCAACATTGAACAAACATATTAGTACAATTAAATCAAAGCACTTAAATTTAATTGTCCTTTAATCATGGATTAACTTAAATAATTTTGTCAAATCTAAATCATGTGAAAAAGTGTTTCAACAGAGAGAACTCTAGAGTTTAGCTGAAAGAGATTGTGAGCACAGAAAGTAATGCAATTTGGGAAAATTATAACAAAAACAAATTAAAAGATGAAGAGTTAGAGTCCCATTTAGAGATGAAGTCGTGAAGAGAAGATGTTTATCCTGGCATTTTCACCAACAGTTGGCATGCTTATCCTCAATTTAAAAGTTCTATAATCTATATATAAAGAATATTAGCTTTTAAGGTAGTTTTACGATCAACAGTAGGAGTATAATTTAATATTATTTTTTTATACTCAATCACCTTATTTGAAGGTGTTGCACGTTAATTAATTTTACAATATCCTATTATCTAGCTTTTTCTTTTAAATTGCTGATCCATTTATCAAAATTAAGTCATTATCTAATTATTCTTATTAAGGGATTTAATATTTGATATTATTTTCTAGCTTTGTTAAAGATAAATTTTTTTGAATGTGCCTTAGGATTTCATGTTTTAACATTTGAATTTTTATAATAGTAAGAATTAGATTTTAAGCCAAGAAAATTTGAAAAAGAAAATAGCAAAAATTGAATAAAAAGATAAATAAATAATATTATTTTTAATTAGTAAAAATTGAGGGAACGACACCTCAGCTCCATCGTTGCTGTTTTATATTATATATAGATATAGATATGCAGAGAATTAGAGAGATTTTAGGGATTAATTTAAATTTTGTAAAACTCTTAGATGTAGTACGAATAAAATTTATCTTTTTATAGATAAATATAATAATATAATTAAAAATTAATATATTATATATTATATATTTTTATCAGTAAAAAAGGAGGAAGTACCACCTCAGCTCCATCATTACTGTTTTATATTATATATAAATATGCAGAGAATTAGAGAGATTTTAGGGATTAATTTAAATTCAGTAAAACTCTTAAATGTAGTACGGATAAAATCTATCTTTTTATAGATAAATATAATAATATAATTAAAATTAATATATTATTTTATATATTTTATTTTATTTTTTATCAGTAAAAAAGGAGGAAGTGACACCTCAGCTCCATCGTTACTATTTTATATTATATATATAGATAGATATGCAGAGAATTAGAGAGATTTTAGGGATTAATTTAAATTCTGTAAAACTCTTAGATGTAGTACGGATAAAATCTATATTTTTATAGATAAATATAATAATATAATTAAAATTAATATATTTTATATTTTATTTTATTTTTTTATCAGTAAAAAAAGAGGAAGTGACATCTCAGCTCCATCGTTACTGTTTTATATTATATAATATAGATATGGGAGAGGTTATTTTACGAATTCCATTAAAGAGATGTAATATTTTGAATTTATTCATATTCGGGTGACTATAAAGCAATCATTTAAAAGATGTATGATCAATCTCAAACTAATTAATGAGATCTATAAATAAAAGAAATCTAAAAAATATAATAAAACAATGCCTCTCACAAGAAAACTAATGTTAGATTCTTTGGAAAGGGATTTGATTAACTTTATCTTTACATCTGATATGGTGGAGGCTATTTTACGAATTCCATTAAGTAGACGTAATGTTTTGAATTCTTTGTTTTAGGTTTGTTTATATTCGGGTGATTATATGGTTAAATCAGATTATAGGGTTGTTGTCCGATCATTGCAATTATCTTCGTGATTAAGTACTTCTTCTCTTAGAAGACAACTGTTTTGGAAGAATATATGGTCAATTAATGCTCTTGCAAAATTTGCACACACGAGTTGGTGCAGCAAAAAAATGTTTTGTCTTGTTTTGGAAATCTCGCTAAAAAGTGCACTTTTTGTGGATGGTAAGTGGAATCACTCATTCATATTTTCAAGTTTTGATCGATTACAAAAGCAATTGAATTTGTCTGTCAAAGTTTACAAAGTTACATAGGCTAATTGTTAAGATTGGTTTGAGGCGATTTTCAATCTTCTTTCTCGTGATGACTTCCCAAAATTTAGTGGTTTAATATTGGTATTGTGGTTGGAAAGAAATCGATACGTATATGATCAGTGTCGAGATATTTTGGATTCAGTTCTGGATATGGTTTTGTGTTGGTTAATTTGTTGATGGATAGAGGAATTGCAGAATTTGGTGGTTCATTGTTCGGGCTCTATGGTTTGGCATCCTACACTGATTTTGATGTTTAAGGTTAATTGTGAATCCGCGTTTTCAGTTAAGGCAAATAGTACACCTTTCGGCTTAATTGTTCTTTATTAACTGCTTTTGTTTCTCTTTTAGGTGGTGATCCTCTTGGTGGGGCAACGTCTTCTCTTCACGTATAATTATTTGCTATTCTATCTTCTATCTGTATTGTTCGTAATTTTGGGTATCAATATGTCTTGGTTGTTTCTCTGCAATTTGACTGTTAATTGTTTCTAATTGGTTTTGTATAGTTGTCAATAATATTTTAGAGGAGCCCAAAGCATTTGCAAATATTGAATTCATCCATGAAAGACGTCAACATATTGTCGCACATAATTTGACAGCTTGGACACTTTTGTTGAAACACCTTTCCACATGATTTTGATTTGACAAATTTATTTAAGTTAATCCATGATTAAGAGGCAATTAAATTTAAGTGCTTTGATTTAATTGTACTAATATGTTTGTTCAATGTTGAGTATAAATATAAATGAAAAGTAAGACAGGACGAAGTCAGCATGAGAACACAGCACAAGCTGAGTAGAGTGCAACTCAGCATAATAGAAGAAAAGTCATCTTCAGAACAAATGCTTAAAATGAAGCTGACCAAAGATGCTGAGTGAAACGCAACTCAGTATCAAAGAAGAGAAGTCTTCCTCCAAACTAAAGCTTGCAGACGAAGCTGACCACGAAAACTGAGTAAGAATATGACTCAGAAACAAAGAACAAAAGCAACGTCAATAAAGTCAAGCTGAGTGTTCGTCAGGACATCATGATTGATCCGTTTGCTAAAAGATAAGATCCGACATCTGTCTGCACCAATAACAGAAGCCTTGTAATTACACACAAAGTCAATTTTGAGATGCATGGGTCAACTGTCCGTTAGCTAAAAGACGAACCGGGACTAGAAGACGCACCTGCGGGAAGAAGACAAGCCTGACGCCTGCTAAATTCAGACGACAGGATTGGCCTGCAAATCTGAAGCTGACCAGAACAATGATGCAATAGATCCGTTTGAATCCAATGGATAATTCCAGATTCAAATCATTAGAGCTTCAGACTTCAACTATAAAGGGACAAGTTCATTCTTGGATCCTTAGCCGATTACCGAAAATTACAAAGAGAAAAAGAGCATACATACAAAGCACTTTCAAACAAGAAAAAGATCTTACACCAAATTTCCATTTATGTGTAAAAGCTAGATTGATTTTGTAATCATCTAAAGTGTTCTTCATCTAAAAAGAACAAGTTTGTATCAATTGTAAAATTGAGAGAGTTGTGCTGAGTACTCGATTTTAAGTACTCAGCGGTAGAGAAATCTGAGTGTTTGGTTATAGCGCTTAGTAGGAGTTGAGTAGATGAATAGAGGAAGGTACTCTTGCATATTCAACTGCATTGTAAACGGTTTGTGCTCTACCTTTAAAGAGCTTGAATTGAAAAAGTCCGGAGGGACTCTGGGGACTGGACGTAGGCGGAGAGGCCGAACCAGGATAAGTCGTGCTGAGTAATTTCTAACTCTCTCTCAATATATCTATATATGTGTTGCTTGATTAAATTGCTCAGGATATAAATTGTAAAAGTTGACACTGAGTAATCTTGGTGCTGAGTTGGAAGCTGACCTCAAGTGTTAATTCCCAACTCATAAGTAAAACAGTTCTAGTCAGCATCTGATTAAAGCTGTCTTACATCTCTCGGCCGTGCTGACCAAAATAAAGTCAAATAACTTAAGAATCAATTAAGTCAGCATAATTAAAAGAAAAAGTTACATTAGTTCCTAACCCCCCTGGAACTAATCACACGGGACCAACAAGTGGTATCAGAGCACAGTAGCTCACTACTCAAAATTATAACTATCTTGAGCTGATCCCGATAAATGGCTGAGAACAGCACTCGTTTCCTTCCAGGAAATCAAATAACACAGATACTCCCTGAGGGATTATCAATTAGTTGGCCACCCTTGTTTTTCAGATCAAACTATACATTTTGGAAAAACAGGATGAAGAACTTTATTCAAGCTACAAACATGAGTGCGTGGCTTGCAATAGTTCAAGGCCCATATGTGCCTTACAAAACAGTTGACAACGAAAAAGTTGTCAAAAGTGAAACTGAGTGGTCAGAAGATGACCTTAGAAAATTACAAAATAATGCTTCGGCTATCAATATGCTTCACTGTGCTCTAGATGCTGCAGAGTACAATAAAATCTCAGGTTGCGAGTCAGCACAGGAGATATGGAAAAAGCTGGAGGTGACCTATGAAGGCACAAGCAAGGTCAAGGAATCAAAGGTGAACCAACATATGAGACTGTATGAGCTGTTCGAGATGAATGATAATGAAGATATCTCGGAGATGAACTCAAGGTTCACAAATATTATAAATGAGCTTAAACGACTCGGCAAGAACTTCACAGAAGAAGAGCAGGTGAAGAAAATCTTGAGGAGTCTACCCAAGAGCTGGAAAACTAAGAAAACAGATGTGGAAGAAGCTCAGGACTTGACCACGTACAAATACGACGAGCTGATCGGATCTCTGCTGACTCATGAGATCTCTATGAAAAACTTCGAAGCAAAAGAAAAGTCAGAAGACAAGAAGCAAAAATCTCTTGTCATGAAAGCTGACTCAACCGAAGCTGACTCATCAGATGATGAGGAGATGGCCATGTTCACAAGGAAAATGAAGAAGCTGTTCAAAAAGAGTGACAAGAACAACAAAAGGCCATTCAGAAGAAGCGACAAATACAGAGCTGAGTCCAGTAACAGTAGATACAAAAAGGATAGCTCAAAGCCTGTCACATGCTTCGAGTGCCATCAAACTGGGCACATTAAGTCAAACTGCCCTAACTTAAAGAAAGAAAAGAAGGGAAGCAAAAAGGCAATGGTGGCCACATGGAGTGACAGTGATGAGTCAACGTCATCAGAAGCTGATGCAAATGAGACAGCAAATATATGCTTCATGGCCGACGACGCTGCTGACCAAAGCCAATCTGAGCAAGCTGACCTCTCTGACGGTTCTGACCAAGAGGAACACTCCAATGAGGTAACATCTCTACTCTTGCTTAGAAATGAAATGGCTAACGCCCTGAGTGATCTATATACACTGACTAAAAAGTGTAACAAGAAAATAAAGGCACTCAGCAGGCGATGTGATGAGATCGAGGAGATCAAACTGAGTGATCTCCGACATCTTCTTCAAGACAACACCAGACAAGATGAAAATCTGAAAATCATGCTTGGTTTTGTCTCGGAAGTCCAAACTGAGTCAAAGAAGCTTAGGAAGGACATCACGACTATATAGAACCAGCTGAGTAAATCGGCAAAGAAAGGGTTCTATCCCAATGCTGAGTTTCAAGGTACTGGTCAACATAGATAGTACACTCAGCAGGGCAGTCAGTGGACTGTTGTGGGAAAAGAGGACACACCATAGATGTGTGTTAGTATACTCGGCGGAATGTCCAATGTGACTTCTGCGGAAAGAAAGGTCATACCACTAAGATATGCTGGCATGCTCAGCACAATCGTGCTGACCAAACTCAACATCACCCTCAAAGGGTAACTTATTGTGACTTCTGTGGTAAAAACGGCCACACCATAAATATATGTCGTCGCAAATTAAAACATGATGTAGCACCTGTCTAAGCTAACCAATGAGGACCCAAAAAGAATTGGGTACCTAAAGATGAATGATTCAAAATGCAGGTGAGATTGAGGTGCGTGGAGAAGTCAAAGCTTTGGTATATTGACAGCGCATGCTCGAGGCACATGACTGGTGATGAAACTCAATTCATCACACTTGAGCGTAAAAGAGGTGGAAGTGTAAGCTTCGGAGACAATAAAAAGGGTAAGATAGTCGGTTCAGGTACTATCGGAGGTAACCCTACTATTGAGTCAGTCTCCTTAGTCAGGGATCTCAAATATAATCTATTGAGTGTAGCTCAACTGTGTGACAGCGGTAGAAAGGTTGTATTTGATGCCACTGAGTGTCGGATACTCGAGGGAAAAACAAACAATTTGATTTTAACTACCCCTCGTGTTGACAATGTGTACATGTTGAGTTTAGAAAAGAATTTTTCAAAAAATATATGCTTAGTGTCAAAGGAGGACAACTCCTGGCTATGGCATAGGAGACTTGGTCATGTAAGCATGGACCTCCTTGCCAAACTTGAAGGAAAATAGGCTAACGTATGGCAGCGGAAATATAAAAATTTTAACCTATTTCCATAAACCCAAGATCCGTTAATCGTTATTTCATATAAAGAGGGATAGAAAGAAATACCTTTTAGAAGTTCTATCTATCGTTGCAAATGAAGTGCCCACAACTCTTACTTCGAGTTCCCGAGCACAAAACAAAACAATCGAAGATCAAGTTAGAATTCAACCGTTTATAACAACCAAAATAGATTGTCTCTAATTAATCAACACAAGATCAAGGATAAAGAGAAAGAGATGAAAATCAATTGAACGGAAGGAAGCGGTAGATAATCTCGTCCTTATGGCGTGGGTCGAAATTCTCTCTCCCAGCTTGCTTAGTGTCATTCGAAAATTACATATAAGGGGGTATTTATATCCTCTTGTATCTAAACCCTAGTTAGATAGAATTAGGTTACTGAATAAGAATTTAATTCGGAATATAATTCTTATTTATTATCTATAATTATATCTTAAATATAAAGATAATACTAGTAACCTTATAGGATAATAATAAGAGTAATACAATCTAATTAAAACTCCTAACTTATTTATCCTTTAATTAATTTAATTCATAATCCTAATCTAATTAGAATTGATAAAATCAAATTAATTATTTATGTATTTTATATACATAAAATCACCCCCCTCATTAACTGGGCCTTATTGGGCTCAGTTGGGCTTCCATCAATTAATTAACATCTATTTCTCTTTTGGGTTCCAAGTCTTATGTGTGACCCATTAGGTTCTTATTGCTTCTAGCCGTATGCAACTATTAAATTAATTTTCACAGAATTATATTTAATCTTTGCATAACGGAATGAGTACGCAAAATGTGATTGGCAAATCCGAAACATTCCCCCAGAGCTATAAGAAGACAGATTGATTCTGTCGTTGACCTTTCTGTATTAGTTACAGTATAATTCGATCCTTTATCAACTACATCCTTGAACTGAATCTTATGACTATGGATAATGTCAAGTCACATATAGCGAGACGTTCATTTTACTTGTACAGGCCGAGTCAACTCCAATTAGATAGGTTAAGAGAAATCTGTATTTCAATCTTAAGCTATCACCTTGCAAGGATTTAGAGTCAAGTCTTCCACAAGCGATCCATGGACATATCTCCCATTTATCGGGAGTGATAAATGCTTAATCCAATGTATAACTATCCTGCAATTACTTCATGTGATACCAACGTCTGCCGTTCACACCCCAGAGTCATCTCTGTTAAGGATCATGTTACAACAGGATCAAAGCGTCACATTCCGTCATCCAGAATTACTAATTAACATTCCTTTGAGTCTAAGGATTACTTATACCTATTAATACCAATGAGATAAACAGGTGACAAGGATGAATCTACCCATCCTGTTATCTCAAGTCGGGTCCCCAATCCTAATGAACTCCTTTTCATTGGATCCACGTAACTGTCTAGATATCTGTATATATGAAGCTTGTGAGACCAGCTTTCTATCGCGACAGAAGATATTGTTACATGCAAGTCTCAGCAGTGATATGTCAATCCTAAACATATTACTTGACTTGGGGTGGTTTTAAGTTTATTAGTTTATTATAAAGTTTCGTCTCACTTCATGCTTGTATGAACACTTTATAATCACTTTAAACAAACTTACGGATCTCCTTTTATTAGACTTTATTTAGTTCTTAAAAGAGATTGCCTTTATATAGTTATGAAACCATATCTTATTAAAACAAATGATATAAAGAACACTTCATTTACATTAAGTTTGTATCCTAGAACAATTGTCTATAGGACACTAAAACCCCAACATACTCCCACTTGGACTAAAGCCAATTGTTTCTACAACTTATCCCAGTAGAAGTTAGATGACGATCATGTACTTTCTGGGTTAAGGGCTTTGTCAACGGATCTGCAACGTTGTCCTTAGTAGGTACTCTTTCTATTCTCACATCTCCTTTTGCCACAATTTCTCTCACAATGTGGTATCGCTTCAGGTAATGCTTGGATGCATTATGAGACCGTGGTTCCTTTGCTTGCGCAATGGCTCCATTGTTATCACAGTATAGTGTAATGGGATTTACAATGTCAGGCACCACACCAAGTTCAGTAATGAACTTCTTAATCCAAACCGCTTCCTTTGCTGTTTCTGCAGTAGCGATATACTCTGACTCAGTCGTAGAGAAAGCTACGCTTCCTTGCTTGGAACTCTTCCTGCTGACCGCGCCCCCATTCAAGATAAACAGGTATCCTGATTGGGATTTAAAATCGTTCTCATCTGTGAGATGACTGGCATCTGAAAATCCTTTTATTTTCAGATCCCCTTCTCCGTACACTAGGAACATGTCTTTAGTCCTTCTCAAGTACTTAAGAATGTTTTTGACGGCATTCTAGTGCTCGTCTCCCGGACTACCTTGGTAACGACTCGTTATACTTAACGCGAACGCTACGTCAGGTCTAGTGCATAGCATAACATACATAATTGAACCGATTGCGCTGGCGTACGGGACTACAACCATGTGCTTCTTATCATCTCGGTTTTAGGACATTGATGAATGTTTAACTTTACTCCATGTATCATGGGTAAGTTACCTCGTTTCGATTCAAGCATGCTAAACCGCTTTAGCACCTTTTCAATGTATGTAGCCTGTGAAAGACCAAGCAGTCTTCTTGATCTATCTCTGTAGATCTTTATACCAAGTATATAAGCTGCTTCACCAAGGTCTTTCATGGAGAAGTTACCTGATAACCATACTTTTACCGACTGTAGTAGAGCTATGCCATTTCCCATTAATAATATATCGTCCACATATAATATCAGAAATGCAATTGAGCTCCCACTTGCTTTCTTGTAAATGCAAGCTTCTTTGCAATTTTGTTCGAAACCAAATTGTTTTATGGTTTCGTCAAAACGCTTGTTCCAGCTTCTTGATGCTTGCTTGAGTCCATAAATGGATCTCTGTAGTTTGCAAACCTTGTTTGCATCCTTTGATATGAAACCTTCAGGTTGCATCATATATACATCCTCAAGCAGGTTTCCATTTAGGAAAGCTGTTTTCACATCCATTTGCAAAATCTCATAATCGTAGTGAGCGGCAATAGCAAGCATTATTCTGATTGATTTGGACATAGCCACAGGAGAGAAAGTTTCGTCATAATCAATTCCTTGCTTCTGACGGTATCCTTTCGCTACTAACCTAGCTTTGTAGGTGCTAACTTTTCCATCCATGTCAGTCTTATTTTTGAAGATCCACCTGCACCCAATGGGTTTTATCCCTTCGGGTGGATCAACCAAAGTCCACACTTGGTTGGTGTACATGGAATCCATCTCAGAATCCATGGCTTTGAGCCATGCTTTAGAATCTGGACTGGTAAGAGTCTCTTCGTAGTTTTCGGGTTCATTGTCTAACACGGGAACCTCATCATCATCTCCCACTAGAAAACTATATCTAATTGGGAGTTCACGAACTCTTTGTGATCTACGAATGGGTGGCACTTGAGTCTCATCTAATGGGACTACTTCGGGTTCCACAACCGCCTCTGTTGTTTCAGTCGGTGTTTCTTGTTCTTGAACTTCATCAAGTTCAATCATGCTTCCCTTTTCTGTTTCTTCGAGAAACTCTTTCTCTAAGAAGGTTGCGTGCTTGGATACTATTACTTTCTGATCATCTGGATGATAGAAGTAATATCCAATAGTTTCCTTAGGGTATCCAATGAAGAAACACTTATCAGATTTAGAATCTAGTTTGTCTGACGCTATGCGTTTGACAAAAGCTGAACAACCCCATACTCTCATGAATGAGAACACGGGTTTCCTACCAACGAACAATTCATATGGTGTGGAACTAGCGGATTTAGTTGGTACTCGATTTAGGGTGAAGAGGGCAGTTTCTAAGGCATAGCCCCAAAATGTCTTTGGAAGTAATGCTATGCTCATCATGGATCGTACCATATCTAGTAAGGTACGGTTCCTCCTCTCGGATACACCATTGTGTTATGGTGTATAGGGAGGTGTCCATTGTGAGCATATCCCACATTCAGTTAGATAATTCAGAAAATCATCTGAAAGATATTCGCCACCTCGATCGGATTGAAGTATCTTTATTTTCTTTCCCAATTGATTTTCTACTTCATTCTTGAAGCATTTGAATTTCTCAAAGGCTTCGGACTTATGCCTCATCAAGTAGATATAACCATATCGGGTATGGTCGTCTATGAAGCTTATGAAGTATCTGAATCCTCCTCTTGCTTGGACTGACATAGGACCGCATACATCAGAATGTATTAATCCTAGAGTGTCTGATACACGCTCACCTTTATTGCTAAAGGGTGTCTTTGTCATTTTACCTTTTAAACATGATTCGCATGTTTCCAATGATTCAGGATCAATTGAATTTATAAGCCCATCTTGATGTAGCTTAAGCATGCGCCTTTTGTTTATATGGCCTAAACGGCAATGCCACAAGTAAGTTGAATTATCTAGCTTATGTCTTTTGGTATCAATTGCGAAAACAGAAATTTTGTCATCTAGCACATAAATCCCATTTTGTGATATTCCTGAAAAATAGAAAATCCCATCTCTATAAAAATCGCAATGTTTGTCTTTTATTGAAATATGAAAACCGTCGTCAACAAGACGGCTAATAGAAATAATGTTACGAGACATCTCTGGAACATACAAACAGTTCCCTAATTCTATTACAAGCCCAGATAGCAAGCTCCAAGCATAATCTCCAATGGCGAGGGCGGCAACTCTTGCTCCATTTCCTACTCGCAAGTTTATGCTCCCTTTCTTCAATTCCCTAGTCCGATTTAGTTCCTGCATATTTGTACAAATATGAGATCCACATCCGGTATCAAGTACCCAAGATTCAGACTGTGAAACTGTATTTATTTCAATATAAAACATACCAGATGTTGAAGCACCGCTCTTTCCCTTCTTGAGGGAGGCTAGGTACTCCTTGCAGTTCCTTCTCCAATGCCCGTCTTTACCACAGAAGTGGCACTCTCCTTTGGGCTTCTTTACTTCCTTTCCCTTAGCTCTAGTGGGCATGGCTCCCTTGCCTTTCTTGGGATGTTTAGGATTGGGAAAATTCCCCTTCCTCTTCTTTGATCCCTCTATGACAAGAGCCGGTATTGCCTTGTCTTTCTTCATATTGGGCTCAACTGTCTTGAGCATATTTGCAAGCTCTTCAAGAGAGGTTTGCAAGTCATTCATCTGGTAGTTCATGATGAACTGTGAATAACTCTTTGGGAGGGTTTGAAGAATTAAGTCTATGCTTAGTTCGTTATCCATCGCGAATCCAATACTAGAAAGCTTGGTAATATAGCCAATCATCTTGACACAATGTGTCATCACAGATGTGCCCTCTTGCATCCTGCAACGATATAGCAACTTGGATATTTCATAGCGTTCGCACCTAATCTGTTTCCCAAACAGCTCCTTTAGGTGCATGATGATGGAATAGGCATCCATTTCCTCATGTTGCCTTTGCAATTCCGGTGTCATCGATGCAAGTATGATGCATCCCGCATGATCGTCATCAGCTCTGTGCTTCTGGTAAGCATCAATTTCTTCGATGGGAGCATCATCAGCTGGGATAAGGGGTATTGTTGTATCAAGTACATACCCTATCTTATCGAACTTCAAAACGATTTTGAGGTTACGAAACCAGTCGGTGAAGTTTGAACCGTTCAACTTGTTATCGGTAAGTATATTTTGCAGATTGGTTTTAGTCATGATTTTAAGAGTGTTTTAATTTAAACCTGAGAGTGAGAAAGAGTAAACGTACATTATTCATTTTCTTTGAAATACATCAATCTAAAATTATAGGCCTTTTAGTTTATTTTAGATTGCTCCCACTATTTTGCCAAATTAATAGCCCTCCATATTAATTCGAAGAATTTCACAAATCCTTTAGTGACCTAGGATCCTAACTCCTGAGATTTCGCCTTGAGTTTACTCAACAAGCTAGTCTCATTTGTTAGATAGATTCATGTAATCAATCACATCTTTGATGTGATTCCTAGGTTATTGGGTTACTAACCACATTAGTAACTTAATATGTTATTCATATTAATCCCAACCATATTGCCCATTAATTTATGAGAACATGAGTTTACTCATCCAATTATCATAATCTAATTTAAGTATTACCCCATATTCATGAAAAGATTATTTTCAATAATTCAGGTGTTACTATAAGACCCCAAGCTTGAGTTTACTCAACAACCCAAAGGCCCCCAGTACTGCCGGCTGAATTATAATATTAGGGAGGGGCAACCGATTTTAATAACTTATTTATTTACTTAACTTTTAATTAGTGAGGGATTTTTATTTTAAGTCTCATAATCTAACTTAGTCTTGATTTCCTTTAGCATACATCAGACACATACATTGGTGTTATGGACATATTATCTAAATTATTCCGTCAAGCTAGAGACGGAATAAAAGGCCAAACCTAGGGAAATACTAACTATTACATATTTCTCTTTAGGTCCTCCGTCTTCTCCATGGCGCCTTGAAATTACATATTAATTTCTATACTACTAAAGAAAACTTCAATTAACTTGAAGGGAATTAGATGAGAGGAGAAATTACAATAGAGAGTAGAAAGGCAGGACACACAGACCCTATTTCAAAAATACCAAAAGACTAAAAGAGGGTCCAAATATGTCCATAACTCCAAACATGTATAGACTCAATTAAATAAATTTAATTGGTTGATTACATAAGTACTTTATGTAATATTTAGGTTAATCACATTAACACATCAAATTAACTTTCATCCAATTTTAATTCTAACAGTTTCGTATCTTCTATATTAACCTTTTAGATTAATACAACTATACAAAACTTTAATTATGCATGTCCCAATTATTTTGATTTCAATTCATTTAATACTTTTGATTTACAAATAAGTAAAACAAACTTTTAAATAAATTTTCATTCAATAATCAAAACAGAAAACTATTAATTTTTGAAACATATATATACATAAATATATTTAAAACTAATTTTAAAACGATTTAAAATTAAGTGGGTCTCGGGCCGGGCCCGAGAACGCGGCTGCTGCCGTATAGCAGCAGCCCTAGCG
Source organism: Euphorbia lathyris (assembly GCF_963576675.1). Classification (NCBI taxonomy): domain Eukaryota; kingdom Viridiplantae; phylum Streptophyta; class Magnoliopsida; order Malpighiales; family Euphorbiaceae; genus Euphorbia; species Euphorbia lathyris. The sequence goes on from NC_088910.1 coordinate 40,042,268, forward strand.
CGTCTGGCCAGCCGCTGCCTTGTGGCAGCGGCAGCTAGACGCCACACGGTTGCTGCCACGAGGCAGCAACCGTGCGACAGCAGCCGGGTCGCGCCTGCTGTCCATTTTTTTTTTAAAAATAATTATATATATATATATATATATATATATATATATATATATGTATATATATATATATCAGTTTCAAAACGGTTTTAAAACGATTTTCAGAAAGTAAGATAACCTATTATAGATTTCCGGTTTTATCTTTAGAATCAATAAAACTAACTTTTATCAATCTAACTATAAAACTAATAGATTTTGTTATAATGATTATCAACCAAAATTATTAGGGAACATATGCACAATTTATTTTAATTAACAATTAATTAAAACTTATTTATCTTTAGAACTTAATTAATAAAAACAGTTTTGTTAATTAACCTAACTATAAACATTTATTCAATATGATTGAAAAACTTCTAAATTTTCATCTATGAAATAACGGATTTAACGCAGGCTCTGATACAACTGAAGGAAAATAGGCTAACGTATGGCAGCGGAAATATAAAATTTTTAACCTATTTCCATAAACCCAAGATACGTTAATCGTTATTTCATATAAAGAGGGATAGAAAGAAATACCTTTTAGAAGTTCTATCTACCGTTGCAAACGAAGTGCCCACAACTCTTACTTCGAGTTCCCGAGCACAAAACAAAACAATCGAAGATCAAGTTAGAATTCAACCGTTTATAACAACTAAAATAGATTGTCTCTACTTAATCAACAAAAGATCAAGGATAAAGAGAAAGAGATGAAAATCAATTGAACGGAAGGAAGCGGTAGATAATCTCGTCCTTATGGTGTGGGTCGAAATTCTCTCTCCCGGCTTGCTTAGTGTCATTCAAAAATTGCATATAAGAGGGTATTTATATCCTCTTGTATCTAAACCCTAGTTAGATAGAATTAGGTTACTAAATAAGAATTTAATTCGGAATATAATTCTTATTTATTATCTATAATTATATCTTAAATATAAAGATAATACTAGTAACCTTATAGGATAATAATAGGAGTAATACAATCTAATTAAAACTCCTAACTTATTTATCCTTTAATTAATTTAATTCATAATCCTAATCTAATTAGAATTGATAAAATCAAATTAATTATTTATGTATTTTTTATACATAAAATCGCCCCCCTCATTAACTGGGCCTTATTGGGCTCAGTTGGGCTTCCATCAATTAATTAACATCTATTTCTCTTTTGGGTTCCAAGTCTTATGTGTGACCCATTAGGTTCTTATTGCTTCTAGCCGTATGCAACTATTAAATTAATTTTAACAGAATTATATTTAATCTTTGCATAACGGAATGAGTACGCAAAATGTGATTGGCAAATCCGAAACATTCCCCCAGAGCTATAAGAAGACAGGTTGATTCTGTCGTTGACCTTTCCGTATTAGTTATAGTATAATTCGATCCTTTATCAACTACATCCTTGAACTGAATCTTATGACTATGGATAATGTCAAGTCACATATAGCGAGACGTTCGTTTTACTTGTACAGGCCGAGTCAACTCCAATTAGATAGGTTAAGAGAAATCTGTATTTCAATCTTAAGCTATCACCTTGCAAGGATTTAGAGTCAAGTCTTCCACAAGCGATCCATGGACATATCTCCCATTTATCGGGAGTGATAAATGCTCAATCCAATGTATAACTATCCTGCAATTACTTCCTGTGATACCCAACGTCTGTCGTTCACACCCCAGAGTCATCTCTGTTAAGGATCGTGTTACAACAGGATCAAAGAGTCACATTCCGTAATCCAGAATTACTAATTAACATTCCTTTGAGTCTGAGGATTACTTATACCTATTAATACCAATGAGATAAACAGGTGACAAGGATGAATCTACTCATCTTGTTATCTCAAGTCGGGTCCCCAATCCTAATGAACTCCTTTTCATTGGATCCACGTAACTGTCCAGATATCTGTATATATGAAGCTTGTGAGACCAGCTTTCTGTCGCGACAGAAGACATTGTTACATGCAAGTCTCAGCAGTGATATGTCAATCCTAAACATATTACTTGACTTGGGGTGGTTTTAAGTTTATTATAAAGTTTCGTCTCACTTCATGCTTGTATGAACACTTTATAATCACTTTAAACAAACTTACGGATCTCCTTTTATTAGACTTTATTTAGTTCTTAAAAGGGATTGCCTTTATATAGTTATGAAACCATATCTTATTAAAACAAATGATATAAATAACACTTCATTTACATTAAGTTTGTATCCTAGAACAATTGTCTATAGGACACTAAAACCCCAACAAAACTAGCAAGAAAGCAATTAGTTGAGGGATTGCCCAAACTTAGATTTGAGAAAGATCAATTATGTAATGCTTGTCAGCAAGGTAAACAAACTAAAAAGTCTTTTCAAAATAAAAATATTGTCTCAACCAAGCGCCAATTGGAATTACTACATTTGGACCTTTTTGGACCTGTCCAGCCACTCAGCTTGGGCGGTAAGGAATTTTCCTTAGTCATTGTAGACGATTTCTCTATGTATACTTGGATCATCTTGCTGAGTAGCAAGGATGAAACATTTGAGATGTTTTCCACATTAGTCAAAAGACTTGAAACTGACAAAGACCTAAAAGTAGCTCATATTAGAAGTGATAATGGCGGAGAATTCAAGAACCAACAGTTTGACGAATTCTGTGAAGTCAGTGGCATTGACCATAATTTTTCTGCTCCTAGGACTCCTCAACAAAATGGGGTTGTTGAAAGGAAGAACAAAACAATAGTCAAAATTGTTAGGACAATGCTGAGTGAAAATAGGCTTCCAAAGTATTTCTGGGGTGAAGTTGTCCACACAGCATGCTATATACTAAATAGGGCTTTAGTTAGACCTATACTCAAGAAAACCCCTTATGAACTTTGGAAAGGACGAAAGCCCAACATTGGCTACTTTCGTGCCTTTGGGTGTAAATGTTTTATACTAAATACAAAAGAAAACCTTGCTAAATTTGATGCTAAAGCTGACGAAGCGATCTTTCTTGGGTACTCAACTAACAGTAAAGCATATAGGGTGTATAATAAACGAACTCAAGTTGTAGAAGAGTCTGTACATGTTGAGTTCGACGAAACTGACCCTGCAGGAAAGATAACTCAGTCTGCCGAAGATGACCCAAGCTCAGCTTCCGCTGACCAAAATGGAGCCGCTGAGTCGTCACCACAAGGGCTGACCAAAGGTAAACACGAACCCGAAATTACCTTTGTTGAACAATCTACTCCTACAGATATTGTAAAAACACCTATTCCAGACAACTCAACATTACCTAAAGAAGTCAAAATTCTAAGAGGACACTCAGAGAAGTCCATTCTTGATGCTGCTGAAAACAAGCTGATGACGAGAGATTAGCTTAGAAAGTATCTCAGCAATGTTGCATTCGTCTCAGTACATGAGCCAAAGAACTTCTCAGAAGCTGAGCACGACGAACATTGGATCAATGCTATGCAATAGGAGCTTGATCAGTTCAAAAGAAATGAGGTATGGGATTTAGTACCAAAACCTAGGAATCAAAAGACCAGAGGAACTAAGTGGGTCTTTAGAAATAAACTAGATGAGCAAGGCAATATAGTCAGGAACAAAGCCCGACTTGTAGCCCAAGGCTATAGTCAGCAAGAGGGCATTGACTATGGTGAGACCTTTGCTCCCGTTGCTAGGTTAGAGGCTATACGTATATTATGTGCATATGCTAGCTTTATGAATTTCAAACTATATCAAATGGATGTTAAAAATGCGTTTCTTAATGGATTTATAAACGAAGAGGTATATGTTAGTCAGCCTCCAGGGTTTGAAGATTCAAAATTTCCAAACCACGTTTATAAACTCAAGAAGGCCCTATACAGCCTGAAACAAGCACCACGTGCTTGGTACGAGAGGTTGGCCAGTTTCATGCTGACCAGGAACTATGTCAGAGGTAAAGCTGACACAACCTTATTCATTAAGAAAAAGGGTAAAAATACCGTGTTGGCACAAATTTACGTAGATGATATAATCTTTGGTGCTACTGACGAATTTATGTGCAAAGAATTTAGTAAATAGATGCAAACTGAGTTTGAGATGTCAATGATGGGCGAACTCAATTTCTTCCTTGGACTTCAAATCAAGCAAGGGAAGAATGGCATCTTCATTAGTCAGTCTAAGTACGCCAAAGAGATGTTAAAGAAATTCGATATGGAAGAATGCAAGCCCATATCTACCCCAATAGGTACTGACACTGTCCTCTGTGCTAACGAGAAAGGTAAGTCCGTAGACAGCAAGTTGTATCGAGGTATGATTGGCTCTCTACTTTATCTTACTGCCAGTAGACCTGACATTCAGTACTCAGTATATTATTGCGCAAGATATCAAGCTGACCCCAGGGAATCTCACCTTATAGCTGTAAAAAGAATTTTTAGATATTTGCAGAGCTCACTTAATGAAGGTTTATGGTATCCAAATTCAAATGACTTCACACTCATTGGATACACTGATGCTGACTATGGACGAGATAAGCTAGAGCGTAAGAGTACTTCAGGAGGGTGTCACTTCCTTGGAAGCTATCTAGTATCTTGGTTCAGCAAGAAGCAATCATCAGTGGCCCTATCAACAACTGAAGCTGAGTATATTGCTGCTGGAAGCTGTGTGGCTCAAGTCCTATGGATAAAGCAACAGCTTGAGGATTATGGCGTAAAAACGGAAACAATAGAGGTCAAATGCGACAACAAGAGTGCCATTGACTTATCTAAAAATCCAATCCAACATAGCAGGATGAAGCATGTCAGCATAAGACATCACTTTATCAGAGATCATGTACTCAAGGGTGAGATCAAGCTGACCTATGTTCCAACAGACGAACAGCTTGCGGATATCTTTACGAAGCCATTGGCTCGTGAGCAATTTAACATACTAAGGGAAGCTATCGGTATGTCTAATCCTCTTCAATAAACTTCTATGTTTAAATTGAATGTTGAATGATTATTACATGCTGAGTGATTTATGCTTAATGTGTAGCTATTGCATGCTAAGCTAATATGAATAATATAAAATCACCCTATGCTGAGTCGACATACATACCGAGTGATTAACATAAGCTGAGTTACTAAGCATAACGAAATTCCTCTATGTGAAACTGACTACTCAGAATATCAAACATTTAGAACTCTAGACACTGAGTAAATCCACTTGCACAATTAATGCTAGCACGCGTATTAAATAGCCACCTAGGATGACGTAGGCGCAATAATTAGAAAACACATGCGCCGATTGTGTCATAAATGCCAGAATAATTGTCGATTGATCATCTCGAGGTAAAACCGCCACTCCAACGTATCAGATCAACTTGGCATTTCTATAAATAGTGGACGAATTCCCACTTGTCTCTCTTTACACTCAAAATTTCTGGCATTCAATCTCTCTCTCTCTCTCTCTCTGTTAAATCTCAAAACCTCTCAAAATTTCTCAAAGAAAATCATGTCTGATTCCCAGAATATCTCCGGTGCCGATTACGACCAAAATCGCTCCGATGAAAACCCTCCATCTCCTGCTCAGCAGGACTATGATGAGACTTTTATTGAGTCTCAAAGACATGGTCAGCATGACCAATCCAAGGTCAACACTCCGAGCAAGAACCCTCAAGCTGACCAAGCAACCTCTTCGAAAAGGAAGAAGGAAAAGAAAGACAAGCAACTTAAGGAAAAGGAATTTCTTCAGGTTTACAACCGTGTAAAGAATTGTGAGGTACTTCGTTGCCGGTGGTTCTCCCCAAGTTTTGTAACAGCTGAGCAACCGTTCTGTGAATGGATCTCCAAAAACAGGTGGTCAGAATTCTTTTCTCTCTCCGGTAAAACTTACCCCCGGCTGGTAAGGGAATTCTATTCGAATCTCAAAGTGGATAAGGACAACACTGACCATCTAGTCACCAAGGTCATAGGCAAGGACATCCCGATAACGCCATCCTATCTAGCAACTTTGCTAAAGCTGCCGAACAAAGGTAAAGAATTCAGAACCACAAACGCCAAACTTGACTACCCCGTTGAATTCTGTAAACCGAAGGACCACAAGGGAGAAATAGCCAGCACGTGTATGGGTCAGAATCAAAAAAATGGCTCATTACATCCTGACCAAATTCATATTTCCTAAAGTTAACTCCACCTCATCATCCTCCAATTTCGAGCAAAATTTTATCTGGCACATGCTGACCTACCAACCACTCAATATGCCCGTCTTTCTTGTCGGTGCATTCCAACGGAGTACTGGGAAACTTAGGATGGGCTCCCTCATCACAAGAATTCTTGAGGACCATCAGGTAAGCACGGTTGGTGAAGCTGAGTCATGGGGTACTGAAATCACAGCGGCACTGCTGTTTGGGTTAGCATACAACCAACCCCTCAAGTCTAAGAAAGGAAAGGGGGTTATTGAGGAGAATGTGGAAGAAGGTAATGCTGAGGAATGAGAACAAGCTATGCCAACCAAGAGAGGAAAGACAGTGGTGGTAAGCAAGGAACCTGCTGATCGCACCAAGTAGGATAAAAAGAGGAAAGCTGCATAAACCTCTTCCAAAGATATTAACTCTGCTCCGAAGAAAATTCGATTTGTATCACGTGGGAAGAAAGCGGATACTGAGCAAGGTCAGGAGGAACCTGAGTCAGCAGAAAAACAGAAAAGGCTAGCAGAGACTGAAGAATAAAGTGAGGAAACTCCTGAGCAACCTTTGCAAAAGAAGAAGAAACCTTCTGGGTTAAAGCCAATTGATGCACCTCCTCTAGATTTTTTAGTCTCTGAAGACTCACACTTTGTGAGAAGTCAAGAAATTGATCTTGAGAAAACTCCTGCTAACCAAGAAGAAGAATTGGGTAATGATGAAGGTCAGTTTGATGTTGAAAGGACAGATGATGTTGAGCCAAGTAAGGATGTTGATGCTGAGCAAAATCAAACAGTTGATGCTGAGCAGACTGAGAATCAAACTGAGCAGCTTGTGCAGGACAAGGTTGTGGAAGGTCTCAATGCTGACCTTGGACTGAACTCCTCCTCTGAGTCTATTGACTCCATTCCCGCTGATCCCTCTCCTCCAACTCATAAGAACCGCACAGGAAAACGACTCAAACGCAAGGCTCAAAAGTCTCCAGTCATTGCCATTCTAGATGATTCTCCACTAAGAGAACCGATTACTGCCCTCATAAAACTCCAATTTCAATTCTTCTCTAAACCAACTCCAGATCAACTTAAGGAAAAGCAAGCCTCTATTTTTCAAGCTGAGGAACAAGCCGACCCCAAAGCTCCATAAGGTCCTGTTTCTGCCGAGCAAGTGCTCGAAGTTCCTGCTGCTCAAAACAATGAGTTAGCAAAGGAGAATCTTGCTCAGGTCAGCACTGCATTACCTCAATCTTCTGAAACTACTCAGCTTCAGGCTAACTCTGAACAGGTCAATATCTCTGCTGATCCACCTCTTCCAAATTTTTCAACGCAGAATGAAAACCAGTCAGTTCCTGCTGCTGACTTAAACAAAAGCCCAGCTGCTGACCAAGCTGGCACATCCAAGTCTGGACAGCATAATACTCCTCCTCCATCCGGTCCTATTCCATTTCCGGCCTCTAAACCACAATATGATGAATCTTATGCTTACCTGCATGCTACTGAGTTTGACGAAGAATCATTGACTCAGCTCAAGCCTTAATTCAAGATATTCATCAATCCAATGCCGATGCTGCTGGGTCTGTCAACGTTGAGCCAACACAACTATCTTCTGTCACTCAACTTTTAACTGAAATCAAGGGTCTTAAGGATCTGCTGAGTGTCATGACATCCTTTCAATCTCAACAACCCAAGCAAGAATCTATTTTAAAGCTGGCCGAACTCCAGCTGACTATGGTAAATCATATGAACTCCATTCAAGGTCAACTTAATACCTTGTCAGCTGCGAACTCGATCTATCCAACCTCTGCTGAGGTTCATCAACTCTTTACCCAGCTAAGTTCTGAGCTGACCGGAGCTCGTGAATTAATCTCCTCCTCCTCCCAGTGCTCCATTGAGCAAATTAGTGAAGCTGTTCGCCTACTCAACTTGAGTAAAGAAGAAATGGATAATGACCAAGTAAAGACAAATGAGATTCTGCAGTACTCTCAAGCCACACTCAAACATGTCCGGCATACCAATGCTCAACGTCAGTTCTATGATGCGGCATTGCTCAAAATGTACCATCAATCATATGCCAAGCTGACAGAATCCATTACTTAGATCGGGAAATCCCAGGAGTATCTTCTGAGCATGCTAAGTGCTACCATTAGGATCCCTACTGCCACTCTAGATGATGGCATGGCTGTCTTCGATGGTCTTCGGGAAAGTACGAGTCAACTCCAAGCATACTCAGCAAAACTGACTCGTGCTGTTCTTTGCGAGACATTTATTCCCCCTTCATCTGATGCTGGCAAAACGGGGGAGAAAGAAATGCAAGCTGCTAGAACTCAGCAGAAAATGGGAGAAGCATCTGGTTCAGAAAATCAGGGTCAGCAACAAGGAACCGCCAAAGGGAAAGGCAAAGTTAATCCTGCTAACCAAGCTCAAGTCAACAGGAAGAAATAGATTGACTAGTCTTAGTACTTGACTTGTAATTTGATCTGGCGTGTTCTATTTTGATTATGCTGACCATCTATATAATTATGTATCTTTTATTCAAACTGATAAATCTTATGTGATGCTTACCTACTTATTGTGCTTTTTGCTAATCTGTCTTAAATGAACAAACAAACAAAATTAAAAAGAAACATACTTAGTACACATTAGCTCTGATACATCCTTTCATAACTCTGATACCTAAACTGACTATGTATCAAACTGAGTAAACATATGTGTCAAGCATTGAACTCTTCTGAAAGCTGACCTAGGCTCATCTGAATTAGATCTTGGAAGGTCTAGAATTGAACTAAGTCGGTATAGGCATGTCTTAATTTTACTCGATTAAATCTTAGAAGGTTTAGAGTTAATTTAAGTCAATAGATGCAACCCTTACGGGGGAGTAACTTCAGAAGTATAAAAAGAATTTCAATCATGGGGAATCTCAATGCTGAGTTCCACAATTAAATATTTTGCCAACATCAAAATGGGGGAGTTTGTTGAAACACCTTTCCACATGATTTTGATTTGACAAAATTATTTAAGTTAATCCATGATTAAGAGGCAATTAAATTTAAGTGCTTTGATTTAATTGTACTAATATGTTTGTTCAATGTTGAGTATAAATATAAATGAAAAGTAAGACAGGACGAAGTCAGCATGAGAACACAGCACAAGCTGAGTAGAGTGCAACTCAGCATAATAGAAGAAAAGTCATCTTCAGAACAAATGCTTAAAGATGAAACTGACCAAAGATGCTGAGTGAAACGCAACTCAGTATCAAAGAAGAGAAGTCTTCCTCCAAACTAAAGCTTGCAGACGAAGCTGACCACGAAAACTGAGTAAGAATATGACTCAGACACAAAGAACAAAAGCAACGTCAATAAAGTCAAGCTGAGTGTTCGTCAGGATAGCATGATTGATCCGTTTGCTAAAAGACAAGATCCGACATCTGTCTGCATCAATAACAGAAGCCTTGGAATTACGCACAGAGTCAATTTCGAGATGCATGGGTCAATTGTCCGTTAGCTAAAAGACGAACTGGCACTAGAAGACGCACCTGTGGGACGAAGACAAGCCTGACGCCTGCTAAATTCAGACGACAGGATTGGCCTGCAAATCTGAAGCTGACCAGAACAATGACGCAATAGATCCATTTGAATCCAACGGATAATTCCAGATTCAAATCATTAGAGCTTCAGACTTCAACTATAAAGGGACAAGTTCATTCTTGGATCCTTAGCCGATTGCCGAAAATTACAAAGAGAAAAAGAGCATACATACAAAGCACTTTCAAACAAGAAAAAGATCTTACACCAAATTTCCATTTCTGTGTAAAAGCTAGATTGATTTTGTAATCATCTAAAGTGTTCTTCATCTAGAAAGAACAAGTTTATATCAATTGTAAAATTGAGAGAGTTGTGCTGAGTACTCGGTTTTAAGTACTCAGCGGTAGAGAAATCTGAGTGTTTGGTTATAGCGCTCAGTAGGAGTTGAGTAGACGAATAGAGGAAGGTACTCTTGCATATTCAACTGCCTTGTAAACGGTTTGTGCTCTACCTTTAAAGAGCTCAGTATTGAATTGAAAAAGCCCGGAGGGCCTCTGGGGACTGGACGTAGGCGGAGAGGTCGAACCAGGATAAGTCGTGCTGTGTAATTTCTAACTCTCTCTCAATATATCTATATATGTGTTGCTTGATTAAATTGCTCAGGATATAAATTGTAAAAGCTGACACTAAGTAATCTTGGTGCTGAGTTGGAAGCTGACCTCAAGTGTTAATTCTCAACTCATAAGTAAAACAGTTCTAGTCAGCATCTGATTAAAGCTGTCTTACATCTCTCGGCCGTACTGACCAAAATAAAGTCAAATAACTTAAGAATCAATTAAGTCAGCATAATTAAAAGAAAAAGTTACATTGGTTCCTAACCCTCCCTTGGAACTAATCACACGGAACCAACAACTTTCTCTTTCTTGTTTGGAGATTCTTATTGAAGATTTTATTTAGGGATAAATACAAAAAAATGTCTGTGGTTTACACTTTTTACAAACGTGAATCTATGGTTTTTTTTTATAAAAAGAGGTCTGTGCTAAAAGCCGTTAGCAAACAGAGGCAAAATTGACTAACAGTGTTAAAATTCAAAGAGAAAAAAGTTAATTTGGTCCTTATATTTATTTATTTTATAAATTAACCCTCCTAATTATCTAATTATCACAAATAAACCTCAAAATCAAAAATAAAAATCATAAATACCATATTCTCCATCTCTTTTTAATTTTTTATTTTCCTTCTTCTTTCTCTCTCTTCTTCTTCTCCTATTCTCCTTCTTTTTTTTTTCTTTTTTTTTTCTGATAGGGATTTGAAACATAATGCAATTTTTATTTTCTTTTTTCTTTCTGATAGAGAATTGAAACATAATCAAATTGTAATCATCAAACAACAGTAAAATTGAAACCCTGAATTTTATTTTATATACATTACCAGAAAAAAAGTAAATATTACTCCTAGTAAAGTCACACTTCGTGCTATTCAGATGTACTTACTACTTCTTTAAAAGCTAAAAGACACAAATGGCCCAGGCGGCGGTTTAATTTCCGGCGGCATCTGCGGTGTTGGTTGAATATCAGGCGGTGGATGATGTGTAGGTGGTGAAATATCTGGATCAATATCAGGAAGCGGATTAGGTGGCTGAGGGCCTAGCGGTGGAACCTCGGGAAGAGGCGACCGCGGTGGCACAGGGTAGTCCGGTCCGGGGGTGGGTATCTCTGGAACATTTGGAGGTTGTGTATTGACTTCATCAGGCGGAGAAGGATCAAACTCCGGAGCCTGAGGTAATTCTGGTACCTCTTGTGGAACTGAAGGCGGCGTATACTCTGGAGTTTTAGGGAATTCCGATGGGGTTCTGCCTGGAAGTCCCGGTGGGATACCGACAAAAGATGCAAAATTTGATGTTTTGGGGATTGGAAAGATGAGATATGGAGGTTTTAATGGTTTAATAGTAGTGATTAAGTTGGAGGTGTGAAATGGGATTGTGCTCTTCATGAGATGAGTCGATATTGCAAAAACAGAAGTGGAGATTTTTAACATTTTGAGTGATCAATGGTGATAAATGATAGGGTTGTAGTAGCATATTTGATATTTTATAAATATAAAGAATTATAACCAATTAAGTAGTAACCTGAGTATTTTTAACATTTTGAGTGATCAATGGTGATAAATGATAGGGTTGTAGTAGCATATTTGATATTTTATAAATATAAAGAATTATAACCAATTAAGTAGTAACCTGAGTAGAAACATTTGGAAATTCGGTATCTATATGAAGAAGAGAGAAAAGAGAGAAGAGAGAGAAAGAAGAAGGAAAATAAAAAATTAAAAAGAGATGGAGAAGATGGTATTTATGATTTTTATTTTTGATTTTGGGGTTTATTTGTGATAATTAGATAATTAGGGGGTTAATTTATAAAATAAATAAATATAAGGACCAACTTAACTTTTTTCTCTTTAAATATAAGGTTCTTATGTTTTTACTTAACACACTAATAAGTCCTTCATATTATTATAAGGTCATTAAATTTTACCTTAATCAATTATTTAATCCTTCCATATATTTTTATAAATGAAAGTTCAAAATTGCCCCTATAATTATATACATAAATTCTTTTATCTTTCGGTATCAAATTTAATCTAAATAGTTTTAATAAAGTTTTTGAACTACATATGAACCCAAATTAATATACTTGACAAAATGTATTATTATTTTCTTAAATTTTAATTATTTTTTCTTTATTCTTTAATATGATATCTTTAAAATTAGCCCACCGAACATCGATTCCTGGATCCACCACTGTTCACACTGATTCTGTTTCTTTTGGTTACTGCAAGTGTTTGTTTAAAAAAAAACTATTAAATCTGTTAAAAAAAATAAGTAATAACAAATTAAAGAGAGAAAACTTATATAAGAATCTCTAATGGGATTGTGCAACAATACATGTTCAAGAAAATTATAATTGCTACAGTTTTAAAAAATTAATCATATTGATACAAATTTATATATAAAGGTTTTTTTAATTTGTTTTTAGATTCAAAGGACTGCCTAACTTGAATTTATTTATTATCGAAAGTATTTTATATTTTATATTTTTGTTTTTGTTTTTTTTAGTCTTTTATTTTTGAAAAGTATAATAAAAAGATATGTTTGTCCAATATTTTTAATTTTTAGTAATAATTATACTTTTTTTTAGTAAAAGAAAAAGAAGAAGGTTGCTAAAGTTAAATAGTCTCTCTTGAGTGAGAGGTGTGCGTCTCTCCATCGTGAGGGTAGTGGTGGTGTGGGCAATGGTCACAACCGCATAATCAGCCGCTTTCGTGGATCCTGGTGTCATTTTTCGACTCTGCGGTGGTGTTTTTCGGTGAGAAGCTTTCATCGATTTTTTATTTCTTTGCTGTTTCTTGCTTCTCTTCCCTGGTTCCCCTAGTTTCTCTCTGGCGTTCGGTTGGCTGATTTTCGACTGTGATGTGCTATGGTTTTCTCTTCTTGTTTGTTACCATGGAGGAATCCTTGGGTCATCTCAACCTTTTTGATGGCGAGCAAGACGCCCTTGATCTATCTGGCTCCTCCTCTAATCCTACTGCTGAAAATCTTGGTCTCTCTTTGGTTGGGTGTTTTCTTACAGATAGAAATGTCAATGTAGTGGCTGTGAAAGCGAGATTGGCGTCCGGGTAGAGGTGTGGCTATTTCGGAAGTGGATTCCAATTGTGTTGTGTTTGAATTTTTTCATGAAATTGACAGGGCTCGTGTCATTGCTGGTGGCCCTTGGTCCTTTGATAATCATCTCCTGGTAGTTGCGGAATGGCGTGATGAACCATCTCCTGAATTAGTTCCTGTCTTTGAAGCAGCTTTCTAGGTTCAAGTTTATGATCTGCCTGTAGGGTCGATGTCCGAAGTAGTGGGTAAGCAGATAGGGAACTTCATTGGTACTTATCAAGAGTATGATTTGAACAACAATTCTGGTATCCGGAGGCAGTTTATGCGAATCAGGGTTCTTGTGGATGTGAGGAAGCCCTTAAGGAGGTGTAAAAAGATCAGAAAAGGCCATGATAATTGGTCGTTCATCATTTTAAGTACGAGAGGCTTACTACTTTTTGTTATATATTTGGCTTACTTTGTCATATAGAAAGATTTTGTGAGAAGATTTTCACTCTCAAGTTAGAGGAGATTAAATGTGAGTGGGGGGAGTGGCTTAAGGCCCCGATAAAGAGGAGTGGGGAATCAGTAGCAGCGAAGTGGTTGAGAGACCCTGGAGGGGTATCAGTGGTAAGAGGCACGACGAGCCTATGTACCCGTATTCCACCTAGTCTTCTAGGTTCAGGAAAGGCTCCGGTAGTAGAAATGTCAGAAAATGCTGATGTGCACCCGAACATTCCTTTGCCCAAATCTGTTGATACCAAGGTGGTTGAGTCGAACATGGTGGTTGATGGAGAGGGTGACAGTATGGAGCTGGTGGATGACCGTAAACGACGTAGAGCTATCAGTTCAGTCCAGATTCTGCAGGAGGTGGCAACAAGTGACATTAGTGGTACTCCGAGGATTCCTATTTCTGTAACACCTACTGATTTAGGGTCTTCTCCTTTATTTGAAGCAACGAGGCATGAGATCCAAGTCCGTCGAGTCCAATGATTTGCCTCAGCTGGAACTGTCAGGGTTTAGGCAACCCTAGGGCAGTTTGGTCACTCAGGGATATTCTGAAGTCGAATAAACCTGATTTAGTCTTTCTTATGGAGACTCTGATTACGAAGGGCTCCATTGATAGCTTGTCTCGGAAGTTTAAGTTTGAAGGATCTTTTTCTATGAATTATAGGGGCCACAGTGGGGGCCTAGCATTATATTGGAAAAAAAGTAGTTCTGTCTCGATCTCTTCTTATTCTGACCATCACATTAAAGCCCAGATTCATGATGCGAAGTATAGAGAGTGGAGATTTGTTGGGTTTTATGGTTATGCAGATAGGAACCAGCACCATCATTCTTGGAATTTTCTTCAGCAGTTATGCTCTACTTCTATTCTGTCTGTTGTTTTCTTGGGAGATTTTAACTGTATACTGGCACAGTCAGAAAATTCAAGAGGGCTAGAATTCCTGCAGGTTCTTATGGATAGATTCAAAGAAGTGGTAGTAACAAACTCTCTTACCGAGGGCTAGTCGGGGCTCTGCCTTCTAGATTCGGGAAAAACTTGATCGTGCATTGGCATCCGCGGCATGGTGTTCTTGCTTTCAAGGCTACCATTTGTCAACAGTGACAACTGCTTATTCTGATCATATACCTTTACTTCTTGAAATGGAGCACAAGTTGGTTACTGCCAGGTGTCGGCGATTTAAATTTGAAAGGGAGTGGTTGCTTGAAAGCCGATTTTTGGATTTTGTGCGAACAGAATGGCTGCGTCGCATTGGGATTAATCTGGATACTAAACTAGCAGCTTGTGCCAGCAGTATGAAGCAATGTGGTAGAGATTACAGAGCTCGGTTTAGCAAATGGGTTGCGGGTTGCAAATGTACTATACACAGGCTGATGGATATAGGACTGACCCGATATCGATTAATGAGTTTTTTGAGGGAAAGAGGCAGCTGAATACACTATTAGAAGCTGAATCTGTTTATTGGCAACAAAGGGTAAAACCTTCTGGTTACGAAGTGGAGATCAAAATTCATGTTTCTTTCATGCTTCAGTCAGTGTCAGGAAAGAACAAAATGCAATACACCAACTTCGTGATAATGCAGGTATTTTTACTGCTGATGATGTTGGACTCAATAATTTAGTCCATGAATACTTTGCTTCTGTTTTTGCTCCTTCTGTTTCTTCTTTTGGGATTGTTGAGGCTGTTCCGACTGGGGTTACTGATGAGATGAACAATGGCTTGATATCTCCATTCACTTATGAGGAATTCAAAACGACTATTTTTCAAATGCATCCAGACAAGTCTCTGGGTCCGGATGGATTAAGCCCTTGTTTTTTCCAGTTCTTTTGGGCTGATATTGGTATGGAGGTGTTTCAGGCTTGTTCAGGGTACCTATCTTGCTTTGTGTTCCCTGTAAACCTCAATGATACAATTGTGGTTCTAATTCCTAAAGTTAATCAACCAGAGTACATCAAGGATCTAAGGCCAATCTCCTTATGCAATGTGTTATACAAGCTAATTGCTAAGGTTTTAGCTAACCGATTAAAAATGGTATTGCCTGCTGTAGTAAGCGAGTATCAATCTCCTTTTGTCCCCGGCAGGGCTATAACTGACAACATTATGATTGAGACTATTCACCATATGAAAAGGAAGAATGGAGACTTATTGGGAGAGGTTGCCCTCAAGATTGATATTAGCAAGGCCTATGATAGGGTGGATTGGGGTTTCTTGCAGGTTGTCCTTCTAAACTTTTAATTTATACTTAAAGTATGAAATTAGCCTCCAAACTATATCCAAATACACAATTAACTCATCAATCAATAAATAACTATAATATAACCTAATATTAGGGTATAATAATTAAAATTAAGGACACAGATGTGAGAATCTAGCATTTTATAGCATTTTATAGTTTGGCTGCAAAATTTGTTTTCCTTTATAAGACTTACTTATATTAAGGATTAATTTACTCGATTAGAGATTTAATTTTTGGAAATTTTGTAATTGAAGAAAAAGAACAAGAAGAAGAACAAGAATAAGAGAGAGAATTATTTAAAAAATTAATTTTAACCTTAGAAAAGTAAAAAAACGGTTGATTTTTTTAACATAATTGCGTTTTGCCACGTCATCAAAATGAATGATGTTAGGAAAAAGTCATTTATTTGCTAATGGAGCAAATTATATAGATGTTTTTGCTTCAAAAAATACCATAAGAATCAATATGCAAAAATGTGAAATCACATAAGTTTTTTTTAACTAACCCTAGATAATAAAACTAATCTATTTATTTTTCTTGTACCTCCACTATTTAGATGCGATATGTCGTCGCACTTTCTACACACCTTCAGAGCCGATCTTGCCAATAAAATACAGTTTTATTAATTGACAGTATATAATTTTTTTTATCACACTTCTCCTAAGTTTTTTTGGGATATATAATTCTAAAATATGAAAATATATTTTAGTATTACAATTACTTATAATAAGATGACATTAAATAAATTTACTTAAAAAAAATAACACAAGTACAAATTCCATTAAACAAAATCGAGTGTAACACATCCTTGTTTTTCCTTTTTAGAAATCTAGAACCATTAAATTTTTAAAATAATAGTGCACAGACTAAAAATTATAAAAAATATAGTAGTCGCATATTGTTCATATGGTTATACTTTAACTAGCATCATCGGAAAAGAAAGCATAAATGTTATACTTTATAGTTGAAGAAAGTATGTCAGTTGTAATGTGACTATTGTAAAATGTCCGTTATTTTGTCTTATAGTGAATAGAACCCATTTTGAATGAATGTTTTGGATAAGCCTCTTGATAAGGGTTTTGCTTCAAGACTCTTTTACAATAAAACTCTTTTTTAATAAATAATACTTGTATGTGTCTTATTCACATGCTTTATGATAAAAGACTTTTACTTTAACAAATGTTTTTCTTTTGTAAGATTCTTGTATTAAGTATATTTTCTCCTTATTGAGACTTTTATTCTGTCTTTAATTCTTGCATGTCGTTTCTTCAATTGGACTGTAGGAGATCTTCTATGTCTTCATTCTTCTTTACTGTAATAAAATAGAAGTGTCCATGTAATAATTCTTTTATACATTATAAGTATTGTATTAATCTTTTATTTTCGTACTTAGAATAATAAGAAAAAATATTATTTTACAATTTTTCGATAATTATTATCTCTTTTTAATTAACTAATACTCATGGAGAATTTTATCACTGTTTGTGAATATTGTTATCACCAAAATATTTCATAAGTCAACAATCTCCCTTTTTTAACGATGGCATCGTTTTTGGAAAAATCTTGAATGCAATTGAATTTTGAGAGTTTGTTGAGAGATAAATGCTTCAAAATTTTCACATTCTTTTGAGGATAAGAGTGTTTGAAAAACTACTTTTTTGTTTACTATTTTCAGGTTGCATGAGCATATATACTTCTGAAAAAGGCTCCCCCTGAAATAAACACATTCGTTTATAGAAAAACTCCCTCCAAGACAATGCGTTGGTTTTTACGACAAAGTTTTTACATCAGAGAATTTGATCATTTTAGGATTTTCCTTCAGACATGCATATTTATGAGAAGTTAGTGTCATAAAACTGCAGGAGGGTAAATCAAATTAGCTTTCAGTTAAAAATCAAGAGAGATGTTTAAGTTAAATTTTTTAAATGAATAATTTTGCACAAAGATATAATTTTTTGTTTTATCAATTAATTAATAATCAAACAATAATATATGAATATTGATAATGAGTTGATTTTTTAAAGAATCAATTTATCAACAAATACATGATTTAAAAGCAAAAACACAGTGATAACATCCGAAATGTTATTCGAGGAGTAACATTGTAATTAATACAAATAACAGAGGAGTCACCAACACCATAACCAGTCACATGTAATAGTGTAGAGATATACCAAATGGATGCACCAGGATCCACAAAGGATGATACACCCAAAGATTTGGATACCTCACTGAGGTGATCCATGATCCACCATCGTATCTTATGGTGGCTATATACTAGAGGATATAACTGAATAAACGTCTTTAAATGAAGACGGTTACATAGCTATTCAAAGGCATTAAATGAACATTAAAGGAAAAAAATTAATGTTAAAATAAAAAAGAAAAGAAAGTTGAATTTGAAGAATTAACTTAACATGCACTGCAATGAGGTCTAAAGTGTGGGACCAATGCATTTATTAGAGAATCCAAACACAGATAATACTACTAAAAACTGGTATCTAGAAAAAGCTTTGATGATTCTGTTGAACAATACTCTTGGATTTTTCTTCTGCTCAATTAGGAAATAATAGATCTTATAAAATCCGCTTTCTAATGAAATCTGATCCAGACTCTCCCTCATAATAATAAAATCCTTGCTGCTGTTGCAACCCGCAACAGCAAGTTCGAAGTTGCTGCCTCGCGGCAGTAACCCCGACCTAATATATATATATATATATATATATATATTATGTTTTAAAATTATATATATATATATATATATATATATATATATATATATGTTTTAAAACATTTTCAAAACAATTTTTAAAATATCAAAACTTTTAAATTTCCTGTTTTATCTTTTAGATTTAATAAAACCAAAACGTTTATTCATTTAACCATAAAACCTTTAATTCCATTTTTAATGATTATCA
Source organism: Euphorbia lathyris (assembly GCF_963576675.1). Taxonomy (NCBI): domain Eukaryota; kingdom Viridiplantae; phylum Streptophyta; class Magnoliopsida; order Malpighiales; family Euphorbiaceae; genus Euphorbia; species Euphorbia lathyris. The sequence goes on from NC_088910.1 coordinate 40,061,266, forward strand.
AACAAATTAAATTAGGAACAATGCATAATCAGTTTTATATCAAGAGCATCATTAGCATTTTATGAAGTTTTAGGGTAAGATTTGGTCTATCTACAATTTTATTATATCTTTAAACTTGAAAAACTAATTGAAGGACATAATTATGTTATCTTTTAATTTTCAACAGAGGGGAGAGAGACTTTTTTTATCATCGATGGTGTTGGCGGCATCCAACCTGGTGATCCCTTTATATTCTACCACTCGGATTCTGATACTGCATCATCTTCACGCAGTAATGCCTACAGAAACCTTGCAATTCTGAAGGAAGAATCAAATGGCCAAAGCTGCCTTCCTTTAAGGAATGGTGCACCTAGTAGTGGAGAGAAAGAGGTGTTTGGAGGTTTGATTTTCTCTTGCTATCTCCGAGAAATATCTGATCACCCCAATGTCGAGAGCTCACCGTTCTATGAAAACTTTCCTGAGGTTCCACTTGCAGGAATCTTTTGCAATGCAAAAATCGGACGAGGTTCTTCGAGCTCAATAAGTCAGGAAGAAGATGAACCAAACTCTGCTTGTTGTTGTCTACACTACCATAGCACAGTATACTTGGCATTATCATACACTCCACCAACTTTAGAGCATTAATCTGGCTAAGGTTTTCTTGCCTAATTGTGGAGCAAAGCTAAGTATGGGTTGAAATGTACAAAGGGAAATTTATCATATGGTTGAAATGTATAAACTCAAATCTTGCCATTCTGATTGTTTGCTTTATAGACGGTTTAAGCTTAGATAAGATAGTTAATGATTGTTTTCTAAGTTTTGCTGAATAATATTATGCTCTCTAACAAATTAATATTTCAAATATATTGTTGCCAAGTTCAAAATTACATAATAAGAATAACATTTCTTCCACCGTATTCAAATATTGATAATCAACACCAATAGAAATATCAGAATAAAACCCAAATCACTCAAGCTAATAACTTTAAAAGAAGGTTCTAATTTCGAAACATTCTACAACAGAAGCAACTTCAATGTCGAGGTTTTGTCTAGCAAGGATGTTAAGGAAGCCTAGAATTACGCTCTGCTACCTAGAATTACGGTTGGTGCAGTTTGAGCTTTTCCGGTAGATTTTTTAGAATTGCCCCTTTGGTTCTATTTGGGAGTGACCTTGTCGGTGTTCTTGAGGTCAGTCCTTTTCGATCTCTTATTCGTTTTGTTTGTTGTATGTTTCCTTTTTCCTTCCTTTTCACTATGTTGAGTGCTCAACCCCATCCATCATTCTAAAAACTCTTTAGAGTGCTTAGGTGTTGACATAGTATGTCTGATGAAGCTTCATCTATTTTATTGAGTGCTTGAGTTGAGGTGGAGGTAGAGTTACGGGGTGAGGAGGGTTGGAGCAGGTTAGACCAGCTTCTGGGATGGAGATAGCTTATGAGGTTCGGCCGGCCTTTGAGGTGAGTAGGAGAAGAAGAAGAAAGTGGAACCGAAGTCAAAGTTTACCCTTCCTAGGTCTAGTGGGGGGACAGTTCACAATAATAGACCAGTTGTGGCCGTGACTTTGCCTGAAGTCTATAAGAAGTCTGAACTTGCGATCGGGGTGATATACAGAGAATTGAGGGAAATCGTGTCCAATAGATAGTATATGGTTAATTTTTTTTTTAAAATGTGTGATTTCACATGTCCGCATATCAGTCATTGTGGTATTTGTCAGAGCAAAAGCATATCTGTGGTTTGCTCTGTTAACAAATAAAAGACTTTTACATTACACTGTCAATTTTGCTGATGTGGCAAGGGATAATTTTGTCCAAAATATTTTTTCATCCACTTTTTCTTTTGAAAAATCAAAATTAATTTTTATTTTCTTTCTCTCTTTCTCCTCTCTCATTCTTCTTTAATTACGAAAAATTTCAAAAAAAATCTAAAAGTGAAATCCCTAATCCTGTAAACTAATCCGTAATCCAATAAATTATTTACATAAAATTTATCATTGAATTGAAAATGAAATCCTTAAGGGGTGTTTGGTTCAAACTTCGGAATCGAAATTGGAATCGGAATCAGAATGTTACAGAATTAGAATCAAATGACTATTTATTTGTTTTGTTTGGTTTAATCCGGAATCAGAATCTAATTAATTTTAAAATTGTTTGGTTTAAATTTCGCAATCGGAATAAAAATCAAAATCAAGGTTCAAAATTAAAATTTATTTATTTCAAACTAATAAAAAAATATAATAATATATTATATTAATATATGAATTAATAAATTTAATATAGCATATTTTATATAAAACTTATTTAAAAAGAATCAATTGATATGTGCATACATGTAGTTTTTTATATTTTATTTATAAAAGTATATATGATAGTTAGTGGAGGCATTTGAAGTGGTTTCAACATTATGTACATAAAACGTGGGGTTTTTTTTTTAAATTGCACAAATAAATAGTGGGAATCAATTTAAGAGGTGTTTGGTTCAAACTTTGGAATTAGAATCGGAATCGGAATGTTACGGAATCAGAATCAGAATAACTATTTATTTGTTTTGTTTGGTTTAATCTAATTACTTTTAAAATTGTTTGGTTTAAATTTCGCAATCGGAATAAAAATCAAAATCAAAGTGGAACAAAATTAAAATTTATTTATTTCAAACTAACAAAAAAAAAAAATAATATATTATATTAATATATGAATTAATAAATTTGTTACGGAATGTTACGGAATCAGAATCAGAATAACTATTTATTTGTTTTGTTTAGTTTAATCTAATTACTTTTAAAATTGTTTGGTTTAAATTTCGCAATCGGAATAAAAATCAAAATCAAAGTGGAACAAAATTAAAATTTATTTATTTCAAACTAACAAAAAAAAAAAAATATATTATATTAATATATGAATTAATAAATTTAATATGGCATATTATATATGCATATAAAATAGAATGAAATGAACAGTTGCAATTGCAATATTTTTGTCCAATTTTTCCAATCTTACCCTCAGGAATAGCAAAATGGTATTGTAATATTTGGTTCAAATTTTCCAATCTTACCCTCAAGCATAACAAAATGTCACCGTTTGGGGACCAACTTATAGAAACACCAAACCATGTTAGATGACACTGCACTATTCATCTCTCATTTTTTCTTTTGAAGCAAACATATATTTTAGTCCGGTTATTAAATTATTATTTTATAATTAAACCCTTAATATTTTAAATAATTATATTATGTCATTGATCAATTATTTTTTAATACAGTATACCTCGAATCTTTTAAATGGATATATTAAGCCATTGATCAAATATATTTTTAACACATTAAATTTCTTTTGAACAAACCAATTATGTGAGTAATTCAAACTTTATGTTTAATATGTGTGGAATTGTCACAATATTTCAACAATCACATTGAATATAAAAATATAAAAATATATCATTATGTAAAGCTTAAAACACTTGAATTATAAGATATTTTTATTGATTTATAATATATATATATATATATATATATTGTTATTGAGATTTGAATTATAATATTAACAAGCGTTTCAGATTACCATATTTTGAATATTTACTACTAGATCTAAACTTATTAAAATCTTAACTTGAAGATTCTAAACATTCTAAGCCCTAGATTTAATAAATCTCGATCTAAAGATGAATAATCAAATTCATTTATTTGGTTATTTAGGATCCAATGAACACTAATAATAATATTAATAGTATATTTTTACATAAATGCGCTCATTAATTTCATCATAATTTTATAACTTAAATTGGAATTTTTTTATTATTATTACTACCTTGAGTTCTCTGATCTTATTAGAATTTTTCTAATTTAAAAGTTTTCCTCGACTCAGCCCCACTCCTTCAACCAAGAACAAAATTATTTACATTTATTTTTGAATTGGCTACTTTTAATTTTTGGATTGTGAGGTTTTTAAGTTCAGATATTTATTTGGTTAAGTAGACATTTAGTGGAGAAAGCCTACGTATTTGTAGTTATTATATATCTATTATGGTAGGGATGCTGAGTCCATTAACCACTTATTCATTAGCTGTTCTTTTGCAGATTCTCTTTGGAGGGCCCTTGAGATTCATTTTGACTGCTCTTTGCCTCGTCATTCCTAATTCATCCACTTCCTCAGCACTCTTCGTAGCATTCATTTTGGCTCATAGGTGTCGATGATCTGGTGTGTTGCCGCTGTCACTTGCATCTGGTTAATCTGGCATTGCAGGAATGAAGCAATCTTTAAAAAAGTTTCTCCTTCTATTCAGCACTCGAAGATCACCCTCTTTCAAATGATTCGTGAGTCCTTTGCCACTTCTAAAGGTTTTTGCTCTTCGCGAAGAGATGCTGTTATCTTATCCCGTCTTCTGGCTTCTCCTAGGCCACCTCCTGCTCCCAGCATTATTCCGGTCCATTGGCTTAAACCTCCTCCAGGCTGGGTTAAAGTCAATATGGATGGCTATACTTTTGGCACTCCTGGCGAGGCAGGAGCGGGAGGTATTTTTCACAACTATCGAGGCTTTTACAAAGGTTGTTTTGCTTTTTCTACCCCTCCTTTTTTTGCTTATATGGTTGAATTGAGAGCCGCTATTTTCGCAATTGAACTTGCTTGGGAGAAAATGGCATCAGTTTTGGGTTGAGTCAGACGCAATGTACGTAGTTAATCTGCTTAGACATCGTTCTATGGATGTTCCTTGGAGTATTCGACAAGAGTGGTTGCATTGTCTCAGCATTTGCTCTAGGGTGAACATTCTCTTTTCACACATCTTTAGGGAAGGAAATAGAGTTGCTAATGCATTGGCAAAGTTTGGAGTCTCTTCCTCAGTAATCAATCGGTGGCCTTCAGCTCCTACTTTTTGCCACAAGTTTGTCAATGATGACATTTGTAGTATTTCACACTTGCATTTTTCTTGACTTTTCCTATCTTTTCTCCTCCCCCTTCTTTTTGTTTGTTCTCCTTCCTCTTCTCTTGTTCAAACACTCACTTTTTTCTTTTATTAATATATTGCGGGTTTGTCAATTCTTAGGCCATGGGTGCTCACCCCGCCCAAGTTCTGTCTCGTCCCAATTTTTATCAAAAAAAATACATCTACTATAACTATAAAAAATAACTAAACTACAACCAATCACGTGGTTCAAGTGATTAAAACACAAATCAATTCAATAAAAATGATGAACTTATTTTTTTTCCCGAAGCGAAACAAGGATATCTTTCTAGTTTTATATAAAACTTGTTTAAAAAGAATCAGTTGATATGTGCATACATGTAGTATTTTTTTATATATAAAAGTATATATGGTCGTTAGTGGAGGCATTTGAAGTGGTTTCAACATTATGTACATAAAACGTGGGTTTTTTTAAATTGCACAAATAAATAGTGGGAATCAATTTATTTTAATTAAATTTTAAAAGGAATGGGAATGCAATTTGATTAATGGAAAGAGAGGGGGGAATCAATAATTCTACAAATAGGGGAATGCGAATCAATAATGAACCATTCTCATTCCCATTCCCTACCAAAAAATTATCTAACCAAACACCCCCAATAGTAAACTAATCTCTAACTTTCGTATCTCATATCCTATCGTAGAGTCGCAGTCTCTAACTTGTTCATTCATCGTTCGAAGTCAAATATTTCTTTTGGGTTTTCTTTTGTTCCTCACTCTCTTTTTTGTCTGTCTAGTGCAATAGGATCAGAAGGTAGTGGAGTTTAGATTTTAAAGAAGTGAAACAATTTATTTTGCTATTTTTTATTTAAAAAGAGAGTTGAGATGAACGTTTCCTCTCAACTACAAAATTATTGATGTTGTGAGTTGAGATTATCACTGTTTGATAATTGATTTATATTATTTTTTGTGGCATATGAGAATATGACATAAACTTTGGGTTTTTGTTTATTTATATAGCAAGGATGCTTTCTTTATTAAAGAAGTATGTTTAAGTTCATGATGGTCCAGATAACATTTTAAAGTTTGGCTGCAAGACGATAATATTTTTGGAAATTTTGTAATGGAAAGAACAAGGAGAGAGTGGAAAAAATTATTTAAAGAATTAATTTTGACCTTTGAAAAGTAAAAAATGGTGGAAAAAATTCGGATACAATTGCCCCTTGCCACATTAGCAAAACTGACAATATTAGACAAAAATCTTTTATTTGCTAACGCAGCAAACTACATGCATGTTTTTGCTTCGAAAAATATCACAAGGACTGATCTGCGAAAACATGAAACCACATGAGTTTTTTTTTCTTTAATTAGCCCTAGATAATAAAACTAATCTATTTAATCTTTCTGGTATCCTCACTATTTAGAGGTGATATATATCGTCGCACTTTTTGCACACCTTTAAAGTCGGTCCTATCAATAAAATCCAATTTTATCGAATGTGGTAAACAAAAACAATTATCACATTTCTCCTAATTTGTTTTGAGATATATAATCCTAAAATATAAAAAGATATTTTAATATTACAATTACTTATAATAAGATGACATTAAATAAATTTACTTAAAATAAAATAACATATTAGTATAAACTTCATTACACAAATAAAATCAAATGTAACAATTTTTTCCTTTCTAGAAATAGTGCACATGCTCAAAATTATAAAAATATAGAAGTAGCATATTGTTCATATGGTTATACTTGGTAAGCATCCTTGAAAAAGAAAGGTACACATGTCAAAACTAGTTGTGTCTTTAATACTAATAAACCAATTGATATATCTCATTTGCAATTCTAAAGGAAGAATCAAAAGGCCAAAGCCGCCTTGCTTTAAGGAATGGTGAACCTAGTAGTGGAGGGAAAAAGGTGTTTGGAGGTTTGATTTTCTCTTGCTATCTCTGAGAAACATCCCACCCCAATGTCGATAACTCCCCATTCCATGAAAACTTTCCTAAGGTTCCACTTGCATGAGTCTTTTGCAATGGAGAAATCGGACGAGGTTCTTCGAGCTCAATAAGTCAGGAAGATGATGAAGCAAACTCTGCTCGTTGTCTGCTCTACCATAGCACAGTATACTTGACATTATCATATACTCCACCAACTTCAGAGCATTAAATCTGGCTATAGTTTCCTTGCCTAATTGTGGAGCAGAGCTAAGTATGGGTTGAAATGTACAAAGGGAATTTAAGTATGGATTGAAATCTATAAAGGCAAAGTCATTCTGCCCCTCTACTAGCTAGCTGAACAATGCATTGATAGATGGCTTAGGAAACTCAAATCTTGCCATTCTAATTGTTTGGTTTATAGACGTTCAAGCTTGGACGATATAGTTAATGAAAGTTTTATGTTATGTATGAGAGTGAATTGAATGTTTTCTAAGTTTTGCTGAATAATATTATGTTAACATTTCAAATATATTGTTTCCAAGTTCAGAATTACATAATAAGAATAACATTTCTTCCACCGTATTCAAATATTGATAATTAATACCAACAGAAATATCAGAATAAAACCCAAATCACTTAGGCTAATAACCTCAAAGAAGGTCCTAATTAATTTCGAAACATTCTACCACAGAAGTAACTTCAATGTCGAGGTTTTGTCTAGCAAGGATGTTAAGGAAACCTGGAATTATGCTCTACTAGCTTGAAAAATTATTGAAAGAAAAAACAAAGCAACATGAATTCTATATTGAAAGAAAAAATCAAAGCCAAATGAGCAATTTCAGCATGTGCAAAGCGAAGATAACTGAACAATACATAGTTCACACCTGAACATGGACCATAGAGTGGAAAGCCGAGAGAAATCTGCAGTTCTATCTCCCCATCTATGCTTTGCCTTCTAGCAATCCCATCCAACAAGTAGGTGCATTAATTATACAGACCTAGATAGATAGGAATCAAATAAAAACTTACTTTAGATTGAAAACTAGGATTAAAAAGGAATGAGTCCGATTAAGATTCTATACTCAAAGATATTAAGGGATTAGTCTGATAAACTTGTTTATTCGTCGTTCGCAATCGCAGTCAAAGATTTTTGTTGGGCTTCCTTTTGTTCCCCGATTTCAATTTCGTCTCTGTCCAGTGCAACAGGATCAGAAGGTAGTGGAGTTTAGATTTTGAATAAGTGAAACAACTAGTTTTGGTACTTTTTTATTTAAAAAGAGAGTTGAGATGAGTGCTTCTTCTCAACTACAAAATTATTGTTGTTGTGAGTTGAGATTATCATTGTTTGATTTACATTATTTTTGTGGCTCATTTGAGAATATGACATAACTCTGAGGTTTTTTTTTATAACAATGATGTTTTCTTTATCAAAGAAGTATGTTCAAGTTCATGATGGGTCATCTAGCATTTTACGGTTTGGCTACAAAATTTTGCTTTCCTTTATAAGACTTACTTATATTAGGGATTAGTTTACTCGATTAGGGATTTAATTTTGAAAATTTTGTAATTGAAGAAGAAGAAGAAAAAGAAGAATAAGAGAGAGAAAATTATTTAAAAAAATAATTTTAACCTTTGAAAAGTAAAAAAATGGTTGAAATGTTTTTTTGAACATAATTGCGTCTTGCCACATCATCAAAACGAATGATGTTAGAAAAAAGTCGTTTTATATAGATGTTTTTGCTTCAAAAAATACCATAAAAATCAATATGCACAAATGTGAAATCACATAAGTTTTTTTTAACTAACCCTAGATAATAAAACTAATCTATTTATTTTTCTTCTACCTCCACTATTTAGATATGATATGTCGTCACACTTTCTATATACCTTTAGAGCCGGTCTTGCCAATAAAATACAGTTTTATCAAATGTGGTATACAAAAAATTTTTTTTATCACACTTCTCCTAATTTGTTTTGGGATATATAATTCTAAAATATGAAAATATATTTTAGCATTACAATTACTTATAATAAGATGACATTAAATAAATTCACTTAAAATAAAATAACACAATAGTACAAATTCCATAATAGTGCACATAAAATCAAGTGTAACATATCATTGTTTTTCCTTTCTAGAAATCTAGAACTATTAAATTTTCAAAATAATAGTGCACACACTATAAATTATAAAAATATAGTAGTCACATATTATTCATATGGTTATACTTTAACTAGCATCATCGAAAAAGAAAGGCATAAATGTTATACTTTATAGTTGAAGAAAATATGTCTGCTGTAACGTGACTATTGTAAAATGTCCGTTATTTTGTCTTATAGTGAATAGAACCCATTTTGAATGAATGTTTTGGATAAGGGTTTTGCTTCAAGACTCTTTTACAATAAAGCTCTTTTTTTAATAAATAAGATTTGTTTGTGTCTTATTCACATGCTTTATGATAAAGAGCTTTTACTTTAACAAATGTCTTTCTTTTGCAAGACTCTTGTATTAAGTATTTTCTCTTTATTGAGACTTTTATTCTTTGTCTTCAATTAGACTGTAGGAGATCTTCTGTCTTCATGCTTTATGTAATAGTTCATGCTTTATGTAATAGTTCATGCTTTATAAGTACTATATTAATCTTTTATTTTCATACTAAAAATAATACGAAAAATATTATTTTACAATTTTTTGATAATTATTTATCTCTTTTAATTAACTAATACTCATAGAGAATTTTATCACTGTAGTGAATAGTTCAATTGTTTGTGAATATTGTTATCACCAAAATATTTCATAAGTCAACAATCTCCTTTTTTTTTAATGATGACATCTTTTTTGGAAAAATCTTGAATGTAATTGAATTTTGAGAGTTTGTTGAGAGATAAATGCTTCAAAATTTTCACTTTCTTTTGAGGATAAGAGTGTTTGAAAAACTAAGATTCTTTTGACTGTTTTCAAGTTGGATAAACATATATACTTCTGAAAAAGGCTTCCCGTGAAGTAAACACATTTGTTTATAGAAAAACTCCCTCCAAGACAATGCGTTGGTTTTTACGGTAAAGTTTTTACATCAGAGAATGATAATTTGATCATTTTAGGATTTTCCTTTAGACATGCATATTTATGAGAAGTTAGTGTCATAAAACTGCTTAGCTTTTAGTTAAAAGTCAACAGAGATGTTTAAGTTGAATTTTTTAAATGAACAATTTTGCATAAAGATATATAATTTTTTGCTTTACCAACTAATTAATAATCAAACAATAATATATGAATATTGAGAATGAGTTGATTTTTTAAAGAATCAATTTTGCAACAAATACATGATTTAAAAGCAAAAACATAGTGATAACATCTGAAATGTTATCCAAGGAGTAACATTGTAATTAATACAAATAACAGAGGAGTCGCCAACACCATAACAAGCCTCATGTAATAATGTAGAGATACAAACGAATGCACCCAGGGCCGGCCCTGGGCCTAGACCAGGGGTGCCCAAGCCTAGGGCCCACGGCTGTAGGGGGACCCAAATTTTTTTATTACATATACATATATATATATATATATATATATATAGATATATAACATGTAAAACACGTTGTATGAATAAATCACTAAATGTCTTAGTGGTTAAGAACAGAAACATGTATCTCAAGAGCCCTGAGCTCGACTCCCATAGAAAGCAGGATTAGGAATTTTTTTTTCCTAAAATTGGACTCCCTTCAAAAGCATATCTTTGTAAAAAAATAAAAAAATATATTAATATTAAGAATTTTACATTGCCTAAAAAAAATTACATTTAATTAAAATATTAATATTAAAAAATTTACATAAAATTCACTGCTTTAAATTAAGTCAAACTAATAAAATCATTATTTTTATTATATTTTAAAAATTAAGATTCATAAATTAAATATCTAAAATATATTTACTAGGGTTTAAAATTTATGAATTTAGTCTAAATTTTTCTAATTACAATATAAAATCATACTTCATTTCTTATATAAGAAAACTAATAACCTATTGAAAAGTAATTTTGATTATATGATTTAATTGTAATTTTATCACTCATTATGATATTAATGTAAAAAGCCCTAAAAATTATTTAAATTTTAAAAGATCCAAAAAAATAATATTTTAAATTTAAAAGAGATCCAATTGATTTTTTAAATATAGATTGAGGATTAATTTAAGAATTAAATTCATATTTAGCCTATGTTGTATGTAAAATTGTCCTACAACATTTTCCCCTTGAAGTGTTTAAGTGACATTTAACCCATTTTGAATGAAAATTAATCGATTTGTTTTTTTTACCAAATAACATAATTTTTGACACGTGATACATACACGTAGCAATTGATTTAATTTTTTACCAAATATATTTAATATGTAGATAAATAAGAAATTAGTGAAATACTTTTTGTTTATCATGTATTGAAATATATTTTAAAGTTTTTTACGTAAATTTTTTTATTAAATGGGCCTTTATTTATTATTTCGCCTATGGCCCGTAAATTGTCAGGACCGGCCCTGGATGCACCAGGATACACAAAGAACCCAAAGTTTTGGATACCTCACAGAGGTGATCCATGATCCGCCATTGTATCTTATGATGGTTACTATAATACTAGAAGACATAGCTGAATAAACGTCTTTAAATGAAGATGGTTACATAGAAATTCAAAGGCATTAAATGAACATTAAAGGGATAAATGTTCAGTTCCTTCTTCCTTAATGGCAAAGGGTTACGAAAACCTATATAAATACTCCAACAGAAGAAGCCAATGGTACACTTACTAGTCCTAAAACACTCTTGAGATTATTCTTATTATTCTCAAGTATTATACTTGCTTTGGCATCGGAGTGTCCCCCGCCGATCCCAATGGAACCTCGCAGGGAAGATATTCTTGCCAAAGAAGTTTCTACAGTTATCAAATGGTGCGGTGAATGAGAAACTCTCAATTTTTTAGAGTTTACCATGAACAACAATGAAAACTAATGGGTTACCAAATCCTCCCTGGGATCACTGATGTTAACATCACAAGGATCCCAGTCCCTCCCACTACTGTGGGTACCACTATCTCAAACACCCAGAGTAGGCCGATTTCTCCTGTCATACAGTACATACAAGATTCGTCTATATAATCATTTATATATGAAGTCGGAGTAGCCGTAGCAGCTTATATGGGTTATGAATCCAGAGATAGTATAATGCAAATCCTAGGAAATTTTCCTATGTGGCCTGATGCACCAGCTCTAGGACACGGTCGTCCTCTAGTCAATTTCCAAAGAGGGAACACATTCCTTGGATCCGAAAGCACGAGTCTTAGGACTTGGGGAGCATCGTACCACTAGTGCCCCCACTATTTTGTATGATGGAACGATTCTCGGATCTTCTACAGATTACACTTTCTTTATTCCACATTGGACCTCAAATCCTCCTGTAACTCACAATGTCGATTCAACAGTTACTAAACATGCAGGGAGAGCTATCCGTTGAGACCTCTTTAGAGATTCGGAAAGACTCGAAATACCAAAGGAGCAGTGGCAATTTGATCTGGTTTCAGGATAAAGGCTATCTCAAAATCGAGATCGCCCAAACCCTAACTTTATAATCAGATCAATGGGTGATGGATTCGGAAGTGGAGCAGTAGAATATTTCACACCTCAACAACACGGTGCTAGAAATATGGAGGATGAGATACACATGCATGTGCTAGAAACTTTGGCGAAATATGGGTATTGAACCAATAGGCAAGGACCCATAAATAGGGATTCGCCATTCACTGCATGGATCCTCAGCTATGAAAAAGATCGGAGATTCAAGGCTCATAGGTTGCCATAATACAAAGAAGAAGGCAATCTAAAGGCTTATGCACGATAATACAAAGAACTAATGGATGTTTATGACACCAATAAGGGGATCATCTATAGTCTTTTCCATAACCCTCAAAGGGTTGATATTTGACTGGTTTTAATACATTGCTATAGGATCAATTGATGGATGGGAATAGCTAAACCGTGAATTTTATGCGAAATTTGCTGGGTGCATTCCCCAGTGGTGGTTTGCCGAAGGCTATACGACATTAGGAGAAGATCATCATTTAGGGGAGTACATTGACAAATTCAACAAACTTTGTGTCCAGATCATGAGAGTTGACCTCAATACTGCTATAGAGGAGGTGATTCAGAACACAACTAGTGATAGGCTAAGAGAAGATCTTATCCATCATCGCCCTAGATCTCTCATGGAACTGATTGAAATGTCCAAAACATTTATGGAGATAGATGATGCGACGAGGGAACGACGAGCCATGTTGAAGAACCAAAAAGGCTAGTCTAAATGTAAGGAATGTCACACCCGACCCTAAACGACATCGGGTATGAACGGAAAACAGGATAACAAACGCCAATCGGTCTGAAACACGAATCTGTTTTGTAATAGATAAAAATTTATTTGAACTACCTAAAGTTTTATTAATTATTTGGCTTGGACTTGATAACTCTATCAAGCTTCCTACGTATCCCGAATATCTTTGAATCTTTAAATCGAGAATCAAAGCCACGTAGTTCTACATACATATTCTCATTTCTCCTTATCGCTTATTAATTGCACAATATAGATGGTTTGTTTTACCTTTTAACTATACATATTTATATGTATCATCATAATCGGGTACGAAAAGTTTTGTTTTCAAACAATTAACCGAACTCCTATTATAAATGACTCTTTTTACCGAACTAATTCGACTCAAGGTCTAATGCGAACCTTTTACAAAAGAATCCAATTTAAACGTCCGATTCATACGAATCAAACTATAAAACGTCTAACATGACTATCTTTTACTAGTCGGATCATTTTTCCACACCGAATTTGACTCAACTCTAACACAACTCTTCTTCCCAAACGAATCGTTTTTACTAAACGAAACACTTAAGTCTAATATGATTTTTTATTAAAGGAATAACTCAAAATATAATACGAATTCTATCAAACGGAATAATTTGATTAAACGGAATAACTCAAGCTTAATACGATTTTTACCCAACTAATCCAACTAACACTTCTAACACGATTCTTACCAAACGAATCCTATTCAATTGTCTAATACGAGTATTGTTACTAAATGGATAATTTTGACTAAACAACTCACAACTATTTGTACTCTACAGAAAAATCCCAGAATTCATAAGTATCTCTAATCTGTAGGAAAATCTCAATAATCTCAGTAAACCCAAACGAAGTGAGAAATACTCACCTCTTTACCTGCATGTCGAGATCCGACTAAAGAGAGAGACCTGAAATTACCCAAAATTGGGAGGAGACTGCCGTGAGTAGAAACTCAATCTTCCGAGAATAGGGACATCGAGCTCGTCTCTCCGGTGACCAAGGTTCAGGATGAAATAAATAAACCCACGGGATCCTTGCTACTTCGGAACCGAGAGAGAGAAAAGAGTGAGAAAAATGAGCCAGAAGATTCTCGAAAATGTAGAAAGAGTAGATCAAGTGATCTAATTCTGCCCCAAAATAAAATAAAAATCCAGGGGCTCCTTAGTTAGGTAGATTAGGCTCAAATAAATAGTGGATAAAGATTGATTGATTTTAATCAAGTGGCCATAGTTAAACAATCCCCATCAAAGGGTTATATGTAAAATTTGAATTTTATTATTTTATTGGTTTATGTAAACGTGAGCTGTAAAAGTTTATTGTATGTCATATTAGTACATACGATATATATATATATATATATATATATATATATATATATATATATATATATATATATATATATATATATATATTGAATTATCAATCCTAATAACCAAATAACACTTTTAAACCTCTAATCATTAATTTAGCTCATGTTGTAAATTAACTACGGTATGTAAACGTCACGTTAACAATTCCGATACTTAAATTTTCATTATTTCTACTCGTGCATCATTGTGAACTGTTCCTGTCTAAACGTCACTGTTAATCGGTTTCCCAACTTGAACCTTTATTATTTATTATTTCGATCACAAAAAGTCATCGCACATAACCAATCTCAATTCCTGTTAAAACTGCGCATTTTTAAAATGATACGTAATAATAGAAACGGATTAAATCAAAGATGTTATCTCGGATCTAAAATTCAAATAATGAATTCGAGATGTTATATAATCCAATATTAACTTATAAAAATTTTGGACACGGACGTGACAAGGAAATTCTCTACAACCCGCCATCCAAGAATAAAAGGAGTACCATGGAAAGACCAACATATAGCCCTTTAAATACTGCTAAGAGGGAAATCCTCATATGGATTGAGAATAGTCAATATAAACGCGAATCCAATATCCCGTCACCAAAAGAGGGGGAAATATTGGACGAAATTCCAAGGCCTATTACCGGTTTCATCGAGTGAATGGTCATGACACATAAGCATATTAGGAATTATCTAAATAAATAGAGAGGTTAATAGAAAGGGGAAACTGTATAAGTTTGTCGAAAATGACAAAGATTAAGAAGAAAATAAGCAGAAATCAGATCTAAAGAGAATCCAAAGGCGTTATCGATGCCATAGTAGGCGCACTAGGATATCAATCGCCAACTAATCTATGACATCCGTTGTCGATAAAACATCACTCAACTAACCATTCATTGGGACAGGGCTGGTTATTTCCCCACATACAGATGCTTTAGTGATCGCGATAATCATTGAAGGATGAGGGATAAAGCGAGTCATGATTGACACCGGTAGTTCATGCAATATGATCAATAGAGGAGCATTTGCCAATCTGAAGGTGGATCCAATCCAATTTGAAACCACATTCGTGGATATCTTGGGTGTAACCGGACATACGATCCAGACCAAAAGCCAAATAACATTAGAATGTGAGATTGAAGATGATGACTATACATGGAAGGGCGAGCTAGAATTCTCTATCATGGATGGACAATTGACATACAATTTTGTGTTTGGGAGACCATTCCTTTCAGAAATGGCAGCCTTGATCTCTATTCGACATATGACGATGTATATCCCAAGTGACAAAAGGGGAGTCATGATAAAAAGGAATCAGAAGATGGCACAAGAAATGTACCCCACCTTATTATCAATACACCCTCAGACTAAGGAAGAGGAGGAAGAAGAACCAATCACAACCGCCCTTGGAGAAACAGAGCTATTTATGATAGTTATTGGCAAACAAGTGAAGATCGCCAGAAATTTAAGGCCAAAGATCAATAAAGCTATTACAAGGATTTTAGTTCAATGTGAAAATGTTTTTGCATGAGAGAATGAGATCCTAATTAGGGTAAGCCCAAATGTAATAACTCACGAATTGAATACGGTGGAAGATGAGACACCTATCATGCAGAAGAAGCAGAACCATTGGCCTAAAAGACAAAAAGCTATTAAAGAAGAGATTGCAAAGATGGAAAAAGTTTCCATTAAAGAGGTAATCTATATCCAGTGGTTAGCCAATGTAGTCCTTACCAAAAAGGCTGGCGGATCCTATCGCATGTGTAGACTTTAATGATCTTAACAAAACTTGCCCAAAAGACAAATATCTATTGCCTTGTATTGACATCTTGGTAGATGGAACCGCTTGATATGAAGTGTATTCATTCATGGATATCCAATCAAATTATCACCAAATACGAATAGAGCCATCCGATTGGATCAAGACATTGTTGGTCCCTTATGAGATAGAATCTAGTTCCAAATGGGGGGGAGGGGTGTGAATGGAACTATAGGGTAAATTTAAGCCTTTAATAAAATTCTCACAAAATTTAGTTCAATAACATAAGATAAGGCAAGCTTGGAATCAGAGGCAAACTTTGTTTGCTACATTAGGCAGGAATAAGGCTTGATTCTACTTCCGAAGTTTTAAACATTAGGTCACTTAACTGGAAGAGCCTCTGTATGACTTAGTTAAACAGGCTATTGAGCACAATAGTCAGAAGTACAATTTATAGATTTAAACACAAAAGCAAGCAGTATAAATATATTAAAAAATTATCCAAACTAGTGGTGTTCTTTCGATTGCCCAAAGGATGCTCTTCTCTTAATATTTTGGAGCTACAGTGTATTAATATTACAAATGAGGCTTTGATGGTTGTAAGAACTCGTTCTTTGTCATTGGAATTGCTGGCTCTATATAGTTTTGAGTAACTTACTGACATGTTAGATATTTTTATTTCACATTTTGACTTTAGAAATAATATGCTTTGGCTGAGCTGAGCTATTAAAATATGTCATGGGTTCTGAATTTCACCTTACATAAATCTTCTTGTTGAAGAAGCTAAAATATGGATGAAGTTTAGTTTCCATGTTTTCCTATCTTCTTGAGGATGTCCTATATGAAGGCAAGAAACTAAAGTGTGATCACTTTACATTTATGTTATTTTCTAATTTCGATTTTTCTTTATTTTGCTTGTAATTTCTCTCTCCATTTTTTTCTCTTCTTTTTTTTCCCTTTGTTTTGTTTGGAAGCCTTCTCCTTTTCACTTTACAAATTAACATTTCAAATATATTGTTGTCAAGTTCAGAATTACATAATAAGAATAACATTTCTTCCACGGTATTCAAAGATTGATAATCAACACCAATAGAAATATCAGAATAAAACCCAAATCACTCAAGCTAATAACCTCAAAAGAAGGTTCTAATTTCGAAACATTCTACCACAGAAGCAACTTCAATGTCGAGGTTTTGTCTAGCAAGGATGTTAAGGAAACCTAGAATTACGCTCTGCTAGCTTGAAAAATTATTGAAAGAAAAGCACAAGGCAACATCAATTCTATATTGAAAGAAAAAGAAAAACCAAATGAGCAATTTCAGTATGCCTAAAGCGAAAATAATTGAATAATACATAGTTTACACCTGAACATGGACCATAGAGTGGAAAGCTGAGAGAAATTTGCAGTTCTATCTCCACATCTATGCCTTGCCATCTAGCAATCCCATCCAGCAAGTAGGTGCATTAATTATAGATAGAAATCAAATAAAAACTTAGTTTAGATTGAAAACTATGATTAAAAAATGAATGAGTCCAATTAAGATTACTTAGATCAGATGAAGATGAAGAGGATGAAGTGAAAGGCTGGAGGGAGCACTAGCAACGAGGAGGGAATGAAGAATGATCCAGTTCATATTGTATAAACTAAAATTTAGCATAATTCAAAATCTAACTCAAATTTAAATAAATGCTAATAAATGTTAGATGATATTTGATTCGGTTCAATTTAATAACTGGATCAAATAATCAAAAACTTTTCTACCAAAAAAAAATCAAAAACTAAATAGTCACAAAATTATAAATGGAATTGAAGTAAAGCAATGAAACGAAATGAATAAATTTCAAGTTTTAAGTATGAGATATATTTATTGATGAAAAATTGGGAACCTTCTTTTGAGTTCAATTTATGTTCCTATGTTGTGAGAGGGTCAAATTAGTATAAGTGATACTACTAAGATAACAGTAGAGAGAAAAAGAGTGAATCCTTTATCATGAGGTAGAATTTTCTTATTTATATGCTTGACTTTTGAGAGAGCGCTAATAACGTCTTTAGTGCCTTTGGATTGGATCAACATGTGATCGTTAACCTTGGCTGTGTGCGTCAGTCAAAAGGGGTCAGACCTTGCTACATGGTCTAATTCCCCGTTAGGTGCTGTTTGTTGGCCTTCGAGGCCGAGATGCTTCATCTAAAGTCCCCACACGATATAATTGAGGCGAGTTATTGGGTGTTGCTATTTTGAGGGTGATGAACTTTTATGGCGATGGGTGTCTTCGTGTCTGATGAGGTTGCTGACTGCGAGATGTTCTCCTTTGGATTAATCAAGCGTGGTCAGCTCCGTTAGCAAATAAAAGATTTTTACACAACACCCTCAATTTTGGTGATGTGACTAGGGATAATTTTTTCCAAAATATTTTTTCATCAATTTTTACTTTTCAAAAGCTAAAGTTAAATTTTTAAATATTTTTTTCTCTCTTTCCTCTCTACTTGTCTCCCCATTTTTATTCCTTTTCTTCTTCCTTCAATTACGAAATTTCCAAAAATATGAAAATAAAATCCCTAATCCAATATATTACTTACCTAAAATTTATCATTGAATTGACAATGAAATTCGTAATACAGTAAACTAATCCATAACCTTCGTATCTCATATCCTATTGTAGAGTCACAGTCGCAGTCTTTAAATTGTTTGTTCGTCATTCGCAATCAAAGTCAAAGATTTATGTTGGGTTTCCTTTTGTTCCTCGATTTCTATTTCGTCTATGTCCAGTGCAAAAGGATGGAAGGTAGTGGAGTTTAGATTTTGAATAAGTGAAACAACTTGTTTTGCTATTTTTTTATTTAAAAAGAGAGTTGAGATGAGTGCTTCTTCTCAACTGTAAAATTATTGTTGTTGTGAGTTGATATTATCATTGTTTGATTTATATTATTTTCGTGGGTCATATGAGAATATGACATAACTCAGGGGTTTTGTTTATAACAATGATGCTTTCTTTATCAAAGAAGTATGTTCAAGTTCATGATGAGTCATCTAGCATTTTATAGTTTGGCTGCAAAATTTTGTTTTACTTTATAAGACTTACTTATATTAGTGATTAATTTACTCGATTAGAGATTTAAATTTTGGAAATTTTGTAATTGAAGAAGAATAATAATAAGAGAGAGAAAATTATTTAAAAAATTAATTTTAACTTTTGAAAAGTAAAAAAATAGTTGAAATGTTTTTCTGAACATAATTGCAAACATAATTGCATCTTGCTACATCATCAAAATGAATGGTATTAGAAAAAAGTCATTTGTTTGCTAATGGAGCAAATCATATACATGTTTTTGCTTCGAAAAATACCATAAGAATCAATATGCACAAATGTAAAATTACATAAGTTTTTTTTTTGTTAAACTAACCCTAGATAATAAAACTAATCTATTTATTTTTCTTGTACCTCCACTATTTAGATGTGATATATCGTCACACTTTCTATATACCTTCAGTGCCGATCTTGCCAATAAAATATAGTTTTATCAAATGTGGCATATAATTGTTTTTATCACACTTCATCTAATTTGTTTTGGGATATTTCTAACATGTGAAAATATATTTTAGTATTACAATTACTTATAATAAGATGACATTAAATAAATTTACTTAAAATAAAATAACAAAATAATACAAATTCCATTAAACAAAAAGTGTAACATATTGTTGTTTTTCCTTTCTAGAACTCTTAAATTTTCAAAATAATAGTACACACACTAAAAATTATAAAAATATAGTAGTCGAATATTGTTCATATATGGTTATATTTTAACTAGCATCATCGAAAAAGAAAGACAACTCTTTTTTAATAAATAAGACTTGTTTGTGTCTTATTCACATGCTTTATGGAGTGTGGGATATTATTCTTTTATTCTCAAAATTCAATTGTATTCAAGATTTTTCCAAAAAAGATGCCATCATTAAAAAAAGGGAGATTATTGACTTATGAAATATTTTGGTGATAACAATATCCATAAACAGTTGAACTATTCACTACGGTGATAAAATTCTCTATGAGTATTGGTTAATTAAAATAGATAAATAATTATCGAAAAATTGTAAAATAATATTTTTCGTATTATTCTAAGTATGAAAATAAAAGATTAATACAGTACTTATAATATATAAAAGAATTATACAGTAAAGAAGAATGAAGACATAGAAGATCTCCTACACTCCAATTAAAGAAACGACTTCTCATTACCGAAGTCAGATGGACCTATAGGATTGCATGAAAGAACGTTTAGCTAAAATAAATATACAAAGATTATTTGGAGATAAACATAAGGATCATGTGTATTCCAAATTAATTGGTGTTGATAGGCTCACGTTAAAAAGTTGATTTTAATAGGATTAAATTCAAGCACAAACTCAAGTCCATCATTGGGATTTCGATACTATGGTTTTAAATATCTTATAAGATATTATTTATATAAAAATATAGTTTAGTATTGATTTAACTTAGAATTAAAATCAAAATAAATCAAAAGATTCTAGGGTAAAGTATGGAAAAAATGATCGTGGTTTACCTTATTTGCAAATAGAGGTATGTGATATATTTTTTTACAAAATAAAGTATTTGGAATTAAACTTTTACGTAATTGATGATAGTAAGAGCTTTTTTTTAAATCTTTTTCAATTACATTGATATATTAACAAAACACATATCCCAAAATCAAATTGCAACAGTGTAAAATGAACTTAAATATCAATTTAGTTCATAAACTGTTAGATTAGTAAAAAACGTAAAATTTCACCATATTATTTATTGTTTCGATTTAGAAAGTTCTTTTTTTCGAGAGTTGTGTTTTGCTGATATGTAAGAATAATTTTTTTTATAAGATAAAAATGTCTTTGGTTGTAATAAGAACTTAACTGTGTTATTGTAATACTTTGTTTTGTAAATAAAACATATCACATACCTTTATTTGTAAACTTTTAAACCACATGTCTTTGTTTGCAAATTGGACAAACATAGACATTTTTTTCGTACTTTTCTCAAGATTTTATTTATTTTTAATTAAAGAGAAAAATGAATAAAATCAAACCCTACCCCCCTAAAGCACAAATAATACTCGTAATAAAACCACAAATAACATCTATAATATTAATTACTCCCTCCATTCATTTTTATAAGTCTTTCTAGATTTTCAAGAAATTTTAGTATAGTTTTCCGGTCCAAACATTAATTTTTTTTTTTATCTTGGTCCATGTGTTTTTCAAAATTACAAGACTTATTCACCAACCATTACATGAGAGATATGTTTTTTAGTTAACTAATGCAAATTCATTAATTTCACTCTATATTAATTGTATTTCTTAATTTGTGTGCAACAACGTAGAATGACTTATATTTCGGAATGGAGGGAGTAATAAGTTATAGAGAAAAGTACAAAAATAAACTTTGTGGTTACATCTATTTTCGATCAACACTCATGTGGTTTAAAAGTTTGTAAAATGGTACATTGAGGTTTATTCCGTTAGCAAACACATACCAAATTGACTAACGGTGTTAAAAGTCAAAGGGAAAAGAGTTAATTTGGTCTTTATATTTGTTTATTTTATAAATCAACCCCCCTTATTATCTAATTATTACAAACAAACTCCAAAATAAAAAATAAAAATCACTTAAACCATATTTTCCATCTCTCTTTAATTTCTTATTTTTTTTCTTCTTTCTCTCTCTTCTCTCTTAATTTTTCTCTCTCTAAAATCAATTGAACATAAGAAAAAACCTGTTTACCAAATTAAAATCAACAACAAATCAAAGAGAGAGAAATAATCCTCAAATTATTTTTCTTCACGCAAGTGCAATACGAAACAAGAATTGCCCAGCTCAATTTCTCATGGCAAGAGCTATCATGTAATTGTGTTTTTGTAGCCATGGCCTTCATAACTTCAGGTAAATGTTTTAAAAAAAAAATCACCTTCAATTGTTCCTAGTTTTAATCAGCCACTTATCAGACTATTTGTGGGATTCAAAATTGTCTATACAGCAGTAAGCAAGATGGTGAAACATCAAGTTTAAAAAAAAAAAGATGGTGAAACATCAGGTTTTGTCATATCATATCAACAAGGAGCTGTGCACGAAGCTTCGATCTCATGATTGTCTCATCACTGTGTTTAATCAATTCAGAGAGCTTCCAAGGCTTCTACCACTTTCATTTGAACTGTAATAACCATTGATGATGACTTCTCTTCCACCTCCAGAGTTTTCCATTTTGGCCAGCAGCTATGAGGACCAAATTAACTCTTTTGCTTTTGACTTTTAACACGGTTAGTCAATTTGGTATTTGTTTAGTAACAGAATGAACCTCAAAGTACCATTTTATAAATTTTTAAACAAGTGTAACCATAAGGTTTATTTTTTTACTTTTCCATAAGTTATATAATCCTTATCTTTTTAAAGTTTTTTTAACTTGATAATAGGTGATAGGTTGATATTACTTTATTTAATTTGTTATATAATCCTTATATATTTTTTATTTTTTTTAAAACCCTACTATTTAACTAATTAATTATGAGAAGTATCACCGACGTATTCCCTGATTAAAAAAGAAAACAAAAAAGGGATACTTCATAGCCATATCCCGTTGTATCCCCACCGTATCCCCGTTGTATCCCGATTTTTTTTTTTTTTTATATCTCCTCTTAATTTGTATAGCTTAATTATGATTATTTACATTAATTTACTTGTCTCCAAGAAGAAAAGATTAATTTAAAAATAAGAATAGAAATAAGTAAAGAGTTAGTTACATAACCCACGCGCCTCTTATCTATTCTCATTCGATCACGACGACGGGGAAGAAGTCAAAATAGAAAAGCTCATACGCCTTAATGACCAATGGTTAACGATGGCTCTGATGGGTGGTTTTGCTAGAATAGGTATAGACCCTAAAATACATTACGGATGATCAATTGAAAGAATATAGTATCAAGGAATAATGGTAGAAAAAGAGATGAATGAAGAAAATAGTAAAAGAAAAAAAAATGGATATACCATTGACAATTGACAATTTGACATAATCAAAACAACTTTTAATAATATGACAACATTAAAAAAAAAGGGGGTTATTTTATTGTAAATAGTTTTCCAGTTCTCTGTAATTTTCTCATAAGTAAAAAGCAAACTTCAGTGACCATACCATTAAAAAAAACAAAGTTCAGTGGCCATGGGTGTAATTTACCCTTTAAAGAATTAACATCCAATGGGCTGTAAAGTGTGGGAAATGTTGAAGATTTTATAAGAGAATCCAAATAAATCTGAGAGTATCTGAAATAAATCTGAAGATTTTTTGACAAACACAGATTTGTAATAAACTAAACCCAAAGAATTAACATGCATTGGGCTCTAAAATCCTTGGTATTTATGAGAGAATACAAACACAGATCACAGTTACCAAATCTTGTATCTGCAAACAAAATCCAAATGAATCCTGAAAATCCAAATCAGGATTCTGGAGTTACAAACCTTCTTTTTCTGGTTGAAATGTTTGTTTTTTACATGTATAAATAGGCACACCATTCCCCCAACTCATTCCTATGCAGATTATCTTCAATCTCCTCCTCCTACATCTTTATTCCCCAACATACACACAGACAAAGAGAAAGAGCAAATGGAGAAGAAGATGACAATGAATATGAGAAGTGGTTTCTCTCAGGTGACTGAAGATGTTATGGAAAACATTTTCTCCAGGTTACCTGCCTCGGCTTTTTCTTCGGCAGCGTGTGTTAGCAAATGTTGGAACCATGTTTGTGTTCGAATCCTAAAAAAGCCTAAGTTTGCTTCAGCTATCTCCCTCAAGCCTACTCTCCCTGTAAGTTCCTCATTTTCACAACTCATATATATAATATAATCAAAATGACATGAAGATGCAACAATTTGACTCACCATTTCTTTTGTGATTCATAGGATGCAGTGAAGGAGGTTCTGGACAAGGTTCTTGCTGAGCCAATTTTTCCACATTTTGCCATTGCCTGCATTGGCAAAAAATTCAGCTTGGCACTGACTCACCAACTGGTAATCATTGTCCCTGAAATATATGAACAGATACATTGATTTCAGTTCTCAGCAATATCTTTGAATTTGGTTTGCCCTGTTAACTTTTTTCTCATTTGATATTATGTAGCTTACAGAAAAATTAGGCTCAAGAGTGCCACTCATTACTAACACAGCCAGTGGGATCATCGGTGCTGATGTCACTAATGAACTCCAAGAGGCTAGTATATGCAATGCATATTTTTTTATTCTGATATCTTGATGAAAATAAAAACTAAATTAAATATATCACAAAGAGAAACCATTTCATTTCTTCTTTGAAAATAACACAGGTTAGGTGGAAACCAAGTGATGATGATTCTGATTCTAGCGGAGATACTCAACTTGATCGCGGGATTGTTTTGGTGATTGGATTTCTACCTGGACTAAGGGTTGATGCTATCCCACTGTTACGAACAAAGACGGTAATTAATTGGTTGTTCCATAAGGTGATTTATGTGTCTTAGGCATGCTCTAAATGGGAAATTCAATGACATATCTTCATCATTAATAATCATCTGCAATGGTATAGAATTGCATGTATAAAAAGTATTTTCAAGTACTAAGACCAACTATTTCTACTATCAGGTACCTGAAATGTGTTTGGATGAAAAATTTCTGACGGATATCAAGGATTTTACAGCTTTCTTTTCACATTCTGAATCACCTGCAGGGATCATCTTGTTTGGAGTAAGTTGTGATTCCTCCACCTACACAGTTCAAATCATTCTCTTCAAACAGATTAATCGACCATGATTAGCTTTCTTTTATTATTTTTTACATTTGCAATCCTAATATATGATATTTGTGGTTCTCTAGGATCGAAATGTTGACATGAGACCTATCCTCGCAAAGATGGGTAAGTACTAGAAAACATAATCTTTTCGTTATCCACTCGATTGCATTTCTCGCTGATCAGAAGAATAATGTTAAGGTTGTGATCAGTCATGAAAATCTTATTCGAAATTGGCAGATTGTGCATTGGATGAGGAAACGGTCATTGTAGGTGATGCAAGTGGGCGTTTCTTGTGCAGAAGTGCATATGATTCTCGACATTATGATGGTGATAGTTACTTCCTTGATGGTGTTGCTCTTGTGTTTGCAAGGGACATGCACAAATCTCAGGGTAAGTATTCAACCTATTACATGTTAATAATTACCCCTCTTTACAAGTATGGTGAATTTAAATAAATGATAAAAGGAACCTACTTGACATAAGTTATTAAAAGATGCAAAATATTTCTACATTTCTTTTCATCTTTCTTTTCCAAGATTGTAAAGGAGTTTCCTACATGCATCACTAATTGATCCTTTTTTTTTTTCTAATTTGGGGGCAAGGAGCAGATATAGGAGAAACTCAATTTCACGTCACATTGTCAACAGGCATAATGCCATTTGGTCCCCAACTCCATGCAGTTTGGGCATTACAAAAAGACACAGCTTCTTCATGGCTTAGCGCTAGAGTGCAGGGGCATAATGAAATCCTTGACACCGAGGGTCTCTTAGCTGATATTAATAGTGAGGTAAAGATTTCTTTTCCTTTTTCATTTTATGAATGTGTGGTCATACGAGAAAGGACCGGGTGCGTAATGAAATAATTAGGACAAAAGTAGGGGTCACATCTATTGAGAATAAAATGAGAGAAAACCGACTAAGGTGGTTTGGCCATGTGAGACGTAGAGCGCTTGATGCGCCGGTTCGGAGAACCGAAGAGTGGCAAAGGGATGTAGTGGTGAGGGGTAGGGGAAGACCTAAGCAAACTTGGAGGAGGGTGATCGAGAGTGATATGAGTTTACTGGGAATTGAGGAAAATATGGTAGTGGATAGGACGGAGTGGAGGGAGCGAATCTGTGTCGCTGACACGACTTGATTTTCACGGTTTTATATGATGGTTCATGTTAGCCGACCCCGAATCATTTCGGGACTAAGGCTTTGTTGTTGTTGTTGTTGTTGTTGTTTCATTTTATGAATGTAAATTTGAAGCCTTTGGTGATGTTATAACTTTTCCTCTGAAAGTTTAGGCAGTGAAAGAAAATGGAAGATCATCTGTTTTGTTTCTTTACAATTTTCTAATAGAGAAAATGCCAAAGGATAAATCACCTTATTAATTTATACAATGGTTGTAGGTCACACAGCCATGAGGATCAGGAAAAAATTTAGCTTTAATATCAATATTCCATGAACTTCAAAGTAATGTTAGAAACCATATTTAGTTTCAGGCTCTGCACAAAATTTAGTTTCGCACATGTATCACATAATATTCTAAAGACCCATATTTATTTTCTTGGACTATTATCACTTTCATCAAAGTTCTTCTGCATAGTTTATCTGCTTTCATTAGTTTTTCCTTCATGTTAATATTGTTTTTCTTGAGTTCAAAGAAAGAAATTCTTTTGCAGTTTGATGATGAAGATTTTTCTCCTAATCTGTACATTGGAGTCGTACAGCCGAGGTACTACCCTTGTGGGCCAGAGAGTTTTATATCAAGAGCATCGTTAGCATTTTATAAAGTTTTAAGGTAAGATTTGGAAGAGCTTTCTATCTACAATTTTACTATATCTTTAAACTTGAAAAACTAATTGAAGAACATAATTATGTTATCTTTTGATTTTCAACAGAGGGGAGAGAGACTTTTTTATCGTCAATGGTGTTGGCATCGAATATGGTGATCCCTTCCTATTCTACCACTCAGATCCTGATACTGCATCATCTTCGTGCAGTGATGCCTATAGAAACCTTGCAATTCTGAAGGAAGAATCAAAAGGCCAAAGCTGCCTTTCTTTAAGGAATGGTGAACCTAGTAGTGGAGGGAAAAAGGTGTTTGGAGGTTTGATTTTCTCTTGCTATCTCCGAGAAATATCCCACCCCAATGTGGAGAGCTCTCCATTCCATGAAAACTTTCCTGAGGTTCCACTTGCAGGAGTCTTTTGCAATGGAGAAATCGGACGAGGTTCGTCGAGCTCAATAAGTCAGGAAGACGATGAAGCAAACTCTGCACGTTGTTGTCTGCACTACCATAGCACAGTATACTTGGCATTATCATATACTCCACCAACTTCAGAGTATTAAATCTGGCTATGGTTTCTGTCATAAATTCAATACCAGCGTTACACCCATGGGGCAAATAAGCAAAAGATATCTTAAGCCCATTAGGATTAGTTATTATTTTTATTTTTCCTAATTAGTTGCTGATTTATAGCTTTCCTATTTTATTCCTAAATTAGCTGCTGATTTCTAGCTTTCCTATTTTATTCCTAAATTAGCTGCTGGTTTCTAGCTTTCCTATTTTATTCCTAATTAGTTGCTGATTCCTAGTTTTCCTATTTTGTAATTCTGTCTCTTCTATTTAAAGGGAGATTATTATTAATAAAAAAGGTACCAATTGAAAATTCCAATTAAGTTCAAGAGATCGTAGAGTTCTCTCCAATGAGGTCTAACCTAATTCTGACACAATAATAATCAAATTAGTGTCAAGTGATAGTAAGATAAAAGCAGAGACAAAGTGTGCAAAGAGAGAGAAAGAGTGGACCACAAATACATGATTTAAAAGCAAAAACCTGAATTCATAAAGTTGTCAAGTCCTAGTTCCAAAATGCACTCATTTACACTTCTCACTATGAGGCATTCATCTGACACAAGATCCTAGATATCAATAATTCATGTACAAGATTCTAAAAATGCATCCAAGTGACTGTTTCTTTCCTCCTGTTTCATATGCTTCTCAACTATGGAAAACATACAAAACTTCCCAAATGCCTATTTTTCTTAAACAGATAGAAAAACAATTGTGCTTCCTTTCTTGTCAATTTCCCCCACCAATCATCTGGCTATCCCCAAATCCATATCAGTGCCAAAAATGTATCCATATGCACCAACAGGGTCTCCCAAATATAATGAGCATAATTAGTATTTTATTTATGCCTTCTCATTTCAGGAACTCTTAAAACACAGAACCCCCTAGCAACGTGTGTCTCTTGATTACACACAACAATTTGATAAGAAAAGCATACCATTTGGTTGATAAGTGAACTATGCATAAAAAGGAAGGTAAATGCCAATCACCCCTAGTTATTGTTATCTGGATACAGTTTTGATGGCACTTTTTGGTCCTTGTTTTGAGATTATTAACCAATTAATCCGTTATCTTCATTATCAGTGAAGTAGTTCACCAAAGTAGTGACATGTAAAAGAGAGTGAGATACTACCATTTGGGTTCAAGAATAACTAATTTCACAATGAAGAAATAGAGAAATTGTTTTTGTCGAAAGTTGCACCGAATTGGATGAGGATAACAGTAACTAAAATGCCCAACTCTTGTATGATTTCGTAGAAACAATAAACTACAAGTGATAACTTAGCGCTTAAATTAACAGTGGACAGTGCTGTTTACCAAGTAATGCCAAAATAACTCAAATTTGCCAAATAACAAGTCAAGTCGGAAAACCCAGGGAAGGAAAAAGATAACAAAAGCACTCACAAATCCTTGCAACGATGGGGTCTTCATCTTGGATCTCATCGGCAGCCTGCAAGATGGCATCAATGTTGGTTGTACGGACGAGTGAGGGTGGAACAGCTCCAGCAATGCCACTGGTGGTTCTCTCATGGCTTTGACCAGCAGCTCTAAGCTGCTCCCTCGTCAAGGTGGCACGGACCAACCTCTCCCAGTTATCATAAGACCTAGACATAATACTAACACCAAATCAGAGCAGTCAAAACCCTAGATTAATCATGCGAAGGTATCTAGTTGTTGAATCAGCCGGAGTTGGAAGGACGACTAAGCAAAAGGTAAGGTGGATCTATAATTGGATATGACAAAGTGATCTTTTTCTTTATGAATAAAGTGGATGCAGGATTTCAAAATGAGGACTGGGAAGAATTAGAAGAAACGCGGATATAGGGGGAAGAGAAGAGGAAGGAACAAATGTGATATTTATTTCAGGAAAAAGTACAAAAATAAACCTTGTAGTTACACTCATTTTCGAAGTTTAAAAGTTTGCAAAATGGTATATTGAGGTTCATTTTCGATTGCAGTCCTGTGATTTAACTACTTGAAATTTCTTTTATGTCCTTCTCCAATTTTTACCCTTCAACTATTCCAATTTTTATTAGTTGGTTCGAATCTATTATTCGGTCATATTTAATCACTCAACTATTCTAATTAGTGAAATTTCTTTGAATTTAAATGAAAAATTAATAAAGTTGTTATTCCTCTAATGTGTGATGATATTTAGATACATGAATTTGACACGTCTCACGTCCTAAAGTTTACTTGACACATAAAGTTTCTTATATTAAAATAATTAATTAGATAAAAAACAAAAACAAATCCCTAAACAAAATAACAAAAATTTTAAATAGTTCAAATGTCAAATAGTAGTTAAATATTTTGATAAATCAATGGCTAAATAATGTTGTAAGCTAATAAAAAAGTTCTCACATATATTAAGAATTATATAGATCCTCATTCATCAATGTCGGATTTGCTATTGTATTAAATGTTATTGATGATAGATAATAATGTTGTAGAAATACTGTAAGATAAATCTAC
Source organism: Euphorbia lathyris (assembly GCF_963576675.1). Classification (NCBI taxonomy): domain Eukaryota; kingdom Viridiplantae; phylum Streptophyta; class Magnoliopsida; order Malpighiales; family Euphorbiaceae; genus Euphorbia; species Euphorbia lathyris. The sequence continues at coordinate 40,091,210 of NC_088910.1, forward strand.
GAATAAAGAATGGATGTCTCGAGACGGGGTGCACGAATCTAAGTATATATAATCTCAAGATAAAAGATATACGCACGAAGCCAAGTATATATATTCTCAAGCGAAATGTCCTTAATCCGGATATGAGGAATCTATAAAACATAGTAGACATCTTGACGCTCAAATGAATCTAGAAATCAATAAGATTAATACAAAAGTAAAGTCTAAATCTATTTCAAGTTTGATTGGATATCTCTCTATTTAGATCAATATTTATGAATGAATTTTTAATCTTTGTTACATCTATAATTTAATTGGGTGAATTTTATAATTAATTACTTTTATGACATAATTATATAATTTAGTTAAGTTAATTTATTTATTTATTGATTTATTATATGAATTAATTAATTAATTTAAATGGATTAACGCGTGTAAGAAATGCATGGACTAATGGAAATTAAGAAATTGAAAGAAATGAGATAAAGCGCAATCGAAGAATGAGCATATTTGGAGCAGTTTTTTAGCTATAAAGAATTCTTGGAGACATGTAGTTAATTGGAGTAACTGTAATGTAGATATTCAAAAGGGCATCAAAGACATGGACAAACAACAATCACAAAAACACAAACTCGAACTCTAAAAATACATGTATTTAAACCATAAACATCAAACATATATATAGGCTATAAAGAAACAGATCAACATAATATTTATGTCTAATGCTCCCCCAGCCCCCTTAACTTGTTTAAATTGGTCATTTTATCCCCCCCTCCCCCCAACTCATCGAATGTCCCATTTACCCCTTAACTCCATAAAAGTGGTATTTCTTGTTGAAACACAATTTCCACATAGATTTTGATTATGACAAAAAAATATTAATTCAAAATTATATCTCTATAATCAATAACACATTAAAAGATAAAAATGATTTATTTATACTAATGTGTTTGTTGAAGTGTTTGATTAATGATAAGCAAAAGTTCAAAGATGTTAATTTGGGTCTTAAGGCTTAAACGAAGCCCATCACCAAGAAGGCTTGCAAATCAAAAGCTTAAGCCCTGATCATAGAAGGATCCAGAAGTTCTCTTGCCAGCTCTAAATCAAGAGAGTTTCGGAAGACAAGAATCAAGCCACGCTTGACAAGATCAACAGACGATCAACAGAGACAGAGTTGACCTGCACACAACTGTCAATTGCCCATACCTGGCAAGGAAAGTTTCAGAACCACAGATGGCATGTCCCCTGGTCAACCTGAGAACTTTGCCTGATTTGGTTAGACCAAGAAGACTGACTCCGACTAACTCTGAACAACAACGCAATAGACAAACCAACGGACACAAGATAGAAGATGATTGGCTGTAGGCTCTGCCCTCTGGAAAGTGAAAATGATAGCTGCACACTTTCCCTCTCAACGGTTATTTTGAAATTCGAAATAACCTCTTCCTCAAATATCAACTATAAATAGCCTTTTATTTGCAACCTCGGAGACACAAAGACATACGAGAGAAACAACGATCTTCAAGCAAAAAGCTTTGAGCGATTATCTCTTGAAGTTTCAAATAGCAAAGCAAAAGCAAGAAGTGCTTTACACAAACACCTTCATATTTCTTGTGTAATCTTTTCTTTCAGATGATTCAATGTGTTATTAGATTAGAACAAAAATCAACAATTCTCTAGAATAGTTTAGAAGCTCTGTTTGTTCGGTATTTAGCAAACAGAGGTAGATAGTTAGTCGGAGTGTAGAATTATAGAGAAAGGTACCCTATAATTGGCTCAATAACTATTGTAAGGGTTTGTGCTCTACCAAAAAGGCTAAGTAGTGGATTAAAGCTCCGAAGACGACTTTCGAGGATTGGATATAGGCAGGAGGCCGAACCAGGGTAAATCTGATGAGTATCATTTTCTAACTCTTACTCTGTATATGTGCTTGCTCATTACTTTAAAACTGCTAAACTAACTAGAGTGTTATCTCTAACATGCAAAGTTCGGAAGCCCTCTAAGTGTTGCTCTCTGAATCAAGGACAGAAGCAATCTTAGTTACAAGTTAACTAAAATTGCCTCTCAACCCCGACATTTACACTCTGATCTGTGCTGTGAGCTGTGAGAAACGTACAAGAACGTACAAAAGTTTTAAAATCTTAATAGTTCCATTAACCCCCCTAGAACTAATTCTCACTTAACTAAGGGACCAACATTTCTCACCCCCTTAACTGGTCCAAATTGGTCATTTTACCCCCCCAAACTCATCGAATGTCCTATTTACCCCCTTAACTCCATAAAAGTGGTATTTCTCATCCCTCCATGATCTTATATGGCAGTAACTTTGTGTGTGTGTGCAATGAAGGCATGAAACGCGTGGATGTGGAAAACTGGGCACTAACGGCAACAAAAACAAAAGATTATACAAATCCCTAAAATCTAACATCCAAATCCCTAATTCCTATTTCCTTCCCAATTCCTCTTCTTTCTTCTTGATTCCTGTTGAATATAATCTTCTCCATTCATGTTCTATCGCCTTCATTACTTGATTTATTGGTAAGTGTTTTGGCAATTCGAATCTTTTCCATTAATCTGGAAATTTCAGCTCCAAATTCTGTCATGGCAAGCGATAAGGTATGCTATTATGGTGAAACGGGTGATATGAAGGTCTGTTGGAAAGCTCCATACCTTGGGAGACGTTTCTTTGGATGTCCAAATTATAGGGTAAGTAATTATGTGGTTAATCTCTAATTGATAGTTAATCTAATTGAAACGTTTACAGGGTGAAGATTTATATTATTAATCTATAATTGATAGTTATGCAATCTCTAACTATAGGGTGACAATTTCTGTGGTTATTTCAAATGGTTTGCTAAAGGAATTTAGGGCTTCAAATGAAAAGAGGAAGTGCATATTGTAAATCACGATGAAAAGAGGAAGTGTAAAAGTCTCAATAATATGATCATTTTCGTCTTTTCAAATATAATTGTTGAGTTGTAAAAAAATTGACCGAGTTTGAACGTGCCATTCGAGAACTCAGACTTCAAGCATATCCCTTACGTCGGTCAATTCTAACCTTCGAGAATGAAAATATAGGGGTGCGGAATACCACTTTTATGGAGTTAAGGGGGTAAATAGGGCATTCTATGAGTTTGGGGGGAGGGGGGGTAAATGGACAAGTTAAGGGGGTGAGAAACACCACTTTGATGGAGTTAAGGGGGTAAATAAGACATTCGATATGTTGGAGGGGTAAAATGACCAATTTGAACAAGTTAAGGGTGCTGCAGGAGCATTAAACCTAATATTTAGTAACTACTAACCTATTCCGTATCTATTAACTATAGCAACTCTTAACTTATTTATTACATATTAATTTTAGTAACTCTACTGACTAAAATATATTAAATATTTTATCATAACAGCTGAATCAAAATAACTAATTATTAAACTTTGAATCAAACCTAACAATCTCCCTCTTGATTCAAAGTTTTGAGCACCATCTCTCCATACTAAATAGTTGTTGATGCACTTTCTCATCAACATTTTGGTGCACTTTCTCACCAAAAGCAATCATGGAGCACCATCTCTCCATAATTAATAGTTGTTGATGCACTCTCTCATCAACTTTTGGTGCACTCTCTCACCAAAACCAAATTTGTTGCTGCATCCTCTCTACCTCTCCTTTGTCATTGAGTTTCATTCTTAGTTTGTGAATCAAGGGTGATTACTCATTTGGTATAGTAATCTCCTAGATCGGTGATACAGAGTCAATGTCAATTACTTCCGCTGTCATTCAACGGATTTCCGCTACAAGAGGTAAGCCTAAATTTGTTGATTTACTTATTGATAAGTGTTGGTCCCTTATAACGTGACAAGGTTAGTTCCAAGGGGGGGGGGGATAGGAACTATTTAAAATTTTGTCCGTTAAGGCTGACTTCTTTTCTTAAGAAAAGGTTTACATAGCGGCGCTAAGTAGTTTTAAGACACAAGCTTAGTCAATTTGTGACTAAGTCTGTTTCTTTCCTTGAGTCAGGAGATAGCACTTAGAGTCTATTCCTGAACTCAGCTTCTTAGTGCACTCAACTCAGCGTGAGTTCGTTACTTAGTCAGTTTTATAGCAAGCAATATATAAAGGAGTTTAAGGGTTAGAAATATATTACTCAGCAGACATATCCTGGTTCGGCCTCTCCGCCTACGTCCAGTCCCCGGAACGCGTTCCGAGCTTTTTGAATTCTCTACTGAGCTCTTTAAAGGTAGAGCACGAAACCTTTTACAATAGAAGCTGAGTATACAAGAGTACCTTCCTCTATACCTCTACTCACTCCTATAACTATCGCTGAGTACTATAACCGAGTACTCAGTCTCTCCTTTCTATTCTTCTAGAAATGATAATGTGTTTGTCCTAAACAACAATTGCTAAGAACACTTTAGATCATTGAAATCACTCTAGACTTTTACACAATGATTGGAAATTGGTGTAAGATTTTGCTTTGCTTTTCTCACAGAACTTCAAGTATGAATTTGGTCAGCGTTTCGACTAATTGAAGATCTGCATCGAATGAAGCAATTGAGAGACCTTTATATAGTGACACTTCAAGCACCGGTAATTTCGAATTTCGAAATAACCGTTGGAGGCAAACGGCTTCCTGTCGTTGTCACTCAGGACGTGCTCAGTGTCGTTGGCCAATGAGATTCTTGCATCTTCTGTCTACGGCAGTGCTCAGCAGCTTTTCATCAGATAAACAGAATGTTTCGTCATTTACGGCAAAGTCTTCCAGACAACTTCCCGTGCCTTCTAAACTTTACCCAAAGTAGAAATACTTTGTCTGGAAGTTGGTTCTGTTCTGCCGCTGACCTGCCTGCATTGTCGCTCAACTCAGCAGCTTCCTCTTGAAGCTTTTGTTAGAAGGCTTCTCAATACTTCTTCATGCTGAGTCATCGTTTCACTTGATACGACTGCGTTTTATCTTCTTGGGCCGTGAGGTCTTGATCTGTTGACTTGGGCTTGACTTCCACTTATGGGCCTTTAGACTTTTTATCTTAATGTCTTATAAATCAATAAACTCAACATTGAACAAACACATTAGTATGAATAAATCAAAGCATTTAAATTTAATGTGTTAGAATATTTTTTATCAATTACTTAAATAATTTTGTCAAATCAAAATCATGTGGAAAGGTGTTTCAACAAACTCCCCCATTTTGATGTTGGCAAAAATATTCAGTGAAGAACTCAGTGTTGAGCTCCCCCATGATAGTTGACCTTATATTACTCAAGATACTCCCCCGTAAGGGTTGAGCTACTGACTTAGTTTTACTTTAAACATTTCAAGGTTTAATCAAGTAAGTCTAAGGTCAGTTTTCAGAAATAGGTCAGCTCATGGAACATATTCTTTTTAACTCAGTTTATGTGGAAGTTTTAGATATCAGAGAGCGCTGAGTATATCTTTGCTCAATGTGTTTAAGAAGACATATAAAAGAGGTCAACTTATAGATCAACACAACATACAATCATAGAGCAATGTAGACAATTGACACAGTTGATTTAATGAAGATACGTTAGAGTTTATAACAAAACATAAGTAAGCATCACATAAGATTGGTCAATTTTGAAAAGGTAGATGCATGTATAGTTTTGTATTCAGGGTCAGCACAACAAAATACATAAGGGAAAGACTACAAGTTTAACTAAACTAAATCTAGCAATCCTAGTCAAGCTAGTTTTTCTTGTAGTTAATTTGGACATCATGCTCTTTAGCTTTTCCTTTTCCCTTGAATTTCTGCTGACTTCCTGATGCTTCCCCTGATTGTTGAGTTCTTTGAGCTTGTTCTTTCTCCCCCGTTTTACCACCATCGGGAGGAGGAGGAATGAAGGTTTCGTCAATGGCAGCACGAGTTAAGCGGCCAAAGAATGCCTTAAGCATGCGCGTGCTTTCATTGATGCCATCAAAAACAGGAACACCCTCATCCAAGACAGAACGTGGAATCCTGATAGCCGAGGCACTGAGCATACTCAGGATGTATGCTTGAGACTTTCCAACCCAGGTTATACTGTCAGTTAGCATGGCAAAGGCTTGATGAAACATCTTTAGCAAGGCCGAGTCAAAATACTGACGTTGAGCATTTGAGTGGCGCACATGGTTGAAAGTGACTCGAGAGTACTTCAGAATTTCATTCGTCTTGAGTTGGTCAGTTTCCATCTCTTCCTCACTCAAGTTGAGTAGACGGACAACCTCACTGATTTGCTCAATGGAGCATTGGGAGGAGGAAGAGAGTTGCTCATTTGTTCTGGCTTGCTCAATGTGAAGCTGGTTGAAGAGTTGATGAACTTCAGCAGAAGTTGCATACATTGTGTTCGCAGCTGACAGTTGATGAAGTTGACCCTGTAGAGAGTTCATGTGATTGACCATGGTCAGCTGGAGTTCGGACAGCTTTGTTATTAATTCCTGTCTGGGCTGTTGAGACTGAAGTGAAGTCATGACACTCAGAAGATCCTTAAGACCTTTGATTTCTGTGAGAAGCTGAGTGACAGGTGAAAGCTGAGTTGGCTTAACAGGAACTGACCCAACGGCATCGGTATTTGTTTGATGGAGGTCTTGGAGTAGAGCTTGAGCTAAGTCAATGATTCTTTGACCAGACTCAGAGGCATTCAAATAAGAGTAGGATCCATCATTATTTGGCTCAGTTGCCAGAATACGATTAGAACCGGATTATGGAGGTGTTTGGTTCTGCTCAATATTAGAAGTGCCAGCATGATCAGCGGCTGGTCTTGAGTTTAGATTTCCAGTAGGAGCTAACTGGTTGATATCCTGCACTTGTGTTTGTGGAAGAGGATGATCGGTAGAAATATCTACTTGCTCAGAGTCAGACTGAAGCTGACTGGTTTGAGGAGGTTGAGGAATTTCAGCACTGACCTGAGCAGGTATTTCCTTAGCTGGCTCAACATATTAAGGAGCAGGAACTTCGAGCACTTGCTCGGGATCATCTTGGTTTAGAGGAGCAGTTGAGTCGGCATGTTCCTTAGGATTAGAAACAGAGGCTTGTTTTCCTGTTGCTCTGGTGGAGACTCAATAGGATTTGAGAAGAACTTAAATTGCATATCTGATAGGTCAGTGATTGGATCCCGCAGAGGTGAGTCACCCATAAGGTCAATGACAGGGGATCTATGTGCCTTATTCTTAAGTCTCCTTAATTTCTTAGTCTTTTGAGGAGAAGGGTCAGCAGGAATGGACTCAATTGAGTCAGTGGGTGAAGGTGCCCCTTGATCAGTGTGATCCTTTGCTGTTGGCTCAGCTTCTTCTTCTTCAACCTGCTCAGTGTAGGTTGTTTCATGTTGTTCAACATCTGATGGCTCATGTTGTTCATCATCCACTATTTCCTCATTGTCAAAATGACCGTCCAGTTCATCTTCATCTTGGTCAGTAGGGTTGTTCTCATGAACAATGCCCTGACTTCTCGCAAAATGAGAGTCTTCAGAGATAACGACTCCAAGAGGGGATACGTCAATAGGACTTAACCCAGAAGAGATTTTCTTCTTCTTCCTAAGTGGTTGCTCATCAGTAGTGTCCTCTTTTTCTCCTTCTTCCTCGGGCTCAGCTTGCCTTTTGAGGTTTTCTGCTGACTTAGGCTCAGCTTGTCCTTGTGCCACTTGAGGCTTTGTTCCTCTAGATACAAACCGAACTTTCTTCGGTAGAGAAGCACCATCTGTCGAAGAGGTCTGAACATCTTTTCTCTTTCTGTCCTGTTTGACAGCTTGAACTTGCTTTCCCTTCTTCCATTTTTGGGTCTCCATCCTCTTTGTATCCTGAACAGCGGCCCCTTTTCCTTTCTTAATAATCGGTTGGTCGTAGACCAAGCCAAACAGTACAGCTGCAGTAATTTCTGTTCCCCAGGTGTGGATTTCCTCAACCAAACTCACCTTGTGATCTTTGAGGATTCTGGTAATAATGGAGCCTAACCTAAGGGTTCCAGTGCTCCGTTGAAAACCACCGATAATAAAGACTGGCATATTGATCGGCTGGTAGTTCAGCATGTGATAAATGAAACATTGTTCGAAGTTTGTTGCTGAGCTGGTGCAGTTGATCTTAGGGAAGAGGAAGTTGGTTAGTATGTAGTGGGCCATCTTCTGATTCTGACCTATGAAAGTGCTGGATATCTCTCCTACGTGATCAGCGGGTTTGCAGAACTCAACGGGATACTCAATTTTGTCTTGGTCACCTGATTTGCGAAGTTTTACTCCTTCGTTTTTCAGCTTGAGCAGTGAGGCAAGGTAAGCAGGGTTGATGAAGATATCCTTCCCTCGAACCTTGGTGACCATGTAGTCCCGGTTATCATCAGCGGCTCTTAGGTTAGCGTAGAATTCCTTCACTAACTCAGGATAGGTAGCTTCTCGAACTGAGAATAGCTCGGTCCAGCCGTTCTTTGAGATCCACTCACAGAAGGGTTGCTCAGCTTCCACAAATCCCTTCGAAAACCAGCGGGAGTGGTCAACCTTATACCCCCTTACACTCTCGTAGACTAGAGAGTAGGTGCGTTCCATGGGTTTCTTTGCTTTGTCCTGCTTTTGCTTCCTTTTCGAGGAGGTGGCTTGGTCAGCCTTGGTTTTCTTCCTCGGTGTAGTGACCTTTGAGTGGCCATGCTGACTAGTTTCTTGAGACTTGGTGGGAGTCTCACTATGTTCCTACTGAGCAGGAGATTGAGGGTTTTCATCGGAGCGGTTATCATCATTGTAATAGCCTCCGGAGAGATTCTGAGAATCCGACATGATTTTCATAGAAATTTGAGAAGTTTTGGGAATTTTGGAGAGAAAAGGATTTGAATACCAGAAATTTCTAAGCGTAAAGAGGTAAGAGTGGGAAATCGTCCACTATTTATAGAGATGTCGAGTTGATCTGAAGCATTGAGGTGGCCGTTTGACCTCGAGATACTCAATCGACAAAGATTCTGGCATTTATGACACATTCGGCATATGTATATTCTAGTTATTGCGCTTACGTCATCCTAGGTGGCTATTTAATTCGCGTGTTTTGCATTAAATCTTGCAACGGATCTTTACTCAGTGTTAAGGATTCCAAACGTTTAATGTTCTGAGTAGTTGGTTCAACGCAAGGGAATTATTTGTGTGCTTAGTAACTGAGCTTGAGATAATCACTCAGCGTGTACATCTACTCAGTATGTAATAGACATAGATTTAGCATAAATCACTCAGCATGGTAGTCAACTCAGCATGCATATATCACATATTATACTTAGAATTTATTGAAGAGGATTAAACATACCAATAGCTTCTCTAAGTATGTTGAATTGCTCACGAGCCAGTGGCTTTGTGAAGATATCAGCAAGCTATTCATCCGTTGGGACATAGGTCAGCTTGATCTCTCCCTCGAGTACATGATCTCTGATGAAGTGATGTCTTATACTGACGTGCTTCATCCTGCTGTGCTGGATTGGGTTCTTTGATAGGTCAATGGCACCCTTGTTGTCACATTTGACTTCAATTGCTTTAGTCTGAACGCCATAATCTTCTAGCTGTTGCTTAATCCATAGGACTTGAGCAACACAGCTTCCAATAGCAATGTACTCAACTTCAGTGGTTGATAGGGCTACTGACGCCTGCTTCTTACTAAACCAGGACATAAGACGGCTTCCAAGGAAGTGACATCCTCCTGAGGTGCTCTTTCGTTCAAGTTTGTCTCGTCCGTAGTCAGCGTCAGTGTATCCAATGAGTGTGAAATCATGAGTATTGGGATACCATTGATAACTTATGGAAAAATCCTTGATCGGAGCACTTTCCTGTGAGGCGCCGTTGGGATCGGCCGGGGACACTCCGATGCCAACGTCAGTAATATTTCTGAGAATAAACTGTAAGCACAAAAGTAGAGAATCAGTAAGTATACCTTTGATCCTAGGAAGTTGGGGTATTTATATAGGTTTCTGTAACCTTCAGCATTAATGGGGAAGCAGGTGAAGAGTCATGTCATTACTCATCTTTTATTGCTATCAATTCTCCATTAATCCCAGCATTTAGCATTGAAACCCTCAAAGTTGAGGTATTCGAACAGTCAAGTCTTTATTCCCCTTTAATGGCTATTAATTGCCATTTAATTGTATTTATTCCCATTCATGGATGGTAATAAAGGCGCCTTTTGGTATTCTTGGATCCGTCAAGGCGTATGTACGCTCTCCTTGAGAACAATGGCGGGTCTCCATTACTCGCTCTCATCGGGCGTATCTCGTTATGGCGTATCTCGCCATGGTCCACGTGGTGTGGCATAATGCTAGAAACTCCTTCCTTTTCCTCATTATTTGCATATTCACCCCTGCATTAATTATCATTAATTCCACATTAATCATGCATAAATATCTCTTTTAGAAGAAATAATGGTTTGTCATTATCTCTATTAATTTTCCCTTATTCCTTATTCAAGAATAATTTGGGTTGTTATCAGAAGCCCCCCCTAAAGGTATAAAAAGCTCTTTAGGGCTGTCTAAATGGTGTTTTATTTTTCTATCTTGGAGGAAAGTGGACCCGCCCTAGATGGGGGATCATATATGGAAATGATGCGCCTTTTGGGGCTTCCTTATGCGGGATCTTATGAACAAGATCCGCCCTATGTGGGATCATATATGGATATGATGCACTTTTAGGGGTTTTTGCTTCCTTGTGGATAGGTGGCCAACCGTATCCATTGTTATCCTCTAGGGGCTTCTTGAGAGTTATATTTCCTTTAGAAAGGGAATAACCCGCCCTTTATGGGACCATTTGTTCCTACGACATAGGATTATGATTCGCCTTAGGGACTTCTTTTGTTCAGTTCTGCCATATTGAGGAGAATGACCCGCACTTAGGGATCAGTAAGAATGATCAGCCATTTAGGGACTTTTGTGCATTTTGTGGAGGCGAGACTTTGTTATTTCTATGATGAAGATGCGGATTCATTACTTTGATGAAAACGAGACTTCATTGTTTGGATAAAGATGAGATTTCATTAATTGGATGAAGACGAGGCTTCATTGATTGGATGAAGATGAGGCTTCATGAATTGGATGAAGACGATGCTTCATTACTTGGAGATGAAGACGAGGCTTCATTACTTGGAGATAAAGATGAGACTTCATTATTTGGAGATGAAGACGAGGCTTCATTAGTTGGAGATGAAGACGAGGCTTCATTGTTTGGAGATGAAGACGAGGCTTCATTACTTGGAGATGAAGACGAGGCTTCATTAATTGGATGAAGACGAGGCTTCATTGATTGGATGAAGACGAGGCTTCATTACTTGGAGATGAAGACGAGGCTTCATTACTTGGAGATGAAGACGAGGCTTCATTATTTGGAGATGAAGACGAGGCTTCATTAGTTGGAGATGAAGACGAGGCTTCATTGTTTGGAGATGAAGACGAGGCTTCATTACTTGGAGATGAAGACGAGGCTTCATTATTTTGATGATGAAGACGAGGCTTCATTATTTGGAGATGAAGACGAGGCTTCATTAGTTGGATGAACCCTTTGCTTTCCAGAACTATTTTTACTAATGCATTATATCTTTTAGCAAGTAATTTTCTAGAATCTGGTTTAGGATTTCTCTGATTGTTTAGGGTAGGTGGCCAACCGTACCCCAATGTGTGAACCTTTGTGAAGGTTAGAAGCTTTTATTCCTGGTGAGGAAGTTAAGCTGCCTTAGGCGATCGATTTGCTTCCTATCTTTGAGGTGAATCGATCCGCCGCCAGGTCTTGAGACTCTTCTTTGGGAAGAGTATTTGAGAGTGTAAATTTCTCACGTCTGAGAAATGTTTTAACTCTGTCTCTGACGGCAATCAATTGTTTCCTATCTTTGAGGTAGATCGATCCGCCGCTGAGATTATTGTCCGATTGTTTGTAAAACTTAAGTACAATTGTTTTAATCCTTATGGTCGCCATTTACTTTTACGTTTGCGTAAGTAAATATATAAGTTTGTAGGATTTAATATGGAGTAGGTGGCTGATAGGGGTCAAAAACCCCTATCTTTGGGTACGGTTTTAGGACGGGTTTTAGCGTTATTTAGTTAATAAGCGAGCAATTCTCGCATTTAAATGCTTTTGTGTGAGTTAGTTAGAAATTGGAAACGTTTTATTTACTTTTCGTTGTTTAGGCTCGTTTTATGATCAATTTAGGCAAATACGGCCAAAATGGCATGCATATTATAATTCCGTTATCTTTTGAAGCTAATTGATCCGTCAAAATTCGCACCAAACGAAGCGTTTTGCTCAAATAAGCGATTGGCGGGTCAATTTAGCCCTTGGACTAATGTTGTTTGGAGTTTATGTGCGTGTGCAGGTTAAAACATGATCAAATTTCAGGCAAAAATCGTGTCTCGGGGACCCCCGGCAGTCGCTCGGCGAATTGAGCATCGGCGCGCTGCTCGGCGAGCAGCCCAGGCACTGCCTAGGCATCGCCCAGGCACTGCCCAGGCACTGCCCAGGCACCGCCCAGGCACCGCCCAGGCACTGCCCAGGCACTGTGCCTGCTCGCCGAGCAGGCCCCTGGTGGCCTGCTCGCCGAGCAGGGGGCTGCTCGGCGCGAGCAGCCCTGCTCGCCGAGCAGCCTTCCCTGCTCGGCGAGCAGCCCTGCGGGAATTGGTCAAAAAGACCAATTCCGCCCCCACGAAGCCACGTTCGGCCCCACGTCTTCCTACACCAACAAGGACACGAAAATAGGTCAAAACGAGACCCGAGACGCGTATATAAATAGGAATTTTCAATTGTAAATTAGGAATCTTTTACTTTTGTAATTAGTTTAGCTTCCACCTTGAGAAATCCTCTCCACCTCCTCCATATCCTTCAAACCTCCATTGAAGATACCTTCGAAGCTCCGTTCACCAAGGATTGCTCAAGCTCCATCCTTAAATCCTAGAAAGACGCCTGCATTGGTAGACAGGTTCCCTGAAAGGGATTTTTCTTCTTTTACATTCTGTCTAGCCTCTGATACATGCTATGAATTCTAGGTTTAATGTAACTTCGTGACAATGTTTCCATCTTTGATATATATATTATAGTTCTTGTTCATTCAATTGTTTTGATATTTCAATCTTTGTCTTACGCTTTGTCTGATTGGTTTAACTCATTCGATAATCCCAAAATTAGGTTGGCACATATTGCGAGCTGAATCTGACCTAGTCAGTGCCTATAGGATTGACAACCCTATAGAAGATTAAGCCCAAATTACTGAGCCTTAGAGCTAGTTTTGGCCTTACAAGGGAATCACGAACTAGGGACTTTAGGAGGATAGGTCGGGTTAATCGCCTTGGACACAAGTGACTTAGTTTCAATTCAATTGTTTAAACATCCTATTTTCATTATCATCGTATCCCTTCATGCTCATTCGGGTAATTGCATTGGTAAAAGATCAATTAGGGGTACAGTAACTTAGTTAGGCGTAGAATAACTTAGCTAGAATTAGATAACCTAGTTAGAATTAGATAACTTAGCTAGGATTAGTATAATTCAACCTAGGAGTAGATTAATATAAACAAACCAACTCAAAACCCCCCTAAGCCTAGATAACATCCGAGATCGAGTAGCTCGGTACTTGTAGAAATAAATCCTGTGGACGATAACCTGGACTTAAACCAGAAATTTATTACTTGATAACGACGGGGTACACTTATCCCTTAGTGAGTCCTCATCTCTAACCTTAGGTGGGGACGCATCAAGTTTAGGCATTCATTGTGAATATCTTTGTTTATATCGTTTATACTTGTTGATATATGATTTCTTTATACGTTTCTATACTTGTTCATATCTGTATACTGTTACTTATCAACTTTTGTGCTAGAACTTCACTTTTTCTCAGCATTCTCTGATCAATGAATTGGCAAGAAAAAGTCGAGTGGCAAGCTCAAAAGTTTACTATCCCATCAAGACAATACATTCATACCCTGGAGAATGAGGCTCCCAATCCCTCCATGGCCGACTTAAATGAGAAAATGGATATCTTGATGGCAATCTGAGCCTCAACACCAATGAAAGTGTAAGTTTTGTGGGTAATCACCAAAGGTATAATTCTAACCCCAATTCTTACAGCTTTTATGGTAGTGATTGGAGGAGACCTCAACACTCAAATCTGTCCTACGGGAACCCTAACATGTTGAGGCCTCCAAATAGGTTTGTTAATGAGCACAGGGAAAACGAATTGGGAATGTTCCCTTACGAACAAGCAAGCCAAGTTCCTCCATAACCCTCTAGCTCACGAGATGAGGTGATGTCCCTTTTGAAAGGAATATCAGCCCGACTTACAATCAACGAGGAGGTTTGCAAGGACTTGAGCAACCAACTGGCTCAAATAAACCAAGAGATGCAAAAGCAATCCTGAGATGCTCTCCCAAGCATAAAGGAAAACATAGAAATCCCACAAAGGGAATCAGCTCAAGCCATCTCTTTGAGGAATGACAAAAAGGTAGAACCAAGTCCACTATCACATGCATCACTCGAGGTAAGTGAAGAACCGGAAGCGGTAAGCAACCCCGGTTCAAAATCTGATATTCTAAATCATGTGGTAGAGATAAAAGATCAAATCAAAACTTGTGTATCTCAATTACCTTTTCCTCAAACATTAGAAAAGTTTAGGTTTGTTTCATGCTCAGAAGTTTTCATTCTCTTCGACCTACCAAGAGAATCCAAAAGGGAGCAAACCAAACTTTTTCATAATATGTTTAAATTCGGCCTCCTGCTTTCATTAAACTTATTAGAGGCTCTTAATCCGTTTTGTAGGTACGGATTATTTATTCAGGAATTTGAATTCCTAACGCGAGTAGAAGCATACACCTAGGCGGGAATTCTATGTCGAGCTCACCGACTATAACGTAGCGCTTCTTGGGAGGCAACCCAAGTTTTAATAAAACTTTTCAGGTTTGTTTTATTTAGATTATACATTGATCTTTTAGTTTAGTCTTTTTAGTTTTCTTTTACGTTTTTTTAAGTGTTCGTTTAAAAAAAAATAATAATAAATAAATAAATATTTTTTTTAGTTGTTTAGTTTTCTTTTCTTTTATTTTATTTTATTTTTAAGTTTTCAGGTTTAAAAAAAATTTTAAAAAAAAAAAAAAATTTGGCCCCAGGAGGCCCAGCTCGCCGAGCAGTGCCCTGCTCGGCGAGCAGGGCACTGCTCGCCGCGAGCTGGGCGCTGGCGCGCAGCCCGCCGCTGGGCACTGCGCCCAGCCTGCCGCTGGGCGCTGGCGCGCAGCCCGCCGCTGGACACTGCGCCCAGCCCGCTGCTCGGCCATAATAAGCAACGGTTTGATAGGGGTCAAAAACCCCTATCTTTGGGTACGGTTTTAGGACGGGTTTTAGCGTTATTTAGTTAATAAGCGAGCAATTCTCGCATTTAAATGCTTTTGTGTGAGTTAGTTAGAAATTGGAAACGTTTTATTTACTTTTCGTTGTTTAGGCTCATTTTATGATCAATTTAGGCAAATACGGCCAAAATGGCATGCATATTATAATTCCGTTATCTTTTGAAGCTAATTGATCCGTCAAAAGTCGCACCAAACGAAGCTTTTTGCTCAAATAAGCGATTGGCGGGTCAATTTAGCCCTTGGACTAATGTTGTTTGGAGTTTATGTGCGTGTGCAGGTTAAAACATGATCAAATTTCAGGCAAAAATCGTGTCTTAGGGACCCCGGCAGTCGCTCGGTGAATTGAGCATCGGCGCGCAGCCCGGGCGCTGCTCGGCGAGCAGCCCAGGCACTGCCCAGGCACCGCCCAGGCACTGCCCAGGCACCGCCCAGGCACTGCCCAGGCACCGCCCAGGCACTGCCCAGGCACTGTGCCTGCTCGCCGAGCAGGCCCCTGGTGGCCTGCTCGCCGAGCAGGGCGCCAGGCGCCTACTCGCCGAGCAGGAGCCTGCTCGGCGAGCAGCCCTGCGGGAATTGGTCAAAAAGACCAATTCCGCCCCCACGAAGCCACGTTCGGCCCCACGTCTTCCTACACCAAGAAGGACACGAAAATAGGTCAAAACGAGACCCGAGACGCGTCTATAAATAGGAATTTTCAATTGTAAATTAGGAATCTTTTACTTTTGTAATTAGTTTAGCTTCCACCTTGAGAAATCCTCTCCACCTCCTCCATATCCTTCAAACCTCCATTGAAGATACCTTCGAAGCTCCGTTCACCGAGGATTGCTCAAGCTCCATCCTTAAATCCTAGAAAGACGCATGCATTGGTAGACAGGTTCCCTGAAAGGGATTTTTCTTCTTTTACATTCTGTCTAGCCTCTGATACATGCTATGAATTCTAGGTTTATTTTAACTTCGTGACAATGTTTCCATCTTTGATATATATATTATAGTTATTGTTCATTCAATTGTTTTGATATTTCAATCTTTGTCTTACGCTTTGTCTGATTGGTTTAACTCATTCGATAATCCCAAAATTAGGTTGGCACATATTGCGAGCTGAATCTGACCTAGTCAGTGCCTATAGGATTGACAACCCTATAGAAGATTAAGCCCAAATTACTGAGCCTTAGAGCTAGTTTCAGCCTTACAAGGGAATCACGAACTAGGGACTTTAGGAGGATAGGTCGGGTTAATCGCCTTGGACACAAGTGACTTAGTTTCAATTCAATTGTTTAAACATCCTATTTTCATTATCATCGTATCCCTCCATGCTCATTCGGGTAATTGCATTGGTAAAAGATCAATTAGGGGTAGAGTAACTTAGTTAGGCATAGAATAACTTAGCTAGAATTAGATAACCTAGTTAGAATTAGATAACTTAGCTAGGATTAGTATAATTCAACCTAGGAGTAGATTAATATAAACAAACCAACTCAAAACCCCCTAAGCCTAGATAACATCCGAGATCGAGTAGCTCGGTACTTGCAGAAATAAATCCTGTGGACGATAACCTGGACTTAAACCAGAAATTTATTACTTGATAACGACGGGGTACACTTATCCCTTAGTGAGTCCTCATCTCTAACCTTAGGTGGGGACGCATCAGTGGCCAGCCATACTCCGTTGTGCGAACCTTTGTGAAGGTTTGAAGCTGTTCTATTCCTTCTAGAGGAAGTAAAGCTGCCTAGGGGATCAACTTGCTACCTATCTTTGAGGTGAAGCGATCCGCCCGTAGGACTTGTGAACCCTTCTTTGGGAAGGGAGTGAGAGAGTGTAAAGTCCTTGCGTCCAAGGAATGTTTTAACTCTTTCTCGAATGGTGATCATCTAAAGATGGATCCGCCCATGAGAGTGTTCTCCTATCTTTGAGGAGAAAGTTGAGGGTGTAATGATCTCATGTTTGAGACGATTTTAACCCGCTTCTGATGGTGGTCAATCCTTTTCCTGTCTTTGAGGAGAGAGTTGAGCTCATTTGAAAGCTCCTGAGGGTATGTGCTTCTTATCTTTATGGAAAGGGGATCCGCCCGTGATGGGATCAATTGTCCTATCTTTGAGGTAATTGATCCACCTATGGAACTTTTCATTCGCCAACTACTGGGCGTATATCAGCACTAAAAGCTAGGCAAATGAATATAAGAAGTATGGCGAGAAAGAATAAATTATAAAATATAGGATACTATAACAGTTTAATGCACATATAAGAATATGTAAAAATACTGATTTTTAGGCCCATGGTTCCGTCTTTTCTGAGCAACTAGAACCGCATCCTCAATGATGTTTAACTTATGAGTAATCACATCTGGGCTTACTCCTGTGGGGATCTCATTCTCCTATGTAAATACGCTTTCAGACTCAATGAGAACTTTTTTAACATCCTCTTTGATCTCAAGTTTTAATCCTTTGGCGATCCGCACCCGCTTTCCATCAGCAATACGGAGTGTTTCTGTGTCGCCCAAAGCTGTAGTGATAAGTTAATATTTCGCACCTTTGTCCTCTTTGGATTGTGGGCGGCTTGATAGTGACGCCGAGTATAAGTCTCTTTAGCCACCTTTTGGTTCCCGCTAATCATTACTCCTCCTTTGCTGGTGGGAATGTACATTGTCAGACGACAGATGGAAATTAGGGCTGCAACCTCTGGCCCTTGGTCTGGATAGTGTGGCCCGTCACTCCAATGATGTCAACAATGGTTGTTTCTATTTGGATCGGATCAACCTTTAGTTTGGCGAATGCACCTTTGGTGATGACATTGCGAGAACTGCCCGTGTCTTTACTCGCTTTATTTTATCTCCCATCCTTGAATTGCCATTGTTACTACCAATGCATCTGCATGGGGAGAGATTACTGGACCTGTTTCTGCAAAAGGAGCAATGGAGGGATGTTTTATCCAGAGCGGATATTTTTGCTTTTTCCACGGGTGGCTGATACACTGGTCCATCTGCTATGACATTAATGACACTTTTGAATTTATTTTTGGGATCTGTCTTCTGCTTGTCATCTTGTTATTTGTTATTCTGGACAAAGCTATCTAGTTTGCCAGCTCCCAGCAAGCTTCAGTGTGGTGGCCAACCTGTAGTACGCTTTGGCGTTTCTTTCAACGGTTACATGCTCCCCTCATTTGGGTTCGGGATATGTAATGTCCCGTTTATATTGACTCTTCTCCTTTATATTGTGGCAAGTTGGAAGCTTTAAACATTCTGTCCGCCTCGTACCTCAAGATCTGTGTTGTGAACGGCGAATTCCTATTAACTGGATGGCATATCTTTCTGCATTGTTCTCTTGTCTATCTAGAGCGGTATGCCCTCGTCTTTCAATCTCATCATCCGTGTGTTCAATGTTGAATCGTGATGCTAAATCTGGCTCTTGATCTTGATATCGATCATGTTGAGGTTATACTTGGAGCTATGGTTTAACGCGGATGGATGTTGTCACAACCGTGGGAGCCATTTTATCTAGCTTCGAATATCTTGTCTCCGCATCCTTCAACATTTTACTAACATAATAGATGGAGAACTGCTGACCTTCTTCTTCTTGAATAACCACGGTGCATATAGCTATATCCATGACAGATTGATACAAATGCATGTCCCCCCTTCAGATTGGTCTGCTCATCAAGGGTGGTTCTGCTAGGAATTGTTTTATACCTTGATATGCTTGTTGACAATCTTTCTAGTATGATGATCCACCCGTTCAACCTCTGGATCTTTCTCACCCATTGTGGGGTTTTCATTTAGGCGCTCTTTTCACCTTTTTCCTCGCAAGGCTTTTATTTTATCTGGATTTGCTCTAACTCCTTTTTGGCCAATGACATAGTCAAGGAATTTTTCTGAAGTGACTCTGCATATACACTTCTTTGGATTGAGCTTTATTTTTCATATCAGTGTTTGCACTGGTTGTAGTATTAGCAACTCCCTTGTACCTGTCGGTTAGCACTGAAAGAACTCCAGAAGTGGGGCATACTCTGTCCATTATTAAAAGATTGTGGTAAGTCATAAAAGCTATATTCACTTACCTTGGGGATCAATGGCTTGATCCATGGAACATACTTCATAGCAAAAGAATGTTTGCATTTGCCTTGTTGGCAAATATCATGTATGATGCAATTCTGTAACCCCCTCATTTGGATCACATGATATCAGTCATAGACATGTTTTCAATTCTCAATCATATAAACTTCAATCTCATATAAACTTTACATATTATACATAAGAGAAAGCATTTATAATTTACAATACACGTTTAAGTTATTATCCTACACAGAGGATTTACAAAACAAAAGTACATTCACAAGACTCCAAAATGCCTAGATGAGAATGGACTGACACTGCTGGTGCGACCTTAAGCAAGAAGAACTCCACCTAACCTGTAAAATCTGTTGGCAAGGGGTGAGCTGCCTACTCAATAAACATATTACACATATATGTATATACAAGTAATGTAAAGAGCACAAATCAAAATAGGTCATCAGTACCAAGTTAGAATTTACTCATTTAGAATAGTAATACTGATTTTAGAAAGGCCTTGCTATACTTAGACAATATATATAAAATGGTCATTGGGCCCAATCTGTATTCCGGCTCACTAAATTCGGAATACAATCATCTGTGCTACGGAGGAGTTACACTCAACTCACGTACTCATATATCTCAACACATGTGCTTCTGGCTCACAATATTCGGATAGCACTCTCAACTTAGACCATTTCACATATCCATCTAAGCAAGCTCATATTCATTTATAATCCAACCATTATTCAGTTCCAGTATGTGCACAAGGCTCAACATGCCGTATTTACTCATACCACTGCAACATACTCAATCATATCACTTTCTTATCAATCATGACGTATCACAAACACTCAAACATGATTCACATCATTCACATCAGATTCAACAACATCTCACACTCAACAAGTTACAAGGCACAATACATCCATACACATATATAAACAATATGCTTACCGTCGCACTTGGTTCGATCTATTCAACACGATCGGGTGTGCGTTCAATTGCACCTTGCCCTCCTAATGTCACATAACATTGATACAATTAGACTTAACATAAACTTAATGAAAATAGAAACTAAGGAATGCTATATGATTTACAAGATACTAATGCCACAAAGTTCATGCAATCTAATCCTTTTGTCTTAGATCATCACATGACCTACTTGCACACATTCTGCCATAACTTTCTGTATATGAATCCAAATTCCCTGATTCTTGAACCTACTGAAACTAGACATATATGGGTAGAACATATCCAAAATTCACTTTAATATCACTTCTACACAATATATGGCATGCAAAATGATTCGGTCCTATTTCCAGCCAAGAAGCAGACTATTCAGATTTGCATCTACCATAATTCACTCAACCTAGCTCACAATAAACAAAATGGATTGCCAAATACTTTTACAGACATATACTTCAAGTATTTAGGAACACTTTTGTATAAAGAAACTTTCTCCAATTCGGAATTTAAGATCCTCAAAATGCTACATCAACATGGCTACCTCACATGACATTCAATTTCGAGGCACTCATGATCCATCTAGGTTTTCTTCCTCTATATATGGAATTAAAGTCCCATATTTTACAGAGGGTTTCATAACACATATAGGAACATATGTTATTCTTTATGTATCTTCAAATTCGAACAATATCAATATGAAAAACAGGCTCCAAAATGACTGAAAGCAGTACCCTAGATTTCTGTTTAGGGCACTTGATACATATCTTTCATTTGGACAGCCTAAAACCAATGAAAACAACACCAAAACTCAACAAGCTCAATCACAACTCATCCACAACAAATCCTATGATCATACCTAGGTTTTTTCAGAATCTCCAACTCATAGAAAACAAGCTAAAACAGCATACTAACCTTCAACTTGTGTCTATCACCTAGTATGCTTCCTAACTTGACTTGTTTGGCTTGAAAATGGAAGAAATTGGAAGAGTTTTGTTTGGAGGATGTTAGGGTATATCAAAGGAAGGTTTGCTGAAGTTTTGGTCGAAATTGTGGCTGGAAATGAGGAGAAATGAGTTGTATCAATCATTGTTAAAACAAAGAGGCATACTTTGTCTTACTTGAGTGACACCTCGTGCTTGCTCACAAACATCCAATCCAGCCCTCCACAAATGTAAGTTAATCAATTTAGGACATATGAATTCATTAATTCATTCATTTAATTCCTAACTCAATTAACCAATCGTTACATCTTAACGACACACTAATCGCCTACTAATCGCATGATAATCGCATTATGCATACAAAACTTCTACTGACAATGAGATGAATCTAAAATGTATGTATTCAATCATGAAAACATATATGAATGTGGGAAGACTCATATGTTAGGGTTTTGGGGATGTTACAGTTCTTCCCCCCTTAAAGAATTTCGTCCCCGAAATTCACTTACCAGAAGCTTCAAATAGGCAAGGATATTGTGTCCTCATATTTTCTTCTACCTCCCAAGTTGCCTCATCAAGTGTTTGATTATGACTCCATCTCACCTTAACCATTGGAATTTCACGGTTTCTGAGTCGTTTCATTTCTCGTCCCAAAATCTCTAAAGGTTGCTCACGAATAGTTAAGTCTGTATTCACTATTGCAATCTCAGGTTCAGGAATCATATGACTTGGGTCTGATCTATATCTTCTCAATACTGACACATGAAATACATCATGTATTAAAGACAATTCTGGTGGTAGAGCTAACCTATAAGCCAATGGTCCAACTCTCTCAATGATCTCATAAGGCCCGATGTATCTTGGATTCAACTTCCCTCTTCTGCCAAAACGAACTATTCCTTTCCATGGAGATATTTTTAAAAACACTTTATCTCCAACTTTATATTCCATCTCCCTTCGGTGCTGATCCACATAGGCTTTCTGACGTTCCTGTGCAGCTTTTATATACTTCTTTATGACATTGATCTTCTCAACAGTTTCCTGGACTAACTCAGGTCCTTCCAATTGTCTCATTCCTTCAACATCCCAACATATAGGGCTTCTACACGGTCTTCCATATAGTGCCTCATAAGGTGTCATGCCTATACTTGAATGATAACCATTATTATAAGCAAACTCCATAAGAGGTAAATGTATATCCCACTCACCTTGGAAATTAAGAACACAAGCTCTCATCATATCCTCTAAGGTCTGAATAGTTCTTTCCGATTGTCCATCTGTCTGTGGATGAAAGGCTGTACTGAAATGCAATTTTGTTCCCAATGAGTGCTGAACTGCCCCAAAATCTAGATGTAAATCTAGGATCACGATCTGAAACAATAGATATAGGTACTCCATGCAACCTCACTATTTGTTCCACATAAAGTCTAGCCAATTTATCCATCGAGTCTGTCTGTTGAACCGGTAAAAAGTGAGCAGATTTCGTAAGTCTATCCACTATCACCCATATACTATCGTGTCTACGCCTTGTTCTTGGTAATCCCATCACAAAATCCATAGTGATCCTCTCCCATTTCCACTCTGGTATGGTTAAAGGTTTTAGTTTTCCCACGGGAGCTTGATGCTCAGCTTTAACCTGTTGACATGTCAAACATTTGGAAACAAAATCAGATACATCTTTCTTCATTGTAGGCCACCAGTAAAAAGGTCTCAAATTTCTGTACATCTTTGTCATTCCTGGGTGCATAGCATAAGGAGAATTATGTGCTTCCTGTAGAATTTCTGATCTTAAATTTGCTACATCTGGAACACATAATCGACTACCTATCATCATAGTTCCATCATCTTCCACAGAAATATCAGGTCTTTTACCTTGTTGTACATGATCTCGCATTTTCTGTAAATAAGGATCATGCCATTGTGCTTCTTGGATCCTTTCTTTTAAATCTGGTTTTACTCGCAGTGTAGCCATCAAACCTGTTACTTCATTTACTTCTAACTGCACATCCATGGCTCGCATCTCCACTAGTGAATTCAAACTATAATTCTTCATCCTAGCCACAATATCAACACTCTTTCTACTCAAAGCATCTGCAACCACATTAGCTTTTCCTGGATGGTAATCTATTGTACAATCATAATCTTTTAATAGCTCAATCCATCTCCTTTGTCTTAGGTTCAACTCCTTCTGTGTAAAGATGTACTTCAAACTCTTGTGATCAGTGAGAATCTAAAATGTCTCCCCATATAGGTAATGTCTCCATACCTTCAATGCATGGATGACTGCTGCCAACTCTAAGTCGTGTGTGGGGTAATTCATCTCATGAGGTCTCAGTTGCCTAGCAGCATATGCAATGACTTTCCCATTTTGCATTAGAACACATCCCAAACCTTGTCCCGAGGCATCTGTATAAACAACAAAGCCACCACCTTCAGAAGGTAACACTAACACTGGTGCGGAAGTCAATCTCTTCTTTAGTTCCTCAAAGCTTTGGTGACATTTATCATTCCACTGGAATACAACTCCCTTTCTCAGCAATTTAGTTAATGGACCTGCAATCAGAGAAAAACCCTCTACAAATCTCCTGGAATAACCAGCTAACCCAAGAAAACTCCTAAGCTCTGTAACGTTCTTTGGCGGTTCCCATTCATCAATAACTTTAATTTTGGAAGGGTCGGGTTGAACCCCTTCACCTGACACCACATGACCAAGGAATACAACTTCATCCATCCAAAATTCACATTTGCTCAGCTTTGCATACATCTGATTATCTCTTAAAATTTTCAAAACAATTCTCAAATGTTGTTCATGCTCACCAACAGTTCTTGAATACACTAGGATATCATCAATGAATACCACAACAAACTTATCTAGATATGGCTGAAAAGTCTTGTTCATTAATGCCATGAAAGCTGCAGGAGCGTTAGTCAAGCCAAAAGGCATCACAAGAAACTCAAAATGACCATACCTTGTACGAAAAGCAGTTTTAGGTATGTCAGCTTCTGCAACTCTCAACTGCCAATAGCCCGATCGTAGATCAATCTTTGAAAAATGACGAGCTCCTCTAAGCTGATCTAGCAAATCATCAATTCGAGGCAATGGATACTTATTTTTCACTGTCATTCTGTTCAATTGTCTATAATCAATACACAATCGCATACTTCCATCTTTCTTCTTCACAAATAATACAGGTGCTCCCCACTCTGGGTCGTATAAACCCCTTCTCAAGTAGTTCTTCTATTTGTTTCTTCAATTCTTGTAATTCCATTGGAGCCATTCTATATGGAGCAATTGATATAGGAGATACTCCTGGCATGGTCTCAATAGGAAAATCAATCTCCCTATGAGGTGGTAATCCTGGTAGTTCATCTACGAATACATCTGCAAAATCTCTCACCACTGGAATATTCTCCAAGTTGCCTCCATCCTCCCTAGTGTCCACAACATGAGCTAAATATGCCTCACACCCATTTCTAATCCATCTAATTGCTTGAATTGCAGATATTAAACAAGATGGCACAACCTTTCTCTCCCCAACAAATAACACAGTTGATTCTGAATTACAATGTAACACAACTTCCTTTGAACAACAATCCACTTTAGCTTCATATTTACACAACCAATCCATCCCCAAAATAATATCAAATTCTCTAAACCCCATAACTACTAAATCTATAGGGAACTCACTTCCCCTCACTTTTATAGGACAATCTCTCAGAACCTGATTTACAATCACATTATTCCCAACTGGCAGGATAACTCCCACATCATATCCTAATGGTACTACCTTCCCATTTATTTTCAATATAAACTCAGGTGTTATGTATGAATGAGTGGATCCAGGGTCAATCAAAACAAAAGCTAAGGTATCAAGGATAGAAATTGTACCGGATATAACCTCTGGTGCTGTTTGAGCTTCACCTCTCGTCATATTGAAGGCTCTATTTCGTGGTAAAGTTTGTGTCTGTCCGCCCATAGGAGCATCATGTCTACCCCATCTACCTCCTCCTCGACCTCTGCCTCTGCCTCTATCCACTCCAGCTGTACCACCTCCTATATTAGACTGAGGTTGAACTCTCTCTCCTCTATCAACTAACAAGGGACAATTGTTACGATAATGGCCTGTTTCTCCATACTCAAAACATGTACCCTTCTTAAATGAACCATAACACTCTCCTGTGTGAGATCGGCCACATCTGCCACAAACCAGGGAAGGTCCCCAACACTCACCTCTGTGTACCCGTCCACATGTCTGACAAGCTGAAAAAGATGTTGTTCTCGCTCCTCCTCTATACCCACTATTAAACCGACCACCTGAAAATCTGTTACTACCCACAGATGGAGCACTACTCAAAACATCTCCAAATCCGCCCCGTGATCTAGTCCCACCACGATGGATACTACTACTACCTCTAAATTGTTGAGAATAGCCTCTAGAAGAAACTGAGAATCCACCTCTCTTTGATGGCCTGCTAGACTGGCCTTCTGTATCAAATCTAGCCCTTTTAGTTACAAAAAGTTGTTCATAATCTTTCACAATTTCCTCCGCTCTGAGTGCAGATTCTACTAACAATCTAAAGCTCGTTTCATGTGCATGAATCCCCATTCTAACATCTGGGTGTAGACCATGTTCAAACCTGCGACATTTTGCTTCTTCTGTAGCCACATTTGCAGGTGCATATTTGGCTAAAGTGTTAAACTTAAGCTCGTATTCAGCCACAGACATATCCTCCTGCATAAGGGTCAAAAACTCTGTTTGTTTCCTATCTTTGTATATCTTTGACATGTACTTATTAGTGAACAACTTCTTGAAAATATCCCATGTTATTTCAGTTCTAATTCTTGTCCTTTTTATAGATCTCCACCATTCTAAAGCTTCACCAGTGAAAAGATTAGAAACATATTTGACCATTGAGTCCAGACGACACTCTGTGTTCTCAAGTACATCTTCAATCTTGGCCCACCATTTATCAGCTATATCAGGATCTGTGCTACCCTCAAACTCTGTTGCACCCATCTTTTTAAGCCTTTCAAAATTTTTATCAAAGATTGGCGCATCTCGACGAGCTTGAACACGTGGCTGAGGCTGACCTTGAGCCAAATAGATTCCCATCATCTGTTCAAACTGGTTGTAACCCTGAGGATACCCTGCATGTTCTGAAGCTCCTATATGTTCTGAGCCCCCAGACTCATGAACACGACCAACTGAACCATGACTAGACATATGACCGGATTGTCCATTCTCACCATCAGACTCCATAACCCTACATGAAACATGACCATGTCAACATGCTTTAGCATAAGAAAATATGATTATGTGGTCTTACCCTAGGAATCCAAAACAAGTCATACACAACCAAATCCCTAGGAAAGTAGACCCGCTCTGATACCACTAAATGTAACCCCCTCATTTGGATCACATGATATCAGTCATAGACATGTTTTCAATTCTCAATCATATAAACTTCAATCTCATATAAACTTTACATATTATATATAAGAGAAAGCATTTATAATTTACAATACACGTTTAAGTCATTATCCTACACAGAGGATTTACAAAACAAAAGTACATTCACAAGACTCCAAAATGCCTAGATGAGAATGGACTGACACTGCTGGTGCGACCTTAAGCAAGAAGAACTCCACCTAATTTGTAAAATCTGTTGGCAAGGGGTGAGCTGCCTACTCAATAAACATATTACATATATATGTATATACAAGTAATGTAAAGAGCACAAATCAAAATAGGTCATCAGTACCAAGTTAGAATTTATTCATTATCCAAATGCCCTGATTCTTGAACCTACTGAAACTAGACATATATGGGTAGAACATATCCAAAATTCACTTTAATATCACTTCTACACAATATATGGCATGCAAAATGATTCGGTCCTGTTTCCAGCCAAGAAGCAGACTATTCAGATTTGCATCTACCATAATTCACTCAACCTAGCTCACAATAAACACAATGGATTTCCAAATCCTTTTACAGACATATACTTCAAGTATTTAGGAACACTTTTGTATAAAGAAACTTTCTCCAATTCGGACTTTAAGATCCTCAAAATGCTACATCAACATGGCTGCCTCACATGACATTCAATTTCGAGGCAGTCATGATCCATCTAGGTTTTCTTCCTCTATATATGGAATTAAAGTCCCATATTTTACAGAGGGTTTCATAACACATATAGGAACATATGTTATTCTTTATGTATCTTCAAATTCGAACAATATCAATATGAAAAACAGGCTCCAAAATGACTGAAAGCAGTACCCTAGATTTCTGTTTAGGGCACTTGATACATATCTTTCATTTGGACAGCCTAAAACCAATGAAAACAACACCAAAACTCAACAAGCTCAATCACAACTCATCCACAACAAATCCTATGATCATACCTAGGTTTTTTCAGAATCTCCAACTCATAAAAAACAAGCTAAAACAGCATACTAACCTTCAACTTGTGTCTATCACCTAGTATGCTTCCTAACTTGACTTGTTTGGCTTGAAAATGGAAGAAATTGGAAGAGTTTTGTTTGGAGGATGTTAGGGTATATCAAA
This sequence comes from Euphorbia lathyris, assembly GCF_963576675.1. Lineage (NCBI taxonomy): Eukaryota > Viridiplantae > Streptophyta > Magnoliopsida > Malpighiales > Euphorbiaceae > Euphorbia > Euphorbia lathyris. Next base: position 40,119,028 of record NC_088910.1, read on the forward strand.
GGAAGGTTTGCTGAAGTTTTGGTCGAAATTGTGGCTGGAAATGAGGAGAAATGAGTTGTATCAATCATTGTTAAAACAAAGAGGCATACTTTGTCTTACTTGAGTGACACCTCGTGCTTGCTCACAAACCTCCAATCTAGCCCTTCACAAATGTAAGTTAATCAATTTAGGACATATGAATTCATTAATTCATTCATTTAAGTCCTAACTCAATTAACCAATCGTTACATCTTAACGACACACTAATCGCCTACTAATCGCACGATAATCGCATTATGCATACAAAACTTCTACTGACAATGAGATGAATCTAAAATGTATGTATTCAATCATGAAAACATATATGAATGTGGGAAGACTCATATGTTAGGGTTTTGGGGATGTTACAAATTCTCTTTATGGAATTTTTAATTCATCTTGGAATCAACTTAATAATTCCTTCGCGTTAGTCCCTGACTCTAGAATGAACTTAGTCAAAGGATAAAACCGAGTAAATATTATATGTCAAACAAATTCATAATAGAATTTTAATCGTGCTTGTTTTAATAATAATATCACGTATAACGGTCATAACCATAAAGATTGCTACTGCACATGAATATCATAATGAATTCTTAATAAATAACCATAATGAGAATAGTTTAACAATAATGTCCTTTTGTATTTCAATGCACATTAATATCCAAGATAGCATATTTATTTTAAACGTCATAAAAGTTATGACATTCTATATTGGGTAAGATATCTTACATAGTTGCTATTTACTTGCAATTAATATTGTGCATCCATACATTAATGTCATTCAGAGATCATTAAAGCCTCATTTGAATGAGGTGTAATTAAAGAAAGGTAAGTGATGATTTAATAATATAGTTATATATAAAATTACTCTTATATTATTTCATTTGTACGAATAAAATAAAAGAGAAAGGGTAATTTTGGAAGAAAAATACATGTACCATGATTCTCCTCCAATTTGGAGTGTAAGGAAAATTACTCAAAATCCACTCTCACCTACCTTCACATAAAATCCTCCAATTTTTAAGGAATTCTCATGTATATCTTAAGAATTTCGCATAAATTAATGTTCTGATCTGAAACCGACACTTGCACTATTTTGTAGTTAGCTCAGGACATGAAAGTTTTGTTTATCCAATTTGGTAATTCATCAACCCATAATGGCCTTAATAGTTAGGGACAATTACAGGATAATTACAAATAGACTCAATATTTTCAAGTCTCTTGTGTTGGTAACAGAAATTCTAACAATGTCAAATAAACAGTTTTTATATGAATAGACACATCCTTGTAAAAAAATGGAATGAAATAACTGTTTGACAAAACAATATTCAAAAATATGAATTTCTGATATTAAAAGTACTATATAGGAGAAAAGCTATATATAGATGGTGAATTGTACAAAAAACCAAATATGATTTTTTTGTAATTTCTTCTAATAGTTATATGCATGTTCATCCAAAAGACCGACCAGATCTAAATCATTTATAATTACACGAGCCCTTTTATGCTATTTTAATATCAAATGACAAAATCACATTAAATGGATGTTTTTTTTGTAAATCCCAAGATTACGGGTCTTATTTATGCGTTTGTACTAATTCAATAATAATATCATATTATACTTGTCATGCATAAAAATATGAGGGCATAGTAAGCATGCAAGATTTAATGAAAGATTTGTGTTTATGACTTCATCTTTCACAGTTTATTAGATTTATCATAATAACATGTAATGATATTCATAGCACTTTATAAGAGTGAAGGATCTCAATTTTCTTTAATTAAAAATGGAATAAGAAAGGGGAGGAAACTTATCTTTTTCATCATAAAATTCCAGATTTAATGTAGAAAACTCTTTCCCACCAATATATGGAGAACTGTATATTTGGATAGATTTGTTGTACTGATTGAGCCAAAGTTTGAGATTGTGATTTCTATTCTGTTGACTCCATTGTTTTGTTCTTTACTGAGACTTGCAAATATCTAAGGATTCTTTTTACAGCTATGTAATGGGATTCCTTAGGGTTAGATTGATATCTAGCACAATAACATACTGAGAACTGAATGTCCGGCCTGCTAGCAGTTAAGTAGAGTAGAGAGCCAATCATACCTCGGTACAATCTGCTGTCTACTAACTTACCATTTTCGTCAGCGCAGAGGACAGTGTCAGTGCCCATAGGGGTAGATATTGACTTGCAATTCTCAAGTTCATACTTCTTCAATATCTCCTTAGCATACTTAGTTTGACTGATGAAGATGCCATTTTTCCCTTGTTTGATTTGAAGTCCAAGGAAGAAGTTGAGTTCTCCCATCATTGACATTTCAAACTCAGTCTGCATCTGCTTACTAAATTCCTTGCACATTGACTCGTTAGTGGCACCAAAAATAATGTCATCAACATATATCTGAGCCAGTAAGGTATCTTTACCCTTCCTCTTAATGAATAAGGTTGTATCAGCTTTACCTCTGACATAATTTCTAGTCAGTAGGAAACTGGTCAGCCTCTCATACCAAACATGTGGTGCTTGCTTGAGACCATACAGAGCCTTTTTGAGTTTATAAACGTGGTTTGGGAACTTGGGATCCTCAAACCCTGGAGGCTGATTAACATAGACTTCCTCGTTTATAACTCCATTAAGGAATGAACTCTTAACATCCATTTGAAATAATTTAAAGTTCATATAACTTGCATACGCACATAAAATTCTTATAGCCTCTAGCCTTGCCACTGGGGCGAAGGTCTCACCGTAGTCAATACCTTCTTGCTGATTGTAGCCCTGAGCTACAAGTCTTGCTTTGTTCCTGACCACGTTTCCTTGTTCATCCAGCTTGTTGTGGTCTTCTGGCTTCTTGGTTTTGGCACTAAGTCCCATACTTCATTTCTTCTGAACTGATCAAGTTCTTCTTACATTGCATTCATCCAGAACTCATCGTACTCAGCTTCAGCGAAGTTCTTTGTTTCCTGAACTGAGACGAATGCTACGTTGCTGAGGTATCTCCTGAGTTGATTTCTTGCCATCAAGGTGTTTTCAGCAGCATCAAGAATGGCACTTTCTAAGTGTCCTCTTGGTATTCTGATCTCTTTTGGAAGAGTGATGTCTTGAGCTGGTTGTGTTTCAACAATCTCTGCAGGTGTAGATTGGTCAGTGAAGACAATTTGAGTTTCGCTTTTACCTTTGGTCAGCCCTTGAGGTAGTGACTCAGCGGCTGTTTCTTGGTCAGCGGGTGCTGAGTATGGATCATCCTCAGTCAGCTGCTTATCTTTTCCTACAGGGTTAGTTTCATCGAACTCAACGTGTACTGACTCTTCTAAGACCTGAGTTCGTTTATTGAAAACTCTGTATGCTTTGCTGTTTATTGAGTAGCCTAAAAAGATAGCTTCATCAGCTTTTGAATCAAACTTAGCTAGGCTGTCTTTAGTATTTAGAATAAAACATTTACAGCCAAAGGCACGAAAGTATCCAATGTTGGGCTTTCGTCCTTTCCAAAGTTCGTAGGGGGTCTTCTTTAATATGGGTCTAACTAGAGCCCTATTAAGTATGTAGCACGCTGTGTTGACAGCTTCTCCCCAAAAGTACTTTGGAAGCCTATGCTCACTCAACATTGTCCTGGCTATGTCAACCAAGGTTTTGTTTTTCCTTTCAACAACCCCATTCTGTTGAGGCGTTCTATGAGCAGAGAAATTATGATCAATGTCGTTGGCTTCACAGAATTCAACAAACTGTTGGTTTTTGAATTCTCCACCATTATCACTTCGGATGTGAGCTAACTTAAGGTCTTTATCATTTTCAAGTTTTCTTACTAAAGTTGAAAACGTCTCAAAGTTTTCATCCTTGCTACTCAGCAAGATGATACAAGTGTACCGAGAAAAGTCATCTACAATGACTAAGGAAAATCTTCTACCACCCAAGCTCCGTGGCTGGACTGGACCGAAGAGATCCAAGTGTAGCAACTCTAGTGGACGCTTGGTTGAGACAATGTTTTTACTATGAAAAGACGTTTTAGTTTGTTTTCCAGCCTGACAAGCATAGCACAATTGATCATTTTCGAACTTAAGTTCTAGTAGTCCCTCAACTAGTTGATTTCTTGCTAATTTGGCCAGGAGGTCCATGCTTACATGACCAAGTCTCCTGTGCCATAGCCAGGAATTTTCTTCCTTTGACACTAAGCATACATTTTTTGAAAATTTCTTTTCCAAATTCAGCATAAAGACATTGTCAATACGAGGGGCAGTTAAAATCAACTCATTTGTTTTACCCTCGAATATTTTACATCCAGTGTCATCAAATATAACTTTTCTCCCATTATCACATAACTGAGCTACACTGAGTAAGTTATATTTGAGTCCGTTGACTAGGGAGACTGACTCAATAGTAGGATTACCACCAACGGTTCCTGACCCTACTATCTTACCCTTTTTGTTGTCTCCGAAACTTACGCTTCCACCTCGTTTACGCACAAATGTGATGAACTGAGTTTCATCACCAGTCATATGCCTCGAGCATGCGCTGTCAATGTACCACATCTTTGACTTCTCAGCACACCTCAGGATTACCTGCAATATAGCTAGTTATCTTTAGGTACCCAAGTCTTTTTGGGTCCTTGTTTGTTAGGCTCAGCAGGTAAAGCATCATATTTAATTTTATGACGACACACTTGAACAGTGTGTCCATTTTTCCCACAGAAGTCACAGCTGACCTTCCGTTTGGGATATCTCACTGACTGGTCAGCACCCAGTGATGAGCATGCCAGCACACCTTTGTGGTGTGTCCCTTCTTCCCACAGAAGTCACACTGGATATTCCGCTGAGGATTCCATCTCTGTTGACTAGTACTTCGGTACTGAGTGTTCAGAGGAATGTTTCTTTTATTAGGAACCTTGAGTTGATTTTGAATAGATGTGACATCCTTTCTCAGTTTCTTAGATTCTGATTGGACCTCAGAGACAAACTTTTGCATAATTTCTACATTGCTATGCAAGGTTGAGTTGTCTTGGAGAAGATATCGAAGGTCACTCAGTTTGACCTCCTCAATCTCGTCACATCGCCTACTGAGTGCTCTAATCTTCTTGTTACACTTTTTGATAAGTGTGTAGAGGTCACTCAGGGCATTTATCATTTCATTTCTGAGCAGGGGTAGTGATATTACCTCAGTTGAGTGTGCCTCATCGTCAGATGCAACGGAGGGGTCAACATGCTCAGAAACACAAGGCTCAGCAAGCTCATCTGCCATGAAGCAGATCTTTGCTGACTCAGTGGCATCGTCTCCTGATGATGATGACTCATCACTATCACTTCAGGTTGCCACCATTGCCTTCTTGCTGTTCTTCTTTTCCTTCCTCAAGGTAGGATAGCTTGATTTGATATGGCCAGTTTGATGACATTCAAAGCATGTGATTGGCTTTGAGCTGTCCTTCTTGTAATTGCTGCCGCTGGACTCAGCTTTGTACTTGTCAAACTTCTTGTAAGGCTTCTTTGAATACTTCTCATTCTTTCTGAACAACCTTTTCATTTTCTGGTGAACATGGCCATCTCTTCATCGTCTGTTAAGCTCCCGTCAGTGGAGTCAGCTTTCATGACAAGAGACTTTTGCTTCTTGTCCTCAGACTTCTCCTTCACATCAAAGTTCTTCATTGAGATCTCATGGGTCAGCAGAGATCCAATGAGTTCATCATACTTGTAGGTGGTTAAGTCTTGAGCTTCCTCAACAACAGTTTTCTTGGCTTGCTAGCTTTTAGGAAGACTCCTCAGTATCTTCTTGACTTGCTCTTCCTCAGTAAAGATCTTGCCAAGTCTCTTGAGCTCGTTGATTATGTTTGTGAATCTTGAGTTCATGTCAGAGATTCCTTCATCATCATTCATTTCAAAGAGCTCGTACAACCTCATGTGCTGGTTCACCTTGGACTCCTTAACTTTGTTGGTTCCTTCGTAGGTGACCTCCAGTTTCTTCCAGATCTCCTGTGCTGACTCACAACCAGAAATTTTGTTGTACTCTGCAGCATCTAACGCACAGTGAAGCATGTTTATAGCCGAAGCATGATTTTGTAGCTTCTTGAGATCATCTTCTGTCCACTTAGTTTCAGCTTTAACAACCGTTTGGGCGTCAATAGTTTCAACAGGAACAAATGGGCATTGGACTATAGAAAGCCATGCACTCATATTTGTTGCCTGAATGAAATTTTTCATTCTGTTCTTCCAAAAGGTATAGTTAGACCCGAAGAACAGAGGAGGCCGAGTAATGGACAGTCCCTCAGGTAAAATCTGAGTTGTCTGATTTCCTAGGAGGAAACGAGTGCTGTTCTCAGCCATTGTGGGGATCAGCTCAAGATAGTTATATCTTGCTCAGTGAGCTTTTAAGCTCTGATACCACTTGTTGGCCCCTTATAACGTGACAAGGTTAGTTCCAAGGGGGGGGGGGGATAGGAACTATTTAAAATTTTGTTCGTTAAGGCTGACTTCTTTTCTTAAGAAAAGGTTTACATAGTGGCGCTAAGTAGTTTTAAGACACAAGCTTAGTCAACTTGTGACTAAGTTTGTTTATTTCCTTGAGTCAGGAGATAACACTTAGAGTCTATTCCTGAACTCAGCTTCTTAGTGCACTCAACTCAGTGTGAGTTCGTTACTTAGTCAGTTTTATAACAAGCAATATATAAAGGAGTTTAAGGGTTAGAAATATGTTACTCAGCAGACATATCCTGGTTCAGCCTCTCCACCTACGTCCAGTCCTCGGAACGCGTTCCGAGCTTTTTGAATTCTCTACTGAGCTCTTTAAAGGTAGAGCACGAAACCTTTTACAATAGAAGCTGAGTATACAAGAGTACCTTCCTCTATACATCTACTCACTCCTATAACTACCGCTGAGTACTAAAACCGAGTACTCAGCCTCTCATTTCTATTCTTCTAGAAATGATAAAGTGTTTGTCCTAAACAACAATTGCTAAGAACACTTTAGATGATTGAAATCACTCTAGACTTTTACACAATGATTGGAAATTGGTGTAAGATTTTGCTTTTCTCACAGAACTTCAAGTATGAATTTGGTCAGCGTTTCGACTAATTGAAGATCTGCATCGAATGAAGCAATTGAGAGGCCTTTATATAGTGACACTTCAAGCACCGGTAATTTCGAATTTCGAAATAACCGTTGGAGGCAAACGGCTTCCTGTCGTTGTCACTCAGGACGTGCTCAGTGTCGTTGGCCAATGAGATTCTTGCATCTTCTGTCTACGGCAGTGCTCAGCAGCTTTTCGTCAGATAAACAGAATGTTTCGTCATTTACGGCAAAGTCTTCCAGACAACTTCATGCGCCTTCTGAACTTTACCCAAAGTAGAAATACTTTGTCTAGAAGTTGGTTCTGTTCTGCTGCTGACCTGACTGCATTGTCGCTCAACTCAGCAGCTTCCTCTTGAAGCTTTTGTTAGAAGGCTTCTCGATCCTTCTTCATGCTGAGTCGTCGTTTCACTTGATATGACTGCGTTTTATCTTCTTGGGCCGTGAGGTCTTGATCTGTTGACTTGGGCTTGACTTCCACTTATGGGCCTTTAGACTTTTTATCTTAATGTCTTATAAATCAATAAACTCAACATTGAACAAACACATTAGTGTGAATAAATCAAAACATTTAAATTTAATGTGTTAGAATATTTTTTATCAATTACTTAAATAATTTTGTCAAATCAAAATCATGTGGAAAGGTGTTTCAACAATAAGCTCCGGATTCATTACCTATCCCTTAGAGGTTAAAAAAATTCATTAGGTTTCTCCATTGAAGCCTTCAAAAACGTTATATTCTAAATGTAAACAGTAAACTGCAATATCAATCTTAATCAAAATTAATGTTTAACCTTAACTTACTTTGTTTTTGACAAAGTAACTAGGGAAAAGTACAAAAATAAACATTGTGGTTACACCTGTTTTCGATCAGCACTCTTGTGGTTTAAAAAATTTACAAAATAGTACCTTGAGGTTCATTCCGTTAGCAAACACATGCCAAATTGATTAACGATGTTAAAAAAAGAGAGTTAAAAATCAAAAAGAAAATAGTTAATTTTATCCTTATATTTATCTATTTTATAAATTAACCCTCCTTATTATCTAATTATCACAAACAAACACCCCAAAAAAATCAATCACACCATCTTCTTTATTTCTCTTTATTTCTTATTTTTCTTCTCCTTTCTCTATCTTATTTTTATTAATTTTTCTCTCTCTAGAATCAATTCAACATAAAAACAATGGATGTATGTGTTCGGGTATACCGAAAACTCAACTTCCTCTTCCTCCAATGGAGTATAATGGACCACTCATTATACTCCTTTAATAAACTTTCTCCCATTGGAGTGAGTTTAATATTTTGATCTTTTATCAACCACTCAATGTTTATTGAGATTTTGATTTTATATATATATATATATATATATATATATATATATATATATATATAGGGGAGTGATCAAGTGAGAACTAGATGAAACGACGTAGTTTTGGTGCTTTTAATTAAAGATTAAATAAGAAAATGAGGGTAGAGGGATTCGAACCTGGGACTAAGGCATAAAAAGAGAGACACGCGCACACCATCTACCGCTGGACCACTTATTTAGTTTGTTCGTTATATAATTCCTTTATTTATATTATTAAGTGGCTCTGATACTAAAAAAAATCTAATACTATATTTTTTAAATAAAAATATACTTGCTTTAGTTTGTTCATCATACAATTCTTTTATTTATATATTATTAAGTGCTTTTGATGCTAAAAAAAATCTAATACTATAATTTTTAAATAAAAATACGTTTGCTTTAGTTTGTTCGTTATACAATTCTTATTTATATATTATTAAGTGCATCTGATGCTAAAAAAATCCAATACTATATTTTTTAAATAAAAATATATTATATATTTTAATAAAATTTAATATTAATATTTTATTTATAAAAGAAAATATATTTTTTTAAACATACGTTAGAACATATATTTTAACTTTTAAAACACGAACTATGAAGTTTAGAACATACGAAATATTTTTTAGAACATACGTTATGTTTTTTAGAACATGCGTTATGTTTTTTCGAACATGAATTATAAATTATATTATAGAACAAATGCAAAAATGATCCAGATATCTACTATTTTTTTTAGAACATTATACTTAATTTTTAGAACACAAACTATAAACTTTAGAACATACGCTATGTTATTTAGACTATGAGTTATAAATTATATTATAGAACAAATGCAAAAATGGTCCATATAATATTTTTTAAGTAAAAATATATTATATATTTTAATAAATTTCATGTTAATATTTTATTTATATAAGAAAATATATTTTTTTAAACATACGTTAGAACATATATTTTAACTTTTAAAACATGAACTATGAAGTTTAGAACATACGACATATTTTTTAGAACATACGTTATATTTTTTAGAACATGCGTCATGTTTTTTCGAACATTAATTAGTTATAAATTATATTATAGAACAAATGAAAAAATGATCCAGATATCTACTGATTTTTTTAGAACATTATACTTAATTTTTAGAACACAAACTATAAACTTTAGAACATACGTTATGTTATTTAAAATATGAGTTATAAATTATATTATAGAACAAATGTAAAAATGGTCCATATATTTACTAATTTTTTTAAAACATTATACTTAATTTTTAGAACAAAAATTATAAAGGTTAGAACGTATGTAACAATATTTAGAACATCGTCCTTAACATTTAAAAACATAAATTACAAAAAAATATAGAGGAATTAAATAAATAAAAAATTGGAGCATGTTTTTGGATTTTTTGTTCTATTAATAATTTATTATTATGCACATTTTTTTTTCTATTAATTATGCAAATTTAATCGATATTAATAAGTGCATATGTCAAATATTAAACAATAGAAGTTACATGGATAATGATATATTAATCAGCGCTCTCCATAATAAACAAGGTAAACAATTAGCTCAGTGGTAAGTAGCATGGAGTATGTGTGAAGTGGCAAGGGTTCAAACCCCACCAATAGCATTTCGTTTTTTTTAATTTTTCTACTCAAAACGACGTAGTTTTGAGTGGTTCTCACCTAAGGAAGTGTCATCACCTAAGGAAGGGTGTGGTTCTCACCTAAGGAAGTGTCATCACCTAAGGGAGGGTTCTCACAAGAGCCATCTCCTCTCTATATATATATATATATATATATATATGGGAGGGATCAAGTGAGAACCCTCCCTTAGGTGAGGACACTTTGATAGGTGAGAACCACCTAAAACTACGTCGTTTTGAGTAGGGAAATTTAAAAAAAAATGTTGTTGCTTAGGGGGTTTGAACTTGGGACTCTTAATCTACACTCCACACTGCTTACCACTGAGCTAATTGCTTTTTTTATGTATTATGTTGCGTGCTGCTTAATATACCACTACCCTTTTAGCTTCTATTGTTTAATATTTGACGCATACACTTATTAATATCGATTAAATATGCATAATAATTAATTATTAATAGAAAAAAAAGAAATGTGCATAATAATGAATTATTAATAGAAAAAAAATCCAATAACATGCTCTAATTTCTTATTTATTTAATTCCTTTATATTTTTGTAATTTATGTTATATAAGAAAATATATTTTTTAAAACATACGTTAGAACATATATTTTAACTTTTAAAACACGAACTATGAAGTTTAGAACGTACGACATATTTTTTAGAACATACGTTATGTTTTTTAGAACATGTGTTATGTTTTTTTGAACATAAGTTATAAATTATATTATAGAACAAATGAAGAAACGATCCAGATATCTACTGATTTTTTTAGAACATTATACTAAATTTTTGAAACACAAACTATATATTTTTTAAAACAAACGTTAGAACATATATTTTAACTTTTAAAACACGAACTATGAAGTTTAGAACGTACGACATATTTTTTAGAACATACGTTATGTTTTTTAGAACATGTGTTATGTTTTTTAGAACACGGGTTATAAATTATATTATAGAACAAATGAAAAAACGATCGAGATATCTACTGATTTTTTAGAACATTATACTTAATTTTTGGAACACAAAATATAAACTTTAGAACATACGTTATGTTTTTTAGAACGTACGTTATGTTATTTAGAATATGAGTTAGAAATTATATTATAGAACAAATGTAAAAAGGTGCCCGCTATGGTCCATATATTTACTATTTTTTTAAAACATTATACTTAATTTTTAGAACACAAATTATAAAGTTTAAAACATATGTAACAATTGTCCTTAACATTTTAAAATATAAATTACAAAAATATAGATGAATTAAATAAATAAGAAATTAGAGCATATTCTTGGATTTTTTTTCTATTAATAATTAATTATTATGCACATTTCTTTTTTTATATTAATAATTTATTATTATGCACATTTAATCGATATTAGTAAGTGCATGCATTCTTACCAAAAAAAAAAAGTAAGTGCATGCATCATTCTTACCAAAAAAAAAAGTAAGTGCATGCATCAAATATTAAACAATAGAAGCTAAAAGCACAATGATATATAAATCAGCGCGCGACATAGTAGACAAGAAAAGCAATTGGTTTAGTGGTAAGCAGTGTGGAGTGTAACTGTAGAGTCTCAAGTTCAATCCCCTAAAGCAGCAATGTTTTTTTTAATTTTTCTACTCAAAACGACGTAGTTTTGAGTGTTCTCACCTAAGGAAGTGTCCTCACCTAAGAAAGGGTTCTCACAAGAGCCCTCTAGGAGAGGGCTCTTGTGAGAACCCTTTCCTAGGTGAGAACTCACCTTAGGTGAGAACCACCCAAAACTACGTAGTTTTGGGTAAGGAAATTTAAAAAAAATGCTATTGTTAAGGGGGATTGAACCTGGGACCCTACATCTATACTCCACACTACCTACCACTGACCCAATTGTCTTTCTTGTGTACTATGTGTCGCGCTGCTTAATATATTACGACACTTTTAGTTTCCATTGTTTAATATTTGATGCATGCACTTATTAATATCAATTAAATGCGCATAATAATAAATTATTAATAAAAAAAGAAATATGCATAATAATAAATTATTAATAGAAAAAAATGCAAAAACATGCTCTAATTTTTTATTTATTTAATTCCTCTATATTTTTGTAATTTATATTTTAAAATGTTAAGGACGATGTTCTAAATATTGTTACATATATTCTAAACTTTATAATTTGTGTTCTAAAAATTAAGTATAATGTTTAAAAGAATAGTAAATATATGGACCATTTTTATATTTGTTCTATAATATAATTTATAACACTCATATTCTAAATAACATAATGTATGTTCTAAAAAACATAACGCATGTTCTAAAGTTTATATTTTGTGTTCCAAAAATTAAGTATAATGTTCTAAAAAAATCAGTAGATATCTCGATCGGTTTTTCATTTGTTCTATAATATAATTTATAACTCATGTTCGAAAAAACATAACACGTGTTCTAAAAAACATAACGTATGTTCTAAAAAATATGTCGTACGTTCTAAACTTCATAGTTCGTGTTTTAAAAGTTAACATATATGTTCTAACATTTGTTTTAAAAAATATATAGTTTGTGTTCCAAAAATTAAGTATAATATTCTAAAAAAATAAGTAGATATTTCGATCGTTTTTTCACTTGTTCTATAATATAATTTATAACTCATGTTCGAAAAAATATAACACGTGTTCTAAAAAACATAACGTATGTTCTAAAAAATATGTCGTACGTTCTAATTTCATAGTTCGTGTTTTAAAAGTTAAAATATATGTTATAACGTATGTTTTAAAAAATATATAGTTTGTGTTCTAAAAATTAAGTATAATGTTCTAAAAAATCAGTAGATATAGGGATCGTTTTTTCATTTGTTCTATAATATAATTTATAACTCATGTTCGAAAAAACATAACACATGTTCTAAAAAACATAACGTATGTTCTAAAAAATATGTCGTACGTTCTAAACTTCATAGTTCGTGTTTTAAAAGTTAAAATATATGTCCTAACGTATGTTTTAAAAAATATATTTTCCTATGTAACATAAATTACAAAAATATAAAGGAATTAAATAAATAAGAAATTAGAGCATGTTCTTGGATTTTTTTTATTAATAATTCATTATTATGCACATTTCTCTTTGTTTCTATTAATAATTCATTATTATGCACATTTCCTTTTTTCTATTAATAATTCATTATGATGCATATTTAATCGATATTAATAAGTGCATGTTTCAAATATTAAAAAAAAAAAAAACAATAGAAGCTAAAAGGGAGATGATATATTAATAAGCGCGCGAAATAATATACAAAAAGAGCAATTGGCTCAGTGGTAAACAACATGGAGTGTAGATGAATAGGTCTTAGGTTCAAACCCCCTAATAAGCAGCAGCATTTTTTCAGCATTTTTTCTTAATTTTCCTACTCAAAACTACGTAGTTTTGGGTAGTTCTCACCATAGGTGAGGACACTTGCTTAGGTGAGAACCACCCAGGGCTCTTGTGAGAACCATTTCTTAGGTGATGACACTTGCTTAGGTGAGAACCACCTAAAACTATGTAGTTTTGAGTCTAAAAATTAAAAAAAAATGCTGCTGACACGAACTATGAAGTCTATAATATAATTTATAACTCATGTTCGAAAAAACATAACACATGTTCTAAAAAACATAACGTATGTTCTAAAAAATATGTCGTACGTTCTAAACTTCATAGTTCGTGTTTTAAAAGTTAAAATATATGTCCTAACGTATGTTTTAAAAAATATATTTTCCTATGTAACATAAATTACAAAAAATATAAAGGAATTAAATAAATAAGAAATTAGAGCATGTTCTTGGATTTTTTTTATTAATAATTCATTATTATGCACATTTCTCTTTGTTTCTATTAATAATTCATTATTATGCACATTTCCTTTTTTCTATTAATAATTCATTATGATGCATATTTAATCGATATTAATAAGTGCATGTGTCAAATATTAAACAAAAAAAAAACAATAGAAGCTAAAAGGGAGATGATATATTAATAAGCGCGCGAAATAATATACAAAAAGAGCAATTGTTCCTACTCAAAACTACGTAGTTTTGGGTAGTTCTCACCATAGGTGAGGACACTTGCTTAGGTGAGAACCACCTAGGGCTCTTGTGAGAACCATTTCTTAGGTGAGGACACTTGCTTAGGTGAGAACCACCTAAAACTATGTAGTTTTGAGTCTAAAAATTAAAAAAAAATGCTGCTGACACGAACTATGAAGTCTATAATATAATTTATAACTCATGTTCGAAAAAACATAACACATGTTCTAAAAAACATAACGTATGTTCTAAAAAATATGTCGTACGTTCTAAACTTCATAGTTCGTGTTTTAAAAGTTAAAATATATGTCCTAACGTATGTTTTAAAAAATATATTTTCCTATGTAACATAAATTATAAAAATATAAAGGAATTAAATAAATAAGAAATTAGAGCATGTTCTTGGATTTTTTTTATTAATAATTCATTATTATGCACATTTCTCTTTGTTTCTATTAATAATTCATTATTATGCACATTTCCTTTTTTCTATTAATAATTCATTATGATGCATATTTAATCGATATTAATAAGTGCATGTGTCAAATATTAAACAAAAAAAAAAACAATAGAAGCTAAAAGGGAGATGATATATTAATAAGCGCGCGAAATAATATACAAAAAGAGCAATTGTTCCTACTCAAAACTACGTAGTTTTGGGTAGTTCTCACCATAGGTGAGGACACTTGCTTAGGTGAGAACCACCTAAAACTATGTAGTTTTGAGTCTAAAAATTAAAAAAAAAATGCTGCTATCATGCTAAAACTATGTAGTTTTGAGTCTAAAAATTAAAAAAAAATGCTGCTGACACGAACTATGAAGTCTATAATATAATTTATAACTCATGTTCGAAAAAACATAACACATGTTCTAAAAAACATAACGTATGTTCTAAAAAATATGTCGTACGTTCTAAACTTCATAGTTCGTGTTTTAAAAGTTAAAATATATGTCCTAACGTATGTTTTAAAAAATATATTTTCCTATGTAACATAAATTATAAAAATATAAAGGAATTAAATAAATAAGAAATTAGAGCATGTTCTTGGATTTTTTTTATTAATAATTCATTATTATGCACATTTCTCTTTGTTTCTATTAATAATTCATTATTATGCACATTTCCTTTTTTCTATTAATAATTCATTATGATGCATATTTAATCGATATTAATAAGTGCATGTGTCAAATATTAAACAAAAAAAAACAATAGAAGCTAAAAGGGAGATGATATATTAATAAGCGCGCGAAATAATATACAAAAAGAGCAATTGTTCCTACTCAAAACTACGTAGTTTTGGGTAGTTCTCACCATAGGTGAGGACACTTGCTTAGGTGAGAACCACCTAAAACTATGTAGTTTTGAGTCTAAAAATTAAAAAAAAAATGCTGCTATCATGAGGGTTTGAACCTTGGACCCTTTGTTTACAAACCTTATTACTTACCATTGAGCTAATTACTTTTCTTATGTGTAATGTTGCGCGCTGATTAATATACCATTGCATTTCTAGCTTCTATTGTTTAATATTTGACGCATGCACTTATTAATATCGATTAAATGTGCATTATAATGAATTATTAATAGAAAAAAAGAAACGTGCATAATAATTAATTATTAATAGAAAAAAAATCCAAGAACATGCTCTAATTTCTTATTTATTTAATTCTTCCATATTTTTGTAATTTATGTTTTAAAATGTTAAGGACGATGTTCTAAATATTGTTTAATATTTGACGCATGCACTTATTAATATCGATTAAATATGCATAATAATGAATTATTAATAGAAAAAAAAAAGAAATATGCATAATAATGAATTATTAATAGAAAAAAAAGAAATATGCATAATAATGAATTATTAATAGAAAAAAATACAAGAACATGTTCTAATTTTTTATTTAATTCCTCTATATTTTTGTAATTTATGTTATATAAGAAAATATACGTTATGTTTTTTCGAACATGAGTTATAAATTATATTATAGAACAAACACGAACTATAAAGTTTAGAACGTACGATATATTTTTTAGAACATACGTCATGTTTTTTTAGAACATGTGTTATGTTTTTTCGAACATGAGTTATAAATTATATTATAGAACAAATAAAAAAACGATCCAGATATCTACTGATTTTTTTAAAACATTATACTTAATTTTTGGAACATAAACTATAAACTTTAGAACATGTGTTATGTTTTTTAGAACATGCGTTACGTTTTTTCGAACATGAGTTATAAATTATATTATAGAACAAATGCAAAAATGATCGAGATATTTACTGATTTTTTTAAACATTATACTTAATTTGGAGAACATAAATTATAAAGTTTAGAATTATGTAACATTATTTAGAATTCCGTCCTTAACATTTAAAAACATAAATTACAAAAAATATAGAGGAATTAAATAAATAAAAAATTGGAGCATGTTTTTGGATTTTTTTGTTCTATTAATAATTCGTTATTATGCACATTTCTTTTTTTTTCTATTAATAATTTATTATTATGCACATTTAATCGATATTTAATAAGTGCATATGTCTAATATTAAACAATAGAAGCTACATGGATAATGGTATATTAATCAGCGCGCTCCATAATGGATAAGGAAAACAATTGTTGTTTAAAAAACAGTAAATATATGGACCATTTTTGCATTTGTTCTATAATATAATTTATAACTCATATTCTAAATAACATAACGTATGTTCTAAAGTTTATAGTTTGTGCTCCAAAAATTAAGTATAATGTTCTAAAAAAATCAGTAGATATCTTGATTGTTTTTTCATTTGTTTCAAAAATATAATTTATAACTCATGTTCGAAAAAACATAACACATGTTCTAAAAAAACATAACGTATGTTCTAAAGTTTGTAGTTTGTGTTCCAAAAATTAAGTATAATGTTATAAAAAAATCAGTAGATATTTGGATCGTTTTTTCATTTTTTCCAAAAATATAATTTATAACTCATGTTCGAAAAAACATAACACATGTTCTAAAAAACATAACGTATGTTCTAAAAAATATGTCGTACGTTCTAAACTTCATAGTTCGCGTTTTAAAAGTTAAAATATATGTTGTTTCAAAAAAAAAAATTAAATTATATGTTATAACGTATGTTTAAAAAAATATATTTTCTTATATAACATAAATTACAAAATATAAAAGAATTAAATAAATAAAAAATTGGAGCATGTTCTTGAATTTTTTCTATTAATAATTCATTATTATGCATATTTAATCAATATTAATAAGTGCATGCGTCAAATATTAAACAATGAAAGCTACAGTGCGATGGTATATTAATCAGCGCGGCACATATTACATAAGGAAAGTAATTGGCTTAGTGGTAAGTAATTTGGAGTGTAAACAAATGGTACAAGGTTAGAACCCCCATGACAGTAGTGTTTTTTGTTTAATTTTTAGACTCAAAACTACGTAGTTTTAGTGGTTCTCACCTAAGAAAGTGTCCTCACCTAAGAGGAGGTTCTCACTTGATCCCTCCCCTATATATATATATATTTAAAAGTAATATGATTGGTTTAATTAATTGGTGGATCCATTATGATTGAGTGGTTATAGAGTTTAACCATTGGAGTAAGATAGTTTAATAAAATGATGTTTATTAAATTGATGATGTGACATGTATATTGAGTGGTTCTGAGTATAAACCATTGGTAGAACATTATTAGTTGAAGCACGTGCGTACCAATTCTTGGATCATTCAAAGAAGAAGAGCTATAAAAATTTCCCAAATTCTCCACCTCCGGGTTTGGGAAGGCTGGTGAATATCCCCTTAAAAGGATGTTCAGAAGTTGAATGTATTTACAAAAAGTCACATAAGAAAACTAGCACAGTAGAAAGCTTAAAACACGAAATTTGAATCCATGTATAACCATAGTAGAAAGCTTTCGATGGAGGTGCTGAGCACAAAGGTTCAAAGGTGAGTGCCAATCAAACCATGACGAGAAGCATTTCAAAGACCTTAACGCCGATGAGAAGCTCAAAGAAGAATGAGTGTGAGAGGGAAACGATAAGGAATAAGAAGAATGGAGTGCAAAGGACAGCGGTCTGGAGAGAGAGGAGATTGTAGAAGTGAAGCGAGACCTAAGTAATGAAGAAGAATGGGAAGTGGGTATGTGCATACTGATGCTCGAAACATAGTATACTGCCTTGGAGGAAGAGGAAGTTGAGTTTTCGGTATACTCGAACACATACATTCATTGCTCTTATGTTGAATTGATTCTAGAGAGAGAAAAATTAATAAAGAGAATAGAGAGAAAGTAGAAGAAAAATAAGAAATTAAAGAGAAATAGAGAAGATGGTGTAATTGATTTTTATTTTTTTTTATTTTGGAGGTTGTTTGTGATAATTAGATAATAAAGGGTTTAATTTATAAAATAAATAAATATAAAGATAAAATTAACTCTTTTCCCTTTTCCCCTTTGATTTTTGATTTTTGTTAACACCGTTAGTCAATTTGGCCTATTTTTGCTAACGAAATGAATCTCAATGTACCATTTGTAAATTCTTAAACCACAAGGGTGTCGACCGAAAACAAGTGCAACCACAAAGTTTATTTTTATACTTTTCCCAAGTAACTATTACTTTGTTTATTTTCACCATTGGATTAATTTGACACTTCATCATCCAACGCTGAAAACAAACAAAGTAAGCATAGCCCCTATCTTAACTTTAATATTCGATATTATAATTTACAATTTTGATTTTAACAGTTCTTAAACGTAATTTAGGACAAATTCAAAAAACTGAGATATTAATTCAAAATAGATATTCGTCAAAATACGATAAATCGGTTCTAAAAGCATAATTTTCTTAATAAATTATTCCCTAAGATAAAATAATATATTCAGAATAATTTATGAATTGTTTAAATATCAAGTAAAATTTATTATTGAAAAAAAAAACCTCACACAAAAAATGGTTATCCACAGTTATTACGTCGTTCTATTAGAACTTTTGAGGTGCCGTACTTCCATTTGAACAACACGCTCCTCTAATAAGAAACATTCGCGCATAAAATTCCTCCATTATTGCGTTCACACTAACACTTGATTTTTATCTCAAACGATCTAGTATTTTCGTTGCCATCGGAAGCAAACTCTTTACAATTATATAAGGTCATTGGCCTGTTGCGAAATGAGTACTTTTGTTCCTTTGAGATCCACCTATTTGGATTTTCGTGAGTCGACATTGAGATCTCAGTCCAGAATTGGCGGCGCATATTTAGGGGGATATTCATTTGGTTGTTATTATCTATATTAGCTTACAACACTATTAGCCTCTGATCTATACAAAATGTGTTGGTTTTTACTCTAATTTACTTTCTTTTACGTTAAGACTATTAAAATAATTAATTTATCATTAATATTTCTTTTCCAAATTCCTACTTTTTAAATCTCTAAATCTTTCAAATCATAATTGGTTTTGTTATAGGATAAATTACAAATCTAGCCCAACTAAAAGGATCCATTTACATATCTAACCCACTTTGTTTCCATCTCACCAAATTAGACACTTTCATCCATTTTGGATAAAATTACCCTTAGTTCTATTCTATCGATCGATCCATCTGCTCCTGCTCCAACTTCTTCTTCTGGTTCTTCTTCTTCTTCGATCCAACTTCATCTCCGGTTCATCTTCTTCAATTTCTGATACCAATTAGCGATTTTTGAGATTATTGAAGTATTATGTTCAATTTCCTGTAGAAATGATATGTTTTTAGCTTATACGCCTGTTTTTCTTGCTGGTCTTGCCTCTTTCTTCATCTGTAACGGTATCGTTTCAATTTCTCTATTTTCCTCCATTTTCCTCTATTGTTGTCGTATTTGCGGACGAAATTTATCGCATTTCGTCACAAATGCGACAACTCTTGTCACAGATGCGACAACTCTTGTCGCATTTGTGACGAATTCGTCACAAATGCGACATTGCAGCGTTTAAATTGTTAGATTTTTTTTCTTTCTCATTTTTTTAGCTTTCCGTCCCAATCCTCTTCCGCAGATACTAATTCTTCAAAGGTTGAACGAAACATAATATCTTCTCTCTATAAACCATCGTCTTTTCATCGGTTTGAGATGTCGAAGAAGACGTTGAGAGTCTGAGGAAAAAGGTGAATTGAAATAAGGGTATTATTGTCTAAAGTGGATGAAAGTGTCTAATTTAATTAGGTGGAAGCAAAGTGGATTAAATATGTAAATGAACCCCTTCAAATAGGTTAGATTAGTTATTAGCCCTTTGTTATATTTAATGTCCGAGTTTAATGGAAAGTGAAAATTCCACTTATGGAATTTGAGTAGAAGCACATTGTGGCAATAATTTATAATTGATGAAAAGAAGAATTACTCTATCAAAAAAAAAAAAAAAATTACAGTTAAAAGGTTAATAACACACTAAGGACAAATTATCTGATCAATTCCGACAGCTAATTACACTCACACATGTATGAAGGACAAAAATAAAAAACTAATTAGCATATGAAATGCTTAAAAAGGATAACGCAACAAAAAATATATGTTTATGATTTTTTTTTTTGGATAATTACTAATCTAACCCAATCAAGGACCCCAATTTACATATCTAACCCACCTTGCTTCCATTTTACCAAATTAGACATTTAAACCCATTTTGGACAAAACTACCCTTATTCTCATATAACAACCATCTCCTCTTTCCCTTTTATTTACTTTCACATTCTCACAGCAAAATTCATCAACTCAACCCAAGATCTAAGCACATCCATACCCCATTCAAGTTCATGTAAGTATCATTTCTTCATTTTTTCATACACATTACTAGAAATACACAGTTGGTATTCGAATGCATTTGCTTGAATCTTGAAATTTTCCGATTCCGCCATTGTCGCTCGATGTGTCGCATTCTGGTGCTCAAATGCGATACAGAGAATCAAATGCGACAAGGACTCACATATACATTGTCACATTCAGAGCCATGTCGCATTTTGCGGTCGCATTTGATGTAGCATGTCACATTTAGCTGTCGCATTTTGGTGTATTATGCCGCATTTGAGTCGCATTTTGGTATAGCATGTCGCATTTGAGTCACATTTACATATGAATTGGCTTTATTATGTTTTGATCACGTGTCCATTTTACTAAATGTAGAAGTATGTCAACCAAAGAGAGGTGTACGTGTTTTTTATCTTGGGACGGACTGTGGACCAAAGAGGGAAATGTGATGACATACGTCGGTGGTAAAGCGAAGTTGTTGGTTTTGCCAACAGAGATTGACTTGCAAAAGTTGAAAGAGAAAGTTTATGGTGCACTTCGCGTTGATTCAACCTCGTATGATCTCCAAATGTCCATGTAGGCGACATATGGTCCAAATAAACTGCGTGGTGGGATATCACATATTGATGACGATGAAGATGTCATGGGATTCATAGAGTATTGCCGAATGAATCCGACCGATTTGATTCCATTGTACGTTACTCTAAACATGCGAACAATACAAGCTTCAACATTACGACCTAACAAGGATGGACATGTTGGTCAAAGCAAACCAACGGAAGTAGTAAGTAATGGTCCCACCATTGAACTGGATGCTCCTATACATGGTAAGGATGACAATGATGGTAGAAATGGTATCGATTATCAGAACTACAATAATGATGATTATCTGAATAATGATAATCATGATCATTATGATGAGCATTATGATAATGATTATTGTTACGATAATGGTGACAATGTGGAGAATGAAGATATCACACAGAATGAAATTCCTGTTAAAAGTGTTCATGAAACAGCTAAGCAACCTGAATGCGTCCAACGTATCCCATATGAGGATGGTGATGAAGATAGAATGAAAAGGATGACTGATCCATTTTGATGGTGTCCAAAGCTATGTGATGCGCCAGTGAATATGATTGCACCTAAGCAATCAAATGGAGGGACTACTTTGAAGTCAATGATATATTTTCGAACAAAGTTGAATTGCAAGATTCACTTGGAAAATATGCAATTGAAAATTCGTTTGAATGGAAGGTTTACAAATCAAACAAGTCTTTGTTTGAGGTGAAATGTAAGGATGTGGACAAATGTAAATAGAGGGCTAGAGGGATCGTCATTCCAGGTTCCAATTTGTTCAGGCTTTCAAGAATGGATGGTATGGACATGCACACTTGTGGGAGAGATCAGATATGTCCGCACCATAGGCAAGCGGGGAAACGTGTTGCAGGGATACTACTCCGAAATAGGTTTGATTTGGAAAATCGGGTGCATCGACCAAAGGATATTGTGTTTGATTTTGAACGAGATTTTTCCGTTAATCTCTCTTATATGCAAGTTTGGAGAGCAAGACACTGGGCATTGGAAGCGCAGAGTGGTTCGCCGGAGGAATCGTTCATGTTGTTACTGGACTACTGTGAGATGTTGAAGAGTACAAATCCGGGAACCGTGACACATATCGAGACAGATGATGATGATCAATTTAGATTTTTCTTTATGGCTATGGGTGCTTCATTGAGAGGTTTTAAACAACATATTCGACCTGTCTTAGCCATTGATGGAACTTTTCTAAAAGGTAAATATCCCGACATATTATACATTGCAGTTGCCATTGATGGGAACAAAATGATCTTTCCTATTACATTTGGAGTTGGCCCGAAAGAAAGTAATGAATCATGGCTTTGGTTTATGAATAAATTGAAAGAGTGTCTGCACGATGTTGAAGATCTAGCCATTATATCAGATCGAAATCAGAGCATTATACATGCAGTTAATTTGGTTTTTCCTAATGCTGTACATGGGGCATGCGCTCGTCATCTGCAACAAAATGTGAAGGCCAAATTTCGTGGAATTCGTAAGATAGATGAGGCGTTTTGGAAATGTGCAAAATCCTATCGGGTATCTGATTTTGAGGAAAACTTTGCGACACTTCGTTCACTACATTCCGTTGCTGTCGACTATTTACTGCAAGCTGGAAAAGAGAAATGGTCACGTGCATTCTTTTATGGTCGTCGGTATAACATTATCACCACGAATGTTGCAGAATCAGTCAACACGTTAATGGTGGAGGCTAGACGTCTACCAATCACAATGTTGGTTGAGTTCATACGCATGACATTACAGAAATGGTTTTACGAGAGACGTATAGCAGCAGGTTATAAACGTTTCTTTTATTTTATTTTATTTATAATACATAACTATTTATGAGATTAATATTTTTCTGCAGAAGAACGTGTGGGGTATTTGGCCAAGTTTCTAGAAAAAAAGATGATAAAGCGCGTAGACGCAGCAATACGTTGTTCGTATTTCCCTGTGGATAATCACACCTTTCAAATCGGTGATCGGGTAAAGGGGGGACTTGTTGATTTAAATGTAGGAACATGTACGTGCAGGAAATGGCAACTAGCCCAATTTCCATGTGAACACGTATGCAAAGTTGCTTCCAAACATAGGATGGATAACGCCTATAGGTGGGTGCATCGTTACTACACCAACGAGTCACTTAAGTTGGCATGGGGTGAGTCGATATATCCACTTGGTCACCAATCGGAATGGAAAGTGAACGAGAATCCTATGAAGGTGCTTCCTCCTAAGAAGGAGGGGCGGTCTGCTGGTCGACCAAAAGGTCAGAAAAGAAGGCTATCAGAAAAGAATCCTATGAAAAATTATTGGTTAATGTTGACCATAAAAGCTTTCATTTCTCCGAGTGTTCAAATTATTTATTTAAATTTGAAACGAAAAATTATCTTTTGATTGTTTGTTTCGGCATGATAATTAATAAATAGTCGAATATAATCACTTTCATGAGTTAATTTTTATTTTCCTAATTTAGTCATAGTCAAATATATTACATGCATTTGTACGGATTTGAACGCTAGTTTCCGATAAATTAGAAAGCTAATAATGCTTTACGCCTTTATATATTGTATGATTATATATAATAGAGATAATGTGTAAAAATATAGTCCTAACATTTACAACAAGGAGCAATTTTATCCTTAATGTTTAAAATGGTACAATTTTACCCTAATGTTGCCAATCAAGAGCAATTGTATCCCTAACGTTCACAAGTTGGATCAATTTTAGATATTATTGAGAAACACATATATTTTGTTCATTATTCTGCACCGATTGCAGATTAGTTCGTTTAAAAAAAAGATTTTATATTTTCTGTGGTTTAATAATATGAGGATAATATTTATTAATTTGGAGAAATGTTTTAAATTTTTTTTTTATCCAATTTATAAATAGACAATATAGTTTTTAATTTTTATGATATGTTACTAATGAGTAATTACATGTCAAATATAGATGACACGATTCAGGACCGAGAAAACAGTTTGATAAATTATTTCTAAAATTAACCCAACTTGACAACGTTAGAGGTAAAATTGTTCTTCACTGCCAACGTTAGGAGTAAAATTCAACCATTTTAGACGTTCGAAGTAAAATTGCTCATGTTTGTAAACGCTAAGGGTATTTTTACACCTTATCCCTATATAATATAAATTAAAAAATAGACTTAATATATTTGTTGTCTCTTATACTTGGCTTATTTGAATGCGTTTGCATTTCTTATATATTAAGAAAAATCTAATATATTTAATTTACATTTCTAAATGTAAATTGCAATATCAATCTCAATCAAAATTGACGTTTAACTTTAACATCCGATTTAGATTATAAGAGTTCTTAAACGTACTTTAGGACAAATTAAAAAAACATAGATATTATTCAATTGAACAAAAAAATTCAAAATATTTCGCCGACGTAATAAATATTAACCTCCAATTCTATAGGAAAAATGAATTTTTTTTAACGAACTAATCTGCAATTGGTGGTGCAGAACAAGGATTTGTAATTTACAATAATATCTAAAATTGACCCAACTTGTCAACATTAGAAGTAAAATTCCTTTTGGCTGCCAACGTTAGGGGTAAAATTGCTCCTGGCTGTAAACGTTAGATGTATTTTTGCATCTTATACCTATTATATATAAATTAAAAATAGAGTTAATACATTTGTGGAAAATAAAAAATGTGGTTTCATGGTAAATGTCGTTCTGACCAATTTTAATTCTTGAATATTTTCATTTTGAGGTCGTTAATGGTCAGTTTGAGGAGTTAGTTAAAATTGAATAGTCACCCATGTTAAAAAAGTGTAAAGTTCAGTGGTCATACCGTTAAGAATTAAAGTTCAGTGACCACAATGTTAAAATGGGTAAAGTTGAGTGACCATGGGTGTAATTTACCCATTTCTTATATATTAAGAAAAATCTAAGGATGAAAATTTGAATAGTTAAAAAAAAAAGAAAAAAAGAAAAAGAAAAAAAGAAAAGAATTAACTTAAGATTAATTCCGCGAAATATTTTGAATTTTTTTTATCCAATTCATAAATAGACAGTATATTTTTAAATTTTTTTCCACGTTTAATCATATGTTTTTGATTTGTCATTCACATGTCAAATGCAGATGACATGATTCATGGCCGAGAAGACAGTTTGATGAATTATTTCTAAAATTGACCAAACTTGACAATGTTAGGGATAAAATTACGCTTGACTGCTAACACTAGGGCAAATTATTAAAAGCACTCGGTTTTCCATGTCAAATGGAAGACTTTCCATACATATTTTGATGTAAAATTGCTCTTGACTGCCAACGTGAGAGGTAAAATTGAATAATTTTAGACGTTAGAGGTAAAATTGCTCCTGCTGTAAACGTTACGAGTATTTTTACACCTTATCCCTAGATAATATAAATTAAAAAATAGACTTAATATATAAACGTTAGGAATAAATATCTTTCGATTTTTTGTTTTGGCATGGTAATTAATAAATAGTAAAATATAATCGCTTTCTTTTTTCATAATAAAAAAGAATATAATCACTTTCACGATGTAGTTTATATTTATCTAATTTAGTCATAGTCAAATATATTTCGTGCATTCTACGGATTTGAACGGTAGTTTTCGATAAATCAGAAAGCTAATAATGTTTTAAGCCTTTATATATTGTATGATTATATATAATAGGAATAAGATGAAAAAATACTTCTAACCATGAGCAATTTTATCCCTAATGTCTAAAGTGGTGTAATTTTACCCATAACGTTGATAAGTTGTGTCAATTTCACATATTATTATAAAACACAGATATTTTTTCGTTAATTTTTTTTTCATATTTTATTTGGTTTAATAATAGAATTGAAGATTAATATTTATTAATTCGGTAAAATATTTTGAATTTTTTTGTCCAATTCATAAATAGATAGTATATTTTTTAAATATTTTTTCAGGTTTATGATCTGTCACAAATAAGGGTAAAATTACTTTTGACTACCAATATTAGAAGTAAAATTGCACTATTTTAGATGTTAGGAGTAAAATTGTTCCCGACCCTAAACCTTAGGAGTATTTTTACACCTTATTATCCCAGTATAATATAAACTAAAAATAGACTTAATACATTTGATTTGTTGTCTCTTATCCTAAAACTTAATTTACTTGTCCCAACAAAAAAAAAAAATTAATATTAAAATTAAAAAAGAAAAAAAACAAAAAGAAAAGAATTAACTTAACATGCAAAGTGTGGGACCCATGCATTTATGAGAGAATCCACACACAAAATACTACTAAAAACTGGTATTTTGAAAAAAGCTTTGATAATTCTTGAACAACAGTCTTGGATTTTTACTTTGTTATTTTAGGAAGTAATAAAAAATCTCATAAAATCTGCAAATCTGATTCAAAATGCACCTAGACATATATACTTACTTATAAATTAAGTCTTTCAATGTATTTTCAAAATTTAAATTAACATTACACAATAAAAAAAAAAAAAATGCAAAACAATACTTGGATATCCCCAGATATCATAATATCACAAATCAGACCACAAAAAAGAAATAAATCCAAAGTAGAATTTAATGCTCTTAAATGCAACAGGATTCTGTGTCCAGAAACCTTCTTTTTCTTGACATAAAGGTTAATTTTTTACCTCTGTATAAATACCACCCCAACTCATTTAATTTTTACCTGTGATTATATATCTTTGCTCTCCTCCCTGTATCTTTGCTCTCTATCTCATTCTCTTACATTAGCTTTGCTCTCCTGTATCTAATTCTCTTATAAAGAGTAAATGGAGAACAGGCAATCAACAAAGATGAGAAGTGGTTTCTCTCAGGTGAGTGAAGATGTCATGGAGAATATTTTCTCCAGGTTACCTGCAACGGCGTTTTCTTCAGCAGCATGCGTTAACAGATGTTGGAACCGGGTCTGTGGTCGAGTCCTAAAGAAGCCTAAGTTTGCTTCTGCTCTCTCACTTATGCCTACTCTCCCTGTAAGTTCCTCATTTTCAGAACTCATATTTTATCAAAATGACATGAAGGAGCAAGAGTTTGAGTCACCATTAATTCTTTTGTGATTCTTATTAGGATGCAATGGAGGAGGTTCTTCAAAAGGTTCTTGCTGAGCCCATTATTCCCCATTTCGCCATTGCCTGCATTGGCAAACAATTCAACTTGGCAGCGGCTCACCAAATGGTAATACACATTGATTTCAGTTCCAGCAATATCTAAGAATTTGGTTAACTTTTTTTCATTTGATATTGTGTAGCTTGCAGAAAAATTAGGGTCAAGGGTGCCACTCGTTACTAACACAGCCAGTGGGATAATCGGTCCTGATGACACTAATGAACTCCATGAGGCTAGTATATCTGGATGAAAATAAAAACTAAATTAAATATATCTCAAAGAGAAACCATTTCATTTCTTCTCTGAAAATAACACAGGTTAGGTGGAAAGCATGTGATGACGATGATGATGATTCTGATTCTGCCGCAGATAGTGTACTAGATCGCGGGATGGTTCTGGTGATTGGGTTTGTACCGGGACTAAGGGTTGATGCTATCCCGCTGTTCCAAACAATGACGGTAATTATTTGGTTGTTTCATAAGGAAATTTCTAAATGGGAAATTCCATGATGTATCTTCATGATTAATAATCATCTGCAGTTATATAGAATTGCATTTGTTTGTTCTGGATTTTCAAGTACTAAACTAAGAGCAACTATTTCTACCATCAGGTACCTCAAATTTGTTTGGATGATAATTTTCTGACGGATATCAAGAGCTTTACAGCTTCCTTTTCAGATTCTGAATCACCTGCTGGGATTATTTTGTTTGGAGTAAGTAGATTAATCGATTAGGTTTTTGTTATTATTTTTACATTTGCAATACTAATTAATATATGATATTTGTGGTTCTCTAGGATCGAAACATTGACATGAGACCTATCCTCGCAAGGATGGGTAAGTACTACAAAACATAATCTTTTTGTTCTCGATTGCATTTCTAGCTGATGAGAAGAATAATGTCACGAAATCTTATTTGAAATGGGCAGATTGTGCATTAGATGAGGAAACAGTCATTGTGGGTGATGCGAGTGGGCGCTTCATGTGGAGAAGTGCATATCATTCTCGACATTACGGTGCTGATAGTTACTTCCTTGATGCTGTTGCTCTTGTGTTTGCAAGGGACATACACAAATCTCAGGGTACTACATTATTTTCTAAGTATTCCTTTTCAAAGATACAAAACATTTCTGCATTCCTTTTCATCTTTTTCCTACATGCATCACTAATTGGTCCTTTTTTTTTTTAATTTGGGGGCAAAGAGCAGATATAGGAGAAACTCAATTTCATGTCACGTTGTCAACAGGCATAATGCCATTTGGTCCCCCAATCCATGCAGTTTGTGCAATACCAAAAGACACAACTAGTTCATGGCTTAGCGCTAGAGCGGAGGGGCAGATTGAAATCCTTGACAGCCAGGCTCTCTTAGCTGATATTAATAGTGAGGTAAATTTGAAGCCTTTGGTGATGTTATAACTTTTCCTTTGAAATTTATGGCAGTGAAATAAAATGGAAGATGCTCTATTTTTGTTTCTTTGCAATTTTCCATTGATTTGTGTGCTTTGTATTCTTTCAAAGACTGTTTTTCTTAAGTTCAAAGAAAGCAATTCTTTTGCAGTTTGATGAGGAAGATTATCCTCCTGATGTGTACATTGGAGTCGCACAGCACAAGCACAAGCACAAGCAATACCCTTGTGGGTCAGGGAGTTTTATATCAAAAACATTCTATGAAGTTTTAGGGTAAGGTTTGGAAGGAGCTATCTATCTACAATTTTACTATATCTTTAAACTTGCAAAACTAATTAAAGGGCATAATTATGTTATCTTTTCATTTTCAACAGAGCTGAGAGAGACTTTTTTATCGTCGATGGTGTTGGCGGCATCCAACCTGGTGATCCCTTTTTATTCTACCACTCGGATTCTGATACTGCATCATCTTCACGCACTAATGCCTACAGAAACCTTGCGATTCTGAAGGAAGAATCAAATCGCCAAAACTTCCTTTCTTCAAGGAATGGTGCACCTAGTAGTGGAGAGAAAGAGGTCTTTGGAGGTTTGATTTTCTCTTGCTATCTCCGAGAAATATCCGATCAACCCATTATCGAGAGCTCCCCATTCCATGAAAACTTTCCTGAGGTTCCACTTGCAGGACTCTTTTGCAATGGAGAAATCGGACGAGGTTTTTCGAGCTCAGTGAATCAGGAAGACGATGAACCAAACTCTGCTCGTTGTTGTCTGCACTATCATAGCACAGTATACTTGGCATTGTCATATACTCCACCAACTTCAGAGCATTAGTTGTGGAGCAAAGCTAAGTATGGGTTGAAATGTACAAAGGGAAAGTCATTGTGATTGTTTGCTTGATAGACGATTTAAGCTTAGATGAGATAGTTAATGAAAGTTTGTATGTTATGTATGAGAGTGAATTGAATGTTTTCTATGTTTTGCTGAATAATCTTATTGATTTTCAAACCCATTTGTTAACATTTCAAATATATTGTTGCCAAGATCAGAATTACATAATATAGTAAGAATAACATTTCTTCCAAAAAATATGAATAAAAAACTAAATAGTCACAAAATTATAAATGGAATTGAAGTAAAGCAATCAAACGAAATGAATAATTCCTTTCGATTTCAAGTTTTAACATATAAATAAAGGTGTATTCGGACATTTATGAGATATATTTATTGATGAAAAAATGGGACTATTCTTTTGAGTTCAGTTTATGTTCCTATGCTGTGAGAGTCAAATTAGTATAAGTGATACTAAGATAACACTAGAGAGAGAAAGAGTGAATCCTTTATCATGGGGTAGAATTCTCATATTTATATGCTTGACTTTTGAGATAGTGCGGGTAAATTACATACGTGGTGTACAACCTTTACCCGTAATCACACTTTGGTATTGTAACATCCCCAAAACCCTAACATATGAGTCTTCCCACATTCATATATGTTTTCATAATTGAATACATACATTTTAGATTCATCTCATTGTCAGTAGAAGTTTCGTATGCATAATGCGATTAGTAGGCGATTAATGTGTCGTTAAGATGGAACGATTGGTTAATTGAGTTAGGACTTAAACTGTAAGCAGTACCCTATATTTCTGTTTAGGGCACTTGATACACATCTTTCATTTGAACAAACAACACCAAAACTCAACAAACTCAATCACAACTCATCCACAACAAATCCTATGCTCATACTTAGGTATTTCAGAATCTCAATACAGGTGTACAACCAAAATTTTGTCACACTAAACTGTACAACGTTCTAGTGGGGGAAAGCAGTTATGGAATTTCCTTGTTGAGCCGTTACAGAACTTTCTTGCTAAAACGTGGAACTTACTTGCTGAAACGTGGAACTTTCTTGCTGGGCAGTTTCCAACATGTTTTTTACAGCAGAAAAATATAATTCAGCAGCAAAAACAGTTAGTGGATGAGAGCAGTTACGGAACTTATTGGAACTTTCTTGCTGAAACATGGAACTTACTTGATGGACAGTTACCTACTCATTTTTACAGCATAAATACAAGTTTTAGCAGCAGGAAAAGCTATCCAACTCAATCAACAACCAAAACAATCAACAAAACAATGACTCAAAAGTCTTAGAAAAATCTCTATAACAATTGTTGTCAATTTCTTTCAATTTTCAAGTGCCTTAAGTTCTACACTTTCTTTCAATTGTCAATTCCAATTTCTTTCAATTCAATTCATATATCTGTAATCCTTTCAATTTCAGAATCTCAATTTTGATTATTCAAGCATTCTTTTTTATTCTCAATTTCAAATTCGGCATCGTTTCCTTCAATTAATCTCGAAATCTGTAGATATAATTGACGAAGTTTAAGCTTTTTTATGTCCTTTAAGCTTTCACACAATCTTTTGATTTAGAAGTCAGATTTTCAATTGTTTTGTAAGTTTTCAACAAACTTTCTGGCACGCTTGCAATCCAATTCACTCAAAAAATGCGTTAAACAATTGCATAGCCATGTTTTGGTGGAGTAAATTTTGTTTGCTTTTGTTGATTTTTTCAAAGTAGTTAATAGTTTTGTTTTTGTGTCTTTTGAATTATTAATTTTTTATGTATATAATTTAGTAATTTTTATAGGGAAAATATCACTTTGAACAATTTTCCTCTCATATTTTTAACACCAATATCGTTTTAATCCGTAAGATTGACTCGCCAGTTTCTGTGAAGGACATGCGACCTATCTTCCTGTGTAATATCATTTATAAAATTATAGCAAAGGTTCTTGTAAATAGATTAAAGCAAATTTTGGGTTCCATTATCTTGGATCCTTCATCCCCGGAAGATCTATTACAGACAACGTCATTGTGGGCTTTAAGGTGATTCACTCAATGAAGAGGAGAGGAAGATAAAAGGGAAGCATGAGATGTTGCCTTCAAAATTGTCACCACTGAAGCATACGATAGGATCAGATTGTCGTATCTTTAAGTTGTAATGGCTCACGTGGGTTTTCATCATCGCTTTGTTGACTGGTTTATAATGTGTGTCTCCTTTATGCAGTATAGCGTTGTTCTGAATGAGGGAAGGTGGGTCATATCACTCCGAGCACAGGCCTTCGGTAAGGACACCCATGATATCTCTACTTATTCATCCTCTCTGTGGAGGGTTTTTCTGGTTTGATAAAGAAAGCAGAGTCTTAGGGAGTTGTCCATGGTTGTAAGGTGGGTAGGCATGCCCCTAGTATCTCACATCTGCTTTTTGTTGATAATATCTTTTTCTTTTTCAGAGCTGCAATGGAGGAAAGCAACACTATGAAGTCTATTCTGCAGGACTATGAACTTATGTTTAGTCAATCCGTTAATTACAGAAGTCAGGCATCTTTTTTAGTACTAATGTTAAAGAGTAGGCCCGTCTCGGACCCTGGGCGGGAGGGGCGCCTGTCCAGGACCCAAGGATGAATGAGGGCCCAAACATAGTAGTAGGCTTTCAATTTTATTTAGATTAAAAAAAAAGATGCATAATTATTAGGTAAGTTACATAATAGTCGTGATTAGACTAACTATTTACAACTATCCGATAAAAAGAATTTCTTAAAATGTCAAGTACATAAAAACTAAAAGTGGTTTTAGCAATGTCAGCATTTGAAATTCTTGAGTTTGTCAAAACAACATATTGTTATCCAAATATTTTAATTGTTTTTCGAATCCTCTTAATTATGCTAGTGGCCGTTGTATTTGTTGAAAGAAGTTTTTTGAAGTTAAAATTATTAAACAGTTATTTGAGATCATTAATATCACAAGGTTAAATGGTCAGCCTTTTTATGCATTGAGAGAAGTATGTTAGAATATATTGATGTAGACAATATTATTAGTCATTTTACATCTAAAAATGCTCGTAGACATTGTTTTGTATGAGAAACTTGGTAATTAAAATGATATAAAATATTTTTTCCATATGAAATATTTTTTTTATTAGATCGTTTGTTAAGTGTAATAAAAAAAGTATCATTTTGAAGAATTTTATTTTTTGTACAATTGACTTTCATAATTTATTTTTTACTTGTACTTTATTTATTAGGGTTCTCATTTAGTAATTCGTCCCTCGGCCCCTAAAATCTCAGGATCGGCTCTGGAGGTGTCTGAGGCAATTAAGTCGAATCCGGATGTTCAGGCCCCCCTAAACACGGGTAGATATCTTGGTATTCCCTTGCTTATTGGTCCGAAGAAGAGAAATGTGTTTAGCTATCTTAGGGACGATTTGTGGAATCATTTGTTCAATAGAGGTGGGCTATGTTGCACGTAAACGGACACCGAGAAACGTTATTTATAAAAAATATAGCTAGGGAACAGATAAGAAACACGGAAACAGTTTCCGCGCAACATAGGGGTGGGAGATTATTGTCAACAGTTTTCGCGTGACTGAGAGGTTACAGATTCGAGTTTTAGGAGCGGCCTCTTGCCAAAAAAATTGGCAGGGGAAGGCTTGCCCCAGTACACCCTTGTGGTGGGACCCCTCCCCAGACCCTCACTTAAGCGGGGACGCGTAGTGCACATGGCCCAGGGGCGAATCCAGGATTTCTCCTCCATGGGGACAAACAATAACATGATAATTATAGAAAACCAGAGATCAAAACTCAAGTTCAAGTAAAATAGTAGCAGAAATATAAAATTAAAATTCAAGTAGGAGAAAAAAAATACCAAAGCATGGAGGCAAAGATCGAAGATGGAGTGTCGGACCAACGATCCAACTATGGAGGGATTGGCTGCCAATTTTGATTTAATCTTAGTTATGATTATGTATTTCAATTTAGGCTTAAGAAGAAAGAGGAATTGATGAAGTGATAACATTGAGATATTATCCTGAGGACCAAAAGGGATATTCACCTCAAAGTACGCCGCGTAGTGGTCTCCTAAAGGAAGCTGGTTGGCGGATCTCCCCAGATCAGCTCAGAGAGATCCGCTGGCGGACCTATGGGGCGAATCTCTCCCTTCGCCTCTATAACGGCTGGCCGCTGACTCGGCCATAAAAGATCATTACTGAGTTATTAATTAGCTAAACCGCCAGGTTCAGAATAACCCGTAACCGCCATTAATGAGGCATTAATGGAGACTTTCTAGTTACCTGAAGGTTACAACTTCCCAGCTATATATAGCCTGATCCCCTAGGTTATCAAGGTACACACACACATTCTCACCATTCTTGTCAATTCCGTTGGTTTCCTTGATCCATCTTACTGACTTTGGCATCGGAGTGTCCCCGGCCGATCCCAACGGCACCTCACAGGGAAGTGCTCCGATCAAGGATTTTTCCTCAAGTTAACATTGGTGCGGTGAACGTGGAATCCTTAATCAAACAAAGGGTTTTTTCGTTCACGCTGAAAACGCAATGACCAACGGAGGTGAAAATCCCTCCTCAGGGATTGAAGCACCGTTAGTTACACCATCTAGTGCTGGTCGCACCGATACAACCGCTCCCATAATGCATGTCGACAATAACATGCCTACCGCTGCTTTTATCAATATGTGTGCATAAGATATCGAGGCGCGATATGGACTCGAGATAGGAAATCGCCTTCGAACTTACATGACTCTTCCTCCGCATTGGAGTATGACGTCTACTTCAACCGTTTCATCTTTGCCTTTGTTAAACTTTGGCCTTGGACCAGGTGCCCATAGCTCCTCGTTCCTTCAAGCTCACAACACGGATTCCATGTTAACTGCCACGATATCAGGTGGCGAGCGACCAATTAATCGGGAGTTATTCCCTGGTGAAGGAAGTCAAAGAAATGATACAACCCTTCCTGGCGGATCTGGGGGTCCGGGGTTGAATCTTGGTGGGTCCGATATACCCAGGCGTCCACGGACGAATTTATCCCTTGGCGGATCTAAAGGGCCAACTCGCAAGAAGCATAGAAAAGAGAAGGATAAGCGGATAAGGTCACCTTCGCCCCGACGAGCAAGATCCTCCCGTCGTGGCAGATCGCCCCCATCTACTGGCCGTAGGCGAAGTAAAAGGCCAGAAAAGGCATCCCATGCAAGTGGACCACCACCGCCGCCGCCTTCAGGAACTGTTGGACACATCACGTCAGGAGGCCAGGGGGGAGGAAGCGGTCCGACTCCCCTAGGTGGAGGAAATGGAGGGAGAGGTGGTGGTGGAGGAGGAGGTGGAGGAGGAAGTGGACGCGGTAATGAAGGAAGACGTTCGCCATCAGATCCATCGTCTGATTCAAGTTCTTCTTCTTCTTCTTCTTCTCCAAGCAGATCGCCACGAGGAGGCCGTCCCAGGGCGGATCCGAAAAATTTTGATGATAGGGTAAGGGCCCTGGTGCTCCGTATGAATGAAGAAAATGCCAGGCACAACCCGTTCGCCAATAGAGATTCGCCTTTTGCAGCTTGGATTGAGGCGGAGGAGACGGAAAGAGCTTTTAAGATTCCCAATCTCGCAATATACACAGGCAAAGATAATCCAGAAGCTCACGTTCGAAAGTATCGAATACTGGCCATGCTCAACCGAGCCACTGAGCCCGCGCTTTGCAAAATGTTTGTCACCACGCTGGGGGGCCCAGCCTATTTGTGGTTTCAATCTCTACCTCCGGGCTCGATAAACAGCTTCGATCAATTGAGCATGGAATTTTGTGCTAAATTCGCCGGTTGTATTCCTGCAGTGGTGAAATCTGGAAAGCTTTTTGAGTTAAAGAAGAAAGCGAATGAACCCCTTCGGGAGTATGTGGACACTTTCAACCAATTGTGCATACAAATCGTTGATGTGGATATCTCCGTAGCTGTGGAATGCTTCGTAAGAAACACTACCTGCAAGAGTTTGCAGGAAGATCTCATCCGAAAGAAACCCACCAGCATGGCGGAGCTGATGGAGCGTTGTAAAGATTTCATAGAGGTGGACGACATTCGCCGAGGTTCACCATCATCGCCAAAAATAGACAGAGGCGAATCTCGTCTTCGAGACCGGGATAAAGACAAGCGTCAGGATCCTTCCTCCCGAAGCAAGCGAAGAGATTCTAGGAATAAATCAACATTTGTCACCTCCTTTACACCTCTCAATGCTTCTAAGAGTGAAGTTCTTATGTGGATCGAGAACAGCCAACATAAGCGGAGCATTTCATACCCCGAACCAAAGGGGGGGGGAGTATACCAATAATGGTAAAAACCCTAAAAACTATTGTAAATACCACAGGAAAAATGGCCATGACACTGATGCATGCTGGGAATTAGCTCGAGAAATTGAGCGTCTCATAGAAAGGGGCAAATTGGATCATTTCATCCAAACGGAAGGCAAAAGAGGAGAAGGTGGCAGACCCAAGGAGGACCCAAAGAAGAAAGGAAAGGGTACCATCAATGTCATAGCAGACGGACCTGGGTACCAGCCAACGTTGAAAAAGGCAAGGACTACTGCCCTTGACAGGACGTCATTAAATCGCCCCTTTTCAGATGCAGGTCCTAAGATATCACCCCATGCAGATGCTCTGGTCGTCACTATGATGGTTGAAGGCTGGGAGATGAAAAGGGTAATGATTGATACTGGAAGTTCATGCAATGTCATTACCCGAGGAGCTTTCGCCAAACTCAGGATTGATCCTGTTCAAGTAGAGCCAACCGTGGTCGATATCTTGGGAGTAACGGGCCCTACTATTCAAACAAAAGGCCAAGTTATTTTGGACTGTGAGCTTACAGACGATGATCAAGTTTGGAGGGGAGATTTAGAGTTTTCGGTCTTGGATGGTCAGTTAGCTTACAATATCATCCTCGGACGACCTTTTATCTCTAAAGTTGCAGCTCTTATCTCCATTCGCCACTTAACACTTTACATTCCCACGGCCAAGGGAGGTGTGATGATCAAAGGTAGCCAAAAGGTGGCCCAAGAGACGTATTCGGCATCATTAATGATTCGCCCCCAATCTAATGAGGAAGATGAGGAGGAGCGCGTCACAATGGCCTTGGGCGAGACCGAAATGTACCTTATGGCGGATGGAAAGCAGGTGCGAATGGCTAAGGGGCTCAAGGGCGAGATTAAAGATGCAATCACCAAAGTGCTCTATGAGGCGGAGGATGTCTTTGCATGGAAGGATGAAATTCTCCCCGGAATCAGCCCAGACGTAATCACTCACAAACTCAACATTGATAAGGATGCAGTTCCTGTGGCTCAGAAACGGAGAAATCATGGCCCGGAAAGGCAGAAGGTGATTGAGGAAGAGATCGCCAAGCTCCAGAGGGTGGATGCCATCAAGGAAGTACTTTACACTCAGTGGTTGGCGAACGTCGTGTTGGTGAAAAAAGCTGGCGGATCTTACCGTATGTGCATTGACTTTACAGATCTCAATAAGGCTTGCCCAAAGGACAACTATCCTTTGCCATGTATTGACATACTTGTAGATGGAACCGCCGGACACGCAATGTATTCCTTTACTGATGTGAAGTCAAGTTATCATCAGATCCCTATGGAGCCCTCAGATAGAATCAAGACCTCGTTCGTAACACACCAAGCCACTTATTGTTTCAAAGTTATGCCCTTCGGGCTTAAGAACGCAGGTGCAACTTATCAGAGGATGATGAACAAGATATTTGCAGATAGTAAAAGGGGTAATTATTCTGTCTATGTAGATGATATGATCATCAAAAGTATGACCGTAGAAAAGCATGCAGATGATATAAAGGAGGTACTGGACGTGCTCCGACGCCACAACATTAAGTTAAACCCAGAGAAGTGCACTTTTGGGGCAACCTATGGAAAATTCTTAGGGTTCATGATCAGCGAAAAAGGAGTTCGCCCAAATCCTGACAAAGTTAAGGCAGTCCTGGAAATGCAAGCGCCACGGAATATCAGAGAGGTACAACGCCTTAACGGGCGTATCATAGCCTTGGGCAGGTTTATCTCTTGTTCAGCTCGCAGATGCCAGCCCTTTTACGAAGTCATCAAGAAACAAAAAGCATTCGAGTGGAATGAGGATTGTGAAAGAGCCTTTGAAGGAATCAAGCAGTTCCTCACAGAGCCACCCATGATGAGTCGACCTTTGAAGGGAGAAGATCTTTACATGTATGTATCGGTCACAGACAAAGCCGTATGCACGGTCATGATACGAGAAGAGGATGGCCATCAGTTTTCGATTTATTACGTGAGCAAGGTTTTGAAAGACGCCGAAACCAGGTATTCAAAACTTGATAAAATGGCACTGGCTGTTGTAACCACGACAATCCGCCTTAGGCCATATTTTCAGGCGCATACTGTAGTGGTTCGAACAAATATACCAATGAGAAAGGTGTTGTAGAAACCAGACACTTTGGGAAGGTTGATGGAGTGGGCAATTCGCCTTGGCGAATTCGATGTGAGGTATGAAAGCAGGTCAGCCTTAAAGAGTCAAGTCTTGGCGGACTTCGTGAATGAATTCACTGACGAAGGGATAGATCATCCCAAGCCTCCGATAGAGGAATGGTCAATGTACACCGATGGAGCCTCCTCGGCGGATGGAGCGGGTGCAGGCGTTGTGATCAAAGGTCCCCAATACATAAAATTACGATACGCAGCAAAATTAAATTTCCATGCCACTAATAATGCTGCTGAATACGAAGCTCTGATATTGGGATTACGCCTACTCCAAGAAATCACCCCGGAGCGGATCGTAATCTATAGCGACTCTAAACTAATGGTCAACCAAGTAATCAAGAATTACGAGGTGAAAGACGAGGTTCTGGCCAAATACGTAGCGAAAGTCAAAAAGTTGCTGGATCACCTTGAAGCTAAGGAAACTAAATGGGAGCTGATTCACGTACCAAGGGAGTCCAACACAGAGGCTGATCATTTGGCCAAAATGGCCTCTTGTGAAGAAAACTGGACAGATCCGGATTGTCCCTTCGAAGTTAAAATAGCTCCAGCATTTGCCTCAGAGGAGGTATCCCTACTCACAACGGTGGAAGATGATTGGAGATCGGTTATTCGCCAATATATGTTAAGTGGAACCTTACCTGAGGACAAGGAAGAGGCACGACGGATAGTAAGGAGAGCAGCTTATTTCTCCTTGATCAATGACGACCTTTACAGAAAGTCCTTTAGTCATCCTTGGTTGAAATGCATTCTACCGGAAGAAGGGCAACAGATCCTCAAAGAGCTACATGAGGGATCATGTGGGGCACATGAGGCATCCGCCGCCATCTTGAAAAAATCCAGGTTAGCAGGTTTCTACTGGCCCACGGCTGAATTGGATGCCCAAAAATTGGTAGAATCTTGTCACAATTGTCAGATTCATGCGAATGAATCACATACTACCAAACACATTCAGAGGCCAATCATAGAAGGACGTCCATTCGCCCTCTGGGGAATAGATATTGTCGGCCCATTTCCCCCGACTCGTCAGCAAAGAAGGTACGTGGTAGTGGCAGTGGACCATTTCACCAAATGGGTAGAAGCCGAAGCTGTTTCCTCCATTACTGCAGAACGAATGGTGGAATTCGTTAAAGACAACATCGTAGGAAGATACGGTGTTCCACATACCATCATCACCGATAATGGAACACAGTTCAACTGTGGCGAATTCAAGGCTTTCTGTGAGGGGTTGGGCATCCTGAACAGATTCGCCTCCGTTTATTATCCCCAGTCCAATGGAATGACCGAAGTAACCAATCGAACGATCGTGAAGGGGATAAAGAAGAGATTGGGAGAGCATGATAAGAAGTGGGCGGATCAACTAACAAGTGTTTTATGGGCTTATCGCACCACCCCAAGGACGGCTATAGGGGAAACACCGTTCGCCCTTTCTCATGGCGTTGAAGCCGTTATTCCAGTCGAAATACAGGTCCCCAGTGACCGAGTGGCCTTTTATTGTGAAGAGGACAATGGCAAACGACTAAGGGAGCACCTAGATCAGATTGAAGATCGCAGGGATCAATCCTATATACGCATGGCAACATACAAACAGCGGATTGCAGCTTACCATGATAAAAACGCCAAACTTGTGGATCTAAATGTGGGAGATCTCGTGCTCCGTAAAGCTGATAAAGTCCAATCTCGAGAAGGCAAGGGCAAGCTAGGACTTAACTGGACGGGTCCATATCAGATAGTGGACAAGATTGGACCAGCCACGTTTAAAATACAGGACATGGAGGGTAATACACTACCACGCACGTGGAACCTCCAAAATCTCCGCAAATACTTTGTCAGAAAATGAAGTGTGTACACGGTCTTGAGTACTCTTTTTCCTTTAATAAGCTTTTTCCCATGTGGTTTTTCTTATTAAAGGTTTTAACGAGGCTCACTTATAAGACCTACTTGCTGTAATAAGGTTTCTCCCATTAATAAACATCATTTGTTCTATTATCTATGTTCTTTTTATTGTTTACTGCAGCAATATCAATATTCCAGTCTTAAAAAGAGGGGGGGCATCCAACGCTCTCGACATTTGCAATGTATCTCTATCTTAGAGATACGTCCTCGATGCCCTTAAAAACATAAGAAGATCAATCTTATGGGCGGATCCACCTTTAGGCGGATCCTAATCTCCAATAGAGTTAAAACGATCCTTGGACGCAAGGTCTGTACACTCTCTTATCCTTCCCAGAAAGGAATTCACAAGTCCTACGGGCGGATCATTTCACCTCAAAGATAGGTAGCAAATCGATCCCCTGGGCAGCTTTACTTCCTCTAGAAGGAATAGAACAGCTTTCAAACCTTCACAAAGGTTCATACAATGGAGTATGGCTGGCCACCTACTCCAAATCCTAGGTGTCTATATATTTCCTTACGCAAACGTAAAGGCAAAATAACATAGTTTCCATAAAGGATCAAAACAAATTGTACTTAGAAATGTTTTTACAATATCCCAAATAAAAGCAAGCTAAACAACAATAGGAGCATCCTCCTTCGCGCTTTCTTCGCCCACGGTGCTTGCTTGGGGATCCCCCTTCTCCATATTCGCAGATACGCCATCAGGAGATACCTCCTTATTCACCAAAGATACGGGACCAAGTGGAAGAGCCTGGTCAGGAATTGGTTCTGCATCCGCCTTAAGGGGCACTTCATCAAGCTCATCCACCAAGACCGTAGTAGAGGGTTTGGTTTCCTCTATAGGTCCCTTCATACATCTCCGAACGTAATCACAGAGGTACTCCTTAGCGTCTGGCATTTTATTGAACTTCGCCACATCTTCCGGTTCAGGGACGGTGAATTGCGGATCTGTGAAGTTAATCTCAAGATGCGCCAAGGAGAAGTACGCCATAAGCATCTCGCCGTAATAAAAAGCTTGCACACCCGCCGTGTATTCAGCTTCTCCAAGGGCGTCTTCGTGGCTCTTGGCATCAGATGCAATCTTTGCCTTTAGACTCTTAATCTCCTTATCCCTGAGAACTAAGGCGGCTGTGGCAGAAGCAAGGTTTGCATTCGCAGAAGCAAGACCTGCATTGATAGAAGCGATAGTGGAATTAGCTTCCACTATCTCTTTCTCCAACCTCTCAATAGTTGCCTTATCCGCCACATTCTGAAGGAGCTCATTTTCCATGGTGCGAAGGCGAGCATACAACTGTCAAAAACAAACGATTCAATCAAAAAGCAAAAGGACTAAGGAACTAATACTTTCTACATCTTTTCTAAAAGAAACTCACCGAAAGGAGCTCCGTCTTCCCCTTTTGAGCATGAATTGAACCAGGAATCTGGTCATAGTTCCTCTGCACTTCGCCCACCCGACCCAAGGCCTCATCCAGATCATTTAGGATGAATTCGTTCTCGAAAGAACCTTGGGCTCCCAATTTGGCGGACCAGTATCCACCAATATCAGGCTTCACCGGCTGCACAAACATAAAAGAGTCATACTCAGGTCCGAAACTTGATGAACGAAAGGAAATCAAAAGATAGACTACATGTGCAATCTCCTCAGCAGGTTTGGCGGACCTCATGGCGTCCGCCATAAGCTTAAGGCCCCCAGTGGTGTTGGGCTTCCTCCTCTTTAGTGGTGGATCAACCACCTTCTCTACGGGACGTTTACCCGTATCAGCTTGAGGATTCACTGCTTGACCTTTCTTGCATGCTTCAGCCTCCAAAAACTTCCTGCGTGTCTCTGCAAGAGCATGATTGGCCTTAGATACACCCCTGCCAAAGAAAACATTAAAGTAATCAAAGTTCACGAAGAAATGAAGGGTACCTTGGTCAAATTGCGCAATCTTTGAGTAAATAAATTTATCCTCTTCCCGGCGAATCAATAGGATATCACTCATCATGAAAGCTAAGGCATCTGCATAAGTCCATGCATCCACCTTAATCTGCTTCATGAGCTCCGCCACCTCCTCATCACTGTTCGTTAAAATTCGCATGTCACCCGTCATATGTAGCGGCCTGGGATTCCAAACTGAAGGAAAGCCCAATGGTTCACCATCCTTTATCTTCACGTAGAAGAATTTCTCATCCCAGCAATGAACATTAGACATTTTTTCGCTAAAAGGCGAATAAGCTCCGAACTTGGCGAACGTGAGATAGGATTCGGACTTCCTTTTTGAGGGTTTGTGAAAAGCTATAAAGATACGGCCCGTGTATACAACTCCTAAATTCAAGGCAAGGTAGCAGTCTAAAGCAATGTCCAACCAGTAGTTAGGATGTAGCTGGCTGACTATGATGTCAAAGTAAGAGAGGATGTCCGCCATCATCTTTGGAAACGGAAGTCGGAACCCTCTCTCCACATGACTACTATACACTGTGAGGAAGCCGCTAGGCGGACAGGAAGGACGTTGATGAGATGCGGCGAGCTGGGTCTCATAATTTTTGATCCAGGGAAAGCGATCCGCCAGATTCACTAGATCCGCGGCATTCATGCGAGACGGAGTGGACTCCGCTCGGGGATTCTTTTTCTTGGGAGGTATCGAAGAAGAGGCCATTGATCCCCAGAACCACCTAGGGTCACCGACCGGAGCAGCACCGGAGATAGAAGTAAAAAGAGAGGGATTCCTAGTGGAACGAGTCTGGTAGTGATTACGCGCCGAGTTATCAAACTGAGCTAAATCGGAATTAACCGTGTCCTCGGAAGAATAGGAGTTCTCCGACGACGAGGTTGTCCAGCTAAAATCTACTTCAATTTCAGGAGGAGGAGAGGAATTAAAAAGTTCCGAAGTTGATCTAGAAGATGAAGACGAACTTCTAAACATCCAGGAAAAGTTAAAGCGAAAAGAAAATAAACTTACATGAGAAATCGGAAGCTTGGTGCAAAACCGAGAGGAAATCCCAGAAAAGCTTCGAGCGCAGGAGAAAAATGCAGAAATGAGGAGGAAAGAGAAAGCATAAGAAGAAGAAAGAAGTGTTCTTCTTCCTGGGACAGTGTGTCCACTACACGTGTCAATCATCCAATGGCACGGAACAATGTGCTCATTAATGCAAGTGTCTATGACGGCGCGCGGAAGTTCAAAAGCCCTAAAGGACTTTAAGGACATTTTGGGGGGGCTTCTGATAACATTGAGATATTATTCTGAGGACCAAAAGGGATATTCACCTCAAAGTACGCCGCGTAGTGGTCTCCTAAAGGAAGCTGGTTGGCGGATCTCCCCAGATCAGCTCAGAGAGATCCGCTGGCGGACCTATGGGGCGAATCTCTCCCTTCGCCTCTATAACGGCTGGTCGCTGACTCGGCCATAAAAGATCATTAATGAGTTATTAATTAGCTAAACCGCCAGGTTCAGAATAACCCGTAACCGCCATTAATGAGGCATTAATGGAGACTTTCTAGTTACCTGAAGGTTACAACTTCCCAGCTATATATAGCCTGATCCCCTAGGTTATCAAGGTACACACACACATTCTCACCATTCTTGTCAATTCCGTTGGTTTCCTTGATCCATCTTACTGACTTTGGCATCGGAGTGTCCCTGGCCGATCCCAACGGCACCTCACAGGGAAGTGCTCCGATCAAGGATTTTTCCTCAAGTTAACAGGAAGAAGAACTAAAGAGATTAAAAATAGTAAGAGAGACGGATGGTTTTAGGACTTATTTAGTTTTACATTTAAATATTTACTTTTTATTTTTGTTGTAAACAAAAC
Source organism: Euphorbia lathyris (assembly GCF_963576675.1). Classification (NCBI taxonomy): domain Eukaryota; kingdom Viridiplantae; phylum Streptophyta; class Magnoliopsida; order Malpighiales; family Euphorbiaceae; genus Euphorbia; species Euphorbia lathyris. Next base: position 40,163,040 of record NC_088910.1, read on the forward strand.
GACGTAGTTCTAATTAAATAAAACGACGTCGATTTGCTTTAAAACGGAATTAAAAAAACAAAAAGAAAATATTAAATTTAAAACCATTCTTCATCCTCGATTGTAAATCCTAACCCTCCGCTGATGAAGGGGGCAAAACTCAAAAACTTCAAAATTAATAACTGGATTTTTTTAAAAATACAAATGTCAACCGTGGCAACTGCCTCCTCCTCCAGTGCCCCCCATACTGGATTCGCCGCTTACAGTGCCGCCCTTTTTTTATAGTGGCACAAGCGATTAACTCATATTACAAGAGTATTTTTCAGCTTCCCCTTTCTCTTTGTGAGGTTGGAGTGGGGAAAAAAGAAGATTCACTGGTGTTCGTGGGAAAAAAGAAGGTTAAAATTTTTGTTTGGCGAGTGTGCAATGGGGTCGGAGAACACAATTTTGACGTCTTCTTCGACTGCCCGTTTGCGGTGGAGTGCTGGAAGGGGACGGGAATTAGTCTGGTGCCTAGTACAGTGGGTGTCAAACATGTTTCGAGTGTCTCAGGGCGGAAAGGAGATCGAAAGGTTCTGCGTGGTCCTGTGGGAGGTGTGGTTGGTTGCAGAGAAATAACTGTTGAAACACCTTTCCACATGATTTTGATTTGACAAAATTATTTAAGTTAATCCCATGATTAAGACAATTAAATTTAAGTGCTTTGACTTAATTTTACTAATATGGTTGTTCAATGTTGAGTATATTAATAAATGAGAACAAAAATAAAAAGTAAGACAGAATAAAGTTAGCATGAGCCACAGAAGCTGAGTAGAACGCAACTCAGCATCATAGAAGAAAAGTCTTCTTCAGAACAAACGCTTGAAGACGAAGCTGATCGAAGAAGCTGACTAGAACATAACTCAGCCCCGTCAAAAGAGATCTTAAAGGCAACGTCAAATAAGTCAAGCTGAGTATTCGTCACGACAGTACCAATGATCCGTTAACTAGAAGACAAAGCCCGACAAAGGTCTGCACCAATTCAGAAGCCTCGGAATTACGCCTAGAGACCTTTTTGAGACACATGGATCAACTGGCGTTTTGCAAAAAGACAAACCTGGCGCTAGAAGATGAAAGATGGCGCAAGAAGACGAAACTGGCAAGCCTGGCGCCTGCTAACTTCAGACGACAAGATTGGCCTGCGATTCTGAATGCTGACCAAATGAATGATGCAAGAAGACCGTTTGAATTCAATGGATAAGTCTGAATTCAAATCATTGGAGCTTCAGAAATTTCTGTAAAAGGACAAGTTCATCACTTGGATCCTTTGCCGTAACACAAGAAAGCACAAAGAGAAAAGCAAATCTTCACAAGAGTGAAAATCCAAAATAGAAGCTGTCTAAATAGAAAACGCAAGTTCTTACACCCAAGTCCAATCTCTGTGTAAAAATCTAGAGTGAATTTGTATTCATCTAAAGTGTTCTTCATCTAGAAAGAACAAATTTGTATCAATTGTAAAGGTTGAGAGAGTGAAGCTGAGTACTCGGTTTTAGTACTCAGTGGTAGAGAAAATCTGAGTGTTCGGTCATAGCGCTCAGTAGGGTTGAGTAGACGAATAGAGGACGGTACTCTTGCATGCTCAATTGCTTTGTAAACGGTTTGTGCTCTACCTTTAAAAAGCTCAGTAGTGGATTGAAAAAGCCCGGAAGGATTCTGGGGACTAGACGTAGGCGGTGAGGCCGAACCAGGATAAGACTGCTGAGTAATCTCTAACCCTTCACTTGATATATATTTATGTGTTGATTGCTTAAATTACTCAGTATATAATTTGTATAAGCCGACGCTGAGTAATCAGAGTGCTGAGTTGGAAGCTGACCTTAAGTGTTATTTCCCAACTCACAAGTGAAACAGTTCTAGTCAGTCTGTGACTAAAGTTGTCTTACATCACGCTCAGTCTTGCTGACCAAAACTGAGTGAAGTTATTTAAAGAATCAAATTAAGTCAGCATAATTAAGCGAAAAAGTTACATTAGTTCCTAACCCCCTCCCTTGGAACTAATCCTATTACATTACACGGGACCAACAAGTTGTATCAGAGCTCAGTAGCTCACTACTCAAAGATAAAACTATCTTGAGCTGATCCTTGTAAATGGCTGAGAACATCACTCGTTTCCTTCCAGGAAATCAAACAACACAAATACTCCCTGAAGGATTATCTATTAGTCAGCCTCCCTTGTTCTTCGGGTCAAATTATACATTTTGGAAGAACAGGATGAAAAATTTTATTCAGGCAACAAACATGAGTGCATGGCTTGCAATAGTCCAAGGCCCGTTTGTTCCTTACAAAATTGTAAACAACGATAAAGTTGTTAAAAGTGAGACTGAGTGGTCAGAAGATGACCTTAAAAAATTACAGAATAATGCTTCGGCTATCAATATGCTTCACTGTGCTTTAGATGCTGCAGAGTACAACAAAATCTCAGGTTGTGAGTCAGCACAGGAAATAGGGAAAAAGCTAGAATTGACCTATGAAGGTACAAGCAAGGTCAATGAGTCCAAAGTGAACCAACACATGAGACTTTACGAGCTATTCGAGATGAATGAAAATGAAGACATCTCTGAGATGAACTCAAGGTTCACCAATATCATCAATGAGCTTAAGAGACTCGGCAAGAATTTCACAGAAGAAGAACAGGTGAAGAAAATCTTGAGAAGTCTCCCCAAGAGCTGGCAAGCTAAGAAAACAGCTGTGGAAGAAGCTCAGGACCTGACCACATACAAATATGATGAGCTTATAGGATCTCTGCTGACCCACGAGATCTCCATGAAGAATTTTGAAGCTAAAGAAAAGTCAGAGGACAAGAAGCAAAAATCTCTTGTCATGAAAGCTGACTCAACAGAAGCTGACTCATCAGATGATGAGGAGATGGCCATGTTCAACAGAAAGATGAAGAAGTTGTTCAGAAAGAATGAAAAAAACAGCAAAAGGCCATTAAGAAGAAGTGATAAATACAAAGCTGAGTTTAGCGACAGCAGATACAAGAAGGACAGCTCGAAGCCTGTCACTTGCTTTGAATGCCATCAAACTGGGAACATTAAATCAAGTTGTCCCACTCTGAAGAAAGAAAAGAAAGGTAGCAGAAAATCAATGGTGGCAACATGGAGCGATAGTGATGAGTCAACCTCATCAGAAGCTGATGCCACTGAGTCAGCAAACATATGTTTCATGGCTGACGAATCTGCTGACCACTGCCGATCTGAGCAAGCTGACCTCTCAGATGGATCTGACCAAGAGGAACACTCCAATAAGGTAACATCTCTTTTTCTGCTCAGAAATGAAATGGTTAATGCCCTGAGTGATCTCTATACACTGACCAAAAAGTGTAATAAGAAAATAAGAGCACTCAGCAGGCGGTGTGATGAGATTGAAGAGGTCAAACTGAGTGACCTCCGACATCTTCTCCAAGACAATACCAGGCAAGATGAAAATCTAAAAATCATGCATCGGTTTGTCTCGGAGGTCCAATCAGACTCTAAGAAGCTGAGAAAGGACATCACATCTATACAGAACCAGCTGAGTACATCGGCTAAGAAAAGGTTATATCTAAATGCTGAGTATCAAGGTACTGGTCAGCATAGACGGTACACTCAGCAGAACAGTCAGTGTGACTGTTGTGGAAAGAAAGGACACACTATAAATGTGTGTTGGTATGCTCAGCACCCTCGTGCTGACCAAAAGAGAAAATACCCTCAAAGGGTAGTTTTTTTGTGACTTTTGTGGTAAAGATGGCCACACCATAAATGTATGTTGTCACAAAGTAAAATACGATGTTTCACCTGTTCATGCTAACCAACAAGGACCCAAAAAGAATTGGATACCTAAAGATGAATAGTTTAAATTGCAGGTGAGCCTGAGGTGTGCGGAGAAGTCAAAGCTATGGTACATTGACAGCGCATGCTCGAGGCATATGACTGGTGATGAAACTCAGTTCATCACACTTGTGCATAAACGAGGTGGAAATGTAAGTTTTAGAGACAACAAAAAGGGTAAGATAGTAGGATTAGGTACTATCGGAGGAAATCCTACTATTGAGTCAGTGTCCCTAGTCAGGGGTCTCAAATATAACCTGTTGAGCGTTGCTCAGCTGTGTGACAGCGGTAGAAAGGTTGTATTTGATGCCACTGAGTGTCAGATACTCGAGGGAAAAACAAATGATTTGATTTTAACTGCCCATCGTGTTGACAATGTCTTCATGCTGAGTTTAGAAAAGAAGTTTTCAAAAAATATATGCTTAGTGTCAAAGGAAGATAATTTTTGGCTATGACATAGGAGACTTGGTCATGTAAGCAATGACCTCCTTGCCAAATTAGCAAGAAAGCAATTAGTTGAGGGTTTGCCCAAACTTAGATTTTAGAAAGATCAATTATGCAATGCTTGTTAGCAAGGTAAACAAACCAAAAAGTCTTTTCAAAGTAAAAATATTGTCTCAACCAAGCGTCCATTGGAATTACTACACTTGGATCTTTTCGGACCAGTCCAGCCACTCAGCTTGGGTGGTAAGAGATTTTCCTTGGTCATTATAGATGATTTCTCTCGGTATACTTGGGTCATCTTGCTGAGTAGCAAGGATGAAGCTTTTGAGATGTTCTCAACACTGATTAGAAAACTTGAAAATGACAAAGATTTCAAATTAGCTCACATCCGAAGTGATAATGGCGGAGAATTCAAAAATCAACAGTTTGATGAATTCTGTGAAGTCAGCGGCATTGACCACAATTTTTCTGCTCCTAGAACTCCTCAACAAAATAAGGTAGTTGAGAGGAAAAACAGAACCTTAGTCGAAATAGCTAGGACAATGCTGAGTGAGAATAGGCTTCCAAAGTATTTCTGGGGTGAAGTTATCAACACAACATGCTATATACTCAATAGGGCTTTAGTTAGACCTATACTTAAGAAAACCCCCTATGAACTTTGGAAAGGAAGAAAACCCAACATTGGATATTTTCGTGCCTTTGGTTGTAAATGTTTTATACTCAATACCAAAGACAACCTTGCCAAGTTTGATTCTAAAGCTGACGAAGCGATCTTTCTAGGGTACTCAACTAACAGTAAAGCATATAGGGTGTTCAATAAACGAACTCAGGTCATAGAAGAGTCTGTTCATATTGAGTTCGATGAAACTGACCCTGCAAGGAAAATAAGTCAGCCTACCGAAGATGACCCACGCTTAGCTTCCGCTGACCTAAATGGAGTCGTTGAGTCATTACCACACGAGCTGACCAAAGGTAAAAACGAACCTGAAATTACCTTTGCTGACCAATCTAAAACTGTAGAGATTGTTGAAACACCTGCTCCTGAAAACTCAACACTGCCCAAAGAGATCAAAATTCCAAGAGGACACTCGGAGAAGTCCATTCTTGATGCTGCTGAGAACAACTTGATGACAAGAAATCAGCTTAGGAGATATCTCAGTAATGTTGCATTCGTCTCAGTTCATGAACCAAAGAACTTCACCGAAGCTGAGCACGACGAATTCTGGATCAATGCGATGCAAGAAGAGCTTGATCAATTCAAGAGAAATGAGGTATGAGATTTAGTGCCAAAACCTAGGAATCAAAAGACCATAGGAACGAAATGGGTCTTTCAGAATAAGCCAAATGAATAAGGTAATGTAGTCAGGAACAAAGCCAGTCTCATAGCTCAGGGCTACAGTCAGCAAGAAGGCATTGACTATGGTGAAACCTTTGCACCCGTAGCTAGGTTAGAGGCCATAAGAATATTGTGTGCATATGCTAGCTTCATGAACTTTAAACTATTCCAAATGGATATCAAGAGTGCATTTCTTAATGGAGTTATAAACGAAGAGGTATATGTTAGTCAGCCTCCAGGGTTTGAAGATCCAAAATTTCCAAACCACGTTTATAAACTCAAAAAGGCACTGTACGGCCTGAAGCAAGCACCACGTGCCTGGTACGAAAGGTTGACTAGTTTCCTACTGACCAGGGACTATGTCAGAGGTAAAGCTGACACAACCTTATTCATTAAGAAAAAGGGTAAAGATACCATGCTGGCACAAATATACGTAGATGATATTATCTTTGGTGCTACTAATGAATCTATGTGCAAGGAATTTAGTAAATAGATGCAAACTGAGTTCGAGATGTCAATGATGGGCGAACTCAACTTCTTTCTTGGACTTCAAATTAAGCAAGGGAAGAATGGCATCTTCATTAGTCAGTCTAAGTATGCCAAAGAAATATTAAAAAATTCGATATGGAAGAATGTAAGCCCATATCTACCCCAATGGGTACTGACACTGTGCTTTGCGCTGACGAGAAAGGTAAGTCAATAGACAGCAAGTTATATCGAGGTATGATTGACTCTCTACTTTATCTAACTGCTAGTAGGCCAGACATTCAGTACTCAGTATGTTACTGTGCGAGATATCAAGTTGACCCTAGGGAATCTCACTATATAGCTGTAAAAGGAATTTTTAGATATTTGCAGAGCTCAGCTAATGCAGGTTTATGGTATCCAAACACAAATGACTTCACACTCATTGGAGACACTGACGCTGACTATGGACGAGACAAGCTGGAGCGTAAAAGCACGTCAGGAGGATGTCACTTCCTTGGAAGCTGCCTAGTGTCTTGGTTCAGTAAGAAGAAATCATCAGTAGCCCTGTCAACAACTGAAGCTGAGTACATTGCTGCTGGAAGCTGTGTGGCACAAGTCCTATGGATTAAGTAATAGCTAGAGGATTATAGAGTGCAAACAAAAACAATCGAAGTCAAATGCGACAGCAAAAGTGCCATTGACTTATCCAAAAATCCAATCCAACACAGCAGGATGAAGCATGTCAGCATTAGGCATCACTTCATCAGAGATCATATACTCAAGGGTGAGATCAAGCTGACCTATGTTCCAACAGATGAACAGCTTGCAGATATCTTTACGAAGCCTTTGGCTCATGAGCAAGTTAACATACTAAGGGAAGCTATCGGTATGTCTAATAATCTTCAATAGATTTATGCGCTTAAATGAATGTTGAGTGACTATTACATGCTGAGTGATTATTACATGCTGAGTGATTATTGCTTAATGAGTAACTATTGTATGCTGAGCTAAATGAATAACATAAAATCACCTTATGCTGAGTGGACATATATATTGAGTGATTACTATGAGCTGAGTTACTAAGCATGCTAAAATCCCTTCTACGTAAAACTGAGCACTCAAAACTCCAAAACGTTTAGTATTCTAGATACTGATTGAAGCCACTTGCACAATTAATGCTAGTACACGCATTTAAATAGCCACCTAGGATGATGTAAGCGTAATAATTAGGAAAACATGCGCTGAATGTGTTATAAATGCCAGAGATAACGGTCGATTGATCAACTCGAGGTGAAACCGCCATTCCGACCTATCATATCAAATCAAAACGACTATAAATAGTTGACGATTTTCCACTAACTTCTCTTTACACTTGAAATCTTTGGCATTCGATTTCTCTCTCTCAATTCCCAAATCCTCTAAACTCTCTCAAGAATCCTCAAGAATACCATGTCTAACGATTCTCAGAACATCTCCGGCGCCGATTACGACGACAATCACTTCGACCTAAACCCTTCGTCTCCTGCTGAGCAGGACAATGAAGAGACTTCCACTGAGTCTCAAGAACAAGGTCAGCATGACCAATCTAAGGTCAGCACTCCTAGAAAAAACCCCTAAGCTGACCAAGCAACTCCTTCAAGAAAGAAGAAGGAGAAAAAGAGCAAGCAGCCTAAGGAAAAGGTATTCCTCCCAGTATACAAAAGCGTAAAGAATTGTAAAGTCCGCCGCTCCCGTTGGTTCTCAAAAGGGTTCGTAGAAGCTGAGAAACCCTTTTGCGAGTGGATTTCCAAGAATGGATGGACCGAGCTATTCTCTCTCCCCGGAACCACTTACCCACAGCTGGTGAGGGAATTCTACACTAATCTTAGAGTTGCCGAAGATGATGTTGACCATTTAGTCACCAAAGTCAAAATCAAGGACATCACCATCACTCCATCCTATCTCTCTAAACTGTTAAAGCTAACGGCCAAAGGATCAGAACTCAGGTGCATAAACGACTACATGCGCATTGATTATCCTGTTGAGTTCTGTAAACCAAAGAATCACAAAGGAGAAATTACAAGCACATGCATGGGTCAGCCTCAGAAGATGACACACTACATCCTGACTAACTTCCTGTTCCCTAAGATCAACGCCTCCTCCTCGACTTCCAACTTTGAGCAGTGCTTCATCTGGCACATGCTAAACTATAAGCCACTCAACATGCCCGTCTTTCTCATCGGCACATTCCAACGAAGTACCGGGCCACTCAGGATGGGCTCTCTCATCACCAGGATACTTCAGGATCACAAGGTGAGCTTAGTCGAAGAAATTGAGATTTGGGTACAGAAATCACTGCAGCAGTGCTATTCGGCTTAGCCTACAACCAACCCATTAAGCCTAAGAAAGGAAAGGGAGTTATGATTGAAGAAGATCCCGCTGATGAAAATGAAGAAGGGGATAATATGGTTGAAGGGGATAATATGGTTGAAGCAGCACAGGCTGCACTGACCAAGAAAGGGAAGAAAGTTGTGGTGGAAAAGGAACCCGCTGACCGCACTAGGCAGGACAAAAAGCGGAAAGATGACCAATCCGCAAAAGACATTAACACAGCTCTGAGGAAGCTTCAGATAATCTCTAGTGCAAAGAAAGCTGCTGCTGAGCAAGCTCAAAGGTAACCTAAGTCAGCGGAGAAACAGAAAAGGCAAGTTGAGCCGAGGAAGAAAGTGAGGAGACACCTGATCAGCCCCTGAAGAGGAAGAAAACCTCTGGGTTGAAGCCAATTGAAGTTGACCCACTTGACTTCGTGATTACAAAGGAATCACACTTCGTGCGAAATCAAGAAATTGATCTAGAGAAGACTCATGATCAGGAGGAAGAACTGTGTGATACTGAGGGACAACCTCAAGCTGACAAGATGGGTCCTGTTGAGCAAAGTAAACCAGTTGATGCTGAGCACCTTGCTGAGTCACCAGTGAAGGACAAGGTTATGGAAGGCCTTGATACTGACCTTAACTCCTACTCTGAGTCTATTCCTGCTGATCCTTCTCCACCAACCAAAACGCCTAAGGACAGTACGGACAAGCGTTTCAAACGCAAAGCTAAAAAACCCAACCTCACCAATTTGTTGGATGACTCCCCACTCAGAGATCCAATCACAGACTTGACCGGACTTCAGTTCCAGTTCTTCACCAACGTCGTTGAACCAACTCTAGACCAAATCAAGGAAAAACAAGCCTCTGTTTCTCGAGCTGAGGAACAAGCCGACCCGAAAGCTCCTAAGGGTCCAATTTTTGCCGACACTTCTGCTCAACCTTCCACTGAGCAAGTGCTCGAAGTCCATGCTGCTCAACCCAATGAGCTAGCAAAGGAAACTCCTGCTCAAGACAGTTCTGAGTTGCCTCAACCTCCAAAATCTACTCAACTTCAGACTGACACTGAGCAGGTTAATAACTCTGCTGATCCACCTCTTCTTACTCCTACAAAGCAGAAAGAAAATCAGTCAGTACCTGCTGCTGGCCTGAATAAACATGCAGCTGCTGACCAAGCTGGCACCTCCACTTCCCAGCACCAAACACCTCCTCCATCCGGTGCTGACAAGATTCCAGCCCCTGAGCAACACATCGATGATTCCTATGCTTATCTGAATGCTTCTGAGTCTGGAATAAAAATCATCGACTCAGCTCAAGCTCTACTTCAGGATATTCATCAAACTCACACCGATGCTGCTGGCCCTGTTCCTGCTGAGCCGACCCAAATATCCTCTGTCACTCAACTTCTGACCGAAATCAAGGGTCTCAAAGATTTGATGAGTGTCATGACATCTTTTGTATCTCAACAGCCCAAGCAAGAGTCAATAGTGAAGCTGGCTGAACTCCAGCTGATGATGGTGAACCATATGAACTCCATCCAAGGTCAACTCAATACCTTATCAGCTGCGAACTCAACATATGCAACCTCTGCTGAGGTCAATCAACACTTCTCCCAGCTGACCTCTAAGTTGACTGGAGCTCGTGACCTTATCTCCTCCTCCTCTCAGTGCTCCATCGAACAGATTGGTGAAGCCATTCGCCTACTCAACCTAAGTAAAGAGGAAATGGACACTGACCAAGTGAAGACCAACGAGATTCTTCAATGCACTCAATCCACCCTTGCGCAGGTCCAGCACACAAATGCTCAATGTCAAGCATACGGCACTGCCCTGCTCAAGATGTATCATCAATCCTATGCCCGGATGATATAATCGATAACTTGGATCGGGAAATCTCAAGAGTATCTGCTAAGTATGCTCAGTGCCAACATCAAAATCCCCGCTTCAAGTATGGCCGATGGCATGCAGGTCTTCCAAGGTCTCAGAGAAAGTACGAGTCAACTCCAACTGTATTCCTCGAAACTGACTCGTGCTGTTCAACAACGGATCTTCTATGCACCTTCTCCTCCATCTCATGATGCTGGCAAAACGGGGGAGAAAGAACAAAAAAATCAAGCTGCTGGAACTCAGCAGAAAACGGGGGAGATATCTAAGCCAGCTGCCGAAACTCAGCATAAGCCTAGTTCAACTTCTGCTGACCCGAGCACTCACACTCAGCAACAAAGAACTGCCCAAACCAAACCCAAGTCAAATCAAGTTCAAGCCAATATTAGGAAATAGTGCTAGCAATAGTCTATAGTGCTTGTAACTTATATTATATGGCATGTTCTTGTTAATCTGAGTAATATTATAAGCATCTTTTATCCACACTGACCTTATATATGTGATGCTTAATTATTGTGCTTATATGCTGATCTGTCATACTTAACTAATCATTGAACAACAAATTTAAACTTGTGAACATAAGGACTATACAAGTAAAATATACTCAGCATACAACTCTGATACCTATAAATGACACTGAGTAATAACTATGTTCCATGAATTGACCTACTTCTGAAAGCTGACCTTAGGCTCATCTGAATTAGATCTTGGAAGGTCTAGAATTGAACTAAGTTAGTAAAGGCATGTCTTAATTTCACTCGATTAAATCTTAGAAGGTTTAGAGTTAATTTAAGTCAATAGATGCAACCCTTATGGGGGAGTAACTTCAAAAGAATAAAAGGTAAATCTATCATGGGGAACCTCAATGCTGAGTTCCAAAATTAAATACTTTTGCCAACATCAAAATGGGGGAGTTTGTTGAAACACCTTTCCACATGATTTTGATTTGACAAAATTATTTAAGTTAATCCCATGATTAAGACAATTAAATTTAAGTGTTTTGACTTAATTGTACTAATATGTTTATTCAATGTTGAGTATATTAATAAATGAGAACAGAAATAAAAAGTAAGACAGAATGAAGTCAGCATGAGCCACAGAAGCTGAGTAGAACGCAACTCAGCATCATAGAAGAAAAGTCTTCTTCAGAACAAACGCTTGAAGATGAAGTTGATCGAAGAAGCTGAGTAGAACATAACTCAGCCCCGTCAAAAGAGATCTTAAAGGCAACGTCAAATAAGTCAAGCTGAGTATTTGTCAGGACAGCACCAATGATCCGTTAACTAGAGGACAAAGCCCGATAAAGGTCTGCACCAATTCAGAAGCCTCGGAATTACGCCAAGAGACCTTTTCGAGGCGCATGGATCAACTGGCGTTTTGCAAGAAGACAAACCTGGCGCTAGAAGACGAAACATGGTGCAAGAAGATGAAACTGGCAAACCTGGCGCCTGCTAAATTCAGACGACAGGATTGGCCTGCGATTCTGAATGCTGACCAAATGAATGACGCAAGAAGAACATTTCAATTCAACGGATAAGTCCGAATTCAAATCATTGGAGCTTCAGAAATTGCTATAAAAGGACAAGTTCATCACTTGGATCCTTTGCCGTAATACAAGAAAGCACAGACAGAAAAGCAAATCTTCACAAGAGTGAAAATCCAAAATAGAAGTTGTCTAAATAGAAAAAGCAAGTTCTTACACCCAAGTCCAATCTCTGTGTAAAAGTCTAGAGTGAATTTGTATTCATCTAAAGTGTTCTTCATCTAGAAAGAACAAATTTGTATCAATTGTAAAGGTTGAGAGAGTGAAGCTGAGTACTCGGTTTTAGTACTCAGTGGTAGAGAAAATCTGAGTGTTCGGTTATAGCGCTCAGTAGGGTTGAGTAGACGAATAGAGGACGGTACTCTTGCATACTCAATTGCTTTGTAAACGGTTTGTGATCTACCTTTAAAGAGCTCGGTAGTGGATTGAAAAAGCCCGAAAGGATTCTGGGGACTGGACGTAGGCGGTGAGGCCGAACCAGGATAAGACTGCTGAGTAATCTCTAACCCTTCTCTTGATATATATTTATGTGTTGATTGCTTAAATTACTCAATATATAATTTGTATAAGCCGACGCTGAGTAATCAGAGTGCTGAGTTGGAAGTTGACCTTAAGTGTTATTTCCCAATTCACAAGTGAAACAGTTCTAGTCAGTCTGTGACTAAAGTTGTCTTACATCACGCTCAGTCTTGCTGACCAAAACTGAGTGAAGTTATTTAAAGAATCAAATTAAGTCAGCATAATTAAGCGAAAAAGTTACATTAGTTCCTAACCCCCTCCCTTGGAACTAATCCTATTACATTACACTGGACCAACAATAACTGGCTTTGGCATCAGAAAATTATCCCAGCATCTGTCTAAGAGTTCTGCTCCAATTAGTGCTCATCACAACTGCTTGAAACTGAGATTCCAGGCGGGTGCTTTTTTGAAAATAAACTTTGACGTAGCTATGCATGATAACGAGGGGAAACCGGGGATGAGTTTTGTTTTGGACGAGTTTCAGCATGTTGGTCCAAGTGGTTTAGAGGTCGCTGGCCGGCTCTAGGGATGTAAACGGGGCGGGGCGGGGCGGGGATTGGAGTTCCTATCCCCGTATCCCGACTAAACGGGGAATCCCCATACCCGCCCCGCGAAACAAACGGGGATAAAATTCATCCCCGTACCCGCCCCGCGGGGAATCCTCGACCCCGCGGGTATCCCCGTTTACCCATTTAAATTTTAAAAGAATATATAAAAAAAGAAATAAATAAAAAGATGGGTATGTCTTTCCTTCTTTCTTTTCTTCTCATCTCTACTTTTTTTTATCGTCTGGTTCATTACATGTAATAATCAATCATCACTTTTCTCTTTTTGAAAAAATTGAATCTGATTTGTGAGAGCAGTTTATGTTTATCTAATTTTAGGGTTTTATGAAATTGTGTGTTTTATTGAACTTCAGTTCCTATATGCAATTGCTACTGAATTATCTAGAGTAGAAACGGAATTGAAATTTTGAAATGATATCGTTATTTATGTGCTCATGTTTTGGTTGGAGAAAGTGCAGATAGATGTCTGTTTTTCTTGATAGTTTGCTAAGTTTGTGTCAATATTTCATTCTAATCGAACCGAAAATGTATCAGTAGTACCTTCCTATAATCCACATGCATTTCACTCTATACATATTTTTCTATGGATATTTTTTATTTTCTAATATTAATAATATGTTATTGGGGATTAAACGGGTAATCCGACGAGAATCCCCGCGGGCACAATACGGGACGAGTTCGGGGATCCCCGCGGGGCGGGGATACCCTTTCCCATCCCCACCCCATCCCTGCTAACGGGGCACATATTAGTCCCCATCCCCGCCCCCATAATAAAACGGGGCAGGGATTACCCGTCCCCGACGGGGGGCGGGGCCCCATCGGGGACGGGTAATCCCCGCCCCATTTACATCCCTAGCCGGCTCACATAAATTGGGGCTCAGGAGGCCCTAGGAAGGGGGCTGTTTTGTTTTTTTTATTATATATAGTAAAAAAAATTATAAACTAAATGTCATTCAACTTTAGAAGTGTTGGATCTAAAATGGGCTAAAATAGAACTTTTAAATACAATTTTTTTTTGTTACTATTTTTTTTTTAACAAAGATGATCATATATAAAAAAACCCAAGCAATAACAATTACACAGAAAACATACTACTACTTAGGAACCAAGTAGTAGCAGCCAAATCATCAGAACAGAAAATATCAGAAACTAGGGCCTTTGTAGCTAAACTATGAGTTGCCCAATTACAATCTCTTCCAGCAAAGGAAAAAGAAATAGAATGAAAGCGTTTTGAAAGAAGCAAGATGTCATCAATAATCACTCTAATATCCGCATTGATGTTTGATGCAGAATTGTTGATGGCATTAATCACAACCAAGGAATCACCTTCAAAGACAGCAAACGTGATCCCTTTTTCAATTCCAAAAAGAACACCATCTCTCATTGCCAGAGCTTCGGAGACAAGACTAGACTGTGAGGGAAAGTAGCATTTACAACGGCAACCAAGAATCGAGCCATTATGATCTCTAGCAATAATCCCACCACCACAAGTAGAAGTGTGACTAACAAAACTCCCATCAACATTAATCTTAACCCATCCAGAACGAGGTTTGGACCAAGAAAGAAATTGTTGAGGACGAGTTTGGCCCGAAGGGGATGATACTACTACTTTGGAAGCAGAAGCATAATTCCCCCATTCCGAGCACAAAAAGAGCGCTTTCTCAACAATTTCTGTCGTGTTCCAAAGCTTTTGATTGAAAACCAAGTCATTTCTAGCTTTCCAAATTTCCCACAAAATAAAACATGCCATGGAAGTAGAATTATCAACAAGAGGAAAAGAATGTTGGTCCCTTATAACGTTACACGTATAGTTCCAAGGGGGGAGGGGTTAGGAACTATTTAAAAATTTTAAGTTAGGGCGGACTTCTTTTTCGGTGAGAAAAAGGTTTGGACAACGGCTCTGAGTGAATAGCAAGATACTGGCTTAGTCAACTAGTGACTAGGTCAGTTTCTTTACTTGAGTCAGGAGAGAGCACTTAGAGTCTATTCCTGAGCTCAGATATTCAATGCGCACAACTCAGCTTGACCTCTTTACTTGGTCAATTTTTGTTTAAGCAAGCAATAAATATATAAAGGAGTTTAAGGTTAGAAATATGTTACTCAGCAGATTTATCCAGGTTCGGCCTCCAAGCCTACGTCCTGTCCCCGGAACACGTTCCGAGATTTCGAATTCTCTACTGAGCTCTTTAACGGTAGAGCATCAAACCTTTTACAATCTTAACAACTGAGTATAACAAGAGTACCTTCCTCTATACCTCTACTCAATCCTAATCTCTCTCTGAGTACTATAACCGAGTACTCAGCCTCTCCTTTATAATCTCTAGAAATGATAAGTGTTTGTCCTAAACAACGATTGCTAAGACACCTTAGATGATTGAATAATCACTCTAGACTTTTACACAAAGATATGAAATGTAGTGTAAGATTGCTTTGCTTTTTCTTGCAGAACTTTGCGTAGAGATTTGGTCAGCGTAATGACTTGATCAAGTTCTGTGTGGAATGAAGCAACTGATGGCACTATTTATAGAGACGTCTGAGGCATCGGTCATTTCGAATTTCGAAATAACCGTTGGAGGGAAACGGCTTCCTGTCATTGTCATCCTGACTTGCTCAGAGCTCTCGGCCAATCAGATTAGAGTATCTTCTGTCCTCGGTCAGCTTTTGGTCAGCTCGGCAGAATGTCTCTCCATTTATGGTAAGGTCAACTAGACAGCATACTGTGTCGTCTGAACTTTACCCAAAGTGGAAACACTTTGTCTGGAAGTTTTCCTTAGCCAGCTGCTGTCTTGTACGCTTTGTTGAATCAACTCAGCAGCTTCGTCCCGAAGTTGTTCCCTGAAAGTCTTCTAGATCATTCTTCCGCTGAGTTGCGTTTTTTCCATAACGACAACGTTTTGACATACACGGGCCTGGTTGCCTTAAGCTGTTTGACTTGGGCTTTGACTTCCGTATTGGGATTGGGCCTTTTAAACTTTGTATCTTATAAACAATTTAACTCAACATTGAACAAACACATTAGTAGTATAAATCAAAGCATTTAAACTTAGTGTGTTTAGAATATGTTTTTAATTATACTTAAACAATTTTGTCAAATCAAAATTATGTGGAAAGGTGTTTCAACAAACTCCCCCATTTTAATGTTGGCAAAACTATTCAGCGAAGAACTCAGTATTGAGCTCCGCCATGATAGTTGACCTAATATGACTTAGCAAACTCCCTCGTCAGGGTTGAGCCACTGAGTTAGTTTTACTCTAAACATTTGAAGGTTTAATCGAATAAGTCTATGGTCAGTTTTCAGATATAGGTCAGCTCATGGAACATATTCTATTTTACTCAGTGTTTAAGCGGAAGTTATATCATTCAGAGGGCACTGAGTAATTTGTTGTTCAATGAGTCTTATAAGACAATGTTATAAAAACATACAACTCAATGTCAAACATGTTATCAGCATTAGGTTCAAACAATAAGTTTTATAAGCATTAACCATAGCTGATGTAATTGAAGATACATAATAACTTAATACTCAGCATCGTATAAAATAACTCATAACTCAGTTTTAAGATAAAAAGATGCAAGTATTGATATTACTAGAAATAGTCAGCGTATACAACAAAAGATAAGCAAACATAAAGACTACAACTTAGCATATCTGAGCTAGCCTAATTTCTATTTCTTTTTCTTTTGTTTGGACTGACTATGCTCATGCTGTGTTCTAGCTTGTTCTTTCTCCCCCGTTTTGTCAGCATCGGGAGGAGGAATCCTAAAGGCGTCGGTTAAAACGGTTGTGGTCAGTTCCGTGGATAGCGCCTTAAGTCTGTCGGCGCTTTCATTGACACCGTCAAAAATAGCAACTCCATCATCTAATACCTTGGCGGGTATATTAAGTTCAGCAGCGCTGATCATGCTGACTATGAAAGCTTGAGATTTACCTATCTAGGTAAGTGCATCGGTCAGACCAGCAACGACTTGATGGAATGTCTTGAGTAAGGATGTGTCGTAGTATTGATGCTGAATATTGCTGTGACGTATGTGGTTGAACGTTTGTCTGGTGATAGACAGCATTTCATTTTGCTTCATAGCGTCAGTATCCATCTCTTGCTTGTTCAAGTTCAGCAATCGAACGGCCTCACCAATTTGCTCTACTGAGCACTGAGAATAGGAGACCATTTGCTCATTGGTTTTGATTTGCTTAGTGTGAAGCTGAGCAAAAAGCATTTTGACTTCATCAGAAGTTGCATAGCGCGTGTTCGCAACTGACAAAGTCTGAACTTGTTCTTGAAGAGCGTTGAGATGTTGAACTATTGTCAGCTGGATCTCAGCCAGCTTTGCGATGGAATCCTGCTTAGCTTGCTGTGCTTGAAAGGTAACGATGACACTCACCAAGTCCTTGAATCCCTTAACTTCGTTAAGAAGCTGAGTTACATGGGAGAGCTGAGTTGTCTCAGCAGTAGAAGACCCAGCAGCAGGTTGAGTGGTTTGATGAAGGTCTTTGATTAGTGTTTGCACCGAGTCGATGATTCTTTTTCCAGACTCGGTGGCATGCAAGTAGCTAAGAGGGCCTTCATTACTTTGCCTTGTTGCCTCAGTATGACCGGTTGGAAGAGGAGTCAGAGGAATAACGTGGTCAGTGACTGGAAGTGTGCTTTCAATCTGCACTTGAGGTTCTAGTAGAACTGATTGATCGGCAGATGTGTTGATTGGAGAAGAAGTAATTCTAATGATGTATGTGCTGACTGGGGCAGGAATGTGTTGAGTCAGCACAATGCTTGGATTGACAGCATTTACAGGAATTGACTCAACTTGACTTGTTGAGTTGGCGGAAGCATTCAAGTCGGCGTGTTCCTTTGGTGAAGAAACAGAGGCTTGCTTTTCAAGGGAAGCCGATGGAGTAGTGGATGGTTGTTTTCTGAAATTTTTTAGCTTGAGTTTAGAAGGGTCTTGGGTCGGCTTCTGAATAACAAAGTCAAGAACAGTTGGTATTTGGGCAGGAGGTTCAATGACCGACTTCTGACTTGCCTTGATTAATCTTCTTCTTCGAGGAGGTGTGTCAGCTTGGATAGATTCTCCTGAGTGAGAGGGAGAAGTTTCCTCTTGATCAGCATTAAGCTGGTCAGCTTGTTCTTGTACATTGCCAGCAGCCAACTCAGTATTTGTTGGCTCAACTCCAACCTCACTAGCTGTCTCCTCGGTGTCCTCAGCGTCATCCTGACCGCTGGATTCTTCTTGTTCTTCATCTTCTTCACTATCACCATCTAACTCTTCCTCAACTTGTGCAATGAACTGATCGTCCAAATGCACCTCATCTTCTTGATGCTCAGCTACAGTTCCTAGACACTGTGTGTAGTGAGAGTCACCAGGGACAACTACGTCAGTAGGAATAGCATCAATAGGAGTCAGTGTAGAAGACTTCTACTTCTTTTGAGGCTGCTCATCAGCATTTGTTCTTTCCTCAGTTTCAGGCTCATCTTGCCTGCTCCTTTTCTCAGCTGACTTAGGTCTCTCCTGACCTGGTTCAGCAGCTGACTTGGGCTTCTTGGCCTGAGGCTCAGCCTTCTTTGAAGGAGTCCCAACAGCTTTCCTCTTGCGGGCAGCTGGAGCCTTTGTCCTTTTACTTTGCTTTGGAGCTGTTTCCTCAGCTTGTTGTTCAGCAGCAACTTTTCCTTTCTTTAGTGGCTGATTGTACTTCAAAGCCCTCAGCGAAGCCGCAGTAATCTCAGATCCTCTAGCCTTAGTTTCCTCAGATAGATCAATTTGATGATCTAAGAGGATTCTGGTGATGAGCGATCCCAGTCTAAGAGTTCCAGTGCTCCTTAGGAACCCAGCAATTAAGAATACTGGCATATTGATCGGCTTGTATGTCAGCATATGCCATATGAAGCATTGCTCAAAGTTCGTTGCTGAGGTGGTGCAGTTGATCTTGGGATAAATGAAGTAGGTCAGCAGATAGTGAGCCATCTTTTGGTGCTGACCCATTGAGGTACTTGAGATTTCTCCAGAATGACCAGGGGGCTTGCAAAAGTTGACTTCGTAGTTAGTGTTATCCTGATCTCCAGTTCTTCTCAGTTTTGCTCCCTCATTTTTCAACTTCAGCAAATTTGCCAAATAGGTGGGATTGATGAAAATCGTTTTCCCCCTTACTACTGTTGCCAGATAGTCCTGGTTATCATCAGTGACTCGGAGGTTGTTGTAGAACTCCCTTACTAGGTCAGGATAGGTGTGATCCCTAATAGAGAACAGCTCGGTCCATCCATTTTGCGATATCCATTCGTAGAAGGGTTGCTCGGATGTTACGAAGGTCTCAGAGACCCATCGTGAGAAGTCTACTTTCCATTCGCTAATATCTTCGAATACCTTGGTATAGGTTCTTGCCTTGGTCGGCTTTCCTTTGGATTGGGCAGCTTTGCCTTTGCTCGGCGTAGTGACCTTAGTAATTTCAGGCACAGTAGTTTGCCTGGAGGGTTCATCAGAGCTAGTCTTAGGGTGACCGGCACCGGAGATGTTGACGGAAACTCTAGTCATTGTTTCAGAAAAGGATGGGAAGCTTTGAGGGTTTTTAGAGAGAGAATGCTTTGCCAAAGAATTCGTTAAGTGTAAAGAAAATAAAAATGGGGATTTACCCATTATTTATAGCGGTGAAGAGTGGATCTTATCAAATCCATGTGTCAGTTTTGCCTTGGGATTGTCAACCGACAAAGATCCTGGCCTTTTATGACACATTCGGCGCATACGTCATCCTAGGTGGCTATTCGCGTGCTTTTGCATTTAATGCAATGGATCTAACACTCAGCGTTTAGAATACTAAGCGTTTTAGATTCTGAATGGTCAGTAGTATATGAAAGAATGATTTCTCAGTTTGAGATTACTACTCGGTGTGCATATTAACTCATTATTGATATTTATTTTTGCGTTAAGTACTCAGCATAACAATCACTTAGCATGCATTTGCATAAATCATTCAGCATAGTAATTCACTCAACATAGATTTTCATTTTAGAACAGGAATTTACTGAAGAGGATTAAACATACCAATGGCTTCTCTCAGTATGCTGAACTGTTCACGAGCCAGTGGCTTTGTGAAGATATCCACAAGCTGCTCATCCGTTGGGACGTAGGTCAGCTTTATCTCACCCTTGAGTACATGGTCTCTAATGAAGTGATGCCTTATGCTGACATGCTTCATTCTGATGTGTTGAATTGGGTTCTTTGATAGATCAATTGCACTTTTGTTGTCGCATTTGACCTCAATTGTCTTTGTTTGAACACCATAGTCTTCAAGCTGTTGCTTAATCCATAGGACTTGAGCAATACAGTGACCAGCAGCAATGTACTCAGCTTCAGTGGTAGACAAGGCTACTGACGCCTGCTTCTTAATGAACCAGGATACAAGACAGCTTCCTAAGAAATGACATCCTCCAGAGGTGCTTTTCCGTTCTAGCTTGTCTCGACCATAGTCAGCGTCAGTGTATCCAACGAGTGTAAAGCCTTAAGTGTTGGGATACCATAAACCATTCTCGTCAGCGTAGAGGATAGTGTCAGTGCCCATAGGAGTGGATATTGGCTTGCAATTTTCAAGATCATATTTCTTCAATATCTCCTTGGCATATTTAGCTTGACTGATGAAGATGCCATTCTTTCCTTGTTTGATTTGAAGTCCAAGGAAGAAGTTGAGTTCTCCCATCATCGACATTTCAAACTCAGTCTGCATTTGCTTGCTAAATTCCTTGCACATTGACTCATTAGTAGCACCGAAAATAATATCATCAACATATATTTGAGCCAGCAGAGTATCTTTACCCTTTCTCTTAATGAATAAGGTTGTATCAGCTTTGCCCCTGACATAGTTTCTAGTCAGCAAAAAACTGGTCAGCCTCTCATACCAAGCATGTGGTGCTTGCTTGAGGCCGTACAGAGCCTTTTTGAGTTTATAAACGTGGTTTGGGAATTTAGGATCCTCAAACCCTGGAGGTTGATTAACATAAACTTCCTCGTTTATAACTCCATTAAGAAATGCACTCTTAACATCCATTTGAAACAGTTTAAAGTTCATGTAAGATGCATATGCACATAAAATCCTAATAGCCTCTAGCCTTGCCACTGGGACAAAGGTCTCATCGTAGTCAATACCTTCTTGCTGACTGTAGCCCTGAGCTACAAGCCTTGCTTTGTTCCTGACTACATTTCCTTGCTCATCCAGCTTGTTGTGGAAGACCCATCTTGTTCCAATGGTCTTCTGACTCCTTGGATGTGGCACTAGCTCCCATACATCGTTTCTTCTGAATTGGTCAAGTTCCTCTTGCATTGCGCTCATCCAGAATTCATCTTCCTCAGCATCAGCGAAGTTTTTAGGTTCCTGAACTGAGACGAATGCTACATTGCTGAGGTACCTCCTGAGTTGGTTTCTAGACATCAGGGTATTCTCAGCGGCATCAAGGATTGCACTCTCTGAGTGCCCTCTTAGAATCCTTATCTCTTTGGGTAGATTGATGTCTTGTGCTGTCTGTGTTTCAACAATCTCTGCAGGTGAAGACTGGTCAGTGAAAACAATATTTGGTTCACTTTTACCTTTAGTCAGCCCTTGAGGGAATGACTCAGTGGCTGTATCTTGATCAGCGGGTGCTGAGTGTGGATCATCCTCGGTCAGCGGCAGATATCTTCCTGCAAGGTTAGTTTCGTCGAACTCAACATATACTGACTCTTCTAAAACTTGAGTTCTTTTATTGAAAACTCTGTATGCTTTGCTGTTTGTTGAGTAGCCTAAAAAGATAGCTTCATCAGCTTTTGAGTCAAACTTAGCTAGGCTATCTTTAGTGTTTAAAATAAAACATTTACAGCCAAAGGCACGAAAGTATCCAATGTTGGGCTTTCGTCCTTTCCAAAGTTCGTAGGGGGTTTTCTTTAGTATAGGTCTAACAAGAGCCCTATTAAGAATATAGCATGCTGTGTTAACAGCCTCTCCCCAAAAATACTTTGGAAGCTTATGCTCACTCAGCATTGTCCTGGCTATTTCAACCAGTGTTCTGTTCTTCCTTTCAACAACCCCATTTTGTTGAGGTGTCCTAGGAGCAGAAAAGTTATGGTCAATGCCGCTGGCTTCACAGAATTCAACAAACTATTGGTTTTTGAATTCTCCACCATTATCACTTCGGATGTGAGCCAATTTTAGGTCTTTGTCATTTTCAAGTTTTCTAACCAAATTTGAAAATGTCTCAAAGGTCTCATCCTTGCTACTCAGCAAGATGACCCAAGTGTACCGAGAGAAGTCATCTACAATGACCAAGGAAAATCTTCTTCCACCCAGACTCAGCGGCTGGATTGGACCGAAGAGATCCAAGTGTAGTAATTCTAACGGACGCTTAGTTGAGACAATGTTTTTGCTATGAAAAGATTGTTTGGTTTGTTTTCCAGCTTGGCACGCGTGGCATAATTGATTTTTTCAAATCTAAGTTCAGGCAGTCCCTCAACCAATTGCTTTCTTGCTAATTTGGCCAGGAGGTCCATGCTTACATGACCAAGTCTCCTGTGCCATAGCCAGGAATTTTCTTCCTTTGAAACTAAGCATACAGTTTTTGAAAACTTTTTCTCTAAGTCTAGCATAAAGACATTATCAATCCGAGGGGCAGTTAAAATTAACTCATTTGTTTTTCCCTCGTATATTTTACATCCAGTAGCATCAAATATAACTTTTCTCCCATTGTCACATAGCTGAGCTACGCTGAGTAAGTTATATTTGAGTTCGCTGACTAGGGAGACTGACTCAATAGTAGGATTACCTCCGATGGTTCCTGATCCTACTATCTTACCCTTTTTGTTGTCTCCAAAACTTACGCTTCCTCCTCGTTTATGCTCAAACGTGATGAACTGAGTTTCATCACCAGTTATGTGCCTCGAGCATGCGTTGTTAATATACCACATCTTTGACTTCTCAGCACACCTCAGGCTTACCTACATTGTAACTAGTTACTTTTAGGTACCCAATTCTTTTTGGGTCCTTGCTTGTTAGGTTCAACAGGTAAAGCATCATATTTTATTTTATGGCGGCATACTTGGACAGTATGGCCATTCTTTCCACAGAAGTCACAGCTGACCTTTCGTTTAGGATTTTTCACTGACTGGTCAGCACCCCAGTGCTGAGCGTGCCAGCACACCTTAGTGGTGTGTCCTTTCTTCCCACAGAAGTCACACTGGACGTTCCGCTGGGGATTCCATCTCTGCTGACCAGTACTTCGGTACTGAGCATTCAGAGGAATATTCCTTTTGTTTTGAACCTTTAGTTGGTTCTGGATATTTGTGACGTCCTTTCTCAGTTTCTTTGAATTTGATTGGACTTCAGAGACAGACTCATGTATGATCTTCATGTTATCATGCAAAGTTGAGTTATCCTGAAGAAGGTATCTGAGGTCATTTAGCTTGACCTCTTCAACCTCGTCACAGTGCCTGCTGAGTGCTCTAATTTTCTTATTACACTTTTTGACAAGTGTATAGAGATCACTCAGGGCATTACCCATTTCGTTTCTGAGCTGGGAAAGTGATATTACCTCATTTGATTGCTCCTCATCGTCAGATGCAATGGAGGGGTCAGCATGCTCAGAGACGCACAGCTCAGCAAGTTCGTTAGTCATGAAGCATATCTTTGCTGACTCGGTGGCCTCAGCTTCTGTTGATGAAGACTCATCACTGTCGCTCCATGTAGCCACCATTGCCTTTTTGCCGTTCTTCTTATCTTTCCTCAGCGTGGGGCAGCTGTTAGATGAGGTGCCGCGGCCTAATCTCCCGGGAGGACCGGGGGGTGGACACCTCATGGCGACGTAAGCGGTGATTGGCGCCGAAAGCAACCAATCATGGAATCAAGCTGCTCGGCAGGACCGGAGCTCGGAGTATGGAAGAGTCGCCACCCACGAATGGGAAAATGAACACCGATCCCTTGCGGAAGACCGGTGAGGGTTCGGGAAACTTAGGTACGAGCCGAGAAGGCTAGCTCCCTTTCGGAGAAAGGCTACTAGGCACCCCGACATCGCCCGGTTATGAACCACCGGCCTCCTACTCAGCGTGTTAGGCGATAACGTCCTAATCGCATATTTCTTTAAGTTTAAAATTCATTTGAAACCTTTTCTTTCTCGTTTTGAAAACCGTTTTGAACATATATTATTGAAAGCCATTTTGGTAAAGAATCACCCATTTACATCAGTTCAAAATACATAGGAGAGAGAGGGGGAGAAGAAAGAATTGATTTGTTTACAACGTGATTTATGCTTCGTATTACACACTAACTCTAAACTAATCTCACTTCCCAAAAACGAGTTTATTTACATGGTTCGTACCTTAATCGCCGTTGGAACGATTTAGGTACGTTTCAAAACCCCGTTGATTTACATGGCATCTACTCGAATCGCCGTTGGAACGACTCGAGCGTTTGAAGACGTGGAATAAAGAATTTTAACCCAAAAACGTGGTTAGGCATACAAGTCAATTTATTTTGTACAAATCATTTAAGAAAACGATTCAAAACTTTATTATTTACAATAAAAACGATTTTAATTACAAGGTTCGCCTAATCCGTCGTTGGAACGGATTAAGGTTTCAACACGTGATATTTTGGAAATAGTTTAAAAAGGTCAAGAAAACGTTATTTACACTTTAAGAATATCTAGAAAACTTTAAATAAACAAATTAAAGTCTCTTTTTGTGATTTTATTTTCCCTTTTTCACTCAATCAACTCTTTATTCTCACATAATTACACCAATGAACCAATTAAACCAAAATTCACCAAGTAAAACTCATTTGGAATATATACATGTATACCAAAAAAACAAAATAGAAATACATATATATATATATATATATATATATATATATGATTTTATCTAAAAATAAGGATATATTTATATATAAAAATAAGTGAGAAATACTATATGATATAATAAAGAAAATGAAAAAGAATACAAAATATAATACATTTTCATCCTAACTAAAACTATGTAAAAGTAATGGAAGACCATAAATGCAAAAAATTGATATAATAAGTATATAGAAAACCCCTCCCCAAATAATAGCTAAACCCCACATTTTGGTAACCCAAAAATATATATATATGTACAAATAATGAATCAAAATAAATTAAATTTCAAATATGGAGTAAATAACTACATAATAGATAATTAATAGTTATATGATCCCAAAAATAATTTTTATAATCATATTATATAATTACATACTTATATATATATAAGAATCAAATACCAAAAGGTGGAGAAAATGGGCTAAAAAGATGAATTTTCGTTTTCCAACAGATTATCGACGGAATATCCGTCGCCAATCTGCTATTAGTGACAGGAAAGAGAGAATTACAGCAGCAGTCCAAAACTTTCCAGATTCGTTCAAAAGTTTTAAATTAAGTCTAATTCGATCGTTTTGGATCTCCGAACTACCAAAAATGGATCATAGTCTATAACGGAGTTTCCTAAAACGACGTTTTTATTTTAAAACGTTATTTGGAAATATCTTTTTAAACTTATAATTACAACGTTTTTTAATACCCGAACTACCTTTTAATCGGATCATGGTTCATATTGGGATATCAAAACGAGGTTTTTTATTTTAAAACAAAACCGAATTTTTATTTAACACGGGATAAAAATAAATAAATAAGGGAAATTAAATAAAACGTGACAAATAAATAAACAACTAAATAAATAAAACTATAACATAAAAATAAATAAATAAATGAAATAAATGAAATAAAATAAAACGAGTCTAGTCCTCGGATAATACCTCAAATTCGGTATCTGACAGTCGAAGTCGTTTGATTCCACGAGTTGTGATTTTTCGGGTTTTTTTGTTTTTTCGTTTTTTAGTAAAAATTTAACTTTTGGGAAATTCGGATTTTTTTGAGAACAAAAATATTTTTCTAAAAAAAAAATCACCTTCCCTCTCTAAAAATGTCTAGAGTGAGAAAGTCTCCAAAAATCCCCCCCCCCTAAAATGCATGGGGATCCGTGCCTTATATAGGAAACGGATCCCCGGAAACTTTGGGCGACGTCCGAAGAAAATTGGGCGTCGCCCAAAGCCGGTTGGGCGAACGCCCAACTATCGTTGGGCGCGCGCTCAACCAGCGTTGGGCGCGCGTGCCCAACTGACGTTGGGCGTTCGCCTAACGATCGTTGGGCGTCCGCCCAACGTCGCTGGGCGCTCGCCCAGCGGCCATCGGGCGTGCGCCACGCGCTGTCGGGCGCGCGCGCCCCACGGTCGTCGAGCGCGCGCTCTGCGCTGCCGGGCGTGCGCGCCCAACGGACGTCGAGCGTGCACCTCGCGCTGCCGGGCGTGCGTCCAACTGCTGTCGGACACGCATCGACTGCCGCTAGGCGCTCGCACCACGTCGCTGAGCACTCGCGAGCCGTCCACTTGACGACCGCGACTCACATTAACTTTTCTTTTCTTATTATATATTTTTGTTTTAAAACTTCCGGAATCAACCGCTTCGACCGTCTTGTTTACAGGTTTTCGTCACAGATCCTCCGACTCGGTGTCTACAGTTGCCCCTACTTTCCTATTTTGACAGTGATGTGTGTGTTTTGAAAACGTTTTTTTGCTAACGCAACACATGCAATGTAAAACATATAAAAGTAAGAGACACGTAAAGAGTAGGAGGAAGAATACCTGACCTTTGCGCTGCGCGTTCCGGCGTCGTTCTCGATTCTTTTCGTCCTTGCCTTTGAATCGGCTGCCGGCGGATGTTCTTCTTACGGACCGTAG
Organism: Euphorbia lathyris; assembly: GCF_963576675.1. NCBI lineage: Eukaryota > Viridiplantae > Streptophyta > Magnoliopsida > Malpighiales > Euphorbiaceae > Euphorbia > Euphorbia lathyris. Next base: position 40,189,727 of record NC_088910.1, read on the forward strand.
CCTAATTTGACTGCGGGTAAAAATGGCTCAAAAGCAACCTCGGTGCACGACTGCGAGTAAAATGGCTCAAAAGCGACCCCGGCCTACTACCGGGGGGGGGGGAATGGCTCAAAAGCAACCCTGGTCTACGACCGTGGGTAAAATGGTTCAAAAGCAACCCCGGTCTATGACCGGGGGTAAAATGGCTCAAAAGCAACCATGGTCCACGACCGCGGGTAGAAATGGCTCAAAAGCAACCCTAGTCCACGACCGCGGGTAAAATGGCTCAAAAGCGACCCCGGTTCACGACCGGGGTAAGATGGCTCAAAAGCAACCCTGGTCCACGACCGCGGGTAAAATGGCTCAAAAGCGACCCCGGTCTACGATCGTGGGTAAAATGGCTCAAAAGCGACCCTAGTCTATGACTGTGGGTAAAATGGCTCAAAAGCGACCCCGGTCTACGAACGTGGGTAAAATGGCTCAAAAGCGATCATAGTCTACGACTGTGGGTAAAATGGCTCAAAAGCAACCCTGGTCCACGACCGCGGGTAAAACGGCTCAAAAGCAAAGGTTCTTTCTAACAATTCTGAATTCTTTTAAAACACCGTTGTCTGTATTTTCTCACTGAAGCTAGTGTCTTGGAGGTTTGAATGGTTTGATAGGAACGTCTTTTTAGTCCAGAATGATTCAAACTAACAATTATTTTTCAATTGACTGTCGTCTGTATTTTGACTAGTGTCGCTGTTCTGTAAAAATTGGATGTCATCTGGAGTTCTATCTCGACATTATTGGTCACTGTCTGGCAGAAGCGCAGGCTGAAACGGACTGCAAATCGGAGGTCTGTGCACCTGATAATTAATTATTTACTTTTTACCTTTATGTCACATCGTACCTTTTTCAATATTTACGGAAATGTCATTCCCCTTTTCTATATAAGGTGGTGGGGTTTCATTCCAACCCCACACCTTCTCTCTCTTCTCTCTCTCTCTAACTTCTGATTTGGATTATTCTCGGGATGGATTTGGATCAACATGATGGCACAAAGGGCATGGAGGAGGGTTTCGTGAACCTTACTACAGTGGACCCTTTTCAGGACCTCACATCTCATCTGAGCCGGACCCGTTGCAACCAGGTAAGTACTTTCTTACTTCCTCGTCTTTTGACTAAATTTCTAGGCTTTGGTATCCCTACTTTGAATATGATTTGCATGCTAATCCCTAGGTTGCCTTAGAAGACCTTAGTCAGAAAACATGAATTTCTTTGCTTGCAAGTAACACTTTATTTGTCTTTTTGGAAGAATGCGAATTATATGCATGTGAATAGTAAACATACGAGCAATGCATGGCAACAGTAAAAACGTGAATAGTGAAAACGTGAATAGTACACGTGAATAGTAAAAACATGAATAATGCACGTGAATAGTAAAAACTTGACTAATGCACGTGAATAGTAAAACTCGAATAATGCACGTGAATAGTAAAAACTTGACTAATACATGTGAATAGAAAAAACTTGACTAACGCACGTGAATAGTAAAAACATGAATAATGCGCGTGAATAGTAAAAACTTGACTAATGCACGTGAATAGTAAAAACTCGAATAATACACGTGAATAGTGAAAACTTGACTAATGCACGTGAATAGTAAAAACTTGAATAATTCTCTTTGCCAATACGGACGAGAGTAGATCAAAGAATAATGAATTAATCAAATCCTATGCAAACAACCCTAAGGGAAAGATTTCACAAAATGACGGTCCAAATTGACAAGATGTCTCTAGGTTAGATTTGACCGAAAGAATAGCTAGATTAACGTGCTTTCATCAGATGCAAGCCTAGGAACAATATTTAAATTTACCTGTTCCGTTCTTTCCAGTTCATCGACATTTCCGGGACTACGACAGATATTCATGTGTGGTATTCCATGCTAGGCGCCGCGGCGAGAGCCCGTGTGCGAGAGTTGGGCTTTGAGCCCTTTATTTTAGCGTTGCCCCGTGCCAATGGGGTGTGCGACCGTTTCGGCCTACGGGCCTTATGCGAGAGATGGGTTGACTCGACCCACACCTTCCATCTCTCGTTCGGGGAGTTGACGATCTCGCCCCGCGACTTCTCTTTACTGACCGGGCTGTGGGGGAGTGGTACTCCGGTTCCCTTCTCCTTTGATACGATGTGTCCACGGGTTGACCGTGCTAGGTTGGCTGCTTTGATCAGGCCAGGAGTTTACACGGGTGTCAAATCCACCCCGGCGAAGTTCATCACTACCTCGAGGCTTTTGAGTCGTAGGGACTTTTGTGGGACCGACGACACTGATCTGGCTGTCCGCAGCTTCCTTATATATGCTTTAGGCGAGACGGTCTTCCGCACCAAGAGCGGGACGATACACGCGGGTCTTATTCAGGCCTTCAGTGATTTGGACGCGGTGGCGTCTTACGATTGGGCAGGAGCGGGTCTAGCTTACCTGTACAAGTTTTTGGATCTGACTTGCCGGAAGCGCAAGGACTTCGGCGGTTACACTTTTGCTCTTCTGGTACGTGGTTCATCCTTAACTTGCCCCTTTTATCTTCTTCGCGCCTTCTGTTCATAACCTTTGTTTTTGCAAGTAGGTTTGGGCCTACGAGAGGCGGATTCTTCCCAAAGAGCGTCGGTGCAGGCCACGGGTAGTGAAGCCCCCACTTACGGCTCGGTGGAGCGAGTTCGGTCTAGGTACCGGGGAGAGGCAGACGGTGGTGCATCTCCTAGATTGGATTGATTCACGGACCTTGGGGCAGGTAAATATCTTCTAATCGCGCTAGATTTTTGTTTGATCAGACCTGACTTTTTCTTTGTCCTTTCAGATTAGATTCAGGTGGGACGACCTTGACTTCGGTCTCGATTACGCGTACGTCACCCTGATCCAGGAGCAGCAGAGCGTGCTTACCGGCCCTTGCATGCGGGCATTGGACACCAGGCGAGATCCCCGTCTCCATGTTTGCGATGCGAACTATGCCCTTATCGGTCATTCGTCGGGATTTGACTCGCCGCTTTGCTGGTAGAGATGTATGGGTTCATGTCGGGGGCCGTGTTCCCTATTTATCGACATTATTGAGCGCGAGGGATGCCCCAACGGTGGCGATGGAGATGGACCCCGTGGCGGACGTGTTTTCGGGGGAGGTTGTCGCTGTAGTCTTTGGTCGGGAGGCGGTTCCGGTGAGTGGTTCGGCCTATTTATTTTTATTTACGAGATGGTCAGTGGTGTTTATTGTGTCTCTACTTACAGGAGGGTTCCTGGAGGAGTGCCCACACGTCAGACTTCTTCGATGGCGCCCGAGCTCAGACGTCTGCGAGCGAGCTGCCATATTATGTCGGCGAGTCCTCCGGCGCCGCCCGACCGGAGAGGTCCCCTTTGGGCGTACCCATCCCTGACTTTGGGAGGGATTTCGCGACCGTTTGCTATGACCAGTCCGGAGTGGCTTATGCCGATGTCGAGATGGCCCCTCCTGCCTTTACGTCGAGGATACCGTTTGATCCCTCAGATGCTCTCCAGACTTCGAGGGAGACGTGCACCGATTATGTGGGGCTATCTGATTTCTTTAGAGATCGACTCAGCTTGCGTTGCGCCAGCCACCTGCTATGTATCTTTATTTTATTTTAGTGTAGTGGAATGTATGCACATGTGTATGTATGACTTCTATTTTAGTCTGTATTTCTTTTTTTATATCTGTTTTTTTTCTTTTTTTTTTTTTTACAGAGCGATCTCCGTGCACATGAGCTGAGACAGAGCGAAGCGCTGCGGGAGGCTGATGCCAGGGTTGGCCAGGTGTATCGGGAGAGGAACGACCATTGGTCCGGGGTGATGCGGGCAGAGACTGAGGGACGTCTTGCTGTTGAGGAGAGGGTGCGGGAGGAGACCGCGGGGCGCCTTGCTGCCGAGGAGAGACTTCGAGTCACCGAGGAGACCCTATCTGCGGAGCGGGCGTCACATCTGAGGGACTTTAAGGCCCACTGGGATTTCCCTCCTTATTAGGCTTACCATGTATAGCTTCGTAGCTTTTATTAGAATTACCCCGATGTATAGCTTGTGTATAGGGAGTGGGGTGGATAGTACGTAGGCTTTTTATTGTGAAAAGAAAGGTAAGAAATGTATAACTCATGATTTGTATTATCTTGCATTCAATAGATTATAACGATCCCAATCATTCTCTTCAAATATATTCATGCCTTTATTTATTTACAAACAACAGAAATACTTAGCCTCTTATACATTATTTTTATAATTGCTTAAGATATAACTACCGTTACCAGGACCTGCCTTTTTTCGGTTTTCAAATCCCAGTGATTTTTCATCTCTCCTTTTACTATCCCGGAATTTTCAAATGAGTGCCCTTTCGGGTTTTCACCCATTGGGATGTCCCTTATTGTTGCATAGGCCGCCCTTTGCGGGTTTTCGACCTATCGAGAATTTTTCTTTCTTTTTTTTTTTTTTACGAAAAGTATTTCTTAAGCCTATCCAGATTGGTAGGTTCGGAGAACTCCATGCCGTCCATAGTAGTTAACTTCACCGCTCCTTTGCTTAGTATCTTCTTCACGAAGAACGGCCCTTCCCAGTTTGGCCTAAACTTGCCCCTCGGGTCGGTGTGCGTCACACGGATCTGTTTTAGCACCATATCCCCTTCTTTGATAGGGCTGGCCTTGACCTTTTTGTTGAAGGCTCGGGCCATCCTTCGCTGATATAACTGCACATGGTAAAGGGCCTCCATCCTTTTCTCGTCTACCAATGCTAACTGTTCATACCGCTTCTTCACCCATTCCGTCTCGAGAATCTCTGCTTCTAATGCGATTCTCAACGATCGCTTTTCAACCTCAATCGGGAGAACAGCCTCTGCACCGTATACCAAGGAGAACGGCGTTGCCCCAGTTGATGTTCTAACTGTCGTGCGATAAGCCCATAAAGCGAGCGGAAGCTGTTCGTGCCAGTTTCGATGCGATTCTACTGTCTTTACGAGAATCCTTTTAAGGTTTTTATTAGCTGCCTCTACTGCGCCATTAGCTTGCGGACGATACGGAGAAGACCTATGATGTTCAATACCGTACTCTTGGAATAGACTTTTCACTTCTCCTTGAAACTGGACCCCATTATCCGTGATCATATGATGAGGCACTCCGAACCTGGTGATCAAGTGCTTTTCAATGAACTTCCTCATCTGTTTAGACCCCAACTTGCTAAATGATTCTGCCTCCACCCACTTGGTGAAATAATCAATAGCGACTGCAATGAATTTATGCCCGTTCGAAGCATTAGGCCTCACCTCTCCGATAATATCAATGCCCCAAGCCGCAAACGGCCAAATGGGTGCTAACACGTGCAGTTCCATAGCTGGTAAATGATTATAATCTCCGTGGATTTGACAATCATGGTATTTCTTCGCATATTCGTTACAATCTCTTTCCATGGTGAGCCAATAGAAGCCTTGCCTTATGATTTTCTTTGCCAACACTGCTCCTCCCATATGGGCTCCACAAATTCCCGAGTGTACTGACTCCATTGCCTCGCGGGCTTCTCCCGCATCCAAGCACCTCAGTTGTAAACCATCGGTGTGCCTTTTGTAAAGCAAGTTGTTGTGGATGACGAACTGCTGAGCTAACCTTCTAATCACAGCCTAATCCTTAAGTTCCGATTCTGCCGGGTATGTTCCACTCTTCATGAAGTTTACGATATCGAAATACCACGGCTTTTCATCTGCCTCTAACAGCATTACATCTTCGTAGCATGGTTTGTGAGATCTCTTCAATACCAAAGGCTTCGAGGCAAGGTTCCGAGGGTTGTCCCAAACTGACACCAAAGTGGCCAAAGCATCCGCTGCCTGGTTCTGTGCCCGAGGAATATGATAAAAACGACATTCATTGAATCTTAGTGCCAACCCTTCTAGCTGGTCTAGGTATGGACGTAACCTTTCTTCCCTCACTTCCCAGTTTCCTTGTGCCTGTTCGATGATCAGCTTTGAGTCGCCCCAGATTTCAACATATGATGCTCCCAGTGCCACTAATGACTCCAACCCATAGATGCACGCTTCATATTCGGCCATATTATTAGTGAGAGGGAAGGATAGCTTCTTTGCCATCGGGATCCTTTCTCCCTCCGGTGAGATGAGTAATACTCCTACCCCGGCTCCATTCGAGTTAACTGCCCCATCAAAGAATATTTTCCATGGTATAACTTCTATTGCGTTCAAGTGCTCATCGGGAAAATCATAGCTTATCTCTTCTTTTTCTGCGTTCAGAGGCTGATTGGCTAAAAATTCTGACACGGCTCTCCCTTTAATAACTTTCTTCATCATATACTCGATGTCGAACTCTGATAACAACAACAACCATCGGGCCAGCTTCCCAGTTAAGGATGGAGTTTGGTACAGATACTTCACAGGATCCATCCGAGAAATAATGATCACTTTGTAAGATTGAAAATAGTGCCGTAGTTTCTTTGTTAACCATACTACCGCCATGCACGTCTTTTCAATCATGTTATATTTAAGCTCGTACTCCAGGAACTTCTTACTCAGATAATACACTGCGTGTTCCACACCAGTGTCCCCTTCTTGGGCCAGCATTGCCCCAATAGATCGCTCTTCGATTGCTACATAGAGGAGAAGCGGTTTTCCAAGTTTAGGCGGTCTCAGAACTGGCGGATTAGACAAGTAGTCCCGGATCTTCTCTAAGGCTTGCTGACACTTATCATTCCAAATCGTGGGTTGATCTTTCCGTAGCAACTTAAAGATCGGCTCGCAGATTACAGTGAGTCTTGCTATGAACCGACTGATATACTGAACCTGCCCCAGAAACCCCCTCACTTCTTTCTCATTCTTTGGCGCCGGCATTTCTTGTATGGCCTTCACTTTGTCGGGATCTACCTCAATTCCCCTATTTCCGATTACATAGCCTAAGATTTTCCTCGATGAAACGCCGAAGAAGCACTTTTTCGGGTTTAACCTTAGTTTGAATTCTGCAATTCGGGCCAAAAACTTCTCGAGTGCAGCGAAATGCCCCTCTCTCGTCTCCGACTTGACCATCATGTCATCCACATAAACCTCTACCTCTTTGTGTATCATATCATGGAATAGTGCCGTAGCCATTCGCTGGTAAGTTGCCCCGGCATTTTTCAAACCAAACAGCATCACCCTATAGCAGTATGTTCCCCACTCAGTTGTGAACGAGGTTTTTGCTTTGTGTTTCTCGGCCATCTGAACTTGCATGTAGCCCATGAAATCGTCCACATTCGTGTGTAAGACGCTCGATGCTGCACTGTCTATAATCCACATTTGGGGCACGCCTTGTTAAGATCTCTATAATCGACACACATTCTCACTTTTCCGTCCTTCTTTGCGATGGGCACTACATTTGCGACCCAATGGGGATAGTCGATTACTTCGATGAACCCTGCTTCTAACTGCTTCTTCACTTTTTCTCTGATCTTATCTGCCCATTCCGGTCTCATGCGTCGGAGTTTCTGTTTCACGGGCTTAGCATCGGGGTATGTTGGAATACGGTGAGTTACGATTGATTGATCGATTCCTGGCATGTCTTCGTACGTCCAAGCAAACACTATTTCGTATTTTTTAATTATTCTCTCAAATTCTTTCCTCTCTTCAATAGTTAATTCTTGAGCAATTTGTATAAGTTTAGGATTTTCATCCGTGCCAAGATTAAAAGTTGACATTTCTATTGTATTGATTTCAAATGAAGGCATGTTATATGAATGAGAATGCATGGAATGATCACGATCAACATCAAGCAAGTAAGAAAAATCATAATTCATTTCATTGATTGTGTTGGCGAGTACATCATCGGATTCAAATAAAGCAGTAATACAATTCTCATCATCAGGGTTCTCGGGTTTCTCATAAGCTTTGGAGGTACCGGGTTCATCCGCCACTCCCACAGTGGCTTCAATAGTGATGACCTGCTCCTCGGCATTCAAATCTAACATCATGATCTCCTCGACGAAGCAGCCTGCCTTTCCTTTGCCCCAGTCGGTAACATCATTGAAGATCTCAAAGCCCGGCAGAATCTTTCCTTCGGCGCTAGTCCATGACTCGGGAGTCCTCGAATAAACCTTTCCGTGCCCCTCATTCACAAAATACTTCCTTAGGCCCACTTTTCCTTCATTACTAGCGTTGGACGGACCTCCCAGCTCATATCCTAAACCCCTCCGGGTTTTCTGACTCTTGAAGTCCGAAAACTCTGGCAACCCTTGATGGTGTGCTCCCAAGCCCATACCGGGGATGAAGCCCCCTTTCATCATCTTCACCACATCGGTGGTCATGCTAGACTCGTAGATCCCAGAAACTTGGAATCCGGAGAAAAGTTGAGGCTCAATTCCCAATGCCGCCACCGAGCTCAATTTTTCCGCTCTGATCGTCACTATCTCCTCCCCGAAGGGGAATTTGATCATTTGATGGAGCATGGAGGGCACACCTCCCAACTTGTGGAACCATGGGCGTCCCAACAACACGGCAAAGGTTACCGGGATATCCAGCATCGTGAATTCTGTTTCCTCCTCGTGCGGCCCCACTTTCAGCTTGGCCTTAAAAACTCCTTCGATGTGCCTACGGTTATCATCATAGGCCCTGATCACGGTTTCCGAGGCAACCAAAGCTCCTCTTTCTACCCCCAACTTGGACAAAAGTTTTAGTGGACAAACATTAATGGCCGATCCATCATCGACCATCACACAGCTAGTCTTCTTCCCGTTAATTTCAGCTCGGATGTACAAAGGCTTGTTGTGAGCATTCCCCTCTTCTGGGAGATCTTCGTCAGTAAAAGTGATTTCAGTCTTCTTCCGGGCCATAATTTCCCCTACTAAAGCTGCCAGCTCAGTATCGGTGGAAATAACCAAATTCTGCAGCTCTTTCATCAGATTTTCACAGTGGTACTTGGAATGGCATAAGACTTCCCACACCGTAGACTTAGCTTGTGTTTTCTTCAACTGCTCGAGGACTTGGTCATCTGGCTTGGGAGCCGATCCTTCTCCTATCTCAGTCTCAACCATAGGTGCCTTTCCCTCGGCCACTCGACCTGATCTTGTCATGACGGCGATTTCCGGCTCATCATCAGATTCATCCCAAATATTGATAGGAATTCTCCGATCAGTATCCTCCTCGTCTGAGGAACTTTCCCAAATATCCACAATCATCAGGTCCATTACGTGAGGAACGTTTGAATTCAAATAAAAGGGATCCGCTGATCCATACAAAGCCCAGCCTATCAAATCATCATAATCCCTGAGGGATACCCTACTCATCCTCCTCGCCGCCAACGGAATTGCGCCTCTCTGTATGCACATGAGCTGCACCTTATCACTCATCGTTTCATGACACTGCTCATAGCGGTGCCTCCATCTCCTAACATAATCCACGAATGGTTCCTCGGAGAATTGCCTGATCCTATCTAGATCTTCCAGGGATCCCGTCCATGGAACATACATCTCGTATCTCGCCATAAAAGTATCCCTAAGCGGTATCCAATGACCCATTTCCTCCTCTGATAGGCCTTGGTTCCACAACAAGGCTTCTCCCATGAGGGTTTCCGGGAAATGTTCATGTAATTCACATTGAGGGAACCCGGCGTCATACATATGGTTGCGGAATATCCTCGCATGCTCAATAGGATCTCGGTATCCACCATACCTAGGCATTGCCAACACTGCCTCGGGTGTTTCATAAGAGGGCGAGTCCGGGGTTTGCTCGGCCAGCATCCATACCGTATACTCTTTGATAAACCTCTTTGTCATTGCCGCCCAATCGGTCTTGACATGCATCGGAAGTGACATATACCACATCAACGGGTCACCCATCAATGAATTACAGAACAAACTGGTGATCTCTTCTTCCTTAAAACCCAAAGGCCCCATGGCCGACAAGTAGAAGTGAAGGTGTTCCATGGGATCTTTGTTGCCATTATACTTACTGACCCTCGGTAGCGGACGCTTGATAGGTCCGATCTGCATCGCGAAGCGCTCTGCAGTCCTGTCCTCAGCTCTTTGGTACTTTTCTAGAAATAAATCTGACAATCGATCCCAATCATTCTTGCAAGAGTCGGGTAATGAGTGGAACCACCCCAAAGGCTCGCCTATTAGCGAATGGTGGAACCACTGAGCAATCTCGTCCACCCCGAAGGATTCAACAAACATATCGTGCATATATTCACGCAAGTGCACATCGGGATTCTCTCCACCATTAAACAGACTCAATTCTGGCACAATAGTCCGAGATGACCCTTCCCCGGTCTCTTCAGCACTATCTTCATCATACGGTGCTCCACCATCCAACCCTTCATCCATCGGTTCACCCTCATGTTCCTCGCCAAGGAAGGACACATATAGATCATTTCCTATATTGCTCTTTTCGTCGGAGTCCAACAACTCCTCTTCGCCTTCCTCGAAGGATTCCATCACTACGCTTTCTTTCAGACCGACTCCGATCATGCTCACCCTATGATTAGGCAATGGATTACGCCTAGTGGAAGGGTTCGCTGACGAAGGATCCGCTATCTTCTTCTCCTCAATCAAATCTTGGATCTCGTGCTTCAACCTCTCACAGTTCTCAATAGTATGCCCATAACTGCTGTGGAATTCATAGTATCCCCTAGCCTGTATCTGCGGAGAAGGCAGAGCTTTGTTATAAGGAGTAAGAGCTTTCAGCAACCCCTTTTTCTGCAATCGTTCAAAAACTTTTGCGTAAGTCTGATCGAATTTGGCGAACTGCCTCTTTTCGATAGCGTTAAGATCAAGCACTTTCACTGCTGCAGATTCTACACTCGCACTTGGCCCTCCGGCACTATATCCAGACTTCGTCCATTTGGTATACGCCTTTTTCGGTTCTCCATCCCCCTCGACTGTCAAGGCGCAGCTATACATTTGGTTGAAATCGGTGAAAGGCATATACCGCAACTCATTCTTGATATACGACAATATGTTGCCGATTACCATTCGGATCTGATCCTGCTCGAGCGGTTTCTGTTTCATAATTGCGGCCTTGGCCCTCCATCTTCTTACAAAATCGGAAAAAGATTCCCCAGTCTGCTGCTTAGTGCTCTCAAGTTCCTTCAAAGTGACCACAAGCATGGTGTTGAAGCTATACTGAGCGATGAATGACTTCGCTAACTCCTTCCAATCTCTCTTTGTCACCATTGGCAACGCATGAAACCATGTGAGGGCAGCCCCCTCCAGATAAGTGTTAAACAGCCCCAGGACTTGATCCTCAGTCAGGATCGTGTGCTTCATCACGACAACATACTGATTCATGTGAGTAGTAGGATCTCCAGTTCCATCGAACTTTTTCATGTTCGGGAGCCGGAATTTCAAAGGCAAAGCAGTTGCCGATAAACAATTCTTCAAGTTATAAAAGTCCTGACTCCCGGAACTTCCCCCACGCAAATCCTGCACTTCCTGAGTGATGTGCTGCTTCCACTCCTCTTCCTTAGCCTTCTCTTTCTCAAGTTGTTTCTGGATATAATCCTGATAGTCATCCTCGTTCCCGAAGCGGGGACCGGTGTTCACTTCATTCTCAGCACGTTTGCTACCACTCTTGTTATCCTTCAATGCTAGCTCAGCGAACTGGGCCAAAATTGCGGCCAACTGATCATTAATGTTGTTCACAGAGTTTTCCAATTCGGCCACCTTTTCGTCAGTCGCAGACATACTGGCAGAAGACTGAGTATACTTAGACGAAGATGATTCAGAAGCCACAACTGCCGATTTGGAATTATCAATTTGTAGCTGATCAAACTGCCTGACTAGCCGGTTACTCTCGCGAAACCACAACCGCTTAATGATGAAGTCTGCGCGAACGGTATCCATTAGTATGTATGCATGATTTTATATGCATGATTCGTGGTGTGTGCGTTTATTATTTATGGATATATAAGATAAGAAGAACAAACGTTAGTCTAATTACACGTATCACAGCATCTCTCTTCCACCCTTATTCCTCCACACACTCGATGGTCCAAGTCTCTTTCCTAGGATTTTGGTTTGGGGCTCACATTGCGGTCCAGGGGACGCGTGATGCCGATGATTTATTGCGGAAAAGTAAATCACTCATCAGACAATACAGTTCGTTTTGACGTATCAACGTTCAGTGACTAAGATATCGACCAAGCGGATTGTCCTTTCGGGATAACTCATCTTTTGTCATTTTGCGAGATGCATTAGTTCGGGTTTTGACTCCCTTTGAGTGCATCTCGGTTTTTTAGACGTGGTACGAGTTATTCTTTCAGTCCAACCGTTCGTTATTGACAATGACTCGTTCCCTTTTATTCGCGTGGGTTCGTGTCTCGATTTTTGGATTACGATGGGATCTTTTGGATCTATCGAGAGACGTAACCACGTGTTCATTCAGTGATGAAAGCACTTTTTATTTTAAGGAACGGACTCATCGCGTAACGTGTTTGTTTTTAGCGTTAAGAATCCGTTTGCTCGTTTTTGGCTACGTAAAAAGACGGCGAGTTTTATTTGAGTGCACGATAATCTTTCGGCTAACAACAACTTTTTATTCCTTCCAATCTACGGGATATATCACCTCAGGGTGGTTATAGAAAATCAACGTTTCGTTGAATCGCATGTTTATTCGAAGCAGGGATATTACCGTTTTTTTCAGTTAGGCTCGAGTTTAAGCAAACATGCATATCGGGCCATATTTCTTGTGGTTTTGGTAACGGTTGAAATGATCGAGTCGTTAGTCAAACCCACAGTCTCATCCATATGGCGCAATCATGCGGTTTTAGCTTAATTCGGCTTTATGATTTTAAACGGCATACATACCGGCTCGAGACACGTATTCGACGGTATTGGTTCATTTTCTTTAACTACCCTTGGGATGGGTATACATCGTAGATACAGAATGACTTTGGTCGTTTGTTTATTTTTGCTTTTCTTTTTCTTAATCACTTTTGCGGACACGTCCATTTCTCTCAAGAACAACACAAAGCATAACGTAAGAGCTCGTCTTTTATTCGGAAGGGACGGGCCACGTTTGCGAAACTCTTTACGTTACAACGGGGTCATTCGAAACAGAAATGTTCTTTGTTTTCGTTTCATCATAATCTCGTTTCATCCCAACCTATTTAAAGAATGTGAATAACGGCTACTTTTAATATAGTCTTTTGAATCGAGATATAACTATCCTTGATATCAAAGCGACTTGAACTAATACGTGCTTACGTCACAACATATTTCTTGAACATGTGCCTTCTTCGGGACACGGAAAGGGACCAGGCGGGTCGCACAAGTTCATTCATATGAGATAACTAAGTCGTCTTTGGTTCGAATCGTTTCGATGTTTTGGGGTAGTTTGTATATCGGTTTAAGAGTATATATTAACGTATCGTTTCTTTTTCTTTACATATTTTAGGATCAGACACGTATCATGGCAATTTGAAAACACGAACTGATTCATTCATCACATCAAAAATGGTAACGGGTAATCCTATGGCAACTTCTAAGGCTACTATATGCTGACACGGCTGATCGCAGGACCTCACAGGACCGCACAAATTCGCCCCTAACGAATGGATGGGGACCCTTTGGCGCCTTACTGTAAGGGGGAACTTACACTAGCCTCTTTCGAGCGACGAATGGACTCTCGCTAGAGGTTTCGCAGAAATTACCCTAAAGGTTTGCAATAATGCTTATGAATGCATACGAAAAGAAATAATACGATCCGTCCCCGTTAAGGGCTTAATACACGCCTTCCGGAATCAAATTTCTCGCTTCCCCAGTAGAGTCGCCACTTGTTAGATGAGGTGCCGCGGCCTAATCTCCCAGGCGGACCGGGGGGTGGACACCTCATGGCGACATAAGCGGTGATTGGCGCCGAAAGCAACCAATCGTGGAATCAAGCTGCTCGGCAGGACCGGAGCTCGGAGTATGGAAGAGTCGCCACCCACGAATGGGAAAATGAACACCGATCCCTTGCGGGAGACCGGTGAGGGTTCGGGAAACTTAGGTACGAGCCGAGAAGGCTAGCTCCCTTCCGGAGAAAGGCTACTAGGCACCCCGACATCGCCCGGTTATGAACCACCGGCCTCCTACTCAACGTGTTAGGCGATAACGGACTAATCACATATTTCTTTAAGTTTAAAATTCATTTGAAACCTTTTCTTTCTCGTTTTGAAAACCGTTTTGAGCATATATTATTGAAAGCCATTTTGGTAAAGAATCACCCATTTACATCAGTTCAAAATACATAGGAGAGAGAGGGGGGAGAAGAAAGAATTGATTTGTTTACAACGTGATTTATGCTTCGTATTACACACTAACTCTAAACTAATCTCACTTCCCAAAAACGAGTTTATTTACATGGTCCGTACCTTAATCGCCGTTGGAACGATTTAGGTACGTTTCAAAACCCCGTTGATTTACATGGCATCTACTCGAATCGCCATTGGAACGACTCGAGCGTTTGAAGACGTGGAATAAAGAATTTTAACCCAAAAACGTGGTTAGGCATACAAGTCAATTTATTTTGTACAAATCATTTAAGAAAACGATTCAAAACTTTATTATTTACAATAAAAACGATTTTAATTACAAGGTTCGCCTAATCCGTCGTTGGAACGGATTAAGGTTTCAACACGTGATATTTTGGAAATAGTTTAAAAAGGTCAAGAAAACGTTATTTACACTTTAAGAATATCTAGAAAACTTTAAATAAACAAATTAAAGTCTCTTTTTGTGATTTTATTTTCCCTTTTTCACTCAATCAACTCTTTATTCTCACATAATTACACCAATGAACCAATTAAACCAAAATTCACCAAGTAAAACTCATTTGGAATATATACATGTATACCAAAAAAACAAAATAGAAATACATATATATATATATATATGATTTTATCTAAAAATAATGATATATTTATATATAAAAATAAGTGAGAAATACTATATGATATAATAAAGAAAATGAAAAAGAATACAAAATATAATACATTTTCATCCTAACTAAAACTATGTAAAAGTAATGGAAGACCATAAATGCAAAAAATTGATATAATAAGTATATAGAAAACCCCTCCCCAAATAATAGCTAAACCCCACATTTTGGTAACCCAAAAATATATATATATATATATATGTACAAATAATGAATCAAAACAAATTAAATTTCAAATATGGAGTAAATAACTACATAATAGATAATTAATAGTTATATGATCCCAAAAATAATTTTTATAATCATATTATATAATTACATACTTATATATATAAGAATCAAATACCAAAAGGTGGAGAAAATGAGCTAAAAAGATGAATTTTCGTTTTCCAACAGATTACCGACGGAAAATCCGTCGCCAATCTGCTATTAGTGACAGAAAAGGGAGAATTACAGCAGCAGTCCAAAACTTTCCAGATTCGTTCAAAAGCTTTAAATTAAGTCTAATTCGATCGTTTTGGATCTCCGAACTACCAAAAATGGATCATAGTCTATAACGGAGTTTCCTAAAACGACGTTTTTATTTTAAAACGTTATTTGAAAATATCTTTTTAAACTTATAATTACAATGTTTTTTAATACCCGAACTACCTTTTAATCGGATCACAGTTCATATTGGGATATCAAAACGAGGTTTTTTATTTTAAAACAAAACCGAATTTTTATTTAACACGGGATAAAAATAAATAAATACGGGAAATTAAATAAAACATGACAAATAAATAAACAACTAAATAAATAAAACTATAACATAAAAATAAATAAATAAATGAAATAAATGAAATAAAATAAAACGAGTCTAGTCCTCGGATAATACCTCAAATTCGGTATCTGACAGTCGAAGTCGTTCGATTCCACGAGTTGTGATTTTCCGGGTTTTTTTGTGTTTTTTGTTTTTTTTAGTAAAAATTTAACTTTTGGGAAATTCGGATTTTTTTGAGAAAAAAAATATTTTTCTCAAAAAAAATCACCTTCTCTCTCTAAAAATGTCTAGAGTGAGAAAGTCTCCAAAAATCCCCCCCCCCCCTCAAATGCATGGGGATCCGTGCCTTATATAGGCAACGGATCCCCGGAAACTTTGGGCGACGCCCGAAGAAAATTGGGCGTCGCCCAACGTCGCCGGGCGCGTTCGCCCAGCGGCCATCGGGCGTGCACCACGCGCTGTCGGGCGCACGTGCCCCACGGTCGTCGAGCGCGCGCTCCGCGCTGCCGGGCGTGTGCGCCCAACGGACGTCGAGCGTGCACCTCGCGCTGCCGGGCGTGCGTCCAACTACCGTCGGACACGCGTCGACTGCCGCTAGGCGCTCGCACCACGTCGCTGAGCACTCGCGAGCCGTCCACTTGACGACCGCGAATCACATTAACTTTTCTTTTCTTATTATATATTTTTGTTTTAAAACTTCCGGAATCAACCGCTTCGACCGTCTTGTTTACAGGTTTTCGTCACACGTCCTCCGACTCGGTGTCTACAGCAGCTTGACTTGATATGGCCAGTTTGATGACATTCAAAGCATGTAATAGGCTTTGAGTTGTCTTTCTTGTATTTGCTGTCGCTAGACTCAGCTTTATACTTATCAAACTTTCTGTAAGGCTTCTTAGAATATTTGTCATTCTTCCTGAACAGCCTTTGCATCTTCCTTGTGAACATAGCCATCTCTTTATCATCTGTTGAGCTCCCATCAGTGGAGTCAGCTTTCATGACAAGAGACTTCTGCTTCTTGTCTTCAGACTTTTCCTTCACCTCGAAGTTTTTCATCGATATCTCATGGGTCAGTAGGGAGCCGATGAGTTCGTCATATTTGTAGGTGGTTAAGTCCTGAGCTTCCTCAACAGCAGTCTTCTTTGCTTGCCAGTCTTTAGGAAGACTCCTGAGTATCTTTTTGACTTGTTCTTCCTCAGTGAAGATCTTCCCAAGTCTCTTGAGCTCATTGATGATGTTGGTAAACCTTGCATTCATGTCAGATATGCCCTCATCATTGTTCATTTCAAACAGCTCGTACAGTCTCATCTGCTAGTTCACCTTGGACTCCTTTACTTTATTGGTTCCTTCGTAGGTGACCTCCAGCTTCTTCCAGATCTCTTGTGCCGACTCACAACCTGAGATTTTATTATATTCTGTAGCATCGAGCGCATAGTGAAGCATATTTATAGCCGAAGCATGATTCTGTAGCTTCTTGAGATCATCCTCTGTCCATTTGGCCTCAGCTTTAACAACTGTTAGGCCAGCCACAACTTCGACAGGTACAAACGGACCTTGGACTATGGATAGCCAGGCACTCATGTTTGTAGCCTGAATGAAATTTTTCATCCTATTCTTCCAGAAGGTATAGTTAGACCCGAAGAATAGGGGAGGCCGAGTGATGGACAGCCCCTCAGGTAAGACCTGAGTTGTTTGGTTTCCTGGGAGAAACCGAGTACTGTTTTCGCCCATAGTGGGGATCAGCTCAAGGTTGTTAAACCTTTTACAGTGAGCTTTTAAGCTCTGATACCACTTGTTGGTCCCTTATAACGTTACACGTATAGTTCTAGGGGGGGTTAGGAACTATTTAAAAAATTTAAGTTAGGGCAGACTTCTTTACTTGAGTCAGGAGATAGCACTTAGAGTCTATTCCTGAGCTCAGATATTCAATGCGCACAACTCAGCTTGACCTTTTTACTTGGTCAGTTTTTGTTTAAGCAAGCAATAAATATATAAAGGAGTTTAAGGTTAGAAATATGTTACTCAGTAGATTTATCCAGGTTCGGCCTCCAAGCCTACGTCCTGTCCCCGGAACACGTTCCGAGATTTTGAATTCTCTACTGAGCTCTTTAACGGTAGAGCATCAAACCTTTTACAATCTTAGCAACTGAGTATAACAAGAGTACCTTCCTCTATACCTCTACTCAATCCTAATCTCTCGCTGAGTACTATAACCGAGTACTCGGCCTCTCCTTTCTAATCTCTAGAAATGATAAGTGTTTGTCCTAAACAACGATTGCTAAGACACCTTAGATGATTGAATAATCACTCTAGACTTTTACACAAAGATATGAAATGTAGTGTAAGATTGCTTTGTTTTTTCTTGTAGAACTTTGCGTAGAGATTTGGTCAGCGTAATGGCTTGATCAAGTTCTGTGTGGAATGAAGCAACTGATGGCACTATTTATAGAGACGTCTGAGGCATCGGTCATTTCGAATTTCGAAATAACCGTTGGAAGGAAACGGCTTCCTGTCGTTGTCATCCTGACTTGCTCAGAGCTCTCGGCCAATCAGATTAGAGTATCTTCTGTCCTCGGTCAGCTTTTGGTAAGCTCGGCAGAATGTCTCTCCATTTATGGTAAGGTCAACTAGACAGCATACTGTGTCGTCTAAACTTTACCCAAAGTGGAAACACTTTGTCTGGAAGTTTTCCTTAGCCAGCTGCTGTCTTGTACGCTTTGTCGAATCAACTCAGCAGCTTCGTCCCGAAGTTGTTCCCCGAAGGTCGTCTAGATCCTTCTTCCGCTGAGTTGTGTTTTGTCCATAACGACAACGTTTTGACATACGCGGGCCGAGTTGCCTTAAGCTGTTTGACTTGGGCTTTGACTTCCGTATTGGGCTTGGGCCTTTTAAACTTTGTATCTTATAAACAATTTAACTCAACATTGAACAAACACATTAGTAGTATAAATCAAAGCATTTAAACTTAGTGTGTTTAGAATATGTTTTTAATTATACTTAAACAATTTTGTCAAATCAAAATTATGTGGAAAGGTGTTTCAACAAAGAATCCAGACCAAGAAGGAGATTAATCCAAAGCAAATTGCATGAATTACCGGGAAGAGCATCAGACATGAGCATTAAGGGAGAGATGAGCCAAACTGATTTAGCCATTGGACATTTAAAGAAGAGATGAGTTGCATCCTCAGTTGAAGAGCAGAAACAACAAACATTTGACATACCAATACCTCTTAAGATAAGATTGTCCACAGTAGGTAAACGATTAGAGATAAGACGCCATAAGAAAATCTTAACTTTATTTGGAACATCAATATTCCAAACCCTTTTCCATTGTGAGTCAGAAAGAGAAGCAGTAGAAAAACCAGAATTGTTGGAGGCGCTTCGAAGGAAGATTTGAGCTGCACGATAACCTGACTTAACCAAGAACTCACCTGATTTTGAGAAATCCCAGAGAAGGTAATCAGTAGCATTGGTGAGGCTAATAGGGATTCCCAAAACACCATTAACATCATCAGAATGGCACCAATTTCGCACAAGGGACTCATCCCAACAGCCAGATTGAGCATTAATAAGCTCATGAACTCGAAGGAGATGAGGAGACTCATCGCTTTTGGCTCTCACTTTGAATGAAGGGGTAGAAGGTACCCAAGGATCCTAAAAACAGTAAATAGAACGACCATTACCAACCTGCCATCTGAGACCCAGTTTCAGAACTGAAGTTCCATGAAGTATGCTTCTCCAGCCCCAAGATGGATTAGAGCCCGACTGAGCATCAAGAAAATCATTGAAAGGAAAATATTTGGCCCTGAGGAGAGAAGACAAAAGAGAATTGGGATGTTTAATGATTCGCCAACCTTGCTTTGCAAGCAGGGACAAATTAAAAGCTCTCAAGTCTCTGAAGCCAAGTCCACCTTCTAATTTATTTTTGCACATATCCTTCCATGAAAAACAATGGATTTTCCGTTTATCCATATCCTCACCCCACCAGAATTTGGCGATGATCTTGTTAATTTCTTTACAGACAGAATCTGGCAGTTTGAAGCAAGATATAGAGAAGATAGGAATGGCAGTTGCAACGGCCTTGATAAGAACTTCTTTCCCCGCAAGGCTTAATAACTTCCCTTTCCAGCCCGCTAATTGTTAGGCATGAAATTGACTAAATTTAACATAGTATTTATAAGGGAATTTGGGTGTTTTATTATGTCATTTGGTAAGAAATAAGGGCTAATTACTGTCCTTGTGCAGATAAGCAAAGAGAAATGCTAAACTCGCTGGAAACAGCTTGTTTTGCTAAAGCCAAGAGGAGTGGAGCTTTACTTGTATCCAGCGGTCAAACGCCGGATTTTCCAATGACGGACAGCGACAAATCATGGTGGCAGTGGCAGTGGCAGGGAAAGCGGTAGAGCGGCAGGTGAAAGTGTGTGGCGATGGGATTGCCTAAAGAAGCAAGATGACTTGAAGTATCACCCCCTTGAGTGTTCAAGGGTTAATCGAAAAGTTAATCATTTTAGTTTATTTTTAATCATAGTTGGTAGTTGACTTATTTTGTAGAAAGGGTACGAAAGTTGTACCGATTTTGGCCTCTGTCTTTCCCTTTAAGTAGGTAAAACAGAGATAAGTTTAGCAGTTCGGATTTTTAGTATTTTTTTAGTAACATAGAATAGAAGAAAGAGGAGAGCTCCCATGGAGTCTCAAGCTGTATCAAGAACCATCGTCTGCTCACTGCTCGATATGAGTGCGTAGTCCATTTTGAACGGGCACGGCCTGGCCGACCCGGTGATGTAAGTGTTACAATGTTTTTATGAATATTTCATATTTTGCCAATGTTGTGGTCAATGAGGGTTTAAATTTCTTGCTTAAGCATGTATGTATGTGTTAGATGAATGATAGGACACTGCTTTCATCTTCACCGATATCTCTATTGATCTCCCAACTTCGAAGCTGACAAGTTAGAAGGTTGTGTCAAGGGTTTTCTCATCTAGAAATGCAGTTTTGTTCTTAATGCTAGAAAGAACGTATCTTTAGGACGCTAAAGGTGTTAGTAAATCTTAGGAGTTTGAGAACACACGAAAGTTGACTCAAACTCACTTCAAACTGAAACTTTGGCTTCATTGGCATTGTCTTGTATTCATGGAATGTTATAAGACGTAGCACACCGTGTTCGGCTATGTCGAGCCTGTTCTATTCTCTAAAATCTTTGCAAAGTTATTTCATTTTCTTGTTTCATCAGTCTGCCTGAATTGTTAAGTAACCAACATCAAACAATCAACGATAAAAGAAGACACTGTTGTGACACACACTGTTTAGCAACGATTTCTAATATTGATTTGAATCACAATCCCTGTGGAGACGATACTCACTTATCACTTTATTACTTGTATCTAGTGCACTTGCTAGAGTCTAATCTGAGGACAACAAGTTTTTGGCGCCGTTGCCGGGGATTGAGAGCAACAAATTTATAGCTGAAATTTCTATAAAGCAGGGTGTTTTTAATCTGTGTGTTAAGGCGTGCAGGAACAAAGAAGTTAATTACCCGTTTATGCGTAGAGCTGCACCTCCTGTTTTTCCTATCGATCTCGAATTAGAGAGAACGTGTAAACGAAACAGAGCGGGAGATCGACGTGCTAGACAGAGAGAAAGGCAAAGAGAAAGAAGAATGGCTGGAAGGGAAGGCCCAGAACAGCCAGTTCCACCAAACCAAGAAGAAGAAGGAGAAAACAATAACCCTCCTGTTATGAGAATCAGAGACTACTCTAGGCCAACTACCGAGGGACACTCATCGTGTATCGTGTTGCCCAACGAGGGGAACAACATGTTCGAAGTAAAAGGGTCCATGATACAGATGATACAGGCCTCAGTGCAATTTAATGGGTTTCAATCGGAAGATCCAAATGGGCATCTTCAAGAATTCATCACATTGTGCAACACATTCAGGTCGAACAAGGGTGTCTCTGACGACGTGATCAGATTGAAGCTGTTTCCTTTTTCCCTGAGGGATAAAGCGAAAACCTGGCTACGAAATTTGCAGCCGGGAACGATCGCGAGTTGGGAAGAGATGGCAAGAGCTTTTCTGATGAAGTATTTTCCGCCTCGAAAAGCCATCAAGCTACGAAATGAAGTGTCACGCTTCATACAGGACGAAGATGAGTCGCTGGCTGAAGCATGGGAAAGGTACAAGGAGCTGCTCAGAAGGGTGCCAAATCATGGTATCCCTATGTGGATGCAAATGCAGAATTTTTACAATGGCGCGACCAACGTTTACAAAATCCAGATTGAATCTATCGCGAATGGTAACCCAGAAGATCTAGAGCCACAAGCTTTATATGACCTAATAGAGAAAGTGGTAAGCACGAGTTACAACTAGCACTCGTCCAGAAGTGAAGGGAAAAGGACAGGAAACGAGGATGTCGTGTCAAAATTGACAAGCCAAGTAGAACAGCTTACTCGACAGCTGGGAAAGATAAATGTCTCGTCCATTCACAATGAACCGCCATTCAATGAACCGCCATTCAATGACAGTTGTGGTTTTTGCGGAGGAGCTCATTTCAATATCAACTATCCCAGAGTTAAGCAAGGAAAAGGCACACGGGCTGAATGCGACTACGCAGGGTACAATCAGAGGAACCAGCCTAACCGTTATTCTAACACGTACAACTCTGAAACCAGGAACCATCCAAATTTTGGATGGACAGGCCAACCGAACCAGCTGGGACCACCACAATATCAGGATCAGCCTAGGTATCAACAACAGCAAGGAGGACATTACCAAAGACAACCTCAGCAGCACTATAAACAACCTGTGCACAAAAGGAAGATGTCGAACCAGATATGAAAACAATGATGATGCAGTTCATGAAACAGACACAGGCATCAATCAAGAGTCTGGAAACACAAGTTCACTAGATAGCTGCGTCCACATCAAAAGGAAAGGGGATAATTCCAAGTAATACAGAGCCAAATCCTAAAGGCGACGTTATGGCAATCACACTAAGGTCTGGTAAGGAAACTCAACCTGTGGTTTTATCTGATAAGAACGCTGAGTGTGCAGGAACGTCCAAAGAAGCTGAAGGAGAACAGGAACAGGCTATTCCTAGAAATGAAGAAACAAGGAAGGCAGACCAAGCAAATAAGCCAGATCAAGAGGAGGAGGAAAGAACGTATAAACCACCACCACCGTATGTTCCACTTGTGCCATATCCAATGCGTCTAATCAACAAAAAGTTGGAAGAGTAGAATTCGAAGGTGCTGGATACCTTAAGGAAGTTACATATAAACATTCCTTTCGTGGAAGCACTGGCACAGATGCCGACATACACCAAATTCCTAAAGGACATCTTATCGAACAAGAAGAAGCTGGAAAACATTTCCATGATACAACTCAATAGAGATTGTTCGTCAATACTCCAAAACAAGCAGCAGCTGCCCAAGAAGCTAAAAGATCCAGGGAGTTTTTCGATACCTTGTTCTATTGGAAAACTGAATATTGAAAATGCACTGTGTGATTTAGGGGCTAGCATAAATCTCATGCCATATTCTGTGTATGCAAAACTTGGACTATGAGAACCCTAGCCTACTCGCATGTCTATTCAGTTAGCTGATCGTTCCGTATGCTACCCTAGGGGGATAGTGGAAGACGTGCTAGTAAAAGTAGGAAAATTCATTTTGCCCATTGATTTTATTATAATGGACATAGATGAAGACTTGCATGTTCCTATCATCCTAGGAAGAACATTCTTAGCAACAGGGAAGGCATCGATACACGTGGGTGAGGGGCACTTATTTTTAAGAATTAATGGGGAAGAAGTTATCTTTAAGATGAACGAGGCTATGAGGCGTGCGAATAATAATGATGACACATGCTGTTTCTTAGATGATTTTCAAAGTCTTTCTACCTTGCAGGAACAGGACACATTAGAAACTTTATTGGGAGAAGAGGTGAACATATGCGCGGGGACAGGCTGTTCCATTGAGTCCAACTTTCCGGCACCTCCGTTCGACCCTACTGTTCCAACCCATCAAGAACCACCAGAGGTACCAATTGTGCCTGTGTCTAAACCAGAATTAAAGCCACTGCCTGATCATCTCGAGTACGCATTCCTTGAACCACCCAGCAGACGTCCGGTCATCATATCTTCAAAGTTGACTCCAGATCAAAAGGCGCAACTCTTAGCGGTTTTGCGAAGAAACAAGGCTGCAATCGCGTGGAAAATTGATGACATAAAAGGAATTAGCCCGGAAGTCTGTGTTCACAGAATCTTGATGGAGAAGGAGCATAAACCAACAGTCCAGCCGCAACGCAGATTAAATCACCACATGAAGGAGGTTGTACGTAAAGAAGTAATCAAGCTTCTCGATGCTGGAATTATCTACCCAATATCCGATAGTGTTTGGACAAGCCCTGTTCATGTTGTGCCAAAGAAGGGAGGAACGACAGTAGTCCTCAATGAGAAAGATGAGTTAGTGCCCACAAGAACAATCACAGGATGGAGAGTTTGTGTTGATTACAGGAAGCTCAACGAGGCGGCAAGGAAGGATCATTTTCCGCTGCCCTTCATTTATCAGATGCTAGAGCGTTTAGCGGGCTATGCATTCTACTGTTTTCTTGACGGATATTCAGGATACAACCAAATCGCAATTCATTGTGAGGACCAGGAGAAAACAACGTTCACGTGTCCATATGGGACTTATGCTTACAGAAGAATGTCGTTCGGCCTGTGCAATGCTCCTGCCACTTTTCAGCGATGCATGATGTCCATTTTTCATGACATGGTGGAGCGAACAGTAGAAATATTCATGGACGACTTCTCGGTTTATGGGAACTGCTTTGACAGCTGTTTGAACAACCTCGAAGCGGTGCTCATGCGATGCAAGGAAACTAACTTGGTCTTAAATTGGGAGAAATGCCACTTCATGGTCACAGGAGGAATTGTCCTTGGGCATAAAATTTCAGAAAAAGGGATGGAAGTGGACAAAGCTAAAGTAGAGGTGATAGAAAAGCTGGCTGTGCCCACCAATGTAAAGGATGTGCGAAGTTTTATGGGGCATGCAGGGTTCTATCGCCGGTTTATCAAAGATTTTTCAAAGATTGCACTACCCTTGTCTGCCCTACTTCATAAGGAAGCTGAATTTGTATTCACCGCAAGCTGTGTACAGGCATTTGAACTCTTGAAGAGCAAACTGATCAATGCACCAATACTAGCTGGACCTGACTGGGAGAAACCGTTTGAAATGATGTGCGACGCAAGCGATAATTGTGTGGGAGTTGTTCTTGGACAAAGGATTGAAAAGAAGTTTCGGCCCATCTACTATACAAGCAAGACATTAAACGAGGCCCAGCAGAACTACACAACTACCGAGAAGGAACTTCTTACGGTTGTGTATGCTTTCGACAAATTCAGGCCCTACCTGGTGTTATCCAGGGTGATTGTTCACACAGACCACGCAGCGTTGCGCTACTTGTTCGCGAAGAAAGATGCTAAGCCAAGGTTGATCCGATGGTTGTTATTACTCCAGGAGTTTGATCTGGAAATTAAGGATAAAAAGGGAACGGAGAATGTTGCAGCAGGTCATTTGTCAAGGATAGATCACAAGGGCAGCTTTGAACAAGCAGAAATCGTTGAAAGGTTTCCTGACGAGCATCTATATGCGGCACAGTCTGCGCCATGGTTCGCCGATATAGCTAATTACCTTGCAACTTCACTCAAACCACACAACCTATCCACGAATCAAAAAAGGAAGTTTTTCTCCGAAGTCAAATATTACTTTTGGGATGACCCTTACCTTTTCAGGTTGTGCGCGGACCAAATCATTCGAAGATGTATATCGCAAGAAGAAGGACAGGATGTTCTAAGCCACTGTCATAACCGTGAAGCCGGAGGAAACCATAGCGCAAGCCGAACCGCAGCCAAGGTTCTCCAATCAGGTTTTTTCTGGCCCACTCTTTTCAAGGATGCTCATGCCTTCGTTAGCACTTGCAATGAGTGCCAACGAACTGGCAACATTTCGGCTCGAAATGCTATGCCCCTCAACAACATAGTTGTGTGCGAAATTTTTGACATTTGGGGCATAGATTTTATGGGACCATTCCCGACTTCCTTAGGAAATAAATACATCTTAGTGGCTGTGGATTATGTGAGCAAGTGGGTCGAAGTAATGGCTAGTCCCACCAATGACGCCCGTGTGGTAGTAAAATTTCTGAAAAGGCTATTTGCCAGATTCGGGGTCCCGCGAGCGATCATCAGTGATCAAGGGACCCACTTCTATAATGCGAAATTTGAAAAATTAATGGGGAAACTTGGAGTCTCACACAGGGTTGCCACACTATACCATCCACAAACCAGTGGACATGTGGAGATCTCCAATAGAGAAATAAAAAGAATTTTAGAGAAAACTGTTGGCAACTCTCGGAGGGATTGGGCAAACAAGCTCGATGATGCTCTATGGGCATATCGTACCGCTTATAAAACACCGATTGGAATGTCTCCGTTTCGTTTGTTATACGGGAAATCTTGTCACCTGCCGGTGGAAATGGAACACCGTGCATTTTGGGCGTTAACATTTTTAAATTTTGAGACACAGGCTTTTGGTGAACAGAGAAGTTTACAACTGAGCGAAATGGAGGAATTCAGACTGTTCTCGTACGAAAATGCGGTGAATTACAAAGCCAGGACCAAGCAGTGGCATGAGGGACAAAAAGTCCTTCTCTACAATTCATGATTGAGGCTCTTTCTAGGAAAGCTCAAGTCAGGATGGTCAGGACCATTCATAGTGAACCGTGTATTCGCACATGGAGCTGTTGAAATTTTCAAGTACGGGGGTGATCCTTTTAAGGTGAACGGACAAAGATTAAAACCATATTTAGAGAACGATCACACAAGGAAGATCGATACTGTTCATTTCCAGGATCCCCCAAGTCAGTAAAAGCATGAGAACATGGTGTTCGCTATAAACACCAATTGTAGCACAAGTAACTTTACATTTTATTGATTTTTATTTTTATTTTTAATTTTATTTTTATTTTTATTCTTGTGTCAAATGTATTGAGTTTTACTTCATAATGAGTATCTTCTGCCCAGGCAAAATTGTAAAACCTAAAAATCCTTCCAAGGGTGAGGTAGTACAATTGTACCTGTTTTGTAGGGAAGGGAATATCGTAGAAATTAGGGCGGTAAAAATTTTTTTATTAAAAGCTAGGAAAAGTGGAACGTCCACTCCTATGCCCATAGGCAATCATACCGCCTGTTTTTCTCCTCGATAAGATTGAATGGTTAGGGGGAAATAAATGCTAAAATCAAATCTTGACCGTTCATCACCCCTCGTTCTAATTCGAAAATACGCGCCTTTCTGCCAATCTGTCCAGGTGGCCAACTCTGATTCGACCTCATAATGACAGATTGGCGAAGAGACGCCTCGTTTCCCCTACTTAAAGAAGATTTATCTCATTTCAGTCTGTCTTTCACCATATTTCTTTCTTTTCCTTGAGATTTCTTTTCACAAAGGCAGTTCATGATCTGTGCCCTGTACCACTGGAAAACCCTACTTAAACTAGAAAGCGAAATGAGAACCCGAGGCTCGGGCAAAAACGTGAAAATAGAGGGATCTTCCAAGAAAGAAAAAGCAAAAGCAAAAATGGCGGAGCCAAGCACTATGGCTTTTGTCCCGGATGAAAAGCTGGTCAAGAAACTCTCCCAGTTTAAAGACGCCTCTGTACAGGCGTACTATGATGAGTTAGCAAAATTTCAGTTTGGACCCATCCGAACAGTTTGCTGGGAATCCCTAAAGAGGCTGAAGCTCGAGGATCGTGTGCGCACCCTCATGAAGGCCGGTCATTTTGAATGTTTCTTTGAAATGACGGAACCTGCCTATCGGGAACTGACACTCGAGTTCTTGGCCACCTTTAAGCACAACGCTGAGATAACCGAACCTGACGAAGAGGGAAAATTTAGCTTCAGGCTCATGGGTCACTCCCAGAGGCCTTCGCTTAACCTGTTTAACCAGATGCTTGGTGTTGCCGACGATGACGATCTAGAATCCGAGAGCTATAAAGAGGCATTCACCACAACGCCTGATGTTTTCGACCCTGTGGCCTTCTGGGAATCACTTTCAGGACAGAAACATTATGACGGCAATTCGTCCAAGGCGTCTAATATCGATGATTACGATGTTCGGTATTTGCACAAGTTGATCTCCGGTATAATCTTCGCCCAGGAAAACCAAGCCACCATGCCACATGCAGATCTCACCGCGTTGTGGAGTATGGCAGTTGGACCGAGAATGAATTTGGGATTCTGGTTCAGAGAATACATCAGCGCTTTTTCCAAGAAAAACTCGTCGATCATCTGTTGTGGAAGCATTGTCACCAGGATTGCGGAGTCAATCGGGGTTTTCAAACCAGAAGACCGCTCTCGTCTCACGATTGTGAATCATCCTGACCCGATTGATCTCAAGAGCCTCCAAAAGATGCTATTCGGAAAACTTATGAACGGGAAGTGGGTCTGGATGTCTGACTTTGTTACATCTCGGTAGACTGAGAGCCGAAAAAGGAAAAGCGAGCCTACTGTATCAGTGTCGTCAGATTCCGAGCAAGTCGAGAAGCCGAAGGACTTGGACTTTTATAAGAAGTGTGCAAAGCTGACCAGCGAGGATATAATGGATCGATTCAACACCCTGTTTGCCCAGAATCTGGCAAACCGCGAAATGATATTCGCCATGGAGCAAAAATACGCATCACAACAAGGCGAGATCGATATGCTCAAGAGCCTTTGCATTGAGGAGCATGCCAAGGAAAGTCCCTCTGGTTTCTCTGTAAAAAGTCCGGTAAGACAAAAGCCCGAAACACCTGCCAGTGCTAATGTTAAGGCTAATGTTGCTGCCTCTTCGAAAGAGGAGGGTATTCCTGCCCCTGTGGATAGAGAGGTTAACTCCTCTCTTTCCCATCACGCCTGATCTGTACCGATAGTCGATGTCCTAGCATCTGGTAACCTCTAACACCCTCACTCTATTATGTTATGGTCTGCCTGTTTTATTAACAATCTGCTGCCGTGATTCATAACATTGAGGACAATGTTTTATTATTTTTTGGGGGTGGATTGTGTGTGTCACAATTTATTGCAGAAATAACATGATAAATGCTTTTAATTTGTTTGTTTAAATTAGTAATTTGATGTAGAACAAATATCCCTTGAGAATTTTTGCACATGTCCTTGGTAATTATTGTTTGTTTCCATATTTTTTTTTCTCTCCGCTTGTGCATGTTCCATCTAGGGAATTGTTCGGTGTTCTGTAGGAATCAAAGAACAGATTGTGCATGCTTTGGTGTAATGGTTGTGTTACTTGCTTGTTTGCACCTCGTGTCCCTAAATGTCAGGAAGTTCCAAGAATTTTGAAATTTTTAATTCCTCTTTCAAAATTAGTAACCATTGCCTTACTGCTTTTTCCCCAAAAATAGTGAGAACTTGAGCCTTAAAATGCATCTTTGCTATGCATTAATTTTTATGAGTGGGCCAGCGCTCACTATCTTTAGGGAGAATTTGCCTTGGTGCCCTGTTGAAATGGTGAGTGGTTCTGACTTTCATAGGAGGAAAGAGGCATTTAGTTACCCTCTCCGCTACACAAAAGGCACCTGTGCTTTGCACCCCAATGATTAGGATACCAAGTCGAGCCATGACCTGCTCTTTCTGAAAAACCGCGAATGATAGCCCTCTCCCTTCTCTTATAAATCAAAAACACCCTGAGTTCTGTCTTATGCTTTGAAACGCCAATTGTTTAAAATAAAAAAAATCATGTGCTTAAGTTTTGCGAAAATAAGCAATTGAGCAATACAATGCTTAAGGAAAAGATTGAAAGAACTGGGGAATATAACAAGAGGAGGAAGGAACCTTAATGAATATTCAAAAGAGTACTGGGTTATGAGTAAACAGGTTGTGTAGATAAAAGAGTGTGTAAATAGCAATCATTATAGGCTGCGTATGTTAAATAAAATTGCAAAAAGACAGAATTCATACACTTAAATAGCCTTTCACTGTCAAACCAGAGCCTAAACCGAACATTACAACCTATATAAGTCCTTTGGACTATGTCAGGAGGAACTTCGACCCATGGATTCGGGACTAATAGGCAAACTCGCACCCTAAAGGTGTGGTGTCTGAGCTGAGGAGTGAAATCGCATGCTTAGTCCTATGGCAAAAAAAAAAGATGCCATGCGAGAGTGAGTGAATTGTTCCATTCCTTAGTGAGGCATGTCTGGCAGTTGGTGACTCCTGGTGAAAGAGGACGTCTAAATTTTAAGATTTAAGGAATTTCTTGAGCAAAAAGGACACGATTTATAAAACAAGTTTTAGCTCTTCGACGAAACCTTAGCATGCATCTGTTCATTTCCTCTTTATGCCAAGCGTTCTGTGTTTCTGTATTCCTCTGTCTCGTTCCCTGAAACTAATTTCATTCCTAACTTTCTTTTTCTGATTCCTTCTTACAATTTGTTGCTTGAGGACAAGCAAAGGTTCAATTTGGGGGTATTTGTTAGGCATGAAATTGACTAAATTTAACATAGTATTTATAAGGGAATTTGGGTGTTTTATTATGTCATTTGGTAAGAAATAAGGGCTAATTACTGTCCTTGTCCAGATAAGCAAAGAGAAATGCTAAACTCGCTGGAAACAGCTTGTTTTGCTAAAGCCAAGAGGAGTGGAGCTTTACTTGTATCCAGCGGTCAAACGCCGGATTTTCTAATGACGGACAGCGACAGATCATGGTGGCAGTGGCAGGGAAAGCGGCAGAGCGGCAGGTGAAAGTGTGTGGCGATGGGATTGCCTAAAGAAGCAAGATGACTTGAAGTATCACCCCCTTGAGTGTTCAAGGGTTAATCGAAAAGTTAATCATTTTAGTTTATTTTTAATCATAGTTGGTAGTTGACTTATTTTGTAGAAAGGGTACGAAAGTTGTACCGATTTTGGCCTCTGTCTTTCCCTTTAAGTAGGTAAAGCAGAGATAAGTTTAGCAGTTCGGATTTTTAGTATTTTTTTAGTAACATAGAATAGAAGAAAGAGGAGAGCTCCCATGGAGTCTCAAGCTGTATCAAGAACCATCGTCTGATCACTGCTCGATATGAGTGCGTAGTCCATTTTGAACGGGCACGGCCTGGCCGACCCGGTGATGTAAGTGTTACAATGTTTTTATGAATATTTCGTATTTTGCCAATGTTGTGGTCAATGAGGGATTAACTTTCTTGCTTAAGCATGTATGTATGTGTTAGATGAATGATAGGACACTGCTTTCATCTTCACCGATATCTCTATTGATCTCCCAACTTCGAAGCTGACAAGTTAGAAGGTTGTGTCAAGGGTTTTCTCATCTAGAAATGCAATTTTGTTCTTAATGCTAGAAAGAACGTATCTTTAGGACGCTAAAGGTGTTAGTAAATCTTAGGAGTTTGAGAACACACGAAAGTTGACTCAAACTCACTTCAAACTGAAACTTTGGCTTCATTGGCATTGTCTTGTATTCATGGAATGTTATAAGACGTAGCACACCGTGTTCGGCTATATCGAGCCTGTTCTATTCTCTAAAATCTTTGCAAAGTTATTTCATTTTCTTGTTTCATCAGTCTGCCTGAATTGTTAAGTAACCAACATCAAACAATCAACGATAAAAGAAGACACTGTTGTGACACACACTGTTTAGCAACGATTTCTAATATTGATTTGAATCACAATCCCTGTGGAGACGATACTCACTTATCACTTTATTACTTGTATCTAGTGCACTTGCTAGAGTCTAATCTGAGGACAACACTAATCGTTTCGACACACGCTCTTTGAGTTCTCTTAACACTTGAACCTTAGAGCGAGAGAAGACAGCAGGAAGGCCAAGGTACTTGTCTTGTCCGCCCAAGTTTGGAACTCTAAAAAGAGCAGCTAACCAGTGACGCTCACTAGAAGGAGTGTTCCTGCTAAAAAAATAGATGATTTATCCAAATTGATCTTTTGTCCACTGCCTGCGCAAAAAGCAATAAGAGCATTTTTTTAATACTCCTAATGTCATTATCAGTAGCTTTGCAGAAAAGAATGGCATCATCCGCAAACAACAGATGTGAAATAGAGGGGGCACGTCTGCAAATCTTAGCAGCAGTGAATTTACCATCAGATTCAGCTCGAAGAAGAAGTTGAGTTAGACATTCAGAGCATAAAATAAACAAGTATGGGGATAGGGGATCCCCCTGTCTATGACCCCGGTTAGGAGACACCGAGCCAACCACTTCACCATTGATTTTGAAGGAGTAGGATACAGTTGATACACATTCCATAATCCAAGCAATCCATAATTCATGAAAGCCAAATTTACTTAGAATGTGTTTAAGAAAACTCCACTCGAGCCTATCATAGGCTTTGCTCATATCTAGTTTGATAGAGGCTTCCCACGAACCATGTCTCTTGTTTTTAAGATAGTGCATAACCTCATGAGCAATAAGAATATTATCTGCAATGTTCCGTTGCTTTAAAAATGCACTCTGATTTTCACTGATAAGATGAGGCATAACTCTTTGTAATTTTCTCGTAAGGATCTTAGCAATAATTTTGTAAAAAGTAGAGCAAAGGCTGATCGGCCTAAGGTGACTCATATTTCGGACATTGTTGCACTTCGGGATCAAAGTAATAATGGTGTGATTGAATTTTCGAAGAAGGTGTCCCGTTGTGAAGAAACTTTGAAGTGCTCGAGTCACATCCAAACCAACTATGTGCCAATAGTGTTGGAAAAAACCAGCAGTAAAACCATCACTACCAGGAGCCTTATTCAGATGAATCGAGAAAACCCCGTGATAGACTTCCTCATCACTAACATTTGCAATTAGACGCGCATTCATCTGAGCTGAGACTTTAGGAACCCAACCCTCAGTAAGGGAGTCAAAATTGAATTGAACAGAGGATGAAAAAATATATTTGAAATAGTTGGTCACAATAGCTTCAATATCTGATTTACCAGTACACCAGTCACCAGCAGAATTCTCCAGCCCATGAATCAGATTAGTACGCCTTCTTTGATTGACCACCGCATGAAAAAACCCAGTATTCTTATCCCCGCACCGGAGCCAATATTGGCGAGCCTTTTGCGCCCAAAAGACCTCTTCCCTGTCAATCTCACCTTTCAAAGTTTGTTCAAGCGAACGCCGCAAAGAGGAAGAGTCACCAACACCAGAAACACCGAGGTCCTCAATTTGAGTCTTAAGAGCCTCAATGTTCAGTCTTGAATTAAGATTGGAACTCCTGCTCCATCTAGAGAGATTAATTCTGCAGTTCTGAAATTTAGAGGAAATACGAAACATATTAGAGCCCCTATAACAATCTTTCAAAGATGATGCAATAACCTGCTCTGCTTCGGCATTTTCAAACCACCAAGCGTCAAAATGGAAACGCTTTCTAGTTTTAATAACTGACATTGTGGTTGAGAGAAGAATGTGATGATGGTCAGAGCCTAAATCAGATAGATGGCAAACTCGCGCATTCTCGAACCGCAGGCACCAAGCACAAGAAGCAAGAAAGCGATCAATTCTTTCCTGAATATTAGCAGAATCATCCCTTCTGTTGTTCCAAGTAAACTGGTTACCAGAGAAACCCAAATCAAGCAGACCCAAATTATCCATGAGATAGCGCAAACTCCTAATCCTGCCAAAGTTGTCAACATTTCCTCCTTGCTTTTCACAGTTATCGAGGATCAGATTAAAGTCACCACCCAAAACAAAGGGCTTGATTGGATGGGGTTTAAAGGGGTTAATAAGGAAAGGGTTAGTAAGGGTTGATAGAAACCCTTGTTTGGTAGGGAGAATGGATTTTACAAACTCATGTTTGAAACACAAAAAAAATTAGAAGTGTAAGGTAATGATGGAGGGGTTTTGAAGTGCCTTTTTTTAAGAAATTCTATCCAATTTTCAACCCACCAATTCGATGAGTTTTGAAGGGTTAAAAATTACTCTTCTTTCCCCTTCTTTATTTTCCTACCATTCTCTACCCTTCCTTTTTTTTATCTTTTATTTCGCATAGAGCCTATAAAATATCAGGACTGATTAAAGCGTAATATCATAAGAGTGCATGGATGGAGACAGATGCTAAGATAGTCGTTGATAGTTTTTACAGTGTCGGATGTAATTGATTAAAATGTTGTTTTACTAAAAAAAAAAAAGGATTGTACTTTATACCCTCTACACATTATCTTTTCTATTCAATTTCTTCTACTTTTGTCTCTAAGGGAGTGTGTTTGGTTGAATAAAATTATGGTGGGGAATGGGAATGAGTAAGGTTAATTACCTTTTGTAATGTTTGGTTTATGTATATTAGTGTAGGAATGGGAATTCATTCCCTTAAATATTGGAATGGATGATTCCCACCTCTCTTTGGGTTAATCAAATTGATTCCCTTTTCACTATTAAATATAATACAAAAATATTCATAATTACCCTCCCACGATGCGCATGATGTGCATTGTAATGTTTTTTTTTTCTTTTTGATACAAATCTCAATTAGGTAATATCTACACGTTTGAATTTTTTCCAATAACTGAACTTGCATTTTAAAGAATTGTATATATTTATTAAAATTTCTATTGGTGTGTTATCAAAAAAAAAATTTCTATTGGTGTAATTAATCTAATAAATAAATAAATATCAAATATCAAATTCCGTTTACAAACTAAACCAAACATAATTATTAAATGGTGATTCCAATTCCGATTCCTTATCATTCCGATTCCGATTCCAATTCCGATTCCGAAAGTATAACCAAACACCCCCTAAATTGGAACCCCATAGAACATATTTTTTTAAGAGGAAGGATTTTAGCTAACCATCATCATATAATCATCAAATCCTACTTATTTAGTAAGGGCACATATTTAATTATAGAATTGATTTCTTGAAATTGAAATTACAATATCCTTTTCTGCTCAAAATATAAAATTTTAAAGAAATTGCTTAGAATTTTATATTAATTTATTTAAAGAGCAAGTGCAACTGATCATTAAAAAGTTCCAAACTGCAGAAGTTAATGCCAAAAACCTAGCAATTGATCGGATTGCAGTGAATAAATGGGACTAATTAAGACCCAATGACAAAGAGGAATGAGTTAAATATCAATGGCAATTACAGGGAACTCTAACCCCCCTATCTTTAAACCTAGCCCTACTGTGTCATTTGAACAACAGTTGCATTAGCAGTGTTAAATTAACATTTTTTTTTCTAAATCAAACTCTGTTCTTTTTCACTGAATGACCAGTCTTCCGCTTGTGGCGACTGAAATCTGACACAAATCTGAACGTCTGCCCGCAACCTTCCTCTGCACAGACATAAGGGCGAGCACCTGTGTGAACCCTTATGTGTTCTGTCCTAGCCCATGCCCATTTAAATGTCATCTTGCAGCCCTTCCAGGGGCACTTGAGGGGACGATCATCCAAGTGAACTCGTCGGTGCTGCACCAGATATTTGTGTGAGAAGAACGTCTTTCCACACCCTTTGACTGGACAAATGTTTCTTTTGTGCACAGCAAGTTCTTGCTTTGAGCTAAAACTCATGGTGCACCCTTCAATATCACACTGATATTCTGCATCTTCATACTTATTTCTCACATTCTTTTGGTTAGTCAGAGGCTTCACTGAAGGACTCTTCATCTTCTTCACTTTGTTTTGCAGCTTCTCTTTTGGCTTTGTTTCTGTCTCTGTCGAGGGCTTTGACGGTCTTTTCCTAAGGCGTGTGCTTGGTCCACCTTCCAGCTCCTCTTCAACATGCAACTCAAACCGTCTAGCATTATGCTCATTTTTACAACTCCGAAGCCGAGGAGTCTCTTGCTTCATTTGTTTCTCATGTTTGATTGCTTGGGGAGTAACTTTCTTATTCAACTGGGGTTTTGCTCGTTTCACACGCCGAGGAGTTTCTCGTTTCATTTTGGGAAGGATTTTGCGCTGCTTGCTTCTGAGATTCCTCAATTGCTGCTTACTAGAATCATCTTCCACCAAATCTTCAGAAACTGCATCTTCCATCTCAATAAGTTTGGCCTGCTTGCCTCTAGGAAGCTTCCCTGAATGCCAGTGAGTTTCTTCCTCCTGCAAGTCATCTGATACATCTTCCCTCTCAATAAATTGACCATTCTTGCCTCTAGGTGTCTTTCGTGTCTGCCAGTGAGTATCATCCTCCTGCATATTATCCGAAACATCATCCTCCTCATTAGATGTACCAGGCAGGCGTCGAGAGCTCTTTGTCTGCTGCCAATGATTATCCTCCTCCTGCAAATCGTCTGATAAATTTTCTCTCTCAATACATTTGGGATGCTTCATTCTGGGAGTCTTCTTAGGTGTCCATTGAGCATCATCATCTTGCAAATCATTTAATATATATTCACTTTCTAAATATTTGGCCCTCTTGCTCCTAGGAATCCTCAAGTGCTTCAGACAAGCATCATCCTCGGGCAATTCATCTGAAACTGCATCCTCACTCTCAACAAATTTAGTCCTTTTGCTTCTAGGAACCCTTGGCTGACTCTGAATATTGCTCTCCAGCAAATCATCTGAAATTGCATCTTCCCTCTCAATAAATTTGGACTGCTTACCTTTAACAGTCCTTAAGCGAGGCCAATGAATGTTTTCCAGATAGTCATCGGAAACCTCACCCTCCCTGTCCATAAATTTATCTTGCCTGCTCTTACGAGATCCTGTGTGCTGCTGGTATGTACTTTCCTCCAGCATATCATCTGAAACTTCATCTTCCCTCTCGATATATTTGGCTTGGCTACATCTAGAAATCCTCCTAGTGTGCTGAAGAGAACTATGTTGCACTGAATCATCAGAATTTGCATCATCCTTCTCATCATATGCAGCTCGTTTGCTTCTACCAACCCTCTCCAGAGAACTCTGCTCAAGTGAATCATCTGAAACTGGTTCAAAAAACTTGCTTTGCGTCCTTCTAGGAAAACTTCTATGTCGATCAAGAACATCCCCTTCCAGTGAATCATCTGAAATTTCATTTTCTCTTCTAAAATATTTGACTTGCTTACTTTTAGTTCTAGAAAATCTGGTTTGCTGCTTTTGAGAATTGTTGTTCATCAAAGAATAAGAAACATCATTGTCACTCTCAATATATTTGGCCGGTTTGCTTCTAAGCAATCTTCCAGTCCGCTGATGAGAGTTTCCTCCCAGGGAATTATCTGAAGCATCATCTCTCTCAACAGCTCTCCCCAGTTTGCTTCCAAGACTTCTACCATCCTGCTGATGAGAACTATCCTTCAAAGAATCACATGAAACTTCTCTGCCAATATGCTTTCTTTGCTTCCTACTATAAACTCGTATATGCTGCTTATGAGACACGCCCTCTTCTGAATCCTCTGAAACTGCATCTCCTGACACCAGACATTTGACTTTTTTTACTGGCCCATTAATCATTGTCTTTTTCCTCTTCCTCCCAGATTTTGTTGCAGTCAAGGCGGCTTTAGTATTACAGATATTTTTTGGTTTCCTTTCAAACTTCTCATATGGTACAATCCAACCATTGCAGCTTCTATCTTGTTCATGTTCATAATCTTGGTCCTCAGAATCCCGTTTTGTCAGGAAAGGATGAACTTGATTTGACATCCAAACTTTCCCACACCATCTCCCTGCCACCACTTTTCTTTGCCTGCCAGACCTCCTGCCGTAAACATTAAACTTTGGAGGCGAGCTAGCTGGAGATGTACAACCAAAAGCATTGTATATAACACAGTTGTATGGCATCTGCTTACTATAAAGGGAAGAGCGGCTAAGATTGGCACTGTAAAAGAGATTAATCCCCAACTTCACAGCCCAGTCTCCATTTCCTGGTATTGCTTCCTCACCATCCAAAGCTGATTGAATATTGTCCTCGTCCTCTTTGGTGGCGTCCCTGAAAGTGACATCGTTCCAGAGATAATCAATTCCCAGTTCTTCTGATGCTAACTTTGCCTCAGCTTCTATCTTGGGATACTCTGCAAATGTTTTTGTAGAAATTACAAGGAAGTAGATAGACTATAATGTGCCTATATATGTGATAAAATTAATATGAATGAATCTAAAAATACGGGAAGGTTTTGGTATAGGAAAACAGAACATGGAAGAAGCAGGGAAATGACCCGTCCATGGTATGAACAGATGGGGTAGATTATCATAAATATCGCACCTGGATGACAGAGAAGCAATATATGAACTCCTCCTATTCGGGAAAATCGCTGTTCCACTTCCACAGCATGCTCAAGACAGAACACATGCACACGAGAAGAATCTTCATCAGATCTTTGGGAAAACGACATGCGTGTATTATCTCTTAGTACAATTCCTCTGTTGAACTTTGTTAATTCAGTATCATGAACAACCGAGGAACAATTTGAAGTTATATGTGGCATTGACATTACATCTCTACACATATTTTCGGAACCATTCAATTCCAAAGAAGTCGGACTCTGAGTTTCAAACTCGGCAGAACCAAGTTTTCTAACACTTCCATCCTTGAAATTGCCAGTTCCATGTCCATGTTCTACATGGCAATCAACAGTTTGAAGAGGAAATTTATCTCCATCCTCAAGCCTTGATGTAAACCAAGTATGACTGGCAGTTTCACTATTATAGAACTCTTGCTTGGAAGGAAAAGCAGTATTCAAAGCCTGATATTGAATTTCTGCTGAACAGTTTGTCATGTGTGATGCAACTGGTTCAACCATCTCATCCTCAGAGTCAGATGAATTTGCATAATTCGAAGCTAATAGAGCAAGAGCAGAAGTGTCTCCCTGTGATTTTGTGTTTGAAGACCCTTCCTTCTGATCTGCATTTTGAGTTTCATAATCAATAGTCTTAACAGGAACATCATACAAACCATCCGCAGTATTCTTTTCCACCAATCCTGTATATTAAGAAAGAAAGGGAACACATTTCAGAACAACACCTTCAGAAGGAACCAGCCTAAAGACGGTCTATAAAACAGAGAAGCATAAATGGTAAGTAAATAAATAAATAAATAAAAAGCCTCTAGTCAGTTGCAAGATTACACAATATGCAAGTTAAATTGAAACTTTATCTGATCAAAGAGCTACATTGATACAAGCATGAAATTCTAAAGCACAATAAGAGGCATGATTCAAGGCTAGAGCCATGCACCACCAATATACCACAGTGACAAAAACAACTGATTTCCCCTGCATACACAGGGAAACGAATATTACTCTGACATGCATAAAAGATGTTTCTTATCCATTTATCACCCATTAGAGATTCTACAAATGAATTTTTCCCATTATCTGCTTCTAGTTGGACAAGACAATTTCAACTAACACTATTAGAGCCACCACCTCTTACAGGGTACATACAGAGACAATTAGAGGTACCAAAGAAAACTATTTTCACACTAAAGAAGTACAGAGGGGTTCATAAGTATACAAAAAGTATCTCCAACCTATATAGATACCCCCCACCTTCAAGATCCTTCCTTAACCAGGAATGTTCAACCATAGCACATTTCTTACAGATTAACAGCCAATCCATGAAATGCATTACCATGCAATGAAAAACATGCGTTATAAATTCAGTCCTCGTGGTAGAGATCAATACTGTTGTCAACAGAATGTATATAATCACAAACTTGCCTTTGACCTATATTTATATCATGCATGAAACGCAAATGATACAGTAAGAAGACAATTTAGGACATACTTGAAAAGGGATTCTGATCCGAAGTATTTATGCTGCCATTGGCTAACGAAAACCCATCATTAATCACTCCAGAACCAACAATCCAGTCATTAAAGAAGCTACAATCAGCAGACATGAGGTATCTAGCAGCTGCTTCTCTTGGTTGAACAATAGCAATGCAATCAAAGCTCAAAATTCCACAAGTTGCACATGAAAACAGTCTCTGATCGGATAGCTTCTCACCATGCACATTACCCTCATTGTCAGTGCTAGAGTCCATACTTTGTGTGGGGTCAATTCCATTCAACAAGGAAAACCTGCTTCTTTCACATAGAGAAACAAACTTTCCTTTCATTGAAAAGAGGCCTTTTACTTCACTGGTTTCCTGGTTCCTATCTGGCAAGGTTTCATAAGGAACTGAACTTTCTGAAGACTTCATGATTCCCTTGTTCCTGCATAACCCTGAAGAGGAGCTGACTCTTAACTGTGATCCAACTCGCAGATTTGAACAAACAGAAATGTCTGAAGAACTTCGAGGAAGAAGTACAACTGAAGATCCCTTTCCAAGTTTGTGAAGCAGGTCATTATTGTGAACTACATTTTCAACAAATAATTGTTTAACCAGGGTATCTCCTTCGCCTTTTTGCTTATCTTTTAGTCTAGAGCTCCGTGGTTTAGTACCAATGCTTACAGGTATTCTGCAAAAAGAAGATGAGAAATATGAGTTACGCTACAATTACAACAGCTAATTTTATGCAGCATACATCACACTCATTCCAATCATAACATTAACTTTTGGAAACACTGTTCACATATCATAGAAATTGTCCACCCTGGATTTCTAATTTCTAATAATTCTTGGAGGTACAGAATTATATGTTAATAAAGAAATGGAAGGCAACAAGAAAATTAATTATGACAATTGTCTCTTGAGTAAACAAAATTTTCCATGAATGTAGAATCAAGTCAGTTGCTGTTTGAAATCTTCCCAGCAGCTTATGATTGACCACTTCGACCCAATCAAAGTTGCCAATATTAGATAAATAATCACTGAATCATGTCCAGCTATTACAGAACTCTGTAATAGGAAAAAGCAATATTTCTTTGGAAGAGTATCAGGAAATGGTTGAAAAGAATAAGTTGCTACTTCAGCAACCAAAAGAAAGGCTATTCAAAATGCATACCTTGTACATAGTTCAAGTGCAAGATCATAAAGTAACTGGAAATGAGACACCATTGGTGGATAATTAATGGAAGCTCTTCGAATAGCAGCATCTTTAGCAATCTTTAGCCATTCTGGAGTAGCAATGTTAGCTGCCTCCCCACAATTAAATCCTATATTTAAAAATTATGAATGCCCACATTAACCAAAAGGAAAAACAGCTAAAAAAGAAGACAGAGCAATTGCTTCTAAATACAAGTATACTAAACTGTAATGTAAAGCTTACCATGACTAAAGCCTGAATGGTAGGCTCTTGGGAAAGTGACAACAAACTCCCCAGCATTTTGCACTAACCTGATTCAGATGTAACTAAAGAGTTGATAAATATGCAGATGAGCTCAAGTCAGATTGAAATTATTGGTTTATACAAATTACAACTATTCTAAGATCAGTTTTAAATTTCAATTCCCAACTTTATGTTTGCTGAAAGGAATAGAGGTTGTAACTTGTAATAATTGTTTTTTGGTCTTAAATGGTTCCTTTCAAATGACTAATCATCAACAGTAGTGTTCACCTGAACCTTGAATTACCAAAACCATTAGATCTAGGCTTATTAAATCTAAGCCTTAGGATGCTTTGAATCTCCTCCATAGGATTCTAATAAGTCTTAGATCTAATGGTGAATTCATTTGGTCATTCAAGGTACAGGTGAACACTACTGAAAACAAGGATAACCACTATGATATCACTAAGAATGTTATCAAAATTAATCTGTAGATACATAGCTTCCTACACCCAAAGATTCATAGACAAACTCCAAACAGAGTGAAACATTAGCAAGTTAAATACTTGAACATGGTACACTATAGAGATTGAAAGGGCACCTGCAGCATGGTACTCCAGCACTAATAAAAACTTCAGGTGACATAACGGTGGTCTTCTCACCAAGAACAGAAAATGTAACTGGAAGAAAGCAAATGGAAGATGATTGCGTTAATTCACATGTATTTATAAGCATAAAGTGAATTTGCAATTCAGTTAAACCAGAATAATATCACTTTTCACTCTCCAAGTTAGATTATGCAGTAAGAGCACCAAATCCCACCATGTTGTACAATAGTCATCTAATCAAGTCACATTAGTTACTCGAAACATTCTCAACTCTACAATTTTGCAAGAATCACACTATTATCTCAGTCATCAAATTAATTAACTGGTGTTAATCATAGCTGCATTTTTGGCAATGCCTTTCCATATGACTCAATATTAGCAGCATAGACCAAACATGAACATGAGTAAAAGCAGAGGAGCCTAATTTAGATAGTTCCCTAATTATTCTAATATAAGAAGCAAATTAGAAAATGGTTTTGCACAATAAGAACTCACCAAGAGGATTTATCTCTCCTCCATATCCATGAACCCGAACAACATCCTCAAAAGCAACCGCAGCCTCTCTAGGCACACCATACCAAGTCTTCCCTGCCCCCATATGCAAGTAGTTCAAGCTGTGTAAATCATGATCCTCCACATGCCAAGCAAACCAACTAAACATCATAGCTATATACAACATAGGTGAAGTAACCCCTGGGATCTCCTCCTTCATAAACCTCAACAATGACCCTTTTGCCCTCGAAACTCCCCTCATATTCCACTCAGTTTCCCCCACAGTAACCCCCTCACCCATTTCCTTCCCTCCACTCTTCCTCGGCGAGAAAGCAGAGCCCGGCATATCATTAGCATACTCAACAGAGAAAGGCTTATCAACAGTAGCTTTCCAGTAGAGGGTTTCCACCTCTAAAGGAGAAAGAGATACCTTCTTGGAGCACTTCCTAATATAGGTCTTCTCAAAGGCCCTAGCTTTAGCTTCGAACTCTTGAAAAGTGTAGTCATCCCCACTCTGCCACACGGGCTTTTTCACCGGGCGGGGCTTCCGGGGGCAGAATCCGATCTGCTGCTGGCGTGTAGTGAATGTGGGTTTTGATTTGGAAGCAGAACGAGCAGCAAGGGAACGGTTAAGGTTAGCAATTGCGGTTTTCTTAGGAGCGGAAAGGACAGGAGGAACAATTTTACAAATACCATAGTTAGCAGCTTCCTTCTCGATTTTGAAAATGTATGCAATTGGATCTTGGAATTCTGCTAGTGTAGGATGATACTCTGGTGCTAATGGTAGGTTTTTGAGCCACTGAGAAACGTCTTGCTGTGATGATGATGATGCAGGCTCAGAAATTAACCCACCAGAAGCAGCCATGAAAGAACAGAGAATATAAATTGGGTAATTTTGGATTAGAAAGGTTGTTTCTTCTTTATTTCTTTCTCATAGGAAGTCCATTGTTGGACTTGGAAGAGAGAGAAACAGAGGAGGAGAGAGAAGCTCTGATCAGATTCTTTGCTTCATTTCCCCTTTTTAATTTTCCTTTATAAAAAAAGGGGAAAGAGAAGAATACTTAAATATATGTGTAATGGGTTTGGGTTGGGTTGCTCTGTTTTTTTCTTTTTACAGAGTGGTGAAAATGGAAGGAAAGGGCAGAGGGTGAGTGAGGGTGTTAAATTGAAGCAGGGCAGGGGTGAGTTTTTTTTTTTTTTATTCTCGTTTCTGGGTTTGATTTTGGTTATTTAAATGACATCTGTTTTCTTCTTAATTACTCTTTCTGCCATTCCTCTTTTATCCTAAACTTTGACCTTCTTCTTTTCTTTTCTTCACTCGCATTTACTTGCAAGAGTCAATAGCCTTTTACGTTGGTTACTTTCCTTTTTCTACGTATATAAAATACGTTGGTGATTTTCTTTTTCGTTATATAGTATTTTTTATTGGTGTTAAAAAATAAATATATATAAATATTACATTGATGGTGTAATAAAATTTCTTATTAATATTTGTTTAGATATTTTTGTTAAATAAAAGTTTTGTATATAATTTCTATGAAGTTTTTTTTATATTTTGTTAGAAAATTTGAATAAAATTATATATTAATTTAAATATCAATAAACACTTCCTTTTATGAACAGTTATATCTGTTGTGAACAGTCGTGTCTGTTCATGTATAGTCGTGTTCATTCGTGAAAAGATATATCTTTTCGAATTCTATTTATATAGAATGGATTGTCAAATTCATAAGCTATTAAAAAAATTGTTGAAAAAAAACTTTTTGTATGGTTATATTGTTCTTGTTTTCCTACTTCGATGATAACGAGTTTACACACAGTTTGAATTCGCTTGCGTAATCTGTTGTATCTTGAGAGACGATCGTCAATAGCGACGCCATCTATCTTAAGAAAACTGTTAATACAGATCTCAAATTTGTCTAACTCTTTCTTTTTAATTTCTAATTGTATTGTTTGTATGTTTTTCTGTATTCGATTTGTTTTTTGGTTAATAACATCTAACATATTTATCTAGGATTAGTGTAAAGCATCCTTGTACTACATTACACATCTTGGAAGTCCAACCTAGATAAGGATTTTTAGAGAAGCGATGTACATATAGCAACTTTTTTATTTTGATCAGGACAGTAGTTTATGAATAGATGTGAAATCTTAGAACTCATTAAATGCTA
Source organism: Euphorbia lathyris (assembly GCF_963576675.1). Classification (NCBI taxonomy): domain Eukaryota; kingdom Viridiplantae; phylum Streptophyta; class Magnoliopsida; order Malpighiales; family Euphorbiaceae; genus Euphorbia; species Euphorbia lathyris. The sequence continues at coordinate 40,233,752 of NC_088910.1, forward strand.
AGGTACATTGATTTTACTTCTTTTTTTTTTAAAGACATTTGCGATTTAGACATTGAAAAGTCCTCTATTCATTAGACATATTCATGAGTTTGGCCGGACCGGACTTAGGCTGGATCTAATCAGTTTTGACACATAATTAGCTTGTTAAAATGGAAACCCAATTCGACCCATATTATATTTACCTCGGACTCGGGTTGGACTAGGGACACTATAAAAACTAATTTTCAAGCCTGGTTCGACCCCAGTCCGGGTAACTAATATTTCCTTTAGGCCTTGTTTGGATTGGGATATTTTAAAGTAAGGTAGGGTAAGGTAAGTGAAGTGAATGAAATAATTTGTTGTGTTTGGATAGTAGGTAAGGTAAGTGATGGTTTAATAATGTAATTGTGTTTGGTTTGATGGTAAGGTAAAGTAAGGTAAGGTAAGTTATATACAAAATTACTTTTATATCCATACAATATCTTATTTTAAAATAAAATATAGAGGGTAATTTTGGAAAAGAAAAATATGTCACTTCCCTACCCTCCAATTTGGAGTGTAAAGAAAATCAGCCAAATTTCACCTCACGTACCCTCACTTACTATTACATTCAATTACACCTCAAAACAAACAAGATTAGCTACCCTCACTTACTTTAAAATACCTCCGTCCAAACAATGCATTAATGTATTTATTCACATTATCAATTCTCTAGTAAATAAATATCTCATTAGTAAAACATTTTCAGTACTGATTTAATTACTAAGTATATTTGTACAGTACTTTGCACAAATAAAATTCAATAGGTACTATACTGACTACAAAGAGATTTATTATTGTTGTTTTGTGCTTTTTTTTTATGTTTTTATGGTCTTTTTTTTCTCTCTGTAGCCGTTTTAGTCTCTTTGTTAATCTTATAAGAATTGATTTCTTACTGTTGTTGTATTTATTGCGTTTTAATATAATGAAGTTATAAGCATTTTCATAAAAAAAAAGATTTTTTTTTTTACTTTCTTATTGAAAATGGATCAAATACCTATTAAATTCAAGTTTTTTCTTCTTCAAATATATCGAATTGAAGTTTAATTAACGATCTCCTTTTAATTAAACCCTTAAGTTATCTATAATATAAATAATACTAATATAAGACCGGATAGAGAATCGGGTTGAACTCAGACTTTAGGATAAATCTCAAACCCAACTCGTTTTATGTAAGGGTACATACAGGCTCGGGTCGAGTGAGGCTTAATATCAAATTAATAATCAAATCTAAACTCAACCCACGAAAGGCGGTTTTGAGCAGGCCACCAGATCCATGAACATGTCTACCACTCGCCACTCGCGTCTCTCTTGTTTTGTAGGAAGTAATCAGACTTGAAGGCAGGACGAGATATCCAACCATCGGAAATCTACCATATTTATCATTAGCGTGGTGAGCGTGGAGCTGAAAATAACCATGACTTCATCAGCTCCTGAAACGGCGACGATTGGTAGTGGATCTGGAAAAGGTCACTAACTAGACCATCAGTAATGAACACAGTCATCACGCTAGTAGAGTCCATTGACAAATTCCTACAAGGGTTGCTTCTCACATGAAACAATGTGAATTCACAATTTTCACCAAAATAGACTCCCAACTAGGAAGAACAAATGAACCTCCATATATACCTATGAGTATTATGGTTGGCTATCGGAGATCCATTGTGGCTTGTGATTAGTTGGTACGGGTGAATTACCATAAAGTTCTGCTAACTTGGTTTGCATCGTCAGAAAATTTATTGGTTTAGTACATATAAATCGTCCAATCAAGAAGAGTCATTTGTTACGATCGTCGATGGTTGCCTGTCCAGTGGTAAGATCGAGAGAGTCTTCGAGATCATTATCCATAAAAGAAAAACTTGACATGGTAGATTTCATTTTGAAAGATAAAACGACACACGGAAAGTAACTACGATGATGAAGAGACTAACCAACTCTTCGTAAGAGAGTTTTTTTTATACCATCACTTTATATGTAGCATTTTTAGAATTTTCTTGTGTTTACAAATAGTTGAAACCAATTTTTTTTTTTTTAAATTTTTTCTTAATTATACATTGACATGATTTTTGGATTAATTTGGCAAGAAGAAAAATATAAAATTATAAATTAAATTGAAACCCAAATTTCATTTTAATTCAAATGAACCGTACATTTTGCATCCATTACTTGTACCGTTGAGTACAACACTGCTTCCTCCAAAATCAGCTGTATTAGGGTGCGATCATGTTTATGTTAGTGCTATTACTTTGCCAAATTATGCAATCATATTAGGCCACGTCCCTATTTTTGCAGGAAACTTTGTTTATTTTGGTTTATCTCTTCTTCTTCTTCTTGTGCGGCTATATACACTAATTATTAATTAAGTACCGTTATCTGACATGGCATATTCCAATTAGTCTCCGTGTAGGACTTTAATTGACCATTGTCCAAAGTCAAAACATAATAAAAGTAAAGCAATGATAATATCAAAAAAGGAAGAAAAAAATGAAGTCATAACCAAAAAAATTATAAAATGTTTTGTTTTTTCAAAATAATAAAATATTTTCCTATTTTTTTATAAAATTTTCTGGATTGATTTTAGGGAAAATTACAAAATTAGGTAAAATGGGAGACCTATTTATATATTTAACTCATTTACTCAACCTACTACATATCTAGACTTTTTTTTGTGACTTTCCCATAATACCCTCAATATTTATGGTGCAGCTGTCTCGCTCCCGTCTGACTTCACAGATTCTAGCTTATGCGAAGCTAATGTTTGGTTTAGTTGATGATTTTAATTAGCATATGTGAAGTCTAGTTGTGTTTTTAACAAAATTTGCTAAGTGGTATATAACAAAAAATGACAAACAACAATGGATTCTAACATTAAAATCATAACATTATCAAAATTTACAACAAGATTGCCACAATAAACTCCTAACAAATCACTTCATAATACATAGGCTCATATTCACCACCGATGGATGGATGTGTCTCACGGTACAGAACAAGATTGTCACAATAAACTCCTAACAAATCACTTCATAATACCGGTGGATGGATGTGTCTCACGGTACATGCTCTTAGTCACTACCGATGGATGGATGTGACTCACGGTACAAGCTCTTATTCACCACCGATGGATGGAAGTCCATGCCTTTTGGGATTGATGTCTCTCATGGCACCCCAGTACACCGCCTTCCAGAAATGAATGTTATGTATTCAACCATCTTCAGAAAAAATTAATCGTGTTAGGTAGAAAAATGACGATTTGGCTTCGGAAATGAGGATTTGCTAAGTATGCGAAAATAAATGTGCAAGGAAGAGGGTGATTTTACTTGGCGAAACGATGATTTCGTGACGTCTGTGAGGAGAAATGTGACGCTCTGACTTTGCAAAACAATGATTACGCAGAGTCTGCGGGAGAAATTTATCGAATTACCTCACAAACTTTGCGTAATCATCATTTCGCGAAATTAAATCAATAAATTTCTCCCCGCAGACTTCGCGAAAACGGTATATGCTAAGTGAATTTCTGAGAAAAAACGCAAAGAAAACAGTATATACCTATCTTTTTCGACGAAAACAATATGATAAACTGGGAAAAACGATAAAAATAACGTAGAAACATCATTTCTTCGATGGTCACAAGAAGAAAGAAACCAAGAAACGAGCAGAAAATGGAAGATGAAGAACCATAGCTTCATTTTCTAGGATTAGGAAGATGAAGAATCAAGAGATGAAGAGAGAAAGAAGAGAAATACATGATGATTTGGAGAAATTGTGCAGATTTTGTACAATTTAAAGGAAGATAGGAAGATCAAAAGTCTGAAAATCATTAATGGAAAAGCTGCCAACCATTCACGTAACCAAGGAGAAGGGGGAAGAGGAAAGGTTAGGGGTATTATGGGAAAGTCACAAAAATAGTCTAGATATGTAGTAGGTTGAGTAAATGGGTCTCCTATTTTACCCAATTTTGTAATTTTCCCTTTATTTTATAAGTAAACAATCACAAAAAAAAATCTCAAACTGCCTCCGTAACCTAAGGATGTCGCCGCCTTGGATGTGAGAGGATCTCTTTCCGACTCCGGTGTAAGAGTGTCGACGCCGACGGTTCTTGTTGGTCGCTGTTTGTTTCTTCTTGAGTGTAGTATTTTGGTTTCCTTTGGCTTGTTCCCGGTCTGTTCCTGGTGGATTAATCTCTCTGGTTCATTCTCTGTTTCTGTTTCCCCGCAAACCTGGTTGTGGTGCGATTGTCAGCGACGGTGATGTTCTTGCAATTTTGCCATTTTGTTGCTGGTTTTTGTCTTGATCCGCGGTTCTAAGGTATGTAATCCTTCTCTGGGTGCGCTGTTTGATTGGGATTACATGTGATTTGTGCGATTGGAAGCTGCATGTGTTGTGTGATTGCGTAATCTTGCTGGTTGTACTCTGGCGTTTTTGGTTTGCTTGTATTTGCGTGTTTGGTGTGGTGTGCGATTGCTGTGTGTTACTGTTGTTTGGAGTTATGGAGAAAGAAATGGTGAATTTAGTATTGTCGAATGATGAAGTTGATTCCCTGGATTTTTTTGGCTCCCATTGGAGAGGGCACAGGTTCTGGAAATGATTTTTCCCTGGTGGGCAGGTTTCTAACTGATAAGACTGTCAATTTTTTGGCCATGAAATCTAAACTAGCTGACATCTGGCGGCCTAGTCGAGGAGTTGCTATAGCGAAAGTTATGGCAAATTTGTTCATTTTTGAGTTCTTTCATACTGTTGATAGGGACCGTGTCCTTGCTAGAGGTCTGTGGTCGTTTGACAATAATATGTTGATCCTGGTAGGGTGGAAATCTAGAGAGTTACCTGAACAGGTAGCCATGGATCAAATGGATATATGGGTCTAAGTCCATGACCTTCCTGTCGGCTGTATGTCAGAAGCGATAGGCAGGCAGATTGGGGATTTCATCGGCAAATTCCTAGAATACGATATCAACAATAATAGTGGCATGCAGAGACAATATATGAGACTACATGTGTCCTTAGATGTTCGCCAACCGCTGAAGCGTTGTAAGAAAGTCAAGCATTCAGTAAGTGAATGGTCTTTCCTGCGGTTTAAATACGAACGACTGTGTAATTTTTACTACATTTGTGGTCATCTCGGGCATACTGATAAATTTTATGAGAAGCTTTTTCGTGTACCGCCTGTTGAAATTATGAGGGAATAGGGTGACTGGCTCAGGGCTACAATGAGGAGAGGAGGGGATTAGGTGGATCAAAGTGGCTTCAGGAACCCAATGGTAGTGGTAGCTCAGGCAGTTCTCCCAGTAATACAGTGGCTAGGGGAAATTTGCAAATGATCCATTTGCAAGATGGCAGGGGGGAAAAGAGAATGTGAGACCTAGTGAACAGGAGCAGCCTGTGGACATGGAGTTAAATGAAGATGTGGAATTAGCTCTATTGGAGGTTAAGAAAAGGCGACATGAGGAAGTGGTTCTAAAGCAGTTACAGACCACTGACATAATAATCCCAGTAAATAAGGTCGAGTCTTCTGATAAACAGACGGATCAGTCAACCTCCTTAGTGAAAAAAACGGCGAGACCTAAGGAGCAGTTTCGACGAGCGCCATGAGTTATCTGAGTTGGAACTATCGGGATCTGGGAAACCCCCGGACAGTTCGGTCGTTAGGTGAGTTATTGAAAACTCACATCCCGTCGTTTGTGTTTCTGATTGTGACTTTTGTAAATAAAGTTAGAATGGAGGGGTTGAGGAGGAAGTTTCAGTATGAAGGATGTTTTATAGTTGAAGCCCATGGGCATAGTGGAGGCCTAACTTTAATATGGAAGAAAAAGGATGGGGCGGTGGTAAAATCTTTTTCAGACTGTCATATTAAGGTCACTTTTACAGATGGAATTGATGGTGACTAGAGGTTTGTTGGGTTCTATGGGTATGCTGATCGCAATAGACAACAAGAGTCATGGAACCTTCTAAAAAAACTTAGCATCAAATTCAGCACTGCCAACTGTGTTTCTGGGCGATTTTAATTGCCTGTGTGATCAGACTGAGAAGGAAGAGGGTCCGTGTTATCCTCAACCTTTGATTTGTCAGTTTGAGGAAGCAATTTCATCAAATTCGTGGTTTGAGCTACATATAAGAGGAAGTCCTTTCACATGGGAACGAGGAAAAGCATCTCCACGGTGGGTTAGAGAGAAACTGGATAGAGGGTTTAGCTCTAATCATTGGTGTTCTCGTTTTTTCTTCATTACATGCTTACTAATCTGGATGCATCCTATTCTGGCCATTCACCGTTATTGCTTGAGCTGCGATTACAAGACACAAGGTAGGGGAGGAGAAGATTCAGATTTGAGAAAGTGTGGATCCGAGAAGAGGGATTTGAGGGGTTGGTTTCGGGTTGCTGGAAGACTAATCAGAGAAGTTCGGTCCCGGTTAAGTTGCAAGCATACAGCAAAGTGATGGAGGAATGGGGCAAACGCTATCGTGACCAATTCAGGGGTAAAATTGCAAGAGTCAAGAAGAGAATGGAGCAGTTAAGGGACCGCACGGACACTAGATCAGTGGAACAGTATATTGTGGCGAAAAGGGAGTTGAATGTGCTTCTTGAACAAGAAGAACAATACTGGCAACAAAGGGCAAAGGCTTTTTGGCTATCATAGGGTGACAAGAATACAAGTTATTTCCATGCCTGCGCCAATGCCCGTAGACAAATGAATTCGATTCCGAGTTTGATTAATGAGATGGGCATTGAAACCTCGGATAAGAATGAAATAAGACAAGTGGTGAAGGATTATTTTGAGCTCTTGTTTTGCAGTAACATGGGGAACCAGGAGAGGGAGATTGATGTGGTCGGGGGCAGAACCAAGGGAGGGTTAGGGAGGGCTCGAGCCCCGGCAGGCGGCCGGAGAATTGAGAATTTTTTTTTTAGTAATGGTGTTTGGTAATATTTTGGAGAGAAATATATTGACTCTATGTAGTATTTTTTTTTTCAATGTTTAAAGGTAGTGAGATGGTTAATGATGCTTATTTCTATTTGAGAGGTCCTATGTTTGACTCTCTTCAACCTCATTTTTCTTAAAAAAGTTTTTGTTTATTTTTATTTTATTTTGATAACACTTTTGAATTGATAAAAAAAAAGATAACACTTTTGAATTCATTTTTAATATGTCTTTATTATTAAAAAAAGTTAGACATATTTAATATTCATTTTTATTATGTCTTTACCATTAAAAAAAGTAAACATGTTTAATTTTCTATTAGTTCAATGCTAGTTTCTAAAAAAATGATAACATTTTTACAGTTTTAATGCGTTGAAGGCTAAAAAAAATTTGCCCAGCCCTAACGGGCTGGACTTTAAAAATTTAACATCAACCGCACAGTTTTTTTTGACGTTTTGAATTTTTTTTTACTGATATGTTTGAGCCCCGGGTCATCCAGGGTCCTGGTTCCGCCACTGGATGTGGTTCAGTCTGTAGTAACAAGGAAGATGAATAGGGAATTAGTTGCTGCCTTTACGTTTGAAGAATTCACTCTAGCAATTGGTCAGATGCACACTGATAAATCTCTAGGCCCTGATGGATTAAATCCAGATTTTTTCCAACACATATGGCCTATTATTGGAAAAGATATCTTTCTAGCCTGTTCGGGCTAACTCGATAGATTTGAGTTCCTTACAAATTTGAATGACACCCTAGTGACTCTCATCCCTAAATGTGAGAATCCTAGGCAGATGGCTGAAATAAGGCCTATCTCATTGTGCAATGTTTTATACAAAATAATTGTTAAGGTCCTTGCTAATCGGCTAAAACAAATCTTGCCTTTGATTATTTCTGAGAGCCAGTCAGCTTTTGTGTCGGGACGCTCCTTAATTGACAGTGTCCAGGTAGCTTTTGAAACATTGCATTCGATGAAACAACAGAATAGAGGTAACAAAGGGGTAGTTGCCTTGAAAATTGATATTATCAAGGCCTGTGATAGGGTAGATTGGGGCTTCTTGAGATCAACTATGGACAAAATGGGTTTCTGCACTCAATGGATAAACTGGATCATGCTTTGTGTGGGCACCGTTACTTATTCTATTAGTATTAATGGTGACCTTGTTGGCCCCATTTTACCGGGCAGGGGACTCAGGTAAGGGGACCCTCTATCTCCATAACTTTTTATTTTGTGTGCAGAGGTTTTATCACAATTAATCGAAAAGACTGAGAAGGATGGGAAAATTAAAGGGTGTCGGATTTGCCCTGGAGCGCCCAGTGTCACACATTTGTTTTTTGCTGATGATAATTTTTTGTTCTTTGGAGCCTCTGAACAGGAATGTAATCGTGTGAAACAGGTATTAGAGGATTATGAGGAAGCTTCAGGGCAAGCGGTAAATTTGAGTAAGTCTGGTATATTCTTTAGCTCTAACGTGAATGCTGGGCTGAGGGACGTAGTGTGTTCAATATTACTTGTCCATACCCCTTTGGACACTGGGAGATACCTGGGATTGCCTTCCTTAATTGGTAGGTCAAAGAGGTCTATTTTTTCTTTCCTTAAAGATAGATTACAAAAGAGATTCAGTAATTGGACCTTCAAGTTTCTCTCCACTGCAAAGAAGGAAGTCTTGCTCACATCTGTAGCTCAAGCTCTGGCAAATTTTTGTATGAGCACATTCTTGTTACCTAAATACATATGCGATGAGCTACAGAAGATGATGAACTCCTTCTAGTGGGGTTGGAAAGAGAATGGATCTAAATGCATCCATTGGTTTGATTGGACAAGGTTATGTGAGAGAAAGAGTGGAGGAGGATTGGGTTTCCGGGACCTTCATGCATTTAATGTCGCACTTATTGGAAAGCAAGGGTGGAAGTTGATAGATAACCCTCAAACTTTGGTTAGTCGAATGTTTGAGGCTAAATATTTTCCTAGGGAGACTTTCTTATCCTCCAAATTGGGCACTAATCCTAGTTTTGTTTGGAGGAGTGTATGGAGTTCAATTCCTTTGTTAAAGAAGGGGGTGCGGTGGTGGATTGGCATACGAAATAATGTGCGAGTATGGAAGGACCTATGGATATAGGATGCAAAACAATTTTGTGTGGGTACTGATGGGCATGAAAAGAACCGAGATGCTAGGGTGGAAGATCTTTTTATACCCGGATCTAGAATTTGGGACCGAAACAAGGTGAATAGATGGTTCTCCCTTGAGATTAGAGAACTTATTTGTAAGATGGTGGTTCCCATGACTAGTAGGGATGACCAACTCATTTGGCATTTTACAACCAATGGTATATACTCGTCTAAGTCAAGCTACCGTCTGATAACAATGCCAGGTGATAGAAGAGATGAGGAGAGGAGCTGGTTGAAGCTATGGAGGCAAGCAGTACCACCTAAGCTTAAATTCTTTGGCTGGAAGTTAATGTCTGGTATTTTACCTCTTCGGCTTAGATTGGCAGGCCGACATATGGTTATTTCGATAACCTGTTTAATGTGTCCGAATCATGTGGAGTATAGTTGGCACCTGTTTGCAGGCTGTAGTTATACACGACAGTGTTAAGATGTTGTAGGATTAGAGCCTCCTAGAACTAAATGGGATAAGATTGAGGATTGGGCACTCCACATGTGCACGGTATCAAATGATAGGGTTGTGGAAAGAAGTTTAGTGACCCTTTGGGCAATCTAGCAATCCAGGAATATGGTAATGTGGAAGCAAAATTGGGTTAGCCCCACACAAACTATGGTTTGGGCACTAAAGATGGTTGAGGAGTGAAAACTAGCACATGAGAGGTGCAAAGACCAAAGGATGGGTTTGAGAATGTCTCTTGTAATTACAACGTCTGATCATAGAAGGACATGAGAGTCGTCTATTGCTGGTGGAGCAGTTCTGACCAGTTTGGATGCACCTATGATTTTTGAAACTAACCATTATTTTGCAGGTGAAAGTGCTGATGTACCAGGGAGATGAAATGTTGTGCCTGCGCGTGTGGAATATGAAGGAAACAGAGGCACTGAAGCTGATCAAAACACAAATGTAGTTGCGTCTGTACCTCTCAGACGATCAGAACCTGATGTCGCTACTGTTGCTGGGCGTAGGGGACCTATTGCTAACTATTCTAACGATGTTGTTGCTACTGACCACTGTGACATTGGTGCTGCTACTGACCACTGTGACACTGGTGTTGTTGCTGACTGTTGTAGCGTTAGTGCTAGTGCTGGTGCGTTTCCCAGATCTGAGACGGTTGCTGTTCATATGACTCCTGGCAGTTCTGATATAGCCGCACCCGACGCTGCTGTGATAGGGGTTGATTATATCGATGGGAGGCACCAAAACGAGGGGCGTGCAAGCCATCTCACAGCCAGTTCCGCGATTAATCCAAGCCTATTTGACGAACAGATCCAAAGAATTGCGCCAGCTGCAAATGTGCACCGATTGCCTTTAATAAACTGACGACATATCCGTTGGACCAGACCTGCGAGTGGAAAATTGAAATGTAACACGGATGCCTCGTTGTTTGTCGATGATGGTATGTTTGGTGCAGGTGCGGTTCTGAGGGACAACAATGAGGATTTCATTAAGGGTTTTAGCATACACTCAAATGGGTATATCACACCTAAATTGGCAGAAGCTTTGGCTCTAAGGGATAGTATAGAGTGGGTACAGTCTATGGGATATCAGAACGTAAACTTTGAGACGGATTCAGAGACTGTGGTCGACAATATACTGTCAAACAAGTGAGACCTTACTGAATTTGGTAGTGTTATAGAGGATATTAGGTTTCGTATTAGTAACAACCCGAGTTTCTCGGTAGTTTTTGTTTCAAGGTTAGCGAATGAGGTGGCTCATATTTTGGCACGCAATGCTCGTTCCTTTGCTAATTCTTTCATTCATTTAAGTAGGTCTGTATTCTTGTTGAGCAGCCTAACTATTCTTTAAATAATAAGTCTTTTATTCAAAAAAAAAAAAAATCAAAAAAATATTTCCTTTCAACGTATTTTTCAATAAACAAATGGAGTAAAAAAAGGCTTAATATCTTCTCAGCCCTCTCAAGTTGTCTCAATACTTTAACTGACCATTGAACTTAGATTTGTGACAACTAACCCCTTAACTTGATTATTTAGAACAAATAACCTCTTAAATTGCTCAATTGGAACAAATAACTCCTCAAGTTGCTTATTTAAAAGAAATAACTCCTAAACCCCCCAAAAAATTCAACATAATATTACATCAGAAATAAAAGATTTCAAAATATTGGTTCCTACATCTAACTAATCTACTGATACATTAACTAAAGGGCAAAAAAACTCCCGAAATAACCTATTTAAGAGGTTATTTGTTTCAAATAAGCAAGTTGAGGGGGTTAGTTGTCACAAGTCTAAGTTCGGGAGTTCAATTGCAGTATTGAGACAACTTGAGGGGGCTTGGAAGGTATTAAACCTTAAAAAACAAATAGAAAATCACATTCACATGTCCAGTCCAACTGTAATTATCTCTAAAAAAAAAATTGAACTAATTATTAACTGTTCACTTGACTAAGCATAAACTAAAACTTATGCCTTTAATTAATTATTAACCATGTAAATTAAACATCTAATTGACAAAACAATGGATAAAGTACAAAATTAAAGTACTGTTACCAACTAAAAAACAATCTTATTCCTTAATATCACAAATAACACAGTTAAAAACTTACCATAAATTGAGCATATCTTAAACCTCAATCCTGAATTCCATTATTTCATTCTATATTTACATTATGGTATCCGTAACCGCAGAGTTACGGGGGAGCTGGCCTAAATGTCCGTCTAGACTATCCTATTTAGAGAAGTTTCCAGTCCGACGCTTATTTCAATTATAATATAATATTAATTGAAATCTCAATTGTTAAAAAATATCTCTATATATAATTATTATTCCGAACCTAAATTTAATAATAATAATGGTATATCAGTTGCGTTCACATGGACCCTGATGACCACGTAAATTTAGTCATTCACCGTTAGATCTAGACAGATTAAAATTCTTCTAAAATAAGAATTGAAAATAAGAATACACTCTTCTAAAATTGAATTGAAAATCTACACAATAATACTCATTGCCTTCTTTCCCATCACAATCTCTCAACAACAATAACACAATAGGGAGCCTCTAGAACTATTTTACAACTTCCTTCTTAACAATGAAGGTAAAGTACAAAAAAACCCTTCGTGATTTATTCGATTTGCAAATAGTGGTGTGTAGTTTGTACAAATTACAGTTAAAGAATTAGTGAGTAAATTTTTGAATCAATTTTTGGTATAAAAAAACTTGCGCTTTAGTTAATTTGCAAAGTTAGATCTTATATATAGGGTAATGTATAAAGTCGGACTTTTTAATTCCTCAAAATCACTCCCATTTCGAGTAAATTATGATAATATTTTTTACGGAATACTTTGAGTTTGAAAACCACAAACTATTGTTTGCAAAAAGTTAAACCACACTATTTTTTTTTTACTTTACACTAACAATAATATGTGTTAATTGCTTTATTGTCTGCAAATAGTCTCAAGAGTTTGATCTTTATTTGATTATACTTGAAACAGATAAAAAATTAATATAAATTTTATATTTATTAAATTTAAATGTGTCAAAAATATATATACGGAAGATAGGTCTTCTCTAAAATATTGAGTCATTCATTCTAATAACATATCGAAAACATATGTACACAAAGGTGACATTGTTTAGCCCCCATTTTGTATAAATTCTTGTCACGTGCGACGTGCTCTATGTATGCTAAAAAAACTCAATATTTTATCAAGGTTGTTGGTAACGTCAAAGTTAATTTTGATGCCTTTTTATTTGACACAAATCAGCTGGTTGGATTTGGTGCTTTGACTCAGGATTCGTCAAGTGGTTTTATTGCTTGTCGTAATGAGGAGGTGGCTAGTCATAATGAGACTAGTTGCGGAAGCTTTGTCTTGTTGGGAGGCCCTTAATAGGATTAAACAATAAGGTTAGTCTAATGTGGTAGTGGAATTGATTGGTCCTTGTTGAGGTTCTGTCTCGGAACTCTATTTCCACTTCCTTACTTGGTGTTATTTTGAATGATTATAAGTCATTAAGTAGTGATTTAGGAAAATGTTGTTTCAATTTTAAAGATAAGTGAATCAATCTACACATGTATTAGCTAGAGCAGTTTTTTTTAAATGAGCTAGAGCTAGAGCAGTTGGTTAGTTGATTTTGTGTTTGATTAATGCATTACCATTATTTAGAGTATGTTTAATGGTTGGAAGGTCAATAACCCTCCAACCACCAACATCACAAATATAAAAAAAAAAAACATTTTCCATAAAAAAAAAAAGTCTCACTTTTATTCAATATGGTGGGTTCATAAATCAGCAAAAAAAAAAAAAAAAAAACTGAATTTAGCGTGTGTTACTATATCTTGCGCATCCTTTCTCTTTGGGTTAATGTGCAAAAATACCCCTAACGTTTTGGGTCAGGAGCAATTTTACCCCTAACGTCTAAAATAGTGCAATTGTATCTCTAACGTTTGTAGCCAAGAGCAATTTTGCCCCTAACGTTAATAAATTGGGTCAATTTCAGAAATAATTCATCAAATTGTCTTCTCGGTCATGAATCTTATCATCTACACTTCACATATATGTCATTTTATCAGTAACAAATCATAAACATATGTTGGAATTTGAAAAAAAAATAAAAAATATACTGTCTTTTGTACGAATTAGACAAAAAAAAATTCAAAAAATTCACCGAATTTATAAATATTAATCTCTAATTCTATTATTAAATTACAAAAAAACATGAAATCCTTTTTTTAAGAATGAATTGATATGCAATTGGTGAAAAATAATGAACAAAAATATTTGTGTTTTATAATAGTGTCTGAAATTGACCCAAATTACAAACGTTAGGGGTAAAATTGCTCTTGGCTACAAACGTTAGGGGCAAAATTGCATCATTTTAGACGTTAGGGATAAAATTATTCCTGACCCAAAATGTTAGGGGTATTTTTGCACCTTAACCCTTTCTCTTTCTGTCGATTGAATTATTTATTGTTTTTTTTAGAGTAAAACACTCTACACAGATGGAGAGTCTCATATTCGGATAATCTCCAAACCAACCCCTCTTAGCTAATTGATATTGATAGTCATTCCAGTTTGGAGTAAGTTTTACAAATCATTCAATTTTACAAGTTTTAGTTTTGTCTTTTGATCTCTTATATTTACTAGAGGCTGATTGTGCATGATATTTACTTGGAATTCGTGACTAATTTTAAAATAGGGTTAAGGTACAAAAATACCTCTAACGTTATGAGCCAGGAGCAATTTTACCCTTAACGTCTAAAATGGTGCAATTTTACCCCTAACGTTGGAAGCCAAAAGCAATTTTACCCCTACCGTTAATAAATTGGGTTAATTTCAGACACTATTATAAAACAAAGATATTTTTGTTCATTATTCTGCACCAATTATATAATAATTCGTTCTAAAAAAGGATTTCATGTTTTTTATAATTTAATAATAGAATTTGAGATTAATATTTATAAATTTGGTGGATTTTTTGCATTTTTTTATCTAATCCGTACAAAAAGACTGTATATTTTTTTTTTTCACATCCCAACGAATGTTTGTGATTTGTTACTGATAAAATGACACACGCATGAAGTGTAGATAACAAGATTCATGACCAAGAAGACAGTTTGATGAATTATTTCTCAAATTGATCCAATTTATTAACGTTAGGGGTAAAATTGTTCTTGGCTTCTAACGTTAGGGGTAAAATTGCATCATTTTAGATGTTAGGGGTAAAATTGCTCCTGACCCAAAACGTCAGGGGTATTTTTGTACCTTAACCCTTTAAAATATTTAGTAAGGTGATGAAATCATAGATTTGGATATAGGTTAGAAGGAATCTATAGGTTAGAATAGGGCTGTAATCGAGCCGAGCCGAGCCGAGCTTTGACCTGTTCAAGCTCTGCTCGCTATAAAATTAACGAGCTCGAGCTCGAGCCCGAGCCGAGCTTGCTATAAAATTAACGAGCCGAGCTCGGGCCGAGCTTCGAGCTTGTTTCAAGCCCAAAATCTTCTTTTGGACTTGGTTCATTAAGAAAATTATCTAACCATAAATTGTTTGTGAGTAAATTGTTAATTATATTTGTGAAGTTTACTCACAAATAACTCTTTAATTATGTACATAAACAAGCTCACAAGCAAAGTTCGTGAATAAATAAACAAGATGCTTACAAATAGTTCGTCTATTACTCATTTATTATGTTTGTGAACAAACTCATCTAATAGCAAATGAAATAATATTAAGTTTAGATATTTGTGAACTAATACAAAACTATATAGTTTTCTACAAAACTAAAATTGTTCATAAATGTTCTAACCGAGTCTGCTCGCGAGCTTTCGAGCCGAGGTTTGGCCTGCTCAAGCTTAGCTCGTTTACGAACCGGGCCAATAAATCGTGTTCACGAGCGGCTCGTTTACAAATCGAGCCGAGTCGAGCCGAGCTTTTATCGAGCCGATCACCGAGCCGCTCATGAGCGGCTCTGTTCATTTACAGCCCTAGGTTAGAAGTGTCTAAAATAAGGTTAAAATGCACCCAATTTTTCATTTGCCAGAAATTTTATATAGAGTGTAATTAGATGACAAGGTAACATTAATTGTGCATATACTTTAGTAGTAATGTCAATGTGGTGCTTCTAGGTTATTGCCGATGCTTTTACAATACTTCTATTACAATAATATTTTTCTTATTACTTCTTGATCTGTAAAAAACTATTTAATTAAACTGAAAGACATAAAGTCATAAAAATAATTATTTAATTAATGTTCTATTGATAAATCTATTAGTTTATTGTATTATCTTATATAATTTAATTAATTTATTATAGGACCAGTAATTAGTGGCATAAAATGATAATTTTCCAAGCGATGGCGAAAACTCGGGATGGCGATAGGTCTAGGGCGTTTGTGAAAGATGGGGTGGGAGGCCGCTCGTCTCAGGGGCGCGGGGATCAGTTCGCTGGGGCGGCGCAGGGTGTGGTTCAGGAGCCGGGCGGGGCGTTGTCGAGGGACTCTGGTCGGACGGTTGAGTCGGGGGGCGAGAGGAGGGTTAGCGGGGAAAGGATCCGCGATCGTTCTAGGGAAAGGCCGGCTCGGATGGAGGGTGAGGGGCCGGAGCGAGGGTTGGAGATGGATGGGAAAGGGGAAGGGAAGGCGGAGAAGGGTAGGGAATGGTGGGAGGAGCCGGCGGAGGTTGGATCTGTAGGAGGTGAGGTTTGTGGATTGCCGGTGGGTGTTGAGGTTGGTGGATCGCCGGTGGGAGTAGGTGGAGTGCCTGTTAGGGACGCAAGTGTTGGGTCCTGTGTAACGCGCTTGGTTATTGCTAGGGATTCTTCCCACGCCGCGCAGGAGGGTAGGTTGGAGATCTGTGCGGCTTCGAGTAAGCCGGCCGTAGGGTGCCGGCAGAGGTGGCCACGGGCCAGGCATTGTCTCAGACATTGGCCCCTTTTCCAGGGGCAGAAATTGAAGCAGAGGCAGCCCCGTTGGGCGGAATGGAAACCCAGGGGGTTACTGACCAAAATATTAATATCTCTAATGCTATTCCAACCTTATGGAATCCGGTGGATTCGGGTAATAAACCCGCCTTGGTGAATTGTCCGGGAGCATCATCCTGGAGAGATAAGGTGTTAGGGGTGAATGAGGAAGAACCCATGCTGGAAGATGACAGTATCGAGGATGAGTCTGAGGAGGCCTTTTTTGACTCTGATATTGATGATGGTGAGCAAGAGGACCCACTGTGTCCTGTGATCCGTCTTTCTTCTGAAGACAAACGCATCCTTAGATCAAAATGGAAATTATCCTTAATTGTAACTGTGCTTGGGAAAAGAATTAGCTTTAAATATTTTGGTCAGAGGATCCAAGCTCAATGGGCAAATAAATGGAAGGTTACCATTACGAACCTGGAGAATGACTATTATGTCATCAAATTTACTAGGGCAGAGGATTATAACAAAGTTGTCAATGGTGGTCCTTATATCATATCTAACCATGTGTTGGCTTTGAGACCTTGGGTCCCAAATTTTAACCCTCATGACTGCTCTGTGAACAGAATCCTCACTTGGGTTAGATTCCCAAGTCTTCCCATTGAATACTATAACGAAAGATTCCTTAATAAAATTGGAGGCCTGGTTGGGAAAGTCCACCATGTTGATAAAACTACCGTTGGGGCTGAGAGAGGCAAGTTTGCCGGGGTATGTATTGACATTGATCTCGTTAAGCCTCTTCTGTCCAAATTCAGCGTTCAGAATAAAGTTTTTCATATTGAATATGAAGGGATTCACAATATCTGCTATGAATGTGGCATGTTTGGCCATACCTATGATGGCTGTCCTAAGAGAAGGAAGGCAGTTGAAGAGGTGGTGGTGCCTAACATAGGTAGAGCTGTGGTGAGTCAAAGTGAAGGGCAGAACTTTGGCCCTTGGATGCTGGCCAAAAGGACGGTCAGACGTAAGCCACATGCTGTTGCTGCACGGAACCAATTTCCTGTTATCAGTAAGGAGTTGAACTCTCTGCAAGTTGCTCCGGAGATCAAGGTCAGGCCCCTGATATCAAGACTGGTGCTGATGTTGCCTCAACATCCGGGTCAGGGTCGAGATTTGGAGTCATGTCCCTTGATGTTGGACAAGATCTAGTTTTATCTAATGAGAATATGGAGTTAAGCATGTCGGGCCTGGAATCAGCCGAGCCTGCCTCCATCCTAGGTGACTCTATTAATCCTCTTTTCGATTCTAAAGCTGGTGCCAAGGAGATTTCCAAGGAAAATTCTCAGATCGTTGGCTCAACAGGAAGAATGATGACTAAAGAGGTTAGTACTGTGAAAACTCTTGTTGACATCCCAACCGAAAAAAACTATGGGAGTGAATAAGTTGAATATGAAGAAGCCTAAAGCTAACCCTAAAAAGAACCATAGTTCTTTGGATTCTTGGGATAAGAGGGGGTCGGCTGGCACCTCCTCGAGGCTCTCAGGAGCCCCAAACAAATACCTTGCATAGGGGGTGGGCCTGTGATCAGGAGCCTTCTTTTCTGATTGACTTTTTTGTTTGGAATGTTAGAGGTGCGGCTAGTAAGGCTACCCGCATTCATGTTAAAGATCTTATTAAGCAATTTAATCCTTCTTGTTTTGCTCTTCTTGAAACCAAGGTTAGTGGTTCAAAAGCAGATGAGGTGGTTAGAAAGTTTAAGAGTTGGAGTTGCATCAGATCTGAGGCTACTGGTCGGGCAGGGGGGATTTGGCTTTTTTGGAAGCCAGATCGGGTTAGTATCGATATTATTAGCAAGGATAATCAATTCATTCATAGTAAGGTTTGCTACCCTAGGAACAACCCTTTCTTTGTTACCTTTGTTTATGCCGACCCGGTTTTGACTAACCGAAATAGGCTTTGGGAGCTCTTGTATTCTATCAGTACAAGCATGGTGGATGCTTGGTTGGTTGCTGGGGACTTTAATGATACTGCCCTCATGAGTGATCAGAGAGGGGGGGGGGGGGGTAATCATTATGTGAACCGGTGTCTTAACCATAAGCAGAATATGGATTTATGCGGGCTGTCTGACCTGGGAGCCGCTGGTCATAAGTTCACTTGGAAAAGGAATAACGTGTTTGTTAGGTTGGACAAAGTTTATACGAATGTGGCTGCAATTTATAGATTTCCTGAGATGAACGTGTTGAATCTCCCTTTTCGTCATTCCGACCATTGTCCTATCCTCGTTAAAATGGTTAAAGGTCAGAGGCTTAAAGGGAATAGACCTTTTAGGTACCTTATTGTTTGGGATACCCATCCTGAGTTCAGGAATTTTGTTAAAGATAATTGGCAACCCCATTCTAATGTTCTCCTTGCTTCTGAGGAGTTCAGGAAGAATGTGGTGGGATGGAATAAAAACATCCTTGGCCATATTATCCGAAGGAAAAACAAACTTTTAAGGAGGATGGAAGGCATTCAGCGCTGTTTGGAGATATGTTTTGACCATAGTCTGAGTTGTCATCTGAGATCTCTCCAGAACGAGTTGGAAGCGGTGCTTAGACAGGAAGAGCTCCTTTGGTTCCAGAAATCTAGGAAGGCTTGGATTAAGGACGGTGACCGAAATACCAGATTCTTCCACCTTTCTACTATCATTAGAAGGCAGAGGAACCGGATCGATGCTATTAAAGACACCAATGGTGTTTGGATTTATGAGGAGGAAGATATTCGTCGTCTTGCTCTTGATTTCTATAAAGGTCTCTTTAAAGAGGAAGATGTGGATCTGGACAAAGCTCTCTCCGGGATCACCTTTCCTAGGCTGGAGGAGGATGCTATTGAAGAAGCTTTCCGTCCTATCGATCTAAAAGAAATTGATCTTGCCTTCTCCAGTATTGGAGCTACTAAGGCTCCAGGGATTGATGGTATTCCTGCTAGTTTCTACCATAAACACTGGGACACGGTAAAGGAAGGCATCTACAACTTTATCTTAGGTGTTTTCCGTGGTTCCAATGATATTAGCCTGGTGAACAAAACCCTCCTGGTTCTGATTCCTAAGGTGGAGAAACCCTCCTCCTTTTTACAAATGAGGCCAATCAGCCTGTGTAATGTGTTATACAAAGCTATCACTAAGATTGTGGCTAATAGGCTCCGACATATCCTTCTTGAGATTATTAGCCAAAATCAATGTAGTTTTGTTCCTGGAAGGCAAATGATGGACAATGTGGTTATTGCCCAGGAGATGGTTCATTCCATGAAAATGAGGAAAGGTAAGAAAGGGATTGTGGCTCTCAAACTTGATTTGGAGAAAGCCTATGACCGTTTAAACTGGAGTTTCCTTATGGATAGCTTAAGAAAAGCTGGTATTCCTGAGAACTGGAGGAATTTGATTGAGGGTTGCGTCTCTTCTCCTGTTTTCCAGGTTTTGATCAATGGAGAAATGTCTGATGAGTTCTCTCCTTCTAGGGGTATCCGTCAAGGAGATCCTATGAGCCCCTTTCTTTTTGTGATAGCTATGGAGAGGCTGGCTCACCTAATTCAAGAGGCTGTGAGTAAAGGGATTCTCCATCCCGTGACCATTAACAAGTTTTGCCCTCCTATTTCCCATCTGTTCTTCGCCGATGATGTGATGATCTTTGTGGAAGGGAATGAGGAACAAGTTGGTGTGGTCATGGACATCCTTAATTGCTTTTGCGCCGCTTCTGGCCAGAAAATCAATGTCCACAAGTCTCGGATGCTGTGCTCTAAGAACATGGATAGGAGTATGTGCAAAAATCTTAGCGATCTTTCTGGTATTCCTCTTACTCACTCTTTGGGCAAATATCTTGGGGTTCCCCTCCACAGTGACAGAGTTTCCAAAGCCTCCTTTAGAGAGACTCTGGATAAAACTAATGGGTTGTGTGCCAGTTGGAAGGCTAATTCCCTCTCTTTGGCTGGCCGTCTAACCTTAATTCAGTCTGTCAACTGTGCGGCTCCCAATCATATCATGCAAGCATGTAAATTGCCTGAGCCGGTTCTCAGTGAGCTCGACAAAATTAACCGGCGCTTCCTTTGGGGAGAGTCTAGAGAGGGAAGGAAAATTCACCTCGTCCCTTGGAAGGAGGTTTGCCAGCCTAAAAGTAAGGGGGGCCTTGGCATTAGACAAGCTAAGGACAATAACAAAGTTTTACTTATGAAGCTCCTCTGGAGAATGTGGCAAAACCCTTCTTCTCTTTGGGTTCGTCTGCTTTGTGGCAAGTATCGAAAAGAAAAAATCTTTGGGGGCCCAAAGGAGAGAGTTGTCAATTGTTCTTTCCTTTGGAAAGGGCTCAGTGCTGTGTTTACTGAGTTCTGCTCGGGGGTTGGCCTGGAGGTGGGTAATGGCAAGTCCATTAGCTTCTGGTATGACACCTGGATCGGAGATAAACCGCTTATAGATCTTTGTAGCTCTCCCCCGCCCAGTAACATCTGCAACTGGAAGATTGCTGATGTGATGGACTCTGATGGGGATTGGATTTGGTCTAAGTTTGATTCCTTCTTGAGCCTGGATACTCTCCTCAGAATCAGGGGAGTTAAGATTAGTAATCTTGAAGAGGACAAAGATAGGCATTGTTGGGCCCTGACTAGTAATGGTGCTTACTCTTCCAAGTCTGCCTTTGAAGCCTTTACTCTCGATAGATCCGACCCCCTCTCGGATACTTGGAAGTCTATTTGGGCGCTGAAAATCCCTTTCCGAATGAGGAGCTTCCTGTGGCTAGGCGTTAAGGACAGGTTGCTTACTAATTCGGATAGACATAAACGGCACTTGGCAGATTCAGGAGTCTGCAGCAGATGTAGAGGCCAAGTTGAAACCCTTTGCCACGCCCTTAGGGACTGTTCTAGAAGTAAGGAGATTTGGCAGAAGATTATTCCGCACCACATTCTCCCTTCCTTCTTTGCCTACTCTGAGAAGGACTGGTTCTCTAATGGGGTTAATGGTAAGTTACTGGCTAATATGGAGCATCGAGACATTTTCTTTGCTATTGTCTGCCACCATCTCTGGAAATGGAGGAACGAGAAGATCTTTGGTGAGAAGACTGTGTTCATCCAAAACTTATCCGAGTTCTTCTCGAAAAAGCTCCTCACTATTTCTGAGAGCTTCAAAGGGGACTCCCTTGTTAAGTCCACCCAGAATAAAGAGGTTCACCTTGTTGGGTGGTGCAGGCCGAAGGATGGAATGGTGAAGTTGAACACGGATGGCTCCTGCCTCATCAATGGTAGAATCGCGGCCGGGGGTGTTCTCAGAGACGCGGGGGGTGCCTGGTTGTCTGGTTTTACCCATAACCTGGGTTTGGGCTCTTCGTTTTTCGCGGAGCTTTGGGGTATTCTGTCTGGTATCAAGCTTGCCAGAAATCTGGGCATCAATCGGCTTGCTGTGGAGTCTGATAACATGGAGGCAATTAGTATGATCTCTAATAACCATGCTGTTTGTCTTAGTAGCCAGAACCTTATCAAAGCTATCAAGAGCCTTGGTTCCTCCTTTGAGTCCCTAGAGTTTAGCCACATCTTCAGAGAACAAAATCGGATTGCAGATCGCTTGGCGGCTGCTGGGCATGAAGGATTGTTAGGTGTTACCACCCTATCTGATCCTCCTATCTACCTCTCGTCTCTCCTCTTAGAGGATAGGATTGAGGTTAGCTTTTCTAGGTTGATCCCAGGCTAGTTTTGTTTTGTGTTGTCTTTCTTTTCCTGTTTCTACCAAAAAAAGAAGTGGCATAAAATGATAGTATAAATACCCACTCTAATTGTTGTACAACACATAATTAATTAAGGTGATAGTTAGAGTTGTAAATAAGACGGGTTGTGGGATGAAGATTGCTTTCCTATTCTTGTCCCTATCTAGATAGGAATTTTCATCTTTACTACCGTTTATGAAAGATAAATTATCCTCATCCCTGTCTAGATGGGAAATTTTTATCCCTAAATAATATTTTTCTAATGAAATTTAAACTTTGATAGTATGATATAACTAAACAAATATAAACTATAAAACATTAATATAAGGTGTTGTTTGATAAAACTGAAAATTAAGTGCTGAAAAAATAAGTACTGAATTTTAAATGCTGAATATTATAAGTGCTGAATATATTGAATGATTTAATTTTTATGATAATGTTAGTTGGTAATGTTTAGCTTAAAATGTTAAGTTAAAAATTTTGACTTATCAAAATAAGTGGTTTTTAACTTAATTAACTAATTTAAGTGGTGGAGAAACAACCATTATCTTTTTTTTGGTAGAAACAGGAAAGAAAACAAACCAACACCGAGACAAAAGCTAACCTGGGATCAACCTAGGAAAGCTAACCCCAACTCTGTCCTCTAAAAGGAGAGAAGAAAGATAGATAGGAGGATCAGAAAGGGTGGAAACACCTAACATCCCCTCGTGCCCAGCCGCCGCCAAACGATCCGCAATTCGATTTTGTTCTCTGTAGATGTGGCTGAACTCTAAGGACTCAAAGGAGGAGCCAAGACTTCTTATTGCTTTGATAAGGTTCTGGCTACTAAGACAAAAAGCATGATTATTAGAGATCATACTAATAGCCTCCATATTATCAGACTCCACCACAGCAAGCCTTTTAATACCCAGATTTCTGGCAAGCTTGACTCCAGAAAGAATACCCCAAAGTTCTGCTGAAAAGGATGAGCCCAAACCCAGGTTATGGGTGAATCCAGACAACCAGGCACCTCTCGCGTCCCTGAGCACGCCTCCAGCCACGATCTTTCCATTGTTGAGACAGGAGCCATCCGTGTTCAACTTAACCACCCCATCATTCGGCCTACACCACCCAACGAGTTGAACCTCTTTATTCTGGGTAGAATTGGCAAGGGGGTCCCCTTTGAAGCTCTCCGTAATGGTAAGGAGCTTTTTAGAGAAGAACTCGGGTAAGTTCTGAATAAAAACAGTCTTCTCACCAAAGATCTCCTCGTTTCTCCACTTCCAAAGGTGGTGGCAGATAATAGCAAATAAAATGTCTCCCTGCTCCATGCTAGCCATTAACCTACCTTTAACCCCATTGGAGAACCAGTCATTCTCAGGGTAGGCAAAGAAGGAGGGGAGAATGTGGTGCGGAAGAACTTTCTGCCAAACCTCCTTACTCTTAGGGCAGTCCCTAAGGGCATGGCACAAAGATTCAACTTGGCCTCTGCATCTACTGCAAGCACCTGAATCCGCCAAGTGACGTCTATGTCTATCCGAATTAGTCAGCAACCTGTCCTTGACTCCAAGCCACAGGAAACTCCTCATTCGGTAAGGGATTTTCAGAGCCCAAATGGATTTCCAAGTGTCCGAAAGAGGGTCGGATCTGTCAAGAGTAAAAGCTTCAAAGGCAGACTTGCAAGAGTAAGCTCCATTTTTTGTCAGGGCCCAGCAATGCCTATCCTTGTCCTCCTCAAGGTTACTAATCTTCTCTCCCCTGATTCTGAGGAGAGAATCAAGGCTCAAGAAGGAATCAAACATAGACCAAATCCAGTCCCCATCAGAGTCCACCACATCGGCAATCCTCCAGTTGCGGAAATTGCTAGGCGGGGGAGAGCAGCAAACCTCTATAAGAGGTTTATCTCCGATCCAGGTGTCATACCAGAAGCTTATGGACTTACCATTACCCACCTCCAGGCCAACCCCCGTGCAGAACTCAGCAAACACAGCACTGAGCCCTTTCCAAAGGAAAGAACAATTGTCAATCCTCTCTTTAGGGCCCCCAAAGATTTTGTCCTTTCGATACTTGCCACAAAGCAATCGAACCCAAATAGAAGAAGGGTCCTCCCACATTCTCTAGAGGAGCTTCATCAACAAGACCTTATTGTTATCTTTAGCTTGTCTGATGCCAAGACCCCCCCTGCTTTTAGGCTGGCAGACCTCCTTCCAAGGGACTAGGTGAATCTTCCTACCCTCTCCAGACTCACCCCAAAGAAAACGCCGGTTGATTTTATCAAGCTCATTGAGAACCGGCTCAGGCAACTTACATGCTTGCATGATATGATTGGGAGCTGCGCAGTTGACAGACTGAATTAAGGTTAGACGGCCAACCAAGGAAAGAGAATTGGCCATCCAACTAGCACACAACCCATTAGTTTTGTCCAGAGTCTCCTTAAAGGAGGCTTTGGAAACTCTGTCACTATGAAGGGGGATCCCAAGATACTTTCCCAAGGATTGGGTAAGAGGGATACCCGAAAGATCGCTAAGCTTATTACAGAGGCTTCTATCCATGTTCTTAGAGCAAAGCATCCGGGACTTGTGGACATTGATCTTCTGGCCAGAAGCAACGCAAAAGCACTCCAGGATATTCATGACCACACCAATTTGCTCCTCATTCCCTTCCACAAAGATCATCACATCGTCAGCGAAGAACAAGTGGGAAATAGGAGGGCAAAATCTGTTAATGGACACAGGATGGAGACTCCCCTTATTCACAGCTTCTTGAATTAGGTGAGCCAGCCTTTCCATTGCTATCACAAAAAGGAAAGGGCTCATAGGATCTCCTTAACGGATACCCCTAGAAGGAGAAAACTCATCAGACATATCTCCATTGATCAGAACCTGGAAAACAGGAGAAGACACGCAACCTTCAATCAAACTCCTCCAATTATCAGGAATACCAGCTTTACTTAAGCTATCCAAAAGAAAGCTCCAGTTTAAACGATCATAAGCTTTCTCCAGATCAAGCTTGAGAGCCACGATCCCTTTCTTACCCTTCCTCGTTTTCATGGAATGGACCATCTCCTGGGCAATTACCACATTGTCCATCATTTGCCTACCAGGAACAAAGCTACCTTGATTTTGGCTAATAATCTCAGGAAGGATCCGCCGGATCCTATTCGCCACAATCTTAGTGATAGCTTTGTATAAAACATTACATAGGCTGATCGGCCTCATTTGTAAAAAGGAGGAGGGCTTTTCAACCTTAGGGATCAGAACCAGGAGGGTTTTATTCACCAGGCTAATCTCGTTGGAACCGCGGAAGATTCCAAAGATAAAATTATAGACACCTTCCTTCACCGAGTCCCAGTGTTTATGGTAGAAACTAGCAGGGATACCATCGATCCCTGGAGCTTTAGTAGCTCCAATACTGGTGAAGGCAAGATCAATTTCTTTCCGGTCGATAGGATGAAAGGCATCAACAATTACCTCCTCCTCCAGCCTAGGAAAGGTGACCCCAGAGTGGGCTTTGTCCAGATCCACAACTTCCTCTTTAAAGAGGTTTTTATAGAACTCAAGAGCAAGGCGATGAATATCTTCTTCCTCATAAATCCAGTCACCATTAGAATCTTTAATAGCATCGATCTGGTTCCTTTGCCTTCTAATAATAGTAGAAAGGTGGAAGAATCTGGTGTTCCGGTCACCATCCTTAATCCAAGCCTTCCTAGATTTCTGGAACCAAAGGAGCTCTTCCTGTCTAAGGACCGCTTCCAGCTCGTTCTGGAGAGATCTAAGATGACAATTCATACTGTGGTCAAAACGGATCTCCAAACAGCGTTGAATGCCTTCCATCCTCCTTAAGAGTTTATTTTTCCTTCGGATAATATGGCCAAAGATGTTTTTATTCCATCCCACCACATTTCTTCTAAACTCCTCAGCAGCAAGGAGAACATTAGAATGGGGTTGCCAATTATCTTTAACAAAGTTCCTGAACTCAGGATGGGTGTCCCAAGCAACAAGGTACCTAAACGGTCTATTCCCTTTGGGCCGATGACCTTTAACCAGCTTAACGAGGATAGGACTATGGTCCGACTGGCGAAAAGGGAGGTTCAGCACATTTACCTCAGGAAATCTATAGATCGCCGCTACATTCACATACACTTTATCCAACCGGACAAACACGTTGTTCCTTTTCCAGGTGAACTTATGGCCAGCCGCACCAAGGTCCGATAGCCTGCAAAGATCCATATTCTGCTTATGGTTAAAGCACCGGTTGATATAATGATTGCCCCCCCCCCTTTCTGATCACTCATCCGGGCAATATCATTAAAGTCACCAGCGACCAACCAAGGATCCATCATATTCGTACTAATAGAGAACAGGATCTCCCAAAGCCTCTTCCGGTTAGTCAGGATCGGATTGGCATAGACAAAGGACACAAAGAAAGGTTTGTTGCCAGGATAACACACCTTGCTATGAATGAATTGGTTGTCAATAGTAATAATATCAATACTTACACGACATGGCTTCCAAAAAAGCCAGATCCCCCCTGCTCGACCAGTCGCCTCCGACCTGACACACTTCCAATTCTTAAACTTTTTAACCACCTCATCTGCTTTAGAACCACTAACCTTGGTTTCCAGAAGAGCAAAACAAGAAGGGTTAAATTGCTTAATAAGATCATTAACATGGATGCGGGTTGCCTTGCTAGCCGCACCTCTAACATTCCAAACAAAGAAGTCCATCAGAAGGAAGACAACTGATCACAGGCACACACCCTAGAGCAGGTATTTATTCGGGGCTCCTGAGAGCCTAGAAGAGGTGCCAGCCGGCCCTCTTTTATCCCAAGAATCCAAAGAACCAAGGTTCTTTTTAAGGTTAGCCTTAGGTTTCTTCAAAAGAGACTTATTAACTCATATAGACTTCCCAATTAGGGGGTCTACAAGGGGATTCAGGACACTAACCTCATTAAGCTTTGCTTTCCCTGTCGAGCCAGTGATCTGGGATTTCCCCTTGGCATAAGCTTTGGGATCGAAGAGAGGATTAATAGAGTCACCAAGGATGGTAGCTGGCTCAGCAGATTCCAGGCTTGGCATACTTAACTCCATGTGTTCAGCTGGTAACTCCGAATCCTGACCATCCACAATAGACAGGGCTCCGAATCTAGATCCTGAACCGGAAGCTGAGTCCCTACCAACACCACTCTTAGTATCAGGAGGCCTAGCCTTGATCTCAGGAGCAATTTGGAGAGAGGTCATCTCTTTGCTGATGTCTGGAACTTGATTCCGAGAAGCATAAGCACGTGGCTTCCTTCGGGCTGACCTTTTGGCCAACATCCATGGCCCAAAATTCTTCTCCTCACATTTGCTACCTTCATCTCTGCCTATGATAGGCACCACCACCTCCTCGACCACTTTCCTTCTTCTGGGGCAGCCATCATAGGTATGGCCAAACATACCGCATTCATAGCAGATATTGTGAATACCTTCGTATTCAATATAAAAGACCTTATTCTGAACGGAGAATTTAGACAGAAGAGGCTTAGCAAGATTAATGTCAATACAAACCCTGGCAAACTTGCCTCTTTCTGCCCCCACGGTAGTCTTGTCAACGTGGTGAACTTTCCCAACCAGGTCACCAATCTTATTCAGAAATCTTTCATTATAGTATTCAATGGGTAGACCTGGGAATCTAACTCAAGTAAGGATCCTATTAACAGAGCAATCATGCGGATTAAAATTTGGTACCCAAGGCCTCAGCGCTAAAACATGATTGGATATGATATAAGGTCCACCATTAATCACTGAATTGTAATCTTCTGCCCTTGTAAATTTTATGACATAATAGTCATTCTCCAGATCCGTGATGGTAGCCTTCCCTTTCTTTGCCCATTGGGCCTGGATCCTCTGGGCAAAGTAATTGAAGTTTATCCTTTTCCCAAGAACAGTGACAATTAAGGAGAGTTTCCATTTGGATCTAAAAACCCGCTTGTCTTCCGATGAAAGCCGGATAACAGGACACAAAGGGTCCTCTTGCTCACCATCCTCAATATCTGAGTCAGAAACATCTCCCTCAGAAACCTCCTCGATAATGTCATCCTCAATCATGGGTTCTTCCTCTACCACCCCCATTACCTTGTCTTTCCAGGATAAATTCCCCAGCCCTAATCCAGGGTTACCATGAATACTGGGATTAGACCTAGGAACTGAGATTTTTAGGCAAGCAGCCCCCTGGGCCAAAGCCCCGCTCAACGGGGGAGCCACAAAATCTCCAACATCCTTAAACTCTGTGCCATCCTTCGGGGCCTCGCCTTGGGCATCCACCTTTAGTGCCGGCAACCCCGCGTCGCTGCCTACACTCGTAGGAGCGCCAGGCGAAGGCCTACCGCCCTCCCCAGCCGGGGCGATAAAATCCGCAACGCAGGCCAAGGATCCCGCCCCCCGCTCATGCTCTCCCCTCTCCTGCAGCCGGTAGAGAAACGGAGCCAGCGCTCCCGCCTACACCATCAACCAGTCCCAGCGCCCCCGAAGCCGCGACCGTAATCTGGCCACACTCCGAGCCACCAAGCCCCGCCCCAGCAACGCCTTCCTCCGGAACAGAAACCCGTTGCCTTGACCTTTCACGGATACGGTCGGTACTGAACCGTCTAACCCGCGGAGAAATATCCGCCGATCTCCTAGCCTCCTCCGCCAATCTTTCATCCGGATCCAGATCCACGCCCAGCCCCTTCGCCACCACACGAGCCACCGCCTCCTTCGCAGCCCGGCCGCCCGCTCCTCCCATCGTCACCCTAGACCTAGCATCTCGTTCCTTCGCCATGAAAAATCGCCAAAAGAATCGCCCGTTTGTTTTTAGGATTTAGGTCTTAAATTCTACTATTAGTTATAGTTAATTTAGTTATAACTAATTGAGAGAGAGAGAGAAAAAAAAATCGAGTTATAAAATTGATCATGTGTTTTAGAGAGAGAAGAGAGATCTGAAAGAGAAGAGATAGATCTAAAAGAGAGAAAAAGATCTAAAAGAGAGAAATAGATCTGAGAGAGAGAAGATAGATCTCAAAATTCTCCATCTTCATAAAAATTCTTCACCATGACAACAGATCTGAGAGAGAGAAGACATATCTGAAAAAGAGAAGATAGATCTAAAAGAGAAGAGATAGATCTCAAAACTCTCAATCTTCATAAAAATTCTTCACCATGACAACAGATCTGAGAGAGAGAAGACAGATCTGAAAAAGAGAAGATAGATCTAAAAGGAAGGGAAATATCTAAAAGAGAAGAGATAGATCTCAAAACTCTCAATCTTCATAAAAATTCTTCACCATAACAACAAAAACAACCATTATCAAACGCACTTAAATTAAATAAGTACTTAACATTTTAATTTAAGCAATTAAATGGTTTATCAAACAAGGCCTAAGTAATACATCAACTATAAAAATAAATAAAATATTCAAATATAAAAATAAATAATTAAAAGATCATATAATTGTATTATTTTATTTCAAGAATATGGAGAATCATATGGAGATAAAAGACTTCAACCCCACTTCTAGGAAATTGTTTTCCTCCATCCCACCTTATGAGAAAAATAAATACAATTCATTATATTTTGTTGGAGCGAAAAATAAATGATCAAGTATGAAACATATAACATCAAACATTTTTTATATAGTTTATCCTAATTATTAAAATTTCATACATACATTAGAATTCAAACTCCAGATTTTAAACTTAAATAATTTGAGACACTTACCGATTTAAATCAATTGTTCGGTATAAAATCAAACTTAAATAGAAATTTCATAGTATCATATTAATAAATAAAATAATGATTGATTATTGCATGCATGTGGTATATCCAAACAGATATTATAAGATAACAAAACCCAAATCCAATCATCACCTCCCAACTTGACCCTACAACACACAACTTGTATTTCTTGTCAAACACTTTAGCCACAGTTATTTGTCCCCTCCAACATCATAAATTAATTAACAGGTAAATAATGGCTTAATGCATATATACACACCTAAACTTGGTAAGTTTTGTCTAATGGCACCCTGAACTTTTAAAATAACCTATCACTATAGTTGCCTTTAAAAACTTATCACACACCTATAGTTGGTTTTAAAAACCTATCACACATCCGTAGTTGGCTCATTCGGACCTCCTACACACAAAATCGTTGATTTTTCGTCTTTGACGGATGAGATGACATACCGAACGAACTCCCGCGTTTTTCTTTTTTTCTATTAAACGCATACCACCTCGTTCGTTAAAGACGAAAGATCAACGATTTTGTGTGTAGGAGGTTCGAATGAGCCAACTATAGGTGTGTAATAGATTTTTAAAGCCAACTATAGGTATGTAATAGGTTTTTAAAGCCAACTAAAACATACCAAGTTCAAGGGTGTAAATATGCATTAAGCCGGTAAATAATTTATCAGTCACTCCTTTTTTCATACATTACAAGATTTCTAAATTCGGTTCCGTCATTCCTCTAATTAAAAACAAAAATGGTTAAAAAATGGATTGAAACAAAACTTATGAACCTCGTAATGTATTTTCTAATAGAAAGACTAACTAGTGTATTAGATAAAAAATTAAAAACCAATAAAGAATTATTCTACTATGATCCAACATCGAAACTTGACACGTCATCATGTACTGCTAAAATACCACATTCTGATTGGCCGGATTCAGAGCATGCTAAAATTTTCACTATTAACAATTATACCAAAGTTTGATCTCCTCAAACACAGAAAGTATGTTGTACACAACACAGAAAACTCAGAACTAAATGAAACTGTTGATTGTGATTAAGCAAGAGATCAATCATCCGTATTCAAGATTAGAGAAGCGTCATCAATATTACTTTAGAAAATTAGATTCAATCTAATTCACCTACCTACCTACAGATTAGCAAACAGCATCAGATATGCCATTGGAATCACTTGCTGGCGAAAGCTCAAGAGAAACTGGACAGTGATCGCTTCCATAAAAACCTGCCAATATCAATCAAGATTGCGAAAGTTTCACTCCCATGTCAACGAACCAATTGAACTAAAAGTTTAAAGTGATTGTTACGACTCAAGAATAGCTTTTTACTATTACTTCTGACAATACCAATAGCTCATGCAGCAGCATAAATTTATAGTTTCGGAAAAGAGTTGTACTAAAATATGCTATTGGATTGAAGGCTAGAACAATGCAAATTCTGCATTTGTTCAACATTGGTCATGTTGTGCAGATGGCTCTACTACTTAAAGCAGGAAGGAGGAAAAAAACAAACAAAAAGAAAATGAAAGAAAGAGTAACTTGCATTGCTAATAAGATTCACATATTCCTCAATTATATACATAAGAAACCCATTTGAGAGCCCTCTAATTTCAAATATATCCCTTCCAACAATTGTAGGATCAAAGAAATAATATGCAGAACATTGTGACATCATTGATAAAGATTAAGAATGGTGGATAATGAAAGCAAAAATCTCTTGTTTGTGTGCTAGTTGAAATTTCCAATTCCGATTCCGATTATCATTATAGCTAGTTGAAATTTCCTCTTTTAACTACAACTTCTTGGTTGATGATAATTCATATTCCACAATTTCTAATTATTCCTATTCTCTGCTCATTGTTGATCATTGTATAGTATAAATATCAAACTTTTTTTTATTATAATTGTATAATAGTTGCTTTTGTAGATGTTTATAATAATTGGTAATGATAGTACGATTTTACATAAAACCAATCAATATTAAGCTTTGTTTTAAATATAATATTAAAAAATACAAATATATTATTATACTTTTAATGTTTATATATATGTCCCTATTTTTTAAATTTAGGCGTTTCCCAGTGTTTGTTTCCATATTCTAGTCCATTTCCCTTTCCGTCTCCATGCAACATATAACCAAATTTATTGGCAATGAAATCCAGAACCTCTTAGCTTGCAAGGCCATAGCCTTTAAGTTCTTACTACAAGACTAAGATTTCGTTGACTCATGATTAAATAAATAAGGACAGGATAACTTCACTCAGAGGTTGAAAGCCGTTAGAGAAAGTATGAGAAAAACACACCTTTTAGTTCAATTCCTTGTCCATGTATCTCGCATGAAATAATTCTATCTGTGAGTTTCTCCGAGGCTACGAAATAATCGATTCGCATCCTTTTCCCTCGATATCTAGAAGAAAACTGCCCATCAGAAAATACAAGTATTCGACTTCCTAGTATAATTATACAACAATTTCAAACAATAGAATGCAAGACCGAAAAAACTCGAGAGGTTATTTCAAGTATAGTTATATTAAAGACTTGTATTTCATAAATATGCTGGGGCTAGATGATCCATGTAATACTTATTTCGTACTTGCCGATGGGGTGTCCAGACCATGAGAAGCCACGTTCCATGTCCTTCTCCTTGTGCAAATACCGATATGCATCTATCAGCTTTCCCCTAAAACATAATCCAAAAGACATGAACTTAACAACAGGGAAAACTTGTAAACTAATAAGGCCAAACCTTTAATTTTGAGCAACAAGAGAACCAAATGAGGTCAATAAGAGACAGCAATAAAAGAATTAATGAAATAGGATGAACTGTAATGCTGAATCTGACAGTGAAACAAACGGGTAATATGAACTATTAACAGTAATCTCTAAGTGGGGAATACGAGTAAGGTCCACGATGAATGGTTTCAAATTGTAATTGCTAATTAAGATCATACTGGAATACATTTTATGGAAACACTCACTCTCTAAGAATGGTACCAAATCGTTTCCTCTCATTCAAAGTAAAGCCAGGCTGCCCACAATCCTGCAACAATTAAATGAAAGGCAAAGGTCACGGACTATTTAAATATGAGGGGACCGAGGGGCATGAACAATCATATACAAAAGGTAATTGAAAAAGAACATTAAGAAAGATAACCACAAGTCACATGTGCACCAAATAACCATCAGCACAAATGTGGAGAGCATCTAATTGATTGCTACAGCAGGCGTCTATTCTTGTTCATAACAATTAAGTGATCCCATTCACAAGAACCAACAAATTCTTGATGAACAAAATGTACACATCCAACAAAATTTATTGCTTCCCAAGAATCATTTGCCACATGGAAACTTCAACAAGATCATGCATGAACCAAAGTAGACTTGAAAATGAAATATGCCAGAAAATGTCAAATAAAATACTAACACCTCTTCATTTGGAGGAACATAACCATTTTGCTTTGCTGCACTAAAAAATTCAGGATGGCTCACATCAATCTCTTCATGGCTGCACAAAAGAAGTTAAAACTTCAATTGAAAAAAAAAAAAAAAATCCATTTCAAAATTAGTCCAATAAGGCAGATGTATTTGTGAGAGCACTTTCTTGAGAAGTCAAGAACAGATCTCCCAATTGAGTAGATCAATCATAAATAAAATAAGTAACTATAATGATTCATCACACATGCAAGTCAACATGCCCCTTTTCTGTTTCAGTGTGATAGTGAAAATCTTTAGTTTCTTTAACAGAAAAACATGGTGAAACTGCAAAGAGTGCCAAAATTGCTCCATTTACTGAAATTATTGGAACCAATTACCAAAGACAATACAGTACTAAATTTTACCGACATAGTAGAGCTAAAAGAACAAATTTGCAAACTTAAATCAACAATAAAACTTTCAGATGGCTGCACTAATAGTTGATATACAAAAAAAAAGGAAGGCCATTGAACATTATAGAAACATTACAATGAGACACAACAGAATTTCCCCACCCACCAACATTCAGATCCAAGCAATATGAAGAGAAATAGGAATACTAACCTAACATTCAGATCACCGCACCATATGAGATGCTTATCTGATAGTTGCAAAACAAACTCTAGCATCTTTTTGTCCCATTTTCTTCTTCTTGGAAATGAGTTCTCCTCCTCTTTCCAGCCATTATTTGGGGCATATGTATTCAGCAGATAAAATGTCTCAAATTCAGCTAAAATAACCCGTCCATCTGGTTCATGCTTCGAAGCTAACAACAAAGAAATAGTACAAGTGAGCATCAGTAGATATGCTAATCCAAAACAGAGACAAACAATTCAATTCCGATCAACCAAGTCATTTACATTCAGACTCTGAATGTTTGCTTGCCCGAAAATAAGAAATAATTTTATCAAGCATCATGAACCAGTGGAAATCTAAAATAAATTACCTGTTTTGTCAAGAGAGAAAGAGACCCTTCTTGGTTGGAAACACTTCTTTATTAATAATGCTGTCCCAGCATACTTTGAGTCTGCAAGGGACCACCAAACACGATAATCTCCAAATGGTGGTCTTGAGAGTGCACGCAATAGTATCTACATGAATTAACAAAAGCAACCATTTATCAGCAAAAATTCAAGATTCAACATTTTTACACATTGCTTGCATTTTACTCGCATGAAACTCTTATCTGCAAAGCTATACAAAAACAACTACATGTTGCCTATTAGCAAACAACCTATCAATATGTTTCCATTTGTTTTCTCAAATTTGGATAATATGGATTTCACTTCCAATATCATTACTCAAGATGTAATATTTCTATACTGGATTTGTAATTTTCAAAAGAAACAGAATACCATGGGCATTTAAATACAACAACAACAACAAAGCCTTAGTCCCGAAATGATTCGGGGTCGGCTAACATGAACCATCATATAAAACCGTGAAAATCAAGTCGTGTCAGCGACACAGATTCGCTCCCTCCACTCCGTCCTATCCACTACCATATTTTCCTCAATTCCCAATAAACTCATATCACTCTCGATCACCCTCCTCCAAGTTTGCTTAGGTCTTCCCCTACCCCTCACCACTACATCCCTTTGCCACTCTTCGGTTCTCCTAACCGGCGCATCAAGCGCTCTACGTCTCACATGGCCAAACCACCTTAGTCGGTTTTCTCTCATTTTATTCTCAATAGATGTGACCCCTACTTTTGTCCTAATTATTTCATTACGCACCCGGTCCTTTCTCGTGTGACCACACATCCATCTCAACATACGCATCTCCGCCACCGACATCTTATGGATGTGGCAGTGTTTCACTGCCCAACACTCCGTACCATATAACAATGCTGGTCTAATTGCCGTCCGGTAGAATTTTCCCTTCAATCTATTAGGCATGCCGGGATCACAAAGGAAACCCGTAGCACTCTTCCACTTCGACCAACCAGCTTTAATCCTATGAGCAACATCTCCATCTACTTCTCCATCCGTTTGGATAATAGATCCTAAATACCGGAAGCAATCCGAGGCCTGAACAACTCTCCCATCTAGGATGATTGTCCCTGCCTCCCTACTCCTACGGCCGCTAAACTTACACTCCAAATATTCTGTCTTACTTCGACTCAACTTAAAGCCTCTAGATTCTAGAGTTTGCCTCCATAGTTCCAACTTCATCTCCACTCCTTCTTTCGTCTCCTCAACCAACACAATATCATCTGCAAACAGCATGCACCATGGTATACCATCTTGAAGTGAACTTGTTAGTTCATCCATAACGATGGCAAAAAGAAATGGGCTTAGTGCGGAACCTTGATGCACTCCAATCGTAATAGGAAACTCTTCAGTCTTCCCAACACTAGTACGTACACTCGTGCATACTCCCTCATACATGTCCTTTATGATGTCAATATATTTCCGCGAAATGTCTTTCCTTATCAAGGCCCACCAAAGTACTTCCCTTGGTACCTTATCATATGCTTTCTCCAAGTCAATGAAAACCATATGCAAGTCTTTCTTCTTATTTCGATAGTGCTCCATTAATTGTCTCATTAGATGGATGGCTTCCATAGTTGATCTTCCCGGCATAAAGCCAAACTGGTTTTCCGAGATCTTCACCGTCCTCCTTAGCCTTTGTTCAATCACTCGCTCCCAAAGTTTCATAGTGTGACTCATTAATTTGATTCCCCGATAGTTGGCACAATCTTGGACATCGCCTTTGTTCTTATACAAAGGGATTAAGGTACTTTTCCTCCATGGGCATTTAAATCCGATAAAAAAAAATCAAGCTCAAAATCTCAAGGCTTGCATGGGCCGATATCAAAAACAGATTTAAGGAACCCTCAAATATCTACAGCAGATGAACCACAGAGGATCCATCTCCAGGACTCAAGTTCCATTTCTTGTATTTTCGTGATTACAATGGACATATAAGTGGTGGTTGTGACTAAAACTGTCACTGAAAATTATCAACTAAATTAGACATCTTAAGCTCATGAACATTGTTTTCGCTTGAGATAGAAAATAAATATATAATGCTATTCTTAAACTCAAGACAACATGATAGAGAATATGCTAATAGGCATAAAGGGAAATATAGAGGGTAATATGGGAAATAGGGAACATGTGATTTGGAGGGTTGTGGAAATTAGTTACAGGAGAGAGAGAGCTTTTGGGAGTATATATAGAGGGCTAGAGTTAGAAGGAAAGGGGAATTGGATAGTTTGGTTAGTTTGTTTGGCTGCCTTTGAGCAGAGGCTCTGCATCTTTGGATCAGAGTATCAATACAAATACATATTATCGTATCCATTTGGGTTCGTTTCCTATTACAACAAGTTACAACATTGAGGATGTTCAAAGGGTTCTATTTTGCAAAATTTTCAGCTATGATTCTGTTAACAATAGGCCCAAAGTTGAGAAAGTTAACTTTAGGAAGAAGAAAGCAAGTGAGAAGAAAGGACAATAGGTGTCTGTTAAGCTGTTTTGTCTGTTAGTGTGTAAGGCTATTAAATAAGCATAGTTTTGCTAGGAGAGGTAGGTAGTTTTATGCCTTTTGGGATCTCCAGCTGTCTGCTGTGAAGGTGGGGGCTCTATCCATGGGTAGTGTTTGGCCACTCTAGGTAAGGCCTCCATTTCAATGTAGTCATTTACTGTTATTTCCTACTCCCTCCATTCCAAAATATAAGTCATTCTAGGTTGTTTCACACAAATTAAGAAATACAATTAATGTAGAGTTAAATTAATGAATTTACATTGATTAACTAAAAAAAATTTCTCTCTCATGTAACGGTTGGTAAATAAGTCTTGTAATTTTGAAAAACACATGGATCAAGACAAAAAATTTAATGTTTGGATCGGAAAACTATACTAAAGATTCTTGAAAAGCTAGAAAGAGTTATATTTTGGAAAAAAATTCAATTGCTAGAATGACTTATAAAAAGGAATGGAGGGAGTATTATATTTCTGCCTATTGTCTCAAATCCCTATCAGATTCTGTTAGAGTTGAATGGGGAAAAAACAAACAAAGGAAAACCACAGTATCAAATTTGATATTCATGAGGCGAGTTTTGACATTCTTATTCACTACTTAGAACATGCAATCATACATACAAACCAAATGTATTAACTCTGAACAGATATAGGTGAAATAAAACGAAGTTATGGTTGCGAGCAACAATTATATGGTACCTAGACTGCCCATTTTATTAGATAAAGAAAAAAAAAGTTTTAAAACCAATCCAGTAGATGCTATCAGATAAAAAGGACCAAGGATAAATTTTATCAAAGACGCTGTCTTGTAAGTTTTCAAGAATTTATGGTTAGATTATAAATCATGATATTCAAAATATTGTCTGCGGGAATAGGGTTAAACATTACCTGTTTTTCCTCACGAGAAGAGCTAGTGTCATCTTTCAACTGTCCAGGATTTTTAGGTGCACCCTTTGAGCCTGCAGCAGGCATCCTTACTTCCTAACATTCATAGATACTTGGAAACATAGTCAAAGTTAATTCAATTGAGGATTAATTGCATGCATATGTGACTAAAACAAACTGATCCAGCATCGAATATGTTCAAAAATATGAAAGTTATGCAATAAATAATCCTAAGATAAGATGACCAAATAACCCCTGATCCATACTAATAACGAATAACAGTCAGAGATTGTCAGTGGATATGATAATGTGATGTCCCTTATATTTCTTAATCCAATTTGAAGAAGAAAGAGCATCTTTTGCAGTTCCATATACACCAGTTCTCTGCTTTTGGAATCTAACTTTCATTTGGAGTTAATGATATGTTAACTACCTTGAATCGGAACTAGGAACCAGTAATTCAGAAGACTTCAATGCATAGTATAACTCGTTATCACCGTGGCACAAGAATTTGCAATCATGGGAGACAATTACAAGACATGGCACTAATCTGAAGCTGAGGCATCACATTTTCCTAACTGTGCTCCCCAGAAAAGGTGGTCTTTTTCTTTCTTAATTCCACTAGATTGCTTTTGATAATTCTTAATTGTTTCATTAATCATTATAAATACATATTTTATTGTAATTGCTTCCACCCACTTGAACTTGACTTAAATCATTTCAGACTTATTAAACATATGATCTTTGTGGTTCCTTAGGACCCGGATTAAGAAGTCTCTAATTAAGCAGATACACTTGACAGTGATCTTAACGAAAGAAACATATAACACTAGTCCTCTGCTTTCGGAATCTAACCTTCATATTCAGGTTTATTTCCTCAGGCATAGCCAACCTGCCCTCCAAAACTAATGGGAAAACCAATGAACATTGGTATTGTCTCGACGACACTAGTAAGAGCCCCATAAATTTATTGATTTCTTTAAATACTGACCTGATTAACATCAGTGCGAATAATGAAAACCCCTTCATACCAAGCTATGAAGAGAAAAACTCAAATAAAAAAATTTGCCATACAATGGAGTTATACATCAGAATTGCTAATTGTCTTCTTGACCCATTAGCAAACATATAATGTGTTTAGACATTCCAGTTCCAGAACTTGACCAACGCTTTGAAGTGAGTGACACAAAATCCAATTGTCCTTACCTTCATTTTCTCCAAGAATATAGCTAAATTATATCATGAATTCATGATCAGTCCAATTCGAACTCATCCTCCTTCCTTCCTTCAAGTTTAATATTGAGAAATGCATAACATTACATTGAAAACAATACAAAGATAAAGAAAACACAGCATTGCAGACTGGAATTACATTCTTTGATTAGTATTTTGACTACTCAAATGGGCACAAAAATTAGGGGCAACAGAGAGAAATACAGATAGTGGTACCTGTATGACGATGACATCAGGATCAAGGCCAGCTACGAAGTTGGAGAACTCAGGCCAGTCGTTCTTGGCTCGAAGAAGCAAGCTATTAGCATTCCATGTAAGAAACTTCAAGGGCTCCTTTTTGCTCTCACCATTTTCATCTGGTGCAGAAATATCCGGCCTTTCACCGTCTTCCTTTTCGGTAGAGAGTGCGGGCTTCTTTGCAGACCCGTCTTTTTGTATTGGCTTGAAAAAGCGCTTCATGGTAAGAAAAATCAGAACTTGAAACTCTTAGCGTTTCTTCAATGGAGCCTCAAACTCGTTTTTCAGAGTATTATGAATATAATGAAGTGATCGGAAAATTTTATAGCAGAAAGAAAGGCACATAGAGACGGAGTGAGAGTGGACACCCTGACTCAACTGGGTGGATTCAAACTCCCAGCCTCCACGAGCACGCCCGACTTTATTTTTATTTCTTCTATTTTAATATTTTTTTAATAAGGGATTATGTTAAAATTTATCTATAATTTTTTTAAACTTTTTTAAGCAAAAATAAGATTTTATTAAGGAATGTCAGAATACAAGATATAACAAATAAAATTAGGAGATCTTAACACAGAGTAATGGACTACACTATTTATTTAATGAAATTGATACTAATATCATTTAAAAAAGTTAACAAAGATCTGCACACTTTTAATATAAAACTATAAGCATGTCATTCCGATTAACTACTATAATAACATTTGATTGAATCTTACATCTTTCCAAACCTTTATTTTTTAACCAACTCAATGTTTTCCTTATACCCGTTGCTTCTACATCTATGACTTAATAGTTGTCTGGGAGAAGTTTAGAAAACGCACCACAGAATTGGCCTTCACTATTACTAAAGACAACCCCAACCCTTGACAAACCAGAATCCGGAACCAAGGAAGCATCAACATTTAATTTGTAATCCTAGAGAGACGGTTTATGCCATCTATGTGCTAATGAATTTTGTGTTGAACCATTTCTGTCGTGATGCAATGTTTGTGCATCCTACCATTCCTTCAAACCCAAACCATTTGGAAAACCACTATTGGAGACATCTTAATATTGTTCCACATGTACTTATTTCTACCTCTCAAATACCCCAGACGATCATAGCCTACACACAAATAGAGTCAGACAGTGTATTAAAAATAAAGTTCACATACTCCTTGAATAAGTGATCTCCCCAGTTTAAAAATTCTTTCCATTCATGTGATCTGCCAAACTCGAATGGAAATGTTGCAGCCATATAAAACATGCATAAAACTTTCCTCAATCGACCTAATGAACAGATGGGACTTAAATCCACATGTCTCTTAATTAAATTATCAGCAGATGATAACATTATGACATGCTCTCTAAATAAGATTTATCACATTTGAGAGAATTTTGAGTTGCCAATTTTTCTTCCACAAACTACTCACAGTATCAACTGGAATATTGCAAAGCCTCTTATAAGCACTCCGGACAGAATAGTTTAAATCATATTAGAAACACCAGAACCAATCATCCTGCAATAGATTTTGGGAAATATGAATACTAAAAATATAATTTTGATCCTGCGAATTGAAAAGATCACGAACAATATCCATATCCTATCGTCTCTCACCCACATCAAAGAGAGAACTGAGAGGAGCAGCAACAATATGATCTTGCAACACATAAGTTGGGACTCCAAGAGGAGTTCCTAGTAGCCAAGGATCATATCTGATACACAAGTTATTACCACTACCAATTCTCATGCAACAACCTTGAAAAAGGATGTCCTTTGTCTCAATAATACTACTCCAAACGAAACTTGCGTTATGACCTGTAGTGGCTTCCAAAAAACACTCATTTTTAAAGTACATAGCTTTAAATATGCGAGAAACCAGAGAATTTGGTGCGGTGATAAACTGCCAACCCTATTTCCCAAGCATAGCCAAGTTAAACTCCCTAAGTTTTTTAAACCCGAAACCTCCAACAAATTTATGTATGCTTAAACAATCCCAACGCAACCAAAGAATACCCTGACCCCCATTACACCACCAAAAAGCATTGAACATACGTTTAAGATCCCGACACAAACTCAATGGCAGTAAGAAAACATTCATCGCATAATTGAAATCGTCTAGACAACAGTTTTCAACAATATTTCCTTACCTGCATGAGACTGGAAAATAAAAGTAAAAATAACCAATTTTTAAACATAATTCATAATCTATATAGTTTAAAAAATTTCAAATAAGATTATCAAAAAAATATATTTCAACTAATGACATTAATTAATTGGTTTGAGAATTGGGGTTTTGTTCTTCATCTGCTATCTGTTGGACTATTGTTGCTTCATTTATGATGGCTACGCTGAATAGGGAGGCACAATTGATTGATGATGGATTTGAATTTCCAAATTTGGCTGGGGTCTCAACTCAGTCACCTAATGAACTCTGTTTGGTTGGTACTCTCTTAACTGATAGGGCTTATAATTTTACGGTTATGAAGCATAGGTTTGCTGATATTTGGAGACCTGGAAGGGGGCTATCGGTCACAGATTTAGGGCTTAAACTAATCTTGTTTAGATTTTATCATAAGCACGATCTCCGTTGGGTTTTGGAAGGGGGGCCGTGGACGTTTGATAATAATCTGCTTCTGTTACATGAACTTTAGCCTGGAGAGGATCCGCTGTCTGTTCCTCTGCATTGGGCTACCTTTTGGGTTCAAATTCACCAATTGCCATAGGGTTTTTTTCCGGAAAATGTGGGTAGAACTTTGGGCAATTATATTGGCTCCTTCCAATCTTATGATGCAAAAAATATATGGTCCGTATCCAGGCCATTTATGCGTATTAAGGTTACAATTGATGTGAGACAGCCGCTTAAAACAGAGAAGAAAGTTAGAAAGCCTGGAGGTGAGTGGTTTTATTGCAATTTTAAGTATGAAAAACTCCCTACATTTTGTTTTATTTGTGGGTTGATTGGGCATATTGATCGTAATTGTGATAAATTTTATCAAACACCTGAAGAAGAGTTAATAAGAGAATGGGATGCTTCGATAAGGGCGGTGAGCAAGAGGGGGTCATTGGCTGGTGGTTCTAGATGGCTGAAAGAGGGTATTACTTCTGTTGATGAGGATCAAATTCCGGGTGAGGGTAATGTAATTAAGAAAATTCTACCAGGTCCAACTCATTTTATGCAGGCTCCAAATTTAGGAGTTGTAGACACCGAGTCGGAGGACCTGTGACGAAAACCTGAAAACAAGATGGTTGAAGCGATTGATTCCGAAAGTTTCGAAAATAATAAAATAAATAAGTTACAGTCGGTCGCTGTTGTCGATCGGATAGCTCGCGAATGCTTAACGGCACGGTGCGAGTGCTTAGCGGCGGCCGGTGCGCATTCGACGACAGTCGGACGCGCGCTCGACGACGCAAAGCACGCGCTCGACGTCTGTCGGACGCACGCACCCAACCATGAATAGTACGCGCTCGGTGTCCGAGCAAGGCACGAGCTTGGCGGCACGGACGCGCGCTCGTCGGCCACGGGACGTGTGCAACCGGCAGCGCGGAACACGCGTTCGGCGGTCACGATGCGTGAACGCCCGACGACGCGGAACGCGAGTTCGACGGCCGCGGGGCGTGCACGCCCGACGGCGCGAGGCGCGCCCCGGCGGCCGTTGAGCGAGTGCCCAACCGCGTTGGGCGGAAGCCCAAAGGTAGGGGGGCGCGAGCGCCCAACCGCGTCGGGCGGACGCCCAACGGCAGTTGGGCGCGCGCGCCCAACCGCGTCGGGCGGACGCCCAACGGCAGTTGGGCGCGCGCGCCCAACCGCGCGTTGGGCGCTCGCCCAACAATCGTTGGGCGGCCGCCCAACTATCGTTGGGTGGCCGCCCAACAAGCCTTGGGCGGCCGCCCAACGGCTTTGGGCGACGCCCAATTTTGCTCGGGCGTCGCCCAAAGTTTCCGGGACCCTTTTCTCTATATAATGGGCACGAATCCCAATGCAAGAGGGAGGGAAATTTTGGGAGCTTTCTCACTCTAAACATTTTTAGAGAGAGAAAGTCAATTTTTTGGAGAAAATATTTTTTTTCCCAAAAAAATCCAAATTTTCCAAAGTTAAATTTTTACTAAAAAAACACAAAAAAAAACGGAAAATCACGACTCGTGGAATCAATCGGCTTCAACTGTCAGATACCGAATTTAAGGTATTATCCGAGGACTAGACTCTTTTATTTTATTTAATTTATTTTCTTCTTCTATTTATTTTTTATGTTATAGTTTTTATTTATTTAGTTATTCATTTATTTTATCACGTTTTATTTAATTAGCGTATTTATTTAATTCTCGTCTCGTGTTGAATAAAATTCGGTTTTGTTTTAAAATAAAAAACCTCGTTTTGATATCCCAATACGAACCGTGATCCGATAAAAAGGTAGTTCGGGTATTGAAAACGTTGTAATTATAAGTTTTAATTCAAAGAACTTCCAAATAACGTTTTAAAATAAAAACGTCGTTTTAGAAATTTCCGTTATTGACTATGATCCATTTTTGGTAGTTCGGAAATCCAAAACGATTGAATTAGATTTAATTTAAAGCTTTTGAATAAATCTGGAAATAATTGGAGTGTTGCTGTAATTTGCCGTTTCTGTCACTAATTGCTGTTTACCGATGGATTTTCCGTCGGTAAATCTGCCAGAATGTAAAAAATGCCATTTTAGTCCATTTTTCTTAACTTTCAAGCTTTTAATCCTTTATACATATATGTATAGTTATGTAATATATGTTTTCAAATTATTT
The DNA here is from genome assembly GCF_963576675.1 of Euphorbia lathyris. Lineage (NCBI taxonomy): Eukaryota > Viridiplantae > Streptophyta > Magnoliopsida > Malpighiales > Euphorbiaceae > Euphorbia > Euphorbia lathyris. Next base: position 40,277,750 of record NC_088910.1, read on the forward strand.
TAGACATTTAGTATGTATAATTATTTAGGATATTTTTATATCACTTTTCATTCTATTTTTAATTATAAGTATATGTATATATATATATTCTCTTTTTCATTCATTTAAGTTATATTAGATCCTATTTTGAAGATTATTTACTTGGGCATTTTGGGAAATAATCAATAGATATTAGTATATGTTATTTTTTGATATTTAAAACTATAATAGTTATGTATATATGTAGTTTTGGGATATTTGGGTTATTTTATTGGTTATTGAATGAAATTGTTTTGGGTAAATGTTAGGTTCTTATTTATGAGATTTATTTACTATTTTCACATCTTTAAAGTATAAATGTATTTTATCTAATATTTTCATATATGTATTATATAGTTTCCTTTTATTAACTTTTATTTTCATATTCTCTTTTTGATTTAAATGTATATATATATGCTAGAATTATTTTCTTTATTCTTTTGGATCATTCATGGGTCCATGTTTCAAATGGGCTTTATTTGATTATGAATCTTGCTTTAAATGGGTTTATTATTGTAATTATAATAGGTAGAGAGAGTCCATTAAATAAGAGGGGAAAATAAATCAAAAGAAAGAGAGTTTTCAATTTGATTATTTAAACTAATGAATTTTTAGAGGTTCCTAATGTAAATAAATGGAGTTGATTTTTGTTAATATTTCAAATCGTTTCCAAAACACCACGTTTTAAAACCTTAATCCGTTCCAAAGGCGGATTAAGTGAACATTGTAATTAAAATCGCTTTCTTTGTGAATAATAGAGTTTTTGAATCATTTTCTTAAAGGATTTGTACAAAATAAAATTGACTTGTATGTTTAACCACGTTTTCTTAACTAAAGGTTTTTGTCTCAAACGTTTCCAAAGCACTTGAGTCGCTCCAACGGTGACTCGAGTAAACTTCACTAATCGGGGTTTTAAAACGCACCTAAATCGTTCCAACGGTGATTAAGGTGCGAACCATGTAAATAAACTCGTTTTGGGGAAATAAGTTAGTGTTGAATAAACACACGACATGACATTTAAATAAAGTTGTAAATAAATCACTTCTTTCTTCCCCCTTCTCTGTGTATGTATAATATAAATGGGTGATTCTTTACTAATATGGCTTTCCAATAATATATGCTCAAAACGGTTTCTGAAAAAAGAAAGAAAAGGTTTCAAATGAATTTTAAACTTAAAGAAGTATACGATTAGTCCGTTATCACCTAACATGCTGAGTAGGAGGACGGTGGTTCATAACCAGGCGATGTCGGGGTGCCTAGTAGCCTTTCTCCGGAAAGGAGCTAGCCTTCTCGGCTCGTACCTAAGTTTCCCGAACCCACACCGGTCTCCCGCAAGAGATCGGTGTTCATTTTCCCATTCGTGGGTGGTGACTCTTCCATATCTCCGAGCTCCGGTCCTGCCGAGCAGCTTGATTCCACGATTGGTTGCTTTCGGCGCCAATCACCGCTTACGTCGCCATGAGGTTGTCCACCCCCCGGTCCGCCCGGGAGATTAGGCCGCGGCACCTCGTCTAACAGGAGTCTTGACAAGGAATCTTGGGGCTTGTATGCTGGATAAGGGTAAATCTATTACTCTTACTCAATCTCCATCCCAACTTGCTTCTGAAGGAGTGGAAGTTACTGAAGAGCGTAAACATAGGAGGACGGTAAATAGTGGGAAGTCTGTAAGTGCTAATGCTGGGGAGATGGAAGTAGATGGTCAGAAGAGTAATTTGGTGTCCAGACCAAAAAACGAAAATTTGGCGGGCCTCGAGGGGGAGGTCGGCCCCGGATTATGAGTATTTTGAGTTGGAACTGTCGGGGTTTGGGCAATGCCAAGGCAGTTCCTGTTTTACGTGAGCTCATTAGAGTTCACAAACCTTTTATTATCTTATTGTCTGAAACTTTAGTTAGTAGCTCCCGTATTGAAGCAATTCGGTCTCGTTTTCAATTTGATAGTTGTTTTACTGTGGATTATGTTGGACACAGTGAGGGTTTGTGTGTATTGTGGAAGAATGCTAATGATTGTTCTCTCATTTCCTACTCGAATAACCATATTGATATCCATGTCAGGAATGTGTCTGGAGGTGATTGGAGGCTAACTTGTTTTTATGGGTTTCTTGAGCGGTCTAGGAGGAGGGAGTCTTGGCAGTTGCTATCAACTTTGGCGGGGGTGTCTTCGCTTCCATGGGCTATTATTGGTGATTTCAATGACCTCCTCTCACAATCTAATAAGCAAGGGTTGCTTCCTCATCCGGATTGGTGTATTAATGGCTTTCGAGAGGTGGTGGGTTCATGTGGTTTAGAGGATCTTCCGATGGTTGGACATCCTTTCACTTGGATTAGGCACAGAGGTAAACCAAATGAGGTGCAAGAAAGGCTTGATCGAGTGTTGGTGTCTAATGAATGGATTAGTTCGTTTCCTCTTAGTTTTGTGTATAATTCCTTTGCTCCTATCTCTGATCATTCGCCGATTGTGCTGAAGACAGAAATTAGGGTTGATTTTGATACCAAAAGACATTTCATGTTTGAAAACAAGTGGTTAAGGGAGTCTTCATTCGCTGGGTTGTTAGCTTGCAGTGGCAAGGTCTTCGCTCTTGTAGTTTTCCTAATAAGCTTTATGAGTTGGGAGGGATTTTGTCTCATTGGGGGCGAAATTTAAATGTAAATTTTCGTAAGGAGATTGCGGCTTGCTCCTCTCATTTGGATCAGTTGCGGGGGCTCTCGGGGGCTGCGGCTGTTGAGGAGTTTGAGCAAGTCAAAATGAGATTGGTTTCTACTTTTTTACAAGAGGAGGATCATTGGAGGCAAAGGGCGAAAGTGACTTGGCTTCAGGAAGGTATTGCTAATACTAGATTTTTTCATTCATTTGCAAATGGGCGTTGAAGGAGAAATCGGTTGGAGCGGATTCAAGATGAGGATGGCGTTTGGGTCTCGGGTATTGATAGGATGGGTAATGTGGCTACTGATTATTTTACATCACTTTTTTCTAACAGTTCCCGTAATTATCATACACTTGTGGATATCGTTCAACCAAGGATTATGCAGGTTATGAATCAGCAATTAGATATGCCTTTTACTATTGATGAATTTAAAAGTGCTTTGTTTCAAATGCATCCGGGCAAAGCTCCGGGTCCGGACGGATTCAATCCTGCTTTTTTCAACGGTTTTGGCATCTCATTGGGGAGGAATTTTTTAGGGCGGCAATTGATTGCCTTGAGGCGGGGTCCTTTCCAGTCGGGTTTAATGACATAATTATTGCTCTTATTCCGAAGTGTGAATCTCCCGAGTCGATGAAGGGTCTGAGACATATTGCTTTGTGTAATGTGGCTTATAAGGTAATCTCAAAGGTGCTTGCTAATCATCTTAAAATGTGCCTTCCTTATATCATTTCTGAAGCTCAATCTGCTTTTATAAAAGGAAGATCGATTACGGATAATGTGCTTGTTGCCTTTGAGGTTTTTCATAGTATGAAACGTAATCCGTTCCGAAAGAAAGGGGAGGTGGCTTTAAAGGTAGATATCAGTAAAGCTTATGATCGTGTGGATTGGTGCTATCTTGAGGCTATTATGATTAAATTGGGGTTCTCGGCTTCTTGGGTGAGATTGATCATGTTGTGTATTACTTCTGTTCGTTATTCAATCAAAATTAATGATCATCTTGTTGGTCCGGTTGTCCCTCAGAGAGGTTTAAGGCAGGGGGGCCCATTGTCTCCTTATCTGTTTCTTATTTGCACTGAAGGCTTATCTGTTTTACTTGAGAAAGCTAATGTGGATGGATGTATTCATGGGTGTAAAGTGGGTAGGGGAGATCCATCTATCTCTCACTTGCTATTTGCTGATGATGCTTTTATTTTCTGTCAAGCTGATTTGGAAGAGTGCAGAAGGTTGAAGGGTATCCTTCATACATATGAGATGGCGTCTGGTCAAGCTATAAATTTTAATAAGTCGAGCATTATTTGTAGCAACAATGTGGCTGACGAGCTGAAAGAGGGGATCTCCTTTATTCTGGGGGTATATAGACCTTTAAATACTGGGCGCTACCTTGGTTTACCATCTATGGTGGGTAGATCTAAACGGGCTATATTTTCACATCTTAAAGATCGTCTGTGGCAGAAACTTCAATCTTGGAGAGGGAAGCCGCTTTCAAAGGCAGGTAAAGCATTACTCATTCATGCTGCGGGACAAGCAATACCTGTTTATTTTATGAGCGTCTTTCTGTTGCCTGTCTCTACTGCGGAGGAGTTACAAAGGATGTTAAATTCATTCTGGTGGGGTACTAAGAAGAATGGGGATCGTTTGATTAACTGGATGAGATGGGAAAAGTTGTGTAATTCAAAGCAAGATGGGGGACTTGGTTTTCGGGATTTCTCTGCCTTTAATTTGGCAATGTTGGGAAAGCAAGGATGGCGTTTGATAACGGATCCTCACTCTTTGGTAAGTCGTGTTTTCAAAGCTAAATACTACCCTCATGGGGATTTCCTCGGGGCTCGTTTAGGCCATTCACCGAGTTTTATATGGAGGAGTGTATGACAATCTCAACTATTGTTAAAGGAAGGTTATAGATGGAAGATTGGGGATGGTTGTTTTATAAATGTGTGGGACGAACCGTGGCTGCCGAATTTGCGTAATGGTTATATTTGTACTCCGAAAGTTGCGGATTTGCATTTGATGACTGTTAGTGATCTCTTTTGTCTGAACTCCTATGATTGGGATGTAGAACTATTGGAGGAATTATTTTTGGCTCAGGATGTTGAGTTAATATTGAAACTTCGACCTCTTGGTTTGGGCAGTGATGTTAGGATTTGGAAGAACAGTCAAGACGGGTTGTATAGTGTCCGCTCGGCCTATAAGCTAACGGTTGAGCAGATTGCTCCGGGAGGACAATTGGTGGAAGGAGATTGGACGCGGCTTTGGGGTTTGGATATTCCATATAAGGTGCGTTATTTTGCTTGGCGACTCTATCGTGATTGCTTACCACATCGGGTGAATTTACGGTTCAAGGGGGTACAAATTCCGCCGGATTGTGTGATATGTAGTCGGGATATTGAGGATAGTTGGCATCTTTTTATGGAATGTCAGTTGGCGATGGCTGTTTGGCAGGAGGTTGGGCTTAATGTTCTGATTGGCTCTCTTACGTTGTTGGCTCATAATGTTAGTCATCTAATTTTTTCTGTGTTAGCGGCTGTTGATCCTACAAGGGCTGGTATGTTTCTTACTTTACTTTGGAGTATGTGGGGGCAGCGCAACGCAAAATTATGGGATAACACGGTGGAGTCAGTCAGTCGTGTTGTTAGGGGCTCGAAGGAAATCATTTCTGATTGGAAAAAAGCTCAAGTGCTGCGTAAGGGTCCGTGCTCTATGGTTAATATTCAGGTATGTAATAAATGGCATGTTCCTCCTGTTGGTTGGGTAAAATGTAATGTAGACGCAAGCACTTTTGCATCGTCTAAACAGTTTGGTGTAGGAGCCGTTATTCGTAATGCTGATGGGCAGTTAATTGCGGCTCGGGTTAATAAGAAGGAGGGGCTGTCGGGGGTTCGGGAATGTGAAGCTTGGGCACTCCTTGAGGCTTTGATTTGGACTGTTCAAAGAGGATTTCGTAGAGTAATTTTTGAGACCGATGCTCAAGTGGTTGTTAATGCTATTAATTCTCCGTCTGTTGATATCTCGGAGTTTGGGGATGTGATTGATAGCTGTCGTCTTTATATTCGTTCCAATGACTCTTTTAAGGTCACCTTCATTCGGAGACATGCAAACGGGATTGCTCATACTTTAGCTAGAGAATCTAGTTTTGCTTCTAGTCCCGTTGTTTTTGAGAATTTACCTTATTTCTTAGCTGATGTAACCAATATTTTTTGCCCGGTTGTGGCCCATTAATGCAATTATCTTTCAAAAAAAAACTAATGACATTAATTATTATCGACATTATAAAAAGGGACATCTTTGTCTTTATAAATTCAAATGGGCAAATTAAAGACAAACACTCATTTCCTCTTCCAGTGCAATTTAAACATTTCAAACCCTAACCCATTTCTCTTTTCTGAACCTTCTTTTTCCTCTCAATTCAAATAAAATCAAACCGCTATTTGTAAATCATAAGTAGAAATTATGTATCTCAACAAGTTGGTGAACAAACTTATCCAAATTTTACGAAGAACAAACCAAAATTGCAGATGATTTGAGTTTAGAAAAGTTGGAGGATATCAGCGTGCGTGGCAATTCATATAATCTTATCATCAAAAAATTTCTTCTCATTTGATTTTTTTTCACTTATTTTGATTTAGTAAAAATTGAGTTGTAATGGAAGTCAATAGTCTCTTAATTTGATTTTATTTTGTTAGGTTTGGTAGGTTGTGGAAAAATTATATGAACATATATTATTGGCTCCGGTGTTTGGAAGAAAAGAGTTAAATTTTGAGGAATTTTGTTTATTTATAAGTTACTTTTGTGAAATGCGTAAATGGATTACATTTTGCTTCTTCTATTCTTTCAAATTTGTCCATTTCTACGTTTATTTTGATTTTGTTTGATAAGTGAACATATATTGTTGGGTTTGGTTTTTGGAAGAAAATAGTTAAATTTAAAGAAATTTTGTTTTAGTTACAAGTTATTTTTGTGGAGAGCGTAATGGATTAAAGTCTATTTCTTCTATTCTTCCAATTGTCCATTTTGTTTTAGTTACAAGTTATTTCTGTTAAATTTGTAACTTTTTTTCTCTAGGGAATGAATTACTTTTGTTTGAATTACTTTTGATTGTTGTCTATTAAATTACTTTTGTTTGAATTACTCTTATTTATTGTCTATTGAATTACTCTTGATTATTGTCTACCGAATTGCTCTTGTTTGAATTACTTTTGTTTGTTGTCTATTGAATTACTCTTGTTTCCTGTGTTTTCATTAAGTGTTTTATATTATGTATATAGCTTGCAAGAATGGTTGAATCCGTGAAATTAGTCATTCATCATGGAGGGCACTGGGAGATAAGTGAGGAAGACATAATATATGTTGATGGTAGAAAAAAAGCTTAATACATCATTTGCCCTTTGAACTTATCCAAAAAGTTTGATTGGCCTCCTGACTTTCAAAGTGTCCCGATAGCCCCCTCAACTTATATAAAATATCCAGTTAGCCCTCTGAACTTGCATAAATGCAATCAATTAATCACCCATTGGCAAAAAAAAAGTAAGTTAAATGCAGAAGATGTATTGCATGCGTCTTAAAAAAAGTAAAACGACAAAAGTCGGGGTATGCAGTTCTAATATTAGAGAAGATAAGTTTTACAATTGAGCAAGTAAAAACTTTATTTTTAATATATTCTGTGAATTATTTAATAACATTCTAAGGCGCGTGCAACCCATCTTCTGCATGCAACTTATTTTTTTGCAACCGGGTGATTAATTGATTACATTTTATGCAAGTTTAGAGGTCTTACTAAATATTTTATGCAAGTTGAGTGAGCTATTGGGACACTTTAAGTTTAGGAGGCCAATCAGGATTTTCAGACAAGTCCAGGTGACAAATGATGTATTAAAAAGCCGTAAAAAAAGATAATTGAAAAGGCAGACATTGATTACATATCGTTGTTTTCATCACAAGACATTGGTTTATCTTTAGGATATGTTAATATATCAGATGTGATTCAAGATTTGGGGATTGTGTTGGAGGTTAGGATATGAGGAGATGCTTGTGTTCAACGTATTGGAATACAATAAGCCATATTAATACTGTGACTTATTTTCATTGAGATAGTTCTTATTTCTATGCTGGAGTAAATTACACACATCCACCTCTTGAAACACAACCAACCACTGAAACACATCCATTCCCTAAAACACAACAACCTCTTGAAATTGATTTAATTAGTGATGATGAGAATTATGATGAGAGAGTTGATCTGTTGGTAGAAGAAACACACTCTCAATCATTTAGAGACGTTCTACTATAGTATACATCGAGTGGAATACATCCGACCAATTAAAAAAAATATCCATTCATGAAAGTTGATTGATAGTAAAAATTAAATATGTACATGCGGTATCATTTAATAGGTCAGATGTATTGCATTCCATATGCAATAAAATTTATCCAATCATTTATTAATGTCTTTCATTCCACGTTCTCCTTATTTAATGTTATTATTTTAGATTCTAAAACTTTATACTCGAGTTTAGCCAAATATTATATCGATTATATCTCTATTCTAAGGTGTCAGATGCAATTACAATTGACCAGTTCCGTCCCATTGTCCTGAGCAATTTCTGCTTTAAAATTGTGACTAAAATCCTTGCTGCTAGACTTACTATCGTCGCCGAATCTATTGTTTCTCCTCAACAATTCGGGTTTATCAGAGGCCGCTCTATTACTGATTGCATCTCTAGAGCCTCTGAAGGGGTTAACCTTTTAAATAAATCCGCGTTTGGGGGCAATATGGCGGTTAAGGTAGACATCAAAAAAGCGTTTGATACTATTGATTGAGATTTCTTGATGGAGGTTCTGGGTTCTTATGGCTTCAATGATAAATTCAGAAATTGGGTGCAGAGCATTTTTAATTCTTCTAGAATCTCTATCCTAATTAATGGGGCTGCCAAGGATTATTTCTCGTGCACTCGTGGTGTTCGATAGGGGGACCCTCTTTCTCCTTTGCTTTTCTGCATCACAGAAGACTTTCTAAGCAGGCTTATCACGCAGAGAGTGGATATTTGGGCAATTCAGCCGTGTATGTATTCCAGGAATGTAAGTTTTCCTAGCCACCTTTTATATGCAAATGATGTCATTTTGTTCCTGAGGGCCACTAAACGCAATGTTAGAGCAATGGCAGATATTTTTCGTATTTATTCTACTCTTTCCGGTCAGAACATTAATATGAATAAGTCCACTTTCTTTGTGGGGAACACTCTATCTTCCTCTTGGGTTATTGAGCTTCGGAATCTGATGGGGGTGTCTCAAGGAAGCTTTCCGTTCAATTATTTGGGGTCCCTCTTTTTCTAGGTGCACCTAAAAAGTGTTGGTTACAACTTACTGCAGACAAAGTTATTTCTCGTTTTGGGAATTGGAAAGGTAAATCTCTCTCCATGGGTGGCAGGCTTGTTCTTATTAATTCGGTAATTAGCAGCTCCTTGCTTCATTCCTTTGCTGTTTATCGTTGGCCCCGTTCTCTTCTTAAGAGAATTAATCAGGCTACGCGGAATTTCTTATGGTCCGGGGATATTCATTCTAAAAAGTTTATCTCGGTTGCTTGGAGTACGGTTTGTACTCCTCGGTCTGCCGGCGGTTTAAATGTCCCGAATATTGCCGACGTCAATACGGCTATGCTCCATAAATTATCTTGGCGGGTTCTTCATGAGGACAACTTGATTCCTAAACTGTTAAGGGGTTGGCTTCTTAATGGAAACAATATTCCTAAAAAAATCATCGGCGGCTCTTCCATTTGGGTTTCTCTTTGTTTCAGTCTCATTGCCGTACAGAATAATATTTTTTGGAGCATCGGTGTCAATTCCAGACTTTATTTCTGGACTGATAATTGGATTGTCCCTAATATTGCTACTCAATTGCAAATTCCTCTCTCTGCGCAAAATGTTTTGAAGGACAAGGTCTCAGATTTTATTGTGGATGGTGCTTGGAGACCTAACCTGCCGGTCAACGCCAATATTGCTCTCTCTCTTAACCAGGTTCGCATTGGTAGTTAGGAAGACGATGTCTGCGCCTGGAAACCGAGCTCAAATGGGATTTTTTACGGTGAAATCTGCTATGTCTATCATCCATCCTTCCCGTTCAGTTGATTGGGGGCGTTTCCTTTGGAAAGAATTTTTGCCACCTTCAAGATCTATTGTTTGTTGGAAGGCGATTTTAGGGAAGCTTAGCACCATGGATTTATTACGCGAAAAAGGTCTCATAATAGCTTCGCGTTGCCCTCTATGCGAAAGGAGTGAGGAATCTATTGCTCATATTTTTCTTCAGTGCCCGTTTTCTTCACAGGTTTGGCGGAGTATCGGAGATGCTTTTGAGACCTCTGTTAATTGCACCTCGACTATTAAAACTTTAATTATTTCGGCAGACCTAGCAAATTTCAGCAGTCAAATTTTTCAATTATGGAATTCTGCCATTGTTAGCGGTTTCTGAACTCTTTGGAAGGTTAGAAATGATAGCATCTTTAATGATGTTAAACCTTCTATTATTCTCACATTGAAGACTATTTGGAAGTGTGTGAAGGAGGCTAGCATTGGGATGAAGGGATATATGCACAATACCGTTCTTGATAAGAAAATCCTGGACAATTTCGGAGTCAAGGGCATTGCTCGGCCGGTTCTTACTGTTTTCTCTCTGAAATGGCAGCCCCCTCCTCAGCGGTGGATTAAAGTTAACACCGACAGGGCAGCAGGCTTGACGGGAGCGGACGCCGGCGGAATTTTTCGGACTTACCGTGGTTTTCCTTTAGCTTGTTTTGCGCATCCTTTAGGGCAACAACAAGTTTTCATGGCTGAGTTGAAAGCGATGACCATTGTTATCCTCAAAGCAGCTGAGCGGAATTGGTTTCCTTTGTGCGTTGAGAGTGACTCAATCTATGCGATTAAGTTACTGAAATGGAGATCGAGAAATGTCCATTGGAGCCTTCTTTCGGATTGGTTGATTTTTCTTGATATTTTTCATACTCGTGCAGTTCGAATTTCTCATGTGTTTAGGGAGGGGAATGTAGTTGCAGATTGTCTTTCCAAGTTTGCTATCACAGCTACTTTTGACTGTTGGTGGAACTCTTTTCCTTATTTTTGCTCTAATACTGTGTTTAGAGATACAAATAGGACAGAGTATTTTCGCTTTGTTAAGTAGACATTTGCCTTCATTGTATTGAACTTTTCCTTTTTTTCTTTTAATAAAGTTTTTTGATTTCTTGGTCGGGGTTTTGTTACTTGGTTGGTGCCAACGTAGGTAAAATTAACCTTCTTCGTTCCCTCCTTGAAACTCAGTTTCACTAAAAAAAAAAAAAAAAAAAAAAAAAAAAAAAAAAAAAAATTCTCATATACTAGCTAAAACGGAATTTCAATCCCTCAAATTATTTGTAATATTTTAAGAGCTCGTTCCTAATATTTTTTTTCGGCTCTCAAAAAAGAAAAAAGAAATATAGTATTATGTTTTTTTTACGTATTATGTTTTTTCTTAATTTGCTATAAGAAATCAATAATTTATAGAGTTTATAAATCGTGATTTATATTCCACCCCATATTGTCTAGTGTGACCAGGAAGGATAAGTTGGTTACCCAAAACCGTTAAAAAGAAACCAAACAAACTGAAGCAAAGGAAAAGCAGAGACTCTAATGGCATCAACCACTCTCTCTCTTTCCTTAGCTGCATTTGCTTCTTCTATTTCTTCATCCTCTCAAACCAAGAATTCTATTTCCACATTCAAATCCCATGAAATTAAGTTAAATAACTTACTTTTGGGTACAAAAATATGCGTCAATAAGACACCAATTACAATAAAATCAATGGCCAAGAGAAGTGCTTCTACTGGGATCACTTGCTTGGCTTCCTCATCTGTTCTTCCCTCAGCTCTTTTGTTCGATTGCGATGGCGTGCTTGTCGATACTGAGAAAGATGGGCATAGGATTTCCTTCAACGACACTTTCAACGAAGTAATTTTGTGTTTCATTCTATTAATTCAGCTTCTTACTGTTCAATTTTGCTTGTTTCTTCATTAATTGTAGATTTTACTTTGGCATATTTATTTGATTTAAGGGTTTTTCTTTTGGGTGTCTGGTTCTATTTGGTGAATGTATCTGGGCATTTTCAGTGTTCAGTACTCTAATGCTGCGCAATACTTTTTTTTTTCATTATCGTTGATGGATGATGGAGATTCTTACTCTAATTATGTAAGTCTTCTTTGGTTGAAATTGATAGAGATCTTTAACTCCATGTCTGCAATGTAGCAGGACTTATATCAGAGAATTGAATTAATTGAAAATTTTGCACATAGACAATTGAAGAAATTGTTTCTTTTTTCCTTTATTTGTTTGATCCAGCCAAAATGAGTATATGCTGTGAGAGTGAGAATTTAAGGCATTAGGAGCCTAGGACGTCTAGTTATTGACTTTTTTTGGAGAGCCTTAATGACTTATGGCTTCAATCAAATTATAATTGTAAATGCAGAAAGAACTAGGAGTTACATGGGATGTGGATTTGTACGGCGAATTGCTCAAAATTGGAGGTGGAAAAGAAAGGTAATCTTTCTGGACATTTTTTTGTTGTCTTTTCTGTATAGATTTTTCCATAATCTTCGCAGCTTAAGTTATGGACACTAGGCATACTCTTCTGTATTGTTATTATGAATAGGATATTTGAACTTTCGAATCATGCCTGATTGCATTAGTTATTAGTTTATTCTTATCTTTGTAGGATGACAGCTTACTTTAACAAGACTGGTTGGCCAGACAAGGCTCCAAAGAGTGATGAAGAACGTAAAGAATTCATAGCTTCACTTCATAAGAGAAAGACAGAGTTGTTCATGGCCCTTATTGAGAAGAAATTGCTACCTCTTCGGCCAGGCGTTGCAAAGTTCGTCGTTGTTGACTCTTTTGCTTATTTATTCATACTTGATGCATATTTTTAAACCACCACATTTACTTGGCAGGGATTAAGGCTTAAATAGGGCTACAGAAAATTTAGCATCATCTAAAACCTGAATTTTCAGGAGCATATAGTGACCCTTGGTAGCTTAACAGTGGCTTTAGTTCAATACTCTGTCTTTAGAGTTGTTAATGTAACTAACAATTGAACTTACGTGAAGGATTTGAAACCCAATTCATCACGGGGATGAGTGATTAACTGGAAACTTTCCTCTTTAAGTCATTATCAGTAGATTGATATTGTTGATGCAGTTTGGCTCTCACACTGTACCGTTATCAGTAATATTCAGCAACTCTTTCATGATTCTCAATTTCCGAGTTTATAAATCGAGCATCATGCCCCACTTCTAAGTTAAAGTTGGAAAAATTAAAATATATATATATATAAAATTGTTGTTCTTTGAAGTTTGAATTCACCTTGAAGCTGCCAGGGTGTTGTTAAATTTATGCATAACTATAGGTTTCATCTGGTGCATGACTTATTTGATCTATAGATAGGAATATGATAATAATTAAAAGAAGATATGGTTCTTTGTTGGATTTTACAGGTTAGTTGATCAGGCTTTGGGAAATGGAGTCAAAGTTGCTGTCTGCAGTACTTCAAATGAGAAGGCGGTATGCATAACAAGGTTCTACAATTTGCTTCTGCAATGTGTTAAACAAGATTTGAAGCAATTTCAACTGGATATTAAATCCGAAACATAGAAATCTTATATTTATAGGATCCAGTTTCGTAAGAAACCAAACTCTAGTTTAAAGCATATCAGGGTCTTAAACAATAGGCAGTACGTAATGTAACCAACCTCACATTTTGGTTTGTTGCCCTACCATTGAGTTTCAGCTCATTTCACAAAAGATATTTGAGAATTACAGGTGACATAATCCTTTACTACCTTAACCTTTTCGGTTATTGTCGTCAGATCAAAAGGAATCTAATTTCTTTTGGAAAAATAAATGATGATAGCACTGACCAGTGACCACAATTGTTACACTTTTAGGCCTTGACAACCTGAAACAACCATACTAGTTACTACAAACACAGCTGTGGGCAGAGGATAGTTATTACTTTTGGATGATTGACATTTGAATAGATTCAATTTGATCAATGCGCAATTGTGCATATATGTTACCTTTATCTCTCATACTGTTATTTCTAGTCCCTGAACTTAGGTGATCTTCTTGACATGGTTTTATTGTCAGTTCATTGTCAATCTTTGTGGCTATTACTAATGTTTGAATCTGCTTCTAATTTTGGTGACTAAACTAGATTTTTTTAATTTCAGGTCTCTGCAATAGTTTCATTTTTGCTAGGACCTGAAAGAGCAGAGAAGATCAAGATCTTTGCTGGAGATGTGGTCCCCCGTAAAAAGCCAGATCCAGTATGCTTTCTACCCCTTGCCTATTTGAATCAGTGCCTTCTCCATATGCAACACAGAAATAATACCTTTTGATTTAGTGTTATGCATCTGTAGCATCAGAGGCATCGTTTGGAGATGACATGTTATTATATCATTCAGTTTTCTCTCAAATAAGGTTTTCCATTCACAATTTCTAGTGCTTCTGATGACAGAGATATTTCATTCTTTATAACAGGCCATTTACACATTAGCAGCCACCACTCTGAGTGTTGATCCTTCAAGGTACCATATGATGTCATCCGTACTCCTATGCAATAAATTTTCGTCAATATTGTTAATTTAAATTATGCATCACATGAAGTTCGAAGAGGTCAGTTTTTATCCACAACACCACGCAAAAATCAATTTAGTAATACTTAGTTCAAGAACACAGTTATAAATTTTCTAGTTTCTATTTCTCTTGCTATTACTTTGTTTAAAGCAATTGGCATCCTTTGAGAGGTAAGTAAAGTAACTCTCATTGACTAATACCAAATGCATATTCTTCATCTCTGCAGCTGTGTAGTGGTAGAGGACAGCGCCATAGGTCTTGCAGCTGCCAAAGCAGCTGGAATGAAGTGTATAGTAACAAAGAGTGGGTAAGTTACTATAGCATATAAGGAGACTGCTCAAGTCCCTTACTTTTTTATGGCAATTTCAGTAGTGAGCACATATATGTTTCTTATCATGACAAGCTTGATTGTGATGCTTTAATTTTTTTGAGAGTGAATTCACCTTCTCATTTTAAGGCCTTATAGTTTATATCTAAGCAAATTGGGGCAGTATTGCTTATATCAATTTCTCAGATTTAAACAATCCCAGTAATAGAAATGTGGATGGGATCAGAGATTATTTGGAGTCAGGGAATATCAGACATATAGCTAGCTAGTCCTGGGAAATACAGAATCATTTCCTACTTACTTTGATCTGATTTATATTACCCAGTGCTCCTGAACTAGTCCTTGGATTACTCAAGTGCTTGGCTGTAGTGTTTTTCCGCTGGAAATTTATTAGCACACGTCGAGATAATGGTGGTTTGATTTTCCACTTATTACTACTCTCGACTCTCATTTCCATATCAAGTACAGATAAATGAGATTTCTGAAACCATAATTGAGGGTGTAAGATTCCCAAGAATTGTTTTGGCTTTCACACCATTGGAACTTTCATGATAGACTGGGTAAGATGGGGAACTTAGTTTGACTCTGATGCTTTGTTGGAAAATTGGAAAATATTGGGGTTCCATAGCTTTGGAGACGGAAACTTCTCCGTGCCAAATGGAGCATTTTGGAGATGCAAGATATGATATTAATAGCAGGGTATGATTTGCTGGATGCTCGTCTTTTTTTGAGACGTTAGCAGCTCACAAGTCATATAATTGCAGATGAGACCTCCCATTGTTGTTTCAGATGAATACCACAAACCTTCCTTTGGAATGAAAAGTATTATTTCTTGCATTTAAAATTAGCAGATAACTAAGTCTAAACTCAGAATCATCTTTACTCATTGGTTTACAGTTACACAGCAGAAGAGGACTTCTTAAACGCAGATGCTGTGTTTGATTGCATAGGAGATCCTCCAGAAGAGCGTTTTGACTTGGCATTTTGTGGCAGCCTTCTTGAAAAGCAATATGTCAGCTAGACTACATACTATCCTCAGCCTGGGGGTTCTTTTTTGTAATTTTTCTTCTCATTCATTGGCTTTATTTATGATAACTAAGAGCACTGCAATTTGGGGTGCTGCAGTGAAATGTGAAAGGTTGGTAAGAAAGAGGTGATCCCTTTCTAAGTTGTAATTTTTCCAATTGATTCAGCCTATGGTGTAAGTATTTTCTGCATTGCAATGTATGTTTTTAGTTTGCACATTGTTTTTTACCATCAAATTTCCACAATCCTGCCCAGTGTTCAGAAACTTGGGTTGGGTCTAACCATATCCTTTACATATAGGGGTATACATCTAGAGCCCAAAGTTTACAGGACTCTGACATTGGAAATGCAATTTTAGTACAATGTTGAGAAACTCCCACTTAATTTCCTCCTAAAGGATGGATGATAAATTACTTGTGAGAGATAATGTTTATACTATTCATGTATACAAATGATCCAATCTCTCTATAAATAACTGTTGGGCTTTGGAGACTAATAGATCGGTCCAACTGCAGCGATAGGCCCAACTTCAGCGATCCAACTAAATTTTTTTTAGGGTTTCTTGGGCGATTAGGGTTTCTTGAGGAGTATAAATATAGGCTCCTTCTTTGTAATCCGCATCTCAAAAATTATAGTGAAATATCCTGGCTTGGTAGTGCCTCCAGACGTAGTCATTCAAATTGAGTGACGAACTGGGTAAACGATTCTTGTGTGTTTGTTTGTTTTCGTTTATCGTAATTGCATTAGTTGCTAACAATAGCCAATATAAAAAGACTTAACATTTGGGAGTATAGCCTAAGTGAATTTTAAGTATCAATTTAGTCTGCAATTTCCTATTGATCTCTTTATTCAAATTAGATCAAAAGTGGCACGTATCAACATATGATCAGTGACTTTTTTTTTTTCGTGTTAAATTCTGGATGTGTTATTTTGGTCAAGTTAAACAAAGTAAAAAAAAAAAAAAACAAATTGATATTAGGATTTACTTTGAGATAAATTGATATGAAAGTCAAGAGCTAAATTAACCAATTTATTCCAATTATTTGATGTTTACTCCGATTCTTCCTCAAATCATTTAGCTTTAAAATGGCAGTAAAAATAATAAGAAACAAGAATGACAGCCTTTCAGGGGCGGACTCCATAGAAAAAATGAAAATAATAATAATAGAATTAAGTTAGATATGTAATTTCCGTCAATAATCTTATTATACTCATAATATGTCGGATTTAACATCACAAATAGAATCTGTGACGTAATAGGTTTAGCGTACTCTGCCGAAACGGCTCCGAAAGAAAGAAAAGGGTGTGACAAAAGTTATAGTTCTTACTTGGCCAATATAACCTGCATTTGGGCTATACTCCCAAGAAATAAACAGAAAAGTACGAACAAGAAATATTTCTCACAAGTGTGAAAATATAGGAGTTTCATTTTTTGATAGTTGAAGATGTAGTGAATTCTACTAATTTGGTCTGAAGTTCAATATCTTCTTCAATCAATATTGAATTATTTGATATAATCCATTTGCCAAATTATAGAGAGGAAAATGAAAAGAATTATTTGTGTTGGTTGAACAAGGCATGTGGAACTTAAAATTAATGGGGGCATAGTCAGAAGTCAACGCTGAGTTGCCATGATGCCAATCTATTGCAATGGTTTTCATCTATTCAATTATGCCTCAAACCAGTAAATTTGAATTCTGAACTGTTTTTTTTTAGAGAAATAGAAATTATGGACCAGACACTATTTCGGTTCGGCTTTCACGGCACTCATGATGTGTGGATGTATTCTGCACATACAACATATATGTATATATGTGAGGCGAACTCGAACCGTGTGCAGAAAGAATCATCAGGAAAAAGAAGAATTCGAAATAAACAGAGAAGTACGAACAAGAAATATTTCTCTCAAGTGTAAAAAATTATTTGAAACTAATTGTATGGGTGTGCTCCCAAGCGAATGGAACACGGATCATATAGTGAATTGTTAAGACATTTTAGGGAAATTAATCGTGAAATAAATTTCCATTATAATGATAATTAATACTAAAGTGTTTCAGAATTAAAAAAAAAAAAATTATGAACTGTTTTTTAGAGGAATAAAAATCAGGTGAAATACATGAATATCATAATTAAGTATAAATTTATAACTAAATCATATCACCAAATTTAATTCTTAATATGTCATTATTCTCTATATATTATGATTTTACATCATAATTTAAAAATTCTAGACTCTAATTCATAAATCATAAACCCTAGAAAATATATTCTAAATTTCTAATTTATAAATTTTAATTCTTAAAATATATTAAAATTACTGATTTTATTAGTTTGAAATAATCCAAAATTATGATTTGACATAATTGTAAATAGTTTTTAAAAAATGAATTTTTGTGTAATTTTTCCATAAAAATCATAGTCCGGGCAAAATAGAGGTTGGCCAAGAAGCCCTATTTTGGTTTGATTTTCGCGATGTCCCCGACATGTTGGTGAGGACATGTTGGTGCATTCTGAGGATATAACTAATATGTGAGTTGATGCGGAAAAATCACCGCAAACAAAAAGAAATCAAAATGAAAAAAGGACGACAAAAGATAGAAAAAGTAATTTGGAAGTGACTGTATGTTTGTACTCCAATTCAATTCAAGTAGAACAAGAATAGTATAGAGAATTGTTAAAACGTTTTACAGAAATGAATCACAAAATTAATTTTCATTTTAACGGTACTTAATAATACTCAAGAGTTTTGGAATATCAAAGGCTGTAAACGTTTTTTTTTTTTTTTAATAAACGAAAGTATTATTGGCTGATATCAGCAAAAAGAATAGAAGACAAAAAAGGAGGAGTTCCAAATCACTCCTTACGAACAGACGAAGAACTGACTGCTTTGGCTAAACAATGAGCAGCACAGTTCGCTGAACGTTTAACAAACGAGATAGACACATTATCTAACTCATGAAAAAACTTGATACAGTCGCCTACAATATTAGCTAAATAAGAATCATTCAAACATTGGTCTTTAATTGCTTTAACAACAGATAAGCAATCCAAACGCAGAACCGTATCCTTAAATGCACCCTTTTTAAGCCAAGATAAAGCCTCTTTAATGGCCATCGCCTCCGCCATAATCGGATCAAAATAACCACACAACGCACCATGACTAGCATAAATGCAAGAACCGGAATGATCACGAATTAGGAATCCAAAGGAGCAGTAGCCTTTTTCATGAAATAAACCAGCATCAACATTACATACCAAAGTACCAACATCTGGACAAACCCAAACCTGATCAGATCTGTCGCCAATGCTAACACCAGAAATACGAACAGCCCTCGCCAGCCGCCACTCCAAGCATTCTTTTTCAGCCAGCCGTAGCAGTTCGTTCGGATTTAACCTGGTGCTATTCCAAACCACGTTATTCCTTGCCTTCCACAACCACCACATGATAAACGAGATGCTAAGTCTAAGATCCTGATTCGTTTCAACAAGAAAATCCTCAAACCAATTAAAAACATCAGCAGCCGACTCCATTCTATTATCACCAAAAAATGCACACCATACCTGAAGAGCAAAGGAGCATCGCACAAATAAGTGATCTTCATCCTCAACCAACAAACCACAAACAGGACACAAAGGCGACAAACTACTATGCCGATTCACCAAATTACTCATAACAGGAAGACAGCCCGCCAATAATCTCCAAAACATATTTTTAATTTTGGGGGACATTTGCCAACTCCACACCGCCTTCCACTTCCAACAATCATTACTCTCCGTAATCCATGAAGAATTATTGTTCAAAAGAGTGCGATAACCCGATTTGACAGTATACAAACCCAATTTGAGCTTTTGAGGAAGGTATCTGAGGTCACTCAGTTTGACCTCTTCCACTTCGTCACAGCGCCTGCTGAGTGCTCTAACCTTTTTATTACACTTCTTAACAAGTGTATAGAGATCACTCAGGGCATTAACCATATCGTTTCTGAGCTGGGGAAGAGAAATTACCTCATTTGATTGCTCTTCATCATCTGATGCGATGGATGGGTCAGCATGCTCAGAGACGCATGGCTCAGCAAGTTCGTCAGCCATAAAGCATATCTTCGCTGACTCGGTGGCCTCAGTTTCTGTTGATGAAGATTCATCACTGTCACTCCAAGTAGCCACCATTGCCTTCTTCCCACTCTTCTTGTCTTTCCTCAGCGTGGGGCAGTTTGACTTAATATGGCCAGCTTGATGGCACTCAAAGCATGTAATGGGCTTTGAGCTGTCCTTTCTGTATTTGCTGTCACTTGAGTCAGCCTTATACTTATCAAACTTTTTGTAAGGCTTTTTAGAATATTTGTCGTTCTTCCTGAACAGCCTCTTCATCTTTCTTGTGAACATGGCCATCTCCTCATCATCAGTTGAACTCCCGTCAGTGGAGTCAGCCTTCCTGACAAGTGACTTCTGCTTCTTGTCATCAGATTTTTTCTTCACCTCAAAGTTTTTCATGGATATCTCATGGGTCAGCAATGAACCGATGAGTTCGTCATATTTGTAGGTGGTTAAATCCTGAGCTTCCTCAACTGCTGTCTTCTTTGCTTGCCAGTCTTTTGGAAGACTTCTGAGTATCTTTTTGACTTGTTCTTCCTCAGTGAAGATTTTTCCAAGTCTCTTGAGCTCATTAATGATGTTGGTGAACCTTGCGTTCATGTCTGAAATGCCCTCATCATTGTTCATCTCGAACAGCTCGTACAGTCTCATCTGCTGATTCACTTTGGATTCTTTTACTTTGTTTGTTCCCTCGTAGGTGACTTCCAGCTTCTTCCAGATCTCTTGTGCCGACTCACAACCTGAGATTTTGTTATATTCTGCAGCATCGAGCGCACAGTGAAGCATATTGATAGCCGAAGCATGGTTTTGAAGCTTCTTAAGATCATCCTCTGTCCATTTGGCCTCAGCTTTTATAACTGTTTGGCCAGCCACAACCTCAATAGGTACAAACGGCCCTTGGACTATAGATAGCCAGGCACTCATGTTTGTAGCCTGAATGAAGTTTTTCATCCTATTCT
This sequence comes from Euphorbia lathyris, assembly GCF_963576675.1. NCBI lineage: Eukaryota > Viridiplantae > Streptophyta > Magnoliopsida > Malpighiales > Euphorbiaceae > Euphorbia > Euphorbia lathyris. The sequence continues at coordinate 40,298,460 of NC_088910.1, forward strand.
TCCAGAAGGTATAGTTTGACCCGAAGAATAGGGGAGGCCTAGTAATGGACAGCCCCTCAGGCAGTATTTGAGTTGTTTGGTTTCCAGGGAGAAACCGAGTGCTGTTTTCGCCCATGGTAGGGATCAGCTCAAGGTTGTTAGACCTTTTACAGTGAGCTTTTGAGGCTCTGATACCACTTATTGGTCCCTTATTTAGTTGCAAGTATAGTTCCAAGGGGGGGTTAGGAACTATTTAAACTTTTTCGCAATTTAGGCAGACTTCTTTTACTAAAGAAAAGGTTTGAACAGCGGCGCTGAGTAAATAGCAAGATACTGGCTTAGTCAACAGGTGACTAGGTCAGTTTCTTAGCTTGAGTCAGGAGATAGCACTTAGAGTCTATTCCTGAGCTCTTACGTTTTAATGCGCACAACTCAACTTGACCTCTTGACTTGGTCAGTTTTGATTATTTAAGCAAGCAATATAAATAAGGAGTCAAAGGTTTAGAAATACTTCACTCAGCAGATTTATCCAGGTTCGGCTTCTTCTAAGCCTACGTCCTGTCCCCAGAACACATCCGAGATTTCGAATCCTCTACTGAGCTCTTTAAAGGTAGAGCCTCAAACCTTTTACAATATCAGCAATTGAGTATGACAAGAGTACCTTCCTCTATACTTCTACTCAATCCTAATCTCTCCGCTGAGTACTTAAAACCGAGTACTCAGCCTCTCCTTTCTATCTCTAGAAATGATAAGTGTTTTTGTCCTAATACAAAGATGTGCTAAGACACTTTAAACGATTTACAATCACTCTAGACTTTTACACAGATATGAAAATGTAGTGTAAGAATTTTGCTTTGCTTCTTGCTTGCAGAACTTGTAGAGATTTGGTCAGCGTAATGGCTTGATAAAGTTCTGTGTCTTGTGAAGCTTGTGATGGCACTATTTATAGGGACGTCTGGTCATTCGGTCATTTCGAATTTTGAAATAACCGTTGGAGGGAAACGGCTATGTGTCGTTGTCATCCTGACTTGCACAGAGCTCTCGGCCAATCACAATCGTGTATCTTCTGTCCTCGGTCAGCACAGCAGATGGTCTCTCCTTTTATGGTAAAGTCAACTGGACAGCATACTGTGTCGTCTGAACTTTGCCAAAAGAGGAAACACTTTGTCTGGAAGTTTTCCTTTACCAGCTGCTGTCTTGTACGCTTTGTCGATACTACTCAGCAGCTTCATCTTGAAGTTGTTCCCGAAGGTCTTCTAGATCCTTTCGATTGTTGAGTTGCGTTTTGAACAAAAACGGCAACGTCTTGACATACGCGGGCCGAGTGTACTGAGTTGTTTGACTTGGGCCTTGTCTTCCGCAATGGGCTTGGGCCTTTCGATTCTTATGTCTTATAATATGTTAACTCAACATTGAACAAACACATTAGTAGAATTAAATCAAAGCATTTAAACTTTAGTGTGTTTAGAATATGTATATATATTATACTTAAACAATTTTGTCAACTCAAAATTATGTGGAAAGGTGTTTCAACAAACTCCCCCATTTTGATGTTGGCAAAACTATTCAGCAAGGAACTCAGTATGAGCTCCCCCATGACAGTTGACCTAATATACTTTAGCAAACTCCCCCGTAAGGGTTGAGCTACTGACTTAGTTTTACTTAAAAAAATTTAAGGATTTAAATAAGTAAGTCTAAGGTCAGTTTTTAGGCATAGGTCAGCTATATCACATATTCTATTTACTCAGTGGTAAGCGGAAGGTTTAAACATATAGAGCGCGTGCTGAGTAATTTGTTCAATGGGTTTTTATCAGAATATTTCATAAATGTATGGGTTCATGTCAAACATGTTATCAACATATAATTTAGTTAATATTACAAGTTTTAAACATAGCTGATTTAATTGAAGATACATAAGGACTCAGTACATAAAAGCATATATCATAACTCAAGATTTGAATAAGAGAAGTAAGTATGATATATTGATAGAAGTCAGCAGTTACACAGCAAAAGAAATAAACATAGCACATATTACAAAATTATGTGGAAAGGTGTTTCAACAAGGATAAGGTGCAAAAATACTCTAATGTTTATACCTAAGAACAATTTTACCACTAACATATAAAATGGTGCAATTTTACCGTGGCAGCCAAGAGCAATTTTATCCCTAACGTTGACAAGTTTGGTCAATTGGAGAAATTATTCATCAAATTATCTTCTCGGTCATGAATTTTGTAACTAAAAAAAGGGAGATTCGAATATAGGACCAATTGAATGTAGAGATTCCTTTAATTATCACTACAACCAACTATGCAAACTTAGTTTTATGTCGTATAATCACATTCTACATTATAAGTACTAATTTTAACTATTTTGGAGGCTGTTCGGGACTGAACCGCTGTTCGTCAAGGGTGTTTCGGAGGGTCGAAGGGTCGGGAGACCCTCTCCTACCCCCTGGCTCCGCCCCTGGTGATCAATACACTTATTTTTGTTCTTGGTTACTTAACCTTATCATTTCTTGCTCAGCACACCTATCATTAGTATATTAATGTAATAGTTAAAATCAAATTCCTTTAATGAAAAATACAAGAATATTAATTAATCCGTCAATTCATAGAAAGTGATAAGGGACGTCTTGGTCAAGACTAACCAAATCTGATTTTGTAAATCTGTTAGCTTAATATCTTGTACTTAGTTAGTGCATATCTGTATTTAGATTAGATAATATTTTCTAGCTTTCAAATATTATTTAGCTGTATCTTTAGATCATGTAATCTCTATTTAAGAGAACACAAACTCTCAATACAAATCAACTGAGATCAAAAATCTACATGGTATCAGAGCCTCTTGAGGTCTAACAACCCTGATTTTTTCCCCCCCTTCTCAGTTCACGATCTGCATTTTTCAATGGCCACCAATGGAACAGTTTCGGCAAATACAGACACCACCACACCCGCTATTACTCTTTCTCACACCATCTCTCACCAAATTTCTCACAAATTGACATCCAGCAATTTTTTGTTATGGAAAACACAGTTAATGCTGATTCTAAAAGGCCAGGGGTTGGCACATCATATTGATGCAACCGAAGTCTCACCAACAAAGGAGCTGCCTACCGGAGCTGTTAATCCGACCTTTAAGATCTGGGAACAACAGGACCAACAGGTCCTTAGCTTGATCATTCACTCCTTATCAGCAAGCGTTTTACCACAGGTTGTTGGCGCTGACACGGCCCTTGCAGCATGGAAAAAGCTTGTGAAAGCTTACTCCACAGGTTCGCGATCTCAGATTTGCGATCTCAAGCATCATTTACATAATCTCAGACGTGAGAATCAATCCATTTCAGACTACTTGCAATCTGCAAAGCATATTAGTGATCAACTATCAGCCCTTCAGAGCCCCATATCTGAAGACGATCTTGTTGAGGCTACACTCGATGGGCTTGGAGTTGCATATCGCCCCTTTGTCCGTGCCTTAGAGGCTCGCCTTGAGTCTGTGAATTTTGATGACCTTACTGGTCTATTATTCAGCGAGGAAAGACAGCTCGCTAGGGAGACTCCCCTTCAATCATTCACACCTTTTGTGAACTATTCTGCTCGCCATAATAACAGGGGTCGAACTCGTGGTCGTGGCAATTACTCCAATCAATACTCTGCCCGGCCAAACACATCATTTACAGCTCCACTTGATGTAAGTACTCTGACTTGCCACAATTGCAATGGCACAGGGCATATTGCTAGACAATGTCCTTCCCCAAAAATGAATCGAAATTCTCGAATGAATTATAAACCTGCTTCCAATATGGCTACAACATCTCAACCAAGTTCAACTGATTGGCTTATGGACTCTGGAGCGACACACCATCTGACTGCAGACTTAGGGAATCTCCATGTTCACTCTGAATATGACGGCCCTGAAGAAGTTACAGTAGGTAATGGAAACACTATTCCTATCTCCAACATTGGCAATTCTAAATTCAAAATTTCCAATTCTTCGATTCAGTTTCGTGATATTCTTCATGTTCCTAGAACAGTTAATAATTTATTATCTGTTTCATCTCTAACTCGTTCTAATCCTATTTCCATTGAGTTCTTTGCTAATCACTTTGTTTTGAAGGATTTGGCGACAAAGAAGGAGATACATCGAGGAATGAATAAAAATGGACTTTACACCATGTCAATTCCAAAGTCACTGCCTATTCGAGTTCAAGCCAATAATATTTCTCTTCCATTATGGCATGCTAGATTAGGACATGCAAACATGCCAATTGTTAAGAAAACTCTGTGTTTGAATAATATTCCATTCAATGATAATAAAATTCGTGAGTTATGTGATGCCTGTTGTGTAAGCAAATCTCATCGTCTCCCTTTTCCAAAATCTGATTTTAAAGCTTCTGGACCTTTGGATTTAATATGTTCTAATGTTTGGGGTCCAGCACCCGTTGCTTCTCATGACAAATTTCGATATTACGTGCTTTTCTTTGATCATTACAGTAAATTTTCATGGATTTACTTCGTGAAATATAAGTCTGAAGTCATGAGTATGTTCATCAAATTTCGAACTCTTGTTGAAAAACATTTTAAACGTCCAATTAAAACGTTTCAATCAGACTGGGGAGGTGAATTTCAATCCCTAACTACATATTTGTCTCAGAATGGAATTAATCATCGAGTTTCTTGTCCATACACACCCGAACAAAACGGGTGTGCTGAACGTAAACATCGACATGTTGTTGAAATAGGACTATCCCTGCTAAATCATGCTAAATTACCCAATTCATTTTGGACATACGCTTTTGATTGTGCTATGTATGTCATCAATCGTTTACCCGTTGCTAGTCTTGACTATCACACTCCGTATGATAAATTGTTCCAACAAATGCCTGATTATCATATGTTTAGACCCTTTGGGTGTTTATGCTATCCGTGGTTGCGTCCTTATAATTCTCACAAATTAATTCCACGTTCTAGAAAATGCATCTTTCTTAGCTATAGCAGAGTTCATAAAGGTTATAAGTGTTTTGATTTAATTACTGATAAAGTCTTTATCTCACGTCATGTTGTGTTTAATGAACATGAGTTTCCCTATTCAGAGTTAGAATGTGAAGCTCGCTCAAAGTCCGTAAGCAATCAGTTGAATTCTTGTTCCACTATTACCTTTTCATCAGTTAAGGAGCCATTTGTTGGAATTCCACCTGCAACATCACATTTACTAAATACAAACACAGCAACCAATCCTCAAAATGCACCAACCTCAATCCAAGATGTTATACCATTTGTACCACATGAGCAATTTTTGCGCACAATCACAGCAGCCCCACATTCATTACCACTGCCCAGAAATTCAGTTCTTCATGTTGAGGATTTGTCTCAATATGCAGCACCCTCTACACAGCCAGCAACCCCCAATACTTTAAACACGAACTCTACAAACACATCAGCCCCATCAGCAGCACAACCCGTTACAAAAACTCGCAAAATGGTCACTCGCTCTCAAACAGGACACTCGCGTCCAAAGGTAATGCAGGATGTTGTTGCAACCGAAACTCCTACTTATCACAGTAAAGCGTTACATAAGTCCGAGTGGCGTGAAGCTATGAGTACAAAATATAATGCATTGATTGAAAATGGTACTTGGGAATTGGTGCCTTGTTCTAATGCCACAAATATCATTGGTTGTCATTGGGTATTTCGAACCAAATTAAATGCTGATGGTTCTGTTGATCGTTACAAAGCTCGGTTAGTAGCTAAGGGGTTTCATCAACGCCCCGGTCTCGAATTTGAGCAAACATTCAGCCCAGTAATTAAACCGACGACAATTCGTGTTATTTTATCAATTACGGTTTCAAACGGATGGAATATACGTCAGTTGGACGTATCAAATGTCTTTCTTCACGGTACCATTGATGAAATAATTTTTATGGAGCAGCCCCCTGGATTTATACATCCTCAATTTCCCTCACATGTGTGTAAATTGAAGAAAAGCCTATACGGTCTAAAGCAGGCACCCCGTATGTGGCATAAATGTCTCACAGTTGTTCTCTGTGAACTCAGATTCTTATGTTCCAAGGCTGATTCTTCACTTTATTATTTTCAAAATAAAGGTATCAAATTATTTTGCCTTCTATATGTTGATGACATATTGATTACAGGTTCCAGTGCTGATGCAATTCAAAAGTTAGTTACCACGCTTCAGTCTCGGTTTTCTATTCGCGACCTTGGTCGACTGAGTTATTTTCTGGGTCTGCAAGCAACATGGACAGACACTACATTGCACCTCAATCAGCAAAAATATATTACAGATCTTCTCACATGATCACAAATGCTTGGTGCCAAGGGCATATCGACTCCTTCATGTACTTCGAGCAAACTTATGGCTGACAGCGGTGAACCTTTTGATGATCCAAGTTTATATCGTAGCATCGTTGGGGGACTTCAATATGCTACCATAACCCGTCCAGATATCAGCTTTGCAGTCAATCGTGTTAGCCAATTTATGCACAACCCCACTCTTGATCATTGGAAAGCAGTTAAGCGTATTTTACGCTACTTACATTCGACTATAACGGATGGGCTTACTTTTCACCAGAGTCGTTCTATGGACATTTCAGGATTTAGTGATGCAGATTGGGGTGGTGATTTAGACGATCGCAAATCAACGTCCGGTTATGCGGTTTATATAGGACCAAACCTTGTCTCATGGAGGTCTAGAAAACAAAGGACTGTGTCACGGTCTTCAACCGAAGCAGAATATCGGGCTCTTGCTTCACTTGCATCAGAAGTTCTATGGCTTCGTATGCTGTTAACTGAAATTGGATATTACTCAAACAAATCACCAGTGTTATGGTGTGACAATCTTAGTGCAACATATCTCACGGCCAATCCAATTTTTCACGATCGCTCTAAACATTTGGAAATCGACTTCCATTTTGTTCGTGACAAGGTTGCACATAAAGAGCTTAAGGTATCATACATATCGACTATTGATCAGACAGTCGATATTTTTACCAAGTCACTGTCAAAATCCAGATTTCTTGAATTACGGAACAAGTTGAAGGTCTTCCCCCGTCAACTTGAGCGGGGATGATAAGGGACGTCTTGGTCAAGACTAACCAAATCTGATTTTGTAAATCTGTTAGCTTAATATCCTGTACTTGGTTAGTGCATATCTGTATTTAGATTAGATAATATTTTCTAGCTTTCAAATATTATTTAGCTGTATCTTTAGATCATGTAATCTCTATTTAAGAGAACACAAACTCTCAATACAAATCAACTGAGATCAAAAATCTACAGAAAGGACAGAAAAATTAAAACGAATGAAATTCTTACTAAAAAAAGAAAAAATAGCAAGGGGATAATGGAAATGGTGGAAAAGGATGGATGTGGATGTGAGGCATGAGATAGAAAAATGGGATATAGCTGGGGCGGTGGTGGTCCTTTTATTTAATTAATACCAAAATGTACATATATCACCCCATCCTTGCATTTTATTTAAAGCTCTACTATGGACCAATTTACATCCTTTTTCCAAATGCAATACTCCAAAAAAAGCTTCTTATTCAATGTTTAAATAACTTAAAAATTATGTAATATTGTTTCAGTACTTATTTTTAAATATTTATTCAACAGTTATATCAACCCTAATTTTAAACAATACAATTCTCAAATAATCATCGACAAGAAGTCTTCTAATCTCTCGAACATTAATAGCCTCTTGAAAGAACGTAGTTCTCGATATAAGCTTTTTATTAGATAAAAACTGTATTTTTTTCATTAGGTCTTGTTCGACTTTGAGTTTTTAACTGGGTTTTCTTATAGTTAAAGTGTAATACATATATATTAGGATTTGAATCCGAACTAATTAAGCGACTCGAAACCTTTAACCTTAATTAATTGTATCCACTTTCTTTAATATGTATATTGAAAAGGAAAACAAAACAGCTCAGTAAGAAAAGAATGTCACAAGAAAGTGACACAAATATAAGTAAGTGTTGTTAGGAATATCCAATCCTTGTTTTAAAATAATAAATCCCAATCCAACCAAAGGGAAGCAAATATATATAATGGCAACCTTCGCTATCCAATTTAATTTGTAGCCATATATTCTTATCCAACTACACATCATGTGTGTGCTCTCTTTACACCAATCACATTTCCCCTACAACTATTAATTAAGTTTTTCATTAATTATTTAATACACTTACTTAGAAATTTTAGTTTTTCATCAACAATCAATTGCTTTGGGCGGCTCACACCAACGAACGAAACTCTGAATCGCTTTGATTTGTTTGGGGAAAGAGGGAATCTCATATCATCAGGGGTAGAGCCAGTCCACCCACCCATCCATCCGGAATATTGTATGTAAGGGTAAATAGACTTTTTTCGTCCTTCTTTTTCGATGCCCGCCGAGGACCTATTTGAATGTTTTGGAATGGGGATGTTCGCCTTTTGTAACAGTATGCATGGGAGTAGCTGCTTCAATGGAATCTTTTATTCTGGTCGGAGGAAAAATCACCAAACGTTTAGCATTCTGAATTGAATTTTATAAAAATTATAAATAATTTATAGCTAAAAATAAAAAAATGTAAATTCTTCTAAAAAAAATTAGAAAAATGTTATAATTCTTAGCTAACGTACCTACAATGACAGAGTTTTAACGTGATGTGGAATCGAGCTTCTCTAACGTACACAATGTGCCACATTATAAATAGAAAGGTACACGGTGTAAGATAATGTACATTCTCTTTGCATATCCTATTTTCGTACTCCTTAGTACCATTTTTCTCTTTATTTCGTAAAATCACGCATTAGAGTGGAACACTCTCCTTAATTCTTTTTCTACCTTATCTCAGGCACTGCCAGAATCGAAAAACACTTACATCAGATTATTCCACATCAAAAACCTAGCTAAGACACTTGAATTTTTCTTTAATATTTTGTTTCAATTATAATCAAACTTTACATTCGTTGTATGGATCACGTGATGGCGCAGATCAATAATTTGATGGCATGATTATATATTTTAGAATCTAAAGTTTATAATTTAGGATATAAAATTATGGGGTCTAAAGCTTATATTTTATAAACAAATGACTAACTCACCTCAAAGATAAAGATTGCCTCATATATTTAATAAGTCATAATCGTTTCGCAAAATGAACTTGATGCTTTGGAGAGAAATCACACTTTGATGGTGTGCCTTTGCCATCTAGGAATAGACCATTAGCAATCAAATGGATTAAGTTTAAACCTAATGAGAGATAGATAGATACAAGACCAGACTTGTGGCCAAACAATATAACCAAGAATTTGGGTGGATTACTATAAGAGTTTCAATCCAGTGTCCAAGTCTGTTACAGTTAAGCTCTAATACCATGTAATTGAAAGTCTAACTCCCTCCAAAAGATACCTCAAATGATGACGATTGCTCACATATATAAGAAGCCATATAGCTTCCCAAATTAGCAACGTCGGATGTTTAACATATTTTAGGGACTAGATTTATTTATAAATAAATAATTAAAAATATCTAATTAATAAAAAAATAAATATTTTATTGGTTAATATGCCACCTATCATTAAATTATTGGTTTGACGTATAGATGACGTTGACATATAGTAAAACCCCTTCCACTTAGTGAGAAATTTCAACACGACATGGATGAAGGATTCACATTAAAATCGAATGGTTACTGATTGCAGTAGTTAAAAACGGTTATTTGAACCCATCCATCGATTGTTCAATCTATGGAGCCACATACTTGAAAAGACTTTTAGTAATGACTCCTACAATTTTGTAACAAAAAATAATACCAAATAAAAAAATCAAAATCATTCGATATTCTAATATTGGAATGGGTAGGTCTTTTTGGAAGGTAAAGCTTTTAACTATGTGTTTTAATTACATTTATAATTTTTTATCTCTTAGATTCTAAATTGAATAATTAACCTACTACTTTAATTATTTGGACCAGATGGATGGTTGATGGTACTAAACAAAAATTGAGAATGAAGCATAAAGCATACCTCTTTGTAAGTTTGCTATTGCCTAGTCTTATTATATTAACTTAGTGATTAATTTACATCTATATCTTAATTATAATTTCTTCCACTTATTTAACTTTACCCATATATATAATATAATATAATTGCATAGTAATTAATGTTATCCAAGACAACATTAGACATTCTTAGGCACTATAGTCTATGTATCCTTATAATTTAATCTTACTGTAATTTTCTTTTATAAAAGCACATTTTGATAGCTGCATATGTATATATCTATCAAGTCAATAAACCTATGGTTCAAGAAATAATTAGATTATTTAAATATTCCCGTGGTACGTTGAACTTTTTTTTCTCTGATTCAACTCAGCATATCACTCAGCTTTTTAGTGCTTCCTAAAGTGTTGATTCAAAAAAATTAGGAGAATCAGACTGATTAATTCATGACTAAATTTGACAAAAATAATAATATTTATGCACTCAAATATTCTCTCCCAATTACAAATAAAATCCCATTTATCCCTAATTGCTGCAGGCATCCAATTTTAATTATTAATTAGTAGTGTCAAAATGTTGTTATGTCATAATTAGAGGGTGTTTGTTTTAGCTTTTCGGATGAGCGTTTAGCGTTTCACTCCAAACCGTAGGAAAAATAGCGTTTGGTTAGGTTTATATAACCGCAGCGTTTAGCATTTTTTCTGAAATCTGCAGTGTTTTGGAGCGTTTCACGAAAAGCTCAATTGGAGCTTTCCATAAACAGTTGTTTGTAGTTATTTGTTATTGATAAAATTATCCTTTTTATTTCCACAAAATATGTTTATTCTTTAATATTATTTATATTTCTACAAAATAATTACCGGAAGAACAATGTTTTGTAGCGTTCAATAATTTTTTTTATTTTTTTTATATAGATTATTTTTATTAATTTGTGTAACACATTTTTATTTTATAATAGGATAAGGTGTAAAAATACCCCTAATATTTATAGCTAGGAGCAATTTTACCTTTAATGTCTAAAATGATGCAATTATACTCCTATTGTTGGCAGCCAAAATCAATTTTACCCCTGACATTGACAAGTTGGGTCAATTTGAGAAATAATTTATCAAACTGCCTTCTTGGTCATGAATATTGTCAACTACACTTCACATATCATTTTATCATCGTTAGTAACAGGTCACAAACATATGATTAGACATGAATGTTTTTTAAGAAAATGAAAAAAATAGTCTTTTGTACGAGTTGGACAAAAAAAATTCAAATATTTCGCAGAATTTATAAATATTAATTTTCAATTTTATTATTAAATCATAAAAATTATGAAATCTCTTTTTTAAAACTACTGATATGTGCAATTGGTGTAGAATAAAAAATACAATACTATATTTTCTAATAATATTTGAAATCGACCCAACTTGTCAATGTTAGAGGTAAAATTGCTTTTAACTGCTAGCGTTATGGGTAAAATTACACCATTTTATACGTTAAGAGTAAATTATTCCTAGTTGTAAATATTATAGGTATTCTTTTACATTTTTCCTTTTATAATTTCATCGTTGATTAATTTAAAACATGTTCATTTTAGACATTTTAAATCCGAACAACATCAGTTCAATATAATTTTACCAAACACTGGGTAATTAAACAGCTAACAGCTTACTGCAACTGCAAACAGCTAACAGCAACCGCAACAGCTACACGGGCCCTTAGTGTAATGTAATTTATATATTATATACATAATTATATATAATATAAATGCATAAAAAGTGATAATTATGTTTCTAGGAATTCTGCACATATTAAACCGGGTTTGGATGGAATTCTAATTGGATTCGGATATTTGTCTAATTAAAATATTAGATAATTAGAAATTGCAATTGGATTAATTAGAAATAATAATCTAATTAGGAAATTATAATTAGTATCTGAATAAGAATTAATAATTATCTAATTATTGAACAACCAGTATACTTAGCCTATAAATAGAGGGTTAGAGCATCTCTAAGAAATTCTTAATACACTCTCTAAAAATAATATAAATAATTGACTCTTAGTGATTTAAGAGTGACTAAGATATATTATCTCCAACAATACTCCTTATATTCACTTCTTATTTATTATTTTATTATTAAGATTGTTATTTATTGTTATATTTACCTATAGTGTGAGGAGAGAGACTCATCAATAATAAATTATTAATAAAAAATGAAGTTAAGAGGCACTAAGAGGTGGAGAGAGGTTTTCTATTAATAGAGAGGATGAAGAGTCTTTTAGTGATTTGAGGAGTCACTAAGAGATTGTTAGAGCTGATTTTTCATTCTTCCTCCTCAAAAGAGCTAATTTAAGAGGTTGTTGGAGATGCTCTTACACCCGACATAATAACACATCAATTAAAAAAGAGAAATCTCTCTCTCTCTCTCTCTCTCTCTCTCTCTCTCTCTCTCTCTCGCTCTCTCTCTCCCTCCCTCTCTCTCTCTCTCTCGTGTGTAAGGCTTCATTCTTAGTTCGTGGATTAATCATTCTTCCTCCCAAATAACTTTAACGTGACAAAATTTTGACTGATAATATAAGTTTGTGGTTCTAAACGATTCTTCCGATGCGTAGTCAAGATTAATTAAAGCTCCAAAAGGTAAGCCTCAAACCCATTATTGGCCCATAAAATAAAATTTTATTTTTAAATTTATTCAAAAAAACATATAACAAATTTAATGTAAAAGTTTAAGAAAATAACTCACACGTTGTTTGACTAAGTCACACGTTGTGTGAGCTGCGTAGATTTCACACGAAATGACTAAGTTCGAAGGAAGGTCTTTCCAGGACCAGAAATCAATCCACACAGCGTGCGAGTTAAGTCACACATTATGTGAGTTATAAAAATGGCAACTTAAATTGCGTAAATGGAGTCACACCCATACGTAGTGTAGGATAGAATTCTAGCAACCATTCAAACACGGTTCGGGGATTCGGGACCATGGGATAACTAAACAAGCTAACAACCAAACCAATAGCTCACCCATGAAGTTTAACACCACATTTACACATGTACAAAAATCTCACAACCCATGAACCCAAGATGGAAGTAAGAGTGGATTGAAGTGGCAAGTGATGGGAGTGAGGTCATGAAGAGTGGGATGAATGCAAAGAGTGGGAAGAAGATGAGAGTGAAATTAGGAGAAACGCGCAACATGAACAACACTTATATCCCGAAAAAAAAAACTATAAATAGGAACCAAAGCTTCCATTCCAAATCTCAGCCAAAAAAATAAAAACACTTACACTATGTCAAAATTACTCTAGACTTTGTTCTTCATTTTCCTAAATTTTCAGCTTTAATTTCATTCCAAAAACGTCTTCTTAGCCTTAATTTACCCTTTAGCAACTCATTTTTCAAGTTCTTATAATTTGATTATTGATCTCAAGTCCAAAAGTTAACAATTTCCTAGCTTAAAGTTCACCAAAATCACTTTCTGTCTATTTTTCTACAATCTTCCTAGTAAATTCGTTTTCATATTTCAGACCCTTCACATCCCGTTTTCGTCCTCAATTTTTATACAAACTCGTGCTTACTATCCTGAATTTTATTTTAGCCTTTCGTTTCGCCTCATTCCGTGTCTGAAAAACTCGTTTTACAAACTATACTTTGCACTTTAATCAACCCAGCATATCTAGCCTCACTGTTCAAACTGAAAAACGAAGGAGCTATACTTCACAAATCAGGTGACCATGAGAAAACCGACTACGTTCATACCTTCTGTAAACCTGAGGGTCATGTAGGTGAAATTTCGATCACTTCCATGGGTCAGCATCAAAAGATGGCTCATTACATACTGACAAATTTTCTCTACCCTAAAATCAACTGCACCAACTCAGCAACCAACTTCGAGCAGTGTTTTATATGGCACATGCTGACCTACACGCCGATAAATATGCCTGTCTTCATAATCGGTGGGTTTCTACGAAGTACAGGAACCCTTAGGCTGGGCTCCTTCATCACTCGAATCCTCCAGGATCACAAGATGGACACGGTTGCGGAAATCCAAGTTCGGTGAACCGAAATTACAGCTGCTGCCCTATTTGGTTTGGCATATGACCTACCAATTGTGGCGAAGAAAGGAAAAGGAGAAGCTGTACAGAACGCTGAGGGGGAAAACACTGAGGGGGTTGTGACTCGAAAGGGCAGAGCGCAAATAAAGCGGAAAGATGTGCAAAGCACCTCTAAAGGAGCTGCTTCTGCTCCAAAGAAGATGAAATTTTTCTGCGGAGGAACTAAGCCTCAGATTCAATCAGGTCAGGGTGGATCTAGGTCAGCTGAGAAAAGACCTAGGCAAGTTGAGTCTGAGACAGAAGAAAGAGAGGTTGATGACCAACCATTAAAGAAGAATAAGAAGAAGCTCAATTTTGAGTTAAGACCTATTGAGGCCATGCCAACAGATATCGTCGTTCCTCCTAACTCACACTATGCACAGAGTCAAAGGATTGACGCTGAGCAACAGGTTGAGGAAGAACAAGACCAAGACCAATTGGGTGGTCAGTTTGTCGAGGAAGAGTTGGATGACCAGTTAGAGGAAGAAGAACTGGACGATGAGTTTCATGAAGAAGAAAGTGGTCAGGATGACACTGAGGAACCAGCAGATGATGAGCATCTTGAACCAATCAACACTGAGTTGGTTGATGAAGAAGAAATCGGAGCACATAGTAGATGCTCCTATTGTTCAAAGGGAAGCCTCACCCACTGACTCCATTGAGTCTATTCCCTGTGACCCTACTCCTCCGAAGCTTAGGAGACTGAGAAAGAAGAAAGCTTTCAGAACACCTGTTATTGATCTCATGGGTGATTCACCACTGAGAGATGAGATCTCTGACCTTACTGAGGTCCATCTTAAATACTTCTCCAACCTTCCTGAGTCTCAACCAGAGCAATAAGAAAATCAAGCCTCTGTTTCTCCGAAGGAACATGCCGACTTAAATGCTTCCGCCAACCAAAGTAATGCTGAGCAAATGCTCGAAGATTCTGCTCCTCAAACTGTTGAGCAAGCTAAGGAATTTCCTGCTCAGGTGGACACTGAACTTCCTAACATTCCATCACCTAGTAAGCTTCAGCCTGACACTGAGCAAGCAACTCTTTCTGCTGATCCTCCACTTCCCCAACTCAATGAGCAGAATCAGATTCAGTCAGTTTCCACTGACAATACTAATTCCAGGCCAACCGCTGACAATGCTGGGCCTTCAAATGATGAGCAGAACCAAACACTGCCCTTATTCGGTTCTACTCCTCCTCCGGCATCTGGGCCAACACAAGATGTATCCTTTAGCTACCTCATTGCCTCTGAGTCTGGTCAAAGAATTGTTGACTCAGCTCAAGCTCTCATCCAGGACATCCATCAATCAAGTACCAATGCCGCTGAATCTAATACTGTTAAGACAGCTCCATTTTCGTCTGTCACTCAGCTTCTCATTGAGATCAAAGGTATGAAGGATCTTCTGAGTGTCATGACTACACTACAATCTCAACAGCCCAGGCGGGACTCTATTATAAAGCTGGCCGAACTCCAGCTGACCATGGTCAACCATATAAACTCACTACAAAGGGAGTTTCATCAACTGTCAGCTACGAACTCAGCATATGCCACTTCTGCCGAAGTACATCATCTCTTCAGCCAGCTTCACACTGAGCAAGAGAAAACCAATCACCAGCTTTCCAACTCCTTTCAATGCTCCATTGAGCAAATTAGCGAGGATGTGCGTCTGCTGAACTTAAACAGACAAGAGATGGCAACTGACGAGCTTAAAACCAACGAGATTCTGAAGTATTCTCGAGCAACTTTCAGCAATGTGCACCAAATCAACGCTCAGCGTGAGTATTATGACTCCTCTTTGCTAAAGATGTTTCATCAAGCCTTTGCCATGCTCACTGAAACCATGCACTGGATTGGCAAGTCTCAAGCCGCTGTTTTGAGTATGCTGAGTGCTGCATCTATCGGAATTCCTCGATCCATTGTGGATGATGGTGTTCCAATCTTCGATGGAATGAATGAAAGCACGAGAAAGCTAAAGGCATTTTCTCAACGCCTAACTCAAGTTGAAATTGAAGCCACCTTCATTCCCAAACCCGATGATGGAAAAATGGGGGAGAAAGAACAAGCCCCAAGAACTCAGCAAGCTTCAGTTAGTCAGCCACAACACAAGGGCAAAGGCAAACAAAAGTAGCTTAACGTGTATTGACTAGGATAGCTAGCTTTTGTTTTTGAACCTTTATATCTGTGTTCTTTTTGTGAACCCTGTTGTGCTGACTTTAAATTCAAAACAAACTATATGCATCTCTATCTCTTTCATACTGACTACTCTTATGCGATGCTTACTTAAGTGATTGATATAATTTGTTAAAATGCATCCTCATTAAATCAACTGTGCTACACTGTCTATATTAATTGATGATATGTTTGTTGTGTTGATCATACATGTTGACCACTTCTTATATGTCCACTTAACTAAAACTCATTGAACAAAGCATACTCAGCGCTCTCTGATATTTAAACCTTCCGCGTAAAACTGAGTTAAATAGAATATGTTCCATGAGCTGACCTATTTCTGAAAACTGACCTTAGACTTGCTCAATTAAACCTTGAAATGTTTAGAGTAAAACTAAGTTAGTAGCTCAACCCTTACGGGGGAGTTATTTGCTAAAATTAGGTCAACTATCATGGGGGAGCTCAACACTGAGTTCTTCGACTGAATATTTTTTCCAACATCAAAATAGGGGAGTTTGTTGAAACACCTTTCCACATGATTTTGATTTGACAAAATTATTTAAGTAATGATAAAAATATTCTAACACATTAAATTTAAAATGCTTTGATTTATTACACTAATGTGTTTGTTCAATGTTGAGTTTAATTGTGTATAAGACATTGAGATTAAAAAGCCCAAAGGCCCATAAAGTGGAAGTCAAGCCCAAGTCAACACATCAATACCATTCGGCCCAAGAGATCAAAACGAAGTCGTATCAACTAAAACGACAACTCAGCAAGAGAAGGATCGAGAAGCCTTCGTGGCAAAAGCTTCAAGTAGAAGCTGCTGAGTTGGACGACAAAGCAGTTTGGACAGCGGCAGGCAATGTTCAACTTCTAGACAAAGTATTTCTACTTTGGAAAAAGTTCAGAAGGCGCAGAAAGCTGTCTCGTGGACTTTTCCTTAAATGTCGAAACATTCTGCCAAAGACTGACGAAGACAGAAGATGCGTGAATCCTATTGGCCAACGACGCTGAGCACGCCCAGAGTGACAACGACAGGAAGCCGTTTCCCTCCAACGGTTATTTCGAAATTCGAAATGACCAGGTGCCTCAAGTGTCACTATATAAAGGCCATCCATTTGCTTCAATCGATGCAGAACTTCAAGTAGTCGAAACGCTGACCAAATTCATACTCGAAGATTCTGTGAGAAAAGCAAAGCAAATACCTTACACCAATTTCCATATTATTGTGTAAAAGTCTAGAGTGATTTCCAATCATCTAAAGTGTCCTAGCAATCGTTGTTTAGGACAAACACTTTATCATTTCTAAAAGAATAGAAAGGAGAGGCTGAGTACTCGGTTATAGTACTCAGCGTAGATATAGGAGTGAGTAGAGGTATAGAGGAAGGTACTCTTGTTATACTCAGCTTCTATTTGTAAAAGGTTTCGTGCTCTACCTTTAAAGAGCTCAGTAGAGAATTCAAAAAGCTCGGAACGAGTTCTGGGGACTGGACGTAGGTGGAGAGGCCGAACCAGGATAAGTCTGCTGAGTAATATCTTTCTAACCCTTAAACTCCTTTAATATATATTGCTTGCTGTGAAAACTGACTAAGTAAAGAACTCACGCTGAGTTAAGTTTACTAAGAAGCTGAGTTCAGAAATAGACTCTAAGTGCTATTTTCTGACTCAAGTAAAGAAGCGGACTTAGTCACAAGTTGACTAAGCTTGTGTCTTGAATCTACTTAGTGACGCTGTGTAATTCTTTTCATAGAAAAAAAAGTCAGCTTTAACGGACAAAATTTTAAATAGTTCCTGATTCGGAATATGAACACGGCCCACTAGGCCCAAGCCAAACAAGCCCAAGACAAGCAAGGTCCTCTAAAGCCCATCACATTCACTATAAATACCCTGATAAGGGGAAGGTATAGCTCTCTCCTCTCTCTCTACACATTACTTTATCTCTCTACTTATACTCCTACTAACTTTAGCATCGGAGTGTACACCGGGGGCCTCCCCCGACGCAGGTCCGGTGACCGGAACAGCGTCAACCTCGCTTTATACATCCGGACGAC
The DNA here is from genome assembly GCF_963576675.1 of Euphorbia lathyris. Classification (NCBI taxonomy): domain Eukaryota; kingdom Viridiplantae; phylum Streptophyta; class Magnoliopsida; order Malpighiales; family Euphorbiaceae; genus Euphorbia; species Euphorbia lathyris. The sequence continues at coordinate 40,316,748 of NC_088910.1, forward strand.
AACGAAGATCCATGGTCCTCATTATTTGGTGCGGTGATCGTGGACTACAAGCGACCTTTGGATTTTTCTGAAAAATCTAGATTCTACCCTTCAAGCTCGAATGTCAAAAATCAGATGAGCAACCTAGAATCTATAAAAAAAATGGAGATTTGGATGTCAAGGTTGATCCACATCCGCTAGATCTATCGAAATCCCTCCGAAGTCGATCCGAATCATTGGCCTACGCTAGATGGTCAACACCCTCTGAATATGCCAAGTCAGTGAGATCGATCACCACCCTCGGACATGTAGAAGAAAATCCGAGCTTCATGTGCCATCTTAGGCATCGCCAATTGCTTCTGGTAAACCACCAATTGCTTCTCTATATAGCATCGGTAAACCATCTTGGCAGCAGTGGGCCACCTTAGCATCGACGAGCTACATCCCGAGCTGCTTCCCGACTGGCACCACAATCAGACCTTTATTTTCCTCGACGACATCTTGAGCATCTTCGATAATGATCCATCGCTTAGTCACATCCATTTTATTCAAGCCCGTCCGACAGTTTGACCACCGGGGTGTGTTCGCATAGAACTTCTCCTTCCGAAGCCTTAGATATCTGTTCGCGTAAATCTATCCGTATAAAGCAGAGCAAAATCGAGCATCCAAAGGAAATAATAAAGCAGTACACTTAAAGCACATAAAAGCCAGGAAAAGAGCTATGGGAATCAAATTCCGCGGAATTCTCAAAATCGAAGTCCCTTTCATGGTCGAAAGCTTTCCGAGCTCGCACGGCCGAAGCTCCTATCCCCCCATGGAACTAACTTTTCACGTTATAAGGGACCAACATTTACAACTATGTCAAGTCATAATTTTGGATCATATCAAATTAGTAAAATCAGTACTTTTAATATATTTTAAGGATTAAAATTTATAAATTAGAAATCTAAAATATATTTTCTAGGGTTTATTATTTGTGAATTGGAGTCTAGAATTTTTAAATTACAATGGAAAATCATAATATATAGAGAATAATGACATATTAAAAATTAAGTTTGGTGATATAACTTAATTGTAATTTTTGCAGTTAATTATGATATTTATGTATTTGACCCAAATATTTCCTCATTTAAAAACCCACACCATTTTATTGTACAACTATAAGTATCATATCATTCTTCCAACTAATTAATTAAAGATATGAATTTATATAAAGCAGCTATAATTAATTATTTAATATCATATGACATGTTTATAATTTAATTTTGACCAACCCAAACAAATATCAATTGAATTGTATATATTTATCACAGACACACATACATCTATAAAAGTAGAATTTGTTAAACACAAACCGAAAGAGAAAGAGAAAAAAAAAAGAAAAAAAAAAAAAAAAAATCTGATTGCACATGACATGAGTGATTATTGAAGCTACCTATAAACAACCCATGCATTATTAGTTTATCCAATTATCATTGCTAATCAATTTTAGCTAGCTGTTACGTTTGTCCCCAATTCGTCTTCATTTCTATAATTGGATAGCTTAAAAAATATATTTTTAATGTTATCATGTCTTTTAACGTTTAATGTAACATCACGCCCAATACTCCGCTTTGGTCCAAATCCAACATTTTAAGCTTCACGGCTTTAAAACCGCATCTGCATGTATTATTATAATAAGTCTCAGTCATTCTCTCTCCATTTTCAATGTGGATTCATTTCATTTCTATCCCCATCGCGATTCTTTAAAGTCGCTGCTTGCTCAGACCTTCTATTTCGGCGCCACCCACTCCGGACCAGGTCGTTACATTTAAAATCAACCTATGTTATGTTTTAATTTGTTTTGAAAAAAAAATACTTTTTACTAATTTTATAATAAATTTAGAGATGAAATATATTTAAATTCCACAAAATATTTTAATTTTGTTCTATCAAACAAATGCATAACATGGGATAAAAATTTATGTTTTGAGTGTTTTTTATTCATATCTCTATTACCTTTGTTATTGATAAGTTATAACATGTCGTACATGTTCAATGAAAATAACAAAAATCCATGAATAAAGTGTTAGCTATGCTAAATATGTCTAAAATCATATCAATTCTATGGTTAATTTCACCATTTTTAGATTAAAAGTAATCTTAAGAGCCAACAATAGAAGTATGTTTATACCTTATTTATTTACACAATAAAGATATAAGGTTCAAATTTATCACTATAATTCTTTGAGAACGGTAGATCCTCAGTGACAGATTCAGAAGTTAATTTTCCTTGTGATTTATGAATACTAAATTGATATTCTTAGTGTTTTTATATAAAAAAAATTAAAAACTCATCCACAATTTTTATAGAATTTTTAGCGTTTTCTGACAACGTGGGTACTCAAAACCCCACGATCCCCCTCTGGATCCATCCCTATAGATCCCTAAGGTAAAACGAGTAATTTTTCATCTTGAACACTAAAATATGGGATAAGGTACTAAAATATCCTTAAAAAATTTCGAGAAGTGTCAATATATGGCCTGTTTAATTTACATGTTGTTTGTTGTTGCTGTTAATTGTCTGTTGTTACAGTTTGCTGTTGGAAAAGACTGTTTTTTCAAAAACTATAGATTCTCTGCTTTTATTAAAAAAAATATATATATATTTTTCAACTATTAAAAAGCAAACAGGAGGTGTCTAACCAAACAACTACAACTCGTGAAAAGACAAATATGAGGAGAAAAAGAGATAATCAAATACCCACATAGTCTCAAGATACAAAATATTATCATTTTAGTTTCAATGTTTATGAAATTGTATCAATTTAGCCTTGAGTAATGAAATGTAGGGGGTGTTTGGTTACTCCATTTTGTCCTCTTGTTTATCGTTTTCACTTCAAATAAAGAGTTTTAAGTATTTAGTTAGACACCTCATATTTATCAGTTAGACACCTCATATTTATCTTCTATAGTTAAAAATTAACTTTTTATAAAAGCAGATAATATCTATTTTTAGAAAAAAAAAACTGTATTTTTCAAAGGTAAACCGCCACAGTAAACCAGTGTAAAATAATAAGGGAAAATTACAAAACTAGGTCAAATGGGAGGCCCATTTATATATTTAACCCATTTACTCAACCTACTACATATCTAGACTGATTTTGTGTGACTTTCCCATAATATCCCTAACCTTCCCACTTCCCTTTACGCGAACGTTCTCTCCCCTCTTCTCCTTGGGTGCGCGAACGGCTGTTGGCTCCTCCATTAATGATTCGAAGACTTTTGATCTTCCTATCTTCCTTTAAATTGCACAGAATCTGCACATTTTTGCCAAATCACAATAAATTTCTTTTTTTCCTCTCTTCATCTCTTGATTCTGCAACTTCCTAATCCTAGAAAACGAAGTCATGGTTCTTCATCTTCCTGTTCCTGCTCGTTACTTGGTTTCTTTTTTCTTGTTACCATCAAAGAAATGGTTATTCTACGTTATTTCCATCGTTTTTCCCAGTTTATCATATTGTTATTGTCACTTTTAAGGGTGAAAGGCGCGAAAAATGTAAGTATCTGCTGTTCTTTCTGTGTTTTTTCATGAATACACTTCGTGTAGTCGATGATTTCGCGAAGATCTGCGAAGTCCTGAAACGTGATGATCTACTTCGTGAATCGATTAGTTCGCGAAGTCTGCGAGTAGAAAAGTTCATGATTTCCCTCGCAGACTTCGCGAAAGCATCGATATGCGACGTAGATCGTCACATTTCAGACCTCACATGCCTCGCGAAAACATCGATTAGCGAAGTGAAATCACCTCTTTCCCTGCACATTTACATTCGCATGCTTCGCTAATCCTCATTTCGCGAAGCCAAAATCGTCTTTTTCCCTGCCTAACACAATTAATTTTTTCTGAAGGTGGTTGATCACATAACATCCCTTTCTAGAAGGCGGCGTCCTCAGATGCAGGGGAGATAACTTTCCTTCCTGTATAGGGAGAAATTTCCCTCAAGATTGGCACATTCACTTTAAAATTATTGGGTAAGAGAGATTGTGCCAATCTTGGTGTGCACCATGGGACACGTCCATCCCAAAAGGTCTGGACTTCCATTTCTCATCCCAAAAAGGTCTGGACTTCCTATAGAGAGAGAAATTACTCATCCGCTTCAAAATTGGTATCGGATTAGTCAAGTTCACTTTGAAGTGATTTGTTAGGAATTTATTGTGGCAATATCGTTGTAAATTTTGATAATGTTATGATTCTAATGTTGTTATTGTGGCAATCTTGATGTAAATTTTGATAATGTTATGATTTTAACGTTAGAATCCGTTGTTGTTTGACATTTTTTGTTATATACCACTTCGCGAATTAGCTTCAAAACACATTCATGCTTCGCATATGCTAATAAAATTAATCAAGTAAACCAAACATTAGCTTTGCAGGCTTCGCATATGCTAATTAAATTCATCAAGTAAACTCAAACATTATCTTCGCAGGCTTCGCATAATATCGAATCTGCGAAGTCAGACGGGAGGGAGGGAGACGCGCGTAAATATTGAGGATATTATAGGAAAGTCACACAAAATCAGTCTAGATATATAGGGGGTGTTTGTTTTAACTTTTCGGAGAAGCGTTTAGCGTTTCACTCCAAATCGCAGGAAAAATTGCGTTTGGTTAGGTTTATATAACCGCAGCGTTTAGCATTTTTTCTGAAATCTGCAGCATTTTAGAGCGTTTCACGAAAAGCTCCTATTTAGAGCTTTCATAAACAGCTGCTTGTAGTTATTTATTATTGATAAAATTATCCTTTTTTTCCACAAAATATGTTTATTCTTTAATATTATTTATATTTCTACAAAATAATTGGCGGAAGAATATTTTTTTATTGCATTCAATAAATTTTTTATTTTTTATATAGATTATTTTTATTAATTTGTGTAACATATTTTTTATTTTATAATAGGATAAAGTGCAAAAAATCTCTAACATTTATAGCTATGAGCAATTTTACCTTTTAACGTCTAAATGGTGCAATCATACACCTAATATTGGCAATCAAAATCAATTTCACCACTGACACTGATAAGTTGGGTCAATTTGAGAGATAATTTATCAAACTGCCTTCTTGGTCATGAATATTGTCATCTACATTTCATATGTGTACCATTTTATCGTCATTAGTAACAGATCACAAACATATGATTGAACATGAATTTTTTTTAAGAAAATAAAAAAAAATATTTGTACAAGTTGGACAAAAAAAAAATTAAATATTTCACCGAATTTATAAATATTAATTTTCAATTTTATTAATAAATTACAAAAAAAATATGAAATCTCTTTTTTAAAACTACTGATATGTGCAATTGGTGTAGAATAAGAAATAAAATATCTATGTTTTCTAATAATATTTGAAATTGACCCAACTTGTCAATGTTATAGATAAATTGCTCTTAACTGCCAGTATTATAGGTAAAATTGCATCATTTTAGACGTTAAGAGTAAAATTATTCCTAGTTGTAAACATTATGGATATTTTTTTCACATTTTTCCCTTTTATAATTTCATCGTTGATTAATTTAAAACATGTCCATTTTAAACATTTTAAATCTGAACAGCAGTATTTCAATATAATTTTACCAAACACTAGTAATTAAACAGCTATCAGCTTACTGCAATTGCAAACAGCTAACAGCAACCGCAACTGCAAACAGCTAACAGCTTATTGCAACTGCAAACAGCTAACAGCAACCGCAACAGCTATTAGCTAACAGCTGAACCAAACGGGCTCATAATAGATTGAGTAAATGGGTTAAATATGTAAATGGGCCTCCCATTTAACCCATTTTTGTAATTTTCCCAAATAATAAACTCCGTCCACCGGAGCTTAGCCCTAAACTTTATATATATATATATATATGTTTAAAAAAACAAATGTAAAGAAAAAAATATTAAAGAATAATATATTGCATATATTTTCTAAGAAAAAAAAAAAAGAATGTCTAGGCGTTGATTGCTGAACTCAACTGTTTTTCCTAAAAACAATCTCAGTATCAAGGCCAAAGCCATCAACTTTGTTAACTTCCACTAATTCCGACTCTTTAAACAACTCCTTTAACGGACCCACACTATACAAATCATTCGCCGAATACTTATCCGCCCTATGCAATAGCGCCACGTGTAATACGCAAACCCCGCCGGGCCTCAACGTCCGTTCAATCTCCCCGACAAATTTCCATGGATACAAAGCATGGTCAAACACATTCGAGAACTCAAAGTCAAAAGTCCCATTCTCAAATGGCTGTGAATGAAAATCTCCTTTCATCACAAGTGGAGGACACGGCACCAAGTCTATCCCCACCGAGTCCCACACTCCCACCCGCCGCAGCGCCGCCACCTCCTGGCCCACCCGAGCTCCGATGGATAATGACTTTGAAGAATTGGATAAAAAATTTCTTCGCTTTAAGGAGTCGAAGAATTGGGCAAAGACGCGGACTTTTCGGTCCCAATCTCGAGTTTTCCAAATTTGGCGGAGTTTGGGGTTTAGGGTTTTGTTGAGTTGGTGTTTAATGTAAGCATTGTAGGAGGAGTAGCCGGAGCGGATGCGTAGGGCGGAGGAATTGGAGGGGGGAGTGAGAGGTAGTACGGTGGTTTTGGTGGTGGTTTTGCGGTGGAATGGGGTTAAGGAGGCGATGAAGAGGAGAGCTGAAATGGAGAGGAGGAGAGAGAGGAGGAAAGGTTTGAGGATAAGAGGGAGTTTGTGGATGGAAAAGTTCATCTCTGCATTTGAAACTTGAAAGAAAGTGGAGAAGAAGAAATGAGGAGAGGAGTTATTTCATTTGTGGGAAAGACAATGCATGTGTTGCGGTGGAAGTGTGTGGATACTTGCTTATATAAGATAATCCCTTAATATTATCTAAAAACATTTATTGGACTCCAAATTTTCAAAATATTATAATAGTTCTTCAAAATATATAAAATGTTGTGATAGTTTTGTTCGGGTTACAAATAGATGTAATATGTTTATATCGGATTTACAAATAGATATTTGTTGATTTTTTCTTTATAAACGTAATTTTGTAGTTGCAAAATTTTGTATTTTTTTTAATTTGTCAAATTTGGCTGATAACGACTTCAAAATGAAAATTTTGAACAATTAAAGTTGTTTAGTATCATATTTACTATGAAACCATATTTTTTATTTTTCAAAATCGTAATTTTTTGAGTTTTCTCTTTTTAAACTTCATCAAAAACACCGCTTAAATTACCTCAAACCTAAAAAAATTGAAGAATTAATGTTGTTTAGAATATCATTTAACGCTTAAAAATTCTCATTTTGAGATTGTTATTGGCCAAATTCAGACAAAGTGAATCCAAATGCAAAATTTGCAAACCACACGGTTGCATTTGGAAAAAAAATATCACAAGTACCAATCTGCAAATCGGCGAAACCACATGGCATCTAAATACAATTTACCATAGTTTCTTTTAACTTTTTTAAAATACAGTCAATTATTCTGTTGTAAAAAAGTAAATTGCATTTGTAAGGTGCATTACATATATTTTGAAATATTATTACATAATTCACATAATAAATTAAAACATATTAAAAAGAAATTATTACTTGTTCAACTTTTAAACTTTTCAAAGTGGGTGCAGTCCACTTTCCATATGCAACTTACTTTTTTGCCGTCAAGTGATTAATTGAGTGTATTTAAATAAATTGAAAGAATTATCGAACATTTTAAGTTAGTTGAAAGACTATCGAAACACTTTGAAATTTCAAAGGCTAATTAAAGTTTTAAATAAGTTGAAGAGATGAATTATGTATTAAGCCAAAGACAATTATTTATTTATTTATATGGTTGGGTTGAGTTGGAATGTGAATGATAAGCAATTCTATTGGACTGTTGTGTTTCTGAGGTTATGACAACAACATTGGATTTATCAAGTAAAAAATATATAGATATATGCACATCCCGACAACAGGAAAAGTAATTGCATATACTTTTGATAAATGGTCTCATATGAATACTCACGAGCATTTTGTTCTTTTGTAAAGCCTAAAAGATTCTACCAATTTACCATCAAAATATATACCTGATGTGTTTCGAAATTACTCTAAACATTGATTTTACCTTGTTCACAAAGTTAGGTTTTTTTTTTTTTTATAGAAATTGGGACGAGACAAAACTACGGCGGTGTTACAAATTTAGGTAATTTATATATATAATAATGAAATTCTTTTTAATCATAAATTTTGTTATCATCATTTGGGTCGCTGACACACTTGATTTCACGGTTTTATATAATGGTTTATGTTAGCCGACCTCAATCATTTCGAGACTATGACTTTGTTGTTGTTGTTGTTTTAATTTACAAATATTAGACAAAAAAAATAAAATTCAAATGTTTCGTCGAGTTTAAAGTATCTCATATTCAAATCTATTTTGAAATAAAAAAAAATGTAATTTTTTTTAACTAACTAACACGTAAATGATGCAAAATCCAAGAACAAAAAATATCTATGTTTATTTAATAATGTCTAAATCAACCAACTTACTAATAATATAGATAAAATTGTATCATTTATAATATTAAAAATAAAATTACTCAAAACTATTAACATTATCTCAATTTATATACTTTTCTAGTTTACCCAATTAGAATACTTTTCTAGTTTACCCAATTAGAAAAAGGCTTTTTAGTCAATTATAAGGTTCAAATCTATCCTGATATTTTTTTAGTAAGTGAAGATATACTATGGTAGTATTTTGTATGCGACAGTTCCAACATGTACAATTTTGGACTTTGGTAACAATCTTATTTATCGGTTCCATCACCTAGACTAACATTGCTCATGTTTCAAAATGTGGAGCCCAAAATTAACCATTTCCTATCATAGGGTATATTTGCACTTTCCAAAAACATTAGAGAGAAAATTGGATTTTATTCTCTGTTGGGTCTGGTTCAAGAGTTCAATCGTTGACTCCATCTTCAAAGGTTGATCTGCGTTGAGGTGGGCTTCCTAAGTATACTTTATCGAAGTCAATAAGATTCTTCAGAAAAATACTAAAAGTGGAAAGTAGAATATGTCATAAAAATAGAGGAAACTACCTTTTTTATAGGGGTCCCAGATAGTGAATTTACCTTGCTATCACGGGTTAAAGAGGTGGTTGTAGGTCGGTGTAGGAGATGTGGTTTTCTAGACTCTTTAGATGGATGGACCCTCTTGAGAGCTTCAAACTCATTTAGACTTGGGTCTTTATTTTATAGGATCTGTAACAGATGCCCCTCCTATAGATGTCTTTCGATTGAATATGAGGGAATTAATAGCCGTTGCATTTTGATCTTGTTGGCGATTACGTAATGGTGAAGGGTTTATAGGCCAACTGTTTAGCGTGAAATCCTTTTGTCTTCTTATAAGTTATGATTGGAATTGTCTTTTGAAGGTTTTTACCTCTTTCATCTTCGAACATATTTCTAAGCAAGAATAAGTCTCTTTTCCTTCTTATTTCCTTGTTAATTTTTCTCTTATTTCTTTTTCCTGCACTTTTAAGGCGTGCATATAAAAGCTTTTAGGTTGTAATCGATCTGAGGTGTTTGATTCAGCTTCAAACTTATGTCTTCCACCATCTAAGAGTATGGATAGTCCTGATAAGCAGCCTAGGGGTGCCAGTGGTTCTAACAGGGATTTTAAGGAACTTACAGTGGTTACTAACTACCGTCGTACACATTTTCCCACAATGGACTGATATACTAAGGAGTTTTTTTGGCAGTTCTGTGTTTAGGGAGGCCAATGTGACCATTGGCTAGTTGTATGCAGAAATGGTAAGGGATATGTGGTCCACTAACTTATCAGGCTTTGCGATTGGGAGCCACTTTAACCATCAAAAGCACCCTAATATAAATGATAGTTTGTCTCTAATCAATGAGGTGGTGAGCACACTCACCCCTGGGATGTGGCCTTGATTTCCATTGCTTATCGAGTTGGGGGAGCATATCACTTAGAGGCCTCAGGATGCGAGGTTTGTTCTAGTGATCTTATGCCTCTTAATGCATGTGTAATATATGAGGCACACCTTCAGTATGTTGCAGTTTCCATGTTGCCTTTTTTAGCGAGGCCCTCAAGAACTGCAACTTGCTCCCTCATAGCATACTCACATTGCTTAGGCGCAACTAGTAGCTTTTATCAATTCCATCTCTAGAGCGACCACACACTGTCTGTGACTACTTTCATACAGTTCTGGTCCTTCTCAAGATCTAAAATTGTGACATGTCTATAAAACGCAGAGAGTTACTAAGGGCTTCCTGCATAATGATATAGGGAAGGTGCCCAAGTGGAGGAATAAGTTTTTTTATAGCCTGTAAGGAATCTCACGTTCCCTTTCTAACCTGCTGGAACCTCATCCCCAAAAGTGTCACGAGCCGCCATCCTGGGAGGCGCTCGTTGAAGTTTAGAATGGTTGTTTATGACTGGTGATAGGTTTTCGGGGGAGGCCGGCCCCGACCACCAGCATTGTGACTGAGTCAGTTTAAGATTTTATAAGGGAGCTGAATTGGATATGGAGTGATGGAGGTTCCCACTAATTGAGGGTCTGGATGCTCGACACATTTGTGATGTTCTATGGAGGTGAGCATTCCCCATAAAGAGGGTGAGGCTTCTCGAGCTTGTTATAGTTGATCTAAAAAGATATACCCCTGAGCAATATAGTATGGCCCTTTCTTATCCCTTCTTTTATATGTTGACTTTTGTTATGCGCCTTTTTGCTTTGCTCAGGTTGTTGCCCCACCCCCCCCCCCCCACCCCACCCTTTAATTGTTTTGAATTTTCGAACTAATGACTTGTTCTTGTAAATGCCATTAGTGATCGAGCTAAGGAAGATTGGTGTCTGGACCTTGATTTGATCGAGGTGGATTTAACCCTGCCTACAATGAATGAAGCTATTGATCCCACTTTTCTATGATCGAGTGGCCTGAGTCGTTTTATGGGGACTCCTAACTTGGGTGTTGAGCCAATCTCCGAGGAGAGGCTAGGGGATCTGTCGGGATCCCAAGATAACTCAGATTTCATAGTGGCGAGGCTCGTGTGGAGCCTCCCCGATCTTCTCCACTTAATAACTTCAGACGTTTTTACTTATCGTTTACGAGGTCCTCCTTTTTATCTTGTGGTTATATTTTATTTTCTTCCTTTCTCTTTTGTTCACAAAAAAAAGATCCATTGAAGGAAGCGGTGAGCCTTCGGGGACTGGGGGCTCAAGGCCTAAGTATCCCTCATCAGGCATTATAGGCCTAGAGGTCTTGGCCATCCCAGATTCGATAATTGTTGAGGTCGACCTGCAGGCAGATGATTCTGAAGAAGAGGAAAGGGCTAGGGACGCCTGTTAAAAGAGCTCGAAAGAAGGCGGAAAGCCCACCTAACATCCTTGCTGATCAGCTACAGGATATTGTTCGCGCTAGTTTACTGATCGAGCAGGCACCGATGAAGGAATATGAGCTTATTGGAGTCGTGATTGCTTCTATTGGGGTTGTTGTGCCCGAGTGTTATGTTTCCTCTATCGATCCGCTGAAAAAGAATATTTACCTTACTCTTGAGGATGGGGGTGAGGAGGTTGCTTAGGGTCCCAAGGTTTCTACACCGCAAGAAGGTGCCTCCTCTAGTCGCCAACCTCTTAAGCCCTCAACCTTGACAAGAATTGGCTTGAGCCTAGAGGCATGTAGGAAGTGGCTCTGCAAAGAAGCCTAGCATTCTGATAATGTCTTCAATCGACATGGTTACATACATAGCAAAGCTCTTCCTTATGCATGTCGATTTGGACCGACTGAGGGGAGATAGTCTTGAGGTAGCTTTAGATAGTCAATGTCAAGAACATGGGTCGGGTAGGCCTTCTCATATCCCTCGTTTACCTTCCTTCCTTCCTCATCCTCCTCCTCCTCCTCCTCCTCCTCCTCCTCCTTCTTCTTCTTATTTTTCACTGTTGCACTCCTTTGCTTGTTTGTTTCTAACTTGATTTTTCTTTTAGGTATTTCTAGATGCAAGTTGATTATCTTGATATACATCGACTAAGCGGGAGCAAGATAACCTACTTAAGGAGCTCGAGAGCGCACGTCAAGAGGCTAAGGATGCAAGGGATAAAACATTCAGCCCTCTGAGCGAGGAGCTTCAATTGAGGAACAAATACCTCGAGAGGGAAGAGGGAGATCTAAAGAGGGGGGTGAGAGTTGGTGTTTACCTTAAGTGTACAATTGCTGGTTGCAGCATCATAGAGGATGACTTGTGCAACCAGCTTCTTGTGGTTCAGCAACGGTCCTTGGAGTAGTCTATGCTGAATGCAAACCTTTAGGCGAAGCAATGACAACTGTTGGTATAAGTAACTAAGCTTCAGGGGCTGACACTCTTCGTGTAATCGAGCTTATAAGGCTATACAAAGTAAGGACATGGAGTTGGTCGAGCTTCGCAATGAGGAAGCTACTCAAGAGAGAGAGAGAGAGAGAGAGAGAGAGAGAGAGAGAGCTTGAGCATGCCTCTGCCAGAATGTTGCGACCTTGACTGGTTATGATCAATGAGAGGGATGCTCTCGCATTGCGGGTGGCTGATTTCAAGCGTAGGGATATATCATGTTCTTCCTTAGCCATCAGACTCCTTCCAAGGCACTAGCGCAATTGGGCTAGTAGGTTCGCAATTGGCGATATGACAAGTGAAGAAAACTAGGTTGAATTAACTTCGCATTTTGACAAACTTAGTGCTCATTTTGGCAATTGCAAAACAACTAAACCATAATAGGTAGTTCACAATTCCTAAAATGTGAAACGCAGTTTTATCAACTGGATCGCAATTTATTCAAACTGCGAAATAATAATAATAATAATAATGTTAAAAGTTAGTTCGCAATTGGACTAGGAGATTTGCAGTTGGCAATATGCAAAGTGAAGAAAACTAGGTTAAATTACTATTATGTAGTAATTATAAATTGCGAACTGAAAATTTCGATTAACTTAAAATTAACTTCAACTACATATAATTTACCAATTGTATTTGATTATTATGTATTTACAATCAATAAAAAAATTACATGGTGTTGAAAATCAACGAGAATTTTAGATATTAGAGATATTTTTGAAAAACATATATTGTAAATGTATAATTTGATAACATATATTGAAATGGATCCAAAAGTGTAAATGGTCTCCCATTGGATTAGTTTTGTAAATTTTCCATCTTTTGAGAGGGCGTAGGAGTTATTATATGCTGTTTTGATAGCATTTTAGTATGCTGATGTGGCAATATAGTTTGTTATAGTAATAACACACCTGTAAACTTTTCCAGCATCAATCAATAACAGATTTCATTTGTTCACAAGTTCATCTCTCATTTAATCAATTCTAGCGGTTTTCTCTTGGATAAACAAAAACGGACTTAATTAATCCATTCGAGTTGCTGCCATTATCAACTCAGAAGAAGAAGAAAATGAAGAACATAGTAAATGTGGAAGAAGAAAGAAGAAAAGCTTCTTGATTAACAGTGTAATTGCCGAAACCACAATAACTAACAAAAGCAATCCATACCCAATCCTATTTATCACTCCTCATTCTGTTAATTTGGTTCACAGCTGGCTCAAAGATGTTGTATACCACCCACAAAATAGCCGGAATTACGGGTGCTAGAAGTAGTAGACCACGGTTATCACCTTCTGCAACATCTGCTATCTGTTGCACAGCCATTGCAGAATTGCAACTTAAGGAAGATAACACAGTACAGGCCATGGCCATAGCCATAGCCACAGCCATGCCCTCTGCCGATAAATCGCAGGACTTTGAAATGACGAAGCTTTTAGTCAAGTCTTTAAGCTTAAGTAGTGACAAGGGTTTTAAGACCTTCTGACAGGCACGGTATGTACGATGGTTGGTAATGCCAAGGGGTCTGCTGGGTTTTAGCAAAGTCATGGATCCTAAGGTTAATGCCATTAAATCAATGCAACTGTGTGACAGGAGAAGATAATGGTCTATCAGGATGTGAGGTAAAGCAGGTTTAACCTGTGACAATTTCAAACTTAAAAAGGGTTAGGCATAATTGCACTTCAATAACATTCTAGCCTCTTCTATATGCTCCACTTCTCTCCACGACTCTAGAAACTAATTATATAATACACATTATTATGTATACGTAATTGCCACTGACTTTAAGCCAAAACTTTCAAATCAGGTGACACGTCACCAGTGGCAGCACTTTGTGGAAGAAAAAAAAAAAAAAAGTAACAGTGAGCAGTTTTAACACGAATACATGTGAAACCACAAATCCTTGAACCTTGACAAGATGAGTGGCATATGCAGTGAGTGCATAGAACTATTCTGCATCAATAAAACGTAATTATTAGTTATAAGTATATTCTTCTTAAAAGGCAGCCCGGTGCACTACGCGTCCCCGCTCAGCGAGGGTCTGGGGAGGGGTTCCACCACAAAGGTGTATTGGGAGCAACCCTTCCTCTGCCTTTTTTTTTTTTTGGCAAGAGGCCGCTCCTAAAACTCGAACCCGTGACCTCTCAGTCACACAATAACAAAGTTTACCGTTGCGCCAAAATCACTTCGATTTGGGAAGCTGAGGAACAGTAACAAATGAGATTAATGGACCACCTAATCAGGTACACTCGGAGAACATGCACCTTGTCAAATTCATAATTCAAAATGACACCATATGACCAAATCCACAATGAACAACAGTTCCCTTACCAAAATTGAGCATTATGATACACAGAATTAGGCTGATATGGTAACTTACCGAACTCCTATTTTAAACAATACCTAGTGCCTAGTGCTAATAAACTATATACACAATTCACTGTAATTCGGGGTTGAAGAAAGCTACCTACCTGGAAAAAAACACAAGAACTAGCCGACACATAATCTAGAAATAGCCACAGCTTTAATCATGTTGGACTTGGCTGCATCCAGTAAGGGATCTGCCTGAAGAGCTCTATCAAAACAGAATTTGGCCTCCTCCCACTGATGTTCAGCTATAAAAACAAGACCAAGATTGTTATATGCAGGAGCGTAGCCAGGCTGTAGTTCTAGCGCCTTAGAAAACATTGCCTTGGCACGTTCATATTGCTTTTGCTGCCGATAGAGATTCCCCAGATTGGAAAGTATCGCATGTGCTTGTTCAGATGCTGCACATGCCAAAGCCTGCTTATATACATCTTCAGCTCTCAATGATTCCTCTGATAGTTGAAGTGAGATACCTAAATAGTATAAATGACTTGATTACAAGTCCTGAAGAAAGAAAAATCAACTTCCAACAGGCAAAATGATGTGCAGTGTCATTAATCTGAACATACCAAGATTTGACCATGCATAACTGCATTCCCGAAAACGAGCAACTGCAGCCTTAAGATACTTCTGTGCCATTCCAAATTGTCGGGAACAGAGATAGTGAAGGCCAAGTTGGTGCCACTGCACCCCGTCATCTGGTTCCTCAGCTATTGCCTAATTTATATATATGTGAATATGAAGCAAAAAAAATGTCGATAAGTGGAAGATAATATGTCAATAACCAGTATAATGATGAAGCAAGGTAAAGTTTGTGCATTTTGAACTCAATTTCCCCCCTTCTCATCACTAGAGTTTGTATAAATACACCACATAGGATGCAGAATACGAATAATTCAGTGATAAATAAAGTAACATCATAGATGATCTCAGTAATAACTGATAAATCCAACCCTAAATATCCTAGATCTCATCATTTTCTCCCCTCCTTTTATCACATAGGATGCAGAATACGAATAACTCAGTGATAAATAAACTAGGGTTAAGGTGCAAAAATACCCCTAACGTTTTAGGTAAGGAGCAATTTTACCCCCAACGTTTAAAATGGTGCAATTTTACCCCCTAACGTTTGTAACCAAGAACAATTTTACCCCTAGTTGATGATTTTGGTCAATTTCAGACACTATTATAAAACACAGATATTTTTATTCTTTATTTTGCACCAATTGCATATCAATTCGTTCTAAAAAAAGGATTTCATGTTTTTTGTAATATAATAATAGAATTGGAGATTAAAATTTATAAATTCGGTGAATTTTTTGAATTTTTTTTGTCTAATTCGTACAAAAGACAGTATTCTTTTTGTTTATTTTTTTCACATCCCAACATATGTTTGTGATTTGTTACTGATAAAATGACGCACGTGTGAAGTGTAGATGACAATATTCATGACCGAGAAGACAGTTTGATGAATTATTTCTCAAATTGACCCAAATTATCAACGTTAGGGGTAAAATTGCTCTTGGCTTCCAACGTTAGGGGTAAAATTGCACCATTTTAGACGTTAGGGGTAAAATTGCTCCTGACCCAAAACGTTAGGGGTATTTTTGCACCTTAACCCAATAAACTAACAACATAGATGATTGTCAACAATAACTGATAAAAAATTCAACCCTAAAAACCCTGGATCTCATCATTTTCTCCCCTCCTTTCTTTCTCTTCTTAAGATGCTTTTATCATAAAGTAATTAAGAGCACCCCTCTCTATATGAACTTATCAAAACCTTATCATTATGTGTGTGTGATTATAATAAAATCTAAACTTCTGCCTTCAGTTAGGAGTAGAATAGGCATAATTTTCTCTGCCAAGCACATGGCATGGTAAAGCTAAGTAGAACTACCTACAAAGGTAAAAGGATCCCCCTTCTCACCCACAACTTACCTGCTTTAAGCTGTAGAGAGCACGTTCTTCAACATCTGTCAACTCATTATGTTCAGCTTGAAATGCCGCTGCAATCTCATGTTGGGCCTTGTGAACCATGGCAAGTCCTGCCCATGCAACTGGAAGTTCAATAGGCACAGATTCCCCTTCTCTCAATATTGAAGCCATTTCATTTCCAGCCCATGATAGCTGTTCACTGGGATCCTGAGACCTTTCTGCGTCCTTGATTCGGTGGACTGCCACAGCATACCGAGTTGACATACAGTTGGGTTCCAATTTTGCTGACTGAAATGCAATTGACAGAGGAAAAGACAACAATCTCAACTAAAAGTAAGAGCAGAAAGAATTCCGAAGGTAAAATACATGCCGCCACAGAAGTTGCAGATATAAAAGAAAATTATAGTTGTTCATTGCTTTAGAAGGCAAAGAATAAGCTTTCCCATCAAAAGATCAAGGAAATCAATGAACAACCTCAACAAAGAAGCAATAAATGACTGTAGGAATGAACCAAGAGCACCTTCTCCAAACACTTGCTTGAACTTTTGTGGTCGCCACTCAAGTAATATGCATTAGCAAGATTTGCCCATGTATGTGATGCTTTAGGATCTACTTTCAGTGCAGCAAGCAAACACTCCTTTGCAACATTTACAGCTTCAACTTGATCTATAGAAGCACCTTCATCAGCATTTGCCCCAGCACCTGAGAATTGATAGGTAGGAAGAGTTGTAGTCATGCAACTTTCTTAATCATATACTATGATTAGCAGTATCAGCCATCTACACCTCAGGAGATTCATGGGGCAAAGGATATAGGCTAAAGATCAGAAGGAAGAGTTCAAGTACCACGGTGCCAAACTCACAAACAATACCTGCAATAACTGAACCATATTTACAAAGAAGAAGAGCAGCATAGTTGACAAAGGAAGCAGGATGATTTTGATCTTTGAGAATCAGATCTTGAAAGCATTTTGCTGATAGCTCCAAATTTCCACTGCAAGATCAATTAGATAGTTAAATCTAATGGTTAAAATCTCCACAAAATATTGCTGAAATCATAATAAGTTTGTCGATTCTTCACTGAATAAAATAATACAAATTGATCCAGACATGTGAACCACTACTTGAAAGGCACCCAGAAAGGAAGGACCAATCATGGCAACAATAACAAATAATTCCAAGAGCAAAAACAATACAACATGTTAATTTATTTATACAATAACCACAAGCAAATGAAGATGGATAAGTTGAGATGAGAGTAAAAATATTAATCACTCGACATCCTTCTCATCAAAGGCACATTTTGATAAAGTTTATGTAACTTTGCTACAACAGCTTACTGATTAAGGTGACAACTCCTAACTCTTATCAGTGAAACAGATACTTTATTAGGAGAATAATTATAGAGGTGTGAAACAATGAGCTTGATCTTATAAAAGAAAACGTAAATGTATCCTGAGACTACCCCACATAATTCAGAATTTGCTGATTAACAAAATTGTATGATAAATCATAAATCATCATTGATGGTATAAGATCTTATGTTTGAGATATGAAATTATGTTATATGATATGATATGTAGCTTTTTATATTCATTAAACCTAAATCTATATGGAAGATTCAGAAGACTTCTGGTTCTTGCTTTCACAAACAACATCACATATCAATTCTAAAACTTGATTTTTTTTTCTTTTATTTTCCAGTGGAGTCTGCTGGTGGCTACCTAGACTCACAACATCAATAAACAGAACGAAAAGTACTTTGTTATCATCTTACCTTTGGAGGTATGCAATGCCCAAGTTCCCAAGGCAGTCATAGTTATTAGGGTCAATCGCCAACAAGGATGACCAAACTGTGATGGCACTCTAAAAAGGAAATATGAAGCCAATGTCAGACTATAACAATAGAAAATCACAATCATAAACAACAGAAACGGCCATGCTATCTTACCTGCAGTCGACCAGATTTGAGAAGTATCAGGCCCAGAGTGTTCCAAACAGCTACTTGCCTCATATCTGCTTGCAACGTATCCTTTAATCTAGAAAGGATATCTTCAAGCTCTTCAGCATCAAGTTCTTTATCCAAACTATTATCAACCGAATGTTCAAGAAGAATACACTGGACGTGACAAACAATATGAAATTAGCAACCAACAGAATCCTACTATATTTGAAAAAAAAATCCAAACACTGGAATCCCAAAACATTCAAACTTGATGTAAAACACCAACTGTATGAAACAAGCTGTAAAACAATACTGCACCTGGGCATGGTGAAGTTGAACGAGTGAAAGTAACTCAGGCCTAGCGACCTCAGGCTCACAGCGCTGCAAGATCTCTTCTGCCTTCTCATAAGCAAAAACTGCCTAAAAGAATGTTGAAGGCCAAATGAAACAAACACTTCACTTATGAACTTATCAACCAAAATACATAGACTCAACTAAAAATCTACCTTCACTGGTTGACCCAACCTTTGATACATTAGACCAAGTATAAAATGAGCATGAGCATTTTTGGGCATCTTCCTTCCTACATGCACCAAACCCTAAAAGTGTGCAAGAAAATATCAAACTAAACGGTATATACAGTTAATGAAGGAGAGCACACAATTTTTGGATCAAAGTTAAGCATTGACAATGTAGGAGGGATGACTTACAGTTTTAAGGCTGCTGACTTTTTCTTCACGAGAAGAGATAGGACCTTGACCAGGCTGATCAGCATCCACATCAGGTCCATAATCAAGACACCCATCTACCTTACTATTTCTTGAACGACATCTCCCCAGTTTATTCATTCTTTTACCTTCAACTTCCACAGTATCGCCATCTTTGCAGGTTAAGCTACTTCTATCTTGAGTTTCATCATTTACCGACCTATATGCCAATTCTTAGTTTAAACTTCATCATAGAGCAAAATTATATTTCCTTCACTCGGAACAAATTAACGCCACAAGAATAACTTGGCACTTAAATTCAGAACACTATTCTAATAAATTACTATGCTCTAATTCAAAACAAGTAACGTGATATTGCCCGGTAATGGAAAACTAAAATGAAAACTAAACGAAATTCAAGTCACTAATTCTATTGACAATGAAAATAAAGGAAATGAAGAAGTCAAAAGACTTCAGTGTGAACCTTGTGAGGGCTGGGACAGACAGGAAGACAGAATCACTGGCGTCAATATCAGGAGGATTGGCGTTCAGGTCAGCCATGACGACGACCTTGGAAGACTGTGATGTCCTGGAATTAGAGGCATCATCCAGAGAATTGTCTGTTGTGTCGAGTTCTGGCTTAATATGCAAAGGCGTAGCTTGCTGCTGGAGCTCCGGTTCAGACATTTTTGGTGGCTCGAGTTGCGAGATATCGCGGGAGAAGGGCGACTCCAAAAAAAAATTAGAAGATCACCTGAGTAGGCTCTTCACCGTCCGGGTCGGTCGTTTCTTTAGGTCTTTCCACATAGATATTTAGGGAAAAACTATATCTTATGTCTTTCATACTTGATTTTATTTAGGGAAAAACTATATCTCATGTGTTGCATACTTGATTTTATTTTTACACTTAAAAAAAATTAATCAAAGGAATCAATCATATTAAGATAAAGCTTGAGATAAATTCCTTACAAACTAATGGGAAAGTGAATTTCTGTTCACAAAGTGGTACACATAGAGATTCCGAACTCCTTACCGTTAACTAGTTTTTTTTATTTATAGAAGTTGGGCATCATAGACTTTAAACTTCTTACCATTAATGAACCTTTCTATAAATAGATAGATCACCAATATCAGTGATTTGTGTAAGCGTCACGTGTTACTCTGAGGTGGTTAGTTATTGTGACTTTTAAGTGAGGTATGCTTCTAAAAGACGCACAATTAAAAGGCATATTAAAGTTTTGTGTCAGAGTGATACACATAGATTCAAATTACTATTATAGGTAATAAATAGCATGACTATCCAGCTTCCCACCCTTTTATCTATAAGAATGATTGAATTTGTCTGGGGAAAAAATTTCGCCATTTTCGAATTTTTCCTAGGAGTAAGAAAAGCCAAAAAGAGAGAAGATAAAACCATACTACTGTAGCAGCTTCGTTTGTGGTAAGAGCCCTTTGATCGGAGTAGTGTCGCCTTCCTTGTTTGAAACAAGTGGTCGCTAAAAAAGTGAGGTCAGTCTCATCTCCTTTACTCTTAAATTTTGGGTTTTTTCGCATGCTTTCATGTGGTTGGCGCTTCATTGTCCGTTGCGCGAGTATGCCTGATGAAGCTAGTAGGAAGAAAATAGGACTATTAGGCGGTGTCCTCAAGGATTCGACCTTCATTGATACTAGCAGAGTAAGGCGGAGGAAAAGGAAAAAGGTCAAGGTCGGGGAGGTTATTCTAGAGGGTGATCAGCCGACAAAAGGAAAGAAGGTGAAGTCAACAGCCAGAAAACCACCATTGGTAAAAAGGAAACCCTTCCTACCGTGATCGGAGACCGAGGTCCGCTCCAATAAAGTGAAAGTAGAGGTTGTAGTTCTCGATAATTTGATAAACTCTGGTCATACGCTCGTCAGCCTGTACGAGGACATGCAGAAGAAGGTTTGGCCTTGAGGGCCTGGGGGTTTTGGGTCTAATGGTTCCCAGTTTGACCTTGAAGAGAGGCGAAAAGCTCCTAACATTATCCGTAAAAATCTAGTGGCACCCTCTATAGCCTATCGGATTGGGAGGGCATAAGAGTTGTCCACTCTTCCTCGATTTGCGAAGACCAATGAGATGATTGTCTATGAGGAGCATTTCAAGGTAGAGATGTGACTGTATTTGTCAAAGTTTTGAGGGAATTTAACATCTACCTCGGATAGATCCATTTGAATGGATGAAGGATAATGGTGGGGTGATATTCTCTTTATCGAGAAGGGGGTATGAGAGTGACTAGTCTTGTCTTCAAGAAGTTCTTCAAACTAACTCAATGAGACAAGTCTCAGCACATTACCTTTGCACACCCCAAGTTTAATGTTCTTGGTGGCTTGTCGAAAAAACTACCAAAATAGTGACACTGATTCTTTAAGATCTCTCTTACCGATTTGGAGTTTCCTCACTTCAGTTAATTGGAATTATCTTGCGACCGATCCTGGGTCCTGGCTAATAGAAAGGAGAATCATGGCGAAGGAGCTGAAGGTGGTAAAGTTTGTTGAGACCATCATCGCGTCTCCAAAGAGGCATATGTTGATTTTGATTGAGAACTTCATGATCATTGGTTAACCAATGGTGGTTGAAGACCCGTGATTTGACTAAGGAGGATTTGGCAGAGTTGGATTCCATCCGAGTGACTATGGCCCGCCCAAGAGAGCTATCCAAAAATAGGCCTTCCCTATTTGTTTATATGCACTATTTGGATTTTGCCTAAGTGTTTGTAATTTAACTTGGTGTTTGTAATTTGACTCGGTGTTTTTATTTCTTGTAGCAAAGGTAGATCCAAAGGAATTTTCTTACGACTTCGACGACGTGGAGTTTGATTATGACCTGGTTCCGCCTGAGCAGGCATTTGATAAATTGTCGATAGAACTTCCCCGCTTCGTCTCTCTTTTCATGGAGAACCAAGCTGCATAATATACTACGGTTCTACTTCGACCAGAGAGGCATGAATAGTTGAAAGATCGTCGGAGCAAGGTGTTGGGAGGATCGTTGAAGAGATTGTTGGTTGTGACCAAGGGTTGGAGGAGGCTAAGGCCCTGTTCTTTTTTACTTAATTTCAGCGTAAGTAAGTTAAGTTCAATTCAGTTAAGTTCAGTTCAGTTCAGCAACATTCAGTTAAGTTCAGTTAATTTATTTCAGTAATTATCATTATTTATTATAATTATTTATATATAATTTATAATTTAGTATTATTTATATATAATTCATCATTATTTATATATAATTTATTATTATTTATATATAATTTATAATTTAGTATTGTTTATATATAATTCATCATTATTTATTATAATTATAACTATGTATATATAATTTATTATAATTTAGTATTATTCATATTCATCATTATTTGTTATTGTTATAATTATTTATATATAATTTATAATTTAATATTATTTATATATAATGCATCGTTATTTATTATAATTATAATTATTTATATATAATGTATTATTATTTATATTCATCACCATTTATTATAATTGTAATTATTTATATATAATTTATAATTTACTTATTATAATTTATATATAAATTATAATTTAATATTATTTATATATAATTCATCATTATTTATTATAATTATAATTATTTATATATAATTTATTATTATTTATTATATTTATATATAATTTATAATTTAGTATTATTTATATATAATTTAGCATTATTTATTATAATTATAATTTATATATATAATTTATCATGTATCATTATGTATATATATAATTTATCATTATTTATTGTAATTATAATTATTTATATATAAAATATAAGGAAAAGTACAAAAATAATGCTTGTGGTTTGCCCAATTTGTAAACAGAGTCATGTGATTTAAAAGTTTGCAAATAAAGGTCTGTGGTATGATTTAATTTACAAAATAAGTTATTTCAGATTACACTGTTAAGTTTTGATTGCAATCAATAACATTTTTATTTTGAAAAAAAATTGTTCTTATATATCGACAAAATACGATCCTTCCCCTAAAACGCAGCTCCTTAAATCGAAACCATAAATCTTATGGTGGAAACTTTACGTTTTTTACTAATTTCACGATTTATGAACTAAAATTAATATTGAAGTTCATTTTACACAACTGCAGTTTAATTTTTGGGTATGTGTTTTGTCAATATGTAAATGTAATTTAAAAAATAAAATAAAAATGTTGTTGATTGCATCAGAACATAACAATGTAATATGAAATATCTTATTTTGTAAATTAAATCATACCACGGACCTCTATTTGCAAACTTTTAAACCACATATCTCTGTTTGCAAATAAGGCAAACCACAAGCATTATTTTTGTACTTTTCCCTAAAATATATCATTATATATATTTTTATTATAATTATAATTATTTGGTGCACTTCAGTTCAGTTAAAGTTAAGTTAAGTTCAGTTCAGTTAACTTCAGTAGCATTCGGTTCAGTTCAGTTAATTTAATTTTAGTTAAGTTAAGTTAATTTAATTTCAGTAAAAAAGAATAGGCCTAAGTTTGAAGTGGCTCTAAAAGTTGACGGGAGGACCAAGTAGTCGGTGAACTACAAGCCCAAGATGGTGCGTATAAATATAGATTCAGAGGAGGAAGAGGAGGTTGTCACAGAGAATGAGAGTCTTGATGTTGGGAAAGCTAAAAAAAGACGGGCCAACTAAATGGCAGACATCAATGGGGATAGATCCACTGATAAACAAATGGCAACAAATGTTGCAGAGCCGACCGAATGTTCTATGTTGCGAAACACCAAGTTCATGGCAGATATAGAAGAGAAACTTTGCTTGTTTCTCAAATATGTTGGCTTGATGGACCCTAATAAGGATATGACCAACTTATTACTTACCTATCAGTTGGATACTTGTGCTTCTGTTCCTGGCGAGCATAAAAGACACGAGCACCTGTCTGTTTGGGGCTACTTGAAGTGGGTCATTGTATCGCATTGAGTCATAAGTATTCTCTTGCACTATTTTTTGCTTCTTTATTGATTTCAAGCTTTGGCTAAATATGGATAGTTCTAACAGGGTATGGTGGATTACAATGACGTGTACATGATCTACTGTTAGGAGGAGCAAGAACTGGAAAAGAGTAGAGCGGCCCTAGCTGAGAAGCAGGTTGAGGTTGACAGAATAAGCGGTCTTTAGGTACAGTTGGCATCTAAGGGAATGCTGTTAGCAGATTTGGCCGAACGGAATAAGAAGGTTGGGTCACTGAAAGTGAAGGAAAAAGAATTGCAGTCGTCTCTGCCGAAAAAGGAAGACTGAATAAAGTTTGCCATTCTTTGAGCGGTTAAAGAAAAGAAAAGAAGGATCGGTCTGGAAAAAGAGAAAGCTCAACTCTAGAGTAAAAAGGACTTGGAGGAAGCGAGCTTGGAAAATGCTGGTTTGGATGCGCAAGGGCAGGCCGATGTCGGAAAAAGCGAGAGGGATGCTCTTTCGACGGAGAGAGACACATTACAAGTGGCTTTAGAGGCGACCAAAAAATCTAAGGATGTAAAGGCACTTATTAAGAAGCGTGAGAAGCGATTGGTGCTCATTGATCGGGCAATGGTGCTGAAAGTGGCTCACGAATCTGGATTCCCGATCCCAAAGAACTTAGTGTCCGGGTTGAATCCATATGATGCAACAAGCTCGGAGGTGGGATTATAGTTTGCTAGGGTTTTCCCTTAGGCATATATTTTTGTAACCTAAAAAACGGTGCAATTTTAAGGATCGAAAATTGTACTCCAAAATAATCGTGATCTTAATGGAAAAGTCTCTTTCTTTAATCCTTGGTTTCCCATGGTACTTGTATAGCAGATTAGTGAGCATGTCATGTCTGTTTTAAGGAACCCCGTTGCTGAAGAAAAATATCAAACTTCTCAAAATTAATCATTTATCTTGAAGTTTTTCTGTATGTGCACAGAATGTTTCTAATACACAAAATCGTATCAGTGTTCGCCCTGCCAAAAATTACTAAATCATCGACAAAGAAAAGGTAAGAAATATTAGGACAACTATGACTGACTTTAACCCTATGTAGCATATTCTCTATATTTCTCTCTCTTTTTTCTAATATTCGCAGAAAGCACCTAAGCACATAAAAGAAAAAGGTAGAGGGAGATAAGATCCCATTGACGAAGCCCTCGGGATGGCTTAATAAACCATTTAGGTTGGTTGTTAATAAAAAAAAAAAGAAGATATAGAAATAGAAGATAAACATCAACAACAACTTAGCAAAATGACTTGGAAACTGCATACGATCAAACATATATCATGCAAAAAGCTCCATTTTATTTGGTCATATGTCTTACTCATATCTAACTTTAGACAAAAGTTACTCTTATTGCCTTTGATTCATGTTTTCATACTACTAAAAGCTTTGAAGGAAATAATGGTCGTCACATATTATCATTCTCCAGAAACAAATGTTGATCGAGTTTCAAAAATCAGACCGGGAAGGACCACTTTTTCAAGTGATTACCTAAAGATTTAAAGATCATCGTATCAAGAACATTACATAGGGAAATCGATCTCACAATAATATTCCATTATTTAAAAAATTTAGAACCAAATTAGTAATATCATCACCAATAATATTCCAATAGAATTGATAAAAGAAAGATGGCACATCATGCGGCCTTAGGCCTTATTAAGACCAATTTACTTCAAAGCATTTAGAATCCCCTCATTTGTGAACTCCTCTAAAAGAAAATTGTGTTGTTCAACTAACAGAATAGAATCTAAAGCTTACGCAAAAACTTCAGCTCTACATAAATCTGAAGACAAAAGATTATCAAAATAATCAATCACCATATCAGCTATATTATCATCACTCTCAACCCAGTTTCCCTCTTAATTTTTAAATTTGTGGATATTATTAGTTCTCCTGCTTGTTTGTCGATGACTTAGCATGAAATTAACTAGTATTTTTATCATCGGAGTTCAACCAATCAATTTTTGATGTTGTCTCTAGATATCCTTCTCCTTTTGAAGCAATTCGATCAATTCACTATAACCCTAATTTTTTTCATCTTGCACTGTCGGAAACACCCGAGATTGAATGTCTAGAAGCTATTTGCTGACTTTTTAAAATCCACTTAGAAGATGGCCAAAAGAAACATAATTCCAATTCAACAAAGCCTTGCTCGCTTTTTATTTATTTTATCTTCCACAATACACAGGTCATTCTCATCATTCTTTCAAGTCTCCTCACAATTAAATGGCCTCTTGAGATGATTTCCTACTAGGTTTGCTTTAGGTCTTTCCTGGTTTTCCTCAAGATGTTTCTTATGGTTTCTCTCGATATGTTTCCTCTGGGTCTATCTCAGGATGGTTCCTCTGATTTCCTCAAAATGTTTCCCTTAGTAAAGAGAAAACAATAGTCCATGTACTTCTGATATCTGACACTACCACCTCATAATATATTTCTTGACACTAGGTTCCATGGCCCTTTTCTTTTACTCTCTTCCCTTAACAGATCTTCGTACTTTGTCGCCTTGGCAGCTAACTTATAGAAGTCCCTAAACTCCAACCCTTGGAACTTCTTTCTCAGCTCGATGTCAAGTTCCCTATGGGCCATCTTTACATATATTCTACCTCTAGAAGATAGATATTGCATATGTTCGTCATTTTTTTAAATGAGTAATAAATTGGCCTACCTTTCTCCTCCCTTCTAACTAAGCCTGGAAAGTTCAGCAACACATACTTATGTCTCTGCCCGAAAGAATTGAGTGTGAAATTACCTATTCATATCTTGAGTTCTTAGAGAGAGTAACACATCAATTGAAGGTTGATCACGTTAACGAATTTGGAAAGAGCCTCAACTTAAGATGGACAAAGTTAGGTAATTGACAAGTTCTCCACATAGGATCATGAATCTTACTACATGCTCCAAAGTTGACAAGTCATCTTCCCCAAGAAATAAGAAGAAATCAAGTACTTTGCATCCCATTGGATAAGAGTTCTCCATGTCAATAACATGAGTATGGCTTGTGGAACGCATGACGACCAACTTGACGAAGGCGAAACTCATATAGCTCTTGCACAGCTTCTCCCACTGCCTTCATAGTGAATAGTGAAATGTGATGTCGTTTTGCTGGTAAACATAAGGCACGTGAGAAAATTCAATGTTCCTCACATTTCCTCTATCGTTCCACCACCCCCATCGCCGCCGCTAAATCTCTTTAGTGATTGGCATCCTGCCTCCTCTTAATATAAAGCTATATAAAAGGTAGAGTTAGTGTTTTCAAAATATTGAGGAACTTATCATAATTTCTCGACCTACTGAATTAACAGCCTTTTATAAGACATCCTCATCCCTCAATGGCGGAATCTGATAATTCTAAAATATGGACACATCACGCCCGTCATTGGACTCCAAGCAAGGAGCCTTGAAGAACATAGTTTCCTCCACTCTTGATAACCCCTGGTTCCAACAGTTTCTAAATTATCTTATTCATCTTTTGATCAATGTCACCCCTCCGAGCTCCACATTCCTTTTAATAGAACTGAAATATCTCTCCAAGAATAGTAAATTTTGGATATCTGCAGAGATCCTTGATTATCCTCTGGGACTAACATTTTTTTTCCCTTTAATTTGCACCATATTTGCTAAATTTCATGTTGTCGGTGCTTAAAAAGAAAAGTTTTCTAACATACCAAAAAAAGTTCCTCCCATTTTTTCATGTATAACAAGATGCTTTATGTTTGGTGCAAATTCAAGAACATAGGTACCATGGACTATATTGCAAACCTAAAACTTCATTTGATTATATGGTTCAACCATCCTGACATCTTTTCCATCCATTGCTGTATAATATTAATGGTCAATAGTTTTAAGCTCTTGACACAGTGATAACTATCCAAATTTATTATTACTATTTCTTTAATCTATTTCTGAACTAGATTTTTCTAATGTAGAAACCTTTATTAAATGTATCATTAATTGTGATCAAATATGATAAATGCTTAAGAATGCATTTATAAGCCTGGACTAAATATAGCGTAGCGTAGACCAATGTCTTTCTAGATTCTTTTAGGAAGGGCAACAAATTCGCCATCACAAAATCGTAAGTTATACTGCATATTCTTATGTTTTAGTTTTTCTCACATTTGCAACTAATAAACGTGAATTAATATTATTACTGCACAGTGATGTCAATTATCCGATTTCTTGGACCATGGAGTACAAATTTTTTGAATGTGTATAATTGTAGGGTCATTTTTTACCCGAGCAAAGATCCAAAATTCCTAGAAATATTATATCATGTAAAAATGAAATAGTTAGTGCGTAACGTAGGGATGGGAGAAAGGAGACTATCATCCTAACCATCATATTGCATTAAATCGCTGCACCATGTTATGTCTCCACCTCAACATACTTCTAAAGCTATGTCAATAGCTATAACAACATACCAACTTTATACAATGGTTGGGATCACAACAATACATCAGATGAAATTGAAAAAAACAGGGAGGTAAAACAAGGAATCAACATTCCAAATCTATCTATCTACCTTTTGAAGCACATAGACATTAAACAGAAACAAAGAGGGCAACATGTGACAACAGACAAGAGAGGAACCAGCAGGAATGAGTTCTCATCTCAAGTAACTACAAGGAGAGTCAATTATGCATCCGCAACCGAAGAACTAAAAGACGGTAGGAGCCAACCCTTGTTTTGAGCATACTCTACATAGTAACTGAATTTCTCCTTCGCATTAGGAATGTCGAGAGCCAGATCATCGAGTCCTTCCTTGATGCGGGTGATTCCTTTGGTCATCTGGTTAGTAGTGATCAGGCCTTCATTGAAACACACTTGTAGCAGATCAAGCATCCTATCATTCTTCTTCTCCATAGCCATAACCAATGCCTTCTTCACAACTTCATGATTGAAGAAAGGCATTCCAAGATCACGGATACATTGGCAAGCCTCACCAACAACACCCCCACTTTCATACTCCTCTAACAGCTTCATTATCTTATCCTTGGCGTCCTCCACAGCCCACCCAGTCCCACCTCCCCAACACCTAAGGATCCTCTCACCTGCATGACGAGCAGCAATAAGTGACCGAGCCACATGCACCGTCTCACTTCCACTACAATTTGCTGGGAGTATGCTGCCTATTTCCTCTAGATTCAGTGGTGCCAAGACATCGTCAATCACAGCTCTAGCCAGAAAGAGTGCAAGTTCATTTGAAGCATCCAAAATGTCCAGTGCAGTATCTTCTGCAGATTCCAAGAGCAGAATAAAGCCATTAACTATATCTTCTGTTGAAAAAATCTCAATGTGAAGAGAAGAAAGCAGAACAGATGCCATTTCTTTCTCCCTATTCTTCCTGTCCATAGCAAGAGTTATGAGTTTTTTCAGGAAAATTGGGTTGAACTCGGGCATCCCCAGATCTTCAAGATTTCGGATTAATTCAGGAATGTCATCAGAGAGAAAGTACTCATGAATGATTGTGACAATCTCCTCCTTGTATTTCCTAACCACTTTGTCTTCAGCTTGTACTGGTCCATCTTCATTAGAGGATTTCAAGAATGACGCATCCAACCATCCCTCAGAAATAGCCTTTGGGACAAAGGATTGGAACAGAGCTTTTGCAGTTGGAATATCAAGAGCAAGGTCATCGAGGATCTCTGCTAACCGAGCAAAACCCTTGACCATTTGACTGGAACTTATCAGACCTTCCTCAGAAGCTTCCTTTAATAGCTTCAATACAAGTGGTTCAGCAGTTCGATTCTCCATGGCAAGAGTTAAAGCCCTCTTGACAACCTCATGATGAAAGAAAGAAACCCCCAACTCTCTTATACACCTGCATGCCTCAAAAGCATCCCCATTTTCCACATATTCCTTCAACAGATCAGCAATCTTTTTCTTCACCTCTTCAACAGTGATGTGTGTACTACCACCCCACCTCCTCTCCACAAGTTCTGCATGGTGTGGTGCTGATAGATAGCTCTTCTCAGCAGTCTGTAGAACCTGAAAACCCTTTGACGACTCTGGCAAGCTCTTCTTTGCCCTAGGGAGGAAAGCTGGGGGAAGAATATCATCTACGACAGCGCGAGCTGTAAATAAGGCAAGGATATCAACTGTATCTGGTATATCTACTGCAAGATCATCAGCAGACTCAAGAAGTATGACAAATCCATCTCTAATTTGAGATGGGCTTATGACATCAGCATAAAGCGCAGATAGTAAGACAGAAGCCATTTCCTTCTCCTTATCATGCCTGTCCATGGACATAGAGACAAGCCGCTTAATGAAGTAGGGATGATATTTGCTTGAGCCAAGTTCCTTGAGGTCAGATGCAGCCACTCCCACATCACCAGTACTAAAGTACTCCTCTATTATGGAAGCAACAGCCTTCTTGTAATCATCTAAAGGGTCAGAGATAGTTGCCCCCACAAGCTGATAAGGCTCCTATTTATGTAGAAGAGAGCAGCACATAATTTTCATCAAAACATTGCAAAAAATGTACAGAAGTGATACATTAAGGCAAGGAAGGTAAGTAACTCGGAACCCAAGTATGCTGTAAATTAGGTTTCACAGACAGCCAGAGACAAAAAAAAAAAAAAAGAAGTGCGCCAGATTGTAAAGCAAGCTATTACCTCTCCACTATCATAGTTGGGATCATTACGATCAATATGCGAGTCACCATCAACATCAAGCAGTTTGCCCCATGTGCCCTTACCACCACCACCATCTGTTGCCATTAATTGAACAGAACAACTAATCAGCACATAACAATTGGAAGTTTAATTTCAAATGCATTCCCACAGACATGTTCAGATAAGAGTACAGGACGAAGTGTAACAAGGCAACGAGCATACAATTCATAATGGTAAGAAAATGAACACCAACCTCACAAGACCTAGAAACCATATGGTACCAATATAGAAATAATAGGTTCAGTAACTTAGTGCAACAAGAATCAACACTAGCACTATTTTAAAAGAATCCAGTATTCCTTTCCAATTTAGCTTCTTCGATCAACAGCCTATTCTTTTGGATTAAGGAAAGGCATCTAGTAAATTAATTATTACCTAGACTACACATGCAATTCCACCGAATAAACTATGCGAAGTCCTAAAATGCTAACCAACTACATATAGAAATCTTGGAAGTATAAAATTAGAAAAGAGAAAAGTTTCAACCCTAATGCACATGCGACACTAAAAAACATATCTTATGAGATATTCTCCAAAGATATCGATGATTGCTTCTAAAACTGCGATAGCATTGATTTCATTAAAAATTACGTGTGATCATGTATCTGAGACGCACACATACATAGATGAGACATTCTCAG
The DNA here is from genome assembly GCF_963576675.1 of Euphorbia lathyris. Taxonomy (NCBI): domain Eukaryota; kingdom Viridiplantae; phylum Streptophyta; class Magnoliopsida; order Malpighiales; family Euphorbiaceae; genus Euphorbia; species Euphorbia lathyris. Next base: position 40,348,350 of record NC_088910.1, read on the forward strand.
ATAAGATTACTGCATAATACAAGAGACATACACACACAGATATATATTCACTGCATGGATCAGGATTAACCTTTTCTCCCGGTTTCATCCACTAAATAATATTTAAGCACTTGAAAAGTCTGCTTTCAATTGCCAAGGATCAACCACCATAGGGTGGCCTGAAAATCACTACGAGAGCTTATGCAAAATAATCAACTTCCACAAGTTAATTATCTCTTTCAAAGAAAAAGAAGATATCAAATATCCGGAGTCTGTAGTTATAGATATGTGTTATCCAATCCACATAGAGCATGATTCGATTTTATAAGTACGTGTATGTAACTTGCTCTTTCAATCGAAACGTCAATTGAAGACTGCAAGTTCTGAACACAAGCTGATCAACCCACAGAAACAAGATTTTGAAGTTGTCCAATAACATACAACTTTTGTAAATTTACTCCAAATAACAAGTATGTTTAACAATTAATTCAGATTATTCTCCTCCCGACACATGTTTTAAAAGTATGTTCAAGAAGCACTCTGATATCCTAGAAAATCAAAATTGTCTTCTAAAATGCACAAGGAAAAAAGCTTCATAATGAAGCTAGAAATATCTATATCCTAAGGCGACATACATGAGGAATAAATTTAGTTAAGTTAATGCCCCATCGTTATGGATGAACTAACAAGTTCACTTCAAGATGGTATACCATGGTGCATGCTGTTTGCAGATGATATTGTGTTGGTTGATGAGACGAAAGAAGGAGTGGAGATGAAGTTGGAACTATGGAGGCAAACTCTAGAATCTAGAGGCTTTAAGTTGAGTCTAAGTAAGACAGAATATTTGGAGTGTAAGTTTAGCGGCCGTAGGAGTAGGGAGGCTGGGACAATCACCCTAGATGGGAGAGTTGTTCAGACCTCGGATTGCTTCCGGTATTTAGGATCTATTATCCAAACGGATGGAGAAGTAGATGGAGATGTTGCTCATAAGATTAAAGCTGGTTGGTCGAAGTGGAAGAGTGCTACGGGTTTCCTTTGTGATCCCGGCATGCCTAATAGATTGAAGGGAAAATTCTACCGGACGGCAATTAGACCAGCATTGTTATATGGTACGGAGTGTTGGGCAGTGAAACACTGCCACATCCATAAGATGTCGGTGGCGGAGATGCGTATGTTGAGATGGATGTGTGGTCACACGAGAAAGACCGGGTGCGTAATGAAATAATTAGGACAAAAGTAGGGGTCACATCTATTGAGAATAAAATGAGAGAAAACCGACTAAGGTGGTTTGGCCATGTGAAACGTAGAGCGCTTGATGCGCCGGTTAGGAGAACCGAAGAGTGGCAAAGGGATGTAGTGGTGAGGGGTAGGGGAAGACCTAAGCAAACTTAGAGGAGGGTGATCGAGAGTGATATGAGTTTATTGGGAATTGAGGAAAATATGGTAGTGGATAGGACGGAGTGGAGGGAGCGAATCTATGTCGCTGACACGACTTGATTTTCACGGTTTTATATGATGGTTCATGTTAATGCCCCATTCATATATGCATGTCTTTAAAGAAACATGAATAATGTGATTAGACTAATGTAGAAAATAACAGAAAACAAAGAGGAATACATACAAATAATTAATTCAAATTAATCATCTACGCCATCAAGAAAGGAGAATTTCTACCACGAACTTGAACATCATTTTCACAATATGGCCCTTATACCTATTTGATCTTTCTGTTCTAACCTTCCTAGACTACTTCGTTGGAAAGAGAAAGCAGTTTAAACAGTTCTAAGTTCTAACTGATGTACATTCATAAAATTAAATGCATATGAGCGCATAAATCGCAAACTTAACTAATCAAGAATGACAATGGTAAGATTGCCAACTATTTAAACAAATAGTAATTCTGCAGAAAAAGATAATTGAGATTTTGAGTGATATAAATGCAAAATAATATGCTATGACGCTCAATAACAAATACAAATGGTCAGTTTAACCTATGATTGGGATAATAAAACAACCATTCGCTAGAAAATGAAAATTAAATTACAGAAACAAAATATAGACAAACCAGAGTCACGGTGTAAAAGCAGTAAAGCTATTATGTCTGAAAAGTAACCTATCAATTAATCATGATGGCACAACATACTTACCCTTCTTCACACGCACCAACTTCCCTGAGTGTGACCTTCGTACATGCCTGACTGCAATCCCAGTAGTTGGAGCTTTTCCAGCAGCAGAAACTTTTAAGTGATGCTCAGAAAGCAACATAGATGTGGATTTCGGGGATGATGACAAACTCTTTGGGGATGATGACAAGATCTCCGCACTCTGACTCGCTATTTTCATCGTTTCCCTCTGATCGTCCGTCAAAAATCCCTCACCAGACGCCATTGTACAATTCAAACAGTTCTACAGCCACCAGTTCTAAACTACAGCAAGAAAAAGTAACATTAATTATCATAATAATCATGTTGCAACAGAATCTCTATTCATCTTTAATTCAAGATACTGTAGAACATCATGAGAAATAAGTAATGTTTACTTCAACTAACAAGAAAAGCGTGACCGAGTCAAGCATAACTACCAGTACAAGCAAGAACCAGTGAATTGTTTGACTATAGATGACGAGAGTAGTGAAGTGTTAAGTACAACTAAAGAAGATAACATTCAGTAACAGTCTCATCTTCAAATCATAAACTGTACATACAGTAACAATGTTTCAAGAACTATCAAACAAAGTGAAAACCTAAGATTCAAACTAGCAGTTGCCTAACATTTCCCTCCTTTTCTCAGGAACCAAACAAACTGCTACTACAAGAACCGCAATCCATAAGAAAGAAACATACAAATAAAAGAAAGAGTAAGAGAAGTAACCTGGAAGCGTAGAAGAACCAACTGGAAGATGATTCAAGAAGAAAACCCGAATCCGACACTTCTGTGCTTGGCCCGGATCTCGAGCCAAGGCAATAGAAGCAATCGGATCTCCCAAAACAGGAACTCCGATTGGAAATAGGAAACGAAAAAGTAAGATTAAGAGAAGAAAGATAGATCAAAAGGAGGCGAGAAGATTTGGTCCCGAATTAAGGCAAGTATCGCTGATTGGGCGAGGAAGAGAATGTATCCGGCAAGTGGAGGAAGAAGATGAAGAGAGAGAGAAATGGATGAGAAGGAGAAAAAGAGAGAGGAAAGAGTATTTATAGGGAGGCTGAGGCTACGGTTACACGTCAAGGAGTGAGTTTTTGGGGATAAATATCGATGATCTGAGTGTACACGTGGCATGGGCAGTAGTGGCTGCTCCCTGTTTTATGCTTCCACTCGGCACAGTGGCATCCGGTTTAGGGTTTTTTCTTTCTTTCACATTTTCCAAAATTACCAAATTCTCCATTTCTCTCACTCATCAATCAACTACACTAGAGCATGGGAAGCAATCTCTCTTTGCAAAATCACAAACCATGTCCATTATGCTTGTTCTTGCGTCGTTAGAAAAATTGATTGCATTTTTGGCATTTTCTATTCTAAATCAATCAATTCCTTTCATTTATTCAACTTTTCCTATTACTATATTATTAAGGATGTTGTTTTCTTTTATTATAGCATTATTGAAACGAAAAAATGATGCGATTGCACCGTAACTGTCGAAATCTACCTTGAAAATGATTATTTTAGATACTTTAAGTTGTCTTCCACCTGTCAATATTGCACCGGGATTTAGAATTCTACCTCGAACAATGAATGTAGTGACGGAGCTAGGAATTAAAGTTCGAGAGGCTCCAATGTCAATATAGTTTTTTTTTTTAAGAAATTAGATCTGTCATGGTTGGAATGGTAAAATTCGAGTAGAGTCGGGATGGAAAACCCTTCCATAGGGTTTTTCGACGAGGCTGGAGGATCGGCCGACCCTCCATGGCTCCCTCAGCTCCACCCTAAATTGAATGTAGGATTTTAAGTTAAAAATTGATTACTTTTAGTGTTTTTTATTCAAAATGAATCAAATCTTTTCCTTTATTCAACTTTTACTATTATACTATTTTTAAAGATCTTGTTTTTTTAATTATATCATTTATTGAGACGAATGAATGGAAAACGGGATATAGTTGCATTGTAGCTGTCAAAATCTAATTTGGAAAGTATCATTTCAAACAGTCTCCACCTATAAAAAGAGTTTGTGAATGTTATGATCGCTCCCAAAATTTGAAATTATAACTCTAACAATAAAGGTAGGATTTAAAGTTAAAAATTATTACATTTTTGGCATTTTGTATTCAAAATCGATCAAATTCTTTCATTTATTCAATTTTTACTATTATACTATTTTTAAAAATCTTTTTTTTTATTATAGCATTTATTGAGAGGAAGAAAAGAAGTGTACGAGTTCAATTGCGTTGTAGTTACCAAAATCTACTTAAGGAAAGTGTTATTTCAAGTTGTCCTTCATATGTAAAGCGAGTTTGTGAATGTTGCGATTACACCCCAAATTGAGAATTCTAGGTCCAATAATTAATGTATGATTTAAAGTTAAAAATTGATATATTTTTTTGGTGTTTTCTATTCAAAATCCTTTCACTTATTCAACTTTTCCTATTATATTATTAAAGATCTTTTTTTTATTATAGTAATTGAGGCAACGAAAGGAAGTGCATATAGTTCGGTTGCATCGTAGTCGAAAGCTACATTAGTTTATTTATTCAACTTTTATTGTTATATTTTTAAAGATATACTTTTATATAGCATTAATTGAGACGAAGGAAGCGAGTGCACAAGGTTTAGGTGTTGTTTGATAAAACTGAAAATTAAGTGCTGAAAAAATAAGTACTGAATTTTAAGTGCTGAATATTATAAGTGATGAAAGTATTGAATTACGTAACTTTTATAAAAAATATTAGCTGATAATGTTTATCTTAAAATGTTAAGTTAAATATTTTGACTTATTAAAATAATTGATTTTTAACTTAATTAACTAATTTAAGTGGTGGAGAAACAACTGTTATCAAACGCACTTAAATTAAATAAGTGCTTAACATTTTAATTTAAGTAATTAAGTGTTTTATCAAACAAGGTCTTAGTCACATCGGAGTTGTCAAAATCTACCTTGGGAATGATTATTTCAGGCAATCGTCCATATGTAAAGAGGATGGTGAATGTTGCTATTACACCTCAAAGGAACAAAATAATAATTTTATTAAATTGAAGAACATAAATAATATAAATTACAATAAGGAAAAGCCAAATCAGCAGTAGACACCTTCAAGTAGCAGTGCCTCCACTTTAGGGGTTTATCCTTCAAATTCTCCAAAATGTTAAACTTCATATTCTTCCAACGAACATACCTCGACTTATCCCCTTACGAAGGCCACAAGAACTTGCAGAACATTATTCTCGTCAAAAGGACTCCCCCATCCCGCCATTCTTCATTTACATTTGTAATTTGCCCTTAGAGCTAAGTTGAACTCATTTAGCACTTCAACAAAATAGGGAAGCATGGGCAGACGCATGCAAACATGAATATGGTCCTAATAAATGATCATCTCATTTTGGGACATCGGGTCATCGACTCTTTTTTCTTTATGATGTGGGCAATCGCAATGGCCTCCTTATCCGATAGTATAAGGAGATCGCCTACAAGTACCGGTTTCGTATGATGTTATTCACATCCTCCAAGGCTTTCAACTTTAGGTAATGCGGTCATAGCCATCGAATCTCCTACCTTGGGAGTTCTTCTTCTTTCCCAGCCTCCCATGCCCACATTTTTAAAAAAAAATCAATAGAAGGACCCAATATCGTGTCTTACACTTTATTATAACTCCGATAGAATAATAGAAACCGTGCATATTTTCTCCTGCACCCTCCTACATGTCTTAGCAGAAAAGGCTCCAACTTAACCACTATTATTTTTGGCACATTCCCCTTCCTTTTTCGAGGAGCGGACACTAATGAAGAAGGAAATTTTTTCCCCACCTCATAAGGTGAAGTAGCATCCAGATCAACTACCTTTTTCCCCTTTGCCCGATTCTTTTTCCATTTTTTTAGAGGCTTCCTTAAAACAGAGTCTCGAACAAATGGACATCTTTCAACCGCTTTGGACATAATCTCACTCAAACGACTCGAAAAAAGTATCTCAACACTAACATAATTCCCCCCCAGAAAATCAAAAAAAGCACAAGAAAGTGAAAGGAGCAAAGAAGGACAAAACGATAAAGGACAAAACGATAAAGGCCAAAAAGGGTGAAACGCAGTTTGGTCATAAGAAAAAAATCATAAAACGGAATGACGTTCTATGACCTCCTAGGTTTCAGACTCGTCCCCTAAAAACCAATAGTCTTATACGCAATAACGAAAGAATAGAGAATCGTAGGAGAAATTTTGAAATTTCCAAGACACAAAAATGTCCTCCGTGTTGAAACACCTTTCCACATGATTTTGATTTGACAAAATGATTTAAGTTAATCTATGATTAAGACAATTAAATTTAAGTGCTTTGATTTAATTGTACTAATGGGTTTGTTCAATGTTAAGTATAAAAAATATTTATAAGAACAGGAATCAAGTAAGACAAAACTTAGTCAGCATGATAACATAACACGGGCTGAGTAAAGAATAACTCAGTACGAAAGAAGAAAAGACTTCTTCAGTATCGAAGCTTACAAATGAAGCTGATCACAGAAGCTGAGTAGAAAGCAACTCAGCATGAAAGAAGAGAAGTCTTCTTCGGAACTATATCTTGCAGAATGAAGCTGACCTTGGAAGCTGAGTGAAAAAGCAACTCAGTATCGGAAATAGCAACAACGGCTATCAAAGTCAAGCTGTGTGTTTTTCAGGACAGCATTAATGATCTGTTTGCTAAAAGACAAGATCCGACAGAGATCTGCGCTAAATCAAAAAGCTTTGGAAATATGCATGGATACAGTTTCGAGACGCATGGGTCAACTGTCCGCTAGCTAAAAGACAAAATTTGAGCTAGAAGACAAACCTGCGAGAAGAAGACAAGCCTGGTGCCTACCGAATTCAGACGACAGGATTGGCCTGCAAATCTGAAGCTGACAAGAACAATGTCGCAAGCAAAGAGCCGTTTGAATTCAACGGATAGATCCGAATTCAAATGATTGTGTCTTTAGATTTCATCTATAAAAGGACAAGTACACTTCTTGGATCCTTTGCCGAAAATACAAGAGAAAAAGAGCATACATACAAAGCACACCAAAACAAGAAAAAGGTCTTACACCAAATTTCCATCTCTGTGTAAAAGCTAGATTGATTTTGTAATCATCTAAAGTGTTCTTTGTCTGAAAAAGAACAAGTTTGTATCAATTATAAAATTGAGAGAGTGGTGCTGAGTACTCGGTTTTAAGTACTCAGCGGTAGAGAAATCTAGGTGTTCGGTTATAGCACTTAGTAGGAGTTGAGTAGACGAATAGAGGACGGTACTCTTGCATATTCAACTGCCTTGTAAACGGTTCGTGCTGAGTACTCTTGCATATTTTACCTTCAAAGAGCTCAGTATTGGATTGAAAAAGCCCGGAGGGATTCTGGGGACTGGACGTAGGCGGAGAGGCCGAACCAGGATAAGTCGTGCTGAGTAACTTCTAACTCTCTCTCAATATATATCTGTATGTGTTGCTTGCTATATTTACTCAGTATATAAATTGTTTAAGGTGACACTGAGTAAAACAGAGTGCTGAGTTGGAAGCTGACCACAAAAGTGTCATTTCCCAACTCGCAAGTAAAACAGCTCTAGTCAGTATCTGACTAAAGCCGTCTTACGCCTCACTCGGCCGTGCTGACCAAAACTGAGTTATGAAAGTCAAGGAATTATATTAAGTCAGCATAATTAAAACGAAAAAGTTATATTAGTTCCTAACCCCCCCCCCCCCCCTCCTGGAACTAATTACACGGGACCAACAAGTGGTATCAGAGTCTAATAGCTCACTACTCAAAGATATAACTATCTTAAGCTGATCCCGATAAATGGCTGAGAACAGCACTCGTTTCCTTCCAGGGAACCAAACAACACAGATACTCCCTGAGGGATTATCAATTAGTCGGCCTCCCTTGTTTTTCGGATCAAACTATACATTTTGGAAAAACAGGATGAAGAACTTTATTCAAGCTACAAACATGAGTGTGTGGCTTGCAATAGTTCAAGGCCCATATGTGTCGTACAAAACTGTTGATAACGAAAAGGTTGTCAAAAGCGAAACTGAGTGGTTAGAAGATTACCTTAAAAAATTACAAAATAATGCTTCGGCTATCAATATGCTTCACTGTGCGCTAGATGCTGCAGAGTACAACAAAATTTCAGGTTGTGTGTCAGCGCAGGAGATATGGAAAAAGCTCGAGGTGACCTATGAAGGCACAAGCAAAGTCAATGAGTCCAAAGTGAACCAACATATGAGACTGTACGAACTGTTCGAAATGAACGAAAATGAAGACATCTCGGAGATGAACTCAAGGTTCACCAATATTATAAATGAGCTCAAGAGGCTCGGAAAGAACTTCACTGAAACGGAACAGGTGAAGAAAATATTGAGAAGTCTTCCCAAAAGCTGGCAAGCTAAGAAGACAGTTGTGGAAGAAGCTCAGGACTTGACCACGTACAAATACGATGAGCTGATCGGATCTCTACTGACTCATGAGATCTCTATGAAAAACTTCGAAGCAAAAGAAAAGTCAGAGGACAAGAAACAAAAATCACTTGTCATGAAAGCTGACTCAACCGAAGCTGACTCATCAGACGATGAGGAAATGGCCATGTTCACAAGGAAGATGAAGAAGTTGTTCAGAAAGAATGAAAAGAACAGCAAGAGGCCATTCAGAAGAAGCGACAAATACAGAGCTGAGCCCAACGACGGCAGATACAAAAAGGACAGCTCTAAGCCTGTCACATGCTTCGAGTGCCATCAAACTGGGCACATTAAGTCAAGCTGCCCTAACTTAAAGAAAGAAAAGAAGGGAAGCAAAAAGGCAATGGTGGCTTCATAGAGTGATAGTGATGAGTCAACCACATCAGAAGCTGACATAAATGAGACAGCAAATATATGCTTCATGGCCGATGACGCTGATGACCAATGCCAATCTGAGCAAGCTGACCTCTCGGATGATACTGACCAAGAGGAACACTCCAATGAGGTAACATCTCTACTCTTGCTTAAAAATGAAATGGTTAACGTACTGAGTGTTCTATATACACTGACTAAAAAGTGTAACAAGAAAATAAAAGCACTCAACAGGCGGTGTGACGAGATTGAAGAGGTCAAACTCAGTGACCTTTGATATCTTCTCCAAGACAACTCAACTTTGCATGACAACATGGAAATTATGCACAAGTTTGTCTCGGAAGTCCAATCAGATTCAAAGAAACTGAGAAAGGATGTCACAATCCTACAGAACCAAATAAAAGGTTCAACTAAAAATAAATCCCATTCTGAGTACTCAGGTACTGGTCAGCGTAGACAGTTCACTCAGTGTGACTGTTGTGGGAAAAGAGGACACACAATAGATGTGTGTTGGTATAATCGGCGGATTGTCCAATTTGACTTCTGCGGAAAGAAAGGTCATACCACTAAGGTATGTTGGCATGCTCAGCACAATGGTGCTGACCAAAGACAAAGTCACCCAAAAAGGGTAACTTATTGTGACTTCTATGGTAAACAAGGCCACACCATAAATGTATGTCGTCACAAGTTAAAACGTGATATTGCACCTGTTTATGCTAACCAACGAGGAAAAGAATTGGGTACCTAAAGATGAATAGTTTAAAATGCAGGTGAGCCTAAGATGCGTGGAAAAATCAAAATTGTGGTACATTGACAGCGCATGCTCAAGGCACATGACTGGTGATGAAACTCAGTTCATCACACTTGAGCTTAAATGAGGTGGAAACATAAGCTTTGGAGATAATAAAAAGGGTAAGATAGTAGGCTCAGGGACTATCGGAGGTAACCCTACTATTGAGTCAGTCTCCTTAGTTAAAGGTCTCAAATATAACCTATTGAGCATAGCTCAGCTGTGTGACAGCGGTAGAAAGGTTGTATTTGATGCCACTCAGTGTCGGATACTTGAGGGAAAAACAAACAATTTGATTTTAACTGCCCCTCGTGTTGACAATGTATATATGTTGAGTTTAGAAAAACAGTTTTCCAAAAATATATGCTTAGTATCTAAAGAGGATAACTCATGGCTATGCCATAGGAGACTTGGTCATGTAAGCATGGACTTCCTCGCCAAATTAGCTAGAAAGCAACTAATTGAGGGATTGACCAAATTAAAGTTTGAAAAAGATCAATTATGCAATGCTTGTCAGCAAGGTAAACAAACGAAAAAGTCTTTTCAAAGTAAAAACATTGTCTCAACCAAGCGACCATTGGAATTACTACATTTGGATCTTTTCGGACCTGTCCAGCCACTTAGCTTGGGAGGTAAGAAATTTTCCTTAGTCATTGTAGATGATTTCTCTCGGTATACTTGGATCATCTTGCTGAGTAGCAAGGATGAAACATTTGAGATGTTCACAACATTGATTAAAAAGCTTGAAAATGACAAAGACCTAAGAGTAGCTCATATTAGAAGTGATAATGGCGGAGAATTCAAAAACCAACAGTTTGATGAATTCTGTGAAGTCAGTGGCATTGATCATAACTTTTCTGCTCCTAGGACGCCTCAACAAAATGGGGTTGTTGAAAGGAAGAACAGAACAATAGTTGAAATTTCTAGGATAATGTTGAGCGAAAATAGGCTTCCAAAGTATTTCTGGGGTGAAGCTATCCACACAGCATGTTATATACTAAATAGGGCTTTAGTTAGATCTATACTCAAGAAAACTCCTTATGAACTTTGGAAAGGACGAAAGCCCAACATTGGCTACTTTCGTGCCTTTGGGTGTAAATGTTTTATACTCAACACAAAAGATAACCTTGCTAAATTTGATGCTAAAGCTGATGAAGCGATCTTTTTAGGGTACTCAACTAACAGCAAAGCATATAGGGTGTATAATAAACGAACTCAAGTTGTAGAAGAGTCTGTCCATATCGAGTTCGATAAAACTGACCCTGCAGGAAAGACAACTCAGTCTGTCGAAGATGAACCAAGCTCAGCTTCCGCTGACCAAATTGGAGCCGCTGAGTCATCAGTACAAGGGCTGACTAAAGGTAAACACGAAACAGACATTACCTTTGCTGACCAATCTACTCCTGCAGATATTGTAGAAGCACCTATTCCAGACAACTCAGCATTACCCAAAGAAATAAAGATTCCAAGAGGACATTCGGAGAAGTCCATTCTTGATGCTGCTAACAACAAGCTGATGACAAGAGATCAGCTTAGAAAATATCTCAGCAATGTTGCATTCGTCTCAGTTCATGAGCCAAAGAATTTCGCTGAAGCTTAGCACGACGAACATTGGATCAATGCTATGCAAGAGGAGCTTGATCAGTTCAAAAGAAATGAGGTATGTGATTTAGTACCAAAACCTAGGAATCAAAAGACCATAGGAACTAAGTGGGTCTTTAGAAATAAGCTAGACGAGCAAGGCAATGTGGTCAGAAACAAAGCCCGACTTGTAGCCCAAGGCTATAGTCAGCAAGAGGGCATTGACTATGGTGAGACCTTTGCTCCCGTTGCTAGGTTAGAGGCTATACGTATATTTAGGACTGGGCGCGGATCCTGGAGATACTGGATCGGACCGAATATCCGAGGAAAAAACTCCGGAATTGGACTGGACCGTTGACTTTTTTTGGAGAACCGAACTGGATTGGACCGTTGACTTTTCGTCAAAGAACTGGACCGAAATTTATCCAGGACCGGACCGATAACCGGATTGGATTGGATTGGATTGGATCGAACTGAAATAACCGAAAGTTTAGCAATAATAAATTTATATTTCATACATTAACTTTATATAAAGAGAAATATTATATAATATATAGTTATATATTTTGTAAGGTTTGGTAAACTAATTACAATAATATAAATTTATAATTTATTAATAAGGTATAACATTATTATATAGTCATAAAAATTATCCCGATTAATTCCCGTTTATAAAATAAAATAAAAAATATTTACCTAAAATGTAGACATGGAGTATCAAACACCTAACCAAATGGAACATTGTTAATCGCCTTAACCATCTGAACCAATTCTACTTCCTGTTAACCATTTAATTAAATAACAAATATTAGAAGTTTTAAATATTAAAATTTTTTAACATTTTATAAAATAGAATCTCGTGCTTCTTTTACCCATTCTCTCTGCTTCGATTTTTTTCTAGGGTTCTATCTCCTCCACTGCACTCCATCACCGCTACCACCTCGCACGCCGCTGCTACCACCTCGCACATCGCACGCCGCTACCACCTCCATCACCGCTGCCACCTCGCACGCTGCCACCTCCACCTCGCACGCCGCCACCTCCATCTTGGAGCACATTCTTCTAGTTTGGATGAAGCGGATGATGACATTGATGATGAGATTGATGATTATTTTTTGAATATTGATAAAGATATGTCAATTGAGGGAGAATGGGAAAGATATGTCAATGAGGCACCTGAAAAATATGTAATTGAGTTTGATCTTCTATTGTGGTGGAAGGTTAATGCTATACAATATCCTGCTTTATCCAAAGTTGTAAAAGATGTTTTTGCAATTCAATGCTCAATTGTGGCTTCTGAATCTACGTTTAGCACAAGTGGTAGAACTTTGGATCAATTTAGGAGTTCCTTAACTCCTGCTATAGCTGCGATTTTGATTTGTTGTCAAGATTGGTTGAAAACTTCAACTCAAGCTTTCAAGCATGAAGAAGAAGTTGAAGATCTTGAAGTTATTGAAGAATGTAATACTTACTTAGCAATTATATTTCATAGGTTTATTTTAATTAAATGTTTATGAATACTTACTATATAAATGTTATTTAATTTGTAGAAATTAGTTCTGATCCTGAAATTGCATCATCTTTTTTATCCATATTTCAATTGGATATTTAAGGTTTTTTTAACCGAATCAAATGCACTTTGGTAAGCATATTTTTTTCCTTTTACTTTTTTGCTAGTGTGTTGTTTAATTTTATTCAAGTAAAAGCTAATTAATTTAACATTTGTTGATTCACTAATATGGTAAATTTTATATGTTTAGGTTGATGTTTGGCTTTTACTGCATTTGCTTTGGAAAACAAGGAATTTGTTGTGTTAAAAAGATTCAATTACAAATTGGGATGATGATTAGAGAGATTTTGCTAATGAAGTGTTGTCTTTTTTGAATTAAATGTTGTTTGTTTTTATGGATTTGTTATTTTGTAACTTTGATTTTGTGAGTTTTTTAGCCTTGTTGTCCACCGTAACTTTTAATAGTTTGATTTTGTGGGTTTTTTTAGCCTTGTTGTCTACTGCAACTTTTAATGAATGTTGTTTACTTCCTAAAAAAAATATCATTTATTTCAAGTTATGTAAGATAATAAAATTTTATATTTTATTATCTTGTAAATTAAATTTTTAATTTATTTTTTAGGACTTAAACTATTAGATATTTATCCGAATCACCGAAAAATTATATTGGATTGGACCGGAACCGAATCTCCGAATCCCCGAACTGGACTAGACTGAAATTTTGGGGCAATTCAATTATGGAGATTTATTCTTTCAATCCAATCATGGAGATTTCCTTTTATTAATCTCCGAATTTCAATCCAATACTGGAGATTCATGAATCCCCGACTTGGACCGAACTGTGCCCAGCCCTACATATATTGTGTGCATATGCTAGTTTTATGAACTTCAAACTATATCAAATGGATGTCAAAAGTGCTTTTCTTAATGGATTTATAAACGAAGAGGTATATGTTAGTCAGCCTCCTGGGTTTGAAGATCCAAAGTTTCCAAACCACGTTTATAAACTCAAGAAGGCCTTGTACGGCCTGAAACAAGCACCTCGTGCTTGGTATGAGAGGTTGACCAATTTCCTGCTGACCAGGAACTATGTCAGAGGCAAAGCTGACTCAACCTTATTCATTAAGAAGAAGGGTAAAAATACCATGCTGGCACAAATTTACGTAGATGATATAATATTTGGTGCTACTGACGAATCTATGTGCAAAGAATTTAGTAAACAGATGCAAACTGAGTTCGAAATGTCTATGATGGGTGAACTCAACTTCTTCCTTGGACTTCAAATCAAGCAAGGGAAGAACGGCATCTTCATTAGTCAGTCTAAGTACGCCAAAGAAGTGTTAAAGAAATTCGATATGGAAGATTGTAAGCCCATATCAACCCCAATGGGTACTGACTCTGTCCTGTGCACGGATGAGAAAGGTAAGTTAGTAGACAGTAAGTTATATCGAGGTATGATTGGCTCTCTACTCTATCTTACTACTAGTAGACCTGATATTCAGTACTCAGTATGCTATTTCGCTAGATACCAAGCTGACCCCAGAGAATCACACCTTATAGCTGTGAAAAGAATTTTTAGATATTTGCAGAGCTCAGTTAATGCAGGTTTGTGGTATCCAAACTCAAATGACTTCACACTCATTGGATACACTGATGCTGACTACGGACGGGACAAGCTAGAATGTAAGAGCACTTCTGAAGGATGTCATTTCCTTGGAAGCTGTCTAGTGTCTTGGTTCAGCAAGAAGCAGTCATCAGTTGCCCTGTCTATAACTGAAGCTGAGTACATTGTTGCTGGAAGCTGTGTGGCCCAAGTCCTATGGATTAAGCAATAGTTTGAGGACTACGGAGTCAAAACAGAAACAATTAAAGTCAAGTGCAATAACAAAAGCGTTATTGACCTATCCAAAAATCCAATCCAACACAACAGGATGAAGCATGTCAGCATAAGGCATCACTTCATCAGAGACCATGTACTCAAGGGTGAGATCAAACTGACCTACGTACCAACAGATGAACAACTTGCGGATATCTTCACTAAGCCTCTGGCTCATGAGCAATTCAGCATATTAAGGGAAGCTATCGATATGTGTAATCCTGTTTAATAAATTCTTGATCAAACGCTGAATGATTATACTATATGCCGAGTAGTTATTGCATGCTAAGTAACTCACTCAAACTGAGCTAAATTGTATAACATAGAATCACCATATGCTGACTAGACATACATGCTGTGTGATTACTATAAGCTGAGTTACTTGTGTATGAAAATTTCTTCTACATAAAACTGAGTACTCAGTATCTCAAACGTTTAGAATTCCAAATACTTTGTAAAATCCATTTCACATTAAATGCTAGCACACGCGCCATAAATAGCCACGTAGGATGACGTAAGCGCAATAATTAGAAAACAAATACGCCGAACATGTCATAAATGCCAGATTATTGTCGTTTGATCATCTCGAGGTAAAACGACTACTCCAACGTATCAGATCAACTCGACATCCCTATAAATAGTGGACGAATTCCCACTCACGTCTCTTTACATTTGAAATCTCCGGCATCTAATTTCTATCTCTCTCTCTAAATCCCTAAATCTTCAAACTCTTTCAAAAATCCCTGAGAAGATCATGTCGGACTCTCAGAATATCTCCGGTGGCGATTATGACCAAAATCGCTCTGACGAAAATACCCCATCTCCTGCTCAGCAGGAATACATCGAGACTCCCACCAAGTCTCAAGGACATGGTCTGCATAACCAGGCTAAGATTAGCATCTCCGGAAAAGACACTCACGCTGACCACGCAACACCATCAAAGAAACAACATAAAAAGGAGAAGGGCAAGAAAGCTTTAAAAAGAACCTACTCTCCAGTTTACAACAGCGTGAGGGGATACAAGATCGACCACTCCCGCTGGTTCTCAAAGGGGTTCGTTGAAGCTGAAAAACCCTTCTGTGAATGGATCTGTAAAAATGGCTAGACCGGACTATTTTCCCTTCGCGAGGCCACCTATCCAAAACTGGTAAGGGAATTTTACTCAAATCTATAGGTTGCTAATGATGACCATGACTACATGATCACCAAGGTCCGAGGGAAAGAAATCTTCGTCAATCCTCCCTATCTCGCTAAACTCCTCAAACTGACCACTGAAGGCACCAAACTCAGAACGACGAATGACCACACCAAAATTGACTATCCCGTGGAATTTTGTAAACCGAAAGATTACAAAGGAGAAATCGCTAGCACTTCTATGGGCAGAATCAGAAGATGGCCCATTATATTCTGACAAACTTCATTTTTCCAAAGGTCAATTCCACATCCTCAGCGTCTAATTTTGAGCAGTGCTTCATTTGGCACATGCTGACCTACCAGCCACTCAACATGCCTGTGTTCCTCATCGGTGATTTCCAACGAAGTAAGGGCACACTCAGGTTAGGTTCACTAATCACCAAGATACTCAAAGACTACAGGGTGAACTTAGTTGAGGAAATAAATGTTTGGGGTACAAAAATTACTGCGGCCGTACTGTTTGGTTTGGCCTATGACCAACCCATTAAACCCAAAAAGGGAAAGGGGACTGTAACAGAGGAAGCAGATGATATGGCTGAAGGGACAAAGGGCATGCTGACTAGAAAGGGAAAGAAAGTAAACCAAGCCCGCACTGACCGCGCTAAGGAGGATAAAAAGAGGAAAGCTGATCAGTCAGCAAAGGATGTCAACATAGCTCCGAAGAAGCTGAGAATAATCTCCAGTGCTAAGAAAGTTGATGCTGAGCAAGGACAGCAGGTACCTAAGTCAGCAGAGAAAAGGCCAGTTGTGCTTGAGGAAGTCGAAAGTGAGGAAATTCCGGAGACACCTCTGAGGAAGAAGAATAAAGTGTCTGGTCTAACCCCAATTGATGCCCTGCCTCTTGATTGTGTAATCTCTGAAGATTCACACTTTGTAAGAAGTCAAGAGATTGATCTTGAGAAAACACCCTCTGAACAGGAAGAAGAATTGGGAGATTTTGGAGGACAGTTTGAAGCTGAGCGAACAGCCAATGTTGATGATGAGCTAGATAAGGATGCTGCTGAGCAAACTAAGTTAGTTGATGCTGAGCCAAATGAACTACAAGCTGACCAAACAGTGAGAGTTCATGCTGTGAGAAGCCTTAATGCTGCCCGAGGGCTAAATTCTTCATGTGAGTCTCTTGACTCAATTGCTGCTGACCCCTCACCTCCAACCAAAATGGTCAGTTCTGAAAAACGTTTTAAATGCAAAGCTCACATGTCCAACTCCCTAGACCTATTGGCTGATTCTCCACTTAGAGAACCAATTACTGACCTAACTGGACTTCAGTACGAATTCTTCTCCTCCGTCATAGAGCCAACTCCGGATCAATTCACACAAAAGCAAGCCTCTGTTACTCATACTGAGGAACAAGCCAAGACTCCTGAAAATCCAATTTCCGTCGAGCAAGAGCTCGAAGTTCAAGCTGCTCAAGAAGGTGAGCGAGCAAAGGAAAATCATGTCCATGTAAGTTCTGAAGTGTCTCCTCCTGCACCAACTCAACTTCAGACTGATACTGAGCAGGTCAACATCTCTGCCGATCCATCTCTTCCTAACACAGTATCGCAGAATGCTGAACAGCCAGTTCCTGGCGCTGACTTAAACAAAAGTCCAACTATTGACCAAGCTGGCCCATCTGGTTCTGGTAAACAACCTACTCCTCCACCATCTGGTACTATTCCAATTTCGGCCACTGAGCAACATCCTGAGACAACTTATGCTTACCTACATGCAACTGAGTCTGGGTGCAAAATCATTGACTCAGCTCAGTCCTTACTTCAGGATCTTAACCAATCTCATGCCGATGCTGCTGGGTCTGTTAATGTTGAGTCAACACAACTTTCGTCTGTCACTCAGCTTCTGAACGAGATCAAGGGTCTCAAAGATCTTGTGAGTGTCATGACCACCGTTCAATCTCAACAACCCAAGCAAGACTCAATAATGAAGTTGGCTGAACTCCAGTTAATGATGGTAAACCACATGGATTCCCTCCAAGGACAAATCAATAATCTTTCAGCTGTGAACCCGGCATATGCAACTTCTGCTGAGTTAAATCAACACTTCACCAAGTTGCACTCTGAGCTGACTGGTGCGAGTGAGTTAATTTCCTCCTCTTCCCAGTGTTCCATTGAGCAAATTGGTGAAGCAATCCGTCTACTTAACTTGAGTAAAGAAGAGATGGATACTGACCTGGTGAAGACAAATGAAATTCTGCAATACTCACAAGCCACATTCAAACACGTCCGCTATACCAATGCCCAACGTTAGTTCTACGATTCGGCTTTACTCAAAATGTATCATCAAACTGACACGCTTACCTGGATTGGGAAATCACAAGAATATATTCTCAGTATGCTTAGTGCATCCATTCGAGTCCCCCGATCTGTTATTGATGTTGGCGTTCCTGTTTTCGACGGTCTCCGGGAGAGCACGAAACAACTTAAGGCATACTCAGTGAAATTGACTCGTGCTGTTCTTAATGATACCTTCGCTCCTCCTTAGCCCGATACTGGCAAAACGGGGGAGAGAGATCAAGCTGATGGAACTCAGTGAAACTTGGGGGAAGCATCCAGTAGTCAGCAACAACGAAATGTCAAAGGAAAAGGCATTGCTAACCAAGCCCAAGTCAATAGGAGGAAATAGATTAGTTAAGTCATAGAACTGGGCTTATAATGTTTATTTGGCGTATTCTATCTTTTTGTATGCTGACTAACTATCTATCTTAAAGCATCTTTTATTTCAAACTGACTCATCTACACGTGATGCTTATTTGTTGTGCTATATGCTGAACTATCTTAAAAGAACAAACACACTAAAATTAAAAGGGAACATGCATGAGAAAAATGCTCAACACACACTTACTCTGATACATGAATACATTTGCTCTAATACATGAATCCATATATGTAATCTCTCTGATACCTAAACTGACCGTGTATCAAACTGAGTAAATACATGTTCCAAGTATTAAACTCTTCTGAAAGCTGACCTAGGCTCATCTGAATTAGATCTTGGAAGGTCTAGAATTGAACTAAGTCAGTATAGGCATGTCTTACCTTTTACTCGATTAAATCTTAAAAGGTTTAGAGTTAAGATAATGAACGCAACCCTTACGGGGGAGTAATTTCAGAAGAATGTAAGGTAATTCAATCATGGGGAATTTCAAAACTGAGTTCCATAACTACATATTTTGCCAACATCAAAATGGGGGAGTTTGTTGAAACACCTTTCCACATGATTTTGATTTGACAAAATGATTTAAGTTAATCTATGATTAAGACAATTAAATTTAAGTGCTTTGATTTAATTGTACTAATGGGTTTGTTCAATGTTAAGTATAAAAAATATTTATAAGAACAGGAATCAAGTAAGACAGAACTTAGTCAGCATGATAACATAGCACGGGCTGAGTAAAGAATAACTCAGTATGAAAGAAGAAAAGACTTCTTCAGTATCGAAGCTTACAAATGAAGCTGATCACAGAAGCTGAGTAGAAAGCAACTCAGCATGAAAGAAGAGAAGTCTTCTTCGGAACTATATATTGCAGAATGAAGCTGACCTTGGAAGCTGAGTGAAAAAGCAACTCAGTATCGGAAATAGCAACAACGGCTATCAAAGTCAAGCTGTGTGTTTTTCAGGACAGCACCAATGATCCGTTTGCTAAAAGACAAGATCCGACAGAGATCTGCGCTAAATCAGAAAGCTTTGGAAATATGCATGGATACAGTTTCGAGACGCATGGGTCAACTGTCCGCTAGCTAAGATGAAATCTGAGCTAGAAGACAAACCTGTGAGAAGAAGACAAGCCTGGTGCCTACCGAATTCAGACGACAGGATTGGCCTGCAAATCTGAAGCTGACCAGAACAATGTCACAAGCAAAGAGCCATTTGAATTCAACGAATAGATCCAAATTCAAATGATTGTGTCTTCAGATTTCATCTATAAAAGGACAAGTACACTTTTTGGATCCTTTACCGAAAATACAAGAGAAAAAGAGCATACATACAAAGCACACCAAAACAAGAAAAAGGTCTTACACCAAATTTTCATCTCTGTGTAAAAGCTAGATTGATTTTATAATCATCTAAAGTGTTCTTTGTCTGAAAAAGAACACGTTTGTATCAATTGTAAAATTGAGAGAGTGGTGCTGAGTACTCGATTTTAAGTACTCAGTGGTAGAGAAATCTAGGTGTTCGGTTATAGCACTTAGTAGGAGTTGAGTAGACGAATAGAGGACGGTACTCTTGCATATTCAACTGCCTTGTAAACGGTTTGTGCTCTACCTTTAAAGAGCTCAGTATTGGATTGAATAAGCCCGAAGGGATTCTGGGGACTGGACGTAGGCGAAGAGGCCGAACCAGGATAAGTCGTGCTGAGTAACTTCTAACTCTCTCTCTCAATATATATCTGTATGTGTTGCTTGCTATATTTACTCAGTATATAAATTGTTTAAGGTGACACTGAGTAAAACAGAGTGCTGAGTTGGAAGCTGACCACAAAAGTGTCATTTCCCAACTCGCAAGTAAAACAGCTCTAGTCAGTATCTGACTAAAGCCGTCTTACTCCTCACTCGGCCGTGCTGACCAAAACTAAGTTGTGAAAGTCAAGGAATTATATTAAGTCGGCATAATTAAAATGAAAAAGTTATATTAGTTCCTAACCCCCCCCCCTTGGAACTAATTACACGGGACCAACACTCCGGTGACACTATTGAAAGTTATTTATATTGTACACTAAGAAATACAAGGGTCGTGTTCAGCATTACCCTTAATAATGACACTACCTCACCCCATTCCAAGGGGGAATCATATATAAGGCCTATACATGGGCACCACCAACCTAAGGCCCATTGCAAGGCCCTAATATCGGACATGTTTAGTGCTCTAGCCTTTTAGCCGATGACACCCATTAAAGGGATCTAAACTTCTCTCTCTCTCTCTCACTATTCCATTACACTTTCCCTTTCTAACTTGACTGTTAGAGTGTATTTAAGGGATCGATTGCAGCACGGGATGGAGGTTTCCACCCGTAAACTCTATTTCCCATCAAATACCATACGTGAATTCCAACTTATCTTATCCGGATATATCAATATACATAGAATACGACAAATCAATTTAACGTGTATGGTTTTTGAAAATAAATTATGTTCGAGATAACCTCGTATGTCCTAATCATAATTTACAATTAGTTAGAAAATCCAAAAAAGCTTGACAAATACTCCGTAAAAAAAATGAGAATCTACATATTGCAAGGAGTGCCTCCGATCAAACTAAGTTAGAATGTGAAAATTGTTAGGATGATACGTGGACCAATGGGAAAAGATTTCTGAAATCACTATAAAAATAAGCAATTGATTCCACGTCTGGAATTAGGGAGACAGTATTGGTAAGATATAATTTGCCTTTATTACACCAAACATTCACCATTCAGAGGTTGACACATCTCCGTATCTAGAGCTAGGGTGTACACTCTGGCTGACTATAAGATTTACCTCTGACACCCAATAAATAGAATAAGGTGTCGCACAACCAAGGTTTGCACAAACATTATCTACAATTATACTTAATTGGTTAGTGCTCATCTTTCCTATACTCTGGTAACTTTAGCATTGTAGTGGGGCATTGATCCCCGGATGTATTTTGATCTTCTTTTCTATTTTGTCTTAGGCATCGAAGGAATCTTAACTAACGTTAGAGAACTACTCTCATATTTATCTATTTTACTAATTATATCAGTTACTGTTGCATCTGCAGAAACACATTTTTTTCAAAATTAAAGTTACTTAAATCATATTTATGATCAACCATGTTATAAGAAAGAATAAATAGATTACTTGTTGAAATATTTTAGATAAGATACTTTGGTTTTCCGTTGGATTTATTTTAGCTAGTTTGTTTAGATTAGGTTGTTAGCTATTTTTGTAGGATGTTCTTGTTATTCTACTATTTATAAAAGCCCAATTTTATTCTTCAATAAACCAAGTGGTTTTCTCCATCTGTTTTGTGGGTTTCTGTAGAAATCCTAATAACACTTAACATTTGGTATTAGAGCCTCCACTAGCCTGTAGAAACTAAATATAGAGAAGCAACAGTCTTCAAGTGAGAATATATAGAGAACATTAGTGACGAAAATACTTTGATGAAGATCCCTCATTTTTATGGTCCCTATGGCCATTAGATTGAATTGATGGAGAATCTGCTCAGGGCAAATGGTCTGCGGAGTTTGGTGGAAAACAACTTTGAAAAGCCAATAGTAGGAGCAATACTGACAGAGGCGCAACAAGCATTGCTCGATGATGCTAAAACCAAGGATCATCAGGTCAAACATTACTTGTTGTAGACACTTGATCGCACTATCTTCGAACAAATCATGGACCATAGTACAACCGAGACTGTTTAGAATTCTATGAAATGAAAATTTGAGGGAAATGGTAGGGTGAAGAAATCTCTTCGTAATTCCCTAAGAATGGAATTTGAAATTCTTTCAATAAGAAGTGATGAAACTATCACTGGGTATTTTTCAAGAGTGATGACTGTTTCTAACAACATGCGGAGCAATGGAGAAAAGATGTCTAATTCATAGATTATTGAGAAAATTCTATGAACCTTAAGTGCAAGTTCACCTATGTTGTGGTTTCCATTGAAGAATCAAAGGATACTGACAACATATCATTGATGAATTGCAGAGTTCATTGGTGGTACACGAGAAGAAGTTTCGAATGGTGTGGAGTGAACATGATGACCAAGTCTTGAAGGTTGATTCATGGCCTGTAACAAGGGGTAGAGGAAGATCATCTCCTAGAGGAAGGGGGCGGGGCATAGTAATTATTGAAACACCTTTCCACATGATTTTGATTTGACAAAATTATTTAAGTAATTGATAAAAAATATTCTAACACATTAAATTTAAATGCTTTGATTTATTTATACTAATGTGTTTTGTTCAATGTTGAGTTTATTTATCTATAAGACATTAAGATTTAAAGTCTAAAAGCCCATGAGTGGAAGTCAAGCCCAAGTCAACATAATCAAGACCTCACGGCCCAAGAAGATGAAACGAAGACGTTTCGAGCAAAACGACGACTCAACGTATAAAAGGATCGAGAAGCCTTCTAGCAAATGCTTCAAGAAGAAGCTGCTGAGTCAAGCGACAAGCAGTCAGGACAGTGGCAGACAAGAACCAACTTCTAGGCAAAGTATTTCTACTTTTGGTAAAGTTCAGAAGGCGCGGGAAGCTGTCTGGAAGACTTTGCAAAAAATGTCGAAACATTCTGTTTGCCAGACGAAAAGCTGCCAAGCACTGCCGTGGACAGAAGATGCAAGAATCTCATTGGCCAACGACACTGAGCGCGTACTGAGTGACAACGACAGGAAACCGTTTCCCTCCAACGGTTATTTCGAAATTCGAAATGACCAGGTGCCTCAAGTGTCACTATATAAAGGCCTCTCATTTGCTTCAATCGATGCAGATCTTCAATTAGCTGAAACGCTGTCCAAATTCATACTTGAAGTTCTGTGAGAAAAGCAAAGCAAAATCCTTACACCAATTTCCATATTATTGTGTAAAAGTCTAGAGTGATTTTCAATCATCTAAAGTGTCTTAGCAATTGTTGTTTAGGACAAACACCTTATCATTTCTAGAAGAATAGAAAGGAGAGGCTGAGTACTCGGTTATAGTACTCAGCGGTAGATATAGGAGTGAGTAGAGGTATAGAGGAAGGTACTCTTGTATACTCAGCTTCTATTGTAAAAGGTTTCATGCTCTACCTTTAAAGAGCTCAGTAGAGAATTCGAAAAGCTCAGAATGAGTTCCGGGGACTAGACGTAGGCGGAGAGGCCGAACCAGGATAAGTCTGCTGAGTAATATCTTTCTAACCCTTAAACTCCTTTACATATTGCTTACTATAAAACTGACTAAGTAACGAGCTCACGTTGAGTTAAGTATACTAAGAAGCTGAGTTCAGGAATAGACTCTAAGTGCTATTTCCTGACTCAAGGAAAAAAACAGACTTAGTCACAAGTTGACTAAGCTTGTGTCTTCAAACTGCTTAGTCACGCTGTGTAAACCTCTTCACAAGAAAAGAAGTCAGCCTTAACGGACAAAAATTTTAAATAGTTCCTATCCCCCCCCCCCTTGGAACTAACTTGTCACGTTATAAGGGACCAACAAGTGGTATCAGAGCCTAACAGCTCACTGAGCAAGATATAACTATCTTGAGCTGATCCCCCACTATGGCTGAGAACAGCACTCGTTTCCTCCTAGGAAATCAGACAACTCAGATTTTACTTGAGGGGCTGTCCATTACTCGGCCTCCTCTATTCTTCGGGTCTAACTATACCTTTTGGAATAATAGAATGAAAAATTTCATTCAGGCAACAAATATGAGTGCATGGCTTTCTATAGTCCAAGGCCCATTTGTTCCTGTTGAAACTATTGACGGCCAAACGGTTGTTAAAGTTGAGACTAAATGGACAGAGGATGATCTCAAAAAGCTACAAAATCATGCTTCGGCTATAAACATGCTTCACTGTGCGTTAGATGCTGCAGAGTACAACAAAATTTCAGGTTGTGAGTCAGCGCATGAGATCTGGAAGAAGCTGGAGGTCACCTACGAAGGAACCAACAAAGTGAAGGAGTCCAAGGTGAACCAGCACATGAGGTTGTACGAGCTTTTTGAAATTAATGATGATGAAGGAATCTCTGAGATGAACGCAAGGTTCACAAACATTATCAACGAGCTCAAGAGACTTGGCAAGATCTTCATTGAGGAAGAGCAAGTCAAGAAGATACTGGGGAGTCTTCCTAAAAGCTGGCAAGCCAAGAAAATTGTTGTTGAGGAAGCTCAAGACTTAACCATCTACAAGTATGATGAACTCATTGGCTCGTTGCTGACCCACGAGATATCAATGAAGAACTTCGAGGTGAAGGAGAAGTCCGAAGACAAAAAGCAAAAGTCTCTTGTCATGAAAGCTGACTCCACTGATGGGAGCTCAACAGATGATGAAGAAATGGCTATGTTCACTAGAAAGATGAAAAGGCTGTTCAAAAAGAATGACAAATATTCTAAGAAGCCTTACAAGAAGTTTGATAAGTACAAAGCTGAGTCCAGCGACAGCAAGTACAAGAAGGACAGCTCAAAGCCCATTACATGCTTTGAATGTCATCAAACTGGCCATATCAAGTCAAGCTGTCCCACACTGAGGAAAGAAAGAAAGAACAGCAAGAAGGTAATGGTGGCAACCTGGAGCGATAATGATGAGTCTTCATCATCGGAAGCTGATGCCACTGAGTCAGCAAAGATTTGTTTCATGGCTGACGAACTTGCTGAGCCACGTGTCTCTGAGCATGCTGACCCCTCCATCGCATCTGATGATGAGATACACTCAACTGAGGTAAGCCTGAGGTGTGCTGAGAAGTCAAAGATATGGTACATTGACAGCGCATGCTCGAGGCATATGACAGGTGATGAAACTCAGTTCATCACATTTGTGCGTAAACGAGGAGAAAGTGTAAGTTTTGGAGACAACAAAAAGGGTAAGATAGTAGGGTCAGGAACCGTTGGTGGTAATCCCACTATTGAGTCTGTCTCCCTAGTCAGCGGACTCAAATATAACTTACTCAGCGTAGCTCAGCTATGTGACAATGGGAGAAAAGTTATATTTGATGACACTGGATGTAAAATATTCGAGGGTAAAACAAATGAGTTGATTTTAACTGCCCCTCGTATTGACAATGTCTTTATGCTAAACTTAGAAAAGAAGTTTTCAAAAACTGTATGCTTAGTGTCAAAGGAAGAAAATTCCTGGCTATGGCACAGGAGACTTGGTCATGTAAGCATGGACCTCCTGGCCAAATTAGCAAGAAAGCAATTAGTTGAGGGACTGCCAGAACTTAAGTTTGAAAAAGATCAACTATGCCACGTTTGTCAAGCTGGAAAACAAACCAAACAATCTTTTTATAGTAAAAACATTATCTCAACTAAACGTCCATTAGAGTTGCTACACTTGGATCTCTTCGGTCCAGTCCAGCCGCTGAGCTTGGGTGGTAGAAGATTTTCCTTGGTCATTGTAGATGACTTTTCTCGGTACACTTGGATCATCTTGCTGAGTAGCAAGGATGAAACCTTTGAGATGTTTTCAACTTTAGTAAGAAAACTTGAAAATGATAAAGACCTTAAGTTAGCTCACATCCGAAGTGATAATGGTGGAGAATTCAAGAACCAACAGTTTGTTGAATTCTGTGAAACCAACGGTATTGACCATAATTTTTCTGCTCCTAGAACGCCTCAACAAAATGGGGTTGTTGAAAGGAAGAACAAAACCTTGGTTGAAATAGCCAGGACAATGCTGAGTGAGCATAGGCTTCCAAAGTACTTTTGGGGAGAAGCTGTCAACACAGCGTGCTACATTCTTAATAGGGCTCTAGTTAGACCCATACTAAAGAAGACCCCCTACGAACTTTGGAAAGGACGAAAGCCCAACATTGGATACTTTCGTACCTTTGGTTGTAAATGTTTTATCTTAAATACCAAAGACAGCTTAGCTAAGTTTGACTCAAAAGCTGATGAAGCTATCTTTTTAGGCCACTCAACAAACAGCAAAGCATACAGAGTTTTCAATAAACGAACTCAGGTCTTAGAAGAGTCAGTACACGTTGAGTTCGATGAAACTAACCCTACAGGAAGAAACATGTAGCTGACTGAGGATGATCCCCACTCAGCTCCCGCTGACCAAGAAACAGCCGCTGAGTCATTGCCTCAAGGGCTGACCAAAGGTAAAAGCGAAACTCAAATTGTTTTCACTGACCAATCTACACCTGCAGAGATTGTTGAAACACAACCAGCACAAGACATCAATCTACCAAAGGAGATCAGAATACCAAGAGGACACTCAAAGAGTGCCATTCTTGATGCCGCTGAGAACACCCTGATGACAAGGAATCAACTCAGGAGATACCTCAGCAACGTAGCAATCATCTCAATTCAGGAACCAAAGAACTTCGTTGAGGCTGAGTATGATGAGTTCTGGATGAATGCAATGCAAGAAGAACTTGATCAGTTCAGAAGAAATGAAGTATGGGACTTAGTGCCAAAACCAAAAAGCCAGAAGACCATTGGAACAAGATGGGTCTTTCGCAACAAGATGGATGAACAAGGGAACATGGTCAGAAACAAAGCAAGACTTGTAACTCAGGGATACAGTCAGCAAGAAGGTATTGACTATGATGAGACCTTCTCCCCAGTGGTAAGGCTAGAGGCTATAAGAATTTTATGTTCTTATGCAAGTTATATGAACTTTAAATTGTTTCAAATGGATGTTAAGAGTGAATTCCTTAATGGAGTTATAAACGAGGAAGTCTATGTTAATCAGCCTCCAGGGTTTGAGGATCCCAAATTCCCAAACCACGTTTATAAACTCAAAAAGGCTATGTATGGCCTCAAGCAAGCACCACATGCTTGGTATGAGAGGCTGACCAGTTTTCTGCTGACTAGAAATTATGTCAGAGGTAAATCTGATACAACCTTATTCATTAAGAGAAAGGGTAAAGATACCCTACTGGCTCAGATATATGTTGATGACATTATTTTTGGTGCCACTAACGAGTCAATGTGCAAGGAATTTAGTAAGCAGATGCAGACTGAGTTTGAAATGTCAATGATGGGAGAACTCACCTTCTTCCTTGGACTTCAAATCAAATAAGGGAAAAATGGCATCTTCATCAGTCAAACTAAGTATGCTAAGGAGATATTGAAGAAGTATGAACTTGAACATTGCAAACCAATATCTACCCCTATGGGCACTGACACTGTCCTCTGCGTTGACGAAAGTGGTAAGTCAGTAGACAGCAGATTGTACCGAGGTATGATTGGTTCTCTACTTTACTTAACTGCAAGTAGGCCGGACATTCAGTTCTCAGTATGTTATTGTGCTAGATATCAATCTAACCCTAAGGAATCTCATTACATAGCTGTAAAAATAATCCCTAGGTATTTGCAAGGCTCAGTGAATGCAGGTTTGTGGTATCCCAATACTCATGATTTCACACTCATTGGATACACTGACGAGACAAGCTTGAGCGAAAAAGCACCTCGGGAGGATGCCACTTCCTTAGAAGCTATCTTGTGTCCTGGTTCAGCAAGAAGCAGGCGTCAGTAGCCCTGTCAACCACTGAAGCTGAGTAGATTGCTGCTGGAAGCTGTGTTGCTCAAGTCCTATGGATTAAGCAACAGCTTGAAGATTATGGTGTTCAGACTAAAACCATTGAAGTCAAATGTGACAACAAGAGTGCCATTGACCTATCAAAGAACCCAATCCAGCACAGCAGGATAAAGCATATCAGCATAAGACATCACTTCATCAGAGATCATGTACTCAAAAAAGAGATCAAGCTAACCTATGTCCCAACGGATGAGCAGCTTGTTGATATCTTCACAAAGCCACTGGCTCATGACCAATTCAACATACTTAGAGAAGCCATTGGTATGTTTAATCCTCTTCAATAAATTCCGAGTATAAAATGTGATATGTGCATGCTGAGTGAATTACCATGCTGAATATTTTGTGCTGTCACATGCTGAGTAGATATACATGCTGAGTGTTTATCTTAAACTGAGTGATTAAACACACGAATTATACCATTGCGCAACACTGACTACTCAAAACATTAAACGTTTGGAATTCTTAACACTGAGTAGACATCCGTTGTAAAACTTAATGCAAAACATGCGAATTAAATAGCCACCTAGGATGACGTAAGCGCAATAATTAGAAGATACACGCGCCGAATGTGTCATAAATGCCAGAATATTTGTCGATTGAGTATCTCGAGGTCAAACGGCCATCTCAACGCGTAGGATCAATTCGACACCGCTATAAATAGTGGATGATTTCTCACTTTTATCTCTTTACGCTTAGAAATTTTTGGTATTCTCATATTCTCCCTAAAATCTCCCAAACTTCTCAAACTTCTCTAAGAATCATGACGAAAGATTCTCAGAATGTCTCCAGTGCCGTTAATCGCTCCGATGAAAATCCTTCTTCTCCTACCCAGCATGACCACTCTAAGGTCACTACACCGAGCAAGCAAACCAAAGCTGACCACGCTGCCTCCTCAAAAGGAAAGCAATAGAAGGATAAGGCAAAGAAGCCTGTGGAACGCACCTACACTCAGGTTTACGAGAGTGTGAGAGGGTATAAATTAGACTATTCCAGATGGTTCTCGCGGGATTTTATGGAAGCTGAGCAACCCTTTTGTGACTGGATAAAGAATAATGGCTGGACCGAGCTGTTCTCTGTTCGCGAAGAAACCTACCCAGAGTTAGTTAAAGAGTTCTATGCTAACCTAAAATCACGGATGATGACCAGGACTACATGGTTACCAAGGTTAAAGGGAAGGATATCTTCATTAACCCTATTTACCTGGCCTCTCTACTCAAACTGAAAAACAAAGGAGCAATTCTTTGTAAATCCGGTGACCAAGATAAGACCAACTACAAAGCTGAATTCTGTAAACCTCCTGGCCATGTAGGAGAAATCTCAAGTACCTCCAAGGGTCGTAATTAGAAGATGGCCCATTACATACTGACCAATTTCCTTTTCCCAAAAATCAACTGCACCAACTCAGCGACAAACTTCGAGCAGTGTTTCATATGGTATATGCTGACCTATACGCCGATAAACATGCCTGTCTTTATAATCGGTGGATTCCAACGAAGTACCGGAACCCTCAGGCTGGGCTCCATCATCACCAAAATCCTTAAGGATCACAGGGTGAGCTTAGTTGAGGAAGTCCACGCAATAGGGACAGAGATCACTGCTACGGCACTGTTTGGTCTATTCTACGATCAACCTATAGTGCCCAAGAAAGGGAAAAGGGCTGCTGTCCAGGAAGCTGAGGGGATGGTGACTCGAAAGGGAAGGTCAGAAAGAAAGAGGAAAGCTGTTCAAAGCACCTCCAAAGAAGTTGTCCCTGCACCAAAGAAGCTTAAATTTGTATCCTGAGGAATTAAGCCTCAACCTCAACAAGGTCAGGATGGCCCTATGTCAGATGAGAAAAGACCAAGGCAAGCTGAGCCTGAGGCAGAGGAAAGAGAGAATATTGATGAGCAACCATCAAGAAAGCAGAAGAAAATCTCTCCAGAATTAAGACCCATTGATGCCCTTCCAACTGACGTAGTCATTCCTCCTAACTCACATTATGTACAGAGTCAAGACATTGACACTGAACAACAGTCAGAAGAAGAGGAAGAACAAGACCAACTGGGTGGTCAGTTTGAAGAAGAAGATGAACTGGGTGGTCAATTCAATGATGAGGTAACAATGGAGGATGAGGATGATGAGCCATCAGACGATGACCAACATGGCACAATCTACACTGAGGAGATTGTAGAAGAAGACGCTGAGCCAACGGCAAATCATCCCGCTGTTCAAAGGGAAGCTTCACCCACTGACTCTATTGAGTCCATTCCTGCTGACCCTACTCCTCCAAAGCTAAAAAGACTGAGAAAGAAGAAGGCATATTGAGCACCCATCATTGACCTCATGGGTGATTCACCGCTGAGGGATGAGATCACTGACCTAACAGAGGTACACCTTAAGTTCTTCTCCAATCCTCCTGTGTCTCAACCAGAGCAATAAGAAAATCAAGCCTCTGTTTCTCAGCCAAAAGAACATGCCGACTTAACTGCTTCCCCCAGCCAAAATGATACCGAGCAAGTGCTCGAAGATCCTGCTACTCAACACGTTAAGCAAGCTAAGGAATTACCTGCTCAGGTGAACACTGAACTTCCTCAAATTCCAACACCTAGTCAGCTTCAACCTGACCCTGAGCAAGTAACACATTCTGTTGATCCTCCTCTTCCATAAATCCAAGTGCAGAATCCAATCCAGTCAGCTTCTACTGGAAATCTTAATTCAAGACCAACCGCTGATCATGCTGGCACTTCTAATGTTGAGCAGAACCAAACACCGCCTTCATTCGGTTCTACTCCTCCTCCGGCATCTGGGCCAACAAATGATGGATCATTTAACTATCTAAATGCCTCTGAGTCTGGTAGAATAATCGTTGACTCAGCTCAAGCTCTAATCAAGGACCTTCATCAAACAAACATTGATGTCGCTGGGTCTACTAATGTTGAGCCTACTTAGCTTTCGTCTGTCACTCAGCTTCTTACTGAGATCAAAGGTCTGAAGGATCTTCTGAGTGTCATGACATCATTACAATCTCAACAGCCCAGGCAGGACTCTATAACGAAGCTGGCCGAACTCCAGCTGACCATGGTAAATCACATGAACTCCCTACAGGGTGAACTTCATCAATTGTCAGCTACGAACTCCATGTATGCAACTTCTGCCGAAGTTCATCATCTATTCAACCAGCTTCATACTGAGCAAGAGAAAACCAATCACCAACTCTCTTCCTCCTCCCAATGCTCCATTGAGCAAATTAGCGAGGCTGTGCGTCTCCTAAACTTAAGCAAGGAAGAGATGGCCACTGACCAGCTTAAAACAAACGAGATCCTGAAGTATTCTCGAGTTACCTTCAACCATGTGCGACACACTAATGCTCAGCGTCAGTATTTTGATTCGTCTTTGCTGAAGATGTTTCATCAAGCATTTGTAATGCTCACTGACAGCATACACTGGGTTGGAAAGGCTCAAGCACATGTTCTGAGTATGCTGAGTGCTGCTGATGTCAGGATTCCATGAACTATTTTGGATGACGGTGTTCCCATTTTTTATGGCATAAATACCAGCACACGAAAGCTAAAGGCATTCTCTAAACGCCTAACTCTCGCTGCCATTGAAGACACTTTCATTCCTCCTCCTGCTGATGGTGGCAAAACGGGGAGAAAGTACAAGCTCAAAGAACCCAACATTCAGAAGAAGCTTCAGGTAGTCAGCCAAAACAAAAGGGAAAGGGTAAAGCTAAAGAGCATGAAGCCCAACTCAACTACAAGAAGAAATAGCTTGACTAGCTAGGATTGTCTAGATCTCATTTTGATAAAACTTGTAGTCCTTCCCTTATGTATTTTTGTTGTACTGACCCTGAATACAAAACTTTACATGCATCTATCCTTTAGTTTAACCAATCTTATGTGATGCTTACTTATGTTTTGTATTGAATAGTTAAACGCATCTTCACTAAATCAACTGTGTTATTTGTCTACATTGATTTATGAATGTATGCTGTGTTGATCAAGATGTTGACCGCTTTTACATGTCTTCTTAAACACATTGAACAAAGATATACTCAGCGCTCTCTGATATCTAAACCTTCCGCATAAACTGAGTTAAAAAGAATATGACTTATAAGCTGACCTATTTCTGAAAACTGACCTTAGACTTACTTGATTAAACCTTGGAATGTGTAAAGTAAAACTAAGTTAGTGGCTCAACCCTTACGGGGGAGTATACTGAGTAATATAAGGTCAACTATCATGGGGGAGCTCAACACTGAGTTCTTCAACTGAATATTTTTGCCAACATCAAAATGGGGGAGTTTGTTGAAACACCTTTCCACATGATTTTAATTTGACAAAATTATTTAAGTAATTGATAAAAAATATTCTAACACATGAAATTTAAATGCTTTGATTTATTTATACTAATGTGTTTTGTTCAATGTTGAGTTTATTTATCTATAAGACATTAAGATTTAAAGTCTAAAAGCCCATGAGTGGAAGTCAAGCCCAAGTCAACATAATCAAGACCTCACGGCCCAAGAAGATGAAACGAAGACGTTTCAAGCAAAACGATGACTCAGCGTACAAAAGGATCGAGAAGCCTTCTAGCAAAAGCTTCAAGAAGAAGCTGCTGAGTCAAGCAACAAGCAGTCAGGACAGCGGCAGACAAGAACCAACTTCTAGACAAAGTATTTCTACTTTGGGTAAAGTTCAGAAGGCGCAGGAAGCTGTCTGGAAGACTTTGCCAAAAATGTAGAAACATTCTGTTTGCCAGACGAAAAGCTGCCAAGCACTGCCGTGGACAGAAGATGCAAGAATCTCATTGGCCAACGACACTGAGCGCGTACTGAGTGACAACGACAGGAAGCCGTTTCCCTCCAACGGTTATTTCGAAATTCGAAATGACCAGGTGCCTCAAGTGTCACTATATAAAGGCCTCTCATTTTCTTCAATCGATGCAGATCTTCAATTAGCCGAAACACTGTCCAAATTCATACTTGAAGTTTTGTGAGAAAAGCAAAGCAAAATCCTTACACCAATTTCCATATTATTGTGTAAAAGTCTAGAGTGATTTTCAATCATCTAAAGTGTCTTAGCAATTGTTGTTTAGGACAAACTCCTTATCATTTCTAGAAGAATAGAAAGGAGAGGCTGAGTACTCGGTTATAGTACTCAGCGGTAGATATAGGAGTGAGTAGAGGTATAGAGGAAGGTACTCTTGTATACTCAGCTTCTATTGTAAAAGGTTTCG
Source organism: Euphorbia lathyris (assembly GCF_963576675.1). Taxonomy (NCBI): domain Eukaryota; kingdom Viridiplantae; phylum Streptophyta; class Magnoliopsida; order Malpighiales; family Euphorbiaceae; genus Euphorbia; species Euphorbia lathyris. The sequence goes on from NC_088910.1 coordinate 40,381,685, forward strand.
TGCTCTACCTTTAAAGAGCTCAGTAGAGAATTTGAAAAGCTCGGAACAAATTCCGAGGACTGGACGTAGGCGGAGAGGCCGAACCAGGATAAGTCTGCTGAGTAATATCTTTCTAACCCTTAAACTCCTTTACATATTGCTTGCTATAAAACTGACTAAGTAACGAGCTCACGCTGAGTTAAGTATACTAAGAAGCTGAGTTCAGGAATAGACTCTAAGTGCTATTTCCTGACTCAAGGAAAGAAACAGACTTAGTCACAAGTTGACTAAGCTTGTGTCTTCAAACTGCTTAGTCACGCTGTGTAAACCTCTTCACAAGAAAAGAAGTCAGCTTTAACGGACAAAAATTTTAAATAGTTCCTATCCCCCCCTTGGAACTAACTTGTCACGTTATAAGGGACCAACAGTGATAACATCATTCAACAAGGCAACTACTGAATGTTATAAATGTCACAATTTAAGACATTTTTAATATGAATGTCCTATATGGAATAAGGAGGCAAATTATGCAGTAGTGGAAGAAAAAGAATATGAAGATGGTTTGTTATTAATGGCATATGAAGAGCTCCATGAAGAAAAAAGAATTGATGTGTGGTTTATATATTCAGGATGTTCAAACCACATGTGTGGAAATCAAGGATGGTTTTCAAGTTTGGTTAAAAATTTCTCTCATACGGTTAAACTTGGAAAAAAAAACTAAATTGAAGGTGATTGGGAAGGGAATTATGAAGTTGGTCTTACAATCAATTAGTTGTTGGTGATGTTTATTGCATGCTAGAACTAAAAAATAATCTTTTAAGAGATGATCAACTGCCAAAGAACGGATGGGGAGTTTTGTTCAAAGATGGAGTGTGTAGCACCTATTATGCACAAAAAGGAAAAATGGGAGACTGCATAATGAGTTCAAATATGATGTTTACATTGATGGTTTGATTCACCCATCGCTATAAAGAAAAATGTCTATAGATCAGTACCTCAGATCAATCCAAGCTGTAGATCACTGTTACGATCACCTTAGCTACAAAGGCCTGCGTATATTATAAAGTAAAAAAATGGTGGTTGGTCTGCCGGAAATTGTAGATACAAATGTCATTTGTGATGCATGTATGAAATGCAATCAACATCAGATTCCCATTCCCAAAATGAGTCACTAGAGAGCAACATAGAGATCATAGCTAGCTCATGATGATCTCTGTGGCCCAATTACACCATCCTCTAACAGCAACAACAAGTATTTATTGTGTTTTATTGACGATTTTTCTCGAAAGGCTTTTGTTTATTTTCTTTTAGAAAAGTCAGAAACCTTCTATCACTTTAAATGTTTCAAGAATATTGTAGAAACAAAGATTGGAATGTATATTAAGTGTTTGAAACAGATAGAGGAGGAGAGTTTAATTCTGCAGAATTCAGTGATTTTTGTAAACAACAAGGTGTGAAGAGACAAATTAACAACGACCTACACTCCACAACAAAATGGAGTAGATGAATGTAAAAATCATAATGTGATGAACTTGGTGAGGGTCGTGTTATTAGGAAGAAAGTATCGAAGACCTTTTGGGCAGAAGCTTCTAGGTGGGCGATTTATGTTTTGAATTGATCGTCTATTTTAGCTGTGAAGAATGTGACTTCAGAAGAAGCATGGAGCGAACAAAAATCACAAGTGGAGCAGTTTTAGTGTTCATTTGTGTGTGACATGTCCATATACCGGATGCTAGAAGAACAAAGCTTGAAGATAAAAGTTTACATTGTGTACTACTCGAGGTCAGTGGAGAATCCAAAGGATACAGAATGTATGATCCAATTGCAAAGAAAATTATTGTGAGCCGTTATGTGGTTTTTGAAAATCGTGTGTGGAATTGGGATGCAGATTATGAAAAAGAGTAGCTAATGGATTTAGAATGGGAAGATAATGATAAAAACAATTGTAGATGAAAGAGAGGCAACAGTAGATGAAATAGTAAATGATGTACCCATTGTAGTAGAAGATAAAGTAGTAAATGATGCACCAATTATTGAAGAGAATTTGATAACAATGGAGGCCAAAATTCGTCATCCACCGGAATGGATGACAGATTACACATCTGGTGAAGAACTGTCGGAAGATGATGAAGCAAACATGACAAGCACAACACTTATGGTGTCATAAGCACAAAACTTATGATGTCATCCGTGTTGGAACCTAGTTTTGATTAAGTTTCGAATCACTCAAGAGTTCTATTCACCCCCTAGAACTATCTACCTCCGACTTCGTGCGTGTGCATAAGGACCAACAATCCAATCCTACAAGCTTTGAGGATGTAATTAAAAGCTCAAAATAGAGGTTGTCCATGGATGAGGAAATCAGATCCATTGAGAAAAATCAGGCTTGGAAGTTACTAGAACTACCTATAGGCGTAAAGTGGGTTTACAAAACTAAGCTAAATGAGCCCAATGAGAAAAACAAAGCGAGATTGATAGTGAAAGGCTATTTCTGCAATATGGAATAGACTATACAGAAGTATATGCACCCGTGGCAAGGTTAGATGTAGTAAGAATGATCATTGCTTTAGAAACACAAATAGGGTGGAATCTCCACCAATTAAATGTCAAATGTGCCTTCTTGCATGGGGAATTGAGGGAAGATGTGCTTGTGAAACAACAAAGAGGATATGAAAAGAAGGGAAGAGAGCATATAGTTTATAAGTGAGGTTTAAAACAAGCACCTAGAGCTTGGTTTAGTCGGATTGAGTCATATTTCATCGAAGAATGATTCGAAAGAAGTCCTAGTGAGCACTCTTTTCATAAAAAGAAAATGAGGTAAAAATTTAATTGTAAGTGTTTATGTAAATGATTGTTGTTACTAGTGATGATGATGTGTTGTTGTGTGAGTTTAAAAGTTCTATAAGGAAGTAGTTTGACATTACATATTTACCGAAAATGAGATTCTTTCTTGGAATTAAGGTATTACAAAGGGCTAATGGTGTTTTATATGACAAAGAAAATATAAGTTTTAAATCGTTTTGGCATGGGAAAATGCATTTTTTTTTTCAGCATCTAGTTGTTCCTGGCCAAAAATTTTAAGTGGATAAATGAGTCAAAATAAATACAACTCATTTCAAACAAATAGTGGGAAGATTAATGTACCTTACAACTATTTGACTCAATCTTATGTTTATTTTCAGTTTTATAAGTCGTTTTATGGCAAGTCAAATACAACTACATCTTGCAACAGTAAAAAGAGTTTTGAGGTACTTAAAAGGAACTATGGGTTATGGTGTGTTATAAAAAGGGAGGAGCAAGTGAAATTGTGACTTAAACAGATAGCAATTATGCCAGAGACGAAGAGGACATCAAGAACACTTCAGGTTACGTGTTCATGATGAGTGGAGCAGCAATAACATGGTCATCAAAGAAACAACTCATAGTCACTCTTTCAGCCACTGGGGAAGAATTTTTAATAGCAACTGCATGTGCTTGTCAAACCATTTAGATTAGACGAATTTTAAAAGAAATTGGTCACGCGAAGGCTAATTATATTATATTAATTTGTGGTAACACTTCAACTATAAAGTTGTCAAAGAAAATGCTACATGATTATTGTAAACATATACTAGGGAGATTTCATTTTCTCATAATCTTATTAAAGATGGTGATATTGAGTTAGTTTTCTGTAGCTCTCAAGACCAACTTACAGATTTAATGATTAAGCCCCTAAAGTCATATGTTTTTTAGAAGCTTCGTAAGGAATTGGGTATGTGTGCTACTGCAGATTTGAACTAATTACTTACTTAATAAGTTTAATGGAAGGATTGTTGAAATATTTTAGAAAAGATACTTTGGTTTTTTTGTTGGAGTTATTTTAACTAGTTTGTTTAGCTTGGGTTGTTTTTAGGAGTGGCCTCTTGCCAAATAAATTGGTAGGGGAAGGTTTGCCCCCAATACACCCTTGTGGTGGGACCCCTCCCCGGACCCTCGCTCAGCGGGGACGCATAATGCGACCGGGCCGCCCTTTTTATTCTTGTTTTTCTATCCATGTTTTTCTATCCATGGTATGATTTTATAAAGGCCCAACCTTTATTCTTCAATAAATCAAATAGTTTTCTCCATCTGTTTTGTGTTTTTATGTAGAAATATAATACTTAACATTTATTATCTATTGAACATAATTTACTTAAAAATATTAATTATAAGAGTTTAATTAATAATTTTGCTTTAAAAATGCAAAATGACATTTTTACTTTATCTTTTTATCTTTTGTAATTAAAATTCTATAATCTCCTAAAATTCCTGAAAAAGTTCTTTTAGCCCCCTTATCCATTTTGAATTCAACACTTTTTCTGAGGTGTGCTGCACTTTATTTTAAAGCTGCTACAGCATTTTCTACTACAACTATTACTTCAATATACAACTTTTCCATTATTTACTTGGTTAATATCAAGTGACGTCCTGAACCGATCCAATTACGAGAAATGCCTTTAAACCCGTATCACATTCAGAAAAATCCTCGTTTGTACGATGAAGGCCTAAGGTGTTTAAATGCTCACCAAAGTAATAGCTCCATACGAAAACAGAGATCGAACCCAAGTAAGAATTCCCCGACGACACCAATCACTTTTAATTAAATTCCCCTAATCTTTAATTAGTCTTACATGTCAAAACAAATATTTATAAAGTGAATAATCTAATATTATACATCTGTGAACTGCATTTAGTGAAACCTCAACTTGTTCAAACATTCTTTCTATCTATCAGAATTTAGGAATCCCGATCAAGTCTATGTATTCTGAGGGGCTTTTTCCTGTTCTTCCAAAACTCATCTTTCTTTCCTTTCTTCTTAACTTGCCTCATACCCATTTTGCTATTAATTATACCAAGTATGGCACTCTTGTCCTTACTGTTTTTTATCTTTGCTTTTACATCCAATATTCCCCTTAGCTTTTCGTAAGACTTGGCATCCGGCACTTTCCCACTTTTCACCATTCTTTTGTGGTAGAAGAACGCTCTTCTGAAATCCCGAACACGAATGTATGCGTATATCATCGTCAAGTAAGTTATCGAATCCGGCTCTAAATTCAGAACTGCCATTTCTTGTAGTAGCTGCGGTAACTTCGAGTGTTGTCCTCCCCGCCCATATGCATTCATCAACATATTACATGTCATCACTGTTGGCTGCAATCCCAGCTTCCCAAATTCAGATATCACGTCTCTTGCTTCTGCGTATTGACCTTGTTTAGCAAACCCGTCAAGAAGAACGTTGAATGTCACTCTTGTACCTTCAATTTTATCGCGCATCATCATTTTCCAGATCTTCATCAGCATTTGAGTGTCGCCAGCACGCTTAAATGCATCCAGCAGAGCTGTGTATGTTTCCATTGCGGGTTTAATTCGTTCACTTTGCATATTCTCGAATGCAATATAAGCTTTCTCATGCCAACCACTGATCGAATAAGCATGGATGAGAGCCGTATAAGAATGAGAAGTCGGTTTTATACCAGCTTTCTTCATTCTCAAGAAGGCATTGGCAGCCATGTCACTCATTCTCTTCTGCCTCCCGTATGCACTTATTAGGCATGTATATGATTTGGCATCCGGCTTTAAGCCTGCATCCTGCAATTCTAGCAGCAGCTTCTCAACTATCTCAGGCTGCATTCGTCTGCTGTATGCATCCATAAGAATGTTGAACGTAGCAGAGGTAGGTTTAATGCCTCTTACTTTCATCTCAGTGAAGAGTCCTTCAACTTCTTCAATTTGGTTTGATTTACTATAAGCATCCATTAATGTGTTATACACAATAGCATTGGGAAAGATACCTTTCTTCGCCATTTCGACTTGGATAATTAGGGCTTCGTTCTTCAGTCCCTCATCACAGAATGCTTTTAGTAGAGTTCCCAGGATTTCAGAAGTCCATTTGACTCCTTCACTATTCATTCTCTCAAAGAACTCCCAAGCCTCTTTTGCAGAACAGCCATTTTTCCTCATGATTGTAATCATTATAGAGCATGTGACATGATCTGGAGCAATATTGTTTATTTCCATGGTCTCATACACCTTACAAGCATCATCATACCTAATACATACAAGTAGATATCAGTAATGAACTCCAATGTCGATGTTAGTAGAAATTATTAATGCAAATCAAAAAAAATCAGAAGCAAGATTACACAAGGAAAGATTGAATTGTTCAATAAAAAACCAAAATAATCAGAGCCAAAACTCATTCCTGGAGGTACAAGGAAAGAATGCCAAATGCTGGTGTTTGATCATTAGTTAATAGAACTTAAACACTAGATGGATTACATTATCTACTGATGCTTCTTACATCAAATTTTGTTATTTTCCTGTACTTAAAATTATAGGTAAAGAATGCAATTACATAACATCAAATTCGCTCTCGGCTTTCTCAATTTAGCAAGAGTTTTGGAATTGAAGGAATGCCTTTAGGACTAATTAAACTACTGTTCTCTTCTCTAACACCACTGAAAAAGATAAGAGGCAACTGGACGGCCATTGTAAAGAGAGAAAATGATAGCAGAGTGTGAAGAACCTTATACCTCTTACAATGGAGAAGACCAGAAATGGTAGCATTGTAAACATGAACATCTCTGAACTCCTTATTCTGAGGCAAGTTTCTGAACAAAACCATCAATTGATCGCCCATACCTGCCTTCCCCAACAATGGAAACATAACAGTACAAGCACGAGGAGTGACAAGAGATGGCTCCTGCAATCCCATCCACTCGAAGAAATACAAGCAACAAATCATCATACTCTCTTCGCCCATCATCCCCAATATCTCCACACACTCTTCTGCACTAATTTTCCCCTCATAAGGACCCAATTGCTCTCCCAATGTAATGTTCTCGGGTAAGTCCCTCGCAATTCGAATTATTTCCGCAACAATTCCCTCAGGCAATGGAGTTAAATTCGAAATCACATTATCCGATGGTTGATTTTGATTATTCTCTCCAATGAGAATATCTTCAGTATCAGGTTCAGCATCTGAATCGAACTTAGGGGCAAGGCGCCACGAAGAACGGCGGTTGCTCTTGAGAATGACTTTACCTTGGAGTGGTGGGTCTTTGGTTGAAGTCTGGGACTTGAAGAATCTGAGAATCGGGTCGGAAAGGTCCTCCTCCTTTTCTTCCTCTACTTGGGGTTCTTGTGCGGTGAGTTCTTCGGAATCTTCATCTTCTCCTCCTTCCAGGAATGGGAGGAAAATTGGGGGTGAAGAGTGAGCAATATAAGTGGAATGAGAGGTAAACAGAGAAAGAGATGGCTGAAAGTGTTTAGAGTACAAAAAGAGGTGAGGTTTTGAGGAATTAGGGATTTGATAGAAACAGCGGGACAAAGATAAAGAAGAAGGAAGAGCTTGGTTTGTTGATAGAGCGGCCATGGATATTGGTGTTCGGATTGGATAGCGCTTTCACTCTCCATAAACAAAGCTTGATGCTTGCTGCTGGTATTGGCATCTTTGATACGGTGTCGCTTCATCAGCATTGTTTCTGTGCAGCATTAGAGCATCTAAATAATAAAAACAATTTGTTGTTGTTTTTTGGGACCAAAATTGCAACTTCATTAATTGATATCACTAGCGTACAATCATGGAAGCATTACACTAAAAAAAACAACTGTTAGTATTGGAATAGGTCCGCCTTGCCACTAGATGTGCGGCCCTATTCGCTAAACGAGAAATGAACATAATTTAAAACCAAGGTGCGAGTTGATGATAGACCTGCAATCTTGCATTCGTATTATCTTGTCGCTATGAATTAACTAAACGACTAATTTCGCGTCGGATTCAAAAAGAAGAGGCTCTGTTCTTTATCACTGAAAAAAACTGAACGGAGCTGAACTGAATTGAACTGAACTGAACTGAACTGAACGGAACTGAACTGAACTGAATACTGCTGAATACTGAACTGAATTTAACTGAATACTACTGAATACTGAACTGAATTTAACTGAATACTACTGAATACTGAACTTAACTGAATGCTACTGAACTTAACTGAATGCTACCGAACTTAACCGAACTTAACAATAATGATGATATTAGACTTTAAAATAATTTTCATGATAATATTGGACATTAATGAACTTATAATAATAATAATGGTTCTAATAAATTTAATAATATCAATAATAAATAAATATATTATTAAAGATAAAACTAAATTGAATATCAAATAAAAGCCCGGGATGATAAAATCTTAGCTCGATAAAAGCCTATGAAATTAAATAAAAATAAGTCTAATTTAAATTAAAAATACAAATTACATACAAACACAAATTTATATATAATTTAAAGCCTATGAAATTAAATACAAATCTTCATATGAATACAAACTCTTAACTTTTTATTTTAATTAAGGGTTAAAATGCAAAAATAACGTTTTGGGTCAGAAGTAATTTTACCTCTAACATCTAAAATGGTGGAATTTTATCCCTAACATTGATAAATTGGATAAATTTGAGAAATAATTCATAATATGGATGCAATTCCTAATTTTTAAATATGGATGCATACTTTAGTTTTTTTTTTTTATTAAACCATATATACTTTAATAAACTATCATTTCTTGACTTTTATCTAATTTATAGATAATGATAAACTATAAATAATAATAATAATAATAATAATAATAATAATAATAATAATAATAATAATAATGATAAATTATAGATAAATAATAATTATTATTATAATAAATTATATATAAACAATGATAATATAATAAATAATGATAAATTACTGAATACTGAAACTGGATGCTGAAACTGGATGCTGAAACTGAATGCTGAACTGAACTGAACTGAACTGAACTGAACTGATTGTTACTGAAATTAAGTGATAAAGAACAGGGCCTAAGTATAAAATTCTGACAGGCTCTGTTCTTTATCACTTAATTCCACCATTTTAGACATTAGAGGTAAAATTACTTCTGACCCAAAACGTTATTTTTGCACTTTAACCCTTAATTAAAATAAAAAGTTAAGAGTTTGTATTCATATGAAGATTTGTATTTAATTTCATAGGCTTCAAATTATATATAAATTTGTGTTTGTATGTAATTTGTATTTTTAATTTAAATTAGACTTATTTTTATTTAATTTCATAGGCTTTTATCGAGCCAAGATTTTATCATCCCGGGCTTTTATTTGATATTCAATTTAGTTTTATCTTTAATAATATATTTATTTATTATTGATATTATTAAATTTATTAGAACCATTATTATTATTATAAGTTCATTAATGTCCAATATTATCATGAAAATTATTTTAAAGTCTAATATCATCATTATTGTTAAGTTCGGTTAAGTTCGGTAGCATTCAGTTAAGTTCAGTAGCATTCAGTTAATTTCAGTATTCAGTTAAATTCAGTTCAGTATTCAGCAGTATTCAGTTCAGTTCAGTTCAGTTAAATTCAGTTCAGTTCAGTTCAGTTTTTTTCAGCGATAAAGAACAGGGCCTAACAAGTCAACTCAAACTCGTGCGTACCGATAATGCTTCGATAATCTTTGGTTCCTTCCGACATGAATTAAACAGCTACTCCCGAATAAGAAGCGTCCTGACTCATCTTGTACAACAGCTCCTAACCCATTGCATCTTTCTCCCGAAAACAGTGCGTCATCAATATTGCATTTTATTGATCCAGCAGGTGGCGGCCTCCAAATTGGTGTTGTGGCAGTACCCACCCGCTGCAGTCCCATTGCAGTTGCTCCATAAAACAATGTGTTTTAGTCTTTGTTTAGGAAGACGTTAAAGAAAATTAAGTTAAAGAAAGTTAATGTAACTAAATATAAAATATATTTTTATATTTTTTTTATGAGAAGAATGTAAAAAATTAGGGAAATTTTAAAAATTGAATTAAATGGGAGGTTCATTTATATATTTAGCTCAATTACTCAAGATATTACCTATCTAGACTATATATTTGTGACTTTTCCAAAATACCCCAAAACTTTCATATTTTCCTCTGCATGTCTATCGGTTTCATCTTGTCTATTGTTTCATCTTCCCTTTCCATTATATTATGCGAATCATTAAGAATTTCTTCATCATCCTGTCTTTTCTTCCTTCTATAAAGTCTAGAAGCACTCTAATATTATGATTATTGTTTAAGGTTGAGGGTTTAGGGTTTGAATTATTGTTGCAATCTTGTTGTAAATTTTGATAATGTTATGATTTTAATATTATAATTATTGTTGCAATCTTTGTTGTTATGATTTTGATAATATTATAATTTTAATGTTATATACCACTTCGTATTTTTCGCAAACGGCGAAGCCTGCGAAGGTAAATACTACTTTAGTACATGATTTTGCTTCGCAGTTTGCGAAAAATGCGAAGTAAAATCATGTACTCTGGAAGGATTATCCTGGAAAACACGTACAAAATAATAAAAAAACGACGTGCCAAATTCGCAAGAAGAAAGATTTTACGTATATATGAGTCGATAATTAAAAATGGAGTGTCAAGTTCGCAAACTAAGAAAGAATCAAAGAGAGAAACGAAGAGAGAAAGAAGCAAGAGTAAGAAATTTCTAAGTGGTTATATATATATATATATATGAATGGCATTTTGGAAAAGTCACAAATATATAGTCTAGATAGATAATGACTTGGGTAATTGATCTAAATATGTAAATGAACATTCTATTTGACCCCGTTTTGTAATTTTTCCAAAAAATTATTTAGCCCACGTCTTGGTAATGCATCACGGCCAGTTAGATGAGAGGATCCTCCAATATAGTCAAGAGCTACATAATATATTGGACTAAGAGCACGCTTATTGGCAGTAGCGTTTTAAGATCCAGTGGCCAGAGGGAGGTGATTGAAACAGTTTGTTCTTTCATGCAACCGTTTTTCAAAGGAAAAAGAGTAATCAAATTATTCATTTGCATCAGGTAGATGGGTCTTGCGTGGGTTAAGATTCCTCACTCTCATTATGCAACATAGATTTAACAACAGGCACGTCATTAGTATCATAGATTAATACAAGATATATGATTGGGCCTTAACTATTAGTTCGAGATTTTAGTTAAGGCCCAATCATATATCTTGTATTAATCTATGACAATTAGATGATGTACCCCTATTATTTCTCAATTTAAAAAGAAATTTATTTTCATAAAAATCAGCATCATTTGATTCCAAAATAAGATGTACATTCAAATCATAGGACGTATATAATTTACTATTCACAATATACCCAATAAACACACATTCATAAACTGTACTAGCAAGTTTGACTCTCTTAAAGGCAGGTATTCTAACATAAGCCAAACAACCTCAAGCTCTAAAGTAGAACAAGTTTGGCCGTCTACTTTTCAAAATCTCATAAGGAAAGATTTTACACTTTTACTTAAGGACTCTATTAAGCACATAACAAACAGTCAACAAAATTTCTTCGCACAATGGGAACAACACCTCTGAACTAAGCATAATAACAACAACAGACTCTTGCCAATTTTTTCTTTCAGTCTCTCCATACATGTCAGGTGAATATAGTGTAGCAGTTTCATGTATGATTGCATGTGAATTATAAAAATCAATAAACATGCTAGAATTATATTTTGTGCATCTGTCACTACGAAGTCTCTTAACTTTCTGGTTGCAGTGGTTTTCTATTTCAACAACAAATAGTTTAAACATGTCAAGAGCATCACTTTTATTTTTCATCAATACACACAAGTAAAATCAGAAGAGGGCGAGCCTTGGCGCAACGGTAAACGTTGTTGTCGTGTGACCAAGAGGTCACGGGTTCGAGTCTTAGGAGCGGCCTCTTGCCAAATAAATTGGTATCGAATACAATAATATGGGATGAATTGTGGATAAGATCGCTCTTTTAAGACGTTCGCGGCACTAACCGAATATGGGCAAGATAAAACAGCTCAATCAATCAACTGTAAGTACAATTCTAATTTGCACGAATCAGAATTTCTCAATGGAATAACTACAAGTCAATTTTAATTCACTGCTTAATTTGAAAAAAGAACAAACTGAGAAGAAAACCAAATGAAGAAAAAATATTTTCTATTTCAAAAAAATTAACGTCGATTTTTGATGAGAACATATAAAGAGAGATACCAGGGAGGTTGAATAAAACGTGGAAGACTGCTTTTGATCATAGACTAGTTCAAAACTGCTTCAAAAATATTTGTAGTTGAAATTAATTTTTGGAATTTTTATTTAATTAAATAAAAAATTCTTAAAAAAACATAATTGACACCACACCAACCCGGCACGTTCAGACGGCGACGCACGTGTTATTGTCAAGTATTATGTAAGTCTTCACATTTTCATAAAAATGGAATACCCCACGCAATGGTGTGAGGACTCCCTTTATCAATAAAACTTACAAGTACTTATTTTCCAATATGAGATGCACTCCACTCTCTTGACACAATGAAGCATAATAGTGGGCTTTAATTAAAGCCCTCCATTTAACTAAAGTTCATAAATAAAGTTCATTATCTCAAAAAAATAAATAAATAAATAAAGTTCATAAATGGACCTAAGCCCCAACAAAGGGCATGATAGTTTTACCATAGACAACAATCAATGACTATGTTGCCAACTCTTATTCCTTCACTTGCTTTCCTCTGTTGAGATACTACTTGTGTTTGGCAATATAACAATAAATTGTATGCAGCAAAAATGAATCAACATCAATATCATAATCATAATTGCACTATACAATAATGATCTTATTTATGTAACAAAGCAAATTTGTAATTTTGAATGAAGAAAGAACTTTCAAGTACCAGAATGAAAGTGCGAAAACGCAAAGAAATGTTTATGGGTCGCAAAACATACACTAGAAATGTTGAAAAAGATTCTCTCCTAGTAAGCTAGAAACTGGCACGTTGACCATATAGAATAAAACCTCAAAGTGATAAGTATACACTTTTCAATTCATAGCAACGAAAATTTCTAGAATGGTGTGGGACCAAACTGTCCCTAGACCATACAGATGATGACATATCAGCACAACTGCTGATATGTCACCATCTGGCCGCAGTAGAATTTCCCAATAGTAAAGTAATTTGTGCATTATACCATGTTAGGCCTCTGAGGCAACAGAAGATTATAGAACTTGTCATGCAAGAAGAAATTCTTTCCCTTGCTATCAACAGCTTTTTTCCATCCGCACCATCCACCATTTATAATTTTCTTATGCTCGTCATTCCCAGTATAATGAGGATCAAGTATTAGGAATGCACAGTCTCCACTGCTTTCATTATAATCAACACCCAAAAGGGTATATGCGAGAACACCACCACCTGCATTCATATGAAACACAGTCGAGAGACTCACGGTTAGGTTATTCTGTTTCTATTTCCTCCTCCTTCCCAGAAGAGCATCATACAAAATCGCAATGGCTCACGAAACCTTGGACATTGTAGGTTATGTGCTTCAATAAGTTATGCACAATATATGTTGATTCCGTCACTAAGACGAACATCATTTAATGAATGATGAATGATGAATGATGAATGATGAATGATGATTGCAACACGCATGTACACACTTTACTTACCAATCATAATAGGTGTTCCTTGATTCTCAAAGTGCATGGCCAGCTCTCTACATTTTTCAGGAAGCTCAGCTCCTGATCTTACATTCATGATCTTGCAAGTCACCTGTTGAATGCAAGAACCTATTTTTCAAGTATATTCAAAGAAATCTGACGTTTACATTTAAGTAATGCAAAAATACGTCCTCAGTCTTCACCCTAAAACATACAATAGTGAACACTTACACCCAGGAGTTTATCCAAAACGAAGCTCAATTCAATAGCACCAATCCAATCTCGAGATCCAATAAAAGAAGGATCTTTATCCCCAATGTCCACTAGTGCTTGCTGTATTTCCCTACAGATTGTTAGCGGTTAAGTTAATGATACTGACACCAAAAACATGCACTTCAATTATATGATATTAATGCTCCCATTTTAAATTCAACAGAATAACAGCACCCTTAGATAACAGAGTATCTTACAAATTCTATTACATTAGCAATTGTGACCTTTACATACCTATGAGAAGGAACTTCAGTGGAAGTATAGTGTTGAAGTCTGAACCATGAAATAATAGTTTGTAAAGAGCGGTAAGCACAACCCCATCCCTAAAATCCATATACAAACCACAAACCATATGAGCAAAGATGATTGATGACAAAAGAAATTTCAGTTGTAATAGTACAACCTTTGAATTTAATACAATTGTGCTTTAAATGTTATTCTTAATAAAATATCTTCCTAGAAAGGAAAAGAAACCAAGCTCAGAAATGGTAAGAAACCAATCATGTAATAAAGGTAAAACAATATCTAAGTAGAAAGACCGCCGAAATAATGAACCTCAGAGTACTCCTTCAGCTATTAAATACAGGCCTAGCAACATACCGCACAAAGGAGATACCAAAAAAAAAAGTGAATTTATCTTTTAGCGCACTAAATATCAGGAAGAAAGAATATCCTATTATGCAACAAATTGTCATCAGTTCAATTCAGGGGATTTACATAATTTGGAAAATAATCACAAAAAATAGCTTATAATATATATAGAAAACAAGGACATGCAATATGATATATCCACAACTTAACTACTGTAAATCCAAACACCCGTTGTAAACAACAAGAACAGTAACTCAACAAAATGATTAACTTCAATCGGTTGATCTCCAAAAATATTGCAAAAATCTGTAAACAAGAGTTGATTTGCTCAACATTAGGTGAATCATCTGTTAATTATTAGACCAGTTGTCAATCATTTTACTGATAGAGAGAAACGTTTCATTACTGAGTCATCAAAGCCATCTTGAAGATAGTGATGGTAATCATAAGAACCTTGAACAAGAGAGACAATCCCCCCTGAGACTGCAAGAAGATTATGCTTTAGTGAAAATGATATCAAGGAGCCACAAACAGAGGCAAAATAAGTAAATACATGGAAACTACTGACCCCCACTATTTGGGATCCCGATATGCACATCTTTGAGCAACGAATTGCCTGACATTACACAAGAAAATGCAAAAAAATAGTTCATATGATATATCATGTATGTAGTAAGAATTGCTTCTGTAACTATTTAACCAGTCCATTTGAAAGTGTATATATACCTTTTCTTCTTAAGTTGCTCCCTGAAATATCCTTTGTTAAAGAGAAATCCAGTGCATTAGCAACCCTTAGAAGAGGACGATCAAAAGGTAGCCCCAGCCTCATGTGTAAGGATCTTCTAATTTCAACTGTGGAAAATAATCTTCTGGTAAATCTTTAGTAAATTCATAATCTCAAATATGATCTGAACAAATAAAGGAGCCTTCTGTTTTCCCTCTAAAGATCTACCATTGAAATTATGTTTTCTTCACCAACAGGCATACAGAAACACGTGTAAAAGATATACATCAGCTTTCTATTAACTGCACACAATTTGGGGTGGAGGTTCTCTTTTCAAAACATTAATCGATAGGTTAAAAGTAAAAGAACACCTTCCCATGCTTCACAGACATTATCAAATATTTGATGTCCAAGTTTTGACATGCGGTTACAAAGAAGGATAATAAAAAGAATCTTTGTTAGTTAATGGATCTGGACTTGAAATCTGCAATAGTTTATTGCTTTAACAAATCCCAAAATTAAATTTTCCCTTGTATGGAAAAGCACTTGCTAACACTCACCTTGTTTCAATTCTGTCTCCCCATAATTGAGTTCATAGATAACAGTTATTGGATGCAAAAGCCCAGGTGGATTAAAGTGGTAACAATGTAACTGCAAAAATGAAGTAGCAGATTACCAGCTTATTTTCCGAAGAACAGAGATGTGCAACATGGAATTTTAGCAAAAGTGATTCTGATGTTGGGAACTTGTGATATACAAGACCTTGACAGACAAAGAAACAGAAGCACACAGCAATCACTTATTTTCTTATTTTTACTGTTAATAACTCGTGGTACGATTTTTTAATAGAGATCAAGAGAAACATATACATATCTGAATTTAATTTAGAACTCCTTGGCACTGTTCTATCAAGCATCAAGGATTCCAGAACTTACACAAGACAAATTATACAATTTGAATGCAACAACATAATTTGTTTGAGGAGACTATACAAGAAAATAGGCCTCTGTTGTTGCATCCTATACCAAAAGATAGCAAAGGCTCAACTTATTTCTAACCTCCCTATAATAGTTCCCATGTAATGTATTCTACAGAAGGCTTGTACCCTACTAAAACCAGAAAATTATGTAGCTTAGATATTTCAATTTTATGAGCCAAGGTCCAGCTCAACATGCATGTTGAAATATTCAAGCATATAGTGACTACGCTGGGATTATGCACACAGGAAAAGAAGACGTGGAACACTATATATAAGAATTACACCAAAGAAACAAAGGTTTGGCACCTTAGGGCTCAGACGATCCTATGTGCCAATTTTGGAGTTCATACATGCATAACCGAAAAAGTTGGACCTTGGCGGCGGAGGAATATAATTCTAAGGAACATGGAGGAATAAATCATGCCGAGAGACAGACGATGCGAAATCTTTTAATAATCGAAAGAGTTCTCACCTGTAGATGTGGTGTTAAAAGGTCAGGCAAGATTAATTTCTTCATTGAATGTAATTGGTCAACTAGCCCTGGGATTATCAAATTTGAAATAGCAGATCGCACTGAGAGATCCTTGGATGCATAGCAGAGTACATCTAGCTCAAAATCCACAACTAAAAGTCTGGCATCTTCCAAAGCTGGATCAAGGGCAATGTCCAATGAGTTAATAGATAGATGTCTATTGTAGGATTGGGATTAAAAATTTCAACATAATTATCACAAACACAGATAGTAACATTCCCAGGTATGCAAATAAAGCCATAGCACCTGGAAAATATTCAGCCATAGGTACTCTGGTTTTGGTGGACTTCTCTGATCTGTTAAACAGAATGCTCACTTGGAATATATCTGCATTCTAAGCAAAAAAACTTTTCACAACAAATGAAAAGGTACAGCCATTTGTAAGTGTTGATAATGGAAAGAATGCAAGGAACAAGAATTAGTTACCTCTGCAGAAATCACCATAGAAGCAGATTTGTTTTTCCAACAAAAGTCTCTACATGTTAACATTTTTGCATCAGAATCTTGAGGATTTTCTTTATCCACGAGCTTGACATCTAAGATATCTGTGTCAAAATCCAATTCTTTGCCACGGAGAATAATAGGCCCGGGTACTTCAGAAGATTTCTCCCTTAAGCTTTCTACGACGTATACAACTTGCGAATCTTTAAATTGAGCAGCAGCTGCTTCAATTGCATGCGTGTACATCTTCTCAGCATCTGGGGACAATAATCAGACCCGTGTAATTAGGCATTGTCCGTCATTAGAGATGCATAATAACCACTCAAAATCTAGAGATTCATGATCGGGCTGTAAAAAAGAAAGATAAATCAACATGAACTCATAAAATTGACCACCTGTGAATAGTTTGATAAGTAACGTTCTACTCTACTCAAAAGTCAAGAGGTCTCCCATCCCAACAACTTCATGTCACCCACAGGACTTATGAGTAACATACTCCAAATTAACCCTTTAAACATTTTTTATGCAATCCCACATTCTCACCACTTTTACGGTTACCAACCATCTCAATGATTCATTCCTCTTCGTTCCCAGCCAACTTCATCTCAAACTAAGCTTTTCCTTTTATGCATGTTAAATAGGTTCTTAGAAACATCAGCTCATCAATTCTTTCAGCAAAGTGTCTTTGTTCTCTTGTTAGTTTTCATTTCTATCTAACCGACATGCAACTGTAAAACAGTAATGTCCTATAAGCTGGCAAAAGCATGCCTTTTTCGTGCATGTTTCTTTCTATTCATATCGATTTATTTGAAGTTTCTAGCAGCCTAAGTAGCAGTTCTACGTGCTGAACTAGCTAGAGATACAAAGGCGAGTCATTCATAAAAAACAGAAGTATTAACGCAACAATAAAACCTAAAAGAATAAGCCATCGAGCTGTATTGAAACATGATGAGGATTTCAAGATAAGCAGCAAGAATAAGACTTACCAGAAGAATTGCTTAAAGGAACACAAAATGGCAACTTAATGGGGAGTTGACATCGAACTAAACAACCACTCTCCCAAATATACTTCTCCGAGTTATCTTCATAAACAACAGAAGCAAGAGACTCAACGCTCGATAAATTCCCACCTCTGGAGACAAAAAATTGAACATCACCACTATCCGGAACCGCAACTGCTCCAATAATATCTTGATTCCCCAAATCTCTTCCACTAGAGAGAAGTTTCCTTAATTGAAGGGCAGCATTAATCGCGTCGCGAGCAGTTTTACTGGAATCAGAACTTCCAGAAATGAACGCTCCGATCACATCGAATCCTTTCAATAGCAGCAATCGAACATCTTCTGCTCAATTTTAACTAAATGCATCAGTATCTTCCCATCAGATAATAAAGAGACAGCAAATACGACACAAAACGGTGAAGTACACAAGTTAACGAATTCGAAGGCGAAAGTCACCTGATTCTTTGGTGTAGTCAGGTGAGAAAGAATTTTCCAGTGTATGGATGCATCTGAAGGGGGAGACAATGGTGAAAGGAGGAAAAAATGGGGATCCAATGAGCCATTGAAGGCCTGGATCTTTTCTGGGACGAAGTAACTTAGGACACAGAACTCTTACGGTAGAGTTCACAGTCACCATCGTAGAGGTAGAAGGGAACTTTTCGCCTTTCTTTTTCTGCTTTTTTCTTTTTTTCCAATGACAGTCGAACCATTACCAGCAGGCAATGTTCGTGGGCTGGGTTTTTTTTTTTTTTTTTTTTTCTTTTTGAGTCGGGAGTAATTTTATCTCTAATTTCTAATATAGTGCAATTTTACTTCTAATGTTAAAAGCTAAACACAATTTTATCTCTAATATTGATAAATTTTGTCAATTTGAGAAATAATTCATCCTTCTCGATCATAAATCTTATCATCTACACTTTACACATGCGTTACACTGTCTTTTATACGAATTAAATAAAAAAAAATCCAAAAAATTCACCGAATTTATAAATATTAATCTCCAATTTTATTATTAAATTACAAAAAACATTATATCTTTTTGTTAGAACAAATTGATATGCAATTGGTGCAAAATAAAGAAAAAAAAATGACTGTATTTTATAATAGTGTATGAAATTGATCCAATTTATCAACGTTAGGGGTAAAATTGCTCTTGTCTACAAACATTAAGAATAAAATACACAATTTTAGATGTTAAGGATAAAATTACTCCTAACCTAAAACGTTAGGAGGTATTTTTACATATTAACCCTACTGAAATCTAGGCTTGTAGATTTGGCCTACAAATAAATTGTTTACCTGTTTACCAGCTGTATCACGGGCCGGTATGGGCCCGATTATTTGAGAGACCTGATCATATCTGCATTTAATGGGTCGGATTGAGTGGATTATTTAAAAGTATTTCATACTCTATTTTTTTTTTTTACGTAATTTTCTCCAAAAGAAATTTGAAATAAGATCAATGCTGGATTTCTAGAAATAAAATGTACTCCTATTAATATTAATTAATAAATTTATATTTTATATATTAAATATTAGTTTTTATTATAAAAAATACATATATAGGTGGGTTTGGAATTGATATTTAAGTCCAAATATATAACCCAATCCGAATCTGCTTAAATTAACAGCTGAGTTTAGTTGGACCTGGCTTAAGTTGAATATATTTAAGCTAAAGCCCGTTGGGCATAGGTCTAGCCCAATCCGACCTACCCTAGATTTAGTTGGCACATGCAGATGGCCGTATTGGCCTCTTTTTGCCCTTTTGGCCCAATTTAGCAGATATTTCAGATGTGTTCTTAGTAAAGTAGAGCAAAAATTTTGTCGATTGAGGGAGACAGACAGTTGTGTGACAGAAAATTTAAGCCCTTTTTTCTCTTTTACATAAATATGATGTGTCCATTGTTTTTAGCCTGTGTGACACATTCAATTGTAATATTCGAACATCTTACCTAACTTGTCTTTACTAAAAAAATATATATATATATATTTGCAAAATTTACGAGTAATCCTAGCTATTGTAAAACACAAAATGAAAACTTGATAAATATCATAGAACTCCTCCTAAAAGAAGTTCTTTCTAAACAAATATTCTTAACAGTGTGATAGAATCAGAAAGAAATTCTACAATACTTTTGAGCAATACACTAAACTAACCTATTGACAGTATTTATACAATAAAATCAATTATTTTTTTTATTTCTTAACATCAATCCTTTTATTAACGGTATGTAGTAAAGTTTAACGATAGGCAAACTCAATTTCAAGCATTGCCAAAACTATCAAAAGGCTTTGGTATGGAGTGGCAAATATGACATATCAACATAAGCTGGCGGTAGGGACCGAGTTGGTATAAGCAACATTATAAGGGACAGGAACTACCTGGCGTTGGATCTCCGCCAGCCGACTTCAGTAGTCTGCACTGGCTTAAGCGATTCAACCCTAGTCTAGTAGGAACTAGGAAAGTCAAACATTCAACCTTCATGAAGAGAGGTGAATGTCTCTATAGAGTAAAACTCTATGGACACTATGGATTCCAGAGTTAGCTCATAGTGCGTGTTCTTTTTAGGGCGCATGTCCTTTTTAGGGCAAGGTTTAGTCACAAGGAGTCCCATCGGAACGGAATGCCGATAGAGGCATCGACAGGACGCTTAAAGGGAATAGACCCTTTCGGTAGGAATTGGCTGGCCGAGACTTGGAAAAGTCTCGCTTCACCTGGCTCAAACCTGGCCCATGACAATTGGCACCTGCATCTTCTAGCATCAATCAGTGGGCTACCCATTTGAACTGTCCTAAAAGCATGGACCAGTAAACTTGTAGTAGACGCAGAGAATTGAAAATCATGCCTCTTAATTCTCATGATATGATTTTCTAAGAATTTAATTCATTTCACTTATAATTATCAAGTAACCCCAAACACTTATTTCTACATTGTATTATTTAATGAGGATAATATCTAAAAGTAAAATAAAATGAATGTATTCAATATTAGTTTAATTAAATTTCCATAAACAAAGAAACAGAGTTGCAAACTACCACCTGCAACGGATACTTATAATATTAACCTCTCATTTAACTTCTGTCAAGACTCAGAAACAACTTAAACCAATATTACTTACAAAATTGCCACTTAAGTATATGACCATGTAAAGGTCTAATTGTTTTAAATATGGGAATGGGAGCATCCAATAACCACATCATCCTTCAACATTTGCATATACACATAAGAAAGAATATGTGAGCATCTTTGATGCTCCTATGCATCAATTTCCCCACCACTGAATAATTATTTTGCGGAGGCACATGAAAGAACCCACCCTACTAACGGCGACCTTCTTTGTTGATGTGTCAACTGCAATGTCTGCAACATTTCACACATAATTCAGTATAACATAAAGAGAAATGGCAAGCATGATGCATGCTTATTGATCAAGGCTTTGCTAGTATTAGCTTGGTTGTATAGTGTTGATTATAATATCTCCGACAATCGAGAGACCTCAATATCATTGTCGAGCAACCATTTGAGTTTTTCTTTTCATGGTTTGCATCTCTCAGTTTTGAAGATATTTCAAGAGTATTAAGGTCGTTACCTTGCTTGAATAGTTCGGGGTTCTCCAACAAAGAGCAGCTGAATTCTCCCTCAGGCTGCCAAATGAAAGCAAGAGTCTGGTAAGTTACTTCTGTATACATACATGGGCAAAAGATTTCCTGCTTTAAGACTAGAGTAAGATTTCCTGCTTTATTATCAAAAAAAAAATAAGATTTCCTGCTTTAAGACTAGAGTAAGATTTCCTGTTTAGTTCTGTATACATATATGATATAATGCTTAAAAAGCTCTTACCCGTCTTCACTCTCAGAGTTGGTGTAATTATTGCTGCTAAACGGAAAAGCATCTTTCGTATTGTTGCATGTTTCAAGAGATTTATTTCCAGGAATAGAAAGTGCAAGCTGGTTTTCATGTTCATTACCCGTACTAATAACTCGAGAGCTATCAGATGAATGCAACCTCTTTTGGCGCCTGAGAGTTCTGGGAAAACATTTCGAATGCTCTTCAGTCTCCACATTAGAGAAAACATCGTAATCGAGGCTGCCTGCCTCTTGTTTTGAAGAATCGGTTCCATACGGAGGGGTTTTTGATGTATCATCTTGCGATAATCTGTGGGAAGAGGTTGTGCCAACACTCAGTACATTCCCATCACTGTTTCTCAAAGCCTTTACCACTTCAACTCCAGGATAGAAGTTATGTTGCATTTGTGATCTAATATCAGAAGAACAAGTTAAAGCTTTATCTGTTATCATTGGCTTTTCAGATATATGATCACAACAATCGAAGTTGCTTTCACAATCCAAAGGCAAATGTGATTTGTTCTGCATTCTGCGGGAACAACTAAAGAAACTAAAAGATAGCTTCCTCAGTTTTGTATACTTCGATGTAGGAGCACAAACTACCAGGTTAATTCGGATTTCGACGTTTCTACCCAAAATTGATTGCATTGAAGTTGCTATCATCTTCCATGACTTCTCAGCCTTCGTTACATGCTCAGAATGATAAAATTCCAATTCTGCTAGAGCAAGATCTGAAATTCCAGTTGTGATCAGTTAATTGCAATCTCTATATATTAAAAATAATCCAAACTGATATGATTAAGAGAGAACAGTAAGATGCTTGTACCTTGATTAACAGAAAGTGAGGATAGTTTCCCTTGTTTCCTTAGGAAATTCTTAAGTGAATTTGGTTGGCACAAATCTACGGCTTTCTTCCATATGGATTCCAATGTTGATTTACAATCCCCCTGCTTCCCTAATGTATGCAATTTGTGATCAGAGAAGAGAAGTTTCAAGCTCTCTCCTGTGGATGATGTGCTGCAAAATTCACCATCTGCAACCGATGTATTGCATAATGAAAAGGTCGCATTGCCATTAAAATACATACTTTATATATATATTTGAAAAAGAAAAAGGAACAAGAGTAAAGAAAGAATAAAACAAAAATAATATAGTTAACTAGCACTTTTAGATTGATATCCTACCTCTGTCTTGTGAAATTCTGAGAGAAGAATTTGTATCAATAGCATCTAGGGGAGCAGATTCTAGAGAGTTCAGCTGTAGAAGAGCTACAGTAAGCCACGTGCTCTGATTCTTCGCCATTCTTAATTGTTTCTCAGTTTCAGAAAGTATTTTCAGTGCACTACTCAACCTTTGCTTGTCCACCTCAGCTATAAAATAAAACTCATAATCTTTAAGATAACTGAGTGACAAACAAACTCCAACAAAATACAGACAAACACATGGTGAATATGTACAACTTTAGAAGTGTGAACTTTTTGAGCATGCATCATATATTCTTCGAAGCAAATGTGTGCATCGTATATAAAAAAAAAGCAATGAACATTAATGCAGTATCCACAAACAACTTCCAGACGGATACTTCTTAGTACTACTAGACATTCATAAGCATAATGGAATACCGAAAATCAGGGATAAAAGGTGAACAAGGCATTGTCAACCAATACAGTAGGCCTTGCATACATTACAATCGAATTTTTTAAAGCATTTCCAAACAAGAGCTTGACAGTTATTTGACAAGCATCTCAGTCAACTTATATTAGCTATGGTAATTGTCAAGAAATAATAGTGATAATAACTTGAGTACAGTAACCAACTAATTAGTACTAATCAAATATAAGTTACTTACAAGAATGATTTGTTGAAAAATTTATTCTGACTTCAGAACTGTTTTCTTGACATTTACCAGCAAGAATGTCCATTATAAGATTTGCCAGCTGTGAAACCAGTTGCATAGGATCAATCCTGGATCTCATCAACTCTCTGGCCTTTATAACTGTATTTGAAGTATCTGATGACAAGGCCAGGTCCAACAAATCAAGCAATTCATCATCAGAAACAACACCAATCTGCAAATTTAATGAACAAACTTCAATATTTGGATGAGAAGATGTCCAACAGAACATAGTTTAAATTAAAATAAGCACTCACAAGCTCATAAGCCAAGGACATTGTTATTCTTTTACCAAGTAAACTCAGCTGATCAAGCATTATTTCTGCATCCCTAACTGAACCATTTGATTTAGTAGCAATGAAGTCCAAAGCACCTGTGTCAAAGTCGATACCCTCTTGTGCACAAATTATCCCTAGTCTAGCTGCTATGTCAGAATCGTTTATCTTTGGAAAATGATATCTTTGGGATCGAGTTACTGCACTTCTTGGCAACTTATCCAAATCAGGTGTAATCATCAGAAAGACCACGTGTCGAGAAAGGTTCTCTAGGCTGTTGACAAAAGTTGCCCATGTCTCTCCATGCAACAAGTGGCATTCATCAATAATGAATACCTTGAATCGCGATGAAACCGGAGGAATTGCTGCATTCTTAATAAGGGATCTCATCCTTTCCGCCCGATTGATTCTCACAGAATCCACTTCTTTAACATCCCTGCTCCTTCCAGAAAAGAAGGAAACACATTCTCGGCATAGACCACATGGTTTACCCTCCTCAAGTGAGAGACAATTTAATGCGGCAGCAAAGATTCTCGAGGCAGAGGTCTTGCCCGTACCGCGGGGGCCATGGAAGAGATACAATGAGGTTACCCTTCCTTTTGAAATTGCACTTAACAGAGACCTTGATACTACATTTTGTCCGACCAATTCATCAAAAGTTCTCGGCCTGAACTTCTGACTAAAACTCCTAGGAGTTTCACTAGTAGTGAGCTTCCAGCTCCTTTGCCGGTCCTGTGAAGTATCATCTACATCCTTGAACAACAATGGACGACCTTCTGCATCCAAATAAGGATTTGATTCTCGGAATCTGGGGGTTCTGGACCAGCAGCAGCTTATTCCACACCCGGGGTCATTTTCCATGAAACCAGTTTCTTCATTCGCAAGGATTGACATGCTACGGCTTGATAAAGCATCACTTCCAGATAGGCATGGACTTCCTACGCGGCTCAAAAAATCACCCATCATACCATATGCTTTAACTTGATTTTTGTATTGGGATTTCTTTCTTGACATAGACTGGTTCGTATGTTCTACTTTTGGTGATCCTAAAACCAATTCATTAGTTGAATCCACGTCCTCTAGGCACTTACTTGACGGTGAAATGCAAGCTAGTTCCAATCCGTTGTTGCCATGGTTGCTATAATATCTTTCACTCAATAACTTGTTTCCAGGAATATCTTCCTCATTCATGGCACAGTTATCTAATCCATCTAGTTTTTTAGTCCTAAAAGGAGCTCCCACATTTTCTTCCCCACCCAAATTCGCACTCGAAATTAACTTAGGCTTGGTTTTTCCCAAATTAGAAGGCAAATTAAAGTCATCAACATCTTCAGCCATTCCATCTAAACCTGAACTTTTCAATCTGGTAAAACTATCATGATCAGAGCCAGGCAAGAATTGCAAAGAAATCTCATTGGTGGAATTAGTTTCCCAATTCACATTTTCAAATAAGGTAGAGAACTTGCTCATGGAATTAGTTGATGGATCCCTCAAAGACCTCACCCTCCTTAGCGCTATAAGAGTCCTTGAAATAGGAACGTCAACTGAATGCCGCCTTCCATCCGTCATTCTCAAAAAGAACTTTCTTTTGCACACAACAAAACCAAATCTCAGAATCCACCACTATGGGGAACTAAGTACTCGCCACCTGAAAATACAAACATCCCAATAAATATACAAGATTCTAGAGAATGGTCACATCTTAATAGTTTTTAACATCAAAAAAATATTAAAATGCAGCTCTGTTCTGGCCGAAAAAAAAAACAGCAAAGGGAATAAACTACACTATTTTGATCTCATACTTTCACAACCACTGCCTAAAATGAAGAATAAATAAATAAATAACAGTAGCAAATACTCTAGAACCTGTTGATTCGAGAATAAAACTGTAGAAGAATAACAACTTTTGCCTCCAACAAAAGCAAAACAAAGAACTTAAGTGTCATCACTCATAGCAACACCATATATACAAGACAAACACGGTATAATGCTGAAATCACTCGCATTTTAGCATTTCTACGCAATACAAACAGTGAAGTACAAAAACTAGGAGAGAGAAAAAAAATATTCAAAAAGATATAACAATGAAAAAGCAGAAAGAATCTGAAATTCAAACACAGAGCAATTAAAAAATGCACAGGTAAAACAAAACAATGCGAAACGACAAACCTCCGAACGAAAATGTACATATTCCAACTTCGAGATTAACGAAATTTGAATAGCGTAATAAGCGGGATACCGGAAAATATTAGTAATCCCTAACCCTAAACCCCGGGTCTCGGTGGCCGAGCTATGAACGTAGTTTGACTGAATATGAATAGAAGTAGCACCAGAACGAAGAAGAAGTACGGAATACTGAAAAACGGGGAAGAGGATAAACTGACAGAGATATGAAGATGAGAGGTGGTAAGTGGCAAAGTAGTAAATATGAAAAATGAGAGAGGGTAATAATGTATTAAAAAAGGGGCCATTCTGCGTGTAGAAGAAATTTTTTTGCAGGAATTGTTGTTCCTTGTTGCAGAGTTGGTGCAGAAAGGTGGTCTCGGCCAATGAGCCTACTGTTCTAGAGGGTAGTTTAGTCATTTTCATATTGAAAAATTTCGGTTTCACTTTCAGTTAGTTGGTTTGAGTTAAGAGCTGAAAAGCTGTGGTGTGGTCCGGTTTTTCTCTACTTGTGGTAATGTGCTGTGTCACTCTCGTTAATGGCGCGTGTAATATGTTTTTTAGATAAGAATACATTCACGTGCCTATCGGCGAAAATGAAATTCTAATTATCGTAAGCTTGAATTTAATAAGTAATAAATTTCATTCTGTGGGCATAAAGAAATAGTAATCAATTCACGTGTCTATCACCGAAGATAAATTGATGGTATTTTTGCTCTTTAGATATGGTGTATTTGTGAAGTTTCCCTTAAATTAACATTGATTGAGTGGTTAAAAAGGTTTATGTCAATTAAATTATAAATTTTGTGTTTCAAAAAAAAAAAAATTATAAATTTTGAACCACTAAAATTCTTAATAACAAAGCTAGAACATGTTAATCGATAATCATGAAAGATGGAGGCATTAACATTCAACTTTAACCCAACAACACAAACATGAGTCCAGCGCGAAGGATTTGTGCGGTTAAGAGAATTATTAACACTCACTATAGGTTTAGCCAATTTCTATTTAGGGAGGGAAGAAGTTGTATTATTTAATATTATTGAAGCTATAGAATATTTATTGTTCTAAATCAAGGAATTGTGATTGTTTCACACAGTCCAACATATATAACAGCGCTGCTAAATCAACTCCATCCAAGTTCTTCAAACGACCAATGAAAACCCAAAAATCCAAAAATTTTGAGAACAATTAATGCCTTAAGATCACCCGCGTAAGAAAAACACTAAACTTGGCATTGTTAGGTTGTTGTTGCTTAGTCAATAAAATCTCTAGTATGAAGGGGTATGTTTTTGTATAAATCTTTTAGTTGTTTCCATGTGTTTATGCTTTTTGTTACACATGATTGCTTATTTCATATTAGCGTTTGTTATTATAAAGACTATTTAATAAGTTGTTTAATTCCTCGGTCGATTCAATAATATCAATCATTCTTTTTTTTTTTGTCACTTCTTTAATTCTCAGTTCTTAACAGTTGGTATCAGAACTCCATCACAAGGTTTGATTAAAGTTTGAAGTAGCAGTCTTCACAAGTATGATAACATAAAATTCATTTCACCAACTAGCAGTCCCCGTTTTAATGGACTATGATCATTGGATCATGCTTATGGAAAAATTCTTACGTTTAAAAGAGTATTAAAGCTTAATAGATAATTGAATTCCTAAAGTAGCAGAATGTGGCGTTATTACAGACATACATCGAGAGAACATTGCATATCAGAAGTTGAAAAATGAAGGTGAAGAACTATCTACTTCAAGCATTAGATTGTTTGATCTTTGTAATGATCCTTAACAAGGATACAATAAAGAGCATATGGGAAAACAAAAATATCAGGATTAACTTGACTCAAGCGTGCACAGTTGCAAGCACTTCGAAAACCACGTGAGGGAAGGAGAACTAGTGAACGCATATTTTGCGTGAAGCCATAACTAATAAGATGAAAGCAAATGGAGGAAAAAAAGGAATGTTGTTGTTGTTGAAAAGATTTTGGGATCAATGACTATAAAATTTAATTAGGCTTAATACATTTTGTGCTCTCTGAACTTGTCCAAAACATCAATTGACCCCTGAACTTTAAAAATGTTCTATTGGCTCATATACTTATTTAAAGTGAACAATTAACCTCCTAAAATCCACATGGTGGAGTAAGGAGAGATTTTGGAAAAGATAAAATGTGTACACTTTAAGCAAGTTCATGTGGCTAATAGATCACTTTAAAAAAGTTCAGGGGCTAATAGGCAACTTTTAGAAAGTCAATTGGTCACTTTAAGTAAGTATAAGAGGTCAATAGAATGTTTTTAAAGATTAGGGGGTCAGTTGGCATTTTTGAACAAGTTCAAGGGAGTAAGATGTATCAAGCCATTTAATTATGTTATACTTTTATTGAGGAGTCTATAGATATTTGCATCTTAACCACGGATGAGGTACAAAGCAGCTTGCTTGTGCATGAATAACATATGAGTAATTACATTTATTAAGAACATGCTTTGCAGATCACTCGTGGAGAACAGTCAAGAGGAAGGCGTCGAGGTTGTGGATGTTTCAGTGGTATATGCACACAATAACTTCAACAAAAGCATAGTGGAATGTTACTATTGTTGGGTTTTTATGTGTTAAAAATGGTGCACAATAAAATATTTTCAACAGAATATTGGTCACTAGGATCTCATGCATCAAGTGATGGTAAGAAAAATACCTTTCACTGGAGAAGCGGATCACAAAAACTTTTGAACGGAGATTAAAAGTCACTATCGGCAATTTCCTCTACTTTCACGCACGCTAAAGTCTTCTGATTGGTTGTTTCGTGTGCTAGCACCAATGGATCCACTCCTAGACTTCGGCCACCAAGCTCTTGCTACCAAGACAGACTGCTAGGGTTTATTCATTCATTGAAAGATGATGAAAAAGTAAAAGCGTT
Source organism: Euphorbia lathyris (assembly GCF_963576675.1). NCBI lineage: Eukaryota > Viridiplantae > Streptophyta > Magnoliopsida > Malpighiales > Euphorbiaceae > Euphorbia > Euphorbia lathyris. The sequence continues at coordinate 40,410,837 of NC_088910.1, forward strand.
TTAGAAAGTAAAAGTTATTTTCTTCCTTTTATATTTAGGTTAGAATTAAAATTATTTTAATTTTTTTTATTTATTTTAACTGGTTAGAAAATTAACCCAATCAATTTTATAATTATTAAAAGGCAAATAAAAACCTAATAATCACAGGGGGCAACACATACATAGTAAGGAGAGAGAGGAGTCTCTCAGATTTTAAAAGTCTGATTTCTTACTCAAATAAATTGGAAAAAAAATTATAAAATTGAGTCAAATTGGAGACGCATTTACATATTTAGACCAATTATCCAACACATTATATATCTAGACTATTTATTTGTTGTTTTCCTAAAATACCTTTCATATATATATATATATATATATATATATATATATATATATATATATATATATATAACAACTTAGAAATTTCTTACTCTTTATTTTTTATCTCTTCGTTTCTTTTTTCGTTTGCGAACTTGACACTCTGTTTTTAATCATGTGGTACTTCAAAATTTGCCCAGGATAATACGAAGTAAAATCTTTCTTCTTACTCATTTCAACTTTAGTATTGTGTATGTTTTGCCCATGATAATACTTATCGCATATGATTTTACTTCGCATTTTTTACAAACTGCGAAGAGAAATACTACTTCGCAAAATGAGTTTGCTTCGCAGTTTCGCAAACTACGAATCAAATTCATGTACTGGAGTAGTATTTCCATTCGCAGTTTGCGAAAATTGTGAAGTAGTATATTTTTTTTATGTGCCTAAAATATATACAAGTAAATAACATGTATAGCCAAACGACATCAAAACATAACATTATCAAAATTTACAATAAGATTGCAACAATAATTCAACAATAATTCAATGTCACCCTTCGGAACTGAAAGATTCATAGGAACCGTCTGATATGAAGAAAGAAATATTCCATGAAGATGCGAATGGCACCCTTCAGCCACATGGAAGAATCTCCACCATTCGTCCTAGTAACCGTATGGTTAGGAAGGAGCAACAGTTGGAGGCCTATTCTCCCCTTACCTATTTGAAAGAATTCAAACCTTCCAGGGGCCTTCGCCAAGGTGACCCACTCTCCCCTTACCTATTTGTTCTTTGCTTGGAGCGTTTGAGCCATCTGATTAATGATGCTGTGAATAGTAATGTTTGGAAGCCTATTCTCCTCACCAAAAGAGGGACCCCCCTCTCCCACTTATTCTTTGCTGATGATATTGTTTGATGTCAGCAGCCTCAGTGGAGCAGGCATGTGTGATTAAGAGCATCCTCCATGATTTCTACGCTAGCTCCAATCAGAAAGTCAGCACTGCAATGTTAATCATATCTTTTTTTAAGAATGTGTCGGAAGCGCTTAGCAGAGGGGTGTGTGACATCCTCGGGTTTGCTAAATCAGAGGATTTTGGAAGGTATCTCGACATGCCCCTAATCCATGGTCGGGTCTCTAAAAATACTTTCAAGTATGTGGTCGACAAAGTACAAACAAAACTTGAAGGATGGAAAGCCAAATGTCTCCCTACGGCTGGTTGAATTACATTGATCAGCTCAGTCACCTCTTCGATTCCTAGTTATGCCATGTAGACTGCAGTTCTACCCCCTTCTATCTGTAACAAGCTCGAGGCTTGTAATAGAAACTTCCTTTGGGGCTCCACTAACTCCTCTAAACGGATACATCATGTGAACTGTGCTACAGTGTGTCGTCCTAAATCTGAGGGTGGTCTTGGGATTAAACAGGTTAGGGAGTTGAACCTTGCTTTTATAGCGAAAATTGGTTGGAGATTGTTAATGGAGCAAGATGCTCACTAGGTTAAGATTTTTAACGAGAGATATGGGGGGCAGTGCCCGGGCCTTGATATGTTCCGGTGTCCGAGTAACTCCTCCGCAACTTGGAGGTGAATTGTGAAGGGTAGTGTTGTCCTCCAAAGAGGTTTGGGCAAAATGGTGACCAGTAGGGAGAGCACTAACTTTTGGCTTGATCGTTGGTGTGGGAAGGAGCCTTTGTTTCAGCATATGGGCCCTAACATTGTAAGTGTGGACACCCAAAGCAGCATTTCAGATCTATGGTTGGCTTCCGGTGGGTGGAAGTGGGAGGTGCTAGCTCCATTGTTCCCTCAGAATGTGTTGTTTCGTCTTGCCTCCTTCGTTTTATTTCCGGATAGCAGTGAAAGGGATGGATGGTATTGGATGGCCTCAGTATCGGGTTCCTATATGGTCAGCTCAGGCTACACTATGTTGACCTCGAGCGCTCCTAGTGTTCGTGAAAAAATCTGGTCCTCGATTTGGAAGCTCAAGTTACCGGAAAGAATTCGTGTTTTTCTCTAGATTACGAGACATAAGAATAATGTGTAATTCGCTTCGTTTGGAATGACACCTCAGTGTCTCTGCTGATTGTGCTGTTTGTGGTGAGGAAGAAACGGCATTGCACGTTCTTCGTGATTATCGCAATGCAAGATCTATTTGGCACAGGTTAGTCCCTTCTTGTTACCTGCTCACCTTCTTTTCTCTGGATTGGAACCAATGGTTAGATGGGAATCTCCAAGCTGACTTTGTTTTCAAGAACCTTGATTGGCCTATGGTCTTCTCCGTCTCAGTCTGGTGGATTTGGAAATGGCGAAATGAGTTTATCTTTAATGGCAAAGTTTGTAGCTGAGATAGGGTGTCCTTTATTTTAGAGAAGACACGGGAATTTAGAGATGCTTTTTTCAGGGTGGCACTAATCTGAATTTTCCAAGAGATGTTATTTGGGTGAGTTGGACCCCTCCGAACTCAGGATGGTTCAAACTGAACACAGATGGGGCAAGCAAAGGGAACCCGGGCAGAGCCTATGCTGGAGGTATTGTTCGTGATGAAAGGGGTATGTGGATTGCAGGTTTCTCTGTGAACATAGGCATATGTACTGTGACTGTTGCTGAACTCTATGGGCTATACTTTGGCCTTCAGTCAGCTTGATAGAGAGGTTTTCATCAGCTCGTGGTGGAGCTTGACTCTAGAGTTGTTTTGGGCTTTATGACAGGGGATATACAGCACCATCATCCTTGCTATTGGTTGATCTCCAAGTGTCATGAGTTACGTGATAGGAATTGGGTCCTCTTGTTTATCCACACTTACAGGGAAGGGAATCGGGTTGCCGACTACTGGTTGGCGAACTTCACAGGGAATCACACTTTGGGTCATCATGAGTTTGATGTGCCTCTTGCAGGCCTTCGGGACATCCTTTTTGCTGATCAGATGGGAACTGCTCTGAGCCGTGTTGTGTAGTCTGTTCCTTTCTCCTTCTTTGTTTCTTTTCTGTTCCTGGGCTTTTGCCCTCTATGTCACCAAAAAAGTTTTAATATACTTATCTAAAAATGACATAAAGTATTTAAAAATAGCACTATATCTTCTTATATTTTTAAAGGTTATCATTAATATATATATATATATATATATATATATATATATATATATATATATATATATATATACACATAACAAAATTACATGTAATCCGAAAATACGACACGAAATTGACACTAACCCGAACAGGTTAACATGATTATTACTCGATAGTTTTTGGGTTAGGTTTTGATTTACTCTTTTTAATACGAATCCAAAAATGCAAGACTCAAACACAGTCTTGTCCCTGGGGCTGGGCAAGAGGGGCGCCTGTCCAGGGCCCAAGGAAATCAAGGGACCAAAAAACAGCTCTACTTTAGCACTTTATTGTCCCTAAGTTTAGATGAAGCTAATATAAAATAATACATTTTTTGGATAGAAATATAAAATAACACCTATTCAGATATAAATAACTGAGCCAGTTTATTATACTTCAGCCCTCATTTCATTGGAATGTCACCCCTTTTTTTATATAGCCCTTTGATATATTGTTAATTGGTTAAGGATAGAATTTACATATTTTACAATCATTAGTATACTCCTAAATAGATTAATTTTAATAACTAAAATATGTCCGTAGAACATTAAAAATTATAATAACTAAGAAATTAATCCAAAAAAAACTTAAAACATCATTTTGTCTTCAATTCCCAATTACTCATCATCTTTCTCAATTAATCCTCTAAATCCCAACAATTTCCAATTTATGACTTTATTAACTGAGTTGATATACATTCTTAAATTTGTGAAAGTATAGATTGTTATCTAAATATTTCAATTGCTTTCAAATCGTCTTAAGTGTGATAGTGAACGTTGCATCCGCTAAAAGAAGTTTTTCAAAGTTAAAATTATTGAAAAACTATATGAGATCGTCAATGTCATAAAAAAGTTAAGTGGTCTAATAATTTTATGTAGTTACATTATATTGATATAGACACTATTATTAATGATTTTGCATTTAGAAATGCTCGTATACATGATTTTGTATAACAAACGAAGTAACTTTTTTATACAATTGATTTTTTTGCTTTATTTTTTATATGCACTTAGGGCTCCTTTTGGTTGTTGCCCTTAGGCCTCCAAAATCTCAGGATCGGGCCTGCTCGAACACGAAATTGACAGGTCTACTCTTGGCAGCACACTTGTTATATAGCAGGGTTTACCACCTGATGACATCATAATCGAACACGAAGGCTGACATATGTTCGATAACTCATTAGGGTACATTTCTAGATTGACAAAGATTACCTTTGATAACCACTATACATAGAAAAGCATATGATTCATACGCGGTATGTAAACAAATCAATTATCAATATTTTGATTATCTTTAACCGTCCTTCAACATTTGCCAATATAACCATTATAGCAGATTCGCCGGACGTCGGCTTCTCTGTAACTGTTGGAAAATAGGCTAACGTATAGCAGCGGAAATATAAAAATTTTAACCTATTTCTATAAACCACAAGATCCGTTAATCGTTATTTCATATAAAGAGGGATAAAAGAAATACATTTCTGAAGTTCTATCTACCGTTGCAAACGAAGTGCCCACAACTCTTACTTCGAGTTCCCGAGCACAGAACAAAACAAATATAAGATCAAGTTAGAATCAACCGTTGAATAGCAACCAAAATAGATTGCCTCTAATTAATCAACACAAGATCAAGGATAAAGAGAGAAAGATGAAAATCAATTGAACGGAAGGAAGCGGTGAAATCTCGTCCTCGGCTAAGGGGGGTCGAATTCTCTCTCTTGGAATTCAATAGTGGATTTCGAAAATCCCTAGTAGTGAGGTATTTATAATCTCTTGTATCTAAACCATAGTTAGATAGAATTAGGTTTCTTGAATAAGAATTCAATTCGGAATAGAATTCTTAAATATTATCTATTAATATATCTAAATATAAAAGATAATAATCAATAACCTTATTGGATAATAATAGGAGTAATATAATCTAATTAAAACTCCTAACTTATTTATCCTTTAATTAATTTAATTCATAATCCTAATCTAATTAGGATTAATAAAATCAAACTAATTATTTATGTATTTACATACATAAATCGCCCCCCTATTACTGGGCCTTATTGGGCTCAATTGGGCTTCCGTCAATTAATTAACATCTGTCTCTCTTTTGGGTTCCAAGTCTTATGTGTGACCCATTAGGTTCTTATTGCTTCTAGCCGTATGCAACTTATTAAAATTAATTTTCAAAGAATTATATTTTAATCTTTGCATAACAGAATGATGTACAGAGTATGTGATTAGCAAGTCCGTAATCATTCCCCTAGAGCTATAAGAAGACAGGTTGATTCTGTCGTTGACCTTTCAGTATTTGTTACGGTATAATTCGATCCTTTATCAACTACGTCCTTGAACTGAATCTTATGACTATGGGTAATGTCAAGTCACATATAGCGAGACGTTCGTTTTACTTGTTCTTGGCCGAGTCAACTCCAATTAGATAGGTTAAGAGAAATCTGTATTTCAATCTTAAGCTATCACCTTGCAAGGATTTAGAGTCAAGACTTCCACAAGCGATCCATGGACATATCTCCCATTTATTGGGAGTGATAAATGCTCAATCCAATATATAACGATCCCGCAATCACTTCATGTGATACCCAACCTCTACTGTTCACACCCCAGAGTCATCTCTGTTAAGGATCGTGTTACAACAGGATCAAAGCATCACATTCCGTAATCCAGAATACCAATTAACATTCCTTTGAGTTTGTGGATTATTTATACCTATTAATACCAATGAGATGAATATGTGACAAGGATGAATCTGCCCATCCTGTTATCTCAAGTCGGGTCCCCAATCCTAATGAACTACTTTTCATCGCATCCATGTAACTGTCCAGATATCTATATATATGAAGCTTGTAAGATCAGCTTTCTGTCGGACAGAAGACATTGTTACATGCAAGTCTCAGCAGTGATATGTCAATCCTAAACATATTACTTGACTTGGGGTGGTTTTAAGTTTATTAGTTTATTATAAAGTTTTGTCTCACTTCATGCTTATATGAACACTTTATAATCACTTTAAAACAAACTTACGGATTTCCTTTTATTAGACTTTATTTAGTGCTTAAAAGGGATTGCTTTTATATAGTTATAAAACATATATCTCATTAAAACAAATGATATAAAGAACACTTCATTTACATTAAGTTTGTATCCTAGAACAATTGTCTATAGGACACTAAACCCCAACAGTAACTAGTTGTTGTTATTATCTCAAACGAAATACAACGAATATCAATAAGTCATAAGATTATTTCTCTTTCTAGAAAGTAAAAACCAACATTTAAACAGGTAATATACCAATGTTGCTTTAAGTTTTTCTTTATCATTCTTGTATGAAACCAAACAAATTAAAAGTACTGAATTTTATAAACTTATAATTTTTCTCCCAGACAAGTATAACGTCAATACCTTATTTTTCTACTTAAATCATTTATTTCATTTTGTAACCCTTCTTTTATCAATTGTTTTCAACCCTCTATCCAAATAAAGCTGTAAATGTTAATTATGTTCAAAATTATAGATTCTTTTTTACTTACCCCCTATCAAATATGAAAATATAAGACTTTTTATCTTGAAATCGGCCTCCAAGTCAAACAAAACATTCATTATTTGCATAGACATTTGTCCAAATAATTGTAACATGATTTATCTTTAATTTGATTTAAAAGAAAAGCATATAGTAAAATAGAGAAATTGTATGATGACACTCTGATCTGATCTGATGCCAATAATTCTGGCCTTTTAACCTTTCCCTTATGAGTTCCGACCAAGTAAAGGCGCGTGAGGTAAAAAAAAAAAGAATAAGTTTAGAAAGTACAGTATGGAAAAAGATAATTCAAAACGAGAAAAGCAACAGCACAGCTCCGTTGGCAATATTGGCAGAGGTAGCGCCGCGTGTGCCTCCTACCTACACCTACTTATACGCACTGTTGCAGATTTTATATATTGTTGATTGCGAAAAGGCTGCCCCATTGTCTGCTCAATCCTTCCCTTTGTGTTGTAATTTCTGGCTTCGCCTGTTTCTACATCAAACTGCTTTCATTATTACTACCTTTCTCATTTATTATCTCACTTTTCTCCTACAATCTAGGCCTGGCTGCCCATACTTGGTTCAACTGGTTCGTTTACACTATTTCATTAACCGAACCAATCCGTTTTTAATTTATTAACATCAAAACTTCCATTAATATTAGTTAATCATAACCGTTGCTGGATCTGGTTCAAGAGGTCAATCGTTAACTTAGAAATTGACAACGTTGAGCCGAACTCCTGGATAAATACCGATACCAAAATCAGTAATGTTGTAAGAAACAAATATTATAACATAATGTAAATATGTCGTAAAAAGAGATAAGACTACTTTTTTTTAATGGGGTTCCAAAGAATGAAATTACCTCATTACCCCTAGTGAGGCGGTGATGATTGAGGCGGTGTAGAAGTTGGTCAGGTACATGTGTCCATTGTTGGATGAGCCTTTAAGAGTTATGAGCTCGCTTATGCTTGAGCCTTTAATGTATTGGGTCTGAAATAGATGTCTCTCTCTAATGGTGTATTTCGAATCATTCTATGTGAGATAACAATTTAATGTCTCTTGTCCGATGCGTGTTTTCCAAAGGGAAACCACCATTTTTTTAATAATGGACAGTTGTAATGTGATACAGTTGATGATAGCCTGGCAACGAAAAGATATATAGCGCTACATTAATTGAGGAGAACCCCTTTTGTATTCAGATGTGACTCGAAGAACTCAGATCAAAGAGGATTTTATTAACTGCCTTTTTGACGAGGCTATAAAGCAAGTTAGTTTCTTATTTGTGTCTTGTTGTGGCTTCATATATTTCTTTCTTCTGCCTTCTATTGCCTATGTGTTGAGTGTGAACCTTTACTTAGGGTTTCTCCGATAAAAAATATCCAAACTTTCCTCGAATTTGAATATTTCATGGTCTAATGATTCCGATGAAGGCAACGACAAAGAATTGTTCGACCATTCAATTTTTGTGAAGGTTGATGCTACCCTCATCGAGTTGTACAAAAAGACTAGGATTCAACTATGGTCGGTTGATGTGTATAGTTGGACAAAAAATGGGAGACACTTTGATTGTTACGCATGTCCGAAGCTGAATACCCTATTGTATCCTTTGGAAAATATGGTGAGTCAATTGTCTCATAAGGATGTTGTCATGATTGTCATCGTGTATAAGGTTGGGGTGCCTATGAATTAGAAGCCTCTGGTCCCGACGTGCGAGCCAACAGTTTGATGCCTCCCAATACCATTATCTTATACGAGGAACACCTTATTCAAGGTTTAAAAGTTCCATGTGTTCCATTCTTTCGGAAAGTTTTGCGGGATTTAAAGCTTCATTCCAGTAAGATTACGTCAATGGCTATGACACAAATGGTGACCTTTTACCAATTTTCCACAAGAAGGGTTATAGGCTTATTATTCATGTTTTCAATAAGTCTTTTCAACCCAGTTAAGATCCAAAATCCAACCACATAAGTTGGAAAGTCCAAAGGTCAAAGTTCCTTATCAATAGGGTTTAAGAGTGGTGAGACCGATTCCTTATAGTTCGAAACAAGCCGACTTTCCCATTCCTAACCAATTGTAATCCTTCTCCAAAGAGCGCAATTGATCATATGCTAGGCGGGTGAGTTTAGAGATCAAACAAATTGTTCGACTTCTTGGAGGGCTCCCAAATGGTAGCTCCCTTCCTTCGGAGTGAGTGACTAAATTAGTTGCAGAGTTTATGGATGAATGCAATTGGGTTTGGATAAGATGGATGTTCCCCTATATTAAGGGTTTACACATGGATTTAGTGAGGGAACTATTTATGAAACGAGGTTTTCCCCTTGAGATGATGAGGTCGTTCGAGCTGCTTGTTGAAACACCTTTCCACATGATTTTGATTTGACAAAATTATTTAAGTAATTGATAAAAAATATTCTAACACATTAAATTTAAATGCTTTTATTTATTCACAACTAATGTGTTTGTTCAATGTTGAGTTTATTGATTTATAAGACATTAAGATATAAAGTCTAAAAGCCCATAAGTGGAAGTCAAGCCCAATTCAACACATCAAGACCTCACGGCCCAAGAAGATAAAACGCAGCCGTATTAAGTGAAACGACGACTCAGCATCAAGAAGGATCGAGAAGCCTTCTAACAAAAGCTTCAAGAGGAAGCTGCTAAGTTGAACGACAAGAAGTACAAGTCAACGGCAGACAAGAACCAACTTCTAGACAAAGTATTTCTACTTTGGGTAAAGTTCAGAAGGCGCAGGAAACTATCTGGAAGACTTTGCCAAATATGTCGAAACATTCTGTTTATCGGACGAAAAGCTGCCGAGAGCTGCCGTGGACAGAAGATGCAAGAATCTCATTGGCCAACGACACTGAGCACGCCCAGAGTGACAACGACAGGAAGCCGTTTGCCTCCAACGGTTATTTCGAAATTCGAAATTACCGGTGCCTCAAGTGTCACTATATAAAGGCCTCTCAATTGCTTCATTCGATGCTTATCTTCAATTAGTCGAAACGCTGTCCAAATTCATACTTGAAGTTCTGTGAGAAAAGCAAAGCAAAAATCTTACACCAATTTCCAATCATTGTGTAAAAGTCTAGAGTGATTTCAATCATCTAAAGTGTCTTAGCAATTGTTGTTTAGGACAAACACTTTATCATTTCTAGAAGAATAGAAAGGAGAGGTTGAGTACTCGGTTAAAGTACTCAGCGGTAGTTATAGGAGTGAGTAGAGGAATAGAGGAAGGTACTCTTGTATACTCAGCTTCTATTGTAAAAGGTTTCGTGCTCTACCTTTAAAGAGCTCAGTAGAGAATTCAAAAAGCTCAGAACGAGTTCCGGGGACTGGACGTATGCGGAGAGGCCGAACCAGGATATGTCTGTTGAGTAACATATTTCTAACCCTTAAACTCCTTTATATATTGCTTGCTATAAAACTGACTAAGTAACGAACTCACGCTGAGTTGAGTGCACTAAGAAGCTGAGTTCAGGAATAGACTCTAAGTGCTATCTCCTGACTCAAGGAAAGAAACAGACTTAGTCACAAGTTGACTAAGCTTGTGTCTTAAAACTACTTAGCGCCGTTGTGTAAACCTTTTCTTAAGAAAAGAAGTCAGCCTTAACGGACAAAATTTTAAATAGTTCTTATCCCCCCACCCCTTTGGAACTAACCTTGTCACGTTATAAGGGACCAACAAGTGGTATCAGAGCTTAACAGCTCACTGAGCAAGATATAACTATCTTGAGCTGATCCCCACAATGGCTGAGAACAGCACTCGTTTCCTCCCAGGAAATCAGACAACTCAGATTTTACCTGAGGGACTGTCCATTACTCGGCCTCCTCTGTTCTTCGGGTCTAACTATACCTTTTGGAAGAACAGAATGAAAAATTTCATTCAGGCAACAAATATGAGTGCATGGCTTTCTATAGTCCAAGGCCCATTTGTTCCTGTTGAAACTATTGACGGCCAAACGGTTGTTAAAGCTGAGACTAAGTGGACAGAAGATGATCTCAAGAAGCTACAAAATCATGATTCGGCTATAAACATGCTTCACTGTGTGTTAGATGCTGCAGAGTACAACAAAATTTCAGGTTGTGAGTCAGCGCAGGAGATCTGGAAGAAACTGGAGGTCACCTACGAAGGAACCAACAAAGTTAAGGAGTCCAAGGTGAACCAGCACATGAGGTTGTACGAGCTGTTTGAAATGAATGATGATGAAGGAATCTCTGAGATGAACTCAAGGTTCACAAACATTATCAACGAGCTCAAGAGACTTGGCAAGATCTTTACTGAGGAAGAGCAAGTCAAGAAGATACTGAGGAGTCTTCCTAAAAGTTGGCAAGCTAAGAAAACTGCTGTATTGCAGGTAAGCCTGAGGTGTGCTGAGAAGTCAAAGATGTGGTACATTGACAGCGCATGCTCGAGGCATATGACTGGTGATGAAACTCAGTTCATCACATTTGTGCGTAAACGAGGTGGAAGTGTAAGTTTCAGAGACAATAAAAAGGGTAAGATAGTAGGGTTAGGAACCGTTGGTGGTAATCCTACTATTGAGTCAGTCTCCCTAGTCAGCGGACTCAAATATAACTTACTCAGCATAGCTCAGCTATGTGATAATGGGAGAAAAGTTATATTTGATGACACTGGATGTAAAATATTCGAGGGTAAAACAAATGAGTTGATTTTAACTGCCCCTCGTATTGATAATGTCTTTATGCTGAATTTAGAAAAGAAATTTTCAAAAACTGTATGCTTAGTGTCAAAGGAAGAAAATTCCTGGCTATGGCACATGAGACTTGGTCATGTAAGCATGGACCTCCTGGCCAAACTAGCAAGAAAGCAATTAGTTGAGGGACTGCCAGAACTTAAGTTCGAAAAAGATCAATTATGCCACGCTTGTCAAGCTGGAAAACAAACCAAACAATCTTTTCATAGTAAAAACATTGTCTCAACTAAGCGTCCATTAGAGTTGCTACACTTGGATCTCTTCGGTCCAGTCCAGCCGCTGAGCTTGGGTGGTAGAAGATTTTCCTTAGTCATTGTAGATGACTTTTCTCGGTACACTTGGATCATCTTGCTGAGTAACAAGGATGAAACCTTTGAGACGTTTTTAACTTTAGTAAGAAAACTTGAAAATGAGAAAGACCTTAAGTTAGCTCACATCTGAAGTGATAATGGTGGAGAATTCAAGAACCAACAGTTTGTTGAATTCTGTGAAGCCAACAACATTGACCATAATTTTTCTGCTCCTAGAACGCCTCAACAAAATGGGGTTGTTGAAAGGAAAAACAGAACCTTGGTTGAAATAGCCAGGATAATGCTGAGTGAGCATATGCTTCCAAAGTACTTTTGGGGAGAAGCTGTCAACACAGCGTGCTACATACTTAATAGGGCTCTAGTCAGACCCATATTAAAGAAGACCCCCTACGAACTTTGGAAAGGACGAAAGCCCAACATTGGATACTTTCGTGCCTTCGGCTGTAAATGTTTTATTTTAAATACTAAAGACAGCTTAGCTAAGTTTGATTCAAAAACTGATGAAGTTATCTTTTTAGGCTACTCAACAAACAGCAAAGCATACAGAGTTTTCAATAAACGAACTCAGGTCTTAGAAGAGTCAGTACACGTCGAGTTCGATGAAACTAACCCTGCAGGAAAAGATAAGCAGCTGACTGAGGATGATCCATACTCAGCACCCGCTGACCAAGAAACAGCCGCTGAGTCACTACCTCAAGGGCTGACCAAAGGTAAAAGCGAAACTCAAATTATTTTCACTGACCAATCTCCACCTGCAGAGATTGTTGAAACACAACCAGCTCAAGACATCAATCTACCAAAAGAGATCAGAATACCAAGAGGTCACTCAGAGAGTGCCATTCTTGATGCTGCTGAAAACACGCTGATGACAAGAAATCAACTCAGGAGATACCTCAGTAACGTAGCATTCGTCTCAATTCAGGAACCAAAGAACTTCGCTGAAGCTGAGTACGATGAGTTCTGGATGAATGCAATGCAAGAAGAACTTGATCAGTTCAGAAGAAATGAAGTATGGGACTTAGTGCCAAAACCAAAAAGCCAAAAGACCATTGGAACAAGATGGTTCTTCTACAACAAGCTGGATGAACAAGGGAACGTGGACAGGAACAAAGCAAGACTTGTAGCTCAGGGCTACAGTCAGCAAGAAGGTATTGACTATGGTGAGACCTTCGCCCCAGTGGCAAGGCTAGAGGCTATAAGGATTTTATGTGCGTATGCAAGTTATATGAACTTTAAATTATTTCAAATGGATGTTAAGAGTGCATTCCTTAATGGAGTTATAAACGAGGAAGTCTATGTTAATCAGCCTCCAGGGTTTGAGGATCCCAAGTTCCCAAACCACGTTTATAAACTCAAAAAGGCTTTGTATGGTCTCAAGCAAGCACCACGTGCTTGGTATGAGAGGCTGACCAGTTTCCTGCTGACTAGAAATTATGTCAGAGGTAAATCTGATAAAACATTATTCATTAAGAGGAAGGGTAAAGATACCCTACTGGCTCAGATATATGTTGATGACATTATTTTTGGTGCCACTAACGAGTCAATGTGCAAGGAATTTAGCAAGCAGATGCAGACTGAGTTTGAAATGTCAATGATGGGAGAACTCAACTTCTTCCTTGGACTTCAAATCAAACAAGGGAAAAATGGCATCTTCATCAGTCAAACTAAGTATGCTAAGGAGATATTGAAGAAGTATGAACTTGAGAATTGTAAGTCAATATCTACCCCTATGGGCACTGACACTGTCCTCTGCGCTGACGAAAATGGTAAGTCAGTAGACAGCAGATTGTACCGAGGTATGATTGGTTCTCTACTCTACTTAACCGCTAGTAGGCCGGACATTCAGTTCTCAGTATGTTATTGTGCTAGATATCAATCTAACCCTAAGGAATCTCATTACATAGCTGTAAAAAGAATCCTTAGATATTTGCAAGGCTCAGTGAATGCAGGTTTGTGGTATTCTAATACTCGTGATTTCACACTCATTGGATACACTGGCGCTGACTACGGGCGAGACAAACTTGAACGAAAAAGCACCTCAGGAGGATGTCACTTCCTTGGAAGCTGTCTTGTGTCCTGGTTCAGCAAGAAGCAGGCATCAGTAGCCCTGTCAACCACTAAAGCTGAGTATATTGCTGCTGGAAGCTGTGTTGCTCAAGTCCTGTGGATTAAGCAACAGCTTGAAGATTATGGTGTTCAGACTAAAACAATTGAAGTCAAATGTGACAACAAGAGTGCCATTGACCTATCAAAGAACCCAATCCAGCACAGTAGGATGAAGCATGTCATCATAAGACATCACTTCATCAGAGATCATGTACTCAAGGGAGAGATCAAGCTGACCTATATCCCAACGGATGAGCAGCTTGCTGATATCTTCACAAAGCCACTGGCTCGTGAGCAATTCAACATACTTAGAGAAGCCATTGGTATGTTTAATCCTCTTCAGTAAATTCCAAGTATAATATGTGATATATGCATGCTGAGTTGATTACCATGCTGAGTGATTTATGCTAAATCAATAACTATCACATGCTGAGTAAATATACATGCTGATTGTTTATCTTAAGCTGAGCTACTAAGCATACGAATTACTCCCTTGCGTAACACTGACTACTCAGAACATTAAACGTTTGGAATCCTTAACACTGAGTAAAGATCCGTTGCAAAAATTAATGCAAAACACGCGAATTAAATAGCCACCCAGGATGACGTAAGCGCAATAATTAGAATATACATGCGCCGAATGTGTCATAAATGCCAGAATCCTTGTCGATTGAGTATCTCGAGGTCAAACGGCCACCTCAACGTTTCAGATCAACTCGACTCCTCTATAAATAGTGGATGATTTCCCACTTTTATCTCTTTACGCTTAGAAATTTCCGGTATTCAAATACTCTTCTCTAAAAATTCCCAAACTTCTCAAACTTCTCTAAGAATCATGACAAAAGATTCTCAGAATGTCTCCGGTGCCGGTTACGCCGTTAATCGCTCCGATGAAAACCCTCAATCCCCTGCTCAGCAGGAACATAGAGAGAATCCCACCAAGTCTCAAGAAACGAGTCAGCGTGACCACTCAAAGGTCACTACACCGAGGAAGCAAACCAAGGCTGATCAAGCCACCTCCTCGAAAGAAAAGCAATGGAAGGATAAGGCAAAGAAGCCCGTGGAACGCACCTACTCTCTGGTTTATGAGAGTGTGAGGGGGTATAAGGTTGACCACTCTCGATGGTTTTCAAAGGGCTTTGTGGAAGCTGAGCAACCTTTCTATGAGTGGATCATAAAGAACGGTTGGACCGAGCTGTTCTCAGTCCGCGATGCTACCTATCCTGAGTTAGTGAAGGAATTCTACGCTAACGTAAGAGCCGCGGATGATGATCGGGACTACATGGTCACCAAAGTTCGAGGGAAGGATATCTTCATCAACCCTGCTTACCTTGCCTCACTACTCAAGCTGAAAAACGAAGGAGCAATACTTCGTAAATCAGGTGACCAAGATAAAACCAACTACTCCGTTGAGTTCAGTAAACCTCCTGGTCATGTAGGGGAAATTTCGAGTACCTCCATGGGTCAGCATCAGAAGATGGCCCATTACATACTGACCAATTTCATCTTCCCCAAGATCAACTGCACCAACTCAGTGACAAACTTTGAGCAGTGCTTCATCTGGCACATGCTGACCTATACACCGGTGGGTTTCAAAGAAGTACTGGAACCCTTAGGTTAGGCTCCATTATCACAAGAATCCTCAAAGATCACAGAGTGAGCTTGGTTGAGGAAATCCACACTTGGGGCACAGAGATCACTGCAGCTGCACTGTTTGGTCTATTCTACGATCAACCAATTGTGCCCAAGAAAGGGAAAGCAACCGTTGTCCAAGAAACCGATGGGATGCAGACCCGTAAAGGAAAGAAGGAGAGAAAGAGGAAAGCTGTTCAAAGCCCCTCTAGAGACGCTGTTTCTCCACCAAAAAAGCTTAAGTTCGTGTCCAGAGGAACTAAGCCCCAAATTCAACAAGGTCAGGTTGGACCTAAATCAACGGAAAACCTCAAAAGGCAAGCTGAGCCTGAGGTAGAAGAGAAAGAGGACGCTGATGAGCAACCACTGAGGAAGAAGAAGAAAATCTCTTCTAGGTTAAGTCCTATCAACGTAGCCCCACTAGGAGTCGTCATTTCTGAAGACTCTCATTATGTGCGAAGTCTTGGCGTTGATATTGAGCAACCACAGGATGAACAAGAAGACGAAGAACTGGGTGGTCAGCTTGACAATGAGGAGACAGAAAATGTTGAGGAACATGAGTCAGATGTTGACCAATATGAAACAACCTACACTGAGCAGGTTGAAGAAGAAGATGCTGAGCCAACAGTAGAGGATCATACTGATCAAAGGGCAACTTCACCCACTGACTCTATTGAGTCCATCCCTGCTGACCCCACTCCTCAAAAGCCTAAGAAATTAAGAAGACTTAAGAAGAAAGCACACATATCCCCTATCATTGACCTAATGAGTGACTCACCTCTGAGGGATGAGATCACTGACCTATCAGATGTGCAGTTTAGGTTCTTCTCTAATCCTATTGAGTCTCCGCCAGAACAACAGGAAAAGCAAGCCTCTGTTTCTCAGCATAAGGAACATGCCGACTCAACTGCTCTCCTAAACCAAGATGATCCCGAGCAAGTGCTCGAAGTTCTTGCTCCTCAACATGTTGAGCAAGCTAAGGAAATACCTGCTCAGGTCAATACTGAACTTCCTCAACTTCCCAAATCCAGTCAGCTTCAGCCTGACTCTGAGCAAGTAACACATTCTGCCGATCATCCTCTTCCACAAATACAAGTGCAGAATATAATCCAGTCAGCTTCTACTGGCAATCAAAACTCAAGACCAGCCACTGATCATGCTGGCACTTCTAACATTGAGCAGAACCAAACACCTCCTCCATCCGGTTCTACTCGTACTGAGCCAAGTAATGATGGATCCTTCTCATATCTGAATGCCTCTGAGTCTGGTCGAAGAATTATTAACTCAGCTCAAGCTTTGCTCCAGGACCTCCATCAAACAAATATCGATGCCGCTGGGTCAGTTCCTGTTGAGCAAACTCAGCTTTCGTCTGTCACTCAGCTTCTCACAGAAATCAAAGGTCTTAAGGATCTTCTGAGTGTCATGACTTCACTTCAGTCTCAACAGCCCAGACAGGAATCAATAACAAAGCTGGCCGAACTCCAGCTGACCATGGTCGATCACATGAACTCTCTACAGGGTTAACTTCATCAACTGTCAGCTGCGAACATAATGTATGCAACTTCTGCTGAAGTTTATCAACTCTTTAACCAGCTTCACACTGAGCAAGCCAGAACAAATGAGCAACTCTTTTCCTGCTCCCAATGCTCAATTGAGCAAATCAGTGAGGCTGTCCGTCTACTCAACTTGAGTAAGGAAGAGATGAAAACTGACCAACTCAAGACGAATGAAATTCTGAAGTACTCTCGAGTTACTTTCAACCACGTGCGCCACTCAAATGCTCAACGCCAGTATTTTGACACGTCCTTGCTAAAGATGTTTCATCAAGCATTTGCCATGCTCACTGACAGTATACACTGGGTTGGAAAGTCTCAAGCATACATCCTGAGTATGCTTAGTGCCTCGGATATTAGGATTCCACGTTCTGTCTTAGATGAGGGTGTTCCTGTTTTTGATGGAATCAATGAAAGCACGCGCAGACTTAAGGCATTCTCTAAACGCTTAACTCATGTTGCCATTGAAGACACCTTCATTCCTCCTCCTGCCGATGGTGGCAAAACGGGGGAGAAAGAACAAGCTCAAAGAACTCACCAATCAGGGGAAGCATCAGCAAGTCAGCAAAAATACAAGGGAAAGGGAAAAGCTAAAGAGCATGAAGCCCAACTCAACTACAAGAAAAAATAGCTTGGCTAGGATTGCTAGACTTAGATTTTAAAAACTTGTAGTCTTTCCCTTATGAATTTTGTTGTGCTGACCCTGAATACAAAACTATGCATGCATCCACCCTTTCAAAATTGACCAATCTTATGTGATGCTTACTTATGTTTTGTTATAAACTCTAACGCATCTTCATTAAATCATCTGTGTTAATTGTCTACATTGCTCTATGATTGTATGCTGTGTTGATCTATAAGCTGACCTCTTTTATATGTCTTCTTAAACACATTAAACAAAGAAATACTCAGCGCTCTCTGATATCTAAATCTTCCGCATAAACTGAGTTAAAAAGAATATGTTCCATAAGCTGACCTATTTTTGAAAACTGACCTTAGACTTACTTGATTAAACCTTGAAATGTTTAAAGTGAAACTAAATCAGTAGCTCAACCCTTACGGGGGAGTTTCCTGAGTAATATAAGGTCAACTATCATGGGGGAGATCAACACTGAGTTCTTCAATTGAATATTTTTGCCAACATCAAAATGGGGGAGTTTGTTGAAACACCTTTCCACATGATTTTGATTTGACAAAATTATTTAAGTAATTGATAAAAAATATTCTAACACATTAAATTTAAATGCTTTGATTTATTCACAACTAATGTGTTTGTTCAATGTTGAGTTTATTGATTTATAAGACATTAAGATATAAAGTCTAAAAGCCCATAAGTGGAAGTCAAGCCCAAGTCAACACATCAAGACCTCACGGCCCAAGAAGATAAAACGCAGCCGTATTAAGTGAAACGACGACTCAGCATCAAGAAGGATCGAGAAGCCTTCTAACAAAAGCTTCAAGAGGAAGCTGCTGAGTTGAACGACAATAAGTACAAGTCAGCGGCAGACAAGAACCAACTTCTAGACAAAGTATTTCTACTTTGGGTAAAGTTCAGAAGGCGCAGGAAGCTGTCTGGAAGACTTTGCCAAATATGTCGAAACATTCTGTTTATCGGACGAAAAGCTGCCGAGAGCTGCCGTGGACAGAAGATGCAAGAATCTCATTGGCCAACGACATTGAGCACGCCCAGAGTGACAACGATAGGAAGCCGTTTGCCTCCAACGGTTATTTCAAAATTCGAAATTACCGGTGCCTCAAGTGTCACTATATAAAGGCCTCTCAATTGCTTCATTCGATGCAGATCTTCAATTAGTCGAAACGCTGTCCAAATTCATACTTGAAGTTCTGTGAGAAAAGCAAAGAAAAAATCTTACACCAATTTCCAATCATTGTGTAAAAGTCTAGAGTGATTTCAATCATCTAAAGTGTCTTAGCAATTGTTGTTTAGGACAAACACTTTATCATTTCTAGAAGAATAGAAAGGAGAGGCTGAGTACTCGGTTATAGTACTCAGCGGTAGTTATAGGAGTGAGTAGAGGAATAGAGGAAGGTACTCTTGTATACTCAACTTCTATTGTAAAAGGTTTCGTGCTCTACCTTTAAAGAGCTCAGTAGAGAATTCAAAAAGCTCGGAACGAGTTCCGGGGACTGGACGTAGGCGGAGAGGCCGAACCAGGATATGTCTGCTGAGTAACATATTTCTAACCCTTAAACTCCTTTATATATTGCTTGCTATAAAACTGACTAAGTAACGAACTCACGCTGAGTTGAGTGCATTAAGAAGCTGAGTTCAGGAATAGACTCTAAGTGCTATCTCCTGACTCAAGGAAAGAAACAGACTTAGTCACAAGTTGATTAAGCTTGTGTCTTAAAACTACTTAGCGCCGTTGTGTAAACCTTTTCTTAAGAAAAGAAGTCAGCCTTAATGGACAAATTTTTAAATAGTTCCTATCCTCCCCCTTTGGAACTAACCTTGTCACGTTATAAGGGACCAACACTGCTTAGGGTGGATATCAAAATATATACCCTAAAAAAATGGAGCATGTGAGAATTTTGCCATCCTTTTGGATTGTAGCTTGTTGTCTTTCTGAAATTTTTCTTGGTTTATATGATGTGCTTGTTTGTGCTCATTTTGTTTGTTTCCTTGGTTGTTGACAAGTACCATTGTTGGCCTAATATATATGACCATATAAATATTAGAGGGGTGAATAGTATTTATTACCCTTTTAGAAAGATATATTTTTTACTTATTAAAAATTATGCTCAATAATATTAATTTGCATTTTTGAAATATTTGCGGATTAAATGAATGTGTAAATTAATTACTTTTTCGTAAAAGATATTTAAGTACTGTCTTTTTAAAACATTTTAAGCAAATATAATAAAATGTTCACAATTAAATATTTACAAGTAAAATGTAAAGACAATATTTAAAAGGCTAGGGATAGAAAAGTTTAGTCACGCGATTTATACAGGTTCGACAACTACAGCCTATGCCATGTCTCTAAGAGCATCTTTTGAGATTTTCCACTATGATTCTTTTAACCGGCAAGAATCAAGCCTGCTGGCCTTTTACCGTCTAAAAGTTACCCAAGTAAATATCTCATTGATATCTATTTCTCTCAAAACTTACTGAATATTTGAGAAACTCTCCTCTCAAATTTTCACGAGCTTAACTGAGACAAACTCACCCCTCAATTTTTACCGAGCTTGATTGAGAAACTCTTACAACCTTAAGTTTACATGTGCTTAAGAACCTAACACTTTTACTATGAGATAGTGAGAACCTAAAACTCAAGCTACACACTTTATCTTTCTTATAAAAATAGTAGAATGTAAATATAAATCTAACACTCTTTTCTCTTATATCTCACTAGGAAGAAAAAAAGAAGAAATGGAAGAACAAATAAAGCTTTCGACAATAATGAAGTTTTTCAATAACAATGGATCTTTTCTTTCTTCACCAACAATTTGTATTCTTCTTCCAAATGAGAATGCTCTTCTATTTATAGGCAAATGAAGAGTGGTATTGTAGCGTTTTTAGCAAGGACTTAAATTTAATTCAGCTTCAAGCTTTATATAAAAATATCATTTTTGGTCCTTGTAAAACTTAGTGATTAAATCCAGCCATATAAGACAAAAATAAAGAGTTGACTTTTGTATATTAGCATATGCATTGACTTATGCTTTAGTGCATACTATGATGTATACTTCAATTTACACTTTAAAGCATGTATTAGTGCATACTTTGGTTTATACTTTAATGGATACTTTAACACATGCTTTAATACATATATCAACTTATATATTAATGCATATTTTAATACATATTTAGCATATACATTAGTGCCTATTCTAGCATAAATATTTGCACAAATATTATCCCGAATATTAGTATGAATATCGATCCGAACATTTGCGTATGCTAAAATAATAATAAACTCTTTTATGAATGAAAGAGTTTAATCAAACATATTTATTTATTATTCATTTTTGGATTGCATATAATATACTTAATATACTAAATGTACCATTTTTTTTGAACCACTAAATGTACCATTTAGTCTTTTATATTTGATTTATTATGAAGTGTTTATTAAAATAAAGCATGACATATATATATATATATATATAATAATAATAATAACACTTTTAATAACCATTTTCATATATAATTACTATTGAGTGAGGGGTTTTAATCTTTGTTTGAATGCTCAATAATAATTTATTTATACTAAACCTTTTATTTAGATATAGTATTGGAATAATATTATCTAAGGCTTAATTTTGATTAATTAAAATATAATTACATGTCTGATAATATGATCGTCTAATTATCGGAACCGAATATTTAACATTCTCCCCTTTTTCATGATTAGCAAAATTTACAAGTTTTTATATTCTGATTAATCAAATACACATAACATAAGCTCCACTTGAGCTGAATATCATTTTTCAAAAGATTTAAAATCAAGATTTTGAAATCATTTAAAACATATTTTGATAAGCTCCCCATGAGATGCAAACTGTTTTCAAGAATAGTTTTTTTACTGTAGTTTTGAATATATTTGAAAACAGTTAAGTGAGCTCTGTTGAAACATCTTTCCACATAATTTTGATTTGACAAAGTTGTTTAAGTATAAATTATGACACATATTCTAAACACACTAAGTTTAAATGCTTTGATTTATTCTACTAATGTGTTTGTTCAATGTTGAGTATAAATGTTATAAGTCATAAGGATTGGAAGGCCCAAGCCCAATACGGAAGCCAAGGCCCAAGTCAAACAACTCAGTACACTCGGCCTGCGTATGTCAAGACGTTGTCGTTTTGGACAAAAATGCAACTCAGCAAACGGAAGGATCCAGAAGACCTTCGGGAACAACTTCACAATGAAGCTGCTGAGTAGTCTCGACAAAGCGTACAAGACAGCAGCTGGCAAAGGAAAACTTCCAGACAAAGTGTTTCCTCTTTTAGCAAAGTTCAGACGACACAGTATGCTGTCCAGTTGACTTTACCATAAAAGGAGAGACCATCTGCTGTGCTGACCGAGGACAGAAGATACACGATTGTGATTGGCCGAGAGCTCTGTGCAAGTCAGGATGACAACGACACATAGCCGTTTCCCTCCAACGGTTATTTCAAAATTCGAAATGACCGAATGACCAGACGTCTCTATAAATAGTGCCATCACAAGCTTCACAAAATACAGAATTTGATTAAGCCATTACGCTGACCAAATCTCTACAAGTTCTGCAAGCAAGAAGCAAAGCAAAATTCTTACACTACATTTTCATATCTGTGTAAAAGTCTAGAGTGATAGAAAGGAGAGGCTGAGTACTCGGTTTTAAGTACTCAGCGGAGAGATTAGGATTGAGTAGAAGTATAGAGGAAGGTACTATTGTCATACTCAATTGCTGATATTGTAAAAGGTTTGAGGCTCTACCTTTAAAGAGCTCAGTAGAGGATTCGAAATCTCGGAAGTGTTCCGGGGACAGGACGTAGGCTTAGAAGAAGCCGAACCTGGATAAATCTGCTAAGTGAAGTATTTCTAAACCTTAACTCCTTATTTATATTGCTTGCTTTAAATAATCAAAACTGACCAAGTAAAGAGGTCAAGTTGAGTTGTGCGCGTTGAACGTCTGAGCTCAGGAATAGACTCTAAGTGCTATCTCCTGACTCAAGCTAAGAAACTGACCTAGTCACCTGTTGACTAAGCCAGTATCTTGCTGTTTACTCAGCGCCGCTGTTGAAACCTTTTTCTTTAGAAAAAGAAGTTTGCCTAAATTGCAAAAAAAGTTTAAATAGTTCCTAACCCCCCCTTGGAACTATACTTGCAACTAAACAAGGGACCAACAAGTGGTATCAGAGCTCTCAAGCTCACTATAAAAGGTCTAACAACCTTGAGTTGATCCCTACCATGGGCGAAAACAGCACTCGGTTTCTCCCTGGAAACCAAACAACTCAAATACTGCCTGAGGGGCTGTCCATTACTAGGCCTCCCCTATTCTTCGGGTCAAACTATACCTTCTGGAAGAATAGGATGAAAAACTTCATCCAGGCTACAAACATGAGTGCTATCTATAGTCCAAGGGCCGTTTGTACCTGTTGAGGTTGTGGCTGGCCAAACAGTTATAAAAGCTGAGTCCAAATGGACAGAGGATGATCTTAAGAAGCTTCAAAACCATGCTTCAGCTATCAATATGCTTCACTGTGCGCTCGATGCTGCAGAATATAACAAAATCTCAGGTTGTGAGTCAGCACAAGAGATCTGGAAGAAGCTGGAAGTCACCTACGAGGGAACAAACAAAGTAAAAGAATCCAAGGTGAATCAGCAGATGAGACTGTACGAGCTGTTCGAGATGAACAATGATGAGGGCATTTCAGACATGAACGCAAGGTTCACCAACATCATTAATGAGCTCAAGAGACTTGGGAAAATCTTCACTGAGGAAGAACAAGTCAAAAAGATACTCAAGAGTCTTCCAAAAGACTGGCAAGCAAAGAAGACAGCAGTTGAGGAAGCTCAGGATTTAACCACCTACAAATATGATGAACTCATCGGTTCATTGCTGACCCATGAGATATCCATGAAAAACTTTGAGGTGAAGGAAAAATCTGATGACAAGAAGCAGAAGTCACTTGTCATGAAAGCTGACTCCACTGACGGGAGTTCAACTGATGATGAGGAGATGGCCATGTTCACAAGAAAGATGAAGAGGCTGTTCAGGAAGAACGACAAATATTCTAAAAAGCCTTACAAAAAGTTTGATAAGTATAAGGCTGACTCAAGCGACAGCAAATACAGAAAGGACAGCTCAAAGCCCATTACATGCTTTGAGTGCCATCAAGCTGGCCATATTAAGTCAAACTGCCCCACGCTGAGGAAAGACAAGAAGAGTGGGAAGAAGGCAATGGTGGCTACTTGGAGTGACAGTGATGAATCTTCATCAACAGAAACTGAGGCCACCGAGTCAGCGAAGATATGCTTTATGGCTGACGAACTTGCTGAGCCATGCGTCTCTGAGCATGCTGACCCATCCATCGCATCAGATGATGAAGAACAATCAAATGAGGTAATTTCTCTTCCCCAACTCAGAAACGATATGGTTAATACCCTGAGTGATCTCTATACACTTGTTAAGAAGTGTAATAAAAAGGTTAGAGCACTCAGCAGGCGCTGTGACGAAGTGGAAGAGGTCAAACTGAGTGACCTCAGATACCTTCTTCAGGACAATTCGACTCTGCATGATAACATGAAGATCATGCATGAGTATGTGTCTGAAGTCCAGTCAGTTTCAAAGAAACTGAGAAAGGACGTCACAACCATCCAGAACCAACTAAAGGTTCCTAAGAAAAATAACATTCCTCTGAGAACTCAGTACCAAGGTACTCAGCAGAGATGGAATCCCCAGCGAAAAGTCCAGTGTGACTTTTGTGGGAAGTTAGGACACACTACTAAAGTGTGCTGGCACGCTCAGCACTGGGGTGCTGACAAGTCAGTAAAAAATCCTAAATAGAAGGTCAGTTGTGACTTCTGTGGAAAGAATGGCCATACTGTCCATGTAT
The DNA here is from genome assembly GCF_963576675.1 of Euphorbia lathyris. NCBI lineage: Eukaryota > Viridiplantae > Streptophyta > Magnoliopsida > Malpighiales > Euphorbiaceae > Euphorbia > Euphorbia lathyris. The sequence goes on from NC_088910.1 coordinate 40,435,663, forward strand.
GTCGCCATAAAATAAAATATGATGCTATAGCTGTTGCACCTAACAAGTCAGGACCCAAAAAGAATTGGGTACCTAAAAGTAACTAGTTACAATGCAGGTAAGCCTGAGATGTGCCGAGAAGTCAAAGATGTGGTATATTGACAGCGCATGCTCAAGGCATATGACGGGTGATGAAACTCAGTTCATCACATTTGAATGTAAACGAGGAGGGAGTGTAAGTTTTGGAGACAACAAGAAGGGTAAGATAGTAGGCTCAGGAACCATCGGAGGTAATCCTACTATTGAATCTATCTCCCTAGTCAGCGGACTCAAATATAACTTACTCAGCGTAGCTCAGCTATGTGACAATGGGAGAAAAGTTATATTTGATGCTACTGGATGTAAAATATACGAGGGTAAAACTAATGAGTTAATTTTAACTGCCCCTCGGATAGATAATGTCTTTATGTTAGACTTAGAGAAAAAGTTTTCAAAAACTGTGTGCTTAGTAACAAAGGAAGAAAATTCCTGGCTATGGCACATGAGACTTGGTCATGTAAGCATGGACCTCCTGGCCAAACTAGCAAGAAAGCAATTGGTTGAGGGATTGCCTGAACTTAAATTTCAAAAAGATCAATTATGCCACGCTTGCCAAGCTGGAAAACAAACCAAACAATCTTTTCACAGTAAAAACATTGTCTCAACTAAACGTCCGTTAGAATTACTACACTTGGATCTCTTTGGTCCTGTCCAGCCGCTGAGTCTGGGTGGAAGAAGATTTTCCTTGGTCATTGTAGATGATTTCTCTCGGTATACGTGGGTTATCTTGCTGACCAGCAAGGATGAGACCTTTGAGATATTTTTAAATTTGGTTAGAAAAATTGAAAATGAAAAAGACCTAAAATTAGCTCATATCCGTAGTGATAACGGTGGAGAATTCAAAAATCAAAAGTTTGTTGAATTCTGTGAAGCCAGCGGCATTGACCACAATTTTTCTGCTCTTAGAACACCTCAGCAAAATGGGGTTGTAGAAAGGAAGAACATAATTCTGGTTGAAATAGCCAGGACAATGCTGGATGAGCATAGGCTTCCAAAGTATTTTTGGGGAGAGGCTGTTAACACAGCATGCTATATTCTTAATAGGGCTCTAGTTAGACCTATACTCAAGAAAACCCCCTATGAACTTTGGAAAGGACGAAAGCCCAATATTGGATACTTTCGTGCCTTTGGCTGTAGATGCTTTATTTTAAATACCAAAGATAGCTTAGCAAAGTTTGATTCAAAAGCTCATGAAGCTATCTTTTTGGGCTACTCAACAAACAACAAAGCATACAGAGTTTTTAATAAGCGAACTCAAGTTTTAGAAGAGTCAATACATGTAGAGTTTGATGAAACTGACCCTGCAGGTAGATACCAGCCGCTGACCGAAGATGAACCAAACTCAGTAACCATCGCTGACTCAGAACCAGCTACTGAGTCATTCACGAAAAGGCTGACCAAGAGTAAGAGTGAACCTAAGATTACTTTTACTGACCCATCTACTTCTGCAGAGATTGTTGAAAGAGGAACAGCACAAGACATGAATCTACCCAAAGAAATAAGGATTCCAAGAGGGCACTCCGAAAGTGCAATCCTTGATTCTGCTGGGAATACCCTGATGACGAGGAATCAACTCAGGAAGTACCTCAACAATGTTGCTTTCGTCTCAGTACAAGAACCGAAGAATTTCACTGAAGCTGAGTACGATGAATTCTGGATGAACGCAATGCAAGAGGAGCTTGATCAATTTTGAAGAAATGATGTATCGGAGTTAGTGCCTCATCCAAAGAGTCAAAAGACCATCGGAACAAGATGGGTCTTCAGGAACAAGATGGACGAACAAGGAAACGTAGTCAGGAACAAAGCAAGGAGTGTAGCTCAGGGCTACAGTCAGCAAGAAGGTATAGACTATGGTGAGACCTTTGCCCCAGTGGCAAGGCTAGAGGCAATTAGAATACTGTGTGCATATGCATCTTACATGAACTTTAAATTATTCCAAATGGATGTCAAAAGTGCTTTTCTTAATGGAGTTATAAACGAGGAGGTTTATGTAAATCAACCTCCAGGTTTTGAGGACCCTAAGTTCCCAAACCATGTTTACAAACTAAAAAAGGCTCTGTACGGCCTCAAGCAAGCACCACGTGCTTGGTATGAGAGGCTGACCAGTTTCCTGCTGACTAGAAATTATGTCAGGGGTAAAGCTGATACAACCTTATTCATTAAGAAAAAGGGTAAAGATACCCTGCTAGCCCAAATTTATGTTGATGATATAATATTTGGTGCAACTAACGAATCAATGTGCAAGGAGTTTAGCAAACAAATGCAGACTGAGTTTGAAATGTCTATGATGGGAGAACTCAACTTCTTCCTCGGTCTTCAAATTAAACAAGGAAAGAATGGCATCTTCATCAGTCAAGCCAAATATGCCAAGGAGATCTTAAAGAAATATGACTTGGAAAATTGCAAGCCAATATCCACTCCTATGGGCACTGACACTATCCTCTGCGCTGATGAGAATGGTAAGTCAGTAGACAGCAAGTTATATCGAGGTATGATAGGCTCTCTACTTTACTTAACAGCCAGTAGACCGGGCATTCAGTTTTCAGTATGCTACTGTGCTAGATATCAATCTAACCCTAAAGAATCTCATTACATTACTGTAAAAAGAATCCTTAGATATTTGCAAAGCTCAGTGAACGCAGGGTTGTGGTATCCAAATACTCATGATTTTACACTCATCGGATACACTGACGCTGACTATGGACGAGATAAGCTGGAACATAAAAGCACCTCTAGAGGATGCCACTTCTTAGGAAGCTGCCTTGTATCCTGGTTCAGCAAAAAGCAAGCGTCAGTAGCCTTGTCCACCACTGAAGCTGAGTACATTGCTGTTGGTCAGTGTGTCGCTCAGGTCCTATGGATCAAGCAACAACTTGAAGATTATGGTGTTCAAACGAAGACAATTGAAGTCAAATGTGACAACAAAAGTGCAATTGATCTGTCCAAGAACCCAATTCAACACAGCAGAATGAAGCATGTCAGCATCAGACATCACTTCATTAGAGATCATGTACTCAAGGGTGAGATCAAGCTGACTTTTGTCCCAACAGACGAACAGCTTGCGGATATCTTTACGAAGCCACTGGCTCGTGAGCAGTTCAGCATACTGAGAGAAGCAATTGGTATGTTTAATCCTCTTCAGTAAATTCCTGTGCTAAATGAATATTGAATGCTGAGTGAATTACATGCTGAATGATTTATTGTTTGCTGAGTATCTCATTGAAACTGACTGAATATACAAGACTGAGTAAACTTGCACACTGAGTAAATTAGTTTAGAACTTGAACTTAAAATCATCCTTAAATAATGCACTGGCCACTCAGAATATCAAACGCTTGACATTCTAAATACTGAGTGATTAATCCGTTAGCATACATACAAAGCACGCGTATAGCCTAGGATGACGTATTCGCCGTAATGTGTCATAAATGCCAGGATCCTTGTCGATACATGATCCCAAGGCAAAACTGACACATGGATTTGGTTAAGATCCACACCGTTCAACTCGTCTATAAATTATGGGCATTTCCCCATCTTTTACTCTTTACGCTTAACAAATTCTTAAGGCTAAGAAATTACTCAAATTTCTCTCTCTCAAATACCTCTATTCTCTCCATCTTAGAAGAATGACTAAGCTATCTTTCAACGTCTCCGGTGCCGGCCAAAATAAGTCCAGCTCTGATGAACCTTCACGAAACCCTTCCACCTCTAGCAAGGGTAAAACTGACCAAAACTCTGGAAAAGAGAAAGCTGTGAAGATACGGACCTACTCCAAAGTCTTCGAAAGTGTCCTCGAATGGAAAGTGGAGCCCTCCAGATGGGTTTCTAAGCACTTCGTCCAACATGAACAACCGTTTGCCGAATGGATTACAAAGAACGAATGGACTGGGTTGTTCTCTGTCCGAGATGAGACGTATCCTGACCTGGTAAGGGAGTTTTACCACAATCTCATGGTTGCCAGTGACTCCCCTGACTATCTAAGCACTAAAGTAAGAGGAAAGACGATCTTCATCAACCCTCTGTACATTGGAAACCTCCTCCAGCTCAAAACTGAGGGAGTCAGACTGAGGAAGTCTGGAGATCAGGACAAGACCGACTATGTCCATACCTTCTGCAAACCTGAGGGTCACTCAGGCGAGATCTCAGCATCTTCAATGGGACAGCACCAAAAGATGGCTCACTACCTGCTGAGCTACTTCATTTACCCTAAGATAAACTGCACGACCTCAGCAACGAACTTTGAACAGTGCTTCATATGGCACATGCTCACATACACCCCCATCAACATGCCAGTATTCTTGGTTGCTGGGTTTCTACGCAGCACGGGTACGCTGAGGCTTGGGTCAATCATCACGCGCATTCTTATTGACCACAAGATTGACCTCGAAGGTGAGGAATCTTTCAGAGAAACCGAAATCACAGCTGCCTCGCTGAGGGCACTAAAATATGGGCAGCCTTTGAAGAAAGGAAAAACTGCTGCTGCTGCCGCTGGCCAAGCTGATCAGACTAAGGAGACAGTTGCTGAGCCTAAGAAAGGGCGAATAACTAAGGCCCCAGCTTCACGTAAGAGAAAGTCTGCTGAGACTCCCTCATCGAATGTTGAGTCTCCTGCTAAGAGACAGAGGTCAGCTGGAAAGTCAGCTGAAAAGAGAACCAGGCAAGATGAGCCTGAAACTGAGGAAGCTGCTGAGCTACCTCAGAAGAAGCAAAAGCCTTCAACACTGGCACCTCTGGACGTCATACCAACCGATTTTATTGTACCGGGTGATTCTCATTTCACTCAATGCTAAGGTACTGATGCTGAGGAACCTGAGGTCCAGTTAGATGACCACTTCATCTCCCAAGTTGAGGAGGAAGAAGAAGACGATGAAACCAGCGGTCAGGATGACGCTGATGAGTCTGAACAGTATGACAGCGAAATCGAGGTTGAAAATGCCAACACTGGGTTAGCAGGTGGAGCTGTGCAGACCGACACTGAGTTGGCTGCGGGAGTTGAACAAGTTGAAGAGCAAGCTGACCAGATTCATACTGAGCAATAGGAATCCTCTCCTACTCATTCAAAAGAAGAAGCTGCTCCTACTTTCACTCCGCCACGTAGACGGCGAAAGTTGGTTAAAGCCAGTGAGAAGCTCGTTAGTGAACCTCCTGTGCAACTACCGACTCTTCCTGACCTTGTTCTTTCAAAAACAACTAAGGACCCCTCTACTGTTCAACTCAAATTTTTCAAACGGCCATCAACTTCCTCTACTACAATGCCGTTGGAAAAACAAGCCTCTGTTTCTTCTCAATAGGAACATGCCGAGCATAACCCTTCAACCACTTCAACAAGTCAGGTTGAACCAAGCACTGCCCATGCTATTTCCTCAAGCATGATGCTGACTCCTCATCCCTCTGCCGTCAGCACAGACAGTGTTCGGGTTATGACTTCCTTCAACAACCTCTCTGCTGATCAATCAAACTTACCTCCAACTCAAGTGCAGATTGAGCCAAGTCATACAGTCACTGACCAGGGTACTCCTTTCACTCCACATTCTTCTGGTCATACTGATGTACATAAGGATGCCACTGAGTCTGGAAAGAAGCTCATCGACTCAGTGCAAGCTCTCATCCAAGATCTTCACCAGTCTGCTTCACCTGCTGCTGGATCCTCATTCCCAGAGGCAACTCAGCTCTCCCAAGTCACTCTACTTCTAAACGAAGTCAAGGGACTCAAGGACCTGCTGAATGTTATCTTGACATTTCAAGCCCAGCAAGCAAAGCAAGACTCACTTGCCAAGTTGACAGAGATTCAACTGTCCACAATCCAACATCTGAACTCGCTACATCAGCAAGTCCAGAAGTTATCTACTGTGAACACTGACTACGCCACTTCCTCAGAACTGAAGATGCTTTTTGCTCAGCTGCATACTGAGCAACTCAAGACAAATGAGCAAATGATGTCCTATAGTCAGTGCTCAGTTGAGCAAATCAGTGAGGCCATACGGCTACTTAACCTCAACAAGCAAGAGATGGATACTGACACGATGAAGCAAAATGAGTTGCTATCTCTTGCACAGCAATCCTTCAATCACACCCGTCATAACAATATCCAGCGTCATCATTATGACTCAGCACTCTTGAAAACCTTCCACCAAGTCTTTGCTGGTCTCACTGAAGCTCTCATTTAGCAAGCCAAAGCACAAGCTTTCAGCGTAAATATGCTCAGTGCTGCTGATCTTCATATACCAGTCGAAATATCAGCTGATGGAGTTGCCATCTTTGATGGAGTCAATGAAAGTGCTGACAAACTCAAAGAGCTTTCACAAGAACTGACTCGAGCTGTCTTAACCGATGCGGTTAAGCTCCCTGAAGTTGACAAAACGGGGGAGAAAGCGCAAGCTGCTAGAGCTCAGCATGAGCAACGTCAGTACGAGCGAAGTCAGTCACAGGGAAAGAAAAAGAAATAGATAGGCTAGGTCTAAACATTTGTAATCTATGTGTTATTTTTTTGCTGTGTAACTGCTGACCTCTTTCAATATATATCGTACTTACTTTTCTTATTCAAATACTGAGTTATGATATATGCTATTAAGTACTGAGTTATTATGTATCTTCGTTTATATCAGCTATGTTTAACACTTATAATATTTATTGACTAAATGATATACTGATAACATGTTTGACATCATACTATGATCTTATGAAACATTCTGATAAAGAACTCATTGAACAATAATTTGCTCAGCGCGCTCTGTATATCTAAAACTTCCGCTTAACACTGAGTAAATAGAATATGTAATATAGCTGACCTTCACCTAAAAACTGACCTTAGACTCACTCATTTAAATTCTTAAATGTTGCAATTAAAACTAAGTCAGTAGTGCAACCCTTACGGGGGAGTTTGCTAAATGATATAAGGTCAACTATCATGGGGGAGCTCATACTGAGTCCCTTGCTGAATAGTTTTGCCAACATCAAAATGGGGGAGTTTGTTGAAACACCTTTCCACATAATTTTGATTTGACAAAGTTGTTTAAGTATAAATTATGACACCTATTCTAAACACACTAAGTTTAAATGCTTTGATTTATTCTACTAATGTGTTTGTTCAATGTTGAGTATAAATGTTATAAGTCATAAGGATTGGAAGGCCCAAGCCCAATACGGAAGCCAAGGCCCAAGTCAAACAACTCAGTACACTCGGCCCGCGTATGTCAAGACGTTGTCGTTTTGGACAAAAACGCAACTCAGCAAATGGAAGGATCCAGAAGACCTTCGGGAACAACTTCACAATGAAGCTGCTGAGTAGTCTCGACAAAGCGTACAAGACAGCAGCTGGCAAAGGAAAACTTCCAGACAAAGTGTTTCCTCTTTTAGCAAAGTTCAGACGACACAGTATGCTGTCCAGTTGACTTTACCATAAAAGGAGAGACCATCTGCTGTGCTGACCGAGGACAGAAGATACACGATTGTGATTGGCCGAGAGCTCTGTGCAAGTCAGGATGACAACGACATATAGCCGTTTCCCTCCAACGGTTATTTCGAAATTCGAAATGACCGAATGACCAAACGTCTCTATAAATAGTGCCATCACAAGCTTCACAAAATACAGAATTTGATTAAGCCATTACGCTGACCAAATCTCTACAAGTTCTGCAAGCAAGAAGCAAAGCAAAATTCTTACACTACATTTTCATATCTGTGTAAAAGTCTAGAGTGATTGTAAATCGTCTAAAGTGTCTTAGCACATCTTTGTATTAGGACAAAAACACTTATCATTTTTAGAGATAGAAAGGAGAGGCTGAGTACTCGGTTTTAAGTACTCAGCGGAGAGATTAGGATTGAGTAGAAGTATAGAGGAAGGTACTCTTGTCATACTCAATTGCTGATATTGTAAAAGGTTTGAAGCTCTACCTTTAAAGAGCTCAGTAGAGGATTCGAAATCTCGGAAGTGTTCCGGGGACAGGACGTAGGCTTAGAAGAAGCCGAACCTGGATAAATCTGCTGAGTGAAGTATTTCTAAACCTTAACTCCTTATTTATATTGCTTGCTTTAAATAATCAAAACTGAGCAAGTAAAGAGGTCAAGTTGAGTTGTGCGCGTTGAACGTCTGAGCTCAAGAATAGAGTCTAAGTGCTATCTCCTGACTCAAGCTAAGAAACTGACCTAGTCACCTGTTGACTAAGCCAGTATCTTGCTGTTTACTCAGCGCCGCTGTTGAAACCTTTTTCTTTAGAAAAAGAAGTCTGCCTAAATTGCGAAAAAAGTTTAAATAGTTCCTAACCCCCCCTTGGAACTATACTTGCAACTAAACAAGGGACCAACAAGCTCCCCCTGAAATGTAGCACAATTTCAATATAGTTTAGGGAAGCTACATTCTGATGAATATTTTAATGTGAACATAGAAGATGATAAATCAGTTGTTAGAGCAGTTTTCAGATTTAAACACAGAGTAAAAGATAGTTTTGTATAACTCTGTAAATGCAAGAAATCTATATCTTTTGAGCTTTTTGACATCCATTTTTAGTTTTTCATAAGCTCAATTTAAGATGTCACAAAATTAAGAAACCACGTTCTGGATTCTACAAAATACAGGATATGCATATCAAATAATTACATTCCAAGTTTTTTTTTATCAAAAGAACAAAATGTTGTTTAACCTGTTCAAAATGTTCTGAAAACAATCAAAACAAGTTTGTTCACATTACAGATAACCATCTCAAGCATGAAGTCAAGTCACACGCTGTATGATCTGAGCGACACACCATGTGGCTAAAATGGAGTGATCCACATGGTAGTTCTTCATACAGGATTGGACTGACTCCATTATGTTTCGCACGGCGTGTGGCAGTAGTGACAAGCCATGTGAATTATGTAAAAATGGACATAAACTTTCGTAACATCTCACACGATGTGTGGGTGATGTCACACGTTGTATAGTCCTCTTTCTTCAGTTTCTTCAATCCATTGATTGCTCACATGACGTGTTGTTGTTCCAACATGCCATATGAGCTCTACTTCAGGCTTTCCTCAGATCCTTCAGGTTGATGTCCTCATCATATACTTCATATTATGTTGAAGTATATATTATGGAATTTGTTTCAAGTTATTACGATATTGATGGTTGTATTAAAGGATGTATGATGACGTGTTTAATGCGATAAGAGAAGGGGTTACATTTTGAATCTCAATGATTTAATATTAATATTTAGTTGAATAAACATAATGCAATCTCATTAGGAGGAAGTTACGCACATAAAAAACTTTGAATTGTCTTTTATCATTATATTGTATTTGTAATTTAAAATATCAGAATGTCGTCGAATTAATTCTACTATTGTCATATTACAGTTAACTCACATTAAATTATTTAATTTATTATCAATTAAGAGTTATTTTTCAAATTCATAATTCATAATTCATTCATATATTCAAGTAGGTATTTTCCCCACCATTTTGCTATTTCCTTTTATGTCCTGCGTAATTTCCTTCTTAGTTCTCTGGTTTTCAATTTCCCTTTTCTAGTGTTTATGGAGACTAATAATTTAATTTAGCAATTTATTTTCTCGTGAGTATATTTAATTAGCTCGGTTTCTTTTACAAATGTGTCTTTCATAAACAATTTCCACTGCAAAAGCTATGTTTATCTTTCAAACAGATGTGTACTATCAATTGAATATTCTTCCTCGTTTTGAAGTCAGAATTTCAAGACCTAAATCATGGATATCAATTGATGATTTAATGGAATTTTAGAAAGGACAGGAAAATGAAAATGAAGACGAGATTTGATAACATCCGCCATGAAACATGAAGGACTAAACTGGAAATATTCCCTAGCGAAGAGAGCTTAAAGGGAGAAAAGGCTCGCCTCCAAGATATATGGCGTACAGATAAAGATACGGTGTCGTCTTGAGCACTCCTTCTTACGATCCGCCACATAGCACATAACAGGAATACGATGTCGTCTCGTAGAACTCCACTTATGATCCGCCTTAATTGGAGATATGGTGTCGTGCCAGGGTTACTTACAAGGATCCACCCAAGAGGGGCAAAAAGGGGATTCGCCTCATATGGCAATCCCCCTCTAGAAGAAGCAGAGGATTATACGGCGTAACTCACCAACATGCAACTAGCATTAATGATAGCTCAGAACCTGCCAGGACTTGAAGGTTACAAGATGGAGTTAAACTACATTGGAAGATCATTACTCTTCATTAAGGAGACATTAAAGGGAAGGTTATTACAGTTATCACTCAAATTTATATAAATACCCACATAACATGACAACAGAGGTACACTGACACACTCTTCTTAAGCCTTGCTTTGTCATTACAGTTTATTTTCTTAAGAAGTTTACTGACTTAGGCATCGGAGTGCCCCCGGTCGATCCCAACGGCGCCTCCCAGTGACGCTTTACGGTGCTGCAGAATCTACACGATATCAATTGGTGCGGTGAGCGTGGAATCCTAATATTAATAGGGTTACCCGACGAACATTGAAACATGTCTTTGAATAATCCCATTGGGAATGTCCCTACCAACGAGGACCTCAATGATAGTCCCCTTGAACAAATTGTACCACGGACTGACGGCACGGTGCAACCTTCACATGAATGGTCTCCCGAGTCATTTCTTGACCAGATGGTGGAATCTGTTCGGAGGGAACTAGGCAATGAATCAGCTGATAAGGCGCATGATATCCTCAATAGGAACGATGTAATAGAGCGGGCTAGAAGGGTGCTTGCGCAACAATAACCCCAAGGAGGCGTCGCTAGTACAGGTCCAGCAACGAATAATTCTAAACCAAGGGATAGATCGAGATCACGTCACAGACGTTCGCCCAGACCACAAGAAAACAACAATAAAGGCCGAGATGGCGGATCCCTTTCTCCAGACAGGTTTACGACGGTGGTAGAAGCACGATTTCAACAGGAATACCGAAAGCAAAAACAGAATGAAGAACGATACGCCCATCAAATAAATAGGCATTCGCCTTTTACCGTCTATATTATAGGATTCAAAACAGATGGACGCTACAAAACCTCCAACTTACCACAATACAAAAAAGCAGAAAACCCTGAAGTGCACGTAAGAAAATACAGGGAACTGATGGACTTAGGGGGAGCAAATAAAGGGATCCTTTATAGAATGTTTTCTACGACATTGAGCGGATCAGCCTATGGATGGTTCGAATCCCTAGCGGCTGGATCCATAAATAGTTGGGAAGAATTAAGCCGAGAATTCTGTGCAAAGTTTGCAGGTAGCATCCCCTGCAAGGTGTCTAGCAGAACACTATATGATCTAAAGCATAAGGAGGGTGAACCATTGAGAACCTACATCAATCGATTCAATGACTTATGTATGGATATAACAGACGTTGATGTGAATATGGCGGTAGAGGCCATAATAAAAAACACGAGGTGTTAAAGATTGCAGGAAAAATTGGTTATCCATAAACCAAAGACGATGGTGGAATTAGTTGAACGTTGTAAAAGATTTATGGAGATTGATGACATTAACAGGACTAATGAATCGTCAGGCCATAATTCACCAGAAAGGAGAGACTATGGCGGATCTAGCAGGCGCGAGAATAGATGGGCGGATGCCAGGCCCAGTAGACGTGAGAACAGATGGACTGATAGCAAATGGACAGATCAAAGAACCAAGCGCCCCTCCAAAGGCGGATCTCATTTCACGCCCCTTAACACTCCTAAGAATGAGGTCTTATTATGGCTAGAGAAGAGTAGATTCAAAAGAGACGTCACATACCCTGATTTCAAAGGCGAACAGCACATCCCGATGGGAAAAAACACAAAGGCATATTGCAAATTCCATAGGAGGCAGGGCCATGATACTAATAGATGCCTCGCGCTAGATAAAGAGATTGAGAAATTAATTGAACGAGGAGTGCTTGATAGGTTCGTTCAAAATGAACAAAATGAAGGAAAAGAAAAAGAAGGTGGCAAAGGCAAAGGCAAGGGAGTGATCAACGTTATTGCAGGTGGACCTGGATATCAATCACTTGCTAAAAAAGCAAGGATACAGGATTCTGATAAGGTAGCTCTCAATAAACCTTTCGCCGAAGTTGGATCCACTAATGGTCCTCACGCCGATGCGTTAGTAATCATGATGAACATCGAAGGATGGGATATGAGGCGTGTTATGATTGACACTGGGAGCTCGTGCAATGTGATCACAAGAAGCGCATTCGCCAAGTTGAAAATAGATCCAGTGCAGGTTGAAGCTACTATTGTGGACATCCTAAGGGTGACCGGGCACACTGTCCAAACCAAGGGACATGTAATGCTGGAGTGCGAAATCACGGACGAAAACCAGACTTGGAGGGGAGAGCAGGAGTTCACTATCCTGGATGGCAGGTTGGCGTATAACGTTATCTTAGGAAGACCTTTCCTTTCAGAAGCTGCTGCTCTAATATCGGTACGCCATCTAACTATGTACGTGCCAACTGAAAAAGGCGGGATAATGGTCAAAGGGAGCTAAAAAAACGGCTCAAGAAACTTATACGGTGTCTCTAACCATACGCCCATGAGAAGATAACGATGAATAAGAAGAGGAGGAGAATATGAACACAACCGCTTTAGGAGAGACCGAGACATGCCTTGTTTCTGAAGGAAAAAGAGTGAAAATTGCAAAGGGGCTGCACCCAGAGATCAAGGAGGCAATTATGCAAACACTTGTTGAATGCTAGGAAGTTTTCGCCGGTGATAGTGAAATACTAAGAGGAGTAAGCCCGGATCTCATTACTCACAAACTCAATACAATGGATGAAGTTACACCGGTCACACAAAAAAGAAGAAATCATGGGCCAGAGAGACAGAAGGCGATAGAGGAGGAGATCGCAAAACTCAAAAAGGCAGATGCAATAGAAGAAGTCATTTATACTGAATGGCTAGCGAATGTGGTTCTAGTTAAGAAAGCTGGCGGAGCATACAGAATGTGTGTCGACTTCACAGACTTAAACAAAGCGTGCCCGAAGGACAATTATCCTTTACCATGTATTGACATTTTGGTGGATGGAACGGCAGGGCACGAGGTCTACTCTTTGACAGATGTGAAGTACAGCTATCACCAGATACCTATGCATCCTGAGGACATAATCAAGACATCATTTATCACACATCAGGCGACGTATTATTTTAAAGTGATGCCGTTTGGCTTAAAAAATGCAGGGGCCACGTATCAGCGCATGATGAACAAGATCTTCGAGGATAAAAAGGGTGATAACTTCTCCATATACATTGATGACATGAACATCAAAAGCAAAACCATGAAGGAACATGCGGCAGACATTAAAGAGGTACTCGATGTATTAAAAATTCATAATATTAAGCTTAACCCGGAAAAATGTACGTTTGGTGTCACATCTGGCAAATTTCTGGGCTATATCATTAATCGCCAAGGAGTTACAGCCAACCCTGAAAAAGTAAAGGCGGTGTTAGAAATGAAGTGTAACGTCCGCAAAAAAAAAATATATTTATCATATTCGTATATGTAATTACATTTGTATTGTCATATTAATATTATATATGTATTTAATTTTTTTAGGACGATTATTTAAGTCATCAAAATTAAAGAAAGTCATGCTAATAATAATAATAATGATAGTATATATTTTACTTTTAAATTATTATACCATTTGTAAAATACATAAACATAGGTAATAATTTTCATATCTTTTTAGAGTAATGGTAATATGGTAATTTACCATATGATGTGCCCTATATATATAAGTATATGCTGGGTAGAAAACCCTACTTTTATTCTCTTACGGAACTGCCGCACTTTGAAGAAAAATGGCAAGAACAATTTCCATCTTTCATTGGAAGTTTTAAGGTCTTGCAAACTTAAATTTTCTCTTTTAAAATTAGTTTTCTTCTATATAAATATTTAATGGGTGAAAGATTTATGTTCCAAAATATATATATATATATATATTTTGATATATGTGTGTTAAGAACTTTGAAGAATTCGAATTTAGAACTCAATTTTATAAAATTTCAGATCCAATCCTTGGTTCACAATGATTGTACATTTTCGGAACCATTTTTTTTCTCAACCTTATCAGACTGTACTGAGCGTTTATCGACAGATTTCTTATTCTCCGAGATATAGGTTTCGCTGAAAATAATAGTGAATAAGAGTAGGAGACCGACATCTGCTTAGCGTTCCTTCGGTGATAACTAATTATCAAGTAAGTGGTTAATTAAATATATAGTATGTGTGTTTGTTTGTTTGGGTGTTATATTTGACTTGTAATAAATTGCTTATTGATTTGGTTTATATGTTTGACATGTATACTTAATATTTATGAGGATTGCGGTGACATGAATGAATTGAATTTGATATTGATGGTTAATATTTATGATGATTGCGGTGACGTGAATGAATTGAATTTGATATTGATGGTTGCGAGGACATGAATGGTTTTTAGATCGAGACTTATTGGGGATAGAATGGAAATCGATTATGATTCAGTTGATAAACTTTGGATAATATGAAAGATTGGAAAATGATAAGAATAAAAGCTTATCTAGGATAGTATATTCAATAGTTGCGACTGAAGTGAGAAAAATGAATATTGTGATCACGTGAAATATAAACACCGGGTATTTGTTACGACAGGGTGTTAAGGTACCGGGTATTTGTTACGACAGGGTACCTAGAGATACGAGACGGGATACCGGATATTTGTTACGACAGGGTATCCCATGATATGATTTTATTGGCCATGCAACCATGAGATATTACTAGACTAGAGTAAGCAGGGCCCTTTGAATAAATTAATAATAATTTTTATTTATTGGATGTTTTGCTTGATAACTAATAATTATTAAATACATGTAAACTGAATTGTATGCGTGTGTGGTTGTGCTATGTATTTAATTGACTATCTTACTGGGCCTCCCAAGCTCACCCCACTCTCCATCAGTTTTCTTGTCAGGTTAATGTCATGAAACGTTTATGCTCGTATGGATCGGTCAGTATGTGGAGTCGTCATTCTTTAAGTGTTTGCTTTTATTTCATAAATGATATTATTCAATTTGTGCGCATCAATTTGTTGATACGTCGAATAAAAAGTTATTATTGTCTATATATTTATGGTATGCGAAAAAGGGGTGTCACATGAAGCCACCAAAGAACCTTCGAGAGGTGCAGCGCCTGAACGGACGGATCATTGCTCTGGGAAGATTTATATCTTGCTCCGTTAGACGATGGCTCCCCTTCTATGAAGTGATTAAGAAGCAAAAATCTTTCGACTAGAATGACGATTGCCAACAAGCCTTCGAAGGAATAAAAGAGTTCCTGTCTAAACCACCGCTGATGAGTAGACCAACTAAAGGTGAGGACCTTTATTTATACGTTTCAGTTATTGAAAAAGCAATATGTACGGTCATAATTAGGGAGGAAGAAGGACAGCAATATCCTATATATTATGTGAGCAAGGTGTTGAAAGATGCTGAGACAAGATACTCAAAACTAGACAAAATGGCGTTGGCAGTAGTAGTCACTTCCATCAGCCTGCGTCCATATTTTCAAGCACACACCATCATAGTGCGAACGAGTATACCAATGAGGAAGGTGTTACAGCGGCCAGAAACATCCGACAGGTTGATGGAGTGGTCCATACGGCTAGGCGAGTTTGACATTCGGTACGAGGGGGTAGCGTTCAAAAGCCAGGTCTTGGCGGACTTTGTTAACGAATTCACAGAAGAATTCACAAACTGGCCAAAAGTCAGAAAAGAGGAATGGACAATGCATACAGATGGAGCCTCTTCAGAAGAGGGAGCAGGAGCAGGAGTAGTAATAAAGGGGCCACAGTATGTTCGAATCTGCTATGCAGCCAAATTAGATTTCACCACAACAAACAACACAGCAGAATATGAAGCCCTAATCCTCGGATTACAACTGTTGAAGGAAATTGTACCAGAGCATATAGTGATATACAACGATTCAAAGCTGATGGTGAACCAGGTAACGAAGAATTTCCAAGTCAAAGATGAAACCTTGACAAAATATGTGGAAGAAGCAAAGCGGATCCTATCTATACTGGAGGGCAAAGACGTGAAGTGGGAAATAGTACACATCCCGTGAGAATCAAATATGGAGGCGGATCACCTAGCCAAAGCAGCCTCCACCAAAAGTCAATGGCAAGACCTCACATTTCCATTTTCAATCAAAACGAGACCGACATTTGATAAAGAAGAAGTGGCGATCGTCCAGTTGGATCAGAATGATTGGAGAACCGCCATAGTGAAATACCTGGAGGAAGGAATTTTGCCTAAAGACAAGAATCAAGCCAGGAAGGTGGTCAAGAAGGCCGCTCATCATGCTATTATGGAGGATCAGTTATACAAAAAATCCTTTAGCTAGCCTTGGTTAAAATGTATAACTATAGAAGAGGGACAAGATGTTCTCTGGGAATTGCACGAAGGAATATGTGGAGCACACGAGGCATATGCTACGATCTTTAGAAAAACAAGGTTAGCGGGATATTATTGGCCCACAACTGAGAAGGATGCTAAGAAGATGGTGAAAGAATGCCACAATTGTCAAATTCACGCAAATAAGACACATGTACACAAGGCGCTTTAAAGACCAATCGTAGAAGGAGGGCCATTCGCCACTCGGGGCATTGATATAGTAGGACCCTTCCCGCCTACCAAGAGACAATACAAGTTCGTGATAGTAGCGGTAGATCATTTCACCAAATGGGCGGAGGCCGAACCTGTTTCAATTATCACTGCCAGGTGAATGATAGATTTCCTCCACGACAACATTATTGGAAGATTTGGCGTACCTCATACAATTGTCACAGATAATGGTACACAGTTCAATTGTGAAGAATTTAAGAAATACTGCTCAGATTGGGGAATCACCAACAACTTCACCTCCGTTTATTATCCGCAATCAAACGGGATGACCAAGGTTACAAATTGTACGCTTGTCAAGGGGATTAAGAAAAGATTAGGAGAAAAGAAGAAATGCTGAGCGGATGAGTTGATGTCATTCTTATGGGCATACCGTACAACCCCCAGGGTGGCAACCGGAGAAACTCTGTTCTCCCTCACTTATGGAGTCGAGGCGGTTCTCCCCATTGAAATCAAGAATCCTAGTGGGCGAATCTCCTTTTATTGCGAGCAACATAAAGAGAGGCTTAGACAAAGCCTGGATGATCTTGAAACAAAGAGGGATAGAGCTTCTACTAGAGTCGCCGCCTATAAACAGCGAATCGCCTCCTACCACAACAAAAATGCTCGCCTAATGGAGCTAAATAAAGGAGATTTAGTCCTGAAGAAGGCGGATAAAATCCAGTCGGCAGATGGAAAAGGCAAGCTAGGCGTAACATGGACGGGACCATACCGTGTAGCGGTTAAAATTAGAGCCGCCACCTTCAAGCTTGAGGAGATGGATGGAACAGAGATACCAAGAACTTGGAACATCCAAAATCTCCGCAAATACTTTCAGAAGTAGAAGGAAAAGGGCCTTGAGTACTCTTTTTCCTTAGAATAAGATTTTTTCCTAATGGGTTTTTTCTTGTTATAAGGTTTTAATGAGGCTCATAAGAGAGGCTATTCATCATTGTAATAAAGGCAAGCCATTTCTTGCTCAATAAATAAATTGTTATTGAAATTGATTTTTTGCTCGTACGTTTCTTTCTAGCACATAATACATAAATGTCTTCTAACTAAGAGGGAAGGCATAGATTCTCCATTCATGATCACCATTACATCTCTTGTAAAGAGACTTTTTTAGGCAAATTCTCCCTTCACAACGGGGCAGATTCTCCATTTGTATTCTCTATTGTTTCTCCCGTGAGGAGGTTTTTGCAAAGTCCCTCCATATCAGGGCAGATTCTCTTCCCCGTGAAAGAATCTTTTAAAAGTCCCTTTATAGGGCGGATCCAAAATTATAAATGTCCCGCAACGGATAGACACTTTTTTGTAAAGTGGTCGTTTAGATATCCTATTAACGGGCGGATTCATCATGCGCAAAGGAAATCCTTAAAAGCTTATCGCAAGCTTACCGGGGGACGACTGGCCACCTACCTCGGAATATGGTGGAAAAGTTTAAGTACTTGAAAAAGTGATATGAAGAAACAAGTCTGAAGTACTTAAAGAAGCAGTTCAGAGAATGAGTCCGGACACTTATGTCTCTCCCAAAAAGCATATAATTAAGTGAATGCTTGAAAGTAAAAAGGCATGCATCCAAAGGAAAAAACTTCTTGAAGAGAACCAAAAGAAATATTAAATGTGCAAAAAGATATTGTAGCATTTTCATCAAGAGGAGAGGGGCTTGGGTTAGCCTCAACAGGCTTTGGCGTAGGCTCAGGAGCAAGATCATGTTGGCCTCTTGTTTGCTCATCCGCCTTAGGGAGATCCTCACCAGGCACATCATTGCCATCCTCCAAAGCATCCTCCGTATCCTGAACGACGTCCTCCAGGTCAATAATCTCTCCACTTTTCTTTGGTATGGCAGGAGGGGCAAAATCTTCTTTAAAAATGACCGCCCTAGCATCCTCTAAAGAAGCATAGTAAACTGCTTCATTCTCGGAGGGCACTTCCACTTAGGGATCATCGATGCCAGCATCTGGGAAATCTTTCAGAAGAGCCGCCAGGATACATTCGCCATAATAGTAGGCACGAAGTCCGCAAGCTCCCTCTAATCGATTCCAATCCTTCTCTCGCCTCTCTTGCTCCAACTTCAACTCCTCAGACAAGTTGACAGCTTCTAAGGTCTTCTCCTTTAGCTTCTTCTCCAAATCAGCAAGCTTCTCCTTTAGGCCATCCGCTAAAGCACTTGCCGCCTGAGCATTGGAATTGGCAAGGGAGACTTCACCTTCCAGCTCATTGAGACGGGCTTCCTTCACCGTGTTCATAGCGATGTCCACCTCCACAGCATTGCAATGATCGATGATCTAAAACAGATAGTAAAAAAGAGGGAATGAGTTAAGAAGGGAAAGTATGAAAGGTACCAGAGGCAAAAATGTCACATACCGCTAAAGATCGCCGCTTCATCATCTTGAGGTGGGTTAGGGTCTTGTACTTGGCCATCGTCTCCAAAACAACAGGAAGCTTGCCGATAGCTTCCTCAATGTCATGCATTATATGCTTTGAAGGCAAGACCAACCCAGGACCATGCTTGGATAACCAGTAACCCCCAAGGTCGGGCTTTGAAGACTAAAAACTCGAACGAAAAGCAAAGCTAAGACAAAGGTAAATCCTAATATTCTTTACGAAAACACATCAAAAATAAAGGCATACCTGAGAAAAAGAAGAGGAGAATAAGGAGACCTTAGAAGTCTTTACCGGAACCATTTGTTGATCCCATTCACCGGCTTGTGAAACTTGCTCATGAGGAGGGCCGTCCGCCCTCGCCTTTTTCGAGGAAGGAGGGGTTTGGGCACCAGAAGTTGCAGGACGCTTTCCGTCCTTCTTGCTAAATGCAGCGTTCGCCCTCTCTTGGGCGACCAGAGCTGCCTGAAGTTTCCGCCTCTCTGCAATAACATCCTTGGCATTAATTCTCCCCCTGCAAGAAGGGGCGAAGGACAAAAACAGGTTAATAAGGTGAATCAAAAAGGCAGAAGATACCTTCAAAAGCGTAGAAATTATTGTAGCGGATCTCTCCGTCCCATATCATCGTCAGGGGTTCGCCAGACTTCATAATGGTCAAAGCTTGGCCGTACATCCAAAAGTCGTGCTTGAGGGACCGAAGAATCCGTAGAGTATCCTTCTCCTCCTGGGTAAGGTAAAACTTCTGATTCGCCCTCTCTTTTGGTTTGTAGTTCCATCCGGCAGGGAACCCGAGAGGTACGCCTTCCACTATCTTCACAAAGAAAAATCTTTGCTCCCAACGGTGAACGTTCGACATCTTACTATGAAAGGGCGAATATGTTGGGGTTTAGTGTCCTATAGACAATTGTTCTTGGATATAAACTTAATGTAAATGAAGTGTTCTTTATATCATTTGTTTTAATGAGATATGGTTTCATAACTATATAAAGGCAACCTCTTTTAAGAACTAAATAAAGTCTAATAAAAGGAAATCCCTAAGTTTGTTTAAAGTGATTATAAAGTGTTCATACAAGCATGAAGTGAGACGAAACTTTATAATAAACTAACAAACTTAAAACCACCCCAAGTCAAGTAATATGTTTAGGATTGACATATCATTGCTGAGACTTCCATGTAACAATGTCTTATGTCGAGACAGAAAGCTGATCTCACAAGCTTCAGATATGCAGATATCTGGACAGTTACGTGGATCCAATGAAATGGAGTTCATTAGGATTGGGGACCCGACTTGAGATAACAGGATGGGTAGATTCATCCTTGTCACCTGTTCATCTCATTGGTATTAATAGGTATAAGTAATCCTCAGACTCAAAGGAATGTTAATTAGTGATTCTGAATTATGGAATTTGATGCTTTGATCCTGTTGTAACACGATCCATAACAGAGATGACTCTGGGGTGTGAACGGCAGACATTGGGTATCACAGGAAGTAATTGCAGGATAATTATACATTGGATTGAGCATTTGTCACTCCCGATAAATGGGAGATACGTCCAAGGATCACTTGTGGAAGACTTGACTCTAAATCCTTGCAAGGTGATAGCTTAAGACTTGAAATACAGATTTCACTTAACCTATCTAATTGGAGTTAACTCGGCCTGTAGAAGTAAAACGAACGTCTCGCTATATATGACTTGACATTATCCATAGTCATAAGATTCAGTTCAAGGATGTAGTTGATAAAGGATCGAATTATACTGTAACTAATACGGAAAGGTCAACGACAAAATCATCCTGTCTTCTTATAGCTCTGGGGGAATGTTTCGGATTTGCTAATCACATTTCGCGTACTCATTCCGTTATGCAAAGATTAAATATAATTCAGAGAAAATTAATTTAATAGTTGCATACGGCTAGAAGCAATAAGAACCTAATGGGTCACACATAAGACTTGGAGCCCAAAAGAGAAACAGATGTTAATTAATTGATGGAAGCCCAACTGAGTCCACTAAGGCCCAGTATATAGAGGGGGGCGATTTTTATGTATAATTTACATAAAGAAATTAATTTGATTTTAAGCAATGCTAATTAGATTATGATTGTGAATTAAATTAATTAAAGGATAAATAAGTTAGGAGGTTTAATGAGATTAAATTGCTCCTATTATTATTATCCTAAAAGGTTATTATTATTATTATTATCTTTATATTTAGATATAATTATAGATAATAAATAAGAATTATATTCTGAATTAAATTCTTATTCAGTAACCTAATTCTATCTAACTAGGGTTTAGATACAAGAGAGTATATATACCCCCTCTATATGTAAATTTCGGCCAACCCTAGTCTACCGTAGAGAGAGAATTTCGACCCCCATAGTTGAGGATGAGATCATTCACCGCTTCCTCCCGATTCAATTGATTTTCATCTCTTTCTCTTATTCCTTGATCTTGTGTTGATTTATTAGAGGCAATCTATTCTTGATTGCTTTTACACGGTTGATATCTAACTTGATTTTGGATTGTGTTTTTGTCTTGTGCTCGGGAACTCGGAGTAAGAGTTGTGGGCACTTCGATTGCAACGGTAGATAGAACTTCAAAAGGTATTTCCTTCTATCCCTTTTTATATGAAATAACAATTAACGGATCTTGGGTTAATGGAAAAAGGTTAAAATTTTTATATTTCCGCTGCCATACGTTAGCCTATTTCCATCAGAATACCCTTTCAATTTGGAAAAGGTAATGTGACTTTCCACCCCACGCTTGGACATAGTGTGAAGAGTTCGAAAAATGCGAGGGCTCAGAATTAAGCCCAGATTTGACGCTAAGTAAGTATCTAATATTAAGTCTAACCAGCCGTTTGGATGCAGTTGGCAAATAGGGATATAGAAAAACTCAAGAATGTCCCCAACCATCTTGGGAACCGGATAACTAAATCCCCTTTCAACGTGGCTTTGATAGACCGCGAAATAACCCCTAGGAGGGGACGCAGGTCTCTGATAAGGTGTAGGAACCAAGCAAGAAGCTGCTCGGAGCCAAGGATATAGAGATTGAAGAGTTATCAGGAGGGTAAAGCTAAAACTATAAGAGGTCACCTCCATTTTAGGGGATTTTGCCCCTTTCTTTTTAGGAGCAGAAGAACTCGCTTCCTCTCGAGAGGTAAGGTTTTGGGCCTTCATGGTCGCAATAGGAATACGAAATGAAGAAGGCGCCAAGGAAAGGTTTAAGTTCAAACTCGAAGTTCTCTCGGAAGAAGAAGTTGAAGATGAAAGAAGCATTCAATAAACAAAAACTCAGGAAAGAATGGAAAGATTACAGTAGAAAGATGAACTTACATGAAAAATCAAAAGGTAGAGAGAGAGAGATCAAACTTCTGCAGATAATCGGAGAAAATCGTAGAGAGCCAAAGATGAAGATGAAAGAAGTTGAAAGGAAAGTCTTTTCTATTTAGTGAAATGATTAAATAATTTCGAAATTCGTGTCGAGAACTGCCACTTGTAAAAACGTCATTGGCCTAGATAAAGGTGCCTGTCAGGTACAATAAATGCTAATAGCATGCGACGAAGCTGAGAAGTCCTAAAGAACTTAAAAGACCATTTAGGGGAGGCTTCTGATAACATCCGCCATGAAACATGAAGGACTAAATTGGAAATATTCCCTAACGAAGAGGGCTTAAAGGGAGAAAAGGCTCGCCTCCAAGATATATGGCGTACAGATAAAGATACGGTGTCGTCTTGAGCACTCCTTCTTACGATCCGCCACATAGCACATAACATGAATACGATGTCGTCTCGTAGAACTCCACTTATGATCCGCCTTAATTGGAGATACGGTGTCGTGCCAGGGTTACTTACAAGGATCCGCCCAAGAGGGGCAAAAAGGGGATTCGCCTCATATGACAATCCCCCTCTAGAAGAAGCAGAGGATTATACGGCGTAACTCACCATCATTCGACTAGCATTAATGATAGCTCAGAACCTGCCAGGACTTGAAGGTTACAAGATGGAGTTAAACTACATTGGAAGAGCATTACTCTTCATTAAGGAGACATTAAAGGGAAGGTTATTACAGTTATCACTCAAATTTGTATAAATACCCACATAACATGACAACAGAGGTACACTGACACACTCTTCTTAAGCCTTGCTTTGTCATTACAGTTTATTTTCTTAAGAAGTTTACTGACTTAGGCATCAGAGTGCCCCCAACCGATCCCAACGGCGCTTCCCAGGGACGCTTTACGGTGCTGCAGAATCTACACGATATCAAGATTTATGAATTCTATTAAAAACACAAGGATGAAATCAGAGTGCTTTGTGTTTTCTACTTTTCAAATTAGGAGTTGTTTTGGATTTTTTATATTGTTATAAATATTTAAAAATATTAAAATAATAATTATCTCCTTTAATAAAGGAAGGTGTCGGTTTTGGATAAAAGTTGTATATGTTTTTTTGGATAAAAGTTGTATATGTTTAATATAAGGGAAAATTACACAGAAATTCATATTTCAACAACTATTTACAACTATGTCAAATCATAATTTTGGATTACGTCAAACTAGTAAAATCAGTACTTTTAATATATTTTAAGGATTGGAATTTATAAATTAAAAGTGTAGAATATCTTTTCTAGGGTTTATGATATATGAATTGGAGTCTATGATGTTTAAATTGTGGTGTAAAATCATAATATATAGAGGATAATGTCAAATTAAAAATTAAATTTAGTGATTTGACTTAGTTGTAATTTTATACTTAATTATGATATTCATGTATTTGACCCTTAATATAATTTGGCATAATTTCCCCATTCCTTTTAATTAGTATGGATCATTTGTAATAAACTAAGCCTTTTTTTTTTAATTTCCATGTAACTTACCCATTAATTAATTGGCCAAACAGGCCAATATGCAAAATGTCCATTCAGTCAGCCCAACAACAAAGAAATGCATTGGGCCGTAGAGATCTAATAAAGCCTGTATGGTCCACATGACATATATTGTATTGCCCCCATTTTACAATGGGTCAAATACATGAATATCATGATTAAATACAAACTATGTCATATCACCAAATTTAATTTTTAATATGTCACTATTTTCTATATATTATAATTTTATACCATAATTTAAAAGTTTTAGACTCTAATTCATAAATTATAAATCCTAAAAAATATATTCTAAACTTCTAATTTATAAATTCTAATCCTTAAGATATATTAAAATATTGCCCCCATTTTACAATGGGTCAAATACATGAATATCATAATTAAATACAAAATTACAACTAAGTCATATCACTAAACTTAATTTTTAATGTCACTATTTTCTATATATTATAATTTTATACCATAATTTAAAAATTCTAGTCTCTAATTCATAAATTATAAATCCTAAAAAATATATTATAGACTTCTACTTTATAAATTTTTATCCTTAAAATATATTAAAAGTACTTATTTTACTAGTTTGGCATAATCTAAAATTATGACTTGATATAGTTGTAAATAGTTTTTAAAAAATGAAGTTCTGTGTAATTTTCCTTTTTACAATGTTACATGCCAATTCACTTTAACAAAGTAATAATTTTAAATTAGGTCAAATTATTAAAATTATTATCATTAATATATTTTAAAAATTAGAGTTTATAAATTAGAAGCTTACTTAGAATATATTATTTAGGGTGTACGATTTATGAATTCAAGTTTAAATTTTTTAAATTAGAATGTATAAACATATTTTATTTGTTATATATAGAAAATAATAATATATTTACAATTAAATTTGATAATATGATTTAGTTGTAATTTTATAACGAATTATGATATTCCTATAAAAAAAACCCTTAGAAAATCCAACATCCATATATCATTTCCAACGTAATCCTATGGAATATTGCTAGGGATGCAAACGGAGCAGAATGTTTTTGTCTCCTTCAGGGAATATTGCTAGAATTCCCACGAAGCGGAAGTGAGAATTTTTTTGTCCCCTACAAGAATAGATATCCTGCTCCTATAGATCGCCATACGTAATTATATATATAGTTAGAATTATTAGGGTATGTTAATTTTATTTTTACTTTCCACCATTCAATTCAAGCTCAATCTTAGTTTTTGTAATCGTATCATACTGAATGCCATGAAGATGAAGAAAAAATATTTTTTTTTATATATATTGAGAAAATATAATAAAATGAGAAATGACCGTTTAGGTTGTAATCCCCACACCCCATAAGGGATACTGTCATAATCTGTTTCAATGTTATGTAAAATACTGTTTCTTATTGAGTATGTGTTGAGATATGGAGCAGTCAGTTGTTTTTTTTTTTTTATAATAAAACATAACTTATTATTAACTTAAATCAGAAGATAGAACATCAAGTATAAACGATGGTGGATAAGCTCACTCACCACGAACAGAACTAGAAGTAATGGGCTGCTAAATTCGCTGATCGTTTCACAAAAAAGATAGAATAAGTGTTCAAATCTCGTAATAAATCACACAACTCACTAATAACATCAGACAAATATGATAATCAAATGTTTTGATGTTGAATATCCCGAACCACCGCCAAACAATCAGATTGAATAGGTGCATTGACTTGCCCAGTTGGTTCAATCTAGATTTGATGGTCCCTTATTTAACTTTTGGGAAAATTACATAGAAATTCAACTTTTAAAAACTATTTACAACTATGTCAAGTCATAATTTTGGATTATGTCAAATTAGTAAAATCAGTACTTTTAATATATTTTAATGATTAGAACTTATAAATTAGAAGTCTAGAATATATTTTATAGGGTTTATGATTTATGAATTAGAGTCTAGAATTTTTAAATTATGGTGTAAAATCATAATATATAGAGAATAATGACATATTAAGAATTAAGTTTGGTGATATGACTTAGTTGTAATATTTTACTTAATTATGATATTCATGTAATTGACCCATAATTTTTGATAAATATATATATATGTCAATTTCTCTATATATTACATATTTTATTTCATACATAGATTTAGTTGTTTTATTATTTTATTCAATACTTTTTCTTTTTTCTTATATAATTTTAGAGGGAAATAATTTAGCCCATAAAAGCATCTCCAACAGATGTTGTTTTAAAGAGTGTCAAAACTTACCAAATCATATTAAAATATAATATTTTTGCTTAAAAATGCTCAAATAATAAGCAACTTTAAAAGTTGTCATAATGATCTCACAAATCATTACTTAATATATAATTTATTTTAATTATAAATATTGTCAACCAATAGTGAAATGAGAGAGCCATAAAAAGGTATACCAATAGTATTCAAATAAATCATTTTTTTTAAAATTAAAAAAAGTTTCAAGGTTGCCAAAAAATGGTAACCTTTTGGCAACTTTCTTGGCATCTATCATCACTCCAATAGTAGACATTTTTTAAAAATTAACAAATTCAATGTCAAATCAGCTGACACTCTTTTGAGCACATTCTATTGGAGATACTCTAAGAAGATAGTCTTCGCTTTCTAATAGATGTTTCTAATTCAAAAAAATATATAGTTGCCTCATGAAATGGATCAGACCAATAAAAATTGAGATGTATATTTCTACAATTATTATCTTTTCTCCGAATTTAATAAGTAATATATATTGCTCAAAAAAAAAAAAGTAATTATATATGCACATTGTTTTTTTGGTAAAAAGTATAATTAAGTCTATGAACTTTGTCTGTTTTCAGAATCAAGCCCCTGTTTAATTATTTTTCCACATTGAACCCTTAATCATTGATTTTGTTATGGATTCGACCCTTATTTAACTTTTTTTATAGAGTTTGGATGCCACGCGCCGTTAAAAGATTCGACCAGTTGACGTGGATATTTTCACATCCATGTAGACAAATAAAAAATAAGTTTCTTGACTAGAGAAGAGAGTAAAAAGTAAAATGAAATTACAGAAATCGATTTCCAGTAGATTCTTCCAAGCTGGAAATCGATTTTGGAAGAACCTGCTTGAGATTTTGGTGTTACGGGAGAAGATCGATGTGGTGATTCTAATACTAGAAATCGCGAAATGGGAGAGGAGACTATCGATTGGGAAGAACCTACTAAAAATTGATTTATGTAATTTCTTCTTACTTTTTACTCCCTATCTCTCCTAGTAAAAAAAAAAAAAAACTCATATTTTTATTTGTCCACGTCAACAGGTCGAATAGCCTTACCGACACATGCTGTCCAAATTCGATGGAAAAGTTAAATAAGAGCTTAATCTATAATGAAATTACCGATCAAGGATTCAATGTGGAAACATAATTAATTAAAAGTTCAGGGGCTTAATTATGTTTTTTGTTTTTTTTTTTCAAACATCGTCTCTCAACAACAATAACACAAAAGGGCCTCCAAATTTATTTCACAATGTCTCTCCTGATAAAAATTGGGATAAGTTAAGATTTTAGTCTTATGGTTATTGAGGGATAGCAGATTTAACCTTCATGTACAAAACAATATAATCTTAAGCCAAACATTTACCAGTGCAATTTTAAGTCTCATTAACGGAAGATGGTTTTTTTTAATTAACATAAGATATGCAATTCAAGTTTTTTGGATGGTCAAAATGCTAGAGATTGAAGGGTAGTTAGCACATGAAATGACACAAGAAAAAACTTATCTTTTGCGAACGAGCGTTGAAATTGCATCGTTTAGTAAACATATTAAGCTTAAGATTGCAATGGTTTATATGTATAGACTAAATATGTTCTTCTCCCATAATGATAGACTAAATTTATATCTTATCCCATAATAATATATAATTGCTAACTTCTCATTTATTTTCCTAGAGCCTCTAAAATACCGGAACCATCCCTGGTGATAGTTGCAGTGAGGGTATAAAGTTCGTTGATAATGACTTTTTTTTAGCAGTGTTGGAAGGTGAAATGAGTAATGTTTAAGACGTCGACCGATTAACCAGTCTAGATGCCATTTAGGCATCAAAAAAGGAAAAGTTGATATGATTTTCTCTGATCGGCTTTTTGGATGTTTTTTTGGTAGCTTGAAAAACCGCTTATAACGTCTGAACATCGACTGAAACAAAAAATGTTTTATGTTTTTTACTTTATTATAATTCATGTTACATGAATTTTTGGTGAATTGTGTTTATTATCTTTAGATTTTTTTATTTAATTGTATTTTTTTTTACTTATTCCTCTAATATGGTTTAAGTGAAGGAAAATAGACAAACATAGGGCATCAGAAATATAATTTTTTTTACCTATTTCCTTTAACCAAGATCCGTTAAACGTTATTTTATATAAAGAGGGATAAAACGAAATACCTTAATTGACGATCTATCTACAGTTGCAAACGAAGTGCCCACAACTCTTAATCCCGAGTTTCACGAGCACAATCAAAACAAACAATCAAACAATTAGAATCTCAACCAAAGAATAACAATCAATAAAGATTGTCTCTAACAAATCAACACAAGATCAAGGAAAGAGAAACAAAGATAGAAATTAATCGAATGGAGACAAGCGGAATGAATTTCTTCCTCAAACTAGGGTGGCCGAATTCCAACTCTTGGTGGCTATTAGGGTTGGCAGAAATTCCTATAAGGGGGTATATATTGCCTCTTGAATCTAAACCCTAGTTAGATTGAATTAGGTCACTTAATTAGAGTCTTATTCTAAATAATACTCTTATTAATATTATCTATAATTATATCTAAATATAATAAATAATATTTATTATTGATAGGATAATAATATAATCACGTTAAACCTCCTAACTTATTTATCCTATAATTAATTTAACAACAATTATAATCTAATTATAATTATCTAAATAAATTAACTAAAATATACATATATTATGGATATTAAAATTCGGCCCCCTTGATGTCCAAAATTAAACAATTTTAATCATCTATTCATTAATTACTATTATGTCATCTTTTAGTTCCAAGTCTTATGTTTGACCCATTAGGTTCTTATTGCTACTAGCCGTACATACACATTGAATTAATTTCCAAAATTACATTCAACGTTTTGTATATCGGAATGAGTGCGTGGACTGTGAATAGCAGAACCGTAAACATTCCCCCAGAGCTATAAGAAGACAGGTTGATTCTGTCGTTGACCTTTCCGTATTAGGTCCAGTATAATGCGATCCTTCACCAACTGTCACGTCCGTGTCTAAATTTTTAGAATTTATACCTTGATACTATATCCTCGAACGAATCTTATGACTATGGATAGTGTCAAGTCACATATAGCGAGACGTTCATTTTACTTGTTCAGATAGAGTTTTCTCCGAATGGATACATTAAGTGAAATCTCCATTTCATCTCTTAATCTATCACCTTGCAAGGATTTGGAGTCAAGTCTTCCACAAGTGATCCTTGGATATATCTCCCATTTATCAGGAGTGACGAATGCTCAATCCAATATTAACTATCATGCAATTACTTTGTGTGATACCCAATGCCTGCCCGCACACACCCCAGGGTCCTCCCTATTATGGATCGTGTTTGAACAGAGTCAAAGTATCACACTACATAATTCAGAATCACTAATTAACATTCCTTTGAGTCCGATGATTACTTATACCTACTAATACCAATGTGATGAACATGTGACATAGGATAGATCCATCCATCCTGTTATCTCAATTCGGGTCCCCAATCCTAATGAACTCCTTCACCGGATACATGTAATTGTCCAGATATCTCCATATCCGAAGCTTGCGACATCAGCTATTTATTCACAACAGAAGACACTATTACATGCAAGTCTCAACAGTATTATGTCAATCTCTATTAAAACATAATGCTTGACTTGGGGTGGTTTTAAGTTTATTAGTTTATTATAAGGTCTGGTCTCACTTCATGTTTGTATGAACATTTTATAATCACTTTAAATAAATTTTAGGATTTTTTTTTATTTAACTTATTTAGTTCTTAAAAGTGATTGCCTTTATATAGTTGAAAACAAAACTATATCTTATTAAAACAAATGATATAAAAGAACAATTCATTTACAGCTGGTTTATATCCTACAACAATTGACTATAGGACACTTAACCCCAATATTAAGACTTTAAGGAAATTGTTCGTAGTTTTTGCATGGCCATCCTTGAGCATGGGTAGGATAGGCACATGCGCAGGGCGTAAAGGAGGGAGGCCCCCTAAAAAATTTTAAATAATAAAAATAATAAATCTTAAGTTACGAAAATAATTCAAAACCTAAATAAATGGCAGTACACATATAGACATAAGGAAAGGAGGGGTAATTTTTTTTTTATAAAAAAGTATAAAAATTGAAATATCAAAAGATGCAGCAATAATAATTAATCACTAAGTATAAATAATCACAACACAACTTTATCACTATATTTTCTTATAATAGTT
The DNA here is from genome assembly GCF_963576675.1 of Euphorbia lathyris. Lineage (NCBI taxonomy): Eukaryota > Viridiplantae > Streptophyta > Magnoliopsida > Malpighiales > Euphorbiaceae > Euphorbia > Euphorbia lathyris. Next base: position 40,466,138 of record NC_088910.1, read on the forward strand.
TTTCGCATGTTGATATAGATGATGTTTTAATAAAAATGAAAGTGTTGTAAATGACGTTTTCAAACTTGTTGATGTCAGCATTTGAAATTCTTGAGTTTGTCAAAACATTCATTTTCTCTCTCCTCACTAAACAACACCTAATTGTAATTGACCTCAAAACTAAAAAGTTGAAGAATTAAAATTGCTTAAAATATAACCAAATCTTTGAATTTTCCAATTTTGAGATCGTCAACGATCATTTTAATTTTAAGATCCTTGTGTTTTTAGCACAGCAAAAACCACCGTCATCTCATCGTAAAAAAACACTCACTCCCCGTTTGGACCAAAAAAATTCGCAGGTAGATATTTGGAAAAACGTGAAAGCATAGAAGTTATTTTTGAACTTTACCATTATTATAAATATTATTATCTCAGACACTAACGATTTTAGAATGCGTTTATATATTTGCAATACACTTTACTACTCCCTCGATTCCACTTTATAAGGCATTCTAGCAAGTTAGTTTTTTTCTCTCCAGTCATTATAGTTTTTCAAGAATTTAAGTATTAAATTTTGGTCTTGGTCCATACGTTTTTTAACATTTCAAAATTTGTTCTCCACTCATTACATGAGTGAGAATTTTTTTAGTTAAGTAATATAAATTCATTAATTTGACTCTATATTAATTGTATTTCTTAATTTATGTGAAATAACATAGAATGACTTATACAATGGAATAGAAAGAGGGATATTTTCTACTCACTTCATTTCTTATTTTTTAATGTGTTACTTATCCCTTACAGGGGCGGAGCCAGGGGGCGGGGCGGATCGGACGACCCTCCGATCCCATCGGAAAACACCAAGGAGGGGGATTTCTTCCCTGGCTCCACCAGAGGCCGTCATGGCTGGACCCCCTCCAACCATGACGAATGAAGAGGAAAAAGACGTTGAAAACCTATCTATGTCTTCTGTGCCTTTTTTTTAAATCAGCAGCAGTATAAAACAACGTCGTTTTGTACTACTATTGATAAAAAATAAAAGGGCGAATTTTCCCTTTCCATTAGGGATGACAACTGGTAGTGTATCCGCGGGTATCCGCCACTATCCGACCCTAATAGGACTACCCGTACCCTATATAAAAGCGTATGAGACCAAAACCATTACCTGTTAGGGTAATGAGACGGGTATGAGAATGCTCCCTAGGGTATCCGATACCCGTTACCCGTCATAATTTTTTTTATATTAATAAATATCATTGTTTTTTAGATGTAAGACGTAAGATTTGAACCCTAACTTTTTACTTTTCAATAATTGAGTAATACCAGTAAACTACTTTATTCTTATTAATTAAGATTCAATATGTTTAATTTTTAGATAGATGATTTATTAAATTTATAGTTTGTTAAATTTGTAATATTTTTTGTTTTAATTATTGATTCTTAACGGGTAAGAGTATCCGCGAATTAAATGGGACGAGTATGAGTATCCGCGAATTAAATGGAACGGGTATGAGATGCAAAAAGTATATCCGTTAGGATAATGAGACAGATACGAGTAATTAAAAAATAAAAGGATAAAGGTTTGAGAATGACATTATCCACAAGTATTCTACCCGTTACCATCCCTACTCTCCATCCGGCAGCATCTCAATTTATATTTTTCTTGGAATGAGAAAGAAAAAGAGAGAAAGAAAGGAAGGCCCTAATGTTTAGGAATTTTTTTCTAAATTGTCCAATACGTTTTCTATTCTCACTCAACTTCAATCTTTCAAATAAGTTTTTTTTTTATTGTTTTTTTTTTAAAGGGTTTGTTTTATAATTTATAAATTAGAGATTTTTAAATTAGGGATTTCTAAATTGTTTGTTGAGATATTCTTTAGTGATTCTAATTAGTTCAGAGAATTCTAATTTAGGGTTTAATTTAGAGATTTCTAATTTAAGATTTAATTTAGTTATTTGTAGTTTAATTTAATTTAAATTATGATTTATTTACTATGTTGGAGATTTTTAATTTACTTTTATTTTTCATTTATTTATTTTATTTAGGAACATGATCCATAATTTTTTTAAACGATTGGCACATAGGAAGGATAAATTGCCACATGTTAGATATTGGGGATGCAAACGGGGCGGGCGGGATGGGGAATGCATTTTCCATTCCTATCCTCGACTAATCGGGAATTCCCCATCATCGTCCCCGCGAGTTAGACGGGGAAAAATTTGTCTCCCATCCCCGTTTAAAAACACCTTTTCTCTATTCCACATATGAGTCCCCGCGGAGAATCACCATTTATATTTTTTTAAAATAAGTATATATTTCTTTTCTCGCCTCCTTTCTAATTCTAGGTTTTGTACTATGCCTTTAGTTTAGTTTAGGTTAGGAGAAATATTCATTTAGTCCTTGGCTAATATTTTATTTATTCCATTTAATTTTTTATTTGAAAATAAGCCTATTTAATTTAAATGTTATAAATTATAATATTTAAATTTAAATTTTAATTATAATGGGGAATAATTGGGGATCCGTTGGGAATTTCCCATTGGGGATTAACGGAGCGGGGTCGAGGATCCCCACGGAGCGGGAATACCACTCACTATCACCGTCCCATTCCCATCACGAGGGATAAAATTATCCTTATCCCCGTTCCATGGGGATTCTTATCGGTGATTCCTCGGTCCGTCAGGGCGGGTCACCGATGGGGACGGGGAATCTCCGCCCCACTTGCATCCCTAGACATTAATTTTCTTACTATAGATACATAAATATATTTTACTCTCACTTTATGATATAATTTGCATTTGATATTGTATTTTATTTATAAATATGTTGAAGTAGCATTTAATTTTTTTTATATAATCTATTCCCGAACTTTAGATCCTGACTCCGACTCCGACACTGATCCCTTACGCCACTCTTTATTAAAATGTTTTACTTGGACACTTGCGAAGTGTTAGAGATACATAGAGTAATGGTGAATCTTGGGAGAAAAGTGAAAGAGGATTTGATGTAATTAAACAATATTATTAGTAATTCAAAATAATTAGGTCTATAGACGACAAGGATTTTTGAAAAAAGTAACGGTTGTTTGAAAATTACAACACCTGCACATGAAACTTCATTATTACTTTGACATGTTTATTTCCCTCCTTTTCAAGCATCGTTATACCAATTTAATCTCCACTTCCACCGCATGCTTTATACTCCTCGGCAGCAGCTCTTAGATATTCTCCGTCTTGTATTAAGTTTTATTCTTTATTCTATATTTATGGATATCAATTTTATAGATATAATCTAGTTATATGAGATTCAGTTTATTCATATCTCTAAATCATCATCCATTAATGCTATTTATTGTTCAAGCTAGGGGCGGAACCAGGGGGGTTGGTCGGGGCTCCAGCTCCGGCCGGCCGCCCGAGAATTGAGAATTTTTTTTTTTTAGTAATGGTGTCTCGTAATATTTTGGAGAGAATTATATTGACTCTATTTAGTATTATATCAATGTTTAAAGGTAGATTAGATGGTTAAGAATCCTTGCTTTTATTTGAGAGGTCTTGTGTTCGATTCCCTTCAACCTCATTTTATTTTTAAATGAACTCTTTCTTTTTATTTTCATAACACTTTTGAATTCATTTTTAATATATCTTTACCATTAAAAAAATAAACATATTTAATATTCAATTAGTTCAATGTTAGTTTCTAAAAAAATGATAACATTTTTACAGTTTTAATGCGTTGGAGGCTAAAAAAATTTTGCCCAGCTCTAACGGGATGGACTTTGAAAATTTACCGTCAACCGCACAGTTAATTCCGATATTTTCTTAACATTTTGAATTTTTTTTTTATTGATGTGTTTTGAGCCCCGGGTCATTCGAGCTCCTAGTTCCGCCACTGGTTCAAGCCTTCCATTCTATCATCATCCTTTTAAAACTACACAGCCATTCGTGAACATACATAGTTCAAGAGAGAGGGATCGAATAATAATTTTATTTTTAAAAAAAATACAGAAAATTAAATCTTAAAAGATACAACGGTTACAGAAATATTTTTTTTTTGAAAAGATGGTCACGTAAATAATGTTAGACCTAAAGAAATTACAACACATATCTTAAACCAAAAATAAAATCTTTATAAAAACAAAATAAAGAAACTAAAATCTCAAAATGTGCATCAACAATAATTATAATCTATAGGTCTAAATAATCACAACACATAATTTTATAACTAAATTTTTTTATAATAATTTTTCGTATGTGATACGGATGATGATTTTTCAGAAATAAAAGTGTAGCAAATGATTTTTCAAACTTATTGATTTGAAATTCTTGAGTTTATCAAAATAGCAAATTACTAATATTTCAATTCCTTTTTGAATCCTCGTAACTATGATAGTGACAATTCTATTTGCTGAAAGATTTTTTTTCAAAATTAAAATTATTGAAAAACTATTTGGAGTCATCAACGTTTTATCAATTTTATGTATTGAGAGTAATATGTTAGATCATATTGATGCAGACACTATTTTTAGTGATTCTCCATTTAGAAATACTCATAGATAATATTTTGTATGAGCAACTAGATACTTAAAAGCAAAATAAAAAAAAATTATATGAAATTTGATTTTTTATTAGAATCCTTGTAAATTGTAATAAAAATATGTCATTTTTAAATAATTTTTCTTTAAATAATTGATTGTTTTATTTTATTTTTTACTTGCACTTATTAACAAGAGCCTCCATTTGCTACTTCGCCTTTAGGCTTCCAAAATCTCAGGATCGGCCCTGCTACCCACTAGGTTCTGTCTGGTTCATTTTCGAACTAATACATAATACATGGAGAATATGTCTGATACAAATTGTAAGAGCATAATCCAGTACTATGTAAGTATTGTGTGCTTTGCCCTATGTCCAACGGCGGCTCCGGTACTTTAGAGGTTTTAGGCAACATGATGTTCCATTTTTTTTATAAATCTAAATTTAATAAACATAACTTAATTAATTCTTGACTAGACGAAGAAGATCCAATTAAAGATTAAATGTTTGGGGGAAAATTCGCAGATAACAAAACAATTAACATTTATTATGGGATAAGGTACAAATTTAGCCCTACGATTATTGGAGAAAAACAAATTTAGATCCCACATACAAAATAGTGTAATCTTTAGTTTAATATTTACTGGACAGTGCAAATTCAAACCTCACTAATGAAAGATGAGTTTTTTTCCACGTACAATTTCATATTTTGCATACTACCAGCCTCTAGGGTTCTAACTATCCAATAACCCTTGAAATTATGCTTCTTCTATTGATTAATGTAAAAACTCATCTTCAGTTAATGGAGTTATCTTTCGTTAATGATATTTGAAATTGCAAAATATGGTAAATTTTAGGTTTAAAATTGTATTGCTTTGTATGTAAAGCCTAAATCCATTTTCCCGCATTAACTATATGACTAATTTTATAACTACTCCCCCAATAGCCAAAACCCTCTAAATAAGAAGACCTAAACGGATGTCTAAATCAAATTCCCTTAGAGTCACCCCTGCTTACATCTTATATGTAAATTTTTTCTTCTACAAATGTAAATCAATTACTCTCCATTTTTACGCGAGATTCAATCATTCTCAACCTATTATCATCCTTTAAGATCTCTCTTGTTCCCCAATACTAAGGATTTTCACCGACATTATCTCTCAAAACAGAATCTTAACAATATTTTTTCTGTTTTATATGAATATGCTAATTCAAAAATAGATACATACACAATAAATGCGTTCTGTCACATGTCAAAAAAATAATAATTAAGAACTTTTTAATATTGCATTTGAAATTTTGTGGTTATAAAATGCAATTGGATAAAAATAGAGATTTATTAAATACAACTGGACAAGAATAACAGGTTCTTAATTTGATTCATAAATAGTAAATGTATATGTATATTATCTTCAGTTGTATTTTTATGTTTCTTTATTCATGTTCTTCAACTTTTTATTAGAAAAATTAATCAAAAGAAATGTACTCAATTAGTTATAAATAATTTCCTAACTTCAAGCTAAGAGTAGATATATCTCAATTTTTTTAAAGGACTCCCTTTAGAATAAAAACCATTTTCTACTATGATTAATTTAGGGTGTTGTTAAACCCAGCCCCAAATTCCCACCCCTAGCCCCGTGAAAGGACGAAAATACCCTTTCATAGGTTTTGGGGAGGAAAAAGTTTTTTTTTTTGCTCTCCCGATACGCGGGCGTGTGCCTATCACGCCTCACCTTGTGGTCGGGCGTGATAGCCCCACGCCTCGCCGTGTGGCCGGACGTGATCGCTACACGCCCGACCACACGGTGAGACGTGGGGCTATCACGCCCGACCACAAGGTGAGGCGTGATAGGCACACGCCCGCGTGTCGGGAGAGCAAAAAAAATAGCTAGTCCGCTATTGAATTAAATCCGTAAATACCTGTTACGTAAAAAAAATTAGTCCGCTGTTGAATTAAACCCGTAAAAAAATTAGTCCGCTATTGAATTTAACCCGTAAATACCTGAATTAACAAAATAAAAATTTAACTAAAATTAACAAAATAAAGATTTAGTTAAACTAAATTAAACAAAATAAAATTTACAACAACTAAAATTTACGACATAAAAATTTAGTTAAACTAAATTAAACAAACTAAAAATTACAAAAAATTAATTAAATTAATTAAAACCCCTCGGGCGTATGAACATCACGCCCGAACCATAGGTCGGGCGTATGAACATCACGCCCGACCTATGGTGCGGGCGTATGAACATCACGCCCGAACCATAGGTCGGGCGTGATAGCCTCACGCCCGAACCACAGGTCGGGCGTGATATTCATACGCCGGAACCGTAGGTCGGGCGGGATGTTCATACGCCCGACTGCGATTCCGGCGTTTTTAAAAAATCACCCACAGATTTAATTTTTAAGCTTAAATCAAAAAACAAAAACGGTAAATCTTATTATTTTTGCTTTCCCTTTACGGTTGTTGTTACACTCCATGTTTTGGTTCACAAATTAGTCCGGATTTGATCAAAGAGTGTGTAGGGTATTTGAGAGGTTTTGTGTTTTTTCAAATTTTGGGTAAAGGGTAGTTTGGTCTTTTCATGGGGTTAAGGGTGGGAATTCATGGCTGGGTTTAGTAATCCACTTAATTTATACAAAGCGTAATTAAGTTGCAAATATATCATAATTTACTGTAATTACAAAACAATTCTTAAGTTACCATGATATCTAATAACATAGATTAAAATATGCATGCTATAAATCTTATGTCTTTAAATGAATTAATGTTACCGGGACAACTTTGGTTATGATTATTTATTAATGTTAGTGTAAATAACAAAACAATAAAATTATTGATAAAAAAGAAATGTTATAGATAGTGTTGACTTTATACTAATAATATGTATCCATAACTGTTGGGATGTTAGTTGGCAAACACCAATCATCAAAGCTTATACAATTTGTAGAAACCAGGTATCCTTTGAATTATACGGTAGATTGGTACAATACACCCAATCAATAAAAAAATAAAATTCGTACCATTTTATTGAAAAAATAATTAGTCTAAATAAAATTTATATAATTATCATATTTTTATTAATAAGATCCAATATACGAGATCATAATAAAATTATTTATTATCAAAGGGGCTATAACTATTGCATACATTAGATGGATTGTTAAATGGATTGTTAATTTGCCGAGCCGTGTTAGGCCTCCACCGGACCCTATCATTGTTCGTTGGTGCCCGCCACCGTCGAACTGGATAAAAGTTAATACCGACGGTGCGGCGGGTATCGCCGGGGCTGGTGGGATTTTCAAAAACTCTCGTGGGTTCGTTATTGGCTGCTATGCTATTAACCTCTCTAGTTCCTATGCGCATATTGCTGAACTGTCTGCCATTATTTTCGCAGTAGAATCTGCCTGGGAACGGGGGTGGTACAATCTTTGGATTGAATCGGACTCCGCATATGCGGTGGATATGCTAAACGGAAAGATCTCTATGGCTCCCTGGAAAATTAGACAGGACTGGCTCCAGTGTTTATCTAGGATCTCGAATATGAATTGCAGAATCTCTCATATCTATCGAGAGGGTAATCAGGCGGCGGATCAGCTTGCTCGTTTTGACAAATATGCTTCGGCTATTACATGGTGGCATTCGACTCCTCATTTTTGTCAATCGTCTGTTTTTTACGACCTCTGTAATGTTGCTCATGTTCGGTTTCCTTAATTTCGCTGTTTTGAACATTTTTCCTTTTTCTTTCTCTCCCTTTGTAATTTTCCTTTTTTTTATTAATAATATTTCGGGTTGATTTGGTGTGTTAGGGGTGCCAACCTAGTTGGGATGTCTAACCACTTAATCGCGTCCCAATCTTTCATGCAAAAGTATAAGTATTGCATACATTAAGAATGGGAGGAGTATACACCACACCTATCATGTTTCATGTATAATGATAATATTTTAATATCGTGAGCTCGATAAAAAAAATTGAAATAATATTGTATAATTATGTTAGTTTTTTATTGATTAAAATATAACGTGAAATTAAATTATTTATTCAGTACACAACGTAACATTTAATTTTTGACTTAGTGTACAGAATACTACTAGTACACCGGGAGAATATTTTGACTTCTTAAACTTAAATGGTAAGATATTGATGATGAATGTGAATATTCTAGATGTAGACTAGACATGGAGATCCGGTTTAGATAATGATGATTGGATCCTCCGTGCTAAATTGAATATTTGATTGGTCCTTCTGGCAGCATGTTCCTTCCTTAGTAGGGTATGCTAGTCGTACCCTAGTTAGGAGTCTTTAACCGATGGAGTTATCTTCTAAATAGATGAAGTCTGACTCTTTAAGAATTAGTTTGCCCCTATTTAGGATATGACTCTTAACTTTTATATAAAGGGTCTTACTCCCTCAAAAGGCACACCTTCCACACATTATTCTCTTACGCAATACTGTTGTTATCATTATTATTGCCCTATTATTTCTTTTAAGATTATAACTGACTTCAGCATTGGAGAGTCCCTCGTTGGGATTAGGGCTGTAAATGAATAGAGCCGTTTATGAGCAGCTCGGTGATCGGCTCGATAAAAGTTCGGCTCGACTCGGCTTGACTCGGCTCGATTTGTAAACGAGCCGCTCGTGAACACGATTTGCTGGCTCGGTTCGTAAACGAGCCAAGCTTGAGCAGGCCAAAGCTCGGCTCGAAAGCTCGCGAGCAGGCTCGATTAGAACATTTCTGAACAAATTTTAGTTTTGTTGAAAACTATCTAGTTTTGTGTTAGTTCACAAATATCTAAACATAATATTATTTCATTTGCTATTAGATGAGTTCGTTCACAAACATAATAAATGAGTAATAGACGGACTATTTGTAAGCATCTTGTTTATTTATTCACGAACTTTGCTTGTGACCTTGTTTATGTACATAATTAAAGAGTTATTTGCGAGCAAACTTCACAAATATAATTAACAATTTACTCACAAATAATTCATGGTTAGATAATTTTCTTAATGAACCAAGTCCAAAAGAGGATTTTGGGCTCGAAACAAGCTCGAAGCTCGGCTCAAGCTCGTTGAGCAAACCAAGGCTCGGCTCGGGCTCGGCTCGTTAATTTTATAGCAAGCTCAGCTCGGGCTCGAGCTCGTTAATTTTATAGCGAGCTTGAATAGGCCAAAGCTCGGCTCGTCTCGATTACAGCCCTAGTTGGGATCCGTCCAATCTATGACTTGCAAGAACGTTAGAGAAATGTTGCATCGGATTTTCCAAGAAGACTATGAGAACCTTGGGTAATTTTTAACCTACGCCATCATTCGTGCAAGTGATCATAGAACTGAGAAATCACTATGGATTCGTCATGTATTGGTTCAAGGGTGGTTGCATTTGTTAACATCATGGTGCCAACCGATGCCTTACTCATTCCTACAATTGTTAGAGGAACATCCAATGTCCATCCCACTACTATAGGAACACCTCACTTTCTTTCTACTAGTGAAACAAATGAGCAACTTATGAATAAAATTATAGAGATATCAAAACCTTAAAGATTCTACCGCCTTCATGAGCATTATCTCCAAGGTAAAAGTAAGGAGCATCATAGCTGAAAGTGCCACTATGTGGCTGCCCTAACTATTGTGGTTGGTGTTTGTGCTAATGATCCTTTTGTCACCCCTATTAGAGAAACATTCACAATTGGATTTCAGGACTTGCACAAGAGACTATTCGTCACCCTCGGGAATTTTCAAAAGTGGAGTTTACCTTACCTAAATTAAATATTATGCCTTTTCTAGTTTAGGTACAAGAAGCACAGTGCAAACTGGCACCCTTTCAATGGTGATGGTTTATCCTGTCTTCACCGCGCCCATTATACACACCAATTGACATCCAAGTCCCTAGGAAGCAAGGTACATGGCTCCCCAATATTACCTCGGGTTTTGGTACATGAGAGGTTTGGCTCCCTAACATGTAGGCAAATACATATTAGAGAAATATGGAGAACTCCTTACCCATCAGCTTTTCCTAGAGAGAGATAACACTCCCATTCTTTAATGGTGGAAATGCGTGGGGGATCTGAATCGGCGGAGTCAGGTAATCCCCAAAATACTTAGGGTGGGGATGGTAAGGGGAGACATTTTGTCCCCAAATTCAAAACGTGGGTGGGGCGAGGATTACTATCTTTGCCCCGTAGGGATTCCCGCACTGTGCGCAAATAAATCCCAATGGTGATCTCCAAAAATCTCTACGGAGATCCCCGATATATAATTATTAATATTAGATATACTTATGATATTAGTATTATATCTACTATAATACTATATATATATAAATAATAAACTAAAGTTACTAAACGTAAAAAAAACTAAATAACTAGGAAAATTTAAAAACCTAACCTAAAAAGTCTAATGAGTATAATTTTTAGTAGCATAATGAAACACCATAATCCACCAATCCATTATTTTTAACATGAAGTTGTATTATATTTATAGGTCTTGTACAATGTTTACATGCCCCTCATTTCATATTGCCAAAACCTCTTTCTTACTGTTGCTGGAATGTTAATATTTTTTTTACAAAACATAATTCAACAACCTACAACAATTTCGATGAATGGAATTCTTTTTAATGAATTTACAATTAAATAAAGAGATAAAATTTAACTAAGTTAAAAACGTTAAGAGTATAATTTTACTCTTAAATAATTATGGGGATAGGGGTTCCCCGCCACCTGCGGGGATCTGAACGGGGCGGAGATGGAGCGAAAAAATTCTCAAAACTCTTAATGAGAATCCTCCAAATTTGACCCTGCAAGAGTTGGGGGCGAAATGGGGAATGCATCCCCGCCCACATTAGGGCACCCATTAGACATGAAGTTTAAGCAACCCTTCCCCCTTACAAGAGGGACACATATCCTTCTATTCATATGAGCACTATAGGGACAAGATGGACTTAGTTAGGGCAAGTAAGGTAGTTCTCTATTGGATGTTCTCCACCACTTTAACCGTATCGACCTCATATTGGTTTGATAGTTCGAAATCATGTTCCATTAATAGCTGGGAGTAGCTAAGGTAACAATTTTGCATAAAGTTTTTGCCATCGATACCGCATGATACAAGTGGCCTAATAATATATGCCCTAATGTAGAATCTAAGAGAGTCTCTTAGAGCTTATATGGATCAATTCAACAAAGCTTATATTGAGAGACACAAGACAAACTTCAATGTAGTTGTAACGGCCATAATTGCTAGTACTAGGAGTAAGGAGTTGCAAACTGATTTAGTCTTACAAAGGCCTAACTATATAGCTCATTGATAGAAAGGGGAAAAAATTCATAAATCTAGAATAAATTAATATGTGGGAAAAACGTGAGCTAATGAACCACTAGAGAAGGACACTGATGCGGGGAAAGGGAATAAAAAAGAAAAATAGTCTCAATCTTCCTTTACAACTTGAAATTCTCCTGAACAGGAAGTACTGATTTGGATGGAGAAGAATATACACTAGAAATGCATCTTGTATCCAGCCAAATGGAAAGGTGAAAGATGCAGAAAGGATCAAAATGCCTACTACTGGATCACTAGTGTCAATGGTCATGACTCGTAAATGCTTTAAGTTGGGAAAGGATATTGAGAGATTGATCGATAAAGAAAAGTTGGATCTCTTTGTCATGCAAGATGACAAGCAGAGTGAGTTTGCCAAAGGTAAAGAACATAAGAACAAGAGACATAATGGAGTCACCCACATCATCGTTGGTGGACCCAGTTTTGAACCGCCTTTTAAGAAGGCTCGATTATCTAAGTACATAACTTTAAAAACTCACATGTTTAATACTCTAGACCATTCCTTATATTCTATTAACCATGTATCTTAGTTGCATGCGAATTTCTTGGTGGTTAAGGCTAATCACTATATTGCAAATGATTGCTAGAGATATATTGGTTGTTCTTATATCCACGGTAGCTTCAGAATCTGCTTTGAGTACAAGTGGGAGGGTTATAAGTGATCATCATAGCAATCTTTGTCCAAATACAATAGAGACATTGATGTGCACCCAAAATTGGTTTTGGAGCCACGTGAAATGAATTGAAAATAATCTACATCTTTTTATTTTTTCTTGCAATTATAATTAATTTGAATTATAATATTTTTAAGATAAATTTCTCATTATAATTATTGATTATTATTGTTTTTTTAGGTAATTGTGCAAGTATAGATATTCTTGCATATTATTGTCAATTTACTAATGATTAAGATGGAGATGAAATGGTAATTAATTTTATTTTATTTTATTATTTTATATTTAGTAGTTCCTGATTTTTATTTATACGTAGTTTAATGCTAGCCACCAAGTGAAGGCAAATCTTGAAGAAATGAGTTTCCCGGAGTATTAAAGAAGGGAGAATTGGAGAAAGAAGCAATGCATGCACAATTTTTAATATGTTTAGTAGTTTTTTAGTTGTGTTTTTTTTGAATGATAAGTACATTTTAATTAAATGAATGGTTTCAATCAATTTTTTTGTGATTTTAAATTTTTTTAGAATGATTGTTTATGTTTAGAAGTTTTAAATTTAGTATACACTGGTTTTTTTAAAACATAAATGGTGATTCCCCGCGGGGACAGAGATGAGGAATACGGGAAAAGTTTTTTTAAACGAGGATTCACCGCAGGACTGGGATGGAGACAAATCTGTCCTCATCTAACTCACGGGGATGAGGGAATCCCTGAATAGTCGGGGGACGGGGATGAGAAATGCATTCTCTGCCCCGCCCTTTTTACATCTCTAGTAATATAGAAGGTTAACTGGTGAAAAGGATTATCATTGATGTAGAGAGCTCTACTAACTTGATAAACAAACATATAATCAAAGGGTTGTATTTAGATGCTAAAACAATAGATCTGTTATATATGGTGAGACTGAGTTGGTATCCTATCTCAGTGGGAGGAAAAATTATGATAAATTACTGCTTTAGGGATAAATATAAAAAATGAATTCTCGAGTGTGAGTTCACTATTCTAGATATGTCATTGGCATACAATGTCATCATGGAAAGACCATTCCAGTCGAAATTGGAGGCAATCATATTCATGCGGCATTTAGATATATGTATCCCTACAAATCATCGGGTCTCTGAAGTTAGAGGAAATCAGTTATATAGTTCTCCTTTAGGCAGAGGCCAATATACGGGGAATCTGACATTTCGGAAGAGGATCCAGATGATGCCAAACCATAAGAGGAGAAGGATGGCATCTAAATAATTCTAAATAGTAGCTAGAGCTCTTGTAGAAACATAATAAACGGTCATTTTAAATTCCAAACATATGTTTTTTTGAATTAGCATTAATAAAAGTATCATTCAGTTTCTTTCTACGTATTGTACTTTGCTCCATTAAAGGGATAATTACTAATCTAACCCAATGAAGGACCCCACTTTACATATCTAACCCACCTTCCTTTCATTTTACCAAATTAGACAAATAAACCCATTTTGGACAAAACTACCCTTGTTCTCATATAACAACCATCTCATCTTTCCCTTTCATTTACTTTCACATTCTCACAGCAAAATTCATCAACTCAACCCAAGATCTAAAGACATCCATACCCTATTCAAATTCATGTAAGTATCATTCCTTCATTTTTCATTCATATTACTAGAAATACACAGTTGGTATGCGAATACATTTGCTTGAATCTTGACATTTTCCGATTCCGCCATTGTCTCTCGATGTGTCGCATTCTGGTGCTCAAATGCGACACAGAGAATCAAATGCGACAAGGACTAACATATAGCTTGTCGCATTCATATCCATGTCGCATTTGGCGGTCGCATTTGATGTAGCATGTCGCATTTGACCGTCGCATTTTGGCATAACTTGTCGCATTTGAGTCGCATTTTGGTGTATCATGTCGCATTTGAGCATCATTTACATATGGATTGGCTTTATTATGTTTTGATCACGTGTCCATTTTACTAAATGTAGAAGTATGTCAACCAAAAAGAGGTGTACGTGTTTTTTATCTTGGAACAGACCGTGGACCACAAAAGGAACTGTGATGACATACGTGGGTGGTAAAGCGAAGTTGTTGGTTTTGCCAACAGATATTGACTTGCAAAAGTTGAAAGAGAAAGTTTATGGTGCACTTCGCGTTGACTCAACCTCGTATGATCTCCAAATGTCCATGCAGGCGACATATGGTCCAAATAAACTGCGTGGTGGGATAGCAGATATTGATGACGATGAAGATGTCATGGGATTCATAGAGTATTGCCGAATGAATGCGACCGATTTGATTCCATTGTATGTTACTCTAAACATGCGAACAATACAAGCTTCAGCATTGCGACCTAACAAGGATGGACATGTTGGTCAAAGGAAACCAACAGAAGTAGTAAGTAATGATCCCACCATCGAACTGGATGCTCCTATACATGGTAAGGATGACAACGATTGTGGAAATGGTATCGATGATTATATGAATAATGATAATCATGATCATTATGATGAGCATTATGACAATGATTATTGTTACGATAATGGTGACAATGTGGAGAATGAAGATACCACTCAGAATGAAATTCATTTTAAAAGTGTTCATGAAACAGTTAAGCAATCTGAATGCGTCCAACGTATCCCATATGAGGATGGCGATGAAGATAGAATGAAAAGGATGACTGATCCATTTCGATGGTGTCCAAAGCCATGCGATGCGCCCGTGAATATGGTTGCACCTAAACAATCAAACGGAGGTACTACTTTGAGGGTCAATGATATATTTTCAAACAAAGTTGAATTGCAAGATTCACTTGGAAAATATGCAATTGAAAATTCGTTTGAATGGAAGGTTTACAAATCAAACAAGTCTTTGTTTGAGGTGAAATGTAAGGATGTGGGCAAATGTAAATGGAGGGCTAGAGGGATTGTCATTCCAGGTTCCAATTTGTTCAGGCTTTCAAGAATAGATGGTATGGACATGCACGCTTGTGGGAGAGATCAGATATGTCCGCACCATAGGTAAGCGGGGAAACGTGTTGCAGGGATACTACTCCGAAGCAGGTTTGATTTGGAAAATCGGGTGCATCGACCAAAGGATATTGTTTTCGATTTTGAACGAGATTTTTCCGTTAATCTCTCTTATATGCAAGCTTGGAGAGCAAGACACTGGGCATTGGAAGCACAAAGTGGTTCGCCGGAGGAATCGTTCATGTTGTTGCCGGACTACTGTGAGATGTTGAAAAATACAAATCCGGGTACCGTGACACATATCGAGACAAATGATGATGATCAATTTAGATTTTTCTTTATGGCTATGGGTGCATCATTGAGAGGTTTTAAACTACATATTCGACCTGTCATTGCCGTTGATGGAACTTTTCTAAAAGGTAAATATCCCGACATATTATACATTGCAGTTGGTATTGATGCGAACAAAATGATCTTTCCTGTTGCATTTGGAGTTGGACCGAAAGAAAGTAATGAATCATGGCTCTGGTTTTTCAATAAATTGAAAGAGTGTCTGAATGATGTTGAAGATCTAGCCATTATATCAGATTGGAACCAAAGCATTATACATGCAGTTAGTTTGGTTTTTCCTAATGCTGTTCACGGGGCGTGTGCTCGTCATCTGCAACAAAATGTTAAGGCCAAATTTCGTGGAATTCGTAAGATAGATGAGGCGTTTTGGAAATGTGCAAAATCTTATCGGGTATCTGATTTTGAGGAATCCTTTGCAACACTTCGTTCACTACATTCCGGTGCTGCCGAATATTTACTGCAAGCTGGAAAAGAGAAATGGTCCCGTGCATTCTTCTATGGTCGTCGGTATAACATTATCACGACGAATGTCGCAGAATCATTCAACGCGTTAATGGTGGAGGCTAGACGTCTACCAATCACAATGTTGGTAGAGTTCATACGCATGACACTACAAAAATGGTTTTACGAGAGACGTACAGAAGCAGGTTATAAACGTGTATTCTATTTTATTTTATTTTATTTATACATACGTAATTATTTACGAGATTAATATGTTTCTGCAGAAGAACGTGTGGGCTATTTGGCAAGGAAGCCGGAAGAAAAGATGATAAAGCGTGTAGGGGCAGCGATACGTTGTTCATATTTCCCTGTGGATAATCACACCTTTCAAATCGGTGATCGGGTTAAGGGTGGACTTGTTGATTTAAATGCAGGAACATGTACGTGCAGGAAATGGCAACTAGCCCAATTTCCATGTGAACACGTATGCAAAGTTGCTTCCAAACATAGGATGGATAACGCCTATAGGTGGGTGCATCGCTACTACACCAATGAGTCACTTAAGTTGGCATGGGGTGAGTCGATATATCCACTTGGTCATCAATCAGAATGGAAAGTGAACGAGAATCCTATGAAAGTGCTTCCTCCTAAGAAGGAGGGGCGGTCTACTGGTCGACCAAAAGGTCAAAAAAGAAGGCCATCCGTGGGTGAAGATGTAATTCGCACAAGGTGTAGCAGATGCGGAAGCATCGGTCATAATTGTTTGAATTGTCCATCCATGCTTCCAAACACTACTCGGCTTCCTAGTGTAATCTCAAGTTCAGCAAGTTGTTCTAACACTACTACCTCGAACCATTTATGATCGAGTTGATTAATATCATTTGTCTTTAGCATGTGCTTGTTTTAATACTGTATGATTCTATTGGGGACAAACAAATTTATCTTGTATTTTACGCGACAATACTTTAGCTTGTTTGAATACTTCGTGTCGCATTTGAGCGCATTCCATTCAAATGCGACAAGGTTTACAACAATCCTAGTCGCATTTGTGTGTTGAATGCGCTCAAATGCGGTTCAGCAAATTCCTTGTGTGAATACTTCGTGTCGCATTTGAGCGCATTCCATTCAAATGCGACAAGGTTTACAACAATCCTAGTCGCATTTGTGTGTTGAATGCGCTCAAATGCGGTTCAGCAAATTCCTTGTGTGAATACTTCGTGTCGCATTTGAGCGCATTCCATTCAAATGCGACAAGGTTTATAACAAATATTACATAAATATTACATATATAACAAGATCATGCATCAGATTACAATATCATTTGAAGTCTAACAAACGTCCATGAAACAACTCAACCGTAAGTCGTAAACGAAAGAAAGTGCCATCCGTAGAATTGTATGGATATACATAAGAGTCGTCATGCGGGAGATCATGTAATCCACTTAAGAATTATGCATTTATGCAAGTCCAAACGCCACAGTCATTTGAGCCGGACATTTGTTGTGGCACCCCTGGAACTCTACTCAAAGTGATCATCTGTCGCACATTTTCCCGTCCATCTACGAAATAGCCACTCAATTCCATTACTCTAACAATGACTTGCAAGGGTGTTTGGAGGACCGCATCCAAAGGTTGCTCCGACATGTTTGATATAAGACTGTCATATATATATAAGTGCATAGACAGTAACTCTAACACTCCTAGGATCCAGTGCTCTTGCTTGTAATTTATCGGAATAAACACTCTCTTCACTGTGTGTCAAGGGCGTACAAAATTATCTGCATCACCTTTTACTCTTCGTACGAAATAGTCTTCACTATCCCACCCCGGTTCATTGAACCCCCTCACAAACATGGCTTGGCACATACATCCAACAAAGTCAGTATCAACAGTAGTCCATTCTGCAGCCACATCGGTTTGTACTGACTGTCGTCTCAGTAAATACAGCCAACCATTGATATGCTACAACAAGATTATGTAAACATTTAATACAGTAAAAGTCACATCATTAAAAATGAATAGGATATATTGGATTGATTAATGTTACCTCATTCCAGATATACGTCCCCACATCCCGAAGTGTATTGAAATATTTTGCATCTAAACTGTACATTTCTAAACCTTTCAAACGTATTCCCTCAGTTGATTCAGGCCCGTTGATCCACGCTTCTAGCTCCTCTATCAAACATGCATCTATTCGGTGGCGCTGATCATCAACATTACAAATAGCTGGTCTTTCCTCAAATCCGGACTTGATTTGGCCACCATATAATGCTACTGGATCGGTGTACTTTAATGGATCGGTCCACGGTGAATTCAAATACTTGCTAACCTTAGCAACCCGTTTACCTTTTCCACGTGCTACTCCTTTTCCACGTGCTGCTCCTTTACCTCTAACTGCGCCTCCACCTCGGGTTGGAACTATACCTCCTCGAGTATTTTCCTTAACTTCATCTTTCCCGGTCCCTCTACCTTTATCTTCTTTTGGAGCAACCACCTACAAAGGAAAAACATGGTAATGAATAATTCATCCTTGAAGCTGTAATTCAACCTCTTGTCGCATTGAAGAGAAATGCGCTCCAATGCGACAAGCTATAGTGCAACATCTTATCGCATTGGAGATGAATGCGCTCCAATGCGGCAAGCTATAATGTAACATCTTGTCGCATTAGAGCGCATTCCACAACAGAATGCGACCCAGAGATACGATATGTATAAATTCAACCAACTTGTACCTCTTGCTGCAACTTTGGTGCCACTTTCTCAGGCACAAAATCATCAAGATGGACAACCTCATCTACTTGTGCAACTTCCTCGGGCACAGAATCGTCTAGTACGACAATAACATTCTCAACCTCCTCATCGCCCCTGGTCAAATCATCTTGAACCATAGCTGCCTCTTGTTCCTTTCCATCTTTCATCGGCTCCTCTTGAACCATAGCTGCCTCTTGTTCCTTTCCATCTTTCATCGGCTCCTCTCGGACCATCGGCTCCTCCCGAACTTTACTGGTCTCAGCCTCCTCATTCTCCACATTAGCATTGGGTTGACCCATCGCCTTTAATTCTTTTATATCCCCCTCAATCAATGATACCCGTTCATCTAGGTTGCCCACCCTACTGTCGACCTTGCTAAATTGTCCCTTGCACCACCTATGATGCCTATCAAGCACATCCGTTAGAACTTTTTGAAGTTGTTTTATCTCGGTCATTTGTGACCGTGATGCAATGATATATCTATCAACTTCATCATCCCCTTCCTCACCACCCTCTTCATCATCACCTCCATCACCTCCCTCTTCATCATCACCCTCCTCATCACCCCCCTCCTCCTCATCACCTTCCTCCTCCTCAGCTTCAACCTTCTCCTTACCTTTCATTATTGGGGCAAATATTGCATTTATATCAGCTTCCCGTCCTTCAACATGGTCCACCAAATACGTGTACCAATCGAACTCTTTCTCTTCATCCTCAACCACAAGACGCGCGTCTGGAGGATCAGCAACCTTACATTGCAAAAAAAAAATAGCAATGTATTGGTAAACAAATACAAAATAAAGAGAAACAAACAAATCTCATTCCACTTACAGAAAACGTTTCTCTGACTGCTTTGTTTGAGGGGACTATTCTCTGGGTCCATCTCAGCAAGCGTGGAAGTGGGTTGCCACTTCTCATTGTGTAATATGCATGAGTCACATTCCACAACTCAAGAATCCAAGTCTGCAAATAAGAGGGTATCCCTTGATAAGAATTATAACATTGTCGCATTCCATTTGAATGCGCTCGAATGCGACAAGGTTAGAACCCAATATTGTCGCATTTAGTGTTGAATGCGCTCGAATGCGACAAGGTTAGCAACCCAACCTTGTCGCATTTGAGCGCATTCAACACTAAATGCGACACAGATGCAAATTTGGTAATCGCATTCGGGCGCATTCATACACCAAACATATATACACAAATCATACCTGGAATACGTGTGCAAATCCGATAAGTTGATATGGAACACGATTCCTATTTCCCGCTGCACTTGCCTCTAATTGCTTCAGTCTTTTGCTAATAGCCCAGTCCAAGAATCTATATGTCTCCTCCCAAGCCAACGTCCCCCATGGAAACTCATTAAACAGTCTTGGATAATCTGCAAGATCCAAAACCCAATCCTTTGCATGCCTCTCGTTAGCATTATCCAATACATTGCCATGCACAAAGTACAACATGGCAATCATCACAGCATCTTGGTTAAATCTGTCAGTCGCATCCTTCTTCTTCCATTGTACACTTTGCAAAACTTCCAAGAAGTTAATTGTCGTTATTGTCTGGTATTGCTTGAAGTACTTATTTCGCAACCTATGCGGCATCTCTAATTCATACATTCTTTCCATGAATTCCCCAATGTTTACCCCAAACCTTAAACCACTTATCAAGCCAAACTCCCAATCTCCAAACCGCATATCAACTCCCCTCACCCTGAACCACATCTCTCTATGTTTCCTTTCTTTATGTTTAATCTCCTGTGATAGGACATGATGCACTATGCCAGAAGAGAAACTAGCAACCTTCATATCCAAATATTGACCAAAACATGTTTTCCTATACATTTCTAACTGCTTTTCACTCAAATACTTCTTTATCATGACCCCAGAATCCACGTTAAACCTCATTGTTACTTGAGCATCCGAATTAACCGCCTTGGGATATTTGAAAATGGAACTATGTTTTCTCTTTTTAGATTCACTGGGATCATGCTGTAACAATTTTAAACATACACACATTAAATTCTCTAACAAAACTGACATATTCTATGTATAAGGCTTACAATCATGTCGCATTCGTCTGTGAATGTGCTCAAATGCGACAATGTTTCATGGTGTAGATTGTCGCATTTGAGCGCATTTAGGTAATAAATGCGACAGTTTAATGGAATGGCTCGTCGCATTTGTCGCATTTAGGTAACAAATGTGACACTATGTTCACGTATAATACCTTGTCGCATTTCAACGCATTTAGGTAACAAATGCGACCATATCTACATACAGTTAACATACGAGCGCATTTGAGCGCATTCGAGCGCATTTAATCTTCATTAATGGCGGTAACAACAGGGAAGAAGATGATGCATGCTTACCTTATGCTTCGTCCGTCCTTCCTCTTCGCTTGCCGCCGCCGCCGTCGCCTTCCGTTTTCTCGCCATAACTTCCGCGCGCAGAAGAACGAAACGGACTGAAACTGGTGTCGAGGTAGGAGATGAAAATAAAAATGAAAATGTAGAGAAGAACAACCCGGATTATATATAGTGATGAGTTCAAAACGTAAAATGCAGTTGAAACGAACTGAAACTGAAGAAGATGAACCACAATGAAGTTGAATGGGAAAGGTCAGGTGAGGAAGTCGAAGTGGAAGCAGCGGGAGGTAGGAGATGAACCTTCAAACTAAAACAAGGGTAGTTTTGTCCAAAATGGGTTTATTTGTCTAATTTGGTAAAATGAAAGGAAGGTGGGTTAGATATGTAAAGTGGGGTCCTTCATTGGGTTAGATTAGTAATTATCCCTCAATTAAATGATAACCTTTTACCATAAAGCCCTCAAAAAGGGTTCATCCATCACTATCATAGATGGTGAGAATTTCTTAGAAATATTTAGACAATAAATGAGTTTGAAAAGAAAGTCATTGATAGTCTAGTCAATACGTGATGTTAGAAAAAGATCAAAAAAAGCGAGATAATCTGATAGAACCATGAAAAGGTCGGATCGTCAAAGAGAAAGAGACACGTAAAAAAAGAAATATCTGTAGATATAATTTAAATGGCACGCATGTAATAAATTTATATTATTCAGAATATGGAGTTTCGAGATAGAATTCAAGGAAACCACCTAATAAGAAACATGGAGTTCCCTCGTAAAGGAAACACCCAAGATTCATATAGAGAACAAAAAAATGAAACATTTTTAAATTGAACGTCTATATGTGGTTTAAATATTTTGCATATTCTGATGCAAGATACATGTACATGTACTAACATGTATACTACCAAAACCCTAATCATAAAACGATTAAGGCAAGAGTAAAGTTAAACATCTTGTGAATAAATAGCTAAGCATGTGCTGTGATAAGGCTTCATTATCCTAAAAGCTCTCTTGAAACTAGTTGTATTTAGATATATAAAGTTTAGTACATCTATTTTTTTTTTTTATAAAACCCAATTTATTCGTATTTATAAAATCCCATTGTGTTTGGATTTTATAAAACTTGGGGTTTTATGAACTTTGTCATATATAAGCTTCTACCGATTTATTAAAAGTGCAAAGTGTTATGGAACCGATTGAACTAAAAGCTCGAGCTGATAATTAAGGCTCAATCATATATCTTATATTAATCTCCGACATGTCATGGAACCGATTGAACTAAAAGCTCGAACTTATAGTTAAGGCCCAATCATATATCTTATATTAATCTCCGACACAAAAACCATTATAGAGTACCATATATAAATATGAGAGACAATTTTGTACAAGAAGCTTAAAGAACTAGTGTTCTAGATTGAAACTTTGGAAGGTGTACCACATCCGCATTCAAAGAAGAGAAATGAAAATTTTGAAAGATAAAAATTTCTTATATATATATATGATAACATATATATGTTATAAAAAAATAGATAAGAAAAATCTCTTAGTTCTGTTCCATCCATTAGAGCATTGTTAAATCCTTCGTGGCATACCACCAAAACTTTGTTTACGAACAGAGTAAAAAAGGAAAAACCCTATTCTTCGTGGATTGATTTGTAAGGGATGCAATATATGAGTAATCTAGTAGACATTATATTGGATAGCTATTGAGTCTAGGGGTGAGCATCGGTTCGGTTTGGTTATAACCGAACCGAATTATCGGTTAACCGAACCGAATTTTGTATAATTTTAGAAACCGAAACCGTACCAAATAACTAAATAACCGAATTTGACCAAACCGAATTTTTTTGGTTCGGTTCGGTTACCAACCAAATAACCGAAATTTTTATACTTTTAATTTAAATATTTAAAATGTTATAAATTATGAAATTTGAACTTCATTAATTTAGAATTTGCAATTTCAAATTTAATTAACCAAATACCTTATATATTGTAAATTAATTCAATAATGTTTAAAACTAAAATTTTGGGATTTCTTATACAATTTAAAGTATGAAAAACAAATAAATAAGTAAAATTATATTATGTTTATTTAAATATATATTTAGTTCGGTTTTCGGTTAAACCAGTATTTTTCCGGAATAACCGAACCGATAACCGAATACCGAATAAGGAAAATTTGACAACCGAACCGAACCAAATAAGAATTTCGGTTCGGTTATCAGTTTGGTCATTGGTTACTGGACTTTTTGCTCACCCCTAATTGAGTCAACCTCTAATCCCTAAGCATAAGAGGAAGCGTTATACAATATAGATTTGGAAGTATAAGGAATATTTTCATCTCCATGTCTTTCCTCTTCCCGATCTTCTTCTTCCTAGTCCTCATCCTCCTCTTGTTCATCTCACTCCCGATATCCCTTCTATTGATCTTTAACTATCTAAATGACTTTAACATTCCCCTTGTGCCAACGAATATATGGAGATTTGTCTTCATTTGGACTATATCCTCAAAAGTTGTCCAATATGTTGAATGAACGATTTGGATAGAGGCTTTGAAAATGGCGCTGAAGCTTCATCCCAAATAAGGTCGTCTACCTAACAAAAACTATCGTATGCTCATCCACTTGAGTAGCTAGAAGATACTTTTTTATAGTCTCCATTGGAGAGATGAGCTTCTCGTTATCTAATTTCTTCTCTACAAGAAGCTTTGCGGCCTTTTCGTCTTTAACTTTTTTTTTTATCTAATTTCACATTGTAATATTACTGTTGTAAAAATCAAATAAAATCATCCCAATCAAATCAACCAAATAAAACAAATATTTTATTACAAATAACTCATTTTATTACCCGTTACATTAGAAAAAAGTTTTTTAAATTAACGAAAAAAATTCACTTTTCAGTCTAGGCCCTACACGCTGGCCACTAAATTCATTTGTGATGAGTCGAAAGGAGAGGGTGCGTCTTATGCATTTCTCAAATTTGGACATGGCTTCGCGTGTTATCGAGTCCCCCCCTTCCTAGGTTGCTCTCTAGTATGGCACATAAAATTTCCAAATAACTTGGTGTATCTGACGACCTCCTTCACTTTGAGGACTCTCCAACTGTTAGCGCATGATGTTTCCAGGGGAGGATCTCACCGAGCACCCAAAAAAGAAGCGCATCGTATTACGAGCAGGACTGATGAATGATGTTTGGTAAAATGCGTTATTAAACAACTTATAGTTGAATTGTATAGAGTGTTCACTTGATCCAATAGACCAAAAAATTATGTATAGTAGATAGAGTGCTCGATTACTATATCCTTCAGAGATAGGTTCAGGACACTCACTTAATTATCTCTAATGTTGAATTAATTTAAACTTTTGCTTGATTTATTTTGAATATACTATGATTGATTAATTAATGCTAAAATATTTTTGAGGTATTTTTGTCATATGAAAATCTTGCTATTTTAGGATAGATTTTATCTTTTTATTAGTCCTAAAATATATAAAGTGTGTAAATCTACCTTGGAATAATATATACTACATAACATGACAAAGTATAAATAAATACTAGAATGCTATTAAAACAAAATTTGTTAAAAGAGGAAACATATGGAAATAATTCTTTTTTGGAATTAAAGGTCGATGGCCCTTTCGGGTTTCTTTGTTAAGGGCGATCGACCTTATTTTCCAACAAAATATATGAAGTTGATTTTTTACACGTTATTCCTTCGATAGTCATTTCTTATACTAAGATTCGAACCAAAAGGTATTTACACGGGTATATCAACTCTTTTTGGTGGAAAATGAGTGACCTTTCATACCGAAATAAGTTAAAAACAACATTTTTTGGTGGAAAGATAGCACAAATGTTCAAGGTTTATAGCAAATAGAAGTAAAATGACACTGGGCAAATAGAAGAAAACACAAATTTAACACAATGTTTAATCCTCAAATTTTATTTTATTTAGTAATTTAGTCTCTTATAAATGAATTAAACAATTTAATAATTTAAATATTTAAAAAATAAACTATTGAATAGAATGAAAGTTAAGGAACAAACAATTTATTATTAAAATATGAGAATTAAACCGTGCTTATAAATTTCCGTGCTTATAAACTTAACACTAATAAATTATTTATCCAATTAAATATTGTAAAAACTAGTGACAAACAAGAATTTTTTTTTTAGAAGATTACAAACAAGAATTTTGCATTTGATGTGAAGTAATAAGATTCTGCATGTGCAAAGGAGAAAATCTATTGGTCGAGAATAAAGTCCCAAGTGTCACTGTGCGAACGGTACCACGTGTTGAATGGACGTGAGAAATTGCCAAGTACCTTTCACTCACTCGTCTATCTATCTACCAATAAAATAAAACCCCTATTTCAAAGAGGAAGATAATGAAATAAATAATTTAAATAAAAGGCAAAACACCATTTTTGTCCTGAATTTAGTTAAATTTTAACTTTTGACCTATATACTTTGATTTGGTGACATTGTTAATTTCATATAAGTGTCCTGTGGTTTCACTTTTTTTACAGATAGGTTCTTGTGCTTTGTTTTTTAGCAAATAAAGGATTGTACTTTTCTCCGTTTGCAGAATTGAGGAAGAGACACAAACGGAGTCAGAATCGATGATGTGTCCAATGACAATTTTGCTATTTTAAAAAATCGGTATATAAATTTGAAAGGTTAATATATACCAATTTTTTAAAATAGCAAAACTGCCATTGGACACATCATCGATTATGACTCCGTTTGTGTCCCTTCCTCAATTCCGCAAACAGGGAAAAGTATAATCCTTTATTTGCTAAAAAACAAAGCACAAGAACCTATCTGCAAAAAAGTGAAACCACAAAACACTTATATGAAATTAACCATTCTAAAAATTAGAAACAACTTTTTTTACAAAAAAATTAACTAACATCTATTTATAAATAACAATAAAGAACGAACAGAAATATACGAAGCAAACCACCACTTAATCCTCATAATTAGAATCAAATTATTAATTATTAAAATGGTGAAGAAACTTAAAAAAGTTACCGATTCAAAAAAAACTTAAAAAGTTACCGAATTTAATGGTAGACCCACAACAAAATATTTGGAGTATCAGTGGATTAAAATATACTAACATTTACAACTTTTTTCTTTTTTTTTGGAAACTAAACATTAAAATGAATATATCTAATACAGATTTCAATAGTTATGTATAATCCATTGCAATTCCAGACACATTGAAATCTGGCCCGTTCCTTGAATCTGGTTAGGAGGAGCATCTGCCGAGAGTCCAAGGATAAAAAAAGACTCAATTATAGTAATGAGGTAAGAGAAAAGGAATGAAGAAAGAGAAACCAAAGGAAATGAAAGGAATAAACATTGATTCCCCTATGTGTTTGGTTATGTTTAGGAAAGGGAATGCAATTTCAAACCTCTGGAGTTTTTGAACTTTCAGATTTCTAGAATTTCAAAAAATTATTAAATTCTGGAAATTTTGGAACTTGAAGTTAAAATTTTTGAAATTCTGGAATTTTAAAATTTCCAGAATCCGAAAATTCTGGAATTTCAAAAATTTTGAAATTCCAGAATCCGGAAATTCTAAAATTTTGAAAATTTTGAAATTCCAGAATCTAGAATTTCTGGAATTTCAAAAATTCTGAAATTTTAGAAATGCTGGAATTTCAGATATTCTGAAATTCTAGAAATTTTGGAAGTTCAAAAATTCTAGAATTTTTAAAATTCTGAAATTCCAGAAATTCTGAAATTTTAGAAATTTTGGACTTTTTGAAAATTCTGGAATTTCAAAAATTTCAGAAATTCTAGAATTTCATAAATTTCAGAGATTTGTGGTTCGATAAAATAAAAAGAACAAAAAAAATTGGGAAAGGGAATCCAATTCCCTACAAGATTTGGGGTAATGGGTTAACCTAAAGTGGGGTAATCCTATAATCTAAAATGGGTAAAGGGAATGAATTTTTTTGTTAAACAAACAAGAACAAAGGGAATAAAACCCTCACATTCTCATTCTCATTCCTAAAGACCCCGAACCAAACGCCCCCTAAAGGTTTTAAATTATATTTGATTAAATTAAAAAAATGTACCTTCATTAAAAGCGATGACATCGGATTCTTTCCAAACTAAAAACGTTGGCATTAGATTAAATTAAAAAAATATATATACTTGATTAAAAATATGGGCATCAGTTACTAAATTTTCTTTTTTTTTTGAAAGAAAGAATCAATTAATCAATGAATCAAATCAGAACAAATAGTGTCCTGCAGCCAAAGCGGAGCAGTGAAAGCAATAAACTCGCTAGCATTGGAAAGGGCATGACGTGCAACGACATGGGCACCCCTATTCGCTAGACGCGGAACGTAAGACACTTTGAAATCGTGCCTAGACTCAAGAATAACCTTACAATCCTGTATAATAGAACCATAATCTGAGAGATCAGAGCAGGAGGCATTAATACTATTAACAACGGAGAGGGAATCAGACTCAAAAAAGACATTTATACAATTAAGTTCAACAGCCCAAAAAATAGCTTCACGGAGTGCCAAGGCTTCAAGCATGCGAATATCCGTAATCAATGGGATACAGGTACTACGACATGCCATAAACGTACCATCAGATGACCGTAGAAGCGCTCCCAATCCTCCTTGGTCCGAGCTTACAAAGGCTGCTGCATCGCTGTTGCACTTGACGGCACCCGGCGGTGGCCTGCGCCAATGATCCCTGGGGCGAGCATCCCTGTGTAGGCCAGCCGTATTGGCCAATGGCCTGATACCCGTATCAGCTCGTCGAGCATAGGCGGCCTCCTCTCCTTCGCGGCGATCGCAGATCACGGCAGCAGCTCCAGAATGTTGGTATGGTTGCCTTCCGCTTCCCGAGCTGGGAGCTCTTGCATCGGTCCTGCCGCGGCTAGCAGCCATCTCCACGGATTCCACGCCATCCGCGCCATGTGTCATGGCTGACGATACGACGGTTGCGGGATTCCGCATCTCCTTTGCTTTCGATGACCTCCATTCCATCAAGTAGCGGTTTGCAAATATAGTTGCCTGGTTGGGTAATTGGATCTTTCCTTCCCAGACAACTTGGTTCCTTTGGTTCCATATTGTCCACAGAGTCATCACCACCTTACAAGCAGTCTCCTGTTCCGAATTGGAAAGAACCTGCAAAATAGAATCAGATAAGTACTCTTCTTGGAGAATATCAGTGTTGATATTCTCAAGAAGCCAACACTCCTGGGCATAGATACACCCGATAAAAAGGTGATAATCGTGTTCCACATCCACATGACAGATTGGGCAATGTGTTTCAATCGGGAGACCCCGAGAGGCTAATCGATGTCTGGTGGCAATACAACCCGCAATCAGTTTCCAAATGAACATCTTTACTTTTGGGGGAATCTCCAATTTCCATAATCTACTCCAGCCTGCATGGCCCACCTCGTGATTCACTTCATCACACAAGGCCCTATACCCAGATTTGCAAGAATAGAGTCCATTCTTTGTATGATGCCACATCCAAGTATCCTTTGCATCCCTATACGGGATAGCCATTTTACAGATTACCGACGCATCTGTTGGGCAGAATAAATCCTCAATTTTGCCTCGGTCCCAGACTTTCCTCCCCTCAATAAGCAGGTCTGCAACCTTGATTCCACTCTCCATTACTGACTGATTCTGAACCACGAAAGGTGCCTTTGTGCACAGCCATGGGTCCTTCCAAGCCACAATGGACTTGCCATCTCCAATCCTCCATCTCACCCCCAATTAAAGAACATTGATGGCTCTCCAGACACTTCCCCAAACATAACTAGGATTATTTCCCAATTTGGAAGAAAGGAAGGGAACTTTAGGAAAATATCTAGCTTTTAAGAGCCTCCCAACCAAAGTGTCTGCATCCACCAAAAGCTTCCATCCCTGCTTCCCCAATAGAGCAAGATTGAAATTTTGGAGGTCCCTAAACCCCAGGCCACCATCCTTCTTATCCCTGCTCAATCTAGCCCAACTGTACCAATGAATCGACCTTCGCCCTCCCGGTTTCATACCCCACCAGAAGGAATTCATTATCCGTTCAAGCTCCAGACAAAGGGACTTTGGTAGGCGAAATACGCTCATACAAAAGGTGGGGAGGGCTTGTGCCACAGCCTTAATCATAACTTCCTTACCAGCGGCAGACAGAAATCTAAAGCTCCAGGAGTTTAATCTCTTTTTGAGTCTGTCTTTGAGGAAGCTAAAGATCGCCACTTTTGACTTGCCAATCAGAGAAGGTAAACCCAAGTATGTACCCGTATCGAGAGGGTTTGACACACATAATGAATTACTGACCTCAGTACGCAGTCCAGCACTAACATTTGGGCTAAAGAAGATCCCAGATTTTTGCAAGTTGACTGCCTGACTCGACGCTTTTTCATACTCAGTGAGGATTGCACCAATTTTGTTACATTCAGCCATAGAAGCCCTGAAGAACAAGAAACTGTCATCTGCAAAAAAACAAATGAGTGATAACTGGCGCCCCTCTGGCCACGGAGCAACCATGAATGGCCCCCTCTTCTTCTGCCTTTTTAATAAGGTTGGATAGTACTTCTGCACAAAGAATAAAAAGGTACGGAGAGAGAGGGTCTCCTTGTCTTAAACCCCTTCTCGGATTGATAGGCCCCACAAACTGCCCGTTAACCGACACTGAATACTCCACAGTGGTAACACACAACATTATCCAATCCACCCAACCCCTTGAGAACCCCAATTTAAGCATTAGCAGTTTCAGAAAACTCCAATCTACCCTATCATAGGCCTTGCTGATATCTAACTTCAAAGCTACCTCCCCCTGATTGCCTCTATTTTTCCTTTTCATAAAGTGGAGGGACTCGAAAGCAATAATAATCCTGTCAGTGATAGACCTTCCAGGGACAAAAGCAGATTGGTTCTCAGAAACAAGATCAGGCAGCACTCTTTTGAGCCTGTTAGCTAATACTTTGGCAATTAGCTTATAAA
Source organism: Euphorbia lathyris (assembly GCF_963576675.1). Classification (NCBI taxonomy): domain Eukaryota; kingdom Viridiplantae; phylum Streptophyta; class Magnoliopsida; order Malpighiales; family Euphorbiaceae; genus Euphorbia; species Euphorbia lathyris. The sequence goes on from NC_088910.1 coordinate 40,496,509, forward strand.
GCACATTACACAGGGAGATAGGCCGAAAATCCTTCATACTTTCAGGGTTATCAATCTTTGGTATCAGCACAATAATTGTATCATTCAAATTAGCAGGGAATTCATTACGTTCAAGATATCCTATACAGGCCTTCACTACCTCCTCTCCTATTACATCCCAAAAGGCTTGATAAAATCCTGGATTCAGGCCGTCAGGGCCAGGCGATTTATCAGGGTGCATTTGAAACATTGCAGTCTTAAACTCATCATAAGTAAAAGGAGCCATTAGGTCCCTATTCATATCTTGTGATACAATTGGATCCATCACCTCGAGCGCCTCATAGCAAGGGTTGCTAGGGCTAGCAAATAGATCAATAAAGTACTCAAGCACGACATTACTGAGTTCAGGCATACCTTGGATCCATTGGCCATCTCCACCTCGCAGACGACGGATGATATTCCTCTGCTTCCTGGCTCTTACACAGGCATGAAAGAACTTTGAATTCTGGTCCGCCTCCTTCAGCCAGAACATCTTTGCCCTCTGTTTCCAGTGAATAGCTTCAGCTTTGAGAAGGGCATTCAGCTCCCTCCTGGCCTCAAAGTAGCGTTTAACCTCTTCGGGTCGCACACCATCAACCAAGTTAGCCAATCTTCTTTTGCACACCTCAATCTGTTTCCGAAACCTTAACTTGTAACTACGCCCCCACTGTTCCATGTTACTCGCACAGGCCGATAGCTTTTCAGTCAAGTTCCGACCTCTGCCCTGCACCCAGCCAACACGAACTAGCTCTTTGAACTGTGGTTCCCTCAACCATTCCTGCTCAAACCGGAAGTGTGGGCGTCCAGGCCCTCTAGCCGCATAAGCAAACTCAAAAAAGATAGGGGTGTGATCCGAATAAGGGGACATTATTGACCTCAGCCGATGAGTTGGGAACCTCACCAGCCAAGAGTTATTAACCACAGCTCTATCCAATCTTTCCCGAACCCAGAATCTGGTGCCTCTACTCCTTTCCCAGGTAAATTGACAGCCCTGCAACTGAACATCCATTAACATGTTCTCCTCCAAAGCTTCTTTGAATCTGCGCATGAGCCCCGGCGGTTAAGCCAGGCCACCCACTTTCTCGTTGTCTGCCAGAATACAATTGAAATCCCCCACTAAGAGCAGTGAAAGAATAGATGAGGAGCAAAGTTGAGACAAGAGATCCCAAGAGAGATTATGATTGCTACGATTAGCATGACCATAAAACCCCACCAGCCCCCAGTCCCCCACCCCAGGGTCATGAACCTGGATCTCAATATGGTGATCAGAATAAGTTTGAATTGAGGCCATCTCCCTCTTCCTCCATAGTAACGAGAGTCCCCCGCTTATACCACGACAATCCACAGTGAATAATCCTTCATACCCAAGCTTCCTCCTTAGCCCTTCCATACATGAACTAGTAACCAAAGTTTCGATCAAGAAGATAAAATCTGGTTTGCAAGATTTAACAAGCTCCCCAAGTGCCCTAACTGCCCGAGGATTGCCCAACCCTCGGCAGTTCCAGCTTAGGCAATTCATGGCTCTCGGCGGGCCTGCACCTCAGGCCGCGCCGCTTCATTTTCTGGTGAAGACGAGGAATCCAGTATTACCACAGAAACTGACGCCTTCGACATAACTTGTCCCGAACTAGTGCTTGAACCCTGCAATTTTTCAACCATTGCCTGTACTGAATGCAAAGGTGGATTGGCTCTCATGCGCTTTCGGTCATCAGAAAGTTCAAGACCTTCATCGGCACTGTCAACTGACATCTCATCATCCCCTTCTCCCTGACCTGCACGACCCAATTCCTCCCCCTCAGTTAGAGGCGATTTCCCCTGCACTGTGTCCCTAGGCTGACTCCCGACCTCTTTCCCCTTTCCCTTCCCCCTATCATTCCCCCTTGTCACTTTACTACTGCCCGCCTCCCTCATCATCCCTTCGCCCATAGGATTCCCAGGAGCCTGGCCCCTTGGCTCCCTTAGCCATGGTACATTCGTTATATCCCCCAGTCTTCTAACTGGGGCTTTCAACCAATCCCCCTAATCTCTAGTAATCTGGTCTGGTTTCAGGTCAAAGATTTTCTCACAGAACCTATCAGTGTGGCCAAGGAGGCCGCAGATGTAGCAGAAAGTACCTAGACGCTCATATTTAAAGGATATGTAAGCCCAATCCTCTTTTCCTCTACGGATCTTTTTCATTCGCTTCAGCGGCTTTCTTACATCAATTGAAACCCGAATGCGCATATACAGACGCTTGATACCCATGTTATTATTCAGATCATACTCGACAAACTGCCCGATGAAATTTCCAATCTGTTTACCCACACCTTCTGACATATAGCCTATAGGCAGATCATAGATTTGGACCCAAAAGTCCGCTGTATTCAATTCTACTAATTCCGGAGAGGATTCATCCTTCCATTCAGCAAGAACTAACAGGTGGTTGTCAAAAGACCAAGGGCCTCTAGCCAAGACCCGTGATCTGTCAATCTCATGGTAAAATTGGAAGACATACCTGTTAGTAGCAATCTCAGAGATAGCCACCCCCTTGCCCGGCCTCCAGATGGTAGCCATTCTAGCCTTAATTGCCACATAATTGATGGTACGATCTGTGAGAAATCTTCCAACCAGGGATAAACCCTCATTTGTCACAATTGGATTGGACGAAGGGCCACTGAGGTCAAGCTCTTCTTCCTCTCCATCCGATAATGCTAGCTTATTCAAAGAACCCTCAACACCAGCCATCGCAGCACAACCCCAAAATCAGGAAATCAACACACACAGCGCAGGCAGACAACCAACACACAAGAGCCAAAAACCGCAAACAGCAGAAAAACAGACCGTAATCAGCCGACTACATAGCAAAGGGGATAGAAACAGCTAAGAAAAGGCAGCCAAAACAACGGGATTCCAACCACTCGCAACCCCAATAAACAGAACCAGGAAGCAAAATCAAGATCGGCAGAACCAAATACAAGAGATCGGAAACTCGCACTCACCAGGGAGAGAAAGACGCAAACCCTCACGAGCCGGCACAGAGACGGCGGAGAGACAGACCGAGCCGGTCGAGATGGAAAGGCTGCGGCGATCAGGTCCAGCGAATGTCACCGACGGAGCTTTGTGATGAGTGGGCGGCGGTTGACGGTGCTATCGCATTCATGTGATATATTCTTCTTAAGATTTTTATTTTCTTTTAATACGTCAAATCCTGAGTTACTAAATTTTCTAATTTACCTCAAATTCTTTCCAAATTTCCTAATAAAGATATTGAACATTAATTTCCTAATTTATCTCACAGTCTTTCCATTATTATCTCTCTCTCACCCATCAATCCTAACAAAATTTCTAATTTATCTCTCATTTCTTTAATCACACTCCAATCCCAAAGAATATTGAACGGTAATATTATCCTTCATCTTCGGTTCATCAGCTATATAATCAATTTTGTTCTCTAATCACCTCATTGTGAAACTTCCAATTGCTAATAGTTTTTTTTTTCTTTAAAAAACTCTATCAGATTCTGATTTACTTGATCATAAGAGGCAATTTGGTAGAAATGCATCAAAATCTACCAATTTCAAGAAAATTTAGCCCCTAATGTCCGCTAAGTGAGATGATTTTCAGAATTGGTTTTTTATTTTTCTGTATCATGCTTTGTGTCTTGAATAGCATAAAATTTGAAAATTTTGCATCTAAAAATGCTCATAGACATCATTTTGTATAAGAAATTGGTTACTTAAAGTAATATAAAATGTTTTTATTAGATCGTTTGTTAAATGTAAAAAAAAAAGTGTCATTTTTAAGTAATATTCATTTATACAATTGACTTTTCTACTTTATTTTTTTACTTGTACTTATTTATTAGGGCCACATTTGGTAACTCGTCCGTGGGCCTCTAAAATCTCAGGATCGGCCCTGATTAAAATTCTTGATGAAAATTATATATTTAGTTAATGATTTTCCGTGATGGGACGTAAGGTCCTTGTTGGCAGCTGAAACCACATCTATTATGGATAATTTTCAGTCTTCTAACTGTTGGAATTACCCATATTATGAATGGTTTCACAGCCACTTTTTATGATAAATTAAAATTCAGAGTGGTTAATCAACTCATTGAATTTGCTTTAATTATAAAATCCAACTTGATTGTTATAAAATAAATTTCTCCAAATTTGTTTAAAAAGACTCAATCTTATTTTTATAGAACAAATCTAGTTTAATTTTAAAAAATTTTATATTTGTACGTAAAAATTGATTCTGAATCCCTAAAAAAATAACACGTATATATACAAAATAAATTTAAACAAATTCGATTAGTAAAAAAATAATAACACTCATATATATTTTTACAATTGACTCCCCAACAAACCAATCATATATTCGCCCAAAAAACTACGAAAAACTTTTCTACCTAGGCCTTTGCAACAAAGAGTATATTAACCGAATGTTAAGAGATGATTTTATCCATGAAGACTAATTTGATAAAAGTTAAAATTGTGAATTAAATTGGATCATATAATTGTTCATTGGGTTAAAATTAGAAATTTGACTAAATAGATAGGTGCCTATTATATTATCAATTTTTTCATTCCTACCCGAACTTCTTAACAATGACTCTCACGTTGCTTTTGTCTCAAAACGAAAGATGCTGATCATACTCCACTATCGAATATCAACGGCTCACATCACTCTCTAAATCCATCATCAACGGCAAATATTTCTTCCACGGGACAAGAGAATCACTCAAGAAAGACGGATCGAAATCCCCCCATGTGACGACGTCGCTTTCAGCAACAAAAGAAAAGTCTCCAAGTCAGCAAATGAACGGATCCTGCGGCCGTTCTCAGGGGCCATGTGTCGACCAAATTCTTGTCCACGTGGCATCCACGTCGCCGTTTTGCCAATTCAGCATAGAAGGGACCATGTCTTTGTTATGTAATGTAAAATGTTGCCGGAGTTTGCGGCCATGAAAACTGACTGTAAAAATAAAAAAGAAAATGAGAAACTGTGGGCCAAAGGGTTTCTTTATAGCTAAACTCGCAATTAAGCTCTTGCATTTTAGAATTTTAAGGATATTTATTTTTCTAAATTAAGTTCTTGCATTTAATTTTCACATAATTGAACTCCTAACTAAGGATTTGATGTGGGCATCCAGCCCTTAAAGGTGGACCCGGAGTTGAAGGATGGGACCCGTAGAAAGCTAGCCGAGGGAGATGAAGGAAAGGGCGAACAACAGAGCACGCGGAGCGTATCCAGTGGGACGCGGGGTGCGAAGGGTTCGAAATCGGGGAAACAACCCAAGAGGTCATACACGCGGGGCGTGTCTGGCGAGACGCGGGGCGTGGAGCGAGCTCTTGAAGAGGATCCTGTCCAGGAGGGCAAGCACGCGGAGCGTACTTCGGGGAGCGCCACACGTAAGGATACACAGCAAGAACCACCATGACCAGTAACACAACCACGCGGGGCGTACTGAGGTTGGCGCGGGGCGTACGCGCGCTGGAGAATACTTCTTCCTCAAGTTCTTCTTGTTGAAGACAAGATCTGCCACATTCTTTATTACTGTTTTACCACTCTACTATTTACCACTTTGCCATTGAACTTAATTACCCTAATATCTATCATTATGCATTTCCTATTTTACCCCTAGGGCTCCTTAGTTGTTGGTAACCCTAGGGGGTCTTTTAGTCCTTTGCTTTCTATTTTGTATGAGTATATATTCTCCTCATTTTGTAATGTTTCTCAACTTTTGATGGATTAAGAATATTATCCTCCATTGGAGCCAAGGTATCTTCCTTGTTGGGTCTATTCAACCTTCAAGTTAAGCTTGAAAAGTTTGTAATTTTTGTTGGTTTACGATTAAAACCTCCAGTCGATTTTACGCTACATCAGGATTCCGTTAATTTTAACAGTTAGTGAAAGACCCATTACATGTAATAATTAAAGATCTAAATTAATTAAGAAAAATTATAAACATTAGATGTTTAATAAAATTTTCTTATAAAGACTAAATAGCTTAATCAAGAAAATTTATAATATTTTTTGTCTGTAATAATAAAAAATATCATGAATTAAATATATTAAATTTATTATAAGTTTTTTTTTTTATGAAAAATTTATTATAACTTAAACAAATATAAAGTGTTATTTTATAAAAAAAATAAAAATTAAATGTTAGAAAAAATAAATATTGAATTTTAAGTGTTAAATATTACAAGTGTTGAAATATTAAATGATGTAACTATTATAAAAATATTAGTTGAAAATGTCTAATTTAAAATATTAAGTTAAATATTTTAACTAATTTAAGTGGTGGAGAAATAACTGTTATCAAACACATTTAAATTAAAGAGGTGCTTAATATTTTAATCTAAGTAATTAAATGAGTTATCAAACAACGGTTAAGATATGCTTGTATATGGCCTCAATAAGTATAATAAATTTTACGGATATTTCTTAAAAAAATAAATTTGCGGATATAATTTTTATTAGTCATTTGTGTGTATTAGTTGAAAGTAAAATTTTAAATTCAATTATTAATTCAAATAATATTATTTAAATATATGATTAAGCCTTTAAACTTTAAGTTTTTAAAAATTAAGTCTCTTATCTTTAATTTTTACACATGTTAAGCCATTCACTAATGATGTAGCTAACGGAACCGTTAATCAAATGCTCAATATGTGTGAAAATTAAAGTTGAAGAACTTAATTTGAAAAAATAAAAAAATTAGAGGGATGATCTTTAAAACAAAATTTTTAGCATTTTTTATAATATATCTGATTATTCAGTTTAAAATTCGTCAAATATCTTATAAGTAGAACCACCAAACTCAATTTTAACTGATTCATGACAAAAGTTGGTGGTCCTAACTTATTCGTTGGAAAAATAATATATCTTAATACAAGTAATTAAACAATTACAATACATAATTATATTAGAAGATTGAATCCGCATCTACAATATCATAGATCATGATATAGCGATAGTAGACAATACTTGAAACTATTTTTTGACACAACAACGAGAAACACAATCTACCTAGAATCGACTTCATACTAGACAAAACTATTCTGTTTTTCCATAAAGAAAAATATGATAATACTTATATAGGAAGACGTACGAAAACCACCCATATAGGAAAACAGAATAAAAAAACTAAATTAAAGAATAAACTACCAAATCTATCATAACAGTTTAATAAAAAGAATATTCAATAAAGAAAAAAAGGGATTTATCTTCTCACTAAAAGCCAGAAAATATCCTAAAATCTAGATGAAGAACAGAGAAATTTAAGTCTATGATTATGGAGGTTTTTTTTTTCCTTTGATGAGAATTATTAAGGGTTTTAGAATTAAATGTTGGTGCAAGTATATTGATATTCCCTTATTATATAAATAAACATATAGTCTTGAATTTCTCGAAAAAAAAAACATATATCGTGTGGTGCATTTCAAATTTAATGCAGCCAAGCTTTTATTTATATTTATGTGAGTTCATTGATTTTGGGTGACAACAACATGAAGTTATCCATGACAATGAAAAAATACCTAAAGGTTCAAATTACGATTTATACTAGCGTATTTAACACATAAATTTTCTTCTCCAATTTATAAAATTCATAATATTTTTTGGATAAAATCCAAATTTGACTTTCACATTTTACTTGAACGCAGATTTAGTCCTCACATATAAAATGATGTAAATTTAACTCTAACGTTTTCAAGTAAGATCAATTTTAGCTTTATGCTATTGAAAATTTGAAAAGACTGGTTTGACTGTTATTTAACTGTTACATCGGCATTCCAAACAAGTTTGGAGATAAACTGAAGCAGTTTTGTACATTTTTTGTTGTAACTATATTAATAACGCAATACATATTTTAGACAATTTGATAAAATAAAATTGTGATTAACGTGTATGTAGCAGCTTTAGTTTTTAGCATTTTAACAGAATTTTTGTAATTTTTAGAAGGTTAAAAGTGACAGTTAAATAATAGTAAAACAAAATTTTTCCAATTTTCGATAACATATGGTTAAAACTGATCTTGTTGAGAAACGTTAGGATTAAATTTATATAATTTTATATGTTAAGGTTAAGTCTCACTTTCCTTAAAATGTTTAGGTCTAATTTTGTCTTTGTCTTTTTTTTTTCAATTGAGTATCTGTAAATTAAAAAAAAAATATTAAAATTAAATTTAAAAATGTAATTTCAGAAATCATTCTCTTGAAATGTGAATTTTAAAGTTTTATAGATAATTGGAAATAAGGCTTTACCAAAAAAAAAAAAAAAAAAAAAAAAAAAAAAAAAAACCTAATTTGCAGCTTTGCCTATATAAAGATCCATGAATTAAATTTAGGTCGAATTTAACAGTCTTTTCAGTATATAAAAAATGATTGAAAAAGAAAAACATGTAGTAATTGGTAGAACTGTAATTAAGTGAAATATGGGTTGAATAATTAATAATTGGAAAGGTAAAATGTAATTATTAATAATTAAAGTCGAAAGTGGAAAAAAAATGAATAAAAATGCTGTCAATTTAGTTTAATGGAGAAGTAAGAAAAAGAAAAGCAGCTTCATGATCCACTTAGATTAGATCTGTTCAGGATTTTTGTTCCCAGAAATATAAGATTAAATAGAAAAAGGGAAGGGAAGGGACCCATATAATCTAGAGGCCTTTGTGATAGTAATAATTTAATTTAATTAAAATGATATGACAGGCAGCTATGTTAGCGCTCTCTTTATTTACCTGATCATCGGATGATAGGGTTGCATTTTACGCTTTCTTTTCTTTTCTTTTTATTTCTCCTTCAATCTTCTAGAAAATTTTAATCTTCACCTAATCATATAAAGCAGCACTGTTCATATATCAAATCATTCCCCGTTGCATTTAAACTTAATAGAATCTCATAATAGAATAGAGATTCAAATCATTCTAAGATTTAGATTTAATAAATTTAGATCTAACGATAAATAACCAAATTTATTTGGTCATTTAAAGTTTAGATGGATACTACTGTCATATAAAAAATCTCAATATTATCTTTATGAGATAAATTAAACCATCGCTTCTCAACTTTTATAGATAAATTAACGTTATAAAGAGTTGTATGTTATCAGAGTGGTTAGATAGTCAAAGTTTAGTGAATCTTATGTTAGTAATGACTAACTTTATGTTAAGTTTTGAAATTTAGTTACCATAATATTTTTTTTTTAATGGAAATATCAAAATTTTTTATTAAGCACCAAAAAACTTATACAATGACCAATGGACAACTCATACATCTAGGTCCAATTAAGTTACCATAATATTAGTAATGCAGAACATGTGTTTATAAAAATTATTCTTAAAAACAATTCACAACTTTGGTTTATTATTGATTTTGAATCAAACAGCCACAAATGGAACTAGTGGTATATCATTCCCTTTCCGGAACCAAAACAAACAGACAAGACAATTCATGGTCAATCCATTCTTTTCTCATTGTTTCTCTTTCTAGATTCCATTCTGTTACCCATGTGCGAACCAAACAACCTCTTATATTATATGAAAAGAAAAAGAATAAGGTATCTTCACAAAAATCTCCATGTAAAAATGATGACGATGAGTATTTGGTTCATCATCAAGGAGCTTTCTAGACACGACTGTAATAATATCTTTCATATATGACACTTCAATTTCATTTACTCAACAAAAACCATAAACTTCTTTGTGTAACTGATCCCACCCATTCTCCATGTATGCTTTCAAATTGTTTTTCGTCAATCTAATCATTTGTACAACATTAGTAATGTTTTGATGCTTCATTTGCAGAGTTTGTGATAATGCATTTACCGTTCCCAATATTTGTTTCATTAAATGAACAATGAATGCAAATCCAGAACTGTACATTCTGCTGCACAAACCTCATACACTATTTGCAATCTTACAATCAGTGGCATCAATATGTACAACTTTAAACACTTCTATCACAGAACTCCGCATACTAAGAAGACTTGAAACTATAGTATAGTGAGAACCTCATTGTATATCTCCTAGTCGAGCTAAACTTGTTTCTATATGTTTGTATTTTCCTATAGAAATTTCTTCATGTTCTAAAGACTGTACTGCTTTATCATATTGTGATTGACAAATAATAAATTTTCTTTTACATTAAGCTCCAACATTGTTTACAATAATAGATATATAAGTTACAAAAATCACATATCTTTCTATTATAATCTGCAACAACAATAACCACTAACTGAAGTTGGTGAGCAAAATAATAATGACTATAAATTAGTCTTTTTGGTCCATTAAGCTCGCCTATCATATTAGAAGTTCCATCATAGCTTTGATCTCTAAGTCTAGAGAGAGATAATTGATGCACTGCAAAGAAATCATCAATATGATTTTTCCATCATTTAAACCGATGCATTTGGGGATATCAGGTTGGGACATATATTAAATTCCTAGCATATGTTCACAACGGCTTCAGGGAGAGTGAAATTCATACCCTATTATATGGATTCCATAAGGTTTTGACCATTTCTTTTGATAAGAGGGACGGTTGATCCCAAACTTTAGGGTTCTCGTGTGTCATTGTTGAAGGTTGGGAGGACCCAACTCTAGCATTCCATTCGGGACCTTTATGGTGTTCTCGATTGTCTTTTTGGAGAACAAACTTTTGAGATCTCCTTAAGTTATTCCTTTGCAAAAGATCCATAGTAGAAGAAAATAACAAGTTGTAAACAAACGACACTCATTATAAGATGAGGGTAACAAAAGACGTAGTAAGGCAATGCAACTGACGAGGAAGATGAAGGAAAAATACACAAGGAAGTGGAAAAGCTTCACTTCTTAGTCTTTGCCCATTTTGTAAGGCAATTCCACAAATATATCTGTGCAAACCATCATGACATTCATGGGCACGATGCTCGAAAATCCCCTCATGAAATACGAACACTTTCTAAACTGTTTATATGCTCACTTAACGAACCGACATTTGGGGTCTTAAGGACATATGGCATGATCTCCATGATATTGCTTTAATTTATCACATTTATTAAGGACACTTGACCAGGTGTAGAATCCTGATCTCGATAGTCTACGCATCCTAGATGACAATTCAAAAGATTAAGAAGCTTGATAATTTTCAAATACAAAATGCTCCTCCATTTTGTTACAATGCGATGACCACACACCTACTGGGGCACTTTCAGTATGATCGATAACTTGCCATTTAAATCTGGCCGAAGGATACCTTTTATGACTTATCATGAACCGACACGAACACCTCGAGGTCTAAACAAATACAACTTCGACCCTAAGCTTAGAAGACTTCAGTCACTACCTTAGAGGGACATTTGATAACATGTCGAATATGCAATAGGCACATGGACTAATCACAAATTCTCCCTTATCTAATTTGTTGTTCAAGTTATGCTGCCACGAACCTGCCACGAACCACAAACATCTGCTTTAACCGTCAGATTCACCATCTCTTAGAAACCACCATGTAATGATAGCTAGAATCCTCACACACTAAGATGCTCATTTTTTATAATCCTATTTCTTAAACCCCAATTTTCCTCTTGCACGGATACAAATATTATTGGTATTCAAGCCGTCTAATTTTATCATTGGAGTGCAAGTGTCGGTGCCCGACCTTTCTCTACCCGTTCTTATTTTGCAGAATACTAAACCAAACAACAAGGGAATCATATAATCACTATTCTCCCACATCAAACTTATATTTCATTTTTATTTTACCATTTTTTCAGTTAAAACATTTTTATTAACTATCCTATTGGTTTTGCTTAATTTGTAGAGTGCTTGAGATCAAATTGTTGAACCCTACATGGGGTCTAATATTTTTTCATCATTTCATTGATTCGTCACCACTGTCTAATAAATTGAAAAATCAACAAAAACAAATGAAAATATAATGTGATTTCAACATCTAAAATTCCAATTTATGTGTCGGTGATTTGTTATTTTCTCTTTAGGTTCCTGACATAATTAACCTAGCTAGCTATTTAAACCATTGACAATAGGGTATGTGAATTAATGTCAAAAAAGCTGGCATTAGATTAGTTGACTTGCATACTATTATTATCTCCAAATCCACCGATTTTCCTATGGTAAAAATATTGTTTATAATTCCATAATTTGTTACTATGAGACATACAAAATTCAATGTTAATCATTTATATATCATCACAAGTTTAGATCAGGTTAATTTAATTCAACTTTTAAGAGTAAGCATTAATCAATTTAATTAGATGAAAACTGAATTGAATATAGTAAAAACTCAATTCATATATATAAAATTTTATTCGGTTTGCTTTTTCTAATAAAAAAAAATGAGAAATTTTAAAAGGAATTGTATTTTTAGATCAATATGAATAAGGGTCGAGTTTTGAAACTTGTGCTCTTATAATAACATATATGCGAGCTTTTTAATATAATTGGGTCTCATTCGATTTAAAAGTAAGAAAATTGGGTAAATGATGATATTTCTTTTATTATTGTACCAATTTATTGATTATTAATAAACCGTGTACTCTCTTTCACATGCAGATATAGTCGAAACACGTAAATTTATAGTTCTCGTGATTGCATGTATAATTTAATAATTTTCATATCAAACTTATTATAATCAACAACTGTTTCAATTTTTAGCAAGTGTATACAAACTTAAATTTAGCGTATTGATTATGTTGGTAGAACGATGATTTTGTAAACGAATACAATGGTTTCATCTACGCAATTTAGTATTGAGAAATTACATTAGTAACAATATAAGATATGTGTCGTTCTTAATGAAAAAAGAAAAGATACTATTGGACAATAAGAGCATTCCAGGAATTTTTAAATAAAAGTAAAGAGTAGTTTTATCTTCACCAAAATTCTAGATAATGTGGAGATAGTGGAAATATGTCTAGAATATAGTACATCAGTAACACTATGAACTCGGTCTAAAAAAATGATTACCTCCATGAACTTTCGAAATGTCTTGTTAGCTTCCTGAAGTTATTTAAAATGACCTATTGACCCTTAAAGTTTACTAGGATGAGTTATTGATTGAACTTTCTCAAATTTGATTATTATCCATTGAACTTGGTTAAACTGATGCATAATTTTACATACCGAAATCTTCTCTTATGCTGGCACGTAGCAATAGGGGGTTAATGATGTAACATTAGCAACTTTAGAGGGATAAAGATACAACCTTAAAATTCAAGCCGTCGATGAGATTTTTTTTACCAAAGTTCAGGGCCCTCTGATGTATTCAACTTATATCGAAAATCCTATTTAGTTTGGCTTATTTAGAATAGGAATTGTAAACTGTCTCTTTAAATGAGTCCTATTATGAAAAAGATTATACATTTAGGCTTATATAAGAAAGGACTGTTTGCTTATTGATTTGTAGTGAGGGTTTTGGAGTTTGTGCTCTTAGCATATATGTATATGTGTGAGCATGACTATAATCAAGTTTTCATTAGATTTGAGAGTTAATGACTTGGGTAAATGATGAGATTTTTTACAGTTCTACAAATTTTCATTGAATTATATGATCCTCCTCGTTCGTGGAAGTAAGAAAAGTAGCTGAATCATGTAAATCTCTTATAATTCTGATTCCATGTTTGTTTCGTACATCAAACTTATTATAATTAATATTTGATTCGTTTTTTTTATAAAGGGTGAATCTGTTCTTTTATATATGTTATGTCATATTAAGTGTTGAAAGGAAAACCTTGATTGAGATTTCAACTTTATCTTAAGAGTACTTTCAAATCATAAATGATATAATTTATCCAAAAGAACACAACTTATTTAAAATACCAATAACGTCTTGAAATACCGACCGAAGGAGACTTAAAAATTCAACATTGAAATAACGGTGTCTAATGATCTAGAATGGACCAATCTAAATGATACCCTAACCTTTAGCATATCTCGCGTCATGTTTATTTTGATATGATGTTGGAATGATATCATAAAGGTATAGATATTGATATGGACTATCCTAAATGGAAGAAATAGACCAAGCACATGTGCTTTACTTTACATTCGAGAGTTCTACGTATCGTCGATTTTGTGCATCATCCATTAATGCAATACGTGCCAAGCCAAAAACTAATTTCTATCTACTATTTCTATCTACTAATTCTATCAAAACTAATCCAACTAAATGTATAATGGAGTGAGTGTCCCGACTTAAAAAAGAAGTGTCTCACTCCTCTAGAGCCATAAAAAATCACGTTGATTTGACCTTTTACTTTTTAGTGAATAGCTCTAGTATAATACAATCCATCATCAACTATATCCAAACGAATCATGACTATGGAAACTGTCAACTCACATATACAGAGACTTGTTTACTTACTTGAGTTACACAGAATAGATAGGTTAAATGAAATCTCCATTTCAACTCTGGATTTAGAGTAATTCTATTGTAAACAGCCTAAAATATATCTATCATGTATCGAGAATGACGAATGCCCAATCGATCATACAACTACCATGTGATTACTTCATGTGATACCCAAACAACCACTTCTACTTCACTCTGTTTTCTAGTCATTATAATCAATCTTAGTATCATCATTGACTTAAGTATCAGAAAAAAAGACGTCATACTTCGAGTTGCTAATCTCATCACAAATGTACTCAGAGCATCTACTAAGCTCACATTGTAGATTGGAAGAAATCACATAAAAAAAATTGTTTTCAAAGTCTTAAAAATAAATAAATAATTGTATTGAGATGATAGATAGATAGATCCCTTACTTCATCTAGGTTTAGTCAATTTTAGTTGTAGACCTCAAAAGCATTAGTGGAATAGAATTTCATGCCGAAAATAATCCAAGTATGAAGGAATCATACTCATATTTATGTAGACATGTCCAACAAAGTGTAGCTAGAGAAACTATTGCAAATCAATAACAATTGTCATAAAAAGTAAAATCTTAAGTTAGTCATATATATTAAGAATCTTTCATGGAAAGGTAACATCTTGATTTACATTTATTAAGCATTTTTTCTTCTTCAAGGTAGCCTAATGCAAAATTTTTTTTTAATTGTTTTTGTTTTATACACAATAAGGAACCCTTCCGGCTCAGCCACTCATTAGGAAATCTTGCAATCACCAAATTCTTTTAGAATAAGTCTTAAATATTCAAAGAATCTGAAATTCGCCATCCGGTCCAATAAACATTTGACCCGGTTTTCTCTTTAAAAGCGATGCCTACAAACGGACTTGGAAGGATGTTATCAGTTAATGTGCAGAGAATAAGTACCTAATTAATTTAGGGCATATAGGTTAAGGAGTGAACTTGGCTCTATACCAAAAATAAACTTGAAGCTCATAGTGAGTGTATTTATTGTAAACTGTAAACGAATAAGAAAAGGAAGACAGTAGAATATTTGGGGGTTAACTTTATTGACTGTCTCTTTTTTAACTCCATCCATCAACGGCCAAAACTACCCTTGCCCATAAAGCATCCCCCGTAATTCCTTAAATCACGTTTTTGGGTCCTACACTTCTATTTCTTTACTATGATCACGCCCATTTTCAGATTCTCCCCTTTATATAAATCTCCTTAATTCCTCTCCCTCCCTCCACACTCAAATCAAATCCTCCCTCCAAACAAACACACCCTTAGCCATGCCATCCCCTTCCCTTTTCCTCCTCCCCCTCCTCTCCCTCCTCCCCCTAATTTCCCTCATTTCCTCCTCCCCTGTCCACGACCCCGAACACGTCGTCCAACAAGTTCACAGGTAAATAAAACTTCCGCCGCCAAATATAACACCGACGGAATTTTAATAACGAACATTACATTGTTTTGTATATGCAGGGCCATTAATGCTTCTACTTCCCGGAGAAATTTGGGGTATCTATCATGCGGAACCGGCAACCCAATCGACGACTGCTGGCGGTGCGACCCCAATTGGGAGAAAAACCGGCAACGACTAGCTGACTGTGCAATTGGGTTTGGTAAGAATGCAATCGGCGGCAGAGACGGAAAGATTTACGTGGTCACAGATTCCGGCGACGATGATCCGGTGAACCCAAGGCCAGGAACTTTAAGACACGCTGTGATTCAAGATGAGCCATTGTGGATTATTTTTAAGAGAGATATGACTATCCAATTGAAGGAAGAGCTAATTATGAATTCGTTTAAGACGATTGACGGAAGAGGTGCTAGTGTTCATATCGCCGGAGGTCCTTGTATTACGATACAATTTGTGACTAATATTATAATTCATGGGTTGCATATACATGATTGTAAGCAAGGTGGGAATGCTTATGTGAGGGACTCCCCACGGCACTACGGGTGGAGGACTATATCGGACGGTGATGGTGTTTCTATATTTGGGGGTAGTCATGTTTGGGTGGACCATAACTCTTTATCTAATTGTAAAGATGGTCTAATTGATGCAATTCATGGGTCCACTGCAATTACAATTTCAAACAATTTCATGACTCACCATGATAAAGTTATGCTTTTGGGTCACAGTGATTCTTATACTCAGGATAAAAATATGCAAGTCACTATTGCCTTCAATCACTTTGGTGAAGGCCTTGTTCAAAGGATGCCTAGGTAATTTAATTAATTTCCCACTTTTAAAAAAAAATAAAAAAAGATTGGAAATTTAGGTGAGGGCATGAAGTATAATTAATGGGTATTTATGTAATTTGACATTTGCAGATGCAGGCATGGATATTTTCATGTGGTGAATAATGACTATACCCATTGGGAAATGTATGCCATTGGAGGAAGTGCTAATCCTACAATTAATAGCCAAGGGAATAGATTTCTTGCACCTGACATTAGGTTCAGCAAAGAGGTCAGGACAGGACATGACAGTTTTTTTTTTATAACTAAATTAACTAACAAAATGGGGTAGTAATCACATAATGACGTTGCAGGTGACAAAGCATGAGGATGCACCAGAGAGTGAATGGAGGCACTGGAATTGGAGGTCTGAAGGTGACTTATACATGAACGGTGCATTTTTCACTGCATCAGGAGCTGGAGCCTCTTCTAGCTATGCTAAAGCGTCAAGTTTAAGTGCTAGACCATCTACCCTTGTTGGCACTATAACCGGTGGCTCGGGGGTCCTCGGTTGCAAGAAGGGTTCTCGTTGTTAACTGTTAGCTGATTGATTGTGATATTTTGATTTGATTTAATTTTGTTAGAAATTGAAGTAGTTAATTTCCCATGATTTCTTATTAACTATATTTGTATTTTTATTTTGGTTACAACCTCGGCCTTTTACTCTTAGAACCATGGGTTTTGAGGGGGAATGCAAGTCCAGAAGTGTTGATATATTATTATTATTATTATTATTTATAATGAATTATCTAAAAAGGTCCCCCTGTTTTGTCTTTTATCTCTGTTTTTGCTTTTTCTCATCAACACTAAACAATGACAGCTTAACCAATTGCAAATGAAGACATTAGGAAATGTACCATATTTCCTATTGTTTTATATTAAATGAAATTCCTTTGGTTTTAAGGGAAAAAGAAATCAATATTAATAAATTAATTAAAATAAAGTTGAATTAATTCCTAGAATCGAATCTGAATTAAACAAACTGCATTTAATTTCAAAATGTGAGCAAAGCAAAATTAACTTTTGGTTCAGTTATAATTTTTGACCATTTAGTAATAATGGAAGTGACTTTAACCATAACCAATGCAGATGCAGTTTGAGTTTGTAGTGTAAACATAACAAAATGGGGCCCAGCTTTTGATATGGAGCACATGGAAGGAACAGTTATAGTTAGGGTTTAATTAATTAACCACCTGGTTTCAACTATATCTTTGACAAAGTTGGAACTCAAATTATTATTTTTTATGGATATATCACCAAAGTTTTCAATTTTTACCGGATTTCAGGCAACGCACATGCTAAAAACAAGTGGGCTATAATGACAAGTATTCTCTCTACGTGCATTTATTATTTTGCACAAAATCTGCGTGAACGTGAGCTGCAGTTCAACTGGACTAAGTTTTAAGGCCCGTTTAGGGTACGTTAGCAGATATTAGTTGTTTTCTATAAAATATGGTTATTTTAGAATTTTATCAAACACTTTCTATCTCTTGTTTAATGTTGAAAGAAAAAAAAAACAGTTCTGAAAAATGAAAATAAACAGACACTTAGTTTATTTGTTGTTTGTCGTTGCTGTTATGCTTTGTCGTTTTCTGTTACGGTTTAATATTTGCTGTTGAAAAATCAGATATTATCTGCTGTTGAAAAAACTACTTTCCACGTATAAAAAGATAAATATCTAAAATTCTCATTTTTAATATAAAAAAAACAAATATGAAAAAAAAGTAGACAAACATCTTACTGCTTTATCAGTATTGATATATATTTTGTAGCTTGACACATCTTACAATAATGTCTTTTTTCTACATTTACTAAAAATGGGAATAGAGACCACTTAAGTAATTAAAGATTTTCTATAATCTTAATCATAATTGATTAAATGATAACCTTTAATAGACATAAAGATCATTAAATGAAGGATAACATGACTATATAACTATCATCTTAATATTCTGTGAAGTACACAATAAAGGTTTTATGGGTTCAATGAATGATAGATGGATTCATTCAACAACTTTTTAGAATTGGTTTGAATGGATTAATTCCAATATATTGAATGAGTTAGAGGATTTATAGTGTGTTTGTTGAAATATTTAATGCGGATCAAATATAATTCCTTCGTAGTGGAAATGAGTTTGTCCCTAGTGAAAATAGACTGGATATATGTTAAACGGGCAACTAAGGTTAAAGTCCAGTTGGTGATTGTAAATACATAGTCACACCCTCACAACCTAACCGTAATGCAAAAACCCTAATTCACATGAATATAGAGAGAGTTATGTAGCCTCCTTCTCCTTCTTTCGCGTTGTTCTCCCTCTTAAATATTTAGCATGCCATCACATTATTTGTAAAGTCAACTAGAGCCTAACATATTTTACAAGTTAATCCATTAGTATATCCGTGTTTCGATAAAAATGAGGGCAAGGCACGAGGCCTTACGTTGTTTTATAACTTTCGTGGTTGACTATACCTCGTATGACCATGTCTATTTGGTTCCTCACAAACAAATCTGAAGCATAAATATAGTTTAAAAAGTTTATAAATTTTATTGAGAATCAATTATATAAAAAGATTAAAACTTTGAGCATAGACAATGGCTATCTATATCTTTCAAATGAATAAAAGTTTTATGTGACGAAAAGGAATTGAACATTAGTTATCAATTCCGTGCACTCTGCGACAAAATGATGTTGTCAATAAGAGATATTGAACTCTTTATGATATGGTTGGGTGTATGTTGGCTAAAGAAAATTTAATAATTTTCTATTAATTAAGGAGATGTTTTCTACTTACAACCACTTATGTCTTAATACCTCAAAAATATTTGGTGAAACTAGTCCCGAGAGGTAAAAGAATATCTCTGTAAGATATTTAGACGTATCGAAAGGATATATACTAGTGGAAGAAAACAATTAAGAGTGACAAAATTTGAATCATGAAGACGTTCTCTAACTTAGGACTATGACCTCACTTTGTTAAAGGAACTAGGATCAAATAGATTTGTCCACTCGATTGGGAGAAATTTTGAGGAGAAAAAAAAATGTTCTAGTACCTCAAAACGTTACGAATAATCTAGACCATGCCTTAAGTGAGAATATAATTCTTAACTCAAGTGAGAGTATGAAATATGGCTCAAGTGGGAGTATTCTGAACTATGACGAATGTATAAGATATGTTTATCTAGATTTAGAAATGCATCATACTAAAAGGAAAAAAGTTGAAAGCTGGTGATTTAGTATGAAGGACACGGGTCCTTCAGTTACTGTAAACAACACTGAGCCCAGAAATGTCTAAGAGGCTATCTGATGTCCTAGAAAATATAGGTGGATTATGGCAATGGAAGAAGAAATGTCTGATATGAGATCGAACTATATTTCGTAGTTGGTTGATCTACAAGAAGGACACATAACCATTGGGAGAAACTGAGTTCTCAAAGTTTAGCAAAAGGGTAAAGATAGTACTGAAAGATACAAAGCTCGCCTAATCGCTAAAGGACTATAAACAGCAGGAAGAAAGAGATGTTGAGGAGACTGTCTCATATGTTTTGAGGTTTATATCAATAAGACTAATTATAACTATTGTGACAAATTTGGACCTAGAGTTACATTAAATGAAGGTAAAGATTGTCTTTCTTAAATGGAGAATTTGAAAAAACCTATATGGATCAATCTATAGGTTTCATCGAACAAAGGCTGCAAACGAAAGGTTTGTAAAATTGAGTAATGGTATATTCGATTTCACAATGAGTTGACGTCGAATGACTTCAATCTAATTGAAAACGATCATTATGTTCTCGAAGTAAATTTATCATCTTGTTATTATATATTGATGGCATTTTATATATAAACCAAATCAAAGCTTTATTAAGTTCAGTTTTGAAATGGATGGCATCTACATATCTTGAAATGACGTTTTATATATAAACCAAATCAAAGCTTTATTAAGTTCAGTTTTGAAATGGATGGCATGGATTAAAGCAACATATATTTTTGGAATTGAGGTTTTAAGAAATTGTTCAAAAAAATTTTGATTGGTTTTGTCTCAAAAATTGAGAAAGTAATGGTTATTTTAAAGTAACCATAATCTCTCCTAATAAGTTGTATGGATAACTAAAGTTCAATTTCACACAAATCGAAATCTAAATTGATAGAATATCTATAGTGAAATTAAGAAAATATGAAATTTGTTAGTAAAATGATGAATATGAAAATATTAAAGAATATGAATGGAGAGTATAGAAGATGAGATTGCCCATAAAATGGGTCCACTAAGGTAATATATTCAAGTGGCCATGGCTTTGCAAGCCAGAACCGATTGGAAGTGTCCCCCTGACCCAGAGAAGGCAGTTTAAATTCACATGTATTAATTTGGATAGCCACACATTTTTATTCCACCTACGTTCGCATAAACATTGCATGTGATTATATATATAATATGGAATATGTTACATCATCCATCACTTATCCATATCAACACCTAAACTTTCATCTTCACTCAGGAACATGGTTTATCTTTTTAATCAACCGATCCATTAACAACACAGCCATGCAACTAGGGGTGGCAATGGGGAGGGGATTATCCGAAAACCGTGGGTATCCGAACCGACGGGGATGGGGAAAAACCGTAAAAATTGGGGATGGGGATGGGGACGGGGAAATTTTTTTCCCCGAAATCTAAATGGGGATGGGGATTGCTATATCCGCCCCGTGGGGATCACCGCCCCGTTACCGTGTAAATTTCCGTAGGGATCCCCGAATAAAATTATTAATTTTAATTTCTAACTATTATTTTTATATCAATGTATCATATAAATTAGTAACACGATGACAGAATATATATATGAACTTTTTTAATATATATATATATATATATATAGGGAAAATATTAAACTTTACTTGATCATACATTGGATTCTTCTAACTCATATCAAATTTTATGTTTATGATTTGTGATTGTTTAGATTCTTCTAACTCAGATTTGTGATTTAAATTCTTCTAACTCATATTAGACTTTACACAAAGTATTATTAGATTTACCATTTTATATTTTAAATTCTTCTAGCTCAGATAGATTTGTGATTTAAATCCTACTAGAGGTATTATTAATTTTAATTGGGTTTATTTTGTTTTGAGAACTAGCTAATTTCAACGGAATATAATTAGTTTATTTAAATTAGGTTTATTTTAATTGTCGATTACAAATAGTACTATTAATTTATTGGGCATGGGGATTCCCCGAAACCGTATGGGGAGGGGATGGGGATGAAAAAAATCCCCGAATCACTTAATGGGGATTCCCCAAAACCGTCCCGTAAACATTTGGGGACGGAGTGGTAATTGGATAACCGTCCCCGCCCCGCACCGTTGCCACCCCTACATGCAACCGCATCATGTGGCGGACAATTACTGGATATTTACCTAACTACAACCACAGGATTAATAGAGATCGATAGTTAGGTACTCGAGGAGGTTATAACCGTCTGGATGCGTGGACCAATAAAGGAAGCACGTTAGTTCATAAATTTATCATCGCCGTAACACACGATTTACGGTAGAATGCGCCATATCCTGTTGGGCTCACCACGACATATATTCCTTCTTACACTTCTACAAATGTCCCTAACACAAACTAAGGCACATAAACTAATGGTACTCGCATACTACCTCTTTGTATCTTATAAATAGCATAAGATACTACACAAGGAGGTTGGCAATTATTGAACTCTAAAGTTCATCATTCTTCTTCTCCTCCCCTAGATATTGTCCTAACTTATACATCAGAGTATGATAGTTGGTCTCTGACCTATTTGTCGTCTTATCTCAAGCAATCTGACAGCTCATGTAAAAGCTTACCTTAAGATCCTCTCGTCATTGATCTCTCCCCTCTAAACCAGAACTCTTTTTGAGAGCCCACGACACCCCAACATACCAGTGACAATCCTTTCAGCTTTTTTGAAATCACCCCAAATTTAGACAAGCAGATGGATAAATGTCTAAACTAGACCCGAAGAATATGAAGTTCATGAACAGGATCACCAAGCAACTCATCTACAACGTGGGAACCGGCTAAGAGGCAATAATCGTGATTCGAGGAGAGCACGCCATAAAGATGGCACACGTAATAGATTAAAGAGGCTATCAAATGCATACACAAGCAAGAATCGGGTGTTTATTCAACCAGACATTACATTGTCGATAGCTATCCTCGCTGGAAGGAGATCTCCCATACTTCAGAGAAAGAAAACTCAAAGGGAAGATCAAAAGAGAATGATCAAATTTCGCGTAGCCATTGAAGTCGACACTTTAGATCACTCTCTCTTCCTTCTAGCGAGAGCAGCTGAAAAGGATCTGAAGGAATCTACTCCCCTTAACCAAAGCAACGGCTCTAAAAGCACTCTATCGAGCCTAGATCTCCTATAGACAAGCAAAGGTTCCAAAAACACTTTGTCGAGTCCAAATCTCCTCCAAACAAATGAATGCTTCTGAAACATTCCCTCAAGTCCAAATTTCCACAAGTCATGAGAAGGCTTTGTAGAAATTCTATCAAACCCAAGCCCTAAAATTGGTGCTTGTGGCAGAAGAAAGCTATTGAATCAAGATCTCATTGAGATTGATGGTCATCTCGCAGAACAACCTCCCTTAAAGGTGATGAGGATGAAAAGAACCTATAGACAAAGAGGATTTGAAAAGTTCCATGGTAGATGGTTGTATCGATACTCGAATTTTAAAGGTAATAGACACAATCTCCCTACTTTGTGCAAGCATTTTAAAAAAGTCGATTCCTCGAGGATCTAAATATCCCTCCTTCAAAAAGTACAATGGAGTTGGAGATCCCACTGTACATGTGAAGAACTTCAGCCAATCGCTAAAGTCTAAAATTAATATCGTTATGTGCCTCATTTTCGCAACAACCCCGAAGGATGTGTCTGCATACTAGAACAAACAACTTCCATTTGGATCCATTTAGAGCTTCAACCAAATGGCAATTGAGTTTGCCTAGCACTTCATTACCTTCACACCAGAGAACAAAACAATACAACACCTCAACTACTTGGTCTAGGAGATGAATGAAAGCCTTCGCTACAGAGATTCTAGAAGACTGTATATCTGACATCTTAACATTGATGCAACAATATACGCAATGGAAGAAAATTGTCGGAGCAAAGAGCTGTTGTGAGCGTGCGGTCCGAAAAGTACGCGCGTGAGGGGATTTTCCCACCATGGGTGCATGGGTAAAGAGATTTTTTAATTCACTTCCTCGGGTACCCTTTGGTAGTCCTAATAAGGCAAATTAGTTCAAAAGGGGTGTGAATAGAACTCTTGAACTTTTCGCTAATTCATTCTACTGAGATTGCTTCAGCTTTTGACAATTCCCAACTCAGCGGATGACTCCTTATTAGAGGTTCTTAAGAATTATAACATATGCACAATTCAATGAATATTCATAGTGCTAATGTGTGAGATAAATTCAGAGCATAAATAATTAAGTAGAAGCAAAATTAGGGGACAATCGCTTTTTGCAGCCATTCGAAAGCATTGTATATATATTAAGCCTAGTATATATATATATATATATATATATATATATATATATATATATATATATAATAATTAATAATAAGGGATAAGATATCAAAATAGCCCTCAAGTTTTTGGGGAAGAACTAATTTCGACTCAAACATACAAAACAATACATTTCATTCTCAAAGTTTATCAAATGACGCAATTAAAAATCTCACTAATAAAAATTGATACATCAGAAGATTGTGTCGTTAACACTTATACATGTAAGTGTCAGGCCCGTCCCTGAGCATGGGCAGAAGAGGCATCTGCCCAGGGCCCAAGGATGAGAGAGGACCCAAAAATAGTAGTAGGCTTTTAATTTTACTCATATTAAAAAAAGATATATAATGATAGGTAAGTTACATATTAGTCATGATTAGACTAACTATTTACAATTATCCGATATTTTAAAAAGAATTTCTTAAACTGTTAAATACAAACTAAAATTGGTTTTAGCAATGTGAGCATTTGATTTGTCAAAACAACAGATTGTTATCCAACTATTTCAATTGTTTTTCGAATCCTTTTAAATATGCTTGTGACCGTTGCATTTGCTGAAAATAAGTTTTTTAAAGTTAAAATTATTGAAAAGTTATTGGAGATCATTAATGTCACATGAAAATTTAAATGGCCTAGGGTTTTTATGTATTGAGAGAAGTATGTTATGACATATTGATGTAGACAATAGTATTAGTGATTTTGTATCTAAAAATGCTCGTAGACATTATTTGTATGAGAAACTGAGTAATTAAAGTGATATAAAATGTTTTTTCCATATTAAATATTTTTTTTATTAGATTGTTTGTTAAGTGTAATAGAAAAAAATATCATTTTGAAGAAATTTTTCTTTACATAATTTATTTTTTACTTGTACTTTATTTATTAGGACCCTTATTTGGTTATTCGCTCTTAGGCCCTTAAAATCTGAGGATCGGCCCTGGTAAGTGTCATTTCATGTTTCAACCCTAATCAGCATTGCATGATACAACCAAAAACACGGGTAGGTGTTAAGCATGCGGTTTCTTTATTATTTGATGTGTATGGAAACTTTAACTGCATCATTTACAAAAATGTTAAGATTGAAATTATAATGCTCAAAACCAAATTAACTTTTCTCAAACAATTTGAAGCTATTGTGATAGCTTATCTATTGTAATAAGAACATGAAACCTCGTACGAAACATAGCAAATTAGCGGTATGGAGAGGCAAAAGAGAGAGTGATGGGATGTGCTTGTAATAAAAGAAGTAGATAAGCTAACCTAATAATTATGAACCTTTTGAATATGAATTTCTTCATTCCACTCTTTGAATATTATTGTTTCAGTTTGACCTTTATTTTCATATTTGATTCCCTCATTCAAGGGGAATCTTAGTTTCTAGCAGTAGCAGACAGACCTTCCAATCATGAATCTTTGAATTCAATTGATTTAACTTCACATTCAATCTCAAAAGCATAATAATAATTCAATTTAAGAAGATGTATTCCAAAACTTCCATTTCTTCATGAATTTTATTAAACTAATTCATTTAATTAAATTTTGGCAAGAAAAGGTTCATCATAATTCTGATTTTCGTGATTCAACCTATGATCTTTTATTTCAATAATTAAACTCATAATTTTTTATATCCTGATTTGATCATCAGAAAAGTTTGCTTTAAACATAAAACACAAGTAATAGAGTGTTATTTATTTTTATTTACGTTCGCTATTTGCATTTTTAATAGTTGGAAATAGTTTTTTTATATGTGTGATGTATTTATAAAAAACAGTAAATTTATTATTTTAAACTGTATAAAAATACAATTTCAAATATATATGAAATAAGTAACTCAATATGTGAAAAAAAACCTAACCAGAGATCTCATATATATTTCAATATGAGATGGCTCGTGATGTTTTGTCATTAATTTTGTTTTCACTAAGTTTCTTTTTAATTTGAAAGATTTTTTTTTATAGAAACGCGTATATCTTTAATAGATGAACAAGCAAGTATAACAAGAAAAATACAAGGAATGAAACCTTACAAGAACCATAAAGGCACTAAAACGATTACAAAGAGCAAAAATAACCATAAAAGGTATTAAAAAACATAAAAGAACAAGAAAATATATACTTCTCGTAATTCCAAATCCATAGAAAAGCATCTGCAAACCAGTCATCATCATTTAAATCGATCTGAACATTCGGATATGGATCATTTCTTTTGTTGCAACCACGTAGATCCATTGATCTACGAACAAGATAAACCGTTTCCGCTCGTGCTAAATTCGAAAAAGGTATAAACGAAAGAATAATGGAGAGCCAATACAATTCAGACGAATAAAGAGATCAAATGAAGTATATAAACACAGACAGAAAAAAAAAACAATAAAAAAGCCACAGTAAATCTAATCGGAAGAAGGATGAAGAAGGAAGACAAAACTTCCCTCTTGCTCTTTAAATTAGATTCACATTTTTTTTTTTTTTGAAAAGTAATTTGAAAGAATATCTGCATTAACAGATAAACAAGTTTTTGTTTATTGATGGAAAAAGGCCTCTTAAAACAAGTTTTTGTTTTAAGAGAACTATAAAATCACTTAGGCCCGTTTCGCATGATGTAAAACATAGGCATGTTTGTGAAAGCCCGTTACATTATTTTACAATTTTAGTTTTTCCATAATATTAGGCTAAGCATATAATTAACCCTTGAACTTTTACAGCCTTAAAAATTAAGTCCCTAAATTTTATTTTTGCAGATTAGGCCTTGAACTTTAATTTACACACATTGGAAAACTCACTAACAGTTCTGTTATTAGGCTGTTAGTGAATGATTACATGTGTATCAAAATTAAATATCATGCACTTAATCTTTAAAATTTTAAAGACTTAATGTGGTTTGATGGATAATTAGCATCCACGGTCACTAAATTTTGTACAGTCCTTAAAAGATCATAAAAATTTAATTTGTCAGCATCACCTGACATATTAAAAAATGTAACTATTCGTTTTAATTGATAATCAATATGACATGTGGGTTAGTTTGTGTAGTTGAAATTTTATTTGACAATCCTTATTTACTTGAATTAATTTGTGGTTATTTTTTGTATGCCATATGTTGAGACAAGTGATTAGATATCATGTAATCAACTCAGGTGAAAAAATGGTCTAAAAACGTTCAAAGTGACTTTATTAGGACAAAAATAAACTTAAGTGATTTTATTGAGACAAATTAAACTTTTATGACTTTTCGAAGACATTATCCAAACTTTTGTGATAACTTGTTCCGGTTAGCCGTGGTTTGATATTTGTTTACTTAACATCCTATTTTTTTTAAAATAATAATTAATAATTTTTTTGAACCAGAAAAGATGCAATCAAATAGATGAAGGATTCGCGTCCATAACAATAGTGTTCATGAGCCATTCTGACACAACAGTTGAAACGAAATCGCTAGCATTGGAACAGGCAAGCCTAGCTACCAAATGAGCTGCACTGTTCGCTAAACGAGGAATAAAAGCTAATTTAAAATGTGGGTTGGATCCTAGCAACAATCGACAGTCCTGTATAATCATTCCGAACTCAGATATATCATGTTTCCCATCTAGAATAGCATCGACGACAAGTTTGGCATCAGACTCGAACTCAACACATGTATAACCCAAATTAACAAGCCATATCAAGCTTGTACGAATAGCAAGAGCTTCAATGATGCTAGGTTCTTTGGTACATGGGATAAAGCTGCTGCTGCAGAGTAAGAAGGATCCCTTTTCGTCTCTGATTACCGCGCACATGCCGCTGCTTTTCAATTCTTTGAATATTGCCCCATCAATGTTGCATTTGACAGAGCCTAGTTTGGGTGGCCTCCATTTCTGAATCGGGACCGGTTGTCTCATGGCCCTGTTAGTCGGCACTTGTGCATTGTTGATGCCGTGGTGAATCTGCCCCTCTCTGGAATGTGGCGATGCCGCTTGTGGTTGTCTAGGAGCCACTCGTTGTTGGTATGCTGTCCAGTCTTGAACCGCCTCCAAGCTGGTCCGCCAACTGGTATCCGCTGGCCACCACCTCATGTGCCAAAGGACTCTGTTTTTATGATCCCAAATTGCTTTCAGAGCACAGCATATTCTGACAATTTTCACCTGGTTTGAGCCGTATACTTCTTGCAGGAGCCACTCAGATAGATTCAAATTGCCCAAAATCGGAGAAGGGACTCCTACGATACGCCAAATGTCACCTGCAAAACAACACTCAGTAAATAAATGGTTATCCGTCTCCTCCTGTTCCACACAGACAGGGCATACTGTTGTAATAGGAACTCTTCTCTGAGCCAACCGAGCTCTAGTTGGAATACATTTCGAACAAATGCGCCAGATAAACTGTTTCAGCTTAGGTGGAATCCTCAACCTCCACAATTTCTTCCAACCCTCCTGATCCCTATTAACATCACCCATACCCATGCCAGCTAGGTAGCCTGAGTGCACATTAAAATGCCCATCCTTTGACCAGTGCCAGATTCTCACGTCTTCCCCAACATTGTATGGCAAAATGATATCACTGATGGCTTGCACTTCAATTTCACTGAAGCACCCATTCAATCTCTCCATATCCCACCCTCTCCTATCCTCCAATAACAGGTCAGCAACTGTCAAGTTTTCCAATCCAGGGACTAAAAAGGAATTTATGCAAAAGTTCTCTAAATTAGGTACCCAAGCATCCTCCCAAACCCTAATTGATCTACCATTCTCCACCCTCCATCTAAATCCTTTTTTCAATATGCTAAGACCCTCCCATATACTCCTCCAAACTATACTAGGGTTATTGCCTAATTTAGAGGAAAGTAAGTCATCCCTAGGAAAATATTTAGCTTTGAACATTCTACTTACTATGGTATTAGGGGATTTTAGCAATTTCCATCCCTGTTTACCTAATATTGCCAAATTAAACACATGTAGATCCTTAAAGCTCATCCCCCCCGAGTCTTTTGGCATGCATAGTTTACCCCAATCAAACCAATGAATGTTTTTCCTCCCCTCAGGTTTCCAACCCCACCAAAAGGAATTCATTAATTTTTGCAGTTCATCACAGATAGATAAGGGTAAAAGGAACGTACTCATACAAAAGGTTGGTAAAGCCTGGGCCACAGACTTGAGAAGCACTTCTTTCCCAGCCTGGGAGAGGAATTTTAGACCCCACGTACCAAATTTCTTGCGCAATCTGTCAACCAGGAAAGTGAAAATTTGACGTTTCGATCGACCAATAAGGGAAGGTAATCCCAGATACCGCCCAGTATCAAGCGGTAAACTCACCCCCGGTATTGTTTTTATCTCAGTTCTCACTTCCTCTGATACATTTGAACTGAAGAAGATCCCCGATTTAGTTAAGTTCACTGCTTGCCCTGAAGCTACTTCATAATCAGACAAGATCTCCATTACCTTCCTAGCCTCATCCGTATTTGCCCCAAAAAACAAGAAACGGTTGTCTGCAAAGAAGAGATGTGTAACAGCCGGTGCCCTACTACAAATCCTACATCCAGAGATAAGCCCTTCATCTTCAGCTTTCCTTATTAGTTTAGATAAGACTTCAGCACATAGGATAAAAAGATAGGGAGAAAGAGGGTCACCCTGTCTCAGACCTCTTCCGGGTGTTACTTGATCAGAGCAGTCTCCATTCACTGCCACTCTATACTTCACCGTTGTGATACATAACATCATCCAACCGATCCAGGTCTCGTGAAAGCCCATCCGAATCATAACTGCTTTCAGAAAGTCCCAGTCAACTCTGTCATAGGCCTTGCTGATGTCGATTTTTAAAGCAACCTGACCGTTCCTTCCTCTGTTAAGTCTCTTCATAAAGTGTATGCTCTCAAAAGCCACCTGCACATTGTCAATGATAGACCTGCCTGGAACAAAAGCAGATTGTGTTTCACTAATGATCTGAGGGAGGATCTTTTTTAATCGATTGGCCAAGGCCTTGGCAATTATTTTATATATGACATTGCATAAGGAGATAGGGCGAAAATCCTTTAGCATTTGAGGATTATCAATCTTGGGTATAAGGGCAATATTAGTATTATTGACCCCAATAGGAAATTCACCCTCTTGAAGCCATTTTGCACAAGCTTCTCCTACATCAACTCCCAGTGTATCCTAAAAGGCTTGATAAAAACCAGGGTTAAGTCCGTCAGGGCCAGGGGACTTGTTGGGACTCATTGAAAATAGGGCCTGTTTAAACTCCTCCTGTGCAAAAGGGGCAATAAGAAGCTCATTTGTAGGGGAATCAATAAGTGTGTCAACAACCTGGACCGTATCTACCCTTGGCAGATTCGAAGAAGAGAAGACGTTCTGGAAATATCTTTGCGCAAGTTCCTTCAAATCAGCCTGACTTTCAATCACAACCCCATTCTCATCAACTAGTGAGGCAATCTGGTTCTGTTGTCTTCTTGCTTTGACATTTGCATGGAAGAACTGTGTATTTCTGTCCCCCTCAGTCAACCAATAAACCTTAGCCCTTTGTTTCCAGTAACTTTCCTCAGCTTCCAGGGTATCATTAAGTTTTCTCTTAGTAAGGAAATAAGAGGCAATAGCTTCGCTATCACTGCTCCCATGTAATCTTTCCATTTGGGTCCTCCACTTTCTGATCTGGCTTTTAAAGCGCGTGTTAAAATCTTTCCCCCACACTGTCATTTTTTGAACACACGACTCCAATTTATCCTGAATTTGTCTACCTCCCTGCCGCCTCCAGTGCCTTCTGACCAAATTCTGAAACTCCTGCTCTTTAAGCCAAGATTCCTCAAAAAAGAATCTGTTTCCTCTTCCTTCTCTCCTCTCACTCTTCAATTGAAGAGAAAGGGGAAGATGATATGAATACCCTGTCATGCAATATTTGAGATTGTAATCAGCAAACCTATTCAGCCAATTTGGTGAAGCAAAACCTCTATCAAGCTTTTCTCTCACCCACATCTCAGTACCCCTACCTCTTTCCCAGGTAAACGGATCACCATTCAGTTCCAGCTCACACAAACCACACTCCTCAATTACTCTGGCAAATTCCTGTATTAAAATGTAGGGGTAGCTAGCGCCCCCATCCTTTTCAGTATTGTTTAAGATGCAATTGAAATCTCCCATCACTATCCATGGTATGGAATCATCTCTAGCCAATCTCCTCAGTAACTCCCACGACTCTCCATGTCTACTACGGTCAGCAAACCCATAGAAGCCTACTAATCTCCAATCTCCTTGAGTCGAGTCAGTAATAATCGCCTCAATATGGTGGTCCGAAAAACTTTTGACCTCCACCTGTGTTCCTACCTTCCATAACAAAGCTAAACCGCCACTACGACCTCTTCTACACACAGGGAATGCTCCCTCAAACTTCAACTGTTGTTTTATTAAATTTACCTTCTGATCCTCCACCAATGTTTCCATTAAAAATACAATACTGGGTCTTTGGGAAGAAACAAGCTCCTTTAGGGAGCGAACTGCCCGGTGGTTTCCCAGGCCACGACAGTTCCAGCTTAGGCAACTCATTCTCCCCGGCGGCCCTGATCTTTAGGGCTCGCCGAAACATTTTCTGTAAAAATTCCTTTATCCTTTCCAGGAACAGAAATTTCCCTCTCCTGTCTATTCTCCCCTTCCTTCTCCATTCCCTCCTCCTGACCCTCCCTCCTCTTTCTAATATCATTTAATTCCATCTCAGTATCCTCACCCTTTTCACTCCCTTCCTCTCCCATTTTCTCACTCCTCTCCTTCAGTATGGTCTTGAAAAAGGGTCCTGAAATTGGGCAAATCAGTACCTCTCTCTCCCCTTCCCCAACATGTCTGGTCGCCCCCCTCTCCCCTCTCCCTCTCCCTGTATTAGTTATGTCCCTCATGACCCCCATCCCTCCTCCCCTACTCCCTCCAACCCCCCCCCCCCCCCCCCCCGACTCCCTCCTGCTATACTGCCCCCATTTCTCTCTCGTAACCATTTCGCCCCACTTTGGTCCCCTCCTCTTCTTATTGGGGCCTTTAGCCATTCCCCCCATTCTCTCTGAATTTCCCCCCTGCAAGTTAAAAACTTTCTCACAAAAGCGTTCTGTATGGCCCAGGCAGCCACACACATAGCAAAAAATCCCTAGCCGTTCATACTTAAAAGTTGCTAGAGACCAAACATTTCATGTGCTCTTTATTTTCTTAAATCTTTTCAACGGACGCTCACTGTCTAGGCTAACTCTGATACGCATAAATTGTCTGTGAATACCGGTATTATTCTTCAAATCATATTCCTCAAAAGACCCAAGGAAGTTGCCTAACTGTTTACCTACTATCTCAGACATAGTTCCCACAGGTAATCCATAAATTTGCACCCAGATAGAGTAATTCAGTAAATTCACATCATCCACATGCACACCAAAATTCCAGACATTCATAATCAGCACATAATTGTCAAAAGACCAAGGACCTCCAGCTAACACCCTATCCTTATCAATCGGGTGAAAAAATTCAAAAGAGTAAAGATTAGAACTTACCTCTTGAATTTCGACTCCTCTAACCGGTCTCCACAGAATTGCCATTCTGTTTTTCATACTCAAGAAGTTTAGCGGTCTGTCCACAACAAACCGTCCCAAGAACCGGAGCCCCTCATCCACCACCACCTCTACTGCAGGTGGTGCAATCAGCTCAAGGTGCCCTCCTTCCTCTCCTGCGATTCGAAGCCTCTCCATTTCCCTCTCCATTAGAGACAAAAACTGTATTCCTGCACCCCTTAGATGAACCATGCCCTCAACACAATCAGAGAAAAATGCTGAATCACAGCAGACCAGAACCTCACTGTGTCCCGGCAAACTCCCTCCCCAACAATTTTGCCCCTTCGCAACAGAAGCTTATTCGCTAATCTCCTTCAAAACCAACCACCAGAAACCCGACGTCTCACCCCTTCGCACAAGACAGGACAAACACGGCGAGCTGCAATTCTTCTCCTCCGCCTTCGTCTCCCCGCAGCTCTTTCACCACCCACAACGAAACCAGACAGAAATTCAAGAAGATCAATCGCGCCTCAAGATTAGGCACATATCGAGTCTAAATCGCAAACAGAGAAAAACTAACATCAAAACTCTCCCAAACCAGAGACTAACCTTCACCTTAATCGGAAGGACAACTCTCACCGGCGACCACCGATCGGCGACGACGCGGCCATGGTAGCGGAGGCGACGACGGCGGCCCAAGGGTTGACGAACGAGAGAGACGGCGGTATCGCAGAGGTATCGCGATCCCCTTTCTTTCTTTTTCTTTAATTTTATCTTCAATTTAGTGATTACTTTTAGCAATTATAATTTGTAAATAATTAATAATTCATTTTTTTTTAATTTCAAGAACTTAAATATAATTTTTTATCTATAATAATAAACAAATTGTTGAAAAGGCTCAATTTATTATGCTAGTATAAAATGATTGCATAGGGAATCGGTTAGTATAATAAATTGGGTAATTAATTTATTAGTCTCTATATTTTGATAAAACACACTGTTTAGTCCCTGTATTTTCAAAAACACACGGTAAAGTCCCTAACGTTTTTCTTGGTGAACTGTTTAGTCCCTAAAGTTTTTTCGGTGAACTGTTTAGTCCTTGCATTAGACTCTCATGAAGATTCTGTTAATCAATTTGGATCTGCGTTCTTCTTTTCCTTTATTTTCCTTTCCTTTAAACTCTAATGCATCTGAAATTAACTTTGACTGTTCTTCTTCTTGATTTTTTTCTTAATCGTTCAAATTCGTAAGTATTGGGTCTGTTCTTTTTCTTGTTCTCCATATAAATAGCTTCTTCTTCTAAATTGGATTTCATCTTCTGAAGTTTGAAGGTAAATAGTAAAGGGTAATTTAGTCATTTCTGAAGTCTTATACGGTAAAAAATCTAACAAACAGATGGAAGGACTAAACAGTTCACTGAGAAAAATGTTAGGGACCTTACGATGTGTTTTTAAAAATACAGGGACTAAACAGTGTGTTTTATCAAAATATAGGGACTAATAAATTAATTACCCTAATAAATTTTACTTATATTTTTTTATTAGTTGATGTAATATATTAGTTTGGAAGTGGAATTTTAAATTTGATTAATTTAAAGCGTATAGTTTAAAATGAAAACACAAAGTTAATTTTATTGATATTTTATTTTTCATTTTAATTTCTTTAATAGTTATATATATATATATATATATATATATATATATATATATATATATTTAAAAATTTAGAAGAAAAAAACATGAAAAATTAATTATTTATTTTCTTAATATGATAAGATGTTAAGTAAACAAAGATCAAAATACATCATTCTTAAAAAAATAAAAATACATGTGAGTCATTGACTTTATAAAGTTTTAAGGATTAAGCTCATACTCTTTAATTTTACATATATTAGATCCTTCACTAATGGCTTAGGTAATAGAACTGTTAGTGAGAATCTGAATATGTGAAAGTAAAGCACTACTGCAAAAGCCTAATCTACAAAAATAAATTATCAAGAACTAGATCCTTAAAACCGTAAGAGTGTAATGACTTAATTATGCATTTTAACCATTACTATATCCAAAAAAAAATTTTATCATTGTCACTACATCTAAATTTGGATGTAATTTATTTTTTTAAATTAAAAGATGGAAGCGGAAGACAAGAGATATAAATTTCTTGAAAAGTTTCTTCGACGAAGAAGCTGAAGTTTTTCCGGTCATGGTGATAAGAAGACTGAAAATTGCTGAGAAAAAAGAAAAACGTTTTCATAACACTTACAGAAAGTGATGAAGAACTAACATTTGATTTTTGTCGAAATTGAATTCCATAAAGCAAATGGAGAAGAAATCATAACCTTATCTAAGGCGCTCGCTCTTATATAGGTAAAATGTGATGTTTTGATTTTTTGGACACCTAAAATGGGTCATGTATCCAATAGATATTGGAGGTAGAACCTTATCGAAATGGTATATCTCTTGGTAAACGAAAAACATGTGAATTCTTACCACTAACAAGATAAGACGACTGTGAGGAAGTGACATATCCATCATCTTTACGGACTACTATCCACGCCCATCACCTGCTCTTAGACCTAGAAATTATCGTGTTCAAGTCGTGTCATTTTTGAGTTCGTGAATAAGTGGAAAAAATTACTCGACTCCTCTCGTGAATCAGATCTTCATGGTTAAACCTCTAGTTTGAGATAAGCTCATTCCCTATTATTGATCAGACCGAGAGGATGGTCTTTTAGAAGCTTCAGCTCCTATATAGTTGGTTTAGATCTTCCTTCCTATTTAGTAGACCAAACAGCACACAAGATATCACTCTAATTAGGAAGTTCGATAACCTCGTAGTCCTTTTCCTAATTGAATAGAGAGTCAGTTTCTTCCTATACAGACTAATAATCTCCACTTCTATATAAAAGAGTCTTACTCCCTTTCAAAAGGTACATAACATTATTCTGCATAGATTCTCAATGTCTCCCTTTCTTTGAATTTCTCTTTCTCCATCTAGACTAGAGCGTCAGAATGTCCTAATCACGGATCTGCCCAAGTATTTCATTAATTTGCAGGACATCCACTTGAAAATAACGTCACAAATCTATCTTCTTTACGCTACGTAAAATAGAAATAATAGAAAAAGGATCCCTAATTTGCTTAGATCGGATCCTGTACGGGACATAATTTCCTTCAATGTCATCATTGGACATTTTGCAGTATCAATACCCTCATCAATCGAATCTGAATCAACCACATTCGTCTAAGAATTAGTCTGTGCATACAATGGAGAAACATCTATCTTAGGTGTCTTGTAATTGTTTACCAGCATAGGTTGTATAAGAGGCTCCTCAATCGCTTTCACTGAGTCATGAAGCATAAGCTACAAATTATTGTTTCCACTTGTGTGAGAAATATTGTTTGGTTTCTCTGTCTCGATTGCAATTGTTCATCAGAATTTAGACCGGATATCGATCAAAAATCTAACGTAGTGGCATAATTCCTTATCAATCTTTTCAAACCTCGAAGGAATTCTGACTCCCAGAGAATATTAGCGATAATTATTTATCCCAAAATTCCCTCAAAAGGTGGTAAAAACAACTGAGCATATGTTGATTTATATATTAATGGGTCAAACCCTAGAGACGAGGCTATAAAGTGCATAAATCACAGCTTCAAGTTCAATGTGCCCTTCTCCTAAACAAGCTACAGTGCTTCTTCATTTAGCAAATAACTAAAAGAATTACCTGAAAGGGTCCCTTGTTCTCATTATTATAGAAGCCTAAGAGCAAGTTTAGTGGGTGTTACAAGTTTGTTACTTGTAACACCCAACTATTATATCTATTGATACTTTAGTGTTGCAGCTCAAAGAAAGTTAGTTGCAGAAGTAACTTACTAGTTGTAAAAGCTGGTTTTGAAATAAAATGGAACAAAAAGGAAATTGACTTTCATGCAGGGTGCTGAAGAGCCACAAATGGTTGTGCAGTACATTCTTTTTATGTAGCGTGTCAGCTGTCTTTGTAAAATATAAAGTGGTAGACAATCACTCTTTATTTGTCGCAGGAAGTGATAATTTCTGTTTTTTTTTCATTATATTTTTTTCATTAAACGGTGAACTTTTTTATTATTTATACAAATTTTTTAATTTTTAGAAATAGTCAACTGATATCAACAATAATATTTTTTAATTTTTAATTATTTAAACAAGTTATTTTTCATTTTTTTTTTGTACCATTTGATCCAATATTTTTTTAATTTTGCACTCCAATTCTCAATTAAATTTTAGGATTTTTTTATTATTTATACAAATTATTTTAATAATTATTAATTGTATATTAATTCATTTTTTTTTTTTGGTAGAAATAGGAAAGCTAACCCTAACTATGTCCTCTAAAAGGAGAGAAGAAAGATAGATAGGAGGATCAGAAAGGGTGGAAACACCTAACATCCCCTCGTGCCCAGCCGCCGCCAAGCGATCCGCAATTCGATTTTGTTCTCTGTAGATGTGGCTGAACTCTAAGGACTCAAAGGAGGAGCCAAGACTTCTTATTGCTTTGATAAGGTTCTGGCTACTAAGACAAAAAGCATGATTATTAGAGATCATACTAATAGCCTCCATATTATCAGACTCCACAGCAAGCCTTTTAATACCCAGCTTTCTGGCAAGCTTGACTCCAGAAAGAATACCCCAAAGTTCCGCTGAAAAGGATGAGCCCAAACCCAGGTTATGGGTGAATCCAGACAAACAGGCACCTCCCGCGTCCCTGAGCTCGCCTCCAGCCGCGATCTTTCCATTGTTGAGACAGGAGCCATCCGTGGTCAACTTAACCACCCCATCCTTCGGCCTACACCACCCAACGAGTTGAACCTCTTTATTCTGGGTAGAATTGGCAAGGGGTCCCCTTTGAAGCTCCCCGTAATGGTAATGAGCTTTTTAGAGAAGAACTCGGGTAAGTTCTGAATAAAAACAGTCTTCTCACCAAAGATCTCCTCGTTTCTCCACTTCCAAAGGTGGTGGCAGATAATAGCAAATAAAATGTCTCCCTGCTCCATGCTAGCCATTAACCTACCTTTAACCCCATTGGAGAACCAGTCATTCTCAGGGTAGGCAAAGAAGGAGGGGAGAATGTGGTGCGGAAGAACTTTCTGCCAAACCTCCTTACTCTTAGGGCAGTCCCTAAGGGCATGGCACAAAGATTCAACTTGGCCTCTGCATCTACTGCAAGCACCTGAATCCGCCAAGTGACGTCTATGTCTATCCGAATTAGTCAGCAACCTGTCCTTGACTCCAAGCCACAGGAAGCTCCTCATTCGGTAAGGGATTTTCAGAGCCCAAATGGATTTCCAAGTGTCCGAAAGAGGGTCGGATCTGTCAAGAGTAAAAGCTTCAAAGGCAGACTTGCAAGAGTAAGCTCCATTTTTTGTCAGGGCCGAGCAATGCCTATCATTGTCCTCCTCAAGGTTACTAATCTTCACTCCCCTGATTCTGAGGAGAGAATCAAGACTCAAGAAGGAATCAAACATAGACCAAATCCAGTCCCCATCAGAGTCCACCACATCGGCAATCCTCCAGTTGCGGAAATTGCTAGGCGGGGGAGAGCAGCAAACCTCTATAAGAGGTTTATCTCCGATCCAGGTGTCATACCAGAAGCTTATGGACTTACCATTACCCACCTCCAGGCCAACCCCCGTGCAGAACTCAGCAAACACAACACTGAGCCCTTTCCAAAGGAAAGAACAATTGTCAATCCTCTCTTTAGGGCCCCCAAAGATTTTGTCCTTTCGATACTTGCCACAAAGCAATCGAACCCAAAGAGAAGAAGGATTCTGCCACATTCTCCAGAGGAGCTTCATCAACAAGACCTTATTGTTATCTTTAGCTTGTCTGATGCCAAGACCCCCCTACTTTTAGGCTGGCAGACCTCCTTCCAAGGGACTAGGTGAATCTTCCTACCCTCTCCAGACTCACCCCAAAGAAAACGCCGGTTGATTTTATCAAGCTCATTGAGAACCGGCTCAGGCAACTTACATGCTTGCATGATATGATTGGGAGCTGCGCAGTTGACAGACTGAATTAAGGTTAGACGGCCAGCCAAGGAAAGAGAATTGGCCTTCCAACTAGCACACAACCCATTAGTTTTGTCCAGAGTCTCCTTAAAGGAGGCTTTGGAAACTCTGTCACTATGAAGGGGGATCCCAAGATACTTTCCCAAGGATTGGGTAAGAGGGATACCCGAAAGATCGTTAAGCTTATTACAGAGGCTTCTATCCATGTTCTTAGAGCAAAGCATCCGGGACTTGTGGACATTGATCTTCTGGCCAGAAGCAACGCAAAAGCACTCCAGGATATTCATGACCACACCAATTTGCTCCTCATTCCCTTCCACAAAGATCATCACATCGTCAGCGAAGAACAAGTGGGAAATAGGAGGGCAAAATCTGTTAATGGACACAGGATGGAGACTCCCCTTATTCACAGCTTCTTGAATTAGGTGAGCCAGCCTTTCCATTGCTATCACAAAAAGGAAAGGGCTCATAGGATCTCCTTGACGGATACCCCTAGAAGGAGAAAACTCATCAGACATATCTCCATTGATCAGAACCTGGAAAACAGGAGAAGACACGCAACCTTCAATCAAACTCCTCCAGTTCTCAGGAATACCAGCTTTACTTAAGCTATCCAAAAGAAAGCTCTAGTTTAAACGATCATAAGCTTTCTCCAGATCAAGCTTAAGAGCCACGATCCCTTTCTTACCCTTCCTTATTTTCATGGAATGGACCATCTCCTGGGCAATTACCACATTGTCCATCATTTGCCTACTAGGAACAAAGCTACCTTGATTTTGGCTAATAATCTCAGGAAGGATCCGCCGGATCCTATTCGCCACAATCTTAGTGATAGCTTTGTATAAAACATTACATAGGCTGATCGGCCTCATTTGTGAAAAGGAGGAGGGCTTTTAAACCTTAGGGATCAGAACCAGGAGGGTTTTATTCACCAGGCTAATCTCGTTGGAACCGCGGAAGACTCCAAAGATAAAATTATAGACACCTTCCTTCACCGAGTCCCAGTGTTTATGGTAGAAACTAGCAGGGATACCATCTATCCCTGGAGCTTTAGTAGCTCCAATACTGGTGAAGGCAAGATCAATTTCTTTCCGGTCGATAGGATGAAAGGCATCAACAATTACCTCCTCCTCCAGCCTAGGAAAGGTGACCCCAGAGTGGGCTTTGTCCAGATCCACAACTTTCTCTGTATATTAATTCAATAATATATATAAAGTTGTATGACAAGTGGATCTAATGAAATAATGTAGGAATAAAGGAATATAGTGAGGTGTTTCTTTTTTATTAGTGTTTTTAATAGTAAGGTGACACTCAATTGTAACATACCAAAGTTACAACCAATACACTTGCTCTAATAGAATACCGCGTAATTATGACTCTTAGGTTTTGTAAGGTCAAAAGGAATCATTAGGGCAAATCATATTTCGATTGCATAGGGATTTAGAGGGTTTCAATGATGAAATCTCTAGGAAAAGATCCACGTCCCCAATGAGAAATGACCTTCGTTCAACCATGAAGGCTCGAATGACGGTAGAAAAGCGGTGAACAAGTTACGATCAGTGGTG
The DNA here is from genome assembly GCF_963576675.1 of Euphorbia lathyris. Classification (NCBI taxonomy): domain Eukaryota; kingdom Viridiplantae; phylum Streptophyta; class Magnoliopsida; order Malpighiales; family Euphorbiaceae; genus Euphorbia; species Euphorbia lathyris. The sequence continues at coordinate 40,536,763 of NC_088910.1, forward strand.
TCACACCCGACCCAAAACGACATCAGGTATAAAAAGGAAACGGAATAGCGGTCTACAAATTCGGCTCTCCATTCTTTAACTCGTTCAATTCTTAATTTAATTTTTTTAATAGATAAAAATTTATTTGAACTACCTAAAGTTTTATTTAATTATTTGGCTTGAACTCGATAATTCTATCAAGCTTCCTACGTATCCCAAACGTTTTAAATCTTTAAATCGGGAATCAAAGCCACGTAGTTCTACCTATTTTAGGTAATTCTCTTAAATTAGGTAGTTCTCTTTAATTATTCACATATTGTTTTACTCATTAATCATTTAATTGTATATTTCACTTTATTATACAATTTTATTTTTCACAATATAATTATTGAGCATAAACTAATACTTAGTATCTCGAATTTATTTGATAATTCTTATAATATAATCTTCTTAAAATATAAATATATTTTATAAAAGATATACATAAATATTTGATCAAAACCGATAAACTTTTAAGTTCCCAAATGACTTTATCAAATCAACTCGTATCACAAATGAAATCAATTCACAAATAAATATCGATATTTTCGAATTAACAAAATAAACCGTAATCAAATAAAATGTTTATCAAATATGGCTCATAATCAAATAAACTCTTTATTAAACGAGTTCGTCAAATAAACGAGTTATCAAACCAATTTGTAACCAAATAAACGTTTTACCAAACCAAATTCATAATCAAACAAACGGTTTAGCAAACCAAATTCGTAATCAATAAAATTAATGTTATATCCATCATAGAGTTTCTCCCCTTACGTATCAATCCCCACAATAGAACCGAGATATCTCATAATTTTACCTATCTCGCATGGTCTTACTCAACACGTCTTTGCCATACCCGATAGGTCTTTCAAATGTGTACACAGGTCATGCCCCTCACTGAACATGGACTTCAAATATAAAACCACCAATCCGGATTACTCTAGATAGATATAAAATCATAATATACTCAAATCTCTTTTCACAATCAAATTTCCAAATTAACCCATAAACCATAAATCTTAATAGTTTAAGTAAAAATTATTCAAATAATTTAGTTGATATACTATAATCTTTAAAAATTCTTATAAAATCACAAATCCACATTTAATCGAACTCAAAAAATTATATTGTTCAAACACAATATAAATAAAATTTAAAATAATTTAAATCAAAATATTCTTACCGATTAAAATCGTAACTCTTAACCGGCACGATCCGAATACTGTTAAACTCTTGACTGTAGTGATTAATTTGATAAGCAAATAGAATTTCTTTTCTCTGATCGAAGAAAAGTAATAAATAAATAAAAATCATTTTTTTTCTTTTAATTTTTCAATAAAATAACTTAAAACCATTTCTTACCCCCAAAACTATTTTATAAAAACTAACCCTCCTTTTATACTTCTTTTTTACCATTAAATGAATATTATGGAATTCATTCCATACATCTACTAATTAAAGACACATAGCTTCAAAATGATACATGGCTTTGAACATGGAATGGAGACATGTAGCACAATTTCATGCAAATTTATATTTTTTTATATGCTTCCTTTTGCATGTTGGACACGTTTGTGTCCTACATTCTTTTTCCTTATTATTTTAATATAATTAAATATTATAATTATATACATGAATTTAATTGATTTTTCTTTTGCCATCAACTATGTTTCAGCAATTCTACAATTGAATTACTTTAATTATCTTATCCTTTTGTTGTTTTAGTACTTCTTATTTTATTTATTTATTTATTTTTACCCAATTATAAAAATATAACATCCAACATATCAATTATTTATGAATATTACTTTTATACTTATTTCAAATTTAACTCTTATTAAAAATTGGGTTAGTATTTCATTAGTAATAAATTAAATGTGTTTGGAATAAAAATTTAAACAAATGACATGAATTCTTTTCATGCAAAATTTACATGTGTTCCAACTTAGACAAATGTATGAAATTATACATGCAAAGTGACATGTGTCCAATACTCATGTAATGCTAAAGCTCTTAATTAATTATATTATTTCTATCTTTTATTATTATTATTATTTTAAAGGCTTAATACATCATTTGCCTCCTGAACTTATCTAAAAAGCTTGATTGGCCCCCTGAACTTTCAAAGTGTTCCGATAGCTCCTTGAACTTGTATAAAATGTTCAGTTAGCTCCCTGAACTTGCGTAAAATGTAACCAATTGATCACTCGGTCGTAAAAAAAAGTAAGTGAAATGCGGAAAATGTATTCCACGCATATTAGAATGTTATTACATAATTCAAAAATAGATTAAAAAGGAAGTTATTGCTTGCTTAACTATACAACTTGTCTTCTCTAATATTAGAATCATATACTCCGATTTTGATCGTTTTACTTTTTTTAAGACTCGTGGAATACATCTTTCGCATTTAACTTACTTTTTTACGACCGAGTGATCAATTGATTACATTTTACGCAAGTTCAGGGGGCTAACTGAACATTTTATGCAAGTTCAGGGAGTTATCTGAACACTTTAAAAGTTCAGGGGGCCAATCAAGCTTTTTGGACAAGTTCAGAGAGCAAATGATATATTAAGCCTATTTTAAATAGTTTGAAAAGTTTAACTTAATACCTCTTAATATGGTGTTTATCTTAATTTTCTAATATATATATTTTCTTTTCATTTGTAAAATTACTATTTTACACTTACCACTATATAAATATAACATTTTTGAAATTTCTTACCTCACCATATAATTTTCTTTTTTTTATATATATAATTCAAAAATAGAGGTATAAAGACCATGAATTTAGGACACGGACGTGACAAGTGGTCGGAGTTATACCCTAACTAGCAGAGCTCCGGATGTAATCCCATTACACCAAATTTGAAAGTAATATTTTATATATTTGATTTAAATATAATAAGTTATTGTAATCTCTGATCTCCGGCATAAAACAGCCATCTCCACGTCTGTGTGTTCCTCTGCGAAATTGTCTCTTTGTGTGGGTGAACTGTTTCATGATCCATGACTTTATCACAGTATTGTAGGTGGTTTACAATATGTGCCGATTATTCGACCTGATGTTTCCTATTCTGTCAACAAAGTTAGTCAGTATATGCATCACCCCACTATGGAGCATTGGAAAGCTGTTAAAAGAATTCTCCACTATCTCCGTTCCACTCCTAGTCATGGTCTTCGTATTCAATAGAGTTGCTCCCTCAATATTACAGGCTACACGAATGCCGATTGAGATGGACATATCGATGATCGCAAGTGCACTTTTGGTTTTGCAGTTTATGTTGGTCCCAATTTGATTTTTTGGCGTTTATGTAAACAAATGACTGTTTCCCGGTCTTCTACTGAGGCGAAGTTGCGTGCTCTTGCGTGTCTTGCTTCTGAAGTTCTGTGGCTGCAAAAACTTATGTCTGACATTGGTTATTGTTTCAAACAGTGTCCAGTTTTATGGTTTGATAACTTGGGTGCTACCTATTTGATTGCCAATATATTTCATGGATGTTCCAAGCATTTGGAAATTGACTATCACTTTGTTCGCGATAAAGTTGCAAAGAACGAACTACGGGTACACTACATCTCAACCTTGGATCAAACAACTGGCATTCGCACCAAATCCCCTCTCTACGGCTCGATTTCTTGCACTGCGTGACAAGTTAATGGTTCATCCACCATTAACTTGAGAGGAGGTGATAAGGGTTATTATCGTCCATATTAATTCCTAGATAATATCTGTTGTTATCACGTTTAATTAGAGGTAGAATAGATCAAGATTGAGTTTGTATTTCAAATTCAATTTCTTCAATTTTTTGTAACTACATATCTCCTATAATTCTACTAATACTAACGTAATACATACATCAAAACTTAATTGAGCATTAGAGTTTTCAAAATAAACCTTATAGAATTTTAATTTTATATATTTCTACATTTTTCTGTTTTTAATATGTTTTCCTTGCGTTTCATTTTCTCCGGATTTTTTTTCTCATTTTCCCATTTTGTTTTTATTTCTTCTCCTATATTTCTCTTAGCTTTACTTGTTTTTCTCATATTTTCCATTTTTTTCCTCTATTTTCCTCATAGTGTTTTGGTAGTTTATTGTGTTTTATCATTTTCTACGTTGTTTTCCTTTTTTCATTTCAAAACATAGTTTGTTAGGAGCTAGACATGTCCATAGGTCCGGGTACCCGTCCAGTTCGTCCAAGATCGTGTCCCTTAGGCCGGACTTGGATAAATGAAATTTAATTTTACGCCTGCTAAAGCCCACATATTTTGTGAACGGATTTGAGATTGATAAAAAAATAGCACGGACCAATCTATTAATAAATTTATATATTTATATATTAAATATTTCTCAGATAATTAAAAATTATGTATATATTTTTCGATGAGTTTATATGGGCTTGAGATTTTATGTTTAAGTCTAAATCTGCCTAAATTAATATCGAACTAACCTGGACTGACTTGTTACCTTTCCATTTAAAAAAAATAAATCTATCAATCAACCGTATGACGAGTTGAGTTGAGTTGTTGAACAAAATTATATAGACTTGTTTTGGACTCGCTGTATTAACCTTAATTCACATTTTGACATATATTGTGATTCATTATATATATTTCTTTTAATAATAGTAGAGATGCGTATCCATCCATGTTAAAATGGTCGAGGACCTAATAATTTTCTCAATGTGTAAGAGAGAGAAAAGAATTGGAATGATTTGGATAAGTGAGAACATATGCAAGGGAGTCAAAAGATGAATATTAGAAAGCCGGAAAAAAAAAATTTTATCTAAAAATATGAAATTTAGGACAATAAAGTTACAAAATGTTACGATTTTAGGCGGTATGTAGATAGTAATGTAATAAAATAAGTAATGAAATCAAAATTGGAAAGTCTTACTGATTTTATTGACATGATTCTTAGTAAATTTTAAAAATTAATAAAATGTAAAATTATAGTACTATTTTTATCTAGTTAAATGTACTCAATGAATAATTAAAATCACAAACTATAATTAAATTTGGATAAGGTGCAACTTTGCTTTTATTATTTTTAGCAACATCAATTTCACCCTTTTGATAGAAAAATTGAACGGGTGATTTAACATAGTAAATATTTCAGATAAATTTTTTTAATTAATTTGTATTTATGATAACAACTCAAATTATTCTTGAATAAGAAATAAAGAAAAATTAATAGAAATAATGGCAAACCATTATTCCTTCTAAAAGAGATATTTATGCATGATTAATACTGACAATGCTCTCATTGCCTTTGAAATGTTCCATACAATGAAAAATAAGAATCGGGGTAAGGAGGGGCTATGTGCCTTAAAGCTTGATATGAGTAAGGCTTATGACAGAGTCGAATGGTCCTTCGTTGAAGCAGTTATGCGAACAATGAGATTCCCAATACCGTTTGTTGATCTGGTGGTTAGATGTATGTCCACAGCTTCTTTTTCTTTCCTTATAAATGGGGTTCCCAAAGGTTTTCTTAAACCAAGTCATGGGCTTCGTCAAGGAGACCCACTCTCACCCTATTTGTTCCTATTTTGCGCTGAAGGGTTATCAGCACTGATTAAGAAAGCTGAACTGGAAGGTATATTACACGGCATCAAAGTTAGCCCCGGCTCACCAACGATTTCTCACTTGTTTTTTGCAGATGACTCTATGATGTTCTTTAAAGCAAATGAGACGGAAGCTTCTGCCATTCAAAATATTCTATCGGAATACGAAAGTGTTTCGGGGCAATCCGTCAACTTTGATAAGTCTGAGATCAGCTTTAGCCCAAATATCCCCGAGGCAAAAAAATCCCAAATCTGTAACATCTTAGGTGTTAAGGTGGTCCAAACTTTTCCAAAATATCTTGGGATGCCCACGTTTATCGGAAAATCCAAAAAGATCGTATTCACTTTCTTAAAGGAGCGGTTACTAAAAAAGATTGGGGGCTGGAATGAGAAATGGCTGTCTAAAGCGGGAAAGGAAATATTGATCAAATCAATTGCACAAGCCATTCCCCAATATATCATGAGCTGCTTTCTACTACCGAAAACTTTCAGTGAGGAGCTCCAGGCTCTAATTGCAGGCTACTGGTGGGGATCAGGTGAAGGTCGCAGGCGTATACACTGGCTACGCTGGAGTAAATTATGCGCTACAAAGTACGAAGGTGGGCTGGGTTTCAAACACTTATTCTCCTTCAATCAAGCTATGCTTGCCAAACAAGTGTGGAGAATCATATCTCGCCCAAGTTCCTTGTGTTCTGCCATCTTCTCCCACAAGTATCTGGGAAATTACTCTATATTCAATGTGACTAGGCGGGCCCGTGATAGCTTTGTCTGGCGCAGCCTGCTTTCAGTGAAGCACATAATTAGTGAAGGTGGGATATGGCGGGTGGGCAACGGAGAGAATATCAGTATCCTCTCCTCTAAATGGGTGCCTGGCCTCCCATGCTCCCACCCCTTAGCTCTCAGGCAAGCAACCCCCACTCCCCTTGTTGCCTGCCTTTTGGACGTCAACTCTAATTCCTGGAATTGTGAGCTTATAAGGCGATGATGCTTCCATGATGATGCGGAATGGATCTTAAAAATCCCATTGAGGAATCGGAACTGTCATGATAGCCTCTACTGGGTGGATTCCAAAAACGGGGAATATACGGTGCGGCTGGGCTACAGGACTGCCCAATCTGTTAATAGAGTGTTATCGGACAACGACGGCCCCTCATCAGGCCCATCTCAAATCTGGTCCTATCTCTGGCGACTCCGCTTAGCTCCAAAGGTCATACACTTCTTGTGGGGATTTTGCCAGAACTCGCTCCCGTCTGTGGACAACCTCATTAAACGGAAAATTATGATTGCAGGTTATTGTCTGTTTTGTGGAAGTGTAGATTGCTCCCTGCTCCACTTATTCAAACAGTGTCAAAGAACGAAGCAGAGATGGAAAGTCCTCGGGCTCTCAGTGAAAGTATACAAGGTTCAAGGGGGATTGGGATATGATTGGTTCAGTCAGGTTAAACGTGCTCTAAATCATATGGAATTCAGAAAGTTCTGTGCTTTTCTTTGGATGGCATGGTTTGAGTTCAACCAAGTTCGCCATGGAGGCAAAGGGCTGTCCAATTCTAGCTTCTTTCAAGGAATTTCCAATGCCTTAGATTGGTCCCCATCTATGCAATCTCAGAACCTACCTGCTGTAACCTCACCATGCGATGCCCCCTGGATTCCTCCACCGTCGGGCTTTGTAAAACTTCAGTGTGATGCCTCATACGATCCCCACACAAAGTTGTCGTCAGCCGGATTCATTGTGAGATCGGAGATCGGCAAAGTTCTATTAGCCGGTGCTGTTCCCCTTGATCGGTGCTGGTCTGCTGTACACGCAGAGGTTCTTGCCATTCTCAACGGGCTCACCTTTTCCATCAATTACGGATTTCAGTCCATTTCTGTCTGCTCTGATTGCAAAGTGGCTATCGACTCCATCAACCAGCCGCGAGACGTGAGCTACATCGACACAATTGTTCAAACCATTCGTGAGACCTGCGCATCCATAGGACCTACCTCATTCACATATGAGGGCAGAGAATATAACCACGCAGCTCACTTACTGGCAAAGTGGGGGTGTAATCTAGCTTCTCCTTGTATTTGGCAGGAAGATTATCCTTCCTTTATTTCTTCTTGTATCAGTTGTACTGTTCTATCCTCTTAATGCAAGTCTTTGTTTCTTATCAAAAAAAAAATATGGAATTAATGACAATTATTGCAGGATTAATACAGGGGTGAATATATAAATAATGAAGAAAAGGAAGGAGTTTCTAGCATTATGTCACATCACGTGGACCATGGCGAGATACGCCATAACGAGATACGCCCGATGAGAGCGAGTAGTGGAGACCCGCCATAGCTCTCAAGGAGAGCGTACATACGCCTTGACGGATCAAAGAATACAAAAAGGCGCCTTTATTACCATCCATGAATGGGAATAAATACAATTAAATGGCAATTAATAGCTATTAAAGGGGAACAAAGACTTGACTGTTCGAATACCTCAACTTTGAGGGTTTCGATGCTAAATGCTGGGATTAATGGAGAATTGATAGCAATTAAAGATGAGTAATGACATGACTCTTCACCTGCTTCCCCATTAATGTTGAAGGTTACAGAAACCTATATAAATACCCCAGCTTCCTAGGATCAAAGGTACACTTACTGTTTCTCTACTTTTGTGCTTACATTTTATTCTTAGAAATATTACTGACTTTGGCATCATAGTGTCCCCAGCCGATCTCAACGGCGCCTCACAGGGAAGTGCTCCGATCAAGGATTTTTCCACAAGTTATCAATTTAGTAGACATAGTTGTTAATATTTTGACCAGTTATTCATAATTGTATTAATAAACAGACGTAGTTATTAATATTTTTTTTTATTAGATAGTACTTTTTTTTATTAAGATATAATTAATATTTGGAATGTCTAATGTAATAGTTAAATAACTGTAAATCAGTTTGTTAAAATTTATGAAGTGGAGAAACTAGAATTTTACAATTTCATACGTATATTCTCAACCAATTATATTATAACGTAATATTCATTCAATTAAACTATTAGTTACAGCGTAGCAGAATATCACATTACTTATTTTTGAGGATATATTTTAGGTTTAACAAATTTATTGCTCTCTATACTTGATCCAAAACTTCAACTGCTCCTCTATAGTTTTAAAAGTTTCAAATGACTCTTTATTCTTGTTCAATTGCATTCAGTAACCCTTTATTCTTGTTCAATTGCATTCAATAACCTCAAAACTTCAACTGCATAATCCCATATTCTTGTCCAATGCATTCAATAACCCCCCGATTCTTGTCAAATTAAATTTAATAATCCTAAAACTTCAACTGTCCCGTAAATTTTCAAAAATTTCTAATTATTTGTCTATTTGATTTTTTTTTACATGTGGCGGAGCGTTTTTTCCATTTTCTGTATTCAATAAATTCTATTGAGAAACATGAGGTTATTGAATAAAATTAGATAAAAATATGAAACCATTTGAAACTTTTGAAAGTTGAGAAAAACAGTTTTTATGACAAATTACAATGAAAAGATGTATTAGGTTGTGAGTTTCAACACATGTGAATAGAGGAAGCAAAGAAAATTAGTTTTTAAAAAATTATCTATAATTATATTAAGTAATGATTTAAATTAGGCCTAATACTTCCCTAGCCCCTTTAACTTGTCCAAATTGGTCATTTTACCCCCTCAACTCATCGAATATCCTATTTACCCCCTTAACTCCATAAAAGTGGTATTTCTCACCCCCTCAACTTGTCCATTTATCCCCCCAACTTATAGAATATTCTATTTGCCCTCTTAACTCCATAAAAGAGGTATTTTTCACCCCCTTACAATCCGTTATCAAAGCCTAAATTGAAAACTTTTTTTTAAACGTTAAACCTATATTTATGCTATTTTGTAAGTGGAACCAAAATTGATATTTTTCTAAAAATCATAGGCCTATTTTGGTACATTATCCCTACATATAATGTATTTAACTTGTTTATATTAATGTTCTTGTTATTTGTATTTTTTATTCGTTCTTTCTCTTTTCAACTTTTTTACTACTATAAAGGGATAAGAAATAACATTTTTTATGGAGTTAAGAGGGTAAATAAGATCATAAGTGGTGAGAAATACCACTTTTATGGAGTTAATGGGGTAAATAAGATATTCGATTAGATGAGAAGGGGTAAAATGACAAATTTGGACAAATTAAGGGGGTAAGAAATACTATTTTTATGGAGTTAAGGAGGTAAATAGGACATTCGATGAGTTAGAGGGGTAAAATGGCCAATTTGGACAAGTTAAAGGGGTTGGAGAAGTATTAAGCCTTTAAATTATATTTTAATGACTAAATTTATAAATTAAGGGTTTATGGTATGTTTTTTAAGAACTATAATTTTTAAGATCTATAATTTATAAATTGAGGTCTAAAATTTATAAATTAGGATATAAAAGTATATTTTATTTATTTATGATATATAATAAATTATTTTTTAAAATATGACTTATTATAACAAATATGATTTACAAAGCACAAAGCATCAATAACCATTTCTGAGTGATAATGGACCCGGACTTAGCCTATGAACGTTAAATGGGCTTTCCTCGGCTAGTTTGCAAAAGTGCAAGTACCTCACATTTTCCTCCACCACCTAAATTAAAATATTAAATATTTATTTAAAAATTTTACTGTAAATGCTTATTTAATTTAAATATGTTGGATAGCTAATTTTTCCAACTATTCAAAAATTATTTTTTTGGATTCTTTTAGCAAACCACGAGGTAATTTTTAAGGATTCGTACCACCATGACGGTACCATTAAACTATGTCCATGCTAACCCTCTCCATTTACTACCCACAATGGACAGCTGTCACAAAGATTTAAGATTGCTTCATGTCAAAGCAAGGTTTAAACCCTCACTTTTAGTTAAGGGTGTTAAAATCCAAATATTTAATTTAAATTAAATATTATCAATTAATATCAGCTTAGTATTTGTTTTTAGTAAACAATTAAAAATCAATATTTATCTCTTCCAAAAAAAATCGATACTTATTTTTACACCACTTACTTTATCAAACACCACCTAAATCTCAATCAAATCTTTTTATTAAAACATTAGATAAATATATGAATTTTTAGAGATGATTATTAAAGATAACTAAAGTTTGAAAAATAAAAACAAAAATCTGAAATTGGAAATTTGAGTGGGCTTGTGGTAGCTAGGACTATTTCAACGAAGCCATACATATACTAATAGTTTCCTAAACTCTGAATTACATAAGAAGAAATGTTGTGGACCATCTTCAACATATAATTACAATTAGAGACTTGTCATACATCATCTCATCTTTCTTATCTCTTTTCTTTTCCATACCAAAACTAAATCAAATAATTTTTTATAACTTGTCATAAAATTAACAACGATTTATTGGTCCAATCCAAATCAACCACTTGTTCATCAAAACTAACATATATTTCATACGTCCTTATCAGGATTTCTAATTATCATACCCAATGTTTAGTTGGATAATCATTATTATCCTTTTCTTTTTTAATTCAAAAATATCAACCTAGTCTTTTTTTTTTTTTTTTTTTTTTGAAAAGATCAACCTAGTCTACCTTTTCGATTTTTAGATATAAGAAAATTATTAGAAAAATAACTCATAAATTTATTTAAAGAAAAAATTAGAAATATTGAAATGGGCCTTTAGCAAGTTGAATCTGACCCACTTAAAACAAAGCCAAACAAACAATTGCCCCCTAACAAAAGGAAGGGCCTTGGGAGACTTTATGCAGATGGTAGGGATATTCTATTGGGCTTTCTGTTGAAAATAAAATTACAACTAAATTATATTATCAAACTTAATTTTCAATATATCACTCTTATTTATATAAAAATAAAAATGTAATTTTACATCTTAATTTAAAATTTTCAAACATCAATTCATAAATTTTAAATTTTAAGAAAATATATTATTAACCCATAATTTATTAATTCTAGTTCTTAAAATATATTAAAAATACGGATTTTATTAATTTAACATAATTTAAAATTATTATGATTTGACATCATTATAAGATAAGTTTTTAAAAGTAAACTTCATATAAAATTTTATATTTTTCTTTTACACCTAAATAGCTAAATACATGGTTCTTAATGTTATTTAAAAAAAATACTATAAATATATAAATATTGCATTATATATCATTATTTAATACATTTATGAAAAACGTAATAAATACATTTCAAATGTTTAACAAAAAAAATTTATTTTCATGGTTAAGAGCTGGTGACCGAAACACAGCATATTTTCATTGTAAAGCTTCTGTGAGAAGACGCAATAATTCCCTTAATAAACTAAAAAAATTGGCATGCCAATGGATTGAATGACAAGAAAAGATGGTTCTCTTATTTTTGAGGAAATATTTACTAGTTCTAATCCAACGGGAGGACCTGAGTTTATATCGGATGTTGATTCGGCAATCTTTATGGAACATATTTTTTCTCAATGAACCAGATGAAAGGATCAAGGTGGAGGCAGCCTTAAAGCAAATCAATCCGAAAAAAGCACCTGGGCCGAGCGGTATGTCTTCTTATTTCCATCAGACCTACTACAACATTGTGGGGAATGATGTAGTGAAGATGGTGTTGGATTGTCTAAATTCAAGGCTTATGCCGACTGATCTGAATCATACGGAATAGCTCTAATACCAAAAGTTTAGAACCCGACAAATGTTAAGGACCTTTGACCCATTGCATTATGTAACCTGCTCTACAAGCTGCTTTCGAAGACTATTGCTAACCTGTTGAAACGGGTTTTACCAAGTATCGTGGGACTTAATCAGCATTTGTGCCACGGAGGCTTATCACTGACAATGCAAGTATTGCTTTTGAGGCTTTCCATAGTATGAAGACTCGCCTCAAGAGCAAAAAAGGCAATTTTTCATTAAAATTGGATATGAGCAAAGCGTATGATAGGGTTGAGTGGTCTTTTTTTAGGCTAATGATGGAACTGATGGGATTTCCATTTAAATTCATTGACTCAATTATGATGTGTATAACCTCAGTTTCAATGTCAGTTCGGGTTAACGATTTCCTTGAAGGTTTCCTCAAACCTACTCGAGGTTTAAGACAAGGTGATCCTATTTCACTCTATCTCTTCCTTATATGTGCGGAAGGGTTATCAGCAACTATTGGTCAAGCTAAACGGAAAGGAAAACTCATTCACTACGCCAAATAGCCTCTCAAACGACGCTTAAAAACCATCATCCCGCAAGATATAAATCTATCACGGGGCTCGCTGCCGTCTGATGCACCTTCAGATGACAGTTGGGTTCTATCATGTGAAGGCACGACACATGAAATTATCCTATTTGCGTACTGTTATATTACTCTTGTTACGATGCAGCTTATTTATTACTACCATCACTTTTAATGTCATCAAATGACATACTAATAATTAAAAACGTCAAGTAGACGTATGGAAAATTGGCATATTGAATTTGCGATGACAGTTCAGATAATAATTTCTGTCGTTCTAGTTTGTTTTAGATGGCATAGGTTGTTGGTCCCATGTGTTACAAGAATTAGTTCCTAAAGGGGGGGTGGTTAAGGAACTGTTTAAAATTTTTATTTCTTAGGCTGACTTGTTTCTGTTATCACTTAAGATTTTTCACTTAATCCTTAGCACAGTGATATTGAGTGAGGTAAGAGGCAACTTTAGTTGATCAATGACTAAGACTGCTTCTAATGTTGAGTTATGAGATAGCACTTAGGAGTCTATTCCTGAGCTCAGCACCAATTCACACAATTCAGTATTAGTTCAGTTAAGCGTTTACTAGACAAGATAAAAAGCAAGCGGATAAAGGAGTTAAGGGATAGAAAAGGTTACTCAGCAGTTTTATCCTAGTTCGGCCTCCTGCCTACATCTAGTCCCCGAAATCCTTCCGAGCTTTAATCAACTACTGAGCTCTTTTGGGTAGAGCATAAACCCCTTACAATAGTCGGCGAGTATACAGAGTACCTTCCTCTATATCCTATACTCAACATTATCTACCTCTGAGTGCCAAAACCGAGTAACTCAGAATCTCCTAACAATTTTAGAATTGATAAGGTTTTTGTTCTAATACAAAGAACACTTTGAATGATCTAAAAACTAATATTTTACACAAGAATAAGAATTGGTGTAAGATTGCTTTGCTTTGCTTTTGCAAAGAACTTCAAGGAAGAATTTGGTCAGCGTTTCGACTTGTTGAAGAACTGCCTCGATTGAAGCAAATGAGAGGCCTATTTATAGTGACACTTGAGCCATTGATCATTTCAAATTTTGAAATAACCGTTGGAGGGAAACGGCTCTGCTGTCCCTTTCGTTCCTTAGTGCTCAGTGTCGTGGCCAATGAGAACGTAGTCTTTTCTATCTTGATCAGTGCTTCAGTAGCTTTTGATCAGTAAGCGTCAGGTTGTCTCTCCATTTTAGGCAAAGATTCCTCGACAGCTTCCCTGTTGCTTCTGATCCTTTCCTCATTTGGATTAGCTTTGTCTCCAAGTTTATTGAGTCAACTCTTGCTTCGTCTGTTGAACTCTGCGACTTCATTGTGAAGGAGATAGCCAGACTTCTGGATCCTTCTTCTTGTTGGGCTGAGTTGATTCACAAGCATTGATCCGTTTTGACTTTGCTTGGGCCTTGACCTTGCTTAATGGGCTTTGGGTTTTATCTTAATGTCTTTTACACTTGTAAATTAAATACTCCAAACACCACTCAACAAACACATTAGTAACAAATAAATCAAAGCATTTAAACTTAATGTGTTGGAATTTTTATCTTAGGGATTTAATTCTAATTTAAATAATTTTGTTAAATCAAAATCATTATGGAAATGTGTTTCAACATAGGTCTTAATCAATCATGTCAATGGATTTATTCTCAGATGACAGATTCGTTTATTTTAATGACTTTTTCATCGTTGTTTAGATGGCATTTTTTAAAAATAAAATGTCACTTTTTGCCTTCTTCTTCGTATGAATTTCTGGTTTATACCTGAATAATGAAACATACTCAAATGAACATGAAATTCTGTATATCAATGATTTTAATTTTATTGGAGACCAATACTTATAATCTGTTTACATTTGTACACATAAATTTCTAAATTAAAACTAAAAAAATAAGCAATACATATCCAATTTCTGAAACAAATCGATCTTGATGTATCTTCATATCTTGTAGTCTTTATTAGGCCTATAATCACAAAGTCTTGATATGTGCAAAACCCAAAGCAGGTCATTAATACACTAACATCATTACACCAAACCCTAAATGCACTAAGGACCTTTCACCTTTCACGACCTTGCACTTAGCCACTATCATATCAGTATAAATAATAAGCATTTCAATCGTTCAGTTCCATACATTGTCAATCCATACATTCAACCCAAAAAACTTACATTGTATAATGGCTCCCCTTGCAAGTGTTTAGGAACAGGTAATTTCTGACCTGTGGGACTTGTACCTGGAGAACCCAGGGTGGCTTCTGGATGATAACTTCTTAAAATAGGCAGTCAGAATAAAAGGCCCCCAATACACCCCATATGAAAGGGGTGTATTTCAAATCAGAATCAGCTACCCTTTGGAGTTCCCAAACATACCTCCAACAGTAATATTTGTTGGGGTTTAGTGTCCTATAGACAATTGTTCTAGGATACAAACTTAATATAAATGAATTGTTCTTTATATCATTTGTTTTAATGAGATATATATTTTATAACTATATAAAGGCAATCCCTTTTAAGTACTAAATAAAGTCTAATGAAAGGAAATCCGTAAGTTTGTTTAAAGTGATTATAAAGTGTTCATACAAGCATGAAGTGAGACAAAACTTTATAATAAACTAATAAACTTAAAACCACCCCAAGTCAAGTGATATGTTTAGGATTGATATATCACTGTTGAGACTTGTATGTAACAATGTCTTCTGTCCGACAGAAAGCTGATCTCACAAGCTTCATATATGCAGATATCTGGACAGTTACATAGATCCGATGAAAAGTTGTTCATTAGGATTGGGGATCCGATTTGAGATAACAGGATGGGTAGATTCATCCTTGTCACCTGTTCATCTCATTGGTATTAATAGGTATAACTAATCCTCAGACTCAAAGGAATATTAATTGGTATTCTGGATTACGGAATGTGACGCTTTGAATCTGGTGTAACACGATCCTTAACAGAGATGACTCTGGGGTGTGAACAGTAGACGTTGGGTATCACAGGAAGTGATTGCGGGATCGTTATATATTGGATTGAGCATTTATCACTCCCGATGAATGGGAGATACATCCAAGGATCGCTTGTGGAAGACTCGACTCTAAATCCTTGCAAGGTGATAGCTTAAGACTTGAAATACAGATTTCACTTAACCTATCTATTTGAGTTGACTCGGCCTGTACAAGTAAAATGAACGTCTCTCTATATGTGACTTGACATCATCCATAGTCATAAGATTCAGTTCAAGGATGTAGTTGATAAAGGATCGAATTATACTGTAACTAATACGGAAAGGTTAACGACAGAATCAACCTGTCTTCTTATAGCTCTGGGGGAATGATTACGGACTTGTTAATCACATACTTTGTACATCATTCCGTTATGCAAAGATTAAATATAATTCTTTGAAAATTAATTTAATAACGTTGCATACGGCTAGAAGCAATAAGAACCTAATGGGTCACACATAAGACTTGGAACCTAAAAGAGAGATAGATGTTAATTAATTGATGGAAGCCCAATTGAGCCCAATAAGGCCCATGGACCAAGGGGGGGTCGAAATTCATGTAGTGATATACATGAATAATTAATTTGATTTTGTTAAACCTAATTGGATTAGGATTATGAATTAAATTAATTAAGAGATAAATAAGTTAGGAGTTTTAATTAGATTATAATACTCCTATTATTATCCAACAAGGTTATTATTATTATCCTTAATATATTAGATATATAATGAGATAATAATTAGGAATTCTATTCCGAATTAAATTCCTATTCTGTAACCTAATTCTATCTAACTAGGGATTAGATATAAGAGATTATAAATACCCCACCCTATGGGATTTTCGAGAACACTAGCTAATCCCCTCTTGAGATTTTCGAAATCCACCCTAGTGCAAGAGAGAGAAAATTCGACACCCCTAGTTCGAGGACGAGATTTCTCTACGGCTTCCTTTGATCAATTGATTTAATCTATTTCTTTTATCCTTGATCTTGTGTTTATTAGTTAGAGGCAATCTACTTTGGTTGCTATTCAACGGTTGATTCTAAATTAATCTTCCCGTGTTTTATTTCGTGTTGCTAAACTCCCGCATCTATCTTTCGCGCCCCTCCATATAATGCTTGACTATACTTGTAGTCGTTAGAACAACAACTGGGAGAGCGCCCGCTTACTTTCATAAGTATAAGTGATTTGGCTTTTAGCGACCGAACTCATTTAGGCTTGAAGCGAAGCCCGTAGGACTTTTAAAAATGGGAAGAGTCAACCGGCATCCTGCCAATCTTTTCTTATTAAAGAAAGCACTCTTCCAAGCACTTTTTGCCTTCTTTCTTTGCCTTTGCGCTTTCGCCTAAAAAACAAGCATAGTGCTTCTATCGTTAGATCTCGTGTGTAAGCGTGAAAAAAGCGAATATTCATTCTTACTTTACGTAAAACTACAGTAGCACGCTTGTTAACACATATGGGATATATAATATTTTTCCTCGTAGTATGATCTCAGTCGCGAGAGCCAAGCAAGCTGAAGGTTTCGAGGGTTACCAGTTGGGATGGTTAGCCGATATCAGAGTCATCCAGAAAGTGCTCATTGGGAACTCGGAGAAGAGTTGTGGGCACTTCATTAACAACGGTAGATTGATCATCAAGAGGTAATTCTTCTCATCCCTCTTTATATAAAATAACGGTTAACGGATCTTGTGGTTTATGGAAATAGGTTAAAAAAATTTATATTTTCGCTGCTATACCTTAGCCTAATTTCCAACAGTGGTATCAGAGACATCGTTAAATCCGTTATTTCATATATGAAAATTTAGAAGTTTTCAATAAGATTGAATAAATATTTATAGTTAGGATTAATTAACAAATTGTTTTGATTAATTAATTCTAAAGATAAATAAGTTTTAATTAATTATTAATTAAAATTGATTATGCGTATGTTCCTAATTATTTTGGTTGATAATCATTATAACAAAATCTATTAGTTTTATAGTTAGATTGATAAAATCAGTTTTATTAATTCTAAAGATAAAACGGAAATCTATAGTAGTTTTTCCTATTTTCTGAAAATCGTTTTAAAACCGTTTTAGAACTGATATATATATTTAAAATTATTATTATAAAAAAATATACGACAGCAGCCCGAGTCGCGCCTCGCGGCGCGACAGGCCGCTGTCGCGCGGCTGCTGCCTCGCGGCAGTAGCCGCTGCCGCAAGGCAGCGGCAGTTCAGCCGCGCTAGGGCTGCTGCCAATCGGCAGCAGCCCACTCTCGGGCCCGGTCCGAGACCCACTTGATTTTAAATTGTTTAAAATCGCTTTTATATTTAAATATATATATGTTTCAGAAATTGATAAGCGACGGAAAAACTTCAGGGGGAAAACGCAGCATTCTGTTTTGATTATCGAATGAAAATTTGTTTAAAAGTTTGTTTTACCAATTTGTAAATCAAAATGTTAAATGAATTAAAATCAAAATAATTGGGACATGCATAATTAAAGTTTTGTATAGTTATATTAATCTAAAGATTAATATAAAAGATACGAAACTATTAGAAGTAAAATTGGATGAAAGTTAATTTGATAAGTTAATGTGATTAACATAAATATTACATAAGATAGTTATGTAATCAACCAATTAAATTTATTTAATTGAGTCTATGCATGTTTGGAGTTATGGACATATTTGGACCCTCTTTTAGTCTTTTGGTATTTTTGAAATAGGGCCTGCGAGTCCTGCCTTTCTACTATCTATTGTAATTTCTCCTCTCATCTGATTCCCTTCAATTCAATTGAAGTTTTCTTTAGTAGTATAGAAATTAATATGTAATTTCAAGGCGCCATGGAGAAGACGGAGGACCTAAAGAGAAATATGTAATAGTTAGTATTTCCTTAGGTTTGCCCTTTTTATTCCGTCTCTGGCTCGACGGAATAATTTAGATGATATGTCCATAACGCAAATGTATGTGAATGTATGTGTCTGATGTATGCTAAAGCAAATCAAGACTAAGTTAGATTATGAGACCTAAAATAAAATCCCTCATTAAAAAGTTAAGTAAATAAGCAAGTTATTAAAATCGGTTGCCCCTCCCTAATATTATAATTCAGCCGGCAGTACTGAGGGCCTTTGGGTTGTTGAGTAAACTCAAGCTCGGGGTCTTACGGTAACACCTGAATTATCGAAAATCATTTTTCATGAATATGGGGTAATACTTAAATTAGATTATGATAATTGGATGAGTAAACTCATGTTGTCATAAACTAATGGGCAATATGGTTGGGATTAATATGAATAGCATATTAGTTACTAATGTGGTTAGTAACCCAATAACCTAGGAATCACATTGAGGATGTGATTGATTACATGAATCTACCTAATGAATGAGATTAGCTTGTTGAGTAAACTCAAGGTGAAATCTCAGGAGTTAGGATCCTAGCTCACTAAAGGATTTGTGAAATTCTTCGAATTAATATGGAGGGCTATTAATTTGGCAAAATAGTGGGAGCAATCTAAAATAAACAAAAGGCCTATAATTTTAGATTGATATACTTTAAGCAAATGAATGACATACGTTTACTCTTTCTCACTCTCAGGTTTAATTAAACACGCTCTTAAAATCATGACTAACACCAATCTGCAAAACATTCTTACCGATAACAAATTGAATGGTTCAAACTTCACCGACTGGTATCGCAACCTCAAAATTGTTTTGAAGTTCGAGAGGAAAGGGTATGTACTTGATACACCGATACCCCCTTACCCAACGGATGATGCTCCCTACCAAGAATTTTATGCTTACTTGAAGCATAAATCTGATGATGATCAAACGGGAGACATCATACTTGCATCCTTGACACCGAAAGTTAAAAGGCAACTACATTCAGATATGGATGCCTATTCCATGGTCAAGCACCTAAAAGAGTTATTTGTGAATGAAACTCGGTGCGAACGCTTCGAAATAACAAATGAGTTATATAAAAGTAAGATGCAGGTGGGCACATTTGTAATGGCACACTGTGCCAAGATGATCAGCCTTATCACCAAGTTTTCTAGTATTGGAGATGCGATGGACCATGAACTAAGTGAAAACTTACTTCTTCAGTCCCTCCCCGAGAGTTACTCACAGTTCATCATGAACTACCAAATGAGTGGCTTGCAAACCTCTCTTGTAGAGCTTGCATATATGCTCGAGTCAGTCGAGCCCATTATAAAAGAAAACGAGGAGATACTGGCCCTTGCTATTGAAGGATCTAGAAAAAGGAAAGGGGTCTCTCCCAATCCAAACCATCTTGATAAAAGCAAGGGGGCTGTGCTCACCGAAACGAAGGGAAAGGAATTAAAGAAGCCCAAAGGAAAGTGCTACTATTGTGGTGACTTGGGGCATTGGAAGAGGAACTGCATGGAGTACCTAACCTTCCACGAGAAGGAAAATAACGGTGCTTCAGCATCTGGTATGTTTTATATTGAAATAAATACAGTTTCACAGTCTGAATCTTGGGTACTTGATACCGGATGTGGATCTCATATTTGTACAAATATGCAGGAGCTAAAACAGACTAAGGAACTAAAGAAAGGAAGCATAAACTTGCGAGTGGGAAATGGAGCAAGAGTTGCCGCCCTCGCAGTTGGATATTATGTTTTAAATTTGCCCTCTAGGCTTGTAATAGAATTAAGGAATTGTTTATACGTTCCGCAAATGTCTCGTAACATTATTTCTATTAGCCGTCTTGTTGACGACGGTTTTCATATTTCAATAAAAGACAATAGTTGCAATTTTTATAAAGATTCGATCTTTTATTTTTCAGGAATATCACAAAATGGGATTTATGTGTTAGATGACAAAATTCCTGTTTTTGCAATTGATACCAAAAGACATAAGCTAGATAATTCAACTTACTTGTGGCATTGTCGTTTAGGCCATATAAACAAGAGACGCATGCTAAAGCTACATTCAGATGGGCTTATAGATCCAATCGATCTCGAATCATTGGAAACATGCGAATCATGTTTAAAAGGTAAAATGACAAAGACACCCGTTAGCAATAAAGGTGAGCGTGTATCAGACACTCTAGGACTCATTCATTCAGATGTATGCGGTCCTATGTCAGTCCAAGCAAGAGGAGGATTCAGATTCTTCATAAGCTTCATAGATGACCATACCCGATATGGTTACATCTACTTGATGAAGCACAAATCAGAAGCTTTTGAAAAATTCAAATGCTTCAAGAATGAAGTAGAAAATCAATTAGGAAAGAAAATAAAGACGCTTCGATCTGATCGAGGTGGCGAATATCTTTCAGATGATTTTCTGAATTATCTAACTGAATGTGGGATATGCTCACAATGGACACCTCCCTATACACCACAACACAATGGTGTATCCGAGAGGAGAACCGTACCCTACTAGATATGGTACGATCCATGATGAGCATGGCCTTACTTCCAAAGACGTTCTGGGGCTATGCCTTAGAAACTGCCCTCTTCACCATAAATCGAGTACCAACTAAATCCGCTAGTTCCACACCATATGAATTGTTCGTTGGTAGGAAACCCGTGTTTTCATTTATGAGAGTATGGGGTTGTTCAGCATTTGTCAAACGCATTGCGTCCGACAAACTAGATTTGAAATCTGATAAATGTTTCTTCATTGGATACCCTAAGGAAACTATGGGATATTACTTCTATCATCCAGATGATCAGAAAGTAATAGTATCCAAGCACGCAACCTTTTTAGAGAAAGAGTTTCTCGAAGAAACACAAAAGGGAAGCATGATTGAACTTGACGAAGTTCAAGAAGAAGAAACACCGACTGAAACAACAGAGGCGGTTGAGGTACCCGAAGAAGTCCCATTAGATGAGACTCCAGTGCCACCTATTCGTAGATCACAAAGAGTTCGTGAACTCCCAGTTAGATATGGTTTTCTAGTGGGAGATGATAATGAGGTTCCCGTGTTAGACGACGAACCCAAAAACTACGAAGAGGCTCTTACTAGTCCAGATTCTAAAGCATGGCTTGAGGCCATGGATTCTGAAATGGATTCCATGTATACTAACCAAGTGTGGACTTTGGTTGATCCACTCGAAGGGATAATACCCATTGGGTGCAGGTGGATCTTTAAAAAGAAGACGGATATGGATGGAAAGGTTAGCACCTATAAAGCTAGGTTAGTAGCGAAAGGATATCGTCAAAAGCAAGGAATTGATTATGACGAAACTTTCTCTCCTGTGGCTATGTCCAAATCAATCAGAATCATGCTTGCAATTGCCGCTCATTTCAATTATGAGATTTTGCAAATGGATTTGAAAACAGCTTTCCTAAACGGAAACCTGCTTGAGGATGTATATATGATGCAGCCTGAAGGTTTCATATCGAAGGATGCAAATAAAGTTTGCAAACTTCAGAGATCCATTTATGGACTCAAGCAAGCATCAAGAAGCTGGAATAAGCATTTTGACGAAACCATAAAACAATTTGGTTTCGAACAAAATTGCGAAGAAGCTTGCATTTACAAGAAAGCAAGTGGGAGCGCTATAGCATTTCTCATACTATATGTGGATGATATATTATTAATGGGAAATGACATTGCTCTACTACAGTCGGTAAAAGTATGGTTATCTGGTAACTTCTCAATGAAAGACCTTGGTGAAGCAGCTTATATACTTGGTATAAAGATCTACAGAGATAGATCAAGAAGACTGCTTGGTCTTTCACAGGCTACATACATTGAAAAGGTGCTAAATCGGTTTAGCATGCTTGAATCGAAACGAGGTAACTTACCCATGCTACATGGAGTAAAGTTAAACAATCATCAATGTCCTAAAACCGATGATGACAAAAGACGCATGGCTGTAGTCCCATACGCCAGTGCAATCGGTTCGATTATGTATGCTATGCTATGCACTAGACCTGACGTAGCGTTCGTGTTATCTGTAACGAGTCATTACCAAGGGAATCCGGGAGACGAGCATTGGATTGTCGTCAAGAACATTCTTAAGTACTTGAGAATAACTAAAGATATGTTCCTAGTGTACGGAGAAGGTGATCTGAAAATAGAAGGATTTTCAGACGCAAGTCATCTCACAAATGAGAATGATTTTAAATCCCAATCAGGATACCTGTTTATCTTGAATGGGGGCGCGGTCAGTTGGAAGAGTTCCAAGCAGGGAAGCATAGCTTTCTCTATGACCGAGTCAGAGTATATCGCAGCTGCGGAAGCAGCAAAGGAAGCGGTTTGGATAAGAAAGTTCATTACAGAACTTGGTGTGGTGCCTGACATTCTTAATCCCATTACACTGTATTGTGATAACAATGGAGCCATTGCGCAAGCAAAGGAACCACGGTCTCATAATGCGTCCAAGCATTACCTTAAGCGATACCACATCATAAGAGAGATTGTGGCTAGAGGAGATGTGAGAATAGAAAGAGTACCTACAGAGGACAACGTTGCAGATCCGTTGAAAAGCCTTTAACCCAGAGAGTACATGATCGTCATTTAACTTCTACTGGGATAAGTTTTAGAAACAATTGGCTTTAGTCCAAGTGAGAGTATGTTGGGGTTTAGCGTCCTATAGACAATTGTTCTAGGATACAAACTTAATATAAATGAATTGTTCTTTATATCATTTGTTTTAATGAGATATATGTTTTATAACTATATAAAGGCAATCCCTTTTAAGCACTAAATAAAGTCTAATGAAAGGAAATCCGTAAGTTTGTTTAAAGTGATTATAAAGTGTTCATACAAGCATGAAGTGAGACAAAACTTTATAATAAACTAATAAACTTAAAACCACCCCAAGTCAAGTGATATGTTTAGGATTGATATATCACTGTTGAGACTTGTATGTAACAATGTCTTCTGTCCGATAGAAAGCTAATCTCACAAGCTTCATATATGCAGATATCTGGACAGTTACATAGATCCGATGAAAAGTTGTTCATTAGGATTGGGGATCCGATTTGAGATAACAGGATGGGTAGATTCATCCTTGTCACCTGTTCATCTCATTGGTATTAATAGGTATAACTAATCCTCAGACTCAAAGGAATATTAATTGGTATTCTGGATTACGGAATGTGACGCTTTGAATCTGGTGTAACACGATCCTTAACAGAGATGACTCTGGGGTGTGAACAGTAGACGTTGGGTATCACATGAAGTGATTGCGGGATCGTTATATATTGGATTGTGCATTTATCACTCCCGATGAATGGGAGATACATCCAAGGATCGCTTGTGGAAGACTCGACTCTAAATCCTTGCAAGGTGATAGCTTAAGACTTGAAATACAGATTTCACTTAACCTATCTATTTGAGTTGACTCGGCCTGTACAAGTAAAACGAACGTCTCGCTATATATGACTTGACATCATCCATAGTCATAAGATTCAGTTCAAGGATGTAGTTGATAAAGGATCGAATTATAGTGTAACTAATACGGAAAGGTTAACGACAGAATCAACCTGTCTTCTTATAGCTCTGGGGGAATGATTACGGACTTGCTAATCACATACTCTGTACATCATTCCGTTATGCAAAGATTAAATATAATTCTTTGAAAATTAATTTAATAACGTTGCATACGGCTAGAAGCAATAATAACCTAATGTTTGGTCACACATAAGACTTGGAACCTAAAAGAGAGATAGATGTTAATTAATTGATGGAAGCCCAATTGAGCCCAATAAGGCCCATGGACCAAGGGGGGGTCGAAATTCATGTAGTGATATACATGAATAATTAATTTGATTTTGTTAAACCTAATTGGATTAGGATTATGAATTAAATTAATTAAGAGATAGATAAGTTAGGAGTTTTAATTAGATTATAATACTCCTATTATTATCCAATAAGGTTATTATTATTATCCTTAATATATTAGATATATAATGAGATAATAATTAGGAATTATATTCCGAATTAAATTCCTATTCAGTAACATAATTCTATCTAACTAGGGATTAGATACAAGAGATTATAAATACCCCACCCTATGGGATTTTCGAGAACACTAGCTAATCCCCTCTTGAGATTTTCGAAATCCACCCTAGTGCAAGAGAGAGAAAATTCGACACCCCTAGTTCGAGGACGAGATTTCTCTATGGCTTCCTTTGATCAATTGATTTCATCTATTTCTTTTATCCTTGATCTTGTGTTGATTAGTTAGAGGCAATCTACTTTGGTTGCTATTCAACGGTTGATTCTAAATTAATCTTCCCGTGTTTTATTTCGTGTTTGGGAACTCGGAGAAGAGTTGTGGGCACTTCATTAACAACGGTAGATTGATCATCAAGAGGTAATTCTTCTCATCCCTCTTTATATGAAATAACGGTTAACGGATCTTGTGGTTTATGGAAATAGGTTAAAAAAATTTATATTTCCGCTGCTATACCTTAGCCTAATTTCCAACAATATTAACTCATCTCATTAAGATATATGAACCTACATGACATTGTATACACATACACTGATCAATGTATCCTCTTATTCTCAGTTTCGCTTCTGGAGTAAGATCTATCATCTTAACGTGGCTCTTGAGGGAATGATTTATCTTCCCCGTCTCCTTACTCACCCTCCCTACCCAACTGCCACAGTATAGATAGGCCACAATTTATCTAGTTCATCTGATAAACACTTAATCATGTTTGTGATCTAATTATTCTATGCATTTTGTAGCTGCTGTGACACATATATGATTTATTAATACAGCCCCACACTGAGATGGCATTTCCTGGGCAAGAAGAAGTTGATGAGCAATACCTCAGCAACAGGGCAGATTATGATGGGCTCGCCCGGAGATGGACTGAGGAGCATGCATTGTGGATATGAGCTCCAAATGTGGAGAATCGAAAGGCAACACTTATCCCCCCCCCCTTTTTTTGTAATATAACGTAGAGCTTGCTATGCAGTTCATATGTATATGTATGTATATTGAAGTCATATTAAAAGACATCTTATCGTTTGCAAGCCATATTAGAACATGCAAGTAGCCTAAATTGACTCTTTACTACATACTTCATACATGCTCAATGACCATTTTACAATGTTCCTGCCACTTGGATTGTACTCGTTAAACAATGAACATGGTAAAGAAGTTTATGATGATGTCACCATAAGGGACTCTCTTTGTGCTGAATGCATCATAAACCTATCACCATGTTGAATGCTTTTGTTTATGATAACAAGCCAAGTGAAAAGGAACATCGTAAGAGTATGGCCAATCACATGCTTCATACACATACACATACTCAATCAGTTCTAGCTTCCTAAACAGTTCTATCCAACACCACAAGTTTACGATGTTGTCACCACAAGTTCAAAACTTGTGCTTATAGCATAAAAAATCCATCACCATTCTGAATGGTTTCAATCAGATAACAAGCCAAGTGGAAGATATATCATAAACCTATCTCAGCATCACCTACAATGAACATCAAACATAAACATGTTTCATACACATACACATACTCAATCAGTTCTAGCAGTATAGCTCGTATGTATAAGAGTATGGACAATCACAATGAACATTCATAGCTTTAGACTATGCCTAATCACCTACATGCCCAACGAACATTCATACACATACTCAATCAATTCTAGCTTCCTAAACAGAACATCAAACATAATCATGCTTCATACACAGACACATACTCAATCAGTTCTAGCAGTATGGCTCGTAGGTATAAGAGTATGGCCAATCACAATGAAAATTCATAGCTTTAGACTATGCCTAATCACCTACATGCCCAATGAACATTCATACAGATACTTAATCAGTTTTAGCTTCCTAAACAGAACATCAAACATAAATATGCTTCACACACATACTCAATCAGTTCTAGCAGTGTAGCTCATAGGTATAAGAGTATGACCACTCATAATGAACATTCCTAGCTTTAGACTATGCTAATCACCTACATGCCCAATGAATATTAATACACATACTCAATCAGTTCTAGCTTCCTAAACATAACATCAAACATAAACATGCTTCATACACATACTCAATCAGTTCTAGCAGTATAGCTCGTAGGTATAAGAGTATGGCCAATCACAATGAACATTCATGGCTTTAGACTATGCCTAATCACCTACATGCCTAATGAAAATTCATACACATGCTCAATCAGTTCTAGCTTCCTAAACAGAACATCAAACATAAACATGCTTCATACACATACTCAATCAGTTCTAGCAGTGTAGCTCATAGGTATAAGAGTATGACCAATCACAATGAACATTCATAGCTTTAGACTATGCCTAATCAGCTACATGCCCAATGAACATTTATACACATACTCAATCAGTTCTAACTTCCTAAATAGAACATCAAACATAAACATGCTTCATACACATACACATACTCAATCAGTTCTAGCAGTATAGCTCGTAGGTATAAGAGTATGACTAATCACAATGAACATTCATAGCTTTAGACTATGCCTAATTAGCTACATGCCTAATGGACATTTATACACATACTCAATCAGTTCTAGCTTCCTAAATAGTTTTATCCAACCAATCAATTCATACCAATCATTTCATAGCAATATAACTCACATTCATACCAATCACTGCATGCATGGTTAAGGCAACCAATCAGTTAATAGCAATGCACATACATAACCCTTTACGATATTTGATATGTGCATAGACACCGCCATAAAGCAATTGGAATGAGCAATGTCATACTTTAAAAAGTATAGAAGCGGCGGTTTTAAAACTACATTAGATATTGCTAAAGGTCTTACACTTGAAATGGATGTAGAGCCTACCTTTCCTATAAAACGTCATGTGATTAGGAAAAAACATTTTGGAGATAATAATGATGATGAAGTAGTTCAGTCGCCTGAATAGTCATTTAGAATCCAATATTTTCTGATTGTGGTGGATATGACAATTAAATCTTTACATGATAGATTTGAGCAATTAAAGACATTTGAAAATATTTTTGGATTTTATATGATTCAAATAAGTTAAAGTCATTAGGTGATAGTGAGTTGAGAGAATGTTGTTCTAATTTTCACTATACCTATTTTCATGGAAATTTATCGGATGTGGACTTGGATGATTTTTTCTCTGAATTAAAAATATTGCAACTGATTTTGTCAAAAAAAAAAAAATATATTGCAACTGATTTTGCGGGACGAATTGTTATCCGCCACTGAAATTCTTATTTTTGTCAAATATGTGGATTGTTATCCAAATGCTTCAATTGCTTATAGAATTGTTTTAACTGTGCTTGTGACTGTAGCTTCACCTGAAAGAAGTTTTTCAAAGCTTAAATTAATAAAAACATACTTGAGATCAACAATGTCACAGGAAAAATTGAATGGTTTAGCAACTCTAGCTATTGAGAAGGAGACGTTAGCAAATATTGACATTGATGTTATCATTAATGATTTTGCATCTCAAAATACTAGAAGAACCCGTTTTTTATAAGAAATTGTTTATCTTGTTTTGTAGGTGGAACTATGAGAGGTGATGATTTTGGAAATAATTTTTTGATGATAAATAAGTGATTTTTTATGATAAATAATTGTAACAGAGTAAAATTGATTTGAATGTAAAGAAATTCTGAAACATTATTTTGATTTTAGATTAAAATATATATATATATATATATATATATATATATATATATATATATATATATATATATATATATATATATTCTGTGGTTGTCTTTAGCTCTTGTTCCGTTTAGGATTCCTAAATTGTCAGGACCGACCCTACTTATATTTAGTATATATATGCACACAATGGGTTATTATTTTAATTTTTTGTCCTCATGATGGTAAATATTTTAAAACTTAAAACGTTACTATAAAAATCGAAATGTAATCCATCAAATTATATTCTAGTACTAATTAATGTATTCACCACTTTATGATATTTAATGAATAATTTGGCAGTCCTATCCGCCACGTATATTGTAAATGAATGGAACAAGACTTGCTTCCTTCATTTTTACAACTTGACTTTACAATAATCTAACTTTCTAATCAAAAATTCCAACTTGACTTACAATATTCAAAATTCATCAACTGGTCTTAAAAATTAAAAACCAATCATTTTTAACAAACAACTAGTAATTTAATTAATTCAGAGTTTCTATCTTCCACTGCCGCTGCGCACCTTCTTACGCTGCGGATCGAAATCGGTTTCCGACACAGATTTCCGTTGAAACCAAGACCAACTTTTTTTTCATTTTTAAATTTAATTAATCTCGTTTTGATCCCACATGTCACCAACAGACAAAACCAGTAGCATATACTTGAATTCAATTAAACATCAAAATGCTACTCAAAATTAGCCATCACCAAGATGGGTCCTCAAAATTTATGGACTCTAATCCAAATAAAAGATAACGATTTATTTAATAATAATAAATCATATATAATTTTTTTAAATATATTCCAATAATAATATATAAACTTTAAGTCTGAATTATAATAAAAAAATTAATATATTATTTGTATTTTTTTTGAATGAAAGGATCGGTGTTATATTAAATCGCTGGATTTGCATTCACAAAATTACATTAAAAAACCAATCAAATAAAATTATAGTAAAGAAATCGTTAATATTGAAACAGATTTGCCTACTAACTATAATTCCTTTTAAATTTCAATGTTATTAATATTTATAATAAAAATATTTAATATATATAAATATAAAGATTGGTGAAAGTTTGGGATTAGACGATCGTATTGCTAGCCTATCAAAAATTAGTTGTATTTATGTGTTAATTTAGTTCTGAGATTTTTTTTTCCGAAACAAACATATTTGAAGATCCTGTTCAAGAACCGATGTTAGCCATAGTGGTTTTACATATGAAAAGAAAAAATTAGCATTGGAAAGGGATTGTCTGGCAATGAGATGAGTAGTCTCGTTCGCTAATCGAGGAACATAGAAGACCGAAAAATTTCGGTTGCTTTGAAGCAAGACTTTTCAGTCCTGAATAACAGTATCAAACTCAGTTAAGTCATTTAAGTGACCATGTATTGCCTTTACGACTTCCGCATCAGATTCGAAAACAACATTTTCCCATGAGTGTGCATTTGCCCACTCTAAGCTATCTCGTAAGGCGAGAGCTTCGATCAATTTAGGAGTGAAGTTAATATTTGATAAAATAATCTGTCAATTTTTTTGGGTTTTAAAATTTATTTAGTTGTATTTAGTATTAATTTGATATTTAGACTCCATTTATTTGTTGCAAAATGTTACACAGAATAATATTTTTGGATATTTGTTTTCTTAAATAATAAATTAACAGATAAATTTATAAAAAAATGAAAAAAATGTTTTACTTTTTAAAAATAATAATCTGTTTTTCTAAATTTTTGAAATGCTACTTCATTTTTTCTATTGCATCACAAAACATTTTCCAACCCAACCAAATTTCTTAGCCAATATTTCTAAAGATAATATTTTCTGACTAATAAGTAGAACTTATATTTTGATTTACTAAGTACTTTAGTGGTTGATAATAATTTGAAAGTGCTCTAAAAGTTACTAACTTTTGTTTTTTTTTTTTTTTTTGATAATAAAAGTTACAACTCTTAAAGTATTTTTATTAGATTGTTTCAAAAAAATACTAAAATTTACCCATCATAATAAAATATAATATTTTATTAATTTAATAATCTATATCATTATTAATAACTTTTATTTAAAAATATTTTAAGTAATTTTAAAAATTGATACAATAATTCTATAAATTTTTATTTAATATAAATTTATTTTAATTATAAATATTTTCAACTAATTATGAAAGGAGAGAAAATCATTGAAAAGATACCAAAAATATTAAGTAAATTCATTTGGTGACCAGTTGAAAACCATTCCCTATTTTTGACTCTTAATTTTATAAAGCCTCCGGCATAAGTGGTCAGACCATAATAACACGTGCAAACATTTCAAGTTAGACATGATGACACAGCATATAGAAAATGACACGTAGGCAGTAGTAGGTTACGTGTCTTTACCCGGTAGACTAGTGGAGGAAATTTTTAGCTGGCATGGATGAGTACGAGTAACAGGTCAGAGTGAGATCAGGCTCTTCACGGTATTCAAGGGCCATTTAATTTAAATGTGGCCTTAACCTCCTTCTCATCTTACAAAAAGACTAGTCTATCCACTCCACGTCAGATTAAAGGACATGGGTTTATTAATTTGTTTATTGTGCCTTTTCCTTTTTCTAGATCTGCCTTGGCGTTTCCTTGATAACTTTTGTTTAATTTAATCGGCGTCGTTTGGGAATGAGGCAAAATCTTGATTTGTAGCGCATGTAGAGCAAGGGATAGATAGATTCATAGATAAGAACGTGTCACCAGTTTCCTATTTGAAAAAAGAAAAAAGGAAAAAGGAAAATAAATAATTGCGTCAGCAATTACATAGACAAGTAATTAAGGGAAATGCTCCACGTCAATATTGATATTTTTTCGCAATTACCAATAGGATGATGAATATCAAATCAAATTCTCCATGTGTTAAGGAAAAAGAAAAGTATTCATTCTATTTGTACAAATTAAACTTTGCATCTCATAATTTAACAAATAAAATTATTGTTATAAAAGTTATAAATGGGTGATAAACCTTTTTTATATTTGTAGATACAAAATCAATGTTTGTAATTCCACTTATTTTTAACCATCATATATATATAATTAATAATTAATAAATGTTTAGTTTTTTTATGTATATCTAATAAATTATTACTTTTATTTTTTTGGTAAGAAGGAAAGGAAAAAACAAACAAAAACAAAGAAACGCTCAACCCGGGATCAGTCTAGGAAAACTGACTCCCACCACATCCTCCAAGATGAAAGAGGAGATGAAGCTCGGAGGTGAAGAAAAGGTAGAAAGACCCAGCAAGCTAGAGTGCCCTTCCAAAGCTAGACGGTCTGCAACGCGGTTCTGCTCCCTATAAATATGAGCGAACCTAATCGAATCAAAGGAGGAACTAATCCTTTTAATGCCTTTAATAATAGTCAGACTGTTTCTGCAAACAGCATTGCCCTCCGTAATCATTTTAACCGCTTCCTGGTTATCAGATTCCACCAGAAGCTTCCTCACCCCAAGATTCTTAGCAAGCTTTAGGCCAGAAAGAATCCCCCAAAGCTCAGCAGAAAAGGAAGAGCCAATGCCCAAGTTCTGAGAGAAGCCAGATATCCACCTGCCACCATCGTCACGAAGGACCCCTCTTGCGGCAATTCTACCGTCTCTAAGGCAAGAACCATCAGTGTTGAGCTTCACCACACCTTCGCAAGGCCTACTCCAGCCTAAAAGACTGACCTCCTTCCTCAGAACATTCCTAGCTAAGGGGTCTTCAGAAAAACTCTCAAGCATAGTACTAATCTTCTTTGAAAAGAAATCAAGGACATTAGACTGATAGACCGCTCCTCCTCCAAAGATATCCTCGTTCCGCCATCTCCAAATCTGATGGCAAGCCACCACAAAAAGAAGAACACCTTTATCCCCAGGCAGAAGACTCCCTTTAATTCCATCAACAAACCAATCCTCTTCAGGATGGGCTAAAAAGGAAGGTAACACATTCCTAGGGAGAATTCCCCTCCAAACCGCCTTACTTTTCTCACAATCCCTGAGAGCATGGCACAAAGTCTCCTCACACCCTCTACATCTGCTACAGGCTCCAGAATCCACCAGGTGCCTTCTTTTCCTGTCCGAATTAGTAAGCAACCTATTCCTAGCCCCAAGCCACAGGAAGCTCCTAATGCGGAACGGCACTTTCAAGGCCCAAATAGCTTTCCACACCCTAGGGGAGGAAGGATCCAAATCCTGAAAGAACGCCTGATAAGCAGATTTACACGAATAGGCTCCATTGTTAGTCAGAGCCCAACAGTAATTGTCCTTATCATCATTAAGGTTACTAATGTGAACCCCTCTAATAGTAAGAAGCATTTCAAGGCTGAGGTAGGAATCAAATTTATCCCAAATCCACTCACCCTCGGAGTCCACCACATCAGCGATCTTCCAATCATGACTGTCCACTGGGGGCAAGGAAGTACAAACCTCCAATAAAGGCTTCTCACCTATCCAAGTATCCTTCCAGAAACTGATGGACCTGCCATTACCCACATTCCACCCAATCCCAGCACAAAAATCAGCAAAAATCGCACTAATGCCTTTCCAAAGAAAGGAACAATTAACCACCCTATCCTTAGGCCCCCAAACACCTTATCCTTCTGGTACTTCCCGCACAACAGCTTGACCCAAAGAGCAGAAGGAGACTGCCACATCCGCCACAGGAGTTTCATAAGTAAGCCTTTGTTAATATCTTTAGCCTTTCTAATGCCCAGACCTCCAGACTCTTTAGGCTGACAAACCTCACTCCAAGGGACAAGATGGATCTTCCTCCCCTTCTCAGCCTCCCCCCATAGGAATCTACGGTTAATCTTGCCAAGATCCTTAAGCACGGGATCAGGAAGATAACAAGCCTGCATAATATGATTGGGAGAAGCACAATTAACAGATTGAATTAATGTAAGACGGCCAGTGAGAGAGAGAGAGTCTTAGCTATTGAATGTTTCCTATTGAATGTTTCATAATGTTTCCTATTGAATGTCACTCATGAAAAACCTATTGAATGTCACTCATGAAAAACCTTATCACTCATGAAAAACCTTATCAAATTTTAGTGAGAGAAAATCATTAATTAAAGAAAAAAGTGTGTAATATTTATTCCTTTATTTCCGCAATGTTATTGAAGGATTATAAGATAATGCATTCAAATACCATAAACTAACTTCTTAAAAATTGTAAAAGGTAATATCTTTGTGAATAAATCCTACCGATTGTACTTGATCTAATTTGCTAAACATTGATTTCACAGTTCTTTTGGATATTGTGAGTAAAGATTTTTTTTCTTTTTTGTAAAATGTGCTATATTTTATCTAGGGTGTTGTTAAACCCAGCCCCAAATTTCCACCCCTAGCCCCGTGAAAGGACGAAATTACCCTTTCATGGGTTTTGGGGAGGAAAAAGCTATTTTTTTTGCTCTCCCGACACGCGGGTGTGTGTCTATCACGCCTCACCGTGTGGTCGGGCGTGATAGCCCCACGCCTCACCGTGTGATCGGGCTTGATCTCTACACGCCTCACCGCAAGGTCGGACAGTTGGCTGTCATGTCCGACCACGCGGTGAGGCGTGGGGCTATCACGTTCGACCACACGGTGAGGCGTGATATCCACACACCCGCGTGTCGGATTGACAAAAACAATAGCTTTTTAACCCCGTAAATAGTTCGTTAAACCCGTAAATAGGCCGTTAAACCCGTAAATAGGCCGTTAAGCCCGTAGCTACAGAATTGTACTTAACAAATAAAATTTAAAAACATAAAAATTAAAATAAACATTAATAAACATAAACATTTATAAACGTAAAAGAGTAAATATAATATCTACAACAAAAAGTGTTTAAATGTATGAATTTCTACAACAAAAAATCAGCTCGTCCGACGCCACGCATCCATAAACTCATCAATCTCCCTCTTAATGCGTGGAACATCCTCGTCAGATCGGTGGGTAGCCGATAGTTGGGTGACACGCCACAACCAGCTAACCCACTGCAAAAAAAAATTAATAAATAAATATTAAAAATTAAACACATATAAACTAATACTAAATAATAATAAACTTACAAATTCGTTGTTGGCGCGAGCATGCTGTACCGGTCCAGCCTGTGGTGCATAAAGGAGATGGGGATGCGAATATCGCCTATACTAGTCCATATAAGCAGGATCACAGGCAGTGGGATCGTATCCAACTGGTCAGCATCTCCTCCGATCAATGCCCCGAGCCGATGGAAATCTCCGCCAGGTATCCTCAACTGTGACTAAGGAATGCGTGAGCTTATACGCTATAGATCTTCATGGTCATACTACTTTATCAGGTCTAATATGCTCAGTTGGGATAGGCTGAGTATATCCGAGCTGTCGCAGCGCTCGATCGGGCATATACGGCTCGACGATGTCTCTACACCGTATCCAACCGGCATATGACACTCGAAGCCGATCATCATCGGGGACAGGACCATAAGGCAACCACGTCACCTGAAAAAAAACAATACTCAATAAAAAATAATAATATACTATAAATAATACTTACATTAATTCTAAAATTTTATAAAATACCTCTGTCGCCGTCATACGGTCCAGCTGCCCGCGTATGGTATCTAGTCGGGTGGTCGTCTTGCCTGGTACCCCGACCTCCCATCTCAGTGCACGGGCATGGTCAGCTGGGATCAAGTGAGCTCCTCTATACGGCCGGAACACCGGAAAATACTCGTATATCCATGTCTGCAGTAGGGTCAAACATCCGCATATACATGAACAGTCTCCTCTGCTCGCTATCCCCAGTTGCCGGTACAACATGGCTAGTGTAGCAGACCCCCATAATAGTCCAGCTGCCCTGAGGACACCGCTATAAACCTCAGCAAGACGGGCCGGCCTAATCCTATCTCCACTCTTGTCAACAAACAGAGTGGATCCAAGCATAAGCCACATCCACGCTGTGGCCCGAGTAGCGTCATCCCTACCCTCGGTGAGAAGCCCCTGTACAGCCCCAACAAATACACCTCCACCACCCCATAAATGTCGGGTCGACAACAGAAGCTCAGCCTGACTCACCCCAAACATCATCATGCACATGGCATGAAGCCCGTCAGTAGGGGGAGACTCGGACACCATCAGACCGTCGATCGGGATCCGAAGAATCTGCCACACATCATACAGCTGGATAGTCATCTCCCCGAACGGCATGTGGAAGGAGTTCGTATCGGGCTGCCACCGCTCCACGAACGCAGTCAATAGCGGAGTGTTGAGGTTCTTAGACATGGCCTGTGGAAGGTGAGACAAACCAGTCCTCTCGATCATCTCCCTCAGTTGTAAAATGACACATATACAATTTATACAATTACTGAATGTTTTTTTATGTTTATAGTTAAAAATACAAATTACAATAACTGTTGACACACTATATTATTCTTACCTCGGGTGACGCACCAAAAAACCACTGACACAAATCTCGGCATGCTGATGATCTGTTGTAGCATGTCAGAAACGACCGAATCTCTCCTCCCAACATCCGTGAGGCAACATGTCCTAGAAAACTAGGAATCACGGAACCATCAACGGGACCACCATCAACCGGTGCAGTAACTACCCAGCTCTCGTCCTCACTAGCTTTGGGACGTTTGCTTGTCCCTGAAAATTATAAAATTATACTAAAATATCCTAAAATATACTAAATTATACTAAAATATACTAAAATTATACTAAATTATACTAAATTATACTAAAATTATACTAAATTATACTAAATTATACTATAATTATAAAATTATAATAAATTATACTAAAATATCCCAAAATATACTAAATTATACTAAAATTATACTAAATTATACTAAAGTTATACTAAAATTATACTAAAATTATACTAAATTATACTAAAATATCCTAAAATATACTAAAATTATACTAAATTATACTAAATTATAAATATACTAAAATATACTAATATACTAAAATATACTAATATACTAAAATTGTACTAAAATTATACTAAAATTATAAAAAATACATGTACTCGCAAAACGACCTCCTACGCGCTGGGTCGGCTGCTCATCGCTCTCCTCAACCTCGCGATCATGTGCAACTGCAGACTATCGCACTGCTCGGGCTGCCACATACAGGTAGTCCTGAAAAGAATCGCTATCAGGCTCTCTGTCATCATAATCGGTCGCCCCCTCCAATCCATCAATATCGGGCTGCTCCACGGTCGATCCCCTCCTCAACTGGTCCGTCACAGCCCCTCTCCGCCTACGATCGGAAAAATCAATACCATGCAATCTCGTATGCTGTGGTGTATCATCCTCGCCGTCCATATCTAGACGACGAGCAGATGACGGGATGGATTTCTCACCCCTAGTAGGCCGCTCCGTCTACAAAAAAAATTACACTAAATTAATAAAATTGTAAATAATGTAAATTATACTAAATTTATAAAATTATGCTAAAATACTACTAAATTAATATAATGGTAAATAATTGTAATTATACTATAATTATAAAATTATAATAAATTATACTAAAGTTATAATCAATTTATACTAAATTTATAAAATTACCCTAAATTAATAAAATTGTAAAAATCATGCTAATACTATACTAAATTTATACTAAAATTAAACTAAAATTATAAAATTACACTAAATTACTAAAATTTTAAATAATATAAATTTTTATTAAAAAACAACGTGGGTGTAAGGGAATCACACCCGAACCACTGGTCGGGCGTATGAACATCACGCCCGATCAGTGGTTCTGGCGTATGCGTATCACGCCCTACCATTGGTGCGGGCATGTGGCTATCACGCCCGCACCACTGGTCGGGCGTCATACTCATACGCCCGAACCGCAGATCGGGCGTGATTCTCATACGCCCGACTGCGATTCCGGCGAATTTATTAAAACACCCCACAGATTCATTTCGATCTAAAAATCAACGAAATAAAGCGGTAAATCTTACCACTTTAGCTTTTCCTTTACGGTTTCTATCACCATCCATGATTCGGTTCACTAATTTGTCCGGATTTGAGCAAAAATCGTATAGGGTTCTTGAGAGGTTTTGGGTTTTTTCAAATTTAGTGCAACGGGTAGTTCGGGTAATTTACAGGGCTAGAAGTATAAATTAGAGGCTAGGTTTAGTAACCTACTTTATCTATTTTAATATAACATTCCTTCAATTAAGTAATGCAAAATGCATTATCTTCATATATTGTAGTTGGAATTCCTTTATTTGATGATCTACCACATGATTCATGTATATGCTTGGTTAATGATCTTAGTCAATATTCATTTTGTTTCATGAATAGTTATTAACTGAGCATAATTTAAAAAAGTAACTATAATGATTTTTTGCATAGAGCGCCAAGATATAGTTGTACTCAAGGTTATGAAACTCAGATCGGGCCGGCCGGTTCAACCCGGTTCGATCGGAACCAGTCACAGTTCCAGGCCGGAGATGGTCCGGTTATTAAATCTTTGAAAACCGTTTAAAACCGTTCAAACCGGCTGGTTCAACCACAAACCGGTTGACCCAGTGCCGGTTAAGCGGTTTAATCCGGTTTGATTTTAGATATGTTTACTTAAAAAAAAATATATAAATTTTAACAAAGGTATGATTCGAACTTTAGACCTTTAGCATTTAAACTTTAATACTCACCACTACACTACCATTTCACTTATGTTTATAATTAACTATTTAAGAATAAATAATAATGTTACAAGTTAAATAATTAAAATATGATTTAGTATTATTTTTCTATTTAGATAAATATCATTAAAAAATTATTTTATTTTCTCAATATTAACAAAGTTTAATTAATATTTTTTTTGAAGAAATTTAATTAGTATTAAATTTTAAATATATACAAATAAATTTTAAAAATCTAATAAATTAAGATTGAAGTTGACATATCCTATTAACATATTTACATGTTAGTTATTAATAAAAATAATCACCATTAATTTTAAAAGTATATTTTTTAATTTTTATATTTATTTGTTATGATATTAAATAAATATTATTAGTATAACTTTGATTAATATAGTTAATATTATACTATGTTATAAGATTAAATACGAATAGAATTATAATTTTCATATGATTTTTTAATACCGGTTAAACCTCGGTTGGACCCCGGTTAGACCTCAAACCCTTAACCCTTTGTCTTTTCCGGTTCTTTGACCGGTCCGGTTTTGACAACTATGGTTGTACTTCCACATGTAAATAAATACCATGTTTGTGGTCGAGCTTTATATGGATCAGATAAGTAACCCGCATCCGCATGACCAACTAATTTAGAGTTAGATTCATATGCATAAAATAAACCCAAATAAATACTTCCTTGAAAATAGTAGAATATATGTTTAATTCCATTCCAATATATGTTGTTCTCATTCAACTTTTTAATAGCTTTTAGATATAAAGCCTCAAAATCCAATTAAACACCCTAAATTTTTTTATTTTGTGAATCTACTTTGAAGAAAAAGAGAGAAGTTTGTTTTCCTTCTTCTTCCTCCCACCGGATTAGATTTTCTGTATTTTTTTATTATTGTGTTTTTTTCTGTCTATGTTCATATACTTAGGGCCTGTTTGGTTCAGCTGGTAGCTAATAGCTGTTGCGGTTGCTGTTAGCTGTTTACAGTTGCAGTAAGCTGTTAGCTGTTTGTTATTAGCTGTTTAATTACTAGTGTTTGGTAAAATTATATGGAACTGTTGCTGTTCAGATTTAAAATGTCTAAAATAGACATGTTTAAAATTAATCAACAATGAAATTATAAAAGAGAAAATATGAAATAATGCTCATAACGTTTACAACTAGGAATAATTTTACTCTTAACGTCTAAAATGATGCAATTTTACTCATAACGCTGGCAGCTAAAAGCAAAATTACCCCTAACATTGGCAAGTTAGGTCGATTTCAGATATTATTAGAAAATATAGATATTTTATTGCTAATTCTACACAAATTGCACATATCGGTAGTTCTAAAAAAGAGATTTCATTTTTTTTGTGATTTAATAATAAAATTGAAAATTATTATTTATAAATTCGGCGAAATATTTGAATTTTTTTGTCCAACTCGTACAAAAGACAATATATTTTTTATTTTCTTTAAAAAAATTTCACGTCTAATCATATGTTTGTGGTCTGTTACTAATGATGATAAAATGGTGCACATGTGAAGTGTAAATAACAATATTCATGACCAAAAAGACAGTTTGATAAATTATTTTTCAAATTGACCAAACTTGTCAATATTGGGGGTAAAATTGCTTTTGGCTACCAATATTAGAGGTATACTTGCACCATTTTAGATGTTAAGGGTAAAATTGCTCCTAGCTATAAATATTAGGGGTATTTTTACACCTTTTTTTTTAATTGAAATACGGATCTAGCCCAATGGGAAGTCCAACCAGGTTGGCATCCCCGAAAAGGCAAAGAACCAAATATATAAATGAAGAGATGAAAAAAGTATGAAACCAGTACAAAGAATGTTTTAAGAAAATCTAAACATATCCCTACCAAGGGCATTATCTCTAGCAAGAAGGGAGCAGAAGTCTGGAAGGGTATTCCACATTTGTAAATCTGAGGCCAAACGTCCGTAATTAGCAAGAGCGTCCGCCACTTGATTTCCCTCACGGAACATATGAGAGACAACCACCTGAATATGTGTCATTGAATCTAAACAATTTAACCAATCCACACGCATTGTCCAGGGAATGATCTGCGCACGGGCACGGAGAATTCGAATAACGTAAGTCGAGTCACTTTCAATCCAGAGACGAGTCCATCCACGTGACCTCGCATTTGAAACTGCAAAAATAGCGGCTTGCAATTCCGCCATGTGTACCAAAGCACAATCAAGGGGAAGGCAAATGACCCAAGGGGATGCCCCT
Source organism: Euphorbia lathyris (assembly GCF_963576675.1). NCBI lineage: Eukaryota > Viridiplantae > Streptophyta > Magnoliopsida > Malpighiales > Euphorbiaceae > Euphorbia > Euphorbia lathyris. The sequence goes on from NC_088910.1 coordinate 40,577,075, forward strand.
GACTATTTCAAAAAACCACACCGCAACCAGCTCTATCCGAGATCACGGAGGCATCAGTGTTAGCTTTAATCCAATCAGACGGAGGGGGCTGCCATCTAACTTCAATGATTCGAGGGGCCCTATGATGACGAGCGTTTAACCCGAGATTGTGGAGAATAGATAACTCCACAACAGAATTCCAAACCGATCCGTTGCTGATTCTATCAGAGCTACGAATTGCAGACCAAAGACAGCGTAATGCCTCATGAATGTTTGGTGGCTTGCTCTAAAAAATAGCAGTATTTCTTACAGACCAGATCAACCAAACAGCGTTGACAAACGCGACCTGCCAGAGGGAAAGGACTTGCGAACTGAACTTGTATGAGAAGGCGTGTTGTAAGAGGGTCTGTAGAGAAGAATCAAGTACAAGTCTTCTACCAAATAAAGCCGATATGCTGAACCAGATTTGGGAAGCAAAGGGGCAATGAACAAGCAAATGGTCACTCGTCTTATAAGCCATTAAACAGACCGGACAACGAGATATTAGTGGCAGACCTCTAGCACGGAGCGCATCATGAGTTGGTAAAGCGCCCCAGTATGCACGCCAGCAAACCATGGACTGCGACGACTGAATAAAAGGTTTCCAAATTGACTGAAAAACCAAAGGCAAAGTCGGAGGAGCACGTAGCCAGTGATAGAATAACTTTACCGTGAAGAGGCCATTGCTCGCAGGTCTCCAAAAACATAAATCATATTCAGAGCCATTTCCATGCATATTCCGGATGCGTTGGTGCAACGGACTAGCCAGCATCGGAAGATCCCGCCAGTTGCCATTTTCATAAAAATCTGAGATTCTATCAGTGAGCTTCAAACGGTCTGACATAGAAATCCCAAGCTGTTCAGCCAGGGGAGGCAAAATCCATTCCGAATTCCAGAATGACAACTCAGAAGATGATCCAAATGACAAAAAACAATTCTCCCGTAACTTGAGATAGGCGGCCTTGATAGACCACCAAACAGACGATCGCTGCAACCGAAACTTTGGCATACCAGCCCTATTTAGAAACCGCATCCTTAACAAATTAAAGCATAAAGAATTAGAGGAAAGAAAGCCCCACGCCAATTTACCACTCATAGCCAAGTTAAGGGTCGAGAGGTGTTTAATACCCAACCCTCATTCCTTTAAGGACTTTAAGCAAACCTTCCAGGGAACAGTAACAAGCTTTTTGGACAAAATTGAACCCGTCCAAATGAAATTCCTCATGTGTCTATTGAGTCTATTTAGCAAACTCACAGGCCATTTGTAAACCATAAAGGTGTGGATCAGAGAGCTAGTGATAACTGAATTAACAAGTGTCAGCCTACCAGCCATAGAGAGAGACGTCCCCACCCAGCGCGAGAAAGAGAGAATAATTCTATCTACAGTCGCCACAAGGTATTTAGCTCTTGGGATCCCTTGAAAAAGAGGAACGCCCAAGTAATTAAACGGGAGAGATCCAATTTTGATTCCAATTAGACCCGCCAATCTGTTCCGACGTCTGAGTAAGATCGAATCCCCGAAGAAAATCTCAGACTTTTGCCAATTCACTAATTGTCCAGATAGAGAGCCATATAAATCAAAAATATCCATGAGAGCATGTATGTTCGAGATGATTGCCCTGCAGAAAACTAAAATATCATCTGCATAAAACAAGTGCGAAGGCATTACAGAAGAAGTAGAATAACCCATCGGAGACAGCGACCCACGCAGGGTGTGAGCATTGATAAAACAACTAAGGAAATCCTCCGCTAAACCAAATAGAAGAGGAGAAAGAGGATCTCCTTGTCTTACTCCTCGAGAGCAAGAGAAATACCCAGCAGATCCATTAGTAGTGAGAATCGAGATATGAGCCGAAGAGAGTATCACATGAATCCAATCAATGAATTGAGAGGAAAAACCAAACGACTTAAGAACTTCAAGCATAAATTGCCAGTTTAACTTATCAAAGGCTTTCCTAATGTCCACCTTCAGGCACATGTTACCACCAAAACATTTTTTATTCAAGAGATTGACACCTTCAGAAGCGATTGCAATGCACTGATGGATTTGGCGCCCTTTTATGAATCCAAATTGATTCTCTGTAACAATTCGGCTAACAATAATGCCGAGCCTATCAGCTAAGATCTTTGTGATGATTTTGAATGTGAAATTGCTCATAACAATCGGCCTATACTGTTCAATTGTCGAGGCACCAGGGACTTTGGGGATAAGTGCCATCAAGCTTGAATTCAGCCCACCAGAGATTTTCCCATGCTGAAAGAACCACTGAACCATTTTACACACGTCACTACCCACAATGCTCCAATAGGACTGAAAGAAATGACCGGTGAAGCCATCAGGGCCAGGAGAGCTAGAAGGATCCATGAAAAAAACCGTATGACAGATGCAATCCTCATCAGGGCAGACAGTTAGAGAAGTGTTCTCAAAATCCGTCACAACCCAAGGAACCATATCAGAAACCAGAGACAAATCCACCGGATTCCCACCTGTGCTGGTGAACAGGTTATCATAGTAAGAGATAATATGATTAGAAATAATATTTGGGTCAGTGTGAGAAACCCCATCAATTGTTAAGGCAGAAATTCCCATATACGATTTTCGCATCGCAGAGACACGTTGAAAGTAGCTTGTATTACGGTCACCCTCAGCAAGCCACCGCACTCGGCTTTTTTCTTTCAAATATGTTTCTTGCTGAAGCAAGTGAAGGTCCAACTTCTCATGAGCGGCCAACTTATGTTCCTGAAGATTCAATGACCATCCAGCAGATTGAATAGTCTGCTGAATATCTGCAAGGGAGCTGCGCGCCTCATCAATGTTAGCATTGAAGTTGCCAAAAATATTAATATTCCAATTTCTCAAAATAGTCCTCAAACCACGTAACTTATGACACAACAAAGGAGCCGGCAGAAGAGCAGGGGCAGGGCCATCCCAATGATTTTTTATTATCCCATAAAGCTCAGGATTACTAACCCACATTTTTTGAAATCTGAACCGAGAAATCCTACCAGAAGTAGTCGAAAATTTGAACAGAAGGGGGTGGTGGTCCGAGTGATGACGCGTCAGCCCCACACAGCATGAATTCCAAGTTTCCGTAAAATCAGCCGAAACTAAAGCCATGTCAAGCCGAGAATTGACACGTGCCTCACCAGTTCTCCCATTACACCAAGTGAACAAACAACCAGTAGAGGGAATATCCAGCCAATCCCCATCATCCACAAAATTCCTGAAGTCACGACAAGGTCTCATAGCCGGAGGCCGTTCTTTTTTCTCATGAGCCCCAAGGATTGCATTAAAGTCCCCAATTAACAACCATCTACCTTGTAAATTCAATTTGAGAGCATTTAGAGTCAAAAAGAGGTCAACACGTTTGTTTGCCCAAATACTGCCATACATAATTCCATAATACTGTTTAATGCCCTGCACATCCTGTTGCAAAACCACAACTGTTCATGCTGAAGAATTACAGAGATTGCATCAGTCATAGCAATCCTTTGAAGAATCCAAAGAGTTGGTTTATCACGCAGATTAACAGAGATCAGTCTCATGCCAATGTTGGCCCAAAATGAAGGACGAATTGCCTCAAAATCAACCATTGGTTCTGCTAAACAAAGTAGATCAGGTTTATGTTGCCTACATAAATCAGAAAGGTACCTCTGAGTGTTAGGGTTGAGGAGCCCCCTACAGTTCTAGAACAGAATTGTCATTCAAAACGAATAGAGGGTTTGATGGCCCGTTTCACCCGGGATTTCTCTGCCTCATGTTTTCCGCCTTTGCGTGCTTTAATTGACGTCACAGTATGCCACATTTCATCTTCTTGCTCTGCCTGGTCTGCCCAGGAAAGAGTGGGAGAAATATTGTTGTTGCCAGGAGAGTCAGGCCTCTCCACTTCATCAACCGGCTCTAATTGTCCCAAGGGGCTCCCAACAAACACAAGCTCTTTGTCAGGGCTGACCTTCTCAACATCAATTTTCTCAGCAAGGTCAGAAACAAAAGATTGACTCTCCGGTGGTTTTTTATTTTTCCTGCAGTCATATGCCGAATGACCAATAGAAGAGCAAACTTTACAGAACTGAGGAAGCCTTTCATAAACCACTTCAATCCAGATGTTTTTCCCTGCTCTCTCAACTCCAAGCTTCGTCGGTAGTTCTCCTGCCAAATCCACATCCAACAGCAGTCTAGCAAAATGCCCAAAATCACCCTCAAGGGTGGCTTTGTCAAACCGAATCAATCCCCCAATCCCTGTTGCAATGTCCGAAAGAATTTGTCTATCCCAATATTCCCATGGAAGAGAGTAGAGGCGAACCCAAACCTGTGCATTAGTGGAACATTCGGCATAAGGATCAAAATCTGGCACCCAAGGTTGAAGACGAAAAGTGCCCGGACGGGTATTCACAATCCCCTTGTTGACAACCATATCATGTGCTTCTTTGGAAGGCAAGATTACTTGAAAATATCCTTTACCAATCGCAATTAGCCTCCACTGAGCAGTGATTCCCCAAATTTTGGTTAAACTCGCCTTGAGGTCCGCCACTTTCCAAGGCGAATCCCCTTTAGATAGAACAAGTCTTCCGATAAGAGCGTGTGAGCAGAGAGCTAATCTCCTCTCATAGGCAGATTGCGAAATCCGAATGGATTTCAGGCCTCCAATGTCAGTAACCATAGCAGAGGACTGATGAACCTCAGGAATGCCTCGTTTAACAACAGAGGAGAAAGACGGCACGGGTTTGTCACCAGTAAGGGGTTGATGAGGCAGATCCGAAGCAAAACGGAGCTTAGGATTGAAGAGAACTTCGATACTAAGGAAATCATCCAGAGGAGGAGCCATGATCACAAAAGAGAGAGATAGATCTGAGATCTAAAAGAGAGAGATAGATCTGAGAGAGAGATAGATCTCAAAACTCTCCATCTTCATAAAAATTCTTCACCATGACAACAGATCTGAGAAATGACAGATCTGAAAAACAGAAGATAAATCTAGAAGAGAGAAAAAGATCTAAAAAAGAGAGATAGATCTGAGAGAGAGAAGATAGATCTCAAAACTCTCCATCTTCATAAAAATTCTTCACCATGACAACAGATCTGAGAGAGAGAAGACAGATCTGAAAGAGAGAAGATAGATCTAAAAGAGAGAGATAGATCTGAGAGAGAGATAGATCTAATAGATCTCAAAATTCTCCATCTTCATAAAAATTCTTTACCATGACAACAGATCTGAGAGAGATAATTCAGAAATCCAGGGTATTTTATATAGATTATTTTTATTAATTTGTGTAACCTATTTTTTTTATTTATAATAGGATAAGGTGTATACCTTATCCTATTATAAATAAAAAAAATAGGTTACACAAATTAATAAAAATAATCTATATAAAAAATAAAAAAATTTATTGAACGCAACAAAACCTTCCGATAATTATGTTGTAGAAATATAAATAATGTTAAAGAATAAACATATTTTATGGAAATAATGATCATTTTGTCAATAATATATAACTACAAAAGCTGTTTATGAAAAGCTCCAGGAGCTTTTCGTGAAACGCTCCAGAACGCTGTCTTACAGTAATAAAATGGAAAGCTAGAAGCTTTTGTTACAATGGAAGAAGAAAGTCGAACATATGAAGGAGAGGAGAAGAGAGACCTTTCGTTTTCTCTCAAAGTCCAAGAAGAAGAAGAAGGGTTTTTGACACTTAATCAAGTACAAGAAGCATTAAGTACAACACGCCACTTTCTATTAATTGAACCAAGGGCGTTTTAGTCTTTGCACTAGACTGGGGGGCAATTCGGAACTTTCACCAACACAGCAGATTCTAGAAGGGCTTCCACAAGCTTATCATGGGATCAACCACACTTAACCTCACCACAAACACATCACCACCATCCATTGAATCAATGGCTATGATTAGGACACTTGTTTTACTTTTCCTTGCCCATTAAGTTTGCTTGATGGGCACACCTAGCATTATGATATAAATGTAATAGTTAGCTAAGGTTTTAGCCCTAATGAGAAATACAAGATATTGATTTCTTACCTCATTCAATCAATTTGGTATCAGAGCAAATACTTTGATAAAGGTTTTGTTTGTTGAACCACTATGGCTTCTCCATTAATTACTTCTAGCAGTCCCTATCATTTGCCCCAAAATGAAACTCCAGCGTTATCCCTGGTGTCCCAAGTCCTCACCGGACCAAACTTCCATCAATGGTCAAGGGCCGTGAAGGTTGCCCTGATTTCGAAAAACAGGTTTGCCTTTGTCGACGGCACCATCCAAGCTCCTTCGCCCGAAGATGCGATGTACAACCAGTGGGAGAGGTGCAACAACATGGTCATGTCGTGGATCCACCATGCATTGTCGCCATCCATTTCTCGGAGTATTATGTTGCTCGATAAGGCAGACCAAGTCTGGGCCGACCTGAAAGAACGTTTCGCACAAGCAGATTCGCTTAGAATACTTGAACTGCGTAGGGAAATACATAGCCTCAAACAAGGAAATGGTAATGTTTCAGATTATTATACCTGTCTGAAAATCTTGTACGACGAGTTGATGAACCTCAGGCCAATGCCCAAATGCACCTGTACACAGGCATGCAGCTGCGGTGCCTTCAAAATCCTTCGGGATCAACAGGATACGGACCAAGTCATAACCTTTCTTCAGGGGTTAAATGACTCGTATTCTACTATCTGTTCACAAATCCTCTTGATGGATCCCTTGCCCTCACTGAACAAGGCCTTCGCACTGGCAACCCAACACGAACGGCAGATAGGCCTAGCGCCTGTAAAAAATAATGAAAGGGATGAAAGCAATGTGTTTGCAGGATTCACAAATATGCAGAACAAAGGATACAAACAAGGCAACTCAAGGTATAATAATCGAAAAAACAACAGCAAAAACTCATCCTTGTGTACATATTATGGCAATACAGGGCACACGGAGGAGATTTGTTTCAAGAAACATGGGTACCCACCGAACTATGGCAATAGAAACAAAGGTAGTCCTTTCAGAACTAATCAATCCAAAGCGAATGCAGCAGTGAATCAGAATAGGGACAACGGAGAATCAAGAGAGGAGGATGATAGACAGCCAACCACAGAACCTTTCTCCCTCACCAAAGAGCAATACCACACACTAGTCGCCCTATTGCCACAGAAGCCTTTGGGAAAAGCTCCGGCCTCGGGGAGTAGTGTCAATACCTTCGTCAAAGGAGAAGGTTCTGGTAAAGCTCAATATCCTAAATCTTTTTCATCATTTTGGATAATAGACACAGGGGCCACTGATCACATCATTTGTGATACTGGACTATACAGTTCATATACTCAAATAGAAAAGTGTTGGGTCAATTTACCAAACGGAGAAAGAGTTAGAGCCCAATATGTGGGCACAGTAATCCTTAGCACACAACTCATACTGTATAATGTCCTATGTATACCTGCCTTTGATTACAATCTAATCTCAACCAGCAAATTGTTGAAAACTGGAAAGTTGCGCATAGTAATAACGGGTTCAATGTGTGAAATACAGGACACAACAAGTTGGAAGAAGATTGGCTTGGCTAGAGAGTATGAAGGACTGTATTACTTGGAACACCCACTACCAAACACCTTTCATTCTGTTTTTTCAATTAAAGCCGATTTGTGGCATTTACGTTTTGGCCATCCCTCTTACGAGCGATTGAAGGGCCTTAACTTACCATGTAATGATTTCAATTCCTTCAACGCAATACCATGTGATATCTGTCAAAGAGCCAAACAGAAAAAATAGCCATTTTCTTTAAGCCACAGTATAGCAGTAGAATGTTTCGACATAATTCATGCTGACATATGGGGACCAGTAAAGGAATCTCACTCTAGCAAGCATTACTTTTTAACCATACTTGATGATCATAGCAGGTATACATGGATAACACTAATGCAGACCAAAGGTGAGGCAAGCATAGCACTGTAACAATTTTGCAAATACATCGGCAATCAATTTAGCAAAACTATAAAAGTCATAAGGACAGACAACGGCCCCGAGTTCATCATGAAGGACTTCTATGCCACAAATGGGATCATACATCAAACATCATGTCCAGAAACACCACAGCAAAACGGACGTGTAGAAAGAAAACACCTCGACATCATGAACACCACAAGGGCCCTCATGTTTCAGAGTTGTTTACCAAAGGTTTTTTTGGTCAGAAGCAGTCAGCCAGGCCGTTTATCTTATAAATAGGCTACCCTCAATGCCTATTCAGGGACAGACTCCTTATGAACGGCCAAGGGCTACTCACAACAAGAGGGAGTGGACTTCACAGCTACATTCGCCCCTGTAGCAAAATTTACAACTATTAGAACTCTTTTGGCCGTGGCAACATCAAAGAACTGGCATATACATCAATTAGATATTGACAACGCCTACTTACATGGGGATCTTGACGAAGAGGTTTACATGTAGTTGCCACCAGGAATGTTACCACACTGTCCTCACCAGGTTTGCAAGCTACGTAAGTCCCTTTACAGACTCCGACAAGCCGCCAGGCAATGGAATGCTAAGCTTACAACAACCATAAAAGCCATGGGTTTTGTGCAATCCGTTGCAGACCCCTCTTTATTCACACAACAAGGTGAAGGGCACACAACCGCCCTTTTAATATACGTTGACGATGTTATTTTGACAGGGAGCGACAAGCAGATGATTGATTTTGCCAAAAAACACCTCAACGACTCTTTTCACATCAAGGATCTGGTGCACCTCCATTACTTCCTCGGTTTCGAGTTTGCACGGAATAGGCACGGACTCCACATGTTACAAAGAAAATATTTGTTAGAATTGCTACAAGAAACAGATTTCCTACACAGCAAACCAACCTCTTCACCCGCATTACCAAATCACAAACCTAGCCCAAACACAAAAGCACTCCCAGACATCACACCTTACAGACAACTCATAGGCAAGCTATTATACCTCACACACACCAGGCCAGACATTTCATACATCATAAACCAACTTTCACAACATCTTACCCAACCAAGCACAGACGATCAAAACAGGGTACACAGAGTACTACGTTACCTCAAAGGGACGATTGGTCTAGGCCTCTTCTTTCCTGCATGCAACGATTTGCGCCTGCAGGCTTTCTCAGACTCAGATTGGGCAATTTGCCCTGAAACTCGTAAGTCCGTCACCGGTTACACAGTTTTTCTTGGCTCCGCCATCATCTCCTGGCGTTCAAAGAAACAGAACATTGTTTCCCGTTCCTCTTCCGAATCCGAATACAGAGCCATGGCGTCTACATCGTGCGAGCTCCACTGGCTCACCAATCTCCTCAGAGATCTACACCAACCGCCGTCTACGGCGTCTCTTCTCTTGTGCGATAACACGTCGGCCATGCACATAGCCCAAAACCCAGTCTTCCACGAACGCACAAAGCACATAGACATTGACTGTCATGTGATTAGAGAGCGTGTTCAGGCCGGCCTCATTCGACTCATGCCGATCTCCTCCGCTCTTCAGCTTGCGGATTTGTTCACAAAAGCTCAACATGCACCACACCTCCGTTTTCTCATTGACAAACTAGGCTTGAAGAATCCCTATCAAGTCTAGTTTGAGGGAGGATCTTACAGTAATAAAATGGAAAGCTAGAAGCTTTTGTTACAATGGAAGAAGAAAGTCGAACAGATGAAGGAGAGGAGAAGAGAGACCTTTCGTTTTCTCTCAAAGTCCAAGAAGAAGAAGAAGGGTTTTTGACACTTAATCAAGTACAAGAAGCATTAAGTACAACACGCCACTTTCTATTAATTGCACCAAGGGCGTTTTAGTCTTTGCACTAGACTGGGGGGAAATTCGGAACTTTCACCAACACAGCAGATTCTAGAAGGGCTTCCACAAGCTTATCATGGGATCAACCACACTTAACCTCACCACAAACACATCACCACCATCCATTGAATCAATGGCTATGATTAGGACACTTGTTTTATTTTTTCTTGCCCATTAAGTTTGCTTGATGGGCACACCTAGCATTATGATATAAATGTAATAGTTAGCTAAGGTTTTAGCCCTAATGAGAAATACAAGATATTGATTTCTTACCTCATTCAATCAATACGCTGCAGTTTGCAGAGAAAATGCTAAACGATGCGGTTATATAAACCTAACCAAACGCCATATTTCCTGCGGTTTAGAGTGAAACGCTAAACGCTACTCCGAAAAGCTGAAACAAACACCCTCTTCATCTGATCTCCTTATTCATCTAAACTATACTAGTCTCTATTATTCTTTCGTTTATATTTTTTTCGAATTTAGCACGAGCGGAAACGATTTATCTTATTCGTAGATCAATGGATCTACGTGGTTGCAACAAAAGCAATGATTCATCCAAATGTTCAGATTGGCCTAAATGACGGTGGTTGGATTGCAGATGCTTTTTTACGGATTTAGATTTATGAAAAGTATATATATATTTTTTTTTGTATTTTCAATACCTTTTATAATTATTTTTACTTTTTATAGTCGTTTTTATGCATTTATAGATTTTACAATGTTTTATTCCTTATATTGTTATTGTATTTGCTTGTTGATCTATTAAAACTTTAAGTTTTTATATAAAAAAAATAACTTTTAAATATATTTTGATTCTTAATCTCTTACAACACTAAAACATAAAATATTATCGTTTTCTTTACATATTCACTTACGTAATTCACACTTGGAAAAGAACTGAAAAGGTTTTATTTATTTATTTTTGTTGATGGTAAAAAAACTGAAAAAAGTTGTTGCCGAATTGTTGTAAATATGATGTGAAAAGGGCTGGACAACCATTTATTTTAATAACACACAAATTTCACATGTTATTATAAAAAGTTATTTTTTGAAAATTTTCTTTGTTCAACCGTTGCAAAATATACAGATTGTCAAATTTCTGATAGTGTGTGGAATAAATATTGTTATATTATAATTGAATTCTTCTTTTGAACAAGAAGAAAAGATAAAAGCGATTAGTTTACAAAGTTGTATTAACGTGTGACAGAACTACAGTTTATAGTATACAGTATTATCATTATCCATATTTATTTATTTATGGTAACAAAATAAATTTACTTCCATATATTAACTGCTCTAGTAGATTTTATTTTACCTAATCACTAACAAACAGCGCGTGACGCGTGGCGTCCTCTCTGTCTGATTTTTTTTCTATTTTTTTATTTTTTTTGAGAAAAAAATAAAACGCTTTTCATGTTGGTGGGTTGGCTATAAAGCCAAGAGACCACCATCTTCATTTCCATTGCAATTTTTGCATATTCCAAAATCAAAAACAGAAAAGAAAATGTGTATGCTTCCGTCTCAATCTCCCATCGGAGAAGCTTATAACACCGCCAAAACTAATTGCTCCACCGATTATCAAATCTCCGATCAAACTCCCCGTGAATTACCTGAACCCGACGTCCAGATTGTCACCTCCGACGGCCTTCGCATTCCGGCTCACACTAGCATCCTGGTACTTAATTTAATTTCTCGATTAACATTCCGTTTTCATTTTCTCATCTCTCATTATATTCCGATTCCGATTATGTAGGCATCAGTATCATCGGTGCTGGAGAATATAATCGACAGGCCACTCAAACACCGGAACTCTCAGAGAACCATTCCAATCCTCGGCGTTCCAAGCGATGCCGTTTCCGTCTTCCTCAGATTCATCTACTCCTCAAGGTTAACTATCTTACTGTTCATTAATTAGATGCTTAACTTAACTTGTGCTGTTAGATTTAGAAATATTCAAAGAGATTAATTAATTTTAGTCTGCTACGTAAACTAAATACGATTTTAGGGGGAAGAAATTTGATTAGTTATTTAATTGTTTAAGAATTAGAGAATGACGAAAATATCCTTGGACAGGGTCGGTGCGGATGAGCTGGAGAAATTTGGGATCCATCTTTTAGCATTATCTCATGTTTATCTAGTCCCTCACCTGAAACAGAGATGCATTAAAGATATGAGTCAACGGCTAACCGTTGAAAATGTGGTGGATGTTCTTCAATTAGCAAGACTCTGCGACGCACCGGATCTTTACCTCAAGTGTATGAAATTAATTTCTACCCATTTCAAGGCCGTAGAGATTACAGAAGCTTGGATATTCATGCAAAATCATGACCCTTGGATGGAGCTCGAGATTCTCCAATTCATCGACGAAGCTGAGAATGTAAGTTCCGAATTGTTAATAAATTAAAAAGTTATTTAATTAATTAAGTGCTAATTATGAGATTATGAAATTAATTTTTTTTTTTTTTTGTTTACAGAGGAAGAAGAGAACAAGGAGGCAGAGAGAGGAGAGGAACATATATATGGAGTTAAGCGTAGCGATGGATTGTCTAGAGCATATATGTACGGAAGGGTGCACGAGCGTCGGGCCATATGATGTAGAGCCGGCGAAGAAAAGGGGGCCGTGCAGCAAATACTCCACGTGTCAAGGTGTCCAGCTATTGATCAAACACTTTGCCATGTGTAAGAATCGTGTTAATGGAAAGTGTCCGAGGTGTAAGAGGATGTGGCAGCTGCTTAGACTTCACTCTTGTATATGTCACCACCCTGATTCCTGCAAAGTTCCCCTCTGCAGGTAATTCATTTCTTTTATATCATTGTGTTCTTTGCTTTTTTGCTAAAATTAAAATATCAGGACCATGATAGCCTCAAAAATGCTTTTTTGCCCCCACAAAAATATATATTTTCTGTATTGGCCCATGAATTTGGAATGTGTTGTTTTGCTTGAGCTACCAACTTTTACCAAGAATGCTTATTTTGAACTTGCTTTTTCTTTCTTTCCACACTTATACAGTATATCCCATGTGTGTTTTTTAATGCCCATTAGGATTAATTTACATGTGTGGACTAAACTACCCTTCTATTATTAGCTTCTGAATTCCTTGGATTTAGACTCTTGTAAAATCTTAAAACAGCTAATCATTCATTCCCTTGAAATCTTCAATTTTAATATGAGTGGCACACACAAAAGAAAAGGATATCTCACCAATATCATAATTCCAAGGTTCTGCCACATGGCAACAAAAAGGACCATTTCTAATAGATATTTTCATCTTTGTTACAGGCAATTCAAATTGAAAAGTCAGCTTGAGAAAAAGAATGATGATATGCTATGGAAGGTATTGGTAAGGAAGGTTATGTCAGCCAGAGTTATGTCTTCTCTCACCCTGCACAAGAACAGGAAGGAAGATGTAAAGAAGGAGACAGTGCAGGATCATGGGATTGGAACCTTCAGATTATATAACTCTGTATAATGCAGGAAATGTAATGAAAATATGGTGTCTTGTTAGATAGGTTTTTCTTTTCTTTTTGTTAGTTACTCTGTTCTTAGTGTGTTTGTATTAAGTTTGTGCAAGGGAAGTAGAATTAGATAAAGGAAAATGAGTAGGTGTGGTTTCTAATCTGTACATGAAAAAAGCTGTACTTGGGAGTGACTGCTTGTAATGCCAACTTTCTTTATAAATCTAAATACTTCGGTTTCTTGTATAATGAATTACAGTAGATTAACACATAAATCAACAACTGTTCCGGTCATGAGCACCACCAGTTCTTATCACTTACCATAAAATGAGAACACACTCTCTAGTTTCGTAGGTTCTCATCGGACCAAATTACTATTAGTGGCCGCGATCGGTAAAGGTTGTGTTGATGTCGAAGAACAAATATTCCTTTGTGGATGGAATGATCAGGTTGAAGATAATCTTTATAATCAATAAAAACACTGTTGTTTCTATATAATTAATGAGAACACTGCAACAACATGGTAATGTCTTGGATTTATCATGCTCTTTTACCATTGATAACCAGAAGCATAATATGGCTAGATAAGGCGAATCAAAATCTAGGAAGATTTAAAAGAAAGGTTTTTAAATTTTTACAATAAAATTCAATAATTCAATTCAAGGTCTAAGTATATTCATATATTATTCAAGTTCATATTCTTTTTTCATTTTACAAACACATTATTCAAGTATCGGTTTGTTAGTTGAATGTTTTCTCGTTGAACCCGTTATTTCCGATTTTCTCCATTTTTGTTACATTGCTCAGGTCACATTTGGACAGAACAACCGTCATTGCAAATGCGACATAAGTAATTTTGTCGCAAATGCGATATGAGCAATTTTGTCGCAAATATGCGACAATTATCGTCCTATTTGCGATAAGAGAACTATCGATACGACAAAAATGGAAGAAATTGGACGGTCTTGAGAAAGCTAAGATGAAGAGAGAAATTGTATTGTAATGAATCAAGAAACTAAGTTGTATTACAGAGAGAATTGAAATGAATACAACAAGTATTGAATTGAAGTAAGTAACAAATAAGCTAGCTATGTGAATATATACAAGGAGCGAAAACTGATTAATAACAGACTTGCTGAGCTGTCATTAAGCTGTTGATCTGTTGTAACTGCTACTAACAGAATTCTGCTGTGAACTTTAACATTCCCCCCTCAAACTTGGTCTTGTGTTAACAATTCCAAGTTTGTGCATGAATTGATCTATCTGTGAACCATTCAGACTTTTAGTGAAAAGATCTGCTAACTGTTGAGCTGAGCATACATGTGGTGTGGCTATAAATCCCTACTCCACATAATCTTTGATGAAATGAACATCTATATCAAAGTGTTTAGTACCCTCATTATCAATAGGATTTGCTGCAATTGCTATTGCTGAAGTATTATCACAATGAAGTGGTATTGGCAGTGTCACTTCAAGCTTGAAACTCTGCAATATGTAAAATATCCACTTCAGTTCACATGCTGTTACTGCTAAACTCCTGTATTCTGCTTCTGCAGAAGATCTGCTAACTGTTGACTGCTTTTTGCTTTTCCAAGATATTAAGGATTGGCCTAGGAAAACACAATATCCTGTGATAGACCTCCTTGTAATCTTCCATACCCCCCAATCAGCATCACAATAAGCTGTTAGTGGTAGAGCAGATTGAGTAGGATAGAAAACACCTCTGGTTAGTGTCTTCTTTAAGTATTTGAGGATGTGTAGAGCTGCCTCTAGATGATGTTGCATTGGTTCAGTCATGTATTAACTGAGTTGTTGTGTAGGAAAGCAAATATCTGGGCGTGTGAATCCCAAATATAGTAACCTGCCAATCATTCTTCTGTATACATCAGGTGCCTTCAGTTTTGGAGTCTCACCTTTTGGTTGAAAACCAGATGGCAATGGAGAACTAGCTTCATGTGCTTCACTTAAATCTGCATCTGCAAGTAGGTCTCTGATGTACTTAACTTGAGACAACACCATCCCCTTTTCTGATCTTGCTACTTCAACTCCTAGGAAATACTTTACATATCCTAGGTCTTTGATTGTAAACTTGCTGTGTAGAAATTCCTTCAGCCTGATAATTTCTTGCTCTGAAGTCCCTGAGATGAGTAAATCATCCACATATAGAACCAGAATAGTAAAAATGCCACCTGCATCTTTTGTATACAAACAGTGATCATGTTTGGACTTTAGGAAGCCAAATTGTTGAAGTTTAGCTGCCATCTCCTTGTTCCACTGCCTGCCTGCCTGTTTTAGGCCATAGAGACTTTTGACAAGCTTGCACACCTGCCCTTGTTTTGCTTTTGTGTATCCCTCTAGTGGTAGCATGTACAGATCTTCTTCAATGTATCCATGTAGATATGCATTATTGATATCTATTTGATGGACTGGCCAATTCCTTGCTGCAGCAATAGCTAGGAAGATTCTCACAGTTACTAACTTGGCTACTGGTGAGT
The DNA here is from genome assembly GCF_963576675.1 of Euphorbia lathyris. Classification (NCBI taxonomy): domain Eukaryota; kingdom Viridiplantae; phylum Streptophyta; class Magnoliopsida; order Malpighiales; family Euphorbiaceae; genus Euphorbia; species Euphorbia lathyris. The sequence continues at coordinate 40,592,845 of NC_088910.1, forward strand.
ATGATTCTGTGTAGTCAAAACCAAAGATCTGATTGTATCCTTTTGCCACCAATCTTGCTTTGTATCTGTCTACAGTCCCATCTGGTTTCCTCTTGACTTTGAAGATCCATCTAGAAGCTATCCCCTTCTTTCCTGCTGGTAAAGCAGTCAGTATCCAGGTGCCATTCTCCTCTAAAGCTGTCAACTCTTGTGACATTGCCTCCCTCCATTTAGGATTTGTGGATGCTTCTGTGTAGGATTTTGGCTCTTTGTCATCAAGTAAGTTGGTCATGAAAGCTTGATGATCACTGGAATACTCTGGCAAGGTGCAGACATCATCCTCTAGAACTTCTATTTGTATGTTTCCAGCAAAATCTTGCATCCAAACTGGTGGTTTGATAACCCTGCCAGTTCTGGTACATGTTGGTGCAGCTTCAGCATCAGCATTCATCTGTGCAGCAGCATTATCTGCCTCATTTGGTGGAGGAGTGCTGGAAGTTATGACTAGTTCTGGAGAACCAGAAGTACTTGGAGAAGCAGATGATGATTGCTTGTAAGGAAACACAGTTTCATGAAAAACCACATCCCTTGTCACCTGGAACTGATTAGTGTCCAGTATATAGACTACATACCCCTTTTGACCACTTGCATATCCCATAAAAATGGCTTTATGAGCTCTGGGGTCAAACTTGTCTTTGTGGGGTTGAAGATTTGTCACAAAACAAAGGCATCCAAACACCTTCAAGTGTGTGTAATCTGGATTTCTACCATAAAGCCTTTCAAAGGGAGTCTGCCATTGTAAACTTTCTACAGGCAATAAGTTTATGACATGAGTGGCTGTTTTGATTGCCTCTCCCCAGAATTCATCTGATGCACCAGACTGAAACAATAGACTTCTTGCTACTTCCAACAAGTGCCTGTGTTTTCTTTCTATGACTCCATTTTGTTGTGGAGTGTAAGTGCATGCTTTTTGGTGTAAAATACCAAAATTAGTGATCAAATTTTGATATGCCTGACTAGTAAACTCGGTTCCATTATCGGATCTGATTACCTTGATGGTAGTTTTGAATTGGTTTTGTACCAACAGAATGAATTTATGCATTGCAGCACATACTTCAGTTTTAGATGGCAGTAGTATGGTCCATAAAGCTCGAGAAAAGTCATCCACTATCGTTAAAATGAACCTTGAGTTGTTTGAAGAACTCATATGATAAGGCCACCATATATCTGTATGTAACAACTCAAGAATGGAAGTAGAAACAGAATTGCTAAGTGGGAAACTTAATCTGTGTTGCTTTGCCAAAGGACATATTTCACATGGTATTACATTCTCTACACAAGAAATTCCTTGAACATGCTTCAACTTTTTCCAAGATACATGTCCTAGTCTATAATGCCATAGCACATTTTCATCATTCATATCTTCTACAACTGAAACAGCAAAAGTACACTGTATGTTACTTACATCTCCTGTGTGAACTTCATTGATGAGTCTGGGGCTAAAAGATCTTCTTGTTAATCTGTAAAGGCCTCCACTCATGCATCCTACTGCCAGCACTTTCTTAGTCTTCAGGTCCTGTAATGTGCAGAAATTGGGGTAAAAGCTAATCCCAACTTCCTCTTCTTTCGACAATTGACCAACTGACAGCAAATTGAACTTGAAACTTGGGGCACATAGAACATTATGCAACTGAAATCTATCAGTAAACTTAACATTCCCTTTCTGTGAGATGTTTTGTAAACTGCCATCAGGTAGATATACCTTTTGCTTTCTTGGCATATTATGAACATTAACCAGATTAGACACATTTGCACACATATGTGAACTTGCACCTGAATCAATAATCCAGTCATTACTATCACATTTTATATCTGAGTAGCTGGTGATGTTACCTGCAAACCCAGAAAAAACAGCCAAATCATTTGTTGCTTTAGTGCTCAAGAATTTCTGAAACTCCTTCTGCAGAAAAGAGTTGAAGAACTGTGCTTGAATCCCTTCCTGATCCATCTCAGTTTCCTCTATTCCACCTTCTTGAGCCACATGTGCCTGATGATTGAAATTCTTCTTTACTCCCCTCTTCTTTGGTTTAAACCAGTCTGGATATCCCTTCAATTTGAAGCAAGAATCCTTCAGATGTCCTGGTTTCTTGCAATATGAACAGAACATATCTTCTTTGGCAACTTCTCTGTCATTTCTTTCTCCTTCTCTGTTAGAACTTTCACCTCCTCTATTAGAACTCATCACAGCATTCACTATTTCTGGTGTTCCATGACTGACATTCTGCACATTTTGCTTCTGCTGCTCCATCTTCAACACCATAGAATAGGCTTTAGTAACAGATGGCAGTGGATCTGACATTAACACCTGATTTCTTGTTTGCTCATAAACATCATTAAGCCCCATCAGAAATTGCATTAGATGATCTGCTTCTATCATATCTGACATTTTCTTGCCAGTAATTTCACAATTACAAGATGGAATAGGGTTCATAGCAGAAATATCCTCCCAAAGTTTCTTCATCTGTGTGTAGTAAACACTTACAGTTGAATTTCCTTGCTGCAGATTAGCAAGATCCTTTTTGAGTTGATACACCAGTGGGCCATTTGATTGACCAAATCTGTGCTCCAATTCCACCCATAACTGCTTTGCTGTTTTCACATAATTGAGGGATTCAGAAAGATCTTTTGAGATTGAAGCTAATAGCCATGAAAGAACCATGCTATCACATCGTTTCCACTTTTTGTAGATCGGATGATTGAGGGGTGGTTGAGGAAAATCTATCAGCAAGAAATCCAATTTGTCCTTCGCTGCTAGACCAATCTTCACTGCACGAAGCCAAGACAGATAATTTGCAGTTGTCAATGGAGTATTGACTAGAAAAACACCAGGATGATCTGATTTTTCAAGATCAAGAAAAGAAGTATCAATTTTTGCCATTTTTGTTGTTGCAGGGATAAAATCTTCACCAATTGGACTCGGAATGACTTCCTCTTCACTTTCTGATTCAAGAACACGAAACTTATTATTTCGCCTTTGTGTTGTTGCTCTCCTATTCACCATAGATCTTCCATTGCGGAATTGTAGCTCTGATACCATCTTGAGAAAGCTAAGATGAAGAGAGAAATTGTATTGTAATGAATCAAGAAACTAAGTTGTATTACAGAGAGAATTGAAATGAATACAAGTATTGAATTGAAGTAAGTAACAAATGAGCTAGCTATGTGAATATATACAAGGAGCGAAAACTGATTAATAACAGACTTGCTGAGCTGTCATTAAGCTGTTGATCTGTTGTAACTGCTACTAACAGAATTCTGCTGTGAACTTTAACAGTTCAACGAGAAAGCATTCAACTAATCAATCGCATATTTGAATAATGTGTATATAAAATGAAAAACGAAGGAAATGGAGAAGGGAAATCATGAATGAAGATAGTAAATCATCCAATGGATTTTACTTGTGTTCTTTCATCCATGTAATTTTGAACAATTCTGAGACAATTTTTGAGGTTTTTTTTCTGTACACCGATTTTGAACATTTTTTCAATCCTCCATAAAAAAAGGGATAAAGAAGGTGTTGTAGCATTGTTCGGTGGCAGTATAAAAGGCAAGAGTAAAATGATTTTCAACCAAATCAGGAGACAAAGTTTGAGAGTCTGAGAAAGAATTTGAAATAAAAGTATTCTTGTCTAAAGTGGATAAGAATTTGAAATAAAAGTATTCTTGTCTAAAGTGGATAAAAATATTTAGCTCTATAAGATAAAAAAGAAAGTGTGTCAAATATGTTAATAGACCATTCAAATGGATTAAATTAGTAATTAGTCCATAAAATCCATATTTTAGAATAGATACTAATAAAATATCAGTAAAGTGCAAATAATTACAAATAAGTTATGTGGAATATACTTTTAACAACTGGAGATTAGAAAGACACGTATCATTGTGGAAAATATATTTTTGTCAAAAATGTGTCTAGGTGAAAAAAAAATACTGTTAACAGGTGCTTTATTTTTATTTCACTAAAATTAAAAATTAATGATAAAAAATCACGAAATCAAAATATATTTTCTTAAATAACATTTTGACACAACTAAACTGGTCCTTTTTGTCTTTTTGCCATATTGAAACTTGAAGGTTGAGTTTGAACTATTTTCTTGTAGCTCATGTTGATAACATTCGACACATTATAAGTAGCTGAATTTGAACTAAATTCGTGTTTCAAAAAAAAAAAAAACTAAATTCTTAAAAAGTTAATGAATAAAAATTGAGTAAGAAATACCATTTTTTTTTTTAATACGAATCAGCAACGAAAAAAGCTGTCCTCAAATTCAGTCAATAATGTCAAATTTATTATAAATTCTAAAATGAAATTACTGACTGAATTTTTATGTGTAATTTCTATGGATAAATTTCAATTTTTGTTTTATTCTCATGTGGATTCTTTGTGACCTATGTTGCATATCATTACCCACATAATTTGGAAACATTGCATACATCTATTTAATGTTGCATAAATTTAATGCAAAGACATTATTATTATTATTATTATTTTTTTTAAGAAATAACACTGACTTTATTGAATAAATTGAGATGCTTCAAATAAATATAGGACAAGATAAATGAAAGAAAGAATTAACATAGAAACGAGCATTACACGTCATAAGATAAACTGCTTCATTTGCTAACCTTGATACAAAAGTCACCGAAAAATAAGGGTGTTGTTGCAATAAAGATCTCACCACTTCACTTACGCGCCTATACTCCGTGAGATCCCTATTTTGTGCCTTCCGATTCAAAAACCACGCGATTATGATCAAGGATTGTACCCAAACTGATACATTCTTGCAAAGCCAATGCTTCAGCCATTTTTACTGATACTGCTCCCTCTGTATACGAATTGAAGACATTATTTTTTTTTTTAATACGTATGAGTTGGATGAATGTGACAATTATTTTAAAATGGAAGGAGTAATTCATTTAAACAAGTTCAATGTCTAGCAAAATCTCAAAAATATCCCTAAAAATGAAGGAGTACATTTGTATGGACCAATTTCAGCAAATGTTGACTTATGTAGCCCTCCTCTTGTTTCAAACAAACATGGTGGAAGATGATGGGAGTGGAAGAGGTAATCATATGGTGTTTTCTGACCCATACATGCTAAAGTCGAAAAGTACATTCACATGTGAAGCATTGTGAAACACATGTACACTATATGTCTTACTTACAGTAGTAATTTGAAAGTGTTTTACTTTTTTCAGGAATCTTCTAGTACTAATTACAAAATATCTGACTATACAAGAATTGACTTCCAATAGCATAAATGTGAATACATTTGAAATGACTGAAGAATTTAATAAATTAGGTTAATTAATGCAATAATCCACATGTCAGGTTATAATTAATTTCTCTGGGGGCTGAAATTGAATTAATAAACCCATAAAATTAAATTTGATAGAAACAAAATGAATCTCCACCCCACACCTTTCCTTGTTTGTATTGTTGAGGAAACCCAAAATATCAGCAATACCATCAAATCATAACTCGAAATTCACAAAATATGATGGATCTTCCCTGATTTGAAAGCATTAATCGATTTAAGACTAAGGATATTTTTCTTTTTTCCCTTTCAATTTGTCCATTTCCTTTGAGATTAACCGTCCATACATCTATAATCATCATTACTGCATTCTAATCCTAATGTACTACTTATCATTTTATCATTTAATTTTGTAAGTTAGCTAAATATCAGACATGTCGATTAATAGCCCACTACTCTATTTTTCTAGTTGTAACCTACTTAGTCCCTATAAATATCCCACCTTTCAATTTATTGCTGAGATTATTTCTATCACGTATATACATTTTTTTTTTTATAAAAAAAACTTAATTTAGGTGCATGCATGTTTTCTATGAATTGACTTTGATTTAATCCAATGAAAAATGATATTTTAGCCTCCTTAACTGTCTAAATTTTGATGTTAAGCTTTTTCCTAATTTTCAATAGTGTTGACATTAAGTACTTAATAGAAGGATTAAAGGTATTAAGTAAGAGTGGGATAAAGTAACAGTATAGTGTGGTTAATTTAGATTAGATCCTAAATCTGTGCAGGTCCTACTTAATTGGATCCATCCATAAATTAGTATCTTTAGAACATTCACTCACTTTTAGTTCCATGAATTGAGGTGTTTTGCAATCCAACCAGGTAACAACATTAAAGGAATATTTGAGCACAACATGGTGTAGCTCATCATTATTGTTCCTCTTCACTTTCTATAAATTAAAGATAAAAAGAAAAACATATTTATATAATACATACATATATATATATTACTAGTATTTCTAAAAAGAATTTTTTTTTTAATTAAAAATAAAGGAATTAAACACGTAGCAGTAGATATTTTTATGTGTAGACATGGTAGCTACTTAGTACTATAATAGGAGGTGGTGGAAAAATATGGTCCGTAAATTATAAATGCAAATATCTTAGGACATGATGACAGGACAGGACAGGAAAATATCAGTGCTTGTGATGGAGTCTTTTGATTACTCCTTTTTATGTCCAAATTAATATCTTTCTCGCACCACAATTATATTCATATATCCACATCGACCCCTTAATTAATTATGTACTCAAACTGTTAAAACAAGCTCTGTGTGTAATTAGATGATCAAAATTCGGATACATAACTATATAACTAATTTCCAACTGTCATATATACCTACATCCTGTTATCTCTTTCAAGCTACAATATAAATCTATCATCCTCAAAATCAATGTTATTAAAATCCGACTGTACCAGCAGGTTGACAGCAAACCAATAAAAGTCTCCAATCCGGTTTCAACGGTTTGATATGGTTAGTCATTCAATATACTCCGTTTCATATTACATGTCTTTCTAGAGATTCTTTTTTATTTCATATTACATGTCATTTTATATGATCAGTACACGTTAAGTCATCTTTTTTTCTGCTATAAAAAGCGGGTTTACGAAAATTAATTAACATAATGGATTTATTATAGAATAAATAAATATTGAAATCAATAAATAAGGAGCAATAATGTCTATTTTTTAATATCCTTAATTTCTATATAACTCTCTAAAAAGTCATGTAATATGAAACGGATGGAGTATTTAATTAAAAAAAATATGTAGAAGGTAAAATATGAATTTGAACTAATAAGTATTATTGCACACATTTTACCACTAATCTAGCTCTCAACTTACTATTAATTTGCTATTAATTGTAACAATATATATTTATATATATTATACTAATACTTAACATTAAAAATTTACTTCAAAAAAAATAAAAAATATTATTTAGTATTTATTTTTTTATATATTTTAATAAATACTTAGTATTTAAAAATACATTAAATAAAATTTAAAAATTTTGATAAATTTTATAATTTAAATTAAATTTATATATATATATATATATATATATATATATATATATATATATATAATTTATAAGGTCATCCAGTTTAACCAATCTAAATCAACCAGTTGAAGCTATTGACCTTTAATCCAATTGTCAATCTAGTTTAATTTCCGATCCGGTTTTTAAAACATTGCTCAAAATCTTTACAAGATTATTGTATACGGAAAACACCAATTACTTTGACAAGATATCTGCAAGTAGGGGTGTATATGGTCAGTTAACCTATTATTTCAGTCGGTTAACCATTAGTGAATTTTTGTAGCAAATATCACTTTAAATCTATAATTATTCACTTTAAAATAAATATATAATTATTTAAATATTCAATAAAAATATCAAACTTCAAATTTAATTAACAAAATCGCAAAAACAAATAAATTTGAAGTTATTTTACTATTTTTAGCTTAAAAATTAAATATAAATATGTATATTTATATATTGATAATTAAATTTCTACATATATTTATACTAGTTTTATGTGTATCAATACATAATCGGTTTATTTTTCGGTTTTAGTTAACCATCATTTTTTGAAATGAAAAACCTTAACCTAGTCCACCAATTATAGTTAACCTGTTTTTCAGTTTCGGTTTCGGTTTCACAAATTGATTTTCCAGTTAGTTTTATACAACCTTATCTGCAAGTTGTTAGACATTAAATGAATCATATCATCATGTACACTTTCACACACAAACCGATAATCTAATTTTATGTGCTTTGTACGTTCATGGTAAATTGGATTATAAAAAACATTCAATTTTATATAAATTTTTTTTATTTCACATTAAATACACAGTTGCTCATACAAAACATTATCTACGAACATTTCTATATGCATAATCACTAAAAATAATGTCTATATCAATATTCTCTAACACGTTTCTCTCATTACATAAAATTGCTAAACCATTTAACATTTCTTGTGATATCGATGATCTCAAATTGTTTTTCAATAATTTTAACTTCGAAAAAATTATTTCAACATATACAACGGTCACTATCATAGTTAGAAAGATTCGAAAAGCAATTAAAATATTTGGATGACAATTTGCTGTTGCTTTGACAAACTCAATAATTTCAAATACTAATATCAACAATTTTGGCAAAATCATTTGAAACACTTTCATTTATGAAAATATATCATCTGTATCGAAATGCGAAAAATTATTAAAAGAAAATATAGCTATAAATTTGTGTGTTGTGACTATTTAGACCTAAGAATTATATTTATTGTTGTATTTTTTAGATTTGAATTTCATATTTTTTTAATAAATTTTTTATTTTTGGCTCCACCCTCCATTGTGTCTAAATGTGTACTGCGATTTGTTTAGGCATAAAATTATTTCTCTACCTGTTGTATCTTTTAAGATTTAATTTAATGGTGCCTTCTATGCTTACTTTGTTTTTTCTACCATTAGATGAGCTTACTTTGTCAAACTTAATCCAATAGTGGTTTTAACAAAGTTTAGACCTAAGAATTATATTTATTGTCGTATTTTTTAGATTTGAATTTCATATTTTTTTAATAAATTTTTTATTTTTGGCTCCACTCTCCATTGTGTCTAAATGTGTACTGCGATTTGTTTAGGCATAAAATTATTTCTCTGTCTGTTTCATTTTTGACTTAAAAAATTTCTTATAATTTAATCCATAACAATTTTCACACTGAACCCACAAATGTTTGTATTTTTGAGTTATTGTATCTTTTAAGATTTAATTTAATTTCTATATTATTATTTTTTTTTGAAAAAAAAAATTAATTTTTTTTGGGCGTCGGACAGACGCCCTTCCTGCCCATGCTAGAACAACACTGGTATCAAGAAAATAATTAAAACTAATAATTTAAGCTAATAATTAAAGTTCAAGAATATTTTTATTATAATTTCCGACCATAAAAACCTAAAGAAGATAAATGAGCGGAACAAAAATGCCTATTATTTTATCAGATATCAGTTTAGAAAGTTTAATAGCGAAAATTTAATCATGTAGCGTATTAAACAATGAATTAATGAAGAGATAGACATGTTCATTCATCAACAGGGTACCCATCCTGTCCGCCTTTAATGGATCGAGTTTGGATAAAAAAAAAAGAAAAATTACATAGAAATTCACCTTTTAAAAACTATTTACAACTATATCAAGTCATAATTTTGGATTATGTCAAACTGATAAATTCACTATTTTTAATCTATTTTAAGAACTAGAGTTTATAAATTAGAGGTCTAGAATATATTGCCTAGAATTTAGGATTTATGAATTGGAATTTAGAATTTTTAAATTGGGGTATAAAATCATACTTTATTTGTTATGTATAGCAAATAATGACATATTCAGAATTAAATTTGATAATCCGATTTAATTGTAATTTTATAGTTAGTTATGATATTTATATTGGAAGCCCTAGAAAAACGACTCTAAATCTGGCCCAATCCAAACTCGTTAAAATCCGCATATATAAAAAAATGGGTTTGGACTGAGTTGAACATTACACCAATACCTTTACATTTAATGAAGAATTAGGTAATAGAGGAGTTTACATGTCTATATGAATGCCTATATGGGCCGTCTTAATCTTTTACGAAAAGTTAGTGGATTTCATCATAAGGTACTCTTATATCACTTTTGGGCCATAACAATATTACTCCATGATATCATTCTAGGAATATAGCAGAGTAAGTTACACAATTGTCACAATTAGAAATTATTTACAAGTATCTTATAGTTTTAAATAAATTTATCAAAATATCATTGGTTTTTTTAGAAACTGTTTTTTTTTTCCTATAATAAATAACTGGAAATTTGTAAAAGTACGATATTCTGAAATGCTAATATTTAAAATCATATAATAATAAAATATATAAAAAATTAAAGATTTTGATAAATATAAATAAAATGATATAGATTAACGACGAGTGAGTTAGTTTTGATCGTAAACTAATAAAGATATTTCTTCTCTGGCTAAACTAGAAAGAGTTAATTCCGAGGTTTCACGGACTAAATCTGTAGGAATGATGAAATTCCCATTGTTGAAGGTATAAACCTTAACAAAAGTTTTAAAGAGAAGATTATAATTTTGATTAATGAAAAGTTAAAAATTACAAATGAAAGAGATGGATTTATATCATCCATAATTCTAAAGTTGAAATTACATAAAAACCCGAAGTACATAAACTAATTAGATAAAACTTAACGGGTAAAATGGGATAGAGGTAAAAGAGGTGGCAAATAAGGAATGACATAAGTTGTAACTAATGAGTGGTAAAGTTGTAATTATATGGACGTTGGAGTGAGGGGCAAAATTGATCATTTACAACATTTTGAAAGCCCACACGGTGTATCGGATTTTAGTCCGAAAGTAGCTGCTGATTTTGGCAGTCCACATGGCGTGTGGCATTCCCACACGGCGTATGAACCTGTTTTTTTTTTTTATAGCAAATGGTCTTCTCTTTGCTCTGGTGTGTTGTCCATTTGACCCGACTTCTTCCACCACTCATTGATCCATGCAATTATTAATAACTAACATCTACTCTGGAGATGCCTCTACAAATAAAACCATATCATCAACGAAGAAAAAGTGTGAGAGGGTAGTCTCTCTTTGAGAAATCCGAATCGATTTCCATCTTCCTTCCTCAACTACAAGATTAATAAGATGAGCTAAACTTTTAACAGAAAGCATAAAAATGTAAGGTGACCAAGAATCCTCTGACGGATACCACGCGAAGGACGAAATTGATTCAACTTTTTTCCATTCCACCTAACCTAGCATACAGGCGGGTTTTCCTTCCAAAAATGTTCCCGAACTCTCTCTGATCCCAACACGTTAGTTTCTACATGAGACCCTTGATTGTAGTCCTTATCGAGTTTGAATGTTGCCAACCTTCCTTTACCTGATCCCGGATTGATCCGTCTTCAAGCCAAACGGCCATGAACCTGAACGGAACCTTTGGTTTCCTCCCTTCGCTCATGAAATCGATTAGGATCGGAACATGATCTGATTGATGCCGTTGGAGATGTTTAACCACCGCTTCCGGAAATTAATCCTCCAATCCGTCGAGCACAGGCCCCTATCTAATCTGCATGCTACTCTTGTTCCAGGAGAAGACCCTCGATACCAAGTGAAGCGAGGTCCCATGAAACCCAAATCCACTAAGCTCAGCTGATTAATCCAATCTGCAAATGGCGCACACCTGTCAAGAGTTTTAGTCGAGCCTCATTGCTTTTCCTCCATTGAACGAATACAGTTGAAGTCCCCACAAATTAGCCATGGACTATCAACACTTTCCCCTAACTGCTTCATTTCAGCGAAGAAAGTTCTCTTAAAATGCATCTGTGGTCTAACGTAAACGACAATGAATAGAAATGAGCTATTCCGCCAGACGCCACTCATGAAAGTCACTTTGCAATGAATGAATTGGATATTCTTCATAATCACGTCAATTTTCACAAGATTTTCATCCCAGAATAACCAAACTCCTCCACTATATCCATCAGCTTCCACCAATTCCACATTCGGTAAGTTAACATGTTTTCCAATCTCCAAAGCTCGAGTGCTTGGGATTGTGGTTTCCAAGAGGCAAAGAATAGTAGGTCGATGAATACGAACCATATGCCATAGCGAACGCTGAAAAGCAGTTCCACCGGCACCGAAGCAGTTGCATGTTATAATCTTCATAATCAAACTCAAATGCAGGAACTACGCACCCTTTGGAATCTCAGAACACTAGGCCTGGGGTGGTAGTACCCCCTCCTTCGCACCCTTTGTCAGCTATTTAGCAGATCGATCTCGTAGCAGCTGATTGAGTCTATCATTCCCTTTTAGCGCCAGAGCTTTCAACGGTGTTCTGTTATCATCCATCACGCCTAGAACAGAGCGACCATCAGGTTCCAGTCGAGTTTGTTTACCTCTTCCTGGCGTCATTCCTGAGCTCTCTGTATCCCTGGTTCCTCCCAATTCCACATCCATGTCTTCAACAATCAAGCTAGCAAACCTGTTAGTATTGTTTTGTACAGACTTACCACTATTTTCATTTCTCCGTGTGCCTTGGCGAACAACTGTTTTCCCTTTCCTTGCGGTTCCCATACTCGCATGTTGTGTCGGTAGTCCAGTAGCTTCCTCAGCTTGTGTTCCAAACCCACTGAATGCCACTGCACTAGGAGCTAATTGCTTTTGTCCCCCGGAGCTAATTGATTTTCCAATGTTGAGTTCCATCCCTCCTCTTTACCATTTGCGTTCCGAACTCACCCTGGTGTGCGCGTATTAAACTTCCTCTTTGGCATAATCGTCCACGGACCATAAGCATTCAAATCCCCTTCCTGCTATGTTTCAGCTCTAGGTTCCGCGCTTTTCGTTGTCTCCTCTATATTTCCTTCTGCAATTGTTGTGTTTGATTCTTCCATTGGTATATTACTCGTATCTAGCGCCTCGTTCTCTAGTATTGCACTTGGCCATATGCAATTAGCTCGAGTGTGTCCGTATCTGCCATAATGAGTGCAAGCAATATGTAATCCCTCGTACTCAACCCGCTGCATATCTCCTTCCAGGTCGAATTGAGCAACAAGCGGTTTCAATAGGTCGATCTCAACACACAAGTGCAAATCTACCCCTCGTTCTCATAGCAGTGTTCTCATCCACTCGAACCGGTTTTCCTATTACGGTTGCCAATCCTAACAGAACATCCTCATCATAATATAACAGCGGAAGCTGGGGAAAAGGCACCCAGACCATGGACTTTTCCACACAAGCATCAATCGGATTGAAGGAGACAGACCAGGTGCGAACCGTCAGATAGTGACCCTGGATTAGCGACGGTCTGTCATCAATTACATGATTCCTGTCCATATCATCATCGAACTGTACCAGATGGAAGCCTTCCCCCAAATCCATCATGTTAAACCCTGCAATCGGTTTCCATAACTCACAAGTCTGTTTCTAAAGCGCAACGTAACCTAGATTCCTTCCAAGAAGCTTGATCACAAGGGCCTTTTCCTATGGTTTAGCTAGTTTCTTTTTCAATCCGGGATCAATGGTGATTTTTGGGTATAGCGGGTTCGTTTCATTCACATTAATCTTGACTAAACCTGCTGCGCATAGATCAACTCGGGTTCGCGGAGGCGTGCGGGCCGCTTTGTTAGCAGCAATATCTCTCCAGGAAAGTTTCACGGTCTCCGGCGGCGCAGTCGGATCAGGAGGCTGGTCATGGTTGAAGGGGTTTAGGGCTTGGTTCGCAATCATCAGAGAGAACTTCAAGATTGCGACATTTTTATACTCTTTTAAAATCTTTATTCAACGCATCTATGGTTACATATTCTTCAAAAATCTAAATGGAATAGGGAAAATTAGAAAACTAGGTCAAATGGGAGGCCCATTTACATATTTAACCCATTTACTCAACCTATTACATATCTAGACTCATTTTGTGTGACTTTCCAAAAATACCCCCAATATTTACGCGCGGCTCGCCCCATCCCGTCTGACTTCGCATATTCCATACTATGCGAAGTCTGCGAAGTAAATGTTTGGGTTTGCTTGATGAATTTAGTTCGCATATGCGAAGCCTGGATGTGTTTTGAAGCTAATTCGCGAAGTAGTATATAACAAAAAAGGGCAAACAACAACGGATTCTAACATTCAAATCATAACATTATCAAAATTTACAAAAAAGATTGCCACAATAACAACATTCAAATCATAACATTATCAAAATTTACAACAAGATTGCCACAATAACTAATCCGGTACCAATTTTGAAACGAAGATTACTCATCCGCTTTAAAATTGGCACCGGATTAAGTTAGGTCCACTTTGAAGATTGGCACCATAGGATGGACGTGTCCCATGGTGCACCCCGAGATTGACACAATCTCTCCTAACGAATCATTTCAGGAGTGAATGTGTCAATCTTGGGGAAGTTCATCCCTATACAGGAAGGAAAATCATCTTCCCTGCAGCCCAGTACGCCGCCTTCCAGAAAGGGATGTTAGGTATTCAACCATCTACAGAAAAAATTAACCGTGTTAGTTATGAAAAAGGACGATTTTGGATTCGCGAAATGAAAATTAGCGAAGCATGCGAATGTAAATGTGCATGGGAAGATGTGATTTTACTTCGCATAACGATTCTTTCGCGAAGTCTGCGAGGTCTGAAATGTGACTATCTACGTCGCATATCGATGCTTTCGCGAAGTCTGCGAGGTCTGAAACGTAAGGATCTATTCGCAGACTTCGCGAACTAATAGATTCGCGAGGTAGATCCATACGTTTCAGACTCTTTCTCTTCGCAGAACGTCGCGAATTCATCGATTCGCGAAGTAGATCATCAAGTTTCAGGCTCGTTCTCTTTGGAGATCTCCGCGAATTCATCGACTACGCGAAGTGAATTTATGGAAAACGCAGGAAAAACAGCAGATACTTACATTTTTCGCTCCTAACAATATGATAAACTATGAAGAACGACGGAAATAACGTAGAATAACCATTTCTGGAATGGTAACAAGAAGAAAGAAACCAATTAACGAACAGGAAGATGAAGAACCATGACTTCGTTTTCTAGGGTGAGGAAGTTGCAGAATCAAGAGATGAAAAGAGAACTTCATTGTGATTTGGAAACATGGTGCAGATTTTATGCAATTTAAAGGCAAATAGGAAGATCAAAAGTCTTCAAATCATTAATGGAGGAGCCAAACCGTTTTCGCGCACCAAGGAGAACAGGGGAGAGAAACCGATAGAGTGAGGGGAAGTGGGAAGGGTAGGGGTATTACGGGAAAGTCACACAAAATGAGTCTAGATATGTAATAGGTTGAGTAAATGGGTTAAATATGTAAATGAGCCTCCCATTTGACCTAGTTTTGTAATTTTCCCAATGGAATATCCCACGATTAAAGTCATAAATTTCAAATTAAATGCAGCCCTCTAATTGTATTTGCCATAAAATGAACACGTCCCATAACAAAGGGAAGGTTCACGCATTTCACCCCCTTCCTTCTTTCATATATATTTAACACAATTGCATCCACCACTCCAACAACAAAAATGGCCGCCAATCCTGCGCTAGATCCGGATCTAGACAAACCCGATCATCCAACTCACGAGTTCGCTCAATTCGGAGCAGGCTGCTTCTGGGGAGTCGAGCTTGCCTTTCAGCGAGTCGTTGGAGTGGTGAAGACGGATGTCGGTTATTCTCAGGGCCGCGTCCATGACCCGAATTACAAACTGATCTGCACCGGCACCACTAACCACGTCGAGGTCGTACGTGTCCAATTTGACCCGGAAGTTTGCCCATATTCCAACCTCCTCTCTGTTTTCTGGTCTCGCCACGATCCCACCACCGTCAACCGCCAGGTACGGTCACCTTCATTTTTCTGTGTTTATTTAATTGTTTGAATATTGGGAAATTTGATTGTGGGATTGAAATTGGTTAGGGAGGGGATGTGGGTTCGCAGTATAGATCAGGAATATACTACTATAATGAGACGCAATGTCGTTTAGCTGAGGAATCAAAAGAAGCTAAGCAGACTGAATTGAAAGACAAGAAAATTGTGACTGAAATTGTTGGTGCTAAGAGGTTTTATAGAGCGGAGGAATATCATCAGCAGTATCTTGAAAAGGGTGGAAGTCAGGGATCATGCAAGCAGTCTGCCGGAAAGGGTTGCTCTGATCCTATCAGATGTTATGGTTAATATGTCAAAACACACAAGGATTTGTCATTTAGTATGTGTCACAATAAAATGGATCGTCTTGTTATTATTCCTTTTTTTTTTTAAAATTTCTGACGTTTATAAATGCTTAGTTGTCTTACTCGGTTCAGTGTTATTTCGGGTTTTTTTTATTCGGTTTGGAATCGGTATTCATTTAATTGGGTTAGATTTTACATTGATGCACAACCTTGTAGAAAAACAATGGTGAATTCAGGAGAATATAAAGAGAGAAGAATGAATTGAACACTTATTCATCTAATTATGTCACACATTACCTGAATATAACTATCAAAGCTTTTACAACTAATTAACTAATTAATGAGTTGCCTTCTTATCATATGACAATATTCAACATCTACTTCTCATGTGATGGACTATAATACCCCTTCTATAGATGGAAGTGAGATACCAATAAGGAGCAACATGGATAACATATAGGCCATTCAATTATAAGTAAATGGGTTTAGTAAAAATATCAGCTTACTCATATTCTAAAGTAAGAAAATGGATAGGCAATTAACACTTTGTAAAAGTTCTTTCACCATGTGATAATCTATGTCTAAACGTTCAGTTTTTTCATGAAAAATTGGATTTTCTATTATAGGTATAGCAACTTTGTTATCACGGTATATAAAAATCTCGAATTCTTTCAACAAGTTAGCAATGGATGAGAAAATTTACATAGAAATTCATTTTTGAAAAACTATTTACAACTATGTTAAATTATAATTTTGAATTATGTCAAACTGATTTTTAATGATTAAAAATTATAAATTATGGGTCTAGAATATATTATCAAAAGTTTATTATTTATGAATTGGGGTTTAAACTTTTTAAATTAGGTGTAAAAGCATATTTTATTTGGTATATGTAGAAAAAAATGACATATTGAAAATTAAATTTGATGATATGATTTAGTTGTAATTTTATAGTCAATTATAATATTAAGGGGAATTTACATAGGAATTCAAATTTTATAAATTATTTACAAGTTTGTAAAAGAATATTATGAATTATGTCAAATAGGTAGTTAACGAATTTAAATAGGTAGTTAATGAATTTATATGCCCATTTCACTAACTAACCCACTTAGAAATTTGACATTTCCAAGATAAAGATTTCTATTTTTGATATATCACTAATTAAAATATCAATATTGATTAAACAATAAATATCATTATATTTATGAATTTTGTGTAAAGAACCCTAAGGGCTCGTTTGGTTTGCGGAATAGAGGGGGAATAGAATAGCTCATTCCTAAAGAATAGCTATTCCCACCTTTGGTTGATTTTTTTTTATGGAATAGTTATTCCTTGATTTCATGGAATAGCTATTCTTCAATTTAGGTTAGGAATAGCTTATTCCTAATATTATATTTTTGTAATTTACAAAATTATCCTCCATTAAATCCTCAATCTTCTCTCTAATCACTTTCCCAAATCTTATAAATTTTGGTCAATCCATAATTTATATCATATAAAACTTGAAAAATGGAAAAATGAAGAAAACGTTAAAAAATGTAAAAATATGAAAAATATGAAATACGAAAAATGTGAAAATGTTACAAACACGAGAATATACAAAAAATAAAAAACGCGAAAAACATGAAAACGTGAACAAATGCGAAAAACACGAAGACGCAAAAAAAAGCAAACACACGAAAACACAAAATAGGAATAGCGCGAAAAAGTGACAAAACACGAAATATTAAAAAACGTGAAAAATAAAAACACGAAAATGCAAAAAAATACGAAAAATGCTAAAACACAAAAACGTGACAATATGTGAAAAACATGAAAATGCAAAAAACGCAAACAAAACACGAAAACGTTAAAAACACAAAAATATGAAAAACATGGAAAAACGTGAATAACACGAAAAGGTAACAAAATACGAAAAATACAAAAACGCGAAAAAAAAACAAAAAGGGGAAAAACCGAAAAACTAAAACGTGAAAAATGGAAAAAATGCAAAATAAAACACAATAACACGACAAAACGTGAACAAACGGAAAAAATAAGAAAACTTGGGAAACACGAAAAAACATAAAAAAAACGTTATAAACGCATTTTTCGTGTTTTTAACACTTTTTCATGTTTTCGTGTTTTTCGATTTTTTCACGTTTTTCATTTTTTTTTCACATTTTCGTGTTTTCCACTTTTTTCATGTTTTTGTGTTTTTTACGGTTTGCACATTTTTTGTGTTTTTTCATATTTTGCGTGTGTGCTTTTTTTTTTTGTGTTAACACGTTTATATATTTTATTCTATTCTATTCTATCTTATTCCACCAACCAAACATAGGAATAGTAATTTCTAAGAATTTCTATTCCATTCTTTGCTATTCTATTCCTTTGGAATAACCATTCTATTCCATTGCATTCTATTCCGCGAACCAAACGGCACCTAATATTAATGTAAAAAGCCCTTAATGGCTTCAATAATCCACCGCAGCCACCCACTAATTTCCTTGCTTGTTTACAATAAGCCTAATCTGCAATACTAAAGGCCCATAACTTTAAATCATCCATGATGGTTGTAGAGGAGTAACCATTGTGGCAATAAGCTTTCAACTGAAAATAAGAATGACTAAGGTCGAAAAGTCCTACTGAAATAGTTCCTTTCGGATATTTTAACAGATGAATGAGAGTGTCCATGTGAAGTTTTGTAGTAGTTTGAAGAAACTGACTTAATTATTGAGTTACATAACAAATAGTTGGCTTAGTGGATTCTAGGAGTTTACGAACAATTCTTCTATAATGATCGTAGTTTGAAGTAAAAGGACTTTTCACCGAAAAGTATACCTTTGTTAGAAAAGAACAAACCGTTGGAGTTGTATCTTGCAATCCTTCTTCTTTAATCATATCTTGAATGTATTTGTGTTGTGACGATACTAAACCATCATTAATCTTAAAAGCTTAATGGCTGAAAAACTATTTGGCTACTCTAAAATCCTTAATTGTGAAAGCTTTATGTAAAGCTTATTTTATATTTTTAATCAACAACTTGGACGAGTAAAACCCAATGAAAGCAATATGGCATTGAACTCTTTGATCAATCTACATATTTTCCCTTAAAGGTGATTTTGGGAGTCTACGAGTGAAATAGCAAATGATGGTCTTATTAAATACAAGTAAAAAAACCTAGAAAAAGCAATTATGTAAAACAAATTGTTGAAAATGATATTTTTTTTTTTGTTACACTTAATAAGAGACCTAAATCCAATTTCATATGAAAAATCGCCTTAAATACTCAAATACTAATGCAAATATTAATGCAAAATATTGTCTGCAAACATTTATATATATGCAAAATCATTATAAATCAATATGCTCTAAAAATAATATTTTTATGCTTTTTTATAAAAATGTTTCTTTTGGTTGGGACTCTCCATCCCTTGGCTATTATGGATATACTAGTCGAAAACCCGTGCGATGCACGGGGTATGAAACTTTTATATAATTTAGATAAATAAATAAATTGACATATTTACTTTTAAATAATTTTATATCATGCTATGATAAAAATTTATATTATGTATATTTGAAATTAATATATATTTTTTAATGATAATTCAAATTAAATTAATTTTAAAAATAATTGACTACTTTTTTTTATAGAATTTTAACTAAAGATGAATGATTTATTTATTTTTACAAAATTCAATGATTTGTACTTTTTAGGAATTTTAATACATTTTCATATTCCAAATATTCTGTGAAACAATAATAATAAAATAGCAGATTAATTAAGAAATATATTAGAATATAATAAAAAACCAAAAATTGAATTAAACTATAATTAAAATTAAATATTATATTTACGATACAAAAGAATTACAATATAGGTTAAACAAAAATTGAATTAAACTACAATTAAAATTAAATATTATATCTACGATACAGAAGAATTACAATCTATGTTAAAATGGAAGCAACATCAATATATTATTCTATAAACTATTACAATCAATATTTTTCTAATGTTGCATATGAAGAAACTTTATCAATTCAATATGTTACATATAAAAAAAATAAAATTCGTAAGAATTAGTCACAAATTCATCTTGATGATAATTATTTTGGTTGATGGAATTTCATGATCACCAAATATTCGAATTCAATTATTCATTCTGCTACAATAACCCAATATATCTAATTGAATCAGTTTAAGATGATGATTTCTCCTATTTTCATCTCGTAATATCTCATCAAGACATTCGATCAATTTGTTCTTCATTCTTTCACTATATAGAATATCAGCCAGACTCGCAGATATCATTTATTTGACTTCATTAATATTTTCTAATAATTATATATTCTTGAATTTTGTAAGTAAGAAAAACAAACAAAAGAATTGAAAAAAAAATGAAGGGACGAAAAAGATAATTAGGAGAGAACCATCTTCCTCTCGGGTTTTTTTTTTGAAAATAAGAGAGAATGTCGAGACATAAGCGTATAAAGAGGAGAGTGAAAATATTTTTTGCCCATTAATTAAATATTTTATTTTTTCTTAATGAAGTATTAAGTCCATAAATTAATTTTAGTTAAATAGAATTAAATCGCAATTGTAACCACTCAGTACACACAAAAAAATGTTTTATAATTAATATGTGAAATTAATTATATTAATTGGAATCATTATGCTCAACATTTGAGAATTTGAAGAGATTCAAATAATAATATTTTCTTAATTAATATTTTTCAATAATTTGTCTATGCTCATATTTCATTTTCATCTGTTAAAAACTCTTGAAATACTAACAATTTTATACGAACCATAATATAATAGTTAAAAATTATATAAGCTAATGTTGCAAAATCAATTATCTCAATATCCATAATTAATGTATATTTTTAGGATTTTGAGCATCAAAATTTATTTTTATTTACCTTGATTTTGAATTCGTATCTAGCATAATCCACATTCTTCAAGAATAAACATCTTATCAAGTGTATTAGACGCTTACAATCTCCTTGTCTAGAAAATTGGGAAAAAATAACTTCTTGATAATAATAGTAATAATAATATAACATAATTTATATTGAAATAAACTTCATTGTAAGTATAATATTCCAATATCTCTTTAATATTTTATTTAATATGTCTCAAACTTCAATGAACAACTATCGTGTGAAACTTTATATCTATTTGTACCAAAATGCATAAAAATAAAAAAATACAATCCATATCAATTAGCTAAACTCAAATTAAAAAAATGAGTGGATTTCAACATGTTCCGAATTAGAAAAATTAATCTAACTTCAATTAAAACTAAAAATTGAGTTCATAAAAAGCCGAAAATCTAAATTTTAGTTAGAGTTAACAATCAAAACGATAACACCTAGGAACATATACTAAAAAAGAATGCAAATATACAAAATCTTTATTTTAGTAATTTTGAAAAATAAATAAATAAAAAAGAAAACATGGATAAGGTAGCAAGAGGTATGGAACCTGGATAACGACAGAAATGGAATTTCATCTCTGAAAGATGAAACTATAACAACAATTGTTTAATAAAAATAAAACTATAGCACAATTGAGAAAGCCAAAAATTGAGTTCATATAAAGCCGAAAATCTAAATTTTAGTTAAGAGTTAGCAATCGAAACGATAACACCTAACAACATATACTAAAAAAGAATACAAATTTATAAAATCTTTATTTTAGTCATTTTGAAAAAAAAGACAAATAAAAAAAACATGGATAAGGTAGCGAGAGGTATGGAACCTGAGTAACGACAGAAATGGAATTTCATCTCTGAAAAATGAAACTATAACATCTATTGTTTAATAAAAAGAAAACAACAACACAATTGAGAACAAAAATAACTACAACCACTACACCATAGATGGTCTGTTGCAACACCAAGCAAGTGTTGGCTAAAGTCGTTATTGTGTTGCTAAAGAAGTTTTGGCAACAGTTTTTTTCAGAAAAGAGAGTTGCTTTTTCGCACGTTGCTAAAGATGTCTTAAGCAACATTTTTTCACATTTTTAGCAACATCGATACAAATGTTGCTACACGTATCTGTGGCAACACTTTCCTATCCTATAGCTACTTAAATGAAAGTGTTGCCTATATCGTAGAACATGTAACACTATTATCGAATAAAATTATAAGCAACACTTTTGAACTTTCTTGCAACAAGTTTTTATGCAACATTGTTTTTTAGTTGCAACACTTTTTATATAGAATTGCAACACTTTTTAATTTAACATTTTTTTTGTTTCAAGCAACTCTTTCGTATAAAATTTGCAACATTTTTTAATGTAAAACTTTTTAAGCAACTCTTTAATTTAACATTTTTTAATTTAACACTTTTATAGCAACTTTTTTTTATATTATGTTCATAGCAACGCTTTTTGTTTGAAATTTTAACGATTTTTAATATAACACTGTAATATATGCAACATAATCTTTAACTTGTGCAACACTAAAAAAAATTAAAAGAAATTTTTGAATTTAAATAATAGCATAAAAAACCCTTAATTGCAATTACAAAACCATAATAGGCCAATATATTAACAATGAAATTTAAAATTCTCAAATGATCCAAAACACATAATAAAAAGTATAATAAAGTCATAATAATGTAACCTATCCTTCAGATTCCTCAGAAAAGACAGTAGCATTCTCATTTTCATTTGAAATGCCACCATATATATCCTCAATATCAATGTTGAGATTGGAATTAACTTCTACCAATTTGTTTATGATTAATGTCAAGCACTTCCTCACTTTTTGATCCACTTGTTTCATTTTCTCCTCCATTACTTCTTCAAGTTGGATAACTTTCTCCTCCATTTCTCCTTGCAATTGGTTTTTTTTATCTTTGTTAACTGTTCCTTCAATCTCTTCAATTGTGGACTATAAAAAAAATGAGTTACATGAATAATTTAACAAGTCACAATCAAGTGGCATATATTGCCTTGCTATTGTCCCCAAGAACAAGTTTGTTATTAATTTGTCATCATCTACCAAGCCCTTAACACATTATCTAATATGTATGTCCATATATGGCCAAGTAGCACAAGCAACAGAACTCCCATATGCGTAGAATAATACCTTGACGACACTCTCAAACGTTCTCTTGAACGTTCTGCCTCCCAACAGTGCTCCAAAAGAACTAGCAAGCTTCTTTCTAGCCTGAACATTTGCTCCGGAAAACTGTTCAGTAATGAAAAAAGTTTCAGAATATGACACTACAAGAAGAATGAAAACTCTACAAAGGAGCAATAAGCAGCCATGGCTGAAGGATAAATGTCATTTCCATTCTACAGAGGGACATAGAGACTTACTTTGGAGAACTTTGAAAACTACAAGACTCGCCACCATTTTCACCAAGACCCTTAAGTGAAAAACAGTGCAGAACAGGCAAACATATGAGAGGTGACATGAGATAATGTAGAATAGAGCCCTACCTACATCTAGACGAGCTCGCGCTGGTTAATTAGGAACTGAGAGGTGCCGATGTAGGTGAATTAGGGATTAAGAGACAAGAAGAATGATTCCTTATCGACTACCAGGAAAGAATTATGAAATGACAATAAAATTCACCATTTAAACTATGATTATTCACACAAGCTAAAAAGGAGAAGATGGTGCTTACACACGAAAGAGTAGAAGCTGATATACCTCAAGTGCATATTTGTAGCAGTGATTGAAGCCAATCTGATTGAACTTTAAATTTCACTTGGACAAGAAACTGCACTAAAATTATACCACACAATTATCCGTTCTCATGAACACAACATGAAGACAAAATTAGGATAAGCTTTCCAAATGAAAAAACTCATTGGCAACTTGCATGAGATTTCGCCATTCATAAATCAGTAATATGGACTTCATGCAATATAGTTCAAGAGTTGTTTTTTTTAACTTGTGCAGTTTGAAGGACATGGAAAAAATGTCAAGAAAAAATAAAATTTTGACAGTACCTTATTTATCAGATTGCTAATGCTGTAACCACCACCAAGCATAAAATTAACAGTTGCATCTTGCCACCAAGGATATAGACAATGTAAGCGACCCACCTAGAAATGATAACAGAAACAACAGAACAATAAAAAATCAGGTCCGACTTTGCTACAACACAGCTTTATTTTTAGCAGTCCAATTTATGAGAAGAAAACACTTACTTTCATCCAGTCTATGGCAGTACTCAATGATATATCATTGAAGGACAAAGTTGGCATATAAGCGCAAGGGGTGCTCTTTAGTATAGAAGCCTGGTTAAAAAGAGCACTGAAGATAGGCGCCTGCCTTGGCGCTAAGGCCTGCGCCTGGTGCGCCATGCACCATAGGTGCACCTTTAATAACTATGGTTAAAAAGAAGAATAACCATATGCAATGATAGAATATTAAGGCTGTTTATAAAAGGAAAGGCCAAAGAAATTACCATACATATGGGTCAGAGTATCCAACCCTTATATTGTTAGCCTCAATCATCCTTGAAACCTCTCATCCACACTCAGAAGTTTTAATAAACCTTATGTTCTATATCATTTATGCTGGAAAGAAAATCCTTAGCTCTATGTGTAATAAACTCTGATTGTTCTTCTCTCTCTGCAAGATGAGAGGGATAAGGAGACGGGTATGAGTAGTGTTATGGGCTGTTTTCAAGCTCAGTAGTTGAAGTTGTTGATATAGAAGATTCTATCAAAACCTCTATCTCTACCAAACTCTGGAGAGCAATGCCAATGTTTTTTGGAGAGTTGATATAGGAGACATTAGCTGCTGCAAGATTGTACCTTGAATCAATTTCTTGGTTTATGAATCTCCTCTATTCTTTGCACATACATAGAGCTTCATTTTTCTCTGCTTTCGAGTTCACTGAAAAAAATAAAGAAGTTTTTCAATCATAGAGGGGAAAAAAACAAACACAGAGGAAGCTTTACAATCACAGATCAATATATAGAGAACATATCAAAACCTTAGATGTTGAAATATTTTCTGGCTTCAAGTCTCTGTAAATTATACGTGCAGGGAACATGTCAAATTTCATTAATTAATATGTAGAGAAAACCATACATTTAGCTTAATTTCTACCTTGAAAGTGAAGATACTCCAATGGAAAGTCTACTTCTGCAACATAAAATCTGTCAATTGCTTAAGAAAAAAAGACAATATTTTCAGGGCAAGCAAGCTCTCGTGACATGTTCAGACCATAAAACAACTTCCCCTGAATCAAATGCCTTGTATTATATATGTGTATAGGAAGTAAATATGTAAAAATCATTGAAAATAAAAGGAATAAAAGTTTTTCCAACTCAGTAAGGCACCTATAAACAGTTAAAAGCTTTAGTCATGACAGCAAACTAACAGTCTTAAGATGGTAACTACACATAAATCAATAGAACATTTTTTGGATATTGAAAGGGTGAAAAGGAGAAGGCCGCCAAACAAACAAAGCAAAAAAAAAACACAGAGAGAGAGAGAGAGAAAAAATACGAGCAAAATTGTTCAATATCCTCAAGTCCAAGCGTTCGATGTTGTTGCAACCATTAACTTCAAGATGGGTCAGTTCTCTGCAACCAGTGGCAACCATTAACTTTAAAACTTCAAGAGAAGGGCATCCTTGGGCAATCCAAAGAACACCATTAGTTTGGATAATTTCTGAATCAGGTGAAAAGATTTCAAGGGATTTGTAATAAGAACCTACTACTTCCATTGATATTTCAGTTATTTTTACATAGGCTGCAATACCAAGAAACTTTGGCTAATTCAACCAAGCTAGAGTCCGTCAAACCCTCAAAAAAATGCAAGTTCAAATCTTCAAGCAAATATATCTTTCAAAAGTATAAAAATGAACTCATTCTCAAATGAAAATGCAGGACTAAAATATTAAATACTTAAGACAAATATATGTTTCAAAAGTCTACCATACTCTGCAATTATATTGAGTTATAAGACTTGACAGCCATGTAGAAGATGGTTGCACAACTTAACTTCAGCGATTTTATATTATCAGCTCATATTAACCGGTTCAATTAAATGATAAATTGAGTAGTTGGAGCGAAATAATACTAAATTCATGGCGGAACTGCAATAATTACATGCTTTTACCTCCTGAAGTTGAATCATGGATCTCAAGGATGTGGCAGTTACTAGGATTTTTATTTTTAATCATCTATGAGCTTAATCTAAGGCTAAACACTAAGAAAGCTATATTATTTTTGTTAGGTGATTATCCTATCACCTATTAAACAACACAACATATTGTTTACACAAGGCTTTGAGTGTTCTTTAGCTTGTTTTTTCGACATAAGTATGGCAGGAATTGGGAAACAAACGCATGATTCATGTCGGTAATAGCAGTGTGTTTCGATCATAATACGATATTGTCTAATGCTTTTAACAAACACTGGACAAACTTCGATATTAGTTCGTATACAGTTCAAGCATACTAGTTCATTTCAATGCAATTTAAAAATGGAATCGGCTCAACTAACTGCTATTAGGCTAATCATTTGCAATGACGAGAGTAACAAACATTTCAAAGCCAGCTAAGCCAGTTAATCCATATCGATTCCCACTATCACAGAGCCCACGCACCAAAAGTGCATATGTACCAAGATCAATTCTCACATGGTTCTTATGCATATGATCCAGTAAAAACTTAAGTACCTTAATCCTCTTCCTCTTGCAGCAAAGCTTCAACAAAGTTGCATATGTTTCTACATTTGGTTTTCTTTTTCCTCCATTCTCCTAAGGAACTTCAATGCATTCTCTTCCTGCATATTAGTACAAGCACAATAAATTATGGTATTTTATGTCAAAAGATCTCTATCAACACTTCGCTTTTCCATGTCTGAAAATTGTATCATATAGATAATAGAGAAATCACAAGCGTTCTCCTTCAGAAATTATAAACAAAACAATTGTATTTATTTGATAGCAAAATAGCCAACTGGCCTATTTTCTAATAAGGGACAGGTGGACAAAACAAAAGAATAGAATACACATTCTCCATGGATTTTTTTTTTTTTTGTCCATTTTCACATGTAAATGCTAATTCACCTGCAATCAACAACAAAACCACTAACTCAACCAACACTAAAGAGAGAGTTCTGTTCCTGATAGGAAAAAGATTTTTCTACCGAGTGCTATACATAATTATCCAACACATCACCTTTCTTACAAGCACCATGTGTAGATAAATAACAATATTTTGATAATTTTCACTAAAATAAAACCAGAATCTAACACAGTTATGAAGAAGGCTTTGCTATTAAACATTGATAATTATGTGTTACAGGCACTGCAATCACATTGTCTCCATTATAACATAGATTTGCTATTTAATTTTTTCAATATAGCATGGCCCAAACAACATAACAACCTGTAGGGATCTAAGTTATTTTTGAACTTATTTGTTTTAATAGTTCAATGTAAACCATCTACAATTCTCAAATATGTGATTCTAAATAACCTAAATGGAACTGTAGAAGAAAAAAGCATGTGGTTGATATCATAGCTTCCATTCAAATGATTAATTGACGACCAAGATATAAAATGGATGTCAAGGACTCGAGTTCACAAAATTGCTATAGGTGGAAGAGAAGATCTTACAGTGAAGTCGCAGAATCGCATAAGAAAAGTGCCTAACACATCTGCAATTAAAGAGGAGTAGAGATGTTGGAGAAGATGGCGGAGACGAGTAGCGAGTTAGGTCGGTATGAATTTCATCTGAGGTGTCGAGATTGTAACTGAGCTTTTGTGAAATGGATTGAGGCCGCAAGTAGGGTTTTGTTCCGAGCTTTTGATTTGGGACAAAAAAAATTTGGAGGGATTATTTTGAGAGATATGGCGGTAACTCAAAATTTTGGGAGGAAAAGTTTCTAATTTTTGGGGTAATTTTGTTTGTAGGAAACAGTGAGAATAAAATGTCATATTAATACTATAGTCAAATAAAATAATAAGAAGGATTAAGGTGTAAAAATACTCTTAACGTTTTGGGTCATGAGCAATTTTACCACTAACGTCTAAAATGGTGCAATTTTACCCCTAAGGTTGATAAATTGGTTCAATTTCAGACACTATTATAAAACATATATATTCTTATTCTTATTATGCACCATTTGTATAACAATTTGTTTTAAAAAAAAGATTTCATATTTTTTATAATTTAATAATAGAATTGGAGATTAATATTTATAAATTCGGTGAATTTTTTGAATTTTCATTTGTCTAATTCGTAAAAAAAACATTATAATTTTTTATTTTTTTCACATCCCAACATATGCTTGTGATTTGTTACTGATAAAATGGCGCACATGTGAAGTGTAAATGACAAAATTCACGACCGAAAAGACAGTTTGATGAAATATTTCTCAAATTGAACCAATTTATTAACGTTATGAGTAAAATTGCTTCTGGTTTCCAACGTTACGGGTAAAATTGCACCATTGTAGACGTTAGGGGTAAAATTGCTCCTGACCTAAAACGTTAGGGGTATTTTTGCACCTTAACCCTAATAAGAATAATGAAATGAAATCTAAATTTTTTGATATTAATGAGAATAAAATTTAATAAATAAGTTATTTTATTATTAATAATATAATATATGTTTTTATGCTCATTAAGGTTATTGAAATTATGATTTTAATGAGAATATTATTCTCATTAAATTTTTCTTATTAATACTCACTTTTCTTGTAGTGGAAATATACAAAACGACGTCGTTTTGCATCTAATAGAATTAAGAAAGATTATTTACATAAAAAGTGTTTTAATTTTGACACATCACTTGCAACACTTTATAATTAGTGTTCTAAAATTTCAAAGTTATGTGAGTTTGACATGTCTTTTGCAACATTCTATAAACCATGTTGCAAAAGATCCAAAAAAAACATAAAAAATGCAACACATTACAAGCAACACATGTATTTTAGGTTGCAAAAGACCATCTATGGTGTAGTGAACATATGAAAAAAATCGAATAATTACCTTGAGAAACATAAGAATTTCTTGTAATTTTTGACACTTTTGTGTTTTCCGGGTTTAGTTGTTCATGCATCTTCTATTTCTGTCGGATTTCTTCAATTGAAGTTATCAGTTTGGAAAAAAAAGACAAATAAAAAAGAAAACATGAATAAGATAGCGAGAGGTATAGAACCTGGGTAACAACAAAAATGAATCTGAAAGATTCTTGTAATTTTTGACACTTTTATGTTTTCCGGGTTTAGTTGTTCATGCATCTTCTATTTCTGTCGGATTTCTTCAATTGAAGCTATCAGTTTGGAAAAAAAAAAGACAAATAAAAAAGAAAACATAGATAAGATAGCGAGAGGTATAGAACCTGGGTAACAACAAAAATGAATCTGAAAGATGAAACTATAACAACTATTGTTTAATAAAAATAAAACAATATAATTGAGAACAAAATAACTACAACATATGAAAAAAATCGAATATTTACCTTTAGAAATATAATACTATCTATCGTGACCAATGAATATAATGGTGGAATACTATCTATCATGCTTTATATAGAAGTTTATTTGTGACTTTTGGATTTCCTTTGCTTTGTGTTTTTTCATCTTCCCGTAACTCTTGCTTTCTTTTATTATTTTAATTAATAGGCTAGTAATTATTTAATATATTATAAATATAAATTTGTTATTTTTAATTAATTAAATATTTATTTTTAATTAATTAAATATTTTTAATCTGATTTTTTACTACGTTGACAACTCATCAAAAAGACCTCTAAAACACTTCTTCTCATTTCTCTCTGCTTCCGTAATTATATATAGTATAGATGTTGCAATTGTTTAGATTTAGGATTATTGTTGTTGTGGTTTAAAAAATAAAGGATTATTGTTGTTGCATATTTTGAGATCTAATTTTTATATATTTATAAAAAATATTACTTTTGGACTCCTTCCTCCTTTAGGCTCTGAATGTGTGTTGTGATTGTGATTGTGTAGACATGTATATGATTATTGTCGTTGCATCTTTTGAAATTTAATTACTATATTTATTTTGTAAAAAATGTTACTTTTTAACTCCTCTCTCCCTTAGATCCTGCAAGAATTGAAAAAATGTTATTTTTTGGCTCCTTTTTCACGAGTTAAACCCGTAACAATTGAAAAATTCTCATTGTTAGAGGGATAAAAGCTTAACAATCTCTCAAAGAGAAATATATTTTAGATTGATAAAAAGTCGATTCATTACAAAGAAAGAGATGAATTTATATCATCCTCAAAACCTAAAAAACAAAATACATAAAAGCCAAATACATATAACTAGTTAGATAAAACTTAAAAGGTAAAATGGAATGACAAGCTTGTAAATAAGCTAATGTCATGAGTTGTAAATAAGAGGTGACCAAGTTCTAATTAAGAGAAAGTTGAAGAAGGTAACTACTTGCTGGTTAAGTAAAGCCACACGTCGTGTGTATTAATCAGAAAACTTTCAGGAGCTCATTCTCTTGGCACACGCTATGTGGCTGTTTGACAAGTAGTGTGAGTCCTCTTTTTCATCTGTCTCCACACATTTAGTCAACTAGATACCCTCATTATTGTCATTTAGTATTAGTGTTGGAAAATGAATGAGATGATGTTATAACAACACAATTTGCTGTGGAAAGTATATATATTATTGATGTGATACTGAGTTTAAATACATCAGAAACACAGTTACAGAATAACTGTTCAATAACTACATCCTACAAATCAGTGATTTAAATAACCACTTGAGACAACTGACTAAATCATACAGATGAAAAATACAGGATAAGATAGCAGTTACTAAAGCATAAATTTAACACGCCTCATTACTTTGGTTACTGCAAACTCTAAGCTTTTTTCTAAGGAACTCTAAAGAAACATTTGTGTCCTGTTTGTTTTTTTTTTCAATAATGAGATCTACAAGTGTGCGCTGTGGACATTAGTCTTTGGACAAAAATGACTCAATTAATTTCTCCTCATGCTCATCAATCTCATCATAATCACCAAACTGAGTTTGAGTTTTAGAGAAACCATTAAAATCGTCAAGGTCCCCTTCTTCATCTTCTTTTCGATCCCTGACATTTTCTTCTTCAGCTAATGCAAATGCAGTAGCACTAGTAGGATTTTTCTCCTCAGCCTCCTCTTGAATTTCCTTCTACTGAATCAACGCCTCTTTCAAAATTTTTGAACTCAAACCTGATGAGATCATCTTTTCACAGACTTTTGAATTAATTTGTGTTTCAGTAAACACTTTTTGCTCCTCCTTCAACGGATTCAATGCAAAGATCTTGCCTTTCATCTTCACTTTGAAGACATCTTTGTCCGCTGAATCCTTTATAATGCAGTGATTTGTTTTAAATAAACCTTTGAAACCCTTCTCAAGAAGTTGGCCAACACTTAACAAAATCTGATTTATGTTAGGCACAAATAATACGTCTTTGATTATTTTTGTACCTGAAGTGCTCTTAATAGCCACTGCACCTTTTCCCTTCACTGCAATCTACTCTCCATTTCCAATTTTAACTTTGGAAACTACTAATGTATCTAGCTCTTTGAACAAAGCACGATCATAAGTCATATGGTTCGTACATCCACTATCTACAAGCCAATTATCACTTGAATTTCCAGGAGCAAAACATGAAGCCACAAAAAGATACTCATCTTCTTCGTGATCAGCAACTTGAGCAATATTTTTCTCATGGGTTTCTGAATTTTGTTGAGTGTTGCTTTTGCAAATCTTTTGGTGATGTCCCATCTTTTGGCACTTCTCACATTGTTGATCTGGTATTCTCCAACATTTAAAAGGTGGATGACCTTTCTTCCCACAATGATGATAAGGAGGAAAGTCAGATTTATTCTTCGTGTACTTCATCCCTTTTTCTCCCTGGCTAGATTGACCCTTTGCAAATAATGCACCTTCAACAAAATTCTCAGACCTCAAAAGTCTCCTCTGCTCTTGTGCCTGCAAAGCGTTCAACAACTCTACCAAACTAATTTTTGACAGATCCTTAGTGTTTTCCAGAGAAGAAATGGTTGCTTCAAACCTTTCAGGAACAGTCACAAGAAACTTTTGAACTAATCTAGAATCAGGAAATTCAGTACCGAGTAATCTTACTTTATTAGCAATGCTAAGCAATTTGTCTGAATACTCTTTGACAGTTTCTGAATCCTTCATCTTTTGAAATTCAAATTCTCTTATTAAGTTAAGAGCCTTCATTCCTTTGATCTTCTCATCTCCTTCAAATTCCTTCTTCAAGAAATTCGAGACTTCAAAAGCTGATTTCATTGTCATGATTCTGATAAAGATATCAGATGAGACTGCAGCAAATAACGTAGCCCTGGCCTTCGACTTTCTTGATTTCTTCTCCTTGTGATTTTTTATCTGCGCCTGATGCGCCTTCCGTAAGAAGACTCACTAAGGGATAAGTGTACCCCGTCGTTATCAAGTAATAAAATTCTGGAAAAGTCCAGGTATCGTCCACAGGATTTATTTCTGCAAGTATCAAGCTACTTGGTTTCAGGTGTTATCTAGGCTTTGGGGATTTTGAGTTTGGTTTTGCTCAAGTTAATCTACTCCTAGGTTGAATTACACTACTCCTAGCTAAGTTATCTAATTCTAACTAAGTTATTCTACGCCTAATTAAGTTACTCTACCCCTAATTAAGTTAAACTACTCCTAGGTGATCTTTTACCAATGTAATTATCCGAAGGAACATGAAGGGATACGATGATAATGAAAATAGATTGTTTAGACAACGGAATTAAAACCTAATCTAAGTCACTTGTGTCCGAGGCGATTAACCCTACCTATCCTCATGAGGTCCCTAGTTCGTGATTCCCTTGTAAGGCCGAAACTAGCTCTAAGGCTCAGCAATTTGGGCTTAATCTTCTATAGGGTCGTCAATCCTATAGGCACTGACTAGGTCAGATTCAGCTCGCAATATGTGCCAACTTAATTTTGGGATTATCGAATGAGTTAAACCAATCAGACAAAGCGTAAGACAAAGATTAAAGCAATAAAACAATTGAATAAACAAAACTATAATATATATCAAAGATGAAAAGTATTGTCACGAAGATACAATGAGCCTAGGATTCATAACATGGATCAGAGGCTAGACAGAATATAAAAGAAGAAAAATCCCTTTCAGGGAACCTGTCTACTAATGCAGGCGTCTTCCTAGGACTTAAGGATGGAGCTTGAGCAATCCTCGGTGAGCGAAGCTTCAGAGGTGTCTTCAATGGAGGTTTGAAGGATATGGAGGAGGTGGAGAGGATTTCTCAAGGTGAAAGCTAAGAAAATTACAAAGATAAAGATATCTAATTTACAATGAAAAAGTTCTATTTATAGATGTAGCTCGGGCCCCCTTTTTGACCTATTTCGTGTCCTTATGCAGGTGGGAAGTCGTGGGACCGGTCGTGGAGTCGTGGGGGCAAAACTGATATTTTTGACCAATTCCCGTAGGTCAGCTCGCCCGAGCTGGCCTATAAAGGCCAGCTCGTCGCGAGCTGGCATGGCCAGCTCGCCCGAGCAGGCCCCTGGAGGCCTGCTCGGCGAGCTAGCATAGCCAGCTCGGCGAGCTGGCCTAAAAAGGCCAGTCCGACGAGCAGTTTTGCCCTGCATGCTTCCGCACGGTTGCTCGATGTCCCATGATGTAACTTTCGCCCGAACTTATCCCTGCGCATGCACAAAAACTCCAAATAGCATTAGTCTCAAGGATAAATTGACCCGCCAATCGCTCATTTTGAGCAAACGCTCCGTTTGGTGCGACTTTTGGCGGATCAATTCGCTATAAAAGATAACGGAATTATAACATACATGCCATTTTGGCCATAATTACCTAAAATGATCAGAAAACGAGCTGAAACAATGAAAAGTTAATAAAACATTTCCAATTTCTAACTAACTCACATAAAAGCATATAAATGCGAGAATTGATCGCTTATTCACGAAATAACACTAAAAACCGTCCTAAAACCGTACCCAAAGATAGGGGTTTTTGACCCCTATCAAACCTCCTCGCACTTAAAACTTTACTTGTCCCCAAGTAAACTAAAAAACTAAACCCGCAATCACAAGCAAGCTAGAAAACCTCCCGGTTTGACTAGGTGCTTGACACAATTTCGAGCATCTGTAATTACATGCATTCGGAAATACAAAGTAGAGACACGATATCCAAAAGCCGCATTTCGATTATCATAGGTCATATGTTTTAAGAAAAAGGACACATGTTCAATTAAACGAGCTTAAGGGGATAGCTAAGTAAAACACCTCACCATAGGTAGTTCACTCATTTCACACAATTTTGGTGGCTAAAGTGTTTACTCTCGGCTTATATTCTTGCTTAGGATTACGTTGATTTTGCACGTTCATCCGAGTTCCTCTACTATGCTATATGACTCCGATGATATCAAAAACAACCTCGAATTGGGGTTGTAATGTGGTTAGAGGGTTAAAGGTACAACAACTAATTTTAAGACTTGGGAGATATGGTTCTCCTTCTTTTGTTTGTCTCTTTTATTTTATTTTTTTTCTTTTTCTCTTTTTTTTTTCCTTTTTGGATAGTGATGCTCATTCACTTTTTAGCCTTTTGGCTTGCTACTATGGTGCTATAAACAAGGATAAAGCGCTAGAAGAAAACAAAGACTCAATGCGAGCTTTGCAAAAACTCCGGTTAAGCAACAAACCAAGTGATGGTTTGCAAAAATTTGGGTTAGAACGAAAGAAAAATCTACAAACTACAAAAATACAGGCTCAAAGGGGCTTCCTAGAGTGGATGAAAAAGAGAAAATAAGGTAAAGAAAAGGGTTAATTCTAGTGAGGCTGATTCATCGTTTAACATCTCAAATCATCGCATGTAGGTTCAACTCAGTATTAGGTGCAAAATCTGTAATCTTTCCACAAGTCAAAGCATTCACACAAAAATGTCAAGAAAAAGAGCTTTTTGATGTTCGCTCTTGGGCTCAAATTCAACTCACAGTTCTTGGGTTTCAAATTTGTGCTTACTAGTTCTCCCCAAACTCAAGTTTAATATCACATACCTTCAATTCTTAAGTTATCTACCTAAGTAATGATTTTAGCATTTCTTCAAAAGTAGGGTCTAAATGCAAACTTTAGCTCATGCTTTTACAGATACAAGGATTGTGTCCTACACCTAAACTAGTTGTCATGCAATCTTAGATTCGGTTCTCAGCCCTCAAGGACAAATAACGAAGTTTAGATTCGAAGGAGGTTCACGGTTTTAGGTCCTAAACATGAAAAAACATAAATAAAACCCGAAAACGTTTAAACTAAACTAGACACGACGCCGCACAAATTTAAAAATTATACCAATTTTTGTAAGTTTGTCTACCCCTCCTCCTCACACTTAAAATATGCAATAAGTTCCAACATTACATCTAAAACCATCAAGCGTATGTGCAAAAAGTTAGGGTGGAGAAGACAACTTACTGATTTTATCGCAATCGCCAAAAACTTGATGATTTGCGGTGCCATTTTTTTTATTTTATTATTATCTATTTATATTTTTTTTCAGCTCCGTTCGGAAAAAAAATCCCGAACTGTTGCTTATGTCGCCCGAGCTGGGGTGCCCGGCGGGCTGCGCGGCAGTGCCCAGCGGGCTGCTGGGCGGCAATGCCCAGCTCGCCGAGCTGGGCCGCCCGGGGAAAAATTACGCCTTTTTTTTAACCCGAGCATTGAAAATAAAAACCTAAAAGAACTAAACCAACCTAAAAGTATATCTATAAAATTTATTAAAAAGTAAAAAACCTGAAAAGTTGTATTCAAACTTGGGTTGCCTCCCAAGAAGCGCTACTTTTATAGTCGGTTAGCTCGACATAGAGTTCCTTCCTAAGTATAAGCTTCTATCCACGTTAGGAACTCGAATTCCTTAACAAATAATCCGTACCTACAAAACGGATTAGGAGCCTCAAATGAGTTAAATAAAAACAAGAGGCCAAATTTAAACAGATTATGAAAACGTTTGGTTTGCTCCCTTTTGGATTCTCTTGGTAGGTCGAAGAGAATGAAAACTTCTGAACAAGGAGTAAATCCAAACTTTTCTAACTTTTGAGGAAAAGGTAGTTCATATAAACAAGCTTCGATCTGATCATTTATTTCTATCACATGATTTAGGATTTTAGGTTTTGAACCGGGGTTGCTTACCGCTTCCGGTTCCTCACTTACCTTGAGTGATGCATGTGACAGTGGGCTTGGTTCTACCTTTTTGTCGTTCCTCAAGGAGATGGCTTGAGCTGATTCCCTTTGTGGGATTTCTATGTTTTCCTTTATGCTTGGGAGAGCATCTCGAGATTGCTCTTGCATCTCATGGTTTATTTGAGCCAATTGGTTGCTCAAGTCCTTGCAAACCTCCTCGTTGATTGTAAGTCGGGCTGATATTCCTTTCAAAAGGGACAGCACCTCATCTCGTGAGCTAAAGGGTTGTGGAGGAACTTGGCTTGCTTGTTCGTAAGGGAACATTCCTAATTCGTTTTCCCTGTGCTCATTAACAAACCTATTTGGAGGCCTCAACATGTTAGGGTTCCCGTAGGATAGATTTGAGTGTTGAGGTCTCCTCCAATCACTACCATAAAAGCTGTAAGAATTAGGGTTAGAATTATACCTTTGGTGATTACCCACAAAACTTACACTTTCATTGGTGTTGAGGCTCAGTTTCGCCATCAAGATATCCATGTTCTTATTTAACTCGGCCATGGAGGGATTGGGAGCCTCATTCTCCAGGGCATGAATGTATTGTCTTGATGGGATAGTAAACTTTTGAGCTTGCCACTCGACTCTTTCTTGCCAATTCATTGATCAGAGAATGCTGAGAAAAAGTGAAGTTCTAGCACAAAAGTTGATAAGTAAAAGTATATGGTTATGAACAAGTATAGAAGTTATAAAGAATTATATATAAACAGGTATAAACGATATAAACAAAGGATATTCACAAAGAACGCCTAAACTAACAAATCGACATTTGGTTCGATATTGTAGAAGAAATAAATCCCCAGCAACGGCGCCAAAAACTTGATGCGCCTTCCGTAAGAAGACTCACTAAGGGATAAGTGTACCCCGTTGTTATCAAGTAATAAAATTCTAGAAAAGTCCAGGTATCATCCACAGGATTTATTTTTGCAAGTATCAAGCTACTTGATTTCAGGTGTTATCTAGGCTTTGGGGGTTTTGAGTTTGGTTTTGCTTAAGTTAATCTACTCCTAGCTAAGTTATCTAATTCTAACTAAGTTATTCTACGCCTAATTAAGTTACTCTACCCCTAATTAAGTTAAACTACTCCTAGGTGATCTTTTACCAATGTAATTATCCGAAGGAACATGAAGGGATACGATGATAATGAAAATAGATTGTTTAGACAACGAAATTAAAACCTAATCTAAGTCACTTGTGTCCGAGGCGATTAACCCTACCTATCCTCCTGAGGTCCCTAGTTCGTGATTCCCTTGTAAGGCCGAAACTAGCTCTAAGGCTCAGCAATTTGGGCTTAATCTTCTATAGGGTCGTCAATCCTATAGGCGCTGACTAGGTCAGATTCAGCTCGCAATATGTGCCAACTTAATGTTGGGATTATCGAATGAGTTAAACCAATCAGACAAAGCGTAAGACAAAGATTAAAGCAATAAAACAATTGAATAAACAAAACTATAATATATATCAAAGATGAAAAGTATTGTCACGAAGATACAATGAGCCTAGGATTCATAACATGGATCAGAGGCTAGACATAATATAAAAGAAGAAAAATCCCTTTCAGGGAACCTATCTACCAATGCAGGCATCTTCCTAGGACTTAAGGATGGAGCTTGAGCAATCCTCGGTGAGCGAAGCTTCGGAGGTGTCTTCAATGGAGGTTTGAAGGATATGAAGGAGGTGGAGAGGATTTCTCAAGGTGAAAGCTAAGAAAATTACAAAGATAAAGATATCTAATTTACAATGGAAAAGTTCTATTTATAGATGTAGCTCGGGCCCCCTTTTTGACCTATTTCGTGTCCTTATGCAGGTGGGAGTCGTGGGCGCAAAACTGATATTTTTGACCAATTCCCGCAGGTCAGCTCGCCGAGAAGGGCACGCTGCTCGGCGAGCTGGCCCTGCATGGCCAGCTCGCGGCGAGCAGGCCCCCAGCTCGCCCGAGCAGGCCCCCAGCTCGCCCGAGCAGGCCCCTAGAGGCCTGCTCGGCGAGCTGGCCTAAAAAGGCCAGTCCGACGAGCGGTTTTGCCCTGCACGCTTCCGCACGGTTGCTCGATGTCCCATGATGTAACTTTCGCCCGAACTTATCCCTGCGCATTAACGAAAACTCCAAATAGCATTAGTCTCAAGGCTAAATTGACCCGCCAATCGCTCATTTTAAGCAAACGCTCCGTTTGGTGCGACTTTTGGCGGATCAATTCGCTATTAAAGATAACGGAATTATAACATACATGCCATTTTGGCCATAATTGCCTAAAATGATCAGAAAACGAGCCCAAACAACAAAAAGTTAATAAAACATTTCCAATTTCTAACTAACTCACACAAAAGCATATAAATGCGAGAATTGATCGCTTATTCACGAAATAACACTAAAAACCGTCCTAAAACCTTACCCAAAGATAGGGGTTTTTGACCCCTATCAGCGCCATAGTTGGATTATCGGACAATGGAGGAACTTCGTAGTCCTCTTCAACAGCTTCCCAGAGATCATTAGCCTCTAGATGTGCTTCCATCCTTGTTGTCCAAGTATGATAGCCTTCACCATTGAAAACAGGTGGTGCTAATGCAGTAAATGGAGTTTCCGACAAATCCATAAAAGAAGAAGAGAGAAAAAAAAAACAAATTCACAAGTCCGTCAAGAAGTGAGCTCTGATACCATTTGTTGGAAAATGAATGAGATGATTTTATAACAACACAATTTGCTGTGGAAAGTATATATATTATTGATGTGATACTGAGTTTAAATACAGCAGAAGCACAGTTACAGAATAACTGTTCAATAACTACATCCTACAAATCAGTGATTTAAATAACCACTTGAGGCAACTGACTAAATCATACAGATGAAAAATACAGGATAAGATAGCAGTTACTAAAGTATAAATTTAACAATTAGACATGTTCATGGACCCGATGGCCCGCTCAGCCCGTCCAGACTCGTAGATAATGAGACGGGCTTGATCAGACTAAATTTTTATCTAGCCCGGCCCAGCCCAAGCCCGAAGATACCCATCAATTTAGGGGTTGGGCTTGGAATCTATTATAAAAGCCCGTCTTAGCTCGGCCTGGCTCGGCCCGTAAAATATTAGTATATATTTATATTTTGTTTATATATTATTAAAATCTATATGTTAATTAATAAAACTCAAATATAAAGATGTTGCATTCAAGTCTAAAACTTATTCGTATCCTGTTAAAAAATTTATAAAATTTATTTATATATTTACTTTTATTAATAATATATAATAATAATAAAACTAAAAACTATTTCAACCTAATATATAAAACATACCTGAACAAACCTAATCTAATACCATCTGATTGTTTTTTTTTTTCACATTCGGCCTGATAACCTCCCTCCATCTCCATATCCCATTCACGTTTCGCCTAATCTAATCCCATCTCATTCTTCTTTAAACCTCACTTTTTTTTTCTTCATATTATTAATTGTAATTTAGCTGAAGTGTTTAATAAAAAAAATTAATCGAAATGAAAATTGAAATTTATATATGAAAAAAATCAGTATGGTCGGGCCTGGGCTTAAGGTTCTCTGATCTAGCCCAGCTCGGCCCGAGCCCAAAACATATTTAGTACGGGTTGGGTTGGGTTTGGGTAGAAGTTTTTATTAATAAGTCCGATGTAGCCTGGCCGAGCTCGGCCTGACCCAACCCATGAACAAATCTATTTAGTATATTTAGTATAAATGACTAACAAAAACGATAATTGTGTCAAATACAGTTATCAAATAGGTTGTAGATTGTCTTTTTCGTGTCAAGAATTCAGTCCTATTATGATAAAAAAAATATGTTCTTCCCAAAAATTGTAATTGCATATTAGAAAGATTTGTTCAATCTCCAAGAGCTTTTTTTTTCTGGTAATAAAATAATATTATATTTATAACCGTTTGGTCCCGAGGGTGGCTCCAAAGTGAAAGTCGTGATGAAGCAGCGACTCTGAAAGATGAGGATATGTGGGCAACAATGATGAATTGAATACCATATTGGAAATAGAGAGGGGTGAATGGATCTTACAATTTTAAAATGCAAAACTATATGATAAATGATCCATTTTACTAATATAGTCCATTAATCTCTATTTTTCCGGATGCGAGATTCAGTCCATGGCTGGTTGCTCTTTGTTAAGGATCTCACCCTCTCTATTTCGAGTGTTTGATTTAGTTCATTCTTTTCCTATTGCTCTTTTCCTATTTATATCGTTTAGGGCTGCTCTTTGCTAAGAATTTTAGCCGTAGATCACCTGAATAGAGTCGTTAAAATACTAATGCTAAAAATATAATATTTCTCCAAGAAACTGTAATTACATGTTTGAATTGAAGAACAATGTTGAAAGATATTATTCAATCTTAAAGCAGAAAACACAGTGTTTGTTTATGTATACATGTTTATGAATTTTATTGAGAAACTGCTATATAATGTAAGCAATGAGCAATTCAGAGTTCATCCTTGGGAGATGGCTTGATTCTTGGAGGATTAGTTGAAGAGCTTTTGATTGGATAAGAAGCCTGCATAGCTATTCCACATTGTCCAGTTTTCTTAGAGATTCCACGTTTCATCCTAATGTAACCCTTCTCTCCCCATTCAGCTCCCCATGAGTTCTTCACTGTCCAGTACTTTGTTCCATCTACAGTTGTTCCATATCCCACTATTGCCACTCCATGATCCAGATCTGTTCCGCAACTTCCGCTGTATACTCCCTTCATTTCAATTATCAAGTTAGTGTTAAATGAGTTAAATATAGATTTAATATTAGTCTATCTGAATTAGCCAAATTTGAAAAAATAAAAAATTTGTCAACTACAAGTACCGATCTTCCAAAAATGTGAAACAAAGTGTATTATTTGAAATCAACCCAAATGAAAATAATGAATGATAAATATATGATTTTACCTCAGAGTAGAACTGGAAATCAGAACCTCCAGCATCAATGGCAACAGAAACAGGCTGGTTAGCCACTGCTTTAAGTAATGCACTCTCATCATTTTCAGGCACATCCTCATATCCATCAATGGAAACTGCTGGACTATTCTCCTGACCATACACCAACTTAATTTGTAAATCAATTTGTTCCATAATAAATAAAAGTTTTGAAGCAACTAAAAACATAGGCTATATATATACCTTAGAAACATTACAAGTTCCATCCTCAGCTTCATAAGGATAATCAGATTCAGTTGCTAATCCACCATTTTGCTTTATATACTCAAATGCATAATCCATCAATCCTCCATTACATCCT
The DNA here is from genome assembly GCF_963576675.1 of Euphorbia lathyris. NCBI lineage: Eukaryota > Viridiplantae > Streptophyta > Magnoliopsida > Malpighiales > Euphorbiaceae > Euphorbia > Euphorbia lathyris. The sequence continues at coordinate 40,634,382 of NC_088910.1, forward strand.
TCATTCTGCTCAATGTCACAGTCAATCAATTCTTGCTCAGACAAAGACACTAGCTCACTTGTCTTAATCTGATTGATCCCCTCCACTGCCACCACGGTCGAAAACGCCCAACAACTACCTGAATATCACATTCAAAACGACAACAACAACATTAATTATTATTACCATACTCCTGGAGTAATACACTCGACCAACTTCTTACTTACCGCATTGGCCTTGGTCCTTGACAGGGGCGACGGCCCCTTTCTTTCTCCAATCAACGGAAGTCGGGACACGGCCCACGTTCTCATACATGAAGGTACTCGTGTTTCCTCGGGTTCCACGAAACATGCGGTGATGGTTGATCTTGGAACCGGCGTACATGGTTCGGAATTCATGGCTAGTCATGTCAGCAAACTTGTTCAACTTCAACTTGTAAGGCATATCAAGTTTGTTAGTGTTGTGAACATGAAGAGCATTGTGTTTGAACACATTGAATCGCTGATGTTTGTCATTAAGATTGGTGGAAACAGTGTGGTGACTCCTCCATCTCTCATACATATCCCACAGAGTTTGCTCAGTTTCCAATTCCTTTTCATGGAAATCAAAACTCTGAGCTAACCCCAAAACCAAAGACAATGAAAGTGAAAGTAGGAGAAAGTACTTGAAAGTCTCCATTGTTTAAACTAGTAGTATTGATGGAATGGGAAGTAAAGAAGGTAATGCTGTATATATAGAAGAAGAGTAGTAGATGAAGAAGATAGAGGTTACTTACGGGCATCAACTAGACTTAGGTAGAATAATAATTAAGGAGAAGATGGGTTAGGAAGGAAGCATTAATGGAGAAGAAGGTAAGAGGATATGGGATTTTGATGTATGCAAGCAAAAATCTTCAAATAAGTGAAGCAGAAAAGGATAGAATAGAGAAAACTTGTGGAAATGATGGAGCAATCAATTAAATGAAACTGAAGGGATGGATATGATATACTAATAATAATTGAAATATTGAGAATCACGCAATGTTGTCATAGTAGGGAAATTATATTGAAGATGATGACTCATAAGTGGGAAATGAAAGTCCTTTCTAACTGACCTTTTGTCTAACCTTTAACTGAAAATCATTCCCTAAAATATATATTTAAATTTTGCTATGGAACCAAATTAGGCGAATGTCACACAAAGGGTTATAGTTTTTGGTACAAAATGGAAGTTTGCTTGTCGGAGACGAATTACTATTTTTTTGGCTTTCGGCTTTTTATGTTTACCTTTTTAAGTAGTTGTATAAAATCAAGTTGGTATTGTAATAATTACAGCAGTTGCCGAGATAAGTATGTAATGTTTCAATAATGTTTTTCTTTTATCTAAACATTAACCAGTTTTTGTTTCAAAAAAAAACAAACATTAACCAGTTTTTCAAAAAAATCTTACTCAAAGCAACTTCTATTCATTCTCATTTTTCTTTTTCCATATCAAAGTGGATCTACTTTGAGGAAAAAGAATGAATTTTCTTTCTTCGTCCTTCCACTAGATTAATTGTATATTTTTTTATTGTTTTTTATTCAGTGTTTATATATTTTATCGATGTCTATATCTGTCTGAATTGTATGTATTCTCAATTATTCTTTTATTTATATCTTTTTCGCATTTAGCAAGTGCGAAAACGATTTATTTTATACATAGATTAATAGATCTATGTGGTTGCAACAAAAGAAATGATCCTTATCTGACTATTCGAAAGGGTCTGAATGATAAAGATCGGATTGCAGTTACTCTTTTGCGAATTTTGATTTTCAAGAAGTATGTGTTTCATTGTTTTTTTTTTGTGTTTTTTATACCTTTTGTGGGTTTTCATGCTCTTTGTAATCAATTTCATCCATTTATAGTTTTATTAGGATTTTATTTCTCATGGTTTTCTTATTATTTTTGAAGTGTATTCTTTTTATATTTATTTTTGAGCCGTTACTGTAAAGAAAAGCTTAATATTTAGCATCGTGTTTTGCAACCGTCTCTTTTGATGAAGTTCAATTCTATTCTGATATCTTAGAGTATGTTTGGGAGAAAGAAATAATACAAGAATTTGATCATATTTTACGTTAGTTCATATCTACAATCACTCAATATATATGATACATCATTGTTGTAAGATTTTTTTTAATAAACTTTATTTTATTATACTATTAACTCTAATGGTTAAACTCTATAGTCACTCAATCATAAGGGATCCAACCAATCACAAGAGATCCACTAATTAAACGTATCATATTATTTTAAAAATAAAAAAATATTATTCCCTCTGTTTCATATTACACGTCGTTTTAGAGAGTTGTATAGAAATTAACGATATTAGAAAAAATACTTTGTTGACCCTTATTTATTGATTCCACTATTTATTTATTTTATAATAAGTTCATTATTCTAATTAATTTTCATAAACTCGCGTTTTATAGCAAGAAAAAACCTGACTTAACGTGTATTGATCATATAAAATGACATATATAATGAAACAAAAAAGAGTCTGTAGAAAGACATGTAATATGAAATGGATGTAGTATAAAAATAGTAAAAAAAACTTAATAAACCACTCAATATCTATTGAATGGTTGATATAAGTGCTCAATATATTAAACTAACTCCAATGGAGAAGAGTTTAATGAAGAAGTATAATGAATAGTTTATTACACTCCATTGAAGATGCTCTAACAAGGTGTTTGTTAGAGGGGATAAAGATACGGGGATAAGGATAAAAAGACCGAGATGAGTTATCTCATGTTTGTTTTAGAGATAGGTTAGAGTGATAAGAGAGGGATATGAGTCTTATCCCTCAAATCCTATACCCGGGAGGGGGTGGTATAAGGAGGTGGGGTATGATCCTGCGATTTTAATAAGATAGAAAATTCCATATTATCCCTCAAATTAATGTTATGTAGTTTAAATAATGTTAAAATAGTAAAATGTATTATTTTATCCATATCCATATCCCACATACCAATCATTGAATAATAATTCTCGACTATCATATTTTTATCCTTATCCTAATCATTTATCCTTATCCATGTCCCAACATTTATCTTTATCCCTATCGCAATAGAATACCAAACGCCCCGTAAGGAAATTAGAATTCGGTTCATGCTACAAGTGGCATGATTTTGTGGAAATATTTCTATTGATATATATATATATATATATATATATATTCAAAATATTGCCAATTTTAATATTTATATTTTTTGTTTTTGCGAGCGTGTTAAGGAAGTTGATTCCGACATTTATGTTTTGTTTTTGTAATTTTCTTACTTCTAAAAACAAACAATTGGGCAAAATATTAAAGAACTCGAAAATCTTAAGCAATGACCACTAAATGTAAATCAACTTAAAGAATTAAATTTTTCTTATGTTCATTTATTTTGAAAAGTTTTGATTACGGTAATGAAAATAACATAAAGCTCAAGATAACAAATGAAATATGACAATTCCATTAAGAAGTTGCACTTAAATGAAAACAAATTTGAATTTTGAGGAACTGAACTAAAAACATGGAAATAATAATGACGAACTTAGAAACTTGAGAACTTTTGGCGTAGATCGTAGAATCTTAGATAAGGGCTTAGATTATAAAACTGGGATCTTGGTTGAAAAATGTGGAAACACTTACAGAAATAGGCAAGGAGACGATAAGAAAAAAGGAAGAAAAAGAGAGGCCGAAAAAGATTTTTGTTTTTTGAGTTTGATATTTTGTTGTGTTTTATTTTTTCCAACGGAAACTTCAAGCCTTTTATAATTGATGTTAATACAAATCTGTTGAAATTTTGTTCTTGAACTATCCGATTTCACCTGAAATTTTTATGTCATTCTCTTCTCAATTTGGGGAAGCAGGTTCCAACTTAAAACGCGGATTGAAAGTAGTTTGGTTTGTTGAAAAGTCATTCTCTAATCACACATTCTTTCGCAACTCTGTGTACTTCTGACTGTAAAATACTCATATCTCCTAACCAAGGCTCTTGGCTTAGATGACCTTTTTGCATACTTTTGCCAAAAACATCGGGAAGTGGTTAATTCTAATTTGTGTGCCTTTATCCTTAAAGTGTTTGATGGTATTGAATCTATAGCTACTATCAACAAAACTCTTCTAATGCGTGTGCCGAAAATCCCAAGTCCCACTTCCCATGCTCAGTACATGCCCATAAGCTTATCTAATGTAATGTACAAGGTGATAACTAAAATTATTGCCAACTGTTTTCAATTCTTATATCCTGACATTATCTCGCCTAATCACTCCAGCTTTGTCCTAGGCAGGCAAATTATTGATAATATCATCATTGCCGAGGAAGTTATCCATTCAATGTGTATAAAAAAAGTAGGAAAAGGCTAGTTGCTATCGAATTTGATATGGAAAAAGCTTATGATAAGTTGAATTGGGATTTTATCAGTGAGACTCTTCTGTTAGCAGAGGTGTCAGAGAATTGGAGAAAAATTATCTATAATTGTCTTAGCTCCAGTTCGATATGCGAGTTCTTATTAATGAAGAAGCTTCAGACACATTTTATTCTTCCAGAAGTGTTCGTCATGGGGGGCCCATTTCTCCCTATCTGTCTATGATGTGCATAGAGAGGCTTGGCCATCTTATGATGGATGTTATTAATGCTAAAAAAATCTATCATATCAAAGCTTTCTCATAATAGTCTGAGGCTTAGCCACCTTTTCATTACTGATGACTTGTTTGTGTTTGAAGCTGATATTCAACAAATAAAAAACTTTATGGTGGTAATGGATTCTTTCTGTGGTGCCTTAGGCCAGAAGATTAACTTGCAAATTCGAAGCTCTATATGTCTAAAAATATCTCTAGTAACTTTGCATGTCAGATCAGTCACGCCTCTCTTATTCCTCTCACTTAGTGTTTAGGTAAATATTTGGGAGCGCCACTCCTTCATGGTAGGGTCAACTCAAGTACTTTTGTGGAGACAATCAATAGAATCAAAACTCAATACATGGAAAGCGAATTCATTATCCTTAGCTGGTCATATACTCTCTTTCAGTCTGTTACTTTGGCCTCCCTCAATCATGTTATGCAGACAGCTATCCTCCTTCATAGTGTTCTTAATAAAATTGATAAGTTGAGTCGTGGCATTCTCTAGGAAAATAAAGAGAATGAGCATAAAATCCATTTGGTTCCTTAGGACACTATTGTTGAAACGTATTTCTACAATGATTTTGATTTGGCAAAATTATTCAAATTAGAATTAAATCCCTATGATAAAATATTCCAACACATTAAATTTAAATGCTTTGATTTAATTGTTACTAATGTTTTTGTTCAAGTGTTGTTTAAATATTTAATTCATAAGTTTTGAAAGACATTAAGACCAAGACCTAAAGATCGTTAAGTAAGGTCAAGGCCCAAGACAAAGTCAAATCGGATTAAAGCCTGCTGCAACAACTCAGCCCAGCAAGAAGAAAGATCCAGAAGACTGGATATCTCCTTCACAACGAAGCTACTGAGTTCAACTAACAACGCGAAAGTTGACTCAACCAACTTGGAGAAAAAGCTAATCCAATTAAGGAAAAGTTCAGATGCAATAGAAAGCTGTCGAGGAGACTTTGCCATAAATGGAGAGACAACCTGATGCTTACTGACCAAAAGCATCTGAGCACTGATCAACACAGAAAAGGTGATGTTCTTATTGGCCAAAGACACTGAGCACTGAGGAGTGAAAGGGACAGTAGAGCCGTTTCCCTCCAACGGTTATTTTGAATTTCGAAACAACCGAAGGCTCAAGGTGTCACTATAAATAGGCCTTTCATTTTCTTCATTCGATGCAGATCTTCACCAAGTCGAAACGCTGCCAAATTCCCACTCGAAGTTCTGTTCCAAAGCAAAGCAAAGAAATCTTACACCCATTCTCATTCTGTGTAAAAGATTAGATTTTAGATCATTTAAATTGTTCCGTGTATTTAGAACAAAAACCTTTATCAAGTCTAAAGATTGTTAGGAGATATTGAGTTGCTCGGTTTTAGCACTCAGTGGTAGAATAGTGTTGAGTATAGGATATAGAGGAAGGTACTTTGTATACTCGTTGACTATTGTAAGAGGTTTGTGCTCTACCTTAAAGAGCTCAGTAGTAGATTAAAGCTCGGAAGGATTCCGGGGACTGGATGTAGGCAGGAGGCCAAACCAGGATAAAACTGCTAAGTAATATTCTCTAAACCTTAACTCCTTATCTGCTTGATTTGTATTGTGCCTAGTAAAACGCTTAACTGATATATATTGAGTTGTGTGATTTGGTGATGAGCTCAGGAATAGACTGTCTAGTGCTATCTCTTGGCTCAATGTTAGAAGCAACATTAGTCTTTGATTAACTAAAGTTGCCTTTGACCTCACTCAATATCACCGTGTTGAAGAATTTAAGAGAAAAATCTTAAGTCAAAATTAATACAAGTCAACCTTGAAAGAAAAATTTTAAATAGTTCCTTAACCCCTCCTTAGGAACTACTTCTCACATTACAAGGGACCGACAATTATTTGCTTCCCCAAAAGCAAAGGTGGAATTGGTATTTGTAAGGCCACTGACTCTAATCATGTCTTGCTTATGAAGCTCCTCTAGCAAATTTGAAAGGAACCCCATTCTTTCTGGGTCTCTATTCTCGCCAATAAATATTGCAAGGAAATCATATTTGGTAGGGAACTTGAAAATTGCGAGCAATTGTTCTCACTTATGGCGGAGCATTCTTACTATATTTGATAAGTTCATCTCAGGTATTTCTTGGACTATTGATAACGGAAAATTTACATCCTTTTGGAACGATATCTGTCTTGATAATCATAAATTTCAAGATGAGGTGATATGTCCCGACGAAGATTCTATTACTCATTTTAAAGTTGCTAAATTTTTTTATCCTAATGGGGATGGTGGTGGTATATCTTAGAACACTACTTTGATGAAAATATTCTTCTTCAGCTTCATGGTATTCTTGTTGCAAGGTATATACCGACATATATGTATGCCAAGATGGAGGAGTGATACTAATAATACCTTCTCCTGCAAGGATGCCTATGGATTCATTAACGACAAGAAAAGACATTTGAATGATAGACCGTGCTTTAGAAGGTTGTTGAAAATTGATGTTACCCAACGCAAGCAATCCTTTGCTTGGTTGTGTTTACAGGGTCGGATTCTAACGAATGCCGAGAGACGCAGAAGGCATATTATTGATTATGATCGCTGCCGAGGTGCAATAATCTTGAAGAGTTCATTTGCCACTCCATTCATGACTGTGAGACTAGTATGGTTACGTGGAAAGGGGTCATCCCCCTAAATTGCTGGAATTCTTTCTTTAATTTAGATGAGGAGGGGGGTTCAAAAATTGCTTCACTACGCCAAAACCCCCTTCAAACGACGGTTAGAAACCGTCGTCCCGCGAGATATAAATCTGTCACAGGGCTCGCTGCCGTCTGTTGCACCTTCAGACGATGGTTAGGTTCTGTCATTTGAATATTGTTACGATGCATCTTTTTATTTATTAATGTCACCTTTAATATCATCACATGACATACTAATAATTAAAAATGTCAAGTAGCTATATAGGAAATTGGCATATTGGTATTCGCGGTGACAATTTTTATAATAATTTCTGTCGTAGTAACTTGTATCAGATGGCATAGGTCTTAATCAATCATGTCAATAGATTTATTTTAGATGATAGATTCTTTTATTTTAATGTCTTTTTATTGTTGTTTAAATGATATTTTTTTAACCGTAAATGTCACTCCTTGCCTTCTTCTTCGAATGAATCTGGAAATGAACAATAATCAAATGAATAAGAATTTCTGTATATCAATGATTTTAATTTTATTGGAGACTAATGCTCATAATATGTTTACATTTGAACTACACAAATTTCTGAATGTAGTAAGGTAAAAAAAAAGCAATGTACATCTCTAAATCTGTCAATATGTCAATCTTTCAAGAGGCGTGGTGGTGTTGATTGGAAAGCCAAATCCAACTTGATCTGCAGCATATCTAAGTCATCATTTCCTAGAATCCCCAAAGTCTTGATATCTGCAAAACCAATTGATGATGCTCATTAATTACGTACCGTATATAGATATACCTAATTAATCTCATTTTACCCTTTCTCCATTCTGAGACCCTTCACTTACCCACCCACATTATAAATATGAAGCGTTTAACAATTCTCAAGAGTCACCTAGGGCAACCTAACACTATACTTACTCTAGTTATATCGAGCATGGATAGACTTGTAAGGAACCTCTATCGTAATGTTGAGTTTCAGATTGCCCTACTCCGATATGAGGCACCCAGGTGGCTTGTCAAAATATATGCAGGTCCTAACCGTCGACAATGGACTGCTGTGATAAAGGGCCCTCCAAACACCCCTTACGAAGGAGGTGTATTCATAGTCCACATGGACTTTTCTGTCGATTTCCCCTCCACACCACCAGTTGTAAGAACATGCATAAACTTGTTAACACACATAAATCAGTTCATATATATGCAAATACACTCATGAAATTACTATTGTTCGCAGGTCATATTCAGGACCAAAATTTATCATCCTAATATCGGTCCCTTGGGGCATGTTTCTATGCCCCAGCTACTTGATCGCCCTGCCCATAGTATAGCCATGGTAAGATGATGCTATAAATCTATGCATTTGGGGTCTAATTTATCTATTCATGTTTGGGGTCTAGTTTATCTACTCATGTTTGGGGTCTAGTTTATCTACTCATGTTTGGGGTCTAATTTAATTTATCTATGCATTTTCTAGCTACTGTGGAATATTTATAGACTGCTGGTAGAGCTTTTCATTGAGGGGCTATTTCTTGGCCGAGAGCGAATTGATGAACGATACATCAGCAACATGGCAGGTTATGTAGCAACTGCCAGGAGATGGACTGAAGTGCATGCAGGGGATATATGATGTGCAAATAGCAAGCAAGGGGGGCATTATGATGTGATGTGCAAATAACATACAAAGGGGGCGTGATGTGCAAATAGCAAGGAGATTTGGATGCTGGGCAACCATTGAGTTAGATGGTGTGGACTACTGGATGGGCATAGAGCCAATCTTGAAGAACAGAATGATTACTGATTACAAATGTACTTGGTAATCAATCTGATCTTCAATGTTGGCTCCATGCCCCGCCAGTATTCGACGCCATTTAACTCTAATGGTTCCCCATCATCTAGATATCCTTGGTTATAATTTGCACATTCTTGAAGAAAGGAGATTTGGATGCCAAAGAAACATTGAGCTAGATGGTGTGGACTACTGGATGGGCATAGAGCCATTCTTGAAGAACAGAATGATTACTGATTACAAATCTACTTGGTAATCAATCTGATCTTCAATGTTGGCTCTATGCCCCTCCAATATTCTACTCCATCCATCCAGCTCCAGTGTTTCTTTAGCATCTAAATCTCCTTTCTATTCGCGCATCACGCCCCCCTTTGTATGCTATTCGCACGTCACATCATAATGCCCCCTTGCACGCTATACTTTTTTTGATAGGCAATACAAAGTAGACAACTTATTCAAGTAGACATATATATGTATATTCAAGTGACGCATAACATGCTATAACAAGTAGTCAACTTATTCGTTTATGTCTATTAAATTGAATCAGTTCTACTTCCTAACATATGTATATTCAAGTAACACATAACATGCTACATGGCCAATGAACATTCATACACAAATTGAATCAGTTCTACTTCCTAAACAGAACATAAAACAAGCCAACATGCTTCATACATAGACACATACACATATAGTATAGCTCGTAGGTATAAGAGTATTCCCATATCACAATGGACATTCATATCTACATGCCAAAATGAACATTAATAGCAATGCACATAAATAACCCTTTACAATATACTTGCCGCTTGGATTGTACTCGCTGAAAAGTGAGCACGGTGATGAAGTCTGCGATGCTCTAGCCACAAGTTCATAACTTATGCTGATAGCATCGAAAACCCATCACCATTCTGAATGGTTTCAATCAGATAACAAGCCAAGTGGAAGATATATTATAAACCTATCTCATCAACATAACTCATGTTAAAATAGAAAGGAATCAGGCAAGTTCATCATTTTCAGCTTTAAGAGTATGCATGATCAGCTACCTTCCTAAACAGAATATCAAGTAGACAACTTATTCGTGCATGTCTATTCCTTATTCATAACATTTTCAGCTTTAAGAGTATGCCTAACATGCTATAACAAGCTTAGTCATAAACTTGTATTGTTAGAATCACTATGTACCTGCCTAAAGCCACCACTATATACCTGCCACTTGGATTGTACAGTTCATGATGAAGTTATCGTGGTGATGAAGTGTATGATACTGTCACCACAAGCTTAGTCATAAACTTGTGTTGTTAGAATCATACAACTTCATCACCATGTTAAATACTTTTCCATAAGCATAACAAGTCAAGTGACATGATACATAGTAATGGAGATTTAGGTTGACCATATGACTATGCTTCACAAACCATATGTTGTAGGCATGCACATTATTTCACTCAATGAACATGCATAGCAAAAGAGTATGGCCAATCACAACAACATCATATATGTAACTAATCAGTTACATGCCCAAATGAACATTCATAGCATAAGAGTATTGCCAATCACAAAGAACATTCAAAGCTTTAGAGTATGCGTAATCAGCCACATGCGTAATGATCATTCATACATAAACTCTATGAGTCCTAGCTTCCTAAACAGTTATATCTAACCAATCATTTCATCATCACCCATAACATCATACATATATGTAATCGCTCAGTTCAAACCCACATAACAATATATATACTAAATCAGGCTAGTTTCCTAAATAAATGAGTTCTATGTTCCTAAACAGTACATCAAACATACTCAATCACTTCTAGCTTCCTAAGCAGAACATCAAGCATGAACAAGCCAACATGCTTCATATACATACACATACTCATTCAGATAACAAGCCAAGTGGAAGATATATTGCAAACTATCTCAGCAGCACCACCCACAACAACATCATACATGCAACCAATCAGTTCAAACCAACATAACAACAATATATACTCAATAAGTTAAAAAAAATCTTCCCATATGCTAAACGCAAGAACTGATTGACAATCTCTTCAGTCAGCCTTCGCATGTAGCATTCTTACTATCCCTGCAAATATTATGTTCAAATAAAAAGAAATAAGAACATCTTCAGCAAACGGCACTGTATTGCCCTAGGTTAAAAAAGATAAAGACCCAAGCTTTTCAGCAATGAATCTAACAATGAATATAATAAATCAGTATCTAAGTGAGAGATCTAACCCTTTAAATCATAGGTCTGAAAATCAATAGATCCTTATTCCAGCTGCTGAAATCGACATACACAAAAGTAAATCGGATGAGGAAAAGAGAGAGTAAGGAACAAAAATCAATAGATACTTACCAGTACCGTCTTTCGAGCTCACTGATTGCATGAATCAACCATGGAGATAGAGAGAGATGAGAGGGGATCAAGATTGCGTAACCTAGAAATGGGGTTTTGGGTGAGAGACAGGCTTTTTATACGAGATGAAATTTCAGTCAAACCATCCAGCACCTAAATTTGGTATATGGCCGCGTAAATGAAATTTCGTTTGCCGCTTTTTTTGTTTTCTGTATACAATGACAGTCATTTATTTCAAGTGTCATCTGATGAGTAAGTGAAATTTAACAAAAACGCATGTTTTCTTTGGATGACAGGCTTCTGTAATCGTAACGTCATCTGAGAATCGAGCGCATTTTTTATTTCGCCTTCAGATGACATAGAGTTAAAATACTGTCACGAAAAATATTCAGATGACACGAAAACAAATGTCTGTCATGTATCTTGTGTCATGTGAAAGGGAAAATGGTATAGTGCTTGGCTAAACAGGACAGTTTCTTTGGGGTTGATTATTGGAAGGAGACTTTCATTATTGTGTCCGCAACTATATGAGAATGGAGGAATAAAGCTATTTTTCAAGCTGATTTGCAAGTTCATTCGCTGGCACATCAACGAGAACATAAACTATTGGTCTTTGTTGGGCGATCTTCGGGCTAAACCGACCAAGGAAGAGAGATGGTTAGGTTGGTTCAATCCTTAAGCTATGAACTGGAAATAGAATATTGATCGCTCTAACATGGCTAATTTGGATAAAAAGATTTGTTGGAGGCCTAGTTAGAGACATCCATGGTAACGAGGTGTGCGGTTTCCTTCATAACATTTCCCGGGGTAGCTCTTTCTAGGCCGAGCTCTAAGGGTTGATTCTGGCATCCAAATTTCTCTCGAGTATGATGTTTTTAGTCTTGATGTGGATTCAGGTTGCGCTAAATTTGTCTCTTTTATAAATAATCCATGTCCGCTTCATCACTTAGCTCACTCTCTTATTAGGCGTATTCAGCTTCTGCTGGTGTTAGACGAGGTGCCGCGACCTAATCTCCCGGACGGACCGGGGGGTGGACAACCTCATGGAGACGTAAGCGGTGATTGGCGCCGAAAGCAACCAATCGTGGAATCAAGCTGCTCGGTAGGACCGGAGCTCGGAGATATGGAAGAGTCGCCACCCACGAATGGGAAAATGAACACCGATCCCTTGCGGGAGACCGGTGTGGGTTCGGGAAACTTAGGTACGAGCCGAGAAGGCTAGCTCCTTTCCGGAGAAAGGCTACTAGGCACCCCGACATCGTCCGGTTATGAACCACCGGCCTCCTACTCAGCATGTTAGGCGATAACGGACTAATCGTATATTTCTTTAAGTTTAAAATTCATTTGAAACCCTTTTCTTTCTCTTTTTAGAAACCATTTTGAGCATATATTATTGAAAAGTCACATCAGTAAAGAATCACCCATTTATGTTTATACATACACAGAGAGGGGAGGGAAAAAGAAGTGATTTATTTACAACCGTATCCAAATGTTATGTTGTGTGTTTATTCTACGCTAACTTATTTCCCCAAAACGAGTTTATTTACATGGTTCGCACCTTAATCGCCGTTGGAACGATTTAGGTGCGTTTTAAAACCCCGTTTGATGAAGCTTACCCGAATCGCCGTTGGAACGACTCGAGTAATTGAAAACGTCAAAGTAAAAGCCTTTTAATAAGAAAACGTGGTTAGACATACAAGTCAATTTCATTTTGTACAAATTCATTAAGAAAGCGATTCAAAATCTCCATTATTAACAAAGAAAACGATTTTGATTACAATGTTCGCTTAATCCGTCGTTGAAACGGACTAAGGTTTTAAAACATGGTGTTTTGAAGACGATTTGAAATATCAACAAAAATGACTCTATTAGAGATCTAAGAAAGCTCATTAGCTTAAATAATTTAATTAAAAAAACTCTCTTTTTGGTGATTTATTTTCCCCACTTACTTAATGGACTCTCTAATTGTTATACTTACAACAATAAACTTATTTAAACTAATATTCACACTCAACTAAAGTCATTTTGGAACATGGACCCATGAATGGGCCCAAAGAATAAAGAAAATGGTTTTAGACCATATATATATATATATATGTATACATTTAAATCCAAAAAGAAAAGGTAAGAAAATAAGATTTAACCAAAAATCATTATATGTATATGAAGATAATAAGAGCAATATATCTTATACTTTGAAATGTGAAAATAATAAGTAATCCTATAACTAAGAAAGTAATACTTATCTAAAAATGATTTAATTCAATAACCATTAAAATAACCCAAATATTCCCAAAACTATATATATACATAACTAATATAGCTTTAACCACCCAAAAATACCATATGCTAATATGTATTAATTATTTCCCAAGATACTAAATAACCAATATTTAAAACATAACTCAAATTAATACAAAAAAATAAAATAATATATATATATACTTATACTTATATTGAAAAATGGAATACAAAACAATGTGCAAATATTCTAAAATAAATATATATATACTAAAATTCTAAAATAATTTGAAAAACATGTGTTACATAATTATATATATATATACTAAGGATTAAAAGTCTAAAAGTTAAGAAAAAGGGACCGAAATGACATTTTTTACATTTTGGCAGATTTACCGACGGAAAATCCGTCGGTAAACAGCATTTAGTGACAGAATTGACAAATTACAGCAGCACTCCAATATTTTCCAGATTTATTCAAAAGCTTTAAATTAAATCTAATTCAATCGTTTTGGACTTCCGAACTACCAAAGATGGATCATAGTCGAAAACGGAAGTTCCTAAAACGATTTTTCATTTTAAAACGTTATTTGGAAACCTCTTTTAAATTAAAAAACTTATAATTACAACATTTTCGATACCCGAACTACCTTTTTATCGGATCACGGTTCGTATTGGGATATCCAAAACGAGGTTTTTTTATTTTAAAACAAAACCGAATTTTATTTAACACGAAACGAAAATTAAATAAATACGCTAACTAAATAAAACGTGACAAAATAAATAAATGACTAAAGGAATAAAAACTATAGCATAAAAAATAGAAGGAGAGAAATAAATTAAATAAAATAAAGAGTCTAGTCCTCGGATAATACCTTTGATTCGGTATCTCACAGTCGAAGTCGATTGATTCCACGAACCGCGAGCTCCCGATTTTAATCAAAATTTAGTAAAAATTGAACTTAGGAAATTTGGAATTTTTGAGAAAAAAAAATATTTTTCTCAAAAAAAATCCACTCTCTCTCTCTCTAAAAATGTTTAGAGTGAGAAAGTTTTTCCTCTTCCCAAAAAGACCTCCTCTTCACCTTGGGATCTGTGCCCTTATATAGGAAAACGGATCCCGGAACAATGGGCGACGCCCAAAAAAAATTGGGCGTCGCCCATTGTGGTTGGGCGGCCGCCCAACAATGTTGTGCGATCGCCCAACTTTCGTTGGGCGAGCGCCCAACCTTCGTCGGGCGTTCGCCCGACGCGTTGGGCGTTCGCCCGACGTGGTTGGGTGCCCGCTCGACGACCCTCGGGGCGTGCCCCGCGCCGTCGGACGCGTGCACTCCGTGGCCGCCGAGCGGGCGTTCCGCGCAGCCAGACGCTCGCACGTCGCGGCCGCCGAAAGCGCGCCTCGTGCTGCCAGGCACGTGTGCTCAACGGCCCACGAGGGCGCGCACCGCCAGCAGTCCCAGGCATTGCTCGGACGTCGAGAGCGTGCCACTCGCGGTGCATCCGACGGACGCCGCGCGCACGTCTCGAGCCGTCAAGCGGGCGTTCGACCATCGTCGTCCGCGTGCGGGATGCCGTTGCGTGCCCGCACCGTGCCGTTAATTTTCCTCAGCTTATTATTCTTTATATATTTTTCAAAACTTCCGGAATCAATCGCTTCGACCGTCTTGTTTCAGGTTTTCATCACAGGTCCTCCGACTCGGTGTCTACAGTTGCCCCTACTTTTCTATTTTGACAGTGATGTGTGTGGTTCGAAAACGTTTTTTTTATAACGTAACACATGCAATGTAAAACATATAAAAGTAAAAGACACGTAACGAGTAGGAGGAAACATACCTGACCTTTGCGCTGCGCGCTCCGGCGTTGCTCTTTGACTGCATCAAACTCTGCTTCGGGCTGCACCCTAGTTCACGACCGTGGGGATAATGGATAAATAGCTACCCTAGTTTACGACCGCGGGGATAATGGCTAAACAGCTACCCTATTTCAAGATTGCGGGGATAATGGCTAAATAGCTACCCTGATTTACGACTGCGGGGATAATGGCTAAATAGCTACCCCATTTTAAGATTGCGGGGATGATGGCTAAACAGCTACCCTGGTTTACGACTGCCGGGATGATGGCTAAACAGCTACCCTGGTTTACGACTGCGGGGATGATGGCTAAACAGCTACCCTGGTTTACGACTGCGAGGATAATGGCTAAACAGCTATCCCCTTTCAAGATTGCGGGGATAATGGCTAAACAACTACCCTATTTCAAGATCACGGGGATAATGGCTAAACAGCTACCCTGATTTACGACTGTGGGGATAATGGCTAAACAGCTACCCCATTTCAAGATTGCGGGGATAATGGCTAAACAGCTACCCTATTTCAAGATCACGGGGATAATGGCTAAACAGCTACCCTATTTCAAGATCGCGGGGATAATGGCTAAACAGCTACCCTGATTTATGACTGTGGGGATAATGGCTAAACAGCTACCCTATTTCAAGATCACGGGGATAATGGCTAAACAGCTACCCTATTTCAAGATCGCGGGGATAATGGCTAAACAGCTACCCCATTTCAAGATTGCGGGGATAATGGCTAAACAGCTACCCTATTTCAAGATTGCGGGGATAATGGCTAAACAGCTACCCTATTTCAAGATTGCTGGGATAATGGCTAAACAGCTACCCTATTTCAAGATCACAGGGATAATGGCTAAATAGCTACCCTGATTTGCGACTGTGGTGAAGATGGCTAAAAAGCAACCCCGGTCAGCGACCACGAGCCAGATGGCTAAAAAGCAACTCCGGTCTGCGACCAAGAGTCAAATGGCTCAAAAGCAACTTCGGTCTGCGACCGAGAGTCAAATGGCTAAAAAGCAACTTCGGTCTGCGACCGAGAGTCAAATGGCTCAAAAGCAACTCCGGTCTGCGACCGTGAGTCAAATGGCTAAAAAGCAACTTCGGTCTGCGACCGAGAGTCAAATGGCTCAAAAGCAACTCCGGTCTGCGACCGTGAGTCAAATGGCTAAAAAGCAACTTCGGTCTGCGACCGAGAGTCAAATGGCTCAAAAGCAACTCCGGTCTGCGACCGTGAGTCAAATGGCTAACAAGCGGGGGCTGTTTCTGGATTTTCTTACCACACTGTTGTCTGTATTTTCTCACTGGAGCTATCATCTCGACGATTCGACGGGCACACGTCTTAGTCCGAAATGAGATAGACTACTGATTGTTTTTCAGTTGACTGTCATCTGTATTTTGACTGGTGTCACTGTTCTGTAAAAATTAGCTATTGTCTGGAATTGATGTTTTGACAGTGTTAGTCACTGTCTGGGAGAAATGCAGGCTGAAACGTACTGCAAATTGGAGGTCTGTGCACCTGGTAATTAATTATTTACTTTTTACCTTTATGTCAAATCGTACTTTTTTCACTATTTACGGGAATGCCATTCCCTTTTCCTATATAAGGTGGTGGGGTTTCATTTCAACCCCACACCTTCTCTCTCCTCTTTCTCTCACTAGACTTCAATTTGGATTATTCTCGGGATGGATTTAGACGAATGGGATGGCACCAGAGGCATGGACGAGGTTTATGTAAACTTGGATAGAGTGGATACCTTTCACGACCCTACAACACACTTGAGCAGGACACGCTGCAACGAGGTAAGTGGTTCCTCACTTTTATTTGATTTGAACTCTAGGCTTTAGCACTCCTATACGAACATGATTTGCATGCTAACTCTTAGACTGCCTTAGAGGACTTTAGCTAGAAAACGTGAATTCCTTTATTTACACGTAACACCTGTTTGTTTTTGTAAGAATGCGCGCTATATGCATGTGAATAGTACACTACGAATTTATACATGTTAACAGTAAAAACGATGTGAATAGTAAAAATATGAATAGTGCACGTGAATAGTAAAAACTTAGCTAATGCATGTGAATAGTAAAGACGTGAATAGTGCACGTGAATAGTGACAACGTGAATAGTAAAAACTTAGCTAATGCACGTGAATAGTCACGTGAATAGTAAAAACTTAGCTAATGCACGTGAATAGTAGAAACGTGAATAGTACACGTGAATAATGACAACGTGAATAGTAAAAACTTAGTTAATGAACATGAATAGTGCACGTGAATAGTGACACCGTGAATAGTAAAAACTTAGCTAATGCACGTGAATAGTGAAAACAACGTGAATAGTAAAAACTTACCTAATGCCCGTTAACGTACGTGAATAGTAAAACCTAATCTAGGCTCCTCGTCACCGCAGACGAGAGTGGATCAAAGAATTGACTCAACGTTACGTGAAGGACCCTACATGAGAGATTTTTACAGAAAATTGGTCCTAACTGACCGGATGTCTCTAGGTTAGAAAATGAAAGAATACCTAGTCTTAACGCGTTCTTTTCAATTGCATGCTTTAGGAGCTGTATTTAAATTTTCTTATCTTGTTCCTTTTTAGTTTATTGAGATTTCGGGGACCACCGCCGAGGTTCTCTCATGGTATGATAGGCTAGGTGCCGCGGCGAGAGCCCGTGTGCAGGAGTTGGGCTTCGGATCCTTTATTGCAGCGCTGCCCCGCACCAACGGGGTGTGTGATCCTTTTGGCCTACGGGCCCTGTGTGAGCGGTGGGTTGACTCGACCCACACCTTCCACCTTTCCTTTGGGGAGATGACAATCTCGCCTCGAGATTTTTCGCTATTGACCGGATTGCGAGGGAGCAACACTCCCGTCCCTTTTCATTTTGGTATGATGCGACCGCGGGTCGACCCTGCTAGGCTTGCTGCCTTGATTGGACCGGGAGTTCCTCTATGCGCCAAGTCTTCTCCGGCGAAATTTATTTCCACTGTTAGCCTTTTGAGTAGACGGGATTTCTGCGAGACTGACGCTACCGACTTGGCGGTTCGTAGCTTCTTGGTATACGCTCTGAGTGAGACGATTTTCCGCACGAAGGGCGGGAAGGTACATGCGGGCCTCATTCAGGCGCTCAGCGATTTGGATGCAGCGGCTTCCTATGATTGGGCGGGGGCAGGCTTAGCCTTTCTTTACAAGTTTTTGGATCTGACTTGCCGGAAGTGCAAGGACTTCGGTGGTTATACCTTTGCTCTGCTGGTACGTGACGCCTTCTTGACTTATCCGTCTTATCCTTTTCGCATTTTTCACACACCTAGTCCTTGTTTTACCGCATGTGTGGGCATACGAGAGACATATCCTTCCTAGCCGGTCTCGACCTCGATCGAGAGTGCCGAGGCCGCCATTTATGACTCGATGGAGGGACTTCGACTTGAGCGCTGAGAGGAGTCAGACAGTGTCGCGGCTTCTGGATCGGATCGACTCGCTGACCCTGAGTCAGGTAGATTTTGCCCCATCGTGCCAGATTTTGGTTTGAGCCTTTCTGACTTTCTCTTTGTGTATTTTGCTTTAGATTCAGTTCAGGTGGGATGACCTCGACTTCGGCCCTGAGTATGCATACGTGTCGATGATCCAGGAGCAGCAGTGTGTGCTCACCGGCCCCTGCGTGTGGGCGTGGTATCTAGGGGATCGAGGCATTACCGGGGTTAGAGACGCTCATTGGACGCCGGGTGAGATCCCCATCTCTATGTTCGCGGTGCGGACCCTGCCTTTATCGGTCATTCGTCGGGACCTGACCCGTAGGTATGTTGGTAGAGCGGTGTGGATTCACGCTGGGGGCCGCAAGCCTTACTTGTCTACTTTACTGGGCGCGAGGGATGCCCCAGCGACAGCGATGGAGGTAGATCCGGTGACAGACGTGTTTTCGAGGGAGGCTGTCGCGGCAGTCTTCGGTCAGGAGGAGGTTCCGGTAAGTGATTCCGTTCCCCCTTCATTTTATTCACGATATGCTCAGAGGTTTTATTGTGTGTTTTTTTTTGCAGGAGGGATCTTGGAGGAGTGCCCACTTATCTGATTTTTTTGATGGCACTCAGACTCAGACACCAGCGTGCGAGCAGCCCTACTTCGTCGGCGAGTCCTCCAGCGCAGCCCGACCGGAGAGATCGTCCATAGGCGTGCCTATACCAGGCTACGGGAGGGATTATGCTACGATCCGCTATGACGAGTCTGGGACACCTTATGCGGGATTTGAGGCGGCCCCTCCTATCTTCCCCTCGAGGGTCCCGTTTGATCCCTCGGACGCTTTACTGACCACTAGGGAGACCTGTACAGACTACGTGGATCTATCCGGCTTCCTACGAGATCGCCTCAGCTTGCGCTGCACCGACCACCTGGTATGTATCATTACTGTACTTTAGTGTAGTGAAATGTATGTATGATTTATGTTTTTGCCTATGCTGCCTCTTATCTTTTTTTTTTTTTTCTTTTTTTTATAGAGTGATCTTCATGCCCATGAGCGGAGACAGAGTGAGCTAGTGCGGGAAGCTGATGCCCGAGTTGGTCATGTGTATCAAGAGAGGAACGACCACTGGTCGGGGGTGATGCGACGAGAGACTGAGGGTCGCCTTGCCGTCGAGGAGAGGGCGCGTGATGAGTCGATCAGACGCCTTGCTGCAGAGGAGAGAGCACGAGCTGCTGATGAGAGAGCACGAGTTTCTGATGAGAGAGCGTGAGTTTCTGATGAGAGAGCGCGTGCTGCCGAGGAGGCACTATCTGCGGAGCGGGCATCACACCTGAGAGATTTTGAGAACTATTGGGACTTTCCTCCGTATTAGGCTCGTTATGTATTGCTTTGTAGTTTTCATTATTGCTTTGTAGCTTTCATTGTTGCTTTGTAGCTTTTATTAGGGTTTCTCCGATGTATAGCTGATGTATAGGGAGTGGGGTGGATAGTAGGTAGGCTTTTTGTGAAAAGTAGGACAAGAAATGTATAAACCGTGATTCATATTACCATGCATTCGGTAGATTATAATGATTCCAATCATTCTCGTCAAATATATTCATGCCTTTATTTATTTACAAACAACAGAAATACTTAGTCTCTTATACATTGTTTTTGTAATTGCTCAAGTCATAACTATTGTTACCAGGACCCGCCTTTCGGTTTTCAGATCCCGGCGATTTTTTTCCTCTCCTTTTACTATCCCGGAATTTTTAAATGAGTGCCCTTTCGGGTTTTCACCCATTGGGATTTCCCTTATTGTTGCATAGGTCGCCCTTTGCGGGTTTTCAACCTATCAGGAATTTTTCTTTATTTTTCCTTTTTTTTTTTTTTTTTTACGAAAAGTATTTCTTAAGCCTATCCAGATTGGTAGGTTCGGAGAATTCCATGCCGTCCATTGTGGTTAACTTCACCGCTCCTTTGCTTAGTATCTTCTTCACGACGAATGGTCCTTCCCAGTTAGGCCTGAACTTCCCCCTCGGGTCGGTGTGCGTCACACGGATCTGTTTCAGCACCAAATCTCCTTCTTTGATAGGGCTGGTCTTAACTTTTTTATTGAAAGCCCGAGCCATCCTTCTTTGATACAACTGTACATGGTAAAGGGCTTCCATCCTTTTCTCATCAACTAAAGCCAACTGCTCGCATCGCCTCTTTACCCATTCCGCCTCGGGAATTTCTGCCTCCACCGCAATTCTCAACGATCGCTTTTCAATCTCAATCGGCAGGACTGCTTCTGTTCCGTATACCAAGGAGAATGGCATTTCCCCAGTCGAGGTTCTGACTGTCGTGCGATAAGCCCACAACGCGAGTGGGAGGTGCTCATGCCAGTTCCGATGTGATTCCACCGTCTTTACGAGGATCATTTTAAGGTTCTTATTAGCTGCTTCTACTGCCCCATTAGCCTGTGGACGGTACGGAGAAGACCTGTGATGTTCAACGCCATATTCTCGTAAAAGATTCCTTACTTCCCCCTGAAACTGGACTCCGTTATCCGTGATCATGTGATGAGGCACTCCGAACCTGGTGATCAAGTGTTTTTCAATGAACTTTCTTATCTGCTTGGATCCCAGTTTGCTAAACGACTCTGCTTCTACCCATTTGGTAAAATAATCGATGGCGACTGCAATAAACTTATGTCCATTTGAAGCATTAGGCCTTACTTTGCCAATGATGTCAATGCCCCAAGCAGCGAATGGCCAAATAGGTGCTAGCACGTGTAATTCCATGGCCGGAAGATGACTGCAATCGCCGTGGATTTGACAATCATGACATTTCTTCGCATACTCGTTACAATCCCTTTCCATGGTGAGCCAATAGAAGCCTTGCCTAATAATTTTCTTAGCGAGTACTGCTCCTCCCATATGGGCTCCGCAAATTCCTGAATGTACCGATTCCATCACCTCGCGGGCTTCTCCCGCATCCAAGCATCTTAGTTGTAATCCGTCAATGTGCCTTTTGTAAAGCAAGTCGTTGTGAATGACGAACTGACGAGCTAGCCTTCTAATCACAGCTTGATCCCTAGGTTCTGACTCTGCCGGATATGTTCCATTTTTCATGAAGTTCACGATATCGAAATACCACGGTTTTTCATCTGCCCCTAACAGCATTACGTCTTCGTAGCACGGTTTGTGAGATCTTCTCAATACCAATGGTTTCGAAGCAAGGTTACGGGGGTTGTCCCAAACTGACACCAAAGTGGCCAAGGCATCCGCGGCCTGATTCTGAGCTCGAGGAATGTGATAGAAGCGACATTCTTTGAATCTCAATGCCAACCCTTCTAGCTGATCTAGATACGGACGTAGCCTTTCTTCTCTTACTTCCCAGTTTCCTTATGCCTGTTCGATGATCAACTTGGTGTCGCCCCAAATTTCGACATATGACGCTCCCAGTGCCCCTAATGACTCCAAACCATAAATGCATGCTTCGTATTCGGCCATATTGTTGGTAAGGGGGAAGGATAACTTTTTCGCCACCGGGATTCTTTCTCCTTCCGGGGAGATGAGTAGTACTCCTACTCCGGCTCCATTCGAATTAACTGCTCCGTCGAAGAACATTTTCCACGGTATAACTTCGATTGCATTCAAATGTTCATCGGGGAAATCATAGCTTATCTCTTCTTCTTCTGTATTCAGGGGTTGATTAGCCAAAAATTCTGCCACGGCTCTTCCTTTGATAACCTTCTTTGTCACATATTCTATGTCAAACTCAGACAAAAGCAACAACCATCTGGCTAACTTCCCCGTCAAGGATGGAGTTCGGTATAGATACTTCACGGGGTCCATCCGAGAAATAATGATCACTTTATACGATTGGAAATAGTGCCGCAATTTCTTTGTCAACCACACCACTGCCACACATGTCTTTTCGATCATGTTGTACTTGAGCTCGTACTCCAGGAACTTCTTACTCAAATAATACACCGCGTGCTCCACACCGGTGTCTCCCTCTTGACCCAACATCGCCCCAATAGATCGCTCCTCAATCGCTACATAGAGGAGAAGCGGCTTTCCCAGTTTAGGCGGTCTCAACACTGGCGGATTAGACAAGTAACTTCGGACACTCTCCAACGCCTGTTGACACTTATCATTCCAAACGACGGGTTGGTCTTTCCTTAACAACTTAAAGATTGGCTCGCAGATTGTGGTGAGTCTTGCTATGAACCGACTGATATACTGAACTTGCCCCAGAAACCCCCTCACTTCCTTCTCATTTCTCGACGCTGGCATTTCCTTTATAGCCTTCACTTTATCGGGATCCACCTCAATTCCCTTATTTCCGATTACATAGCCTAAGATTTTCCCCGATGAAACGCCGAAAAATCACTTCTTCGGGTTTAACCTTAGCTTGAATTCTGCAATTCGGGCCAAAAACTTCTCGAGTGCGGCAAAATGCCCTTCTCTTGTCTCTGATTTGACCATCATGTCATCCACGTAGACTTCTACCTCCTTGTGTATCATATCATGGAACAGTGCTGTAGCCATTCGCTGGTAGGTTGCCCCGGCATTTTTCAAACCAAATGGCATCACTCTGTAATAGTATGTTCCCCACTCAGTTGTGAACGAGGTTTTCGCTTTGTGCTTTTCGGCCATCTGAACTTGCATGTAGCCCATGAAACCATCCACATTCGTGTGTAAGACGCTTGACGCTGCACTGTCGATCAATACGTCGATATGAGGCAATGCAAACTCATCCTTGGGGCATGCCTTGTTAAGATCTCTGTAATCAACGCACATCCTCACTTTGCCGTCCTTCTTTGCGATGGGCACTACATTTGCGACCCAAGGGGGATAGTCGATCACTTCGATGAATCCTGCTTCTAACTGCTTCTTCACCTCCTCTCTGATCTTATCTGCCCATTCGGGTCTCATACGTCGGAGCTTCTGCTTTACGGGCCTCGCCTCGGGATATGTTGGAATGCGGTGAGTTACGATTGATTGATCGATTCCAGGCATGTCTTCGTATGTCCACGCGAATACAATTTCGTATTTTTTAATTATTCTCTCAAATTCTTTTCTCTCTTCAATAGTTAATTCTTGAGCAATTTGTATAAGTTTAGGATTTTCATCCGTACCAAGATTGAAAGTTGACATTTCTATTGTATTGATTTCAAATGTAGGCATGTTATATGAATGCGAATGCATGGAATGATCATGATCAACATCAAGCAAGTAAGCAAAATCGGAATTCATTTCATTGATAGCGTGGGTGATTACATCATCAGACTCAAACAAAGCAGTAATACAATTTTCATCCTCAATATCTTCGGACTTCTCATATACTCTCGAGGTACTAGGCTCAATTTCAGCTCCTGTAGCCGTTTCAATGGTAATGACCTGCTCCTCGGCATTTGAATCCAGCATCATGATCTCCTCGACAAAGTAGTTTGTCTTTCCTTTGCCCCAGTCGGTGACATCATTGAAGATTTCAAACCCTGGCAGAATCTTTCCTTCTGTGCTAGTCCACGACTCGGAGGTTCCCGAATATGGCTTTCCATGCCCCTCGCTTCCTCAAGCCTATTTTCCCTTCTGCACTCATGTTGGATGGACTCCCCTGCTCATATCCCAAACCCCTCCGGGTTTTCTGACCTTTAAAATCCGGAAACTCCGACAACCCTTGATGGTGTGCTCCTAATCCCATTCCCGGGATGAAACCTCCTTTCATCATCTTCACCACATCGCTGGTCATGCTCGATTCGTAAATCCCGGAGACTTGGAATCCGGAGAAAAGTTGAGGCTCAATTCCCAATGCTGCCACCGAGCTCAATTTCTCAGCTCTAATTGTTACTATCTCCTCCCCGAAGGGGAACTTGATCATCTGATGGAGCGTGGAGGGCACACCTCCCAACTTGTGGAACCATGGGCGTCCCAACAATACAGCAAAGGTTACCGGGATGTCCAGCACCGTGAACTCGGTTGCTTCCTCATGCGGCCCCACTTTCAACTTGGCCTTGAAGACTCCTTCAATGTGCCTGCGGCTGTCATCGTATGCTCTGATCACTGTTTCAGAAGCTGTCAAATCTCCTCTCTCCACTCCCAACTTGGACAAGAGCTTCAAAGGACAAACATTAATGGCCGATCCATCATCGACCATAACACAGCTAGTCTTCTTCCCATTGATTTCCGCTCGGATATACAATGGCTTATTGTGAGCCTTCCCCTCGTGTGGGAGATCCTCGTCGGTAAATGTGATCTGAGTCCTCTTTCGGGCCATAATTGCCCCTACTAGTGCTGTCGGCTCGGTATCAGTGGAAATAACCAAATTCTGCAACTCTTTCATCAGATTTTCACGATGGTACCTAGAATGGCATAAAACTTCCCAGACCGTAGACTTAGCTTGCGTCTTCTTCAACTGTTCAAGGACTTGGTCGTCGGGCTTAGGAGCCGAACCTTCTCCAATCTCAGTCTCTACCATTGGTGCCTTTCCCTCGGCCACACGACCTGATCTCGTCATTACCGCAACTTCCGGCTCGTCATCCGACTCGTCCCAAATGTTGATAGGGACCCTTCGATTGGCATCCTCCTCGTCCGAGGAACTCGCCCAAATGTCTACGACCATTAAATCCATGAACGTGAGGAACACTCGGATTCAGGAAAAAGGGATCCGTTGATCCGTACAAAGCCCAACCTATCAACTCATCATAGTCACGGAGGGACACCCGGCTCATCCTCCTTGCGGCCAACGGAATAGCGCCTCGTTGTATGCACATAAGCTGCACCTTATCGCCCATTGTCTTATTACACTGCTCATAACGGTGCCTCCACCTTCTAGCATAATCCACAAAGTGTTCCTCGGGGAATTGCCTAATCCTGTCCAGATCATCCAGAGATCCCGTCCATGGAATGTACATTTCATATCTCGCCACAAAGGCATTTCGGAGCGGTATCCAATGACACATCTCTTCCTCTGACAGACCCTGATGCCACAATAAGGCTTCACCCATCAAGGTTTCCGGAAAATGTTCATGCAACTCACACTGTGGGAATCCAGCATTATACATATGATCGCGGAATATCCTCACATGCTCTACAGGATCCCGGTATCCACCATACCTAGGCATTGCTAACACCGCATCAGGTGTTTGGTAAGACGGGGAATCAGGAGTTTGCTCTGCTAGCATCCATGCCGTATACTCCTTGATAAATCTCTTTGTCATAGCTGCCCAATCGGTCTTAACATACATTGGCAGCGACATATACCACATCAGCGGTTCACCCATCAATGAATTACAAAACAAGCTAGTGATCTCTTCCTCTTTGAAACTCAGGGCTGTCATAGCCGACAAGTAGAAGTGAAGGTGCTCCATAGGGTCCTTATTGCCGTTATACTTGCTCACCCTTGGCAATGGACGTTTGATGGGTCCAATCTGCATTGCAAAGTGCTCCGCAGTTCTATCCTCAGCTCTCTGATACTTTTCAAGAAACAAATCCGACAACCGATCCCAATCGTTCTTGCAAGAGTCGGGCAATGAATGGAACCATTGCAAAGGCTCACCTACCAGCGAATGGTGGAACCACTGAGCAATTTCATCTACCCCGAAGGATTCAATAAACATGTCGTGCATATACTCACGCAAGTGCACTTCGGGATCCCTTCCTCCACTGAACAAACCCAAATTTGGCACGATAGTCCGAGACGCCCCTTCACCGGTCTCTTCGGCACTATCCTCGTCATATGGTGCTCCACCATCTGATCCTTCCTCCATTGGTTCATCCTCTTGTTCCTCACCCAAGAAGGACACATACAAACCATTTCCTACATTGCTTCTTTCGACGGAGTCCAACAACTCCTCTACATCTTCCTCAAAAGATTCCATCACCACAGTTTCCATCAAACCAGCTCCGATCATGCTCACCCTATGATTAGGCAATGGATTGCGCCTAACGGAAGAGTTTGCTGACGAAGGATCAGCTATCTTTTTCTCCTCAATTAAATCTTGGATTTCGTGCTTCAGCCTCTCACAATTCTCAATTGTATGTCCATAACTACTGTGGAACTCACAGTACCCTCTAGCATGAATCTGCGGAGTAGGTTGAGCTTTGTTATACGGGGTAATGGCTTTCAACAACCCCTTCTTCTGCAGACGTTCAAAAATTTTTGCATAGGTCTGATCGAACTTGGCGAACCGCCTCTTTTCGATAGCATTAAGATCAACCACTTTCACTGTCGCAGATTCCGTACTCACGCTAGGCCCTCCGGCACTATATCCAGACTTCGTCCACTTAGTATAAGCTTTCTTCGGCTCCCCATCGCCTTCGACAGTCAAGGCACAGCTATACATCTGTTTGAAATCTGTGAACGGCATATATCTCAACTCATTCTTAATATACGGCAACGTATTGCCAATCACCATTCGGATCTGATCTTGCTCAAGCGGCTTCTGTTTCATGACCGCGGCCTTAGCCCTCCATCTCCTCACAAAGTCTGAAAGGGATTCCCCAGTCTGCTGCTTAGTGCTCTCTAACTCTTTCAAAGTGACTTCCAACATGGTGTTAAAACTATACTGAGCGATGAATGACTTTGCTAACTCCTTCCAATCCTTCTTTGTCACCATTGGCAGCGCATGGAACCATGTGAGGGCAGCCCCCTCCAGGTAAGTGTTAAACAGCCCCAAGACTTGATCCTCGGTCAGGATCGTGTGCTTCATTACCGCAACGTACTGATTCATGTGAGCGGTGGGATCTCCAGTTCCATCGAACTTTTTCATGTCAGGGAGCCGGAATTTCAGAGGCAAAGCTGTTGCTGTCAAACAATTCTTCAAGTTATAGAAATCTTGACTTCCGGAGCTTCCTCCGCGTAAGTCCTGCACTTCCTGTGTGATGTGTTGCCTCCACTCCTCTTCCTTAGCTTTCTCCTTCTCTAACTGTTTTCGGACATAATCCTGATAATCCTCCTCATTCCCAAAGCGAGGGCCATCGTTCACCTCATTCTCAGCACGCTTACTACCACTCTTGTTGTCTTTCAGTGCTAACTCAGCTAGCTGGGCCAAGATTGCGGCCAGCTGGTCGTTGATATTGTTCACAGAATTCTCCAATTCAGCCACCTTCTCGTCGGTTGCAGACATACTGACGGAAGACTGAGTATACTCGGATGAAGATGATTTAGAAGCCACAACTACTGATTCGGGACTGTCTACTTGCAACTGATCAAACTGTTTGACAAGCCGATTACTCTCGCGAAACCACAACCGCTTAATGATGACGTCTGCGCGAACGGTATCCATTAGTATGTATGCATGATTTCATATGCATGATTCGTGGTGTGTGCGTTTATTTATTTATGATTATAAGATAAGAAGAACAAACGTTAGTTCTATTTACACGTATCACAATATCTCTCTTCCATCCTTATTCCTCCACACACTCGTTGGTCCAAGTCTCTTTCCTAGGATTTTGGTTTGGGGCTCACATTGCGGTCCAGGGGACGCGTGATGCCGTCGATTATTGCGGGAAAGTAAATCAACCATCAGACAATACAGTTCGTTTTGACATATCAACGTTCAGTGACTAAGAAATCGACCAAATCGGATTGTCCTTTCAAAATAACTCGTTTTTCGTCCTTTCGTGAGACGCATTAGTTCGGGTTTTGACTCCCTTTGAGCGCATCTCAGTTTTTAGACGTGGTACGAGTTATTCTTCTAGTCTAATCGTTCGTTATTGTCAATGACTCGTTCCCTTTTATTCGCGTGGGTTCATGTCTCAATTTTTGGATTACAACGGGATCTTTTGGATCTACCGAGAGACGTAACCACGTGTTTATTTAGTGATGGAATCACATTTGGATTTTATTTTAGGGAACGGACTCATCGCGTAACGCGTTTGTTCTTAGCGTCGAGGATTCGTTTGCTCATTTTGCTACGTGAAAAGACGGCGAGTCTTATTTTGAGCGCACGATAATCTTTCGGCTAATTACAACTCTTTGTTCCTCCCAATCCACGGGATATATCATCTCAGTGTGGTTATAGAAAATCAACGTTTCGTTGAATCGCATGTTTATTCGAAACGAGGATATCACCGTTTTCCTTCCTTTAGGCGCGAATTTAAGCAAACACGTATATCGGGCCATATTTCTTGCAGTTTTGGTAACGGTCGAAATGATCGAGTCGTTAGTCAAAACCCGCAGTCTCGTCCATATGGCGCAATTATATGGTTTGGCTTAATTCGGATTCGAGATTTTAAACGGGGTATACACTCGTCCGAGGCACGTATTCAACGACATTGGTTCATTTTCTTTAACTACTCGCGGGATTAACATATATCGTAGATTCAGAATGATTTTAGGTCATTTTTGTCTTTTTATTTTCTTAGTCACCTTTTGCGGACACGTCCATTTCTCTTAAGAACGACACAAGGCATAACGTAAAAGCTCGTCTTTTATTCGGAAGGGACAGGCTACTTATGCGAAACTTTTCACGTTACAACAAGGTCGTTCGAAACAGAAATGTTCTTCGTTTTCGTTTCGTCATGATCTCGTTTTATCCTAACTTATTTAAAGAATGTGAATAACGGCTACCGTTAATATAGTCTTTTGTATCGAAATGTAACTATCCTTAACACCGAACCGATTCATACTAATACGTGCTTACGTCATAACGTATTTCCTGAACACGTGCCTTCGTCGGGACACCGAAAGGGACAAGGCGGGTCGCACATGTTCATTCATATGAGATGACTAAGTCGTCTTTAGTTCAAATCGTTTCGATGTTTTAGGGTAATTAGTATGTCGATTCATGAGTATATATTAACGCATCGTCTCATTTTCTTTACATAATTTAGGATTAGACACGTATCATGGCGGTTTGAAAACACGAACTGATTCATTTATCACATCAAAAATAGTAACGGGTAATCCTATGGAAACTTCTAAGGCTACTATATGCTGACACGACTGACCGCGGGACCTCACAGGACCGCACAGATTCGCCCCTAACGAATGGATGGGGACCCTCTGGCGCCTTACTGTAAAGGGTTTGCAATAATGCACGTGAATGCATACGAAAAGAAGTAAAACGATCCGTCCCCGTTAAGGGCGTAGTGCATGCCTTCCGGAATCAAATTTCTCGCTTCCCCAGCAGAGTCGCCACTTGTTAGACGAGGTGCCGCGGCCTAATCTCCCGGGCGGACCGGGGGGTGGACAACCTCATGGCGACGTAAGCGGTGATTGGCGCTGAAAGCAACCAATCGTGGAATCAAGCTGCTCGGCAGGACCGGAGCTCGGAGATATGGAAGAGTCGCCACCCACGAATGGGAAAATGAACACCAATCCCTTGCGGGAGACCGGTGTGGGTTCGGGAAACTTAGGTACGAGCCGAGAAGGCTAGCTCCTTTCCGGAGAAAGGCTACTAGGCACCCCGACATCGCCCGGTTATGAACCACCGGCCTCCTACTCAGCATGTTAGGCGATAACGGACTAATCGTATACTTCTTTAAGTTTAAAATTCATTTGAAACCCTTTTCTTTCTCTTTTTCGAAACCATTTTGAGCATATATTATTGAAAAGTCACATCAGTAAAGAATCACCCATTTATGTTTATACATACACAGAGAGGGGAGGGAAAAAGAAGTGATTTATTTACAACCGTATCCAAATGTTATGTTGTGTGTTTATTCTACGCTAACTTATTTCCCCAAAACGAGTTTATTTACATGGTTCGCACCTTAATCGCCGTTGGAACGATTTAGGTGCGTTTTAAAACCCCGTTTGATGAAGCTTACCCGAATCGCCGTTGGAACGACTCGAGTAATTAAAAACGTCAAAGTAAAAGCCTTTTAATAAGAAAACGTGGTTAGACATACAAGTCAATTTCATTTTGTACAAATTCATTAAGAAAGCGATTCAAAATCTCCATTATTAACAAAGAAAACGATTTTGATTACAATGTTCGCTTAATCCGTCGTTGAAACGGACTAAGGTTTTAAAACGTGGTGTTTTGAAGACGATTTGAAATATCAACAAAAATGACTCTATTAGAGATCTAAGAAAGCTCATTAGCTTAAATAATTTAATTAAAAAAACTCTCTTTTTGGTGATTTATTTTCCCCACTTACTTAATGGACTCTCTAATTATTATACTTACAACAATAAACTTATTTAAACTAATATTCACACTCAACTAAAGTCATTTTGGAACATGGACCCATGAATGGGCCCAAAGAATAAAGAAAATGGTTTTAGACCATATATATATATATATGTATACATTTAAATCCAAAAAGAAAAGGTAAGAAAATAAAATTTAACCAAAAATCATTATATGTATATGAAGATAATAAGAGCAATATATCTTATACTTTGAAATGTGAAAATAATAAGTAATCCTATAACTAAGAAAGTAATACTTATCTAAAAATGATTTAATTCAATAACCATTAAAATAACCCAAATATTCCCAAAACTATATATATACATAACTAATATAGCTTTAACCACCCAAAAATACCATATGCTAATATGTATTAATTATTTCCCAAGATACTAAATAACCAATATTTAAAACATAACTCAAATTAATACAAAAAAAATAATATATATATATATACTTATACTTATATTGAAAAATGGAATACAAAACAATGTGCAAATATTCTAAAATAAATATATATATACTAAAATTCTAAAATAATTTGAAAAACATGTATTACATAATTATATATATATATACTAAGAATTAAAAGTCTAAAAGTTAAGAAAAAGGGACCGAAATGACATTTTTTACATTTTGGCAGATTTACCGACGGCAAATCCGTCGGTAAACAGCATTTAGTGACAGAATTGACAAATTACAGCAGCACTCCAATATTTTCCAGATTTATTCAAAAGCTTTAAATTAAATCTAATTCAATCGTTTTGGACTTCCGAACTACCAAAGATGGATCATAGTCGAAAACGGAAGTTCCTAAAACGATGTTTTCATTTTAAAACGTTATTTGGAAACCTCTTTTAAATTAAAAAACTTATAATTACAACATTTTCGATACCCGAACTACCTTTTATCGGATCACGGTTCGTATTGGGATATCAAAACGAGGTTTTTTTATTTTAAAACAAAACCGAATTTTATTTAACACAAAACGAAAATTAAATAAATACGCTAACTAAATAAAACGTGACAAAATAAATAAATGACTAAAGGAATAAAAACTATAGCATAAAAAATAGAAGGAGAGAAATAAATTAAATAAAATAAAGAGTCTAGTCCTCGGATAATACCTTTGATTCGGTATCTGACAGTCGAAGCCGATTGATTCCACGAACCGCGAGCTCCCGATTTTAATCAAAATTTAGTAAAAATTGAACTTAGGAAATTTGGAATTTTTGAAAAAAAAAAATATTTTTCTCAAAAAAAATCCACTCTCTCTCTCTCTAAAAATGTTTAGAGTGAGAAAGTTTTTCCTCTTCCCAAAAAGGCCTCCTCTTCACCTTGGGATCCGTGCCGTTAATTTTCCTCAGCTTATTATTCTTTATATATTTTTCAAAACTTCCGGAATCAATCGCTTCGACCGTCTTGTTTCAGGTTTTCGTCACAGGTCCTCCGACTCGGTGTCTACAGTTGGATAGGTTGGAGTATGCTAAAGTTTCCCATGTCTTTAAAGAACGTAACAAATATACTAACTTCCTGGCAATGAACGTTGCTTCCATCATGATGGGTTTGATGGGCCTTCCTCAAGCCCCTCTGATATGTCGGACTTGTTAAAAGATGACTGTTTGGGAGTTGCTATCCCTCGTCTGATTGCTACCTAGTGTAGCTTTTGTTTCATGTTTTTCCTATTTTGTTTTTCCTTCCATTATAACAATAAAATAAATAAATAAAATCATGTTTTCTCTCTACATGAAGCTTGTATAATTTTTTCAATAAAGCATATATCCTTATCAAATTTATATAAATATATTCATATATTTTTATTATTTAGAGTTTTCCATATATATTTTTTTCACAATTATCGAAATTGATTATCAGTTTCGTTTTAATTTATGTATCTATACCCGTGCAACATAGTTCAACATGCAAAATTAACAAGCATTAAAACATATTATTGGAAAACTAATTTGATTAAATATGACATGCCAAAAATTAAATTGATGCTTAAAATTTATTTCGAACTAAATTCATTCGAAAGTCACATTTGGGAGCCAATATGACTCTTTACTCAGAGGAAAAAAATCAGATAAAGCCTAAATTTGCCCATATCCAAGTGGTGATTTAGTATGTTTAAAAAAAAGAGAGATTTAGTATGTAATTTACAAAGTTATAAACAACTTATTAAAATACACGAAACTGTTTCAATTATCAATAAATTCGTTTAGAATGTCCGATATGACAGTTAAATAACACTCAAACCAGTCCATTCAAATTTCTGATTAAGTATATGTAAAATCAATCTTACTTAGAACATCAAGGATAAAATTTATCGTTTTCATACTCTAAGAGTAAAATTGTACTTCCCAACAAACATTTGGATAAAATTTGAATGTTATGCCTAAAAAATGATGCTGATTTAGAAGTTATATAAATATGTAATTGTGTTTTTAGGTATACAAGTCATGTGAAAATAATGCTTGTTGCATACAAATTACTACTATATTTTCTGTTTTAGTTGACCAAAAAGAAAAAAAAAAGTGGTAACTTTAATAATTTAGAGGGTAGCTAGCTTCTAATTAATTATTGTTTTGTTGGTATTGCTTTTAGAAGTTATATAACGTAATGTATTGGAAACTAGTCACTTAAGATAATTGTGTTATGTTTCAATAATATATTTTCTTAACTTATTTCAACGGATAAATAGTCTATTTCTTATTTGTATTTTTGAGCTGTTATCGTAATCTCCTTTCTTTCAAATTATTAATTTTTCATAAAAAAACAAGCTATATATTTCATCTCTTTCAATTTCAAGATTCCTATTTAGCATGCTTGTACAATAAGTTTTACTCTGAATACATAGAGCCGGTTAGTGTTAGGAAGTAAGTCAAATTGATCTTAACAAATGAGGTGCCTTCTATGCTTACTTTGTTTTTTACAAAGTAAGCTTTACTTTGTTTTTTCTACCATTGGATGACCTTACTTTGTCAAAGTTCATCACCATCCAATGGTAGAAAAAACAAAGTAAAACTTACTTTGTCAAAAACAAAGTAAGCATAGCCTAACCCAACAACTGATATCCCACGAATACTATCAGAATATATGTGTCCTCATATGGAGTTAATATTGTGCGAAACAAGGAAACTCTTCATATCAGACTGAATTGAAATTAATAACCTTCAAGATGCGTAGACCAATGAAATACATACTGAATCATCTTCAGATCAGGACTCATGATTCACGCCTAGAATTAAAGAATTACAATGTGAACATATTACTAACTATCCAATTGCTAGTGCTCCCATCCTAAACTCTGGTAACTTAGGTATCAGTTTGATCCATATTCGGTTTTACCTCAGGCATATTAAGAGTTTTTGTCATCATCCGAGCTCTATCACCTGTAATCAATTGTATCAAATTGGTGCGTTGAGTGTGGACGAAGAAGCACACAACCATGACTCAACATTATCCTCATAGCCCAAGACACCTGTAAACCCTAGTGGAAATGTAGTAGTCTCTTTGAAATCACCTCAAACTTTGATAGGCATATTAAGGAATGTCTAGGTTCACTAGACCCTTCAAACAAGGAATTCATGGACTGTATGCAGTGCTACCGCGATTGTGAGAACGGAATTTTTCCGACCCTAATGATGAAATTCAAGTTACCTGTGCTTGGTATGTTGCAGGTGGGCCCCGCGTCATTCTGAACGGGATCAAAGACCAAAACCCAAACTTATTTCTCTTAATCTTAGAGCTTAAAGTCACCTATTTTCCATTCTGAGTGTAACGCACTTTTCGGGCTCAATTCGGAGGTCAAACGAAAAAGCTATGACCATTCAAAGTTTTCCGAACGGAAGCACCAGACGGTCTTAGAGCCATATCTTTTAATTGGGTCATTTTTAGCCTTGGAACTTAAATAATAAATGTCCATATCGTCAAGACAAATCCAACGTTATAAGAATCATCGAAATCGGAGGTTGGGAATGTCGTTTTCATAAACCAGAATGATTTGGGCTAGTCTAGGGGAAAATCTGCCCCTAACCAGGTCCCATACCCGACCGGGGACCCCATACCTGATCGGGTACCCGTTGAGAAGTTACAACAGTTTTTTCAATAAAAACTGTTGTAAACTGCTAAAAAACTGCCTAAAAAAGCTCTGATTCGAGATTAAAGAAAAAGGGTTGGAACTGACATTTGAGAGGATAATATCATTTTTGAGAAAAAATGTTAGAATTATAGAGAGAAAGAAGTGTGAGAAAGCTTGTAGTTCTTCATCTTCTTCAAACTTCAAATCTCCAAAAAAAAAAACACATCCAAATCAATCCCAAATTATTCTTTTTTTTAATGGAAAATGCTTTATTGATTTAAATCGATAAGCAATACACTATTGAGGAATGGGGGGTGGAACGAGCCACTCCCTACAAACATACCTAGAACTAGCCGCTCGCACAAGACAATGAGCTGCAAAGTTCGTTGATCGCTTAACAAATGAGATCGAACATCTATCTAAATCTCTAAATAACTTGACACAATCTGACACTATATCGGCAAGATATGATAATGTAAATGACGGTTTCTGAATTGCTTGGACAACAGATAGACAATCTGAATGAACCACAATATTGTCAAGAACCGAAGATTTAATCCATGAAAGAGCTTCCTTAACAGCTATCGCCTCAGCAATTATAGGCTCAATAATATCTTCAATATTTGTTAGACATGCAAAGACAAAGGAACCCAAGTGATCTCGGATAATAAATATAGCCGAGCAATAGCCTTCATAAAAAAAATGCCAGCGCCCACATTACACGCGTATTGACCTTCGTTCGGGAGGTGCCACCTTATAGGGCTGGGTAAAAGATGGAGATGCCGGCAGTCTCGAAGCAGTTGTGCATCCCACCATTCTTTTACGGCACTTCTGGCTGCTTTAATTACAGTTCGTGGCTGCAAAACTTTCTTCTCCCAAACTACAGAATTTCTGTGAACCCAAATACGCCAAATAAGAACTGATAAGTCAACCGATTGCTCCCCAGGCATCGATATTAACTGAAGCATATCTACATCTAAAGCCTCATGGACTCTAAAACTTTCTTATCCCTAACTACATTTGAAGCCTCATAGACTCCAATATTTGATGCACCAGCCAAATCAGTATCCTATCTCTGTCTCGCTATCATATGCGCATGAGCATGAATATTAAAAGCCACTCTTGCACCCAAAAAGTAAAAAAGAAAGAAAAGTTGGAAAAGAGAATCACCTTCAAGGATTTCTTCATAATAGTCTTCTCTGGCCAAATGGAAGACTCCAGTTTTGTCTTTCACAGCATAAAGACACTCTTTGTTGATCATCTACAACATATTATCCTAGTGCCAAAAGTTGGGAAAGGCCAAAATCTCCCTCAAAGATCGCTCTTCCTCTCGGGTCAAGGCTCAGGATTCTTCCAAGTTTCTTTGTTAATCGAATTTGAATTCTATGGGGTTTTAAAAGGAAAGCCCTCAAGGTACGGGATTTCGGGAGAGCCCTTATTCGGTCCCAACCAAAACCATTTTTGTTTGAAACCCTTTATGTCTACCTTTCTAGATAGGAAGGTGGATCTTTGATACCCTAAGGCTCAGCCTCCTGGTCTAGTAGAAAACATCTTCCCTTTTCTCCTTGTGGGTTTCCAAAATTGATAAAAAAAAAATTCCTTGTTTAGGATTAAACCTAAATCCGAGAAGAACTTGTTTAAAGCAAGCAATTACAACAAACCATTATGTGATAATTGGCATTGACACATGCGAAACATGTTGAAGACTTCAATAATGGGACCTGGGAGGGGTCATGTCGTAGAGCAGCAATTGAACATAAACTCCGATGAAGTCATTCTTGTCGTTATTATATCCATCATCAGTACACTGGCCGAGATCACGCAGTTGCATTTCCATTTGGCCAAGTTTTTTATATTCGCAAGACAAATCCACCAGTTGGGACATTATCAAGATGGAATCATGTGCCCAAGCTTTAGGTTTTTGCTTCTTCTCTGCCACCACTTTCTTGCCCTTTATCAGAGTGCTTTTGAATCTGTTTATTGGGAGGCATGATTTTAGAGTCACTAAAAGATGATGGATCAACGAGGATGAGCGTCCTTAGGTTGCGAGAGTTTTTTCTCCTCAAAACTTCCATAAAAGAAAAGAAAAACCAGGAGAAAAGTAAATTTACAAAGTTCTAGAGAGCTGGAAAGGTTGAGAAGTCGAGAAGAAATGAAAGTCAAGAAGCAGAAGGGCATTGTTTTGATTCTCGTTTTGTCGAATTCGCTGGAAGAAGAGTGAAACATCGCCGTTATGAAAGGATTCCTAGTGACGATGCACCTTGAAACTCACAGTTTTTTCACCTATTCACATCTAGGTTATAAGCACCTAAGGGTATGTGTAGCACATCGTATGGAGTTAAGTAATAGTCGAAATAATGTCTACAAAGGGGAATGCATGTCAGGTAAGGATGATGTCACTTAAGGCAACCTGATGCAATGTCCCACCTATGGGGAGTGGGAGAAGATCGAGTGCAATACAACGAACACCAGTTTATATCAATTGGGGGCATCTGGATGAATAACATTTATGGATTGTCAAACCATCCTTAAAAAGTTACAATAAGGTCCCCCAAGACATACGGGAACTGAAGCTCTAAAGAGCTTTAAGAACGGAATGGGGCATCTTATATCGCACAAAGACAATTAGGATACATGTGTCCTTATCTTCAGCTAACAAGGACGTGTGGAACAATGAGGACCTTCATATCAAACTGAATTGGAATAAATAAGCTTCAGAACATGTGGACTAGTGAAATACATTCTGAATCTTCTTTGAATCAAGGCCCCTGATTCACATCTAGGATTAAGAAATTCGACCATATTGCTAACTGCCTAAAATATGTCCACCATTCAGGAGTCAACACCTGTCCTCCAAAGGAGATAGAGCGTACTCCTTACACTAGCTACTAGAATTGCCCATAACACTCTATAAATAGAATATGACATCACATTCAAAGTACATACACAAAATCATTGCAATTCTTACTCAATTGCTTAATGCTCTCATACTAAACTCTACTAACTTAGACATTGAAAGAGGATCGTCGGTCAATGTTCAATGACCTTACCTTGATCCTTTTTATGCCTTACCTTAGACAGAGAAAGATTTTTTTTTATCATCACCGGAGAACTATTGTTGGAATCAATGGTACCAACCACTTAAAGTTTCATTATATAGTGAATTCCCTTCGAGTTATTGCGTAACACTTCTCTTTCATTCGCAATGTTGACAACAACTATTCTTATTTTATTTTATTTTTTAAAAGATGATCATGTCATTTCATTAGATAAAAAAATCCAAGTACAACATGAAGATAATAAGAAATAAAACCTTACACAAGTAGGCTAAGGCTTAATACAAGATCCATAAAGGAAATAAAAAGACTACAAAGAGCAAAACAAACCATAAAAAGTATAAGTAAAATAAAAAAGATGAAAATCGTACTTGTCATGAATCCAAATCCGTATTAAAGCAGCTGCAGGTCAATCGTCGTCATTTAGTTTCTTGTAGACCTGGAAATTTCCGTGTTCGTGTCGTGTGAGGTTTCAAGTTCGTGTCAAAACCTGTAACACGAACACAACACGAAAACTTTTCGTGTCACAAAATCAGAACACGAACACGACCTGCTCTTGACACGGTAAACACGACACGACACGAATTTTTTACACAACCAATTAAATTGACACAACCTGACCTGCTAACACGACCTAACATGCTAACACGACACAACCTGGCCTGCTTTTTTATACTCTTTATATTTATACTCTAATAAATAAGAAAAGTCATGTCTATTGTTAACCTAGTTTATTATAATTTTTAATTTTTTTAATTTCTTTAATTAAATTTCGGGTCAGTTTCGTGTTTTCGAGTTGACACGAAAATTAACGTGTCATTTCATGTCGTGTCAACTTTCGTGTCGTGTCATAAAACCCAAAACACTAACACTAAAAAAGCATGTCGTGTTCGTGTCGTGTCATCGGGTCATGTGTCGCTTTGTCGGGTCTAGTTTCTTGCAGCCAATCGGATTTGAATCCTTTCTACTGGTGCAAACTCATAGATACATGGATTTGTGTATAAGATAATACGCTTCCGCTTTTGCTAAACCCAAAAAAAATGTAAATGAAAGAGTTATAGCTAAAAAATGCAAATCATACGGAAAAAAAAACCCAATGAGATATGTATATATCAACTGAAATGAAAACACTAACAAAGGAAGAAACACTAGAAGTGTGAGCATGGAAAGATAGATAGGAGGAGAATGAAGGAAAGCAAGCTTCATTCTCCCCCAAATAAATCTAGTTACTTTTGTTTAGATAGAAAGATAGATCTACACCTAAAAGAGAAAAAATAAAAAACAAAGGAAACAAGTAGCACCTACGCTTGAAGCTAGGATTGTTGTTATGCTTAATCGAAGGAGAAAAAGCTTTCAATGGAAGATGAAATAGAGATGGGGATGCAAACGGGACGAGGAATGCATTTCCCATCCCCGTCCCCATAGGGAATCAATATTTTAAAAAAATCAGTATATATTTCTTTTCTCTTCTTCTTTCTAATTCTAGGTTTTGTTTAAAAGAATGACAGATATACTATGCCTTTAGTTTAATTTAGGTTAGAAAAAATATTCATTTAGTTCTTGGTTAATATTTTATTTATCCCATTTAAATTTTTATTTGAAAATAAGTCTATTTAATTTAAATTAAATGTTATAAATTATAATATTTAAATTATAATTTTAATTATAATGGGGAATAATGGGGGATCCGTCAGGGATTAACGGGACGAGGATACCATTTCTCATCCCCGTCCCATGGGGATTCTTATTAGTGATTCCCCGTCCCCATCGGGGCGGGTCACCGATGGGAACGGAAAATCCCTATCCCACTTGCATCCCTAGATAGAGAGAAGGCTTCTTTTATATGAAATGCAATTCTATTTTCTTAAAGTATTCCATGTTTGAAAATAAATAAATATAGATCGGATATGATGAAGAGCAATTAGAATTCATGCTCGATGTAGCATCATTTTGTAGAACTTCAATTAAAATAACTTCTAGAGGATATATTTGCAAAATTAGTAGTTGAATTCTTGTATATTATATTCTTTAAACATAAAAAATAATGTAACAAGTGAATTGAACTAAATTTATTAAATTCAATTATTTTCTTGCATAATATATTCGAAGCAAAATTTCAGTTTCAAACAATTATTACCTATCAATTAATTACAGTTTTAGCAATTCCATTCACATTTAAAGGATTGTTATAATTGATAAAATTTTATTGTCAGGTGCCACTCGAAGTTACAGGTCCCTGTAAAAAATAAAGCATGAATGCATGGAATGACAACCATAACATAAGAATATTATAACAAATGAACATAGCTCAATTGGTCCGCTCCTAGTTTCAGAGATAGAGGTTGTGGTATTTAGAAGAATGTACATTTCTTATATTCGAATTATATATTATCTTGGATATGCCTCTTAAGATATAACTCTCACAAATAATTCTGAAATATATTTTCATTTTTAATTAGTATTATCGTGAAATCCATAAAGAGAACGGTTATTGATGTAAGCAGAGCAAACTAATTTGGCAACTCAATTATTTGAGTTGCGTGTAGTGTACACGTGAGGGAAATTATGGAACCTGAAAGAGTATCCTTGTGTTTGGCTTGTTGCAATCTCTCACCCTCCTCAAGCCAGCTCCGGGAAAAGCACCAAGTTAGAGATACCCTCTTGTAAGCCATGGGAGTTCATATTTTTCCGGCCATGCTCCCCGTAGCTGCTGACTGACTACCGTACAGATTTTTCCAGTTTTATAAGGCTTCCAATATCCCCCTGAATGAAAGCATTCAGGGACATTGAAGGAGTATTGTTTCAACTGATGAAATAGCAGATTTACTAAGCATTCAGCATTCCATATTACCACATATGCAATCCGTGATCATGATCATAATCATAAATGGGAAGTTGATCCTCAACTAAAACAACATCTAGTAAGGACATGTAGATATGTAGTTAAGCAAAACAAGAGGAAAGAATTTTTAGCGGAGGAGCTTTTAGATTTCGTAATGTTATTTCAATACTTACAAACAATCAATATGTTATCCTTCTCTATTTACAGCATGTATAACTTTTTATATGATATTTGTTGAACCTCCTTAATCATGCATGTTCCTCCCTTAAGAAAACTATCATGACTCGCCATTGCACAAGTTTCTGAAAAGTGAAAACCAAGCTAATCTAGAGAATTGTAAGAAGAACCTGATGAGATAACGATCTGTTGTATTTACTTTGTAACTTTTGCATGTCAGCTACCATCATATCCAGGTATGAATAATTCCATTCTTGTCAGCAGTGGCTAGCGGTCTGCCAAGTCCACTCCATGAACAACAGAGGACGGATGCAGTGTGCTCCTTCAGAGTGGTCACAATATCACCTTTAGATATTGACCAAATGTATACAGATCCATCAGCTGATCCTGCAGCGACATAGTTGTCATCAGGACTAATACAAGAGCGACTCCAATTCGATGCCACCCTGTTTCCACTTGCTCTTAATGTGCCACAGACTTCCAAGGATCTCATATCAAACAGGTTGTGCAAGTTATCTCTCCCGCTAGTCAAAATACGGTTACCATTTCTAGATAGAGATATAGACGTGACTGCAAGGGAATGTGCAGCAACTTCACTTAGTAGCTTTCCTGTCTGAATATCCCACAAACGAAGATTCCCATCAACATGACCTGAACAAATAGTCAGACCATCCATGCTGAAGCAAACAGCATTGCAGTTGCTGGGAAAAACAATTGTGTTGGTGCAGTAGCCTTTCTGTAAATCCCACACTTTTATAGTTCGATCGTATGCAGCACTGACAACATGACGGCTCGAAGTTTTGCTCACATCTACTGCACATACTTTATCAAGGTGGCCAGTTAGAGTGTGACGGACACGCCCAGAGTTGGCATCCCATACAAACAAGTTATTTGAGCTGCTAGCTGCAATAACAGATCTGTTGTCATGGGTTACTGAAAGATCAAGAACAGAGCCAAGACAACCATAGAGTGTTCGACTTAATGATCCAGTATTTGTATCCCACATTTTGATTGACCGATCTTGTCCGCCACTGATCAATTTGCTAGAGTTATATTCAAAAATTGTGGAAGCACAGCCACCTTCATGAGCTGTAATTTTGTGTTTGCAAGAAGAGGGACTGCTGGACTCCATAAAGTACTCCGCACCTTCCTCACTTTGCCGAACCACTCCATCCACTTGCAGTTGAGCAAGTTTCCCCAAACCACTTGCCTTGAGACGATCAACCATTTCTTCATACAGTGAATTAGCCTATTCAATTGAGGAAAAAGTTAATTCCCCAAGTGTACACTACTTTAGATAAAAGCACAGAGAAATTAAATAAAATCAGTCCCTCAAAAATAAAAAGCAAGATAAAGAAATAACCTATATGAATCTAATAATCACCATGTACAATACAATACTCCATAAGTTGCTTTTAAAATTTTATTTTTGCAAGGTAGGACCACTCTGCAATCTCTGAACCACAACAGAGTAGATGTGGGTGAGTGGGTCTTGTTATGTAAAGGCTTTAGAGCATTAGAAGAGACAAGTGGCGAATAAAACTACTGTAAAATGCTGTGCAGGTAAGCAAAATGTCAGAAGAAGGGATACAAAATCTAACACCTTCCCTGTATCTGAAGTTCTCAACAAATCCACAAACAACAAAGGAAACTATCCATTAACAACAAAGGAAACTATCCATTCCCAAATCATCTAGACAATCAAATGATTTATGAAAACGACATTAAGAAAAGGCCCTTCAAGGACATGTCAAATTGCTTCTACAAAATGTTGATAACAAAATGAAGAAAAATTTAAGACATAAGGTATAGATGTAATGTAATTCCATGTTCCAATTGCAACTATATCAATGGTATAAGGTACCTCATTCAAACGCTCAGCATCCTGCATCTTTTGCAGCATCCAGCGGTCAATTAACATCCTATTTTCAGCTTCTGCATTCTTAGCTTTCATGGTCATCTCTTCCAATTGTATTCGAAGTGCATGATTCTCACCCACAACCAATTCCAAACCCTTGATCTTTTCTTCTAGATCTGCCTTTAATTGAGAGCATTCATCTCTGCAGCACACAAACTAATGTTTCAAAATACTGTTGGACCACGAAACTCTGAGCTCATCTATTTTGCAAACCAACTAAATAGAGCAAGAGGCCACCTTAATTCAGTCAACTCCTTTTGCAATTCATTTAGGTTCGACTCTTTCTCTTGCAGTAAAGCTTTTGATGTTCTAGCCTCCGCCACCTCCACTACAAGTTGCTCTGATAATCGGGATTGAGCCTTGTAACATTGCTGAAGTT
Organism: Euphorbia lathyris; assembly: GCF_963576675.1. Lineage (NCBI taxonomy): Eukaryota > Viridiplantae > Streptophyta > Magnoliopsida > Malpighiales > Euphorbiaceae > Euphorbia > Euphorbia lathyris. The sequence goes on from NC_088910.1 coordinate 40,677,939, forward strand.
CCAATTCCAGATTTTCTGCTTTCTCCTTCCATTCTGACCCCTTCATAAGCAACAAAAAATTTAAAACATGAAAAACTAATGAAGAGGCATGGTTATGGTATAAAACTTTTATAGAGGAAAAAAAACAGTACAATGTGCTAGAAAATTCATGCACAATCAAATTGATGCTTAGACAGCTACAGTAAAAGTCAGATTAAATCCTGCAAATTTAAAGCAACATAAACGGAAATTATATGTCAACAGATATATTAGGCAATTTCTTCACCCTAATACAGAATAACTTGGAAGCATGAACAGAAAAAAGATAGAGAAATGTGAAACCTGAGAGATAATCGGCCTGGAAAGAGCAATAACAGCAGGGGCATGAGCGCCTTCTTCAAGCAAATGCCGCTTCCTAAGCGCCTTCAGCGCGTGCTTTATGGCTTCCCTAGCTATATCTTCGCTAGACCTGCAATAATTCATCCAGATACCAAATTAACACCGCGCTGCTGTTAAGCAGCTACACAAATGCAGTATAATAACAGAGACCAAATCCGATAGTAAAGAACACAGTTATTAGTCAAGTAAAAACTGATAAATCTTCTTGAAATGATTGAACAGCACGGAAAAGGTAAAAAGAAATCCAAAATTAAAACCTACTCCTCAAATTGGAAAAGAAAACGAAGAGAAAGAATCAAATTTGCTTACATAGTGGGATCAGAACAGGATGGAGTGGTTCTCAATTAGGGCTTGCAATAGAGAAATATATGAGAAGAAGAATTTCTGATACGTGAGAAATTCAAGTAACCAAGAAAAAAATAAATGATCTTGTCTTTGAGAAATTTTAATTTTGTCAATGATAGAGAATGGTGAATTGGATTAAGGAAGATTGTTGCTGTTGTATCATTTAGGCCCATACTATTTCACTTGGAACTATTGTTGTGCTTGGCCCAATGTTTGCTCAATTATGATAACAATAACGGCCTCAATTATGATACAACTGAATTTAGAGATAATGATCAAAATTACCTTCTAACATTAAGCACATCAAGTTGCTTAAATTAAATTAACGATTTCGAGTTAAAAGCAACAACATCATTAAAGAAATTAGTATTAGAACGGGAATGATGAGCCATGGAATGAGTTACGTCATTCGTTTATTTAGGGAGAAAAACCACAGAACAATCTCGATGGATAAGTAACAAATTTCGAATTTCTTCTACAAGAACTCAGTAATATCATGGATCTTTGTTGAAATACGATCCACCACCTCTTTGGCATCCTTTTCAAACTAAACATTCTGAAAGTGGAGTGAAACGATCCAGAATATCGCCTCACGGAGAGTCGATGCCTCAACTAGCGAAACTTGAATACTACCTGACGCAAATGAGCTGCAACACGCAATAAAATTGATGGTACAACTCCGAAGAACTGCTCTCATGCCGAAATTATTCTCTGATTGAAACATAACATAACCAGCAGCTGGCTTCTGCCAGTGGACCGCCGCCTGTCCCAGTTCACACCAAACCTCCCAAACTCGACCAGCCCCCTTCTTCCGCGGCTCTTTCCATTCTGACAGAAAACGTTGTAACAGCAGCCATGGAAGACCGACACTTTCCCGTCCATATCTTGCCATTATATTGCTGCCAAATTTCCCATAAAATAACGCAGACTTGCTCGCTTCCTCTCTACCTATTGTTGCCAGCATATGCAAGACTCAGTCCTCTACCCAATTTCATTCGGGTCCAGGAGCTTGTAATCCAGCCACTTCCCAACACGCCTTGGCATAATCACAACCCGAGAATAAATGTCAACCATGTTCAATATCCGATGAGCATAATAAGCAATTACTCGAAATAATAACCTTCTCTTGTATCAGTCTTGGTCTAAGAGGCAATAGTTTAGCACATAACTAGTTTTAGACTCGTGCTTTGCACGGTTTTTTGATTTAGTTTTGTCACTATTATTTAGACGTCTAGAAGTTTACAAGTTAAAAACTCTAATGAATATATCAGTATTAAAATTTAGGATAAGTACAAAAAAAATGCATGTGGTATACACTTTTTGCGAACTCGAACCTGTGGTATTTTTTTTGCAAACAGATGTCTGTGCTAAACGTCGTTAGCAAACAGAGGCAAAATTGACTGACGGTGTTAAAATTCAAAAAGAAAAGAGTTAATTTGATCCTTATATTTATTTATTTTATAAATTAACCCCCATAATTATCTAATTATCACAAATAAACCTAAAATCAAAAATAAAAATAAAAAATACCATCTTCTCCATTCCTTTTTAATTTTTGATTTTCATTATTATTATTATTATTATTATTATTATTATTATTATTATTATTATTATTCCGGCAGTTAATTAATCTGACCACGCAATCGGATTGCTTTTCCGCCAGTTTGTTATGATATCGGATTTGCCTCGAGTCTGGAGTGTGATAAGATCATCCGGCGATGGTAGCAATCAAAGTATAATCAACGAAAAAAGTGACGGTTTGGTCATTGCTTATAACTAGAACTGCTGCTTGTCTTGCTCGATAAAGAAGACTTGTCTTTTAAGCTGCTACATAAAACAGTCTCAGAATTGCTGGATGGACTTTCTGCAGGGCCAGGTCTCATCCAGACTTTTATGTGGCCCCTCTCGACACACTGTAAGAACAGATTCCGGGGTGAATGTCAAGCCGGAAAGGGGTTCGGTGTGAACACGATGTGCGACTAGTGGGGAAATCTTCGGTACATCTCGCATGCTTGGAGCAGGTTGCAGAGTACCAATTGGGACAACATTGTCCCAATGTGAAGATTGACTTCCTGTACTGAAAGTGGGAGATCCACCAGGGGGACATCGACGCAAAGGAACAACAATCTCATCCATTTCTAAGTCCCACAAAAGCAATTGAGTGTCCTGTGCAGAAACAGACAAGTTGAAAAAAAAAATCATTATCCAGCTTAACGCATGTGGAATATGAAGAATCAAACAGTTCAGAAAGAAATGCCAAACGAATAATACGAAAGACTATAATTTAATTATGAATCATCACATCTCTTTCAACTTGGGGTTGTATGATCAATTTGATTCATAATTAAGTTTTCTAAGTATCAATTAAGTTCTCCTATTTGGTATTTATACCTCAAGGAGGAGGAGTAGGAGGAGGAGGAGGAGGAGGAGGAGGAGGAGGAGGAGGAGGAGGAGGAGGAGGAGGAGGAGGAGGAGGAGGAGGAGGAGGAGGAAAATCAAAAATTAAAAAGTGATGGAGAAAATGGTATTTTTTATTTTTATTTTTGATTTTTGGGTTTATTTGTGATAATTAGATAATTAGGGGGGTTAATTTATAAAATAAATAAATGTAAGGACCAAATTAACTCTTTTCTCTTTGAATTTTAACACCGTCGGTCAATTTTGCATCTGTTTGCTAACGGCGTTTAGCACAGACCTCTATTTGCAAAAAAAAATACCACAGGTTCGAGTTCGCAAAAAGTGTATACCACATGCATTTTTTTTTTGTACTTATCCCTAAAATTTAATATAATAATTTTGTAATTTATTGCGTATTAAAATATTGAAGAATAATGGATAAGGAATTAATTAATTTCCCATATAAAAATTAATGAACAAAAACAAAAAACTGAAAAAATTGTTTTATTTTCTCTAACAACTTGTAATTTATAAGCAAAATAATGGTACCAAAGATGATACTTTCGAGTTTATATTACAAAATTGTTTAAGATCCACATTCCTCAATTTTATAAAATCAATTCTTTAAGCCACAAACGAACTCTACAAAAAGGTTGAAGCGTTTTTCACACCTTGGAATCTGCAACAACATGACAATAAAGAATAGAGTAACTTGAAGGAGCAGCCCAAGTAATTAAAAAAAAATGCACCCAAGTTAAATGTAAGTCGAACATAAGTTCATGTAAATATAAAATATTAAATCACATCCTAACTAGCTCATCGATCACACTTTTTATGGTAAAAAACTACAAATGCCTTAATAGTACTCCTAAGTCCTAATTTGAGTTTCATAATTAGTAAAGTTATATACTCATCTTATAAATATCAAAAAGTATAGATGTCATATTCACTATCACAGAATCATAAATGCTCTTATCCAAATGGACATTCATATTTACATATCTTTGATATAAAAAAAAGTAATATTAATCTTCACAATAGAGTTTCTATCATTCATGTTGGGGAACTTGTTCGTTTTTATGAAAAAGAAAGTTTAAATCAACCTTACATTGTGTTTGCAGTAGAGAAACCTGCAAAAAAAAAGTTTGAAAAGTAAAAAGAATAACAACTAAGAATTAGGGAGCTAACAATTACAAAATAAATCAGAAAATGAGAATATAAAACCAGAAAGAGAAACTAATTGTACCTCACGGGCCATGATGAAGCAAACTTGACCTGAAAGCTAAAACCTATAATAAAGACCAGAAACAATGAGCAAACATATGTTACTCGTAGTGAAAAATTATTGCAATAGAAAAAAAAGAGCAAACAAGTTTATAATGCTTTTTTTCTTTTATTTTTTTTTTCCTATTTTTTCCTTTTTCTTTGGAGCTTCTGAAATTAGAGGCAGACTTAGAATGGGGAGAAGAAGCAAAGACTACTATTTACGCAAGAATAAAAAAACAACAATCTTCTAAACTCTCTAAATTACCTTACAAATATGACATCTAGTTATATGATCTCAATAACACCTGAGCAAGGTCTTGGGAACGTTCTTCCTCATTAGTTCTGAGGACTATCATATCGTTGATGTAGACTTGTACCATTTTAACAATAGATGCCTCCATGCGTTATAAATGAGATTTTTTCTACGTTGTTAGGATCCATGGGAATTTGTTGAAACCCCGCTATCACGTCGAACTCCAACAGTATTTTACAACCAACTACCTGATCGACGAGCTGATCGATATTAGGCAGATGATAACAATCTTTCAGGCATGCTTTATTAACATCGCTAAATTCTACACATATTCTATATTTTATGTTTCTCTTCTTTACAAGTATTACATTAGAGAGCCAATCAGAGTAGTGCACTTTCCTAATGAACTTAATCGCTAAAAGTTTGCTAATTTCGGCTTTGATGGCTTGTTGTTTTTCCTGGAAGTGTAGCATCTTTTTCTGTATCATGGGTGTGTGAGAAGCATCGATGTCCAACTAATGTATGGTGTGGTAAGGGGAAACTCATGTGATGTCCACGGTGGTCCAAGCGAAGACTTCTTCATTCTCGAAGAGGACGACCTTATTGGATTTTGCCTTTCTAGAGAAAGTTGACTTCCTATTTTGATGGTGTGGTCCTCCTTCATTGAAAAATCAAGCACTGGATTGATGGGTTGTGGGTTGTATCCACGCATGTCTTATAAGGAATCCTCAACCACTAGGGTTTCTCAGGGGTAAGTGGCTTGCCAGTGGATTTCCCTTGTGAGCTATTGGTCTTCGATGATCACCAGGTTTCCTTTGGCACTTAAGAGAGTGAGGCTCGGGCTAAAGATGTTGATGGTCGCTGATGCGGCAGAGATGAGGGGTCTATCTAGGATGGTTTTGTATGCGAGCATGATGTCCACCACTACCCAATCTACTAGGAGTTTGACCTCTTTGGCTCCTTCAGCGAAAATGACAGGCAACAAGATGAGGCTGAGGACTGGTACTTTAATGTTGGAGAGTCCGACCAACGGGAAGGTACCCTTCTAGAGCTTGATCTTACTACACTTTATTAACAGAAGGGCCTTCCAAGTCAAAAGGTTCACCGAGCTACTCATGTCCACCAATATTCTATGCACATTGAAATCCATGATTGCTAGAGTGACTACCAAGGCTTTTGAAAGAGAGGTGTGGAGTGGTGGTTGGACAATGGGAGCTTCTATGGTTGTGCCCTTCCTTCTTTTTCTGGTGGGGTTGGCTTCAAAGTAAGATGGCGCTCCTCCCCGAATGACTTGAATTTCGCCTTGGTAACAGGGTCTCTTTGGGTCCTCTTGCCTTGGCGGTTGCTCACGGGGTCTTTGATGGTTGGCCGTCGGGAGGGAAACTCTAGGTGGGCTCCTTGCTTTAAGATTTTGTCAATCTCCTTCTGCAACTGGTTGTAGTTCTCTGTTGAGTGTCTAGAGGACTTATGATACTTACAATAGAGCTCTTTATTGGTTTGAGGCTTTGGAGGTCTATCCGGGGAGGACAAGTTGTGTGATTGTGTGGATTTTTAGGGCGGTTGAAGTGCTACCCTGTCTGAGAAGTGAACTTCTCAACCAGTTGAGTGGCTTATTTTGGATGTGGTACGAGAGGCAACTCGTTCTTCTTCTCGTCATGGTTGGTAAGGGATAAGGCCATTGTCTCTTTTAGTTCTTCATGCCTCTTTTGGATCGACAAATTACCTAGCCCTTTCTTCATATTCCCCATCGCATTTGGACTTGTCTTTCTCAGACTCCTCATAGCCCGCTGGTTTGTCACAGTCATCATAGCATATGAAATTTTGGGCCATAGCCATGAGTTCCTCGAAGGAACGGGGGAGCTTACGGAAACACTTCTTCTTTAAGGTTTCGTAGGACATTCCTTTGGCTAGAGCATCCTGGGAAACCTCTAGGTTAGGCATATGACTTGGTCTTTGACGCAAAATATTTAGATCCGAGCTGATTTTTCTGGCCTTAGCGACGGCCACGAAATAGGAGAAGAAAAGGTCATTGAGTAGGTCAAAAGAGTCAATATATTTGGGGGCCAAACCCATGTACCACTCTTATTCACTTCCGAATAATGTAGTGGGAAAAACTACACATGATATCCTCGTCTTTTGAGTATAAGTTTATGGTACTCATGAACAAAGTTACGTGGTCATTGGGGTCCTCGGTTCTCAAGTAGAATGTTAGCCTAAGGTTTTTCCAATCTTTGGGGAATCATGTGTCAATGATGCGATGTACGAGAGGGGTTTATCTTGACATTATGTTTCCCCTCATAGCTCCGCCTAAAGCTCGACTATCGAGAAACCTCTAGATCTTGGATTCTAATGGGTCCTCAACATCTTGCGGGACCATGGTTATCGATGTTGGGGTCTGTTGCAACGGTGTCGGTTGATGGATGATCCTAGAAGGCTGTGCCGCTGCTGAGGGAGACTGCATGGGGTGTCCCACGGGTGGAGTGACTCCAACGGGAAATAGTGAGATTGGTGCCACTAGGGCTTGGGAGGTAAACATTGCAGGCGGTCATTGTGAACTTGTTTGGGTTTTAAGGAATTCCCAAATCTTGGTGTTTTTGTTCTAGAGGGTTTGTTGCTGCTCAACAATTTTCATCTGTGCTGCAGTTTGGACCTCTTAATTGTCTGAAAACTATTGATTATGTTGATGAGTTGCGCAAAGGGCCCAAAAGCCTCCTCATCGGAATCGACCTCCGTGAGTAGCGGGGCAAGGTTTTGAGGCAATCCGTTTGGGCTTGGCTGGGCCTCTTCCTGTACTGAGCTTGACCCTCCGACATGGGTGTTTATCATTTCTTTTACTAGTGTGAGGGTTGCTTGTTTATCTTTCATAATGTTTTATCGATGAGAGACTACAGTAAATGGCGTTGGGAGTCGTTTGTTACTTCACGTTCATCGCACCAAAATAATGAGGATACATGATCTCGCAGATGATTCCATCGGTCCATACTTCTCTTATGTTGGGAGCGGTCCCTAGGAATACTCTGACGGTCAAGTTAGAGATTACAAGAGATAGAAAAACATAATATAATAGAAAAATAGTTTAAGAGAGAGAGACTAGCCTCTTTTACCAATAAGGTTAGTTTGTCTTATATAAAACTTTGTGTGGATCATGATTGTCTATTTGCCTGATTTAAAGAAAAGGTCTCCTTTGGTGATGGATCATTTTAGACTTGGCTCATATACTTTATCATTATTTATAAGGTATCTAAATAGGTCTTAGATTTTTTTTTTTTTTTGAAAGTATCAATTTAGACTTTAAGTATAAAATAGAATGAATGTAGGCTTAACGTTTAAAAAAGAATATCAATTTAGGCTTTGATAACGGAATGTTACACGTCATTCATATTACTTCATTAAATTCTGTCAATTGTATGTGGAGAGAAATCAGAACTTAATAGAATAATATGAATGACGTGTGATATTTCGTTATCGATGTCTAAATTGATACTCTTTTTTAAACGTAAAATCTATATTAATATTATTTTATACGTACGTGAAAGCTAAATTGATATTTTCATAAAAACTTTAGACATATTTTTTTGATACTTTATCCCTTATTTATACGAACAGGAAAGCTTACTAGAATGACAAAGAAAGAAAAAAAAAAGGTGATGTAAGAGATTACTATTAGTTGTAAAACAGTTGGCAATAACAAGCGAGGACAAGACTCGCCCATCACCTTTAACATAATCAGTCATTTAGTGGTTTAAGTTTTATGATACCGACTTCAAACTCATTCAGGTCCCTTCCCATTATTCATTCAGGTCCCTTCCAATTATTTAATAACCAATTCAGGTCCCTTCCAATTACTCAATCCAAACCACCAATAAAATCTACTTCAGTCATACTTCAGATGACAAGGTACTCCAAAAATAAATAATACACCGACTAATGAAAAATAAATAAAGTAATAAAAAACATATATATAACTTCATGGAAGGTGATCCCCTATAAGAAATAAATGTATATTATGTTTTGTTTAGATAACCTGTTCAAACTATTATTCATCTCTTAAACAATATCTTACCTACCTTTATAAACAACCCATAGCCACTCATGTACACTCATACCTTCCTTCAACATTGCAATAAAAAAAAGGCTAATCAAAGGCCTTTGAGCCTTCATTTGCCTATAAAAAAACTATAGTATGAAGAGGTGGTTAGAATTAGAATTCTTTCATTAACAAGCAAGGATAACAACAAATTCCCACCCTGTATACCAATCCCATTACACAATGTTATTATGCAACTTCAAATACCCAACTCACACTTTCTAATATCACAAGTTAAATACCAAAATAATTTCCCCATTTTCCTTTCCTTTCCTTTCCTTTCCTTTCCCCCCTAAAACCAATCTAGTACACAAATTTTACAAACAATTTAAGCATCATCCTATTATACGGCGCGAATTCTGTCGACCCAATCCACGCTCTTACGTGCCTTGTCAAACTGTACATCAATGCTTATTCTAGATTTCTCATGGTATTCCACACTTCTTCTTGACCTCTCCATTTGATCAAAGGAGACCTTTAACTTTTCTAGCTTGTCAATGTTGGTAAACTTGAAATCATGAAACTTGAGTTTTTCAGATCTATCTGTGCTTTTTCTTGGTTTCTCCCTCCGGTCTGTACTCTTTCTTGGCCCCTCGAAACAGTCTGTGCTCCTTCTAGGCTGTTCATTCCCATCTGTACTTCTCCTCGAAGTGCTTCTTCTTGAAGATGATTTCTCAACTGTCAATATAAACTTCTTCAAATGCCTTAGATACTCTGGGAATAGCTCTAAGTCACAGTGATTTCCACCTTTAATCCATAGGGGTTCATACTTCTCCTTGCACAATTCCCATAGCTGCTTCCCATGACAACAGTCCACTACTTCATCAGAGGTTCCCTGTAAGGAAAATTAGCAAAAGAAGAGCAATTAATACCACAGAGAATCTAACTACGCACCCAAAAAATGATTGATTGAAGCCTAAGCGAGCCAGCTGCTCCCTTAGTAGGCTACAAAGACCAGACAGACCAACAGTCCCCCACAACATCATAGCTTTACCAATTCAAAGTGATTTTAAAAAAGAAAAATGTGTGAACAATTTGACACTGCTTCAAATTGAAGATACTGTCCTATCTATGCCTTGATCTCAACAGCCTCTATCTTGGAACCAATGAGCAACTAAGATATTCTACACTCACTATCTGAATGTATGAGAGGATAATCAATGAAATCTCAAAGTCTCCAATATTTACATGAGTTTGTATACTGTTAAGAATGCTAATAGCATTTTGGTTTAGTTTTTTTACCAAATCTCAAAGTAAATTATAACAATCTCCTAAGCTGAAAGCAGCAAAAATAGCAAAAGCAGCTAACAAAAGCTATGTGCTACGTTTGAAATACTTACATGGATTACCAACACAGGACACCTCACGAGTGGAATCTTGTCTAGGTTCTGGACAACCAAATAGAAAATGAGAATTAGTTGAAAAGGCACAGAGATATATTCTCTTCCAGTTACAAAGAATTATACCCAAGAAGATAAAACAAAAATGTCTAACCTTATAGATATCAAACCAGTATGTGCGCTTTACAGGATACATGACTCTAAGTCCTGAGAGTATAGGACTGTGCAACACAACAGCTCTTAGCCGAGGTAAACGTGCTGCAAGATCCAAAGTAGGCCCACTACCAACAGATTGACCATAAAGGATGATGTTCTCTTGCTTGTTACCGTAGCTCTCTTCTAAACATTTATAAGCAGCTTCGATATCAGCATAAGTGTTGTGCTCACTGGGCTGCAGAAAGCCGTGTATATAAGCTTTAGAGACGCTGTTTGTGTTGAGAATAATAATGATTTAGGCACATATTGGACAGAACAATTTTTTTACATGCTAGTTCTTACCTTTCCTGATGATTGTCCATATCCTGAGTAGTCATACCTGCACAAAATCCAGGAAAAGGAATAAGTGTGTTAATGCTTTTCTATATTCGATAATTAAGTGGTGGATGAAACATAAACTGTCAAATGGACTTAAATAAGAGTAGGTTCTAGAGTAATGATGAGATCTTGAAGATTTGGTGTCAGTTATTGATGCATAGCATCAGATTCATCAATTTCATACCAGAAAATCTTGTTATTCGTGAGAACATGAAAGAGTACACTATATGGTTTTGATGATGAAACTTCCGAGCCTATTTCACTCCGATGACTATATACTCTGCAACAAAGTTTTCCACAATCTAACAAGGTTGGCAAACATTTTCACATTCTCGCTAGCAAGTGAGTTGCATAGCATGATTCCTTGGAATAATCACTCCATAAACATAATCCAGCAAGATACTTACAGAGGCAGGTCTAGACTTCCTAGATCAATACAGATCTATGCACCATCACTTCTATTATAATGTTTAAGCAAAGAAACTGAAAGAAAATTCAGATTTGATTTCTAAACCAAATGCTAGAAATAAAAGCATATGTTGATGATGTAAACAGCAAAGATCTATCCAAACCAAATTTACTTAATTTGCAGAAAAAACAACTAAATCCGACACATATCAGCGACTTGATCTCAAAGGGACTCTAACCCCTTTCGCTGATTGACAAACAAGCCAACTATGGGAATACTACCCAAAATTACATTCGATAGAGATATTAGGCAATCAAATTCCCAAATATCTACACTGAGCAAAACACATTAACCTAAATAAGAATGCAGTATGTGAAGAAAAAAATTGAAAATTAGGAAAAGGGAAAGTGAAAGTGAGGTTACCCCATAACATTGATGCGCAAGTGGATGCTCAATTCGATGAAGAGCTCATACATCTGACCAATATCAGCAGCATTTCCATGAGAATAAAGCAAAGTAGAAGTAGCCATAGGATACCTAATATAAACAGCAACGATCTCGGTACCCTTGCGAGTAGGAAGGCGCAAGATATCAACGTTTTCACGATGGGGGAAATGGTGAAGAAGCAAAAGACCAGTGGCAGGATCAGTAATAAGCTTGTAAGAGGGAGGATTAGGTGGGAAAAAAGCAAATTTAGCAGCCATGGAAGAAGTCACCCCACCCATTTGTTTCTGTAAATAATATCCCCCTCCCGTAACCTAACCTATAGACCTAAGTAAGTAACTGTGTAAGTACAGTTTCTTAGTTATGTGAAAAAGGAGAAGAAGTAGAAGTTGAAGTTGAAGTTGGAGTTGGACATTCCTTGCTTGACTTTCTCTTTTGGTTTGCTTTTGGCAGAGAGCATGGAGGTTTGAGAGAGAGAAGATGAATGGAAGATTGTGGGCTTGCCTGTTTACAGGGCTCTGATATGATTACAGCTTGTCTCATGCGGATGTTCATCACTCCTCCCTCACGTGTCTTTTTTTCTTAGTTGCCCTTCCTTTTTCTGTTATTTGTCTTTCTGTCGCCTTCCTTTCTTTTTCTTTCCCCTGTCATCCTCATTTCTCTATTTTCGAGTTTTTAGTTTATTTTGGTTTCTCCTCAAAACTCTTTTACTTTTTACATTTGTTTAAGTTAATCATCCGGAAACTTTTAGGGGTGTTTGTTTCGCATAAGGGTAACGAAAAAGAATTCATTAAGAAAAATAAATGAAAAGAAAATGAATGACCTTGAATTTAGATGGGGGAATGCAGAACCTTATGATTCATCAGCCTTAGATCTATGAAGCACGGACTCTTTCTCGGAGTCAGCGTCACGGTGTCGGATTCGGACTCGGGGACATGGCCGAAGACGTGTCCGACAATGCAAAAGTGTGTTCCCTACGTTTTTTTGTTTGTGAGATGGGACACGACTGTAGAGGAAAATAAGAAAAGTTTAGGGCTTTTTCTTAATTTTTTAAAATAGATGGGTTAATTATAAAATTTTGATAAAAAAAACTAATTTATACCGTTCTCTCAACAGTCGGGATTTATCCTTCTCCTGTCTGTGTGCGATAGATTTGTTCTAAAGTCTACTCATTTTCCTTGCTCTGAATCTGCGTTTTCTTGCTCTGAAGTCTGCGTTCTTTTTGGTGCCTCTTCGATACGTTTTTCTTACCGTGTGAAATCATCTCTCCTTTCATCCGCCGTGTAAGTGTTTTTTTATGCAATAATAAATCAAAATTAGGTTTATGACCCCTATAGATTCTAAAGTATGTATTTTATGTTTATAGATTATTAATTAGGTTTATTATCAATTAGGTTTATGATCAAAATTTTTTTATGATACGCTAGGTTCAATTGAAGCAGTAGATATTGTTTTAATGAATTAATAACTTATTTTAGTATAGATGTTTTATGGATTATAGAATGATTTATTTGTGATTTAGTAATTTTTTTATATATTTTTAGATATAATATATATAATTAATTATATAAAATTTATCGTGTCTCGCGTTGTACTCGTGTCTCATATTTTCTAAAAATGATGTTTGATGTGTCCGCACCCGAGTGGATATTTCATAGGATTAGATTTGTTCCAGAAAAAGAGGCAAAACCTTCTGATTCCTTATATGGATGTTTGGTTCAAATAGAAAATCAATAAGTTTTCACCATTTAAACTTTTTTTTTCAAACTATATAATTGAATTTGTTTTAAATATATTTTTATGATTAAACTTGTTTCTAATATCACCCATGGATAAAAAGGGCGGCCCGGTCGCATTACGCGTCCCCGCTGAGCGAGGGTCCGGGGAGGGGTCCCACCTCAAGGGTGTACTGGGGGCAAGCCTTCCCCTGCCAATTTATTTGGCAAGAGGCCGCTCCTAAGACTCGAACCCGTGACCTCTTGGTCACACGACAACAACGTTTACCGTTGCGCCAAGAATGAAATTGTCTACTAACAACATATGATTTTAAGATTGCAATTAAACAAGCATGAAATTGTCTACTAACAGGTTCATCACTTTTATATAAAAAAAAATGTACTAATCATTCTATTCTTTTTATGGTGAACTAGTGTATATAAGAAGCCACCAACATTCTCCTCTAAAAAAAGAAAGTTTATACATAACGTATCAATTCTCTAACCACTTTATTCAAGTTACACAATCTCATTTTTCTTCTAGTTTGTTTATCCAGTATTAACCGTTGAGAATTATGTAGCGTTTTTCTAACTGTGTACTACATCAAATATAACAATACAAAACAATTAATTAAGGTAACGATAAATCGAATCAAACCGTTAACTCTTCTCTTTCTCAAGAAATAACTAATATGTGTCTTTTCGGTACAAAATAACATCAACAAAAAAAAAAAAAAACATTTCTATTGTTAAATGAGAATAAATTCAAACAAAAATAACGACCAAAAGCAATTACATCAAGCAAAGTTTATATTACCACAGAAGCATTTCCACATCTGAAATTGTATTAAGCTACCATAAGAAGTGGATGGAACAAAATGTTAAGTCTTGTTACAAACAAAAACAATTTCTAAAAAGTGAAAAATCCATAACACAAGCTTTACTTTATATTTTGCTCACCAACTAATATATGGAGTTGACAATGTCAAGCATAAGCATATTACAATAATAAAATATAAATAGCCTAATACTTCTCCAGCCCCTTAACTTGTTCAAATTGATCATTTTACCCCTTTAACTCATTAAATGAGGATTTCTCATCCCCTTAATTTGTCCAAATTGGTCATTTTACCCCTCCTCAACTTATCGAATGTCCTATTTACCCCATTAACTTCATAAAAGTGACATTTCTCACCTCTTATGATCCTATTTACCTCTTTAACTCTATAAAAGTGGTATTTCTTACCTCTTATAGTGAAAAATTAATAGAACATCAAATGAGTTTGAAAATATAATTTTTTAATATCAACTTTTTTTATTTTGTTTTAATTTGATAATTATATTGATCATTCGTGTGTTTATTACAATAATATTGTATTACAATAATTAGATAATCAAAATTTAACTAGTCAAAAAATTGAAAAAAAGAAGGAATGAATGAAAGATACAAATAACAAGAACATTAATATAAACAAGTTAAAGACATTATACGTAAGGATAAGGTACCAAAATAGGTCTATGGTTTTTGGGGACGTATCAATTTAGGTTCCACGTACAAAATAGCACCAATATAGGTTTAACGTTTAAAAAAGAGTATCAATTTAGGCATCGATAACAGATTGTAAGGGATGAGAAATACCACCTTTTTGTGGAGTTAAGAGGGTAAATAGGACATTCTGTGAGTTGGGGGTAAATGGACAAGTTGAGGGGATGAGACATTTTTACTTTTATGGAGTTAAGGGGGTAAATGAGACATTCGATGAGTTGGAGGGGTAAAATGATCAATTTAAACAAGTTAAGGGAGCTGGGAGAGAATTAGGCGAATATAAATTAAATATGAAAAACTCCTAGTTTGGTGTTCCATCATATGAACACATCAATTATATGATCAAATAAAAGATTTATCTGTTCATATCTTAAGTCTAGAACCTAGACAATTAATTTGATCAGAACACCAAAAATTAATTACTTCATAATAACACTTGTTAATCCATTTTTTCTGATAAAAAGAGACAAAAGTAATTAATTTGCTACATTAGAATAATTATATTTTTGCATCAATGTAATTGCACATTACAACAGCTTCTTGTATTACACCATGGCCATTTCTAATATCAATTTCGGCATCAAATTTTTTACTTTTACATTTCACCAAAAAATTCCAGATTCATAAATGTGGCTTTTATTCCATGTGGGTAGGAATATCACAAGTTAAATAAATATGGGTATGAGTTTGTTTGATAGATACAGTTTTAACACCAATAGCAAAATCAACAAAAACAATTGAAATCAACAAAACATTTTGTGAATTACTATACTTAGCCACTTATTCCTACCTCTAGCCTCGGGAATAGACCGAACTACCCTTTGCCCAAAATTTGAAAAAACACAAAACCTCTCAAACACCCTATAGACTCTTCGATCAAATCCGGACTAATTTGTGAACCAAAACATGGATCGTGACAGAGGCGGTTAAGGGAAAGCGAAAATGGTAAGATTTACGGGTTTTTTTGTTGAATCTGTGGGAGCTTTTTGAAAATCGCTGGAATCGCAGTCGGGCGTATGAACATCACGCTCAACCTGTGGTTCCGGCGTATGAACATCACGCCCCACCTGTGGTGCGGACGTGATAGCCTCATGCCCGCACCATAGGTCGGGCGTGATGTTCAAACGCCCGAACCATAGGTCGGGCGTGATGTTCATACGCCCGAACCACAGGTCGGACGTGATGTTCATACGCCCGAGTGGTGTTTGATTTTTTTTTTTAAAAGAAAATTATAATTACATTATAATTAAATTGTTAAATGTTTAGATTAATTTGATTATAATTTATATGTTACATTTTTAGATTAATTTGATTATAATTTATATGTTAAATTTTTAGATTAATTTAATGTAATTTTGTAGACGGAGCGGTCTACTATCGCGGGAAAATCCGTCCCGTCATTTGCTCGTCGTCTAGATATGGACGAGGAGGAGGATACACCACGACATACGAGACTGCGTGGTATTGATATATCAGGATGACACTACTCGGGCCACATCGTGGATGTGGCTTATGCTCGGATCCACTTTGTTTGTTGACAAGAGTGGCGATAGGATTAGGCCGGCCCATCTGGCTGAGGTTCACGGAGGTGTCAGAGGGGCAACTGGACTTTCATAGGGGTCTCCTACACTTGCCACGTTATATCGGCAGCTGGGGATAGCGAGCAGAGGAGACTCTGGTATATGCGGATGTTTGACCCTACTATAGGCGTGGATATACGAGTATTTTCCGGTGTTCCGATCGCATAGACTACCTCACAGGATCCCAACTGACCGTCCCCGTGCATGCAGATGGGAGGTCGGGGTACCAGGCAAGACGACCACCCAACTAGATACCATACGTGGACATCTGGACCGTATGAAATCAGCCGAGGTATTTTATAAAATTTTAGAATTAATTATAGTTTTATAGTATTTTATAAAATTTTAGTATTAATTTAAGTATTATTTATAGTATATTATTATTTATTATTGAGTATTATTTTTTTTGCAGGTGACGTGGTTGCCTTATGGTCTTGTCCCCGATGATGATCAACTTTGAGTGTTCTACGTTGGTTGGATATTATGTAGAGACATTGTCGAGCCGTATATATCGGATCGAGCGTTATGTCAGGTCGGATATACTCAGCCTATCCCAGTTGAGCGTATTAGACCTGATAAAGTAGTACGACCATGGAAGTCTTTATCATACAGGCTCACGCATTCCTCTGTCACAGTTGAGGATACTTGACGGAGATTTCCATCGGCTCGGGGCATTGATCGGAGGAGATGTCGGCCAGTTGGATACGATCCCACTACCTGTGTTGCTGCTTACATAGACTGGTACATGCGATATTCGCATCCTCATCTCTCTCATGCACCACAGGATGGACCGGTTCAGTATGCTCGCTCCAACAGCGAATTTGTAAGTTTATTATTATTTAATATTAGTTTACATGTTTTTTTTGCAGTGGGTTAGCTGGTTGTGGCGTATCACCCAACGAGCGGCTACCAACCGATCTGAAGAGGAGGCTCCACTAATTAGGAGGGAGATGGATGAGTTTATAGATACGTGGCGTCGGGCGAACTAAATTATTTTATTAGAACTTATTACATTTTAACATTTTTGAGATTATATGTACTCTTTTATGTTTATTAATTTTATTTTTAATGTTTATGTTGTTATATTTTATTTGTTAAAGGGTAATTCGAGTTAAAATGTCGTAATTTTTATTTCTAAAAGGTTAATTCGAGTTAAATCAACACCCATTTTCTTCGGGGAGGTAATCACGTGGGCGTGAGGTAATCACATCTCACCACAAGGTGAGGCATGATTACCTCACGCCCGCGTGCCGAGAGAGGAAATTTTCCTCCATTTCCCACCTCAAAGCCTCAAAGGGTATTTTCGTCATTTCACGGGGCTAGAGGTGGAAAATTGAGGCTATGTTTAACAACACCCAACATTTTTAATAAAAAGTTCAAATTAAAATTGTGATATAAGAAGGACAGTGAACTGACCGGAGAAGACGAGGAAGGAAATTGGAAACGAGAATGAACTAGAATGGAAAAGTTTATTTTGGGTAGAGCAGAGAAAATTATGCTGGAAAAAATGCAACGTTCTTGGTAAACAAGAGAGAAAGAGGGTGGAAAGGGAATCCAAAACTTTGGATGGATTGGAGTAACGAGTTTAGACTAAAGACGGGTGTACGCAAAACTTAAAATAGGTAAAGAGTTTGATTCTTTGACTCAACCAAACAACAAAGGAATAACACTTCTAATTCTCTTATTCTTTTCTGAAACCTCCGAACCAAATACCCCCTAAAGTTTGATCTAAAGTTTGATTGGATCGACATTTGAGAACAGTAAATAAAGGAAGAGGAAGTGAAGGGAATGAATGCATGAATATTACTCTTGTTTGGGAAGAAATTCATTCAAGCTCCCCAAATTGGTGGATACAGAAATTGAAATAATTGTAATAAAAATTAATTCTTCTAAACCTTGTAAAACTCGTCAATACTTTTACCTTCTAAATTTCATTCTCCCAAATAAGAGTTTCCATCAAATCGTACTAGCCATCTTTTTACTAACTCTTCTAAACCCCTCCTCCAATCAAGCTCTTAGTATTTCTCTATCAACTAAAACAATTTATAATTTATTAAGTACACTAAGATTCAATTAACTTTTTTGTATTTATTCTTAATTTAGTGATGATGAATTACTAAATTGATACTTCTATAAAATAATCTCGATCAGAATCCTGCCATGTGAGGTGTCGTTAGAATTGACAGGAGACGCTCTGATACAAAAGTCAGTCTATTATCTAAGAATAATAGGAATAATAACAAAAAATCTTATAAGATTAAGTGAACATACCTAGAATATCTCAGATTGGGTACTTGTATAGATTTTGGTAACCTTTATGCATTGATGGAGTTATATTCGAACATTCATGTCATTAATACTCATAACTGCTATTGATTGTCTTTTAAGTTCATCTGTTTTTATCATAAATGATGAGTAAAATTATACCTTTTAGGCTTCTCTGAAACAGTTTAGAGGACATATGATGGCAGATGTATGCTGAGTAAGTAGGGACGATGGATCCTCCTTATCCAGCTTTATCTGGCGTATATCTCTTCGATGACGTATCCTACTTCAAGCCATGTGGCATGATATAATGATGGAGACTCCTTCCTTGCTCTTATTCTTACGTTTTGCCCCAGGATAACATGCAAATGTTATCTGAAGCCCCCCTAAAAGGATCAAAAAGCCGTTTAGGGTTGTTCATCTTCAAAACATGCCTTTGGCATTTAATGGCCTGTTAGGCGCTATTTTCCTACCCATTTAGATGTGGATGCATTGCCAGTTGGTTCCATTTTTCGAAGTGTTGCGCGCTATTTCTTATAAAAAAAAGGTCATTTCATTCTCAAGTGGCTTCTTCTTGTCACTTCATTTTGCATTCTCTCTCTGCTATTTAGGTTTACTAGCTATTTTTGCTTGTGGAGCTTGTTCTTCTTCATCTGGAAAGATTCTTCTTCACTGATTCTTCAAACTTTGCTACGTAAGTTTCTCCTTTAAGCATGGATTTTTCTTTTCGTCTTTGTGTTCATAACTCTGGGTTTTTCGTATGAGTCATGATAGGTTTAGGGGTTTAAGGTTTCGGGTTTCGGGTTTAGAGTAAGAGAAGGTAATAGCTTATGTGAAATTATCTTATGTGAAATTACTGATTAAGAAAATTTTCTACTGTATGATTAAGCCTGATCGAAGTTCTTTTCTCCTAGGTTCCTTTTTGAAATATGGGTAAAAAGGCTGGACATAGTTACATTAAAACATTAATACGCTTGTTTGAGAATGCTAAAAGCGAAAACTACTGATAGTATGTAAGGAAAATGGATTTTCCATGGAGAAGGGCAATCTACATCATGGATTTGCTAGCTTACAGTAGATAAGGAGGAAGGCTGAAGAAAGATCTGAAAACGATAGAAAATTGAACAGATTAGTGATCCATACAGATGCTGTAATCTGTGGGGGGAATGTTGGCATTGGAGGGGTCATCCAACAAAAAGGAGCTTGTCTATCCGCATCCTTTCAATCACTCGGTCCTTAGAGGGGTGGGTCACCCAATTATCCTAAAAATGTAGATGCAGCAGAAAGTTTTGGTATCATGAGGATTTTGGAAATAGTGGTTCAAATTTTTTCACCTTTCTACCCGGTCAGAGAGCATGTAGATGGTCAACCATTAGCATACTCTAGTGGTAAGAAATTGTTGAAACCAGTGAGTGCAATCTTGGGATCAGACTGCAGAAATGTTGTGAATTTTATAAACAATCCCCCAACACCTAATTGTGTGATCGGAATTACCCTGATTATGAGGATTACATCTTGTGTTGTCATCATATCATATCTACAATTGGCCAAGAATTCCATCTGCAAGTTGATATTGAGTACATCAATTCTGTGTGGAATGGTACTACTCACGCATTGGCCAGACATGCTGCTGGCTTGGGGACAAAGTACATAGATATGACTGTATTCACGAACTTGGAGGAACATGAGTTTGAAGCTATTTTTATGGCTGATTTTCTAATTTAAGTGTAAATTTTGGTTAACCAAAAATCTCATTTAGCATAATAAAATTGTTTGTTTGAAGTTTTATTTAATATGTTTAGTGTTATCAGAGAGAAGAAAATTGTGGAGAACCAGCCAGTTGTAGACACCGAGTCGGAGGACCTGTGACGAAAACCTGAAACAAGACGGTCGAAGCGATTGATTCCGGAAGTTTTGAAAAATATATAAAGAATAATAAGCTGAGGAAAATTAACGACACGGCGCGGGCATGCAACGGCATCCCGCACGCGGACGACGATGGTCGAACGCCCGCTTAACGGCTCGAGACGTGCGCGCGGTGTCCGTCGGACGCACCGCGAGTGGCACGCTCTCGACGTCCGAGCAATGCCTAGGACCGCTGGCGGTGCGCGCCCTCGTGGACCGTTGAGCACACGTGCTTGGCAGCGCGAGGCGCGCGTTCGGCGGCCGCGACGTGCGAGCGTCTGGCTGCGCGGAACGCGCGCTCGGCGGCCACGGAATGCACGCGTCCGATGGCACGGGGCACGCCCCGAGGGTCGCCGGGCGGGCACCCAACCACGTCGGACGAACGCCCAACGCGTTGGGCGGACGCCCGACGAGGGTTGGGCGCGGGCGCCCAACCTCGCGTTGGGCGCTCGCCCAACGCCGTTGGGCGATCGCCCAACGAAAGTTGGGCGATCGCCCAACATTATTGGGCGGCCGCCCAACTCATGTTGGGCGGCCGCCCAACAAGGTTGGGCGGTAGCCCAACACTAGGTTGGGCGGCCACCCAACCACAATGGGCGACGCCCAATTTTTTTTTGGGCGTCGCCCATTGTTCCGGGATCCGTTTCCCTATATAAGGGCACAGATCCCAAGGTGAAGAGGGAGGATTTTTTGGGAGAGCTTTCTCACACTAGATATTTTTCTAGAGAGAGGAAGTGGATTTTTTGGGAAAAAAACATTTTTTTTTCCTAAAATTGAAAATCTCTAAATTTCCTAAGTTCAATTTTTACTAAATTTTTCATAAAAAACGGGAGCTCGCGGTTCGTGGAATCAATCGGCTTCGACTGTCAGATACCGAATTAAAGGTATTATCCGAGGACTAGACTCTTTATTTTATTTAATTTATTCTCTCCTTCTATTTATTTTTTTATGCTATAGTTTTTATTCCTTTAGTTATTTATTTATTTTGTCACGTTTTATTTAATTAACGTATTTATTTAATTCTCGTTTCGTGTTAAATAAAATTCGGTTTTGTTTTAAAATAAAAAACCTCATTTTGGATATCCCAATACGAACCGTGATCCGATAAAAAGGTAGTTCGGGTATCGAAAATGTTGTAATTATAAGTCTTTTATTTAAAAGAGGTTTCCAAATAACGTTTTAAAATAAAAACATCGTTTTAGGAACTTCCGTTTTCGACTATGATCCATCTTTGGTAGTTCGGAAGTCCAAAACGATTGAATTAGATTTAATTTAATGCTTTTGAACAAATCTGGAAAATGTTGGAGTGCTGCTGTAATTTGCCAATTCTGTCACTAAAGGCTGTTTACCGACGGATTTTGCGTCGGTAAATCTGCCAAAATGTAAAAAATGCCATTTCGGTCCCATTTTCTTAACTTTTAGACTTTTAATCCTTGGTATATATATATATAGTTAAGTAATACATGTTTTTCAAATTATTTTAGAACTTTAGTATATATATTTATTTTAGAATGTTTATATATCATTTTTATCCTATTTTACAATATAAGTATAAATATATATATATATATATATATATATATATATATTTCATTTCTATTAACTTAGGCTATGTTTAAATATTAGTTATTTGATATTTTGAGAAATAATGGATGGATATTAGTATATGTCATTTTTGGTATTTAAACTATATTAATTATGTACATATATGTATAGTTTTGGGAACATTTGGGTTATTTTGTTGATTATTGAAGGAAGTTATTTTTGGGTAAATATTATTTTCTTTCCATAAGATTTACTTATTGTTTTAACATTTTTAAAGTATAAGTATATAGTACCTATTATTTCCATATACATAAAGTTCCTCTTATATTAATTTTTGGGTTTTCATATCCTCCTTTTTGATTTACTTGTATATATATATATATGTCTAAATTATTTTCTCTATTCTTTTGGGCCCATTCATGGATCCATGTCTCAAATGGGCCTTGTTTGATTATAAATCTTGCTTTAAATAAGTGTCTTATGGTAATTATAATAGTTAGAGAGTGCATTAAATAAGTGGGGAAAATAAATCACAAAAAGAGAGTTTTCAATTAAATTATTTAAGCTAATGAGCTTTCTTAGATTTCTAATGTGGATAAATAGAGTCATTTTTGTTGATATTTCAAATCGTCTTCAAAACACCACGTTTTAAAACCTTAGCCCGTTCCAACGACGGATTGAGCGAACATTGTAATTAAAATCGTTTTCTTTGCAAATAATAGAGTTTTGAACCATTTTCTTAAAGAATTTGTACAAAGTAAAATTGACTTGTATGTTTAACCATGTTTTCTCATTAAAAGGTTTTTATCTCAAACGTTTTCAAATACTCGAGTCGTTCCAACGGCGATTCGAGTGAACTTCATCAAACGGGGTTTTAAAACGCACCTAAATCGTTCCAATGGCGATTAAGGTGCGAACCATGTAAATAAATCCGTTTTGGGGAAATAAGTTAGTGTAGAATAAACACACGACATAATATTTAATACAGTTGTAAATAAATCACTTCTTTCTTCCCCCTCTTTGTGTATGTATAAACATAAATGGGTGATTCTTTACTGATGTGGCTTTTCAATATCATATGCTCAAAATGGTTTCTAACAAAGAGAAAGAAAAGGGTTTCAAATGAATTTTAAACTTAAAGAAGTATACGATTAGTCCGTTATCGCCTAACATGCTGAGTAGGAGGCCGGTGGTTCATAACCGGGCGATGTCGGGGTGCCTAGTAGCCTTTCTCCGGAAAGGAGCTAGCCTTCTCGGCTCGTACCTAAGTTTCCCGAACCCACACCGGTCTCCCGCAAGGGATCGGTGTTCATTTTCCCATTCGTGGGTGGCGACTCTTCCATATCTCCGAGCTCCGGTCCTGCCGAGCAGCTTGATTCCACGATTGGTTGCTTTCGGCGCCAATCACCACTTACGTCGCCATGAGGTTGTCCACCCCCCGGTCCGCCCGGGAGATTAGGCCGCGGCACCTCGTCTAACACCAGTATTTCCTAGTCCACATCTTGGCACCCAAGTATTGGATGTTGAAAAGATGCTGGAGCTGCTTGGGGAGGATAAAATCCTTGTATTGCATCAATTGTCATTGAAAATGTTTAGGGTTTAGGGGTTTAGGGTTTCGGGTTTCAATTTTAAGGTTATGGGTTAGGGTTTTGGGTTTTGGGTTCCGAGTTTCGGGTTCTGAGTTTCGAGGTTCGGGGTTTCGGGTTTCGGGTTTAGTGTTTAGGGTTTAGGGTTTCGGGTTTTATGGGTTTAGGGTTTAGGGTTTCGGGTTTTGGGTTTACAGTAAGAGAAGGTAATAACTTATGTGAAATTAGCATATGTGAAATTACTGATTAAGAAAATTTTCTACTGTATGATTAAGCCTGATCGATCCATCTGCAAGTTGATATTGAGTACATCAATTCTGTGTGGAATGATACTGCTCACACATTGGCCAAACATGCTGGTGGCTTGGGGACAGAGGACACAGATATGACTGTATTCACGAACTTAGAGGAATATGAGTTTGAAGCTATTTTGAGGCTGATTTTCCAATTTAAGTGTAATTTTTGGTTAACCGAAAATCTCATTTAGCATAATAAAATTGTTTGTTTGAAGTTTTATTTAATATGTTTAGTGTTATCAGAGAGAAGAAAATTGTGGAGCAGCAGCCACTATTTCCTAGTCCACATCTTGGCACCCAAGTATTGGTTGTTGAAAAGATACTGGTGCTGCTTGGGGACGATAAAACTTTTGTATTGCATCAATTGTCATTGAAAAGGTTTATGGGTTAGGGGTTATAGGTTTAGGGTTTAAGTTTTAGGGTTTCGGGTTTAGGGTTATGGGTCAGGGATTTGGGTTCTGGGTTTCGGTTTCTAGGGTCGGGGTTTCGAGTTCGAGGGTCGGGGGTCGGGGGTCGGGGTTTCGGGTTTCGGGTTTAGGGTAAGAGAAGGAAATAGCTTATGTGAAATTACTAATTAAGAAAATTTTCTACTATATGATTAAGCTTGATCGAAGTTCTTTTCTTCCTAGGTTCCTTTTTTAAATATGGGTAAAAAGGGTGGAAATAGTTACATTAGAACTTTAATACACTTGTTTGAGAATGCTACAAGCAGAAAACTACTGATAGTAAGTAAGGAAAATGGATTTTCCGTGGAGAAGGGCAAGTTACATCATAGATTTACTAGCTTACAACAAATAAGGAGGAAGGCTGAAGAAAGATTTGAAAACGATAGAAAATTGAACAGATTAGTGATCCATACAGATGTTGCAATATGTGTAGGGAATGTTGGCATTGGAGGGTTCATCCAACAATAACGAGTTTGTCCATCCGCATCCATCTAATCACTCGGTCCTTGGTGGGGTGGGTCACCCAATGATCCTAAAAATGTAGATGCAGCAGAAAGTTTTGGTATCATGAGGATTTTGGAAAGAGTGGTTCAAATTTTTTCACCTTTCTACCCGGTCAGAGAGCATGTAGAATGTCAACCATTAGCATACTCTAGTGGTAGGAAATTGTTGAAACCAGTGAGTGCAGTCTTAAGATCAGACTGCAGAAAGGTTGTGAATTTTATAAACACCCCCCCCCCCGCCCAACACCCAATTCCGTGATCGGAATTACCATGATTGTGAGGATTACATCTTGCGCTGTCAGTGTATCATATCTACAATTAGCCAAGAATTCCATCTGCAAGTTGATATTGAGTACATCAATTCTGTGTGGAATGGTACTGCTCACACATTGGCCAGACATGCTGCTGGCTTGGGGACAGAGGACACAGATATGACTGTATTCACGAACATGGAGGAATATGATTTGAAGCTATTTTTGAGGTTGATTTTCCAATGTAAGCGTAATTTTTGGTTAACCGAAAATCTCATTTAGCATAATAAAATTGTTTGTGTGAAGTTTTATTTAATATGCCTAGTGTTACTAGAGAGAAGAACATTGTGGAGCAGTAGCCACTATTTCCTAGTCCACATATTGGCACCCAAGTATTGGTTGTTGAAAAGATATTGGTGCTGCTTGGGGAGGACAAAACCCTTGTATTGCATCAATTGTCATCGAAAAGGTCAAGGGTTTAGGGTTTCAGGTTTCGGATTTCGGGTTTTAAGTTTCATGTTTAGAGTTTCGGGTTTAGGGTTTGGGTTTAGGGTTTCGGGGTTTCGGGATTTTCGGGTTTCGAGGGTTTAAGGTTTAGGGTTTAGGGGTTTAGGGTTTCGGGTTTTGGGTTTAGAGTAAAAGAAGGTAATAGCTTAACGGAAATTACTGATTAAGAAAATTTTCTACAGTATGATTAAGCCCGATCGATGTTCTTTTCTTCCTAGGTTCCTTTTTGAAATATAGGTAAAAAGGCTCGAAATAGTTACATTAGAATGTTAATACGCTTGTTTGAAATTGATACAATCAGAAAACTACTAATAGTATGTAAGGAAAATGGATTTTCTATGGAGAAAGGCAAGCTACATCATGGATTGGTAGCTTACAGTAGATAAGAAGGAAGGCGGAAGAAAGATCTGAAAACGATAGAAAATTGAACATATTAGTGATGTATACAGATGCTGTAATCTATGGGGGAAATGTTCGTATTGGAGGGGTCATCCAATAATAAGGTGTCTATCTGCATCCTTCCAATCACTCGGTCCTTGGTGGGGTGGGTTACCCAATAATCCTAAAAAGGTAAATGCAGCAGAAAGTTTTGGTATCATGAGGATTTTGGAAAGAGAGGTTCAAATTTTTTCACCTTTCTACCCGGTCAGAGACCATGTAGATGGTCAACCATTAGCATACTCTAGTGGTAAGAAATTGTTGAAACCAGTGAGTGCGGTCTTGAGATCAGACTGCAAAAAACAACTCCCCCGGCACTAAAATCCGTGATCGGTATTACCCTGATTGTGAGGATTACATCTTGCGCTGTCAGCGTCTCATATCTACAATTGGCCAAGAATTCCATCTGCAAGTTGATATTGAGTACATCAATTCTATGTGGAATGGTACTACTTACGCATTGGCCAGACATGCTGCTGGCTTGGGGACAAAGGACACAAATATAACTTTATTCACGAACATGGAGGAATATGAGTTTGAAGCTATTTTTGACGCTGATTTTCCAATGCAAGTGTAATTTTTGGTTAACCGAAAATCTCATTTATCATAATAAAATTGTTTATTTGAAATTTCATTTAATATGTTTAGTGTTATCAGAGAGAAGAACATTGTGGAGTAGTAGCCACTATTTCCTAGTCCACATGTTGGTGCCCAAGTATTGGTTGTTGAAAAGATACTGGTGCTGCTTGGGGAGGATAAAACCCTTGTATTGCATCAATTGTCATCGAAAATGTCAAGGGTTTAGGGTTTAGGGTTTCAGGTTTCGGATTTCGGGTTTCAGGTTTAGGGTTTAGAGTTTGGGTTTAGGTTTGGGGTTTAGGGTTTTAGGGTTTTGGGGTTTGGGGTTTGGGTTTTTGGGTTTCGGGGTTTTGTGTTTCGGTTTTTAGGGTTTAGGGTTTAGGGTTTCGGGGTTTTAGGGTTTAGGGGTTTAGGGTTATAGGTTTTGGGTTTCGGATTTTGGGTTTAGAGTAAGAGAAGGTAATAACTTATGTGAAATTAGCTTATGTGAAATTACTGATTAAGAAAATTTTCTACTGTATGATTAAGCTTGATCGAAGTTCTTTTCTTCCTAGGTTCCTTTTTGAAATATAGGTAAAAAGGCTGGAAATAGTTACATTAGAATGTTAATATGCTTGTTTAAGAATGCTACAAGTAGAAAATTACTGATAGTATGTAAGGAAAATGGATTTTCCATTGAGAAGGGCAAGCTACAGCTTGGATTTGCTACCTTAAAGTAGCTAAGGAGGAAGGCTGAAGAAAGATCTAAAAATGATAGAAAATTGAACAAATTAGTGATCCATACAGATGCTGCAATCTATGGGGGGAATGTTCGTATTGGAGGGGTCATCCAACAACAATGAGCTTGTCTATCCGCATCCTTCCAATCACTCGGTCCTTGGTGGGGTGGGTCACCCAATGATGCTAAAAAGGTAGATGCAGCAGAAAGTTTTGGTATCATGAGGATTTTGAAAAGAGTGGTTCAAATTTTTCACCTTTCTACCCGGTTAGAGAGCATGTAGATGGTCAACCATTACATACTCTAGTGTTAAGAAATTGATGAAACCAGGGAGTGCAGTCTTAAGATCAAACTGCAAAAAGGTTGTGAATTTTATAAACAACTCCCCTAATACCCAATTCCGTGATCGGAATTACCCTGGTTGGGAGGATTACATAGGGGTGGGCAAAAAAACCGATCAAACAGGTAATTGAACCGAAAACCGATAATACGAACCCGTAAAAGCGGTTAATCGAACTGGTGGTTTTCTTAATGGTTAAAAAAATAAATAGGTTTCGGTTTCGGTTTCGCGTGTTGAAAAACTGTGGTTACCGGTTAACCGAACCATTTAATAAATATAAATTTAAAATATATATATATATATATATATATTATATATATATCATAAATAAGAGTTAGTATATATGGTTAAAAAAAAGCCCTTTTAAAGTTCAAAACCCTATTCTTTTCCTCTCCTCCTCTCTCTCATCGTTTGTAACCAGAACATTTCAACAAACAGCCGCCCTGCCCCCATCTATCTTCCTCTCCTGCTCTCTCGCATCGACCACCGTCTCTCTTTCGATCGCTTCGTCTCTCTTCTTCTCCTCCTTTCTCACACCGCCTGTCGTCTCTCTTCCGATCTCGCTCATCACCTCTGTCTGTCCTCCTCGCACCGCCGTTGTCATTCCGTTCTCTCACCGTTCGTGGTTGATTAAGGTATATCTGCTACTGATAGCTCATTTTGCTACTATTTATTTGTTTTACTTTTACACATTTTATACTTACATAACATATATCTTAATCTCTGATACACATAAATGTATCAAGAACTCTAGAAAGTTAGTGTTGTGTTGTTTTGTCTATTCGATAAAAGTGTTGTGTCTGGTTAAATACAAAGTATTAGGGTGAAAAGAAGAGATGGAGGGGTGGGCATTATGTAAATTAGTAGAAAGGAAAGGGACGGAGTAAATGAAAAGATGGAGAGGTTATGGTTCAAAGTTTGGATCTTTTGTAGATCCCATTTTCATTTATTGCATTAAACATAGTGGGTATATACTCTCTAAGAAAAACAAATGTGGAGAGATGGAGAGGTTATTGTTCAAAGTTTGGATCTTTCTATTCCTAACATTTAAAACTCTTTTTGTTTGGATTGGAATGAAACTTCTTTAGTGGAAACATTTACAACTCTAACATGTTGCGCTGTCAACGTCTCATATCTACAATTGGCCAAGAATTCCATATGCAAGTTGATATTGAGTACATCAATTCTGTGTGGAATGGTACTGCTCACGCATTGGCCAGACATGCTGCTGGCTTGGGGACAAGGGACACATATATGACTGTATTCACGAACTTGGAGGAATATGAGTTTGAAGCTATTTTTTAGGCTGATTTTCCAATGTAAGTGTAATTTTTGGTTAACCAAAAATCTCATTTAGCATAATAAAATTGTTTGTTTGGAGTTTTATTTAATATTATTAGTGTTATCAGAGAGAAGAACATTGTGGAGCAGCAGCCACTATTTCCTAGGCCACATCTTGGCACCCAAGTATTGGCTGTTGAAAAGATATTGATGCTGCTTGGGGAGGATAAAACCCTTGTATTGCATCAATTGTCATCGAAAAGGTTTACGGGTTAGGGGTTTAGGGGTTAGGGTTTCAGGTTTTGGTCTTTGGGTTATAGGTGAGGGTTTTAGGTTTTAGGTTTTTGTTTTTGGGTTCTGGGTTCTGGGTTCGGATTCAGGTTCCGAGTTCCGGGTTCTTGGTTCGGGTTCAGGGTTTCGGGTTTCGGGTTTAGAGTAAGAGAAGGTAATAGCTTATGTGAAATTACTAATTAAGAAAATTTTCTACTATATGATTAAGCTTGATCGAAGTTCTTTTCTTCCTAGGTTCCTTTTTGAAATATGGGTAAAAAGGCTGGAAATAGTTACATTAGAACGTTAATACACTTGTTTGAGAATGGTACAAGCAGAAAACTACTAATAGTATATAAGGAAAATGGATTTTCCATTGATAAGGGCAAGTTACATCATGGATTTGCTAGCTTACAGCAGATAAGGAGGAAGGCTGAAGAAAGATCAGAAAAAGATGGAAAATTGAACAGATTAGTGATCCGTACACATGTTGCAATTTGTGTGGGGAATGTTGGCATTGGAGGGGTTA
The DNA here is from genome assembly GCF_963576675.1 of Euphorbia lathyris. Lineage (NCBI taxonomy): Eukaryota > Viridiplantae > Streptophyta > Magnoliopsida > Malpighiales > Euphorbiaceae > Euphorbia > Euphorbia lathyris. The sequence goes on from NC_088910.1 coordinate 40,707,692, forward strand.
TCCAACAATAAGGAGCTTGTCTATCCGTATCCTTCTAATCACTCGGTCCTTGGTGGGGTGGGTCACCCAATGATCCTAAAAATATAGATGCAGCAGAAAGTTTTGGTATCATGAGGATTTTGGAAAGAGTGGTTCAAATTTTTTCACATTTCTACCCGGTCAGAGAGCATGTAGATGGTCAACCATTAGCATACTTTAGTGGTACGAAATTGTTGAAACCTGTGATTGCAATCTTGAGATCAGACTACAGAAAGGTTGTGAATTTTATAAACAACCCCCAACACCAAAATCCATGATCAGAATTACCCTGATTGTAAGGATTACATCTTGCGCAGTCAGCGTCTCATATCTACAATTGGCTAAGAATTCCATCTGCAAGTTGATATTGAGTACATCAATTCTGTGTGGAATGATACTACTCACGCACTGGCCAAACATGCTGCGGGCTTGGGGACAGATGACACAAATATGACTGTATTCATGAACTTGGAGGAATATGAGTTTGAAGCTATTTTTTAGACTGATTTTCCAATGTAAGTGTAATTTTTGGTTAACCGAAAATCTCATTTAGCATAATAAAATTGTTTATTTGAAGTTTTACTTAACATGTTTAGTGTTATCAGAGAGAAGAAGATTGTGGAGTGATGCGCGTAGAATCTAGGTGTAGAGCTTTTCTAATGACGATTAAATGTGTATTGCGGTGAATGTGCTATGTCTATGGATTTGGTCTTTATAAATTGTTCTTAACTCTACTAGACGCTACGACTACTTAGGGGCAAGTGTACCCCGTCGTATCAAGTAATAATCCGGTTAAGACCGGGTATCGAATCCACGGGATTTATAACTACAAGTATTAAACGACTCGGTTTTATACGTTATTTAAGCGGTGAATACCTTAAAGGGTTTTGGTGACGACCACCAACTATTCCTAAACTATTGGTAAGACAGATTTTATATAACAAATACTCTACGAAGTGCAATGGCGACGATAAGTTATAAATATGACAAACAAAGACTCCGAGTATATACGATTAATAATCGACTCTTGCAAAGACGACTACGTGTAGTTCGACCGACCCGTGAAGTACTTAGACTACGTGATTCCTAGTCAAGGCGTGTCTAATGCTAGGGATCAGAAACTAGGGCCCGTAAGTTCCGTGGCGTATCAAGTCCTACGGTTTCCAAAGCGTCACTTCCGGTAAGGCAACACCTATATGAATCCCTAAAGATAGCCCGGATGGCGTCGGAAATCGCGTTCCCCTACACAATAGTCAATTATAAGTATCAAAGCAAGTAATAAACATTAACACGTATATAGAAACGGAAACTGCAGATCATATATTATAAATATGGAGAATAAAAATGATGAATACAACCAAGCCTAGTACATAGGAAGAGTGCAAGCTAGTTAGCAAGCGAAGAGGGAAGAATCGGCCCTCGGAACTAGCTAACCGGACTCAAGGCCGTCGCTTAGGACTTGGAGGTGGGACTTTCGAGCTCAGTGAATAGAGAAGGAACGGAACTTTGACGGAATGCCGGGATCAACGAACAAGCTCTCAAGGTGATAGAATAAAGCTATACAAAATCTGAATGTCTAAACTCTATAGCCAAGTCTAGATTACTAAACTCTATGGCTAGGTCTAGATTACTAAAATGAGTGCTAGTCACTCTTATTTATACATCAAGCTAGGGGTGGAGTGGTAATTTCACAAAGTACAATCATAGAGGTACATAATTTGGTGCAGGATTCTCAGGACACGCCCTGCGTATGGGAGGAGACGCCCTGCGTGTCTTGCTATACGCCCTGCGTGTTTGAGCTCCTGGCATTTTATTGCTCGAATTACCCTATGTACGCCCTGTGTATCCCAAAACACGCCCTGCGTATTGATAGTTGACTTAGGGGACAATGCAGTCTGACTTTCAGGATTGGGTTAATCATTTTCTGAAGATGTCATACGCCCTGCGCGGTGGTTAACACGCCCTGCGTGTGCTGAGTAGATTCCATGTGGTGGTTCAGGATTGATCAATCATTTCTGACTCACTTGTCTGCACGCCCCGCGTGGATGGGAATACGCCCTGCGTGTATTGTATTTTTGTACCTGCGAAATACACTTCTCACGAGCCGAGTTAGCTTGACATTTTATTCTCTAAGTTCAACTAAAAATAAAGGAAATTACCCAAAAGCTCGGTTTTTATTTTTATTTCATTATTTTATTAAAACGCATTATTTTTGTAATTAAACTTATTTATTTAGCTCGAAAATAAACCGTAAACCACGCTAAAAGATAGGGACGAAACGCCCCTATCAAACCTCCTCGGACTTTAAAGTTTTACTTGTCCTCAAGTAAAAAGAAATCAAAATACAAGGGATTGAGATGATTAAGAAACAAACCTTCGTGGTTTTACCAAGTGCGTGGTTCCAAAGTTACGTTTTATGCAAAGGTTTCGGTAAGTACCTACGCAAACAATTGAGTACAAAACTTGTTTGAAACCTCCATGATCAAGATTAATAGGCAATATTAACGGGGGTTGATTATCTTTTGAGAACCCGATAGTACCTCACCACGGAATTTCGCTCTTACGCTTAATTTTAGGTGGGTCGGTGCTTTATCGCTCTTCTTTGCACTTACTCGAGATCATGTTGAATTTGCATTTTTATCCGGGCTTTTCCTCCTATGTTATGGTTTAGGCAATATTAAAAACGAACCCGGAGGGGGGTTGTAATATGGGAGGTTTTTCAGTGGTTAGTTTTTGAGAAACTCAAGTTCCAAAATACTGACTTATGATCGCACCGCATTTTGCTTTGGCCTTAGCGAATTTTACAAGATATACTTCAAAATTGCTCGGATGGAGCTTGAGAATGCCTTTTTACTTTTATTGTATCCTTTGTTTTGATAGAGGCACAAAAACAAAATTTTGAAAGCTTATGGTGCTCATTTGCTAAGGTCGTGACTTATTTCGGATAATTTGGGTGCAAATTGATTTTGTCGGTATTTGGACAAGAGGAAAAAGGGGTTGAATGATAAAAGGGTATTAACAAAAAAATGGGTTATTAGGCTCGAAGGGGTTTCCTAATGTTTAATGAAAACGAGAAAAATGAATTAAGAGAAATTAGCCTAAGTGGGTTCGGTTTATCATCTATTGCCTTTTTACCAAAAAATAAGTGTACTTAACCCGGTATTGGATGCAAATTCTATGAGTCGAGTGAAGTCAAAGCTCTCGAAAAATTGTGAAAGAATTAGAGTTCTCGTACGAACTCTTTTAGGCTCAAAAATACCTCACAAAGATTCGGGTTCAAATTGTGTACTATCAAGTTTTCGCTAAATTCTCAACTATCCCGTTTTTATTGCCTTTTCAAAGTTCATTATGGAGATGACAATTGGGTTAAGACTCAATGCCTTAGTTTAGTACTAACCTAAGCTTTTGCACAAATTCCCTAATTTCAAAACCAAGACTAAAATTTCTTCATCGAATCATTCCTTTGTGTTCCGACACTTTTATTTTTGATGACAAATAACGGAACTTTAATTAATTTTCGAAGGAGGGATAGCGTGTCGGGAAAATTTAAGAGAGTCAATAAATTAGTTTAATTATTTTATTGTTTTTTATTTTTGTTTTTGGTAGTGCAAAACAAATGTTAAGTGCGGGGTTGCACGTCCCTCCGCGTTATTTAAAATGACGCCTATTCCAAGGGCGTCGCAAAAAGAAAGGAAAACAAAAACAAAAACGAAAATAAAGTGAGAAAGGAGAAGAAAAAGAGGACCCTTAATGGTCAAGGGTTACGCGGGGCATGCCCACAGGGGCGCCCCGCGTAACCAGTACGTTTTGCAATTGTTTTGGGCAGAGACTCAAATACGCGGGGCATGGGAAAGAGGCGCCCCGCGTGTTTGAGTTTCTGAACCATTTTTAAACATAAAAATGAAGGGACGCGGGGCGTGCCATGGGGTACGCCCTGCGTATTGTTATTACGAATAGCAAAATTAAACGAAAAACAATACGAAACACAAACCGAAATTACTAATAAAATAAACGGAAAGTACATTAACAACAAAAAGAACAACAACAACATCACAAGAAAAACAAAAAGGAAAGGGAACTATTGTTGAGGTGGAGGCGGATTGCCATTGAGGTTGAAGTAGGAAGCGAAGGAGGCGGTGAGGGCATCGAAACCAGTATCGATATGGGTCCGGTCCTCACGTTGTTGTGCCTCAATGGTATCGAAGCGGGTGTTGAGGGTGGCAAATTGGGCGTCATAATGGACCCGGTCCTGGCGTTGGTTATCCTCTAAGATATCCAACCGAGCATAAATAGCATTAAAGTCATGGTTGGGTGGAGGACTGAAATTGAGACCCAAACTAGAATCCGAATCCGGACCCCCGTCCTCGTTGGCATGAGCAGCCCCCGAAGTCTCTCCCGGGCCCGAAGTGGGACGGTTAAGGGTCTTAAAAGCGTTTTCTCCACGGGCCTAGGCAAAAGGCTTGGGAGGCTAGCAAGGGTAGCTGCGCCAAGAGCGGAAGTGGCGAAAAGAGTGACTAGATGGCCCAACCCGATATTGCCCCGCTTCCGGGTGGAAATGTGGTGGAGTTGTACGGCCACAAGGTAAGAAAGGTCATAAGCACAGTTGTTGGCACAACAATAGAGTGCCAAAAGTTCATCCTTGTTGACCTTGGTGGATTCCGTCTTCCCCGAGAAATAGATGGAGATGAAGCGGTGGAGAAGTTGGAGGATTGGATCACGAATGAGAGAGGGGCGGAGGTTGGAGACGTCATAATCCTCGGACTCGGTGATAGAGGTCCAAAAATCACGAGCGGAAACCTCCTCGGGCCAATGGGAGATACCGTTTTCTGCTTGTTTGGTGAAGTGAGTGCGGAGCCAAGGGGTATCAATGGTGAAGGGGTGGTTGTGAAGGCGGAAACTGAAGAGGGCAGCACCAGGGACATTGTTAGAGGTGAGGGTGGTGTAGAATTCCAAAACTAAGGAGGGGTAAATGCGGTGTCTTGCCAAAAAATGATCGTACCAAGAGAGAGCACGGAGGCGTGCTACGAAAGCTTCGCCAAGACCGAAACGGTCAAGGGTGTTCCGCTCTATGTACGGAAGTTCCATAAAGTGGGCAGCGGACAGTGTTTGATAGTGCTCGGCCTCCCCCTCGGTCAGGAGATGAAAAGGGGCCCGGTGTCGGCGGGTAAGAGGTGGAGTTCCCTCCTGCTCGGGAGGTGGAGGAGACGGTTGATTTTGTGCGGAACGGGAGGATCGGGCCCGAGTGGCCCATGGGGGACGTATGTCGGCGACTCTCTTTCGTGCCATAGTGATAGTTAGGAATGGAGAGGGATTGAGAGAAGGTGGGAGAAGGTTGTGGTAAAGTGAGATGATGGTAAGGGAAGAAGAAGGAAAAAGAGGAGATATAAATAGGGGAGAAGGGGGGGAATCCAAGCAAAGCTCGGATTCCCAGAGGGGTACGCGGGGCGTGAAGGGGCCACGCCACGCGTATCCCTCCCCCTGACGTTATTTTACACAAAATTATTGAGGTACGCGCGGCGTGATTGGGGTTACGCCACGCGTATCAGACCTCCTGTTCCTTTTTTAGGACAAAAAGGGTGGAGACGCGGGGCGTAAATGTGGTTACGCCCCGCGTATGAGGACGGAAGATGAAGGACTTTTTGTGGTTTTTGTAATTTTCTTATTTTTTTTTACTTTTGGATTTATGAATGGTTAATGATTTTTATGATTTTTATGTTTTATTTATGGGTAATTAAGGTGGTGGTTAATGATAATTTATTGTGGAGGGAAGGTGGAAATTTGAATTTGAAAAGGTGAGAATTGATAGGGTGGAAGAGGAGGTGGAGTGTGGAAGTGGAAAAGGTGTATAGGGAAGAGGGGTGATTAGAAGTTTGAGAGATGGGGAGTTGCCATGGGGAGTTGTGATTCACAACTCCCCGGGGATACGCGCGGCGTACCATGCGGTACGCCCCGCGTGTCCTTCACGTGGCATTTATTAAAGAAAATTCATTTTTAATTGTTTTAGGGAAAGCGTACGCGGGGCGTAAATGTAGATACGCCGCGCGTAGCGTGTTCTTTATTCAGTAAAAATGGCAGAAATTACAACTACGCGGGGCGCAATGGTTTGTACGCCCCGCGTATTTGTAAAATTTTGGATTAATGTGGGATTTGTTTTTCTTTTGATTTTTTAAGAAAATAAAATAAAAGAAAAAGGAAGAAAGCAAAATGAAGATGAAGATGAAAAATAAAAACCACCGTAATGCAAAATAAAGAAAAGAAATAATGTTTATGATACATATAGACAAATGGTTCGAGAGATTCAAACCGATGCTACGTTTTGAGTCGAAGTAGCTCGACTTTCTTATATGGCGGCTTATTGCAAGACGTCCGCGTTGGAGCTTGACGGGTCCGAACTCCTATTGTTGAGGAGCGTTACCACTTGTCCGGATTCCCGATTCTTACCCCGCGGATTTTGTTCAGTATTTGCCGGGAGGGTTCCTAGTGGCCTCTCTTGTTGTTGACGGTTCAGGTGGGCCACCTGGCGGCTAAGATCCCTACAAAACACTTCGCTATCGGAAAGACGGGTTAATATGTCCTTCAACAAAGACGTGACCGATTGGTCATGTACACTATTAGAGGGCGGAGCGTTTCGACTTCCGAGCGCGGCTTGTGATTGCCCGAGCCCGTTTTCCCGAAATTCTTGCTCAAAGCCGGATGGGGGCCTCAACACGTTATTATTATTGCCATATGATAAGTTCGGGTGTTGATACCGAGGCCTCCATCCGCTGTTATTATTATTATTGTGGTGAGAATAGGAGTTCGGATGGGAATTATACCTTTGGTTACCTCCTATAAAACTTACGTTTTCGGCATCGTCGGTGAAAGGGCTACCGATTTGGCAATTGAACGCATCATGGTCTCCACCACAGTGAGTGCACATCATGACCTGTACACTTTTATTGAGGCTTAATTGGGCGATCAACGAGTCAAGCTTCTTGTTCATTTCAGCTATGGAGCTTTTCGGAGCCTCTTTCTCCACAGCGAATGTCTGGTGTCGCGACGGGCCGGTAAGCCGATCCTCTTGCCATTGCACACTTTTCCTTGCGAGCTCATGAATGAGCTCGTAGGCCTCACTAGCTGACTTCCGAAATAGATCCCCACCTGCGGCGGAATCAACAGTCGCACGGTTAGTGGGGGTTAACCCGTGGTAAAAAGTGCTTACCAAGTCGTGCTTTGGGATGTCATGGTGGGGGCAGTTTCGGAGCAACTTTCGGAACCTAGCCCAAGTTGCGTGAAGGGCCTCGCATTCCAATTGCCTGAAGGATGTGATATCGGTCCGTAACTTGACTGTTTTGGATGGCGGAAAATAGTAGGAAAGGAACTCCTTTTCAAGCTCTTCCCATGACGTGATGGATCCCGCCTCCAGTGAGTGTAGCCACTCCAGCGCCTGTCCTGTCAATGAAAAAGGAAACAATTTTAGTCTCACAGCCTCAACGGGAACACCATTTTGCCGAGAAGTATCGGCACACATAAGAAATTTATCCAAATGTTCGTTGGGGTTCTCATGGATTTCCCCTCCGAATTGACCGCATTGTTGTATCAGTTGGATCATTCCGGTCTTGATCTCATATGTGTTGGCCGAAATCGTGGGAGCGACAATGCCGTTACGATTTTGGGGACGATGCGGTGCAAGGATCTCCATCATCGAACGCGTATCATTGGCCCCGCGGATGTTGTTCACGTGTGGCCTTGGGTTTCCGTTGGGTTGGTTGACCTCGACATTGGGGTTTGCCATTTTCTCTCTACGTAACCTACAAAGAGTACATTCAATTTCGAAATCAATAGGTACGAGAGAATCACTTTTAGATCGGGTGTGCATAAGGTAAACAAGTATAAAAGAATTATCAACAAAAAGAATAATGTTAGCAAACGTATATATAAACAATTTATACAAAAAGAATGCTTAAACTAACAATGAAACGTTTTTGTCTAATATTGTAGGAAATTATAAATCCCCGGCAACGGCGCCAAAAACTTGATGCGCGTAGAATCTAGGTGTAGAGCTTTTCTAATGACGATTAAATGTGTATTGCGGTGAATGTGCTATGTCTATGGATTTGGTCTTTATAAATTGCTCTTAACTCTACTAGACGCTACGACTACTTAGGGGCAAGTGTACCCCGTCGTATCAAGTAATAATCCGGTTAAGACTGGGTATCGAATCCACGGGATTTATAACTACAAGTATTAAACGACTCGGTTTTATACGTTATTTAAGCGGTGAATACCTTAAAGGGTTTTGGTGACGACCACCAACTATTCCTAAACTATTGGTAAGACAGATTTTATATAACAAATACTCTACGAAGTGCAATGGCGACGATAAGTTATAAATATGACAAACAAAGACTCCGAGTATATACGATTAATAATCGACTCTTGCAAAGATGACTACGTGTAGTTCGACCGACCCGTGAAGTACTTAGACTACGTGATTCCTAGTCAAGGCGTGTCTAATGCTGGGGATCAGAAACTAGGGCCCGTAAGTTCCGTGGCGTGTCAAGTCCTACGGTTTCCGGAGCTTCACTTCTGGTAAGGCAACACCTATATGAATCCCTAAAGATAGCCCGGATGGCGTCGGAAATCGCGTTCCCCTACACAATAGTCAATTATAAGTATCAAAGCAAGTAATAAACATTAACACGTATATAGAAACGGAAACTGCAGATCATATATTATAAATATGGAGAATAAAAATGATGAATACAACCAAGCCTAGTACATAGGAAGAGTGCAAGCTAGTTAGCAAGCGAAGAGGGAAGAATCGGCCCTAGGAACTAGCTAACCGGACAAAAGGCCGTCGCTTAGGACTTGGAGGTGGGACTTTCGAGCTCGGTGAACGGAGAAGGAACAGAACTTTGACGGAATGCCGGGATCAACGAACAAGCTCTCAAGGTGATAGAATAAAGCTATACAAAATCTGAATGTCTAAACTCTATAGCCAAGTCTAGATTACTAAACTCTATGGCTAGGTCTAGATTACTAAAATGAGTGCTAGTCACTCTTATTTATACATCAAGCTAGGGGTGGAGTGGTAATTTCACAAAGTACAATCATAGAGGTACATAATTTGGTGCAGGATTCTCAGGACACGCCCTGCGTATGGGAGGAGACGCCCTGCGTGTCTTGCTATACGCCCTGCGTGTTTGAGCTCCTGGCATTTTATTGCTCGAATTACCCTATGTACGTCCTGCGTATCCCAAAACACGCCCTGCGTATTGATAGTTGACTTAGGGGACAATGCAGTCTGACTTTCAGGATTGGGTTAATCATTTTCTGAAGATGTCATACGCCCTGCGTGGTGGTTGACACGCCCTGCGTGTGCTGAGTAGATTCCATGTGGTGGTTCAGGATTGATCAATCATTTCTGACTCACTTGTCTGCACGCCCCACGTGGATGGGAATACGCCCTGCGTGTATTGTATTTTTGTACCTGCGAAATACACTTCTCACGAGCCGAGTTAGCTTGACATTTTATTCTCTAAATTTAACTAAAAATAAAGGAAGTTACCCGAAAGCTCGGTTTTTATTTTTATTTTATTATTTTATTAAAACACATTATTTTTGTAATTAAACTTATTTATTTAGCTCGAAAATAAACCGTAAACCACGCTAAAAGATAGGGACGAAACGCCCCTATCATGGAGCAGTAGCAACTATTTCCTAGTCCACATGTTGGCACCCAAGTATTGGCTGTTGAAAAGATATTGGTTCTGCTTGGGGAGGATAAAACCCTTGTATTGCATCAATTGTCATCGAAAAGGTCAAGAGTTTAGGGTTTAGGGTTTCGAGTTTCAGATTTCGGGTTTCGAGTTTCGAGTTTAGGGTTTGGGTTTAGGGTTTCGAGTTTTGGGGGTTTAGGGTTTATGGTTTTGGGGTTTGGGTTCTAGGGTTTCGCATTTCGGTTTTTGGGTTTCAGTTTAGGGTTTCAGATTTCGGGGCTTTAGGGTTTAGGGGTTTCAGGTTTCGGGTTTATGGTTTAGATCAATAGCATGTAATAACTTATGTGAAATTAGCTTATGTGAAATTACTGATTAAGAAAATTTTCTACTGTATGATTAAGCCTCATCGAAGTTCTTTTCTTCCTAGGTTCCTTTTTGAAATATAGATAAAAAGGCTGGAAATAGTTACATTAGAAAGTTAATACGCTTGTTTGAGAATGCTACAAGCAGAAAACTACTGATAGTATGTAAGGAAAATGGATTTTCCATGGGCAAGGGCAAGCTATATCATGGATTTGCTAGCTTACAATAGATAAGGAGGAAGGCTGAAGAAAGATCTGAAAATAATAGAAAACTGAACAGATTAGTGATCCATACAGATGCTGCAATCTGTTGGGGGAATGTTCGTATTGGAGGGGTCATCCAATAACAAGGAGATCGTCTATCCGCATCCTTCCAATCACTCGGTCCTTGGTGTGGTGGGTCACCCAATGATCCTAAAAATGTAGATGCAGCAGAAAGGGTTGGTATCATGAGGATTTTGGAAAGAGTGGTTCAAATGTTTTCACCTTTCTACCCGGTCAAAGAGAATGTAGATGGTCAACCATTAGCATACTCTGGTGGTAAGAAATTGTTGAAACGAGTGAGTGCAGTCTTGAGATCAGACTGCAGAAAGGTTATGAATTTTATAAACAACCCCCCAAACACCCAATTCCGTGATCAGAATTATCCTGATTGTGAGGATTACATTTTGCGCTGTCAGCGTCTCATATCTACAAATGGCCAAGAATTCCATCTGCAAGTTGATATTGAGTACATAAATTCTGTGTGGAATGGTACTGCTCACGCATTGGCCAGACATGTTGTTGGCTTGGGGACAAAGGACACAAATATGACTGTAATTTTTTGTTAGCCGAAAATCTAATTTTCATAATAAAATTGTTTGTGTGAAGTTTTATTTAATATGTTTAGTGTTATCAAAGAGAAGAACATTGTGGAGCAGTAGCCACTATTTCCTAGTCCACATGTTGGCACCCAAGTATTGGCTGTTGAAAAGATACTGGTGCTGCTTGAGGAGCTAATTTTACATAAGCTATTAGTTTCTCTTACTCTAAACCCAAAACCCGAACCCCGAAACCCCATACCCAAATCCTGAAACCCCTAAACCCTAAACGCTTGACACCCTAAACCCTAAACCAAAAACTGAAACCCAAAACCTGAAATCCCAAACCCCAAACCCGAAAACCCTAAAACCCCATAACCCAAAACCCCAACCCTAAACCCAAACCCAAAACCCTAAACCATTGACCTTTTCGATGACAATTGATGCAATACAAGGGTTTTATCCTTATGTGAAATCACTGATTAAGAAAATTTTCTACTGTATGATTAAACCTGATCGAAGTTCTTTTCTTCCTCGGTTCCTTTTTGAAATATAGGTAAAAAGGCTGGAAATAGTTACATTAGAACATTAATGTTCTTGTTTGAGAGTGCTACAACAAGAAAACTACTGATAGTATGTAAGGAAAATGGATTTTCCATCGACAAGGGCAAGCCACATCATGGATTTGCTAGCTTACAATAGATAATGAGGAAGGCTGCAGAAAGATCTGAAAATGATAGAAAATTGAACAGATTAGTGATCCATATAAATGCTGCAATCAGTGCGGGGAATGTTCGTACTGGAGGCATCATCCAACAACAAGGATCTTGTCCATCCACATCCTTCCAATCACTCGGTCCTAGGTGGGGTGGGTCACCCAATGATCCTAAAAAGGTAGATGTAGGAGAAAGTTTTGGTATCATGAGGATTTTGGAAAGAGTGGTTCAAATTTTTCACCTTTCTACCCGGTCAGAGAGCATGTAGATGGTCAACCATTAGCATACTCTAGTGGTAAGAAATTGTTGAAACCAGTGAGTGCAGCCTTGAGATCAGACTGCGAAATGGTTGTGAATTTTATAAATAACTCCCCCAACACCCAATTTCGTGATCGGAATTACCCTGATTGTGAGGATTACATCTTGCGCTGTCAGCGTCTCATATCTACAATTGGCCAAGAATTCCACATGCAAGTTGATATTGAGTACATCAATTCTGTGTGGAATGGTACTGCTCACGCGTTGGCCAGACATGCTGCTGGCTTAGGGACAAGGGACCCGGATATGACTGTATTCGCGAACTTGGAGGAATATGAGTTTGAAGCTATTTTTTAGGCTGATTTTCCAATGTAAGTGTAATTTTTAGTTAACCGAAAATCTCATTTAGCATAATAAAATTGTTTGTTTGGAGTTTTAATTATTAGTGTTATCAGAGAGAAGAACATTGTGGAACAGCAGCCACTATTTCCTAGGCCACATCTTGGCACCCAAGTATTGGCTGTTGAAAAGATACTGATGCTGCTTGGGGAGGATAAAACCCTTGTATTGCATCAATTGTCATTGGAAATTTGAAGGGTTTAGGGATTAGTGTTTTGGGTTTAGGGTTTTGGGGTTTTAGGGTTTGGGTTTCGGGGTTTCAGGTTTCAGGTTTTGGGTTTCGGTTTAAGGTTTTGGGTTTGGGGTTTTGGGTTTAGAGTAAGAGAAGGTAATATCTTATGTGAAATCACTGATTAAGAAAATTTTCTACTGTATGATTAAACCTGATCGAAGTTCTTTTCTTCCTCGGTTCCTTTTTGAAATACAGGAAAAAAGGCTGGAAATAGTTACATTAGAACGTTAATGTGCTTGTTTGACAATGCTATAAGCAGAAAACTACTGATAGTATGTAAGAAAAATGGATTTTCCATCGACAAGTGCAAGCTACATCATGGATTTGCTAGCTTACAATAGATAAGGAGGAAGGCTGAAGAAAGATCTGAAAATGATAGAAAATTGAACAGATTAGTGATCCATACAGATGCTGCAATCTGTGGGGGGAATGTTCGTATTGGAGGGGTCATCCAACAACAAGGAGCTTGTCTATCCGCATCCTTCTAATCACTCGGTCCTTAGTGGGGTGGGTCACCCAATGATCCTAAAAAGGTAGATGCAGGAGAAAGTTTTGGTATCATGAGGATTTTGGAAAGAGTGGTTCAAATTTTTTCACCTTTCTACCCGGTCAGAGAGCATGTAGATGGTCAACCATTAGCATACTCTAGTGGTAAGAAATTGTTGAAACCAGTGAGTGCAGTCTTGAGATCAGACTGCGAAAAGGTTGTGAATTTTATAAATAACTCCCCCAACACCCAATTCCGTGATCGGAATTACCCTGATTGTGAGGATTACATCTTGCGCTGTCAGCGTCTCATATCTACAATTGGCCATGAATTCCATATGTAAGTTGATATTGAGTACATCAATTCTGTGTGGAATGGTACTGCTCACGCGTTGGCCAGACATGCTGCTTTCTTGGGGACAAGGGACACAGATATGACTGTATTCACGAACTTGGAGGAATATGAGTTTGAAGCTATTTTTTAGGCTTATTTTCCAATGTAAGTGTAATTTTTGGTTAACCGAAAATCTCATTTAGCATAATAAAATTGTTTGTTTGGAGTTTTATTTAATATTATTAGTGTTATCAGAGAGAAGAACATTGTGGAGCAGCAGCCACTATTTCCTAGGCCACATCTTGGCACCCAAGTATTGGCTGTTGAAAAGATACTGATGCTGCTTGGGGAGGATAAAACCCTTGTTTTGCATCAATTGTCATTGGAAATTATGAAGGGTTTAGGGATTAGGGTTTTGGGTTTAAGGTTTCAGGTTTAGGGTTTTGGGGTTTTAGGGTTTGGGTTTCGGGGTTTCAGGTTTCAGGTATTGGGTTTCAGTTTAGGGTTTTGGGTTTTGGGTTTCGGGTTTTGGGTTTAGAGTAAGAGAAGGTAATATCTTATGTGAAATTACTGATTAAGAAAATTTTCTACTGTATGATTAAGCCTGATCGAAGTTCTCTTCTTCCTAGGTTTGTTTTTGAAATATGGGTAAAAAGAATGGAAATAGTTACACTAGAACGTTAATACTCTTGTTTGAGAATGCTACAACCAGAAAACTATTGATAGTATGTAAGAAAAATGAATTTTCCATGGAGAAGGGCAAGCTACATCATGGATTTGCTAGCTTACAGCAGATTAGGGTTTAGGGTTTCGGGTTTAGGGTTATGGGTTAGGGTTTAGAGTTTTGGGTTTTGGGTTCCGGGTTTCGGGGTTGGGGTTGGGGTTGGGGTTTGGGGTTTTGGGTCTCGGGTTTAGAGTAAGAGAATGTAATAGCTTATGTGAAATTACTAATTAAGAAAATTTTCTACTATATGATTAAGCCTGATCGAAGTTCTTTTCTTCCTAGGTTCATTTTTGAAATATGGAAAAAAAAGGCTGGAAATAGTTACATTAGAACGTTAATACGCTTGTTTGAGAATGCTACAAGCAGAAAACTACTGATAGTATGTAACGAAAATGGATTTTCCATGGAGAAGGGCAAATTACATCATGGATTTGCTAGCTTACAGCAGATAAGGAGGAAGGCTGAAGAAAGATTTGAAAACGATAGAAAATTGAACAGATTAGTGATCCATACAGATGCTGCAATCTGTGGGGGGAATGTTGGCATTGGAGGGGTCATCCAACAACAAGGATCTTGTCTATCCGCATCCTTCCAATCACTCGGTCCTTGGTGGGGTGGGTCACCCAATGATCCTAAAAATGTAGATGTTGTAGAAAGTTTTGGTATCATGAGGATTTTGGAAAGAGTGGTTCAAATTTTTACACCTTTCTACCCAGTCAGAGAGCATGTAGATGGTCAACCATTAGCATATTCTAGTGGTAAGAAATTGTTGAAACCAGTGAGTGCAGTCTTGAGATCAGACTGCAGAAAAGTTGTGAATTTTATAAACAATCCTCCAACACCCAATTCCATGATCGGAATTACCCTGATTGTGAGGATTACATCTTGCGCTGTCAGCGTCTCATATCTACAATTAGCCAAGAATTCCATCTGCAAGTTGATATTGAGTACATCAATTATGTGTGGAATGGTGCTGCTCACGCATTTGCCAGACATGTTGCTGGCTTGAGGACAAAGGACACAGATATGACTGTATTCACAAACTTGGAGGAATATGAGTTTGATGCTATTTTTTAGGCTGATTTTCCAATGTAAGTGTAATTTTTGGTTAACCGAAAATCTCATTTAGCATAATAAAATTGTTTGTTTGAAGTTTTATTTAATATGTTTAGTGTTATCAGAGAGAAGAACATTGTGGAACAGTAGTCACTATTTCCTAGTCCACATCTTGGCACCTAAGTATTGGTTGTTGAAAAGATACTGGTGCTGCTTGAGGAGGATAAAACCCTTGTATTGCATCAATTGTCATCGGAAAGATTTAGGGTTTGGGGGTTTGGGGTTTAGGGTTTAGGGTTTCGGGTTTCGGTTTTAGGGTTATGGGTTTGGGTTTTGGGTTTTGGCTTTCAGGTTTTGGGATTCGGGGTTCGGGGTTTGGGTTCGGGTTCGGATTCGGCGTTTTGCGTTTTGGGTTTAGAGTAAGAGAAGGTAATAGCTTATGTGAAATTACTAATTGAGAAAATTTTCTACTATATGATTAAGCCTGATCGAAGTTCTTTTCTTCCGAGGTTCATTTTTGAAATATGGATAAAAAGACTGGAAATAGTTACATTAGAACGTTAATACGCTTGTTTGAGAATGCTACAAACAGAAAACTACTGATAGTAGGGGTGGGCAAAAAAACCGATCAAATCGGTAACCGAACCGGAAACCGGTAATCTGAACCGAAAAAAACGGTTAACCGAACCGGCGGTTTTCTTAATGGTTAAAAAAATAAGTGGGTACCGGTTTCGGTTTCGCATGTTAAAAAACCGCGGTTAACGGTTAACCAAACCTTTTAATAAATATAAATTTAAAAAATATATATATTAATATATAACATATATTATCAATATATAAGTTATAACATAAAAAAAACATATATTATTAATATATAAAATTAAAAACAAAAGCAAAAACCCTATTAACAAATGTGTGTTGAACCCTATTTTCTATTCTTCTCCTCTCTCACTCTCACCCACCATCGTTTCTTCGTTTCTTTTGTACCAAGAACAGCTGCCGCCTCTCTCTAAACCTTTAGCAAGAACAGCTGCCGCCGCCTGCCTCTCTTCCTCTCCTCCTCTCTCACACCGACCGCCTCTTCCAATCCCCTCGTCTCTCTTTCTCTCCTCCTCTCTCACACCACCGCTGTCTCTCTTTCGATCTCGCACCGTCATTCCGATCTCTCACCGTTGGTGGTTGATTAAGGTATTTCTGCTACTGAATACTGATAGCTCATTTTGCTATTTGTTTGTTTGTTTGTTTGATAGCTCATTAAGGTATTTCTGTTTGTTTGCTAATGTTTTTTCGGATCTCTCACTGTTTGTTTGCACATTTAATTAAATCGATGTTCTTAAAGATTGAGACTATAGATTTGCTACTGAATACTGATAGCTTATTTTGCTGTTTGTTTGTTTGTTTGATAGTTTATTTTGTTGTTTGTTTGTTTGTTTGTTAGCTTATTAAATTGATGTTCTAAGGGAAACATGCTAAGGTTTTTCTCACATGAAAGTTTAGGATTTTAACACATTAATCCTAAAAAATTGACCATGACAAGAGAGTAATTAACCGATTATATTAAGTTAGAAAATTTATACAGAAAAAAAGGAATTTGTAATTAAACAAGGGAATGGACCATCGCCATTATGAGAGGGAACTTTATTCAATTTCCATCCAGCCATCTCTGTGATCAACTTCCCAATTCTTTTTCATTGGGTTGACTTTCGACATCTATGTCTTTTTTAATTATTCTAAACAATAACTATTGTTTCAGGGAAATAAGTCCAATTGGAAAAAACTTTGATGTATCACTTGACATAATTATCTTATTTTAACTAAAGTAATCTTACTTTAAACAAAGTAGAATAAGTAATCTTACTTTTTTCCATTCACTTACTTACGTTAGGTTGCAGCTAATTGACCAAACGTTTACATAATTATGTTGAGTCACTAAACCTGCATACACATTAAGAGTACAGCCTTAAATATTAGTAAGAGGAAAAGAATAATTATGTGTTACTGTTTTAGTGGTCCTACTCCAACTTATAATGGAACAAGATTTAGTATTTGGTAAGCAAAATGGTCCTATTTTGTAACTGAGTACTCTGCTTTGTCCTATTTTCAGATGTCTAGCACGGGAGACAATGATAAAACTAAAACTACCGGCGAGGGTACTTCAAGTGCTCCGTTAATGGTGGAAAGTCTTGAGAAAACTACATCCAAGGATACAACTCAGGAATACACCGCATCAAAGCCACCTATCCCTAAACCTGGTACTAAAGAGGCGCGTAAAAGAAAACCAAAATCATGGGTGTGGGAGCACTTTGTTAAAAACAATGACGCTGATGATCCTAGAGCTTCATGTAAGTATTGCTCTACGTCTCTTGTATGTCCATCTTCTAGTGGCACTAGTTGTATGAGTAATCACTTGAGTAGGTGCAAGAAGTATCCTTACAATGTTGCTAAAGATCAATCTGTTTTAGCTTTTGGACCTGTACCTAAGTTTTCTGATGATACTGCTATTAATTTGCTTGCTAATTAGAAGTTTGATCAAGAAGAGTGTAGGAAATGGCTTGCTAGGATGATAATAATTGATGAGCTGCCTTTTGTGTTTGTTGAGTATGAGGGTTTTCGTGGATTTTGTCGTGTAATGCATCCACGTTTTCTTGTTCCTTCACGTAGAACTATTGGTAGAGATTGTTATCACATCTACCAAGAGGAAATGAGTAATTTGAAACTGAGTTTCAAGAAGTTATCTTCTAGGATTTGTTTGACAACTGATTCATGGACATCAATTCAGAATTTGTCTTATATGTGTTTAACTGCTCATTTCATTGATGATGAATGGAAACTGCATAAAAGAATTATTTCTTTTTGTGCTATTTCTGGTCATTCGGGGGAAGTTATTGGTATGGCAGTTGAGAGATGCCTGCTTAATTGGGGGATTGATAGAATCTTTTCAGTGACTGTTGATAATGCGACTTCAAATGATGTAGGGCTCCAATATTTGAAAAAAGACTGAATAGTTGGAAGGGAACAGTTTTAGGGGGAGAATACTTGCATATGAGATGTGCTGCCCATATTTTAAATTTGTGAAAGATGGTTTGTTTGAATTGAATGAATCTATTGTGAGAATTCGTAATGCAATAAAGTATGTGAGATCATCTCCTTCTCGACTCCAAAAGTTTAATAATTGTATAGAGAATGAGAAGATAAAATGTAAAAGTCATGTCTGTTTAGATGTTGATACACGTTGGAACTCTACGTATTTGATGTTAGAGGTAGCAGTGAAGTTTGTGAAAGCCTTTGATGAAATGGAAATGACGGATAGTAAATATACCATGGAACTTACTTTGAAGATCGGCACACCTTCTAGTGATGATTGGGATTATGCTAGATCATTGTTGCCTTTTCTTAAGGTTTTTTATGAAACTACTTTGGGCTTATCTGGTTCTTTGCATGATATGAAAAATATTTTTGGTCTTGGTTTGATGATTGATTCAAAGATTGAAAATAATGATGCTAATTTGAGATGTATGGATGTGAAGATGAAGAGAAAGTTTGGGAAGTATTGGGAAAATGTTGACAACATTAATGTTTTGTTGTACATTGCAGTGATTCTTGATCCTAGATGTAAGTTGGAATATGTGAATGTCATGATTGAGAAAACTTATGATGTTGCAAAGGCAAATAAATTGAAAGATAAAGTTAGATGTGTTTTAGAATCTTGATTCCAATCTTATGACAGATCCCAACCATTATCTAGTGAGGATTCTTCTAGTGTTGAGAATAACATGGATCCTAGTTTATTAGGTGATGTTGATGATGTGGTCAAATATGTTGATAACTTTTTTAAGAAGCAAAAAGTAGGTGATACAGGTGGAGATTCAAAATCTGAATTGGAAAAGTATTTGGCTGAAAACAGTGAGACAAATATAGCTTCTTTTGAGATATTAAATTGGTGGAAGGTAAATGCACATAGATATCCTAAGATTGCTATGGTAGCTCGAGATGTGTTGGCTATTCCCGTGTCTACAGTTGCTTCTGAATCTGCTTTTAGCACTAGCGGTCGTGTGCTTGATTCATTTAGGAGTGCTTTAACTCCTAGGATTGTGGAAGCTCTTGTTTGTGCACAAAATTGGTTGAGATGTTCATCTCAACCAATACAGTTGGATAATATCTTGGAACAACCCGAGGCAATCAACCTACGTAATATGAATTTAGTTACTTTTGTTATATTAAATTTAGTTAAAATTTGATATTTAATTTAACTATATGTATTTTTTTGTTTTGTAGAGGATTCTTGTGTCACTGATAATCATCCTCTTTGCATAATTGATGATTGATGATCGAGAAGATGTGATGAATAGGATGATTGAAAAGATTTCATGAATTAATGTTGTATTAAGTACTTTGACGAAATATTATTTACGTTTCTTTATGTTTTAAATGTCAACTTGATGGATAGTTTTTTAGTTCGGTGTTTATGTTTGAATTCTGAACTTTTATATGAATTCGTTTCGTTTGACTTTTTGAAATTATGTATGTTTTAATATTGTTTAAAAATTTAGGTTTGGGTAAAAATTATGGTTAACCGTTGATTTTTGGTTAACCAGTGTGAATTGGTTAAAAATCGTTAACCGAAATTAATGGTTAACCGGTTGTATGGTTAACCCATTGATCTGGATCGGTTTTGGTTTACATGGTTAAAAAACCAAAGGTAACAGTCCGGTTAATTGTTTTACTTACTGGACCGGTTAACCGAACCATGTCCACCCCTAACTGATAGTATGTAAGGAAAATGGATTTTCCATGGAGAAGGGCAATCTACATCATGGATTTGCTAGCTTACAGCAGATAAGGAGGAAGGCTGAAGAAAGATCTGAAAACGATAGAAAATTGAACAAATTAGTGATCCATACAAATGCTGTAATCTATGGGGGGAATGTTGGCATTGGAGGGGTCATCCAACAATAAGGATCTTGTCTATCCACATCCTTCCAATCACTCGGTCCTTGGTGGGGTGGGTCACCCAATGATCCTAAAAATGTAGATGATGCAGAAAGTTTTGGTATCATTAGGATTTTGGAAAGAGTGGTTCAAATTTTTTCACCTTTCTACCCGGTCAGAGAGCATGTAGATGGTCAACCATTAGCATACTCTAGCGGTAAGAAATTGTTAAAACCAGTGAGTGCAGTCTCAAGATCAGACTGCAAAAAGGTTGTGAATTTTATAAACAACCCCCCCAACACCCAATTCCGTGATCAGAATTTCCCTGATTGTGAGGATTACATCTTGCGCTATCAGCGTCTCATATCTACAATTAGCCAAGAATTTCATCTGTAAGTTGATATTGAGTACATCAATTCTGTGTGGAATGGTGCTGCTCACGCATTGGCCAGACATGTTGCCGGCTTGAGGACAGAGGACACATATATGACTGTATTCATAAACTTGGAGAAATATGAGTTTGAAGCTATTTTTTAGGCTGATTTTCCAATGTAAGTGTAATTTTGGTTAACCGAAAATCTCATTTAGCATAATAAAATTGTTTGTTTGAAGTTTTATTTAATATGTTTAGTGTTATCAGAGAGAAGAACATTGTGGAGCAGTAGTTACTATTTCCTAGTCCACATCTTGGCACCCAAGTATTGGCTGTTGAAAAGATATTAGTGCTGCTTGGGGAGGATAAAACCCTTATATAGCATCAATTGTCATCAGATAGGTTTAGGGTTTGGGGGTTAGGGGTTTAGGGTTTAGGGTTTCGATTTTAGGGTTATGGGTTAGGGTTTTGGGTTTCGGGTTCGGGGTTCGGGGTTTAGGTTCGGGTTGGGATTCAGGGTTTCGGGTTTTGGGTTTGGAGTAAAAGAAGGTAATAGCTTATGTGAAATTACTAATTAAGAAAATTTTCTACTATATGATTAAGCCTGATCGAAGTTCTTTTCTTCCGAGGTTCATTTTTGAAATATGGATAAAAAGGCTGGAAATAGTTATACTAGAACGTTAATACGCTTGTTTGAGAATGCTACAAGTAGAAAACTACTGATAGTATGTAAGGAAAATGGATTTTCCATGGAGAAGGGCAAGCTACATCATGGATCTGCTAGCTTACAGTAGATAAGGAGAAAGGCTGAAGAAAGATTTGAAAACGATAGAAAATTGAACAGATTAGTGATCCATACAGATGCTGCAATCTGTGGGGGGAATGTTGGCATTGGAGGGGTCATCCAACAACAAGGATCTTGTCTATCCGCATCCTTCCAATCACTCAGTCCTTGGTGGGGTGGGTCACCCAATGATCCTAAAAATGTAGATGTTGTAGAAAGTTTTGGTATCATGAGGATTTTGGAAAGAGTGGTTCAAATTTTTACACCTTTCTACCCAGTCAGAGAGCATGTAGATGGTCAACCATTAGCATATTCTAGTTGTAAGAAATTGTTGAAACCAGTGAGTGCAGTCTTGAGATCAGACTGCAGAAAGGTTGTGAATTTTATAAACAACCCCCCACCACCCAATTCTGTGATCAGAATTACCCTGATTGTGAGGATTACATCTTGCGCTATCATCGTCTCATATCTAGAATTGGCCAAGAATTTCATCTACAAGTTGATATTGAGTACATCAATATTGTGATTTTTTTAGGCTGATTTTCCAATTTAAGTGTAATTTTTTGTTAACCGAAAATCTCATTTAGCATAATAATATTTTTTGTTTGAAGTTTTATTTAATATGTTTAGTGTTATCAGAGAGAAGAACATTATCGAGTAGCAGCCAGTATTTTCTAGTCCACATCTTGGCACCGAAGTATTGGCTGTTGAAAAGATACTTGAGCTGCTTGGGGAGGATGAAACCCTTGTATTGCATCAATTGTCATCGGAAAGGTCAAAGGTTTACGATTTAGGGTTTAGGGTTTCGGTTTTAGCGTTAGGGGTTAGGGTTCCGGGTTATGAGTTTCGAGTTTCGGGGTCAGGGTTTGGGGTTCGGGTTCGGGGTTCGATTTTCTTTCCTGGTGCTATAAAAAATAGGACTTTGAGGGGTGATGTGATACTGAAAAATAGAAACTGAATTTTTTGTTATAAATAGTCATTTTTTACTAATCATAACTCTGTCAATATGATTGCGTTTGGGACCCAAAAATACTTGCTAGTTTGGTCTCGATCAGTACATGCATGATTCCACTTAGTTACAACAAGATTCCTTTATTTTAAACCCTAAAAAGGTAGGTTTTTGAAGGTCCTTAATGCTAAAATTTAGGAGCTAAATTTGTTTTTTATTTCTTTTCCTAATTTTCTTTTCATTATATTATTTTTATTTCTTTTATACTTTATCTATTTTGATATCGAACTTTCTATTTATCAAAAATGAAAAAGAATATTTTTACCCTAACAATAATATATTTCTATTTGTAATAAATTATAACATATTTTTCAAACTAAAACCCAACCTGAAAAATTCCAATATAAAAAAAGATTGGGATAATAATATCTATAAATATTTATTAAATTAATGGTACATTATCTTAAATTTGTAGTTGGGAATAGATGGGATGTGAATATTATTAGCAATTTGTTCAATGAAAGAGATGTCAGGCTCATTCTTCAAATTCACTTTAGTAATCGCACTACCGCTGATAATTGGTATGGTTCTAGAATAAAAAAGGTTATTTTCTTAGTCAAATATGTGAATCAGAGGCTTCGAACTGCTGTTGTTATTACTATTGGCCATACTTCATCCCCCGACAATATGGAATAAGCTCTAGAATTTACAATTGCCCCCAAAGTGAAGGACTTATATGACGTGATTTTAAATCGATGTCTGCGCTCTCTGTTTTAATTCATCATTATGTTCCGATAGATGTTAATTGCCCTTTTTGTCTTAAGATGACTTCCACGCTTTGGTTGGTGTTGGTCCCGTGTAACGTGATAAGGTTAGTTCCAAGGGGGGAGGGGGGTTAGGAACTATTTTAAAAATTTCACGTTAAGGCTGACTTCTTTTCTTTTAAGACTTTCACTAAGTCTTTTAGCACAATGGTGCTTAGTAAGATCAGAGGCAAGTTTAGTTAACTGGTAACTAAAACTACTTCTATCAAGAGTCAAGAGATAGCTGTTAAGACTATTCCTGAACTCAGTATTCAGACCACACAACTCAGTAAATGCGTTTTACAGTTTACTAGGCACAACACAAAGCAAGTAAATAAGGAGTAAGTGTTAGGAAGATAATACTCAGCAGTCTTATCCTGGTTCGACCTCCTTGCCTACATCCAGTCCCCGGAGTCCTTCCGAGCTTTTTGAATCCACTACTGAGCTCTTTTAGGTAGAGCACAAACCTCTTACAATAGTCACTGAGTATACAAGAGTACCTTCCTCTATTCTTCTACTCGATACTATCTCTACTGCTGAGTGCTACAACCGAGCAACTCAGCGTCTCCTTCTAAACTCTAGAATTGATAAAGTGTTTGTTCTAACAAATTGAAGAACACTTTAGATGAATTAACAATCTAGACTTTTACACAAAGAATAAGAATTGGTGTAAGATTTGCTTTGCTTTTCAAGACAGAAACTTTAAGTTGCTATTTGGTCAGCGTTTCGACTTAGTGAAGATCTGCATCGAATGAAGCATTTGAGAGGCCTATTTATAGTGACATCTGAGGCACCGGTTATTTCAAATTTTGAAATAACCGTTGGAGGGAAACAGCGCATAGTCGCTTTCGCTCGATCAGTGCTCAGTGCCTTCGGCCAATAAGAGTGTTGCATCTTCTGCCTTCTTCAGTTGCCAGGTACGTCTGGTCGGCAGGCGTCAAATTGTCCCTCTTCTTTTGGTAAAGTCTCCCCGACAGCTTCCTGCGTCTTCTAAAACTTTTCCGAAATGGAACAACTTTGTCTAGAAGTTACTCAGGTCAACTGCTGACCTGTCTTCTATCCGTTTAACTCAGCACTTTCGGCATGAAGCAATTGAGAAGGCTTCTCGATCCTTCTCGCTGCTGGGCTTGGTTTTTTCCTGCTGGACCGTGTGGCTTTAATCTCTTGAGTTGGGCTTTGACCTTCTCTTGTGGGCTTTTGGACCTTAATCTTTTAATGTCTTTAGTTCTTATAAATTAAAAAGGAAATTACAGAGAAACTCAAATTTCAAAATTTTTTTAAAGTTAACTATCTCATATTTTTATCTTTTATCATCACAATATGATTTTAACTAGAAATATCAGAAATTCATTAAAATAATTTTAACTTTGCCGAATGGCAGTTAGTAAACATTAAATTATTTATTTAATTATTAATTGAAACAGAATTAGAAAATGAAGGAAGAATGGACGTCTGATTACAGGGAATTCAACTTTTATATCAATTCAATTTTTTTCCCTTTCTGATATTAATCATAATATTTGGATTTGAGTTTAAAAACAAATCCAAAATTGAAGAACTAGGAAGGATTTCTGAATTCCATTGAAAAGCACATCGTGAATAACTAGGCAGAAATCCAAAATTGAATAACTGAATTACAGTTCTTAAAAAAACTGAATTGCAGTAGATAGTTTGATATAATTTGACAAAGTTGGAATTTTTTTACAGTGTGAGACATGTGTAATTAATTAAACATTTCTTGACATCCATATAATTTACCCTAAATTAAATTACTCAACATTGAACAAACATATTAGAATGAAATAAATCAAAGCATTTAAACTTAGTGTGTTAGAATAATTTATCATGGGAATTTAAATCTAACTTAAATAATTTTGTGAAATCAAAATCATTATGGAAATGTGTTTCAACAGTTGGTTGTTCAACAGCTCAACAAGTTTGCCGGTTGTCAGATATAGGCGACTTGAGCGGCACTTTCAACGATTTTATGAGATTTTTGTGTTTTATTATGAATAATAAAAACACAGACGCTTTATATCTTGCTGTCATGTTATGTTGGAGTATTTGGAATAATCAGAATAATTTCATGTGGAATAATAAGTCTTATCCGGCGGGTTTCATCTTTTCTAATGCCATTACTCTGTAGCCAAGTTTGAAGCAAGCCCGACCGGTGATCTTGCCCTGCACCATCCCAGTTCAGTCGAGTTCTGTTTGGATTCGACCACCCACTGGGTTTTTGAAGTGTAGTGTTGATGTTGCGATTTTCTCTAGCTCTACTACAGTCAGGTTTGGGTCTATGGTGCGTGATGTTCATGGTAACTTTGTAACAGCTAAAATAGATTTATTGAATTTTCTTGTGGATCCATTGTTTATGGAAAGTATGAGTGTTTGAGAAGATTTAAGCTAGTTTATAAAGATGGGATACATTAATGTTATATTTGAGACAGTGTGGCGGCACTTCAAAGTTTATAAGAATCTATTTCTTTGTTTGGTGTTCTTAATTATCTCTGATTGTTAAATCCATTAGTGGATCTTAATAATTGTTATGTGAATTATATTCGTTGATCAGCGAATCAAACGACTCATATTCTTACTCGGGCTACTGGTTCATTAGCTGGCTGTGGAGTTTGGACCATTAATCCTCCTCCACACCTTTATAATGTTTAAAATTTTTAATACAATATCTTTTACTTAAAAAAACTATATATATTATACTACAATTAAACGGGAGTTTGCTTTTTATATTTTTTATTTATTTCATGCGTTTATTTTCTTATCAAGTTGATAATTGAAGAAAAATATGATATTATGTAGTACTTTTTTTTTTTTTCAAAAGAATGCAGTACTTATTTTTGAAGAAAGATAATACAACTAACAATATACTAATATTTTGCTTATTACAGGAAAAAAGAAAAAGGCATTTCACTTTATGTGATTAATATTTGGTGATGTGGCCCGATTAATAATAAATTTGGACCTACACAACACATTCCTTAGTTAAATTAAAAACTTTCCTTAACGGAAAATAAGAAACAACTATTTTAATTTGAATTGGTTTTCCAGAAAAAAGCGAATAAGTTGAATTGCTCAACAAGGAAAAATCCAATTTGTAAAAATTGCAAAAGCACCCGTTTTTTGGGGACTGTCTGTTTGTTTCTCCAGGCCAGGTTGTCCCATTTTGTTACACGTGTCTCTATTATTTATCGAGAGCTACAACTCAACTGAAAATCGTGACCGTTGAGGGAATCTATCCAGTACAACACAGTACAACACAGATTCAGTGGACCTGAGATCAGAACCTATGGCTTTGAATTGCGTGAGGCGTGGCTTAGATGAGCGTGAGTACACGTGTATAAGACATCTTTGTCTGGAAAACAAGAGGAAGGAGTCTAGGATTTAATGAAACAACCATATCTTAAATTAGATATGAATTTGATTAGTGAATTGAACCAAGTGGTCTGAATACAATCAGATGTAAGGTTTAAAAGCAAACACATAAACATAGGGACTCATATGTAATAAACATGATAGCTAGGTTGGTTCCTATGAAACAAGCCCATTTTCATATTGTTCATTTTGCTTAATTTGTCTTTTTGGTGGATCCTAAATTGGTTCTCTATTTTTAGACCAACTCTAATGGGGTGTTTTTTGTTGTTATAATCCTATGTGTAGTTGTTACAAACCATTAGGCTGGTTATTACAAAAATAAGTTTGTTACAGATTTAAGTAACACCCATTAACCAACTCCCTAAAATTCAAAAAGCATGAAGTTGAAAGCCACGGATGGCTCTTGAAGCGCCATCCTTTGCTTCAACTTTATACTTTACAGAGCTGGTAAAGTACATGTTGGTCCTGTCAAATTACAGATTTGGTCTTAGAAAATTACAGTTTCAATACCTATTATTAATTAATATATTTCTTTAACCCCAGATTTTTTTTAAAAATTAATCCTCTCTAGTGGTATGTTACTCCACCTTATTACTTAGCATACCTAAGTCACAATGGTTGTTACCAACCATTGTGGATGCTCTTAGACGAAATCACTGACCCACCTCTATATATATGCTTTTTATAAAATCAGGACCCTTTTTTTTCTATAGAATTGTTGCGGTTAAAGAGAATAAATGTGAAAAGAATAAAGGCTATTTGTAGGCGTAAACATCCACTTTCTCTTTCATCCACATCATTTTTGGCAACTTTTATTTAAAAAATGCTCCAATAGAGGTTGCTTGAAAATTTGCCACTATAATCCTACAAATTATTATTTTATTATAAATAAAATGTTCCAGATTTATTATTTCTAGGAAAGAGACCACTTTTATATTAAAAAATAATTAAATAAGGTTGCTAAGAGGTTGCCAAAAATTGGCAACTTTCCTTGGCACCCACAAGCACTCCAATAGTGGGCACTCTTTAAAAGTTGCCAAACCCGATTCCACATCAGCTAACACTCTTTTGGACACCCTCTATTGGAGATGCTCTTAGGATCCATTTCATTCTAATTTTACGTGTTTACTTTCTCTTTTTATTCCAAAATTAGAGGGCTAAATTTTACTAATGGTCACTTAAGTTTGGAAACTTCATTTTTATCAATAAAATATTCAGTTTTACATTTTATATTAATAAAATCACTTTCAACGTTTTTAGGCTAAATTCTTGTTAGAAATGCTTACTAAAACGTTTAATCAATTCAATAAGATTACATAACCACCACCTGCAGGGGCGGAGACATGGATCCAACCCCCCAGTCTCTATAACCATTCATACTATAGATGGTTTAGCTTCCAGCCGTTGAAAACACCTATTATGGATGGTTTCGTTTGACCCCTATTTTTGAAAAATTAATGTTGGAGTGATTAATTAGCTCATTGAATTTGTATTTAGTTACAAAATTCAACTAGATTAATATATAATAAGGGATAAATTTTCTTAAGTTTGTTCAAAACAATCGAGTTTTACTTTTTTAGTTTAAATTTAGCTTAATTTTTTAGAAGTTTTATGATAGTACGGAAAAAATTATTCTGGACCACTCAGATGTTAACATGTATATATACGTAAAAAAAAAATTGAGCGAACTTGATTTTACAATTCTTTTTAGCTGGTGTAAAATTGACCCCGACGAACCAATCATATATTGACCTAAATTATCACAAAGTGAATCCCATTAATCACCAACCTCACGCTTCCTTTTCCTGCTGCTGACATGTTAGAGTTATTGCCACATTTAAGAAAATGTTTGAAGTCATCAACCGTATTCAAGAACATATCTTTATCATGACATAAATGGTTTCAAATACTAGTGTTGAGAAACCACACATCTTTTCTCGTTGCTTAATGTTCATTATCATACGGCATTAAAAGCAATTCTTCATTCTCATCGAGATGTGCATAGATAGTTTGCTTCCTTGTTCCATTTAAGACATTCATCTAAAAAATGTCATAAATCATGACATCTGTAACATTCCATAATAACTTTATTGAAAGTTTGGTAGCCTTTTCCATGCCATATACCACACTCACGCCCACATCCTCTTCCTCTTCCTCTATTGACGCTTTCAACATTCAATGTTTGATTAATCGAAATGTTGGTTCTTTTAGATTTTTGTTCATGAACCACTAAAGAGCTTTGAATTTCATCAATTGACATTGAATTGGTGTCTTTTGATTCTTTAATTGGACAACCACAAAGGTAAATCGCCCTGTCACGGTTCAAAGGACTTTGTCCACCACTTTCGAGTTTAGCATATCTTTCATTGCTCATCATCTTGTTTGCAACAACCATTACTCTAATAAAATATTGAGTGATGGTCTCTATTTCCTTTATTTTAAGGACTTCAAAGTCTCTTCTTAACGAGTTTAATTAAGACTTTTTAACATGATCATTCCCTCCAATCTTTCTCTTTGTTGAGTCCCAAACAATTTTCGATGTGCATTTGTTTAGAATTTGCTCAAACATGGTTTTCTCAATAGGTTTAAAGAGATAGTGTTTCACTTTGTGATCCTTCATTCTGGCATTATCTAATTGTTCTCGTAGTGCGTCTAAGAGTATTGTCCATAGGGATTGATCCTTAAGACCTTTCCCAACATAGATCCATAGATCTTTGGCATGAAAAAGATTCTCTATTAATTCACTCTAGTGGTTATAATGAAGACCATCAAAATGAGATGGCTTTGTAGAAATCTTTTTGTTACTCATCTCTCTTTGTCTTTCTCTCTCTCTCTCAGTTGCTGCTTAATTTAAATAGGCAGGCCAAGTGGTGGCTCTAATACTAGTATGTAGAGGTATCTGCTGAACTTATCAAAACTGGATGTTTAATTATTAAATCAAAGAGGGCCGTTAAATAATATTCCAAACTGATATCAGATAAAAAATGACATTAGCAGTACCCCTTCTAGATAAAAGGATCACGTGCAAATGAGCATGCATAAGGGCATCCTTAGAAGCTTCGGCCACCTTTGAGCAAAGGAACATTTAAGAAGCACTGGAGTTCCACATGACAAAACATTCCTCCTAGGACAAAGATTCCTTACGGGACACGGACATCCTTAACTCATAAGGATTCCTAGTTAGTGAAGGCTTCAATCTAAAAAACTCTATATGTAGACATGTATAGACACAAGATATGGTACGTTAACTATTATCTCATAACTAGTCCATATTCTTCAACCCTTCCTAAATCATCAAACTGACTTAGGCATCAGAGCGGGTTTGCCATACTCCGGCCCCGTCTGACCTACGGTTCTGTTTTTCAGGTTGATACTAAAGAAGATTGCCAAGACATTTGAACATGTGGACAAAGCTCAGATACTCGGTGAAAGTTATTCTCCACATCCTGAAAGTTATTCGACCTCACCATGAGGGAGCTTCATTCGGATAAAAACAAGAAGTTCAAAGTAATAAGAAAGGCGGGGTGATATGCTGCCATTGGAGAAAACTTATACAGAAGGTCATATTCACATCCTTCGTAGCAATTCATCGGGTTCAACGAATCAAAGTATGTCTTAAAAAAGATATATGAGGGAGATTGGGGGGCTCATGAAGGAGGAGAAGCACTAGTGATAGGGGTCAAAAACCCCTACCTTTGGGTACGGTTTTAGGACGGTTTTTAGTGTTATTTCATGAATAAGCGAGCAATTCTCGCATTTATATGCCTTTGTGTGAGTTAGTTAGGAATTGGAAATGTTTTATTAACTTTTTGTTGTTTAGGCTCGTTTTCTGATCATTTTAGGCAAATAAGGCCAAAATGGCATGTACGTTATAATTCCGTTATCTTACAAGGGAATCACGCACTAGGAACTTCAGGAGGGTAAGTAGGGTTAATCGCCTTGAATACAAGTGACTTAGATTAGGTTTTTAATCAATAGACCTAATAACCTAACTTCATTATTATCGTTCATACCATGTTCCTTCGGGTAATTGCATTAGTGAAAGATCACCTAGGAGTAGTATAACTTAATTAGGAGTAGTTTAACTTAATTAGGCGTAGAATAACTTAGTTAGAATTAGTATAATTTAGCTAGGAGTAGCGTAATTCAACCTAGGAGTAGATTAACTTAAACAAACAAACTCAAAACCCACAAAGCCTAAATAACACCTGAGACCAAGTAGCTCGATACTTGTGGTAAATAAATCCTGTGGACGATACCTGGCCTTTTCCAGAATTTAATTACTTGATAACGACGGGGTACACTTATCCCTTAGTGAGCCTTCTCAACGGGAGGCGCATCAAGTTTTTGGCGCCGTTGCTGGGTAAAGTAGATTAATTCTATAAATACCCGACAACCGCCAATAATCAAGTTTTTGGCGCCGTTGCCGGGGAAAGTATATTAATTCTATAAATACCCAACAACCGCCAATAATCAAGTTTTTGGTGCCGTTGCCGGGGAAAGTAGATTAATTCTATAAATACCCGACAACCGCCAATAATCAAGTTTTTAGCGCCGTTGCCGGGGAAAGTAGATTAATTCTATAAATACCCGACAACCGCCAATAATTAAGTTTTTGGCGCCATTGCCGGAGAAAGTAGATTAATTCTATAAATACCCGACAACCGCTAATAATCAAGTTTTTGGCGCCGTTGCCGGGGATTTATTTCTTCTGCAATATCGAACCAAAGGTCGATTTGTTAGTTTATGCATTCTTTGTGAATATCCTTTGTTTATATCGTTTATACCTGTTTATATATAATTCTTTATAACTTCTATACTTGTTCATATCTTTTGTATTTGTTCATAACCATATACTTTTACTTATCAACTTTTGTGCTAGAACTTCACTTTTTCTCAGCATTCTCTGATCAATGAATTGGCAAGAAAGAGTCGAGTGGCAAGCTCAAAAGTTTACTATCCCATCAAGACAATACATTCATGCCCTGGAGAATGAGGCTCCCAATCCCTCCATGGCCAAGTTTAATAAGAAAATGGATATCTTGATGGCAAAACTGAGCCTCAACACCAATGAAAGTGTAAGTTTTATGGGTAATCACCAAAGGTATAATTCTAACCCTAATTCTTACAGCTTTTATGGTAGTGATTGGAGGAGACCTCAACACTCAAATCTGTCCTACGGGAACCCTAACATGTTGAGGCCTCCAAATAGGTTTGTTAATGAGCACAGGGAAAACGAATTGAGAATGTTCCCTTACGAACAAGCAAGCCAAGTTCCTCCATAACCCTCTAGCTCACGAGATGAGGTGTTGTCCCTTTTGAAAGGAATATCAGCCCGACTTACAATCAACGAGGAGGTTTGCAAGGACTTGAGCAACCAATTGGCTCAAATAAACCATGAGATGCAAGAGCAATCCCGAGATGCTCTCCCAGGCATAAAGGAAAACATAGAAATCCCACAAAGGGAATCAGCTCAAGCCATCTCCATGAGGAACGATAAAAAGGTAGAACCAAGCCCACTATCACATGCATCACTCAAGGTAAGTGAGGAACCGAAAGCAGTAAGCAACCCCGGTTCAAAACCTAAAATCCTAAATCATGTGATAGAAATAAATGATCAAATCGAAGCTTGTGTATATCAACTACCTTTTCCTCAAAAGTTAGAAAATTTTGGATTTACTCCTTGTTCAGAAGTTTTCATTCTCTTCGACCTACCAAGAGAATCCAAAAGGGAGCAAACCAAACGTTTTCATAATCTGTTTAAATTTGGCCTCTTGTTTTTATTTAACTCATTTGAGGCTCTTAATCCGTTTTGTAGGTACGGATTATTTGTTAAGGAATTCGAGTTCCTAACGCGGATAGAAGCTTATACTTAGGAGGGAACTCTATGTCGAGCTAATAGACTATAATAGTAGCGCTTCTTGGGAGGCAACCCAAGTTTGAATACAACTTTCAGGTTTTTAGTTTTTAATAAATTTTATAGATATACTTTTAGGTTTGTTTAGTTTTCTTTTACGTTTTTTTAAGTGATCGGGTTTAAAAAAAATCGTAATTTCGCCCCGGGGGCCTAGCTCACCGAGTTGGGCACCCCAGCTCGGGCGAGCTGGGCATTGACGCCCAGCTGGGGCGAGTTGGGCACTGCCGCCCAGCCCGTTGGGCACTGCCGCGCAGCCCACCAGGCACCCCAGCTCGGGCGACATAAGCAACAGTTCGGGATTTTTTTTTTCCCGAACGGGTCTGAAAAAAAAAATAAATAGATAGATAAAAAAAAAATGGCACCGAAAATGATCAAAGTTTTTGGCGATTGCGATAAAATCAGTAAGTTGTCTTCTCCACCCTAACTTCTTGCACATGTGTTTTATGGTTTTAGATGCAATGTTGGAACTTATTGCACATTTTTAGTGTGAGGAGAAGGGGTAGACAAACTTACAAAAATTGTATAATTTTTAAATTTTTTTGTTGCGTCGTGTCTAGTTTAGCGTTTTTGGGTTTTATTTATGTTTTCGCATGTTTAGGACCTAAAACCGTGAACCTCCTTCGAATCTAAACTTCGTTATTTGTCCTTGAGGGCTGAGAACCGAATCTAAGATTGCATGACAACTAGTTTAGGTGTAGGACACAATCCCTGTATCTGTAAAAGCATGAGCTAAAGTTTGCATTTAGACCCTACTTTTGAAGAAATGCTAAAATCATTACTTAGGTAGATAACTTAAGAATTGAAGGCATGTGATGTTAAACTTGAGTTTAGGGAGAACTAGTAAGCACAAAATTGAAACCCAAAGAATTGTGAGTTGAATTTGAGCCTAAGAGCGAACATCAAAAAGCTCTTTTTCTTGACATTTTTTGTGTGAATTCTTTGACTTGTGGAAAGATTACAGATTTTGCACCTAATACTGTGTTGAACCTACATGCAATGATTTGAGACGATAAACGATGAATCAGCCTCATTAGAATTAACATTTTTCTTTACCTTATTTTCTCTTTTTCTTCCACTCTAGGAAGCCCCTTTGAGCCTATATTTTTGTAGTTTGTAGATTTTTCTTTCTTCCTAACCCAATTTTTGCAAACCATCACTTGGTTTGTTACTTAACCCTAGTTTTTGCAAAGCTCACATCGAGCCTTTGTTTTCTTCTAGCGCTTTATCTTTGTTTATGGCATCATAGTAGCGAGCCAAAAGGCTAAGAAGTGAATGAGCATCACTATCCAAAAAGAAAAAAAAGAGAAAAAGAAAAACAGAAAAAGAAAAGAAAAGAGACGAACAAAAAGGGGAGAACTTCATTCCCCAAGTTCTTAAAATCAAAACGTCTCAAGAAAAAAAAACAAAAAGAGAATAATAATGAATAAAAAGCTCAGTCACTTCATAATTGCTAAAGCCATTTTAACTTTGTTTTTCTAGCGCTAGAACTATTAACCCTTGTTGTACCTTTAACCCTCTTCTAACCACATTACAACCCCAATTCGAGGCCGTTTTTGATATCATCGGAGTCATATAGCATAGTAGAGGAACTCGGATGAACGTGCAAAGTCAACGTAATCCTAAGCAAGAACATAAGCCGAGAGTAAACACTTTAGCCACCAAAATTGTGTGAATTGAGTGAACTACCTATGGTGAGGTGTTTTACTTAGCTATCCTCTTAAGCTCATTTAATTAAATATGTATTATTTTCTTAAAAATATGACCTATGATAATTGAAATGCGGCTTTTGGATATCGTGTCTCTATTTTGTATTTCCGAATGCATGTGATTACAGATGCTCGAAATTGTATCAAGCACCTAGTCAAACCAGGAGGTTTTCTAGCTCGCTTGTGATTGCGGGTTTAGTTTTTTAGTTTACTTGGGGACAAGTAAAGTTTTAAGTGCAAGGAGGTTTGATAGGGGTCAAAAACCCCTATCTTTGGGTACGGTTTTAGGACAGTTTTTAGTGTTATTTCATGAATAAGCGAGCAATTCTCGCATTTATATGCCTTTGTGTGAGTTAGTTAGGAATTGGAAATGTTTTATTAACATTTTGTTGTTTAGGCTCGTTTTCTGATCATTTTAGGCAAATAAGGCCAAAATGGCATGTATGTTATAATTCCGTTATCTTTCGTAGCTAATTGATCTGCCAAAAGTCACGCCAAACGGAGCGTTTGCTCAAAATGAGTGATTGGCAGGTCAATTTAGTCTCGAGACTAATGTTATTTGGAGTTTTCGTGCATGCGCAGGGATAAATTCGGGCGAAAATTACATCGTGGAACATCGAGCAACCGTGCGGAAGCGTGCAGGGCAAAACAGCTCATCGAACTGACCTTTTTAGGCCAGCTCCGGCGAGCTGGCCTGTGGGAATTGGTCAAAATTAGCAGTTTTGACCCCACGACTCCACGACCGGTCCCACGACTTCCCACCTGCATAAGGATACGAAATAGGTCAAAAAGAGGGCCCGAGCTACATCTATAAATAGAACTTTTCCATTGTAAATTAGATATCTTTCATTATTGTACTTTACTTTAGCTTCCCCCTTGAAGTTCCTCTCCATCTCCTCCATCTTCTTCAACCTCCATTGAAGCTCCTTCAAAGCTGTTCACCGAGGAAGATTCAAGGTCCGTCCTTAAGACCTAGGAAGCCGACTGCAGAGTAGACAGGTTCCCTGAAAGGGATTTTCGTATCACCTTTTATCTTTCCTTGTTTGCACTTTTTGATACAGTCTATGAATCCTAGGCTAATTGTATCCTGTGACATTGTTCTTCGCCTTTAATAATATTTTAGCTCTTTTTCTGTTCTATGATTAATTGTTTAATCTTTGTCTTACGCTTTATTCAATTGGTTTAACTCATTCAAAAGCCCCAAAATCTAGTAGGCACATATTGTGAGCTGAATCTGACCTAGTCAGAGCCTAGGAGATTGACGACCTCTTAGTTGATTAAGCCCAAATTGTTGAGCCTTAGACCTAGTTTCGGCCTTACAAGGGAATCACGCACTAGGAACTTCAGGAGGGTAAGTAGGGTTAATCGCCTTGAATACAAGTGACTTAGATTAGGTTTTTAATCAATAGACCTAATAACCACAAACGGAACAAATAAAAGAGTCGTGTGGTTAAAAATGGATGCTTCATACACATTTGTGAAAAAGAAAATATATGATTAAAAAACACAAATTTCATCCATAAATAAATAATTTACATGGTGCAAAAAATGAAGTTCTAGAAAAAGGACAATTAAATGAAGGAGCCAAGACATACATTTCTTTCTCATCAAATTCAGAATCATATTCTAGAAGAAGATCAACGTCATTAGCACCTTCAGGAGTAGGGAATGAAAGATCAAATTTAGAGTATGGTTCCTTATCATTCGGAACTCACAAAAGGGAGAATCCACTATCTTATCCAAAGGAACACCGATAGAGCTGGATGCACAAAACAACAGGCGAAGTAGTTAGACTAGTAGGAAGCGAGTCCGAAGAACCATAAGCTCCCTCAACCTCCTCTTCAGATGCCTTTCGCGCAACTAATTAATGAGCTAGCAATTTTTTCCAGACACTACTTATGTTCTAACATGTACACATAAGAATCAACAAATCAAAACAAAAAGTGGAATCATTATAAACCTGTAAACATGCGAGTGTACTGAACTGTTCCCTCTCACTATAGGAATCCATAAGCACGAATGGCATGTTCTCAGCCATATGACTCAGCAGTTGCTCCCGAGAAAAGTGAAAAGCAATCTGGTCAAACAATCATACATAAGCTGCTCTTCGAGAGAAAGAGGAGCCAGCTCGCGAAAACCATTATTTTTTCATTATAGTAGGAGCACCGAAACCCAATAGGGTACAATAACCTATCCAAGATTCTTCCTCCTTAGCCCTTCGATAAAAAGGCCCAAAACTAAGAAGGCTTGAAGTGATTATTGCTAGAAGGACTATCTGAAACATACGATAAATGACCTAAAGGAACGTTCAAAACCCAAAAGGAGTCGTTATTGCCTTTAACTATAGGGGTCCAAAAATGACAACACAAGGGCCCAGTCAACACAAATTCCAAATCTTCACATATTTTGACCAAACCCAGCAAGTCTAGCCAACCATTTGAAGCTAACTATGCTAGTCATATTTCCACCTCCTCCAAAACATTCAAGACACCATTAGGGAAGGGGAGATGAACCCCGTTCTCTAGGAAAATTTCATAAAAACCTAGATATCCTTCAGGGGTGCTGGTTATTACTTGATCAGAGGTCGGAACTCTAAACCCTAGATGGGAAAATTCTGGGTGACGAGACACCAACTTCGTCAAAGTGAGTTCATCCATGGTAGAAGGCTGCTTGTAATTTCAAAGATCAGGGACTATAGGATTTTTTTATTCCCCAAAGACAGTACCCTTCTCAATTCGAGATTTCTTACCCTTCTCATTTCGATATTTCTTACCCTTCTTAGTCTGAGAGTTCTTGCGACCTATTACGAACAACGAACAAAAGAAATAAAGAAAGCAATGAAATCAACAACTTACTAGGGCAAACGAGCTATAAACCACTTCCACGTATAAAAAACTAAACCAAAAAGCAACATGGAGAGGCGTTGGAATCAAAAAAGCCGATAGGTCCTCAACAATCGAAAACGGTAAGGCAATGAAAAGAAATGAAACACCTTTATAAGAAGATTAGAAATGACGTAGAAGAAAATGAAAAGATGGCCATAGGATGGAAAGCCAAGGCATTAAAAGTTCATCATCACTAAAACACAGATCACCATTTTTCAATAAAATGTCGCCCGCGTAGAGCCCCACATCAAATAAGAAAAGGACACGTCAGCAAAGCATGGGAGATAACTGGTGTGTTAAATAGGTACGCTAGCAAGTGTACTAGGTCGGATGTAGTATTTAGTAAGACCAAGTGTCATATTCCACAAGGATTGGACTTTAGTAAGAAGAACAGGTTACCTTAAGTGTTAGATTCTTAACTAGATGAATAATGTGTGAGAACTTAACATAAACAAAACAAGCGAAAAGTGAAATAAATGAATCCAAGATAAACAAGCATAGACCTAGCCATACGCCTAATGAACAACTGTGCCTAACTTTTATCGCTAAATGAACTAGATCTATATTCCTGAGTTGGGTCTCTCTCTCATTAATCACTAAGGTCCGGTGTCCCATTTCCAAAGATACTAAGTAAGTAATATTAACCAAGTGTCGTTGTGCTAACATACAAACAAGCATTAAATAATAGAGAGCATTCATAAAGAAACCCCAATATGTGGTAGTTTTTATGTCCGTCCACTACAACATATGTCGATTAGCTATTTCCATTACGTCGGAGCACTGTCGTGTCATCCTCGGTAACTATCAAATAGACTCGATCTTAATCTATTCTTTAAGCATGCTAATAACACTCAATTATGGATAAAAATACTTCATTCATTGATAAAAGATACTTACAGTCGCCGTCTAAATGGCTGGCTAGGCCTGTAGAAGAACTACTCACTCATTTTCATGAGTGAACAGCTTGTTCTTCCCAAAAACATTCTTGCAGCGGAAAATAAAAACAAAATATAAAAACTAGTGGTGGTGGTAATGTTGAGATACCTATTACAATAACCTTCCTCCTATTTATACTCCCCTTACATCAACCCTAATTACAAGGGCAAAAAGTCATAAAAAGGTAAAAACAAGGACAAGTAAACAATCCTCCTACACTTGGCGCAAGATGGAAAGTTGTCTTGCTTTCCACGTTTTTCTCTCTTTATCTCTCCTGTAGATTTCTCGACCCACGCGTTTATCCGTTTTCCTTCCAAATGACCCTTTAATGTTGTTGTTTAAGCTGTTCTGTTTTACTGAGAGGCTGTTCGTGAGGATTCCTGCTTGAACTGTAATTTCTGGCTGTTTCTTCCATTTCTGGTTGAAAACTAGAACTTTGATGCTCTTTTCCATGAACGATCATCCTCATAAATTTGCTCTTTTTACTCGCTTCAAATTACCCCCAACTTAAGCTTTTGCTTGTCCTCAAGCAACACATCAATATAAATGCAAGAACAGGAAGAAATTTACACAAACAAAAGAACAACTAAGTAAATGCATTTAATGTTTCTGTGATGATTGAAATTAAAAAGATGAGTAATTGAGCTGACATATAGTGAATCCCCTAATAAAAAATCAATTATTTTCCTAGTACTTCTGGGAATTCGCTCATCTTTCACAGTGTTTGCTCTTTGTTTGTAGGGTGTTTAAGTCACTCGACAGCTATGCATAAAAAGCATAAGTTTTGATCTGACTTCTTGTCCAACAGATACTTAAAACTTCTCTTGGCACCTCAGAATCCTTACAATGGTGAGAGGTGGTTTGAATGGTGGTTTGGTTGGAATTTATGATTGGAGTAGGTGTTTTGTGTTTAGCGGATAAGTTTTAGCTTTGAAGAGCTGGTCATTTTCTGTTTGTAGGCTTTCCTGTTTCATTTTTCTTTTTGAATGCTTTGAGGGGAGAAGTTTTCTGCTGTTTATTTGACAGTGTCCCTTTTGATGTGTTTAGGGAAACAGGGCCTCTTCTTTGATTACCAGCTCTCAGCTATGGTTGTTTGATGGTGAATGATTGAATGATTGGATGTTCATCCTAATGTGCCAAGATTCATTTCTTTCTACTGAAGGGAAAACAAGGCAAACCCTAACTTACCTAATATATGTAAAGCCCACTCTAAAAAAATTTATTTGCACACAGTATGCAAAATTTAGGCACAAGCCTTACTGGTTGTTTATATTTGGTCAATACTTGATCTGATCAGGGACTTCACAAATTAATTAATCAACCTAAATTACTCATCAACAAATCATCACCTCATCACAAAGAAAACAAAAAAAGCATGGTAACTTAACTAAACTAAGTTTGGAAAAATCATCCCAAAGTGATTATGGATGGGTGAGTGGCGGGTGAAGTGCACAAGGTGATAATGATGTTTGTGCTTTGTTTTTCTTTTTGTGGGGTGGTGTTGATGTGAAACGAGGACCAAGCAAAACTCAAAAGCGGGAATAAAATAAAAGAGCATGGCAAATAGCATAACAAATTTAAACAGCCAAACAGTTGCTAAAACGTTGTTCTCCTACCCCCAACTTAATAAACACATTGTCTTCAATGTAAGACAATTGGGTAAGAGACAGACGCCAACATCATCGCACGAAAACAACAGCAGCAGCCAACCGAACAAAGGATAGAGAGAAAGAGAGTGAGACGTTTACACTGTGGGGGATTGGGAGGACTCTGCCTCCTCATCGGCATTGGGTTGTGGAACAGATGGTGTGGTGCCTGTGTCAACTGGTTCATTTTTTATGGGGCTCTTCTGTGATTCATCGAAAACATGGGGCTTTGGTGCGAATTGGTTGTTCCCTTCTAGAATGGCTATTCTGGCTTGTAAGATCTCCACTTCTTGCTCGTAGGCGTTGATTCGCTGCTCCATCACACGCATGTTGATAAGGATGGTCTCCATGCTCATTCTAGCGGCAATGCGGTAGATTTTGTCATCATCACCGGTTGGTGGGTATTCTGGAACGGAGTGTATGGGGGTGACATGAGCAGGTTCTGGCATGGAATCTTCGGATCTGCGTCTCTTGGAAGGACCAGTTGGGTCTTTGTCCTTTTTCTTGAGTTGCTCCACCTCTCGCCATAGGTACCAGACTCCTTTGATATCACAACAGATATCAATCCGCTTCATTACCTGCAAGTTCAAGGGTTCCATAACTGGACCAAGGGTTAGTGTAGTGATTTTGGGATCGAAAAACCCCAAGTTCTGAGCAATGGTGGTGATGAATGGTCCCCAGAACAGGCCAGCGACATTCTTCTTCTGTTGTAGTGAGGCAATGTACTCAGCAAAATAGTACCCAACATTCAGCGGCTTCCGGTCTCTCAAACATGCGAGTGCGAATAGGTCAGCGGATGGTACTGTGGCTTGATGGACCCTGCCAAAAAGTGAACCAGTAAGAATACGGTGTAAATATTTCAGTGAATAGCTCTCGATACCTGAGGCCTTGGAGGAACTAGGATTATACTCGGAGTGACCAGTGATTGCATGCCAGAAGGCACTAGCATCAAATTCCTCGGGGATCTCTCGGTGCGCCGATAGGTAAGGTTCTTCTTCAAGTTTGGTTTGGTCGACCAGGCCAAGAAAAATGTTCATTTTGTTGATGGAGCAGTTCATGTGGTTCCCCATGAGTCGAAATTGGTAGCGCTTGTGATGATTGGGGTCAGTGTACTTGGCATCCCGTTGGAAGGTGGAAATGAACTCCATTGTGAGTTCGTGGTACGTGAACTCTTCGATGGCCAGAAATTTAGCCATATTTCCACCTTCAATCATTTGCTTAACCTTTGCATCAAGACCAACCTCTCGCAAACTTTTCCAGCAAATTTGTCTGGTGGCGCACAACTCCGTGTTTTGGAAAGTTTCGTAATTGGTTTGCTCAGTTTCATCGGAGAAGGTAAGAAGTTGCTTAGAGAGGACAAGAGAGGTTTGGGTACTAAAGCTCACATCAAGTTTCTTTTCTTTGCCCTTGGTGGCAGTGGCAGACCTTGTATTCTTTCGTGCCATGGCGGAGTTTCAACAGCGGTTAGTGGGGTTGGAGGTGAGGAAAAGTGTGTGTTTAGTAAAAGGGCAACCCTTTATACAAGATGGAGAAGAAAGGTGAACCGTCAAGGATGGTTGCAATCATTTGAACCAATCATTTTCCTTATTCCACTGTAAGAATAGGGAATTAAATTGCTATGTTTGGAAAGAGGGGTAGCCACATCAATTCTTGTGACTGTTGAGGCTGAAGGTCTGTCGTCTGACAATGTGGCATTAAAGGACAAGACGGCTGAGGTGGTGATTTTCTTGTGTGTGGTGCGGGTTGGTGAGAGGAATTATTGTTTGTACTTCCCTATGTACTTAGACACAAGTTTATTCAAAAGGGGACTAAAATAGGGGAGATTAGAAAGCGAAATTGAAAATGGACTAAATTGCGGAAAAGAAAAATTAAAACGAAATTTATTTACCCCCAACTTTTGATTTTTCATGTGTTAGTCAGGCGATGGGTGACGCCCACAGTCTCGGGGGGTTCATGGTCCAAGTAAGTGTTGGAAATTAGGCTAAGGTATAGCAGCGGAAATATAAAATTTTTAACCTATTTCCATAAACCACAAGATCCGTTAACTGTTATTTCATATAAAGAGGGATAAGAAGAATTACCTCTTGATGATCAATCTACCGTTGCTAATGAAGTGCCCACAACTCTTCTCCGAGTTCCCCAACACGAAATAAAACACGGGAGAATTAATTTGGAATCAACCGTTGAATAGCAACCAAAGTAGATTGCCTCTAACTAATCAACACAAGATCAAGGATAAAAGAAATAGATGAAAATCAATTGATCAAACGAAGCCGTAGAGAAATCTCGTCCTCGAACTAGGGGTGTCGAATTTTCTCTCTCTTGGACTAGGTGAATTTCGAAAATCACAAGTAGGGTATGGCTTGCTTGGATTTTGAAATCTCAAGGGAAGGGGTATTTATAATCTCTTGTATCTAATCCCTAGTTAGATAGAATTAGGTTACTGAATAGGAATTCCATTCGAAATAGAATTCCTAATTATTATCTCACTATATATCTAATATATTAAGGATAATAATAATAACCTTATTGGATAATAATAGGAGTATATTAATCTAATTAAAACTCCTAACTTAATTATCTCTTAATTAATTTAATTCATATTCCTAATCTAATTAGGATTAACAAAATCAAATTAATTATTCATGTATATCACTACATGAATTTCGACCCCCTTATATCCATGGGCCTTATTGGGCTCAATTGGGCTTCTATCAATTAATTAACATCTATCTCTCTTTTAGGTTCCAAGTCTTATGTGTGATCCATTAGGTTCTTATTGCTTCTAGCCGTATGCAACGTTATTAAATTAATTTTCAAAGAATTATATTTAATCTTTGCATAACGGAATAATGTACAGAGTATGTGATTAGCAAGTCCGTAATCATTCCCCCAGAGCTATAAGAAGACAGGTTGATTCTGTCGTTAACCTTTTCGTATTAGTTACAGTATAATTCGATCCTTTATCAACTACATCCTTGAACTGAATCTTATGACTATGGGTGATGTCAAGTCACATATAACGAGACGTTCGTTTTACTTGTACAGGCCGAGTCAACTCAAAAAAGATAGGTTAAGTGAAATCTGTATTTCTTACTCTTAAGCTATCACCTTGCAAGGATTTAGAGTCGAGTCTTCCACAAGCGATCCATGGATGTATCTCCCATTTATCGGGAGTAATAAATGCTCAATCCAATATATAACGACTCCGCAATTACTTCCTGTGATACCCAACATCTACTGTTCACACCCTAGAGTCATCTCTGTTAAGGATCGTGTTACACCAGAGTCAAAGCATCACATTCCGTAATCCAGAATACCAATTAATATTCCTTTGAGTCTGAGGATTAGTTATACCTATTAATACCAATGAGATGAACAGGTGACAAGGATGAATCTACCCATCCTGTTATCTCAAATCGGATCCCCAATCCTAATGAACAACGTTTCATCGGATCTATGTAACTGTCCAGATATCTGTATATATAAAGCTTGTGAGATCAGCTTTCTGTCGGACAAAAGACATTGTTACATACAAGTCTCAACAGTGATATGTCAATCCCAAACATATCACTTGACTTGGGGTGGTTTTAAGTTTATCAGTTTACTATAAAGTTTGGTCTCACTTCATGCTTGTATGAACACGTTATAAT
This sequence comes from Euphorbia lathyris, assembly GCF_963576675.1. Lineage (NCBI taxonomy): Eukaryota > Viridiplantae > Streptophyta > Magnoliopsida > Malpighiales > Euphorbiaceae > Euphorbia > Euphorbia lathyris. The sequence goes on from NC_088910.1 coordinate 40,750,746, forward strand.
CACTTTAAATAAACTTACGGATTTCCTTTTATTAGACTTTATTTAGTGCTTAAAAGGGATTGCCTTTATATAGTTATAAAACATATATCTCATTAAACAAATGATATAAAGAACAATTCATTTACATTAAGTTTGTATCCTAGAACAATTGTCTATAGGACACTAAACCCCAACATACTCCCACTTGGACTAAAGCCAATTATTTCTAAAACTTATCCCAGTAGAAGTTAAATGACGATCATGTATTCTCTGGGTTAAAGGCTTTGTCAACGGATCTGCAACGTTGTCCTCTGTAGGTACTCTTTCTATTCTCACATCTCCTCTAGCCACAATCTCTCTACTGATGTGGTATCGCTTAAGGTAATGCTTGGATGCATTATGAGACTGTGGTTCCTTTGCTTGCGCAATGGCTCCATTGTTATCACAGTACAGTGTAATGGGATTGACAATGTCAGGCACCACACCTAGTTCTGTAATGAACTTTCTAATCCAAACCGCTTCCTTTGCTGCTTCCGCATCTGCGATATACTCTGACTCGGTCGTAGAGAAAGCTACGCTTCCCTGCTTGGAAATCTTCCAACTGACCGCGCCCCCATTCAAGATAAACAGGTATCTTGATTGGGATTTATAATCATTCTCATCTGTGAGATGACTTGCATCTGAAAATCCTTCTATTTTCAGATCACCTTCTCCGTACACTAGGAACATATCTTTAGTTCTTCTCAAGTACTTAAGAATGTTCTTGATGGCAATGCAATGCTCGTCTCCCGGATTCCCTTGGTAACGACTCGTTACAGATAACGCGAACGCTACGTCAGGTCTAGTGCATAGCATAGCATACATAATCGAACCGATTGCGTTGGCGTACGGGACTACGGCCATGCGTCGTTTATCATCATCGGTTTTAGGACATTGATGATTGTTTAACTTTACTCCATGTAACATGGGTAAGTTACCTTTTTTCGATTCAAGCATGCTAAATCGATTTAGCACCTTTTCAATGTATGTAGCCTGTGAAAGACCAAGCAGTCTTCTCGATTTATCTCTATAGATCTTTATACCAAGTATATAAGCTGCTTCACCAAGGTCTTTCATTGAGAAGTTACCAGATAACCATACTTTCACTGACTGTAAGAGAGCAACGTCATTTCCGATTAATAATATATCGTCCACATATAGTATGAGAAATGTTATAGAGCTCCCACTTGCTTTCTTGTAAATGCAAGCTTCTTCGCAATTTTGTTCAAAACCAAATTGTTTTATGGTTTCGTCAAAACGCTTATTCCAGCTTCTAGATGCTTGCTTGAGTCCATAAATGGATCTCTGAAGTTTGCAAACTTTATTTGCATCCTTCGATATGAAACCTTCAGGCTGCATCATATATACATCCTCAAGCAGGTTTCCGTTTAGGAAAGCTGTTTTCACATCCATTTGCCAAATCTCATAATCGTAGTGAGCGGCAATTGCAAGCATGATTCTGATTGATTTGGACATAGCCACATGAGAGAAAGTTTCGTCATAATCAATTCCTTGCTTCTAACGATATCCTTTCGCTACTAACCTAGCTGTGTAGGTGCTAACCTTTCCATCCATGTCTGTCTTCCTTTTGAAGATCCACCTGCACCCAATAGGTATTATCCCTTCGGGTGGATCAACCAAAGTCCACACTTGGTTAGTATACATGGAATCCATTTCAGAATCCATGGCCTCAAGCCATGCTTTAGAATCTGGACTAGTAAGAGCCTCTTCATAGTTTTCGGGTTCGTCGTCTAACACGGGAACCTCATTATCATCTCCCACTAGAAAACCATATCTAACTGGGAGTTCAAAAACTCTTTGTGATCTACGAATAGGTGGCACTGGAGTCTCATCTAATGGGACTCCTTCGGGTACCTCAACCGCCTCTGTTGTTTCAGTCGGTGTTTCTTCTTCTTGAACTTCGTCAAGTTCAATCATGCTTCCCTTTTGTGTTTATTCGAGAAACTCTTTCTCTAAGAAGGTTGCGTGCTTGGATACGATTACTTTCTGATCATCTGGATGATAGAAGTAATATCCCATAGTTTCCTTAGGGTATCCAATGAAGAAACATTTATCAGATTTCGAATCTAGTTTGTCGGACGCAATGCATTTGACAAAGGCTGAACAACGCCATACTGTCATAAATGAAAACACGGGTTTCCTACCAACGAACAATTCATATGGTGTGGAATTAGCGGATTTAGTTGGTACTCGATTTAGGGTGAAGAGGGCAGTTTCTAAGGCATAGCCCCAGAACGTCTTTGGAAGTAAGGCCATGCTCATCATGGATCGTACCATATCTAATAGGGTACGGTTTCTCCTCTCGGACACACCATTGTGTTGTGGTGTATAGGGAGGTGTCCATTGTGAGCATATCCCACATTCAGTTAGATAATTCAGAAAATCATCTGAAAGATATTCGCCACCTCGATCAGATCGAAGCGTCTTTATTTTCTTTCCCAATTGATTTTCTACTTCATTCTTGAAGCATTTGAATTTCTCAAAAGCTTCTGACTTGTGCTTCATCAAGTAGATGTAACCATATCGGGTATGGTCATCTATGAAGCTTATGAAGAATCTGAATCCTCCTCTTGCTTGGACTAACATAAGACCACATACATCTGAATGAATGAGTCCTAGAGTGTCTGATACACGCTCACCTTTATTGCTAAAGGGTGTCTTTGTCATTTTACCTTTTAAACATGATTCGCATGTTTCCAATGATTTGGGATCGATTGGATCTATAAGCCCATCTGAATGTAGCTTTAGCATGCGTCTCTTGTTTATGTGGCCTAAACGACAATGCCACAAGTAAGTTGAATTATCTAGCTTATGTCTTTTGGTATCAATTGCAAAAGCAGGAATTTTGTTATCTAACACATAAATCCCATTTTGTGAAATTCCTGAAAAATAAAAGATCGAATCTTTATAAAAATTGCAACTCTTGTCTTTTATTGAAATATGAAAACCGTCGTCAACAAGATGGCTAATAGAAATAATGTTGCGAGACATTTGAGGAATGTATAAACAATTCCTTAATTCTATTACAAGCCCAGAGGGCAAATTTAAAACATAATCTCCAATTGCGAGGGCGGCAACTCTTGCTTCATTTCCTACTCGCAAGTTTATGCTTTCTTTCTTTAGTTCCCTAGTCTGATTTAGCTCCTGCATATTTGTACAAATATGAGATCCACATCCGGTATCTAATACCCAAGCTTCAGACAGTGAAACTGTATTTATTTCAGTATAAAACATACCAGATGTTGAAGTACCGTCATTTTCCTTCTTGTGGAAGGTCAGGTACTCCACGCAGTTTCTCTTCCAGTGCCCCAAGTCACCACAATAGTAGCACTTTCCTTTGGGCCTCTTTAATTCCTTTCCCTTCGTTTCGGTGAGCTCAGCCCCCTTACCTTTATCAAGATGGTTTGGATTGGGAGAGATCCCTTTCCTTTTTCTCGATCCTTCAATAGCAAGGGCTAGTATCTCCTCGTTTTCTTTTATAATGGGCTCAACTGACTCGAGCATATGCGCAAGCTCTACAAGAGAGGTTTGCAAGCCACTCATTTGGTAGTTCATGATGAACTGTGAGTAACTCTCGGGAAGGGACTGAAGAAGTAAGTTTTCACTTAGTTCATGGTCCATCGCATCTCCAATACTAGAAAACTTGGTGATAAGGCTGATCATCTTTGCACAATGTGCCATTACAGATGTGCCCACCTGCATCTTGCTTTTATATAACTCCTTGGTTATTTCGAAGCGCTCGCACCGAGTTTCATTCACAAATAACTCTTTTAGGTGCTTGACCATGGAATAGGCATCCATATCTGTATGTAGTTGCCTTTTTACTTCCGGTGTCAAAGATGCAAATATGATGTCTCCCGTTTGATCGTCATCAGATTTATGTTTCAAGTAAGCATAAAATTCTTGGTAGGGAGCATCATCCGTTGGGTAAGGGGGTATCGGTGTATCAAGTACATACCCTTTCCTCTCGAACTTCAAAACAATTTTGAGGTTGCGATACCAGTCGGTGAAGTTTGAACCAATCAATTTGTTATCGGTAATAATGTTTCGCAGATCGGTGTTAGTCATGATTATAAGAGTGGGTTTAATTTAAACCTGAGAGTGAGAAAGAGTAAACGTATGTCATTCATTTGCTTAAAGTATATCAATCTAAAATTATAGGCCTTTAGTTTATTTTAGATTGCTCCCACTATTTTGCCAAATTAATAGCCCTCCATAATAATTCGAAGAATTTCACAAATCCTTTAGTGAGCTAGGATCCTAACTCCTGAGATTTCGCCTTGAGTTTACTCAACAAGCTAGTCTCATTCATTAGGTAGATTCATGTAATCAATCACATCTTTAATGTGATTCCTAGGTTATTGGGTTACTAACCACATTAGTAACTAATATGCTATTCATATTAATCCCAACCGTCTTGCCCATTAGTTTATGACAACATGAGTTTACTCATCCAATTATCATAATCTAATTTAAGTATTACCCCATATTCATGAAAAATGATTTTCGATAATTCAGGTGTTACCGAAAGGACCCCGAGCTTGAGTTTACTCAACAACCCAAAGGCCCTCAGCACTGCCGGCTGAATTATAATATTAGGGAGGGGCAACCGATTTTAATAACTTGTTTATTTACTTAACTTTTTAATGAGGGATTTTATTTTAGGTCTCATAATCTAACTTAGTCTTGATTTGCTTTAGCATACATCAGACACATACATTTGCGTTATGGACATATCATCTAAATTATTCCGTCAAGCCAGAGACGGAATAAAAGGGCAAACCTAAGGAAATACTAACTATTACATATTTCTCTTTAGGTCCTCCGTCTTCTCCATGGCACCTTGAAATTACATATTAATTTCTATACTACTAAAGAAAACTTCAATTGAATTGAAGGGAATCAGATGAGAGGAGAAATTACAATAGATAGTAGAAAGGCAGGACTCGCAGGCCCTATTTCAAAAATACCAAAAGACTAAAGAGGGTCCAAATATGTCCATAACTCCAAACATGCATAGACTCAATTAAATAAATTTAATTGGTTGATTACATAACTATCTTATGTAATATTTATGTTAATCACATTAACATATCAAATTAACTTTCATCCAATTTTACATCTAATAGTTTCGTATCTTTTATATTAATCTTTAGATTAATATAACTATACAAAACTTTAATTATGCACGTCCCAATTATTTTGATTTTAATTCATTTAACATTTTGATTTACAAATTGGTAAAACAAACTTTTAAACGATTTTTTTTCATTCGATAATCAAAACAGAAAACTATCAATTTCTGAAACATATGTATTTAAAATATATAAAAACGATTTTAAACAATTTAAAATCAAGTGGGCCTCGGGCCGGGCCCGAGAGTGGACTGCTGCCAATAGGCAGCAGCCCTAGCGCGGCTGAACCGCCGCTGCCTTGGGGCAGCGGCGGCCAGGCGCCGCGAGGCGCGACTCGGGCTGTCGTATTATTTTTTTTTATATAATTTTAAACACATATATATCAGTTCTTAAACGGTTTTAAAACGATTTTCAGAAAATAGGAAAAACTACTATAGATTTCCGTTTTATCTTTAGAATTAATAAAACTGATTTTATCAATCTAACTATAAAACTAATAGATTTTGTTATAATGATTATCAACCAAAATAATTAGGAACATACGCATAATCTGTTTTAATTAACAATTAATTAAAACTTATTTATCTTTAGAATTAATTAATCAAAACAATTTGTTAATTAATCCCAACTATAAATATTTATTCAATCCTATTGAAAACTTCTAAATTTTCATATATGAAATAACGGATTTAACGATGGCTCTGATACCACTGTTGGAAATTAGGCTAAGGTATAGCAGCGGAAATATAAAATTTTTAACCTATTTTCATAAACCACAAGATCCGTTAACTGTTATTTCATATAAAGAGGGATAAGAAGAATTACCTCTTGATGATCAATCTACCGTTGTTGATGAAGTGCCCACAACTCTTCTCCGAGTTCCCCAACACGAAATAAAACACGGGAGGATTAATTTGGAATCAACCGTTGAATAGCAACCAAAGTAGATTGCCTCTAACTAATCAACACAAGATCAAGGATAAAAGAAATAGATGAAAATCAATTGATCAAACGAAGCCGTAGAGAAACCTCGTCCTCGAACTAGGGGTGTCGAATTTTCTCTCTCTTGGACTAGGTGAATTTCGAAAATCACAAGTAGGGTATGGCTTGCTTGGATTTCGAAAATCTCAAGGGAAGGGGTATTTATAATCTCTTGTATCTAATCCCTAGTTAGATAGAATTAGGTTACTGAATAGGAATTCCATTCGGAATAGAATTCCTAATTATTATCTCACTATATATCTAATATATTAAGGATAATAATAATAACCTTATTGGATAATAATAGGAGTATATTAATCTAATTAAAACTCCTAACTTAATTATCTCTTAATTAATTTAATTCATATTCATAATCTAATTAGGATTAACAAAATCAAATTAATTATTCATGTATATCACTACATGAATTTCGACCCCCTTATGTCCATGGGCCTTATTGGGCTCAATTGGGCTTCTATCAATTAATTAACATCTATCTCTCTTTTAGGTTCCAAGTCTTATATGTGATCCATTAGGTTCTTATTGCTTCTAGCCGTATGCAACGTTATTAAATTAATTTTCAAAGAATTATATTTAATCTTTGCATAACGGAATGATGTACAGAGTATGTGATTAGCAAGTCCGTAATCATTCCCCCATAGCTATAAGAAGATAGGTTGATTCTGTCGTTAACCTTTCCGTATTAGTTACAGTATAATTCGATCCTTTATCAACTACATCCTTGAACTGAATCTTATGACTATGGGTGATGTCAAGTCACATATAGCGAGACGTTCGTTTTACTTGTACAGGCCGAGTCAACTCAAAAAGATAGGTTAAGTGAAATCTGTATTTCTTACTCTTAAGCTATCACCTTGCAAGGATTTAGAGTCGAGTCTTCCAAAGCGATCCATGGATGTATCTCCCATTTATCGGGAGTGATAAATGCTCAATCCAATATATAACGACTCTGCAATTACTTCCTGTGATACCCAACATCTACTATTCACACCCCAGAGTCATCTCTGTTAAGGATCGTGTTACACCAGAGTCAAAGCATCACATTCCGTAATCCAGAATACCAATTAATATTCCTTTGAGTCTGAGGATTAGTTATACCTATTAATACCAATGAGATGAACAGGTGACAAGGATGAATCTACCCATCCTGTTATCTCAAATCGGATCCCCAATCCTAATGAACAACGTTTCATCGGATCTATGTAACTGTCCAGATATCTGTATATATGAAGCTTGTGAGATCAGCTTTTTGTCGGACAGAAGACATTGTTACATACAAGTCTCAACAGTGATATGTCAATCCCAAACATATCACTTGACTTGGGGTGGTTTTAAGTTTATCAGTTTACTATAAAGTTTTGTCTCACTTCATGCTTGTATGAACACTTTATAATCACTTTAAATAAACTTACGGATTTCCTTTTATTAGACTTTATTTAGTGCTTAAAAGGGATTGCCTTTATATAGTTATAAAACATATATCTCATTAAACAAATGATATAAAGAACAATTCATTTACATTAAGTTTGTATCCTAGAACAATTGTCTATAGGACACTAAACCCTAACAGTAAGGCTTCAGGCGCTGTCCATTAACTTTGAATGTGTCGCCATTGGTGTTCTGAATTTCTATCGCCCCATGAGGGAATATGCGGTGAATGGTGAATGGGCCAGACCATCGTGAGCGAAGTTTACCAGGGAACAGGCGCATGCGTGAGTTGTAAAGGAGCACAGGATCACCCTCTTTAAAATGCTTGGTTGAATACGCTGATCGTGCCACTGTTTGGTCTGTTCCTTGTACTTGATCGCGTTTTCATAAACGAACAGTCTGAATTCATCCATCTCATTCAACTGAGCACACCTATTTAGCTTAATATCATGATCATCAAAATTTAGAAATGTTAGTGCCCAATATGCCCTATGTTCTAATTCAATAGGGAGGTGGCACGCTTTTCCGAACAGGAGCCGGAAAGGGGACATCCCTATGGGTGTTTTATAGGCTGTTCGGTAAGCCCACAGTGCATTATCAAGTTTTAGAGACCAGTCCTTTCGTGAAGAATTGACTGTTTTCTCTAAAATTCGCTTCAGCTCCCTGTTGGATAATTCCACCTGTCCGCTCGTTTGGGGGTGGTATTGTGTAGCTATACGATGCGTGACACCATATTTCTGAAGTAGTTTCTCAAATAATTGGTTACAGAAATGAGTACTCACTTATAATTGCCCTTGGTACTCTAAATCTGGTAAACAACTGTTTCAAAAAATTTATTACTACCTTTGCATCATTCAAGGGACACGCGCATGCTTCTACCCATTTACTCACATAATCCACAGCTACCAGGATATACTAATTCCCAAAGGAGATGGGAAATGGTCCCATGAAGTCGATGCCACATACATCAAAAATTTCGCAAACAACAATGTTGTTTAGAGGCATGTCGTTTTGGGCAGAGATGTTGTCTGTTCGTTGACAGTTATCGCATCGTTGAACGAACTGTTGAGCATCCTTGTATATGGTGGGCCAGAAGAAGCCTGCTTGAAAAACCTTTGCGGCTGTTCGATTAGCCCCAAAATGACCGCCTGATTTCGCAGCGTGGCATTTGTGCAAGATCTCCATTCCTTCCTCCTTGGTCACACATCTTCGCAGGAGCTGGTCTACATATAATTTAAATAGATAAGGGTCCTCCCAAATATAATATTTAAGATCAGAATAAAACTTTCGTTTCCTATTAGTGGAGTATCGAAACGGTTTTATTTTGCAAGCCAAGAAATTCGTAATGTCAGCAAACCAGGGGAGCGTGGAGATAGCAAATAGTTGTTCATCGGGAAAATGGTCGAGGATCTCGGGTTGTTCGATTTCCATGGTTGCTTGTATTCTGGATAAGTGATCAGCTGCTAGATTTTCTGATCCCTTTTTGTTCGATTTCCATGGTTGCTTGTAGGAGTAACAACCATCGTATTAGTCACGGTTTAGCGTCCTTCTTGGTGAACAGGTATTTCAATACAGAATGGTCGGTGTAGACAGTCACTCTGGATAGTATAAGATAGGGGCGAAATTTGTCGAATGCATAGACCACTGCAAGCAACTCTTTTTCTGTGGTTGTGTAATTTTGTTGAGCTTCATTCAGAGTTTTTCTTGCATAGTGTATGGGCTTAAACTGCTTGTTAATTCATTGTCCAAGAACAGCCCCTACACTGAGATCACTGGCATCGCACATGAGCTCGAATGGTGCATCCCAATCTGGTGCGGTGAGTATAGGTGCGTGTGTCAAAAGCTTCTTGATCTGTTCAAATGCCTGGTTGCACTCGTCTGTGAAGATGAAGTCAGCCTCCTTGTGTAATAGTGCGGAGAGCGGTTGTGCGATCTTTGAGAAATCCTTGATGAATCGTCTGTAGAAACCAGCGTGTCCCAAAAAACTTTGAATGTCCTTGACCGTTTTGGGCCCAGGTAGTTTCTCGATTACCTCCACTTTAGCTTTGTCAACTTCCAACCCCCTGCTTGATATTTTGTGACTAAGCACAATACCCCCTGTTACCATGAAGTGGCACTTTTCCCAATTTAGGACTAGCTGTGTTTCCGTGCATCTTTCCAGAACAGCTTCTAAGTTCTCTAAACAAGCTTCGAAGGATGTGCCGTAAACCGAAAAATCGTCCATGAATATTTCAACTGTTTTCTCGAACATATCATGGAATATGGCCATCATGCACCTCTGAAATGTTGCTGGAGCGTTGCACAACCCAAACGACATACGTTTATACACGAAAGTCCCATATGGATAGGTGAACGTGGTCTTTTCTTGGTCTTTGGTGCAGATTTGGATCTGATTGTACCCTGAATATCCGTCCAGGAAACAATAAAATTGATAACCGGCCAGTCTCTCCAGTATCTGATCAATAAATGGTAGCGGGAAGTGATCCTTTCTGGTTGCTTCGTTGAGCTTTCTGTAGTCAATGCACATCCGCCACCCTGTGATTGTTGTGGTAGGGATGAGCTCATTTTTAACCACGGTGGTCCCCCCCTTTCTTAGGAACAACTTGGACAGGGATGGTCCACATACTATCGGAAATAGAGTAAATGATTCATGCCTCGATGAGTTTGATAACTTCTGCCTTCACAACGTCCTTCATGTGTGGATTCAGTCTTCTTTGTGGTTGCACAGTTGGTCGATGATCTTCTTCCATTAAGATTTTGTGCATGCAAATGGTCGGGCTGATTCCTTTTATATCTTCTATTTTCCATGCTAGAGCTGTCTTGTGCCTCCTTAGGATGGTAAGCAATTGTTCCTTCTGGTCTTTTGTCAATGTTGCTGAAATGATTACTGGTCTACTGTTTGGTGGATCCAGAAATGCATATTCCAGGTGATCAGGCAACTGTTTCAGTTCGGGGCATCTTTCCTCATTTCCCTTTTCGGGGTCTATGTCAGGAAGAATATCCTGATCTTCTTCATTATCTGTGCCTTCATTATGATTCCCCACTTGGTTGAGATCAAACAGTTGTTCCTCCTCTTGATGTTTCTCCTTATCAACTTGTTCCTGCAAGAAAAAATCATTATCTTGTGTATCAAGAAAGTAACATGAATCATCAGAAACTGATGCATAACGAACAACTTCATGCATCTTGAATACTACTTCTTCATTATTGATTTTCAGAACAAGCTTCCCTTTGTGCACATCAATGACCGCTCTTCCTGTGGCTAGAAAGGGTCATCCCAAGATTATGGGAACTTCCAAATCTTCCGCAATATCCATTATAACAAAGTCGACAGGCAATATGAAATTTCTGACTTTAACCCTAACGTCTTAAATTATACCCTTAGGGTATCGAATTGATCGGTCCGCTAATTGGACCGTGACCTTTGTTGTCTTGGTTCTCCTAATCCTAATTGCATATAGATTGAGTATGGCATAAGATTAATGCTGGCTCCTAGATCACATAAAGCATTTTGAATAGTAAGTGTTCCTATTGAACAAGGTATAGAAAAACTCCCTGGATCTTTGAGCTTCTTTGGAAGTTGCTGTTTGGCTTGCAAGGTTGATGAGCTGTCACTGTTTAGTTGCACCATGGCTACACTTTCCAGTTTTTTTTGTTGGGCAGCAAATCCTTCAAGAATTTGACATACATGGGCATTTCAGACAGGGCTTCGATGAATGGGATGTTGATGTGCAACTTCGTCAATTGTTCTAGAAAGCTCTTATGTCTTTTCTCGCAATTCTGTTACTTCATTCATTCTGGATATGGAACCCTTGGCTTATAACAAGGCGTGCGTGGTTCATCTTCAATCACCTGTTTATCTTTCTTATGTTAAGGCACATGTGTTTGATCATTGAACTTCGCTCCATCTTCTTTATCTATAACAGATTTTTCATCATTGTCCCTTACTTCTTTACCCCCCTTAGTATGATGGCATTGACTTCTTCTTTTGGGTTGGTAACAGTGTTGCTTGGAAGGGCACCTTTTTCCTTAGAGGATATGGCTGTGGCAAATTACTGGATTTGAGTGTCGAGATTTTTATGGAAGATTGTGTCTGTTTCATGAACTGCATCATCATGGACTCTAGATCAGGCTTTCCTTCTTGTTGAGCATTTGTTTGGCGCTGATACTGTTGGTTAGATGAGCTGCCTTGTTGTGGTTGATATGCTGGTCGTGGATGCTCTTGTCTATAAGGTTGCTGCATAGCTGGTTGCCTTTGATTATCTTGCCAATAGAAGTTAGGATGGCTTCTCCACCCCGGGTTATAGGTGTTCGAATAGGGATTCGGTGGTTGGCGAGAAATGAAATCACACTGTTCCTGCATTGATGCACCTGGTTTGGTACCTGGACAATCTATTGGTCGATGAGGTCCACTGCAGAAATCACAACCATCGGGTGATAAGATCTCCATCGGGGCAGAGAGCTGCGTATTAACTGCTGAGACGTTCATCTTTCCTATTGTTTTGACCAGTTGTTCCATTTTAGAGGATAACTTGCTGATTGCCTCACTGTTTGTAGTATTCGTGACTCTCTTTCCATCAGCTCTCACCGAGTGCCAGTTGTAACTAGTGTTGACCACTCTCTCTATTAGCTCATACAATGCTTGAGGTTCAAGTTCCTCCGGATTCCCATTGGCAACTGATTATATCTGTATCTTGTACGCGTTGGTCACTCCATTATAGAAGTTTTGCACTTGCATCCACATGGGTATGCCATGATTCAGTACTCTTCTCAACAATTCTTTGTATCTTTCCCATGCTTCAGATAAGGATTCATCCTCCTCTTGGAAAAAATGAGAAACTTCATTCCTCAACTTGATTGCTTGCCTGGGCGGAAAATATTTCATTAAGAACATGGTAGCCATCTCCTCCCAGTTCGTGATAGATCCTGGTTGTAGATTCTTCAACCAATTCCTCGCCTTATCCTTTAAGGAAAAGGGAAACAGTTTGAGCTGGATAACCTCATCGCTATCATTTCTATAGGTACGAAATGTGTTACACATTGTGACAAAGTCTTGGATGTGAGCATTTGGATCTTCATTTGGGTATCCCCCGAACTGCACAGCTGTTTGTAGCATCTGAACCATTGAAGCTTTTACTTCGAACATTCGATTGCCTTCATTTGGTAAGACAATGCACTATGAATGGCCCTCAGTGGATGGCATGGAGTAATCCTTCATCCGCAACCTCTGGTTACCATTATTATTATTTTCGTTTTCACCATGAACTTCCTCATGGTTCTCACCCTGTCTTTCATCATTTAGCATTTCGACCTCGCGATCCATTTTGATGCGTCTAGCTTGCCTAAGTATTCTTCTCCTTCTTCTATATGTTCTCTCTATTTCAACGTCTATAGGAAGGATATGAACACCTGCTCTTCGCATACAAAACTAGAAACCGAAAAACCAAAGACTAGACAAACAGATGGTTAACATGTAACGAAATAAGCATACGTATTCTTCAAAACTTAAGTTTAAACAATCCCCAGCAATGGTGCCAAAAACTTGGTGTGTTAAATAGGGACGCTAGCAAGTGTACTAGGTCGGATGTAGTATTTAGTAAGACCAAGTGTCGTATTCCACAGGGATTAGACTTTAGTAAGAAGAACATGTTACCTTAAGTGTTAAATTCTTAACTGGATGAATAATGTGTGAGAACTTAATATAAACAAAACAAGCGAAAAGTGAAATAAGTGAATCCAAGATAAACAAGCACAGACCTAGCCATACGCCTAACGAACAATTGTGCCTAACTTTTATCGCTAAATGAACTAGATCTATATTCCTGAGTTGGGTCTCTCTCTCATTAATCACTAAGGTCCGGTGTCCCATTTCCAAAGATACTAAGTAAGTAATATTAACCAAGTGTCCTTGTGCTAACATACAAACAAGCATTAAGTAACAGAGAGCATTCATAAAGAAACCCCAATATGTGGTAGTTTTCATGTCCGTCCACTACAACATATGTCGATTAGCTGTTTCCATTACGTCGGAGCACTGTCGTGTCATCCTCGGTAACTATCAAATAGACTCGATCTTAATCTATTCTTTAAACATGCTAATAACACTCAATCATGGATAAAAATACTTCATTCATTGATAAAAGATACTTGCAGTCGCTGTCTAAATGGCTGGCTAGGCATGCAGAAGAACTACTCACTCATTTTCATGAGTGAACAACTTGTTCTTCCCAAAAACATTCTTGCAGCGGAAAATAAAAACAAAATATAAAAACTAGTGGTGGCGGTAATGCCGAGATACCTATTACAATAACCTTCCTCCTATTTATACTCCCCTTACATCAACCCTAATTACAAGGGCAAAAAGTCACAAAAAGGTAAAAACAAGGACAAGTAAACAATCCTCCTACACTTGGCGCAAGATGGAAAGCTGTCTTGCTTTCCATGTTTTTCTCTCTTTCTCTCTCCCGTAGCTTGCTCGATGATAGGGGTCAAAACCCCTATCTTTGGGTACGGTTTTAGGACGGTTTTTAGCGTTATTTCATGAATAAGCGAGCAATTCTCGCATTTATATGCTTTTGTGTGAGTTAGTTAGAAATTGGAGATGTTTTATTTACTTTTCGTTGTTTAGGCTCATTTTCTGGTTATTTTAGGCAAATATGGCCAAAATAGCATGTACGTTAAATTTCCATTATCTTTTATAGCTAATTGATCCGCCAAAAGTCGCACCAAACACAGTGTTTACTCAAAATGAGCGATTGGCGGGTCAATTTTGCCTCGGAACTAATGTTGTTTGGAGTTTATGTGCGTGTGCAGGTTAAAACATGATCAATTTCAGGCAAAAATCGCGTCTCGGGGACCCCCGACAGTCGCTCAGCGAATTAGGCATCGGCGAGCAGCCCAGGCGCTGCTTGGCGTGCAGCCCAGGCACTGCTCGGCGAGCTGCCCAGGCGCTGCTCGGTGAGCTGCCCAGGCACTGGTCGGGCGAGCTGGCCCTCAGGGGCCTGCTCGGGCGAGCAGGCATGGCCAGCTCGCGTCGAGTTGGCCAGCTCGCCGAGCAGCGCCCAGCTCGGCGAGCTACCCTGCGGGAATCAGTCAAAAGACTGATTCTCGGCCCCACGAAGTCACGATTGACCCCACGACTTCCCACCTGCAAAATGATACGAATTAGGTCAGAAAGAGGGCCCGAACCTCGTCTATAAATAGAACTTTTCAATTGTAAATTAGATATCTTTCATTATTGTAAATTACCTTAGCTTTTCACCCTTGAAGAATTCTCTCCACCTTCTCCATCTCCTTCAACCTCCATTGAAGAAGCTCCGAAGCTCCATCCACCGAGAATTATTCAAGGTCCGTCCTTAAGAACTAGGAAGCCGGCTGCAGGGTAGACAGGTTCCCTGAAAGGGATTTTCGTATCACCTTTTATCTTACTCTGTTTGTACCCTTTGATACAGTCTATGAATCCTAGGCTAATTGTATCCCGTGACAATATTCTTCGCCTTTAATGATATTTTAGCTCTTGTTTTGTTCTATGATTATTTGTTTAATCTTTGTCTTACGCTTTATTCAATTGGTTTAACTCATTCAAAAGCCCCAAAATCTAGTAGGCACATATTGCGAGCTGAATCTGACCTAGTCAGAGCCTAGGAGATTGACGACCTCTTAGTTGATTAAGCCCAAATTGCTGAGCCTTAGACCTAGTTTCGGCCTTACAAGGGAATCACGCACTAGAGACTTCAGGAGGGTAAGTAGGGTTAATCGCCTTGAATACAAGTGACTTAGATTAGGTTTTTAATCTATTGACCTAATAATCTATTCTCATCATTATTGTTCATACCATGTTCCTTAGGGTAATTGCATTAGTGAAAGATCACCTAGGAGTAGTTTAACTTAATTAGGAGTAGAATAACTTAATTAGGAGTAGAATAACTTAGTTCGAATTAGTATAACTTAGCTAGGAGTAGCATAATTCAACTAGGAGTAGATTAACTTAAAAAAAACCAACTCAAAACCCACACAGCCTAGATACCACCTGAGACCAAGTAGCTCGATACTTGTGGTAAATAAATCCTGTGGATTTGATACCTGGACTTTCTAGATTTTATTACTTGATAACGACGGGGTACACTTATCCCTTAGTCGGCCTCAGCGGTGAGCCTTCTCAACGGAGGCGCATCAAGTTTTTGGCGCCGTTGCCGGGGATTTATTTCTTCTGCAATATCGAACCAAAGGTCGATTTGTTAGTTTAGGCGTTCCTTTGTGAATATCCTTTGTTTATATCGTCTATATCTGTTTATATATATACTTGTTTATACATATACTTGTTTATATACGATTCTTTTTGTGAATATCCTTGTTTATATCGTTTATACTTTTTTATACATATACCTGTTTATAAACAAACTTGTTTATATACGATTCTTTTTGTGAATATCCTTGTTTATATCGTTTATACTTGTTTATATATAATTCTTCATACCTGTTTACCTATACTTGTCAATATATAATCGTATACTTGTTTATATTATTTATACTTGTGTATACATAATTCTTTATACTTATTCTCTATACTTGTTGATATATAATCTTTATAACTTCTATACTTGTTCATATCTTTTGTATTTGTTCATAACTATATACTTTTACTTATCAACTTTTGTGCTAGAACTTCACTTTTTCTCAGCATTCGCTGATCAATGAATTGGCAAGAAAGAGTCGAGTGGCAAGCTCAAAAGTTTACTATCCCATCAAGACAATACATTCATGCCCTGGAGAATGAGGCTCCCAATCCCTCCATGGCCGAGTTAAATAAGAAAATGGATATCTTGATGGCGAAACTGAGCCTCAACACCAATGAAAGTGTAAGTTTTGTGGGTAATCACCAAAGGTATAATTCTAACCCCAATTCGTACAGCTTTTATGGTAGTGATTGGAGGAGACCTCAACACTCAAATCTGTCCTACGGGAACCCTAACATGTTGAGGCCTCTAAATAGGTTTGTTAATGAGAATAGGGAAAACGAATTGGGAGTGTTTCCTTACGAACAAGCAAGCCAAGTTCCTCCACAACCCTCTAGCTCACGAGATGAGGTGCTGTCCCTTTTGAAAGGAATATCAGCCCGACTTACAATCAACGAGGAGGTTTGCAAGGACTTGAGCAACCAATTGGCTCAAATAAACCATGAGATGCAAGAGCAATCCTGAGATGCTCTCCCAGGCATAAAGGAAAACATAGAAATCCCACAAAGGGAATCAGCTCAAGCCATCTCCTTGAGGAATGATAAAAAGGTAGAACCAAGCCCACTGTCACATGCATCACTCAAGGTAAGTGAGGAACCGGAAGCGGTAAGCAACCTCGGTTCAAAACCTAAAATCCTAAATCATGTGATAGAAATAAATGATCAAATCGAAGCTTGTGTATATCAACTACCTTTTCCTCAAAAGTTAGAAAAGTTTGGATTTACTCCTTGTTCAGAAGTTTTCATTCTCTTCGACCTACCAAGAGAATCCAAAAGGGAGCAAACCAAACGTTTTCATAATCTGTTTAAATTTGGCCTCTTGTTTTTATTTAACTCATTTGAGGCTCCTAATCCGTTTTGTAGGTACAGATTATTTGTTAAGGAATTCGAGTTCCTAACGAGGATAGAAGCTTACACTTAGGAAGGAACTCTATGTCGAGCTCACCGACTATAAAGCAGCGCTTCTTGGGAGGCAACCCAAGTTTGAATACAACTTTTCAGGTTTTTACTTTTTAATAAATTTTATAGATATACTTTTAGGTTGGTTTAGTTCTTTTACGTTTTTATTTTCAGTGCTCGGGTTAAAAAAAAGGGCGTAATTTTGCCCCGGGCGGCCCAGCTCGGGCGAGCTGGGCACTGCAGCCCATCTCGACGAGCTGGGCATCCCAGCTCGCTGGGCGCTGCCGCCCAGCCCGCTGGGCACCCCAGCTCGGGCGAGCTGAGCACTGCCGCCCAGCTCGCCGAGCTGCTCGGCCGAGATAAGCAACAGTTCGGGATTTTTTCTCGAACGGAGCTGAAAAAAATAAAAAATAAATAAATAAATAAAAATTGGCACCACAAATCATCAAGTTTTTGGCGATTGCGATAAAATCAGTAAGTTGTCTTCTCCACCCTAACTTTTTGCACATGCGCTTGATGGTTTTAGACGCAATGTTGGAACTTATTGCATATTTTAAGTGTGAGGAGGAGGGGTAGACAAACTTACAAAAATTTGTATAATTTTTAAATTTTTGTGGCGTCGTGTCTAGTTTAGTTTAAACGCTTTCGGGTTTTATTTATGTTTTTGCATGTTTAAGACCTAAAACCGTGAACCTCCTTCGAATCTAAACTTCGTTATTTGTCCTTGAGGGCTGAGAACCGAATCTAAAGATTGCATGACAACTAGTTTAGGTGTAGGACACAACCCTTGTATCTGTAAAAGCATGAGCTAAAGTTTGCATTTAGACCCTACTTTTGAAGAAATGCTAAAATCATTACTTAGGTAGATAACTTAAGAATTGAAGGCATGTGATATTAAACTTGAGTTTAGGGAGAACTAGTGAGCAAAAAATTGAAACCCAAGAACTGTGAGTTGAATTTGATTCAAGAGCGAACATCAAAAAGCTCTTTTTCTTGACATTTTTGTGTGAATGCTTTGACTTATGGAAAGATTACAGATTTTGCACCTAATACTGAGTTGAACCTACATGCAATGATTTGAGATGATAAACGATGAATCAGCCTCATTAGAATTAACCTTTTCTTTACCTTCTTTTTCTTTTTCATCTACTCTAGGAAGCCCCTTTGAGCCTGCATTTTGTAGCTTATAGTTTTTCTTTCATTCTAACCCAATTTTTTGCAAACCATTACTTGGTTTGTTACTTAACCCAAGTTTTTGCAAAGCTCACATTGAGTCTTTGTTTTCTTCTAGCGCTTTATCTTTGTTTATGGCATCACAGTAGCAAACCAAAAAGCTAAGAAGTGAATGAGCATTACTATCCAAAGAAAGAGAAAAACAGAAAAGGAAAAGAAAAAGAGACGAACAAAAGAGGGAGAACTCTATCTCCCGGTTCTTAAAATTAGAACGTCTCAGAAAAAAATAATGAATAAAAAGCTCAATCACTTCACAATTTGCTAAAGCCATTTTAAACTTTGTTTTTCGAGTGCTAGAACTCCTAACCCTTGTTGTACCTTTAACCCACTAACCACATTACAACCCTTATTCGAGGTTGTCTTTGATATCATCGGAGTCATATAGCATAGTAGAGGAACTCAGATGAACATGCAAAATCAACGTAATCCTAAGCAAGAACATAAGCCGAGAGTAAACACTTTAGCCACCAAAATTGTGTGAATTGAGTGAACTACCTATGGTGAGGTGTTTTATTTAGCTATCCTCTTAAGCTCGTTTAATTGAACATGTGTCCTTTTTCTTAAACATATGACCTGTGATAATTGAAATGCGGCTTTTGGATATCGTGTCTCTACTCTGTATTTTCGAATGCATGTAATTACAGATGCTCGAAATTGTGTCAAGCACCTAGTCAAACCAGGAGGTTTTATAGCTTGCTTGTGATTGCGGGGTTAGTTTTTTAGTTTACTTGGGGATAAGTAAAGTTTTAAGTGCGAGGAGGTTTGATAGGGGTCAAAAACCCTTATCTTTGGGTACGGGTTTAGGACGGTTTTAAGCGTTATTTCATGAATAAGCGAGCAATTCTCGCATTTATATGCTTTTGTGTGAGTTAGTTAGAAATTGGAGATGTTTTATTTACTTTTCGTTGTTTAGGCTCGTTTTCTGGTTATTTTAGGCAAATATGGTCAAAATAGCATGTATGTTAAATTTCCATTATCTTTTATAGCTAATTGATCCGCCAAAAGTCACCCCAAACGGAGTGTTTACTCAAAATGAGCGATTGGCGGGTCAATTTAGCCTCGGAACTAATGTTGTTTGGAGTTTATGTGCGTGTGCAGGTTAAAACATGATCAATTTCAAGCAAAAATCGCGTCTCGGGGACCCCCGGCAGTTGCTCGGTGAATTAGGCATTAGCGAGCAGCCCAGGCGATGCTCGACGCGCAGCCCAGGCGCTGCTCGGCGAGCTGCCCAGGTGCTGCTCGGCGAGCTGCCCAGGCACTGCTCGGGCGAGCTGGCCCCTAGAGGCCAGCTCGCCGAGCAGCGCCCAGCTCGGCGAGCTGCCCTGCAGGAATCAGTCAAAAGACTGATTCTCGGCCCCACGAAGTCACGATTGACCCCACGACTTCCCACCTGCAAAAGGATACGAATTAGGTCAGAAAGAGGGCCCGAACCGCGTCTATAAATAGAACTTTTCAATTGTAAATTAGATATCTTTCATTATTGTAAATTACCTTAGCTTTTCACCCTTGAAGAATTCTCTCCACCTTCTCCATCTCCTTCAACCTCCATTGAAGAAGCTTCGAAGCTCCGAAGCTCCATCCACCGAGAATTATTCAAGGTCCGTCCTTAAGACCTAGGAAGCCGGCTGCAGGGTAGACAGGTTTCCTGAAAGGGATTTTCGTATCACCTTTTATCTTACTTTGTTTGTACCCTTTGATACAGTCTATGAATCCTAGGCTAATTGTATCCCGTGACAATATTCTTCGCCTTTAATGATATTTTAGCTCTTGTTTTGTTATATGATTAGTTGTTTAATCTTTGTCTTACGCTTTATTCAATTGGTTTAACTCATTCAAAAGCCCCAAAATCTAGTAGGCACATATTGCGAGATGAATCTGACCTAGTCAGAGCCTAGGAGATTGACGACCTCTTAGTTGATTAAGCCCAAATTATTGAGCCTTAGACCTAGTTTCGGCCTTAAAGGGAATCACGCACTAGAGACTTGAGGAGGGTAAGTAGGGTTAATCGCCTTGAATACAAGTGACTTAGATTAGGTTTTTAATCTATTGACCTAATAATCTATTCTCATCATTATTGTTCATACCATGTTCCTTAGGGTAATTGCATTAGTGAAAGATCACCTAGGAGTAGTTTAACTTAATTAGGAGTAGAATAACTTAATTAGGAGTAGAATAACTTATTTCGAATTAGTATAACTTAGCTAGGAGTAGCATAATTCAACTAGGAGTAGATTAACTTAAACAAAACCAACTCAAAACCCACACAGCCTAGATAACACCTGAGACCAAGTAGCTCGATACTTGTGGTAAATAAATCCTGTGGATTCGATACCTGGACTTTCCAGATTTTATTACTTGATAACGACGGGGTATACTTATCCCTTAGTCGGCCTCAGCGGTGAACGACGCCGCGAGGTGCATCACTCGACCCACGTGTTTATCCATTTTCCTTCCAAATGACCCGTTAATACTGTTGTTTAAGCTGTTCTGTTCTACTTAGAGGCTGTTCGTGAGGATTCCTGCTTGAACTGTAATTTCTGGCTGTTTCTTCCATTTCTGGTTGAAAATTAGAACTTTGATGCTCTTTTCCATGAATGATCATCCTCATAAATTTGCTATTTTTACTCGCATCAATAACCAGCTGGAATAATAAGTACAAATCCAGTACATGCAACCAACAAGGAGTAAATCCAGAAAGATTATTTCTTTTATCCCTTGCATCCCAAAAGTACAAGAATCCTGGAAGAATTTCCAAAGACAACGAAGGGGGGGGGGATATATGATATCATGCAAAATAACATCATACAAAGTGACATCAGCACCGCCCCTTTTAGACAAAAGGATCACGTGTATCAGAGTATGCCTATGGGCGTCCTTAGAATCTTCGACCTCCTTTGAGAAAACGAACATTCAAGAAGCACTAGAGTTCCACATGACAAAAGATTCCTCCTAGGACAAAGATTCCTTATGGTACAAAAACATCCCCAACTCATAAAGATTCTTAGTTAGTGAAGGCTTGACCTAAAAAATCCTATATATAGATATGTATAGACACAAGATACGGTACGTTAACTATTATCTCACAACTAGTCCACACTCTTCAACCCTTTCTAAATCATCAAACTGAATTAGGCATTAGATTAGGTTCGCCGGACTCCGACCCCGTCTGACATACGATTCTGCTTTACTAGTTGATACCAAGGAAGATTGTCAAGATGTTTGGACACGTGGACAAATTTCAAATACTCGGTATCACAAAGATAAGATGAATATAGAAAAATGTCACATCAAACAGATTTGAAGATTACATAAAGATAACTGATTTCTACAAACTAAGACATATTAAATAGCGAGTAAAATTCTAAATAAAAACCCAACTCAACCAAAAGGTTCCTCATAGGAGATGATTGTCTCACATATTTAAGGAGCTATATAGATTTATAATTTAGTATTGTTGGACGTTTAGCACACCTCTCTCACGCCCAATTCATTTGATGTGTGAGACTAATATCAGCAGAGTCCCAACATTAAACTATGACTCTAGTACATATTAACAAAAGTCTAACTCACTCCAAATGAGAGGATTTGCTCACATATTTAGCAATGTAAGATGTTTAGAAGAAGTAGAATACCAAACAATAACAACTAGTTGTAAGAAATAAAAACATCCTTAAGTGATAAATTAAGTAATTTCGATGTATGCAGCTGAATTAAGATTCGGAATAGCCTAAAGGTATGTATATTATATTTGGTTAGCCTAAAAAACTACAAATTTATCGTAACACGAAAAAAGAAAGAATATATAATAAAAATGTACCTTAACTTATATTTATATTAAGGAAAAAATAATAGCAAAAAGAGTGAATTAAGAGAGGGATAAGAAACGAAGGAAAACTTGTGAAAATGTGAGAAGTATGTTGATGATGGCCAAGACAATATCCTCGATTTATCAAATTATATATTTATTTAATTTATCTATGTATAATAGGTTATTCAAAAGCACTTTATAACTTTAAACTTTTCTATTTTATTATTGAACCTTTTTTCTAATGAGTTTTAACTTCGTTTTAAAGCAAATTCAAGAAATTTTGAAATTGTAAATATAGTCTTTTTCTTGGAGTTTTTACATGATTAGTTCAAAAATACAAAAATATTTATATATAAACCACAACAATAAAATATTAAAGTTAAATTTTTTAGATTTCAAAATTATACATGTGTTGTATTAAAAAAATGAAGGGTCAAATACATTAATATTATAATTAAGTATAAAATTATAACTAAGTCATATCACCAAACTTAATTCTTAATATGCCATTATTTTCTATATATTATGATTTTACGCCATAATTTAAAAATTCTAGACTCCAATTCATAAATTATAAACTCTAGAAAATGTATTCTAAATTTTTAATGTATAAATTCTAATCCTTGAAATATATTAAAAGTATTGATTTTACTAGTTTGACATAATCCAAAATTATGACTTTGTAAATAGGTTTTAAAACATGAATTTCTGTGTAATTTTCCTAAAAATAAAATAGAAAGTAAAGAAAAGAGAATAATAGCCTAAAGATGATAGATACGAATTTAATAGTATAAAAAAAGTGTATTAAAAATAATTTTATTTATTTATTTTATATAATTTCATTTTTTCTCTTTTATAGAAACATGTTGAAAGCTTTAAAGAGTAGATTAGGTTAAATTCATAAATTGTTTCCAAACTAGGAATATATACGTGGTCCATTAACGATAAGGCCCATAAAATCTAGGAAGAACTGAATGTCTTCCAGCGTTATAGTTTTGGGCTAATTACATCTCACTCACAATAGTTTTAAAATAAATAAATTTATATAGTGTTTATATCCGCCTAGCAATATACCTAAGAATTAAGATTTTCTCCCTTTTGAGTAGGGGCGTCAATATTTAGAGACCATAATTAACCTTTAGATTGATAGCCTATTATTTATTATTTTATATATACCAAAGGAATAAAGCATATTAAAAGCAATTACCTGGGTTCTAGAGAAAAAAGAACTACTAACAGTCTACCAGAGTACAAAAACCGTCGAATCTCATGGTCTCTCAAAATCAACACCTAATTTCTTAGAATTTCTTAAGCTCGCAGTTTTCGGATAAATGAGTGTAACCGACTGAAGCTGAATCTCATGCACAGGAACAAGAGGCAAATGACAATTTAAGTGGAAAATTAAATCAACAAAAGACTTACTTGTAGCTGGAGACTGAAGCGTTCACCGGATGTCAATGAAGAGAGGCAGACATCACAAATTGTTAGGGAAAGAAAGTTGAAAACCTAACGTGTTCTGTAATCTATTGATATATATATATATATATATATATATATATATATATATATATATATATATATAGGGTTAAAAATTAAAATTACTTTAATATCCATAAAACTTTTTTATATTTATATGATATGTGGGTTAGATGGATTATATGGGTCGAGTTATATGGGTTCGCGGGTTGGGTTGACACGACCCATAGACTCGTCTAAATTATACGGGTTACAACGAATTCGCGAGTCAACCCGCGACCCAACCCGTTTATTTTACGGGTTAGACGTGTCGACCCATTTATGACCCAAACCCATTTATCTCAATCCTAATTCATTTAATTTCCGTGTTACGCGAATCGTGTTATCGTGTTGTGACCCATATTGACAGCCCTACTATTATTTATTATATACCGAAGGAATAAAGCATATTAAAAGCAACTACCTGGGTTCTAGAGAAAAAAGAACTACTAATAGTCTACCAGAGTACAAAAACTGTCGAATCTCATGGTCTCTCAAAATCAACACCTAATTTCTTAGAATTTCTTAAGCTCGCAGTTTTCGGATAAATGAGTGTAACCGACTGAAGCTGAATCTCATGCACAGGAACAAGAGGCAAATGACAATTTAAGTGGAAAATTAAATCAACAAAAGACTTACTTGTAGCTGGAGACTGAAGCGTTCACCTGATGTCAACGAAGAGAGGCAGACAGCACAAATTGTTAGGGAAAGAAAGTTGGAAACCTAACGTGTTCTGTAATCTATTGATATATATATATATATATATATATATATATATATATATATATATATATATATAATTAGGGTTAAAAATTAAAATTACTTTAATATCCATAAAACTTTTTTATATTTATATGATATGTGGGTTAGATGGATTATATGGGTCGAGTTATATGGGTTCGCGGGTTGGGTTGACACGACCTATAGACTCGTCTAAATTATACGGGTTACAACGAATTCGCGAGTCAACCCGCGACCCAACCCATTTATTTTACGGGTTAGACGTATCGATCCATTTATGACCCAAACCCATTTATCTCAATCCTAATTCGTTTAATTTCCGTGTTACGCGAATCGTGTTATCGTGTTGTGACCCATATTGACAGCCCTACTTTTGAGGAGCCCCGCCTTGCCCTAGGAACTCACCGTCTACCGTAACCCTAAATCTTCGCCTCACAACTACCGGACCATTATTACCACCGCGAAGGATGAACAAGCTCCCCGACATGATTCAACAAATCACTCTGGAAGATGAAGCCGCTACCGGACTGGTTCTCCAATCGGAGGATATCGTTCTCCCCCCGAGACCATCCTCATGGAGCCTAGTAGGATCCTTCTTGACAGTACGGAGTATCAAGGTTCAATATATGAAGAACGTACTAGCTGACCTATGGTGTCCTTCACGAGGACTGTATGTACTGGAGATTGGCCCCAACAGATTTCAATTCGAATTTTTTCATGCGCTAGAGTGAGAGCGAGTACTGAAGGGGGGCCCTTGGACCTTCGAACAACAACTGTTGATGCTAGCCCCTCTAGAACAGGGACAGGATCCAAAGGAAATTGAGCTGAACAGCACCGACTTCTGGATTCAGGTACACGATTTACCCGCTGGTTTTATGTCAGAAAAAGTGGCTGCTCTTATAGGGAATGTTCTAGGCAATTACGTGGAATCAGATCTGAATAATTTCAATGGAGTTGGTAGAACATATATGCGAGTCCGGGTATCTGTGAATGTTCTAAAACCCCTTAAAAGGAAGCTGAAAATTAGCAAGGAAGGCGGGAGCTTATCGTGGGTATGCTTCCGGTATGAACGTTTGCCAATGTTTTGTTTCTATTGCGGCTGCTTGGGGCACTCAAACAAATTTTGCGAGTTACTTCTAGATGTTCCCGATCCAGCTTTGGAAGAGAGGGTATATACACAGTTTCTTCGCGCTCCGACGTGGCGAGCAGCGCAACAAATCCAATCAAAATTTCTACTATCAGCTCCTCCAGCGACATAGGACCCGGACAATCTCCCGAACAACAACATAGCCGCAGGGCATAGAGCTACTTCAATCCAAAACAAACTAGATACAAGCCGATCCAGTTAGCACCATATCCTCCAACGCCTAGATACCAACATCGTGACGAAGGAAACAGAATTACAGAATCACAAGAGCAAGACAAGTAACATGTCGGATTTCGAGACTCTGACAGTGACGGAACCTAAGAGAAGACGGTAAGAAAATACAAACAGTTCGGATACAGACATGATTAGCGATGATGAGGTAATTACTACAACAGGAGGGGATATCATATAGAAAGAGCAGATAATGAACAACAAGTCGGCGGGACCTGGCATCCAGGCTCGCCTAGGATTATGAGCACCCTGAGCTGGAACTGCCGGAGGGCGGGCAATCCCCGGACAGTTCGTATGTTGAAGGACCTAGTGTCCAAACTAAAGCCCGAGTTCGTGTTCCTAATTGAAGTTAAATGCAATCGTTCGAAAGTAGAAATTTTAAAGAAGCAAATAGGTTTTGATGAGGTCTTCTTTGTTGACCCTATCAACCTAGGAGGTGGATTGGCTCTCTTCTGGAACCATAAAAACTCTATCAGGTTACTTCATTATTCAAGAAACTTTATTGATGTTATGGTTACAAGAACAGGCCACCCCCCGTGGCGCTTGACAGGTTTCTATGGTTTTCCGGAAAGGATGAGAAGGAAAGATTCATGGGAGATGTTACAAAAGTTAGCCACATTGTCTGCATTACCCTGGGTTATCATTGGCGATTTTAATGATATCAGGGCTCAGACGGAAAAACAAGGAGGCGCCCGACACAACATAGCTCTTATACGGGGTTTTAACAAAGCAATTTCCAACTGTGAACTGTCAGATATCAGAATGGTGGGCTACCCTTTTATATGGGAAATAGGAAGAGGGGCAGGCAATTTAATTGAAGAGAAGCTGGATAGAGCGCTTGCCATCGACGCTTGGTTTAACCTATTCTCGGAAGCAAAAATTATGAATGAAGATGTTACATGCTCAGACCACACGACACTTTTCTTATCTCTTGCAGACAACAGCGCATACAGGCGACATCAATTCAGATTCGAAAATTCATGGCTCCATGAATCTGAGTGCAAGACCAAGGTAGAAGATGGCTGGAAGAATAACAGGAATATACAAATAACGGACAGGCTTCAGAGCTGTGGAAACTCGTTACTAATATGGGGAGAGGAACTGCGGAATCAATTCAAGAATAAAATCGAGAATTGCAAAGCAACTCTGTGAGCAACTAAACGAAAAGACGATGAGGCAAACCAGCGTCTCTATTTGCAAACAAGAAAGGAATTGGATGAACTACTATTACAGAAGGAAAGCTATTGGAGACAGCGATCAAAACAGCTATGGTTGAAAGATGGGGACCAAAACTCAAAATATTTTCACTTGGCGGCTACAGCGAGAAGGAAAAAGAATGTACTGATCAGATTAAAGGGGGAGAACGGTAACTGGCACGAGTGGGGAAACGGGTTAGAACAAGTCCTGTCAGGATACTACAACGACATTTTCAAGTCCGAGCAGAGCCAGGCGGATCCAATACTGATTAATGTACCATGTAAGTTATCGCAAACCGACAATGAACAGCTGATAAAGCCGTTTACCCCGGAAGAAGTTAAGGAAGCAGTGTTTGCTATGCACCCGGATAAAAGTCCAGGACCAGACGGCTTTAATCCTGGATTTTACCAGAAATTTTGGAATATAGTAGGAGAAAAGGTGACAGGAGCTTGCCTGGAATGGCTCAACACAGGTATCTTCCCTGATGAGATCAACGAGACTACTCTATTGCTTATCCCAAAGAATTCCCTTCCTGAATATGCCTCAGACCTACGCCCGATAGCCCTCTGCAATGTAATCTACAAAATCCTATCCAAAGTACTAGCAAACAGACTTAAAACGGTTCTTCACCTGGTCATATCAGAGCAACAGAGTGCTTTCATCCCAGGGAGGCTAATCTGAGTAGAGTGGAGTTTCTTAGAACAGATGATGTTAAAGATGGGTTTCTCACCTGTCTGGGTCCAGTTAGTAATGCAGTGCATGACAAAAGCAAAATATAACATCATCAACGGATCACATGTCGTCGGTCCTATCATTCCTCAAAGAGGATTAAGGCAAGGAGACCCCATATCTCCTTACCTTTTCCTGATTTGTGCAGAAGGCCTGTCTGCCTCTTTGTCAGCACTTGAAGCACGAGGAACTATCCATGGGTGCTCCGTAGCATCACAAGCTCCCTCGATATCTCATTTGTTTTTCGCTGATGATAGTTATCTGTTTTTCAGGGCTACAGTTGAGGAAAGTGAGGCTATCCGACACTGTCTCTAGCAATATGAGAAAGCCTCGGGTCAAAAAGTTAATTTTAACAAATCCTCAATCCATTTCAGTAAAAATGTGAGTACTGACCAGGGAGCCCTCCTAGGTGCAAGGCTGGGGGTCGGGGTAGCTCCAAGACCGGGAAAGTACTTGGGACTACCATCTTTGATTGGAAGAAACAAAAGGGAAATATTTGGGTATCTTGAAGACATGTTCAGAAAAAGGATAAATAGCTGGAAAGTTAAATACCTCTCAAAAGCCGGGAAGGAGGTAATGATCAAATCTGTCCTCCAGGCGCTCCCGTCATACGCTATGAGCTTGTTTCTTGTACCCAATACCTTATGTGAGGATCTAGAGAAGCTATTAAATTCGTTTTGGTGGGGTTCTGAAGATGGAGGAGGGAAGAAGATCCACTGGAAAGCTTGGGAGGGATTATGTGAACCAAAAAAATATGGAGGGATGGGTTTTAAGCGGTTACACAATTTCAACTTATCCCTCTTGGCTAAACAAACATGGTGGATGTTAACTAGACCGGATTCCTTAGTTGCAAGGGTTTTCAAGGCAAGATACTACCCTCATTCATCAATATTAGAAGCACAATTAAAAGCCAATCCAAGTTTTCTATGGAGAAGCCTATATGCAGGACTACCCCTCATCAGAGCTCAGGCGCGAAGGCTAATTGGGACCGGATCTCAAACTTCCATCTGGTCTGACCCATGGTTACCAGACGACTACAACCCGTATGTTGACAGTATTTCTCCACCGGGGGCTGAAAACGCGACACTAGCACAGCTAAGGACAATAGCAAATGGTGAATGGGACCAGGACCGTCTTACTAAGTGGCTATTAGCAAGGGATAGACGCTTAACTGCTGAAATCATCCTTAGCTCGAGAGAGACCCGGGACAGATGGTGGTGGAAGCCTGAACGTAGTGGAGAGTATTCAGTCAGAAGTGGATACCGTTACTTGCAAACTGGCCAGATTACAGACATGATGACAGCAAGTGAAGACATATGGAGTAGTGTCTGGTCGCTAATCACCCCTCCAAAGGTACGACATCTGATATGGCGTACGTTATCCGGTTTCCTCCCAACCAGAGACGCCCTATACAGGAAAAGGGTCGAAGTTCCTAGAAGCTGCCCGAGGTGCAGATTACAGGCTGAAACAATCTTTCACGCGATTGTGGAGTGTGTGGAAGCAAGACAAATATGGCTACTAACTGAAATTGGAGATATCAGCACACAAGTTAGCACTCTACAAGCATTTTGGAGGTATATCAAAGGCAGACACAACAAAGGAACCCTCGAGCGGGCGGCAATGCTAATTTGGTCCATCTGGAACGACAGGAATGCGATGGTGTGGGAAAATCGCATATCCCTGCCCTCTATTTCTTACTGCAATGCCACAGCCCTACTCAGCAGATGGCGCCAGGCACAAGCAAGAGACTGCTCGAGCTCAAACCCGAGTGCTGAAGAGAAGTGGAAAAATCCTCTGATGGGACAGGTAAAGTTGAACTTTGACGCGGCGATTTTCCCAAATTCTGGACGAACAGGGTATGGATTCGTGTTACGAGACCAAGGTGGCAAGTTCCTAGCGGCGGGGAATGGATTACTGGGAACGGCCTTGGATCCTTTAGTTGCGGAAGGGATGAGTTGCCAAGAAGCGTTAAGTTGGATAAAACGGGAAGCAGTTCAAAATGTTCAATTGGAATCAGATTCGCAACTCTTAGTGATGGCTATCAATAACCCCATTGAGTTAGTTTCTCCCTTTGGCATTGTAGTAGAGGATTGTAAAGCTATGATCTCCGAACAGGGGATTAAGGCTGTCTTATTTACTAAAAGGTCTGCGAACCATGTTGCTCATTTATTAGCCCGGGCAGCAGGTTCAGAGTCTGACAGTGAGGTTTGGGTAAATGACCCCCCTCAATTTAATTGTAATGCGCTTAACTTGGATAATGAATAAATTTTAGTTATTGTCAAAAAAAAAAAATTATAGATAAATTATATAATAGTCTGGATTAATAAATTATTTATAAGTGTATCATTTTCTTAAACTAATTTATTAAAATGTTAAATTTGGTGGTTTTTTTTTTAAAATTGTTTTTTCTTTTGTAAGTGGTTAATTGAAAAATTAATAAAAACAAAATTAAAGTTGTGATATTCTTTTTTTTTTTGGTAAGAAGGGAAGAAAAAAAACAAACAAACAAAAACCTAACCCGGGATCAGTCTAGGAAGACTGACCCCAATCCTATCCTCAAGAAGAGAAGGTAACAGAAAAGAAGGAGGAACAGAAAGGGTAGAAACACCTAACATCCCCCCATGCCCAGCAGCTGCCAAGCGATCCGCCACGCAGTTTTGCTCCCTATAAATATGGAAGAAGGTAAGAGAATCGAAGGCAGAACGAAGCCTCAAGATGGCTTTAATGAGATTCTGACTCTTAAGACAAACAGTCTGTCTATCCGAAATCCTGTTGATAGCCTCCAAATTGTCAGACTCCACCGAAAGTCTTTTAACACCCATGCGAATGGCGAGTTTAATGCCAGACAAGATCCCCCAGAGCTCCGCAGTAAAGGAGGAGCCCGTACCTAAGTTATGGGTAAACCCAGCCAGCCAGGCGCCACCAGCATCCCGAAGAACTCCACCAGCAGCAATTCTGCCATTACTAAGGCAGGAGCCATACGTATTCAACTTGACAACCCCTTCCATGGGCTTCCTCCAACCAACTAACTGGACCTCTTTAACCGGGGAGGGGTGAACCAGGGGCTCTCCTTCAAAACTTTTTGTAATAACAGAGAGTTTTTTCGAGAAGTAAAACCGGAGGTCAAGAATAAAGACAGTCTTCTCAGCAAATAACTCTTCATTCCTCCATTTCCACATTTGGTGACAAATAATAGCGAAGAGAATAGCCCCGTGCTCCATACTGGCCAACAAATTCCCATTAACGCCTTCAGAGAACCAGTCAATATCAGAGAACCCCATAAAGGAAGGAAGGATGTGGTGAGGAAGGACCCCTTCCCAAACCTTTCTACTATTCGGGCAATCCCTCAAAGCATGGCACAAGGTTTCCACATGGCCGCTGCATCTGCTACAGGCACCAGATACAGCCAAGTGCCTTCTGTGTCTATCTGCATTCGTGAGGAGCCTGTCTTTGACTCCCAGCCATAGGAAACTCCTAATGCGGTAGGGGACTTTGAGGGCCCAAATGGACTTCCAAATTTCCAAGGGAGGATCAGCCCTATTAGGGGTAAAAGCTTCATAGGCCGATTTGCAAGAATAAGAACCATTATTAGTCAAGGCCCAGCAGTGTCTGTCCTTATCCTCCTCCTGATTACTAATCTTCACACCTCTAATATTAAGGAGGGTCTCCAGGCTAAGAAAGGAGTCAAACTTAGACCAGATCCAGTCTCCCTCCGAGTCCACCACATCAGCAATTCTCCAGGAGAGGAGATCATTCGGCGGAGGGGCGATGCACACCTCAATCAACGGTTTGTCACCAATCCAGGTGTCATACCAGAAACTAATGGATCTCCCATTACCCACCTCCAAGCCAATCCCCGTACAGAACTCAGCAAAAACAGCACTAAGCCCTTTCCAGAGGAAGGAACAGCTGACAACCCTCTCCTTCGGGCCACCAAAGATTCTATCTTTCCTATACTTGCCGCACAGAAGACGAACCCAAAGGGAGGAGGGGGATTGCCACATTCTCCAAAGAAGCTTCATTAACAGGACTTTATTATTGTCCTTAGCTT
This sequence comes from Euphorbia lathyris, assembly GCF_963576675.1. Lineage (NCBI taxonomy): Eukaryota > Viridiplantae > Streptophyta > Magnoliopsida > Malpighiales > Euphorbiaceae > Euphorbia > Euphorbia lathyris. The sequence continues at coordinate 40,782,636 of NC_088910.1, forward strand.
GCCTTATACGAAGACCCCCCCTGCTCTTAGGCTGGCAGGCTTCCTTCCAAGGGACCAGGTGAATCTTCCTCCCATCCCCAGACTCTCCCCACAGAAAACGCCGATTAATTTTATCAAGGTCGTTGAGGACCGGCTCAGGGAGCTTACAGGCTTGCATGATGTGATTTGGAGCAGCGCAGTTGATAGATTGGATTAAAGTAAGGCGGCCTGCAAGGGAAAGAGAATTAGCTTTCCAGCTAGCACACAAACCGTTAGATTTGTCCAAAATGTCTTTAAAAGAGGCTTTGGACACCCTGTCACTATGAAGAGGGACCCCAAGGTATTTCCCAAACGATTGAGTCAGGGGAATGCCAGACATCTCACTCAGTCTTCTACATTAAGCTATTATCCATATTCTTGGAACAAAGCATACGGGATTTATGGATGTTAATCTTCTGGCCAGAAGCCTCACAAAAGCAGTCGAGGATATCCATCACAGCCTTAATTTGTTCCTCATTACCCTCCACAAAAAGCATGGCATCATCAGCAAAGAGTAAATAGGTAACAGGGGGGCAATGTCTGTTGATGGAAACAGGGTGGAGAGTCCCTTTGCTCACCGCCTCTTGGATCAGGTGAGACAATCTTTCCATGGCAATAACAAAAAGGAAGGGGCTCATAGGATCCCCTTGACGAATACCCCTGGATGGAGAGAACTCATCCGACATATCCCCATTGATCATAACCTGGAAAACAGGAGAGGAGATACACTTTCCAATCAAATTCCTCCAGTTCTCCGGGATACCAGCTTTGGATAAACTATCCAGAAGAAAGCTCCAATTCAACCTATCATAGGCTTTCTCCAGATCCAGCTTGAGAGCCACGATCCCTTTCTTGCCTTTCTTAATCTTCATAGAATGGACAACCTCCTGGGCAATAACAACGTTATCCATCAATTGTCTTCCAGGAACAAAGCTCCCTTGATTTTGGCTGATAATATCCGGAAGGATCTTTCGGATTCTATTAGCCACAATCTTAGTAATAGCTTTATACAAGACATTACAAAGACTGATGGGTCTCATCTGGAGAAAGGAAGAAGGCTTGGCAACCTTAGGAATCAAGACAATGAGGGTTTTATTAACCAAACTGATATCGTTCGAACCACCAAAGACACCTAACACAAAGCTGTATATACCCTCTTTAACAGTGTCCCAGTGTTTATGATAGAAACTAGCGGGGATACCATCAATACCAGGAGCCTTAGTGGAACCGATGCTGGAGAAGGCCAGATCAATCTCTTTAAGCTCAATGAGATGGAAAGCATTATTAATAGCATCCTCCCCCAAACGAGGAAAGGAAGTGCCAGAGTGGGCACTCTCTAGGTCCACAGCTTCCTCTCTGAACAGGTCCTTGTAGAAATCAAGGGCAAGGCGCCGAATGTCCTCCTCCTCAAAAATCCACTCACCACTGGCGTCTTTAATAGCCTAATATTCTAATATTTTAAATTTAAAATTGTATAATGATAAAATATATAAAAATGATTTTTATAAATATAAATTAAAATTAAAATCTTTTTTTTTGATGTAATTTCTTCTAAATTTATCTCACACCAATAAGATTAATCCATTATCTCTAAGTAGATTTTGGATAAATATTAAAATTTTCCTATAAAAAAAACTGCCACCAAAAATCAACAAAAGATTGGACATTATTTTTACCAGCACTTTTCTTCATCACCATGATTGATCTCTTGAATTCAAATTCATTCACTGATATATAAAATCTTGTCATGGATTTGAAAATTTTATTTATAATAGAAGCTCATAGTCTTCGACCTTTGTAAATATCAGTTAGTTGTTAACCATATTATACCATTAGAGACATGTAAATGGTCTTCAAAGTTAACAAATCTAAATTAAGGTGTCCTTTCACTCATCCATTTGTGAAAGCTTTAAATTGTTTAAACATATTTTATGCATTAAATCATGAGTTGGGAAAATTTCCCTCAGGGGACTTGTAATGTCTCTCCGGTAAATTACATATGTGATGTACAATTTTTATCTATTTTCACATTTTGGTGTACAACCAATTTTTTTTCACACTAAACTGTATAACCTTCAGGTGACCTCCCACTAAAGCGTACAACCGGTGTTTGTGACCGGTCAACGCAAGTCAACGTTGCCACGTCCGCATTTTGACCAATTTAAAAGTAAAAAATTCACACCCCTAGTATGGAATTACTAATCCCGTCCGAAGTGAAAAAAAATTAGAACTCAATCCCTCTCTCCCTTTATTTTCTGTATCTCATCTCTCTATCTTTCCATTTCTCTCTAACTCTTTTCTCTCTCTAAAAGCTTTCAATCTCTCTCTCTTTCTATCTGCGGCAAACACTACTTGTTGAACATTAGCGAAATCTTTTTCTTGGAGTGAATTCGACAAGTCCTCGACCCATAAAGGGTACTGTACAAAGAATTGTGAATCAGATAAAACTTGAAAGAATAAACATACAACAAATAATATTTTTTTGATTTTGGAGTATGCACGCGATATACACCATGAATCTTGAAACTTAGATTGTTTCACATCAGATGAACCAAACTTCTGAATTTTACAATTAATCACTATCATCAACAAAGAATTAAGAAGAAATTGATAATACTTAACTGTGCTAAATCAGTAAAAGAATAAATCAAAACAAATATGTGAGCCAATAAATCAATTGGCAACTGATCAATTAAGAAATTAGAGAGAGAAATGGAAAGAGGGAGAGAGATGAGATACATAAAATGAAGGAGGAGAGAGTGTGGGTTCTAATTTTTTCAATTTGGAATATTTTAGTAATTCCTTTTTACTTTTAAAGTGGTCAAAATGCTGACGTGGCAATGTTGATTTGCGTTGATCGGTCATAAATACCGATTGTACACTTCAGTGGGAGGTCACCTGAAGGTTGTACATTTTAGTGTGAAAAAATTTTGGTTGTACACTAAAGTGTGAAAATAGATAAACGTTATACACCACGTATGTAATTTACCCATGTATTCTCTGTTGATAACCTTTCCGTCCCATTTTCTATTACAAAAAAAGAGCCACCGAAAGAGAAAAGGAATGAGAAGATTGATTAAGTAAATTAGTAAAAAACTAGTTTTAGACCTGTGCTTTGCACGGTCGTCTTATTTATTCTATTCAGAATTAGCTATATTAAAATTTAATATATCTATAATTATTATAATTTAGTATACTGAATAATGTATAATGAATGATGAATAATGCAATCAATATTATTAAATACTTATTTGAAAACTATATTTTGCTTATAGTTACATATTTTTTCCATCAACATCACAAATGAGAATTTTTTAAAAAGTAACTTTTGAGACCGCCACAGACATTTGACCATGGCTGAATATTGGACGTAAAAGATATAATCCAACGTGTGCTAGTGATTGTCCTTTACTTTTATTTATTGTCATTGCAAAATTTGAAATCTGAAAGGTAATTTGATATCTGATGGAGTCAAAGCAAGCCGAGGAATGTAAACTTTTTATCCAATGTTATAACCCGCAATTTTCTCTACTTCAATTACATGTTCTCCTAATAAAATTAATATTTAAAACTTAATATAAGCCAAGAAAACCAGTAATACACCTCAAGCAAATAGAGATAGTACAAAAAAAAATATGAATTCTAAGTATAATGAAGAATGAACTCTAAGTATGAAATAAAAAGTATAAATTCTTACGTAAGACTAAAGAGAGAAAGAGCAGTAAACCAGATTTTTTAACTGAACAACTAAAAGAGAGCATGGCGATTTATAATGAAGAAAGAGAGCAAATACAAAGCGGGTTCTAAGTTTATTATAATAAACTCATTAATTACAGAATACAAAGTGCACTCTAACTTTAATATAATAAAACTATTTTATTTTTAAATTGAATATAACATCTAAAAATTTAAACCTAAAAAAACTGAGATAATAATAATTTGAATTAATTTGTTATACATTAGTTATCTATATTTTTCTACATCATTAAAATATTATACATTAAAATATTATACATTAGTTATCCATATTGTGCTATTATCTTCATTTTGGGTATCCATTACACGTGAATTCCATTATGCCTCTTCTCTATCAGGACCATCCTTTGCATGCCAAAATTTGGGAAATTTCCACTAAAATCCTGTTAAGAAACAAAAAAAGAGCTTAATTAGAGAACAACATTCAAATGTAAAATTTGGGTTTCTGTTAAATAAATAAAAAGAAATAAACAAACAAAAAGAATAGACCAGCCCCATCCCAATAAGAATTCAATTCTCAATCCCAATCCTAGCAATAAAAACTTATTAAGTACTCATACATAATTAGAAACTAAGAATACTAAAATTGCCATGAAAAGTTAATACAGTCACAACATTCAAAATCTAAACTCATTTAACACATTAAATAGCCTCTTAGACTAATTGATTACCATACCCACATGAATACAATTAACATACCTCTGCACCTCAAAATGGAGAAGGCCTCCAAATCCAATGGTTTCAGTGGCCAATTTTGAACTTTTTTTCTGTTCTTTAAAAGTTTTTAAAGTTGAAATGTAAGCCTCAACATTATTCTACAGAGCAATATTACCAAAATGTATTAATAAGGAAGCAATCTCATGTGAACTTATACAATTAGTACAGTCACTGGACATCGAATATTTCAATAAGATGCTTTCCTAGTCTTAAATTGATCTTCCCATATGAACCATTAAAGAATCAATCAACATTATTTAAGTAACTATATATAACATGTAACCTTGAGTTCTTGATATGAAATATCCTCAGTTGGATCTTCCTGTAGCATTTATGATCTCAGTGTCACAAACAACTCCACTAAGCGCTTTCTAAAACCAAAGAACAGATTAAGCATGAATTGTTTCACGATCCTTAGAGGAAGAGGGAAAATGGATAATTTATGTGATCTTAAAAACATTATTTTCACAAAACATGGTTGAAATTTCTTGAACATATTGCTCGACTTACTTGCAAAGAGATGACTCCGGTAGATGGCGAAGGAGCTCCATTAGTAGAGGAGCCTTGTAATTCAGTATAAATTTATCTGGACTGTAATTCAGCCACTCACTTGATCATCTCTTGATTCTTAGGACACAACACATTGGAGTACCTTTTACCATTTGAGCATGAAGCAAAAACTTGTATGAAAGTTCAGTATTCATATCAAGAAACCGGAAATGATCTTTGCAACCAAACTTCAAAAAATTTCTAATTACTTTCTTAAATTAATAGTTTTCATCAGTTGCTGTGTTCTTTTTCACCTAACAAAGTAACCAAAATTCAACTATTGACACATATAACTAGCTTTCATTGGACCATCTCAGTCTAATTCCAATAAAAATCTATTAAAACTTACCCACACAAATCAACAAGTTCAAGGCAATAACTGATCAACCATCAAACACAAATCCTAAGTTAGAATCTCAAGACAAACAATAAAAAAATCGATCAAAATTATCATGGAAAAAAGAATTGTACCTATTCAAACAAAAAATTTGGACAAACTAAATCTCCCAGATAATTGCGAAGTACATGAAGAATTGAGTAAGAGAACATAGACCCATACTTCACAATCTCGATCCTACAAAATCCTGATCCTACAAAATGCAACTTTATTTTATATATCAGAATCCCGATCCTACAAAATCCAACTTTATTTTGATTTATTACACCTAGCCCATCACTCTGTTCAAATGCAACTGAATTCCACAAGACATCATTAACATTCAATCACATTTTATAGTATCATAATTCTTTATTTGCACAAAATCGAATCAATAAAATTTCCACTTTAAAACCTACATGTTTAAAGGCCCAAAAACAATCCACAACCACATTAACAACCCAGAATTTTTTTATTTTTTTAAAATAAGAAAATTTGAAACAGTCCATAGAGCAAGGGAATGAACAAATCTACATTTCATAGTATCATAGTTCTTGATTTGCACAAAATTGATTCATGAAATATCCACTTTAAAACCTACATATTTAAAGCTCCAAAAAACAATCCACAACTCCGTATTCAACCCTGATTTTTTTTTTTTTTTTTCAAAATAAGAAAATCTGAAACAGTCCATAGATCAAGGGAATGAACAAAATCTTTCAATTAACTTGTCAAACTTGAGGTCAAATAACTTCAATCGTTCTCAATATCAACCTAAAAAAATAATATAATTAGAAGAAATCAAACGTTTACAGAGATCCAGTATCATAATTTTCTAATTAAACAGAAATCAAGAATAGCTGAAAAGAAATTTCCATACAATAGAAGAAATGAGAAAAAAAAATGAAGAAAACGACATGAAAAATGAAGAAAAAGATAAGAGCAGTTACCATAGAGACCAGAGGAAGTGAGAAATCATTGCATGTCAGGAAAACCAAAACAGAAGAAGACAGAAATCGTTGCATGCCGGAAAAACTGTCACATGGCTTACGAAGTAGAAAAAATGAACAAATAGAAATCACAGATCAAGAATAATTGAAAAAAAAAATTCCTGAGAACAGAAGGAATGAGAAATAAAATGAAAACTACCACATGAAAAATGAAGAAAAAGAGAAGAGCAGTTATCATAGAGAACAGAGGAAGTGAGAAAGCAACTGTAGACACTACAATAAATTGGTTTTTTAGTGGGGAAATAATAGTGGCGAAAACTATTTCCCCACTGAGACAAAAATATTTGCGGGGATTCACAACTTCCCCACAAAAGGTTGCATAATAGTGGCGATTTTTTATTTCCTCACAAAATAAAACATATTTACGGGGATTTTAGAATGTCGCCACTAATGATGCTATGTATTGTGGAGAATTATAGGTGTGCCTCTAAAATATAACATATCAATGGGGAAATATGAAAACTCGTTACTAAAATACAAAATATTAGTGGGGAATTAAAACGTTCCCCACTGAAAACTATTATCTTTCAATTAATTAAAAATTTTAATTACCATTATAAATATATAACCTATAAATTCAAATGACCAAGAAATATTTTTATATTTAAAATTATACATAGAAAATAAAAAAAACTAAGTAATTTAAATTATACTTTTTCCAAAAAATTATTTATGGATATTTACTTAAAATTACATTTTCTAAATTAATTTATTAAAGATTGTCTACTATATATATATATATATATATATAATGAGCATGGATAAATGAACATTATAAGTGCAACCAATTCAATTGAAGCTTATTTCAATTTTTATAAGTTTGGTTTATAATTATATCCTTATGTTTTCAGAATTATCACAGTTCTACTCTCCTCAAAACGACGTAGTATTGGGGTTTTTCTAATGTGTACTTTAACCTATCTCTTACTTTACAACTTCGTTCTTCCTCTAATCTTTTTCGTTATCTTCCTTACCTAGCCGCCAGATAGCCATTTTCTTCTGTTCCTTGCTAATGGTGCGTTAGATGTAAAGACCAGGAGTTATTGATGTCCAGATTTATCTCTTCGTTTTTGTCTTTTTTTTTTCCTGTTTCAGTATCTTTTTTTTTTTCTTTCCTAATTTTCTTATGAGGTAACAGATTTAAACAACCTTTCGACCAGTCGCAGATGCTCTGGATGTAACGACAATTTTTGTTTAGGGTTCCATTAGAGTATATTCAGTCCCTTCAGTTGAAGCTTTTTGAAAAAGCTTATTTACACCATTTTCAAGATCTGTTGGCGGTTAAGTTATATGTAAACTGATTTCGCTTATTTTTTTTAATTTACTCCTTAAATTTTCAAGTTCTAGATAAATTACTGGGTAATTTTGGTTTGATGTGTACAGATCTAAGAAGATGTTGTCAAAGGAAATGTTAGGCTATCTGATACCGTTATTATAGTTGTTTTGTTGTCTTATTCGACAGATTTAGTCGGTATAGAAAAGGTATATGTTGTTTCATGTCTTCAAGAGCTTATATGACATTTCTACATAATTTTTCTTTGAATATGACCTAAAAATTACCTATTTTTGTTGATGATTTCCCTTGAGGGAAATCTTGGATGGGGGTCAAAATTTTTGTTGTATTGTATTGTAATTTTTTTTTAGATTAATTACCATCTTGCTCTTGTTTTAGTAGTTATATTATTTATCTTTTATGGACAAGTTAAGTTCAATTCCAATTTAGCAAGTTAGGTATTTAAGCATAGGTTAGGTTGTAATACACAGACATTGCTGAAAATTTAATTAAATTTCTAGACCTTTTCTGTTTGAATGTACTTGCATTTTTTTCAATAATGTGGACATCCGTTTTCAATGATGAGCTGGACGATTCCTATTCTTATTATTAATTTACGATTAAATTCTAATTATTTTATTATTTTTACAGGTTATTTAAACAAAACCAACTTTTGAGGTATTGAATTTTGCAAATGATCAAATATGAACATATTAATTATAATGTACTATTTTTTTTTAATTAGTTAGTATTTCAATATTTTGGACAACATAATTTCTCATTATGTTGCTTGTTTGTAATGGATATAATTTATAACATTATGGTTAAATATTTTTCTAAAGTTATAGTAATTTTAATTATTAAATGTTTGTTTTTATACATGGAAAATTTGTAAGTAAATACAATATTATAGTGACAAAATTGGCGCCACAAAAGGGTTATACTACAAAAAAAATTTAGAAGAAACCCTGATATTTTAGGTTGTAATGACAAATGATTTGCACAAATGATTAATGCCAGGAACAAATATCCCTACAAAAAGTTCTTTACTATGACGTTATTTTTTCCATAAAATGTATACTTTTGTGGTATTATTGTACGCCAAAAAATACATGCTTTTGTGGTGTATAGGTGCGCCACAAATTACATGCTTTTAAGACGTGATATTCTGCCACAATACTTATATATTTGTGGCGATATTTTTTGCAACAAAAAAACTTATTTAGTGGCGTTAAGATTTTGCCACTATAAATTATTGTTTGTGGCGTTAGTTGTTTCCTCACTATATAATACGAAATTGTGGCAATCAATTTTGTTAGCCACTAAAAGCTTTAGTGTCGTGTTCCTAGTGGCAAGAATAATATCCGCCACAAACTACATTAGTGGCGAATTTATAGTCTTTTGTGGCAAATAATTTTGCCATAAAAAACTGTTTTTCTTTTAGTGAGAAGATGAAGCGATCCAGTTCAAAAAGGAGCACAACGATTTTAGGGGGTAGATTGAGAACGTGGTTTTGGGAACGGTTTATAACCATCAAAGCGAAGGAAAAAGTTATAAAGAAAAGTTAAAATATTAAAAAATTTGACACATCAGCTATAGACAATTATAAGACATGACAACTCAACACTGTTAACTACATTTTTAGTATTATGTATAGATGCCGGAAAAACCGTCACTTGGCTTACGAAGTAGAAAAAATGAACAGATAGAAATCATAGATCAAGAATAATTGAATTTTTTTTCCAGAGAACAGAAGAAGTGAGAAATAAAATGAAGACTACCGCATGAAAAATGAAGAAAAAGAGAAGAGCAATTACCATAGAGAACAAAGGAAGTGAGAAAGCAACTGTAAAAGATGAAGCGATCCAGTTCAAAAAGGAGCACAACGATTTTAGGGGGTAGATTGAGAACGTGGTTTTGGGAACGGTTTATGTAACACCCTGTTCCAATACCATGTAGATATTGTCCGCTCTGGCCCAATTCCAACACATTGGGTCTCACGGCTTTAAAACGCGTCTGCATGTATTGGATTCACATCTTACTAATAAGCCAAATCACTCCCTCTCTATTTTCGATGTGGGATTCAGTTCATTCCTGCCCACATCGCCATCCCTTAGGGCCACTTCTTGCTCAGGCCTTCTTACCCCGGCGCCACTCACTCCGGACCGGGTCGTTACAGTTTATGACCATCAAAGCGAAGGAAAAAGTTATAAAGAAAAGTTAAAATATTAAGAATTTGACACATTAGCTATAGACAATTATAAGACAAGGCAACTCAACACTATTAACTACAGATTTAGTATTATGTATAGATATTGTAACATAAAACGATTATAAAAAAACACAAAGTCAGAAGCCAATTTCATGAATCTTTTAATTTTCATTTTATTTTTTTTAGCTTTTGATTGAACTTATATATATATTCAATATTTAGAAAAAGAATTGATTATTTATTTATTTATTATCTTTCAAAAAGTAATAATGAGATAAATATAAAAACCTTGATCTTTAATTTTTATACAAAATTTAGCTATATCTTATAACTAAAAATTTAGCTAAAGAAACCGTTAATGAGGGATCAATGTGTGTGGAAATTAAAATTAAAGGGTTTAATTGGAAAAATAAATGATTAAAGGCTCAACGTATAAAACCATAAAACTTCAAAGGCTTAATTGTGGGTTTAGCATTTTTAAATGGGTGGAATAGTTTTTTTTTTTTTTTTTTTTTTTTTTAAGAAATGGGTTGAATAGTTAAATTATATGAACTGGATGATTTCTAATGGATTCAATTAAATTTTGAAACAAGCGAAAATACTGAATCCTAAAATGTGTATCACAAAGGTTCAAGTTCACATTATTATTTGTGCATTATTGCTCGAAAAACTTATTGGATAGCTTTTAATTTAATAATTCTATGTAACAAAATAAACTCATTTCCCCTAATTGCAATGAAAAAATGCATCAATTCAGCAACATGAATATAAATTGATACCATCATTGATGTTTAGATTTCTATTAGTATCGCCATTTATTAAACATTGTGATTGAAAAACTGAATTTAAGGCGAGAGTTTTTAGATGTAAGCTCTTAACAATCGATAAATTGGTATATATTAACAATGAATTGTTACTCTTAGGCAATAAAATAAAATAGAAAAATGAGTTTTACAACAAGAAACACAATTATATTTATTGGAATGGAGGAAAGAGAAGCTAGAATTATAATTTTGGAAATAAAAACTTAGCAAATTAGTAGTAGTTACGATATCATGGTCAGAATTTGGCAACTAAAAAGCCAGCACATGTGAATAAATAAGAATTGCAATTAAAATAGGGTGTGGTTACACTTATTTTCGATTGCAGTCTTGTGGTTTAAAAATTTACAAAATGGTACCTTGAGGTTCATTCCGTTAGCAAACACATACCAAATTGACTAACGGTGTTAAAAGTCAAAAAGAAAAGAGTTAATTTGGTCCTTATATTTATTTATTTTATAAATTAATCCCCTTTATTATCTAATTCTTACAAATAAAGCTCAAAATTAAAAATAAAAATCAAATACACCATCTTTTTCGTTTTGTTAATTTCTCCCTCTAAAATCAATTAAATTTCCAATCTCACACCACAAACAACCACTCAAATTACCATTCATCAGAATAATTTCATTCAACGTTTCCCATTTTTCCTATACTCCCCGGAAAACAACCTCCAAAATTATAATTCGCAAGAACAAGCACAGAAACTGGAGAGTTCCTGAGATTCTCCGGGATCGAAACCTGTTATCATTCAAAGCAACACATCAAGCGGTTTGTCAAAGAGTTTCGAAGGTACAGAGCCTTCAAACTCATTGAATCTAAGATCCAAATATTTCAACCACGGTAGATACAGAACAACTCTTGGAAAACCACTGACGAATCGATTATTACTCAAATCAAGCTCATGAAGCAGCTTAAGTTTCCGAAAAATGTTCGGAACAATGCCGCAAAAGCGATTGGAGCTGATATGGAAGAAAAGCCGAGTTCCCGTGGAAGAAAAGCCGCAATATCAGCATGATTAAGAAAACCAAGATATGCTTTTCAGACGAGAAGCCAGGTGATATTCTTGATGATGGTTATCGTTGGAGGAAATATGGCCAAAAAGCTGTCAAGAACAACAAATTCTCTATTTCTGGTATTAAACCAGGAAGACAATTATTTGTTAATTTCAACACATAATTCAAAGTTCCAAGTCCATACTCTCCCATATTATTTCATTTATCTATCAAATTCAACTTTTGATCAAATAGTTTCTCATCATTAATCACAATAAAGCTATTATTCAGTTGATTGGCATGTGGTGATCAAATAATCCTGAGTTCAAATCCAATTGACTCTAATTATTGATAGAATTTAATTGGATATAACATTAAACCCTATTAGGCCAAACTGTATCAAAGAAGAGATTCAATTGGATATAACATTAAACCCATTTGATTTCTTGATAAATTGATTTTAGAGAGAGAAATCAATAAAGAGCAGAAAAAAGAGAGAGAAAGAAAAGAAATTAAAAAAATGGAGAAAATGGTGTATTTGATTTTTATTTTAATTTTGGGCTTTGTTTGTGACAATTAGATGATAATGAGGGTTAATTTATAAATTAAATAAATATAAGGACCAAATTAACTCTTTTCCTTTTAACTTTTAACACCGTTAGTCAATTTGGTATGTGTTTGCTAACGGAATGAACCTAATGGTACCATTTTGTAAATTTTTAAACCACAAGGCTGCAATCGAAAATAGATGTAACCACAAGGTTTATTTTTGCACTTTTCCTATTAAAATATATAGTTATGTTTTTAATGATCCCAATTTGAATGGTTGATCACATGATTCATGATCATTAACTAAACTGAGCACCAATTTAAAAGCTATACATTGCTACCATCCAAACACTACAAACTGCCATACTTTTTAAAAAATCTCAAAAATTATATCTTTAAAAAACTAAGAGGATACTAAAGAGCTATTAATTAAAATTTAACATGATTTGGTACCTTGAACAGAGCACATGATTAGCGTTTGACGCTTGCCATTTATAATTGTTAATTTTAAATAAAAATATGTATATAAGTGTCAGTTTTATCAGTACTTGGATCCAATAAACTTAAACCATTGTAAACTTTTCTACGTACAAAAATCACTTAAATTAATAGTTTAAGTGTGTTTGATAATGGTTTTTTTATTAACCACTTAAATTTTTCTTTTTTTGGTAGAAACAAGAAAGGAAAGAACAAACAGACAAAAAAACACCTAACCTGGAATCAGCCTAGGAAAGTTAACCCCAATCCTATCCTCTAAAAGAAGAGAAGAAAGAAAAAAAGGAGGCTCAAAAAAGGTAGTAACGCCTAGCATCCCCTCATGACCAGCAGCCGCCAAGCGATCTGCAACCCGGTTTTGTTCTCTGAAAATGTGGCTGAATTCTAAGGACTCAAAGGACGAGGAAAGCCGTTTGATAGCTTTGATCAGGTTGCGGCTACTAAGACACATAGCATGATTGTCAGAAATCATATTGATGGCTTCCATGTTATCTGACTCCACATCTAACTTCCTTACACCCAGACTTTTGGCAAGCTTGATACCAGAGAGAATACCCCAAAGCTCTGTAGAGAAGGAAGAGCCCATCCCCAGATTCTGGGTAAACCCAGGCAGCCAGGCGCCCCCCGAATCTCTGAGAACACCTCCGGCAGCAATCTTCCCATTATTAAGGCAGGAGTCATCCGTATTCAACTTAACCACCTCATCATTAGGCCTGCTCCAACCAACTAGGTGGACATCTCTTCTCTGGGTGGATCTGGCAAGAGAATCCCCTTTAAAGCTCTCAGTAATAATAGAGAGTTTTTTGGAGAAGAACTCAGGTAAGTTAGGAGTAAAAACAGATTTATCACCAAAAAGCTCCTCGTTCCTCCACTTCCAAATTTGGTGACAGATGATAGCAAAGAAAATGTCACCATGCTCCATGTTAGCCGATAACTTCCCACTAACCCCCTCAGAGAACCATGCATGCTCCGCATGGGTAAGGAAGGAAGGAAGAATGTGGGGAGGGAGAATTTTCTTCCAAACCTCTTTACTCTTGTGGCAATCCCTAAGAGCATGACACAGAGTTTCATCATGGCCTCTGCATCTACTGCAAGCTCTAGAATCCACCAAATGCCGTCTGTGCCTATCCGAATTAGTAAGCAACCTGTCCTTAACTCCCAGCCACAGGAAACTCCTAATACGGTAAGGGACTCTAAGGGTCCAAATGGACTTCCAAGAAAACGAGAGAGGGTCGGACCTGTTAAGGGTAAAAGCTTCAAAGGCCGATTTACAAGAATAAGCACCATTTCTGGACAGGGCCCAGCAATGCATATCCTTATCATCCTCATGATTACTAATCTTCACTCCCCTAATTCTAAGGAGAGTATCCAGGCTAAAAAAAGGTATCAAATTTCGACCAAATCCAGTCCCCTTTAGAATCAACCACATCAGCTATCCTCCAATTGCGGAAATTATTAGGCGGGGGAAGGCTACACACTTCCAAAAGCGGTTTATCTCCAATTCAGATATCATTCCAGAAACTGATGGACTTGCCATTACCCACCTTAAGGCCAACCCTTGAACAGAACTCGGCAAACACAGCACTATCGCTTATTTTGTTAAGTCAAAATATTTAACTTAACATTTTAAGTTAAACATTATCAACTAATATTTTAATATTCAGCACTTATTTTTAATATTTATCAAACACTTATATCATTTAATAATTTCAGCACTTATAATATTCAACACTTAAAATTCAGTGCTTATTTTTTCAGTACTTAATTTTCAGTTTTATCAAACGACACCTTACTCTATGCATGTGGGCTTCCGGTGTAAATTATGATGTTAAATTAAGGGTGTTACTATTCATAGTCCCAGATTACTTGTTACTGTCCCATTTTGATAATTTTGTCATTGTTATATAATTTTTCAAAACCTTAAAATTGAAACTGTAAAAAAATGGATCCGAGAATTCTGGAAATGGACGATATTGAAGACATGGTAAAGTTCTAAAAAATTGTCCTTTTTCCACTAGGCAGTCGTGAAAACCACCTAAGCGATGGCTATCGGGTAGAAAAAATATGTTAGATCAGTCGGATGGCATGCATGTACCATTTGATCAGTTTTTTACAACCAACCGATCTAATATGGAACTTGAGGAGGTTCTTCATCTACCCTCTCCATATCTCAACAACAACGTATCCATAAAAGCTAGGAATCATGCTATCATCGATCGGACCGTCGGACACTTGCTCCGTCACGAGCCACGCACTCCTCAACGTTCCTAGAACGTTTGCTGCTCCCTAAAATTTTATTACACATATAACATATAAACGATTACAACGTTATAATAATAATTAAGGTAAACTAATAATAAAATAAACAAGAATGTAAATTATGTACTAGTTGACGACTTTGTAGTAACAAAACGGTCGCTTTCTCCCCTTTGTCACCTGGTGAAGTGACCTATCAGCTATCTCATGACTCGAGATACTTTAAAATATTTAACTTATTTTTTTTATAACAAAGTGATTAATTAACTATATTTTACATAAGTTTAAAGTCAATTAAATATTGTATCTAAATTTAAAAAACTATCGAATACTTCCAAAGTTCAGAAGGCCAATTTTTTTTTGTTTGGAGAAGTTCAAATGTCAAATGATATATTAGAACATCTGCAACAGCCTCTTAAGTTGGCTCTTAAGTCAAAATTTGAGGAGGGAGAATGAAAATTCATCTCTAACAGCCTCTTAGTAGCTCCTCAAATCACTAAGAGCCTCTCCATCCTCTCTATTAATAGAGAGCCTCTCTCCATCTCTTAATGCCTCCTAACTTCATTTTTTATTAATAATTTATTATTGATGTGTCTCTCTCCTCACACTATTGGTAATGTAACAATAAGGTCAATTACATGAATATCATAACTAAGTACAAAATTACAATTAAGTCAAATCACCAAACTTAATTCTTAATTTGTCATTATTCTCTATATATTATGATTTTACACCCTAATTTAAACATTGTAGACTCCAATTCATAAATCATAAACCGTAGAAAATATATTCTAGACTTTTAATTTATAAATTCTAATCCTTAAAATATATTAAAAGTACTGATTTTACTAGTTTGACATAAATCAAAATTATGACTTGACATATTTGTAAATAATTGTTAGAATATGAATTTCTGTGTAATTTTTCCTAAAGAATAATCTTAATAATAAAATAATAAATAAGTAGAAAATATAAAAAGCATTATTGGAGATGATATATCTTAGTAAGTCTCAAATCACTAAGGCTCTGTTCTTTATTACTGAAAAAAACTGAACTGAACTGAACTGAACTGAACTGAACTGAATGCTACTGAACTGAACTGAACTGAACTGAATGATACTGAATACTGAACTGAACTGAATTTAACTGAATGCTACTAAACTTAACTGAATGATACCGAACTTAACCGAATTTAATCGAACGTAACAATAATGATGATATTAGACTTTAAAATAATTTAATGATAATATTGGACATTAATAAGCTTATAATAATAATAATAATAATAATAATAATATTTCTACCAAAAAAAATAATATCAATAATAAATAAACATATTATTAAAGATTAAACTAAATTAAATATCAAATAAAATCTAGGCTCGATAAAATCCTATGACATTAAATAAAAATGAGTCTAATTTAAATTAAAAATATAAATTACATACAAACACAAATTTATATATAATTTAAAGCCTATGAAATTAAATACAAATTTTTATATGAATACACACTCTTAACTTTTTATTACAATTAAATATTAAGGTACAAAAATACCTTTAACGTTTTGGGTCCGGGGTTATTTTACTCCTAACGTCTAAATATGAATTTTCATATGAATACAAAATCTTGACTCAATTTATCAATGTTAAGGGTAAAATTGCTATTAGCTTCTAATATTAGGGATAAAATTGCACTATTTGAGATATTAAGGTAGTTGAACCAGTTAATTTTTTAGAGCATTGTAATGTAAACGTATTAATATAATATTTATTTACTTTTCGCAAAATTTGCAAATAAGTTGCACCAAATAATTATAATTATAATAAATAATGATAATATATATAATGACAAAACATAAATTATATATAAATATAATTATAATGAAAATAGATAAATTAATATATAATAAATTATAATAATTATAATAAATTGCTGAAATTATAAATAAATAATGATAATAATAATAAATTATATATAAATAATAATAATATATAATAATTATAATAAATAATGATAAATTATTGAATACTAAAACTGAATACTGAACTGAACTGATCTGAACTGAATTGATTACTACTGAACTGATTATTACTGAAATTAAATAATAAAGAACAGGACCTAAGAGTCAATTTTTTATATTATTTTTAGAGAGCTTACTAGTCAGTTGCAAAGAGTAAAAATGGGAATGATTGTTTTGTGAGAATAAAGAGTTAGATACCAAAATAAGTGAAGGGGGCAACATTTTAGAGTTGATTTAATGGCCCACCATTTCCGACCACCAATATCAGTGTTTCTTGCCAAGTGTCTACTCTATATAAACCTATACTCCTTCGTACCATAACTCCTCCATTATTATAACAACCATAGTCATCACCAACATCTCATAATATATATGTTTCATCATCATCCTCACAAATATTCAACAACACAACCATGGATTCCAAACCCAACTCTCTAAATTACAAACACAAATGCATAACCACACTCAAAAACCCAACACACCTCCAAATAATCAGCTGCTTAGCAATCCACAAATCCTTCCTATACGCAGCTTCCATCAACCAAATCAACGTCTTCGATTTATCCAACTACTCTCACATCAACACTTTCACCACCAACGATCCTACTTCTGGTTCCATCAAATCAATCGCTTTCCACAACTCCAAAATTTTCACAGCCCATCAAGACTTCAAAATCCGAGTCTGGCAAATCTCTCTCTCTCACCCATCTAACCAACCCCACCTCCTCTCCACTCTCCCCACCGTCAAAGACCGACTCCGCCACTTCATGCTTCCCAAAAACTACATCACCGTCCGCCGCCACAAGAAACGCCTCTGGATTCAACATTGCGACACCGTCTCCGGCTTAGCATTGCACGGTGGCTTCATGTACTCAGTCTCCTGGGATAAGAGTTTTAAGCTATGGAATGTGGAGACTAACCGGTGTTTGGAGTCCGTTAAAGCACATCATGACGCGGTTAATACAGTCGCGGTGTCGGGAAACGGCACCGTTTATACAGGCTCCGCCGACGGTTCGATTAGGGTTTGGGAGAGATTTGGGAAGGAAAGACGGCATAGAATGGTTGATGTTTTGGAGAAGCATAAATCTACGGTTAATGCACTTGTATTGAACGGTGATGGATCGGTGCTTTTCTCCGGTGGTTGTGACCGGTCGATTGTGGTTTGGGAGAGGAAGAGAGGCGGTGCTGCTGATGATGATGTAGATCGGATGGTGTTTGCGGAGGTGTTGTGGGGCCATGGAGGGGCTGTGTTGTGCTTGATGAATGTGCATGATATGTTAGTGAGTGGGTCATCTGATCGGACGGTTAGGATTTGGCAACGTGGGGGAGATAATGGGTATTGTTGTACGGTGGTTATGGAAGGACATGAGAAGGCTGTTAAGTCACTTGTTGCAGTTAATAAAAGTGGGTGTAACAGAAATAACAGAAAGATTTCTTGTTTGTCAATTTGTAGTGGGAGTCTTGATGGTGAGATTAAAGTATGGGAGATTTCAAATTAAAATTGATGAACAAGGCTAAGAGTAGTGATCTAGATCTTTAACATGGAGTGTATATAGTGTTGATTGATTAAATTAATAAAGTTTTTGGGAGAAAACAAAAGATTGTCTTATTGATTGATTAATCTAGACCTATATTTCTTTCTTCCTTTGTACCCGTTGTTCACATGGATTTTATATTATATCTACCTATATTAATAGTTATTACTATATCATAAGTATTTATTTCCTATATGACCATGGTTTTTGGGTTGGAGCTTCTGCCTTTTGTTCACTTGAAGTTGCTTTTTTGTTGTGGTTATTGGAAGTATAGTTATGATCTGTTGAGGATTCATTGACGGTAATGTTTAGAATGCTCTCTAGTGATATGTAAGTGACCAATTGATATTTTGTGATTGTTTTTTTTTTTTCTAAAATAATAATTAACGTTTAGTACATCGTGTTTGTATGAAGTTTTAGACATTTTTTGATAACCAACTAGTAGACGAACTAACATCTCATGGCAACAATAGATGAAAAATAGATATGAACAACTAAATCAAATAGACTATAAGTTTTTGGATTTTAAGTTTGATGCGTTGTGTCTTTGATAAATGATAACATCGAGATATTATTTACGGGATCAAAAAGGATATTTACCAAAACGACTGTGTATTCGGTTGATCCGGAAAGCAATGGCGTATCATGCAAGCCATCCGAGTGGCGGATCACCTAGATTCCACCACACGCTATTTGTAGTCAAATCTACGGGAGACCTGCCATCATGCCTCGATCCGTCCATCGAACGGTTGAGCCGATTCCCAATAAAGGCAATTAATAATCCGTTAATGAGCTAACAGTCATACTTGAATGTGATCAGTAACCGCCATTAATGAGGCATTAATGGAGACTTTCTTGTTACTGGGAGTTACGATTACATGACTATAAATAGCTTGCATCCCAAGTTATTGAGGGACACATTCTCGCTCTCCTAAACCCTACTTTTTCATTACAGTTTATTCACTACACATATTCTGACTTTGGCATCGGAGCTTCCCCCGTCGAACCCAACGACGCCCCCGCAAGGAAGGAATCCGGTCGAAAGTTCATCACCAGTTACCAATAAATTATAACTGCATATTTCTCATTCTGTTTGCCTTTTCAGTTTAAAAGGGGAGTATTTAGGTGTTTGGTCAGGGTAAATTATTAGAAGCACCCGGTTCTCCATGTCAAATGGAGAACCTTCCATACATATTTTGATACGTGTAATATTGACCCACACATTTTATAAGTGGTTCCACTATTTTAATTATTACGTGAGGTCACAATATACGTATCCAAATTTGAATTGGGGATCCTCCAAGTGACAGAAGACCCGAGACTTAATATAAGAACTCGTTTGGTTAGACACATGGTTTATCTTTTGTAGTTTAAATTAAAAAACAATACAATTTGTGAAATGAATCATGCAATTTTCAAATTTGAATTGATAATTACAATTATATATTTTGTTAATAAAAGAGTCACATGCATGAGGAATTACAATTAATGGAGTTTTCATATGTGAAATTAAAAATCAGATTTAGGCAGGCAGATGAAGGATTATTTAATAGGTAAGCAAGAACTTGAGGTACCAAATGGCAACACATTCGCCATTCCTTTGGAAGTTCATAGTGATGGCACCATGCTTTTTTTTTTTTTTTTTTTGTTAGAATTTAAAATAGATTAATCTTGCTTTTACTTTTGAGATATTTATTTATTTATTTCTTTTAATGTATGTTTGCGGACATTTTCATTCTATTCTTACATCACACATTCATACCTTGTTTGTCTGAAAAGAAACCTTCACATGCTTTCTAACATATAAAGCATAAATCAGTATGATTGATTGAGGAAGCTACGGTATATGATTAACACCTTAATTTGTAATTAACCTTTTAGCACTTACTTCTAACTAAATAGGAGCATGTGGTATACCACTAAACATAATTAGTGCGAGCATTTTTTCCCTAATTATTTTGTCTTACCCCTTTTGTGTTTGCGTAAGGGCTTACGCAGCTATAAAATTTCAATTATAATAAATATAATAAACTATTTTTTTAGATCAAAATGCATATACCACCCAAAGTTTCTCCACAATTTTTTTCTATACAAATTTCACTCAGTAATATCACAAAAACAAAGCAAAGAAAAACACGTGCAATACCAATTAAATTTTGGCTTGATTGGTTAAGTGTAACGATCCGGTTTGAAGTGGGTGGCGCTGAGGTAGAACACTTCAGCAACGAGCGATCCTAAGGGATGACGATGAAGCAAGAATGAACTGAATCTTACATCGGAAATGTAGAGAAAATGACTGAGGTTTATTAGTAAACTGGGAATCCAATACATGCAAATGCGTTTTAAAGTCGTGAGACCCAAAATGTTGGATTTGGACAAAAGTGGACAATATCTATATGGTATTGGGTAGTATTACATTAAGGCCTTCAAGTCGCTAAAGCTAGATCTTTAGTTCGAAACATAGCATACGAATAAAATTTTAATTGGAAAAAGATCCACCTAAAAGATGATAAATTATATATAAAAAAAACACATGCAATAAGTACATTCAAAATAACAAAAAGTACCTATATCAGTGGCGGAACTAAGGGGGGTTGGGGTGGGCTCGAGCCCCGACAGGCCACCGGAGAATTGAGGATTTTTTTTTTTTTTAGTAATGGTGTCTGATAATATTTTGATGAGAATTATATTGACTCTATATAGTATTATTTCAATGCTTAAAGGTAGATGAGATGGTTAAGAATGCTTATTTCTATTTGAGAGATTCTATGTTCAACTCTCTTTAACCTCATTTTCTTTTAAATTTTTTATATTTATTTTAATTTTATTTTTCAATAATTATAAAAACATGTTACCATTATTAATTAATTTAAATGGACTTTTTATTTTTATTTTGATAATACTTTTGAATTCATTTTTAATATGTCTTTACCATTCAAAAAAAAGTAAGCATATTTAATATTCATTTTGATTATGTTTTTACCATTAAAAAAATAAACATGTTTAATTTTCTATTAGTTCAATGCTAGTTTCTAAAAAATGATAACATTTTTACAGTTTTAACGCGTTGGAGGCTAAATTTTTTTTGTCCAGCCCTAACGGACTAGACTTTGAAAGTTTACCGTCAACTGCACGGTCAAAATTAGCCCCCCAAATTATTGTGTTAAAAATTATTGAATTTTACGTGATAATATTTTTGACGTTATAAAATTTTATTATTAAATATTTAAACCCTGGCTTAGTTTGGGTTCTGGTTCCGCCATTGCCTATATTATAGGGATAAAGTGCATTTTACCCCCCTAATGTTGGCAAGTTGATTTCCAACATTATTATTAGACACGGATATTTTGTTCTTTATTCTACACCAGTTGCCTACAGTTATTTTAAAAAAATCATATTTTTTGTGATTTAATAATGGAATTTGAGATTAATATTTTTAAATTCGATGAAATGTTTGAATTTTTTTTTTGTCAAATTTGTGCAAAACATATACTTTTTTATTTTATTTTTTTCACATCTATTGATATGGTTGTGATCTGTTACGAATAAGTGATAAAATGACGCAAATATGAAGTGTAGATAGCACGATTCATGAATGAGAAGACAATTTGATGAATTATTTCACAAATTAACTCAACTTGCCAACGTTAGGGATAAAATAACATAATTTTAGACATTCGTGATAAAACTGCTCCTAGGTGTCAACACTATAAGAATTTTTACATCTTATCCATATATTATATATAAAAACTTCCTATATTATATGTAAAAACTTCAATTTACCACAATACATATTTCACGGTTCAACAAATTTGAATAATAAAGTAAATTAAAACCCGTCTCTCTCGAAAAACCCTCCTGCGCCGTCGTCGCCTGTTGCTACCCTGGCAGCGCCGCCGCCGCGAGATTTATGCCGATGAGAGGGTCCTTCCATTGCCGGTGAAGGTTAGTCTCAATCTCATTTGAGTGTTGTTGTGATTTCGTTGCTGTTTGGAGTAGGATCGGATAGGTTCGCGATTTGACCTAGAAATCGATCCGTATCGTTTCTTCGTACCTGGAGGCGTAGGAACTTAGGGGAGAGGCAGACGAAGTAGTGTGTTGGGCGTGCCGGTGGGTCTGACTCCGGCGTAGGAGTAATAGGGGTCGGTGATGTGAAGGCTGTAGTTTGGGGATTTATGCTTGTGAACTGCTTGTTGTTTTGGGATTTCACAGTAATTTTGGGATTTATGCTTTGTGAACTGCTGTAGTTTGGGATTTCTGCTTTGTGAACTGCTTGTTGAATCCTTTTCTGTTAAGGGATTTTTGCACAGGTCTCTTGATTCCACCGTTTTGCTAGCGGATTGGGATTGGGGATTGCATTGATACTATTAATCTCTGGGGAATATGGACAGGGAAATGGAAAGATTGAGAATTGAAGGGGAAGAAGGGGGACACATTGATTTGATAGCGACGCCAGTTATAGAAGCAGAGGTGGATGCGGGTCTTCGATTCCTGGGAAGATTTGTGGCAGACAGGCCGCTCAATTTTTTGAGCATGAAAAACAGAATGGCAGTCTTGTGGAGACCGGTTAGAGGAGTAGAAATCCAAGAGGTAAGCTCTAACCTCTATTCTTTTGAATTTTTTCATCCAATTGATAGAGATAGGGTCATTGCTGGAGGTCCTTGGTCGTTTGACAATTATATGTTGATTATGAATGTCTGGAATTTTGGAGTCCATGTGGACGAGGTGAACTTAATGCATTACTCTATTTGGGTTCAAATATATGGGTTACCTGTGGGGACTATGTCTGAAATAGTAGGCAAACAACTAGGCAACTTTCTTGGTATCTTTGAGGAGTATGATATGAATAACAACTCTGGTATGTATAAGCAGTTTATGCGTATCAGAGTTAGACTTGATAGTGAACGACCACTAAAAAGATTTAAAAAACTAAGATGCACAGGAAATATGTGGGCTTTGGCAACCTTCAAATATGAACGTTTGGGGATTTTCTGCTATGTGTGTGGCTGCCTGGGACACACGGAACGATTTTGTGAAAGAATTTTTAACCTGCAGGGGGGAGAAATTCAAAGAGAATGGGGAGATTGGCTGAAGGCCCCAGTAAGGAGAGGAGGGGATCAAAGCGAGGCTAAATGGTTAAGAGAGAGTAATGGAACAGGGAGTCAAAGGGGGATTGGAGGAGGGAGAGGAGGAGGGCTAGAAGTAATGAGGGATATAACCAATATGGGGAGAGGGAGGGGGGTAAGGGGGCAGAATACACTAGTCGGGGGAAGAGAGAGGGAGGTTATGATTTGCCCAATTACAGGGCCATTCTTTAAGGTTACAATAGAGGAAGAGGGAGGGGTGATAAGGGGAGAGGAGAGGAGAGACAATGGGGAGGATACTGAGATGGAATTAAATGACATTCGGAAGAGAAGAAGGGAGGAGCAGGGGAAGGGGAAGGAGGGGGAAGGAGAGAATATACAAGTGGAGGAAATCTCTGTTCTTGGAAAGGATAAGGGGATTTTAACGGAAAATGTTTTGGCGAGCCCTAAAGGACAGGGCCGCCGGGGAGAATGAGTTGTTTAAGCTGGAACTGTCGTGGCTTGGGAAACCACCGGGCAGTTCGCTCCTTGAAGGAGCTTGTTTCTTCCCAAAGCCCTAGTATTGTATTTTTAATTGAAACACTAGTAGAAGATCAGAGAGTTAATGTAATAAAGCAGCAATTGAAATTTGAGGGAGCATTCCCTGTCAGCAGAAGAGGCCGGAGTGGAGGGCTAGCCCTCTTGTGGAGAGCAGGTATTCAAGTGATGGTTAAAAGCTTCTCAGACCATCACATTGAGGCAATTATTACTAATACGGCCCATGGAGATTGGAGATTAGTAGGCTTTTACGGCTTTGCTGACCGTAGTAGACATGGAGAATCGTGGGATTTATTGAGGAGATTGGCTAGGGACTCTTCTCTTCCGTGGGTAGTGATTGGAGACTTCAATTGCATCCTAAACAATTCTGAAAAGGAAGGGGGAGCTAGTTACCCTAATCTTTTAATGCAGGAGTTTGCCAAAGCGATTGAGGAGAGTGGTTTATGTGAGCTGGAATTGAATGGTAACCCTTTTACATGGGAAAGAGGCAGGGGTTCCGAGCTATGGGTTAAAGAAAAACTAGACAGGGCTTTTGCTTCAGCTGAGTGGTTGAACCGTTTTGATAATTTTCAGCTCAAATCCTGTATGTCAGGGTATTCAGATCATCTTCCGCTCTCACTTCACCTAGAGCGGGAAAGAAGTAAAGGCAGAGGAAAAAGATTCTTTTTTGAGGAAGCTTGGCTTAAGGAACATGAGTTCCAAATTCTGGTTCGAAGTCATTGGAAGGGGCAGGGGTGCAAACCAGTTCAAGAGAAGCTTGAGGGGTGTGTACAGAAAATGGCTGTGTGGGGAAAGGGTTTTAATATACGGTTCAAGAGTCAGATCAGAAAATGGAAGACCCAAATGGAGAGATTACATGGCAGCAGTGATAGGGAATCCATTGCCGATTACTTCCTTGCCAAAAGGAAACTTAATGACACCCTTGAGACTGAAGAGGTTTACTGGAGGCAGAGGGCTAAGGCTTTCTAGTTGACTGAAGGGGATAGAAATACACATTTCTTTCACGCTAATGTCAAAGCTAGAAGACAACAAAATGTTATTGCCTCTCTGCTTGATGAGAATGGGGGAGTGATTGAAAACCAGATGGGTTTAATGGACCTTGCGCAGCAATACTTTCAGGAAGTCTTCTCAGCTCCGATTCTGAATAGGGTGGACACGGTCGAGGTTATTGACACACTAATTGATTCCTCCACAAACGAATCACTTATTGCCCCTTTTGCTCAAGAAGAATTTAAACAAGCCCTATTCTCTATGAGTCCTAACAAATCCCCTGGCCCTGATGGGCTTAACCCTGGTTTCTATCAAGCATTTTGGGATACACTAGGGGGTAGAAGTGGGAGCAGCTTGTGCAAGGTGGCTCCGAGAGGGGGAATTTCCCAAGGGTATAAATGACACCACAATTGTCCTTATTCCAAAGATTGAGAATCCTCAAAGGCTCAAGGATTTTCGCCCTATCGCACTGTGTAATGTCATCTATAAGATACTTGCTAAGGCCTTAGCAAATCGTTTGAAAAAGATACTCCCTCAAATTATTGGTGACACAATCTGCTTTTGTCCCAGGCAGGTCCATAATTGACAATGTGCAGGTGGCCTTTGAAAGTATACACTTCATGAAGAGATTAAACAGAGGGAAGAATGGTCAGGTTGCCTTAAAAATTGATATTAGCAAAGCCTATGATAGAGTGGACTGGGAATTTCTGAAAGCAGTGATGATTCGATTGGGATTCCATGAAATCTGGATTGGGTGGATGATGCTCTGTATCACAACTGTGAAATACAAGGTGGCAGTTAATGGGGAATACTCGGACCAAATTGTCCCAGGAAGAGGGTTGAGACAAGGGGACCCTCTATCACCCTACCTTTTTATCCTGTGTGCAGAAGTCTTATCTAAACTAATAAGAAAAGCTGAAGATGAAGGGCTTATCTCAGGGTGTAGGATCTGTAGAAGGGCACCGGCTGTAACTCATCTCTTTTTTGCTGACGACAGCTTCCTATTTTTTGGCGCCACTTCAGTTGAGGCTAGAAAGGTCATGGACATCCTATCAAAATATGAAGTGGCATCGGGCCAGGCAGTAAATTTGAACAAATCAGGGATCTTCTTCAGCTTAAATACGCCTGAGGAGGTAAGAGCTGAGATTAAAACGATCATGGGGGTGAGTACTCCCCTAGACACATGCCGCTACTTGGGATTACCGTCACTTATCGGGAGATCCAAACGCAGAATCTTCACTTTTCTGATTGATAGACTGCGTAAGAGATTTGGAGCATGGGGTCTGAAATTCCTTTCCCAGGCTGGGAAGGAGGTTCTTCTCAAGTCTGTGGCCCAAGCCTTGCCAACTTTCTGTATGAGTACGTTTCTCTTACCCTTATCTATCTGTGATGAGCTGCAAAAATTAATGAACTCTTTTTGGTGGGGAAAGAAACCTGAGGGGAGGAGAAACATTCATTGGTTTGATTGGGGTAGACTGTGTAGATCAAAAGAGTTAGGTGGGATGGGCTTTAAGGACCTACATACGTTTAACCTGGCAATGTTAGGCAAACAGGGGTGGAAATTACTAAAATTCACAAATACTTTAGTGAGTAGAATGTTCAAAGCTAAATATTTTCCAAGGGAGGACTTAGTTATCTCTAAATTAGGCAATAATCCTAGTATGATTTGGAGAAGTATATGGGAAGGTCTTAGTATATTGAAGACAGGAATTAGATGGAAAGTGGGAAATGGTAGATCTATCAGAGCTTGGGAGGATGTATGGGTTCCTAATTTAGATGGGTTCTGCATAAACTCCTTTATGGTACCTGGACTGGAGAACTTAACTGTGGCTGACCTATTAGTTGAGAATGGGCGGGGGTGGGACTTTTAGAAACTAAGCGGGTGCTTTAGTGAAACGGAAGTACATGCCATCAGTGATATCATCCTGCCATACAATGCAGGGGAGGATTTGAGAATCTGGCATTGGTCAAGGGATGGACACTATAATGTCCATTCAGGCTACTTGTCTGGCATGGGTATGGTAGAGGGAGACAGAGTCCATGAAGGGTGGAAGAGGTTGTGGAAGTTGATGATCCCCCCAAAGCTTAAGCAGTTTATTTGGCGCCTCTGTTCGAAATGTATACCCACTAGGGTGCGGTTGACCCAAAGAAGAGTTCCCATTACAACTGAATGCCCTGTATGTGTGGAGCAGGAGGAGTCGGATAACCATTTATTTACTGTTTGTTGTTTCGCAGGTGACATTTGGCGCATTGCAGGAATACCTACTCCGTCCTTGGGAAACATGAATCTTGGTGAGTGGCTCCTACATGTGTTAAAGGACTCAAATCAAGATTTGATCGTCAGAATATGTTGTGCATTGAAAGCAATTTGGGACCACAGAAATAGAGTTCTCTGGCACATGAGATGGTGGCCGGCAGATACCAGTTGGCGTAGCAGTCTGGAAGCAGTCCAGGACTGGAGGGCCTACCAACAGAAGAAGCCGGGCACTAGAGTGGCAGCGGAGATTGGTGTGGCGGGTCAGCAAAACCGAGATGGAGACGACGGTCCATTGCAAGCGCAAGTGATCAGACCCGACCTGCAGACACTGCCGCCATCTGCCTTAAATCGGCAACAGGCCGTGTTGACTGAATTGCGCACCGTGGGGCAGATCGCAGTAACTCAGAGATGGACAACCCCTAGCCCAGGCTTTGTCAAATGCAATATTGACGGGGCAATCTTCAAAGAGCTAAGGAGCAGTGGTATGGGAGCGGTCATTAGAGACGAAAGGGGAGCATTCTTACTATGCAGCAGCAGTTTTGTCCCAGGTATGAAAGAGCCCCGTGTCATTGAAGCTCTTGCAATTCGTACGAGCTTACTTTGGCTTTCTAATATGGGCTACACATTTGTCGAATTTGAATCTGATGCTAAACTAGTGGTAGATGCCATTCACTCTGAGAAACAGGATATCTCTGAGTTCGGAATGATAATAGAGGAATGTCGAGTAGTATTAAAATCCACCCCATCATTTAAATTAGTTTTCATTTCTCGTATAGCGAACAGTGCAGCCCATTTGGTAGCTAGGCTTGCCTGTTCCAATGCTAGCGATTTCTTTTCAACTGTTGTGCCGGAATGGCTTGTGAACACTATTTCTATGGATGTGAATCCATCATCTATATGATCTTCTTCCTGGTTCAAAAAAAAAACAAATTTGAATAAATTATATATAAAAATGATAAATTTGGAACAGTAAGAAAATGTGTTTTGTAGGAGCCAAAACTAGAAAATCGGATTGACTATCAATGGAAGAAATAATAAAAATAATAAAGAAGTAGAGGATTCTCTAAACTTTAGATCAAGAAAGGCTTAAGAGAAAATATAATAAGGAGGTTGAATTGAATTATTTAGAATACTACAGTAAAACCTCTATATAGGAATACACTTGGGACCGGACTATTTGTATAACAATTGGGAGGTTATTCCTATATAGAGGTTGGTATAACAAAGACTCTCAGCACTTGGGACCAAATTTTTGTATAACAATTGAAAGGTTATTCTAATATAGAGTATTCCTATATAGAGGTTCTACTGTATTACTAAGCATATAATTTCAACCCCCTCTTCAGAACAATTATTAGATTCAATAAAATAATGGAAGAACATTTAGGACCTACATTAACGGAAAATAAGGTAATTAAATAAAGAAATAATATCCATAAAATCAGAAAAATAAATGCAAGGGTTAAGTTATTGTCACTTTCCGCCAAAACCAAATATCATATGAATATGAGCAAAAGACAAAAAGTTTATTCTTTACTTGAATTCACACATTTATTTATCTTAATTCTGGCTCAACAAATGAATAGCTTTGATTCCATTTTCATCCTTTCACCATTGCTTTTAGGGTAATTAATTTATTCGTCCCTATATTTTGACAAACACGTTATTTAGTTCCTATATTTTCAAAAACACATAGTAAGGTCCCTAACCTTTTTCTCAGTGAACTGCTTAGTCATTCTATCTGTTTGTTAGATTTTTTACCGTTTATGACTTCGAAAATGACTAAATTGCCCTTTACTATTTACCTTCAAACTTCAGAAGAGGAAATCCAATTTAGAAGAAGAAGCTATTTGTATGGAGAATAAAAAAAGAACAGACTCAATACTTACGAATTTGAACGATTAAGAAGAAAATCAAGAAGAAGAACATTCAAAGTTGATTTCAGATGCATTAGAGTTTAAAGGAAAGGAAAATAAAGGAAAAGAAGAACGGCAATCTAACTTGACTAACAGAATTTTCATGAGAGTCTAACGGCGGGAACTAAACAGTTCACCGAGAAAACGTTAGGGACTAAACAGTTCACAGAGAAAAATGTTAGGGACTTTACCGTGTGTTTTTGAAAATATAGGGACTAAACAGTGTGTTTTGTCAAGATATGGGGACTAATAAATTAATTACCTTGCTTTTATCCAAATATTCCTCTCTCGAATTACCAAACCAAAACTATTTTTAGTAAATATTTATTTTCATCCTTTCACTATTGCTTTTACCTAAATATTCTTGAGTAAATACATTCATGTTCTTTCCATGATAATGCTACTATCCAAGGTGTAAATGGCCCGAACAGAGCCCAATTCTAGATAGGCTCGGTATTGGCTCATAATATACCCTCAAACTGAGCTTTGACGAGTTTTGATATAACCGAATCTAACCGAACTTTAACCAAATTCATCGTAAATGCATAGAATAAGTGACGTATGAGATAAAAAAAAAAATTATACATATTCTACATGAATTTACAATATTAAAAAAAAAACAATCACGTTTTTTGTGTCTTAATTTTCTATTTGAGCTTTCAAAAATCTGTTCTATTTACTTTTTGTGACACCAAATTAATTCAATCTTGTGTCATCTTCTTGCTTTATTTAATAGTTGCTTAATTTCTCATATTCAATATACAATTCCAATTTAAAATCATTTGTCTCCCGATACTAAACCTAAATTTCCCCAAACACCATTCGTTCGTCATCAAATCAATATTAAGCTTTTATATTCAAGATGTTCATATCAACGATCTTTTGTTCAAGACGCTCTCACACTCGTAGAATCAAAACCAACTTCAACTCAAGACTTGTCGAAACTAGCCATATATATATGAAGACCCCAAGTTTATTGTTTCAAATTGCTTTTGATTCTATTTGTAGCATTTCAATTCCGTTATTTCATTTTCACATTCCAAATTGCTATATCGTTCGTACTTTACGTTACAATTAACATCTACAATTGATTTAACTATTTTTATGATAGACATAAATTGAATTGTAATTGCTTCCATGTCATTAATTTCTTATAATTAACTATTCCTATCAATAAAATTGACTTTTCCGTAAAATCTGTGTCAATTTCGCTTTTTTTTTTTTTGGCATTTATTATCTTTCTAGTAAAGCTTGTATAGTGGTACTAGGAACCCAAAAGAGAGACTTTCTCAGTCATTGTGTCTCTCACCAGCCGTTTCGTTTAGAAGTCAAGTTATTCACGCATTTATTATGTAATAGTCTAAATTAATTGGGAATTAATTTCTCTGGCACGCCACGCACTCAAATCCACACGTGACAAGATTGGGGTTGACGATATTACAAGCACTAACAGTAACATAAAAATTCTCAAACTTTACACCACACTGATACTTGAAGTACAACAACAACAAAAAAAAAATCATTTAAAAACTTAATAAAAATATAAGGCTTAATACATCATTTTCCCCCAACCTGTCCAAAAAGTTTGATAGACCCTAAATTTTCAAAATGTTCTAATAGCCCATTAACCTGCTTAAAATATCTGGATAGCTTCACCAACTTGTTTAAAATGTTCGGTTGCTAAGAAATAAATTGCATGAGAAAAATGTGTTACACGCACCTTCAAATGTTATTACATAATTTACTTGCTAAATGCGCATACAACACATCTTTCACATTCAACTTAGTGATTCCAGACCTATTTCAACACATGCTACCAAACTAGATACTTTCAACTTATATAACTTTGGACTCTTCAACTTTCTATCACAAACTCAATACAAGCTTCCAAAACATGGCAAGTTCCATTGAGGTTCACCTCATCAACAGACCCGAATTGGAGCATTTCCTATTGATGTTGATTCTAACAACTCAAAGGAACACAAACATACTATAATTAGTTCGCATCCTAAAATTTAAATTGAGCTCAAAATAGCTGATACCTATGGAGAAAAGTGGAAATTGTACTTGACATCCACCATGATTATTGGTTCTCATTTTATGATTTTGGTTCACATTTTATAAAATGAGAAGTTCTTTTCATAAAATGCAAATCATTTTGGTTCTAATTAGTGTATTGCAATTGTCTTCTTTGTTGAGATTATATGGAAATTGAGTTTCGATTCTATTACTTTATGTTTTCTTCATTGTGCTTAGTTATTTTTGAATTTGCATTGAAGAGATTTCTAAAGAATACTCCAGAGATTTCTAAACATGATTTTTTTAGAGTGGCGTTTGCTCTTCTTTAGTTTATATTGCTTACAAGGTTGTTGCTATAATCCTTTTGGTTAAATTATATACTAATTTTGTGATAATGCTTCAGAAAGTGCATGTCGTGGAAGAATATGGGGGTTTGAAGAAGAAGATGAGTTGAAGAAGAAGATAAGGGATTTGTGAATGTATTTTTGGAATAGTCTAGTTTGGTAGCATATATTTAAACGAGTCTAAAAATGTAAGTTGGTTACATTTTTAGATTCATTTAAAAATATGCTACCAAATTACACTATTCCAAAAATACCCTCAGAAACCCCTCATCTTCTTCTTCAACCCATCTTCTTCAAATCCCTCATATTCTTCCCCGACATGCACTTTCTGAAGAATTATCGCAAAATTAGCATATAATTTAACCAAAAGGATTATAACAACAATCTTGTAAGCAATATAAACTGAAGAAGAGCAAACACCACTCTAAAAGAACCATGTTTCAATCGTTGCAGTATTCATTAGAAATATCTTCAATGCAAATTCAAAAATAACTAAGCACAATGAAGAAAACATAAACTAATAAAATCGAAACTCAATTTCCATATAATATCAACGAAGAAGACAATTGGAAGAATTGTAATACACTAATTAGAACCAAAATAGTTTGCATTTTATGATTTTAGTTCGTATTGAATGAGTTGTGAAATTATATTTGGTTCTCAATTTATGATTTTTTATTACATTTTATGAAATGAAAAGCTAAATACCAACCAAAATCATAAACATAAAATGAGAAACTAATATATTTAGCTACAGGTCCGTAATTAAATAATTAATTACCCAAATATTGTTATATACAGCATAAAATATGCTGACTACATTAATTTATACATCTACAAGTGTTTGGGTTGCTCCCACAGGGCAGTTTTATATCATCAAACA
The DNA here is from genome assembly GCF_963576675.1 of Euphorbia lathyris. Classification (NCBI taxonomy): domain Eukaryota; kingdom Viridiplantae; phylum Streptophyta; class Magnoliopsida; order Malpighiales; family Euphorbiaceae; genus Euphorbia; species Euphorbia lathyris. The sequence goes on from NC_088910.1 coordinate 40,815,250, forward strand.
TGAAAATTGTAACATATTGCTCGAATGATTCAAGACAAACGTAGTCACAGATACTTGCTTATGAATACTGAATATATTAGAGGTGACAATTATATACACGACACAACAACACGCCACGAAATCAACACTTACCCGATTGAGTTGACACGATCATGACACAATTTTTTTTAGATTAAATTAAAGTTAGACTCATTTGACACTAACCCGATAATGATTATCACCCTTAGAATATATCGAGCTCTATGCGGCAGGGGATGTCATTATATACTGCAAATGGAATGAAGTCTCACCCTAGTCCTTGTTCTACAGTCCTAACAGAACCAACTCCATCTTACCTCTTCAGGTCACACTACTTTTCGATCTCTGTCACCAGCCAGATATTTCTCTAGTAACCAATTATGTCAGGATTAGGGATTTCTGACAGTAAGATTAGGGCAGAAAAGATCTTAGGAGAAGAGAAGAATAGAGAAAGAAGAGAGAAGGTTAGAGAGAGATCGAGATAATCAGAGAAAAGAGAGAATAGAGAGAGAATTCAGAAGAAAGAAATAAAGATTTCATTAATCAATTTGCATAATGAATTACAGACTCATTCTCTTAAATAGGAAAAAAGGAAAAGGAAAGTATAGCTAGTCTCCTAAATTCATGCCCCTAATAGTTCTAACTTACCTTAAATCATCCTATTCATTCTAACCTACCTTAAATAAGAATAGGAAATATAACCTACCATAAATAAGAATAGGAAATATAGCAATTCACTCTAAATAGGCCTAATAATTGCTGATGTGGCAGCAATTATAATTTCCCACAGCTGTAAACATTCCTAAATAACATCTATTAAAGCTAAATACCACTTAATGTAAAAACAATTAACCACCTAATAATACCTAAATAATCCCTATCTATAATCGTGACAAATTACTGCAAAGCGTATAAGTCCCAACAACAAGAACTGGAGTACCAAATCATATAATGATAAATTGGGTGAAATATAGCTAGGTTAAGACGGAGAAATCATCTCCATGTCTGATGTTTTCTGCCAAAACTAGTATTTAAGATCTGCTTTGCATCACAATAAGCATAACTATTGTTCTTTAATGTACACGTAGAATCGGTATTCATCTCACACAATGTCTAATCTAAGAGAATCAGTAATCAAATTTCTATTTAGTTTTGCCTCATTCAATTTCTATGGCTCTGGAGATGCACGACCATACACAGACAGGAAGAAGAACGTGTTTAACATGGGTAAGATTAGATTATCTATTTAAGAAGAATGAAGCATTTTATTAGTTTTAGGATTTAATGCTGACCCAATTTGCATCTGCTGACATATGGATAGTAGTCCCAAAACTTAGAAATATTGATATAGCAAAACAATCTAAATTTCACCATGACACTGTTTGGAACAACTGACAACATCACTTGAATCAATTAAATTCTTATATCAATTACAATTCTATCACAATAGCTTGCTTTCTAAAGAAAAGGAGTGAATTCCTTAGTATTGTTTCTTTCCAAACAAGAGACTTTATGGAAACAGAATTCAATTGAATTGCATTCTTCCTTCAAAATCTATCCAAATGGAAGTTTCCAAGCAAGGGGTATAGATTGATGGAGTCCATATCATCATTATCAGCAACTTAATTTCATGGAACTTGAGGCATTAAGATTATTGTTCAGAGTTTTCCAGAGTCGTCAACAACAACAACAACAACAACAAAGCCTTAGTCCCGAAATGATTCGGGGTCGGCTAACATGAACCATCATATAAAACCGTGAAAATCAAGTCGTGTCAGCGACACAGATTCGCTCCCTCCACTCCGTCCTATCCACTACCATATTTTCCTCAATTCCCAATAAACTCATATCACTCTCGATCACCCTCCTCCAAGTTTGCTTAGGTCTTCCCCTACCCCTCACCACTACATCCCTTTGCCACTCTTCGGTTCTCCTAACCGGCGCATCAAGCGCTCTACGTCTCACATGGCCAAACCACCTTAGTCGGTTTTCTCTCATTTTATTCTCAATAGATGTGACCCCTACTTTTGTCCTAATTATTTCATTACGCACCCGGTCCTTTCTCGTGTGACCACACATCCATCTCAACATACGCATCTCCGCCACCGACATCTTATGGATGTGGCAGTGTTTCACTGCCCAACACTCCGTACCATATAACAATGCTGGTCTAATTGCCGTCCGGTAGAATTTTCCCTTCAATCTATTAGGCATGCCGGGATCACAAAGGAAACCCGTAGCACTCTTCCACTTCGACCAACCAGCTTTAATCCTATGAGCAACATCTCCATCTACTTCTCCATCCGTTTGGATAATAGATCCTAATTACCGGAAGCAATCCGAGGCCTGAACAACTCTCCCATCTAGGATGATTGTCCCTGCCTCCCTACTCCTACGGCTGCTAAACTTACACTCCAAATATTCTGTCTTACTTCGACTCAACTTAAAGCCTCTAGATTCTAGAGTTTGCCTCCATAGTTCCAACTTCATCTCCACTCCTTCTTTCGTCTCCTCAACCAACACAATATCATCTGCAAACAGCATGCACCATGGTATACCATCTTGAAGTGAACTTGTTAGTTCATCCATAACGATGGCAAAAAGAAATGGGCTTAGTGCGGAACCTTGATGCACTCCAATCGTAATAGGAAACTCTTCAGTCTTCCCAACACTAGTACGTACACTCGTGCATACTCCCTCATACATGTCCTTTATGATGTCAATATATTTCCGCGAAATGCCTTTCCTTATCAAGGCCCACCAAAGTACTTCCCTTGGTACCTTATCATATGCTTTCTCCAAGTCAATGAAAACCATATGCAAGTCTTTCTTCTTATTTCAATAGTGCTCCATTAATTGTCTCATTAGATGGATGGCTTCCATAGTTGATCTTCCCGGCATAAAGCCAAACTGGTTTTCCGAGATCTTCACCGTCCTCCTTAGCCTTTGTTCAATCACTCGCTCCCAAAGTTTCATAGTGTGACTCATTAATTTCCAGAGTCATATAGAATTGAAATTCTCTTTGGAGAGAACTATATTCTACTTCATAGACAGCTTAGAAGATTTAGGAAACTCAACATCAAATACCTATACAAAGTTAATGCTCAAGAATAAAAAGGAAGGCCTTTTCATCCATATGGTTTGGACCCAACATCTTAGAAAAGTCTCCTTGTAAAAAGGCTTGCTTCAAGTGTATAAGGCTAACCACATCAAACCAGAGTATCAAAATCTTCTCTATTGTGAACCATCTGATCCTTGTGCTACACCCTGTTTACCTCATCCCCATAACAAACTAAACTGTACAAAAGACTCCGCACTAGTGATTAACTCAATCAGTTTTCCATTTGGGAATAGAATGCTAACTCCATCTTACAACTTTACATGTATGCTGTTATTCATCATTTTTTGTTGATGTTACTGTGCATATTTGTGGTCTGTTAATGCGCTAGTTTGCTGTCATAACCTGAAATATGTTTTAATTTGCTGTAAGAATAAGCATCTATGCCCAATTATTAACACGTCTCAAATAGAGAAGGCAGTTATGCATTAGTGTAGTTATATCTAGATCATTATCCAGTCAGTTACTTCTAATGTTTAGAATTTATGCAATAAAGAACCTGCAGATGGGAAGTGTATTTTTCATCAAGTGCTTCCAGCAATTAGCTTCAAGAGATGAGGGGGTTCTCTGTAATGAGATTTGGATTTTAGTCCTCATAGGTTCTAAGGAAGATAGGTTTATCTAGGCATTTGTAATGTTTGATATTTGAACAATAAAGATTCTGCAGATGAGGGAGTGCATTATCCTTCAAGTATTTCCAGCAATTAGTTCTCTCTAATAAAAACTTGCATTGTAGTCACTATATGTTCCGAAGGAAGAAAAACCCGTCGTCACATAACTAGATCCAGGCCTATAACACATGCATTTATCTATGATATAATTCCTTGCATCTCGTGAAATATGTATCATAAGTTAGTTTCTCTTTCTACAATTACATAATAGTTAAATGACACAACGGATGGTAACTCATATGGTCAATCTACATGAACATACTGTGCTATAAGAGCTAAGCAACCAGTCCTCCCCTACACAAAATTTCCAGCTCTGGAACTGTGAATTACAGGCACCTGGATATACGACACAATGAGTTGTATATTATGCATTTATTGTTTGAGATTAAAAAAAAAAAAAAGCTAAAATGTTCGCAGCTTTATGCAAACACACAAAACTCAGTAAATGTCACCACAATCATCAAGGAAATATTCCAGTAATTCAATTCTAATCAACTAAACAAACTAATTAAATTTCAAAATTCACTTTCAATTACCCAAGCGAATGCTCATATTTTGACTCAAAAACTATGAAAAGCAACACGGGCAACGAATCACCAAGATACCTATTAAGTCTTTCGTCGAAGACGCTTCCTGAGCTTCTTGTACTTGTGCTTATTCATCTTCTTCTTCCTCTTTTTCTTCACACTATCGGCCCACATGGTCCTCGCATCATCAGAGCAATTTTCACTAACATCAGCCTTAATGGCGTTCAATTGATCAGACCCAGCAATGGTAATCGGGTAAATATGCCCAAACGGAAAAGAGGGGTAATAAAATTGAGAGGGTTTGGTGGGGTTTTGAGGTATCAGGTTATTCAAGACGGACGTCGAATCCCAGAGAGGATTCGAGTTGTTCGTCAATTCTGATAGACCAGTTCGAAGGACTACGGCAGGTAAGGGCTCGAAGAGCTGTGGGGATTTGGATACCGCAATGAATCTCAGAGCGGGCGTCGTTTTCCTGGCTAGGTTGTTAACTAGGCTACCCATTGGGGATTTGGGGGTTTGCGTTTAGCATAAGAGTTCGAAAGACGTGATTTTTATATAGGTCTCACAATCCGATTCAGAGGTGAATTGAATTGTCAAACACAACGACGCCGTTTCCATTGGCCTTAGGCGCTTTGTGTCGGGGGGCGGGCGCAATCCGAAACGGCGTCGTTTTCTATTCTGCAAATATAGAGCATAAAAACAAAAATGCCCTCACGCAGGATCGAACTACGGACCTTCAGTTTACAAGACTGACGCTCTACCACTGAGCTATAAGGGCAGATGCTAAACTTTTTAGACAAAAGATATATATAGTAAGCACATATTGAAAAGTGTATTAAATTCAGAGTGGGGAAACAAGCGGGACGGAGATGGAGGAAGAGAACACTTTTGATCCTGTATGTAATTTCCACGAATTGTCTAAGCAATTGAATTCATCTACTGTGTGCATAGATTCTTAGGTTTCTGAAATATTTCCATGATATTAAATTTTCTGCTTTTACTTATTAATTTATTATAATTTTTAGGATTTAATCCATGCCATTTTCAAGCTCGTGTGGAGCAGAAGAGCCCTCGGTTTGTAATTCCATCCTTACTGTTGAGTTTTGCTTTTTTATTTGATTTCAATGTTTAATTTTCGCGGTTGTGTTGTAGAGCGCGAGAAAAATGAAGGAACTGATGCCATGGACCGCGAGGTATCGTTGATGCTTTGCTTCCTTTCACGCTTTGATCTTTCAGTTTTGTTATAATGTGGAACCCGTCAAGATTTTATTCCTCATTTGATTTTTAACATTTAGCATTTCAGCTGAATCTGTTAATTGATTAATGGCTGTTTGAAATTGTCGTGAAAACTGGTGCGTGCATTTTGGCCGATGCACAAATTTGAGAGCACAATAATGTTTTGACGGAAAAGGAAGGATTGAACTTAAATTCATAATATTCTATTTCGCTTTAACACTGGATCATCTGTTTTAATGTCCTTATGATAAATGATCCTGTGCAACGAAATCCCATACCGATAAACAATCAATTTCTTTTTTTCAGGTTACTTCCTAAATTCATTATTGGATAACAATGCTTCAAGTTTCCACTTCTATTTCGCTTCAACTCCGACATTTTTTAATTGGTTGCTCTTGGAGCATATGTGTTTTTAATGAAAAGTTTTATGTTTCTGAGGCACTAAGAGGCATATTGAAGAATTGAATATTCATGTTTCCAAATTTCCACTCCAGAATGCTTAAAAATGCATGTAATGTGATTCTTGAATGCCTTACTGTTACGTCTCTGCACAAATGCCAGGACATTATTGTTTCTGTTCATGGAAGATTTGTTACAATTTCTATCATTGTCTTTATTCCTAGTTATATGAAGATACCTTTTTCTATATTCTGGGCATTTAAATATCAGTGGATGGTGGGCATTTGAATATTGTCCAGTGGTTCTCTATCATGTGGCTTTTTGTCTTCTCTTTCTTCCCTCTCTCTCTCTGGATCAAACCATGAATAGATATTTGTCCTTATATTTTCTTTTCAATGTCTCTTTTACTTTCCCTTGTTGAAGGACCTTAAACTCCAATTACATTACATAGATGACATGTCTAGGAATTGTCCTTCAGAAACTGTGGACCTCTATGCTTGTCTGTGTGTTTAATTTTGAGGTATAGGGAATTAAGGGAGCGCTATATGTATACTTGCATTGCATGTGAATGGTTTTAATTGTTTGATTTTGTATTCATCAAATGATCACAGATTCCCATAGCAATCTCCATGTTTGATCTCACAACATTCCTTATTCTACTCGTTTTCACATGTTTTCTCACCACCAGTTCCTTATATCGTTGAGCTGTGTAGTCTCTATATGATTCAATTTATGTCTATGTTCCCTGTGTAAAAAGTTTGAAAAGGTAACGTTAAACAAAATCAATCCATCCATCCATCCATCCATCATCGTTCACTTACCAGTGTATTTTACACTATGAGAATTTAGGATCCTGTCTAACTTTTTCTCCAAACATATGAGTTTGACAGTTACAAAAATTACTTGACTCTTGATTCTATATTTGGTCACTGAATAACGTTGGTGCAGGTCGGAGTTGGAACAAACAAGAAGGTCAGGTCCACTTCTGGTATCTTGCATCATTTGTTTATTCTTTCAATATGTAGACCCTTTCCAGTCTTATTTGTGTTTTTTCTCATTCATGTTCTCATTTATATTTTCTTGTTTTATCATGCAGCTAATTCAAATGCCTTAAAGCTGAGCTGTGAGCTCCTTCGAGTTTTTGTTTCAGGTAAAACCAGGTGAAATTTGATAGCTTTCTCCTTTGTACGACAACAGAACTGAGGGTAGTTTTCTGTGTAAAATATTCTGATGAAACACTTGTACTGATACAGAGGCAGTACAGCGAGCTGCTACAATTGCTGAAGCAGAGGGAGTCGGTAAGATTGAAGCAACTCACTTGGAGAGGATTCTCCCACAGTTACTATTGGATTTTTAGAGGATTACAAGGCATATATTGAAATGGTTTTTATTTTCCTGTTCTTTCCCTTGCATGACTATGCAAACTTTTCAAATTGCAAGAACTAGAAATTGTGATTTGCTAACAGAAATACATTCTTTATACCCAATTTGCTGAAGATATCGACAACCCTGATCTTGCTTGAAATCTTGTGGCAAAAATGTGGGTTTTTTTTTTTTTTTTTTGGCAATGAGACCTCTTTCTCTTGAGTTACATGATTCTGAGATTTAATATGATAAATTTGTACAAACCGGATTTTTGTCAATAAACTTCTTTACAACTTGTTTTATATTTGAAACATAAATGTGGATAGTGTACACTGGGGAGAAGTAATTGCAGAAGTCAATTTCCTTAATTTTCAGGTCTGCTCTTCCACACCTTGGCATTTTCCTTTGGGATGTTGTAATTTATGACTTGTTCTCTTCTTATCTTTCTTTTCATGATCATCTAAAGCGAGAAAGCTTGATCATTTATGGCTTCTCCTGACTCCTGGGTATTTTTCATTTTTGCCTTTTACATGATTTCAGTCCAGATCATCATCTTGTTTGTTCTGGTACCGTTTAGTGTTTTCTGACTCCGGCATTTGCCGCAAGCCGGAAAACCGGCTGCAGACATAAATTCATGGCCCAGCTATTGATTGGGGCCAATTAAAGTAGATTACCTTAACAACATAGTTGCACAATTTCTGCTATACATTTTGGAGGAGGCTCGTTTTTACTTTTGCAAACGAATAATGAGTTAGGGGTATTCAAAATTGTGTGGATTATTATAATGCATTCAAACTCAACCTATGAGTCTTTATTTAATCAAATTCAATTATTTAACTATTTTTTTTGAATTTTAAAAAACACTAATCATATTGTCCAGTTAACCATTAATCTGTTAACCAATTATTTTAACCAATTAAGTATTAATCAGCTAAGCAATTAATTCGGTTAGTTTTTTTTTTTTTTTTTTGACAACAATTCGGTTAGTTAATCTTTTATTTTAGGTTTTTAACCATTAATAAATATAAAAAATACTCTTCCAAGAAAAATGTAAAAAATAAATAAATTATATTCTATAGTCTTTTAATAATTAAAGGACATATAATTATCTAAATAAAATCGTTTTTTCTTCTCTCCTACCAAAAAAAAAATTATCTAAATAAAATCACAATTATTTTATATGAAATAGATATTATATATATGACAAAGTAAGCTTAAATTCTATCATATATATATATAACATAAAATTATAACAATTATTTTATATGAAATAGATATTATATATATGATAAAGTAAGCATAGCTTCTCTACCATATATATATAACATAAAATTATAAGTTATATTTATAGTAAGTTATTAAAATAAAATAAATTATTAATGATATACATTGTTTAATGTTTTTTTAATTTCTCAAAATTGGTCTTTAAATCTTAATATTTCAATTTTCAAACATACATGTATAATTAAAACATTAAATAAAAAATAAAAATTTATATAACGTAAAAAAAATAAAAAACACTAAAAAATCAACTATACATATCTAACATAAACTTTATACATTTTATATTAGAAAGCTATTTTTTTATTAATAAGAATGAAAAATAGAAAAATAGCTTTCCAATATAAATTAATATCCGTAATAAAAGTAGATTCTGAAAAAATAAGATAATGAATGCCAATAATTATTTTCTATTATAAAAGTAAGTATAGAAGGCACCGGTTAGAAATAAAAATGATAAAAATAAGGTAAAATTATGAACCGAATTATAAATTATATATATACTTCGATCTTTACAAAATAAACTAAAAGAGGATAACACCAACGATGCCCTCACGCAGGATTGAACTACGGACCTTCAGTTTACAAGACTGACGCTCTACCACTGAGCTATAAGGGCTGATGATTTTGTTTTGGACAATACAGTTTATAAATATATGAATTCCATGAAAAGTGTATTAAAATGCAGAGTTTGGAAACAAGAGGGACTGGAGAGGGAGGAAGAGAACACTCTGGATCCTGTATGTATATTTCCGCAGACTATGTAAGTAACTTAACTTATCTACTGTGTTCATAGTTTTTATGTTTGCATGAAATGAAAATTTCTGAATTGACTTATTAATTTATTATAATTTAGAGGATCTAATTCTTTCCATTTTCAAGCTCGTGAGCAGAAGAGCCCTATCAGATTTTAATTGTTTGATTCTGTATTTCAAGTCACGTATATACTTAGTCTGATAGATAATCAAACCTTGCTAAGAACGTGCTAGTTCAATTCCAAGGAAGAATTTTGCTTCCACACCATATCTTTTATAGTAAAACTTTTATTCGATTGGTCCTTTAATTCTTGAATCATTGCAACTGAAGTCTTTATGAATAATACATCATCAAACACACAATTAACCCTCTAGCCTTATATCTTGATACTGTCCCATTAGGTGCATACTTCACCTTAAATATCAATTTAGATGAAATTATCCTCTTATCCTTTGGCAAAGTCACTAATTTAGATGAAATTATCGTCTCGTCCTTTTAACCAACCTCCCACAAACGAGGGAGAGATACATTCTTATGGCATATATAGTTGATGATTTCTCTCGACTTTCATCTACCTTAGAGCATCCACAATGGTTGTCAACCATTGTAGTTTTTAGAGGTGTAGTGATAAAATTTAGTAACAACTCATTAGATGATTGTTACTTTTAAAAATTTATGGGGTTAAAAGAATTTATTAATTATAAATAGAAATTAAAATTGTAAATTTTCAAGTACTGAAACGTAACTTTCTGCATCTGAAAAAGCAGAATTTAAAGCCACAAAGGGCCGCTTACTCGCCAGATCTGACGCGTGTAAGCCATGCGCCAGCAAGATCTGATAATTCTGAGCTCTCCGTGGCTTTAAATCTTGGATTTTAGGGATAAGGTTACTGTTTGTAACCAAAATAAGTAAGAAATCTTTTTTGGTTACATACTCTCTAATGGTAGATTGTAATTTCATATGGGAAAGTTACAACCAAATCTCTACTATTAGAGATGCTCTTATTGTTTCATTCTAAAAATCAAGTGTCTACTTTTCTAGACGGATTTATTAGAATGGTGTCAAATAGTTTCGCGAAATTTTTAAAAGACTGAGAACAAATAATGGCACATAATTTGTAGAAAAGCCACACAATAAGTTTTCCATTAAAATGGTATACTGCATGATAAAATATGTATTTACATTCCCCAAAAAATGGTGCAGTGGGGCGTAAACATATGCATTAGCAGAAATTAACATGTCACTTTTACATCAAGCTTCACTTAACCACAAAATATTGGGGAGAGGCCATGATGCGGGAAACACATATTATAAATGTTTTGCCTACCATCATATCCAAGTGGATGAGTCCATACTTCTTATGAAAACATGATCTTAGCAACTTCTAAGCCTTTGGTTTGCTTATGTTAGACTTTTCGCTGTCAGACTTTTCTTGCAAAGTTGCTGTTAGAAAATGACCAATCCATCAAGTAGACATAAATAATGCATAATTGCATTGATTTATTTGTAGATAAAAAAAAATTTATTTAGAGCCTCCAGCTGGCTACATAAACGGCATGAAGGGTCGGCTTGGTGAATTAAAAAGTCATTGTATGGTTTAAAACAAGCACCGTGCATAGAATTCACTAGCAAATTGATTAACTTGGAGTTTCAAAACTCCTATTGTGAACAGGCAGATCCAGGATTTGAGAGAGCGGGGGTAAAACTTTATATAAAATTTTTTTTTAGACAAAATAGCATTAATTGAAAAATATATATATATTTTAATACATAATTGCTATTCAATACAAAATGTTTTAAAAAAAACCTTCTAATACTAAGTAGATCGATAATTACGAGGTAGCGATTGACATCTACGATCTGTCATAGCTTGAAAACGATCTGCTGGCTCTACCTATACTGCTTCTTTTAGGGTTAAGGTGCAAAAATACACCTAACGTTTTGGATCACGAGCAATTTTACCCCTAACGTCTAAAATTGTACAATTTTACCCCTAATGTTTGTAGCCAAGAGCAATTTTACCTCTAACATTAATAAATTGGATCAATTTCAGATACTATTATAAAATACAATCATTTTTTTTCTTTATTTTGCACCAATTGCATATCAATTTGTTCTAAAAAATGATATAATATTTTTTATAATTTAATAATAAAATTGAAGATTAATATTTTATAAATTCGGTGAATTTTTGAATTTTTTTTTGTCTAATTCGTACAAAAGACAGTATATTTTTTTCTTATTTTTTTCATATCCCAACATATGTTTGTGATTTGTTACTGATAAAATAACACATGTGTGAAGTGTGGATGACAAGATTCATGACCGATAAGACAGTTTGATGAATTATTTCTCAAATTGACCCAATTTATCAACGTTAGGGGTAAAATTGCTCTTGGCTTCCAACATTAAGGATAAAATTGCACCATTTTAGACGTTAGGAGTAAAATTGCTCCTGACCCAAAATGTTAGGGGTATTTTTACATCTTAACCCTTCTTTTTATATCAAAAATCCGCAAGGCAAAACGACATCGTTTTGAGAGGAATTAAAACGACGTCGTTTTGGAATTAATTTTTTTTTTTATGTGGGGGTGGGGGGTGGGGTGGGCAAATGCCCCTTTGACCCCCTCTATCCGCCACTGACTGTGAATACTATTTATTTTGACGATGCATTGATTACTAGTTCATTAGAAGAATTAATAGCTCAACTAAATGCTAACTCAAGCTATTGTATTTACCTCTCTCTCAAGCTAAACGAGATGGTCGAACTCTTATTCTTCCATCTCAAGATCACATAATAAATCAAAACGGTTCTATTAATAGTTACTCTCAAATCAAAGTATTAAATTTTTTTTTCTGCATGTCAAAAAGTATCTCAAGACCTATAATATGTATTTAAAATGTTCTCTTAGGACCCGTTTAGTAAGATGTAATGGAATGCCCATTACATTGAAGGGTCATTACGATGTTTGGTTGCAATTGAAAATTTTATTGTATTAGAATGAGAAATCCATAGATTAAATTTTGTTTAACAACTATTGTAATTCCCATTACATAAAAAAATGGATTGAATTCTCATTACATCCAACTAGTAATCCTAATTTCTATCTTTAAAGTTTCATCTAACCTCTCATTTGTCAAATCTCACTTTTCATCATTCTCAAAAACGCAAAAACTAGAAAACCTAAAAACGAAAAAAAGCAAAAAAAAAAAAACATGAAAAATAAGAAAATGAGAAAATAGAAAAAAATGTGAAAATGGAAAACAAAAAAACGAGAAAAATGTAAAAAAAAATACTATGAAAACACGGAAAATTATATACTAATTTCACGATTTTCATGTTTTTTTGTTGATTTTAATTATGTAAATAAAATTTTGCGATTACATTTAACTAAGCAAACATAAGTATTGTAATGGTAATTACATTTCATCATTTTTTTTACCAAACATGGTAATGGAATCATCATTCCATTCCATTACATTATAAGTTTGATTACATTACAACTTTGATTACATTGCATTACATTACGTCATACCAAATGCACCCTTAGAAAAAACAAATTGTATTAAGAAAAATTGAGTCCAAATGGACAAGTACACACTCAAAACAGAGAAAAAAGGGTGACCACGAAAACAAGGTTTCAGCAGATAAATAAGATTGAGACTCGATTTTGAAGCCTTGTAAGTTCCAACTTGGAAACAATTTTAAAATTTAATTTGTACATTTATGTCTTAGTATTACAATGCAAATTGAATCACTTGAATTGGAGTTTGTCCGAAAGAGTTATATCCATAGAACTAAACACATTGAATCTGCCCAACTGAACAAAATAGACATATTTGCATTGAATCGTCAAGTTAGTCATATGAATCGGCGATTCACATACCTAAATGAGTTCTAGAACCCAAAAAGAAGCTTTACTCGCCAAGTCGGACACAAAAATTGACAACTTTTGCAGTTTTAAGCTAAAAACTCATCCCATCAATTTCTGAATCGCATAAAATTCGACACACAAACTAACTAACTCATTTAGAAAGATATATAATCATAAAAACATAAATGGTATTTTTCTGAAAAAACATAGTTTTATATTTGAAAATCGAATCATTTTAATCATCAATTATCCAAAAACTTCAATTCACATGTAATCTCTAATGGAACCTTGACGATTATGTCTCAAAATCATACTCACCTAATCCATTTTACTAAGAGGATCAAGAATATATGTAAATCACTTCGATTGGTTGGTCGGATCTTTGCCCATGGTGGTCGAAAATAAGAAAAGAAAAGAAGATCAGAAAATGTTGAAGTTGTTAGTTATCTCAAAATCACGTTTCAAGGAGTTGAAAAATCGGTTTACGACAATAAACCACTTAATACCACATCTTCAAAGCTAAAAGTCCATTATACCCGTAATTAAAATTTGTAAAATTTAATCTCAAATGAAATTATCAAAATCTCCTTCCTTTATACACTGAAATTAATATTTTAAATTGATAGATTTGAGAATGTTACCGGGTAAAAATATCCACAAATATTTTCCATTAAATGGAAAATGTATAGAATTCAAGAAGTATATTATACGAGTAATTCAAAAATAAATAATTAAAGATTTGAACATTACTCGTTAGTACTCCAACCTTTTCTATTCCTACCCTTACCTTGAGTGTTTTTTTAAACTTTTTGTTTCATAAACCATTCCAAATTCTCCTCACGATCTTGTAGTCTAAAAATTTCGGGTGGAAAAACCTCAAATAATTATATATTTGTAGGTAGGAAATGCATAAAGTAGCCGTCTCTTTTATCTTTTCAGTTTGGGTCCTACAATTCACTGCAATTTTTATTTTTATTTTATCTCTATTAGGATTGAATATTCATGTTTTAAGAATCAAAGATTCATCTTTTCCTTCAGCTTTCCACTTTTGACTCTGTCAAAACCAAATGGGTGGACCTCAACATGACTAGGATATGGGGGGCAGCGGCAGCCACATTATGGAGTCCACCAATTAATTCCCTACTTGGAAATAAATGTGATAATGTTCCATTAGATCATATATTTCATTTCCAATTAGAAATAATATCCCTGATAGTGTTACTTAAACTGAAATTGGATAACGATTTTTCAATTTTAAAATTACAAATAGATTGATTAAAAGTTATCCGACTTCTTCACATCATGCGTTACATAACAATATTAGAGTTACAGTTTTGTCCTATATCCGATAAGAAAGTCGATAAGATTGTCCGACTTTTTTTTGTTAAAAGTCGTTCTAAAAGCAGCACGATTCTTTATGTTTTTTTAGTGAGAATTTTTACGATGTGAAGAAGCCAAATAGTTTTTATCTGACATTTTTACAATTTTAAAATCAAATAATCTTTAATCGGATTTCTTGTTGGAAGCACTACACTTTTATGTGTTGCTTTTAGGTGGAAATATCTACGATGTGAAGAAGTCGAACAATCTTTATCCGATTTCACCATAGTTTGTAGAATATTATCACTGACATTGTTTTTATACAAGAGCATTTATTTCAAACTTTGCAAAAGAATATCTAAAAGTAAAATTCAGATCTTGAAGAATGCAATTTAAATGGATAATTCATTAGTACTGTTTAGATTCTTGAACTATGCAATCTTACACCCTTCAAAATAACTATTGTTACACATTCCCCTGCTAGTACACCAAATAATGATTGGTAAATCCATAACACAATTATACAAAACAAAAAGAAAGATAATAAGCATTGTTTACATGCTTTTGTTATTCAGATATACCCTTATCAAACACAACTAGTGCTTAATCTGAGACAACATACACCTAATATCTTTGCTATTAGGCCTCTCTTTTGGGTCATCCACAGTACAGAAGCAAGCAATTTTCAAAACAAGCAACATTTGCTCATCATACCCATGTCCCAACAATTTTGGATCTATTGCTTGTGTTGGGACTTCTGAAGTAAGCACATTTCTCATCCATTTAATCAAGCTCATTTCTCTCGTAGTCTGGAAAAAATCATCAGATGGAAGCTTCCCCATCACCAGAACTCCAAGCAGAACTCCATAGCTGTATATATCACACTTATCTGTGAACTTAAGTGTTTGATGATATTCTGGTGCTATGTACCCAACTGTTCCTGCAACATTTGAAGTTGAAACATGTGTATGAGCATCAGGCATTGCTTTTGCTAGCCCAAAATCTGCAATTCTAGCTTCCATATCGTCATCGAGGAGAATGTTAGCTGGCTTCAAATCTCTGTGGATGATTCGAGGACTGTGACTCATGTGAAGATATTCAAGCCCTGATGCTATTCCCAGTGCGATTCTGTGCCTGATTGGCCAATCTAATTCTCTTTTACCTTGTTGAACTTCGTTTAACATGTCTTGTAGACTTCCGTTTTTCATGAATTCGTAGACTAGGTAATGGCAATCGGGACGAGATACATGAGCGAGAAGAGGAAGAAGGTTTCGGTGTCGAATTTGACCTACTGTGTTGATTTCTGATCGGATTTGCCTCATTTTCTTCCCCATAGCTTTGCTATCTTCTTCGCTCATTTCTGCTGCTTCTTTTGGAGGTTGAATGATTTTCTTAATCGCGATCAATTTTCCATCACTTCCGGGTAATTCAGCTCTGTATACCTCTCCACATCCACCTCTTCCGATGAGTTCTAGATTCGCAATTCCATCTTCTTTCTCTAAGAAAGATAGATACTCTGCTTTTTTAATTACGTGTGGACTGAAAATTGCAGGACCGGAGTCTTTTCCGCCGCCGCGAATCGTTGCTAATGCGAGCTTAAACATCACTGAGAAAACAAATCCCGATATGCTTCCGGCGACTGCTCCAGCTAGAAATCCGAGAATCCATCCTCTCAACTTCCTTTTGTTCTTTTTGCTCTTACGAGAGGTAACTGCTGATGGACTAGGAGCTTGAGCGGAAGGTGCAGATGCAGTTGCTGAAGCGACACTTTTGTTTGTGTTTGCTTTGTTTGTGTTGTTAGTCTCTGCCAAAATATAACGATTTGGATACGATTCAGCTTTGTTCATCACCGGCACAGCTCCTTCGAGAAAGCTATTACCAGATAGATCGAAGAATTGGAGATTACGAAATGAGCGTAACGATTTCGGGACGATTCCGGTGAAGTGATTGTTGGCGAGAGAAAGATGTTCGAGATTGGGGAATTGCTTTAAGAAACTCAAATTCCCCGAGAATTTATTGTTAGACAGATCCAGAACTCGTAGTCTTACGAGTTTGGATAATTCAGAGGGAATTGCACCGGAAAATCCATTGTTTCCGAGATCGAGAATTTCGAGTTTCTTGCAGTCAACTATCTGGTGAGGGAGGCGGTCAACGAGGCGGTTGTTTGAAACAGAGAGCTCTTTGAGCTCAGAGAGGCGGCCGATTACCGGAGACAAAAGTCCATTGAGGCGTTGAGATTTGAAGATGAGTCTGGTAATCTTAAGCACATAGGTGTTGTTTTTAGTGAGTCTCCTCTCGCAGAAGACACCAGGATTGTTGCAAGGAGTGGCGGAAGGGGCGCGTTGACCGGTGATTCCTAGTTGTTTCTGGATGATGGATATAGCTTTGACATCGGAATTATCCAGATCAACTCTTGAGTGAGTGAGCAGGAAGAAAGAGAGTAGAAGAAGAAAGGAGAAATGGAGGTAGTGAAGTTTCCAGGCCATCTCCGGGAGCGGTTTCCGGGCTGAAATTTGGTGGGAATAGAAAAGTTGTGGTTTTCAATTTTATAACATGGGCAAAGTTTTCGTTCTTCGTCTTCTGGTCTGGCTGATTTCAATGTGTTTTATTTTACTAAACCGAACCGCGTGGAAAAATGCTACTAGTGGGACCTTCTAATTTTTGTTGAATGGATTTTTATATTTTCCACGTGAATATTACTGTCTGATATGTTTAGTTTTTTTCTCTTTCCTGATAAAATATACCCATGATTCCTCGAGTTCGTTCATTTTTTATATTTTTTTAAACCATCCAAAACTCAACCAGACACATTAATCACTTAATTTTATAATATGTAATTTAAAAAAATGATTCTATGTAATATGGTAAAAAGCATGTATTTACCATTAGACTAGTTTTTTTAAGGAGTTGAATCTTTACATGAAGCAGTAAATCAGGAAGAATAATAAATAAAAGAAATAAATAAACAAACACTAAACAAGACTTGACAAGTATTACAATGCGTCACTCCATTAGTTAATCTAGAAACGAATGACACTTTAAATTTAGAATTTACTTTAGAATTCATTTACAATCTTGAACAATATTTTTATCTCAAGTCCACGCGAGACGAAAACAAGCTATTCAGAACCTCTTTCGCATTCATTTCGACCAAGACATTAGAAGGATTAAGAGATTGTAACCATATCAGGTTATGTCGTAAAGCCAAAGCACCTTAGGATCAAAAGTATCGGCTAACAACTCACTCCCGAATGCTAATATAGACCTGTCGGGTTTACGGATATCAGCTCCTAAACCACTACAATCTTCTCTATTAAACTGAACACCATCAATATTATACTTTAAAAAACCAGTTGGTGGCTTATCCCAGCAAACTAAACCATGAGCAGCAGTCAAAGACGATGAACTGGTGTTTGTACCCCGCTTGTGTTACGGATTCCTCCATCCCTCAATGGATCGAATCGACCAAGAAATAACAGCAACTTCTGAATAAGCAGTATTGCGCCAAATTAAGTAATTCTGTTGTGTCCAAATCGATCTTAAAAAACAGCAATTGATCGAAGGGAATCGTCATTTCCTGCCTTGCAACGTTCCAGAACCCAATCTCCCACAAATTCCACGTTAGGATCAAGCGGTTCCATGTTCAATTCTGCCCAACATTGACGCGCAAATTGGCAGCCAACAAACAAATGCATGTCGTGTTCAACTTCCTGGGCACAAAACGAACAGTTTGTTGGGACGGAAATGTCACAAGCATGTAGGTGTCATCTAGTAGGGAGTGATTTAGAACATAAGCGCCGGAGAAACCTTTTAATTTTGGGGGGAAGTTGGATGTCCAATAGTTGTTTCCAACCAATATTCGAAGGGAAATTACAACATAAGGTTTCAAGAACATGGTAACCAGATTTCGATGAATAAATTCCATCCTTCGTGAAATGTCATATCAGTTTATCTTCATCCGTACGTATTGAGATTGGGTTATTACATATATGCTTAGCTTCATTGGGCAGAAAAAGAGCTCGAACTTCGCCCCTATCCCAAACCTGTGTGCTAGAAATAAATAACTCATTAGCAATATTGAGACCAGGACTAATAATAGAATTTAGCACAAACCCATCCTCCCTTGGAATCCAAAGATCCAACCCCATACGAATACTATACCCATTTCCAACTCGCCAGCGAAAGCCTTTAGAAAAATATCACAAAAAATAAAAGAGGGAAATCCATTACATTATTCATTCCATTTTTCATCCCACATACTCATTCTCAAAACAAACACATTATTTTGCTCTAAATTGTACACGTGATCATAGTTAATTCCATTCCACCTCAATATTTTCCTATCCATACCTTACCTAAACTCTCGTTACAATCCGTGTAAAATAATTTTTTTTTATTATGTCTTTAATTAGAATCGAAAGTGTTGAAGATTAAGGAACTAAAAGGATGCAATCACTTATTGCAATGCTTGTATTGAAATTGTGTGCAAGCACTGCAACCCTGGGCGAAAAGAAATAAAAGCTTTACAAAAATTCCAATAATGAAAGTGTGCTCCAGTGTAGAACCTCACAAGGTGATATTATTTTCTATTTTAATAGAAAATAATATCACCTTGTGAGGTTCTACACTGGATCACACTTTCATTATTGGGATTTATTGTATAGTGTAATACTTTTGAGAAAATCTTAACTATTTATTCAAGTTCATCCATGTTCTAAGTTTTTACTCTTTAGTTTAGTTTGCATAAGTGAGGATGGTGGAATGTCAAATAAAATTAGCTCATCGACTTACACTTTCTTGGTTGATTTGATATTTGATTTTGTCTTAATCTTGAGACTTGCTTGAGGACAAGCAAGGTTCAAAGTGTGAGGAAGTTGTTATCACCGTTTTAGATAGGGTTTAGAATATAGTTTTATCTTTATTTTTTAGTGTTAATGTATATTTTCCACTGATTATTAGTGTGACTTTTATCTTATTTTGGTCTTGATTAGAGTTTTGAGCGATTTCAGACAGTTTCGGACCTTAAACGGAGAAAATTGGCAGTTCGATAGGTAGCTCGCCAAGCTACATGGACAAGCTACTGTTTTAGATAGGATTTTGTAGTATAGTTTTGTCTTTATTTTTTAGTTTTAATGTATGAAAGCCTAAAGTGAAGTTGAGAATGTTAGGAACGCGTTTGTCTAACGAACTTTAAAGGTATGGAAACGTTAAAATAATATTGCTAGGCAGATTGTACTAAAGTTGGGAAGATCATATAAAATAATTTGGGGTTTGAAAGAGGGCTTTTAAAACTGTGAACTTTGTTATGAATCAATGAGAAGAAATCAATGGTGTTTCATTAATGAATCCAAATTACAAATTGAAGAATAGAAATGAGCTGTACTGCTTTATATAGCAGCAAGATCAAATCTGTTTTCAGCTTTATGTAATGTGGCGGGAATGCTCTAACTAATCACTAACTAATTAACAAATCAGTTAGAGAGGTATAATAATCAACTATGGTGGAGTACATACTAAGAAAATGAGAAGTTATTTGCTATGACTGGTTGTAGCTTATTTGTGGTCCTGAAATACTTCAACATTATTTGTGGTCCTGCAATACTTCAACATGCCCCCCTCAAGAAGGACCGAGGGAAAAATTGATGAGGTTCATCTTGGACAATGCAGGAATCATTTGTGAATGGCTCAGTGATTTCGTGAATACATCTGCAATTTGATTGTGTGTTGAAACATGAACTAGGTTAATGAAGCCTTGTTTAACACATTCTCTGGCATAGTGACAGTCGATTTCAAAGTGCTTAGTTGTCTCATGGAGCACTGGATTCTTTGCAATAGCTATTGCTGCCTGACTGTCACATGATATCAGAATAGGTAGCTCTAATGAAACTTCAAAAGTGGTCATTAGATAGGAAATCCATTTAAGCTCAGCACAAGTGGCAGCTAAACTTCTGTATTCTGCTTCTGCAGAAGATTTACTGACCACATTTTGTTTCTTTACTTTCCAGGATATGAGAGAACTTCCCAGAAAAATACAAAACCCAGTTAGAGACCTTCTTGTTTCTGTACATCCTCCCCAATCCGAATCATAAAAAGCTTGTAATTTGAAAACCGGATCTGCTGGATACAATAATCCGGTATATAATGTACCTTTTAGGTACCTCAAAACGTGAATAGCAGCTTCAAAATGAATTGTGGTAGGATTTTGAATGAATTTGCTTAATTGTTGAGTGCTGTAAGCTATATCAGGTCTAGAAAAGCCAAGATATAGTAGCTTACCAACAATTCTTCTGTAAGCAGCTGATTCTGTGATTTGTGCTCCTTCTGATACAAAAGTAATGCCAGCTGGAAGAGGGCTTGACGCTGGTTTTGAGTCAGAAAGATTTGCATCTTTCAACATATCAGTGATATATTTCACCTGTGATAAGATAATTCCATTTGATACTCTGGCTATTTCAATTCCTAAGAAATAGGAAACCTCTCCCATGTCTTTTATGGTGAATAATGTATGAAGGAAGTTTTTGACTTCATCAATCTTCAGCTGGTTATTACTACTTATCAAGATATCATCCACATAGATTAACAACATAGTGAATGAATTATCTTGATGCTTCTTCTTTGTAAACAAGCAGTGATCATAGACTGATCTTGAGAAACCAAATGCTTCTAGTTTTGTTGAAAGTTCTCTATGCCACTGCCTTCCAGCTTGTCTAAGGCCATAAATGGACTTAACCAGCTTGCACACTTGACCCTTTTTGGCCTTAGAGTACCCCTTTGGTGGCAGCATGTATAACTCTTCATCAATGGTGCCATGAAGATATGCGTTATTGACATCAATTTGATGTACATTCCATGCTTTCATCACTGCAATAGCTAAAAAAAGTCTTACTGTCACAATTCTTGCAACAGGACTAAATGACTCATTGAACTCAATGCCTTGAATCTGGTTGAACCCTTTTGCTACCAATCTGGCTTTGAACTTGTCCAATTCACTATTAGCTTTGTATTTGACTCTGAAAACCCACATTGAAGCTATTGGCTTCTTCCCTGTAGGCAGAGCTGTAAGCACCCATGTGTTGTTTTTCTCAAGGGCTTGTATTTCTATATTCATTGCCTCCACCCAAGCAGAGTCTAATGCGGATTCTTCATAGCTGTGTGGTTCTTTGTACTTTGAAATTTGCACAACAAAGGCCTTTTGAGAATGAGAAAGTTGAATCACTTGCATGTGTTCCTGTAAATCAGGGTATAAGGAAGTTTCATCAGTTAATTTGCAATGATTAACATAATCATTCATCCACTGAGGTTGACATCTTGATCTACTTAAAGATGTCGTTATTGCTGATGAAGAATCACTTTGAATATCCGCAAAAGTAAGAGCAGTGGTTGTATCGGCAGGAATGGTTGCATCACTTGTGAAATTGTTGATGTCTGGCAAAATTTCACTTTCTTTAAAAGGAAATGTAGATTCAAAGAATTTGACATCTCTAGAAGTAATGAACTTCTTAGTATGCACATCAAATACTTTGTAACCTTTCTTTCCATTTGTGAATCCCATGAAAATGCCTTTGTTTGCCTTTGAGCTCATTTTATCTGTTACTAGTGGTGCTTTATAATAACACAAGCAACCAAAAGTGTGAAAAAGATCATAGTCAGGTTTAGATTTGTAGAACCTGTTATAAGGAGATTCCCATCCGAGTTTTCTGCTTGGAAGTACATTAACAATTGCCACTGCCATCTGCAATGCTTCTCCCCAGAATTGGTTTGGAATACCTGCATGTAAACATATTGATCTGGCCACCTCAAGTAGATGTTTATGCTTTCTTTCAACCACACCATTCTGCTGTGGTGTATAAGTACAGCTCCTTTGATGGATGATACCCTTTTCTCTGAACATTGCAGCACAATTATTACTCAGAAATTCTCCTCCATTATCTGATCTAATAGTTTTGACAGAAGCTGAATATTGGTTCTGAATCATAAGAAGGAAAGCTTCAAGAGCACTGAACACCTGAGACTTTTGCTGAATAAGAACCAACCATGTGACCCTTGTATAGTCATCTACAATTGTGAGAAAAAATCTTGCACCAGATGTAGATGGAGTGTGATATGGACCCCAAACATCTAAGTGAAGCAATTGAAAGCTTTCTGTTGTCTTGATTTTACTTCTAGTGAAAGAAAACTTGTGCATCTTTGCACATGGACATGTCTCACAGTCTGTAGAATTGCACTGCAAGTCTATGCTCTCAATATGACTTAATGCATCAAAAGCAGCATGGCCAAGTCTTAAATGCCAGATATCAACATAATTCTCAACTGTTTTAGCAGCAAGAGCTCTATTATTATTACAATGTATGAATCTTTCAATAATTTTGGGAGAAAATGAAGTCCTATCCAAAAGATAAAGACCATCAATTAACCAAGCAACTGCAATTATCTCCTGATTTTCTGAGTTTTGTAAAGAGCAACAATTGTCATAAAAAGTAATTGCTACTTTTTCCTGCTTTAGCAACTGACCAACAGACAACAAGTTATATTGAAAACCAGGCACATGAAGGACATTTTCTAAATGCAATTTGCTGTTTAGAATAACTGTACCAGTGTGACTTACAGGTTGATAGGAACCATTTGGTAGAGTTACAGTTTGAAGCTTCACAATGCTTTGTAAGTTGTTGAACCAATGCTTACTTGGGCACATGTGGGAAGTAGCTCCACTGTCAATGATCCAATAATCACCCTCAATGTGATTATCTCCTGAAAAACCAGCAAAAGCATTAAAATCAAAGCCCTGCAGAGGTGAATCTGCTACTGATTTTTGCTTCATGAGCTTATACATTCCATGCATCATTTTTGCCAATTGCCTGGAATCTAGATTTTCTTCATCACTACTGTCAGCTTCTTTTTCATTCTTGCTGGAACTTCCTCCTGAAACCGCTGCATTTGCTTTAGTACTTCCTTTCTTCTGTGATTTGTTGATGTCTGTTTTTCCTTTCCACCATTCAGGGTATCCAATCAATTTAAAACAAGAAGATTTAGAATGCCCTGACACATTACAGTGCTCACACAACTCATTACTTTTAATTTTTCTTGCTTCCCATGGTTTTGCTGATTTGCTAAAGTTGGCAATTTCAACATTTTGAGTAGGCATTGCTTCTCCTTGAGTTTCAATTCGAAGCACCATGGAATATGCTTTATATGTATCAGGAAGTGGATCCATAAGCAGTATTTGGTTTTTGACAGCATCATAATGCTCATTCAATCCCATAAGAAATTGAACCAGCCTGTCTTCTTCACTCATTTCTGCAATTCTTTTGAATGCATTACAAATGCACTCTTTAGCAGCTTCACAATGACAATTGGGAATAGGCCTTAACAAAGATAATTCATCCCAACTTCTCTTCAGTTTATTGTAATAATGCAAAAGAGAAAGATTACCTTGAGAAAAGTTACTGATTTCTCTTTTAATCTTGTAAAACATAGGACCATTACTTTGCCCAAATCTCCTTTTGAGTTCCTTCCAAAGTTCTCTTGCAGATTCAATGTAAATGAAACCCTCAGAAAGCTCCTTGGACATTGTATTTATAATCCAAGATGAAACAAGGCAATCTTGTTTCTGCCATTTTCTGTAAGAATCTGTTCCTGAAGCAGGGATCTCCTTATCTTCAGTAACAAAATGAAGTTTGCCTTTCGCAGTCAACACTCTGATCATAGCATTACTCCATGATAAGTAATTGTTGCTTGTCAAAGAAATGTTGATCAACACCAGCCCTGGATTCTCTGATGAAGAAAAACCAGAACGAGAGTTGCTTGTATTCGTCTTTGAATTTGTGTTTGCGTCTTCACTCGAAGAACTCGAAGATTCAGATTCACTTGAAACTTCATTCTCCTACCTTCTAGCTCGTGGAGGATTCCTTCTCTTTTTGTTTGCCATTGTTGAATTGTTGAATTGTTGAATTCAGAATAACTTGCAGCAAATTGATGTGTAAATCACCAATGCTCTGATACCATGTGAACTTTGTTATGAATCAATGAGAAGAAATCAATGGTGTTTCATTAATGAATCCAAATTACAAATTGAAGAATAGAAATGAGCTGTACTGCTTTATATAGCAGCAAGATCAAATCTGTTTTCAGCTTTATGTAATGTGGCGGGAATGCTCTAACTAATCACTAACTAATTAACAAATCAGTTAGAGAGGTATAGTAATCAACTATGGTGGAGTACATACTAAGAAAAGGAGAAGTTATTTGCTATGACTGGTTGTAGCTTATTTGTGGTCCTGCAATACTTCAACATTATTTGTGGTCCTGCAATACTTCAACAAAAACGAGCTTTCAGACATATAATGAGATGAAACAAAAGCCTAAAGTGAAGTTTAATATGTTAGAACAAGTGTGTGAAACAATTGAGGGTAGAAACGGGATGTAATCGGTCTAAAATGTAAAAAAGAATTCGTTGGGAAGAAACTATAATAACCAGGCAAAATGTGCAAAGGTGAATTGAGGTGCAAAAAATAGTTTGTAAAATGGATTTCCGGACATGGAATGATGCGAAACGAAAGGCTAAACTCAAATTCAAGATTTTAAGAACGAGTGTACACAAGAATCATGATCAGAATCATATTTTAAAAGCTGGAAACGTTAAAATGGAAATGCTAGATATAATATATAGAATGGACAGAATGCGTTAAAAACGAATTTAAACGCTAATTGACAATGAATAGAATAATCAATGATGGAATATAGTTGAATATGGAAAAGTAATTCACCTAAAGGTTATCAAACAAGATGATTTTTTGGAATAATAGGAATTTTGGCAATAGCCACAAAATAAAAGTAGTCAATCATGATTTGTGTTGACCTATGAAAACAATATTTTTAACGCATGAAGTGTTAAAAATAAAAATCGTCGTGAAAAGTGGTTTTAGGTCCCACTAGGTGTGTCAGAAATTGTTAGCAATATTTTGTGAATAAATGCTAATTTTCAACCTTGGCTCATGTGAGATGTGTGCGAACATGCCAGCAAATCAGATCCTTAAAATATGCTTATAAAAATGAATGAAATACGCACCTAATAACTTGGTTTTTTAAGGATCATGGCGATTGGACGGGGCTGTTGGAATTATTGAGCAAGAACAGAGGTTCTAAAGCTTAAAAAGGATGGATTTTCGGGTAATTATGAGTGAGTAAACAAATGGAATGGTTTAGTAATTATTTGGGAAACAAAGGATTAAAGTTTATGAGCTTTGTAATGGCACGAAAATATGATGGAATTGGAAGGGAATTCGGCCTATTTTGGTTGTTTTGAAGTGTATTTGATTATGTTTGTTTTGATGGTTGATTATTGGGTTTTTTTTATTGATTTTTGTTGGAGTTTGGAATGAAGGAAAATACTCTATTTATAGGTAAAATAGTTTAGTTATTTGTCTCACTAGCCTATGATATTCTTTTCTACGAACCCTTGCTCATCTTTGCTGAATTTTATGGTATGATGGAGCTAAAAAATAGTTGTTGTTTGACTAAATAAGTTTCGGTCTCGTCGTTTTGTATCTGTGCTTCTCCCATCATCTTTAATGAATTGTTCATGACTCGTCATAACTCCGATGAACCTCTAGAGATAGAATCCAGAGAGTTCGAATCTTTACTTTCTGAATTTCATCTTTTCTTTGTCAATCTCCACTGTTTGATATTCCTAAAAATTATTCAAATTTGAACTGTTGTTGCTTTCTCAAATATAGCTAATTTCCATCAATTGTATTTTTCATTTTCTTTTATTTTTATTTTTATTTTATTTCTGATTTTATTTTATATTTATATAATTTATTCTAAAATTTTAATACCAATACCAAGTTTTATATACATTAAAGAAAAACCCACGGCACCAAACAGACCCTAATTCAGTGTAAACATTCATCAACGCTGTGATTTATTATGTTTTTTTTTTTTTGGTTTTAAAAAAGAAAAGGTTTCATATATGAGGTGGAAACTTCCTTGAAGTTACTGAGTCAAGTCAACAACCAATTGGATTTGGGTCAAGTCAACAAACTCTCAAGCTTTTATTTATTAGTCGTTGGATCAAAGTCTCATTCTCCTACTTAGGCAACTTCATATTCCTCCCAATCCTCATCCAACTACCATTTAAAAAAAATACTAAATAAATTAAATTTAGGCCTTGTGCTAAGGGACAAATCAACACCATAATTACTCAAATAACCCTTCATTTAATTGTCTTTTTAACGACTTCATACTTATGTTTGCCTTTTCATTTTAAAGTGGAGAGGTGTTTGGTTAGTAGCCTACTGTTTATCTTTTATATCTGAAAAGCAGCATTAGGTGTTTGGTTAGTGACATTCTGTTTGCCTTTTACACCAGAAAAGCAGCATTTTACAAAAGCAGAGAATCTCTGCTTTTTAAAAAAGCAGCATTTTCCAATAGCAAACAGCAAACCGTAATAACAACAGCAAATAGCAAACCGTAACAGTAAACATCAACAGCAAACGGTAGGTAAAACAAACGGACCCTTAATTATGTTCAAACATTCAAATTAGAATTTCCATATATAAAATAATTTTATATATTTATGAATTGTGGTTCAGTTAATTAAACAAATAAAACAAAAAGAAATTAATTTTAAAGTATGTTTAATTCCATCGTAAGCTAGTCAATTATTGTTGTTGTTTGTTATTTGTTATTTAATATTTTATGTAGTAGTCAGTTTGATCACATGCACATTAATGAGCATGTAGAATTTGCTAAATTCACCGTTAGATCTAGGCTTATTAGAATCCTAAGGTGGAGATTCAAAACATCCTAAGGTTTAGATTTAATAAACATATATCTAACAGTGAATGAGCAAATTCTACATGCTCATTAAGGTACATGTGAAAATTCCTGGTAGTTTAAAGTGAATGATAAATGTTGTTCCGAAAAACTGAAATAAACATCCGTTAGATAAAATTTTCAATAAACAAAAAGGAAATACTTTCTAAACTTTTAATAATTTTTGTGTACATTATGTTAATGTTTTTTTTTTTAATGTTTAAACAGGCCTACTTGATAAATTTAAGCTCTGTAATTTGAACAGAATTTTCAGTATTAAAATATTAGGAATAGAATAGAAGAATGTATGAGAAATTCAGCTAAGCCAATTGATTGAATTCTGTTTTTAGATATTTGTCTTTCCTTCTAATGAAAAAATAAAAGTTAAAGAAAATATTACTATATTATATTTACATCGTCATCTCAATAATGCCAGCTTTGTCTGCTTCAAAATGTCAATATCATTTATTTATTTATAAATAAATGAAAATCAATATCACTGACTTTTTGCGTTCACTTGGACTTTTTTTTATCATACCATTAATTTAGAGTATTTTTTAAGTTAATCCGACTAATACTTTAATGCATTTTTCACAATATGTGTTGCTAAAACATGCATAGTCCGTCTAACTCGGGTTATAAAAAATGTGACATGAATTATTCATCATTAACGGAGATTCATTTCAATATAATATAATAGAGAATTTTCATTATTTTTTCATGATATTAAGGGAAGAAAATTCGGTAGAAGGCGCCTATCTTATAGACATCTCATTCTCATCTTTATCATATTTTCACGAGAATTTCTCGATAGAAATTCTTAAAATAATATATTTACATAGATTTTTAGATATTTTGCTATCGTGTCAGTTTGCTATCGTGTCAGGTCACCAGAAGCAGTTAGAAGATACAGTTCAGTATAGAGGACATCATCTTATTTTGTTATTTTTCTTAAACATTAAGTAATACTAAATATATATTTTTTTTAAAAATAAACATAAAATAAATAAATCATCCACACGAAGCACCATTAGATATAAATTTTGCTATCTATTACAATTGTAAAGGACAAAGTCACTTTGCAAGAATCACAAACCTTTCTCAAAGAATAACTCACCGTAGCTAAACCAACTTCTAATCTTGCCTCTACTTCCAGTTTATCTCTTTAATCATGGAGTTTGGATATCGTTGCCATGCATCACTTAACATTGAATTTGGAAAATTTTGCAATTCATTCAAAATATCAGGATCTCGCTGAAGTTATAAATAGTTCTAAACTCTCTATTAGTTTGATTGATTCCTTTAATTGTCTTTATAACGGCAAATCTCTTTCTTTTAAAGATGTATTGTTGATGGCTCCGTTTACTTATGAGAATTTGATTTTCGGTCATTCTCTAATTGTTTCTAATAATATTTATGTTCAATTTTTCGCTCACATTTTTGTTATTAAGAATTTGGCAACGAATGCAATAATCCTAAAAGTGGTGGAGTAAATAAGGATTTTACTACATTCCATTCAATCCATTTGTTCTCATTCAAGTCAATTTTGTAGTTTTAAAACACGACATGCTCGTTTAAGACGTAATTATATTCCTTTTGTTCATAAGTTAGTAAACTCTTGTGTTATTTTTTTCATCTGGTAATAAAAATGATTCTCTTTGTGAAGCTTGTTCCATAAGTAAAATACATAAATTTCCTTTTGCGATATCATTTTTTCATGCTAAACAACCTTTGGAGTTAAGTTAATTTGATGTACAAGGTCCAGCAAAAATTCAATCTTATGAAGGATATTCGTATTATTCTATTTTTTTTTCATTATATGAAATACTCATTTCACATTTTTGTCATAAGTATAAGGTATTCCACACTTTTCATTATTGAAACATAAGTATAAGGTATTCCACACTTTTGTCAAATTTCATAAGATTATGGAAAATTTTGTGGTGTGCCCATAAAATCGCTACATCGGATTTTGGGGAGAGAGTATCATGCATTAACTAAGTATATAATGATATCCTTAAGCAATCATTATTTCTTTATACAATATAACATAATAGCAATACAGAGAGAAAATACAGACATATTGTTAAAACCGATATTGCTATATTGAATCATGTTGACTTACCACCATCTTTTTTGTTATAGACATTTGATACTATTTTGTATGTCATTAAAAGGCTACATGCAAGCTTCTACACTTAATTTTGATATTCATATTATATTTCATTTGATTCCAAGCCTGATTATACCCAGTTGCGTGTGTTTGATTGTTTGTTTTACCCTTGGTTACATCCATACGCATCTCACAAATTGTTTAAGGACAACTAAATGTATACTTATAGGTTATAATAAATTACGTAAAGGATTTTCGGTGCTACGATCTAGTCTTGAATAAATTGTATACCTTATATCACATTTTGTCTAATGAATATATGTTTTTCCATTTGACATGTTGTATAAGAAGGCAACTAGTATCTATGGTCCGCAACAAGCTCCTTTACCAACACCAACTACCACTTTCCTGTTACTAACGCCCTTAACTACACAAGTTGCGATTGTTCAAACAAAAACCTGGACCACATCGAATAGAAAGTCCAACACCACTTTACCTAAACTTTTTTCTACAAAAAAAAAAGTTAAAGATTATAAATTATTATAATTGTTTGCATGTTAGCTTTATAATAATATCCATGAATGAGAGTTAGTTATTCTAAATGTCCTTAATCACTATTATTATTGGAATGATAATAAATTAAGACTAGTGTGAGGATTGATTAATGCTCTTAAAATGAAAATAGTGTATGGAAATACAAATTAAACTCACATGTTTATGTTGGAGAACACAATACTGGACTGACCTACTATGAGATCGTCACATGGATTAGTGTTATAAGTGATCTCAGTTATTGTAGTGTCATTTTTTTTTTTTTGATAAAGTGATTGTCGTGTCGTTGAATCCTTAGACATCAGGTCAATAGGTTCATATATGAAGAGTAATATGTTTTTACGCAATCAAGCATTACCGGTCAATTATAAAGGTTGTGATTGGACATAATACAATTCATGCAGAGGAAGATGAGTGAAAAATATGGAATTTGTGCCTCTCATCTCGATATGAGAGCAATATCAATGGATCACTCGATAAGTGAGATTGTGAAATGCATAGTCATGCTCAAATAAATTGATAAGGGTATCAATTAATTTGTTTTATAATATATTATATGGTTGAATAAGATAAGGATGATAAGGACCATGCTTTATGTTCAATCTAGATCGCGAGATAAAGGGATTATAATAGATTATCTCCTTCATATAAATTGGATAATAAGCATAATGCGTTGCTATAGACCGTTTATGACTTGTAGGAAAAAATGGTACTTGTTTTGCTACCAATATTATATGAACATACAAGGTCACACACAAAGAATGAATTAAGATGTATAGAAAATGTTCATATTCATAATATATGGATTGTGAGAGATTCGATGAATATTGTTTGGATTAGATATCCAAAATATTATAAGACCCAAAATTAAATAAAATATAAGATATTTTATTTAATGAATTTCAAATTTAAAATAATTCTATTTAAGTTAAAATTTCGAGATAATTGCAATTAAATATTTGATATTTATTTATGTTTTTTTTTCCTATATACACATCCATTAAGTGGACAATTAGAGTTAGATAATCACCCTTTTTTTTAATGTAATAACGCTCAGAAACTCTTGTGTAGGCAATTCAAATCCTGGGCTCTTATCGACACTATTTGATATTTATTTATGATTGTTTTTTTTCTGCCTATATACACATCCATTAAGTGGACAGTTAGGGTTAGATAATCACACTTTTTTTTAATGTAGTAAAGTTCAGAAACTCTTGTGTAGGCAATTCAAATCTTGGGCTATCATCGACATTCAATGCAGTGCTAGCACGTTATCTTGTAAGTTAGTTTCATCCATGTCTCTTATCCCTATTGATATTTATATGAATTTTTAGATGTTTAGTTTTATATTTGGTAGATTGTGTATTACTTATGAATGATGATTAATTATATTTCTTGTATCAAGTATATTAATATTTTGTAGATTACATTTTTTTAATTAAATTATACGATGAATTTTCAAAGTTCACTAAAAAAATGGAGCAAGGTGGATGGGCGATTTTACACGTGCATTTGTAAAAAAAAAAAATTGTTAAATCGAACTTGTTCAATTTTTTTTTTTCGTATATATATATATAACCTGGGTGGTCAAGAAATAATTTTTAAATACCATTATAAAACTTCTAAAAAATAAACTAGATTGTGTTTAAGATTCTTAATATGTAAAAAAAATGTGTAATAAAAAAATTGGATTTAGATAGATCAAACGAAGGTCCTAATATGCCAAAAATTTAGAAATTTGGAGTGAAGGAATGCTTAACAGACCAAAAAAATTTAGAAATTTAGATTGAGGACCTAACAGGAATGGCGTAACTTTTGACCCTGAAACCACCTCTGATTAAGTAATTAAATACAACCTCAATAAGTTAATTTTGTATTAATCCTATCATAATCCTCAATTTATCAAATACATAATAAAAGTTTAATCAAATCATCAATTTAGCACCCTACAACATCAAATTTTATGGTGACAGAGAGGGCCGTAACTATCCCTAGTCATGGTGGTTCCGGCAGCTGGAGGGAACCGGACCCCCGAGCCCCTCCCTGTATCCACCCCTGCTCGTGGGGACTATGTTTTTTATTATTTTATAAATGGGGATGGGGATGCAGACAAGAGAAGCCGTCTCTATCCCCACCTTGCTCCATTTATAACCCTAGTCCAACACCCCTAGACCCCACCTTGCTCCATTTATAACCCTAGTCCAACACCCCTAGACGGACGAACCTAGAGGCTCAACTATCACACTCTGTCGAATCAGATGGGCTGTCTAAACCCTTAAGATGAGTCGTCTATGACACATGCACAAGAAATTCCACTTGTAGTTAACTTTCAATAAGTAACATCTCCCACACTTAAGTCGTTTTCAATATTTCCCCAAGAACCAGTCACATATCTACAAGTGGTGAAGTTTCCTTGTTTGATGTAGAATGGTACATAGAGCTTAGTTGCATTACTTCACGAGGATACGTACATACAGTCATTTTACACATGATAGACTACAAGGTCATTTTTAATCTTACTTTAGTCTAGCATTCGTTTGGAGGCTAAATTAATGATATTTGGTAATGTGTGATATTCTCATCTCCATCTCCATTTATAAAATAGTTAAAACATAATCTTTCATCTGAGATAATAATACAATTAAATAAATACAATTTAAAGCATTAGTATACTTGATTAAAAAAGTACGCACCAAGTGCATGCGTAATATATCAATTTATCAAATATATAAAAAAAAACAATAAAAAGTTATCCACATAACCCATACAAACTACAATAACATGATAAGCACATTCTATATCCTGATCAACTTTTACTAAACGGGAATAATAACAACAACAATATCACAATGGTTAACGCTTTTAGCCACAGCCAGACAGCTTCCCATGTCAAGGTTTGTGGTTGCTTAATTACCTGTTAGATTTTTACCCACTTGTGTTTGTTCAATTAATTTCTACATATTAACAGCAACTAATGGCCAAATTATTCGAATATACAAATGAACAATTACAAACTCAGTTACTTTACAAGGATACAAGTTGCCGTACAGTACATTACAGTACAGTGCTGAGCTCAAAACCCTAACCCTGCACATCTCATTTCAAACCCATCGCAACACCATTGATTGAGAAACAAAACAAAAAATTGCTCCCTCCAAATTGGCGCATTATGAAGAAATAATAATCCTAATGTTGTCTAGATTCGATCCCCGATTCAGCTGCCGATAAGCTATAGGATTGCTCCTTAAGCAAGTAGTCACAAAGTTCCAATAGCTGATCTGCTAGGGGAGGAATACCAGGGTTCCGCCCGTCATTGTATATGTGGGCATTGAATGTTATCTGCCACACATCGTGTCTGAACTCCTCTCTGTTCTTGTATTCCATCTTCCTTACCTTATCCCTAATTTTTGACAGATCCATTGGTCGTTTCACTATGTCCAAATAGTCCGGAGCTTCCTTCTTAGATACTGGTTTTAAGAAAAGATACGACACTTCTAACCTATCTTTAAGAGTATCCACTATGTTTTCCAAGATGTTTGCCAAGCCAACCTGGAGTTAATTTTGTTGTAGTGAGTAGTGACCATCTAATAATTTAATAGAATAGAATGCACAACTTACTAAACTCTCTCCTACTCCCCCACTTCCTAAGTCATTTCTAAGCATAAGTTTCTGCCACAACAATTTACGGGTATGGAACATGAAATTTGACCAAAAATAAGGGTAAAATGAGCAAAACATGTACCTCTCCACCTCTACGACGCTTTGCTGACGAGGCCGGTTCTGCACTAAATCTCGCTAGTTCCGCAACAGGCCGCCTTTTTGTACCTCGATCCCTTTCTGGCATCCTTCGGCTTGCTCTGTAGTCCTCTAAGTAGTCATCACTAATTTCAGGCTGCTTCTTTTTCTTCTTCTTGGCTTTCTGCCGTTCATCTTCCTCCCTCTCCCTTCTGATGGATTCTTCATATATTCTGAGTTCAGTAAGCCCTTGCTCTGCAGCACTTCTTGGTTCCTCCCCATGAAACCTCCTCCCTCTCTCTTCTCTCAATCTTTCTGCATTTCTCCTCTTCTCTTCCTCTTCCCACCACCTCCTATCCTCTCGAACTTTTTTCTTGGTCGACTCTCCAGAAAAATGCAAAGTCTCTGGCTTCCTTGCCTTGTCAATACCTGACAGTTCAGCAATTTTTTTAATTTTTCGATACTCAAATCCAGTGCTTCCATCCTGACTGACCTGGTCCAAATCAATCAACTCTTTGGGGTGCTTGATAACTATTTTTTTGTGAGACTGCTCCCTGTCTTTTATAGCAGGTGGACGTATCACGATAGAGGGTTTATGAGAATCAACATGGTCTCTCTCTGTGTTTGCTGGTGGTCGTATAATAATGGATGGCTTATGAGATTCAATATGACCTCTCTCAGTGTCGACTGGAGGGCGTATCACAATCGAGGTCTTGTGTAATTCAACTTGTAAATCTTCAAGTTTAGCCTTGTTGGATATTTTTATCTTATTAACCTTAGCAATAGGCTTACTCGCAGAAACCATATCAGAACTGTCAGGCCGGATATCAGAACCGATAGGCCGCTCAGAACTTTGTGCAGTGCTATGCACAGGTTTATCAGGTAATTTCTCGGTGGAGCTGCATTTAAATTTAACAGGTACAACTTTTGCTTTCAAACTAGATTTTTCAACTTCAGGAACTTCCAAAATGGCTGTACTTTTTGACATGGGCTTTTTCTTTAGCAACTTGTGCTGGGACTTAGTTGAGGGCTCCAGAGAATTAGATTTTCCAGGGACCTTGTCCATAGCAGTAGGTTCCATATTTGTTTCAGGCTCTTCTCCATATCTAGGACAGTTCTTATTGGTCCTCATATGTCCAAGCTGATTAAATAAAATAGGTTAACAACAAGATTCTTTTGAAATCAAGAAAATCTAAGTTTGCAAATTATTTACCTGACCACATGCTCCACAGATAAATTTCTCTCTAGCTGATTTCTTCTCCTTAAAAACCTGGATTAAGCCAAAAAGTTCAATATTGTTTGTATAAGAAATTGCAGAAACTCAAAATAAAAGCTGTTTGCAACATTGTCAAAGTAAAAGGATGCAATCGAGTAATTTTTATTTTTTTTGAACAGAGAATGTTTATTACGGAAAAGTATATTCTTAGTTGAATCACCTAAAACAATATTCAGAAAAAAAAAAAAATTTACTTAGAGCAAAGAAGATTTTTCACAGTTGATGCAATGATATGAACTGAGCCTGACATATACCACAAATATCCAATGGCAATTTCATTATTAGGCCCAAGTGCAAGAAGTGCAAGAAGTGCAAGATATGAAAATGCCATTTTCACGCGTCATATTTCTTTCTACACACAATCAACTAGTAAAAAAATAACCCAAAAAAACAAAATGAAAAAGTACTCTGCAGACAGCCAAAAAGATAAGAAAGGCTAGCACCATATAGAGAAATACAAAAAGCTGGCATCTTTTCAAATGTCAGCATTTATTCTCACAATAACCATCTTCACCATTAAGGGCTTAACTAGTAATTCCTGAATCTCAATTACACAAACATTTAAATCCAGAAAGGAACTGTAGCTTTTACAGCGCTAAGAATACATTGAATGAGATGTTTCCAGGAATTTCCAAATAACTCTAACCAACTGAAAATACGAAAAGAAAATTAAACATTAAGTCAACCATGCAAGATGAGATGAATGAGATTACTTACCTTGAGTCCTGGATCATTCAATATTTTGACCTTTGGCTTAATTTGAGTGGTGACCAAATCCGGAGTGGTAATCTTTTTTATAGTTTTCACCTTATCAGATATCTTTCTAGCAAATATATTTTCCCCCTGAAAGTAAAAGATAATAAAGTTGCTAATGTCCATAAATCTACTTCCAGATACGGGTAGAATTTTTTTACAAGGGATATATATGTATGTATATATATACATGCAAAATGAGCTCGTTTACCTCTTTTGAGTCTCTAATGCTGTTCTCTTTTGGAACATAGTCCCCATTATGATTAACTTTATTTATTTTCTTAGTACGTTCAACAAAATTTGTTTTCAAAGCAGGTGTGAATTCATACTCCACTACTGCAGTTTTTGTTTTTTTCTTCTTCTTCTGCTCTGCCTCACCTGCAGCATATTTACATTAAGCAATGTGTCAAATACACATAACATCTATCCCACTAGTATGCTCACAAGTCTTCAATTAATTGCAGAAAGCTATATTTAGATTGACCATTTGAAACACTCAGCAAACAATTAATACATACCATCCATGAGCAACCTGTATAGCTCTGCTGCCTCAGCAGCTTCATCTTCAAATTCCTCTTCTGCCTGAGCTTGTGATGGGCGCCTTCTCATTTTTAGCCCCTTCACACCATCTGCTTTGTCATGCTTAGACTCATAATTATTCTCATCCCCTTCACATTCCTCTGCATCAAGTAAATTTTCCAAATCTCCAGCAAAGGAATCCAGATCACTATTTGCTTCAGAATCACTCTCATTTTCATCACCATCAACTGCAGACAGTGACTGAACTTGGCGATCCCATATTTCTTGACACTTCTCTCTTGTCTGTTGCTGCAGCTGAAGATAGGACATTCGTTGGCCACGTGCATACTTGCTAATTGTTGTTGGGTCAACCTTCACCCCTGATGCTGCTTGTTCACTTGAAAGCTTTCGTATCATTGCAATACGATGCCACCTAGTTTGTTTTGTGATTTGTTCCTCGGGAACATTGAACTTGAGAAGAACCTGTAAACGAGATAAACCGAATAAACGATCCAATCTTCATAATTTATCATCATTTACTTTTCATATTCGGCAACTATTACCTAAACTTAATATACCAAACTGATAGGTTGTGGGATAAAAGTCCTTGGTTATAAAGGCACAAGAAGGCTGGTGGTCTGATGGAAAAATTGCATTCAGACAACAAGATGCAATAAGCAGCATGAGAACAGAGTTAACTAGAATGCCTATTCAGCATTTAGCTTTACTCAGAAGGTTAGATGTAGTAGCACTTCATTTCTAATTTTCAATACACATTGAGCTTTGCCTTCATACAGGCATGCTTGAGTGCCATATGATCAGTTTCCAATTTCAAATTCCACAAATATTAGCATTTTCTTTCAAAACCCTCGAAAATTCCTAAACAAATTATTAAGATCAACAATTACACTTAAGGCTCCCCTCTCACCCTCCCCCAACCAATATGAGCACATACAAGAATATACAGAAGAGAGAGAGAGAGAGAGAGAGAGAGAGAGAGGGAGAATACAGTTTTCTGAACTGCGCAGAACAGTTGCTACTCTCATTTAATTCCATTGCTTCAATAATTCCCATTTCAGGAATTCAACAAATTTGAAGTCAGTTAATCCGTTTATTTGACACATCTCACCACAAGCTCATTCATCTCAAGCCCGAAAAAGATAATGATATAGCTAGAAGTAATACAACAACAACAACAACAACAACAACAAAGCCTTAGTCCCGAAATGATTCGGGGTCGGCTAACATGAACCATCATATAAAACCGTGAAATCAAGTCGTGTAATGTCCCAAGAAAACCTACATACCTCTCTTGCGGCTTCCATGCTTAGTCTACGAAGGTCAGCATCTGTCCCAGTAACGGTGGAACCTCCTCGACTAGCAGCTGCTTTTTTTTTCACGATTGCATTTGAGACAGGTGCTTTAGGAACCGCACGAACATAACTGAATCCCAGGCCCCGACCAGATGGATCACCAACTCCCGTAATTTCAAGACGCTCAATATTATCTCTATCCTGAAAATGCAAACAAAAGATAAATAGGCAACAGAATCTTACTTCTTGAACTAATTACCATAACATTACAGATTATCCAACTAATTATGGACATAGAAAATATCCAGTAAAGTGTTACAGATTGCCCCTGTAGAGTACAGTAAGCTGATAATAAAATTAGATAATCATGGATCAGAATTGACATCATCTAAATATCAATTTTCTGAATCTTAAGTACAACAACAACATTATCTCAAAATCTTATCCAAACTATTATCTAGGACAAAAGATTGATACAATGTAAAAGAAGCTTGTTTCCCTGAAGCTGTATAGAGGAAGAACCTTCAACATGTTGGAGACTGCGCTAGATCTCAAAAATCAACCAGAAAGAAATATAACCTGGTTTGTACAAGCAACAAAATTGCTGCTCAGGCTCCATGGGGTGATCTGCAGTTCCCTTTCTATGTGTGAGGCAGCAGCAAGAGCAATTGCTTCATCAGGAAGCTGACTCATTGCGGTTGAAACACTAGTCGGCAGTGTTAGCTTTGTAATTCCCAAGTGCTTAAGCCGATACAACCCGGCTTGCATACTTTCATAAGCACACACCTAATCCAAAAAGCAGAGAATTTACGTTAACTAAAGAAAAAATTACTTGCAGATGCAAAGCACAGTGCATTCTCTATTGTAAAGCAAAAAACACAGGAAATGCCCCTTCCATTTTTCAAATTGAAAGTAGATCCTTTTGAAACTCTGATTTATGTTTGTAGAAGGGAAACAAAAGATGCATGTATTCATATACAAATCATTTGATTGCCTGCCCACTAAGACAGCCCAGAACTGAAATACAAAATCATCATATGTACGATCTGAACATACAACTGGCAGAAGATATAGGGCATACAGTTCCAATCTATGTATGATGAAGTAATTAAAAAATTGAAGACTATGTTTTGGCAATTTTTGAAACTTATCCTACATTCCCTTTTATTTCTACAATTTGCATGTGAAACATAATTTCCTAAAAATATATTTATGAGAAGCAATGCAGATCTACAAGGTGAATCATTGCTGACAGTTTAGGGATGCATCAGGATTTTGCATCTCCAACAAAAAAAAAAAAAAAAAAAAACAAGATGTGCTCCTCAAAAAACTGTGGCGATGTCTTGCAACAGTACAGCCTAATACATTTAATTAAGACATCAAAATGTGATGAGATCATCTCAATAAAAACTGATTATCAGGCTTGCCTACATTCCTAGCAAAATATGGTCTCCACACAGAATCTTCCTAAATCCTTAAAGTTTGGCAGAAGTTAAATGTTAGTCTCAGTTTCACTCCAGGTTGTAAGAATGAGATTAGGGGCCAATTTTCAATCAGATCCTGATAGGGCAACCTGTTGACCTATGGCTCGTTATTAGAGAATCACTCAATTCACTGGAAGCTCTTGATAAGGTGTAGGGTTTTGCATCTCGAGGTGAAATCGTGCTATTGGATCATTGCAGTTCGTAACTGTATGTGGAATACCCTAAATGCTTCCTGAATTTTAACTTTCTAATACACTGAACAAATAAGAGACCATTGTTGGATGTAGTACACTCACACTAACCACATACAATATCTGTTCTTCTTGGTTTCTATTCTACTATAATATGTGCATGCACACGTGCAGTTGCAATTATTCTACAAAAACCACCCTAAACAACAGAAATGCATGCCAAAATAGGTTACTTGAAAATTGTGCTATGGAATCATAAATAAACATGAAGGAAGAGCTGGAGATGTATGCATTAACAGAGAGCACTAAACATCCAAGTTCTAGATTAATGGATAAAATTCATGAAAAAATCAGTTGTACTGCAATAAAAATCCTGATTGACCTTGATATAAAATAAAACTTCTTGTGATTTATTCATAAAGAAAAGAAAAACAAATAAAAAATAATTAGTCCAGTGGATGAGATCAAGAGAGGAGGGAAACAAAGAGGGGAGTGGGGACTTTCGTCGGAATTATTTTCTACAATCGTTAACGGAGAGCCTGGACTGGGAAGAATTTCACTTAGTTAAGAAAGGCAATGCCAAGCCAGGAACTGACGTGAGACGCAGGAATCAAGATGCTTTTGTACACCTAAAAAAGCCTTAGCCCAATCCACTTGTTGCCCACTTGCTTTTGCACCTCGATTCCGCATCTACAGATAGAGAGGGAGGAACTGGGGGGAGGGGGTGTAAAGGAAGAAAAACTGCAAATAATTGAACTTACATTCTCTGGCAACACCAACTTTTTCAAATCCTCCTCAGATGGAATAATGAAATCATGCTTCTTTGACCAAAAGAGATGTCCATTTGCATCTTTCTGCATGTTGCACACAGAACAAATATTTGTAGAACAAAACATAAAACAATCAGGAAGCAAAGATTCTAGTAAAATTAACTTAAAAATGGTTTCTGTAATCAGATGCTGATGCATACCCGCAATATAGCACATTCCTTCAGCTTCTTCCGCAAAATAGTTTCTGAAAGATTTGGAAACTGAGCTGACAACTCATCTGCACGGATCCAAGGAACTGCACCACGCTTTTCAGCAGCTCGAAACTCACGGTAAACGTAAACCAGTAACCTGTTTGTGATATATGCCTGAAGATTCTTAGATGATGGAGAAAATACCTCCATAAGGGGTTCCTGCAAAGAAGTTATGGATTAAACCAACTTTATAATTTGATATAGATGGATTAGAAATAGCATCTGCCATTATAAACTTCTATAAGACTTGCAAGTGTAAGAAAAAGGAAGTTTTAACGAAAAATGATATATTAGTTTAAAGTATTATGATACACGAAAAAGAAAATCATAGTCAACTAGTATGCTGGAGATACTGCTCCACTCAAGCTTTTCTTAAACATCAATGTCAACTAATTTAGTTTTCAAAGAGCTCCAATGCATAAAAGGCCATGTAGGTACAAGTAAAGATAGTTTTGACTTTGACAGAGTTAGTGGTGCCCATGGTTTTCAAACTAGAAATTTAGGCAATGCTATTTCCGTATTTTCCTTAGTATATGATTTGATTATTGTGAATACATGTTTTTAAAAGAGGGGCTCACATCTAGTAGCAGTTAAAAATGGAAGATGTTCTAGTTAAATAGACTCTCTTGACAAGGCCAGACATATCCATATACAAGGATTGTAAGTCATATCAAGTGAAATCTTACCCACTCAAGCACCTATTGATTGTTTTGGACGTTTGTATCTGAAGATGGGGAAAAAGAAAAAAGAAGTAGGTGAACCAAGGACTCGGCGGTGGCGACACGACCAAAGTCATCTATGGAGTTGCAAGAGATGTGTGGTGGGGATAGTCTATAGTGAAAGGTCCAAGAGAAAAAGAGATGTCCATGGAGAAAGAAGTCATGGTGAAGCAATGAGGTATACGAAGAGTAATTCAAGAAAAACAGGAGTGGCATAATAGGTAGCTTAAATGTTAAAATA
This sequence comes from Euphorbia lathyris, assembly GCF_963576675.1. NCBI lineage: Eukaryota > Viridiplantae > Streptophyta > Magnoliopsida > Malpighiales > Euphorbiaceae > Euphorbia > Euphorbia lathyris. The sequence goes on from NC_088910.1 coordinate 40,856,546, forward strand.
CAAATGTGTATGAAAACTACAATGAAGAGAAAGGAAGGAGGAAAATAAAATTGTAGGTAAAGCAATTAGTTGGATAAAAAAAGGGCGGCCCGGTCGCATTACGCGTCCCCGCTGAGCGAGGGTCCGGGGAGGGGTCCCACCACAAGGGTGTATTGGGGGCAAGCCTTCCCTTGCCAATTTAATTGGCAAGAGGCCGCTCCTAAGACTCGAACCCGTGACCTCTGGTCACACGGCAACAACGTTTTACCGTTGCGCCAAGGCTCTTAATTAGTTGGATAGGAAAAAAAATTTGGGAACTAAAAATGTAAAGATGTGAATCAAGTTAGATGTATATGAAGAAGGGTGATGATAAGGTCTTAATAAAAGATAAGGATATCAAGGAGAATTGGAGAAGCAATTATGTAAGTTCTCTAATGAAAGTTATTCAAGTATTATTAGGGATCTACCGATCTAGAAGTCCCACTTGAGGAAGCAAATGTCAACTATAACAGGAGAATCCTAACCGCTGATGTGAAGAATGCCTTAAGGAAAATGAAGACAGGAAAAGCTAATTGACCATATGGGATTCCTATGGAAGTACAGAAATCTGCCAGAAATCTAGTTGCATGATTCACAAAGTTTTCATAAGATCTACGGCACACCAATTATGATGTACAAGTGGAGAGAGTACGCTTGTCCTCATGTTCAAAAATAAAGGTGATGGGCAAGATTCATACTATGAAGATGAGGGAGAGCGAGCCAAGGTTAAGAAACTGTTTTAAGGTGACAGAAAATCAGCCCGTCTGGACCTGAAAAGTCAACTATTAAAAACTATATTCCTCATAAGAAGTTTGATGGAAAAGTACAGATAGTCGAGAAAGGACTTTCATATGATTTTCATTCGCGTACAAAAAAGCTCATAATGAAGCACCAAAACATGTTCTCTGGTGGGTGTTCCAGAAGAAGAAGATTTCTCATCACAAAAAAAGGGAAAAGAAAAGGAGAGGAAGAAGAAGAAGGTTTATGTCAGATACATCAATGCAACTAAGAACATTTACAATCAATCAAGCATTATTTTGAGAGTCCTAAGTGGGAAACCAAAGGAATTCCCAATATTCCTTGGATTACATCAAGGATCTGCTTTTCAGTCTTCTTCTTTTTTAACTTGGTAAAAGATGAGCTGACAAAGCATAAATACCATGGTGTATGTTATCCGCACATGACAGAATCCTTACACATGGGTATTAAGGAGGGAGCGAACAGGGAACAGAGACTACAATGAAGTACCCTAAAAGCAGAAGGATTCAGGTTCAAAATTAAATACTAAGTTAATGCATACAAGTCTGGAAGAGTAAAGCTAATGTAGATTCTCAAGCATCTCTTAAGGAGATAACGATACCTCCATGTAACCGACTCCATTATTAAGGATCTACTATTGATGTCAGCCATAGAACTAAAGCAAGATGGCTGGAAGGGTGAGATACAACAATGGTGTTATGTGATACAGAAAAGCTTATAGAATCGAAAAGAAAGTTTTACATAATCTTTGACTGAAAGTGTGGGTACACACAGATGTATAAGACAAATGGATGTATTCAAGAACAATTGGATGTAGTACCTATTGAAAGTTGAGACAACGAGGGTATTTTATGTGGTCTGGACATGTTTAATTCCAACCTGCAGACCAAGATTGACTTGGATGGAAGTTATCAAAAATAACTTTGATCATTGGATTTTCAGAAGAGCATACAAGGCACAAGAATGAATGTAAAAGAAGAATCCACACAACTGCTCCAATTATTGGACTAAGATCAGGTAGTTATTATTGCGAGCTCCAAAAGTCTTTTAGAACAAGATTATTTCAGAAACTAGAGCTTCAGCAAAGATTTTCAGTTGCTTTCTACGACACAAGTTTGTTATCAGTTTCTTGTTATCTTCCAAATCACTTTTTCTCATCTTCACAAACAGAACTCATAGCCTACTAATTTTACTCAGGTATAAATCAGTCATACAAACTACCAAACAAGCTCATTCCATAACAAAATCGTAAATCTAATACTAGTTATTGTAGAAAACTAGGACATGCATGGTTTCAGCTATAGAAGATATTTCAACTGGCAATCTTAAAACTATTACAGGACACTGACACCAAAAAATGTCCTATGCAACTGCAAATTCGAAAATGGAACTTAACCAAGTAATTTGAGATTTATCAGGGATAAACTTTTATAACTGAATATTCTGCATTTTACATATAGTTGTTGACAGATACATAACTAAATTCAAATAACAAATTAAGATAGAATAATATAAGCAGCAGCATTAATAACGATGATGGTGATAAAGGCGGATCAACAGCTGAAATGATGATAATGATTAGAGTTCTAGGATCATAGCTTAAAATACTGAATACATTGTCTTAACATGGAAGATTATTTTAAGAGAGAAAATTATGTAATACGAACGACAAAAAAAATCTGGCAGCACATCTAGAACTTAATGTCTTAACAGGTACAAGTTACCAAGAGACTACCTTGTGTTCACTGATTCACTAAAAGCAGAACCAGGTGCATAAAGAATACTTAACCACTACTGCATATATGAAGACGGTTTATGAGGCCCCTAAACATGGAGTATGAGCATAAACCAATATGCTATATAATAAGAATCATGTCTACAATTGACTATCAGAAATTATAAAAAATGAATATGCCTTGTTGATATCGGAAAGTTTGTCTAATTGAAGTTAACCGTCTAGTAGTTGCCTAAAGATATCAATAAATCAAACCAACCTGTTGCCCAACAACAGCAATTCGGTCAATGCGTCTAACAGAAAGCTTTCCCTTTGCAGACCGAACCAACAAATAATCAGTGGATGCCACTTTGTGGGGAAATATGGGTGCTTTATACATGTTTGTTTCAAGAGATGATTGGCTGCAACCAGGCTTTATATCTCCAAGAAAAGGGGATTTATCAGTGGGCTCTAATACTACAACATTACCCATGCTGCTGTTTCCATTGCGTAATGAGATGCCAGTTTGATCAGCAGTGGTTGATTTCTGATAGTAAGTGCATAGGTTTGCACCCATGCCAATATTGCTCAATAATAAAGGTCTTTCCTCACAATACCTACAGGTAAGAGAATATATGGCCCTTAACAAATCTTATTTCAATGTAATTCGGGAAAGAAATTAACAAATTAGTATACAGAAAAAGATTCAATCATGCAGAATCTAGATGTAACAAAAATCTAAATACAGTGAACCCGCAACCCAAGCACATGGGGACAATCTGCATTAATGCAAGTTTTGTTCTATCAATTTTGACTTGCTTTCAAACCATATCAAACGAAAAGAACATAAATAGGACAAATCTTTTTCCTCTTGGAAGAAGGGGGAATTATGATATATATTTACAAAGAAATAAATCTAAATCAGTATGCCCTCCAATAAAGATATTGATTCGTTATTGACTTATTGCAGTGCGCGGACAGACACAACAAAAAAAAAACTAAGACCTACAAATTATAAAATAGAGGAAAAAGATGAGTTGATAAAAAAAAAAATTGGTCCAAAATTCAGAACAGCTGTTTGAGTTATTGAAATTACGATTAGCAAGGTAGAAACTCTATGCAGCTTCTAAACTGCATGGCATCTTGTAGATGAAGACACTAATTAATAGAGACCCAACTAGTCCAAAATTTTATAGCCAAATTATAAGCAGGGAGTAACAGAAAACTAATTATATGCCCAACCTAACTAGTAAAAAAACTTATGCTCTTCCTTGTATTCTAACACACTGGAAATACAGAAGCAGAGAGATGAAGATATCTGAAAGATCCCAGACAATGGACATAAAGGAAGGTTCAATTTTAAAATATACCCAAAAGATTACTCTCTCCACATTCTTTTATAATAAAGAAAATAACGAGCAAAGTTTAGGAAATAAACATAGAACTGTGGCAGAGACGGATAGGCAACAGACGATAGTAGTAGATAGAAAATACAACAAAGAAAGGACAACTGGTACCCAAAGAGAAGGCAAAACAAACAAACATGTGGCATGCAACAAGCCAGTAACAACATGGTAGAACTTGTACGTTCTAATGAAATATTAACCCAGATTTATCTCAAGGTACATGAAGCCATAATAGTTGTACCTCTTACTATGGTATTCTGATCATCTTTTCAAAAACCAATATGTTATCTAGAAAATAGAAAGAAATTTTCAGTACTATTCAGCCCTCAGTAACAAACATCAATTAGCTCCAATAAATTGAAGTAGGGTAATACATCCATTCTTCATAAATACAAATAAGTTTGTCTTATAACAGAAGTCCCTGTCCTCTATGGTATACCCTGATTTTTTCTACATATAGTTTTCCAGATAACGGATAATATATCAATAAGCATGAAAGGTTCCAAAAATCACAATCAAATAGGATTAAGTAGAGAAATGCTACAAACAGTAGGATAATTAAAAATATTCTTCATGATCTTCTGAAATTAAAACAAGGACAAACATTTTCAGGCAACTTACTCCATAAGAAAGATATGACCATCTTTTACAGAAAGGTCTGATTTCTTCTTAAATGCCCCAGGAGGACGCAAAGACTTGTTCTGACCTGGAATCTTTTGTGCCTTCGGCAACAAATGGATTTTTGTCCGAACAAGATGAAGCAAGGAATTTGGCTGAACATTTTGGGCAGCAAGAGATTTATGATCTTCAAGCTCCTTACCCAAATAAAATATCTTGACCATTTCCAACGGCTTTAAATCTACAGGGAAAAAACAAATTTACATTGTAGTTTCTTTCAGTAAAGCCCTTATCCAATATGTTAGATATAGCATACAAATTACAAGAACTTCAATCCTGGTAATATAAACAATGGTGAAAAGTAACAACTAAGGATATGAATTGTGCAAACACCTATGATGCACGGAAACTCTTCATGACAAGTGTTTCACCGTTTCCGGCAGATGTGGGAACTGGAAACTCTCGGAAACTCTCGGAAACTGATACGAAAAGTTTCCAGGAACGTTTCCGTAATTCCCCAAAATATGAAACCTGTCTCTCAGTTTTTAAATGGTTTCCACTGCCTATTTCGATTAAAATTTTGGAAATTCAAACTTTCTATTTTGCAATCCCTATTCGGTCTTAAGATTAGGAAAACTGAAACTTCCTATTTGACTGATAATTCCTACCTTGTATCCTTTAATTTAAAAAACTTGCCTATATTTCTTTCCCCTATAATCCTTGTCTCTTAAATCTCGATTGAGCTTGGACTTTCTTCATCTTGTTCTTGGTTCTTGTTTTTTTTAATATATATTATATTTTTAACATTTATAAATATACCCCTATATTTTTAATATTTACACGTTTCCGTTTCCTATGTTTTTTAGAAATTACATTTCCTGGTATCCGTTCCTGTTTTCGTTTGCGTTTCCATGCAACATAGGTGAACACCAATAAGAGAAAGAATTGGATATCAGACTCGGCAAATAACAGACAGAAGAGGGGGAAAAATAAAACAAAAAAGCACAGACTACATAAATGAGTAAATATTGGAATTAGAAGTTGGCATGAAGTAAGAAAACAAAGTCAATGAAGTTGTACCAATTACATCCAGGGTTTCAAAGGTGTTAAAATTAACAACAATTTCCCTCCACAACTAAACAATTCAATGTTACGCAAAGGCAGTGATTAAAGATATAGATTTAAAAATCACATGGAAGAGAGTACAACCTAGCTTTTTTGAAGCCTTTGCTTTAACAGAAGAGATTGTTTCCTCCGCATCGACATGCAGTTTACTTCCTTTACCTCCCAAGCTCTTCAATATAATTTTCATTGGACCCTGGGTGGGCAGCTTTTTTTGTTCTTTCACGGCCACTTCATTGTCATGGGGATACCATAAAGCCTTTGGCCTATGAAAATTAGCCAAATCTTTACTGCAAATAAAATCCAAAAGACAATAAGAATATAGAACATATTGTGAACAAAGATAATATCAGTAACAGTACAATTCCTGCACTAACAAGTCCAAGAAAAAATTACATAAAACAAACCACACAGAGAGGGATGAGTGAAGCATGATGGTTTCATACGACTCGATAAACAATGAAATCCCTTTTAATGAGAAAAAAAACTGCAATGTTAACAATTTAGAAATAACACACACCAAAAATGTAAAATAAAAGGCACCACTCCTATTTGTTAACTACAGAAACCAAATCCCAAGGAAGTGTTATCAGGGGTGTACATTATATCAATGGTTGACTTGAGCCTTCAAAGAGGCATGCGTTTATTAAAGACAAAAACCTAGACATGCTTCAAACTCCATGTCTGAATATCAAAGACTAATAGACTTCTACATAATTTTCAATTCCATCTGAAAGTCTAGAGAAGAAGGGGGCCTAGTTCTTTAATAGCAAAATAGTGAAGCAACCAAATCGGTCATTTCAGAGGTTAATGAAAATATTCAATTTTTGGTTCCACATGGCAGACTAATACTTCTCAAAAAAAAAAAAGAGAACAGTTCAACGAAAATTAAATTCTGCAAACCATTTTAAGATTTGTTTCACAACAAAAGAAATATTATTATTATAAGGAAAGGAAACTACAGTGCACAGGAAACAAGTATCGGTCTAAGACCACTGCAACAGAATAAAGTACTGATCCGTACTTGCTCAACTTCAACTTCATTGACTGCAGCTTAATCGCAGGTGCTGAGTGATGAACTTTGGCCCCATAAGCACTTCGTTTGCTAGAATTTGATTGCAACTGCTGAGATACTTTCCTATTCATATAGAACTTGTCATTGGCAATATTGAATTGCCAACCAGACTCGTATCCATGAGCAGATAGCTCAGATGAAACCCTGGGCTTTAGAGACCGAGTTATAATCATTGCACCTGCATGAAGCTGAAGACTTTTACTATCCTCGTTATCCAAAACTTCAAAAAGCATCTGCTCATCTTGAAGATCAAGAATTAGCTTAGGTTTAACATTAACTTCATCAGTTTCCCATATTATATCATTTAACCAAGATCCTTCCATCATGTCTCTGTTTTGCAGTGTTAGTTTACTGAAACGCCTGAAAGCATCACTTTTGGAAGTGTCTGTGTCATTACTATCTCTTCCACCTTCATCATGATAATTATTTGCCGCTTCTAACTGAGATTCTAACCTCAAAAGTTGAGGATGGTATCTGCTTTCCAATAATGGAGTATCTAAAGATCCTGAAGCATCTACAGAGCCAAATGACTCCATGAGAACAGGAGAGCTATGCAGAAAATAACTATGGTCTTTCTCTTCTAGTAGCTGAGGGAGTTCTGCATGAATTTTTTTTTGTTGTCTCCCTTGTTCCGTCTCTTTGATAAATGAATCCCTCGAGTCAGGTCCAGATAAGTTGAAACTTTCAACAGAATTGCCACTAACAGCAGGAGAATTGTCCCAGAGAATTCTATCTTCCCAATCTTGCTGATCAAGAGGATAGAATTTGGAACATAAAGGAGACTGCCATTCTGCGGTAAGATTTATAGATAAGTCCTTGTTCATTGGTTCAGAACTAACACAAGAGTTTTTGCGTTCCACATTCTGAACAGACCCTTGCATAACACCAAACTTTCCTGATTCTGAGTCATCATCATCAAATACTGAGATGTCACATTGATTTACATGTGACTGCAACTGCAACATCTGGCCAGATCCCTTTAAAAATGCTTCTTCATCTTCTTCAACAATATCAGAAACATCCATAGATTTATACTTATCTGAAAACCAAGTGCACACATTAGAAAATGAAATAGATGCCAGCCAAACACAATTATAAGAATAGCTAACAGAAATGATGAGTCCTCCTTTTAAATAACAATATCACCCAAAATTTTATTCCTTACATGAAGCGTAATAAGAAGAAACACACTGCAACATGCTAAAGTTCCACTTTGGCATTTCTATAAGAAGCTAGCTAATATTCCAATTTTAAAAACATCAAGTACAGTAGAAGACACCATAGGCATGATGTACCTTTAAAAATGGAATATCGGTGTTCTCTTCTTTCCCCTTTCTTTAAGGACTCATGAATACCAAATATTTCAGAAAACCGTAAGATCACCATACCATCTTCTACACACAACACAGGCAAAGGTGTGGAACCTTTACCATTTGGAAGCTCCTCTAGAGCAACTGCTTTCTCCTATTCAAATACAAATACAAAATGCAAATTATATTGAACATGTAGGTGTTGCTGAATTTGCAATGCATCTAAACTCTATGCAAATTCGTTTCTTTATCAATAATTCACAAAAGAAAGTAGCAGGATTCGAACCACACATAACATAGTGCATACCAGTGGTTATCCTCTTAGCATTGAAGAGGTAAACTAAGCCTTAATCCCAAACTCGTTCAGTACATCTAGTACATTGATCCACTTCCAACCTATTTAACAGCTACATTTTGACAAAGATTGAAGGTTGCCAGATCCTTCTCAATTGTATTTACACCATTTTTTCTTCACATTCTTATGTCCTGAAAGTTTGGTGCCAGACATAGTGGCCATTTATTGGTCTACAGTGTATGTTCCAAAACAAATGATTTCAGAAGAACAAGAACAAGACTAGGCTTCAATTTTCGTGAGTGATATTCTTTGTTTCTCTTTGGGGTTTTTTTTTTATCATTTCTACCTATTCATTTCCCAAAAGCTTTTATAAAGATTTAAAATCTCAGTACCTGTCATGGAACCATTTGAACTAAAAGCTCAAGCTGATAGTTCAAGGTCCACTTCATATTAATATCTGACAACCCCCACACGTGAATGCACATTGGGCTTGAAGTGTGCACAACACAGGCCCATATTACCATGTCCTGCAATTAAATCAACAAATGGGGCTGCCAGAATCGAACCCTGGACCACTTGGTCAAACCGGCTCTGATACCATGTCAGATATTAATATGAAGTGGATCTTGAACTATCAGCTCGAGCTTTTAGTTCAAACGGTTCCATGACATGATATCAGAGCTAGTTTGACCAAGTGGTCAAGGGTTCGATTCCTGGCAGCCCCATTTGTTGAGTTATTTGCAGGACATTGTAATATGGGTCTGTATTGTGCACGGTTCAAGCCCAGTGGGCATTCGCGTGTGGGGGTGTGTCAGATATTAATAGGAAGTGGGCCTTGAACTATCAGCTTGAGCTTTTAGTTCAAACGGTTCCATGACACTACCAAAATAAGTAATACCGAAGAAATCAACAAATATTGTAGCATTACTTGAATATTGGGATGCTTAGACTGAGAGATTATCTCCTCAAATAAGCTTAAATACTGTGGGGGTGTTTAGTTGGGGGGATTCAAGAAAGAGTAAGGGAATGAAGAGACAGGATTCCTTCTGTTGTTTGTTTCATCAAATTAATGATTCCTTTTACCCTCTTTTCTTTATGGGTGAACCCCAAACTCCTCTAAGTTAATTACCCAACATACTAATTTCACTTTTGGTCCCTATACTTTATTTTATCTACATTTTCCCCGAAAATTATTTATGACCAAAATTTTTACTTCGACATTTTATTTTAGTTTTACTATTTATTTTTTTATTGTTTTAAATTTATTATTTTCTTTTTAAAATATACTTTCATGCAATTTCTTTGATCAGTTTTATTTCAGTTTCCTCCGTTTCAACACCTTTTGATTTTAATTGTTGAAGTAATTGATTTTAATTTCTATACTTACAAGTGATTAATTTACTAATGCAAAATATGTAGGTATAAAAATTGCAGTTAAAAAAAATCCACAACTCTAGTTAATTCTCTCCTTTGAACCAAGGAGGTACAAAGGGAGGTATATCATTCCCTTTCTGGAATAGACACAAACAGACAAAGGAATTCAGGTCCATTCCTTTCTTTCTACTTGTATCCCTTTCTGGAGTCCTTTCCGTTACCCTGTGCGAACCAAACGCCCCTAAGTTGATATGCACACAATGAGTACGAGATACGAGACTTCATATCTTATTTCAATTCTTAAAGAGAGCATGAGATTCTTGAAAAAATGTTTGAATAATAAAAAAAAACATAATACCACTTATGCTCTGCAAAAGACTAGAGGAAAAATGGTAAATTTTTGGACTGGTAATTGTTTTATGTCTAGTATTGAAAATATGTTTAATACAGAGTTGTAAAACGAACATCCTTGGATTAAAAGATACAACTCTTAGAAGTACAATAAAACCGCATATAAAAGTGATGGATGGAACAGTTGGAGCTAGAAGAAGAGATCGCAAACTAACCTCCTCCAAACCTTCCAAGTCAGAATCAATATTTTCATTTTCCAGGGTATCAAGTTGTATGCCATCATGTGGAGGTAATTCTTCTTCTGTAACAATGGCAACATCCTGCTGACCTGAGAATGATATGCTAAGGTACATAAGATATAACACTGGAAAGCTACAGGGTACTGACACATATATAATCAGATCCAAGCCTTCAAAAGCTTTTAAAGTTTAAGATTATAAACGTGAGTTATAAATCAAATAGTTTGCTTACATCATCTAATAGAACATAATTAGAACGATGAAGTACTAATAAATGACAAAGGTTAAAGACAATATATTGCGAATGATGAACCTGGTTTATAGAAGTACCTTGAACCTCATGCACAGATACATGTTCATCTTCTACTTTTTCTTCCTCTTCTTCATCATAGTTCTCATCATCAAACACCGAAGTTGTAGGCGCCAACGTGACGAGAGAAATTTCAGAGGAAAAATAGTCCTTCTTTGGCAACAAATAATCCTCCTCACCTGCAACTTGAACCTCTGGTCCTTCATACTGTTCATCAAAATCTTCATAATCAACTGCATCTTCGTTCTTCGCATCATAATCTAGCAGAAGAAATCCACATTAAATACCAATCAGAATAAATAGCCAGAGATACTAACATCGCTAAAATATGAGACAAAACCAAGTTATGCTACAAAGGAACTTCCAACCAGGCCTTTCTCAAAGTTATTTTCACTCTTATCTTCCCCAGAAAATAATCAAAAGAACAAATATGATATAAAGCATAATAAAAACAAAGAGAGGATCTGAAAAAACTCCAGTACTGAAAGAAAAAAGACTCTAGTATAGCGTAGCCCAATCAAACATGTCCAGAACATGTCAAACTCATACAGTAGTCTACGCACAACAAATGATGAAGGTAAAGTAAGACAGAAAATTTCTGCAGAAGTAGAGTTGTAGAATTTAGAGCACAAAATTTCACACCAATGCTCAAGATCCCTCCAAAAGAGATACTTATGATAAATAAAACTCCCACTTCCCACACACAAACAGGAATTTTCTAGTACATCTATTGACACTCTCTTGTTCCACTACTTCCTAAATTCTCTTTCTACAAGAATTATGATGCAGAAGACAACCCAGTCAATGCTACTCTTGTTACACTTTGCCCCAGTAGGTTTATGTATTCTTCTACATCATTCCTTGAAGTTCTGTTAGTATCTCACTGTATTTTAATATAATATGTATAATTTATAGTTCAAATCTAGTATACCAAACTACTAATAAGTTTGGATAGAGATCTTCCATTCAGAGCATTTAACATATAGCATCAATCAGAGGATGAAATAAAGAAAAGTAAATTTAGATATAAATTAATTAGTTAAAGAAACAAAGATACTAACAGAACATCAAAAACTGCATGAGATAGATTTTCCTGGCAGACAACATCACCTTGTTCTGCAGCATCAACTGATGTCTGTAGGGATTTCATAAACTGGAAGAAAAGAATACAATTAATGCCCAGTCAGGAAAGAAACGCTCAGTGACAAATCCAGCACAACTAGCTGTGGTTTTTAAACTAAGAAATCTCGTGAAGTAACATCGGGAGCCAGAAAGCTAAAAATGTTAATAAGATTAACATACATCAATATCTGTCAATGATGTACCCAACTTGTCAGCTAGTGCAGCAAGATGCTCCTTTGCGTCCTGAAAATATGCAAATGCACTTCACAATCAAAGTGATTAAATTCAACAACAAGACAGATATCATATCTCGAGCAAGAAAACAAAAATATTAAATAGAAGACCCAGCTAGAACAAATGCACAATGAAGAAAGAGGCCAGCACTGACCACTTTTACCAACTTTTAGAATAACTAGAAATCCTAACCCTTCAAGAAAACAAAAACTAATCCATGTCAAACCCAGAATGAAAACTTCATCGTAGCCAAGGAAAACAAACAGGATGCCCATTCAAAGAAAATGATCAAATAGTATATATTTAATGATCGGATTGCCTTTCGGTTGTTCAAGCCATTAATATTTTGGCTCATTATTTATCATATTTGGCCGATGTGGTTCAGAAGTGTGTCCATAGTTGTCAAAGGCGATCACCTGAGGCGAGAGGCGACCCAGGTGTTCCTCCCCCGCCTTCTGCACGGAAGGCGGGCATTATTCAGAAGACGAATGCCTGGCCGCCGCAGGCAAGAGGCAGTCGCCTTCTGCACTTAGGTGGTAAGTTACAGTTTTTAAAAGGGATTTTTAGGTTAAAGACATCAGCACCAATCCATTGAGACAGAAACTTCCTCTTCTGCACCGATCGATATAAACTTCTTCTCCTCCACCCAACAGCACCGATCTACATAAACAGGTACTCTCTCCTCTCCTCTCTTTTCTCTTCTCTTTTCTTTTCTTTTTTCTATACTCTTCTCTGTTCTCATTTGTTTTGTTTTTCTTTCTATAATCTTATCCTCTTCATCCTACTGTTATGCTTCTCAAATTTCTACTCTTTATTATGACTTATGCAAGTGTTATGCTGTCCAAATTTTGTGATTTCTGTTATTATTACTAATATTATGAAAGCTTATGCTAATGCTACTGTTATAAAAGTTTATGCTACTACTATGCAAGTTTGTGAAAATATGTGGAAGTGTTTGAAACTGTATGAAAGTTTGTGAAAATGTATAAAACTGTAGCTTACAAGTGTCTAATTTTCCAAATTTTGCAGGCTTTTGGACATGATTACAAGAGCTTGATGATGAGAATTTGGATTTGGATTGATGATGATGTTTGTGATAATTTATTCGGACTAGAAGCTTTATTTTGTTTTACAACTTTAGAAGTTAAACGAGTCAATATGAGTTATAGTTTTATTTTTTGTGTTTTGCTAATTTGTTTGTCGCCGCCTATTTTGCCCTTATCGCCTCGGCTCGCCTTTCGATTTTCACAACTATGAGTGTGTCAATATCATTAAAGAGTTAGATCACATGTCAATCTCTTATGTCAAGTGTTCAGAAAATTCCGCCGCCCATTGCTTAGCTAAGGCGGTAGTTTCTGTGTCTGTTCATAGAGTGTGGGAATGCCCACCTCCTTTCCTTGTCTATGAATTGGTTTCAGATTTAATTTAATGAAGTTTTGTTTCAGAAAAAAAAAAAAATACTGCAACATGCATTGCACAAGATGCTAATAACAACTTTCAGCAAGAATTGAAGCTTCATGCTGGAATTATCAATTAATTAAATGCTTCTTTCAATTAGATTCGTTGGAAATGAATAAATTTTTACAATGTACAAGCATACAGTTAAGTATCAGTCTTGACAATTCCCTCCTCCTAATTCATATCCACTTAGGCACAGAAAATTTGGAATAGCTTGGTTTTACTGAACTTCCTATAACAAATCCACAGCTACTTCATGTGAAACTCAAAACCAGAATTCATCTGGCACAGTTAAATAAATAGGATCTCTCATGTTCAAAGAAATTGATATCAATTATGGTCATTCAATAACTTAGAATAAATCACCACTGAACAACCCATAATGCAACTTCCAGCAAGGACTGAATCTTTATGCTAGAATTATCAAATAACAACACGACCTTTCAATTCGTGTTATCCTTAACACATACTTGTGCATAGCATACTATTAAGAACCAATTGTTGCAGTTCTTTCTCCTTTTACCATTCACTAATTTTTCAACTTACATAGATAACACCACCACATACCAATCATAATTTGTAATAGGATGTTCTTCGTTATTTGCATATACATTATTTATACATACACATAATTTTATTGTTCATTTTTACTTTATCTAACATGAGATGGTACACAAAGAAATGCAAATAGACAAAGAAAGATTACCTCATCAAGGTAATCAACATCAAGATCACCAGAGTTGTCAACATTCCCAAACATAAATCCCAACAACCTGTTACCCCCACCTGCTTCCTCATAATCTTCATCGTCATCTGCCAAATTAATCACAGACAACATTGGAATGGAACACACGTGAAAAGGGGATAAACCTATTATTTCGTACTGCAAACAAGTTAACATGTTTTCATTCCAAATACTAAAAAAAATCAGCTTTCAACAGGAAGCATAAAGGGATATAAAGGTAGTTAAATTGCTTTGTTTCCTGAATTTGAAAGAAAGTCCAAAAGGTCAAGGATATATATATAATATATATTAAAAAAAAAAAAAGCAAATTCAGTAAATAGAATTATAGAAATGGCCATGGGAATCTTTTCTTGTTTAAGCATTCCAGTTTCTTGTCAGCCTTGCAAAAATTAAGAGAGAAAAGCTTGGAATTATATTTTTTCGTCTTTTCTCTATTTATACACCTAGCTGCTCTTCAACTATTATTTCAATTCCTGTTGAATTGGGCAAAATCAAAATTTGGTAGGCTGAGGTGCCTAGAATAATATGTCATGGTTTTCCATATAGTCAATAGTTAATAATGATGACTTGTAGCGGCTACAGAGGCCAAAAGGCAACTGTCTTGTGATACATGGTATATTTGCTAAGGAAGGGACACTGCATCTCATGTATTCATCCACTGCAATTCCTTTTACCCATATTTGAAATCAACTTTTCAAAAATGTAAGTGATCATGGAGACAAACTTTGGAATCTAGAGGCTTTAAGTTGAGCCGAAGTAAGACGGAATATCTAGAGTGTAAGTTTAGCGGCGATAGAAGTAGGGAGGCAGGGACAATCACCCTGGGTGGGAGGGTTGTCCAGGGCTCGGATTGCTTCCGTTATGTAGGGTCTATTATTCAAACGGATGGAGAAGTGGATGGAGATGTTGCTCATATGATTAAATCTGGTTGGTCGAAGTGGAAGAGTACTACGAGTTTCCTTTGCGACCCCGGCATGCCTAATAGATTGAAGGGAAAATTCTAACGCACGGCAATTAGACATGCATTGTTATATGGTACGGAGTGTTGGGGCAATGAAACAGTGTCACATTCATAAGATATCGGTGGCGGAGATGCGTATGTTGCTATGGATGTGTGGTCATACGAGAAAGGATCGGGTGAGTAATGAAATAATTAGGAAAACAGTAGGGGTTACATCTACTGAGAATAAAATGAAGGAAATTTGACTAAGGTGGTTTGGCCATATAAGACGAAGAGAGCTTGATGAAAATATGGTAGTGAATAGAGTGGAGGGAGAGAATTTATGTAGCTGACACGACTTGATTTCACAGTTTCGTATGACGGTTCATGTTAGCCGATCCCGAATCATTTGGGGACTAAGGCTTTGATGTTGTTGTTGTTGTTGTTGGGCTTTACTATCATGAAATTTCAAAAATATCCAAATAACCCAAATCTATAGTTGAAAATGTATTTAACTGAGATATAAAAAAAATTCAATTCTCTCGGAGTTGAATATTGATTACCATTCATGAGAAAAGAATTTGACGATTATTTAAAACAGCTATTACATTTACATTAGAGAAATGAAAAGGAAAATCCTAAGTTCAAGATACCGAAATATTTTTTCAAAGCATAATTCTGTTCATATGCACAAGTTTGGAGGCTTTTTAATTGAATTTCATTATTTCAAGTTATTTATAAGAGAAGGCTGAGAATGTCCAAAAATATTAAAAAGAAGGTTTTTCACAACGTAATTCAGATTGTTTAGACTTTTAGACTAATTTATATCATAAAATATAAACTATCGTATTAAGCAACCAACTCACCTTCATCACGGCCATCCTGGGAAGCACTGCCAGAGTCGTGAGAACTCATGTTTTTATCCTTGTCTGCACTATAGTAAATGAAAATTAAAACTGAGCAAATAAAAAGTTAACAGGAACCTAGGGCTAGGGATTTAAAATAAAAATTGGAAGACAAATCAACTATACTAACCTGGCTTGTGATCAATTCGAGCGAAGAACAGAGGCTGTGGGAGAAGCGGCGATGTAGGCTGGCTGAGTCCTGGTGGTCGCCGTTGTCGGGACTGGAGAGGAAGGTGAGATGAAAATGGATAAAGGCAGTGGCGAAAACGGATCAGAAGCTAAAGAAGAAAACGAAGGGGAGGGGCGGGTACTGGTTATATCTATTTTCCTATTTTTATAGCTATCTTCGAAAAGAAATACTGTCTCATTAAAAGTAACGACGTCGTTTCACTTACATGATATTGAAAAGTGGGCGACTATATACCGCCCTTAAATTCCGGTTCACCGCCATGTATTGACCCTTTTGCCTTTCTCATTATTTCAAACATAAGTTTTGAAAATTCCAAATCCTCTCAACTTATTTTCCATTCTCAAAAAAACCGACCTAAAACGAGATGGCACGAAGAGGAGGCATCAGCAAAGGATACATGGGTATTACGGTAAGTATTTCCATAAAAAAGTGGGCGACTATATACCGCCCTTAAATTCCGGTTCACCGCCCTGTATTGACCCTTTTGCCCTTCTCATTATTTCAAACATAAGTTTTGAAAATTCCAAATCCTCTCAACTTATTTTCCATTCTCAAAAAAACCGACCCAAAACGAGATGGCACGAAGAGGAGGCATCGGCAAAGGATACATGGGTATTACGGTAAGTATTTCCATAAAAAAATGTAACGAATTCGTGAGAAATCGGGCTGAAAATCGGGATTAAAATCCCAGAATTTCAGCTAGGCGGGCGACCCGCACCATCTCCACCTACGGTGGAACGCATGAACTATGCGTTCCACCGTAGGTGGAGATGGTGCGGGACGAGCGATCCACCGTATGGTGGATCGCACGGCGCACGCGCTCCACCGTAAGGTGAAACGCGCGGCGCATGCGCTCCACCATGCGGTGGATCGCTCGTCGTACGCGTTCCACCTAAGGTGGAACGCGTACAAGACGTGCGCTCCACCTTATGGTGGAGCGCACGCGCCACCCGTTTGGCCTAAGGGCCAAACGTTTGCGGCGCACTGGTCGGCCCTAAGGTCGACTGGTGCGCCGCACCCGTTTGGACTATAGGGCAGGTGGTGTAAGCCGCCCGCCCAGGCCAAAAAGGGGCAAATTTTGATTTTTTTTTTAAAAAAAATTGTACGGACCGGGCGTAGGCAGACCCGAACATATATAAAAAAAATTATGTTAAATTGAATATACTAAATAAATAATATTACAGGATCAGGAGGGATCTGACCCTAGACGCACGTCTTCACGTCCTGTTACTGCATCTGCTCGGCGGGACCGGGCGGAGCAGCAGCGGTTCATGGCGGACGCCCGGAGGGCACATGCTGCACAGGCGGAGCGTGCTGAGGGACAGGATGAGGCGGCTGATATAGACATGGACGGGGATGCTTCTATGCATCGTCCTAGTGCTGATACTATCCCCATAGATCGTGGCGTCGTGACGAGGGGTCGAGACGGACGATTTTCTTCTACCGCAGCATCTTCTTCTGGTAAGAGAAATTTAAAAATGTGTTTATTTGTATTTGTGTTAATCGTGATTATTGAAAAATATACCAAAAATATAATGTAAACCGTTTGCTGTAATTTCAGGTAGCAGCAAGCGATCGAGGGGTGTAGAGGATGACTGGGTTATGAAGGACCCCGTCCCCGGGGGTCCATTTGATGGTGCTGTGATCCCGAGCTTTTTGGGACATATTGCATGTGCTATCTGGGCCGGTCAGGATAGGGGCGTCCTTAGGTGTCATACCAGATCAGGGTATTGCTCGAAGCTGAGATTATGGTACAGTGGTTCTTCCAGGACGATTCAGTCGCGTATCGAGTCATCTGGCATGTTCCATTTACCTGGTATTATGCACAGTCACATAGATGCTGCTCTGATCACGGCATTTGTAGAGCGGTGGCAGCCAGACACGTCATCATTTCACATGCCATTTGGCGAGATGACCATTTTGATGCATGATGTGTGGGAGATATTGCGCATCCCCGTAGATGGTGCCATGGTGACTGCTGATGCGACTGTTGATGAGCTTAAGGAGTGCGTGATGGATTTGTTTGGGATGACTCGGGTTCAGTTAGATGCCCGTCATTATGCTTCTGGTGGTATACGAGCCGCTTCCATCATGGAGCACTGTGGAGGTGATCGGATTCCTGAGACCCAGGCTATAGCTTGGACGTGGCTGATGCTCGGTTCCACCTTGTTCGTAGACAAGAGTGGTGACCGCATCCGACCTTCTTGTCTGTTAGAGGTGCAGGACTCGGCGGCTGGAGCCGTTGGACTTTCTTGGGGATCAGCTGCACTAGCATATCTATACCGTCATCTTGGTATTGCTACCAGAGGAGATTGCGGGCAGATGACGGGTTGTATGACATTGCTCCAGTCCTGGATTTACGAGTATTTTCCTTGCTTCAGGCCACATCGAGAGGCAGTTACAGTTGACCCGGATCTTCCTAGGGCTTCGTTGTGGCCATCTATATCGATGGAGAAGAGCGATGAGCGGCTGAGAGCATTTCGTGCCCGGCTTGATGTGTTGACAGCAGATGAGGTATACTTGCTATATAATTATAAATACTGTTCAATTAAAACAAATTTGTATTACTTGTATGTGTTAATGTAATTTTATACATCTGTAGGTCATGTGGATGCCGTATGGCCCTGATGCCATTACTGAGACCCCGAGGACTCTATATTCTGGATGGATACGGTATCGGGATGTGATCGAGCCGTACATACCGGGGCGATGCCTTCGACAGCTTGGACATGTGCAGACCATTCCTAGACCGATATTGCAGCCTTCTAAGGCTGTTCGCCCGTGGACCAGTTTGAAGTATCGTGTAGAGGTGCCAGCTGTGATGGTGCAGGGTATTTGGGACTCTTTTCCCCAGTCATCCGTCCTTGTACTGTCTGTATTCACTCCAACACATACTCCATCAGATTGTGAGGATCAGTACATGCATTGGTACACCCGTCACTCACACCCTCGTCTACTTCCGGAGATTGTTGCACCCGGACCGACTGTTTATACTCGCTCGAACAGTGAGATTGTAAGTTATTTTTGGTTTTTCTTTACTAGTCTAGTAATGTGAAATGATATTTACTGAAATGTGAAGTGATATTAACCTTGTTTTTTGTTCCTTACTTTTTACAGTGGGTTAGTCGATTATCTGGCTGGGGTGAAACTGTGTTGGATCACATGAGTCAGCTGGACGAGGATGCTGCGATTGTATATAGGCAGTCGTTAGAGCAGATTATGGGTGCTTGGCATTTGGCCAAGTGAGTTATGACTATATTTTGAAGTATTTTAGTACTATTTTGACTGAATTTGGTGGATTGATATTTTAGTACTATTATGACAGAATTTGGTTTTTTTTGTGGTACGTTTTGTTATTATTGCAAATTTAAGAATACATTAGAACGACATAAACGACATAAACTGAAAAAATACATTACAACGACATAAACTGAACCATACAGAACCATACAGAATTCATCAGAATTCACCTGTAACATTACAGAACCATGCATAATTCATCAGAATTCACCTGTAACATTACAGAACCATACAGAATTCACCTGTAACATTACAGAACCATACAAAATTCATCAGAATTCACTTGTAACATTACAGAACCATACAGAATTCATCAGAATTCACATGTAACATTACAGAACCATACACAATTCATCAGAATTCACCTGTAACATTACAGAACCACGCATAATTAATCAGAATTCACCTGTAACATTATAGAACCATACAGAATTCACCTGTAACATTACAGAACCATACAGAATTCATCAGAATTCACCTGTAACATTACAGAACCATACATAATTCATCAGAATTCACCTGTAACATTATAGAACCACGCATAATTAATCAGAATTCAACCTATAACATTACAGAACCACACACAATATCAAATACTAATATCCCCTAAGTTGGGCCAATCTGGTCCACTGTGTCACCCTATCCTGATAGAAGCGCTCCCATCCTACAACGCTTTGGCCTCGGTGCACAAACCACCAGTGTACTATAGGGGGCACCGGAAAGTTAGGCGATAAATTTAAACGTATGTAGTGCTGGCAGTGATTCCCTAAATGAGCTATACAAATCTCACGTGATGGTCTTGTAGCAGTGGATGCGGCATACAATGGTAAGATAGTACCACACAATGCTAATGTGTCCCCACTTGAGAAGCCAAATAACATGATAGCAGAATTGTACATTGTAGCAACCGGCCACAAGTCATCCCAAACGATCATCCAATAATCCGGCGTACAACCTGCACCGTCCTAACTTACTCTACGAAGAGCTGCATCAACAGTATCAACAAACACTCTTTGATACAGACAACGGTTAGCAATTACTTCATTTCGAATGTGATGCCTAACTGTCTGCCACGCTTCTTCGTCACCAAAAATGTAAGTTGCTACCGTACGGAAACCACAATTTCCATCACCTATAACGTCGTAGTATGATTCGACGTATGGTTTAATTATGCCAACTATTTTATCGGAATGTACGAATTCAGAACCATAATACGTTTTTCCATCTGCATTCATGTATATTGGTGTAAAACAACTCTATATTACAAAACAGTTATAAAAAAAAGTTAGGTTTATCAGATAAACATTACCTGATAAGGCAGCATTATGTACCGAGGATGACGAGCTAATTCTGCCACTTCTACCACGACTCCTAGATGAACTAGTAGAACGAGCCCGTCCACGACGAGTTTCATTGTATTCCCAAGAACTCGGCATACGTTTTGTGGATTTGCTCACCTTAGGTCGCCCCCGCACGTTAATTTTGACATCGGGTTCGGTGTACTGAGCTTGATCAGGGTGTAGTTGATCATGGATAAACATTGAAATATTACGCATTACGGATGGGTCGGCTTTAGAGACTTGGTCCACTAAGGACTTAAAATATCGCTGCTCCTCGTTCAAATCATTACGCCCGTCATTTTCATCAGTGTCACCATGATTGATTAAAAGTGTTCTCCAAAACACGTGAACACTCTCAGAACTAATCATTTGTTCCAGATCACAAGCTCGTTTCAGCTCACATGCACATGGTATCTGATGCGATGTTCTCAATACACAACCGCAACGCACGTACACTTCATGGCTCAACCCTCTCATGCGCTCTAACTCTTGATTCAACAACTGCAGACAATAATGAGAGACTTTGAATACAAGTTGGCTTAATGGGCGTCCAGCGAAAGTGACTGCTTGATGAAGCCGGGACTGTTCAAGCATGTACCTGATACGAAGACAAAATTATTATTAGTTAGTGAAATGATAAAACCATAAATGCAAATTCCAAAATCGCAGTAGAAGAAATTGCAAATACCTTATATTGGTTGCTTGTGATTCAATCTGCTTGTGAACCTTCTGCCATACCGTGTCAAGGGACCCAGTTGCCGTATTGAGCCATTGCTTTAGACTAGCATGTTCGCTCTCCACTCGACAAGTAGTTGTGTTGCCAAAATGTAGGAACTCCTTTGTCCAAGCAACAACAAACTTCTCCTTATGCACCAACCACGTCTCCTCAACATACGAGATAACTCCTTTGAACCTGCTCATCTTTTCCTTCATCATCATAAGATTGGTCTCGTACTCCTCAATGGTTAATGATTCTAATATTGTTCTCCATTTGCCATTCTTGAATTTAGAGGCAAGGCCTTTATCTCCAATGATTCTATACACACGATCTTCCACATCCTTATTTATATGCCAAGTGCATAGCAAGTGCGCTGCTTGTGGAAAAACTTCTTGTATCGGCTTTAATAACCCAAGCTCCCTGTCACTAACAACAACGGTCGGGTTCAGATCATCCCCAAGAAAAATCTTTAGCCTTTGCAAAATCCAACGGTAGCTCCCTTCGGTCTCGTCTTTAACAATAGCATACGCTATCTTGAAGTTATTATTGCATGGCGTCATCCCAACAATCTCAACAAACGGCATTTTGTACTTGTTTGTTTTGTACATTGAATCAATGCCGATGTACCAGTGGTAAGTCCTGAACATATCAACTGACTCTGGATGTGCCATGAACACATGCGTTATCACACCTGAATCAGCCTGTGTGTAATTGACATATTTGTTCTCCACAGCAATATGGTAGAATTGACTAGCCAGGTCTCTACCTTCAAACGCGTCCCTCCTCATTTTATCCCTGTAATTATATATGTGTTTAATTACTGAGTTGTCCTCTGGGTGTTTTTCTTTAACTGATGCTAAAATAGCACAAGGCTTTGCTTGAGCTGAAGTCATATCACGCACAATTTGTTTAGATGCGATACTGAGTCCGCTCATTTGCCGACTTCCCTCTGGATACATACGCATTGTATGGTTATGCATTCCAGTTAACCCAGCCTTAGCCTTTATCCCCCATCCCGAAAGGTCTGCATGTTGATAGGCTTTAATCTGAAATTTGCAGCAGCACGCTTTAGTTTTACTTTTCCTAATTGCAGGATCTTCATCATTTTTCACAACACCTCTATATCGTTCACCCCGTGAACAACGCAACAACTTCTGTTTTCCCCCATTTTTGTGCGAAGATATTACAATCTCAAACCCATTCTGAATAGCTATCTTTTTTGCCCAATCAATAGCATCCAGACCGGAGGGGAAAACGGTATCCGTTATGAAACGCGAACTATAATCAACGTTATCGGGGTTCCAATCTTCTATCGGTACCTGAATATACGAAAAATTGATATTAAAATTACAAAAAAAAATACTTCGGGGCTATTTCTCCCGTTCGAAATTAATTCGGGGCAATTTCTGCCCATTTTGGCCTGAACGGGCAGGCTGCCCGTTTCACCATAGGTGGAAACGGGCAGCGCGTACTGCCCGTTCCAATGGTGGAGCGGGTGGCGCGTACCATCCGTTCCATGGGTGGAGCGGGTGGCGCGTACCACCCGTTCCATGGGTGGAGCGGGTGGCGATTACCACCCGTTCCTTAGGCCGAACAGGTAGTTCATCCGTTCGGCCTAAGGAACGGGTGGTAATCGCCACCCGCCCAGGCGAAAACCAAAATAAAAAAAAAACCTAAATAACGTTTTTAATAACCGTAATCTTACCTCGTGTTCGAACTCATTGTCTTCGGGAATGCTTTGATCCATTTTTGTCAAATCCGGGATTTGTGCTCGGGAGAGAAAAATAGAGAGAGTTTTGAAGGTTTTGGGGAAAAAAATGACAAGGGTAAAATGGTCAAAACAGTGAGGTGAACCGGAATTTAGGGGCGGTATTTAGCAATATCCTAAAAAAATGTAACGAATTCGTGAGAAATCGGGCTGAAAATCGGGATTAAAATCCCAAAATTTCAGCTAGGCGGGCGACCCGCACCATCTCCACCTACGGTGGAGATGGTGCGGGACGAGCGATCCACCGTAGGTGGAGATGGTGCGGGACGAGCGATCCACCGTATGGTGGATCGCACGGCGCACGCGCTCCACCGTAAGGTGAAACACGCGGCGCATGCGCTCCACCATGCGGTGGATCGCTCGTCGTACGCGTTCCACCTAAGGTGGAACGCGTACAAGACGTGCGCTCCACCTTATGGTGGAGCGCACGCGCCACCCGTTTGGCCTAAGGGCCAAACGTTTGCGGCGCACTGGTCGGCCCTAAGGCCGACTGGTGCGCCGCACCCGTTTGGACCATAGGGCAGGTGGTGTAAGCCGCCCGCCCAGGCCAAAAAGGGGCAAATTTTGATTTTTTTTTTAAAAAATTGTACGGACCGGGCGTAGGCAGACCCGAACATATATAAAAAAAATTATGTTAAATTGAATATACTAAATAAATAATATTACAGGATCAGGAGGGATCTGACCCTAGACGCACGTCTTCACGTCCTGTTACTGCATCTGCTCGGCGGGACCGGGCGGAGCAGCAGCGGTTCATGGCGGACGCCCGGAGGGCACATGTTGCACAGGCGGAGCGTGCTGAGGGACAGGATGAGGCGGCTGATATAGACATGGACGGGGATGCTTCTATGCATCGTCCTAGTGCTGATACTATCCCCATAGATCGTGGCGTCGTGACGAGGGGTCGAGACGGACGATTTTCTTCTACCGCAGCATCTTCTTCTGGTAAGAGAAATTTAAAAATGTGTTTATTTGTATTTGTGTTAATCGTGATTATTGAAAAATATACCAAAAATATAATGTAAACCGTTTGCTGTAATTTCAGGTAGCAGCAAGCGATCGAGGGGTGTAGAGGATGACTGGGTTGTGAAGGACCCCGTCCCCGGGGGTCCATTTGATGGTGCTGTGATCCTGAGCTTTTTAGGACATATTGCATGTGCTATCTGGGCCGGTCAGGATAGGGGCGTCCTTAGGTGTCATACCAGATCAGGGTATTGCTCGAAGCTGAGATTATGGTACAGTGGTTCTTCCAGGACGATTCAGTCGCGTATCGAGTCATCTGGCATGTTCCATTTACCTGGTATTATGCACAATTACATAGATGCTGCTCTAATCACGACATTTGTAGAGCGGTGGCAGCCAGACACGTCATCATTTCACATGCCATTTGGCGAGATGACCATTTTGATGCATGATGTGTGGGAGATATTGCGCATCCCCGTAGATGGTGCCATGGTGACTGCTGATGCGACTGTTGATGAGCTTAAGGAGTGCGTGATGGATTTGTTTGGGATGACTCGGGTTTAGTTAGATGCCCGTCATTATGCTTCTGGTGGTATACGAGCCGCTTCCGTCATGGAGCACTGTGGAGGTGATCGGATTCCTGAGACCCAGGCTATAGCTTGGACGTGGCTGATGCTCGGTTCCACCTTGTTCGTAGACAAGAGTGGTGACCGCATCCGACCTTCTTGTCTGTTAGAGGTGCAGGACTCGGCGGCTGGAGCCGTTGGACTTTCTTGGGGATCAGCTGCACTAGCATATCTATACCGTCATCTTGGTATTGCTACCAGAGGAGATTGCGGGCAGATGACGGGTTGTATGACATTGCTCCAGTCCTGGATTTACGAGTATTTTCCTTGCTTCAGGCCACATCAAGAGGCAGTTACAGTTGACCCGGATCTTCCTAGGGCTTCGTTGTGGCCATCTATATCGATGGAGAAGAGCGATGAGCGGCTGAGAGCATTTCGTGCCCGGCTTGATGTGTTGACAGCAGATGAGGTATACTTGCTATATAATTATAAATACTGTTCAATTAAAACAAATTTGTATTACTTGTATGTGTTAATGTAATTTTATACATCTGTAGGTCATGTGGATGCCGTATGGCCCTGATGCCATTACTGAGACCCCGAGGACTCTATATTCTGGATGGATACGGTATCGGGATATGATCGAGCCGTACATGCCGGGGCGATGCTTTCGACAGCTTGGATATGTGCAGACCATTCCTAGACCGATATTGCAGCCTTCTAAGGCTGTTCGCCCGTGGACCAGTTTGAAGTATCGTGTAGAGGTGCCAACTGTGATGGTGCAGGGTATTTGGGACTCTTTTCCCCAGTCATCCGTCCTTATACTGTCTGTATTCACTCCAACACATACTCCATCAGATTGTGAGGATTAGTACATGCATTGGTACACCCGTCACTCACACCCTCGTCTACTTCTGGAGATTGTTGCACCCGGACCGACTGTTTATACTCGCTCGAACAGTGAGATTGTAAGTTATTTTTGGTTTTTCTTTACTAGTCTAGTAATATGAAATGATATTTACTGAAATGTGAAGTGATATTAACCTTGTTTTTTGTTCCTTACTTTTTACAGTGGGTTAGTCGATTATCTGGCTGGGGTGAAACTGTGTTGGATCACATGAGTCAGCTGGACGAGGATGCTGCGATTGTATATAGGCAGTCGTTAGAGCAGATTATGGGTGCTTGGCATTTGGCCAAGTGAGTTATGACTGTATTTTGAAGTATTTTAGTACTATTTTGACTGAATTTGGTGGATTGATATTTTAGTACTATTATGACAGAATTTGGTTTTTTTTGTGGTACGTTTTGTTATTATTGCAAATTTAAGAATACATTAGAACGACATAAACGGCATAAACTGAAAAAATACATTACAACGACATAAACTGAACCATACAGAACCATACAGAATTCATCAGAATTCACCTGTAACATTACAGAACCATGTATAATTCATCAGAATTCACCTGTAACATTACAGAACCATACAGAATTCACCTGTAACATTACAGAACCATACAAAATTCATCAGAATTCACTTGTAACATTACAGAACCATACAGAATTCATCAGAATTCACCTGTAACATTACAGAACCATACACAATTCATCAGAATTCACCTGTAACATTACAGAACCACGCATAATTAATCAGAATTCACCTGTAACATTATAGAACCATACAGAATTCACCTGTAACATTACAGAACCATACATAATTCATCAGAATTCACCTGTAACATTACAGAACCATACATAATTCATCAGAATTCACCTGTAACATTATAGAACCACGCATAATTAATCAGAATTCAACCTATAACATTACAGAACCACACACAATATCAAATACTAATATCCCCTAAGTTGGGCCAATCTGGTCCACTGTGTCACCCTATCCTGATAGAAGCGCTCCCATCCTACAACGCTTTGGCCTCGGTGCACAAACCACCAGTGTACTATAGGGGGCACCGGAAAGTTAGGCGATAAATTTAAACGTATGTAGTGCTGGCAGTGATTCCCTAAATGAGCTATACAAATCTCACGTGATGGTCTTGTAGCAGTGGATGCGGCATACAATGGTAAGATAGTACCACACAATGCTAATGTGTCCCCACCTGAGAAGCCAAATAACATGATAGCAGAATTGTACATTGTAGCAACCGGCCACAAGTCATCCCAAACGATCATCCAATAATCTGGCGTACAACCTGCACCGTCCTAACTTACTTTACGAAGAGCTGCATCAACAGTATCAACAAACACTCTTTGATACAGACAACGGTTAGCAATTACTTCATTTCGAATGTGATGCCTAACTGTCTGCCACGCTTCTTCGTCACCAAAAATGTAAGTTGCTACCGTACGGAAACCACAATTTCCATCACCTACAACGTCGTAGTATGATTCGACGTATGGTTTAATTATGCCAACTATTTTATCGGAATGTACGAATTCAGAACCATAATACGTTTTTCCATCTGCATTCATGTATATTGGTGTAAAACAACTCTATATTACAAAACAGTTATAAAAAAAGTTAGGTTTATCAGATAAACATTACCTGATGAGGCAGCATTATGTACCGAGGATGACGAGCTAATTCTGCCACTTCTACCACGACTCCTAGATGAACTAGTAGAATGAGCCCGTTCACGACGAGTTTCATTGTATTCCCAAGAACTCGGCATACGTTTTGTGGATTTGCTCACCTTAGGTCGCCCCCACACGTTAATTTTGACATCGGGTTCGGTGTACTGAGCTTGATCAGGATGTAGTTGATCATGGATAAACATTGAAATATTACGCATTACAGATGGGTCGGCTTTAGAGACTTGGTCCACTAAGGACTTAAAATATCGCTGCTCCTCGTTCAAATCATTACGCCCGTCATTTTCATCAGTGTCACCATGATTGATTAAAAGTGTTCTCCAAAACACGTGAACACTCTCAGAACTGATCATTTGTTCCAGATCACAAGCTCGTTTCAGCTCACATGCACATGGTATCTGATGCGATGTTCTCAATACACAACCGCAACGCACGTACACTTCATGGCTCAACCCTCTCATGCGCTCTAACTCTTGATTCAACAACTGCAGACAATAATGAGAGACTTTGAATACAAGTTGGCTTAATGGGCGTCCGGCGAAAGTGACTGCTTGACGAAGCCGGGACTGTTCAAGCATGTACCTGATACGAAGACAAAATTATTATTAGTTAGTGAAATGATACAACCATAAATGCAAATTCCAAAATCACAGTAGAAGAAATTGCAAATACCTTATATTGGTTGCTTGTGATTCAATCTGCTTGTGAACCTTCTGCCATACCGTGTCAAGGGACCCAGTTGTCGTATTGAGCCATTGCTTTAGACTAGCATGTTCGCTCTCCACTCGACAAGTAGTTGTGTTGCCAAAATGTAGGAACTCCTTTGTCCAAGCAACAACAAACTTCTCCTTATGCACCAACCACGTCTCCTCAACATACGAGATAACTCCTTTGAACCTGCTCATTTTTTCCTTCATCATCATAAGATTGGTCTCGTACTCCTCAATGGTTAATGATTCTAATATTGTTCTCCATTTGCCATTCTTGAATTTAGAGGCAAGGCCTTTATCTCCAATGATTCTATACACACGATCTTCCACATCCTTATTTATATGCCAAGTGCATAGCAAGTGCGCTGCTTGTGGAAAAACTTCTTGTATCGGCTTTAATAACCCAAGCTCCCTGTCACTAACAACAACGGTCGGGTTCAGATCATCCCCAAGAAAAATCTTTAGCCTTTGCAAAATCCAACGGTAGCTCCCTTCGGTCTCGTCTTTAACAATAGCATACGCTATCTTGAAGTTATTATTGCATGGTGTCATCCCAACAATCTCAACAAACGGCATTTTGTACTTGTTTGTCTTGTACATTGAATCAATACCGATGTACCAGTGGTAAGTCCTGAACATATCAACTGACTCTGGATGTGCCATGAACACATGCGTTATCACACCTAAATCAGCCTGTGTGTAATTGACATATTTGTTCTCCACAGCAATATGGTAGAATTGACTAGCCAGGTCTCTACCTTCAAACGCGTCCCTCCTCATTTTGTCCCTGTAATTATATATGTGTTTAATTACTGAGTTGTCCTCTGAGTGTTTTTCTTTAACTGATGCTAAAATAGCACAAGGCTTTGCTTGAACTGAAGTCATATCACGCACAATTTGTTTAGATGCGATACTGAGTCCGCTCATTTGCCGACTTCCCTCTGGATACATACGCATTGTATGGTTATGCATTCCAATTAACCCAGCCTTAGCCTTTATCCCCCATCCCGAAAGGTCTGCATGTTGATAGGCTTTAATCTGAAATTTGCAGCGGCACGCTTTAGCTTTACTTTTCCTAATTGCAGGATCTTCATCATTTTTCACAACACCTCTATATCGTTCACCCCGTGAACAACGCAACAACTTCTGTTTTCCCCCATTTTTGTGCGAAGATATTACAATCTCAAACCCATTCTGAATAGCTATCTTTTTTGCCCAATCAATAGCATCCAGACCGGAGGGGAAAACGGTATCCGTTATGAAACGCGAACTATAATCAATGTTATCGGGGTTCCAATCTTCTATCGGTACCTGAATATACGAAAAATTGACATTAAAATTACAAAAAAAAAAATACTTCGGGGCTATTTCTCCCGTTCGAAATTAATTCGGGGCTATTTCTGCCCATTTTGGCCTGAACGGGCAGGCTGCCTGTTTCACCATAGGTGGAAACGGGCAGCGCGTACTGCCCGTTCCAATGGTGGAGCGGGTGGCGCGTACCACCCGTTCCATGGGTGGAGCGGGTGGCGATTACCACCCGTTCCTTAGGCCGAACGGGTAGTTCATCCGTTCGGCCTAAGGAACGGGTGGTAATCGCCATCCGCCCAGGCCAAAACCAAAATAAAAAAAAAACCTAAATAACATTGTTAATAACCGTAATCTTACCTCGTGTTCGAACTCATTGTCTTCGGGAATGCTTTGATCCATTTTTGTCAAATCCGGGATTTGTGCTCGGGAGAGAAAAATAGAGAGAGTTTTGAAGGTTTTGGGGAAAAAAAATGACAAGGGTAAAATGGTCAAAACAGTGCGGTGAACCGGAATTTAGGGGCGGTATTTAGCAATACCCTATTGAAAAACAAACCAAAAAAAATCTAGCTGACTTCATCTTCTTCGGCCTTTCGAACCGACCTGCTCCATTCTCGTCATTCACTTTCTCAAAAAAATCTCTGAATGATTTCTTACCAGTTAACATTTATGTATGCATCAAAATTCGTAGCAGTAGGGATCTTTTCAGTTTTATTTTATTTATCTCAAATATGAAATAAAAGGTTTTTAAGTTTTTTTATAATAAAAAATAGGAGAATTAAATAGTTTAATCTTTTTTGTAACCCACCATGGAAGAGATGAACATTAAGCTTCTTTAATATTAGAATAGATATTTTAATAGCATTAATGTAATATCATTGTATTCATTGGTTCTTAATAGCCATTTATTTCATCATTGGATTCCATAAATAGATCATGGGAACATTATTTGAAATTACTCTTCTCTCAGGATCATAGCAACAATTTTATCATTTTTCTTTGGGTAATTAATTTATTGTCCCTATATTTTGATAAAACACACTGTTTAGTTTCTGTATTTTCAAAAATACACGGTAAAGTCCCTAACGTTTTTCTCAGTGAACTATTTAGTCCTTGCCGTTAGACTCTCATGAAGATTCTGTTAGTCAATTTGGATTTGCATTCTTCTTTTCCTTTATTTCCCTTTATTTCCCTTTCCTTTAAACTCTAATGCATCTGAAATCAACTTTTAAGTGTTCTTCTTCTTGATTTTCTTCTGAATCGTTCAAATT
This sequence comes from Euphorbia lathyris, assembly GCF_963576675.1. Taxonomy (NCBI): domain Eukaryota; kingdom Viridiplantae; phylum Streptophyta; class Magnoliopsida; order Malpighiales; family Euphorbiaceae; genus Euphorbia; species Euphorbia lathyris. Next base: position 40,887,282 of record NC_088910.1, read on the forward strand.
CGTAAGCATTGAGTCTCTTCTTTTTATTGTTCTCCATACAAATAGCTTCTTTTTTTAAATTGAATTTCTTTTTCTGAAGTTTGAAAGTAAATAGTAAAGGATAATTTAGTCATTTTTAAAGTCATAAACGGTAAAAAAATCTCACAAATAGATGGAAGGATTAAACAGTTCACTTAGAAAAAGGTTAGGGACATTACCGTGTGTTTTTTAAAATACAGAGACTAAACAGTGTGTTTTGTCAAAATATAGGGACTAATAAATTAATTACCCTTTTTCTTTCTCTTCTCTCTGTGCAATTACTTTTTAATTACTCACCCTTACTTTTTCTTTCTCAATATAAGCTCTTAGAGCAATTCTAATGGTTAGAGGTTGCACACCCCCCAACCATTTTACCTCACTAATTTCTAACAACTTTCTCTCCAAAACAACTCTACAAAAAAACATCTCTAGTGGTTAGTCACAATCAACACTATTTAATGGACCCTACACGTCATATAATATTTTATTTCAATTACATTTAATCATATAATTTATTTAATTGGATTAAAAAAGCGTAATATCATTTTCATCCAAATTTTACTCGATACTAGTAATTAACAAAAGTGCAAAATATATTAAAATATACATTTGAAAAAACACGAACAAATAAAATGCATTAAAATAAAACGATAATATGATTGAAGAGTGTCTGACGAGTCTCGAACCGAGAAGTCAGACAAATGATAAAAAAAAAGGTTCCACGTGTTATATAATATAATATTTTTTACTTTTAATTAATTAATCTATTTTTTACTTTTTTTTGCTAAAGCTAATGCCACTTTAATCGTCTTAATCCCGAAGGTGTCCAGCCCGAGCTCCTTCACCCAGATGCGTCCCATAAGCCTGCGTAATGTCATTTATAAAATTGTCACCAAAATTATCGCTACAAGGATCCGTAATTTTACCTGTTATGATTGTTCCCAATCAAGGCAGTTTTATCTCAAGAAGGCAAATGGTTGATAATATTTGTATTGCTCAAGAGGTTGTGCACTCTATGCATATGAGGAAAGCGAAGCGTGGCTTAGTGGCGCTCAAATTGGATTTTGAAAAAGCTTATGATCGGCTTGATTGGAACTTCATCACTGATACATTATCGTTAGCAAAGTTCCCGAGGAGTTGGATTCATATTATTCAATCTTATATCTCATCTTCTTCATTGCATGTCCTGTTGAATGGAGATATCTTGGATTCCTTCTGGTCGTCCCGTAGTGTCCGTCAAGGAGACCCATTATCATCGTACCTCTTTGTGCTCACTATGGAGAGACTCGCCCATTTGATCCAGGATGCCATTCAGGATCAGTGCCTTAATCCCGTTAAAATTGGTAGACATTGTCCTCCTCTGTCTCATCTCTTTTTCGCTGATGATGTGCTGATTTTTAAGGAGAGAGATGTTACACGAGTTCCAATTATGATGGATATTCTTGAGAATTTTTTGTCAAGCTTCTGGTCATAAAGTTAATATTAAAAAATCTTGAATGCTCTGCTCTAAGAACATGTCTTATTCTCTATGTAACACCCTTAGTTCCATCACTGGTATCCCTGTGACTAGCTCTCTTAGGAATTACCTTGGTGTCCCTCTCTTCAGTGGTCGAGTTTCTAAAGCTACCTTTCATAAAACTATCGATTCTGTGAGCAATAAGTTATCTGCATGGAAGGTTTCTACTCTATCACTTGCGGTCGTATGACTCTTGTCCAATCGGTCATTAGTTCTACTTCTAATCATGTCATACAATCCTCCTTTCTTCCTAATCCCATCCTGAAGGAGCTTGACAAACTTAATCATCAGTTCTTATGGGGTGGTACTAATAATAATTGAAAGGTTCATCCTATTCCTTGGAGTGATGTATGTCGGCCTAAAGATGAAGGTGGAGCTAGTCTCAGAAAAGCTAAAGATAATAATAAGGCTCTTCTTATGAAGCTTGTTTGGCGTATGTGGAAAGAGCATGATGCTTTGTGGGTACGAGTCCTTCTTGGTAAATATATGAAATATGAGGTGTTTGGAGGGATTGGTCATGTTAAAAATTGCTCCTTTCTTTGGAAGAGCTTCCACTATGTATTCTAGGAATTTTGCAGTGGGGTTAAATGGAATGTTGGAAATAGGAATGATGTGAGGTTGTAAAGTGATGTTTGGGTGAACAATGTTAAACCGATTGATGTAGCTAATCCAAAACCTCATGCTTCTGCTCTTGGTTTGAGGATGGCGGACTATGTCAATAGTAATGGAGATTGGGAATGGGATAGGATTGAACCGTTTCTTAACATGGATTGGCTTTTAAGGATTCATAGTGTTAAACTTAGCCTGGAGGGGCTGATTCTGATGTTCGTATCTGGGGTGGTTCCAATTCTGGGCGATTTACTTGCAAATCGGCCTATGACCTTGTTCGCGAACCTTTGGTAGGTGTTGTTTCGGGTCATTGGGAAAAAAATCTGGGCCTTAAGAATTCCGTAAAGATTGCGCAGTTTTGCTTGGCTGACTGCTCACCATAAGCTTTTAACGAACTAAGAGAGATTTCGCAGACACTTGGTTTCTACAGATCTTTACTCTCGTTGTGTGCTTGGTTGTGAGAAAATAACTCACACGCTCCGTGACTGTCAGCAGAATGGGGATGTATGGCGATACCTTGTTCCGACTCGCCTGATGTCTATCTTCTTTGCAAAATCGAATCTAGACTGGTTTTCATGGTACCTTTGGGATAAGGAGCTAAACTCGATTAATAATTGGCAAATTACTTTTATCACTTGCTGCTGGCTCTTGTGGCGGTGGTGTAATTATCTTGTGTTTGATAGAAAAAAGGAAATCCCCTCAAACTTTTTGTTGGTAATCCATTTGATTGTTAGCGATTTTTAGGCGGCATGGAATAACTCGGGGGAAGGCAGTTATGGGCCTTCTCATGTTGAGACTAATGTTCAATGGGTAAGACATCTTGTGGAGTAGCTTAAACTTAATACCGATGGCTCGAGGATGAGTGACAGATCCATTTTGGTTGGCGGAGTCATTTGTGACAGTCATGGGGATTGGGTGGCTGGATTCGGTCATAAGATTGGTAAAGGGTCCTCCTATGATGCGGAGCTTTGGGGCTCTTCTCTAGTATCTCTCTTGCTTCAAATAAGGGTTACCGTTTTATTGAGATTGAATCAGATAATTCCGAGATTGTGGATGCTCTTAATGGAGATGGTGTTCCTAGTTGTGTTGGTCGGAATCTCTTTAAATGTATTAAGCATCTTATCAGGAATTTTGAGTGTGTTCGAGTTCATCATGTTTCCCGGGAGCAGAATCGGGTTACTGATTGTTTGGTTTGTATGGCTCATAATTTTGACTTCGGAGTCTCTGTTATTTCTTTCTCGCCACAGGAGGTTCGAAAGCTGCTTTTAGATGACCTTTTGAGTGTTAGCTTTCCGAGGATGATTCTGCCTTAGTCTTTTTGTGTGTGTTTCTTTTCATGCTTACCAAAAAAAAAAAAATACATCAATATTTAATTGAAAAAAATAGATTGAAAATTAAACAAAAAAAATAAAAGCACAACACAATATATGAAATTTTAAATAAACTATTAAAATAATGAGAGAGAACATAAATTTTGTATGCTTCATTTGAAATAACAAGCATGTATATATAAATTTAAAATATTTAGTTTTTCTTATTGTTGATAAAAAAAAAATTGAGAGCGGAAGAATCAGACATGGGTCCAAATATTTACATAAAATTTGAGAGCGGAAGAATCAGACATGGGCCCAAATAGCCGGTAACTGATTACCAAACCGATAATCAAACCGAAATTTTAGTTTGGTTCGGTTATTTTAACATTTTGGTTCAGTTCGATTTTAATTGTTGGCTTAGTTTGATAATCGGTTATCGGTTCGGTTACTGAAAAAATATATCGGTATAACTGATAATCGAACCGAACTTATTATATAAATATAAAAAATATAATTTTATTTTTACATGTATAAATAACTTATAAAATATAAAATCCAACCCCTAAAAAATATACTTTCATCTTTATATATATAAAAAATTTGGTTTATTAGTCTTTAATTTCTTCAATTGTAACTTTTATACAAAAGCATTATTTGAAACCCAATTAAACAAAAATATATAAAAATTAAATATTATGAGTTTTCGGTTATTTGGTCGGTAACCGAATCGAACCAAAAATTTTTGGTTAAATAAAATTCGGTTACCAATCTTATTCGGTTCGATTCGATTATGAAAATAGCACAAACTTCGGTTCGGTTAACCGAACCGCTGCTCACCTTTACTCCAAATTGTTTCTATCTAATGGATAGAGACTCCAAAACAAATTTTGTAAATTGCAAATTGGTCCTTATACATAACATTAGAGTTGCTCTTATCTTCTTATTCCCAATACCTTTACACATACTTTGAGTATTATAAGTTTTTTTTTTCATTCCCAATATCTTCTACACTCAATTTCGATATTATACAAAGTTTTCTTTCATCTTGTCTCTTAAGACCTGTATCATCTCTTTTCTAGATCTTTTTTTCAGATCTATTTTCTCTCATAAATCACATTTTTCCTGCCAAAAATGGCAAATCCTGCTGGTTACATAGATTTTGAAGTTGATGAAGATGATCTCTTATCTGATTCTCCTCCAAATACTGTCCGAACTTGCAAAATCGCCAGTTCAACCACCGGAATTACTTCTGCATGAGCTTCCTTTTCCAGATCGATCTCAGTTGAAGGAGAAGCAACACATGCATGTCTCCAGCCAGCCTTCTCAGGTATCTGATATGCCCTTTCGTGCTCCTTTTTCTGGAAAGACACTCATAAACCTAAAAAATCTGGTGTCTCTACCAAATCGAGAAATATTTCTCACTGTGAACCACTTAAACAACAGATTCGCTCCTCTTCTGTTCAGATCATCACTCCAACTTACTATTATTGATAATCCAGGAATTGGCCTTGTTACAACCCTTTTAACTGGTAATAACTATGTTACTTGGAGTAGAGCTATGCTTTTAGCACTCTCCACTAAAAAGAAATTAAACTTTGTCCTCTGTGACAATTTTACTCCAATACGTACCTCTCCTGACTATCCACAATGTAAGAGTGCTAATTCTATAGTTACTTCCTAAATTCTGAACTTGATTTCTAAAGATCTGGTCGAAGCTTTTATTTTCACACCATATGCCAGAGCTTTGTTGAAAGAGCTCGAACAACGTTTTGGAGGATCTAATGGTACACTCATTTACCAACTCAAACGAGATGACTTCAGACAAGGTAATCTATTTGTTGCAATTTATTTTACCAAACTGAAATGACTCTGGGATGAATTGACATATTTGTGCTCTCTATCTGTCTGTAACTGTGAAGCTTCTCAACTTTGCATATGTCTGGCCTCAAAGAAGACTTATGAGTCACAAAATGTTAAGCATCATGTTAAGCATCAGATGCTTCTTTTAGATCCTTTACAAACTCTTCACAAGGCCCACTCAATGATACAGAATCTTGAAAAGCCAAAGCAGGTTAATTCTATGAATTTTCCTCATGTGATAGCTGCAAATGTCTCTGGCAATAAACCTTTTACTCCTAACTCATCTTCTGCCAATAGAGGTAAAAAACGAGAGTCTGGTACTTAGACTGGTCGTTTTTGCTCACATTGTAACAAACCTGGACCTGAACATAAAACTTGTTTTAAACTTCATGGTTATCAAGACTGGTTATAGGAGTTTAAGAAGAAGAAAACTAAATCTATCAAACCAAGAGTTAATTGTGTAACTAATATTGCTGATAACCCTTTGGACTATTCTGATTCTCATATAATGGATAACAAGGAAAATTTTTCTAACTCCAATTATTTTGTTCCTCTTAGTTTTGCACAAATGGTTCAAACTAAGGTTCAGCGTGTCATGAAACATCAAGGCAAGTTATCCCATGGTGATGAAGGTCATTCTGCCAACTTTTCTGGGTTTTCAGGTATGTTGTCTTCTGTTTCTTTCATGGCAACTCATGTGTCTAATTTCAGCAATTGCTCTTCATTAGCTAAATATAGTTTTCCTATTTGGATAATTGACACTTATGCTATATCTCATATGAGTTGTCAGCTTAATACTTTTACACCTTATAAATGTGTTTCTCTGAACCATTATGTTCATTTACCTGATGGTTCGAAAAATGCAATTACTAATATGGGAATGGTCCATATTGGATCTAATTTTGTTCTCCAAAATGTCTTACGTATCCCTACTGTTACTCATAATTTGTTATCTGTAGGAAGATTACTTCAAGACTCGCAATTAGTGATTAAATTTATTCCTACTGTTTGCTTATTTAAGGGCCCACAACCTGATAATATCACTATCATTGGATTCTTTCATGTAGGCCTCCGTTACCTTACTTCATTGTGTTTTGTACCTGATATTATTGCTCAATATTCATGTAATAATGTAACTCCGCCTGTGAGGGTCACTTGGTGGCCTTTACAGCCGGTCCCAAGCCCGGACAAAGGAGGAGGGTTGCGGTAGGTTTGTGGCGGCCAGCGTAAAACTTAGTCACATCTTATGACATGAACCATAATATAAATACCGTTGGGGCGTTCCCTACTCAGCGACGCGCTGCACTTCCTAGACCCGGGTGTAGTGATAAATGTGCAAGGGTTGCTAGGTCGTCGCCCCGAAGCGGCGCGCCACCCCAGGACCCGGGGGTGGTGTCAAATATGCAAGGGTTGCGGGTAAATAAGCTAGTCCACGGTAATGGTAGGGGTAGGGGTAAGGGTAGTAGGTTACGCTTTGGGACATGGAACATAGGTTCTTTGACAGGAAGATTAGCTGAAATTGTAGATGTTATGAAGAGGAGGAGAATAAATATATTATGCCTACAAGAAACCAAGTGGGTTGGAGCTAAGGCTAGAGAGATAGCTCCTTGGGGTTATAAGCTTTGGTACTCAGGAAAGGATAAGGGTAGAAATGGAGTAGGTATTCTTATTGATAGGGAGTATATTGATGAGGTAGTAGCGGTGTCTAGGAAGAGCGATAGACTTATGAGTGTTAAGCTAGTGATAGGGGATGAGGTTGTGAATGTCATTAGTGCATATGCGCCACAAATAGGATTAGATGTGTCTATAAGACAAGCTTTTTGGGATGACTTAGAGGAAGTGGTGCAACAGGTTCCTAGGGATGAAAAAATGGTACTAGGGGGTGATCTCAATGGACACGTGGGTTCTAGGCGAGATGGGTTTGAGAGTGTTCATGGAGGGTATGGTTTTGGAGATAAGAATGAAGCAGGAAATGATATTTTGGAATTCGCATCAGCCTATGACTTGAGTATCATGAACACATGGTTTATGAAGAGAACATCCCACTTAGTGACTTATCGGAGTGGCGGTAATGCGAGCCAAATTGACTTCTTCTTAGTAAAGAGTGCTTGGAGAAAGAGTTATATTGATTGTAAGGTGATCCCTGGTGAGAGTACGACAACCCAACATAGAGTAGTGGTGCTAGATTTTCGAAGTAGGAAATGTATAAGAAAACAAACACCTCAAATAGAGACTAAGATTAAGTGGTGGAAATTGCAAGGGGAGAATCAACAAAAATTTGTGGATGAGATGACCAAAAAAGATATTTGGACTTGCAATATGGATTCAGATATAGATTCGATATGGAATAAGATGGAGCATAGTATAAGGGAAGTAGCGAAGGAAGTTCTAGGGGAATCTAAAGGTAGCATGCCACCGGGTAAGGACACATCTTGGTGGACAGAAGAAGTACGACAAGCAGTAAAGAGTAAGAGAGAATCCTATAAACTATTGGGGAAATGTAGGAGTGACGAGAACTACGAAAAATACAAAGAGGCTAAAAGGGAAGTAAAGAAGGTCATACGAGATGCTAGAGCAAAGGTGAATCGGGATCTGTATACAAGATTGGATACGAAAGAAGGGGAAAGAGACATATATAGAATTGCTCGGATGAGAGATAGGAAGACGCGAGATCTCGGAAAAGTTAAATGTGTGAAGGATGTGGACCAGAAAGTCCTAGTTGGAGATAAGGATATCAAGGAACGATGGAGGTCCTATTTTGATGACTTATTTAATGGAGATCGCCAACAAGATGTTGGAGATATAAGTATCCATCACGATATGATAAATCATGAATGCCTGCGGAGAATTCAAAAGGGTGAAGTCAAAATGGCATTAAGTAAGATGAAGTTGAAGAAAGCAGTAGGACCTGATGGCATCCCTATTGAGATTTGGAGATGTTTGGGAGAAAGAGGAATCGAATGGTTGACGACGTTCTTCAACAAAATTTGGAGAAACAATAAGATGCCATCAGAATGGAGGAAAAGTACCTTAATCCCTTTGTATAAGAACAAAGGCGATGTCCAAGATTGTGCCAACTATCGGGGAATCAAATTAATGAGTCACACTATGAAACTTTGGGAGCGAGTGATTGAACAAAGGCTAAGGAGGACGGTGAAGATCTCGGAAAACCAGTTTGGCTTTATGCCGGGAAGATCAACTATGGAAGCCATCCATCTAATGAGACAATTAATGGAGCACTATCGAAATAAGAAGAAAGACTTGCATATGGTTTTCATTGACTTGGAGAAAGCATATGATAAGGTACCAAGGGAAGTACTTTGGTGGGCCTTGATAAGGAAAGGCATTTCGCGGAAATATATTGACATCATAAAGGACATGTATGAGGGAGTATGCACGAGTGTACGTACTAGTGTTGGGAAGACTGAAGAGTTTCCTATTACGATCGGAGTGCATCAAGGTTCCGCACTAAGCCCATTTCTTTTTGCCATCGTTATGGATGAACTAACAAGTTCACTTCAAGATGGTATACCATGGTGCATGCTGTTTGCAGATGATATTGTGTTGGTTGATGAGACGAAAGAAGGAGTGGAGATGAAGTTGGAACTATGGAGGCAAACTCTAGAATCTAGAGGCTTTAAGTTGAGTCGAAGTAAGACAGAATATTTGGAGTGTAAGTTTAGCGGCCGTAGGAGTAGGGAGGCAGGGACAATCATCCTAGATGGGAGAGTTGTTCAGGCCTCGGATTGCTTCCGGTATTTAGAATCTATTATCCAAACGGATGGAGAAGTAGATGGAGATGTTGCTCATAGGATTAAAGCTGGTTGGTCGAAGTGGAAGAGTGCTACGGGTTTCCTTTGTGATCCCGGGATGCCTAATAGATTGAAGGGAAAATTCTACCGGACGGCAATTAGACCAGCATTGTTATATGGTACGGAGTGTTGGGCAGTGAAACACTGCCACATCCATAAGATGTCGGTGGCGGAGATGCGTATGTTGAGATGGATGTGTGGTCACACGAGAAAGGACCGGGTGCGTAATGAAATAATTAGGACAAAAGTAGGGGTCACATCTATTGAGAATAAAATGAGAGAAAACCGACTAAGGTGGTTTGGCCATGTGAGACGTAGAGGGCTTGATGCGCCGGTTAGGAGAACCGAAGAGTGGCAAAGGGATGTAGTGGTGAGGGGTAGGGGAAGACCTAAGCAAACTTGGAGGAGGGTGATCGAGAGTGATATGAGTTTATTGGGAATTGAGGAAAATATGGTAGTGGATAGGACGGAGTGGAGGGAGCGAATCTGTGTCGCTGACACGACTTGATTTTCACGGTTTTATATGATGGTTCATGTTAGCCGACCCCGAATCATTTCGGGACTAAGGCTTTGTTGTTGTTGTTGTTGTTGTATTCATGTAATAATGTAGTTCAAACTTCTGTAACTCAAGACCTCAGTGTGGACTCTGTAACTAAGGAAATTATTCCTTCTATCTCTTTACAGCTGTAGACGACGAGTCGGAGGACCTGTGACGAAAACCTGTAACAAGACGGTTGAAGCGGTTGGTTCCGGGAGTTTTAAAGCAAAAAAATATAATAAAAAAACAAGAGGTCAGTAGGAGTTACGGTCGTCGAGTGGACGGCTCGCGAGTACTCAGCGACGTGGTGCGAGCGCCTAGCGGCAGTCGGCGCGCGCCCGACGACAGTTGGACGCACGCCCGACAGCGCGAGGCGTACGCCCGACGGCCGCTGAGGCGAGTGCCCAACGTAGGTGGGGCGAGCGCCCAACGTCCGTTGGGCGGACGCCCAACATCCGTTGGGCAAGGGCCCAAAATATTTTGGGCGTAGCCCGACGCCCGTCGGGCTACGCCCAAATTTTTTTGGGATCCGTGCCTATAAAAGGCACGGATCCCCATGCATTGAAAAGGGGAAAAGAGGGGGGATTTTTGAAGCTTCTCACTCTAAAACATTTTTTAGAGAGAAAGTTATTTTTTTTGGAAAAAAACATTTTTTTTCCTAAAAAATCCGAATTTCCCAAAAGTTAAAATTTTACCAAAAACACAAAAAACACCGGAAAATCACGATTCGTGGAATCAACCGACTTCAACTGTCAATACCGATCTTAAGGTATTATCCGAGGACTAGACTCGTTTTATTTTATTTAATTTATTTTCTTAATTTATTTATTTTTATGTTATAATTTTATTTATTTAGTTAATTATTTATTTATCACGTTTTATTTAATCTTCCGTATTTATTTAATTTTTGTCCCGTATTAAATAAACGTTTGGTTTTGTTTTGAAATAAAAACCTCGTTTTAACATCCCAATACGAACCGTGATCCGATTCAGAGGTAGTTCGGGATTTAAAAACGTTGTAATTATAAGTTTTGGAAAATATTTCTAAATAACGTTTTAAGAGAAAACATCGTTTTAGGAGTCTCCGTTATAGACTATGATCCAATTTGGGTAGTTCGGAGGTGCAAAACGATAGAATAGATCTAATCTAAGGTGTTTGAACAAATCTGGAAAGTATAGGGACTGCTGTTGATATTCTGTCTTTTCTGTCACTAACAGCAGATTAGTGACGGATTTTCTGTCGGTAATCTGCTGGAATCCGAAAATCACCCTTTTAACCCTCTTTTCTCAACTTTTTGATATTTGTACTTGCATATATATATATGTATGTAATTATGTAACATAATTATAAAAATTATTTTTGAGTCCTCTAACTATTAAATACGTATTATATAGCTTATATTTCACATTTGGAATTTAATCCGTTTTGATTTGGTTTTGTAAAGCATTATATTTGTATATATATATGGTTTTTGGCTCATTTAAGTTATATTAGCTATTATTTAGAGTGGAAGTTATTTTCTATATATTTATTATGTAAAATTATTTTGAGATAAAGGTTATTTTCTATTTATGACTTTTGCCTATTATTCTCATATGTTTTTTTTGTAGGATAAAAATATAATATACTTAGTATTTTTCATCCTTATTATTATGCATATAATTAGTATCTTTTACTTACTTTTTAACGTATACCCTTATTTTTAGATAAAACTATGTATATATATGTATCTCTATTTTTGTATATATGTATATATTTTAAAATATATTCGATTGGGTAAATTTGGCTTTGATTTGTTAATTGTTGTAATTATGTTCAAATAAAGGTTAATTGAGTGAAAATGGAAAATAAAAGATAAAAAAGAGATTTTAATTTGCTTATTTAAACTTAAGTTTTCTAGAAGTTCCTAATGTAAATAAAAGGCTTTCCTATTACTTTAAACCGTTTTCTAAAACATCACGTTTTAAAACCTTAATTCGTTCCAACGACGGATTAAGCGAACATTGTAATTAAAATCGTTTTTTTTTTGTGAATAATGAAGTTTTGAATTGTTTTCCTAATTAAATGGTTTTGTACCAAATAAATTGATTTGTATGCTTAACCACGTATTTTTGTTAAAACTTCTTATCTCACGTTTTCAAACGCTCGAGTCGTTCCAACGGCGATTCGAGTCGATGTCATGTAAATTAACGGGGTTTTGAAACGTACCTAAATCGTTCCAACGGCGATTAAGGTACGAGTTATGTAAATAAATTTGTTTTTGGGGAATGAAATTAGCTTAGAATTAGTGTATAGTCTAAAGCATAAAATCACACTGTGAATAAATTAATTCTTTCTTCTCCCACTCTCTCTCCTATGTACTTTTAATTTATGCAAAATGGGTGATTCTTTATTAAAATGGTTTTAATGACATGCTCAAAACGAGAAAGAAAAGGTTTCAAATGAATTTTAAACTTAAAGAAATATGTGATTAGTCCGTTATCGCCTAACACGCTGAGTAGGAGGCTGGTGGTTCATAATCGGGCGATGTCGGGGTGCCTAGTAGCCTTTCTCCGGAAAGGAGCTAGCCTTCTCGGCTCGTACCTAAGTTTCCCGAACCCTCACCGGTCTCCCGCAAGGGATCAGTGTTCATTTTTCCATTCGTGGGTGGCGACTCTTCCATACTCCGAGCTTCGGTCCTACCGAGCAGCTTGATTCCATGATTGGTTGCTTTCGGCGCCAATCACCGCTTACGTCGCCATGAGGTGTCCACCCCCCGGTCCGCCCGGGCGAGGCCGTTCGGCACCTTGTCTAACAAGTGGCGACTCTGCTGGGGAAGCGAGAAATTTGATTCCGGAAGGCGTGTATTAAGCCCTTAACGGGGACGGATCGTATTATTTCTTTTCGTATACATTCATACGCATTATTGCAAACCTTTTGGGTAATTTCTGCGAAACCTCTAGCGAGAGTCCATTCGTCGCTCGAAAGAACCTAGTGTAAGTTCCCCCTTACAGTAAGGCGTCAAAGGGTCCCCATCCATTCGTTAGGGGCGAATTTGTGCGGTCCTGTGAGGTCCCGCGATTAGCCGTGTCAGCATATAGTAGCCTTAGAAGTTGCCATAGGATTACCCGTTACTATTTTTGATGTGATAAATGAATTAGTTCGTGTTTTCAAATTGCCATGATACGTGTCTAAATCCTAAAATATGTAAAGAAAATGAAATGATACGTTAATATATACTCTTAAATCGATATATAAAATACACCAAAACATCGAAACGATTCGAACTAAAGACGACTTAGTCATCTCGTACGAATGGACTTGTGAGACCCGCCTGGTCCCTTTCCGTGTCCCGAAGAAGGCACATGTTCAGGAAATACGTTATGATGTAAGCACGTGTTAGTACAAATCGTTTTGATATTAAGGATAGTTATATCTCGATTCAAAAGATTATATTAACGATAGCCGTTATTCACATTCTTTAAATACGTTGGGATAAAACGAGATTATGACGAAACGAAAACAAAGAACATTTCTGTTTCGAACGACCCCGTTGTAACGTAAAGAGATTCATAAACATGGCCCGTCCCTTCCGAATAAAAAATGAGCTCTTACGTTACGCCTTGTGTTGTTCTTGAGAGAAATGGATGTATCCGCAAAAGTGACTAAAGAAAATAAAAGAAAATGAAACGACCAAAATCATTCCGTATCTACGATATATATCCATCCCGAGGGTAGTTAAAGAAAATGAACCAATGCCGTTAAATACGTGCCTCGAGCCGGTATGTACACCGTTTAAAATCATAAAGCCGAATTAAGCCAAACTGCATAATTGCGCCATATGGACGAGACTGTGGGTTTGGCTAATGGCTCGATCATTTCGACCGTTACCAAAACTACAAGAAGTATGGCCCGATCTGTGTGTTTGCTCGACTCGTGCCTAAATAAAAAAGGACGGTAATATCCCTGCTTCGAATAAGCATGCGATTCAACGAAACATTGATTTTCTATAACCACGTTAGGGTGATATATCCCGTAGAGGGGAAGAAATAAAGAGTTGTTGCTAGCCGAAAGATTACTATGTGCTCAAATAAGACTCGCCGTCTTTTCACGTAGCAAAAACGAGCAAACGGATTCTTAACGCTAGAAATAAGCACGTTACGCGATGAGTCCGTTCCTTAAAAGTGATTTCATCACTAAATAAACACGTGGTTACGTCTCTCGATAGATCCAAAAGATCTCGCCGTAATCCAAAAATCGAGACACGAACCCACGCGAATAAAAGGGAACGAGTCATTGTCAATAACGAACGATTGAACCAGAAGAATAACTCGTACCACGTCTAAAAACCGAGATGCGTTCAAAGGGTGTCAAAACCGGAATTGAAGCATCTCGCAAAATAACGAGGGACGAGTTATTCGGAAGAACAATCCATTTGGTCGATATCTTAGTCACTAAATGTGGATACGTCAAAACGAATTGTATTGTCTGATGGATGATTTACTTTTTCCGCAATAATCATCGGTATCACGCGTCCCCTGGACCGCAATGTGAGCCCCAAACCAAAATCCTAAGAAAGAGACCTGGACCATCGAGTGTGTGGAGGAATAAGGGTGGAAGAGAGATGCTGTGATACGTGTAATTAGACTGACGTTTGTTCTTCTTATCTTATATATCCATAAATAAATAAACGCACACACCACGAATCCTTCGAGGAAAATGAAGAGGAGTTGTTGGACTCCGATGAGAAGAGTAATGTTGGAAATGGTTTATATGTGTCCTTCCTTGGCAAGGAGCAGGAGGGTGAACCGATGGATGAAGGGTTAGACGGTGGAGCACCGTATGATGAAGATAGTGCTGAAGAGACCGGGGAAGGGTCGTCTCGAACTATTGTGCCAGAATTGAGTCTATTCAGTGGAGGAGAGAATCCCGATGTACACTTGCGTGAGTATATGCATGATATGTTTATTGAATCCTTTGGGGTGGACGAGATTGCTCAGTGGTTCCACCATTCGTTAATTGGCGAGCCTTTGGGATGGTTCCACTCGTTGCCTGACTCCTGCAAGCATGATTGGGAACAGTTGTCCGATTTATTCCTAGAGAAGTACAAGAAAGCTAAAGATAAGACTGCGGAGTGTTTTGCGCTCCAAATTGGACCTATTAAGCGTCCGTTGCCAGCTGTCAGTAAATACAACGGCAACAAAGATCCAATGGAGCACCTTCACTTCTACTTGTCGGCAATGGACCCATTGGGTTTTAAGGAGGAAGAGATCACGAGTTTGTTTTGTAATTCGCTGATGGGTGAGCCGTTGATGCGGTATATGTCGCTCCCGATGCATGTCAAGAGCGATTGGGCGGCAATGACGAAGAGAGTATATAGTATGGATGCTTGCGGAACAAACACCGGACTCGCCCTCCTATGAGACACCTGAAGCGGTGTTAGCAATGCCTAGGTATGGTGGATATCGGGATCCTATTGAGCATGCGAAGTTATTCCACAACCACATGTATAACGCCGGGTTCCCTTAAAGTGAATTACATGAGCACTTCCCGGAAACTCTCATGGGAGAAGCCTTGTTGTGGCACCAAGGCCTATCAGAGGAAGAAATGGGTCATTGGATACCTCTTCGGGATGCATTTGTGTCGAGGTATGAGATGTATGTTCCATGGACGGGATCCCTGGAAGATCTGGATAGGATCAGGCAATTCCCAGAGGAACCGTTTGTGGATTACGCTAGGAGGTGGAGGTATCGCTACGAGTAGTGTCATGAAATGATGAGTGATAAGGTGCAGCTCATGTGCATACAGAGAGGCGCTATTCCGATGGCGGCAAGAAGGATGAGCAGAGTGTCCCTCAGGGATTATGAGGAGTTGATAGGCTGGGCCATGTATGGATCAGCGGATCCCTTTTATTTGAACTCAAACGTCCCTCACGTAATGGATCTGATGGTTGTGGACATTTGGGAAAGTTCCTCGGAGGAGGAGGATGCCGATCGGAGAATTCCTATTAATATTTGGGATGAATCTGATGACGAGCCGGAGATTGCCGTTATGACAAGATCAGGTCGAGTGGCCGAGGGGAAGGCACCAATGGTGGAAACTGAGGCGGGAGAAGGATCGGCTCCCAAGCCCGATGATCAAGTCCTCGAGCAGTTGAAGAAAACACAAGCTAAGTCTACTGTGTGGGAGGTCTTGTGCCATTCTAAGTACCACCGCGAGAATTTGATAAAAGAGTTGCAAAATTTGGTCATCTCTACCGATACTGAGCCGACGGCACTAGTAGGGGCAATCATGGCCCGAAAGAGAACTGAAATCACCTTCACCGATGAGGATCTCCCAGAAGAAGGGAAGGCGCACAACAAGCCTTTATACATCCGAGCTGAAATTAATGGGAAGAAAACCAGCTGTGTAATGGTTGATGATGGATCGGCCATTAATGTTTGCCCGCTGAAACTCTTGTCCAAATTGGGAGTAGAAAGAGGAGATCTGACAGTCTCGGAAACCGTGATCAGGGCTTATGATGATAGCCGTAGGCACATCGAAGGAGTTTTTAAAGCCAAGCTGAAGGTAGGGCCGCATGAGGAAGAAACTGAGTTCACTGTGCTGGATATACCAGTGACCTTTGCTGTGTTGTTGGGACGCCCATGGTTCCATAAGCTAGGAGGTGTGTCCTCCACGCTCCACCAAATGATCAAATTCCCCTTCGGGGAGGAGATAGTGACGATCAGAGCTGAGAAATTGAGTTCAGTGGCGGCGTTGGGAATTAAGCCTCAGCTTTTCTCCGAATTCCAAGTTTCTGGGATCTACGAGTCTAGCATGACCGCCGATGTGGTGAAGATGATGAAAGGGGGTTTCATCCCCGGTATGGGCTTGGGAGCACACCTTCAAGGGTTGCCAGAATTTTCGGACTTCAAGAGTCAGAAAACCCGGAGGGGTTTGGGATATGAGCTGGGAGGTCTGCCCAACACATGTGGTGGGGGACAGGTGGGCCTAAAAAACTATTTTGTGAATGAAGGACACAGGAAGGTTTATTTTGGGACTCCCGAGTCATGGACTAGCACCGAAGGAAAGATTCTGCCAGGTTTTGAGATCTTCAATGATGTTACCAACTGGGGCAAAGGAAAGGCAAGATGTTTCATCGAGGAGATCATGATGTTAGATCTAAATGCCGAGGAGCAGGTGATCACAATGGAAGCAACTGTGGGAGCAGTGAATGAGCCCAACACCTCCGAGCCTTATGAGAAACCCGAGAACCCTATTGATGACAATTGTATTACTGCTTTATTTGAATCCGATGATGTACTCACCAACACTATCAATGAAATGAATTCTGATTTTGCTTACTTGCTTGATGTTGATTCTGATCATTCCATGCATTCTCATTCATATAACATGCCTACATTTGAAATCAATACAATAGAAATGTCAACTTTCAATCTTGGCACGGATGAAAATTCTAAACTTATATAAATTGCTCAAGAATTAACTACTGAAGAGAGGAAAGAATTTGAGAGAATAATTAAAAAATACGAAATAGTGTTTGCTTGGACATACGAAGACATGTCAGGAACCGTCAATCAATCGTAACTCACCGTATTCCAATGTACCCCGATGCTAAGCCCGTGAAACAGAAACTCCGACGCATGAGGCCGGAATGGGCAGATAAGATCAGAGAAGAAGTGAAGAAACAGTTAGAAGCGGGGTTCATCGAAGTAATCGACTATCCCCCTTGGGTCGCAAATGTAGTGCCAATCGCGAAGAAGGACGGTAAAGTAAGAATGTGCGTCGATTATAGAGATCTCAACAAGGCTTGCCCCAAAGATGAATTTGCATTGCCTCACATCGACGTATTAATCGACAGTGCTGCATCGAGCGTCTTGCACACAAATGTTGACGGCTTCATGGGCTACATGCAGGTTCAAATGGCAGAAAAGCACAAGGCAAAGACCTCGTTCACAACTGAGTGGGGAACGTACTGCTATAGGGTAATGCCGTTTGGTTTGAAAAATGCCGGGGCAACTTATCAACGAATGGCTACGGCACTGATCCATGATATGATACACAAAGAAGTGGAAGTCTATGTGGACGACATGATGGTCAAGTCGGAGACGAGAGAGGGGCATTTCACTGCACTTGAGAAGTTTTTGGCCCGAATTGTAGAATTCAAGCTAAGGTTGAACCCGAAGAAGTGCTTCTTTGGCATTTCATCGGGGAAGATCTTAGGCTATGTGATTAGTAACAAGGGGATTGAGGTGGATCCCGACAAAGTAAAGGCCATACAAGAAATGCCGGCGCCAAAGAATGAGAAAGAAGTGAGAGGATTCCTGGGGCAGGTTCAGTATATCAGTCGGTTCATATCACGACCCACTGTGATCTGTGAGCCTATCTTTAAACTGCTACGGAAAGATCAACCCACGGTTTGGAATGATAAGTGCCAGCAAGCATTGGAGAGTGTCCGGAACTATTTGTCTAATCCACCGGTTTTAAGACCGCCTAAACTTGGAAAACCGCTTCTCCTCTATGTAGCCATCGAGGAGCGATCTATTGGGGCAATGCTAGCCCAAGAAGGGGACACCGGTGTGGAGCACGCAGTGTATTATCTGAGTAAGAAGTTCTTGGAATACGAGTTTAAGTATAACATGATTGAAAAGATGTGCGTGGCAGTAGTATGGCTAACAAAGAAACTACGGCACTATTTCCAATCCTACAAAGTGATCATTATTTCCCGGATGGATCCCGTAAAGTATCTGTACCAAACTCCGTCTCTAACAGGGAAGCTAGCCCGATGGTTGTTGCTCTTGTCCGAATTTGACATCGAATATGTAACGAAAAAGGTTATTAAGGGAAGAGCCGTAGCGGAATTTCTGGCCAATCAGCCTCTAAATGCGGAAGAGAAAGAGATAAACTATGATTTCCCCAATGAGCACTTGAACGCAATCGAAGTGATACCGTGGAAAATGTTCTTCGATGGAGCGGTTAACTCAAATGGAGCCGGGGTAGGAGTGCTACTTATCTCACCAGAAGGAGAAAGGGTCCCAATGGCAAAGAAGTTATCCTTCCCTCTCACCAATAATATGGCCGAGTATGAAGCGTGCATCTACGGGTTAGAGTCGTTAGCAGCACTGGGAGCATCATATGTTGAAATTTGGGGCGACTCAAAACTGATTATCGAACAAGCACGGGAAAACTGGGAAGTAAAGGAAGAAAGGTTGCGTCCATACCTAGACCAGTTGGAGGGATTGGCGCAGAGATTCAGCGAGTGTCGTTTTTATCACATTCCTCGAGCACAGAACCAAGCGGCGGATGCTTTGGCCACTTTGGTGTTAGTATGGGATAACCCTCGGAATCTTGCCTCGAAGCCTCTGGTGCTGAGAAGGTCCCACAAACCGTGCTATGAAGACGTAATGCTATTGGGAGCGGATGAAAAGCCTTGGTATTTCGATATCGTAAACTTCATGAAAAGTGGGGCGTACCCGGCAGAATCATAACTTAGGGATCAGGCGGTGATTAGAAGGTTAGCTCAGCAGTTCGTCATCCACAATGACTTGCTTTACAAAAGACATGCCGATGGATTACAACTGAGGTGCTTGGATGAGGGAGAAGCCCGTGAGCCAATGGAGTCAGTACACTCGGGAATTTGTGGAGCCCATATGGGAGGAGCAGTATTAGCAAAGAAAATCATAAGGCAAGGCTTCTACTGGCTCACCATAGAAAGAGATTGTAACGAATATGCGAAAAAATGTCATGATTGTCAAATCCACGGAGATTATAATCACTTACCAGCTATGGAACTACACGTGCTAGCACCCATTTGGCCGTTTGCGGCTTGGGGCATTGATATCATCGGGGAGGTGAGGCCTAATGCGTCGAACGGATACAAATTCATTGCAGTCGCCATTGATTACTTCACCAAGTGGGTAGAGGCAGAATCATTTAGCAAGTTGGGGTCTAAGCAGACGAGGAAGTTCATTGAAAAGCATTTGATCACCAGGTTCGGAGTGCCTCATCACATGATCACGGATAATGGGGTCCAGTTTCAGGGAGAGGTGAGAAGTCTCTTCCAAGAGTACGGTATTGAGCATTATAGATCTTCTCCATATCGCCCACAAGCTAATGGCGCAGTAGAGGCGGCTAATAAGAACCTTAAAAGGATTCTCGTAAAGACAGTAGAATCGCACCGGAATTGGCACGAGCAGCTTCCACTCGCTTTATGGGCTTATCGGACGACGGTTAGAACGTCAACTGGGGCAACGCCGTTCTCCTTGGTATATGGGGCCGAAGCCGTCCTCCCAATTGAGATTGAAAAGCGATCGTTAAGAATCGCAGTAGAAGCAGAGATTCCCGAGACGGAATGGGTGAAGAAGCGATATGAGCAATTAGCATTGGTAGACGAGAAAAGGATGGAGGATCTTTACCACATGCAGTTATATCAGAGAAGGATGGCCCGAGCCTTCAACAAAAAGGTCAAGGCCAGCCCTATCAAAGAAGGGGACCTGGTGCTGAAACAGATCCGAATGACGCACACCGACCCTAGGGGCAAGTTCAGGCCAAACTGGGAAGGACCATTTCTCGTGAAGAAAATCCTAAGCAAAGGGGCGGTGAAGCTAACTACTATGGACGGCATGGAGTTCTCCGAACCTACCAATCTGGATAGGCTTAAGAAATACTTTTCGGAAAAAAAAGAGAGAAAGAAATGAAAATTCCCGATAGGTTGAAACCCCACAAAGAGCGACCTATGCAACAATAAGGGACATCCCAATGGGTGAAAACCCGAAAGAGCACTCGTTTGAAAATTCCAGGATAATAAAAGGAGAGATGAAAAAATCGCTGGGATCTGAAAACCGAAAAAAGGCGGGTCCTGGTAACAGTGGTTATATCTTGAGCAATTATGAAAATAATGTATAAGCGGCTAAGTATTTCTGTTGTTTGTAAATAAATAAAGGCATGAATATATTCGAAGAGAATGTTTGGAATAATTATGATTGACTAAATGCATAGTGTTATAAATCATGAGTTTTATCTCCCCTCATAAAGCAAGTTCTACTAAAACCCCACCCAAACCGAAAAGCCATAATCAATCAACTTCACTAAAGAGTACAAACCCCACACATGGGTTATTGGAAAGCATAAAATGGTACGACAAGCCCAAAACCTTGACCCTCCTAAGCCCTACGGCTGGCCTCAGCCTTCAAAGCCAACACCCTCGCCTTGTAAGAATCATCTGTGACAAAGGTGGTCCCAAACCTCGGGGTGAAGTATGAAGAAGTCCACAAAGCAAGGACCTCCGGGGTATAATTAGGCCAAGAACAACAACTATAGATGTCCGAACGGTTGTCCCAGTTAGCCTCTAGCGTCGCCAGGCCCCGGGATGTCAAAGGATAGACCTCTATCATCCCCAAGTCGGGGGTAAATGCTTGAAACACATTGTATTGGCGCGACACCCGAGGGGGATAATAACAAGAGGATGAGCGAAGACCAACGCAAAACATTCTCCTCCCGCCAAAGCCGGTCGAGACCCTAGTCAAATGCCACCAGGGGCACATCCACATGATATCTTGATCAGAAGCACCCTCTAAGAAAATTCTCCATTGGTCAAAGGACAAGCCTCGCACCCTCAAAGTCCGATGGAGGTGCCACTTGGGGGAATATGACGAATAGGGTCCACCGAGGTCATACCGAGTCAAAGGGGGAGTCATCATTTGGAACTTTTCTTGAAGCCAAATCTAAAAATGAAAAGGAAGAAGGAATGAACCGATGGAACTCAAGGAGATATATACTGAAGTATAGAGTATACCTGAAGTAACAAAGGGCTCCCAGACAGACGGGAGGATCGTCCAGCCATCCAACTTCTCTGGCAGTCATCCAAGCCTAACAGTGTCTCCATGAGGATGGTGGGATAAGCTTAGTAACCATTTCCCATCCGAGAAAGCAAAGTCAGAATGTGATAATCCCCCTTTCCTGTAGAAGATACCAGGAGGTAATGGCTGAGAAGGAGAAATCTCACCGAATTATTGAAACCGGCAGTTGAGGGGGAGATGCTCAGTATATGGGAGAGGAGATCCAGCAACTTGACGAAGTGGTGCTGGTCCGTCAGAGAATGAACCCTTGCCTTGGAAAGCTCGAGAAGGGAGCACATCAATCCCGGGTACGAGGGGTTAGGATCAGGAAGGGCTGGTCGAAGAGGGGTAACAAAGTGAGAATCCATAATGGCCTCAAACTCTTCTAGGAGGGGACATAACTCCTGGGGACCGAAGCGGAACACATGGTAGTCAGGGTCCCAGAAGGTGATGGCAGCCCGGATTAAGAAGGCGTCTATTTTGACTTCACGTAGATATTTTAAAGCAGCTAACTGTGGATAATCGAGAGCATCCCAATCTAGGCGGCGCATGAAAGAGTGAAGAACATCAGAGTTGGAATCAGCCATGATGAGAAGTGTGAGAGAAATGAGGAGAAAGAAGCCTTTTTTATAGGAAAATGGAATGATGTCATGGGCGTGAATGATGTCGTGGGCGTGAATGATGTCATGGGCGCAAATGATGTCATGGGCGCGAATGATGTCATGGGCGTAAGGACAAAGGACGCCATAGGCATAAGCACAACTAATGTCATGAGTATGATGGATATGGGGAAATAAGCGCAAATGATGTATTAAAAGGCGAAAGAGAGATAGCAATATTGGGATGGGCGGAAGCCTGGTTCAGCAGAAGAATACAGCGGTAAGGCTAGTCGAAGAGAGACATCCGGAAGATTGAAATTGATGTAAAACATCATTCATGCACATTCATTTCATACACACATTCATATACCACTGCACGCATACAAAAATAAAAAAGGAATGACATTTTCGTAATAAGCGAAAAAGGTACGACGTAAAGGTAAAAAGTAAATAATTAATTACCAGGTGCACAGACCTCCGATTTGCAGTCCGTTTCAGCCTGCATTTCTACCAGGAGGTGACCAATACCCCAAGGATATGACTCCAGACGACAGTCGAAATTTTACAGAACAGTGGCGCCAGTCAAAATATAGACAACAGTCAACAGAAAAATAATTCTTAGTCTGAAGTGTTCCAGATGAAAAGATAAGGACGTTCCTATCAAACAACTCAAATACCCGAGACAATAGCTCCAGTGAAAATACAGACGACAGTGTTTTAGAATTCAGAATTGCTAGAAAGAACCTTTTTTGCTTTTGAGCCATCTTACCTACGGTCCACGACCGGGGTTGCTTTTGAGCCGTCTTACCTACGGTCCACGGTCGGGGTTGCTTTTGAGCCATCTTACCTACGGTCCACGATCGAGGTTGCTTTTGAGCCATCTTACCTACGGTCCACGACCGAGGTTGCTTTTGAGCCATCTTACCTACGGTCCACGACCGAGGTTGCTTTTGAACCATCTTACCTACGGTCCACGACCGAGGTTGTTTTTGAGCCATCTTACCTACGGTCCACGACCGAGGTTGCTTTTGAGCCATCTTACCTACGGTCCACGACTGAGGTTGCTTTTGAGCCATCTTACCTTCGATCCACGATCAAGGTTGCTTTTGAGCCATCTTACCTATGGTCCAAGACCGAAGTAGCTTTTGAGCCATCTTACCTTAGGTCCACGAACGAGGTTGCTTTTGAGCCTTCTTACCTTTGGTCCACGACCGAGGTTGCTTTTGAGCCATTTTTACCCGCGATCGATTTAGAGACTAGGATCCTTAAGAAAAACGTCCGCCGGCAGCCGATTCGAGGGTAAGGACAGAGAGGATTGAAGACGAAGCTGGAGCGCGCAGCGCAGAGCTCAGGTATTCTTCCTCCTACTATATACGTGTCTTTTACTTTAATATATTTACATTGCATGTGTTGCGTTAGCAAAAAAACGTTTTCAAAACACACACATCACTGTCAAAATAGGAAAGTAGGGGCAACTGTAGACACCGAGTCGGAGGACCTGTGACGAAAACCTGTAACAAGACGGTTGAAGCGGTTGGTTCCGGGAGTTTTAAAGCAAAAAAATATAATAAAAAAATGAGAGGTCAGTAGGAGTTGCGGTCGTCGAGTGGACGGCTCGCGAGTGCTCAGCGACGTGGTGCGAGCGCCTAGCGGCAGTCGGCGCGCGCCCAACAACAGTTGAACGCGCGCCCGACAGCGCGAGGCGCACGCCCGACGGCCGTTGGGCGCGCGCGCCCGACAGCCGTTGGGCGCGCGCGCCCGACAGCCGTTGGGCGAGCGCCCAACGACATGGGGCGAGCGCCCAACGTCTGTTGGGCGGACGCCCAATGCCCGTTGGGCGAGCGCCCAACAAAAGTTGGGCGTACGCCCAACCAAGTTGGGCGTACGCCCAACAAAAGTTGGGCGTCCGCCCAACCAAGTTGGGCGTTCGCCCAACTAATGTTGGGCGTAGGCCCAAAATATTTTGGGCGTAGCCTGACGCTCGTCGGGCTACACCCAAAATTTTTTGGGATCCGTGCCTATAAAAGGCACGGATCCCCATGCATTGAAAAGGGGAAAAGAGGGGGGATTTTTGGAGCTTCTCTCTCTAAAACATTTTTTAGAGAGAGAAAGTTATTTTTTTTGGGAAAAAACATTTTTTTTCCTAAAAAATCCGAATTTCCCAAAAGTTAAAATTTTACCAAAAACATAAAAAAAACACCGGAAAATCACGATTCGTGGAATCAACCGACTTCAACTGTCAATACCAATCTTAAGGTATTATCCGAGGACTAGACTCGTTTTATTTTATTTAATTTATTTTCTTTCTTTATTTATTTTTATGTTATAATTTTATTTATTTAGTTAATTATTTATTTATCACGTTTTATTTAATCTTCCGTATTTATTTAATTTTTGTCCCATATTAAATAAACGTTTGGTTTTGTTTTGAAATAAACGGATTAAGCGAACATTGTAATTAAAATCGTTTTTTTTGTGAATAATGAAGTTTTGAATTGTTTTCCTAATTAAATGGTTTTGTACCAAATAAATTGACTTGTATGCTTAACCACGTATTTTTGTTAAAACTTCTTATCTCACATTTTCAAACGCTCGAGTCGTTCCAACGGCGATTCGAGTCGATGTCATGTAAATTAACGGGGTTTTGAAACGTACCTAAATCGTTCCAACGACGATTAAGGTACGAGTCATGTAAATAAACTCATTTTTGGGGAATGAGATTAGCTTAGAATTAGTGTATAGTCTAAAGCATAAAATCACACTGTGAATAAATCAATTCTTTCTTCTCCCACTCTCTCTCCTATGTACTTTTAATTTATGCAAAATGGGTGATTCTTTACTAAAATGGCTTTTAATGACATGCTCAAAACGGTTTTCAAAACGAGAAAGAAAAGGTTTCAAATGAATTTTAAACTTAAAGAAATATGCGATTAGTCCGTTATCGCCTAACACGCTGAGTAGGAGGCCGGTGGTTCATAATCGGGCGATGTCGGGGTGCCTAGTAGCCTTTCTCCGGAAAGGAGCTAGCCTTCTCGGCTCGTACCTAAGTTTCCCGAACCCTCACCGGTCTCCCGCAAGGGATCGGTGTTCATTTTCCCATTCGTGGGTGGCGACTCTTCCATACTCCGAGCTCCGATCCTGCCGAGCAGCTTGATTACACGATTGGTTGCTTTCGGCGCCAATCACCGCTTACGTCGCCATGAGGTGTCCACCCCCCGGTCCGCCCGGGCGAGGCCGTTCTGCACCTTGTCTAACAACAGCCTTCTACTATTGCATTTAGTGCTCCTAGTTATGGCACCATAGGTTAGGACATGCTTCAGTCTCTAAATTGCAACATATTCTTATTATCCCCTCTTCTTCTACTATATCATGCAATGTTTGCCCCGTGGCTAATCAACATAGACTATCTTTTTCTCATATTGATATTTCTACCACTTTTCCTTTCCAATTACTTTATACTGATCTTTGGGGACCTTACAAATTAGCAACTCTCATAGGTGCTAAGTATTTTCTCACAATTGTTGACAATTATACTAGAGCAACTTGGACAATTCTTTTTTGTAATAAAACCATGGTGTTTTCTGCTATTAAAGCTTTTATCCTCTTAATTGAAAACCAATTTCATACTACCATTAAACAAATTCGTACTGACTATGGAACTGAATTCCTCAATCATAACTATCAAGATTTTTTTCACATTAAAGAAAATTTTCACCAAAAATCTTATGCTTTTACACCATAACAAAATGATATTATTAAACGTAAACACAAACATCTATTGGAAATAACTCATGCATTCTTGTTTCATGCATCTTTACGTAAACTTTTTTAGGGTGAAGCTTTATTAATGGTTACTTATCTCATTAACATTTTACCAACTCCGTTATTACAATGGAAATCTCCTTATGAAAAATTACATAACAAAACATCCTTATTATAATTTTCTTAAAGTTTTCGGATGTCATTGTTATTTTTCTAATCTTCACCCTTATCGGGATAAATTAGATCCCCGGGCTTTTTCCGGTCTCTTTCTTGGATATGCCTTATACCATAAGGCTTATAAAATATTCAATTTTTCTACCAATAAAATTATTTTATCCTGTGATGTTGTTTTTCATGAAGATATATTTCCTTATTTTTTTTCTACCCTCCCAATCTTCTTCTTCTTCTCCCATCTTTTTACCATGGCCCTCTATACACTCTTTTGATCCTTTTCCTACATTTCATGCTTCTTCCCCACCCATTTCACCTTCTCCTACCCCTATTTTGTCTTTTTTTTTATCACTCCTCTATTTCCTTCATTTCCTACTCCTCTTTCTCCTTCTTTACCTTCTGGTCTTATACCATTCGGTTCAACCTATTGTATCTTCCTCTCTTAACCCTCTTTCTGTTTCTTTATCCACTTCACATTCTTCTCCTCTTATTTCTTCTAATACTCCACTTATTTCTTCCCCACCCCTTCCCCCCTCTTTATAGTAAATATGGTAGACCAATTAAGCCATCCACTTGGTTACAAGATTTTTTCACAATATTCAAACTCCTTTTCCCTCTTCTTCTTTCTCCTCTTCTCTTGTTCCCTTTTTACCTCCTTTTAGCTCTAATCATTCATCTTTTCTTTCTACCATTGCTACATCATTTGAACCCTCTATTTATGCTCAAGCATATTCTAATCTCCAATGGATTCAAACTATGGATGCCGAGTTAACTGCCTTGGAGGATAATAACACTTGGGAGCTCATTTCTTTAACTTTTTAAGCAGCTTTAATTCTTCAACTTTTTAGATTTGAGGTTAAAGATGTTTTTTTATAAGATAAAAAGTTAATGTTTAGATAGAGAGAACACTCTAAAAATGATGGTTTTGAAATATAAAAATTATGGTTCCATAGTAAATATGATATTAAATAATTTTAATTCTTGAAAAAAATTTCATTTTAAGGACGTTATCCGGAAAATTTGGAAGAATGAAAATTTTACAACCAAAAGTACCGATCTATAAAAAAAAATATGGAACTGCAAAATTTTATTTGAAATTAACCCTTTGTTTTATTTACATTTTCACTCCTCCATATCAAAATGTTGATGTGGTGGTTAGGTCAACTGGTATACGAAGGTATTTTTATCTTTTTTAATTATTTTTATTTACATCCCCGCTCCTCCATATCATCCTCTCTCTCCGTCTTCAGCCTTCCCCTCTTCCACACAATGGCGGATACAAAGGGTCCCGGGCCCCTCTAGCCGCTAGAATCACCATGACCACATGTAGTTTCGATCCCCTATTTTCGTAAAATTTGATGTTGTGGTGGTTCTGGCTCTCTGTCTCCAATTTTTTTTTGATGAGGTGTTGAATTAGCATCCAAAAAATTGGTCCAAGTCTTATTAGACAATCTCTAAATCCAAAATTCTAATATTTTTTTAATTTATTAGACTCTCTATAAATCCAAAATTCTAATTTTTTTTTAGCCTTAGGTCTTCTTTAAATCCAAATCTATAGAAAAAATTGCCTGTAAGGTCATTCTTAAATTCAAATTTCTAAATTTTTATGGCTTATTAGGCTCTCCCTAAATCCGATTTTTTCTATTAGATAATTTTTTTTGAACAAAGGCTAAGGAGGACGGTGAAGATCTCGGAAAACCAGTTTGGCTTTATGCCGGGAAGATCAACTATGGAAGCCATCCATCTAATGAGACAATTAATGGAGCAACTATCGAAATAAGAAGAAAGACTTGCATATGGTTTTCATTGACTTAGAGAAAACATATGATAAGGTACCAAGGGAAGTACTTTGGTGGGCCTTGATAAGGAAAGGCATTTCGCGGAAATATATTGACATCATAAAGGACATGTATGAAGGAGTATGCACGAGTGTACGTACTAGTGTTGGGAAGACTGAAGAGTTTCCTATTACGATTGGAGTGCATCAAGGTTCCGCACTAAGCCCATTTCTTTTTGCCATCGTTATGGATGAACTAACAAGTTCACTTCAAGATGGTATACCATGGTGCATGCTGTTTGCAGATGATATTGTGTTGGTTGATGAGACGAAAGAAGGAGTGGAGATGAAGTTGGAACTATAGAGGCAAACTCTAGAATCTAGAGGCTTTAAGTTGAGTCGAAGTAAGACAGAATATTTGGAGTGTAAGTTTAGCGGCCGTAGGAGTAGGGAGGCAGGGACAATCACCCTAGATGGGAGAGTTGTTCAGGCCTCGGATTGCTTCCGGTATTTAGGATCTATTATCCAAACGGATGAAGAAGTAGATGGAGATGTTGCCCATAGGATTAAAGCTGGTTGGTCGAAGTGGAAGAGTGCTACGGGTTTCCTTTGTGATCCCGGCATGCCTAATAGATTGAAGGGAAAATTCTACCGGACGGCAATTAGACCAGCATTGTTATATGGTACGGAGTGTTGGGCAGTGAAACACTGCCACATCCATAAGATGTCGGTGGCGGAGATGCGTATGCTGAGATGGATGTGTGGTCACACGAGAAAGGACCGGGTGCGTAATGAAATAATTAGGACAAAAGTAGGGGTCACATCTATTGAGAATAAAATGAGAGAAAACCGACTAAGGTGGTTTGGCCATGTGAGACGTAGAGCGCTTGATGCGCCGGTTAGGAGAACCGAAAGGGATGTAGTGGTGAGGGGTAGGGGAAGACCTAAGCAAACTTGGAGGAGGGTGATCGAGAGTGATATGAGTTTATTGGGAATTGAGGAAAATATGGTAGTGGATAGGACGGAGTGGAGGGAGCGAATCTGTGTCGCTGACACGACTTGATTTTCACGGTTTTATATGATGGTTCATGGTAGCCGACCCTGAATCATTTCGGGACTAAGGCTTTGTTGTTGTTGTTGTTGTTGTTTAAGAATCTTAAACACAATGTAGCTTAATTTTGAGAAGTTTTGCATTGTTACTTAAAAATTGATTCTTGACCACTCAAATTATAACATGTATATGTACGGAAAAAAAATTGAACAAGTTCGATTTAACAAAAAAAAAATACACACGCACATGTAAAATCGGCCCCCAACTGACAAATCCTATATTCACCGCTGCTTCCACACTTCATTATGTTGAACGTTGTTTTCCATTTTCCATTGAAGCCGACGTAAGCTCATGCGAAAGAAAATCATCTATAAAACTCCAATTTGTCATAGAAAAAATAGAAAATTTCTATCTCAAACCACACCAATTTAACGAAGAAACTCATCAAGTTCGGTTCAATTTCAAACCATATGAGGCATAAATCCAGGGGCGGAGCCAGTCCGGAAGCTGGAGCGTCCCGTTCTCCGATACCACCCCTGAGAAATAATGGATAGCCCCCTAAGAGAGTTATATTTATACTTATAAAATAGGACATGATTGTATAATAGAAAATAACTTGACATAGTTGGTTTGAGTAGTAGTTAAAAACTCTTTTATAACCAAGTTGGCGTAGATGGTTTGAGTATTAACGTTGAATTTATAAAAAATGTTTTTCACATTAGGCACTTTTAATTTTTTAGTCAGCACACAAAAACGAAGCAATAATTTTTTAGTCAACACATTGAAACGAAGCAGTTTTATCATGCTGGAGACAAAATAAAATTATCCAGCCTCTTAGGGCTAGACTTTAAAAATTACCCCACCACAGAGCTAAAATTATATGCAATTCTTGATGTGCCATGTCATAAATCCATCCTCAATTGAAACTTGCACAATTACATTCAAAATAAATTTTCTCAATCAATCCATAAAATTAAAAATTAACACGAAAAGAGCAGGGTTAAATACTCAAATAGGGTTAATTAAAAAAAATAATTCTTAATATAAATATAGTTAAAAATTATTTCTTTACAATGGGCTGTTTTTATTCCATATAAAATAAATTTGTTTATCTCATCACCGCACCTTTGATGCCGTAATGAGATAAAGTTGTTGCAGGAATCTATATGCAACGATGACACCCTTTCCAAAAGGAGATATATATATATATATATATATATATATATATATATATATATATATAAAAGAATTTATTGAAAAATTATATAAATATTTTATTATTATAAATCTTCATGATTTTAAGATTAGAATTTAGTTTTTTTTTCTTTAAATAAAAAGGTAAATTTCATTTTAAGATTCAAATTTAGTTTTTTTTAATAAAGGGATAAATAGAAGCTGAGTATACAAGAGTACCTTCCTCTATACCTCTACTCCCTCCTATATCTACCGCTGAGTACTATAACCGAGTACTCAGCCTCTCCTTTCTATTCTTCTAGAAATGATAAAGTGTTTGTCCTAAACAATAATTGCTAAGACACTTTAGATGATTGAAAATCACTCTAGACTTTTACACAATGATTGGAAATTGGTGTAAGGTTTTGCTTTGCTTTTCTCACAGAACTTCAAGTATGAATTTGGACAGTGTTTCGACTAATTGAAGATCTGCATCGAATGAAGCAAATGAGAGACCTATTTATAGTGACACTTGAGGCACCGGTAATTTCGAATTTCGAAATAACCGTTGGAGGCAAACGGCTTCCTGTCGTTGTCACTCAGGACGTGCTCAGTGTCGTTGGCCAATGAGATTCTTGCATCTTCTGTCCACGGCAGCTCTCGGCAGCTTTTCGTCCGATAAACAGAATGTTTCGACATATTTGGCAAAGTCTTCCAGACAGCTTCCTGCGCCTTCTGAACTTTACCCAAAGTAGAAATACTTTGTCTAGAAGTTGGTTCTTGTCTGCCGCTGACTTGTACTTCTTGTCGTTTCACTCAGCAGCTTCATCTCTAAGCAATTGAGAGAAGGCTTCTCGATCCTTCTTCAAGCTGAGCTTGTGCTTTGTACAAAACGACCGCGTTTTGAAATCTTGGACCGTGAGGTCTTGATGTGTTGACTTGGGCTTGACTTCCACTTATGGGCTTTTGGACTTTTAATCTTAATCTCTTATAGATCAATAAACTCAACATTGAACAAACACATTAGTATGAATAAATCAAGACATTTAAATTTAATGTGTTAGAATATTTTTTATCAATTACTTAAATAATTTTGTCAAATCAAAATCATGTGGAAAGGTGTTTCAACAAAACCAATCTTTTAAAATTTTTTATTGCACATGGCTAAAATTGATCTTGCTTGGAAACATTAGATTTGCACAATTTCATACGTTAGAGCTAAATCAAGACTTCACTTTAAATGTCAGGGGTGTAAAAGACAGTGATCGAACTAATTAGAGTATAAAAAACTAACAAATATAATGTGATCAAACTGTAGAAGATAGTTATGGGTTGAGGAGCGAAACGTGCTAAAAATTACTAATAATTTGTTAAAATACTAAAACTAAAATTGATCTTGTTTGGAAACGTTAAGGTTAAATTTACACGTTTTCATACGTTAGGATTGAATCTGCACTTCACTTTAAACGTTAAGGTTAATATTTAGTGTATTACTAACAAAAATTATGTTAAAATGCTAAAAACTAAAATATGCTATATATAAATTTATCAGAATTATTTTTTTATTAAACTGTCTAGAATATTTACTGTGTTACTAATATAGTTAGAAAAAATGTATGAAACTGTTTAAATTTATCGACAAAATTGTTTGAAATGTCCGATGTGACAGTTAAATAATAGTCAAACCAGTTTTTTCAAATTTTTGATAGCTCATAGCTAAAATTGATCTTACTTGAAAACGTTAGAGTTGAAAATTAGAAATTAGTTTTTTTTTATTTTTTAATAAATTATTATGAATCACAATTAAATATACGCGTAAATTTAACGTTTCAAGTGAAGTGCAAATTTAGTTCTAATGTATGAAATAGTGCAAATTTAATCCCAACGTTTCCAAGCAAGATCAATTTTATCCCCGCACTATCAAAAATTTGAAAAGATTGGTTTAATTGTTATTTAATTGTCACACTGGACTTTCCAAACAAATTTTGAAGCAATTTTGTATATATTTTTGTAATTATATTAATAACACGGTAAATATTTCATCATAAAAAAATAAAGATAAATACTTATAATAAAAAATGAAAGATACGTAATTGCCTCATCACATTAATCACTGAATAGGATATATATACAACTGATGAGATAGGCTCTAGAGAGTTCTAATTAATCTAAATAACCATATTTACGAAATATGGATAATATCTATCACACCCCCGCAGTTGAAGCGGGAGGTTGCCGAACGCTTAGACTGGTACGGAAGTCATCAAATAGAACACGAGGCAAGCCTTTGGTGAAGATGTCGGCAATCTGATAGCGGGAAGGAACGTGATGAACACGGACTTCACCTTTCTGAACCTTTTCTCGGACAAAGTGAATATCAAGTTCTATGTGCTTAGTACGCTGATGCTGAACGGGATTGACAGACAGATATATAGCACTGATATTATCACAGTAGACAAGAGTGGCCTTAGGGATGGGACAACGAAGCTCAAGTAACAAGTTACGAAGCCAACAGGACTCAGAGACGACATTTGCAACACCCTTGTATTCAGCTTCAGCACTGGACCGTGAGAGAGTAGGTTGGCGTTTGGAAGACCAGGATATCAGGTTGTCACTAAGGAAAATGCAATAGCCAGAAGTGGAGCGGCGAGTGGTAGGACAGCCACCCCAGTCAGCGTCTGTGTAAGAGAGCAGAGAAGAAGTAGAAGATTTGTACAGATGAAGACCGAAATCTATTGTGCCTTTGATATAGCGTAGTACACGCTTGAGAGCTTCCATGTGAGAGACCATCGGAGCATGCATAAATAAGCACAATTGCTGAACCGCATAAGAAATATCCGGTCGAGTAAATGTAAGGTACTGAAGAGCACCGGCCAGGCGCCGATAATGAGTAGGATCAGCATAGAGAATCCCGTCTGAACTGAGCTTGCTGTTGGTATTAACCGGAGTGGCACTGGGCTTACATTGTGACATACCAGCACGTTCAAGGATCTCCCCGGCATACTGCTTTTGGTTTAGAAAAAGTCCAGTAGAACATGTAGTGACAGAGATGCCCAGAAAATAACTAAGAGTGCCCAAATCTTTCATTGCAAACTCGCTGCTGAGTCTGGACATGATAGAAGTGCGAAGAGCATCTGAAGAATAAGTTAGAATGATATCATCGACATATAAGATAAGATAAGCTATGTCAGTACCACAAGAGTATATAAATAATGAGTGATCTGTTTTGCTGTGAATGAAGCCGAGAGTAGCAACGTAATCAGCAAAACGTTGGTACCAAGCCCTCGGAGCCTGTTTGAGGCCATATAGAGACTTCTTGAGAAGACACACATGATCTGGATGAGATGAATCTTTGAATCCCAAGGGTTGATACATATAAACAGTCTCATTCAGATTACCATGGAGAAATGCATTTTTGACATCCAACTGATGAATAGACCAGGATTTTGATAAGGCAATGCTCAGAACCGTGCGGATAGTGGCGGGCTTGACCACAGGACTGAAAGTCTCATCACAATCAACACCGGGTTGTTGAGACCTACCATCACCTACAAGACGGGCTTTATGCCTCTCAAAGGAACCATCAGAGTTCTTTTTAATATGAAAAATCCACATAGAGCGAATAACATTAACACCGGGTGGCTTAGGTACCAAAACCCAAGTCCTATTTTCAATAAGAGCATTATATTCATCAAGCATAGCATTTTTCCAATTTGGGTCATGAAGAGCACTAATTGGATTGTTAGGTAAGGGTGAAACAGAGGAAGGGGTGAGAAGGGCATATTTGGGATTGGGTTTAATGATGCCAGACTTGGCCCGAGTATTCATAGGATGGTTGGAGAAGGGGGAAGAAGCGGTTGCTGATGAAGACGGGGCAGCAGAAACCCGTAGGTGAGGTGGACGGTAAGGAGGCTTGTTGTTTGGGACGGGCTGGGTGATGGGTTCGAACAGGTTGAGAGTGGTTCGGTGGTCTGTAATAGAGGGGAGCGGAATGACGGTGAGGTGTTTGGGCTTGTAGGTTCGATTTGGTCAGCAGAAGGTGTGGCTGGTTGTGTAGGGGTTAGGCGAGGAGCAGGGCTGTTGGATAAAGGAGAATTGAAGAACTGATTTAGGAGATAGGGAGACGGGGAACAATCAAGAAAACTGTAAATAGACCGATCAACCGTGTTAAGTGAAGAGAAGGGAAAAACGTGTTCATTGAAAATGACATGGCGAGAAATAAATATTTTTCTAGTGGACAAGTCGTAACATTTATAACCACGGTGATTTGGGGGATACCCTAAGAAAACACACGGGGTGGAGCGAGGTTGTAATTTATGTATAGTCGTTGATGGGAGGAGAGGAAAACATAGGCAACCAAAAATCCGGAGGTGAGAAAATATCGGATTTGTACCGAACAGAATTTGTGTCGGGGAGTGGAATTTTAAGATTTTACAAGGAAGAATGTTAAGGAGATAAGTAGCCATAGCTAACGCATGATGCCAAAAAGACGGAGGCATAGATGAGTGAGAGAGAAGTGTGCGTATAATGTTATTAATGGATTTAATTTTGCGTTCAGCTTTGCCATTTTGAGGAGAAGTGTGGGGACAGGAGAAACGAAGATGTAAGCCATTATCTTCACAAAATTTACGGAATATATTATTATCGAATTCACGTCCATTATCACATTGGAATTGTTTGATACGACGATCAAATTGGGTATTTATATGTGAGTGAAATAATTTAAAAAGAGCAGTGACTCTGGATTTGTGAGAAATAGGAAATGTCCATAGAAAATTACTGAAATTATCAAGGAATAACACATAATAACGATGGCCACCACTACTTAAAATTGGTGATGTCCATAAATCACTATGAATAATATCAAATGGCATAGACGTAACTGATAAAGAGTCATAAAACGGCAATTTAATATGTTTTCCAAGAGGACATGAATTGCAAAACACACGTTGTTCTTTATCACAACTTATTAAATGATTACTTCTAAGGGAATTTAAAACAACATCACCCGGATGACCTAAACGGGAGTGCCATACATTTGGAGAAAAAGCAGTAAAGACTGAAGGCACAAAAACAGATGCAGATTTGGTGAGAGGATACAGGTCGTCAGAACTATTACATCTCATTAGTTTGTCCCCCGTCCGAAAATCCTTCACAGAAAATCCAAAGGGATCAAATTCAATAGAAACCATGTTATCGGTTGTAAATTTTCGAACAGAGATAAGATTCTTGACCAATTTGGGAGCATGCAAGACATTGTTAAGTTTAAAGGGGTAAGTAGTGCTAGGAAGTGAAGTGCTACCATAACCACAAATTGGAATAATACTACCATCACCAACAACAATGCCATTATGTTTGCTCAAATGAAAGTAGGACGAGAGGGTACCTGAATCTGCAGTCATATGAGAAGAAGCACCGGTGTCCATGAGCCAGTTCACGGGCGGTTGAGTGAGAGATAAAGTATGCATAGCTTCTTCAATATCAGTAGGAGCATAATCAGATGCACTAGGGGTCGTATCCACTGTAAGTGCATGGGGACGAGGACCAAGAATGCTTTGCTGGCTGGGAGAGGATGGAGGGCGCTGCTGCCATGGAGCTGTAGGATACGGGCAGGGCGGCATAGACCAAGAAGGAGGCTGCCAATAATGCCATGGAGGAATAGCACCCCAAGTTGACGGAGGCGGCGGAGATCTGTACCCGTAATTTCCAGGATGGAAATTGTTGCTGTTGCCGCGCGCACCCCCGCGAAAACCACCACGTCCGCGAGATGGTCCCTGCCTGCTACCGCAGTGCCCTGGCTGTCGTCGGCCTCTGTTGTTATTTCCACGATCAATGGACGGTGTGGGAGAGGCAGATGACAACTGCTGGTCAGGGGAGTTTGAATTCATTATGAGGGCAGCAGGATTCCCATTCTTATGGGCTAGTCGTTTGGCCATAGTCGTTTCTTCGAGGGATAACATTGAACGAGCCTTAGCAAAGGACGGCAGGGGATCGCGTTGTTGAATTAAAGTAGCAAAACCACTATAAGCCTCAGTCAGACCAGCCACAAGACGTAACACCATCCGTTGATCCGAGACTTTAGCACCAACATTAGCCAATTGATCAGCTAACATCTTTAACCGTTGGCAATATGCACCAACATTAGGAAAGTCAGAGAGATGGGTAGAGGTGAATTGATTTTCAAGATGGACTACGCGTGTGCTTTTGTTATCCTGAAAAAGGTCGGCGAGGCGATCCCAGGCAGCCATGGCGGTGTCGTCTTGCTCAAGGATGGTGTGAAGAAGATCATTGGATATGGTGCCGTATATCCATTGAAGAACAATAGCATCTAGCCGAGACCAAAGAGCAGTATCTTTCTCCTTCGCTGGTGGGGATTCGGTGGAGGGAGTAATAACATGATCAAGCACTTGATAGGCACGGGCATGGACTTTGAAAAGGGTGGACCATGAGTTATATTGGCCAGATTCTGTGTCAAGAACAATTGGAATGAAGTTACGGATGTTATTAACAGCTAGTGCAGGATGGAATTTCGTTGGTTCGGCCATTGGAGAGGGAGAAGGAAAAGAGGTCAGTCTAGGGCAAAATAGAAGTCGAGAGGAAGGAGAAGAGAGGTCGGCTAGGGCACAAAATTAGGAGAAGAAATTAGGCTCTGATACCATGAAAGATACGTAATTGCCTCATCACATTAATCACTGAATAGGATATATATACAACTGATGAGATAGGCTCTAGAGAGTTCTAATTAATCTAAATAACCATATTTACGAAATATGGATAATATCTATCAAAAAAATATATACATAAATATTTTTTAGTTTATTTAATATACTAATGTTTTTATATATTAAAAAATTGTAATAGTTTTTATGGGATCATTTTAATCATAGGTTAAAAAGGAGCATAAGAAATAATTCTTAACCATTTAGAAAGGGGAATTATTTTCTCAATTAACATGTTAGGAGCTTAACCCAAAAGAGCAGCTTAACCCAAAAGAGCATATAGAAGTAGATTTTGGGTAAAAGTAGAAGAATTGAGTTTGAGGTAAGTAGTGAGGATGTTGGAAGTCTCAACTTTTTCGTCTCTTCCGGACTTCCTTTTTTCATTGCTTTCGGATGATCTGGTGGGGATTAGCTTTCATAGGCTAATCCCGGGTTAGTTTGTGGGGCTATTTGTTTGTTTTTATTTCCTTTTCCTACCAAAAAAAAATAAATTTCTATTTATTGATTGGAACTCTATAAAATCCAGCAATCAAACATACAAATAAGTAACCAAAATCTCGAAGGTTTGATAAATTCAACATACGAACACAATACTACAAATCTAAAAGAACCCATTGATATCATTCAATAGCAAACCGAGAAAGCCCAAGAATTCAATTGCAATGAGTTAGCAACCTTATGCGCTGCACGAATCACCATCGTTTCTTTCTCTCCCGAAGGAAGGCCATTTTCTTTTGGTAATCATAGTATATATTCCGTTGTTCAGAGAATTATAAATCAGGAAAAGAATCCTAGATCAACTTCTTCTTCTTCCCCAACTACATCCTCTTCTTCACTAGATACATCCTCTTCTTTCCCGACTACATTAGAGAAACATGACACCAAACTCTTCGGTCGCTAGAGGCAAATTTGGAGTTACCAATGGAATCAACTAAAGATATCCCTTTCTCAACTTTTAAAATATGAGACCGTGTTTGGAAATCAGTCAAATCGCATGGTTCATTTTTATATTTTCCCGTAAATGGTACCAGATCTTTTATCTCATAAATATTTATTAGGAAAAAGTATAAAAAATAATTTGTGCCGTTTACAAACTCAGTTATTCCCTCAAAAATTATTGCCATAAATATTTACCTTAAAGGAAGCAATTTAGAAGAATTAAAAAAACTGATTTTACAAATTATCGAAAATACAAAGTCTGACTTTGTAAATAAACTAAACTGTAAGTATTATTTGACCGAAAAATTAACTTACGAATTATTTAATTACAAATTTCATAAAGCATGAAAACTTTTAAACTACAACTACTCTTTTTGCAAGTTATAAGTGAATAGTGGGACATAATTAATTCGTTCTTTTTATAGGAAAAAGTATAAAAACAAATATTGTGATTTGAGTTATTTTCAAAAATTATATATGTGGTTTAAAAGTTGATAAAAATGTATTTTGATATTGATTCTGTTAGCAAACACAATTCAAATTGACTAACGGTATTATATAGATGAAGGGAGAGTATTATAGAAATTTATGATAGAAGCAATTTTGACAAAATTTGAAGGGAGCAATTTTTCGAAGTAATCTTTTCAAATTTTTACACATTAGATCTATAATCTTTTATTAAATCCTTAATCAATTTAATTATACAAGTTGCACTTAAATTTGAGATCTGTTTAATAAAATTTTAAACTTCTTTCGATGAAATTACCAAATCTAATATCTAACTTTGGGTGCCTTCTAGGGTTACTTTGTTTTTGACAAAGTACCATTACTTGGTGTGTTTTTATCGTTGGATGATGGAGTGTAAAATTAATCCAATGGTGAAAACACACAAAGTAAGGCTTACTTTGTCAAAAACAAAGTAAGCATAGCCTTTACATAAGATTATTATAACCAATTTGTATAGAAATATTCAACAGAATATTGATACGACAAAAAAATAAATAAAACAGTTAATAATGTCAATTAAATTTTCTTTTTGTGTGGCTTAGGGTGTGTCACCTAACTATCACATTTCCACCACATCAACCATTAAATTCAAATATGTGTAATATGATGCTTAGTCGACTTATATCCAATCGTTTTTGTTCTATGTCAACGCTCTATTGAGTTTTTCCCTATAAATTGATAAGAATGAGTTCATTTGAAATGTAAGGTTTAATGATTTCATTAAAAGAAAATGAATTAGTAAAATAGATTCAAAATTTAATGACTGTCGGTGCACTTTATAATTTGACCCAAATACAATTAATTTTAATGCACTTTACAATTTGATCCAAATACAATTAATTTTAACACTAAAAATTTATAAAATTTGGACAAATTTTTCAAAATTTACCAACTCGAAAACTGATTAAACTCAATTTAGGATAAATTAACATGTAAGTTTGGATGCCATTTTGATCCTTAATTCCAGCACTAACACAAGCATGGTGTCTGAAACATTCCTGTAATCTGCTTTTATTGAATCAGCCCTTCTCATTGATTCATCTAACTGAAAATCTACCAACCAACAATGGAAAAAGTATCATTATTATTGTTTTCTTTTTTTAATTTCATATCTAAAAACTGATTAAGAACTAATTAGATTAGAACCATCTCCTTCCATTATTGTTATCCTTGAGCTTCATCACAAGCTCCTCTCTTTGAGCTTCTACTTGAGCATATTTGAGGCTCATATCCAAATATCTTTCTTGAAGTTCTCTTAACTCGGTCTCTAATGACGATTTTGTTCGTTCGAATTTTTCTTTTGCCATGAATTCGACTTCTCCTTTCGATTTTCTTGGAGATCCTGTTCTACTTTTCCTGTTCTCAGATGTCAGCCTGAAACAAAACCCAGTTGCAGTTGTCAAACAAAGTTGTTCTCTTCGAATGGAAATAGAGATTTTGAATGTTACAGAACTATTATCAGTTTCTTCAATTTCATGACTGCAAAATGCATAATTGGACAAGAATTGTTTGTTTTACTTACCTTTTAAGCTGAACTTTAAATGCGTTTGATTCCTTTGACTTGGAATGTTCATCATCCAGCAGCTTATCACCCTGTTATTAAAACGAAAATGCATCAGATCAGATGTGTAAGAGATTGAAAATGGTATCAGGCTCTTTGAGATCGAAAATGAAGAATTAGAATGTAGTTGCATACTTCTCTTCGGTGTTGATAATTAGGCGAGTTTAAGCTATTTGAGTCCTTAAGATTTCTTTGCGTTTCTTTCATCAAGATCAACTCTTCTTCAAGGGATTGAGTTCTTGTTTTGAACTTTTGTTTCTCTTCCTCGTGTTGTAGTATCTGCTGTTGAAGTTGCTTGTTTGATCTCTTGATCCAGCTGAGCTCTTTTCTGAGTTCTGTGTCCTGTTTGCATAAAGGATCGTTCTCAATTAGACTGCATTCCAGCTTTTCAATTCTTTCTTCCAAAATGAATTTATCATGTCTGCAATCTTCTAATTCAGTAAAAGACTTCTGCAGTTCGCTTACCTTTTTGATGCATGAACTCTTCTCTATCTTTAGCTCTTCGCCTTCTTTAGACTTTAGATTCAGTGAAGTTTCTAATTTCTGTTTCTCATTCCTTAAAGTCAGAACTTCATTCTCCAAAGCCACCATTTTCAGCAACTGAGCATTCAGTTTCGTAGTTTCTTCTGTGAGTTGTTGGTGTTCGCACTCCAAAACTGTAAGCTTGCGTTCAAGACTATTAAGGGTAGTCTTGAACTTTTCTTCACATGATCTGTAATTCTCCAATAAATTGGACATTTTCGCCATTTCAGATTTCAGCATTTCCTGATTCTGTTTGGAAGAAGCAAGTTCATCCATCAGGTCTTCAATGTTCACCTTGGATTCGATCTGTGCGGTTTTGAGCTCTGTTTCCAGCTTAGCTATATTCTTCCGTAAATCAGATGCTTCTTTCATGGAAGCTGAAACTAGTCTCTCTTTCTCGTCTCGAGTTGCAGAAAGTTTCCTGTTATGGTCTTCGAGTTCTTGTTGAAGATTCTCGACTTCAACAGTCTTTTCTGTATGCATCTGATCCAGCACAATAATTTTGTTGTTTTGTGTGTCATTTTCCTTGACAAGTGTGTCGAGTTCTGAAGTTAGGCTTCTTTCTTTCAATGTACTTTCTTCCACCAAAGAACAAATATTTTCTTGTAGAACATTAACTCGTTTCGAGCAATCAGCAAAGTTTCTTCGTGTTGCGCTCAGTCTCGCCTCCAAGTTGTCGCAATGCTCTTGCAGCTCCAGGTTGTGCATTCTCAACTGTCGAACCGAGTTCTGAAGTGAAGAACAGTTTTTCATGAGAGTATCAGCAGAAGCTTGTAGATTTGGATTTGTATTCCTGAGATTTTTGAGCTCTTCTTGATCTTCTGACCACCTACTATTGATCTCTTCTAGCTTTTGCCTCGCGCCTGTCTCTTGAGTCCGCATCTCATGCCTCAATCTTGCAATCTCATCTTGAAGAGTAACAGAACTGGATCTGGAATCGTGTAGTTCCAATGCTATGGACTTCCTATCATCTGTCAAATTCTGAATTTGAGCTTCCAGCATAGACATACAAGCCGATAATTCTTCATTTTCCTGCTCAAGTTCTGATAACCGAACCTCCAGTTCTCGTTTACCGTCTTTCAGCTCTGAAGATTTCCTCTCAAGAACTTTATTGGCAGAAACATGAGTACTCACGCTGCCGTTAAGCACCATCATATCATTCTGTAAGTCAGTCAGGCATTTCGTGGCAGTATCACTTTCTTTTGTAACAACTTCCACATTGTACTCTAGTTTTCCCTTTTTGTTCCCAAGAGCACAAAGCTTTTCTTCTAATTCAGTCAGACAAGTTTTAAGATTGCCAATCTCCTTTTGTTTCGATACCAGATCAACCTCGAGTCTTTCTACCTCCTTTCTTTCTCCACTCAATTTTTGGTTCAGTTCTGTAACTTTACCTTCCAGCTCAGATTTCTGACTCCGTAGTTCTTGAATTTCATGATGGCGATCAGCTTCAATCTTACTCATTTTCTCTTCAACCTCATGAATTTGGGATTCATGATTGTTCCCTTCCAAAACGGAACTGGTCAAAGATCCATTTTCGGCGGAACTCTTCTTAATTTTGTTGAGTTTGAGCAAGACCTCAAGGTTTTCCTCTGTCAGCTCCTGGCAGTCACTTTCTAGCTCCTGCAGTTTAGCTTTTAGCAATTCGATTTCGTTAATCAGATTTTCATTGACTCCTTCAGTTGATTCCATTCCTACGGAATTTCGGCTTTCTGAAACAGATTGATGATTCAAACTCCCATTCTGTAAGCACTGATTTCGCCCTTCCAGTGCATTTTCGAGTTCTTGTACTTTCGCGCACAAATTCTTCTCTGATTCCTGCAGCTGTTGAACCTGCAGGATTAAGTCCTGGTTCTTGTCTACATTTCCCTGGACACTGTCTATTTCGGCTTTTTGCTTTTCGGCGGTTTCTTCCAAGTCCTGAAGCACAGAAACAAGCTCAACATTTGACTCTTGACTCCTATGCAACTGCAGAGTAAGATTATCATTAGTTTCTTTCAAAAACCTGACCTCATTTTCCATTTCCTTTACAACATTGGCAAGACCATTTTCCTGAACTGCCCGATCCTCAGATGCTGATGCTTTTTCCAACAACTGCTTCAAATGTTCGACTTCCTTTTGCAAACAATCACGTTCTGCGCAGGCAGCTGAGAGTTCCATATCTAAATTTACCTGGATTTTGGACTGTTCAGAGTATTGTCTGCTCAATATCTCCGAATCAAGCATCAACTTCATGGCATTCCTCTCCCAGTGCTTTGCTTCACTTCGAAGGTCTTCGATTGTGTCTTCTGCAGCTTCAAGTAAGTTCTTAGAAGAACCTGAAATTTTCAAGGAAGCTGCAGCGAATTCCTGAGGATCATCCTGCGAAATGTTTTCAGAATGTGATGAATCATCCGATTGAGAAGCATTGCCAACATCCGGACTTCCCCGAGGCACACCGTTTCGAGAGGTAGTTGAGTCTTGTGTTGCCATTAGTTTGTCCTTGACACCATTCAAGTTGCTTGGAGGGGAAATTTTTTCCTTTTCCATGGAACTTTCGGCTGAGTTATAGCTGTGATGTGAACTTGAAGAGTTGAAACTAGCTTCCTCCGGTGCTCTTTTCCCTCCTCCCTGAT
Source organism: Euphorbia lathyris (assembly GCF_963576675.1). Classification (NCBI taxonomy): domain Eukaryota; kingdom Viridiplantae; phylum Streptophyta; class Magnoliopsida; order Malpighiales; family Euphorbiaceae; genus Euphorbia; species Euphorbia lathyris. The sequence continues at coordinate 40,930,158 of NC_088910.1, forward strand.
TGAAACATTCGAATGGAATCAGTCAGAAATCCGGAACATGACATTAAGTCAATAAGAAGACAGAAAAAACCTTTTCATCATCTTGTTGATGTGAGCTCAAATCTTTACTAGAGTAAGAACTTGCACTCTTAACAAGTGTATTTTCAGAATCTCCAGACTTAATTTCTGGATCACCAGAGCTTACATCACGACCTTCCTTCGCTGATTTTGAACCATCATCCCTGGAAAAGAAAAATCATTCACACATTGAACGCAATCTTGAATGCTCAAAAGAGAAGAAAATTAGAAGATTAGACAAATTCAATGGTATGAACTAACCTAAGGTTTATTCTTGGATTCAAGCATTGAATCTTAAGCTGCAAATTAGATAATCACAACAGGATTAAAGCTAATTAATTAATTAATTAAGCCTTAAATTATCATGACCAACACCTATTACTTAATGATTTCCAGAACTCTAATTGAACATTGTGGCAATTAGTAATTACTTCTATAATCAGATATGATTAAAGCTAATTATATAATTAATTAAGCTTTAATTTACCATGATAAACTCTAATTAATTCAACTAAAAACTCACTTGTAAAATGGTCCCATGGCTGCATTTATTCAATGGGAATGAAACTGGGAAGGAATCACTTGAACTCATATATGTTGCCATATTCATTTCTGCCTCTCCGAGGATGCCGGATTTAGCTGATCCCTTATATATGAAAACCAAAAATATAATTGAAAGGCTAGATTTTTGCCCATTAAAATAGAAAATTATTCTGTACCCACAAAATATTTTAGAGAAAAAAATTATAATTAGAATATAAATACCATGGAAATCACAAGCTTATAAGGGAAACCTTCAACCTCCTTTGAAGATTGAGACTGATCATCTTTTGGAATCCAAATAGAATCCGACACAAAATCTTTCCACTGACAATTGTCATTTCTGACAGCTGCTTTACTAGATTTTGCTACAGTTTTTCCAGTCTCCATTGAGATTATTGACACAAGCAGCTTGTCCCATCCTTTTGGAACCTGTAAATTCATTAAATAATTTCCTTCTAACTAATTAAAAAAAGGTGTTAATTAACGTGTATATGTACCTGAAGTGCTTCAAAGTGAGAAAACTTGAAATTAATTCTTTCCCCTGATTTAACAGGGGAATGCTTAGTCTTGTGCAATCTGAACATTTCCCTCTCTGGAACTTCTCTTCTTTTTCTTTTTCTTTTTCTTTTTCTTGTTCTTGTTCAAAGAGGGTAATGAGAAGCTGAAAGATAGTGAAGTAAGAAAGAAGAAAGGTGGAAAGTGGACATAATTAATTAATTAATCAAAGAAGAGATTGATTAATTAATTAAAGGAGACAAGATTAGCTAGCTTGTCATCGTAGAGAAGGATGACGGCAAGGAGATCAGACGAGGACTGTGATTATTTGTTCAAGGTGATATCAATCGGCTATTCTGGCATGGGAAAATCCAATCTTATTTCCCGATTTACTCGTTGCTGTTCTGTTTGGAGTCCAAATCCTCGAATTCACCACTCGTACTCTTCAAGTAATTTCTTTACTCTGTTAAGTGCAAGATTAAATAAATTACTGGTTATTGTAGATTAAATTAAAACCTTCGCAACAGAAGAACTCGAACTCCAATCCAAGAGATGAAAACAAGTTTGAAGTTTGAATCAAATGACATAGAGTCAAGTCCAACTACATCAACAACAAAAATTGTAGTTTTATATCGAAGCAGCGAGTTTGTACTGTCAATAATAGGCTTCCGATAATTTTAAATTGAATTGAGTCATTATATTTTTCTTTTTAACTTCCCAAATGAAGTTTATAATATAAACTAGGTTTCCAATAAGTTCACTTTGAATCAGCCTCTCCCATTTAAACTTTCATTGCCCAAGAACTTTAATCTTCAATGATTTCTCTTCAATATAGTGACTAAAATCATCATCCAATATGACTTCAAGAATTTCAGTTCTCTTCAAGACTTTCACATTCTTTATTGCCTCACTTGTATTCTAACTAGTGTCAAGGTAAATGATAAAAGGGAAGATAGAAGTTTCTAGTAAAAGCATACATGTCATTTGCAATCCTAAGGACATGCAAACCTCTACCAAATGAGAGTTATCTATAACCTTTGCGTGCATAAAACCGAACAAAAAGCTTTTGAATGCCACCTGAAAGAGAATTGAATAACTATGTGATGACCATACAAACCAAGCCAAGCATGTAGGGGAGCTCACACGGCATGTTAGTCACACGTTGTGTGACCCAATAACTGCAGTAGGATTTCACAGGGAAGGAACCACACCGCGTGTCAGACCTTCACATGCCGTGTGGACTGCTTGTTGGAGTCTCGGGAATTTTGAAGTAATTCACACGGCGTGTGGAGTCTTATGAATTTTGAAGTAATTTACACGAGGTGTAGCTTTCTTCACACGTGGTGCAACACATAACAATTGCGGCGCAAGAGGACTTCTCCCACACGCCGAGTTGAAGCCCCCCAAACCCGTGTGACTATCCCAAGTCTAAGCCACACGCCGTGTGGCCCAACTTCGTGGCCAAAGAAGACAAGTCTGCCACAAACTGTCATCAATCTGTTTCAGCTTATTTACTGTTTTGTCATTTAGGTCTATTTGCTGTTTTGCCATTTAGACCTATTTGCTGTTTTGCCATTAGCTTAATTCCTCATATTTTACCCCTATTAGTGTAGTTCAAACTTGTAACTCTAGTAACGGTTTTTGAGTCTTTTCTTACCTAGTTTAGAGAGAAATTTAAGCATCCTCTTTGTAAGGATAAACAACTTTAATCTATCAAACTCAAATTTCCTCTTGGAAGCACGGTTTTCAACTTTTGAGATTAATTCCTACTAGTATTAGCTAGTGAAGAGATGGTTAGGGATGTAAACGGGACGGGACGGGGCGGGGCAGGGAATGCATTTCCCATCCCCGTTCCCCAACTAGACAGGGATTCCCGTCCCCGCGAGCTAAACGGGGACAAACTTATCCCCATCCCCGTCCTGCGGGGAATCTCCGTCACCACAGGGATCCCCATTTATAGATGTTCTAAAAACGCTATCCCTATTCTCCATGAGAAATCACTGTTTATGTTAAAAAAAAACAGTAAAGAAGAAAACGTTTAAGAAACAATGGCTAATAATACCAAGTATTAACAATCATTCTCAAATTTTCCGAATCATAAAAAAAACTAAAAACTGAAAACAACCAAATATCTAACTAAAATGTACTTAAATCATAAAAAAAAACCAATTATTACCAAATATCTAACTAAATGTACTTAAATCATTAAAAAAAAAACCAATTATTACGGGGAATAATTAGGGATCCCCATTGGGGATTAACAGCGTTGGGACGGGGATTCCCACGGGGGCGAGGATACCTTTCACCATCACCGTCATGGGGGACAAAATTATCCCCATCCCCATCCCATGGAGATCCTTATCAGGAATTCACGTCCCCATGGGATGGGTGACCTATGGGGATGGGGAAACCCCGTCCCATTTATATCCTAGATGATTCTTTCTTGATTTAAGATCAAAATCATCATTATCGTTACGAATCCGTATCACTATATTATAAAAAGAATAACAAAATATCGTTACAGCCTGCCCGTAAAAGCATACAGGCCAAAATATCAAAAGGAGGCAGCTGAGTTAATAATACCCATGAAATTTTTCTCATCATTGATGGAAGGTCAGGATTGCTTATTAAAACTTCTTGAATTAACAACCAAAAATTCTGCAGATAGGTTGTTGTGTTGCTTGCATGATGCTTTCTAGACTAAACTACATGAAGAACATTTTTCCACGAAAATGTCAAAGGCTCAATTTTATTATGGTCTTCACATGCAATTTGAATTGAGACAGGATCAAGAGAAAGTTTTAGAAGGGAAGTCACATATCCCTGCAATTGATCCCACTATACAATATCAGAGTCAGACAGAAATTCTGTTGGAAAGCAAGCCGTTATCTACGCCTCAACCAAAATAAACGGGAGCAACTTCAGTCAGTCGATGGAGAGAGTTCTTCTTATCATCAATATATCCAAATGAGAAAGAGAAACAAATTGAGAAACAAAGAGTTTAATTCTGATAAGAGAATGACCAAGAGCATCTGTAATGGCTCATACTTACAACCATTCAATATCAACCATTCAATATACATGACACATCATTCATTTAATAAACTTCATTCTATTAAATTATCTAAATTCAATGGTTAAACTCTATAACCACTCGATCCTAACGTATACACCAATTAATTAAACCTATCATATTATTTTATTAAAAATATATACATACAAATAGTCAAAAGCTTAATGAATTAAGCAAGATGGTTGATAAGTGCTCCGTATATTAAACTTTTCATTATACTCCATTGAAAATGTTCTGTAACATTGTTAGAAAGAGTTACGAAAATCATTAATTCTCAAATTGAACGTTCCCAAAAATTGATATATCTAACAAACCGAAAAGCAAAAGACCAAACTTCAAGCAACCAACATACATTTACCACATAGAAAAAACTGATGTTAACAGACATTTGAATATTAATTGAAAACCAAACCAATTAAACAAGTTACACTATAAGACCATACCTGTTGGTTTAGAAGAGGCATTGGGGAAAAAACTTTCCAATGGAAATAGCTGCAATGTAGATGCCGAAGTTAGAACATAAAAGAGTAACGTTTGGAGAAGATCTAAGCAGAGAGGCATGAAAGGGATTAATGAAGATTCGAATGGAGGCAGGAGAAATCCTAGTTTTATAACAAATAAATTGATGAGTGAAAGCATTTACAGAGTAAAGAATTAATTGAAGAGTAGCAGTAACAGTAGCTAAATCGACGGCAATGGTGGACTTGGACTCCAAACAGAACAGGAACAAGTAAATCGGGAAAGAAAGATTGTATTAGTATTTTCCCATGACAGAATCGCCGATAACAAATAATAGTAGTCCTCGTCGTCCGTTCTCCTCTCCTACTTTTTCTATGCTAAAAATGAAACAGACGCCGCGAGTTATTTTTAGGATAAGGTATTATATAAACATAACACCTGATGATGTTGGCACTTGCTGGGTGGGTCCGGAGTGTGCAAGACCCCATTGCACGGGTTAATCCCTTATTTGGGACCATTTTAAAAAAAAAATTACTTTAATAGACCTGGTTGGAAAATATTCCCCTACGACGAGCTATTCCCAACCATGGTCATGTAAAAGAATTTTTTTTATTATAAAATTATCCATTATGGTGCCATTGACGCCGTAATGGGTATGTTGACAGGAATCCTTATGATTCCTATCAACAACTGGACAGTGGCTAAATAAATTTTAAAAAATTATTTATATAATAATTTATATAATAAAATGTTTAAATTTTATTTTATTATATTATATTATAAAAATAAAATTATGTCTAACATTAGGTTAAATTTGTGTAATTTAATACGTTAGAACTAAATCTGTATTTTGTTTGAAACGTTACGGTTAAATATTTAGTGCATTATTAATGTATGAAATTATATAAATTTAATCCTAACATCTCAAGGGAAGTGCAGATTTAGCGTTAACGTATGAAATTATATAAATTTAACCCTAACGTTTTAAGCGAATAGCAGATTTAGCTATAACGTATAAAATTGTGCAAATTTAACCCTAACATTTTCAAGCAAAATCAATTTAAACCACGTGCTACCGAAAATTTGAAAAGACTTGTTTGACTGTTATTTAGCTACATCAGACCTTCTAAACCAGTTTGTCGATAAATTGAAGCAGTTTTTTTAACTATATTAATAACACAGTAAAATATTTTAGACCGTTTAAAAAAACTAAACCTGCTACATATAAATTAATCGCTTTTTTTAAAAAAAAATTGTCTAAAATATTTTACTGTGTTAGTAATTCATTAAATATTTTTTTTTATTAGTAATGCACTAAATATTTAACCTTAACGTTTACAAGCAAGATCAATTTTAACCATATGCTAACGAAAATTTGAAAAGATTTGTTTAACTGTTATTTATAGAAAAACTGGTTTAGAAGATCCGATGTGGCTAAATGACAGTTAAACAATGGATTAACCCTATAAATTTGTACAATTTCATACGTTGCGGCTAAATTTGCACTTCGTTTGAAACGTTAAAGTTAAATATTTAGTGCATTATTAAAAAACATATTTAGTGCATTAATAACACGGTAAAATATTTTCGACAATTTCAAAAAAATTTGTGATTCATTTATATGTAGCAGGTTTAGTTTTTTTAAACTGTCTAAAATATTTTACTGTGTTATTAATAAGTTAAAAAAAATGTATGAAAGTGCTTCAATTTATCGACAAACTGGTTTAGAATGTCCGATGTAGCTAAATAACAGTCAAACAGGTCTATTCAAATTTACGGTAGCGCGTGACTAAAATTGATTTTGCTTGAAAACGTTAAGGTTAAATTTGCACAATTTCATACGTTAAGGTTAAATCTGCACTTCGCTTAAAACGTTAAGGTTAAATTTATACAATTTCATACGTTAGGGCTAATCTGCAATTCTCTTGAAACGTTAGGATTAAATTTACACAATTCATACGTTAGTAATGCACCCAATATTTAACCGTAACGTTTCAAATGAAATATAAATTTAATTCTAAGGTATGAATTATACAAATTTATCCCTAATATTACAGTTTTTATTTTTTATAATATAATAAATTTTAAAAATTTTATTATATTTTTTTTGAATCAAAAGATTTTATTATATTAGTTTTAAAAAAATTATTATATAAAAAAAAATTATAATATAAATTTTGGGCAGTGGCATCCACTGCCCAGTTGTTGACAGGAATCCTTTATGGGATTCCTGTCAACATATCATTACGGCGCTGTAGGCGGTTAAAATTATATTAAAAAAAATAGTTTTTCTTTATCATGGTTGGAATAGTCCCTTTTAGGGGAATATTTTCCAACCAGGTCTATAAGGATAATTTTTTTTTTAAATTGTCCCAACTAAGGGATTAACCCCCATTGCACTAGGTTCCAAAAAATGGATTAAACTCTTATTTGGAGTAATTTTTATAAAAAATTACTCCACTTGGTTGAGAAAATTTTCCCCAAAAGGGACTGTTTCCCAACCAGGATTAATTATTCATTTTTTTTTTAAATTTTTTTACCCCATTGACACCGTAATGGGCTTGTGGACAGGAATCTTCCTGTCCACAAGTGGGGCAGTGGCTTGCCATTACCCCAACAAATATAAAAAAAAATATTTTATAAAATTAAAAATAAAAATAAAATTGATAAAACAATTATAAAAAATGAATTGTTTCTACCCTTACCGTTCTCCCTATCGCTCTTTCTCATCTTCTTTTAGAGGATAGGATTGAGGTTAGCTTTCCTAGGCTAATCCCGGTGTAGTTGCTTGTTTTGCTTTGCTTTCCTTTCCTTTTCTACCAAAAAATAAAAAATAAAAAATGAATTTAATTTATTACTTTATAAAAATAAAATTATATATTATATAATAATATTATTAATGCACTAAATATTTTCATGTACTAAATATTTAACGTATACGTTTCAAGTGAAGTGTAAATTTAGTCATAACGTATGAAATTGTGCAAATTCAACACTAACGTTTTCAAGGAAGTTAATTTTAACCAGACGCTATCGAAAATTTAATTTATTATTTTATAAAAATAAAATTATATATAAATCATACTAATATTGATTGAATTTGTACAATTTGCAAGTAATATCAATTTTAAACACACACTACCGAAAATTTAAAAAGACTTCTTTGACTGTTAATTAACTATATCGGACATTCTAAACTAGTTTGTCGATAAATTGAAACGCTTTCATATATTTTTTTAACTATATTAATAATATAGTAAAATATTTTAGACAGTTTCAAAAAACTTGTCTAAAATATTTTACTGTGTTTATAGTTACAAAAAAAATATATGAAACTGCTTCAATTTATCGACAAATTGGTTTAGAAGGTCCGATGTGGCTAAATAACAGTCAAACAAGTCTTTTTAAATTTTTGATAGCGTATAGTTAAAATTGATATTGCTGGGAAACGTTAGTGTTAAATTTAGACAATTTAAAAAAAATGTGATTAATTGATATATATAGCAGGGTTAGTTTTTTAAATTGACTAAAATATTTTACTATGTTATTAATATAGTTACAAAAAAATGTATGAAACTGCTTCAGTTTACCAACAAACTGGTTTAGAATGTCTGATGTGGCTAAATAAGTTCAAAGAAGTCTTTTCAAAATTTCGGTAGCGTATAGTTAAAATTGATATTACTGGAAAACATTAGTGTTAAATTTAGACAATTTAAAAAAAATGTGATTAATTTATATATATATAGCAGGTTTAGTTTTTTAAACTGGCTAAAATATTTTACTATGTTATTAATATAGTTACAAAAAAAATGTATGAAACTGCTTCAGTTTACCGACAAACTGGTTTAAAAGGTCTGATGTGGCTAAATAACAGTCAAAAAAGTCTTTTCAAATTTTCGGTAGCGTATGGTTAAAATTGATCTTGCGTGGAAACGTTAGTGTTAAATTTGACAAACTGATTTAAAAGGTCTGATGTGGCTAAATAACAGTCAAACAAGTCTTTTCAAATTTTCGGTAACGTATGGCTAAAATTGATCTTGCGTGGAAACATTAGTGTTAAATTTACATAATTTCATACGTTATGGCTAAATCTGCACTTCGCTTGAAACGTTAAGGTTAAATATTTAATGCATTACTAACAATTATGAAATAATAAATTAAAACTTTTTTATATTTATTTTGTAAATTTTTTATCATTTTTATTAGATAATAAATTAAATTTTTTTTATTTCAAATTTTTTTTTTTATATTTGTGTGGCAGTGGCGTGAAGGCACTGCCCACACTAAAGATTCCTGTCAATTTGGCGCCGTAATGAGCAATTAATTTAAAAAAATATATATTTATTAGTAACCCTAGTTGGGAAACAGCCCCTTTCAGGGAAAATTTTTCTATATGGGGCCAATGGGGTAATTTTTTATAAAAATTACCCCAAACAAAGGGTTAATCCCCAAAAAATAGGGAGAATCTCAATTTAATTTTAATAGAAGTCACTTTTTATTTAATTACGATGTTGAATGAATAAAATAAAGAGAAAAATATTCCATAAACAAAAGATGGAGTGTAAACGTAATAAAATGAATTCGCATGTGTATCTTGAACTGAGTTTATTCTATTTATATTGTTATCGAGTTGTTATGAATTATAGAGGAAGATGGGTCACATGTTTCCTATTTAGAGTTGGCAATTATTGTGTTCGTGTCGTGTCATTTCATGTTCGTGTTAAAAGAGTAAATCCAAACCCAATCCAAAAACTTCATTGTATTAATCTGTTCGGGTTAGTGTCGATTTGATGTCGTGTTTTCGAGTTACATGTAATTTTATTATGCATATATATTAATAATAACTTACAAAAATATAAGAAGATATAATACTATTTTTAAGTACTTTATGTCATTTTTAGATTAGCATGTTAACACTAATTATCGAAAAGTCATGTAATATGCTTATAACAATTTAGGAGGTTCGATTCATATTTACACGTAATATCTTTTTTTTATCTTTATTAATAAAGTGACATAAAAAATATAAACGAACAATAATTTTAAATATTCGTGTCATTTTGTGTCTATATTAACCTTAACTCGACCCAAAAATTTACATGTTAGTTTCGTGTCAATCCAAAAATAACATATTACCTACTAAGCTAAACTCAAACACTAAAATTCCGTCTCGATTTCATGTCGTGTGTACTTTTACCACCTCTACTCTGTTCATAGTTTCAATACAATCACAGGCCTTTTGAACTTTAACTAGGTCCAAAAGAATATAAAATTTACATGAATTGTCCAGTCCATGACAGTTTTGACTAAATGCACTCATTAGGTTTACTGGAGCCCAATCCCCACCTTCAATTCATTCTTTTTTTTTTTTGGACATGGACACGGTATCCACTTTCATTTTTGTTACGACCCATTTAGAGCAACTCTAATGGTTGGAAGGTTGCACACCCTCCAACCATTCCACCTCACCCATTTCTAACAAATCTCTCATCAAAACAACTCTTCTAAAAATCTTCTCTAATGGTTTGTCACAATTACTTTGTTTAATGGGTCCCACACGTCATATATTATTTGATTTTCTTCACTTTTAATCAAGTATTATTTTGTAATAATAATAAAATTGATAATGAATTATTACTAATTAGATTAAAAAAAACCGTAATATAATTTTTTTATCCTAATTTTAATTGGAGAATATAACATGAGGATTATATTGAAAATTACATGAAATATGTTGAATCATAGAACTTTGAAAATTATTTGCGATCGAGATTTGGGAGTTCGTATTTTTGGTGTTTTGAGAATTTACAACGTAAAACTAATATAATGTATTAACAAAATAATTGATTGAATAATTCTTAATTGAATAAAAACTATTAATGGAATAAAAGTTATTACCTGATAGAAATAATATTTGTTATCTATACGGTTATTCAGTTGAAACGATATTTGTTAAATGTGTATATATAGCAAATAAATTGATGGTTTGTGTTCATATAAAAAATAAAAAGTAGATGGATTGTGTAAAAAAATTACCTTTTGAGGAATATCTGAGAAAATTAAATTAATTCAATGAGACAAAACATTAAAAATATCTAATTTAACTCAATTGATGTTTATCCGCAAATAAAATTACAAATCATTAAAATAATTTTTCAAACAAAAAATCATTAAAATAATCTAACTTGGATCCAGTATTTTATCTCCAGCGAGTCGCCAGTTTGAGCGACTTGCTTAAACGTAGAGACTTCTTTGAAATGGCTTCTAGTGGTTGGAGGGTCTTGAACAATATTTTAAATTGTAAATTGGTTCCTTTAACACACCATTAGAGTTATCCAAAATAACACATTTCTCTTTGCTTTCAAACTTCTTAAATTATTTCATGCACTATTAAGGGAACTACTCTCTAATTATTCATTTGGAATAACTGATATGGAAACTTGTCTACCATTATGGTTGATTTTTACTCTTTCCCCTAATGCAAAACTTTCGAATTCACCCCTCCTCCTTCCTTCGCCGGCTCCCGGAGCCAACCTGTACCAATTTGTGGGGTTTGCTTCATCAGTTGAGCACACAAGTAATTGTCCCATTGGCGATTCTGTCCAATAATCCGGATTATCATAAAGAAGATTGCAAAACTTATCCACATGTTGATGATGCCACACTAAAAGCAAAATGAAAGTATGCGGTCGTATTAAAATGAAACCCATATGCACTCTCCACCACTTCTCTTTCAACTTTTGCCCATGTTTTAATGGCTTGAGGATTTTTAATATTACAAAATAATAATATTGCAACAAGATATGATGAAATGAAAAAGAAATGATTGATCTTTACATTCAAATGTATGTCATCGATGAAAAATTATAAATTTATGAATTTTAATTTGGATATATAGGTATTACATTGTCTGATTTTAATAGTAGAGTGTTTGTGGGAAGATCTTCCTTGCAATAATAGATTCTCTGCATCTTAATCACAACAAAAAAAACATTAATAGTCAACTTAAAGTTATTAATCTCACAATTAATACTTCCATTATATGGATATCAATGGTCACCTTAACGTCAGTAATATTATAAATAACACTTTCATCATAAGCAGACATCACCTCAAGATTATTAATCTCATTATTAATATATTCATCATCTCAAAATCATCAAGCTCTCTACGATTGATTTCTCCCCTAACAATCTACTATTGTTTTAGGGTACAACAAAATTAATCATTTTCTGGTGTTTAATAATCTTTATATACTTAATATTATTACATAATATAATGCAAATCTCGCAAATGTAGTTAATGAGGATTAGTCCGAGTAGTAAGGAGTTGAATCTCTGCTTGTCAAAATTTGGTTTTTATTGCTAGGTGATTTGTAAATTCCACTTTAAATCATTCGGAGTGGGTATGCCTACCCTTACCTATACTTTTTTGTAAGATGAAATTCTCAAGTATTAAATCAGCTTAATTATTCAATTAAAGTTTGAATTTTAGAGATAAAAATGCAATTGTGATTAAATAAGGATTTTGTCTTTCGAGAGATCTATCAAGTTCGAATCTGAATTAGTTTGAATCGTGGAAAGTGTTAGAAAAATATGGCTTGGAAAAGGTATAAAAAGGCCGGGAAAGATCGAGAAAGAAGCCCAATGGGCTGAGAGGCTGTGAGAGTGAGAGAAGGAAGTGAGCAAAGCAAGCGGAGGCTGGCTGGGTGGGATAAACCAGAAAAGTAGAAGATTAAAGATGCCTCTTCCTCCACTTATAGCGTACAGTTGCCGCAACTGTGTATGTGTTCCACCTCTTAAACGCTTTTTTTACTCATCTCTCCCTTCTCCTTCCCATCATCACCATTTCCTTCTTCTTCTTCGCCGCTCTACTAATTTCTCTTCTTTCCATTTCCCCTACCAACTCCGCTCTCTCTTCACGGGTAACTCGCTTTTGTTCAGGATGGAGGTATGCCTCTTTTTCCTTCTCTCCTCTACTTGCTTTGATCTTGATTGTTTGCCTCGAAAATTAGACGGAATTGATGCCAAGGTAATTTATGTGTGTTCTCTACGAATCTTGAGGGTTATCTGTCTAATTTCGTAATCATTTTCAGCATATTAATGGAATTGGAGTTAGATTTCAAATTTAACACTTGTTTTACAAATGGATCGAATAATTTCCGGAATGTTTAAATAGAGTTATGAAACAACTTCTTCGGCCTATTTGGATTCTGTTGTGCGTGTATTGCTCAGGGAAACTTATGTAAAGTTGTCTATGCATAATATGGTTTTAGTGGGGCTGGCTACTTCACTGATGGTGCCCAAATTTGCTTAATCTCCGAGAGCACCTTGGACCTTTGAAGATAATCAATCGCTTGTAATATAGATGTTATGCATCGGAAAGCTCTCATTTAGGCTCCATGTTTCAGAAGATAGATTCTATGCAGTTTGTGATTTGGGCTGTAAATTGTTGTGGTTATGGAGATGCATTGTGTTATATTATAGTATTATCATAGCAATTGTTTATTTCAGGAAGATGGTGCTTCTTTAACATTGTTGGCACTTTCTTTTAGTTGCATCGTGTTTTTAAACCTAGATTGAGCTTCATTCGGACTAAATCTACACTTCAATATTCTTTTGGCATTTTACAGAAATTCTGGGCTGGAAGTGGCATCAACAAGAACAAAGCAATGGTAAATCATTTGAAGCAGTACGGAGTGATCAGCTCCAAAAAGGTGGAAGAAGTAATGGAAACTATTGATAGGGGTGTTTTTGTACCAGATGGGGCTCCAGCTTACGTTGACAGCCCAATGGCAATAGGTTACAATGCCACCATCTCTGCACCTCATATGCATGCAACATGTCTCCAATTGTTGGAGGAGCATCTAAAACCTGGAATGCATGCTTTGGATGTTGGTTCAGGTGCATTTCCTTTTCATCATTATTATACATTGTTTGACTGTGCAATCCATGTTCATCCGAGGAATATAGCAATTTTGGTGTTCTTTAGTTCTATGTGAAGCTGCAATACTATATGCGGTCAACAACAACTCATAGCTTCTTCTGCGTTTTTCTTTTGTAGGGACTGGGTATTTGACAGCATGCTTTGCTGTAATGGTTGGGCGTGAAGGTCGTGTTATTGGAGTGGAACATATTCCAGAGCTGGTTACTTCTTCAATCAAGAATATTGAAAGAAGTGCAGCAGCTCCATTACTGAAAGAAGGTTCCCTCTCGGTGCATGTTGGTGGTATGCTTTTGACACTTGCAGAATGTGAATAGAACATAGCTTCCTTCCCTGCTTTGCCGGTTTTCAGTCTCAAAATTCATATGAATACATTCATAAATACAGTTACAGTCCCCACCACGTGGGTTCTTTGCATATACATATACAATAGAGAAGTTCTATGGTACTCTTTGAGTATATTCTCCGTTAAACATGAAAAATAAAGTATCATTTTCATTATACCTTAACAAACCCCCTGCACAAATCACATGCAATCATAGTTTCTTTACTTGGCTTCCACATTCATATTTTTTTTAGCTTGTTTGCGGTCTTTTGGTTATGTAATTGACCTATAGCTTGTTAAAAATTTCAATCATATTTTATTAAGAAAGCCACATTTGTTAATGATGGTAGATGGAAGACAAGGTTGGGCAGAATTTGCGCCTTATGATGCCATCCATGTTGGAGCTGCAGCACCAGAAATCCCACCGGCACTTATAGAGCAGTTGAAACCTGGTGGCAGAATGGTGATTCCAGTTGGTAATGTATTCCAGGATCTGAAGGTTGTCGACAAGAATGAGGATGGTTCCATTATTATCTCCAGTGAGACTTCTGTTCGATATGTTCCTTTGACTAGTCGGGATGCCCAACTACGAGGTGATTAAGTTTGGTGATTCCTGATATATGTGCTATTCTCACATCAAGTTTATGGTATGGTAGAGAAGGGAATTAGCAACCACCATCAAACCAAAGATAAGGGAATTAGCAACTTATATGGGGCTCATATGTACCTTTGAAGTCCTTGTACAGTCTGTATAGGAAATAATTACCACAGAGTTGTTCAGTTCGGAGTTCTTCTCTTCTCTGTTTCTTCTGTTTGGGCATTTTGTTACCAAAAAAAAAAAACAAAGGAAATAACTTGTGGCTAATTATACCTCGATTTTAATATATTAGAGGTGGTAATTCCTGACATGGTATAGCTACACAAAGCGATTGATACACACCACTATAACGTAATACCATGGGTCGATCCTCTTCATTTGTTCTAACGTATATTGAACATACACTAACAGAAAATTCATCAAGATGTATATGGCAGTGGAAAATCAAGAGAATGTATGAGCCTACATGCACAGGTACTAGAAAAAATGGTATTAGTAATCAAAGAATAAGGACCACAATAGAAATTAACTTGATATTTATCCATCATTTTAGTTATCTCGACAATTATAAGTGCACTGATTAGATATCAAATCCATTCATAATCTGTAAATGTTCAACAAGCGAAATAAGTAAAAAGAAGAGCAAGTGATGCTGATGCAATCCAATTTGAACCTGAATCCATGTTATTCTCCTTACAGTCTTCATGCAGACATAAAACTAAAAAAAAAAAAAGATCGATGCAGGAGGGACGAGAAAACAATTGCAGTTCAAATTAATAGCTGTATGGAGAAGTAGATGTGATTAACAACTTCAATTCCAGAGTTCCACCAAATGGAAATCTCAACACCAAGGAAATTACAATAGTTATCTCATAATTTATAATGGACTTGTCAACTTCAGCAACAAATTTTAGGAGCATCTGAAGCAATATTCTGAGCAGCTAGCTAACAAAAAATTAATAATATAAGGGAAAAAAAAGGAAAAACTAACAGAGAACTTGTATCTAAATCATATCACATTAAAAGGCGTTGCGCCTTGGTCTTTCCTCAGCAACATTCACTCTGATTGCCCTCCCATCCAGAGTCTGCAAAACACACACACTATTAAACAAAAAGCATTTCACACAATAATTTCTTCCAGATCAAAGATAATCTCTAACAGTATTTTCAATCATTTATTTTTCTATCTATGTCAATTTCCATGCTGAAGTTATAAACTGCAGCTCATCGGTTACTTTCCACATGTAAATGAATAACACCCCACATAGCTTTGGAAAATGAAAATCACATCGTCACTTACCCGTCCATCAAGTGCAGCTATAGCATCATTCAACTCTGTTTCAGTGGACATAGTCACAAAACCAAATCCACGTGATCGGCCACTGTCCCTGTCAAAAACTACCCGAGCATCCACCACCTTACCATGTTCACTAAACACCTGCTCCAATCGAGCATTGTCTATATCCCATGGAAGGTTACCCACATAGATCCTGTGAGCAGCTTCAAATGCACGAGGGGGGCGTTCTGGCCTTGATCCTCTAGGAGATGCCTTGTTTACAGTCAAGAACCTTCCATTTAAGTCCTGTTCAAACACAAACCAATATAAAACAGAACTAATGTGAAGGAAAGTCAAAAGTAAATCGGAGACGAGTACAATAGAGCATGTATTATGAAATGATTGAAAAAGCTAAACTCTTACTTTCTATGCCTATTAAGTGAAGAAATCCCAGAAGCGTATCATGTATTTTAGTCATTCCAATAAGGTGGGATAGAATGGCAAGAAATTCTATTATGCCAAATAAGTGAAAGGACTTATGAACAAGCACTCGTTAGGAGAACATAAGCAGTCAGCAATTAAACATATAGGGCTTAACACAGCCAATTGCTGGAACAATGACGGAGATCTACAAGTAGATGCAAATAGATAATAACATACAAAATCAAACAAGTCTTGACCAATTATCATGTAAATTCTAGGTACTAACCGCTTACGATATTAACAATTATTGACTTCCTCTGACTACTATAAGCTACGGTATATATCTCGATAATAGACATGGCAAAGAAATTCTAAGCAATTAGGAATTGAAATGAAACAGCTTAATTCACATGATACAAAAATACCACCGTTATTGCAGCCAAACCAAAAAGCTACAGACAAGCTGATCAGAGATGCTGCATGTTTTGTAGGGCTCCACTTAGGGTTCATACATACATCCACATATATGGTACCACCACAGTAAAGCTCATTAACTTGGGAGAGATTACAACACATTGTAGGTGAATGATGAAAATTTCCAACATAGCTTTGAACTAATAAGTTAAAAAATATGATATCTTTATGTGAAACTAAGCAATATAACCAGATAAATACATCGACTTTAATTCCTTTACTGAAAGGTTTAGTGCACACATTTAGACATTTTTTACCGAAAAAGTAAGGTTAATTGGAGAATAATTTCGTCCAATATGACATATCCATGAGTCTTTACTTCTTGATTCTATACTAAACAGAAGGACATCTGCAGTGCTACTGACATTCTTTACCAGATGACAAGACCACCAAATTTCCCTGATTTTCAATTTCATGTTTCTGTAAAAGCAAGTTCTACAATGATGAAAGGAAAAGCAAACAAAAACACTTACATAACGGTGAAACCTATCAACAGCCCTCTCTGCCTCTTCGACTGAACTCATTGTCACGAAGCCGAATCCGCGACTTGTATCAGTTTCCCTGTTGTAAATAACCTACAAAGAAAAAAAAAATCCAAAACAGCCGGTGAAACCCACATATCAGCGCCAGTGAAAACATAGAGAAAAATCAAAATCGAACACAGCAATGTTTCACCTCAGCAATTTCAACAGTTCCAGCCTGCTCAAATAACCCAGCCAGCTTCTCACTATCAACATCATAAGGCAAATTTCCGACAAAAATCTTGGCATCCTCAGGTGGGTCTTCAAATCCCTCGTCTGTTTCAATATCCTCAGAACCCGCTTCTTCAGCATCGACTGCTTCAATTGCAGAATCCTCTCCTTCTCCTTCTCCCTCAGCCTCCCAACCAGAGAGTTCAGCTTCTGGTTGATTTTCCCAGGATTCCTCCTCTTCTTCAGATTCGGTTACGGTAGTAATAGTGGTGTCGTTTTCTTCTCCCTGCTGCGCCCAGTCAGAAGTCTGGGCTACTGAGGGGATAAGAGAAGAGAAATGCAAGTTAGGCTTGCGGTAGAATGTTGAGAAGGAAAGAGAGCGAGAGAGGTGGAGCTTAATAGGTTTGGATGGAATTGAAAGGCATTGATAGGAATTTTTGGAAGAGAAGAGTGAAGGAAGGGAAAGAAGGCATGAATCTGCCGTTTGTAGAGGTAAGAGGGAAGAAGTAGCAGTGACAGACATTCCGAGGAAGAAGAGAAGAGAAGAAGAGAAGAGAAGAGAGGGGTTTAGAAGAGGGTTGAGGGAAGAAGAGGATAAGAGAGAGCAGGCGCAACGAGAAGAGGAGAGAAAAGAGGGGAATACAAAGAAAGAGAAAGGGTATGGATTGGTTGGGATATTTCAGATAAAATTACCTGGATGGTCCATATTCGGCCTTCATGGATAATGGGCTTCGTCTGGGCCCATTCTTCTATCCACCTCACGATTTTTATAGCAAAATAACAATAAATATTTTACTTGTTGTTTTATCGAGGGAAAAACCAATACGAGGTTTATTAAGAATCCTTCGAAAAAAAGAAAAAACAAAAATCTCCAACCAGCTAAAAAATTTGAAATAAACAAGCTAGCATTAGAAAAGACTTGACCAGAAATAGCATGAACAGCCTCCAAAAGATATAGCGCCCGGCAATCTTGAATATAAGTTTATCCATAAAGGTGGACAATAAAATCAAGTTACGGATTTTACTAAAGACTATATCACTTGAGGTAGGTTTGTTTGAGCACGTGAGGGGTGATTACAAGGAGGATCCGAAGAATTATTTGAGAAAAGTGCATTATTTGAGAAAAGTACACTAGTTAAAATGAGGAGAGTGATTATAATTTGTAGCAATCAATGATATGGTGACTTTATATTACTTTTAGTTGAAGATGAGGAGAGATGTGACATACTTAGTGGAGTAGTGTTAAGTTTGCTTATTGAATATGATAAAGAAGATTACAGTATTTATATACAAAAAATGACTAAACAATTAGAGTCACAACACTTTTGGTGTGAGTGCCAGATTTGCTTTTTGGTGAAACTGTTTTTCCCGCCAATGGCTTTTATCCTCACAATCAGTAGTACAGTAAGCAATCTTCATGAAGCTTGATAATATTTAATCCAAGACACCTCCCTCAAGCTGAAGATTGTAAATTGAGAAATCCCAATTGCATCATCACAGATTGCAGCTGAGAACCAGGCAGTGCCTTAGTCAAAAAATCTGCCAATTGCTCTTGTGTATGAATATAAGGTGTCTCAATAAATCCTTCCAAATATTGATCACGAACTACATGACAGTCTATGTCGATATGTTTAGTCTTCTCGTGAAATACGGGGTTGGCTGCAATATAAATTGCGGCCTGATTATCACAATGCATTGGTATTGGCAGAGGCACTGTAATTTTGAATTCTTTAAGCAAGTAGCTTAACCACTTCAACTCACATACAGTGGTCACCATTGCTCGATATTCCGCTTCAGCAGAAGAGCGACTGACAGTGTTCTGTTTTTTTGATTTCCAAGAGATCAAAGAGTTTCCCAACAACACGCAATATCCTGTAATTGACCTTCGCGTTTCCTTGCACCTTCCCCAGTCCGCATCACAGTAACCGGTGAGTTTCAAATTACTCTGTGATGCATAAAATAAACCAAGCTGAGCAGTACCTTTTAGATATTTAAGTACGTGAATAGCAGCGTCCATATGCAATTGAGTAGGAGAATTGAGAAATTGACTCAATTGTTGAGTGATAAATGAGATATCGGGTCTAGTAAATCCCAAATATAGCATACGGCCAATAATTCTTCGATATTGCTCCGGATTATCACAAAGAGGCGAAGGGGAATCAAATTGAATGCCGCTGGGTAGTGGGCTGCTAATTGGTTTAGCCTGAAGTAACCCTGCATCAGTAATCATCTCTGAGATGTATTTATGTTGTGATAAAATCAATCCAGCATCAGATCGTGCGATTTCAACACCTAAGAAAAATTTGGCATGTCCCAAATCTTTGATAGTAAACGCCTCATCAAGTGACTGCTTAACCTCAACAATAAGTTCCTCGGATGTGCCTGTAATCAAAGCATCATCAACATATATAACAATTGCAATGAAATCAGTAGAGGTTTGTTTAGTGAACATGCAGTAATCGTGATAGGATTTGTGAAAGCCCAGTTGAAGAAGCTTCCCAGTGAACTCTTTATACCATTGACGTCCTGCTTGTTTAAGTCCGTAAAGCGACTTTGTCAATCTGCAAACCTACCCTGACTTTGCCTTTTTATAACCATCAGGAGGTTCGAGATAAATCTCTTCATCCACATACCCATGTAGATATGCGTTGTTGATATCTACTTGGTGTATTGGCCATCGATGGGCAGCTGCAATGGCGAGAAAAGTTCTAACAGTTGTTGTTTTGGTTACAGGGGAGAAACTCTCAGTGTAATCAATGCCAAATTGCTGCTTGTAACCACGGGCCACCAAACGCGCTTTGAATCGCTCAACTGATCCATCAGCATTGTATTTTACTCGAAAACCCCATCGAGTTGATATTGGTTTCTTTCCAGGTGGCAGAGAAGTTAGATACCAAGTTTGATTATCTTCAAGAGCTGTAAGTTCAGCTTGCATTGCAGCAATCCAAGCTGGATCTTTACTTGCAGCAATGTAAGACTTAGGTTCAGAAACTTTAGTAATTTTAGCAAGGAAAGCATGATGTTTTCGGGAGAAAGTAATATTTGTGTGATCAGCTGTATTGATAAGAGAAGAAGTGACATTATTGATTACAAAATCTTGTAACCAAGTGGGTGTTTTCTTAACTCTAGAGGACTGCCTTGAAGGTTGAATAGGCATATTTGTGAGAGAGGGAGAAGTTGAATTTGAAACAGACTCAGGTTCAAATATTGAAGCAGGGTCAGTTGAAGATAACTGGTGTTGGGGAATTATTGGTGAGAGATTAATGTTGGGATCAGTTTGATCAAAAAATGTTGGGGTATCAACCTTAGAGGTGGTATTAGGTGTGTTTGAAACTCGAAAAATATCAGAATTTTGTATTGGTGAGTTTGTTATAGATGGGGATGTAGGTTTAAGAGAATGAGGTTCAAGTAGATCAGCTGATTGATAAGTTGGGATTGGTAAACATGAAGGTTGTGCAGGGGTATTATTTGAGCGGAAAGGAAATTGATGTTCATAAAATATGACATCTCTGGATACACAAATGGACTGAGTGTCAAAATTGTAAACTCGGAACCCTTTTTATCCAGTGGCAGGACCGAGATAAGCAGCCTTAAAGGAACGATCAGCAAATTTGGTTTTGTGGGGTTTTGTGTTGCTTATGTAGCACAAACAGCCAAAGATCTTGAAATGGGTATAAGTAGGATCTTTGTTGTATAACAAAGAGTGAGGACTCTTCCAATTAAGAACTCTTATAGGTAAACTATTGATAATAGCAACAGCATACATCATTGCGTCTCCCCAAAATCGAATAGGCATATTTGCTTGTTTCATCAAAGCTCTAGCTGTTTGTGTAAGATGTCGGTGTTTCCTCTCCACCACACCGTTCTGTTGGGGCGTGTAAACGCAAGATCTTTCATGAAGAACCCCATGACTGTTAAAAACATGTTGTGTCTCATGGTTCAAAAATTCTGAACCATTATCTGTTCGGATCCTCTTGACGGAAAACTCAAATTGAACCTTAACCATCCGGATAAAATTATCTAACAATTGACCAACTTGAGTTTTAGATGAGAACAAAAATATCCATGAAACTCTAGTAAAATCGTCAACATAAAACGATCACCATTACAAGTCATTTGCTTATACGGTCCCCATACATCAATATGAAGTAAGTCAAAAGCTTGAATTGTTTTAATTGAACTAATAGGAAAGGATAATCTTGTCTGTTTAGCTTTATGACATATGTCACAAGCATCCGCTATAGTTTTTGGAAAGGAAAAAAGCTTGGATAGAATTGTATAAGATGCATGACCCAATCGTTGGTGCCAAAGAGAACAATCTGATTCATAGGCTGCATTAATAGTTGAACCGGTATAGACTGAAAGATCTCCATCATGTGTATGTTTCTTTAGAACCTCTGGCTGAAAAGAAGAATTAGTGAGCAGATAAAGGCCTGCATGAAAAATTCTTGCAGCTAGAGGTTGATCAGTAACCAGGTCCTGCAATAAGCAATGTGTTAGTTGAAATTTGATAGCAACATGTGGATTATCCTTCAAAAGCTTTCCTACTGAGAGTAGATTGAATTGAAACTCAGGAACATAAAGGACTTCTTTGAGTTGTAATGTAGGGCTAAGACTGATAATTCCAATTTTTGTAACTCTTTGAGTTGAACCATCAGGCATATAGACCAATCTTGGAGCAGTTACATTCATCATACAGTTAAAAAGATGTAAATCTTTGCACATATGAGTAGAGGCTCCGGAGTCTATTATCCAATCAAACGTAACAGAAGAAGAATGAGGAAGAGATTGATTACCACAAGCTGGGAATGCAGTAAAATCTGATCCAGAATTGTAATTGCCCTCTGCAGTGCCTTTGCCCTTCATCAATCGTTGAACTTCTTGATTGACCAGCTTCAGAATATCCTTGTCTATAACCTTAGCACTTCGTGCATTTTGAGACATTTTCTCCTCATCACTATCGCCTGTGTCAAAAGGAGAATCGGATTCTCTGCTACAGAAAGCAGATGTTGTGGGAGTAGAGTTCAAAGTTTGTTTTCCCTTGAACCACTCGGGATATCCTCTCAAAAGAAAGCACTCTTCCTTAGTGTGTCTGTTTTTTTTGCAATGAGTGCAATACTTATCAGATTTATCTTTCTCTTTTGTGAATCGTTTTTTCTTTGGATCTGTTCTAGAATCAGTAGGTTTAGACACAGCATTAGCAAATTCAATCAAGGATTCGGCGGTATAACCTCTTTGTTTCTCAACTCTCTGAACCATAGAGTATGCATTATTAATATGAGGAATTGGTTCTATCAACAAAATTTGGCTACACACATGCTCATAATCAGCATTTAATCCAGATAAAAATTTCATAACTCTGTCTTTCTCTTCTAAATCCTGGATTAATCGACGAGATTCTCCGCAAGTACAGTTCAATAAAGGTTGTAAAACATGCATTTCATCCCAAAGCTTCTTTAATTTCATAAAATAAGAAGAGATAGATAAACTGCCCTGTGTAACCTTACTGAGTTCTTGCTTCAGATGAAAAAGTTGCAAACCATTGTTTTCTCCAAAACGTTGTTGAAGCTCCTTCCATAAGGCTCGTGCTGATGCGGCATATAAGAAAGCTTCTGCAATCTCTTTGGACATGGAGTTAATTAACTAGGAAAATACCAGACTATCCATCTCCGACCATCTCTCATACTCCGGTGAAGTCTCCGCCGGTTCCAGATCTTGTAAAATGAAATTAAGTTTGCATTTGGCTCGTAATGCATGAGTCATAGAATGACACCATGGAATGTAGTTGTTACTGCCAGTGAGCAAACTGCTTACAAGAATCAAGCCAAGATTGTCGATTGAATGTAAAGCAGCGAGAGAATTTGAGTTGTTGTTGTTCACCTTTGAATTTGTATCGTTTTTCTCACTGTGATTGTGAGAACGAGAATCGGAATGATCAGAATTCTCCTCTTCATTTTTGTTTCGATCGAGTGTGGGACGTTTGATTCCAGATTCATCATGCGATTTTGTTTTGGATGAATTTCCATCTCCGTCTTCACCGTTATCATCATGAGTACTAAGTGCTGCATGAAGATAGCTGTATTTCGGCATGACTGTTAGGGTTTTTGAGAAAATGAATAAGGATTTCACACAACCAATGCTCTGATACCATAAAGTGAAGAGAGAATTCTGGAAAAATCTAATTGATTCTTATTGAATATGATAAAGAAGATTACAGTATTTATATACAAAAAATGACTAAACAATTAGAGTCACAACACTTTTGGTGTGAGTGCCAGATTTTCTTTTTGGTGAAACTGTTTTTCCCGCCAATGGCTTTTATCCTCTACAATCAGTAGTACAGTAAGCAATCTTCATGAAGCTTGATAATATTTAATCCAAGAGAGTGATTATAATTTGTAGCAATCAATGATATGGCGACCTTATATTACTTTTAGTTGAAGATGAGGAGAGATGTGACATACTTAGTGGAGTAGTGTTAAGTTTGCTAAACCGCCAGAGGGCATTGTCATTAACTCGAGACTTTGTATGTTGTTACCAGTTCCGAATACCGTTTGGGAGAACCTCTCTATGGATTTCGTGTTGGGATTGCGAGGACTCAAAGAGAAATAGATTCTATATTTGTGGTAGTTGACCGATTTTCAAAGATGGCACATTTTCTTCCATATCGAAAGACCAATGAGGCATTGTCCATTGCTAAGCTCTTCTTCTGGGAGGTCGTGAGATTATATGAGGGTACCCAAGAGCATTATATTCGACCGAGATACCAAGTTCCTTAGTCATTTTTAGAGGACCAGTTGGGCGTTGTTCGACACCTCATTGAAGTTTAGTACTACCGCCTATCCTCAAAGCGACGGTCAAAAAGAAGTTGTGAACCAAACCTTAGGATATATTTTGAAAAGAAAGTGCAACGGTAAACCGAAGACGCGATACTTCATAGTAGCTCAAGTAGAATTCACTTACAATGAGACAATTCATTCGGGAACCGGGAAGTGGCCTTTTGAGATGGTATATGCTACATCGTGAGCCCCCCGAGATGAGAGAAGGTTAGTGTTCTCGTACAGAGACTAGCTCATGAAATTAAACAAATGCATGAGGAAGTTAAAGAAGGTTGAGGAGTGGAATGTCAAGTTGAAAGCTAATGTCGATGAGCACCGAATAGATGTACAATTTGAAGTTAGGCATGAAGTAATGATATATTTGAACAAAGAGCGCCTACCTAGTGTCCCGAATAGCAAGCTTCGATCTAAGAGATATCGCTCGTACAAGGTCAAGAAAGTCAATGCAAATGTTTATCATTTAGCACTCCCGAATTAGTGGGAAAGAAATCTACATCATTTAATGTGCGAGATTTGAGTCATTTCAATTAGGATGCATCTCTTGGTTATCCTACTCAAAGCTTGGGGTCCAATTTTTTCCGGGAAGGAGAGAATGATGAGGGTACCACCTCAATGAAGGAGAATAAGAATTAAATGGAACAGGATTCACACTGCGTGTCAGACAGCAACATGTCATGTGGTTCAAAGAGTAGTCGTCGAGAAGAGAGAAAAGTACTCATACGATATGTGATTGGAAAAAGGGAGGTTCTACTTTTTAATTAATTCACACGACGTGTAAATATTTCAACACGTCATGTGGTTTATCGATTTTTCAAACCACACGGCGTGTCGAACACACCACGCCGTGTGGCTGACTTAATCAACAAGTTTTTTCCATTTCTGTTTTTGTCTAAATTATTAGTCTGCCACTACTTATTTATCTTTCTTATTATTATTCTATTTATTAATTTTCCATTAATTTACTTTGTAACCTTTTTAGTCCTAATGCATGCTTTAGATTATGTTAGTTGTGTCTTGGGTTTTCAAGTCTTTTTCTAGTTTAGGACTTAAATAGTATATAAACCTTTGTTTTTTTTTTTTTGTAATAGATAGATCTTTGATCAATACAAAATGACAAAAAGCATCATTAGGTTCCCGATTTTTCATTTTTCGGTTTATTAAACCCTTGATTTTTTATTTGGATGCATTAAGTCGTTGATCATTTATTTTTGGTCTCATTAAGTAATTGATGACCAAAAAAAGTAATTTTGAACATAAAATTTAGTTAACATACTATTATTCAGTGTACTTGCATTCGAAATTTGTATTTTCCACTGTCTTAAAGCAGTTTGAATGTATAATGTGATTATAGAAAAACTGTAAAAACCTTAATTCAAACGGTAAAAAAATATATTTTTTAATAATTTCAAATACAACTGAAGTTAATAAAGTATTTTTAACAGAATTAGATGCTCATAACTTACTAATTTGGTCATAAAAGGCTTATTGAGACCAAAAATAAATAATCAAATGCTTAATGTATCCAAATAAAAATCAAGAGCTTAATGAAAGTATAAGGAAATTAAAACTATTTCTTTCAAGTTAAACTAAAAAAAAAGTATCAACATTTATTAGTGTACGATTATAACTATCACATTATATTATAAATCTTAACCATTAGTTTGATTAACTGCTTTCGATTTCTGTATTATAAATCTTAACCATAAGTTTGATTAACTGCTTTTTTCAAGTCCAATTTTTTGATTTCCGGTTCACGACGCTTTTTCCATTATAATTTTTTGATTTCCAGTTCGGGGCCAAATACAGTTTTTTCTTTTTTCCTCTTTTTTAATATTACTATGACTATGAAATGCAGTCCATTTCTAAAGGTAATCAAAATCAAAGTTTAAGATTATCTTAACGATTGGCTTCTTAAGGCTAATTTTCTCTGAACTTCAAGTCAATAATAAAAAAAAAAGTATTCTTCTACTAATTGATTGAATTTTTCTTTTGTAGATATATAAGTACAAATTTTTCAATATACAAATTCAATATCTCTTAAGTTGCATTCGCCTTCTGCTTTAACAACCAATAATCCATCTACTGCATTGTAACTGAACTCCTTTTTCTCATTGTCTACCATACAACCTTTTGGTTTACTGCTTGAATACGCTCCAAAACGCCCACATCCTCTTCCCTTTATTGTGATTATGCATTCTTCAGACTCCATTTTGCAATTTACATCTTCTACTGCTCCTCCTGAGTTGTACATATCCACCAATCCTATGGGGGCGAAACCTATGTTCTTACCACAAACCTGACACACACAGCATTGAGTTTGAGTTTCGAATCAGATACAGAAAATTCTAAAGATATTGAGAAGTATTTCAGTTTACTGACCCTAATTGGAGAAATGGTATATATTTCACATTGAAGGGTGCCTAAGGACACTTCAATGCTCTCATTCTTCGGTAGCACCGAGAGAGATCCTGCAACATGGAATATTGCAGAGAATTCAGATTTATGATCTAAATCATCCAATGAAGTGAGAAAAATGGAAGTAAAGAGCTCACCTGAATTAAAAGCATAGAATGCAAAATCCCCATTCCAATTTTCACCCGCAACCTCTTCGAGGAATTCAACATCAATTGCCGTTACATGCCCTGAAAGAGATGGTGTAGATTGTGAACTTGGGATTTCTTCTGCCTTTTGCTTCAGAGGCCAACTTCCTGCTCCTTGGCAATTGAAAAGGCCGATCACCCCTGTTAACTTGTTCAAGTTCCATATTTTCAGCAGACTACGAAATGTCAAAATGTAGCAATTAGTGGAACAATATTGTTTCGGTTTATTATATTTGTAGTTCGCGGACAATTAAAGGGGTTGTATGTTCACCTTTTCCCATCCATGACAGGATCCACGAATAAACAATCTCTTGTAGGACGGCCTGCACATTTAGCTCTCAAGATAGACCCATCAGGAAGTACAAGCTTCTTCAGGATTTCGAAATCATGATCTCCTGGCTTGTCACTGTATATATACCAAAACGACTGGTCCTTTACTTGGGGGGAATGCATAATTCATCAAGAGATGCAACAAAGAAGAGAAACATGTTAAATTTAGTTACTTTAGCTAACCTCACATATACTGCACAGCCACCCAATGCTCTTGCTGCGCCATGGAAATCAGCGGTATCATGCTTGCTCTGACAAAAAGGAAAGAAATACTTAAAATTTCTGCAGTCTTAAGCTTCATCTACATAAGATCAACTTGGATGATTTCAAAGATCAGAAAATGATATCATGTAGTTTTCAATAATGATAAGCAGTATGATATATAATTTTTTAATTTTCTTACATGAAACATGTCCCAATCCGGAACTACAATCTCCCCAAGAAGAAGGCTGTTAAAAGTTACAGAGGCGACATGTAGAGTCTGAAGCGTTGGCTCGCTTGGCATGAAATCCTCAGAAGCTCTTGCGACTGCGCTCTTCCTTGAACTGGTAGCAAAAAGTAAAACAATAGTTCATTTAATATTTACAACCAATGCTGCACATATAATGGCTAAAATTTTCTGAGAAATGAAATGAGCAGACAAACCTATAAATTGAGTCTGTGTTGTGACTCATGCAGCAGATTAGGTTGTTGCCTCTGAAGTTTCTTGTGACAGATTGCTCTAGTGCTTGCTGATACTGTCTGGTCAATGTAACACGTCCTCCATACCCAGAACCTAATGTTTCAGTCAAATTCTGAACATCCACCTTCACTCCATCTACATTGCTGCTTGCTAAATAGCTGTGGAGATCATTGTAGAAGTCAAAAATTTTGCTAGGATCAATCACTCCAACTCCAAATTTCTCCAAGCTGTCAGCCACAATGTCTCTCTGATTTCCTACATTACCAGGGGATTGAATCGGATAGACAAGCTTTGGGTTGTACTTTTTCATATTTTCAGCAGATGGGAGGACACCTCCCCAGTATCCAGCTAAAGCATGCCACATATAAACAAGTCTGCATTAATTGAAATTTATGAATCCCACTGTTAGTTTTCCTATATTATCAACTTAAACTTCTTTAAACAGTGATATTCAGATTCACTGTCCATATTTGGAAACTCACTTTAGTCCATATTTCTCTTTGATTTTATCAATAAACTCATGCAGATTAGTGCCGGTATAATCTGAGCTTGAACTCCTGAACTTAACATTTTCTCTGATGTCAACCAGTCTTGATGCAAACCTGTATCAAGCAGTAATCCTATATTAACAAGCTCTGAATCTTTTAAGAGAGAAAAATAACATAAATCATAAAAGAATATAGCATACTACTCACTGTGTCCCTTCAATAGGGGGTTCACCTTCTTTGCGAAATTCATTTATAGTCTCTTGCCATCCATCATCAATTATAAGAAATTTTGGTGAGCACCCACCTTCAGAGAATCTGCGATGCATTTTTATTAGATATACACATTTCTTTTATTGTTTTTTATCCTCAAGAATTAAGCATAAGTAAATGCAATAGTACCTTTGAAGACCCTCTTCAATCCCTTGTGGATTAACTTGAGAATAAAAAGCATCCCAAGTGCACCATCCAAACCAGTCTAAATGTGCAGGAAGCTGCAGATTGGACCACAGATAGTTAGAAGAATATTGGCAGCATAAATTGGCATTTAGCAATCGTCTAAAATTTCAAAAGTTGATGCATTTCACCTTCTTGTTACTAATATGGCAAAAAGTTCCCATGTGCTTCTCTAATATTCTGCATCAATTAAGATGGACCAAGTGAGCAACAAAGATTTAAAGAAAATATGCAGGAAAAGCACATAATTCTGATACATTGACTAAACATACTTGACAGAATCACTGATGAGGTTAAAAGGATTATCCCCTGAATTTATAAATACTGATTGAAACGCTCGAGAGGTCTGGACATTAACATCTCCTATAGAAATACACATAAGAAAACAAACAAACACATGGCGGGCAATACAAATTCATGAGAGTTTAAGACAAAAGTTGAGCTACTGACCACTTTCAACACAGAATTGGAGCTCATTTGCAAGAGTCCCCTGCAAACTGGTGCGAAATGGTCCATCCAACACGGGCAATAAGAGAACATAGACGGGGTTAGTAGCTGATTTCTGAGGAAAAACCTCACAATTCAGGGTAGAGTCGTGAGTTACTTCTAGCAATAGCATTTGAGTTTCCATAGGAATCTCGCTGCCTGATTTCCCCACACGAGGTATCATCCACCAGATTTTGCATCTAAAAAGGCACAAGAACCGGTATACCCTGCAAAACGTAGACTCAAATTTTAATAATCATAGTAAAGAAGACTGAAACTTGACAAAGCCGGAGAAATTGAAGTTACTCGAGAATTCCAATGGTAAATACATGACGGGAACTAGGAGTTGTAGCAGTAGCACCGAGGAAAGCAGAGTCGTCGTTTACTGGAGAAACAACGACGTTATCGGGAACTCCGGTGAACACAATGTTGCCTCTGACCGTGAGGCAGCCGTTGTCGATGGTAGGGGCAGCCATTTGGATTTGAGCTGATGTTTCTGTAAAGTGAATTAGAAAGAATGAAGAAACAAATCATGTAATAAATTGATGAAATTGGGATTTGAAGAAGAGAGAAATGAAGAACTAGAGAGTTCCGAAGAGATGAAGATGTGAGACCAAAATGACGTGGCCATGAGTTGGACTGCTTTTTTCTTTTTTCATATGATTTGACATTCATTGTTTTATGGAAAACCGAAGCAACTTGACTTTTGCTTTGCAGTTGCTTCCAGTTGCGGAAGGCGTTATGTTTTTTCAGAAAAAAAAAAAAAAAAGGTAATTATTTTGAGACGAGGTATAAAAAGTTAGGGTTTGATTGGATGGAGGGTTTAGAGGGGTTAGTAAGGGAAGAGTTAATAAGGGTTGATAGAAACCATTGTTTGGGAGGAGGAAGGGTTAGTAAGGGTTTCTACAAAACTATGTTTGGAACACAAAAAAAATTAGGAGGGTAAGGGTTTAGGGGGGTTTTGAAGGGTTTCTTTTTAACAAATTGCATCCAATTTTGAACTCTCCAATTTGGTGGGTTTGGAAGGGTTAGAAATTAGCCTTCATTCCCATTCCTTCCCTTTCCTTACCTTTCCCTACCCTTCTCTACCCTTCCTTTATTAACCCTTCCCTACCCTTCATCCAATCAAGCCCTTAAGGTTTACGGGGTTTGAACTTATTCTTAGCAAACTTAACTATATTGAAATATTAGATACCATATACATGTTAATATAAATTTAGGGGACACTATTAGATATCGCACATATTCTATTTAAGGGTGGAGCCGGCGGTCGAAATGATTTCTAGACTGGATCCACTTGAATCCAGAAATACATCAGAGGAATTTGAATCTGCATCTTCAATGTCGCAGATCGTGATAAAGTAATGATAAATATTATTTGAAACTGTTTTTGACATAATGACGAGAAATAAACTCCACTCAGAATCGAGACTTTAATCTTTTTCTTCTGGAATGATTTCATAATCTTTCGATAAGTCACATCTATGTGATGATAGACAAAGTTTTTTCATGAAGGAAAACATAATAACACCTATACAGGAAGATAAACCACAACCATCCATATAAGGAGAAAGTCAATCATCACAAAATACTGAGAGAAATACAAAAAAGGAAAAAAAATTAAATAAAAAGTAATTATCAAATCTATCACAATAGTAATAGTAGATCAAAAATTTTATTGGCTTAGTATATCATTTGCCCTCTGAATTTGTCCAAAAAGCTTGATTGACTCTCAAAACTTTCAAACTGTTTTAATAGCTCTCTGAACTTGAATAAAATATTCAGTTAACCCCTTAAACTTCCATAAAATGTAATCAATTAATTACTTATTTGTAAAAAAAGTAAATTGCATACTGTTGCACGTGCCTTAAAATATTATTACACAATTCATAAAATAGATTAAAACATATTAAAAAGGAAATTCTTACTTAACTATAAAAATTTTCTTTGCATACTCTGAAATTTGTCTTTTTATTTTTTTAAGATGCGTTCAACACATCTTCTGCATTTAACTTACTTTTTTACAGTGCAGCGATTAATTAATTACATTTTAGGTAAGGTCGGAGAGCTAACTGGTCATTTTATGCAAGTTCAATGGATTATCAAAACACTTAGAAATTTAAAGGACCAATCAAACTTTTTGGACAAATTTCAGCGCTAAATAATGTATTAAACATTTCACTGCATGATGAAGTATATTGATAGTATAAAGGCTTACAACATCTTTGCGCTCTTGTCCAAAAAACTTGATTGCGCCCTGAACTTTTAAAGTATTCTGATAGACCTCTTAATTTGATAAAATATTCAGTTAACCCCTGAACTTTTCATAAAATGTAATTAATTAATTTTTCGTTGTAAAAAAGTAAGTTAAATGTGGAGGATTTATTCCACGCATCTTAGAATGTTATTACATGATTCAAAAATAGATTAAAAAGAAAGTTATTAATTGTTCAACTATAAAACTTGTTTTCTCTAATATTATAACCGTATACCTCCGATCTTGACCGTCTTACTTTTTTTAAGACGCGTGCAATACATTTTTCGCATTTAACTTATTTTTTCTTTTTAACCGATTGGTTAATTGATTATATTTTACGCAAGTTCAGAAGGTTAACTAAATATTTTATGTAAGTTGAAAAGACTATTAAAACATTTTAAAAGTTTAAAAAACCAATCAAACTTTTTAAACAAGTTCAGAGCAAATGTGGTATTAAGCCTATTATAAAATCAGAGGAAACTATATTTATATTTAGAGCATTTATAGATTATAATAGCACATTAAGATCAAAGTTAGGATAACGTGGTCACGTGGCTTATAATGGAACGTGTAGGAGTTCAGTGCTACATCACGTGACGTATGCTTTTTGCTTATAAAATACAGTACTAGTTTAAGTTTTAATACTTGAAAATCAAAACCCAATGAAGCCGCCGAAGATTATAGAGGTACCCAACCCAAGATTCTCTCATTTTTTCCACAAATATTTTCTTTTCATTCATTCCGCAAAAACCCAGTTCATTGATTTTCTGCTGTCGATCAAAATCAAAATCATTCCTTAAAATCAGTAGCGCAACTGTTGTTTTTGTTTTGATTTTTTATTATTTAGCATTTCAAAGTTGCGATTTTTATTTGATTCGAACTTCTTCTCTTTTTCTTTGAATTAATTGGCTTCGAGTGTTTTAATTTCTCATTTTGATGCCTTCTTTATGTAAAGTTTCTGATTTTCTTTTTCTTTCTTTTGTTTGGATGATGAAGTTGTGTCTCTTAGAATGAATTATAAGAGCAAGCACATGTTTGCAAGAAGGTGAATAGTACCAAGCACAATCAATGTAGGTTGCATGCTGGTATCATTCACTCTCTCGCAAACATGTGTGCTTCCTTTCATACTAACTCCGATTACAATCGAATCATCATTTGGTTGTAATATTCATAGCATCTTGTGTCATTTTATTAATCGGATTTCTATTTGGTATTCTAATATCATATTTCCTTTTTTCCATTTTATATATAAAACTAGTTGAATACCGATCTACTGGATATATGTTATTATTTAGTTAATTCTACGAAATTATATTAATTTTGTAATCTTTCTTATTATTTTTTAATTATGTTATTATCGTATTCTTTGAATTAGTATTATGTTGTACAGTAAAACCTCTATATAGGAATACACTTGGGACCGGACTATTTGTATAACAATTGGAAGGTTATTCCTATATAGAGGTTGGTATAACAAAGACTCTCAGCACTTGGGACCAAACTTTTGTATAACAATTGAGAGGTTATTCTAATATAGTGTATTCCTATATAGAGGTTTTACTGTAATTCTAATGAGTGAATTTTATTATTAAACAACCCCATATATTATATATCAAATAAATATGCCTTTATATATGTATATGGATTCATCAATTTTCTGCATCTCCTTTCATATTAATTAAATTCTGGTTCCAAAGTGACGTAATTTCTCATTTAAAATTAATAACATAATTCGAATCAAATTTTCCTAATGATGTGTTTTGAATAATATCCAATAATTTCCTAAAAAGAAATCCAAGAATACTTAACTAAAAGATCAATTTTCAAGAAATATATTTATGAATTCTAGTTATATATAATGCTAGATCACCAAGGATACTGTCTTAATATAATAATCTATTTCACATGTACATCGGCTGAACTCGATTCTGTGTCAATTCTTCCAATTTACTGTATGGTTTTATCGTGAGATAATATTAAGTTGTATGGGTCTAATTTTAGCTTTGCGGTTAAGGGTAATTTTTTAAAGTCTAACCTGTTATTGGGCAAATTTTTTTGTAGCCTTCAACCCGTTAAAACCGTTTTGGTGTTCACTAAAACATTAAAAGTGTCAAACGTAAAAAGATTAAACATATTTAATTTTCTACTAGTTCAATGATAGTTTTTAAGAAATTATAACATTTTTACATTTTTTATGTTTGGTTTTAAATTTTTTATATTTTTCATAAATTAAAATTAAAATTAGAAATTAAATATATTTGAATAGGAACATACATTTTTAATCATCTCATCTACCTTTAAACATTGTAATAATAGTATATAAAGTTTATATACATTAATATTAAGAGGGTTACAAGGGGCAAAACGACCAGTACTCAAGGGTGGAGCCGGTGGCCAAAGCCCCCGGATCCTGAGGTGGCTCCGCCCCTGGCTATATATACCGATCACCCCTAAAATTGTCACACTTGTTCATTTTTCTATTATCATGGATTATTTTAACTATTTTTTTTTTTAAATCTGTAATAATGGTTGTATATAAAGAAAAGAGAAGGAAAAAGCAGATATAAACATCCAATACAAATTAGAGGGGGAGAGAGACGAAGAAATCATAAAAAAGATAAATCTTCACAAATAATGAAGACAAAACTTACATGTATGAAGATTCGACTGAATTTCTTTATAGCGGAAATAAGCATGAGCAACAACACTTCATTTTTAAACTTCCCTTTGGATTTTCTTTGTAAATGGGTTCTAGGGGATAAAGATGATGAAAGAGAGATGAGAACTCTAATGTTTGTGGGAAAAGAGAAACCGGTTTCCAATGTTATTTTGGAGGGAAACGGGTTAAGGGTAAGAAAGTAATTTCAGTCACAATGCCCCGCTTTTTCATAATGATTAGTTTAAAATGGGTGACATTACAAAGTTTTTTTTTATATAAAAATGAAAGTTGTACACCAAAATATAAAAAGTAATAAAAATTTTACACTTAATATGTAATTTACCTTCTATAAAACTATAAAATTTGCCAAAAGCAATTATATTTAGTATATCCATTCAAGGAATGACTAACTACTATCAAATAAATTTGAAATAGAGAAAGATTTATAAAGTTAAATAAGATTATTTGAAGGCTTTATAGAGAAAAACCTTGGTATTAAACCAAACCTTTTGCTATATATACAATTGACATTTGAATTTGACTGAAAATTGAGGCATTTCTTCCTCAAGAGTAGCTATAATTAGGCAAGCGATAAGGAGGTTTGTGTCAGCTTTTAGGAGCAGAACTCATCTGCATAACTAGATAATTTCCACCAAAAAGATCATTCATATGACCTTCTCCATTCTTCAGCTTCTTCAATGCTTTGCTCCAATAAACTCTCATCCTAGATAACAATCTTCCTTTTTTCCTCAACAACTTTTTCAACCCTGTAATACCAAGTTTCACTCTCCTTCTCTTAATCTTGAACCCTCTAAACCTGGAAAAATTCATTATCCTTCCATAACTTCTTGCTTCTTCATCAGACCTTTCTCCATGTTGCAGTCTGTGATAAGGAAATTTTTTCCCAGAAGCCATCCCGAAGACAAATGCTTATGGCTCTGAACAGATGATGATACATCAATTCAGTTTGCAAAGGGATCAATGAGGGGAAGATTCATTTTCTATGGAGTTTTTGTAGTCTTGTCAATTCCATTCCCCCTCTTTCATTAATGCAATAAAAGGCAGAACAAATTAGTTGAGTCTAATTAAGAGAGCTGGAATTTACAGGTGTACTTGGTTTTATGGTCCTAAATTTGACAATAATGACAAGCATATCACAGCTACTTCAGCAAGGGTGTGGCTATGCTTTCCCCGGATTAATCTTAATTCCATAGAATTAACAAGAAATTTCATTAGACAATAGATAAGTATAACTCAATGTTAATCCTAATTTATATACAATACAGACTTAATTGGGGAGAATATACGAAACAGTCGGTAACAGCAACAGTGATAAAGGTTCAACTTTTATAGGAAGAGATTGCAGATTAATGCTTAAATTGAAATGGGCAGCATTGTCTTCTGATCAATGCTCTTTCTTTCATTCCAATATAAACAAAAGAGATTGGCTTCAGTAGAGCTTTATCCTGGTATCGATGGCGCTCCGGCAAATGGGGCATAACTGAAGATCTTGCCCACATTCACAGCATGTCTGGAAATCAATAACATTTAGCATACATAAATTGCTAATGTACAGAAGAGAGGTTCAGGTTCGACTGCGTTACCTGATGTCCACAACCAAAGGCCATATCCTTGGCATTGGTGATGCAAATTGCACATAGCTGCAAGAAAAAGTACCAAGGGAAGTTCATTATGTTAGGGTCAGATGGTGAAAGCCAAAGGTTCTGAAACAAGTAAATACAATTAAACGGCAAGAAGGGAACAGTTAAGTACATGACTATCAGAATCAGAGCTTGCAGGAGGCTCCACACGAGCTGGTTCGTATCTACGAGAAGGTGTACTTGAATGATGACTGCTTAAGTGAGAAGGTTTTGAGTTGCCATATGAAGCCACACCATACTGAGGCGGGGGAAGGGGCACCCTATCTATTGCTTTCCCTCTACTAGAACTGGGAAAAAAATAAGAAGAAGAATGAACCCATAACTTAAAAAATGTAAATTGCTGCCAATGGAAAAATCTGCTGATCTGTATCGTGGAGAATCATCATTACCCCAATATGTTGAGCTCTATTGTTGCTTTATACTGAGACGGTATTTCCATCAAGGCTGCAAGTGCAAATGCTGTTTCTTTTCTGGACCGATCCACATTCTTTGACATTATTTCAGTAAAATTCACAAACTGAAAAGTACATTCTCAACTTAGTATTTATCCTGAAAAAGTACATACTTGCATGTAAAGTGAAGAAGAAATCTACTTGCCTGGAAATTGTCAAATGCACGAGCTGGGATGTTGTCGTCAAATTCCTTCATCATGTCCCATGGTCCATCTCCAACCCCAACTAATATAATTGAGAGCGGGTACTCACTGTAGAACAAACTCCGCATAAGATGTTATATCAAAAAGTATTATTATCCAAGCAGACGTTTTTACCTTGCTTTCACTATTGCATCAACAGTCCTCTTTTCCTGTATGCTCAGTTGGCCATGCTGAGTATCAACACTTCTAGTCACCTATTACATACCAAAACCATTTCAAAGTTAAATTCAA
This sequence comes from Euphorbia lathyris, assembly GCF_963576675.1. Lineage (NCBI taxonomy): Eukaryota > Viridiplantae > Streptophyta > Magnoliopsida > Malpighiales > Euphorbiaceae > Euphorbia > Euphorbia lathyris. The sequence goes on from NC_088910.1 coordinate 40,966,857, forward strand.
ATTTTAAAGAATCTTATTGTTGCATTTAAATTTTCATCAATGAATATAGTAGTTCAAGCCTTTTGGGATCTAAGGTTAGCAATTATATGAGATTCCCATTATCTTTCTACTTTGTTAGTCATATATATATATATGCACACTAGCCACTGAGGTGCAAACCAACAAATAAACAGAACTCAAGTAGACAAAAAAATTCTTTCACTATTTTCATTCAAATTTCCATGCATTAATTTACTTCAGGCGGATTAATGCATAAGACCTAGAGACTGTCATGAAATTAATTATACACTGCAGAAAAGGAATTTTAAAATATGTGCTACAATGGAGAATAATTCTAAATTTAGTTCCCGTTTAACTTGAGCACTGCATAGATAGAACCAAATACTGCCAGTCAAAACTATATCAAAATGCAGTGACATTCAAACAAAGTCTACAGAATATTTTAAGATAATCATGCATTCATCATTCAGGAGCATTTTGATTTTGACTGTACTGAAGAACAACGGCTATCAAACGAATAGATTAATAGGAATAAAGGATAGTTCCGGGAATGAAGGAACACACTCCCTGGCTTTAGTTGGACTCAGTTACAGCAGGAGTTTGGCATGAGTTTTGGGAGTAGTAGTTGTATATGGGGAGGTTATGGACCGGGAGAGGCAGTTGTGGAATATCATTTTTTGTTTGCCTCTCTTTTCTAGAGATTGTGGGGATCTTCTCTGATTAAGTAGCCCCGAGTCTTCACCTGAGAAAACCAGAAGAGATATCTTTCCTGGAGTGATATACGGGAATGGCTTGATCATGTGGTGGAAGCAGAGGAAACTAGCAGCGCCTTCCTGTTTGGTGCCTGCCTCCCTCAGGAGTTTCAGTGATGTAACCCTCTGGAATTTGACCTGTTGTAAGCTGGATGACTTCAGGAAGACCAGGCAAATCATTGTCTTCAGGCCGTTGCCAAGTTTTTCAGGATCTGAAGGACCAAAGCCTGTGTCTGATCTTAGTTTTCATTTATAGATTGAATGGACTCCTTGACTTCTTCCAACTTTTTAATCTGTTCATCGTGAACATCCAATCGGCCTTGCACCCTCAGTTCAACAGTCATCTTGCTCGTCTTTCGGATCAGGCAGGTTGAACCAATGATAGAAACTTCGCAAACTCACACCAAATGCCTTCTGTAATGGACTTTAAAGGCCAGACAACATGTCCCTTCATTCCCTAAATTATCCTTTGTTAGAGAATAAGTCAATTTAATTACTCAATAGCATGCCTGAGGCTTCCGAAAGGGTGCTGGTAGGGTCAGTATGTCTCCTTGATTGTAGGAGTAATATCAGGGGCGACTTGTATATAAATATGTGTATTGCTCCTAAATAAAATATTCATGTAGGCTCTTAATCTACATGGTATCCCATGGATTTCATGGTCTATAACATCCTTCATTCCTATTATCTGATTCTCTATCAAGATGTATCCGTATCAGTTGCAAGTATTGCATGTACATCAGAACAATTCCATTTATTATGATAAAAAAGAGAATAAGAGACAAAGCACCTGTCCATCAGCTATTATAACCAAAACATGGTACTGCCCACCACTCTGCTCAACAATAGTAATGGCCATTTCAATGACAGGTGCAAATGATGTTGGCCCTGCAAAGAAAGACGGAAGTGAAATCGAAGTATATAAGCAAGTAAGGAAAGGACTAATAAGTAAACCAAAAAGCCAAGAAGAGTAATTTTTGTAACCTGCAAGTCGTAGATGAGGACCCAGTTCTCTGTATCGTCTTAAGACTTCCTCAAAACCATTACAAAATCTCTCATCCGGATAAAAGCTGAAAACTTCTTGATCATGAGTTGATGCTGCCAATTTCACGACATTAGATTGAACATGATTTAGGAAAAAGTAAGATTCTAAAAATGGCAATGCAACAACACCTCTTCCGAAAATTACCATCTCCAAATCCAAAACAGGGAATTAAGTTATCCTCATCAAAAGATGACAGTGTTTTTCCAATGATAGATATTGCTTGTTCATAGGGATTTGGATCATCTCCAATATGATGTAGACTTCTTCGGCTATAAGACCTTGCACCTAATTTTGAAGCAGGTTACACAAGATTCACCATATCTTGATAAATAAAATAAATATATAACAAATTACATTATGTAACTATATAAGGCCAACCTGTCCATTCATTGCTCTTTGTGAAATCAATACCAACAATGAGATTTGAGGACTCCAAACCTGACCTCGCCAAGGCATCAGTAACCTGTGAGAGCATATAGGTGTAAGGCTTAAAAGAATGATAACTTTAACTGCTCTGCATAACTAACCTGATATTTGATTATTTCATGGAGTTACCCCTTCCCTCTATGATGCATATAAGAAATGATTAAAAAAACTCTAAATCCTAGACCTTGTAAAAATTCTTTGAATTGAATCAAACCTTAAGCATTTATTGAATACAAATTGACTCCCTTTTGGTTCTGTGCTGCAGAGTAATAACAGTGGAGATCTGATGCAGAAGCAAGAAGGGAAATGGATAGTTTGTTTTCTGTTAAAGAAGTTTAGTTGAATGACTGACTACCAGAAGATTGATTTTAGTTGGATAAGTTTTCTTTTTAGGCGGTACATTCATACGGAGCATTAGGCTCTTAAGCATGTTAGTTCTATTGCAGCAGTTTGAGACACATTGTTGCATTTTTACTTTTGAAGTGAAATTGACAGAAACAATGCAAACTGAAGTGTATGAATAGTGCATCTTTCTTTCTTGGGATGCCTAAGGATTCCTACATGAAGCTAGGTTTATCCATAATGATTTTCTACCTATGAAGCACCGATACGGGTACGCATACGGGTGCGGGTACGCGTACGGGTACGGCAAACGGCATTTCTAAAAAATATGAGATACGGGTACGGCGGGGATACGGCAAATTTTATATATAATTAATAATATATATATCATTTATAATGAAAATTCAAAAGATACATAAATATATAAATCACAAATCATATTCATAAAGTCATTATAAAAACACAAATAATACTCTCAAGTCATTATAAAACCACAAATACCAGTAATCTTGGATTATTTCATTTTAATCCTTCTATTTACTGAGTTTTTTTTAAAAAAACCCTTATACTTTCAAAGTTTTTTTAAAAAAACCCCTAAAGTATCCCCGAAGTATCCCCGACGTGTCCCCGAAGTATCCCCGGCGTGTCCCCGCGTATCCCCTCATTTAAAATGAAAAAGAAAAAAGGGGATACTTCCCAGGCGAATCCCGTACGTATCCCCGCGAATCCCCGGCGAATCCCCTCACCCGGAGTATCGGATACGCGTACGGTGACCTCCGGGAAGTATCGGTGCTTCATAGTTTTCTACTAGATGTCAAATTTTAATTGTTTCCCCAAAAATAAAGTCCTCACCTATCTAACTATAACAGAATAAACTGTGAAATTCCAGAAATGAGTGTTCGATTTGATGAAAACGCAAATTAGCTCTTGCAACATCAATATCTCACCTGCTCCAGACTATTGTAATTGTCATCTATCTTTGAGTACTTTCTCTCCAACCTCCTTCCAGTATTTGGGGCTTGATTACCATAGCTTTGAGATGGAGGTGCATGGTGTTGGTACGGCATAAATTCTTGACTTGGCTGAGGATATGGTTCCGGTGGATAGCTCCATGAATAAGAAGTGGAAACTTGGCGTGGACTCGATTGTCTAGAAAATATTCCACCCATCTATTATACAATCTAAAGATAATCTGTTAGATCCACTGATCATAAATACAACTTAAATGTTCCACAAGGAGTAAATACACCTCTAAATGATAACCCAAGTTGATCACAAGAAATTATGTTCTTAACAAATTTGATAGAAGGGTAAAGATATTAACAAACTTGTGATTTACTCAAGTAGCTGAAGAATGTTTTTTCTTTGCAGTTACAATCTTATTACCTAAAGACAAAATTTAGTGTCAAAAAGAAAAAATGAGCAGAAGCCATAGGTTTATGAAAGTTCTAAGAAAGTTAATAGGAGCAGAATTCAAAATAAGTCTCATTCAATTTACAGTCTAAACTTCAACATCAAATACGTATGCAAAGGAATCAATACAGTTGAATCATATTAAGTCAAGATTTTGTCTTTTCTGAACAACGTCATAGAATATAGCAGAGATACTGTGAGAAAATGATCTCAAAACTTACCCCCATTGTTGAGCTTTTTAGTAAGGTTAAATCGATTGATTTCATTGAAGGTATTAGTTCAAAAATTAAACTTACATTTCTCTGATTCCTCATATGCATAGGAAATGGGGGCCTTGTGGTTAATATTATCATAGGAAAGAGCTCAGCTCAAACTAATTGATAATAATTTCACAGGAAATTTTAATTTTACATATTAGGCTTGAATCTAGAACTAGAGCTCTTCACCAACCCTAAAATTGAAAACTTGAGCTAATAATTTTCAATGTCATAATCAGATTTTGAGTATTTTAAGTCTATTAAGCATTTAATCGTTGGATAAAGGAAACATTATCCAACTTTTGTAATTCTAGTTTGAAATGAAGGCACATGAGAAATTAATAAGAAGAACAGTAAAGTAAAAGATTGGGAGATCTAAGAAAGATAACTGAGTCGAAAGTGAGCTTACCCTCTAAAAAGAAGAGAATTTCTTGGATGCAGACTGATAATAGGAAGAACTAAGGAAAGGGAGTGTGGACTGTGGAATGGGAAGAGGAAGAGGAAGGAATCCATGACTACGAGCGAAATAAGTGAGGGGTGGGACCGGAGTTTGTCCGATAGCAATTAGGAAAACCCGGGGAAGTTTCTCTCGTGGAAAGTTAAAAACCTTGGGAAGAATTTTACCATGCAACCTAACAATATATTTTGGTTTTGGGTAGGAGAGAGGTATCTAAAATTAGGGCTGGGCACACTTCGGTCCAAGTTGGGGATTCATGAATCTCCAATATTGGATTGAAATTTAGAGATTAATAAAAGGAAATCTCCAGAATGTTGAATTGAAAGAATAAATCTCCAGAATTGAATTGCCCCAAAATTTCAGTCCAGTCCAATTCGGGAATTCAGAGATTCGGTTCCGGTCCAATCCAATATAATTTTTCGGTGATTCAGATAAATATCTAATAGTTTAAGTCCTAAAAAATAAATTAAAAATTTAATTTACAAGATAATAAAATATAAAATTTTATTATCTTACATAACTTGAAATAAATGATATTTTTTTAGGAAGTAAGCAACATTCATTAAAAGTTACAGTAAACAACAAGGCTAAAAAAACCCATAAAATCAAAGTATTAAAAGTTACGGTAGACAACAAGACTAAAAAAAACCACAAAATCAAAGTTACAAAATAACAAATCCATAACAACAAACAATTTTTAATTCAAAAGAGACAACATTTCATTAGCAAGATCTCTCTAATCATCATCCCAATTTGTAATTGAATCTTCTTAACACAACAAACTCATTGTTTTCCAAAACAAAGGCAGTAAAAGCCAAACATCAACCAAAACATATAAAATTTACCATATTAGTGAATTAACAAATGTAAAATTAATTAGCTTCCACTTCAATAAAATTAATCAACACACTAGTAAAAAGTAAAAGGAAAAAAATATGCTTACCAAAGTGCATTTGATTCGGTTAAAAAAACCTTAGATATTCAATTGAAATATGGATAAAAGAGATGATGCAATTTCAGGATCAGAACTAATATCTACAAATTAAATAACATTTATATAGTTAGTATTCATAAACATTTAATTAAAATAAAACTATGAAATATAATTGCTAAGTAAATATTACCTTCTTCAATAACTTCAAGATCTTCAACTTCTTCTTCATGCTTGAAAGCTTGAGTTGAAGTTTTTAATCAATCTTGACAACAAATCAAAACCGCAGCTGTAGCAGGAGTTAAAGAACTCCTAAATTGATCCAAAGTTCTACCACTTGTGCTAAACGTAAATTCAGAAACCACAGTTGAGCATTGAATTGCAAAAACATCTTTTACAACTTTGGATAAAGTAGGATATCGCATAGCATTAACCTTCCACCACAATAGAATGTCAAACTCAATTACATATTTTTCAGGTGCCTCATTGACATATCTTTCCCATTCTCTATCAATTGACATATCTTTATCAATATTCAAAAAATAATCATCAATCTCATCATCAATGTCATCATCCGCTTCATCCAAACTAGAAGAATGTGCTCTAAGATTCACATTTTCTTGCACATTTGCACTATATACTCATCTAACAATGCAATAATTAACTTTGTGACTTGTGCCACCAACTCATTAGCATCGTTCTTACTATAAAATTCAGTGTACTTAGCCATCAAGAAGTAGAATTGGTTAACAAGAAGTAGAATTGGTTCAGATGGTTAAGGCGATTAACAATGTTCCATTTGGTTAGGTGTTTGATTCTCCATGTCTACATTTTAGGTAAATATTTTTTATTTCATTTTATAAACGGGAATTAATCGGGATAATTTTTATGACTATATAATAATGTTATACCTTATTAATAAATTATAAATTTATATTATTGTAATTAGTTTACTAAACCTTACAAAATATATAACTATATATTATATAATATTTCTCTTTATATAAAGTTAATGCATGAAATATAAATTTATTATTGCTAAACTTTCGGTTATTTCAGTTCGGTCCAATCCAATCCAATCCGGTTATCGGTCCGATCCTGGATAAATTTCGGTCCAGTTCGGTCCAGTTCTTTGACAGAAAGTCAATGGTCCAATCCAGTTCGGTTCTCCAAAAAAAGTCAACGGTCCGGTCCAATTCCGGAGTTTTTTACTCGGATATTCGGTCCGGTCCAGTATCTCCAGGATCCGCGCCCAGCCCTATCTAAAATGTTAAAATCTTTTTTTTTTTATTTTTTTTATGGAAAATTGTTAAACTTTTTACGTAATATAAAGCAGTACTATAAAGCAGTATTATAGAGCTAGGATGTCATTTTTTTATTTTATTTTTTACCGATAAAAATTATAATATATAATTTATTAATTTTAACTATATTATTATATTTATTATTTTATTCATATTATATTTTTCTTTCTTCTTTAATGTAAGCGCATTGTGCGCAAATTTTTTTTAAAAATATATTATTTTATTGTATTATATCTAAGAGTTCTACGGAATTTAGAGTAATCTATGAATTTTCTTTTAAATTTTCTCTAACTCTCTATATATATTTATATTCTATATGTAATATAAAACAAGAACAATGGAGTTGAGGTGTCACTTTCTTCTTTTTTATTAATAAAAAAATATAATCTATTATATAATAAATGAATTTTAATTATATTATTATGTTTATCTATAAAAATATTATTTTATTAGTATCATGTCTAAGAGTTCTACATAATTTAGATTATTATATTTATCTATAAAATACTTATTTAAAGTAAATACAAAAATAAAATAATAAAAGTTAATTTAGATAACATCTTTATGTCATTAATTTTAATTATTAAATTGTAATTTTTTTAATATTTATATACCAAGATGAATCCGTGCATCGCACGGGCCAAAAACTAGTTTGTTATTATAATCCATCTAAGGGCTCGTTTGTTTTACCTACTGTTTGCTATTGGAAAAAGTTGTTTTGGCAAAAAGCAGGGATTTTCTGTTTTTGTAAAAGACTACTTTTTAGGTGTAAAAGGCAAACATGAGGTCACTAATCAAACACCTAAAATTCTTATTTTTGAAGTGAAAATGCAAACATGAACATGAAAAAGTGCAACCAAACACTACAAAAAAAGTAGTCTATTACGACACTTTTTTAGTGACATTTTTCGATATGTGTCTTTATATTTTTAAATTTAGCCACACTTTTATATTTGTGTCGGGTTTTTTTTTCCACTCAACGACATTTTTTATTATCTGTTGCCTTTTTTAAATAATCAATTATGCTTTTGAAAAAAGCGTCGATATTTTTTTAAATTTAAGGACGTTTTAGATTTTGCGTAGATAAAAAGTGTCCGTATTTTTTAATTTGAGGATATTTTTTCCATTTTATCCCTATATTTATAAATTCAACAACGCTTTTTTATTCATGTCGTCTTTTGCAACCAGTAATGACGCTTTTAATTTTTTGTTGGAATTTTTAAAACTACATTTGGAAAAAGTGTTAAAAAAATTAAAGAAAGTTTAGATTTTATGTCGATTTTTTCATTTAAAAGTATTTTTTTATTTTTTCTCTCTATATTAAAATATTCAACAACGTTTATTTATATCATCTTTTATAATCACTTTTGTCCTCAGTATTTAGAATTTTAACTTCACATTTAAAAAAAAACATCAATATTTTAGACTTTGTGTAGAGAAAAGTGTCCGGAATTTTTCTTTTATTTGAAAACACTTTTTTATTTTAAGTTTATCCACGTATTTAAAAATTAAAAAGTGATTATCCAAAAAAAAAATTAAAAAGTGAAAAGTGTATGCTCTATTTTTGTTTGTTCAACCACGATTCTCTCTTCTAATTTTCCTTCCCCCACGCCACCATCACAATGACCCGCCCCTCTCTCTTTTGTTCCTTGTTTCTCTATTTTTCTTCTTTCCTATTCCTCCTCTCCTCTTCATTCCATCTCCATCTTCATCTTTTGCTTCAATTGGCGAAGGCTGCTATTCTTGCAACAGATCATTTTGTTCTTCGCTAATCTCCCAAACTTCGACCATGACACTAAGAAGACTTGAAGGAGGCTAGTGACGTCGCCAGTAGGTCCTCTATTCCGTCCTTCAGTGACCGGCGATACGTTGCAATAGAGGTGGGCTTTTCTAAGGATTTGTTCAATTGTGCAATTTTTAGGGTTAAATTATTGCGTAGCTGTTAGGATTTGTTGATTTTCGATGTTGAATTAGCCTTTTAGGGTTAATTGATGAATTGTCAGAACATATATTTTCAATAAGGTAATGCATTGTTTTACATTGAAACTGATGTTGATTAAACTTGTTATTCCATTAGTTATTTATACAATCATTATACTTGCAGCAGCTTGATTTGTTGATTTATTCTTGTGATCATATTACTTCTGGATCTTGAAATAGTTATGGTCTTTTTTCTTCACCTTTAGTTGATGCTGAATAATGCCTTGGTTGTCACTACCATGCTCTGATTAACAATACACCTCATTTTAAGCTGGCAACTCTTTAAACTTTGTCCTGTGAATTAAATGTTTCTTTTTATATCTCTTACCATTATGTAGGAGAGAGCTGACTCTACATTGACAAGTAAATTAAGAACATCTTAGCTATCACTTAAAACATATCAATTTAATAAAGTGACCCCGCCAACATGTGTTACCAATTCTATGCCTAATTTAAATCATATACTAATGTTGTTAGACGCAATAGTAAACACTTCATACAAATACAGTTACAAATTACACTTCCATGCCACTAAAAAAAGTAGTGCATATGATTTCCAGATAACCATCAGTTGCCCCTGTAATTCTTAGGAAAACAGAATGATCAATGATGAGAGAAAGAGTGAGGGAGAGAGAGAGAAATCAGAGGGAGATGTGTTCATCATCAGAGTAATATTGTCTCCTTTGAGTAGAATTCTTCATGAACAAGCCAACTCTAGAATTCAGATTTATAATACACACGTGCAAAGAGATCTCAAAGTAAGATGTTAAGCAGTGGCATGATCAAACCGGATCGCGGGTGTAAAGAACAAAAGAAGAACTTGGCACTACACATGCTTACTGTGCAAAGGCATGGTTTAAGCTTAAAGGAAATAGGTAAATGTTTCTTATCAAAGTATGATCATAATCAGATGCTGTCTTGATAGTTTTCTACCATTTTTCTTTATTATGATTATTTAAAAAGACCAATCTCATAATGGCATTATCAAATCTTCTCTGTTACTGCTTCTATTTGCTATATCATTTACTCTGTTTTTGGCAAGTTCCTATCATATACGAATGTGTACCGCGAGTAGGTTTAGCATTTTTTTCTTGAGAAGTTCTCTTGTTGAGGAAGAGCTCTTAGTAAGATAATTGCATTAGTAACTACATTGATGAACATTTTGATTCACTGTTTATTTGATTGTTCTAGCTTTTTATGCTCTGAAGGAGAAGCATTCTCAATGTCTGTTAAAACTTGAAAGCTTAATGTTACTTAGATTGATTAGAAAGAAATTCAATGAATTGCAAACTTTGTTTCCGAGCAGTGCAAAGCAAGAAATAATGAGTAGTTCTTATTTCTCAAATTAGTGGAATGACAGTCTTAGTTATATTTATAGGTCCAGCAAGCTGATGCAAAGGAAAACCAGAGGCCAGTGTACCCATTTGCTGCAATTGTAGGACAGGATGAGATGAAACTATGCCTTTTGCTAAATGTGATTGATCCCATGATTGGAGGTGTTATGAATAAAGCCCTTATTTGTGGATGCTTTTTAATATAGTATTTGCAAGACTCAGTTTAGGAATTTGATTATATAAAGGTATGTGAATTAAGATAGGTTCTTAGGTTCTTATACATGCCATTCTTTTAATTTCAATTTTCTTTCAATCAGGTGAATTTGATGGACATACTTGGAAGTGTACACAATATCTGGAAATGTTGTCTTTGTTACCTATGACATGAGAGGTAACTAAAGTTCCATTTCAAAAGCTGTCATATTTTTATGCAAATCCATATAGTATTTATATTTGATTGTCTACAGAAACCTCTTTTATAGAATTTAAAGTTCTTCGTTTAATTCATATGACAGTATTTATGTTTGTTTGTATGCAACTTTTGCTTAAATGTGTACATATATGTGCAGTTCGTCCGATCGGTTTCGAGATAGGAAAACCTTCTGATATGATATCAACAGTGAGATCAGTGGTAATCGGTGCGTAAAATAGGGTTCTTGTGAAAATAATTGAAGAGGTAAAATTATTTGAACCTCTAGTTTGGACCGAATGGTCATTTTGATAATTTCCTAGTTGACGTTTGTGCTTCAGGATAAGAGACCTTTTGACAGGGAAACGATTGAGACAGATTTTAAGCAAAAATTGATGCCTTAGCAGAAATTGATAAACTGCTTTAAACTCGAAGGCTCTGAATTGGTATGAGCTTTGCAAGAGAAGGAAAGAGAACCGACGGAACAAGAATCTGAATCAATAAGGACCTAAGGACGAGAAACAAGTAGCTGACACTTGCAATTCAGTTAAGCAAAGAAGGTGATAATCACATATTATTTTTGTATTCTGTAACGAGCTACATGATAAATACTAATTAAGTTATTTTTGTAATTATTGATATATTTTTGGATTTGTAATTATTAATAGTATTTCAATTTTGGTTTATACTGATTAAAGAGCCTCATTCATTTTTTCTAATTTAATTTTAAATAATTTACAACTGTTAGAAAATCTGACAGAAATTTTTTCCATCGCGAGCTTGTGGTCTTGAGGTCTCTTTAAGACGTTTGTTTATGAAATGTCCTTATTCTAAGGACATAATAATATGCAAACGTCACAATTTAGAGACAATATTTTAGTTCCGAAATGTCATTGCATTTGAGATATAATGGATTTTTATGTAGCCAAATATAGATGCTTTTTTAATCAAATGTCGTCAATTTGGAGACGCTGTTAAATTAAAGTGTCTTGGTATTCAAGACGTTATCAATATTTTCTGAAGCGAAATGACGACATGACAAATATTATGTCGTTCATTTTGCGACGTTTTATTAAAACGCAGTGGTAATTTCTGAAATTAAAAATAAATAATACAAAAAAATCACGACATTAAAAATGTAAGCGTTGGAAACATGACGACGTTTGTATGTAGAATGTCGTCAGTCTAAATTTACCCACACAATGCTTTATGCGTCGTTAAAATTAACGACACGCGATTTAATGACGCTTGTGACGACGCTTTGAAAAGCGTGGGTAAGTATTTAGGGACACCGAAAAGCGTCGTTAAACCTTAAATTTTAGCGTCGTAATAGACCCTTTTTTTTGTAGTGAAACACCCTCTAAAATTAAAATTAATAGCATATATATATATATATATATATATATATATATATATATATATATATATATAGTGAATGTTAAAATAATTAATATATTTTGTATATCAAATATACGCTAAATTATAGATTAGCATTATGTTGTGTAATACTTTTTTTATCGGTTAAGAAGGCTCAGAAGCCCATATAACAAGGAGAAAACAAAATAAGAAAACTAAATAACTTTCCTCTAAGATTGGCCACAGTAATCAGCAAACAGAATATATTGGAGGCTTGCAAAAGGTATATCACACTCATGATGACCAAAAGTAATAGAATTTGCGAAATTCATCATCCAATCCGCTGCATAATTACCTTCCCGGTCGGCAACATTTCTCTCCTAAGAATTCTACAACCGAGCCCTCTGTTTGCTCCATCTCAATATTCATCTTTTCTTCATCTCCTTCTCCAACATGTCTAACCCTCAGCAGGTGGTAGAACATATTGCGTGTGTTTACCGGGCAATCTGGCTTGCCAGGAACGACTTCATATGGAACCAGTGCAGTGACCATGCAAGAATAACATTTTGTAAAGCTACTGCTTTACTAGACCAGTGAAAATCAGTGCAAGTTTGGTACCAGACGAGCTGTCCGCGTGGTCAGTCTGGTTCGTCGAGTTGGTGTCCGCCAAGGGAGGCTGTGTCAAGGTGAACGTGGATGGAGCTGTGTTCCGAGAGCTTGGACGTGGAGGCTACGGGTTTGTGGTCTGGAATGAAAGGGGAGAGTTCTTAGCAGCTGCCAATGGAGAGTTACGGTGCCCACTGGATCCCTTGCTCATCGAAGCCTTGTCGTGTAGAGAAGCATTGAGTTGGTTAAAATCAAAGGATTGGGGAAACATCGAGCTTGAATCAGACTCACAGGTGCTAGTGTATGCTTTGAAGCGAGAAATTGGCGGCAGTTCGACCATGGAGCTTGTTGTGGAAGATTGCAGAGACCTCTTAAAAGACCTATCATCTTGTTCTGTTAGGAATGTTCGTCGTTCAGCGAACTTAGCTGCTCATTGTTTTGCTCGGGCTGTAAGTTCTTTGGCTGATCGAGGGGAATGTATGCGCAATCTGCCTCCATTTGCATGTAATATTCTTTCAAGTGATCATTAATGAAGTTAATTCTTTCAAAAAAAAAAAAAAAAAAAAGCTCAATTTAAAATCTAATTTCAAATCCCACTTTATTATTTTTTTTTTTTGTAAAAATCTTATATTGGGATTGACTGACTAATTTAGCAAAACTAATTTGATTGACAAATATATGTACATATTTACAAACCTTGTATAGAAAATAAATATGTTGCAAAAATATATGAACTTGGATTATCATATTTAATAACTCGAGTTATCCAAATATATGTGTACATATTTAGGGTCCGTTTGTTTCAGATGTTCACATTTGCTGTTACTGATAGGCAGTATGTATTAGTTGTTTTTTCTGCAAAAAGCAGTTGGTTCGGAATTTTACCAAACACTTTCTATCTCTTGTTTAATATTGAAAGACAAAAAGTAGTTCTGAAAAATGGAAACAAATGACACTTAATAGGGATAAAGTACCAAATTAGGTCTATGGTTTTTGGAGAAGTGTCAATTTAGGCTCCATGTACAAAATAACACTAATATAAGCTTATCGTTTAAAAAATGTACCAATTTAGGTCTCGATAACGGAACGAGACACGTAATTGATATTACTTCGTTAAGTTATGTCAATTGTACGTGGAGGGATAAATCAGAACTTAACAGAGTAATAGGAATGACGTGTCCAATCCGTTCTCGAGACCTAAAATGATACATTTTCTAAACATTAAGCCTATATTATTACTTTTTTGCACGCGGAGTCTAAATTGGTACTTCACCAAAAATCATAGGACTGTTTTGGCACCTTTTTCCTATTTAATAATCACAACCTTTGGAATTTTAGGTATGCTTTATTCTGTGCAATCATTTAATTTAAAAGTTAGTAGGCGTGCTTAATTCATTTTTATAGTCTGAGAATATTATAATTCTCTGGCACACTGACATTGTCACCAAAAGAGCCCAAACAAAATTGACATGCTCGATCGAACAAACATCACAATACCGCCAAAGAAGAAGAATAATAAGAACAAAGGTCGAGTGGTCAGTGAATTTGAAGAGGAAGAAACAATGGCAACATGAAAAGTTCGACATCTAGTGAAACAAATTGAAGGGGTGGAGAAGTGTAGCCCTAAAAGACAATTATGATTCTTTGTAGAAATAGAAAATTTATAATTCTTGGAGAGATGCTTCGGTTCTATTGAAAAGAATCAGGAAGCCTCGAGGAGCGACCTCTAAAAAATGTGAAAAAGATCCTCAAGAAGCTATCGGATCTAAGGGTGATCAAAGGTAATCCTTCTACTATAGGAGGAAACCAAGCTGCAAACTCTGAAAGAAACCCTTCCCAAGGCTCACTAGAGTCTAATGATGTATGTGACATGTCTAAGAAGTAGTCAGCTCTCGAAGGAAACAATCATCTTGTAGAAGGCTATTAGTTCAGGAGGCTGAGAAAATTCTAGTAAGTCACATATTCCTCAATATTTTTGAAACATTAATCCTACCTCCCACACAACTTCATATCTTAAGGAGGCAGAGGGATAGAGGAAATGTGAACAACAATGTGATTACTCATATGTCGTATGTTCACCAAGAAAATGGCATCCGTCAACACAGATTCTCCCATTCACTATAGATGCACTCTGGAAAGTGTCCAAGAACCATATAGATCTAGCTTCCATCCATTTGGCCGATTTGAGTTTCCTATACCATATCATCATAATAAACAATGGTAGGTGTGAGGGAAAGAATTCAAGCATCCCAATTGAGGTAACAAACGTTGGAAGAAATAGTAGTGAAATTGGAGTTCAGGTAATGAGGGACCAAAAGCCTCCAACATCTGAAGTTCACAGAAGTCTAGGAAAAATTTCTTTAACATCCCATTAAAGGAGGTCTCCATTTGTTGTCCCTCATATAGAATGACCTAGTACTCGATGACATATAGTACGCCATAAAAAGTTTTCGAAGTCTCTTACTATAACACAAAAAAGGAAGCAATGGATAAAAAAGCATCCATGAGATGTCATGTCAAGGGACAAGTATGAGGATAATTTAGAGGGAAACTTGAGTCAAAAGAGAATATCAAAGTAAAAGCGGAAGATTTTAGTATATTTTTAGGAGTTAAAGGAATTCAACTCCAACATCTAATAATCAGGCCATCTCACAGGTTGGTGAGCATTCCTCCAATTGAGGAAATGGAATATTAGCACGAAAGTGTCACAAGATTGACTTCACGACTTATATATATTTTTTGTGAGTTAAAGAAAGATCTTGTGACACTTGTAAAATTTGACACCATGACTTTTGAAGAATGAAGAATGAAATTACGTCCCTAAAATTTATGTTTACGGGGCACTTGTTTGCACCAAAAATAAAGTTTTCTTGATGCACCAAAAAAGTAATCTTTCTCGATAAAGTCAGTTGATTAGGATAAAATTCTATCCTTTAGAAACCCGGCTTTTTACCCCTTAATTCTGTATTCTGTGCCCATTTTCTAATGTTTAACTTATATGTAATTTGCTCTTGTTCCTGTTGCTTGTGATTATTCTGATTCATGTTTTAACAAACATTTTCTAGCCAAGAATCTTTAGAAAACTTTTCCTTTTAAGAGAACTTTTTTTTTATGTTTTTTTGGTACACCACCTTTCCTTCTCGATGCACTCCACATTTATCTTCACTGGTACACCGTTCACTTAGAATTTCTTGGAGTGAACCTCACTTTCCCTAACGGAAACCATGGGGATATCTAATGAAAGTTTTTTTAAGGAAACTAGGAAAACCATTTTGAGGGAAACTAGGGAAACCATCTTGACAGAAACTAGGGAAATCATCTTGAGGGAAATCAAAGAAACCATGGAATCTCTATCCAAGGAAACCATCTTGAGGAAAACCATGGATTCTATTGATGGAAACCAGAGAAACCATCTTCAAGGAAACCACCTTTGGGGAAACCATGAGGAGACTTGAAGGAAACCGAGAAGATACCTAAAGTAAACTTAGGGGGAACATTTTTATAGAGGTTATTTAATTTTAACACATGTTTCATAGAAAGGAAGTCAAATATGCCAGAATCAATCCATCACAGAGATAATGAGAACCAAAGGGCGGAATAATTATTTAAAATGTGATCTAAAAGTGGAGAACGTGACTTAGTGGAAACTAGAAAATTACATCTAGCATCTATAAAAAGAGAAAGATCATGATGAAAAACCTATACACACTCAAATCAAGACAACCTTATCAAACAATTTAGATTCCTGCAAAAATTCTTTAGATTTCTTAGTTATTTTCTTAGTTGTAATTTTTTGTCATTTTCATTCAGTACAATTTTATTTTATTCTGTATTTCAATTATTTCTTAAGACTGGTATCCTTTAGAACCATTGGAATTTTAGATCTTTTTTTTATTCCATGCAATCATTTGATTTAGAAACTAGTAAACACACTTATTCACTTTTTACATCTCAAAATACTATAATTCTCTGGCACATTCACATTTCCATTAAAATAGTACAAAATTTATTTTATTTTTTAATAACTTTTTAAAATTAGTATGATTTTGATAATTACAACTTTAGAATTTCTTATTAGAAGAGCCAATTTGTTTCTCTTTAAAATAACTGCAAGTATCCAACCCAACACTATACGTCAAACAATTTGTTAAAATCTTGACCAGGGCTTCGGCTGCTGCTCTTAATTAATGTCAACACTGGTGTATTGTTCTAAGTATATAAATTAACCCTTTTATAATATTATATAAATTTTCTTTTGAATTAAATCTAGTATCCTATGTACAATTGTTTGAAAGATTTAAATTTGAAATAATATTTACTGTAAGGATATATTAATAGAAAAATAATAAATTCTTTTTTATCATTTTTGTATTATATGTATAAATACAATATTTTTTTTTTTACACTGGAGGGGTAAAAACCCAAAGACACAAGAAAACTACATTTTAATTAACTGATGAAAAAACTAGAATAGTTAATATCAGAAAAAATGACACTCTGGATGTATTGCAGGAGGCACATTACTCATGATAACCAAAGAATAATTATCATGCAAAGTTTGTCATCCTATCTATTGCTCTGTTACCTTCATGGTAGGCATTCTCCATAAGAGTCTCTCAGTCTCTGTAAAGCAACTCCCAAAGCTTTTCAATAATCCAAGAGAATCGATGTGATTGTGGAAATTTTCATTTACCAAATGCGTAACAACGTGAGAGTAAGTTCAAAGGCAACCCGAATTACCCTTGCTTGCCTCGTATTCACCTTATCCACTCCGACATCCCAATCTGCACAGCACGCACATGCTGAGGGGAAATATAATTTAGGGTTAATTACAAAAAAAAAGTACCCGGTGGTTTAGCCGATTTGCGATATGGTACCTGTGGTATTTTTTTTTACAAACGCAATCATGTGGTTTGCAAAATTTTGCACTTGAGTTCACTTTGTCAGAATTTGATCGATAACGACTTCGAAATGAAAATTTTCAAGAGTTAAATGATATTTTAAACAACTTTAATTCTTCAACTTTTTAGGTTTGAGGTCATTTAGGTGTTTTTTTATGAAAGAGAAACATAATGTTTAAAAAGAGAAAACTCCAAAAAGGATGATTTTAAAAAATTAAAAATATAGTTCCATAGTAAATATGATACCAAATAAGTTTAATTCTTGAAAATTTTCATTTTGAGCTCGTTATTGGTCAAATTTAACAAAGTAAAAAAAACATGTAAAATTTGTAACTATAGGATTGTGTTTGCAAAAAAATACCACATGTACCACATCGCAAATCGGCCTAACCACAGAGTACTTTTTTTGTAATTAACCCTATAATTTATGACTACATATATTTTGATTTTCCAAAGATAGATTTGGGAAAACCTGCAAGTGGATTCATTGTAGTGCCGGTTCATTACACATTTCTGAAGTCTTGCTTTTTTTTTTTTTTGACATGACTTTGTGATATTTTCTTTTGAAAAATTGAGTCAAATTGAATTAAAACAATAAATTAAAGAAACTTCTACTTGGAAGAAATCATTTTCAAACAATAACCAAAAAATTCATCTACCTTGCTATATATACAAGTTAAACAAACAAACATAATAATAAACCCAATCTATCTGAAAATGTCTAATTTCCATTTACAGCAAGATGGAACATCCACATCCTCCTTGTGGCTAAACTTATCCTTAGCCCTGTTAACCTTACCCTTGATAGTCTTATTCCTGAAATGGTCTCACCGGAGCAGCAAGAAATCCAAGCTCCCACCTTCTCCACCAACGCTTCCGATCATCGGAAACTTACACCAGCTCGGCTTACACCCTCACCAATCTCTCGGAAACTTAGCTAAAATCCATGGCCCAATCATGTCTCTAAATTTAGGATTAGGAAGCATCCCTGTTCTAATTATTTCATCACCAGACACTGCTCATCAGATAATGAAAACTCACGATTTAATCTTCGCTGACAGGCCTGCTTCAACAATCTCAGACAAACTTCTCTACAACCGGAGAGACATAGCTGCAGCTCCATACGGAGAGTACTGGAGGCAGATGAAAGGGATAAGTGTTCTTCATCTACTCAATTCGAAAAGAGTACAATCATTCAAACATGTCAGGGAAGAAGAAACAGCTTGTTTGATCGAGAGGATTAAGAGTAATTATTCATCGTCGGAGGCTGTTAATTTAAGCGTGGAATTAGCTACTCTGACGAGTGATGTGGTGTGTAGAGTAGCTTTAGGGAGAAAACATATGGCGACCGCAGGAGGGAGAAATTTTAAGGATTTATTGGGGGAGTTCGTGGAACTGTTGGGATTCAATATCGGTAACTATATTCCGTGGCTAAGTTGGGTGAATTATGTTAATGGATTGAATGGTAAAGCTGAGAGAGTTTTTAGAGAGATTGATGGGTTTCTTAATAAAGTGGTGGAAGAACATATGGCCATGGGGAGGAATGAAAATGGTGATAATCATAGAGATTTTGTGGATGTTTTGCTTTGGATTCAGAAAGAAGATACTGCTGGTTTTCCTATTGATCTAACTAGCATTAAAGCTCTCATCTTGGTAAATTCTGCTCTTTCTTTCTATTGTTTACTTGAAAATACAAAACCCACTTTGTCAAATGTTTCAGGCTGCATAATAATGAGTTTGGTTTACATACATAACCTTCTATTGTAAGAAATCAAATGATTAGATGAAGTTAAAGTCATAGTCTAATTATAGTTAATAGGGTTTTTATTAACTTTAATTAAAAATATAATATTTTTCTGAGATATTTTGATCAAATGCATCCAAGGAAATTAAAGGTTAAAATGGCCTTGGAGTCATGATCAATTTAGCCTAAATAGAATTTTACCCCTAAGTTAGTAAATTTTGACAAATTAACCCCAAATTTTAGATATTAGAACTGATTATATTTGAGTCAATTTATTAAAAATTGCCGACTTTTAAGTTGGGAGGATACTTAAAATTCAATTTGGACTATTTTTTATTTATAATTTGGACTAAATTGATCATGACTCTAAACTTCAAGGATCATTTTAACTCTTTTTAATGTTGGCACCACGAGTCAATCAGAAGTCAAACTTTTCACATCAGCACTGCATAACATCTCAGTTAAATTGTATATGATGTACGTGGCAGTCATATATCATCCACATGGCTGAGCCCAAGACTAACTTTACTGATCAACAAAGCACAAATGCTAAATTTTAGTAGCATCGGGTGCGTTTGACCCAGAATAGTCTTGCCACATGAAAAGTTTGACTTATGATTAACTCACCACGTCATCTTTCTGGTTGGACTTCACGTCGGATCTAGCCATAGTGACACCAGAATGAAACTTAAGCAACAGAATGATTAAAATGTAAAAACTTCAATTGTCTTGTTTTCATGTATGCATTGATAATAAATTGATATGATATATATGTATGTATATGGTAGGATGTATTTTCAGCAGGAACGGACTCAACATATACAGCTCTAGAATGGGCAATGACAGAACTCCTAAAGAAGCCAAACATCATGAAACAACTCCAAAATGAAGTAAGAAAAACCGCCGAAAACAAGTCGGAAATCACAGCAGATGATATAGATAAAATGCCTTACCTAAAAGCAGTAATCAAAGAAACTCTACGATTACATCCACCACTTCCCTTGCTAGTTCCGCGAGTATCAACACAAGATGTTAACATCAACGGGTACGACATTGCACGAGGAACTCAAGTGATTATCAATGCTTGGGCGATCGGAAGAGACCCTGCGTTTTGGGAACGAGCAGAGGAGTTCTGGCCAGACAGATTTTTGAATAGCAAGATAGATATCAAAGGCCATGATTTCCAATTACTACCATTTGGGGCTGGAAGAAGAGCTTGTCCGGGAATACAGTTTGCAATTAGTATTGAAGAACTTGCTTTGGCTAATATTGTGTATAAGTTTGATTGGTCGTTGCCTAGTGGAGTAGGAGAGGAGGATTTGGATATGACTGAGTCTGTTGGTCTTACTACCCATAGAAAATTCCCCCTCTTTGCTGTTGCAACTCCTCCTCCTTGCTAATTTTTGCCCTTTTTGTTTTGTTTTTGTTTGTTTGACAATAAAATCTTTAGTACTTTTGTATCGATTTTTCACAAACTATTGTCCTTGAAAATCGAATCCAGTAGCACTATAATGAGAGAAATTGCATATTCTAGACTAAAATTCCTCAAGTTATTAGAGAAGATCAAAGAAAACAAAAAAGAGGTATTCAAGGAGAAAAGAATGGAAAACAAACAAATTGGTTACTGTTTTCAGCATCACACAAGCCTAAGAGATCTGGTTTTTCGGATAACAAAGAATCTTTCCAATCTAATTAGGAATCCTACTTCATGGGGACGAGAACATGAACAGTTCATCAAGCCAAATCTATGTTGACTGTCCTAGAGTGCCGGCACATGACTGATGGATAAAATAATTTTTCAAACAGCCATAACTAATTGATACCGACATTTTGATAGCTATTGAAAACCTAGTAAAACCTTTTGTAATGGAACGAGGAACCTTAGATTTTTTGAATTCTTGATCCACTATAAAATTGTTTGATAAGAAGTCTGAAATATATTCCAATGTTGGAAATCAACTTCACTGACACGCCAGTTATTCCAAAATTGGAATTAGCTTGTGATTTTCACAACAAAAAATGTAGCTAACAGAATTAAACACATGTAATAACTAACTAAAAAGCTTAGGATTGTACATTACTTTACTATTGGCTCCAAAATTGCGATTCCCTCTGAATCCATGGACTATTGGGAACAGTGTCCTCTCAGATCATAAATGAAGTTACCTTCATTTCTCAGTGTGGCCTTATATCCTGAAAATAGTGACTTAATTGCTGGGCGCCGAGAAACAAAGCATCAGCAGCAATAACAACTCCAAACTGTATCAGAAACAGAACATTAAATATCTATACCCACAACAAGATTTCACATTGTATGATATTCTATCAGAATGCCAAACGATGTCATTACCAGACGTGCTGAGAATAATAACCGGTAACCCCAACCTTCTTTGGCAGCCACAACTCTTTGTTGATCTGTCCAACTGAAGTTATAACAGAATTTTCAAATATTAATATGTTGAAGAGGTTTGAACTGGTATTCATTCAGCTATTAAGTTATGCAAAATAAGCCAACTATGACATGCAGATTCTAAGAGATCAACCATTTTCTCAGGGATCATAAAATTATGGAAAAAAGAAGAAGCAAAAGTGAGATTCATACCCAAGGAATTCAGAAACCCCTCCAATTCCAGCAAACTTAAGAGGCTGAGGACCTTCTGCAACAAGATCCTACACCATTCATGTCACCACATAGGTTAAATTTCTTTTGTTTGATTAGTGGAGGAACATAGAAAAAGAAAAGGGCACAAAAGAATGACTAGAACCAAAGGAAATATTGAACTTGAATTACGAAATCTACACACCTCTTCTTCAGCAGCCTCAAGACCTCCTTGAACCCAGAAAAGGTTTCTATAACCAGCATTGTAAAGCATTTCACAAGCAGCTAACGATCTGTGAAAATTCAATCAGTCAATCAGATAATGTTATATGTAAATTTTGCATCTGTCAGAAATGTCTTATTTCCTACCTATAACTCCTTTTTCTACCTGCCTCAAGGTTTTCCTCAAGTTTTTACAACGCATGATGAATTTCTACAACACTTATTAAGTTGTATCTACAAATCTATAATTTAATATCGAAACTGTACGAAGCTGCAGTTGGTTCACAAGCCTCGTCATTGAAATACATTTGATCTAGTTCATATACCCCATCCCCTTTATGCTCCATGACTTTCATGAAGATTCAAATGGGTCATAATTTTATCATAAGCCAATCATTATAGACGTATTATTCACATTAAGAAAAGAAATTTACGACCAAGGACATTTCAAGAACATAAAAGCAACTAACCACCTTCCCGAATCATTTGAATCTACAAGTTTTTTCCACTACAATACATAATAAATTTATTGTAAAGCATATTGAAATTACCCATTAATGACACATATAGTAAGAACAGATAGAAGTAATATATACTACATGAGAGCAGCTTGTCTAGTTCGTGGGAGGCACTTAAATGTCACTGTGCATTGTAACAATCTTACATGTCTTGAAATTAAAATAAAATTGATTCATGTGAAATCATATGACACCATAAGGACACGATTTCTGATATTACTCATAAGGATAAATCGATGCCAGAATTCACCTCAATCCCCTCTGGCATGAAACGATCAAGTCTGTATCTTTTGAGAACTTCTCCTCAACCTTTGGTATGAACTGGCTAGCAAAGACAGAAAAGCAATGCGTAAGGAATATATACAGATTCAGGTAAGAATATGAGCAAGCAGATACAAAATAATGAACTTATTCACTACATACTTATCAAAAGACAATGTAGGCGTCCCACTCCACCAACCTCCTACAAATACGAGCCGCTAAAAAATATTAAACTCCCAGAAGTACATTTCTAAAAAGAAAAGAAAAGACAGGTAAAAGGAAAATAGATTTCTTTGATCCTCTTATATTTAAAAGTAATACTTTTCTTCTATACATTCGACATACAGCAGTGACTAGTTTCAAGTCAACCTTGGTCATCTGAGATTTATTTGACCCACTCCCAGTTGGTATATAACATTGTACTCCTAAGTTCATCTCTATTAGCAGCTTAGTTCTATTTGACATCGCAAGACACAATGCTGAAGATGACAATAACATGAACATTATGACATTTATTTCATCCATGAGAAAATGAATCAGGCAATACCCATCATAAAAGATGTGACCTTTCTGGAGAGATTTCCGATGTCAGATGCATCATCAACTTCAAAAATCGGAATCCAAGTTGAGCCTTTAATCCATGCCTTCAAAACAGTCAAAGATTTAACTATTAAAGGACATTATGGTACCCATTGAGATACTGAGCAAGACACAAATATACAATGAAAGAATCAAATGAAGGGAGTGAAAGGAACATGAAAACATTGAGTGAAGGAAAAAATATAAAAATAACATGCTGTTTGTAAACAAAAAAAATGCAGTGAGTGGACAAAAGCAGAATTTAAAGACCAACTTTTTTTATTTTGCAATATTCTAATTGAATGCTTACAGTAATATTCAACAAACAATGCATAAGAATCATCATAATTTCCCCAACAGGCTGACATATATTTTGCATCCATCAAATAGAATGAATTAAGTTAGAGATAGCATCAGAATTGGCTAAAAAGTACAAAAGTTGGTTCTTCAGCTTGTATTTGATGGACAAATAGACACTTTGATGGAAAAATAGACATATAACAAGTTTTCCGACCTTAGCCCTCATTTTGCGGTGTTTGCTTATTTAGCCTAATTCACTGGTTAAGTCGTTCAAACACAGTAAGTTAGCAGAGCTTGGTTAGCACAACACAACTCACAAGTCGAGCTAAATTGACCCTGCAAGTTTTGATATGCACTTATTTGACCATAAGGCTTATTTTGTACTTCTAACCCTGTAAAATTTCGTGAAAGAAAGAAATGATAAAGGAATAAAGAAAAACAGTGTCGTACCTTCTTCCGCTCAACAGAAGGGCGAACATCGAGTAGAGTTTTATTGGAGAGTTGAATTGCATATCCTGCTTCTCTTGGGGTGAGAATCTTTACCCTTCCTTCCCTGATCTAAGTATGCAATTATGCAAAACAATGATTATTTGCTATCTGTAACTCCCAAAGCACATAATTCAAACTTTATGGGTTCATGTCAATGGACTAAAACAATGTGATTATGTGAATGAAACCTATATTTCCACATGCTAATATCCCAACATTATTCAATATTACTCTTATGAACCCAAACCAATTACTCAAATTGGATATTACGATACACAGACAACACAAATTTGAGTCCAGAAAAAATCAAAGGATAGGAATAACAATGCCATTTATGTATATAAATTATCAAACAAACTACCGAGACTTAAATAAAAAAAATTCCTGCTTAATGTTGTGCAATTAAAAGCATTACCATACTATCCCATCTCCTCTTTGCGGCTGCCATGTCTTTCACTTGCTTTAAATCATAATCTTCGTCTCCAGCTTGCATCCGTGTAACCCTCGTATGCTGCTTTCAGGGGGAAAACGAATTAACAAAATTTTAAAAGGATGAGTAAGTAAGCCAAATAAATTAAAGCTCAGAAAACACTGAAGATTGGCATACAAAGCGGTGGCATCTTGAAGTAGAGGTGAGTTTTGGAGACGGTGGCATCGAGGAGTTGAAGTAATTGAATTTTGATTTTCCCAGCAATTTTGCTCTGTGTTCATTGTGGAAATTGGAATGTGAAAATGTTACAGCATTGAAAGACGGAAGGCCTAGAGAATCCATTGACGACGAGAGCTGTTGTGAGACACTGAGATGAAGACGAAAAAGCATTTAATTCATATTTTTTTTTATATTTTTCTGAGAAAAACAAAAAGTTGCTTATCCGTTAGCTTATTTCCGGATTGTTTTTTTTTTAAGTTTATCCGGATCAGTCTCCTACTGATAGTCCTCGAGGCCTGGCAGCGTTTTGTTCTGGATTGGTCTTACATGATGACGAATAAAAAAGTAAATTTATAAAATTGGGTTAAATGACATATTTAGACCAATTATCATAGTTAGACCATTTATTTATGATTTTCTTAAAATACCATTAATATATATAACTATTTAAATTTTTTTTTACCTTTTCTTCTTTTTCTCTTTTGTTTCTTTATCCGAGTCTTTTTTAGTTTGTAAATTTGGAACTCCATTTTTAATTATCGACTCATACAACAATAACAAAGCCTTAGTCCCAAAATGATTTGGGGTCGGCTAACATGAACCATCATATAAAACCGTGAAATCAAGTCGTGTCAGCGACACAAATTCTCTCCCTCCACTCTGTCCTATCCACTACCATATTTTCCTCAATCCCCAATAAACTCATATCACTCTCGATCACCCTTCTCCAAGTTTGTTTAGGTCTTCCTCTACCCCTCACCACTACATCCCTTTGCCACTCTTCAGTCCTCCTAACCGGCGCATCAAGCGCTCTTCATCTAACATGGCCAAACCACCTTAGTCGGGTTTCTCTCATTTTACTCTCAATAGATGTAACCCCTACTTTTGTCCTAATTATTTCATTACTCACCCAATCCTTTCTCGTATAACAACACATCCATCTCAACATGCGCATCTCCACCACCGACTCATATACATAAAATCTTTCTTCTTGCGAACTTGACACTCCGTTTTTTTTATTATTTTGTACGTTTTTCTCAGAATAATACTTTCAGTATATGATTTTAGGGTAAATTACATCCATGACAACTGAATTTTACCCATTTAACATTGTGGTCACTGAACTTCAATTCTTAACAGTATGACAATTGAACATTACACTTTTTTACACCGGTGGCCACTCAACGTCTCAAAACGACCGTTGACAGTCTCAAAATAAAAAATTCGAAGAGTTAATGATATTCTAAGGAACTTTAATTCTTGAAAATTTTCGTTTTGAGGTCATTTAGGTGTTTTTTTGGTTAAGAGAGAGAGAGAGAGAGTGAATTTGTAGAGAGAGAAAGCTCCAAAAAAGGTGATTTTGGAAAATAAAAAATGTGGTTTCATGGTAAATATCGTTATGAACAACTTTAATTCTTGAATATTTTCATTTTGAGGTCGTTACCGGTCATTTTGAGGAATTAGTTAAAGCTTAATGGCCACCTGTGTTAAAAAGAATAAAGTTCAGTGATCATACCGTTAAGAATTGAAGTTCAGTGGCCACAATGTTATGCATAAAGTTTAGTGGCCATGAGTGTAATTTACCCCATGATTTTACTTCACATTTTTCACAAACCGCGAAGCCTACGAAGATAATACTATTTAAGTACATGAATTTTTCTTCGCATTTTTCGCAAACTGCGGAGCCTGCGAAGACAATACTACTTCACAGAATGACTTTTTCTT
Source organism: Euphorbia lathyris (assembly GCF_963576675.1). Lineage (NCBI taxonomy): Eukaryota > Viridiplantae > Streptophyta > Magnoliopsida > Malpighiales > Euphorbiaceae > Euphorbia > Euphorbia lathyris. The sequence goes on from NC_088910.1 coordinate 40,993,456, forward strand.
TACAGTTTTCGCAAACTATGAAACAAAAAGTCATGTATTTTATATAACATTGAAATCATAACAAGATTGCAGCAATATTTATAACATTAAAATCATAACATTATCAAAATTTACAACAAGATTGCAACAATAATTCAAACCCTAAACCTGAGGAATGTGCTTTCAGAACAGAATGATTAGCAAAATGTTTTGGAACCACACTATCTCCCTAGTGCACTTCCCAGCACATTTGGGTGAGAGTGTGCTTCCAGAACATTTTGCTAAGAAGTTCAGAAGCAGAAGGAACTAGAACATTGGAGTGCTTCCAGGCTTTACAGAAGCAAGAAAAATGAGCAGCGTCATACAAAATTAATGGTCTTTGGGATGATAATGGTGATTTGTCTTTTCTTTTTAGAAGTAAGAAAAATCGACAGGTTCACCATCTTCATCACATCCCAATCACCCCTCACTCTGATTGATGCATTTGTATTCAAGATAAATAAATCACTATAATTGATGCTTTTGTATTCAACCTTCACAAAAATTAAGTAATTTTAGGGAAATAATGAAAGATACGTTTCGCAGAGAGAGAATCTGCGAAGAAAAAAACACTTGAAAAATGATGATTTTACTTTGCAAAATGAGTTTGCATCATATTTTGCGAAATCTGCGAAGAGAAATTCACATAGAAAAGGATGATTTTGCTTCACATAAAGCGAATATGCAAAGTCTGTGAAGAGAAAAAACAAGCTAAAAATGGTGATTTTGCTTCGCAAATTCGCTTTATGGTTAAATAATTTTCTTATTCCATATCATTCCCCACTAATTTTATTTGTTGATTTTTTAAGAGATTTTTTTTATCATTTATTACTTACTAATAGGATATAAACATATTTTACAACTACTGAATTGAATAATATTTGCATAAATATTACTTTCAATTCACTAATTCACTTACCAAAATAATGTTACTTTGAATGATTTTATAATTTTACACAAATATTAATTTTTAATAAGAAAAAAAAAACAGCTAGATATGTTTCTAATATAAGTTTTGATCTATTAATTAACGTTTAGGAAAGCAATAATAAAAGAAGAGGGAACAGACTCCCAGCTTCTAAGTTCAGGTGAGGAATTCACTGCTCGTACAAGAGCATGTGCAATGACGTTCGCTGAACGGTTAACAAAACTAATCGAGGAGGTCTCGATAGATTGAAGGAGTGTCTTGCACTCATCAATAATAAGACCAAAATAGGAGAATGTACTAGCTAATTTGAAAATTAGCCCTTATTTAGAGTAATTTTTATAAAAAATTACTACTTTTTTAACCATGGTTGGAAAATATTTCCTAAAATGGATTATTTTCCAACCATGGTTAAAAAAGTATTTTTTCTAAATATATTCGCCGTAACAAGTATCATGTTGGACATGAATATTCCTGTCCAACTATTTATATATTTTGGGCAGTGGTGTGAAGCCACTGCCCAAAATATATAGTAATAATTTTTCATAATTTATTATATTATGAAAATAAAAATAGAATTATATATAAATTGTTTGTTTTATACAACTTTGATTGAAATTTAAATTTGAAAATTAGAGATTAGATTTTAATAAATTATTATAAATTATAATTAAATATATATGATTATAATTATTAAAATCGGACTTGTCAAATTATTATTATCTGTCATTTTAGACTTTCTAAATATCAATTTTTTTTAAAAGAAAAGATCATGCATTAAATAGAATCAGAATACAAGGATTGAACAATGAAATATGGAAGACTAGCATGCCACTCCATTAATACTGACATAGAATAGGATGTCCTTGCAAGTTAATGGGTATCACTATTCACAGAACGACTAGCAAAAATGATAGTAACATCATTAAACGAATGAATCAACCTATTACAGCCATCAAGAACAAGGCCGGAATAAGACCTGAAGGCAGATTGATTAAAATCTAAAACTACCATGTCTGCATCGGTTTGAACAAGACAACCGTCCATACCCTTTCTGTTGAGCCAATTTAGAGCTTCCCGAATACACATAGCTTTCCCTACACGAGGTAAGAAATCACACTGCACAAGTTTGGAAAAACACAAAACTTGCCATTGTAGTCCCGTAGCACCGCCCTTAAACCCAGCTGACCTGATCCCGAGATAATAGAGGCATCCACATTCAGTTTAAAGCGAGCTGGAGGAGGCCGTAACTAGCGAATCGCACCCCAAGCAGACCCTGCCCCACCTGGAACAACTTAGGCACAAACATTCATCCCCTTTGATTGAGCATCCTACCACTCCTTTAACCCCACGCAAAAATTCCTTTAACCCCACGCAAAAATCTATAGAATTCATTGAATTATTCCAAATAGAATTGTTTCTATTCAGCCACATATTCCACACAACCATAACCCACAAACAACAAGTGAGAACCTCCTCTTAGGTGAGGACACTTCCTTATGGTGAGAACACTCAAAACTACGTCGTTTTGAGTATAGAAACCAATAAAAACCACTATATGTGGCTAGTGGGGGTCGAACTTAGCACTTCTCATCTACACTTCACCCTACTTACCACTGAGACAATTGCTTCTCTTGTGTATTATATCACGCGCTGCTTAATATATCATTGTGCTAGTAGCTTCTACTGTTTAATATTTGACGCATGCACTTATTAATATCGATTAAATATGCATAATTGCCTAAAAAAAATAGGGAAAAGTACAAAAATAAACCTTGTGGTTTGGCCCATTTTCAAACTGCACCCCTGTGGTTTAAAAGTTTGCAAAGTGGTACCATGTACTTCATTCCGTTAGCAAACACATACCAAATTGACTAACAGTGTTAAAATTCAAAGGGAAAAGAGTTAATTTGGTCCTTATATTTATTTATTTTTATAAATTGACCCCCTTATTATCTAATTATCACAAACAAACCCCAAAATAAAAAATAAAAATCAAATATACTATCTTCTCCATCTCTCTTTAATTTCTTATTTTTTTTCCTTCTTTCTCTCTCCTCTCTCTCTTAATTTCTCTCTCTAAAATAAAGCTACCACAATCCACTCCTATTCTTTTCATTCTTCATTAATAGAGTTTAGATATAATTTCACCTAATTCATCCAATACCAAGACATTTCAGTTAAAATTCAAAATTCAATGCCAATGCAGAATTACACATGTGATAGAGCAGCAACGATTCATGTGTTAACCAAATCGAATCATAGTTCCCATTGACAGAAGTACAACATTTTACAGCACGCGATCAGACACAGGAATAACCTGATGCAAGCCGTAGTGTTCACATGTCGAGCACGGAACGTATGTGACAGTACTACCAGTGTCAACAATAAGTGCGAATTCCTGTGGAGGCGTCCCAATAAATAGCCGCGTCGTATAGTAACTGAAAAAACGAGCATTAAACATCAGCAAAAATGATTTGAATTTTGAAATACAAAAACCAAAAGCCATGTTATTGAAAGCGAATAGAAGAAGATTATACCCATTGGAGAGGAGATCATCGTGGAGGCGCATGAGAGCGTTGGGAAGTTTTGAATTTTGGAGCTGCCACCTATGATAATCGTTAGCAAAGAATTTCCGATGAGCGGAGATGTTAGGGGTTGAGAGATGGAGGGGAATAATCATCGGGGGTCTGTCACTAGTGAAATCGAGAGCTGATGAGACGACGACGCAATTGATTAAGAGAATTAAAGAACAGTGAAGGAACAGAGACCGCGACCGAGCCATGGCGGAGACGACGGTCAACGAATGGAGGAAGGGAGGGAGGGGAGAGAACATAATTAAGTAAACAACGTACTCCTTAAAGAGTTTGGTAGCTTTATTTTAGAGAGAGAAATTAAGAGAGAGAGGAGAGAGAAAGAAGGAAAAAAAATAAAAAATTAAAGAGAGATGGAAAAGATGGTATATTTGATTTTTATTTTTTATTTTGGGGTTTGTTTGTGATAATTAGATAATAAGGGGGTCAATTTATAAAAATAAATATATATAAGGACCAAATTAACTCTTTTCCCTTTGACTTTTAACACCGTTAGTCAATTTAGTATGTGTTTGCTAACGGAATGAAGTACATGGTACCACTTTGCAAACTTTTAAACCACAAAGGTGCAGTTCGAAAATGGGCCAAACCACAAGGTTTATTTTTGTACTTTTTCCAAAAAAATATGCATAATAATAAATTATTAATAGAAAAAATGTGCATAATAATGAATTATTAATAGACAAAAAAGAAATGTGCATAATAATGAATTATTAATAGAAAAAACGATCCAGATATCTACTGATTTTTTTAGAACATTATACTTAATTTTTGCAACACAAACTATATATTTTTTAAAACATACTTTAGAACATATATTTTAACTTTTAAAACACGAACTATGAAGTTTAGAGCGTACGACATATTTTTTAGAACATACGTTATATTTTTTAGAACATGTGTTATGCTTTTTCGAACATGAGTTACAAATTATATTATAGAACAAATGAAAAAACGATCCAGATATCTACTGATTTTTTAAAAAAATTATACTTAATTTTTGGAACACAAACTATAAACTTTAGAACATACGTTATGTTTTTTAGAACATACGTTATGTTATTTAGAATGTGAGTTTTCTTTACCAAAAAAAATGGTCCATATATTTACTATTTTTTTAAAACATTATCTTAATTTTTAGAACACAAATTATAAAGTTTAGAACATATGTATCAATATTTAGAACATCGTCCTTAACATTTTAAAACATAAATTACAAAAATATAGAGGAATTAAATAAATAAAAAATTAGAGCATGTTCTTGGAATTTTTTTCTATTAATAATTCATTATTATGCACATTTTTTTTTTCTATTAATAATTCATTATTATGCACATTTAATCGATATTAATAAGTGCATGCATAAAATATTAAACAATAGAAGCTAAAAGTGCACTGGTATATTAAGCAGCGCGCGACATAATATATAAGAAAAGCAATTAGCTCAATGGTAAGCAATGTGGAGTGTGAATTAAGAGGCCATGGTTTGAACCCCACCTGTAGTAGCGTTTTTTTTTTTTTAAATTTTTCTACTCAAAACGACGTAGTTTTGAGTGTTCTCACCATAAGTAAGTGTCTTCACCTAAAAAGGGTTCTCACAAGAGTCATCTCCCCTCTCTCTATATATATATATATATATATATATATATATATATATATATATAACCTTTGCAGATAACCTTTTAACAATCAAAAGCTTATTATCAAAACTCCAAGGGCAAGGAGATCCTTCATCGCATGGAAATCCATAGCCTTATCTGTTAAAAATCTTCCAACAAGACAACATCGCATATCCACATCTGCCTTACTCAGATCTGCATCCTCCATCATAACGCCACCTCCTTCCTCATCTTCAATACTTAGATTAGCATAAGACAATTCCAAATCACTAGAAAAAGCCATTTGGAAGTAAGACAAAAACGAAGACACAAGACAAAAAGCAAAACAATCTTCCAACAAGACAACATCGCATATCCACATCTGCCTTACTCAGATCTGCATCCTCCATCATAACGCCACCTCCTTCCTCATCTTCAATACTTAGATTAGCATAAGACAATTCCAAATCACTAGAAAAAGCCATTTGGAAGTAAGACAAAAACCAAGACACAAGACAAAAAGCAAAACTTATCAAAGAGATAAGACAAAACTCAACTTGTCATAGAGACAATACCGCTTCTTCTTATTGTTATTCTTCCTTTTTGTTTCCTTATAAAATGGTAATTGCGAATTAAAGAAACCACTTCTAAATATCAATTATATCTAAAATATTTAGTATATTACTAACAATTTTTTTTTGGTTAAAATGCTAAAAACTAAACTACTATATGTAAATTAATCATAATTTTTTTTGAAACTGTCTTAAATATTTTACTGTGTTATTCAGGGGCGGATTTAGAGAGGGGGTCAAAGGGGGCATTTGCCCCCCCCCTTCATCTGGGGAAATTTTTTTTTTTTCCCCAAAACGACGACGTCGTTTTGGTTTAAGCCTTTTAATTTAAAAAACAGAAGCAGCAGCAGACGTGTGACGCCTCGATCGTTACATCACAGAACAACGCGCAACACCCTTTTCTCCTCTCCTCTCCAGCAAACGTGTGACGCCTTCCTCTTCTCCTCCAGCAAACGAGTCGACGATGCCCCTCCTCTCCTCCTCCAGCAAACGAGTCGACGACGCCTCTCCTCCTCCGGCCGGCCACACATTTCAGGTTAGTTTAACTTTTTTTTCCTTTAATTTTAATTTTAGGTTAATTTTTGGGGGAAATTCATGTTAGCCATCTCTCTAGCTCTTTACAGAAATTCCTCTGATACAGTGATACTCAACACAAAATTAATGTTCAAACCCACACAAAATTAAATCCTGGACAATGGCTATATTCCTCTTATAAATTCCTCTTCTAAGTTCCTCTAGAGATGGAAATTTCCTCCCACCGAGGATTTAATTTTGTGTGGTTTTCAACATCCTTAATATATATTTTGGGAGGAATTTTTGTCATTCAGCTTTAGTATTAGGAGGGGATATTCATGTTAGCCATTAAACTGATTTAACATTCATGTTAGCCACTAAACTATTGTTTGCTGTGTTTTTTATAATTTCAATCAAATTGATAAAATGTTTATTCATGGAGTAATTTGATTGATAGTTTATTTTTAATGGACAAATTGATTGAATTGATTAAGCATTATTGATTGAATTGATTTGGCATTATTCATTTATGTAGGTTAATGGATAAATTTGTGTTTAAAAGAGCACGAAGTTCGGTTTCGGTTGATGAATTATCTAGCAGTAGTAGTCCTAATGCACAAATACTTCTCCATTCAAATCCTAGTGCTGAGTTTAACCCAAATGAGTTTAATGTTAAGACATTTTGTATCAAATAGCAATCATGTATTAAAGTATATTTTTTTCAATTAATGTTATTTTGTCTAAAAAAATTTTACATAGAGTTTTGCCCCCCCTCTCTCAAATCCTGGATCCGCCACTGGTGTTATTAATGCACTAAATATTTTTTTTTGTTAGTAATGCACTAAATATTAACCTTAACGTTTCAAGCGAAGTCCAGATTTAGCCCTAACATATGAAATTATGCAAATTTAACCTTAACGGTTCAATTGAAGTGCAGATTTATCCCTAACGTTTGAAATTTTGCAAATTTAACCTTGACAATTCCAAGCAAGATCAATTTTAACCATGCACTATCAAAAATTTGAAAAAGCTTGTTTGAATGTTATTTAGCCACATCGGATATTCTAAACCAGTTTGTTGATAAATTAAAGCAATTTCATAATTTTTTTTGTGATTATATTAATAACGCAATAAAATATTTTAGACAGTTTCAAAAAACTAAACTTGCTACATCTAAATTAATCACAATTTTTTTTGAAACTGTTTAAAATATTTTACTGTGCTATTAATAATATAATAAATTGAAGCAATTTCATATATTTTTTTTTGTAATTATGTTAATAGCACAGTAAAATATTTTAGACAGTTTCAAAAAACTAAACTTGCTACGTATAAATTAATCACATTTTTTTTGAAACTGTCCAAAATATTTTACTATGTTATTAATGCACTAAATATTTTTTTTTTGTTATTAATGCACTAAATATTTAACCTTAACGTTTCAAGTGAAGTTCAGATTTAGCCCTAACGTATGAATTTATGCAAATTTAATCCTAACAATTCCAAGCAATATCAATTTTAACCGTGCGCTACTAAAAATTTGAAAAGACTTGTTTGATTGTTATTTAGCCACATCGAAATATATTAATAATAGAATAAAATATTTTAGACAGTTTCAAAAAAATTTGTGATTAATTTGTACGTAGCAGGTTTAGTTTTTAGTATTTAATTTTTTTTTAGTAATATAATAAATATTTTACACATAATTGATATTTATAAAATCTAAAATGACAGTTAATAATAATTTAACAAATTCGATTTTAACAATTATAATCATAAATATTTAATTATAATTTATAATAATTTATTAAAAACTAATTTCCAATTTTCAAATTTAATTTTTTATCAATATAAAATAAATAATATATATATAATTTTTATTTTAATAATATAATAAATTAAAAATGTTATTACTATATATATAATATAAGTAATGGATGCTCATTAAGATGCCATAGACGCTATAATGAGTAACATATTTTAAAAAAATACATTTTTTTTTAACTATAGTTAGAAAATAGCTCTATTTAGGAAAATATTTACTAGTAATTTTTCTCAAATAAGGGATTAGCCCGACTTATTGTCCAACTGCGACTCTAACTCCTCATTTCTGTTGATCTCCTTCCTTCATTTGTTCGTTCTCCATCTAATATTTTTTCCTCATCAGCTCCTACATAGTTTGTTGGGCCATCTTTGACAAACCACAAGAGGTAATTATTCAATGTTTTCTTTTCTAATGGGTTTATCGGTTTGATAATTTTGCTAACTTGGAAATCTTTATCAACGAATTTTGTTCATCTAGGTTTTAGCAAACTTCTGATCTCCTATTTCGAATTTTGAAAGATGTTTTCATTGATTTTATACAAAGTTGAAGTCGATTCAGATTATCTCAAATCTTTGTTAGTTTGAAGTCCCAATTAAATGAGGGATCATTTATGTAATTTGTATTAATTAGGGACTCTTTTATATAATTTGTAAATATTAAAAAAAAAAATGTAATTAATGAAATTGGACCACCGAAATTTTAGGGTTCAATTATTGAAGTTGACCACCGAAATTTCGGTGGTCAACAGTGTGGCAAATTAATTGCCAAAGCAACAATTGTTGCTGGCACATTAATTGCCAGCAACAATTGTTGCTGACCTCTTTTCTCTCCTTGGCTTATAAAAGCCAAGGAGTTAGTTTAATATTTGGATTTAAGGGAATACAAAAGAAATCCAGAGAGTTGAGAGGTGAGCAAATTGAGAGTTCTCAATTTGAGTGAGGTACGGGTCTTTAATTTGAGAGTTAGTGATTTGAGGGTAGTCTAATTATTTTCGGGGAGAGACAAAATAGTAAAGATAATTATTTTGAGGTTTTTCGGGAAACACCTGAGTTCTACTATTTTGGTTTTATCTCATTGTAACTCTAGAAAGTTTCTAGAGAACGCCCTCTTTGTACGCCTACTATTTTATAGTGGAAGAATTTACTTTCAACCTTGTTCGTGGACGCAGTCTATTAAATTATCGGTCTCATTTTTATTGATTATTTGCTCGTCAATATTTTTACGGAATAATTTTTCAGCGTTTATTACCAACAACTGGTATCAGAGCCTAGTTAACATGGAGGCAAAATTGACAATCAAAATGGTCAGTCTAAATGGTTCGAACTACCCCATATGGAGAAGCAAAATGAAGGATCTCCTATATGTGACGAAGATGCATCTTCCGGTGTTCGGGACAGACAAGCCCGACGGCAAGTCGGATGGAGACTGGGGTTTCGAGCATGAGCAAGTCTGTGGATTTATCCGACAGTTTGTTGACGATAATGTGTATAATCACATTGCTGGCGAAACTCATGCACGAACGTTGTGGAATAAGCTCGAAGATTTGTACGCCTCAAAGACCGGCAACAACAAATTATTTTATTTGACCAAATTGATTCAACTGAAATATCGAGACGGTACTTCTCTCGCAGACCACTTGAATGAGTTCCAAGGGATCGTGGATCAACTTTCCAGTATGGGGCTTAAAATTGAAAATGAGCTCACTGCTTTACTTACACTGGCTTCCTTACCGGAGTCATGGGAGACTCTAAGAATTTCACTTTCAAATTCAGCACCAGATGGCAAAATTTCCATGGAGTTTGTCAAAAGTGGAATTTTAAATGAAGAGATGCGGCGCAGGATGCAAGGATCCTCTACACCACAATCAGATGTTCTAGTTGTAAATTCTAGAGGAAGGAGCGAAGCTAGAGGATCCAAAGATAGAGGCAAGAGCAGGGGAAAATCCAACAAGTATGCCAATGTTGAATGCCATCACTGCAAGAAAAAAGGCCACATCAGAAGATTCTGCAGGAAGCTCAAGCAAGAGAAAAGCAAAGGCAAGGAAGAGAAGAGAGATGACAGTACCGACGACGAACGAGCAAACGTTGCTACCGAGTTCAATATTGTCTACGATGCTGATATTATCAATCTTGTAACCCAGGAGACTAGTTGGGTGATTGATAGTGGTGCTACGATTCATGCCACGCCTCGAAGGGAATTTTTCTCATCTTACACACCAGGAGATTTCGGTGTTGTAAGGATGGGAAATGACAACTTCTCTAAAGTTGTGGGAAAAGGTGACGTTCACCTAGAAGCTGAGAATGGCATGAAGTTAGTATTGAAAGATGTCAGGCATGTTCCAGATATGCGCCTGAATCTGATCTCCGTAGACAAGCTTGATGAAGAAGGCTTCTGTAATACCTTCCGCAATGGCCAATGGAAGCTCACCAAAGGTTCGATGGTGATTGCAAGAGGCAGAAAGTATTCAAGGCTGTATCTTATACAGACAAAGCTCTCTCAGGAAGCGATCAACGCAGTGGAGAATGAAAACGCAATTGAATTGTGGCATAGACGCCTCGCACACATGCGTGAGAAAGGCATGACAAAATTGGCCAAGAAAAATATGCTGACTGGATTGGATCATGTTAATTTAAATAAATGTGCTAACTGTCTGGCCGAAAAACAAAATAGAGTTGCTTTCAAGAGTTCCTCTCCTTCTAGAGTGGAAAATGTATTGGATCTGGTACACTCAGATCTATGTGGGCCATTTCCAAAGTCACTTGGTGGTGCTCATTATTTTGTGACTTTCATAGATGACCACTCTAGAAAAACATGGGTATATACTCTAAAATCAAAAGATCAAGTCTTATATGTTTTCAAGCATTTTGTAGCCCAGGTTGAGAGACAAACTGGCAAGAAGTTGAAGTGCATTCGGACAGACAATGGTGGAGAGTACACTGGTCCATTTAATGTGTACTGCAAGGAGCATAGTATTCGACATCAACAAACTCCTCCAAAAACACCGCAGTTGAACGGGTTGGCTGAAAGAATGAACAGAACTTTAATGGAAAGAGTCAGATGCTTGCTTTCACATTCAAAGTTGCCAAAGGAGTTCTGGGGTGAAGCTCTAGTCACAGCAGCTTATATTCTGAATCTTTCACCATGTGTCCCGCTGGATTACGATGTTCCAGAAAAGGTGTGGTCTGGAAAAGACTGTTCCTACAAACATCTGCGAGTGTTCGGTTGTAAAGCTTTTGTCCACATTCCTAGGGATGAAAGATCCAAGCTTGATGTCAAAACCAAATTTGGCAGATATTTATTGGTTATGGCCAAGATGAATTTGGCTATAAGTTCTTTGATCCATTCCACAAGAAGTTAATCAGAAGCCGTGATGCGGTCTTTATGGAAGACCAGACAATTGAAGACATTGAGAAGTCTGGAAAAGTTGCTTCTGGACCCAAAACCAGCTCACAAAGCCTTCAGTTAGTGCCTCCAACTACGGTGCCAAGACAGGTTGGAGAAGAAATTCAAATTGATCAACCAGAGATAGTTGCTCAAGACGCTCCCATTCAGAATGAACCAGTTGATGCTGATGAAGAAGTTCACCATCAACCACCAGTTGCAGAACGCTCTCCAGTTCGAACAAGATCCGGTAGAGCCATTCAACGTGCTACCAAATATTCTCCGAATGATTATGTCCTAGTGACTGACGGGGGAGAACCAGAAAGCTTTGAAGAAGCCATGGATGATGAACACAAGCAAAAATGGTTCGAGGCCATGCAAGATGAGATGAAATCCTTGTATGAGAATAAAACTTTTGAGCTGGTAAAGTTGCCTGAAGGCAAGAAGGCTTTGAAGAACAGATGGGTGTTTAGAATCAAGAATGAAGAAGCTAACTCACAGCCAAGATTCAAAGCCAGATTGGTTGTGAAGGGATACAGTCAAAGAAAAGGCATCGACTTTGACGAGATTTTCTCACCGGTGGTGAAGATGACATCCATTCGTACTGTGCTGGGGTTAGCAGCAAGCCAGAACCTGGAGGTTGAGCAAATGGATGTGAAGACTGCCTTCCTACATGGCGATTTGGAAGAAGAAATATACATGGAGTAGCCAGAGGGTTTCAAGAAGAAAGGAAAAGAGGATTATGTTTGCAAGCTAAAGAAGAGTCTTTACGGCTTAAAGCAGGCACCAAGGCAGTGGTACAAGAAGTTTGAGTCAGTTATGGGGGAGCAAGGCTACAAGAAGACTACTTCAGATCACTGCGTCTTCGTTCAAAAATTCTCTGATGATGATTTCATTATTTTATTGCTCTATGTGGATGATATGTTGATTGTTGGCAGGAACATCTCCAGAATTAACAATCTGAAGAAACAGTTGAGCAAGTCTTTTGCCATGAAAGACTTGGGGCCAGCAAAACAAATTCTTGGCATGAGAATTATTCGAGACAAAAGCGCCAAGAAGATATGGTTGTCGCAGGAGAAGTAAATTGAGAAAGTACTTCAAAGGTTTAATATGGATAAATCTAAAATGGTTAGTTGTCCTCTTGCTAATCATTTTAAACTCAGTTCCAAGCAGAGCCCTTCTACTGAGAAAGAGAAGGAAGAAATGAGCAGAGTTCCATATGCTTCAGCAGTCGGAAGTATAATGTATGCCATGGTATGCACACGACCGGATATTGCACATGCAGTTGGTGTCGTGAGTAGATTCCTTTCAAATCCAGGAAAGGAACATTGGGAAGCTGTTAAATGGATATTCAGGTATCTTCGCGGTACTTCAAAAATCTGTTTATGTTTTAGAGATACCGAACCAGTGCTAGTTGGCTACACAGATGCGGATATGGCTGGTGATACAGACACAATAAAGTCTACATCAGGGTACCTGATTACATTTGCAGGGGGAGCTATGTCATGGCAGTCAAGATTACAAAAGTGTGTCGCACTTTCCACGACTGAAGCAGAATTCATTGCAGCAATGGAAGCGTGTAAAGAGCTATTATGGATGAAGAAGTTCTTTAACGAACTTGGCTTCCGTCAGGAAAAATATCAGTTATTTTGTGACAGTCAGAGTGCTATTCACCTTGGAAAGAATTCCTCTTTCCATTCCAGATCAAAACATATTGATGTGAGATATCATTGGATCAGGGATGTGCTAGAGATGAAGTTATTACAGCTTGAAAAGATCCATACCGATGAAAATGGATCAGACATGTTAACGAAAGTCTTACCAAGGGAGAAGTTCGAATACTATCGAATGGCTGCAGGAATTACGATACCCTCATGTAATCGGGAGGGGGAGAATTGTTAGTTTGAAGTCCCAATTAAATGAGGGATCATTTATGTAATTTGTATTAATTAGGGACTCTTTTATGTAATTTGTAAATATTAAAAAAACAACAACATGTAATTAATGAAATTGGACCACCGAAATTTTAGGGTCCAATTATTGAAGTTGACCACCGAAATTTCGGTGGTCAACAGTGTGGCAAATTAATTGCCAAAGCAACAATTGTTGCTGACCTATTTTCTCTCCTTGGCTTATAAAAGCCAAGGAGTTAGTTTAATATTTGGATTTGAGGGAATACAAAAGAAATCCAGAGAGTTGAGAGGTGAGCAAATTGAGAGTTCTCAATTTGAGTGAGGTACGGGTCTTTAATTTGAGAGTTAGTGATTTGAGGGTAGTCTAATTATTTTCGGGGAGAGACAAAATAGTAAAGATAATTATTTTGAGGTTTTTCGGGAAACACCTGAGTGCTACTATTTTGGTTTTATCTCATTGTAACTCTAGAAAGTTTCTAGAGAACGCCCTCTTTGTACGCCTACTATTTTATAGTGGAAGAATTTACTTTCAACCTTGTTCGTGGACGCAGTCTATTAAATTATCGGTCTCATTTTTATTGATTATTTGCTCGTCAATATTTTTACGGAATAATTTTTCAGCGTTTATTCCCAACAACTGGTATCAGAGCCTAGTTAACATGGAGGCAAAATTGACAAGCAAAATGGTCAGTCTAAATGGTTCGAACTACCCCATATGGAGAAGCAAAATGAAGGATCTCCTATATGTGACGAAGATGCATCTTCCGGTGTTCGGGACAGACAAGCCCGACGGCAAGTCGGATGGAGACTGGGGTTTCGAGCATGAGCAAGTCTGTGGATTTATCCGACAGTTTGTTGACGATAATGTGTATAATCACATTGCTGGCGAAACTCATGCACGAACATTGTGGAATAAGCTCGAAGATTTGTACGCCTCAAAGACCGGCAACAACAAATTATTTTATTTGACCAAATTGATTCAACTGAAATATCGAGACGGTACTTCTCTCGCAGACCACTTGAATGAATTCCAAGGGATCGTGGATCAACTTTCCAGTATGGGGCTTAAAATTGAAAATGAGCTCACTGCTTTACTTACACTGGCTTCCTTACCGGAGTCATGGGAGACTCTAAGAATTTCACTTTCAAATTCAGCACCAGATGGCAAAATTTCCATGGAGTTTGTCAAAAGTGGAATTTTAAATGAAGAGATGCGGCGCAGGATGCAAGGAGCCTCTACACCACAATCAGATGTTCTAGTTGTAAATTCTAGAGGAAGGAGCGAAGCTAGAGGATCCAAAGACAGAGGCAAGAGCAGGGGAAAATCCAACAAGTATGCCAATGTTGAATGCCATCACTGCAAGAAAAAAGGCCACATCAGAAGATTCTGCAGGAAGCTCAAGCAAGAGAAAAGCAAAGGCAAGGAAGAGAAGAGAGATGACAGTACCGACGACGAACGAGCAAACGTTGCTGCCGAGTTCAATATTGTCTACGATGCTGATATTATCAATCTTGTAACCTAGGAGACTAGTTGGGTGATTGATAGTGGTGCTACGATTCATGCCACGCCTCGAAGGGAATTTTTCTCATCTTACACACCAGGAGATTTCGGTGTTGTAAGGATGGGAAATGACAACTTCTCTAAAGTTGTGGGAAAAGGTGACGTTCACCTAGAAGCTGAGAATGGCATGAAGTTAGTATTGAAAGATGTCAGGCATGTTCCAGATATGCGCCTGAATCTGATCTCCGTAGACAAGCTTGATGAAGAAGGCTTCTGTAATACCTTCCGCAATGGCCAATGGAAGCTCACCAAAGGTTCGATGGTGATTGCAAGAGGCAGAAAGTATTCAAGGCTGTATCTTATACAGACAAAGCTCTCTCAGGAAGCGATCAACGCAGTGGAGAATGAAAACGCAATTGAATTGTGGCATAGACGCCTCGCACACATGCCTGAGAAAGGCATGACAAAATTGGCCAAGAAAAATATGCTGACTGGATTGGATCATGTTAATTTAAATAAATGTGCTAACTGTCTGGCCGGAAAACAAAATAGAGTTGCTTTCAAGAGTTCCTCTCCTTCTAGAGTGGAAAATGTATTGGATCTGGTACACTCAGATCTATGTGGGCCATTTCCAAAGTCACTTGGTGGTGCTCATTATTTTGTGACTTTCATAGATGACCACTCTAGAAAAACATGGGTATATACTCTAAAATCAAAAGATCAAGTCTTATATGTTTTCAAGCATTTTGTAGCCCAGGTTGAGAGACAAACTGGCAAGAAGCTGAAGTGCATTCGGACAGACAATGGTGGAGAGTACACTCGTCCATTTAATGTGTACTGCAAGGAGCATGGTATTCGACATCAACAAACTCCTCCAAAAACACCGCAGTTGAACGGGTTGGCTGAAAGAATGAACAGAACTTTAATGGAAAGAGTCAGATGCTTCTTTTCACATTCAAAGTTGCCAAAGGAGTTCTGGGGTGAAGCTCTAGTCACAGCAGCTTATATTATGAATCTTTCACCATGTGTCCCGCTGGATTACGATGTTCCAGAAAAGGTGTGGTCTGGAAAAGACTGTTCCTACAAACATCTGCGAGTGTTCGGTTGTAAAGCTTTTGTCCACATTCCTAGGGATGAAAGATCCAAGCTTGATGTCAAAACCAAATTTGGCAGATATTTATTGGTTATGGCCAAGATGAATTTGGCTATAAGTTCTTTGATCCAGTCCACAAGAAGTTAATCAGAAACCGTGATGCGGTCTTTATGGAAGACCAGACAATTGAAGACATTGAGAAGTCTGGAAAAGATGCTTCTGGACCCAAAACCAGCTCACAAAGCCTTCAGTTAGTGCCTCCAACTACGGTGCCAAGACAGGTTGGAGAAGAAATTCAAATTGATCAACCAGAGATAGTTGCTCAAGACGCTCCCATTCAGAATGAACCAGTTGATGCTGATGAAGAAGTTCACCATCAACCACCAGTTGCAGAACGCTCTCCAGTTCGAACAAGATCCGGTAGAGCCATTCAACGTGCTACCAAATATTCTCCGAATGATTATGTCCTAGTGACTGACGGGGGAGAACCAGAAAGCTTTGAAAAAGCCATGGATGATGAACACAAGCAAAAATGGTTCGAGGCCATGCAAGATGAGATGAAATCCTTGCATGAGAATAAAACTTTTGAGCTGGTAAAGTTGCCTGAAGGCAAGAAGGCTTTGAAGAACAGATGGGTGTTTAGAATCAAGAATGAAGAAGCTAACTCACAGCCAAGATTCAAAGCCAGATTGGTTGTGAAGGGATACAGTCAAAGAAAAGGCATCGACTTTGACGAGATTTTCTCACCGGTGGTGAAGATGACATCCATTCGTACTGTGCTGGGGTTAGCAGCAAGTCAGAACCTGGAGGTTGAGGAAATGGATGTGAAGACTGCCTTCCTACATGGCGATTTGGAAGAAGAAATATACATGGAGTAGCCAGAGGGTTTCAAGAAGAAAGGAAAAGAGGATTATGTTTGCAAGCTAAAGAAGAGTCTTTACGGCTTAAAGCAGGCACCAAGGCAGTGGTACAAGAAGTTTGAGTCAGTTATGGGGGAGCAAGGCTACAAGAAGACTACTTCAGATCACTGCGTCTTCGTTCAAAAATTCTCTGATGATGATTTCATTATTTTATTGCTCTATGTGGATGATATGTTGATTGTTGGCAGGAACATCTCCAGAATTAACAATCTGAAGAAACAGTTGAGCAAGTCTTTTGCCATGAAAGACTTGGGGCCAGCAAAACAAATTCTTGGCATGAGAATTATTCGAGACAGAAGCGCCAAGAAGATATGGTTGTCGCAGGAGAAGTACATTGAGAAAGTACTTCAAAGGTTTAATATGGATAAATCTAAAATGGTTAGTTGTCCTCTTGCTAATCATTTTAAACTCAGTTCCAAGCAGAGCCCTTCTACTGAGAAAGAGAAGGAAGAAATGAGCAGAGTTCCATATGCTTCAGCAGTCGGAAGTCTAATGTATGCCATGGTATGCACACGACCGGATATTGCACATGCAGTTGGTGTCGTGAGTAGATTCCTTTCAAATCCAGGAAATGAACATTGGGAAGCTGTTAAATGGATATTCAGGTATCTTCGCGGTACTTCAAAAATCTGTTTATGTTTTGGAGATACCGAACCAGTGCTAGTTGGCTACACAGATGCAGATATGGCTGGTGATACAGACACAAGGAAGTCTACATCAGGGTACCTGATTACATTTGCAGGGGGAGCTGTGTCATGGTAGTCAAGATTACAAAAGTGTGTCGCACTTTCCACGACTGAAGCAGAATTCATTGCAGCAACGGAAGCGTGTAAAGAGCTATTATGGATGAAGAAGTTCTTTAGCGAACTTTGCTTCCGTCAGGAAAAATATCAGTTATTTTGTGACAGTCAGAGTGCTATTCACCTTGGAAAGAATTCCTCTTTCCATTCCAGATCAAAACATATTGATGTGAGATATCATTGGATCAGGGATGTGCTAGAGATGAAGTTATTACAGCTTGAAAAGATCCATACCGATGAAAATGGATCAGACATGTTAACGAAAGTCTTACCACGGGAGAAGTTCGAATACTGTCGAATGGCTGCAGGAATTACGATACCCTCATTTAATCGGGGGGGGGGGGGGGGGGGAGAATTGTTAGTTTGAAGTCCCAATTAAATGAGGGATCATTTATGTAATTTGTATTAATTAGGGACTCTTTTATGTAATTTGTAAATATTAAAAAAAAACATGTAATTAATGAAATTGGACCACCGAAATTTTAGGGTCCAATTATTGAAGTTGACCACCGAAATTTCGGTGGTCAACAGTGTGGCAAATTAATTGCCAAAGCAACAATTGTTGCTGACCTCTTTTCTCACCTTGGCTTATAAAAGCCAAGGAGTTAGTTTAATATTTGGATTTGAGGGAATACAAAAGAAATCCAGAGAGTTGAGAGGTGAGCAAATTGAGAGTTCTCAATTTGAGAGTTAGTGATTTGAGGGTAGTCTAATTATTTTCGGGGAGAGACAAAATAGTAAAGATAATTATTTTGAGGTTTTTCGAGAAACACCTGAGTGCTACTATTTTGGTTTTATCTCATTGTAACTCTAGAAAGTTTCTAGAGAACGCCCTCTTTGTACGCCTACTATTTTATAGTGGAAGAATTTACTTTCAACCTTGTTCGTGGACGCAGTCTATTAAATTATCGGTCTCATTTTTATTGATTATTTGCTCGTCAATATTTTTACGGAATAATTTTTCAGCGTTTATTCCCAACAACTGGTATCAGAGCCTAGTTAACATGGAGGCAAAATTGACAAGCAAAATGGTCAGTCTAAATGGTTCGAACTACCCCATATGGAGAAGCAAAATGAAGGATCTCCTATATGTGATGAAGATGCATCTTCCGGTGTTCGGGATAGACAAGCCCGACGGCAAGTCGGATGGAGACTGGGGTTTCGAGCATGAGCAAGTCTGTGGATTTATCCGACAGTTTGTTGACGATAATGTGTATAATCACATTGCTAGCGAAACTCATGCACGAACGTTGTGGAATAAGCTCGAAGATTTGTACGCCTCAAAGACCGGCAACAACAAATTATTTTATTTGACCAAATTGATTCAACTGAAATATCGAGACGGTACTTCTCTCGCAGACCACTTGAATGAGTTCCAACGGATCGTGGATCAACTTTCCAGTATGGGGCTTAAAATTGAAAATGAGCTCACTGCTTTACTTACACTGGCTTCCTTACCGGAGTCATGGGAGACTCTAAGAATTTCACTTTCAAATTCAGCACCAGATGGCAAAATTTCCATGGAGTTTGTCAAAAGTGGAATTTTAAATGAAGAGATGCGGCGCAGGATGCAAGGAGCCTCTACACCACAATCAGATGTTCTAGTTGTAAATTCTAGAGGAAGGAGCGAAGCTAGAGGATCCAAAGACAGAGGCAAGAGCAGGGGAAAATCCAACAAGTATGCCAATGTTGAATGCCATCACTGCAAGAAAAAAGGCCACATCAGAAGATTCTACAGGAAGCTCAACCAAGAGAAAAGCAAAGGCAAGGAAGAGAAGAGAGATGACAGTACCGACGACGAACGAGCAAACGTTGCTGCCGAGTTCAATATTGTCTACGATGCTGATATTATCAATCTTGTAACCCAGGAGACTAGTTGGGTGATTGATAGTGGTGCTACGATTCATGCCACGCCTCGAAGGGAATTTTTCTCATCTTACACACCAGGAGATTTCGGTGTTGTAAGGATGGGAAATGACAACTTCTCTAAAGTTATGGGAAAAGGTGACGTTCACCTAGAAGCTGAGAATGGGATGAAGTTAGTATTGAAAGATGTCAGGCATGTTCCAGATATGCGCCTGAATCTGATCTCCGTAGACAAGCTTGATGAAGAAGGCTTCTGTAATACCTTCCGCAATGGCCAATGGAAGCTCACCAAAGGTTCAATGGTGATTGCAAGAGGCAGAAAGTATTCAAGGCTGTATCTTATACAGACAAAGCTCTCTCAGGAAGCGATCAACGCAGTGGAGAATGAAAACGCAATTGAATTGTGGCATAGACGCCTCGCACACATGCCTGAGAAAGGCATGACAAAATTGGCCAAGAAAAATATGCTGACTGGATTGGATCATGTTAATTTAAATAAATGTGCTAACTGTCTGGCCGGAAAACAAAATAGAGTTGCTTTCAAGAGTTCCTCTCCTTCTAGAGTGGAAAATGTATTGGATCTGGTACACTCAGATCTATGTGGGCCATTTCCAAAGTCACTTGGTGGTGCTCATTATTTTGTGACTTTCATAGATGACCACTCTAGAAAAACATGGGTATATACTCTAAAATCAAAAGATCAAGTCTTATATGTTTTCAAGCATTTTGTAGCCCAGGTTGAGAGACAAACTGGCAAGAAGCTGAAGTGCATTCGGACAGACAATGGTGCAGAGTACACTGGTCCATTTAATGTGTACTGCAAGGAGCATGGTATTCGACATCAACAAACTCCTCCAAAAACACCGCAGTTGAACGGGTTGGCTGAAAGAATGAACAAAACTTTAATGGAAAGAGTCAGATGCTTCCTTTCACATTCAAAGTTGCCAAAGGAGTTCTGGGGTGAAGCTCTAGTCACAACAGCTTATATTCTGAATCTTTCACCATGTGTCCCGCTGGATTACGATGTTCCAGAAGAGGTGTGGTCTGGAAAAGACTGTTCCTACAAACATCTGCGAGTGTTCGGTTGTAAAGCTTTTGTCCACATTCCTAGGGATGAAAGATCCAAGCTTGATGTCAAAACCAAATTTGGCAGATATTTATTGGTTATGGCCAAGATGAATTTGGCTATAAGTTCTTTGATCCAGTCCACAAGAAGTTAATCAGAAGCCGTGATGCGGTCTTTATGGAAGACCAGACAATTGAAGACATTGAGAAGTCTGGAAAAGATGCTTCTGGAACCAAAACCAGCTCACAAAGCCTTCAGTTAGTGCCTCCAACTACGGTGCCAAGACAGGTTGGAGAAGAAATTCAAATTGATCAACCAGAGATAGTTGCTCAAGACGCTCCCATTCAGAATGAACCAGTTGATGCTGATGAAGAAGTTCACCATCAACCACCAGTTGCAGAACGCTCTCCAGTTCGAACAAGATCCGGTAGAGCCATTCAACGTGCTACCAAATATTCTCCGAATGATTATGTCCTAGTGACTGACGGGGGAGAACCAGAAAGCTTTGAAGAAGCCATGGATGATGAACACAAGCAAAAATGGTTCGAGGCCATGCAAGATGAGATGAAATCCTTGCATGAGAATAAAACTTTTGAGCTGGTAAAGTTGCCTGAAGGCAATAAGGCTTTGAAGAACAGATGGGTGTTTAGAATCAAGAATGAAGAAGCTAACTCACAGCCAAGATTCAAAGCCAGATTGGTTGTGAAGGGATACAGTCAAAGAAAAGGCATCGACTTTGATGAGATTTTCTCACCGGTGGTGAAAATGACATCCATTCGTACTGTGCTGGGGTTAGCAGCAAGTCAGAACCTGGAGGTTGAGCAAATGGATGTGAAGACTGCCTTCCTACATGGCGATTTGGAAGAAGAAATATACATGGAGCAGCCAGAGGGTTTCAAGAAGAAAGGAAAAGAGGATTATGTTTGCAAGCTAAAGAAGAGTCTTTACGGCTTAAAGCAGGCACCAAGGCAGTGGTACAAGAAGTTTGAGTCAGTTATGGGGGAGCAAGGCTACAAGAAGACTACTTCAGATCACTGCGTCTTCATTCAAAAATTCTCTGATGATGATTTCATTATTTTATTGCTCTATGTGGATGATATGTTGATTGTTGGCAGGAACATCTCCAGAATTAACAATCTGAAGAAACAGTTGAGCAAGTCTTTTGCCATGAAAGACTTGGGGCCAGAAAAACAAATTCTTGGCATGAGAATTATTCGAGACAGAAGCGCCAAGAAGATATGGTTGTCGCAGGAGAAGTACATTGAGAAAGTACTTCAAAGGTTTAATATGGATAAATCTAAAATGGTTAGTTGTCCTCTTGCTAATCATTTTAAACTCAGTTCCAAGCAGAGCCCTTCTACTGAGAAAGAGAAGGAAGAAATGAGCAGAGTTCCATATGCTTCAGCAGTCGGAAGTCTAATGTATGCCATGGTATGCACACGACCGGATATTGCACATGCAGTTGGTGTCGTGAGTAGATTCCTTTCAAATCCAGGAAAGGAACATTGGGAAGCTGTTAAATGGATATTCAGGTATCTTCGCGGTACTTCAAAAATCTGTTTATGTTTTGGAGATACCGAACCAGTGCTAGTTGGCTACACAGATGCAAATATGGCTGGTGATACAGACATAAGGAAGTCTACATCAGGGTACCTGATTACATTTGCAGGGGGAGCTGTGTCATGGCAGTCAAGATTACAAAAGTGTGTCGCACTTTCCACGACTGAAGCAGAATTCATTGCAGCAACGGAAGCGTGTAAAGAGCTATTATGGATGAAGAAGTTCTTTAACGAACTTGGCTTCCGTCAGGAAAAATATCAGTTATTTTGTGACAGTCAGAGTGCTATTCACCTTGGAAAGAATTCCTCTTTCCATTCCAGATCAAAACATATTGATGTGAGATATCATTGGATCAAGGATGTGATAGAGATGAAGTTATTACAGCTTGAAAAGATCCATACCGATGAAAATGGATCAAACATGTTAACGAAAGTCTTACCAAGGGAGAAGTTCGAATACTGTCGAATGGCTGCAGGAATTACGATACCCTCATGTAATTGGGGGGGGGAGAATTGTTAGTTTGAAGTCCCAATTAAATGAGGGATCATTTATGTAATTTGTATTAATTAGGGACTCTTTTATGTAATTTGTAAATATTAAAAAAAAAACATGTAATTAATGAAATTGGACCATCGAAATTTTAGGGTCCAATTATTGAAGTTGACCACCGAAATTTCGGTGGTCAACAGTGTGGCAAATTAATTGCCAAAGCAACAATTGTTGCTGACCTCTTTTCTCTCCTTGGCTTATAAAAGCCAAGGAGTTAGTTTAATATTTGGATTTGAGGGAATACAAAAGAAATCCAGAGAGTTGAGAGGTGAGCAAATTGAGAGTTCTCAATTTGAGTGAGGTACGGGTCTTTAATTTGAGAGTTAGTGATTTGAGGGTAGTCTAATTATTTTCGGGGAGAGACAAAATAGTAAAGATAATTATTTTGAGGTTTTTCGAGAAACACCTGAGTGCTACTATTTTGGTTTTATCTCATTGTAACTCTAGAAAGTTTCTAGAGAACGCCCTCTTTGTACGCCTACTATTTTATAGTGGAAGAATTTACTTTCAACCTTGTTCGTGGACGCAGTCTATTAAATTATCGGTCTCATTTTTATTGATTATTTGCTCGTCAATATTTTTACGGAATAATTTTTCAGCGTTTATTCCCAACAACTGGTATCAGAGCCTAGTTAACATGGAGGCAAAATTGACAAGCAAAATGGTCAGTCTAAATGGTTCGAACTACCCCATATGGAGAAGCAAAATGAAGGATCTCCTATATGTGATGAAGATGCATCTTCCGGTGTTCGGGACAGACAAGCCCGACGGCAAGTCGGATGGAGACTGGGGTTTCGAGCATGAGCAAGTTTGTGGATTTATCCGACAGTTTGTTGACGATAATGTGTATAATCACATTGCTGGCGAAACTCATGCACGAACGTTGTGGAATAAGCTCGAAGATTTGTACGCCTCAAAGACCGGCAACAACAAATTATTTTATTTGACCAAATTGATTCAACTGAAATATCGAGACGGTACTTCTCTCGCAGAGCACTTGAATGAGTTCCAAGGGATCGTGGATCAACTTTCCAGTATGGGGCTTAAAATTGAAAATGAGCTCACTGCTTTACTTACACTGGCTTCCTTACCGGAGTCATGGGAGACTCTAAGAATTTCACTTTCAAATTCAGCACCAGATGGCAAAATTTCCATGGAGTTTGTCAAAAGTGGAATTTTAAATGAAGAGATGCGGCGCAGGATGCAAGGAGCCTCTACACCACAATCAGATGTTCTAGTTGTAAATTTTAGAGGAAGGAGCGAAGCTAGAGGATCCAAAGACAGAGGCAAGAGCAGGGGAAAATCCAACAAGTATGACAATGTTGAATGCCATCACTGCAAGAAAAAAGGCCACATCAGAAGATTCTGCAGGAAGCTCAAGCAAGAGAAAATCAAAGGCAAGGAAGAGAAGAGAGATGACAGTACCGACGACGAACGAGCAAACGTTGCTGCCGAGTTCAATATTGTCTACGATGTTGATATTATCAATCTTGTAACCCAGGAGACTAGTTGGGTGATTGATAGTGGTGCTACGATTCATGCCACGCCTCGAAGGGAATTTTTCTCATCTTACACACCAGGAGATTTCGGTGTTGTAGGGGATGGGAAATGACAACTTCTCTAAAGTTGTGGGAAAAGGTGACGTTCACCTAGAAGCTGAGAATGGCATGAAGTTAGTATTGAAAGATGTCAGGCATGTTCCAAATATGCGCCTGAATCTGATCTCCGTAGACAAGCTTGATGAAGAAGGCTTCTATAATACCTTCCGCAATGGCCAATGGAAGCTCACCAAAGGTTCGATGGTGATTGCAAGAGGCAGAAAGTATTCAAGGCTGTATCTTATACAGACAAAGCTCTCTCAGGAAGCGATCAACGCAGTGGAGAATGAAAACGCAATTGAATTGTGGCATAGACGCCTCGCACACATGCCTGAGAAAGGCATGACAAAATTGGCCAAGAAAAATATGCTGACTGGATTGGATCATGTTAATTTAAATAAATGTGCTAACTGTCTGGCCGGAAAACAAAATAGAGTTGCTTTCAAGAGTTCCTCTCCTTCTAGAGTGGAAAATGTATTGGATCTGGTACACTCAGATCTATGTGGGCCATTTCCAAAGTCACTTGGTGGTGCTCATTATTTTGTGACTTTCATAGATGACCACTCTAGAAAAACATGGGTATATACTCTAAAATCAAAAGATCAAGTCTTATATGTTTTCAAGCATTTTGTAGCCCAGGTTGAGAGACAAACTGGCAAGAAGCTGAAGTGCATTCGGACAGACAATGGTGGAGAGTACACTGGTCCATTTAATGTGTACTGCAAGGAGCATGGTATTCGACATCAACAAACTCCTCCAAAAACACCGCAGTTGAACGGGTTGGCTGAAAGAATGAACAGAACTTTAATGGAAAGAGTCAGATGCTTCCTTTCACATTCAAAGTTGCCAAAGGAGTTCTGGGGTGAAGCTCTAGTCACAACAGCTTATATTCTGAATCTTTCACCATGTGTCCCGCTGGATTACGATGTTCCAGAAAAGGTGTGGTCTGGAAAAGACTGTTCCTACAAACATCTGCGAGTGTTCGGTTGTAAAGCTTTTGTCCACATTCCTAGGGATGAAAGATCCAAGCTTGATGTCAAAACCAAATTTGGCAGATATTTATTGGTTATGGCCAAGATGAATTTGGCTATAAGTTCTTTGATCCAGTCCACAAGAAGTTAATCAGAAGCCGTGATGCGGTCTTTATGGAAGACCAGACAATTGAAGACATTGAGAAGTCTGGAAAAGATGCTTCTGGACCCAAAACCAGCTCACAAAGCCTTCAGTTAGTGCCTCCAACTACGGTGCCAAGACAGGTTGGAGAAGAAATTCAAATTGATCAACCAGAGATAGTTGCTCAAGACGCTCCCATTTAGAATGAACCAGTTGATGCTGATGAAGAAGTTCACCATCAACCACCAGTTGCAGAACGCTCTCCAGTTCGAACAAGATCCGGTAGAGCCATTCAACGTGCTACCAAATATTCTCCGAATGATTATGTCCTAGTGACTGACGGGAGAGAACCAGAAAGCTTTGAAGAAGCCATGGATGATGAACACAAGCAAAAATGGTTCGAGGCCATGCAAGATGAGATGAAATCCTTGCATGAGAATAAAACTTTTGAGCTGGTAAAGTTGCCTGAAGGCAAGAAGGCTTTGAAGAACAGATGGGTGTTTAGAATCAAGAATGAAGAAGCTAACTCACAGCCAAGATTCAAAGCCAGATTGGTTGTGAAGGGATACAGTCAAAGAAAAGGCATCGACTTTGACGAGATTTTCTCACCGGTGGTGAAGATGACATCCATTCGTACTGTGCTGGGGTTAGCAGCAAGTCAGAACCTGGAGGTTGAGGAAATGGATGTGAAGACTGCCTTCCTACATGGCGATTTGGAAGAAGAAATATACATGGAGTAGCCAGAGGGTTTCAAGAAGAAAGGAAAAGAGGATTATGTTTGCAAGCTAAAGAAGAGTCTTTACGGCTTAAAGCAGGCACCAAGGCAGTGGTACAAGAAGTTTGAGTCAGTTATGGGGGAGCAAGGCTACAAGAAGACTACTTCAGATCACTGCGTCTTCGTTCAAAAATTCTCTGATGATGATTTCATTATTTTATTGCTCTATGTGGATGATATGTTGATTGTTGGCAGGAACATCTCCAGAATTAACAATCTGAAGAAACAGTTGAGCAAGTCTTTTGCCATGAAAGACTTGGGGCCAGCAAAACAAATTCTTGGCATGAGAATTATTCGAGACAGAAGCGCCAAGAAGATATGGTTGTCGCAGGAGAAGTACATTGAGAAAGTACTTCAAAGGTTTAATATGGATAAATCTAAAATGGTTAGTTGTCCTCTTGCTAATCATTTTAAACTCAGTTCCAAGCAGAGCCCTTCTACTGAGAAAGAGAAGGAAGAAATGA
Organism: Euphorbia lathyris; assembly: GCF_963576675.1. NCBI lineage: Eukaryota > Viridiplantae > Streptophyta > Magnoliopsida > Malpighiales > Euphorbiaceae > Euphorbia > Euphorbia lathyris. The sequence goes on from NC_088910.1 coordinate 41,020,100, forward strand.
GCAGAGTTCCATATGCTTCAGCAGTCGGAAGTCTAATGTATGCCATGGTATGCACATGACCGGATATTGCACATGCAGTTGGTGTCGTGAGTAGATTCCTTTCAAATCCAGGAAAGGAACATTGGGAAGCTGTTAAATGGATATTCAGGTATCTTCGCGGTACTTCAAAAATCTGTTTATGTTTTGGAGATACCGAACCAGTGCTAGTTGGCTACACAGATGCAAATATGGCTGGTGATACAGACACAAGGAAGTCTACATCAGGGTACCTGATTACATTTGCAGGGGGAGCTGTGTCATGGCAGTCAAGATTACAAAAGTGTGTCGCACTTTCCATGACTGAAGCAGAATTCATTGCAGCAACGGAAGCGTGTAAAGAGCTATTATGGATGAAGAAGTTCTTTAACGAACTTGGCTTCCGTCAGGAAAAATATCAGTTATTTTGTGACAGTCAGAGTGCTATTCACCTTGGAAAGAATTCCTCTTTCCATTCCAGATCAAAACATATTGATGTGAGATATCATTGGATCAGGGATGTGCTAGAGATGAAGTTATTACAGCTTGAAAAGATCCATACCGATGAAAATGGATCAGACATGTTAACGAAAGTCTTACCAAGGGAGAAGTTCGAATACTGTCGAATGGCTGCAGGAATTACGATACCCTCATGTAATTGGGGGGGGGGGGGGGGAGAATTGTTAGTTTGAAGTCCCAATTAAATGAGGGATCATTTATGTAATTTGTATTAATTAGGGACTCTTTGATGTAATTTGTAAATATTAAAAAAAAAACAACATGTAATTAATGAAATTGGACCACCGAAATTTTAGGGTCCAATTATTGAAGTTGACCACCGAAATTTCGGTGGTCAACAGTGTGGCAAATTAATTGCCAAAGCAACAATTGTTGCTGACCTCTTTTCTCTCATTGGCTTATAAAAGCCAATGAGTTAGTATAATATATGGATTTGAGGGAATACAAAAGAAATCTAGAGAGTTGAGAGGTGAGCAAATTGAGAGTTCTCAATTTGAGTGAGGTACGGATCTTTAATTTGAGAGTTAGTGATTTGAGGGTAGTCTAATTATTTTCGGGGAGAGACAAAATAGTAAAGATAATTATTTTGAGGTTTTTCGGGAAACACCTGAGTGTTACTATTTTGGTTTTATCTCATTGTAACTCTAGAAAGTTTCTAGAGAACGCCCTCTTTGTACGCCTACTATTTTATAGTGGAAGAATTTACTTTCAACCTTGTTCGTGGACGCAGTCTATTAAATTATCGGTCTCATTTTTATTGATTATTTGCTCGTCAATTTTTTACGGAATAATTTTTCAGCGTTTATTCCCAACAATCTTGGCATGGTACTAGTTTTGGCAGATAATTTTCACTTCAATCTCAATTTCACCTCAATTTCAATTTATAGAATTAGTGAAGATCTATTTCTTGAGTTACGGACATTCCAAACATTAATTGTATCTAAGATATTTAATGTGTGACTAATATAATTATAAAAAAACCTGTTAAATTACTAAAAAGTAATCATGCCACATATAAGTTAATCACAAGTTTTTTTTTTTGTTAAAATACTTAAAATATTTACTGTTATTAATATAGTTGCAAATAACCAACCAAACATATACAAAGTTTCTTCTATTTATTGACAATTTGTTTGGAAGGTCTGATGTGACACTTAAATAACAATCAATCCAGTCTTTTTAAATTTTTTATAACGTAAGACTAAAATTGATCTTGTTTGGAAATGCTAGTTAAATTTATAACATTTCGTATGTTAAGATTAAATCTATACTTCCCTTACAACGTGTGGATTAAATTGAGCCGATATCCTAACTTTTGGGTAAAAGAATAGTTATTTGGAGCATCTCCAACAGCCTCTTAAATTGGCTCTTAAGTTAACATTTGAGGGAGAATGAAAATTCATCTCCAACAGCCTCTTAGTGGCTCCTCAAATCACTAATAACTTTTCCATCCTCTCTATTAATAGAGAGCCTCTCTCCACCTCTTAGTGCCTCCTAACTTCATTTTTTAATAATAATTTATTATTGATGTCTCTCTCCTCACACTATTGGTAATGTAACAATAAAGAATAATCTTAATAATAAAATAATAAATAAGGAGTGAATATAAAGAGCATTGTTGGAGATGATATATCTTAGCCACTCTTAAATCATTAAGAGTCAATTATTTATATTATTTTTAGAGAGCTCACTAAGAGTCTCTTGGAGATGCTCTTACATGGATGAAGGCCTTGATGCTAGTCTTATCAATAGAAAACCAGAAATATAAAAGAATAGCTACTATCTCCGCTTTAGCATACAACCCTTTAACTCTATTCATTCAAAAGCAAGCCATGATAGTCCCCAAATACCTGACTAATATACTAATTATATGTAGAAGGAGAATAGAATACACGTATAATTGCTGAAATGGATAGTGAGCAGAATCATGCAAATCATTTGAATGCCTCTTTTCAGGTTGTTGGAGGCACAAGTAAACTGATATTTCGGTTCTGATTCTTCACATGAGATTATAGAATTTTTTGGTGGGATGAGATTGGAGATAGTATTTTTTTTTGTTACAATATATAGGATCTAGTTGTATGTATCATTTTCTCTCTTAATCTGGTAAGTTTTAGAACTCTCCATTGAGTTTCCTACACAAAAGCACTCAGTAATGGTCTCAGAATTTCCTACACAGAACACTCCGTAATTGTGTTGAAATTTCCTACAAAAAACGTGTCAGTGATGGTGTTTGTAAGACCGAAGAATCACCGATTAAAATGGCCAGGAAACACTTACACATCACCGACACCAATTGCGCTAGTTTTATTTGAGACGCAACCGAAAATTTGCATCAACCGTTATCTAGGAACTCAACGCCGACACATCGGATTCAACCAGTGATGACGATCACTGACAAATTTATGATTATCATCAACGGATGTTTCTGTCGGTGATAACATTTTTTCTTGTATTGAGTAAACATGAATTGACCGAACTATGTAAATTACTATTGTATTTAGAGTTAGCTTATAATTTCCTTTTCGCATATCAAATTTGTTTAATCAATACCCGATTCAATCCAATTCACGAACGATAGAAAAAAAAAGAATTTTATTTATTTTATTTTCAAAGAAGATAATCTAAAATATATTAGAGATTTACTAATTAACATATGATTCACATTGATTTATTTTGGAAGATCATAAACTACACTTTTTATATAGAAAAACCAAATACAATAACCACGTTAGGAAGATGGATATGGAGTAGCAACCACAAGAAGAGGGAATTTTCTGTCGGCACTGATACCAGTGGTCTCAGTCATGTCTAAATCTTGTGGTGTTGCTACACCATGTAATTCCCAATCAAACTTGAGAATCCTGCAGGATTTTAGAATTTGAATTCCTTGGAACTCATTAACTTTGTCAAACCAAGCTCAACTATGCTCATTGCAAACTGAATCCCTGGACATATTCTCCTACCTGATCCAAATGGTATCAATTCAAAATATTGTCTTTTGAAATCTATACCACTATTCATGAATCTTTCTGGAAAAAATTCCTCTGCTCGATCCCATAATGCAGGATCTCTTCCTATTGCATAGGCATTGATAAACACTTGAGTTCCTGCTGAAATATTAAACCCTTTTACTTTCACATCTTGAGTTGAAACTCGAAGAATTAGTAATGGAAGCGGAGGATGCAAACGTAGAGCTTCTTTTATTACTGTTTTCAAGTAAGGAATTTTATCGAGATCATCTTCAGTTATCTCTGATTTGTTTTTAAGGATTTCTCTTATTTCATTTTGAAGTTTCTTCATTACCTCCGGATGCCTCAAAAGCTCTGTCATTACCCATTCCAAAGCAGAAACCGTAGTGTCTGTACCTCCATTAAAAACATCCTACAAAGAACACAATAAAATTTATCAGAATCTCTTTCTTTAAATTTGTTGCTAAATTAAGTTTTTATTTCTTTTTTCATGTACTCGAAGCTATAATGAACTTGCGGAATAATGTGTAAATTTAACCAATTGAGAAAGAATATATTTAGCATCCATGGTTCAATGAAGTTCAATATAGTTACTTACTAGGAGGATAGCCTTGATGCTAGTTTTATCAATAGGAAAACCAGCAATATTTTCTTTTTGAATCCAAAGCAAAACGTCAACGAAATCCTTATTTTTGGATTCAGCTTTCCAATTATCTTTAGCAAGATGTTGATCAACTACTTTGTCCAAGAACTCATCCATCTCTTTAGCTACTTTCTCAGCTTTAGCATACAAACCTTTAGCACTACTCACCCAACCAAGCCATGGAATAAAGTTCCCAACATCAAAAAACCCCAAAACATCCGCAGCCTCTCTTGTTAGATCTCTAAAGCTTTTTTGATGCAGCGGAAATAAACAGACTTTCGTTCTAAACACTTGCTCGCGCACGAACAAAGCTTAAAACCGTCAACTATCGTTGAATCGCGCACGACTAACGAAAATTGGAAGAGAGAGAATAAACTCTGAAATTCTTATTAATCAATAACTGCCTTACATAAGGTGGAGGTCGAGCCTTTATATAGGCTGATAAAATAAAAACCTAATCCGAAACCTAAAAGGAAAAGGAAAACAACAAAAATAAGAAAAGTGCGCTAAAACACAAAAAGGCCAATTTGAGGCCCTAAACGACCTCGGATGGCTAAAAAACACGTCCACCATGGGTCTATAGATTGCTAAATTCCAACAACCCGTTTTATCTTCAAAATCTCAGTTTCGGGTCCGCTTTCTCCAAATAGTTTAGGGCCCGCTCCACTTCATCATTTTTTCTCCGTACTTCTTCCCTAAAGCTACTCTAGACACTGTATCATTAGTAGTATTCGCGATAATTTTACTTAAATTGACCGGCGAAGAAGAAGATTTGATGTTGTCAATCATTAAATTTGTCTCTTCTTCCCTTACATCTTTATAGGATTTTACTCTTTTGTTACTTAACAGATTAACAACGGCTATGCTTTTCATCTGTCTCCAGTACTCCCCATATGGAGCACCGGCAATATCTTTCTGGTCATATGAAAGTATCTTGGAAAGTTTTGATTTAGGCCTGTCTGAGAAGATAATATCATGAGTTTTCATGATCTCACGAGCCATGTCTGCCGATGAGATAATAAGAGCTGGAACTCTACCCAGGTGATGATAAGTTTGCAATTAAATGAATTGCAAATGTGTTATATTGATTCTCAAACTAATTACAAATGAAATGAACTACAGATTTGTAACAGAGAGAAAAATAAACATATGAATGAAGGAGATGAGCTTTCTCCATGAAGCAGAAGAGCTGAGAAAGCAACGATATAAAAAGGGGAGCAGCACCACCAGCAGGAGTAACTGCCAAGAGAGAGAAGGTCTTTCTCAGATGATCTGGACCGTTGATTGAAAGGGGAAATAACAGAAGGCTGATGTGGCTAATTGTGATGAGATCAGTGAGCTGTAATTGGCTGGATGAATGTGTGAGGATTACGTAAGGTGAAAAGGGAAGGATAGTGACTGTAACTGTGGGTAAAAGGTTAAAAGGTGAAGAGGAGGTTTAAACGGCTAGTAACGGCTAGTTTCTGGAGAATTCATATGTTATTACCCCCCCTCAAGCTAAGCAAGGTAAGGATTAAACATGCTGAGCTTGGAAAGGAGATAGGTGAATTGCGGGCTATGTTGAGGTTTAGTGAAAAGGTCTGCGATTTGTAAGGCTGAGGGAATGGGCATTAAGCGTATGAGGCCAGATTGAACGCGTTCACGAATCACATGACAATCAATGTCAATGTGTTTTGTGCGCTCGTGAAAAACTGGGTTTTGGGCTATGTGCATTGCGGAAGTGTTGTCACAAAATAGTAGGGCTGATTTGGTGTGTGTGATGTTAAGATCTCTGAATAGATAAGACATCCATTGAAGCTCACATGAAACCGAAGCCATTGCTCTGTATTCGGCCTCAGAGGAGGACCTGGATACAGTGCTCTGTTTCTTGGAACGCCAGGACACAAGTGATGTTCTGATGAAGACTGCGTATCCTGTGATCGATCGCCTTATTTCTGGGCAGGTGGCCCAGTCAGAATCTGAGAAGGCTTGAATTTGTATCTGTGTGTTTGAATTAAAAAAGAGTCCAAGACCTGGTGATCCCTTGAGATATCGCAATACTCTGTAGGCTTTTGTTAAATCATCTGAAGTTGGTTTGCTGAGATGTTGAGAGAGGTTATTGACAATATGTGAAATCTCAGGTCTTGTGTGAGTAACATAGAGTAATTTGCCTATAAGTTGTCGATAGAAAGTTATGTCAGGCAAAGCAACATTAGTTGGTGATGAAATTGCATTAGGTGTGGATGGTGTGAGTGCTGGTTTGCAGCCCAAGAAGTTGTGCTCACTCAACAATTCGAGGATGTACTTTCTTTGGCACATATGAATACCTGTCTCACTTCTAGCAAACTCAAAACCCAAGAAAAACTGCAATGGGCCTAGGTCTTTGATGCTGAAACTTTTGTGTAGGTATGCCTTCATTTCTGCAATACTGGCTGCACTATTTCCTGCTATAATTACATCATCAACATATATCAATAATGTTGTAAAAACATTACCTTCTCTTTTGGTAAACAGTGAAGGATCAGAATGAGCTTGATTGTAGCCAGCTTGTTTGATAGCTGTGGTTAATTTCAGGTTCCATTGCCTGCCAGCTTGTCTCAGCCCGTAGAGAGACTTCCTGAGTCTGCAGACCTGCCTGGGACCTGTTGCTGGATAGTGACTGTAACTGTGGGTAAAAGGTTAAAAGGTGAAGAGGAGGTTTAAACGGCTAGTAACGGCTAGTTTCTGGAGAATTCATATGTTATTACCCCCCCTCAAGCTAAGCAAGGTAAGGATTAAACATGCTGAGCTTGGAAAGGAGATAGGTGAATTGCGGGCTATGTTGAGGTTTAGTGAAAAGGTCTGCGATTTGTAAGGCTGAGGGAATGGGCATTAAGCGTATGAGGCCAGATTGAACGCGTTCACGAATCACATGACAATCAATGTCAATGTGTTTTGTGCGCTCGTGAAAAACTGGGTTTTGGGCTATGTGCATTGCGGAAGTGTTGTCACAAAATAGTAGGGCTGATTTGGTGTGTTTGATGTTAAGATCTCTGAATAGATAAGACATCCATTGAAGCTCACATGAAACCGAAGCCATTGCTCTGTATTCGGCCTCAGAGGAGGACCTGGATACAGTGCTCTGTTTCTTGGAACGCCAGGACACAAGTGATGTTCTGATGAAGACTGCGTATCCTGTGATCGATCGCCTTATTTCTGGGCAGGTGGCCCAGTCAGAATCTGAGAAGGCTTGAATTTGTATCTGTGTGTTTGAATTAAAAAAGAGTCCAAGACCTGGTGATCCCTTGAGATATCGCAATACTCTGTAGGCTTTTGTTAAATCATCTGAAGTTGGTTTGCTGAGATGTTGAGAGAGGTTATTGACAATATGTGAAATCTCAGGTCTTGTGTGAGTAACATAGAGTAATTTGCCTATAAGTTGTCGATAGAAAGTTATGTCAGGCAAAGCAACATTAGTTGGTGATGAAATTGCATTAGGTGTGGATGGTGTGAGTGCTGGTTTGCAGCCCAAGAAGTTGTGCTCACTCAACAATTCGAGGATGTACTTTCTTTGGCACATATGAATACCTGTCTCACTTCTAGCAAACTCAAAACCCAAGAAAAACTGCAATGGGCCTAGGTCTTTGATGCTGAAACTTTTGTGTAGGTATGCCTTCATTTCTGCAATACTGGCTGCACTATTTCCTGCTATAATTACATCATCAACATATATCAATAATGTTGTAAAAACATTACCTTCTCTTTTGGTAAACAGTGAAGGATCAGAATGAGCTTGATTGTAGCCAGCTTGTTTGATAGCTGTGGTTAATTTCAGGTTCCATTGCCTGCCAGCTTGTCTCAGCCCGTAGAGAGACTTCCTGAGTCTGCAGACCTGCCTGGGACCTGTTGCTTTCATTCCTGGAGGAAGGGCCATGTACACTTCTTCATCCAAATCCCCATGTAAGTATGCATTGTTAATATCTAATTGCTCAACTTCCCATTTATAAATGGCTGCTATAGCTAGCAACACCCTGATTGTTGTGAATTTTGCAACAGGAGCAAAAGTCTCCTTAAAATCCACTCCTTCTCTCTGAGTGAACCCTTTAGCCACTAACTGAGCCTTGTATTTGTCAATGCTGCCATCAGACTTGTACTTTATCCTGAACACCCATTTGCAACCTATGTATGAGTGACCTTCTGGCAGCTCTGTGATTTCCCAAGTTGAGTTTGATTCTAATGCCATCAACTCTTGATGCATTGCATCTTGCCACTTGGGATCCTTGGAAGCCTGAAAATGAGTTTTGGGTTCCTTTTGACAGGTTATTCCTATTGAAAAGGCTTGTTTTGGTGTTGACAGTTGGCTATAGGACAAATGTGCTGAAAGTGGATGTGGTGTGTTTGGTAGGACAGGTTGCTGGCTCTTAGTGAGTAAGGAGTTGTGATAATCTTGCAAATAATTTGGCATTTGTTTATTTCTAGAAGATTTTCTTACTGGGGGATCAGGTGAGGCAGTATTCTCTTCCTTTGTGAGAGTGGCATCATGGTCAAGCTCATTTTCAATGTGAGCAGTTGGAACCTCTATTGACTCCTCTGTGTCATCTAGCATTTCTTCCTCATCTTCTGGTATGAAGGAATGCAATGTATCTAGGTCTTCATCACTGCAATCACAAGTTCTAGACATAGTGTCAAAATTTTCCATAGGATAAACATTTTCTCGAAATACAACATTTCTGGACACAAATATTTTGTGAGTAGCCAAATCCATTAGCTTGTATCCCTTCACTCCTGTTTGATATCCAATGAAAACACATTTCAGTGCCCTGTCACTTAACTTGGTTTTGTTCCTGTCAAGTGTTGATGCATATGCCAAGCATCCAAACACTTTTAAATTTGTAAGGTCTGGCTCTTTGTTGTACAATTTGTGAAAGGGAGTCTGATTTTGTATAGCTGTGGAAGGTAGCCTATTTATCAAATGAACAGCATGTGAAACAGCAAATGGCCAGAATTGCTTTGGCATTTTGCTCTGTGTTAACAAGGCCCTGGTTATATTCATTATATCTTGGTGCTTCCTCTCCACCACACCATTCTGTGATGGTGTTTCAGGACATGTCTTTTGATGTATCATGCCATGTTGATTGTAGAAATCTGTCATTTCAAATTCAAGCCCATTATCAGACCTTATCACCTTGATTTACTTATCAAATTGTGTTTTCACATGTACACAAAACTGTTGCAGCAAGCACCTTATGTCAGACTTATGCCTCACTAAGGAAATCCAAACAAATCTGCTGTAATCATCAACAATAGTTAGGAAGTAATTTTGTTCTGTAAATGATTCTTTTATAGGCCCCCAAATGTCAACATGTATTATATCAAATGTGGCTACAGAGTTAGTTGCACTTAATGTGAATGGCAACTTCCTTTGCTTTGCTAATTGACATGTATCACAGGGATTAGGGTGACTAGAATCAAAATTACAAAATGGAAATAACACTTCTAACTTCTGCATTCTTTGTTTTGAAGGGTGACCAAGCCTCCTATGCCATAAGGATGGGTCAATAGTTGATACCGCAAGCACTTTTTGCTCTTCTTTCAATCTGTCCTGAACCAGGTAATACAAGCCTCCTTGCTCTTTAGCATAGCCAATCTCCTCCTGTCTCATACGATCCTGAATAATACAGCACTCACCAGTCACAATGATGCATAAATTTCCATTTTGAGTCAACTTACTAGTGGATATCAAGTTGTACTTAAACAATGGTACATACAACACTTTGCTCAAAACCAAATTTGGTTGAACAATAACTGTACCAATGTAAGGTACCCCCACTGTATCTCCATTAGGTAACTGCACATTATGTCCTTCTACACGTTCGTATGATGAAAACAATTTTAAATCACAAGCAACATGATCTGTTGCCCCTGTGTCTATTATCCATGTGTGTTGTGGCAATTTTCCTAATGCAGTGTTTAGAATTATACCAGAGTAATTGACTTGAGTGTTGATGCTTGCCACATTGCTGCTCTTTGATGAAGAGCTGCTGGATGGCTGTGATTGTGGAATCAGCTGCATCAGTTGTTGATACTGATCCTTAGTTAGGATGTATTGTTGTTGCTCTTGCTTGTGTACAACAGACCCACAATCATCATCACTGTCATTTGCATAGCCATCATTTGCCCCAGTATTAGCTGCATAGTTGACCCTAGTGTTTGGCTTGTTTGAATTCTTGTGTCTGTATGGGTAATTTGGAGGGTATCCGTGTTTCTTATAGCAAATTTCCTCTGTGTGCCCTGATCCGTCACAGTATGTACAGGTTGGAGAGTTTCTGTTCTTCTTTTTGAATTTGTTTGAGGGTTTATGTTGAAAGTTTGGCTGAAAATTAACAGATCCTGCAAAAGGTGCATTGTCTGTGGTAATGGGTTGCTTGGCAGTGATACTGATCTGCCTTTCATGCTGGATTGTTAGTGCAAATACACGATTCATTGCTGGCAAAGGCTCTATGAGAAAGATTTGTGAACTGACTATAGCAAATTTTTCATTTAGGCCTTGGAGGAAGGTAATTACCTGATCTGCTTCATGTTGATCCCTTATGGTTTTGATAACACCGCAGCTGCATACTGGATCACAACTGCACTTGGGTAAGGGCCTCAGATTCCTATATTCATCATATAGAACCTTCAGATTGGTGAAATACTCTGTAACTCCCATGTTTCCCTGCCTGAAGCTATGAATTTCTTTCTTTAACTCTGCAATCCTCAATGAATCACTCTGGGCGAAACGATCCTTAAGATCTGTCCAGATATCATAAGCATTGTCAATATAAACTATTGACTGAGCAATCTGCTCCGAAACTGCACGTTGTATCCATGATACAACCATAGTATTGCATCTCTGCCAAGTATGATAGATCTCATCATCTTTCGCCGGAGCTTCAATCGTTCCGTCAACGAACGAGAACTTGTTCTTTGACATGAGGGCTAACTTCATCACCCTCGACCATTGATGGTAATTTAACCCAGTGAGAGTCTGAGATACTAGCGTTAACGCCGGTGACTCATTTGCCGGGAGGAAGTACGGACTCCTCGGCATATCCTCTGGCTTAAGAACTCTTGCCATTTTGATTAATTATGCGGAATTATCGCTCTGATACCATGATAAGTTTGCAATTAAATGAATTGCAAATGTGTTATATTGATTCTCAAACTAATTACAAATGAAATGAACTACAGATTTGTAACAGAGAGAAAAATAAACATATGAATGAAGGAGATGAGCTTTCTCCATGAAGCAGAAGAGCTGAGAAAGCAACGATATAAAAAGGGGAGCAGCACCGCCAGCAGGAGTAACTGCCAAGAGAGAGAAGGTCTTTCTCAGATGATCTGGACCGTTGATTGAAAGGGGAAATAACAGAAGGCTGATGTGGCTAATTGTGATGAGATCATTGAGCTGTAATTGGCTGGATGAATGTGTGAGGATTACGTAAGGTGAAAAGGGAAGGATAGTGACTGTAACTGTGGGTAAAAGGTTAAAAGGTGAAGAGGAGGTTTAAACGGCTAGTAACGGCTAGTTTCTGGAGAATTCATATGTTATTAGGTGAAGCAACATGATGGGGCCATAGATTTCAGCCAATTTTTTAAGAGAACGATGAGGAAACAAGCCAAGTTGGTGGAAATTTCCTATGATCGGAAAGGTAGGTGGAGAAGGCGGTGCTACACCGGACTTCTTGATGCTAAATGAAGACCATTTCAGCAGGATGAGTAAGAAAGATAAAGCTAAGAAGATGGTTATAGTGAAGTAGGAAGAGGTTAAATGTTCTGATAAGCTTAAACTCAACATTTCTCTTCTGTTTTTTTTTGGCTATGCTAGTGTGTGAGAAGTGGTCAGTTTTTATAGATACATTACACTGCAAAGTTCTTAGGAAAAGGATCTTCTTAGATTCTCACAAAAATAAAAATGTTGATCTTTTTAGTTTTGTTGTAGTCGTGTTATTATGTTTTTCTTCTTTTTCACTGAAATTTAGAAATACGTAATAGATAAAACTCTATGATCAAAATGCGTGAAGCCAAGTGACTCTATGTTTTAGTGTTTCATTTTAATTCTATGTTTTAAAATTTCAAAATGACCTCTGGTTTAACTCATTTCTTATCAAGATAATAATACAAAGCTTGAGTTCTTAACTAATCAAACTATTAATTTGTGCTTTTAGTTCAAATGGTTTATTGATATGATATTAGAGCATCATAGATGAAGTGATCAATGGTTCGAATTCTGACAATTTTATTTGCAAATTAAATTTCAAAACATGATAAGATGGGTACGTGCATGCTTCAAGCTCGGAAAACATTCAAGTGTGGGTTGTGTCACAAATTATAACAAAAAATATTCTTGGATCTTAATTATTAGTTTAAACTTTTGATTAAATTGATTTCATGATATTGCTAATGCGGCTTGCAGGTGGAGAAGCATGTCCACTAGATGAGTAATGCCTGACTCTGAAGCACTACTCCTTCCTCATATGAAATCCTGATTTGCAGGAAATCTCCAAATACTATAAGAAAAATCACTGTCACCGATGGAATAAACCGATACAATATAATTTGTTGAAAATACTGAGAGAACACAATATATATTTTCCATCAGTGATCACCAATACATTTTTCTATGCAATTGATCAATAAATGTTGGTCGTTAAGAACTGATAATTAAAGAAGAGACAAACATGAGAACTTCTACTGTCGACCAGGTGCAATGGACCCAACCAATTGAAAAAGAGAATCATGCTACCCTATTGGGATATGATTGGTGTAAGAAAAGGAAGTACATAATTATCATGTTTCTACGGGCAAGGTCCAATTGGACGGGAACCATAGTAGAATTTCTCGACAAACTGAGGAGGATAATTGATCTTCTTATTGAATGCCTAATTAAGGAGTAAACATCAACTATAAATAAATAACTATTACATGAACTTCCAACGAGAAAGAAACAACCATGTGCAGAAAGAAGCCTAAAAAAATGGAACATCTATAAATATTTAAACAGGAAACTATCCCTCAAAACTAGGGATTTTATTGATTAAGTAAGAACCTAACATTTCTTTCCTTAAACTGAATGCCTTGAAGCATCAGTTTATACCAGATTCAAAGCACACTCGTAATGATGTTCTCGTCTTTATAAAGATACATTGCTTCATTGACTTGGTCATTACATCAGCCAATTGATCTTGTGAGCTGCAATATTTCAACTTAATAATACTTGCTTTTGTAAGCTCTCGAAGAAAATGGAAACATGATTTTTTTTATAACTTAATTGTAAACTGCTATCACAATGAATAATAGTTGTTTTTCGTTGATGTATACCAAGTTTGTCTAACACTCTTCTCATCCATATCGCTTGGCAAGCACATGAAGATGCATCAATGGATTAAGCCCCGGTAGCGTAGTGGACAAACTGACAACAAATTGCTTCTTTGATAGAATGCCAAAATCAAGTGTCCGCTTCACATATCTCAACACTCCCTTTGTTGCAAAAACATGAAGTTTAGTAGGATTCTCCATGCACTTGCTAATAAGACTCACTACAAACATTATATTGGACCGACTGACTGTGAGGTATATTAGATGACAAAGCACTTGCTTGAAATAGGTCTTGTCGACCTTGATACCCCTTTCATCCTTGCTGAGTTATAACCCAGAACAATCAGATTGAGAACTGAATTGCTTTTCTCCATTTGACATCGTTTCAGCACCTCAAAACACATTTCTTTTGGCTAATGAACACACCATATGATTTCTCTAAAACTTCCAGACTGAGAAAATATCTCATCTTGCCAAGATCAATCATCTCAAGTTCACCCTTATAGAGTTTTTAAACTCAAAAACCATCACATTATCTATTCAAGTGACAATAAGATCATTAGGATAATTAAAATTTTACATGCTAGTCCAAATTTGATGAAGAGCATGTGCTCATAGTCGCCTTTCTCAAATCCTTCTTTCATAAACTAAGCTTCAATACGAATATATATATATATATATATATATATATATATATATATATATATATATATATATATATATGAGTTTCTTTTAATCCAAATAAATTGATAAAAAATAAAATATAATAATAATTTTGAAAATAATTCACAATTATCGATGAAATTATCGACGAAATATTTGTGTATATTATTTAAATAAATATTTTGAAAAATAGATCACCAGCATATATGAGTCAATGATGTTATAGAATGTCCGACCAAAAGACAACAACTACACCTACCCAAAACTCTCATCAAACTTATCTCAGTGATATCCTTGAAACATCGGATTCCGTCAGGGATGATGATCATCGACACATTTATCACGACGAATGTTTCTGTCGGTAATAGCATTTTTTCTTGTAGTGGGTAAACATGAATTGGCTGAACTACTTAAATTAATACTGTGTTTTGAGTTAGCTTGTAATTTCATTTCCGCATATCAAATTTTGTTAATCAATACTGGATCCAATCTAATTCCTAACACTACGAGAGAAAAAAAGCAATTTATTTCTTCCATTTAAAAGAAGATGATCTAAAATATATTAAGGATTTACTTAACATATGATTAACAATGGTTTACTTTTGAAATACGCCATAGCAAATAAGTTTTTAAAGTCTAAAGTGCAGATTTTCAATTTTCTTAAATTACAGGAACATGACTCAAAACATTTTGAATTAGTATTCAAGTGTTTTGGTTTCCAATGCGGATATGAAAAAGCTAAAATTAAAGTTTCCTTACAATAATAATAGAAAGGATCATAAAATACACTTTTTATATAGAAAAAAGAAATACAGTAACCATATTAATTAGGAAGATGGATATGGAGTAGCAACCACAAGAAGAGGGAATTTTTTGTTGGAATTGACACCGATACCAGTGTTCTCAGTCATGTCTAAATCTTGTGGTGTTGCTACACCATGTAATTCCCAATCAAACTTGTGCATTAACTTTGCCAAACCAAGCTCAACTGTGCCCATTGTAAACTGAATCGCTGGACATATTCTCCTACCTGATCCAAATGGTATCAATTCAAAATTTTGTCCTTTCAAATCTATACTACTATTCATGAATCTTTCTGGCAAAAACTCCTGAGCTCGATCCTATAATGCAGGATCTCTTCCTATTGCATAAACATTGATAAACACTTGAGTTCCTGCTGCAATATTAAAGCCTTTTACTTTCACATCTTGGGTTGAAACTCGAGGAACTAGTAATGGGAGCGGAGGATGCAAACGTAGAGCTTCTTTTATCACTGCTTTTAAGTAAGGGAGTTTATGGAGATCATCTTCTATTATTTCTGATTTGTTTTTTGCGATTTCTCTTATTTCATTCTGAAGCTTCTTCATCGCCTCTGGATTCCGTAAGAGCTCTGCCATTACCCATTCCAAAGCAGAAACGGTAGTGTCTGTACCTGCATTAAAAACATCCTACCAAGAACACAATAAAATTTATCAAATCTCTTACTTTAAATTTGTTGCTAGTAATAACTTTTTGGTATAAGAATAGTTACTTACTTGGATGATGGCCTTGATGCTAGTTTTATCAATAGGAAAACCAGCAATATTTTCTTTTTGAATCCAAAGCAAAACGTCAACGAAATCCTTATTTCTGGATTCAGCTTTCCAATTATCTTTAGCAAGATGTTCATCAACTACTTTGTCCAAGAACTCATCCATATTTTTAGCTACTTTCTCAGCTTTAGCATACAGACCTTTAGCACTACTCACCCAACCAAGCCATGGAATAAAGTCCCCCACATCAAAAATCCCTAAAGCAGATGATAGATCTCTAAAGCGTCTTTCTCCGTACTTCTTCCCTAAAGCTACTCTACACACTATATCATTAGTAGTATTCGCCATGATTTTACTTAAATTGACAGGTGAAGAAGAAGATTTGATCTGCTCAATCATTAAATTTGCCTCTTCTTCCCTTACATTTTTATAGGATTGTACTCTTTTGTTACTTAACAGATGAACAACGGTGATGCTTTTCATCTGTCTCCAGTACTCACCGTATGGAGCAACGGCAATATCTTTCTGGTCATAAACAAGTATCTTGAGAAGTTTTGATTGAGGCCTGTCTGAGAAGATAATATCATGAGTTTTCATGATCTCACGAGCCATGTCTGCTGATGAGATAATAAGAGCTGGAACACTACCCAAATGAAGCAACATGATGGGGCCATAGATTTCAGCCAACTTTTGAAGAGAACGTTGAGGATGCAAGCTGAGTTGGTGGAGATTTCCTATGATCGGAAAGGTAGGTGGAGAAGGCGGTGCTAGACCGGACTTCTTGCCGCTAAATGAAGACCATTTCAGCAGAATGAGTAAGAAAGATAAAGCTAAGAAAAAGGATGTTATGGTTATTGTGAAGTAGGAAGAGGTTAAATGTTCTGGTAAGCTTAAACTCAACATTTCTCTTCTGTTTTGTTTTGCGTATGTTAGTCTGTGAGAAGTGGTCAGTTTTTATAGATACATTACACTGCAAGTTCATAGCATAAGGATCTCCATAGATTCTCACCCACACAAAAGAAGCAAAATAAAAATTGATTTTGACTATAATTAGAAGTACGTATTAGATGAAAAAGGTGTTAAATCTATGTTCTGTCTCATTTAAAACTGCAGCTTTTAAAGCTTCAAAATAACTTTCTATTCTTCTTCAATTTAATTCAATAATTTCTTTTTAAGATCTCTTTAAACTTGTTTAAAGTATCATGATTAAATCTTTAAATCTATAAAAACATTAATTTGTTTTAAAGACTTAAAATCATGAATTAAACTTTACTTTTTAAGTTTTGATTTTTTTTTTTTTTTTTTTTTACAAATTTAGACAAATTGCAATTTAGGTGACTTTAAACAAGTTCCTAGTACAATTATAAGCAAGTTCAGAGAGTCAATGAGTCATTTTAAACAACAGATAGCCAATATTATTTTAAGCAAATTCAGGAGGCTAAAGAAACACTGTGTAAGTTCAGGGGGGTCTTAAACAACGGAATGCTTTGGATGTATTAAGTCAAAAAGCTAGTATTGAGTCTTAAATTAACTCTATTTGTTAATTAAATTTCAACACGTGATAAAATGAATATATGTATATGCTTGAAGCTCAAATAACATTTGCACGGAAGGAAACGTCACATATCAGGTGAAGCAACATAATGGGGCCATAGATTTCAGCCAATTTTTCTATCTTAGTGTATGAGAAGTGGTCAGTTTTTATAGATACATTACATTGCAAGTTGTTAGGGTAAGGATCTCTTTAGGGTCTCACAAAAATAAAAATAAAAATTGATCTTTTTGGTTTTGTTGGTTTGGCTACTTGCTGTTTGGTGTTCTTGTTTGCTGTTTACCTTTAGAAAAGACTGATTTTGTACAACTACTTTTCAGCGGTAAAAGACAAACAAGAGGTGTTTAAGCAAATACCAAGAACTCTGTCTTTTAAACTGAAAAGGCAAACAAGAAGTGAAATGAGGTAAACAAACGCCCTCATAGTCGTGTATTATGTTTTTATTTTTTTCACTAGAATTAGAAATACCTAATAGATAAAAGTCAATGATGAAAATGCGTGAAGCCAAGTGAGTCTACGTGGTTACAACTTTCTAATTTTAGTGTTCCATTTTAACTCTAATACGTCTGTCTTGTGGACTTGATTTAAAAATGCAACTTTTTAGAATTTCAAAATGACCTCTTGTTTAACTGAATTAAGTAACTCACGTTTCTCATCAAGATAATAATAAAAAGCTAGTATTAGGCCTAACTATTAACTTAGGTTTTTAATTTAATTGGTTCATTGATATTATATTAAAATCTTTTAAAATAATGTTTATTTCAACTTTTTGGAAGAAGGTTTGGTTAGGTATTTATAACCATAACGTTTAGTATTTTCTCTGAAAACTGCAACGTTTTAGAGCTTTTCACGAAAAACTCAGTTTTTTAGCTTTTAATGAACATTGTTTGTAGTTATTTGTTACTGACAAAAATATCTTTCTTATTTTCATAAAATATGTTTCTTTTTAACTTTATTTCTATTTTTATAACATGATTACTGAAAGAATAAGATTTTGTTACGTTCAATGATTTTTTTTATTTAGATTTTTTTATATTTGTATAATACATTTTTTATTTTATAATTTATTTGTTGATTAATCTAAAATATTTTCATATTAGTCATTTAAAATACTAAAAGCAACAGTTTAATATAATTTTACCAAACACTAATAATTAAACAGCTAATAATAAACAACTAACAACAACCGCAAACAGCTAACAGGAACAGCAACAACTGAACCAAACGTGCCCTAAATCAGGTGATTGAAGGTTCAAATGGAACCATGTGCAATAAGAAGCCTAAACAAATGGAACAATTAAAGATATTTAAATAGACAAATATCCCTTAAAACTAATGATTTTATTGACTAAACAACAACTTAAGTTTTCCTTCCTTAAACGAATGCCTTGAAGCATCAGTGCATATTAGATTCAAAACACACTCTTAATGATGTTCTTATCTTTATAAAGACATCTTTCTCCATTACATTTGTCATTACATCAGCCAGTTGATCTTGTAAGCTTCAATATTTCAACTCAACGATACCTACTTTTGCAAGCTCTCGAATCAAATGGAAACGCACATCTATATGTTTGCAACAACCATGCATGACTGGATTTTTTGACAGCTTAATTATCGAACTGGTATCATAATGAATAACAATTGTTTTTGTTACTTTTCTCATCCATGTTGCTTGGCAAGCACATGAAGATGCAGCAATGAATTCAGCCTTAGTAATGAACAAACTGACAAAAAGTTGCTTCTTTGATAGCCAATCTGGCAAGTGTCCCTTTTATATACCTGTTTCGTGTCTTTTTGGTGTGGATTGGATCGGATTGCGAGCGTGCCAATAGCTTTGTTGAAAAACTACAAAAAGAGCTAAGAGCTAAGATCTAACTTCTAACTTCTAATCAAACGAAAGTGTAAAAGCTTAAAGGAGATAAAATGCTTAAAGTTCGTAGTGGAACCTAGAAGACTGGTTATGACTACACTAAGATTTTGCAAAAGAAAGAATTTAAAGAGAGAAACGTTGTTTGGATTGCATTGAAATGTTTATATTGATCAAACTGAAAGACTAGAGCTAGAGCTTACAAGTTGAAAGTAAGATTCGAATGAACAAACTATGGCTGTAGAATAGCTAGAGTCCGTAATATGAGAATTGTTTGAATTCCATTAGGATTGGATTTGATTTGATTTCATTGTTCTTTAATTGGTTAGAGTTGGATCCTTCTTTCTCCTTATTTTCTTCCTTAAATATTGTGGCTTCGTGGTGCTAATAACCGATGTTCCCACGTCCTTACTCCACTACCCCACGTTCTTTTAACTGGCTCTCTTTGCGCAATGGGCTCTTGTTCCGTTGTGGATTTACACCACGTTCCTGAATCACCCACGTTCTCTTCTAACCTCAGTTCATAGAGTAAGTTGATGTCTCGACAAAACACTGCTCCTCCCGCCGTTTTGGCCAGCTTGTTCTCTTTTTCTCACGGGTAATGCTAACTGAGAACTATTCTCTGGCTCTTTCTCTTTCTCTATATTGTAGGGGAAACAATACCTCAACCCCCTATTTTCTCCAAAATATGAAGTTCAGTAGGGTTCTCCATGTACCGGCTAATAAGACTCACTGGAAACATTATATATCATGTCCATTGGTTGTGAGGTACATTAGATTACCAACCAGTTGCTTGAAATAGGTCTTGTCGACCTTGATATCTCCTTCATCCTTGCTGAGTTTACAACTCGGAACAATCAGATTGAGAACTGAATTGCTTTTCTCCATTCCAAATTGTTTCAGCACCACCAAAGCATATTTCTTTTGGCTAATGAACAAACCACATGATTTCTATAAAACTTCCAGATCGAGAAAATATCTTATCTTTCCAAAATCAGTCATCTCAAATTCATTCTTCATAGAGTTTTCAAACTCAAAAACCATCACATTATTTATTCCAGCGATAATAAGATCATCAATATACAAACTGATAATTAAAATTTTACTTGATGCTCTAAATTTGATGAAGAGCGTGTACTCATAGTCGCTTTTCTCAAATCCTTCATTCATAAAGTAAGCTTATACAACTATTTCAAGCACGTGGAGCTTGCTTAAGCCCATAAAGTGCTTTCTTTAATTTGTAAACTTTATGTACATGCCCTTTTGCACATAACCACAAGGTTGTTCAACAAAAACGTCTTCTTTCAACTCACCGTAAAGAAATGCAAACTTTACATCAAGTTGACAAATGGTCCACCCTCTTTGAGCTACAAGAGCCACCATGAAACGAATTGTTTCTATTTGTGCCACTGGTGCAAACACTTCAGTACATTTTACCCTATACTGTTGAGAATATCCCTTAACTACAAGCCTTGCTTTGTATTTGTCACCATCACTATCTCCATTTTCGATTTATTTTTTTGTTTTGTAAACCCACTTCACGTCAAATTTCTTTGCTCCTTCAGGTAGTTCCATTAGATCCCATGTTCCATTCTCATTTATTGCTACCATTTCCATGTCTATCGTTTTCCTTTATTTCTGTGGAAGACTGACTCTCGTAACGTGGCTCTGATACCACTTTGTTGAGAAAAAAATGACTAAAATTATAATTTTGTCAAGGGTCAAATTGAAATTTATACTAACACAAGCACAAAAAACAATTCAACTTATTATAGCACTCGAAAATTCATCCCCAAACACATTACAAGACTCATTTTATAGAGTCACAAGTTGATACATAATAAATCAAACATTTTTTAATACCCATACATTGTTGACTACCCGTACACATAACCATGCACTTGACTACCCATACTTACAATTATTTATGCATAATAAAAGCTTACAATTATTTATGCATTATCTTTTTTTTCTTTTTTTTTATGAATTAAAAATTAAGTTTAATATTTGAACATTGTTGGGGAATGCGGGGAACCTTTTTACGATTAGGGAAAAACTTTGAGCCTTGTGAATGGATATAGTAATGGACTTAATACCACACTTAACCCAAAACCCTAAGGTAGTGGGTTAATGGATCCTTCCTAATTATATACCATTCACCAATCTCACAATCTTCCAATGTGAGACTTTTTAACACCAACTAACTCACACTTGCATCTCAACATTCTCCCCCTCAAGTGTGAGTTTCTTCCACATTAGGCTTGAGCCTTGCTCCTCCTGAGCGGAAATATTGCACCAAGAGTCCTCATATGACTCTTCTTTCCACATGGGGAGGCCAACCATGGTAGCATCACCTGCTGCATCATCCCAAGCCGAACCATCGGCTCTGATACCACTTGTTGGGGAATCCGGGGAACCTTTTTACGATTAGGGAGAAACTTTGAGCCTTGTGAATGGATATAGTAATGGACTTGACACCACACTTAACCCAAAACTCTAAAGTAGTGGGTTAATGGATCCTTCCCAATTATATACCATTCACCAATCTCACAATCTTTCAATGTGGGACTTTTTAACACCAACTAACTCACACTTGCATTTCAACAGCATCCATGTGGCTTAAGTTTGAGTTTGATTTGGCCTAAATTCTAACTCATATCTCAAGTTGGTAAAGTTTATCTAATTGATCTAAATTTTATAATTTTTTTTATATTAAAACTGATTATATACGAATCAATTTGTCAAAATTTACAAATGAGAGGTGAATAAATACATAAGATTTCAATTTGTGCTCAATAGATCATGGAGGCTAACTATAGCAATCATTTTCTTGTGGAATTTGGTAACGTGATACTGTAAAGAATTTCCCCAATATGTTAACTGTCTTGTCCTACATATAATTGGGATACGTGGTCCAATTTTTTTTTTTTTTTGAAACGATTTGTGGTCCTATTTTTTATATTATGAATCTTGTGGTTTGTATTTTTCTTCACTCAGGGAAAGATATTCTTGAAATATTTACTTAGTTGCTGCAAAACATGTTAGAATATTTAAGGATTTGATTTTAATATCTAGGTAGATACGATTTTATTATTTAGTTGATATTTTATTTTTTTTTATTTTTTTGAAGAGATATTTTAATTATATTTAGTCAGAATTTCTGTTAGTTGATATTTTTATACTTTTTTCTTCTTTTATATATATTTTTTATTATAAGAGGAAATAGTCAAGCACTACGGAACACAAAGTCTAAAGAGTGTTTGGTGGCTTATTTTCATACTCCTGTTTTCATGTGTTTACTGAGTGACATTCTGTTTGCTTTTTACACCTGAAAAGCAGTATTAAGTGCTTGATTAGTGATCTACTGTTTGCCTTGTACACTGAAAAATCAGTTTTTTACAAAAAAAAACAGTTTGCTTTGTTTTTTTCAACAGCAAATAGCAAATAGCAAATAGCAACAGCAAACACTAACAACAACAACATAAAAGTAAATAAAGCAAACTGCCCTAAAAAAGGCAACAACCTCGAAACCCTTTCAAGGAAGATGGGCTTTTGAAACTCAAACCTTTTCACTAGATATGCTCTTTGTCATCCTCCAGTTGTGAAACCTGGACATTGGCATGAGAAGAAGCTAGGAAAGAATCGACAATAGCCTGTTCAGTGCCATCAGATAAGGAGAGCCCCTGTTTTTTTTTTTTTTTTTAATTGTCTTGTGAATGTCCTTGGAATTGTGTAATTTTCTTTGTCAGGAGGACTAGTGGTAGTCGGGAAGCCACCACTTCATTTGCCCAATGCACCTCATCATCAGTAGAGTTTCTTTTTTCTTGTTATTCCTTCTCCTTTTGAAAGTTGTGTTCATGCATATGATTTTTCCTTGTAAACGCCAAAAACTGCTGCTCCACCTTGTTCCACATTATTTTCATTAAATGCCCCCTTTGATGTCTCTTCCTCTACAGTTTCCTTTAGCAGTGCCGAGAGCCATTGCTGCTGCTGTTAGTTTTGGTCCCTTCACCATCGTCGGGTTGGAGTTTTTATTTTCCCGACTGAAAACCTTCTTCCCCGGTCGAGCTGCTATCATCCAAGGGCCAAATGCTCCGGATTCTGACTGTTAGGGCAGATGAGTAGGGGAGCAGCCCTGGTTAGCTTCCAGCCGGGCAAAGTCTTTAGTTATGGTGGCCGTGTTATCCATCTTTGTTGTGCGGATTTAAGGAAAGATAAATAAACGAGAATCGAAACACAGATTTACGTGGTTTACTAACGTTGTGTTAGCTAGTCTACGGGTAGAAGGAAAATAATTTTGATTAAAGAGGCGGAAAATCAGATTAGAAATTAGGTTTACATAATAGAGTATTCACAGTACTCAATCTAACCACTTGTAACCCATCATGTCGCCACAACGTCGCTTCCAAGTAGAAAATCGAAAGTCAATACTAATCCCAATAGGAAACAAGATATATTGATTGAAGGCATTAGGACAATTTTCTTGAAGCAATCGGTTTGATGGTGCCCATATATTCCACACTCGAAACAAATCAGAGGTAATCCCTTGTACTCCACCCTCTGAACTCATTCGATTTCAATGGAGGACAATAGAGGTTTGGATAAATCTAGAGATAGTGCAATTCTCGCATACTTGCACCTTTCTTGTGAGACTGTGTTATGGTCCACTTTAATCACTTTGCCGATTGCTCCACCGATTGCGAGCTGGAGAGGAAGATTTGGTAGTCTGATCCACGCCACGATCGAAGAGAGACTACTTGTGTCCGGAGAGAAGTCTGATGTCTAGGGCTGTAGTTAAGATAATGACCAAATATCATCCATGGTCCCTGAGTTAGTGTTCTTAGATAATCCTCCTTTGAACCAAAATGTATCATGAAAAAGTTGTTGCCAAGCCTTATAATTTGGAACTGCATGCTCTTTCCACTCGGCTTCCCTGTCCGCCACCAAACCACCAGCATCTTGGTTGAGTAATTTCTTTAGAAAATGCATAGGCTCAGGAGATCTTACAGAAGTGGTATTATTGGGAGTTGAGGACTCCATTATGTGAATTCTTTTGCTTGAGGAGCTATTTAAAAATGAATTCACATCATATTCAAAATGAATTCAAAAATATCATTCTCTATAGTTCCAAGCGGGCAACCTATTTAAAATTAACCAATGAAGATGTTCAATTTTAGTAGGTCCCATAATAAGGTAAATTGAACATGTATTACGGGCTGCAGTCAAATAGAGCATCCTCGTTGATTGTTAATTCCAAATAAAATATATATTTGGAACTATAATATTATAGTATAATTTCTCATCCACTAAAGGCTTGAATTGTTGACCAGAAATTTACTGGTACAAACTCAATTGTGATCACCATTGGTGTGTTATTGCATGTTTCAGATCACTATTGGTTCTTTAAATTATGTCAACGCTATGCCTTGTGCTTTTTAACCAAAAATCCATTTACAATATATTTGTTTTTAGGGTCATTTAGCCAAAAACTGCAAATATCTAATTTCTTTAAGACCATTTACATTGGCCAATTAGGACCATTTACGTTGGCCTTTGGGCGACGTAAAAAGTCTACGCAAATGAGTTTGCATAGGACAAATGGTTGAAGCATTTGCGTCGGCCATTCTTCCTTCAAAAGGACTGACACAAATACCGTCTTATTTGCATCACACGTTTTATAAGACCGAAGCAAATGATTCTTCTTTCTGGACAAAAATGGATTGAATAGAGCTCAACGATTCATTATATTACAATATAGCATATATCTAATAGTAATATTTTATAATACATAAAATGTAGTAATAAGATAAAACAATTAGTATAACTTAGGAATATATCCTAAATTAAGACAAATATGTAAATGTAGCCTAAAAGTTTATCCATCTTATCTTTTATCTATCTAAAATTGATGCACACTTGATTGTCTTATTGCTAAAAATTGCCCATTTTTTCTGTTTCTGCTCAATTTGTCTCTTCTATTGTCTTTGTTAGTAGCATATATATGAAGAGGAGTTAAATTGCTTTAGATCAACTAGATCATATAGCTCCACTTATTTAGTTTTAAATGGCCGAAAACACTTACACATCACCGATACTAATTGTATTGGTTTTATCCGCGACCCAGCCAAATATCTGTCACAGCAGTTACCTAGGAAGTAAATACCGACAAACCGGATTCCGTCAGTGATGACAATCACTACACATTTATGGTTATGACGGATTTTTCTGTGATGATATCATTTTTTCTTATAGTGGGTAAACACGAGTTGGCCGAACTAGTAAATTAATCTTGTGTTTTGAGTTAGCTTGTAATTTCCTTTCTGCCTATCAAATTTTTTTAATCAATACTCGATCCCTAATATATTAGAGATTTACATAACATATGGTTAACATTGATTTTCTTTTGATATGCATCCTAGTAAATGAGTTTTTAAAGTCTAAAGTGCAGGTTTTCAATTTTCTTAAATGACAGAAACATGACTCAAAACTATTTTGTAATAGAAAGGATCATAAAATACACTTTTTATATAGAAAAAAAAATTACAATAACCACATTAAGAAGATGGATATGAAGTAGCAACCACAAGAAGAGGGAATTTTCTATTGGTATTGATACCAGTGGTCTCAGTGATGTCTAAATCATGTGGTGTTGCAACACCATGTAATTCCCAATCAAACTTGTGCATTAACTTTGCCAAAACAAGCTCAACTGTGCTCATTGCAAATTGAACCCCTGGACATATTCTCCTACCCGATCCAAATGGTATCAATTCAAAATTTTGTCCTTTCAAATCTATATCACTATTCATGAATCTTTCTGGTAAAAACTCCTCTGGTCTATCCCATAATGCATGATCTCTTCCTATTGCATAGACATTGATAAACACTTGAGTTCCTGCTGCAATATTAAACCCTTTTACTTTCACATCTTGTGTTGAAACTCGAGGAATTAGTAATGGAAGCGGAGGATGCAAACGCAGAGCTTCTTTTATCACTGCTTTTAAGTAAGGGATTCTATTGAGATCATCATCTTCTGTTATTTCTGATTTGTTTTTGGCGATTTCTCTTATTTCATTCTGAAGCTTTTTCATCACCTCTGGATGCCTTAAGAGCTCTGTCATTACCCATTCCAAAGCAGAGACTGTAGTTTCTGTACCTGCTCCAAAAACATCCTACCATAACACAGTAAAATTTATCAGAATCTCTTTCTTTAAATTTCAAATTTCTTGCGAAATTAAGTAATAAATAAATAAATAATAATAAAAAGAATAGTTACTTACTTGGATGATGGCCTTAATGCTAGTCTTATCAATAGGAAAACCAGCAATATTTTCTTTTTGAATCCAAAGCAAAACGTCAACGAAATCCTTATTTTTGGATTCAGCTTTCCAATTATCTTTAGCAACATGTTCATCAACTACATTGTTCAAGAACTCATCCATCTTTTTAGCTACTTTCTCAGCTTTAGCATACAAACCTTTAGCACTACTCACCCAACCAAGCCATGGAATAAAGTCCCCAACATCAAAAACCCCCAAAACATCCCCAGGCTCACTTGATGATAGATCTCTAAAGTTTCTTTCTCTGTCCTTCTTCCCTAAAGCTACTCTACACACTATATCATTACTAGTATTCGCCATGATTTTACTTAAATTGACAGGTGAAGAAGAAGATTTGATCTGCTCAATCATTAAATTTGTCTCTTCTTCCCTTATATCTTTATAGGATTGTACTCTTTTGTTACTTAAGAGATGAACAACGGCTATGCTTTTCATCTGTCTCCAGTACTCACCATATGGACCAACGGCAATATCTTTCTGGTCATATATAAGTATCTTGAGAAGTTTTGATTGAGGTCTGTCGGAGAAGATAATATCATGAGTTTTCATGATCTCACGAGCCATGTCTGCTGACGAGATAATAAGAGCTGGAACTCTACCCAAGTGAAGCAACATGATGGGGCCATAGATTTCAGCCAATTTTTGAAGAGAACGATGAGGATGCAAGCTGAGTTGGTGGAGATTTCCTATGATCGGAAAGGTAGGCGGAGAAGGCGGTGCTAGACCGGAGTTCTTCTTGCTAATTGAAGACCATTTGAGCAGGATGAGTAAGAAAGATAAAGCTAAGAAAAAGGATGTTATGGTTAATGAGAAGTAGGAAGAGCTTAAACTCAACATTTCTCTTCTGCTTTGTTCTTTTTTTGGCTATGTTAGTGTGTGAGAAGTGGTCAGTTTTTATAGATACATTACACTGCAACTTCTTAGGATAAGGATCTCTTTAGATTCTCAACCACACAAAAAAAAAAGGAGAAAAAATTGATCTTTTTAGTTTTGTTGCAGTCGTGTTACTATGTTTTTCTTCTTTTTTACTGTAACTAGAAATACGTAATAGATGAAAAAGGTATTAAATCTATGTTGAAAATGCGTAAAACCAAGTGACTCTACATTGTCACGATTTTCTAATTTTAGTGTTTCATTTTCTCAAAAGATACGTCTATGTCTCGTTTAAAACTGTAAGTTACAACTTGAAAACAACCTTTTATTCTTCTTCAATTAAATTCAATAACAGGTCATTTCTTATCAAAATGATAATAAAAAACTAGTATTGGGGTCTTAACTATTAATTTAGGCTTTTAATTTATTAACATAGTCTATGGTTCAAATCATGACAATTTCCTTTGTTAATTAAATTTCAACGCATTTGAGGGGTATTGATACACTGTGAATAAAATGCATTGCTTTAGTTAATGATGAGATAATGTATTGTTGTATTTTCTGTTATGTTCAGTTTTATCTACTTTACCTTCTACACAGAGCTAAGCAAGACTCTCTGCAGCATATATAAGACTGTAATGGAGCTATATTGAATTAAGAAATTTGAATTCTTCTTATTATTACCTTTTACATTTCTATTTTTGTTTTGTTTTCTTTCTAAGCCTCACAATGTCAATTACATCTATTATGTACAACTTTTTTTTTTTTTATGGGATCTATTATGTACAACTTAATCACAAAAAAAAACACCAAAAATATTTATTATGTTTTTAACACATTTACAAAAAGCTTGTCAAAATGCACAAATTGTTTTAATTTATCCATAATTTTTTTTTGAAATATATAATGTAGCAGTTAACTAACGGTCAATCATGTTGCGCTATATGACTAGATAAATACTAAATGTGTTAGAATATATGTACAATTGGCTATTATAGCAATAATGTAAAATAGACAGGGGCATTAGAGTCTTTAGACATGGAAAGTAAAGCTAGGTATTAATTGTCTATAAATACTGTAATCCTCTTGTTTTGATATATAGAAAATATCTTTCTCTTCATCTCTTTTCTCAATTCCAGTTAGGTCAATATGGTATCAGAGCAGGGTGGTAGATTCCAAATTCCGGAGACTGGAAATTGAGATCATCGGAGAATGAGAAGACAGAAACAACAGTACAGATCGTACGCTGATATAGTGAATTCAAGCTTTGAAGAAGTTGAATCTGAATCGAGCGATTCCTAATCAAGAAATTCTGATCGTGATTCTGAATCAAGCAATTCCGATCGCAACTCAGATCACGATTCAAATCGTAATATTCCTAATTCAGGATCAACGATGAATACATCTGGTAATTCATCAAACAACCAGAGCAGTGACAATCCTGGTTTGATGATTGTTAACATAATTCTTGATGGAAAGAATTATAATCTGTGGAAGAGAGCATTGTTGCTTGCCATTAGTGCAAAACTCAAGACAAATTTCATCATGAAGAACGATGAACCAACAGATCGAACCTCAGATGCACACTTGAAGTGGAAAGAAACAGATGATCTGGTTTTCTCCTGGATCTTGAATTCTCTCACCAAAGAATTGGCTGCAGTCTTCATTCATGCGAAATCTGCTCAAGGATTGTGGAAGGAGATAGAGCAAAGGTACGGAGAAAGCAATGGTCCTCTTATTTTTCAACTTCGCAAGGAGATTTGCAGTTCGACTCAAGGAGGTATTTCTTTAGTAGATTTTTTTAATAAGATAAAAATGCTGTGGGATGAATATGCAATATTGAAGCCTGTTGAAAATTGCACTTGTGGTGAGTCAAGGAAACTTGCTCAAACACAGATTGAGGATGAACAATTGATGCAATTTTTGTCTGGATTAAATGTTGAGTTTGATCATGTTAGAGATCAAATCTTGATCATGGAACCACTACCTCCTGTTAATAAGGCATTTTCAATGCTTTCACGAATTGAGAAACAAAGAAGTGGAAGCACAAATAACAATACTATGGAGTTTGTTAATATGTCTGCTGGTGGTAGAAAACAAGGATATAACAATGGTTATAATAGTGGAAAAAGCGGCTATCAGGCTAAGAACAAATCAGATAAGGTTTGTACTTATTGCAGAAAAGGACATGAGCGTCAGGATTGTTTCAGGATTAAAGGTTATCCAGATTGGTTCAAAGGAAAGAGGATAACCGGACCAACCAAACACCAAGCAAATATGACACAAGAATCATCTTCTGAACTTGAAACTCCTCTATCTAACTGTGATTTTGATGATAGTGAGGCATGCAGGAAAGATTCGATGCAGGATATGTTGCAAAAACTGGAGGTAATGCAAAGGGAGGTTCAGAGAGCCATCAAAGGAAAACAGTCAGATCAGGAATTTTCTGCATTCGCTGGTTTTGCTGTGCAGGTAATAATTCAATAAAGAATTTTTTAACTAAAATACATTCACTCGAGACGTTTTATTAAAAATCATATCAGAAATTTGTAAAAAAAAAAATTGAAAGATAAATATTACCCGTATAGAAATATTATTTCTATAGATAATGATAACCTAAACAATGAATCACATTAACTTATGATCAATTTATAAATATATGAAAAATGACAAGTTTATAAAAATAGTGTAAAAATAAAATGTGTTGCAATATATGTTGCATTTGCATAAAAATTATTCGTTGCATTTGTTATATGTGCTAAAACTGATATATGTATAGCTCCTCCCACACTTAAATTGGACCATGTCCTCATTGGTGCAAAAATGGAGTTATCATGAAAAATTAAGCACGAAATAAAGCATACGAAATAAAAATAGAATATTAGCAATTTAAAAACATTCAACATGAATTAAAAATTGAAAAATGTACCAAACATATTAAAATTAAATATTGTACCAAATTTTAACAAGATAAAAATAAAAATAAAGAAAACAACCTATGCTTGAGGCGGGGAATCCGGAGGTGTAGGTGAAGTCTCCACATTTCGGCGTCGGAAAAATGAAAGCATCCGAGACCGAGTAGACCTATGCTCATGCCTCAAAAGGTTGAGGTTGTCATTCATCACCATGTTGTTTTCTACCAAATCATCAATTCTTAAGTTCATTTGACGATTGTTGGAATTGATTTGGTTCAAAATCCTCCGCAAATCCACCGGATCATCCTCTTGAGGTGCTTGGGGATGTGGTTGAGCTTGTGGTTCATCCTCCTCGCCTTCCGCCTCTCCGTCGCCTTCGGTACCTACAAATTGAGAACTTGAAGCGCCACCACCCATAGTGCCACGAAGATGGGCAATACGGGAAGCATACAAAATAAAGACGGGGGGACCTTGCGGAAGCAATAAATGAGCCCGCTCAAGAGCCGAGATGTCCAAGAGTGGAACATACCCACGGTAGGTGGACATGTCAGAATCTGCCAATTCACCCCGTGCTCCCAACACAATGGCGGTGATAAAATTACAAAGAGGGATTTAAATTGTAGTAGCCCTCGAGGCACGGAACAAATTGTCAAACAGAATACCAATGCTATCAATCCTCAAGCCTTTAAACAAACTATCCAAAACAAACAAATCCCGAACCTGAATCTTTGAACTCTCAACACGACCAAACAAGGAGAAACTCAAAAATTTGTGAAAGAAGAACACACAAATGTCCTTAATCAACTTGCTTGAGGTGTTTTTCGAATTAAAATACTCTTGGTCCGAAAGAGTTTGCCAAACAGCATCATTATCAAAATCTTTAGGCTTATCATAAAAATCAGAAGTAGGGAAACCAAACATGTTTCCCATTGCTTCATAATCGATGGTGTAAGTCACACCATTGTTCCTAAAAGAGATTGAAGTTTTCTTCTTGTTCATGGTCAAAGTGACAAAAAATTCCACCACATACTCATTAATACGGGAAAAACGCATATTAACTAATTCTTGCCAACCCAAAGCCGCAATAAAAGCATCAATTCTAGTGGAGAAATTCAATGCTCTTACCGGATGGAAGTCTAGGAAGTGCATGTCCACAAATTGGCGATCAGCTTGTGAAAAATGTTTGAAACGAGCGGCTTCCTCCTCCGAAGTGATGTCGAAATAAGCTCCACATTGAACCCGAAGGCAATTAGCTTCCGTAACAGTGGGATTATTACCAACACGCTTAGTTCTTACCATGGTAATGGTGTTTAGGGTTGGAGAAGAAGAAGAAGAAAAAATAAAAATAGAGAGAAAGAGCAAAGCTTGAAGATGAGTTTGGGAGTTGTAATTGGAAGTGATTGAATGGAAAAGAGTATAGGAATATGAATGAATAAATTGGGAAGAGTAAAAGTTGGTTTATGGGGAAGAGTTTGGAGTAAGGGATTGGGTAAAAAGAGAGGTGATGTGAGGTTTGTGTAAGAGGTAGGTTTATATAGGGGGTATTAGGTAGATGTAGAGATAGAATAGGAATAGGAATAGGAAAAAATTGTGTCAAAAATCGGAATCAAAAGGGCCTATAAATCGCGTGTCGCGACCGCGAATGGCAAAGCCGCGGTCGCGGCACGCGAATTTCAGAGAATTTTTCTCTCTGAATTCGGTCCGTTTTTGCTGCTCATACCGAGAATTTTTAATTCTCGGTAGAGAATTGGTCGAAAATTGCTATAATGGTGCCTAATGACTTGGTTTGTGCAATTTTGTTGAGGAATTGGGTCCTGAACTTAATAAAAACTGTCCCTGTACTCAAAAACTAAAAATAAATGTCATTAATTGCAAGAAAACCTAAAGGTTTAACTTTATTAATTGGAATTAAATGGTGATAAATATAGAATTAATGAAACTTAAATGCTCATTTATGCATACAAGTTAAAAAAACCATATTAAGTGCATATTAAGTGCATATAAATATATATTGAATACATGAAAGTAATTAATCGAATGAATTGGTAAATCCTAATGTATTAAACAAAATGAATTAAGTTAGTGAAATTGGATTATGTGTTTTAAATAAGAAATCTTTGTAGACTAATCTAAACATTTAATTATTATCATGTAACCAATATTTGCAACTATTAGAAAATAAATGAACAAAGATGAAATATATGAACAAAGTGAATTTATTAATTGAATCATATTTGTACAAAATTAAAAACAAACAAATAAATTAAAAAATAAGAAAAATATATACAAATTAAAATGAAAAACCTAAACTACTCTACATATTCATCCCTATCAAGCGGGATTTCGGTGGCCCTATAATGGTCGATTTTTAACTGCACGAAAGCTTGACGTTCCGGTGCAGAAAGAAAATACGGGGCTGCACAAAAGACACGTTTTACGAGTCCTTCGAACTCTAAAAAAGCATAGTCTATCGTCGGGAAGAATTCATCATCACTCCAAGGAACATCAATGGTACCCTTGGTACCTAGAATTATTCCACAGATTATATTGCCGAACCCAATCTTTTTATCCTTGGATCGAGAAGCGGCGATAAGACCCTCCATCAGAATCTTTGAAGAATCCACTGCATTTCGCTAGAATATATCTCCAAGAACATAAAGATCTGTGTCACGGACCACACTACTAAATGTGCGACCGAATAAACTGTGACACAAAAATTTGTGCAAATACAGCATGGAACTGGAGTGAAAGGAATGATTATAGGCGAGTCTAGGATTGAAACGCCAAAAACCAGTAAGCATTCTTCAAATATCCGTGGACGTCATGTCTTTTCCAGGATGACGTTTGATGGTATCCTTCAGAGGAAAACCAAACCAAGCATGCAACTCGGGATAGCTGAAAGTGAAGATTTCGCCATCTCGACGAAAATTGAGACGTACCCGTCGTTTATTGACAAAACGAACGGTACAAAAGAATTCGAGAATCCAATCGCCAATGATTGGAAATCGCATTTTGGCGAATTTTGTCCACTCTAAACGTTCCAAATAGCGACTCATGTCATCGCTAATGCCAAGTTGAGTGTTCAGAAAGTCATCCATATACAACATTCCAGTGAAGAATTTGTAACGGAGCCTCCAGTAACGCCTACCTTCGTCGTGATTGAAGATAGGAAAAGGCGCCCCATATCGTTTGGGTAAATCTGGGCGTTTGTTGCTTGAGGCATCATTGTGCTTTGAAGGTTTATATTTGGTAGGCATGGTGTAGAATTAAAGAAAAAAAGTTTCTGTTACTTAATGAAAAACGGTGTTTGAAGAAAATCAGAAATCTGACAAAGATGAAAAAGATCTGTAACAGAACTTGAATCCTCTAGGACTAATTTATAAGATTTTAGGATGAAAAGAGGTGTTGTTTTAATGCGAAAAGGTATAAAATTACACCCTTCGGAAATGAAGAAACTTAAGGTTTCGTTTGACAAAGGGTTCGTTTGAAGGTTTAGGATGATTCAGGCCTGATAGTGCAGGAATAACGCGTGTCGCGACCGAGAATTCCAAATTCTCGGTCGCGACACGCTGATTTCCTTGCGGAAATCAGGCGTCGTAACC
The DNA here is from genome assembly GCF_963576675.1 of Euphorbia lathyris. NCBI lineage: Eukaryota > Viridiplantae > Streptophyta > Magnoliopsida > Malpighiales > Euphorbiaceae > Euphorbia > Euphorbia lathyris. Next base: position 41,053,911 of record NC_088910.1, read on the forward strand.
CATTTTCTGATTCACGGTAGAGAATTAATTATTCTCGGTAAGTTCAGAAAAAAATCTAACCTATTTGGAAAACTCTGAAACATAGGATTATCAGCTGAGAATTCCAAATTCTCGGCAGAGAATTGCCTGAAACTTCAATTTCATTCTAATTTCCTAAAATCAAATCTAAAATCATGAAATAAACATATTTTATGCATTTAAATCATAACATAAAGTCATCCAATCATAAAAATGGCATTTGGAAAAATAAAATAAAAGTAAAAATAAAAATAAAAATATAAAAATGAACAAAAATATGAAAAGAAATAAAACAAAATAAACTGTGTGAGAAAAAAAACTGAGTGATTTATACGTCAGATAATCTTGTTACGAATTCAATTCCTATTTGTGAAATATTTTCGTAATAGATTTTACATCGATTACCATTAACTTTGAAACGAACTCAGTTAGGACCTTCCAGTTCTAAAGAACCATAATCGAATGTTTTGACTACTAAATACGGTCCTATCCATCTGGACTTAAGTTTCCCTGGAAATAAACGAAGTCGTGAATTAAATAACAGCACTTTATCCCCAACATTAAAGTGTTTGACTTTAATTTTGGCATCGTGCCATTTTTTAACTTTTTCTTTATAAATCTTTGCATTTTCGTAAGATAGATGGCGTAACTCATCTAACTCATTTAAATCGAGCAAACGCTTTTTACCTGCTTGTCGTAAATCAAAGTTAAGTTCCCTAATAGCCCAATAGGCTTTATGTTCTAATTCGACTGGCAAATGACATGCCTTCCCATACACTAAGCGGTATGGAGTCATTCCTATTGGTGTTTTAAATGCAGTACGGTATGCCCATAACGCATTATTGAGTTTGGAAGACCAATCTTTTCTTGAAGATGAAACTGTTTTCTCTAGAATCCATTTGAGTTCTCTATTTGATATCTCCGCCTGACCATTTGACTGAGGATGGTATGGCGTAGACATGCGGTGGCGTACTCCATATTTTTTCATAAGCGTTTCAAAATTTCTGTTTATAAAATGGGTACCACCATCACTAATGATGACTCTAGGACAACCAAATCTACAAAATATATCGTCAAGAAAATTAATGACTACTTTAGAATCGTTCGTCGGGGTTGCAATTTCTTCAACCCACTTTGAAACATAATCAACGACAACTAATATGTAAGTTTTACCAAAAGAAGGGGGAAAAGGTCCCATGAAATCTATTCCCCACATATCGAAGACTTCAACTTCTAATATGGTTATGAGGGGCATCTCATCTTTCCTTCCTAGATTTCCTGTTCTTTGGCACTTATCACAACGAGTAATAAATGAACGGACGTCTTTAAACATCGTAGCCCAAAAGAAACCACATTCAAATATTCTAGCTACTGTCTTGCTAACTCCATTATGTCCTCCATAAGAGCTAGAATGGCATTCCGACATTATGGATTCATATTCATTTTCACCAACGCATCTCCTAATTATCCCGTCACCATAAGTCTTAAACAAAAAAGGATCTTCCCAAAAATACTGTTTAATGTCGAAGAAAAATTTCTTCTTTTTGTTGGAAAGTTAATCCTTCCGGAATAATATTGGCTGCAAGATAATTTGCAATATCCGCATACCATGGTGACATGACACTTTTCATTTGATAGAGATGTTCATCAGGGAAATCATCTCGTATACCGATAGTTTCACCTATAGGACCGTTTTCATCTTCAAGTCTCGATAGATGATCGGCGACAAGGTTTTCTACTCCCTTTTTGTCTTTTATTTCTATATCAAATTCTTGTAACAATAAAACCCATCTAATGAGACGTGGTTTTGCATCCTTTTTAGCAAATAAATATCTTAATGCTGCATGATCAGTATAAATAATAACTTTCGAACCTAACAAGTATGACTTAAACTTATCACATGCAAAAACTACAACTAACATTTCTTTCTCAGTTGTGGTGTAGTTTAATTGTGCACCGGACAGTGTGTGACTTGCATAATAAATGACATGAAGTTTCTTATCCTTCCTTTGACCTAAAACACATCCGACAGCTAAATCACTTGCATCACATATAATTTCAAAGGGTAAATCTCAATCGGGTTTAGCAATAATAGGTGCACTGACTAAAGCTGTTTTCAATGTTTCGAAAGCTTTAACACAATCTTCATTAAAATCAAAGGTTGAATCTTTCATGAGTAAATTAGTAAGTGGTTTGGAAATTACAGAAAAATTCTTAATAAATCTTTTGTAAAAACCGGCATGTCCTAAAAATGATCTTACTCCCTTAACAGTAGTTGGAGGGGGTAATTTTTCTATTACTGAAGTTTTTGCTCTATCCACTTCTAATCCCTTTTCAGATATTTTGTGACCTAAAACAATTCATTCGTCAACCATGAAATGACATTTTTCCCAGTTTAATACCAAATTTGTTTCTTCACACCTAGACAAAACTTTATCCAAGTTTTTTAGGCACGAATCAAAAGAATCTCTATAAACTGAAAAATCATCCATAAAAACTTTCATGATATCTTCAATGAAATCATTAAAAATCGCAGTCATACAACGTTGAAATGTTGCAGGTACGTTACATAGACCAAAGGGCATTCTCCTATATGCAAATGTTCCGTAAGGACATGTGAAAGTTGTTTTATCTTGGTCATCCGGGTAAATGTATATTTGAAAGAATCTGGAGTAACCATCTAGAAAACAGTAGAAAGCATGACCACCTATCCTTTCGATCATTTGATCAATTAAAGGAAGAGGAAAATGATCTTTACTAGTTGCTTTATTTAGATTTATATAATCTATACAAACTCTCCAACCAGTGGTGGTTCGTGTAGGTATTAATTCACCTTCTTCATTCCTTACAACTGTTATGCCTCCCTTTTTAGGTACACAATGGATTGGACTAACCCATTCACTATCCGAAATAGGGTAGATGATTCCATTGTCCAGAAGTTTAGTAATCTCATTTTTGACTACTTCCTTCATATTCGGATTTAGGCGTCTTTGCCTATCTGCTTTAGGTGGCTTATCTTCTTCTAAGTGAATTTTATGCATTACAATACTCGGATTAATACCTTTTAAGTCTGAAATTTGCCAACCCATACTTCCTATCCTATTTCTAACAACTTCTTTCAATTTCTCTTCTTGAACCTGTGTTAACTTGTTAGAGATAATTATAGGTAGAGAATCGCCTTCGCCTAAGAAAGCGTACCTCAAATGACTTGGTAATTCTTTAAGTTCTAATTTAGGTGGAACTATAATCGAAGGCGGAACCGGTCCATCTTCTCGAATCAAAGGTTTTGGGTCCTTATCTTCTAGTTCCTCACTCATTATAGGTTCTATTATTTCTTCTTTTTGAACAATGTCATTTACACATTCTTCAATTAAATCAAGTTTCATACAAGCGAAATCTTCCATAGGATATTTCATCGCTTGGTTCATATCAAACTCAATCTTATCATCTCCTATTCGTAAAACTACTTTCCCTTCTGACACATCAACTAGAGCACGTCCCGTGTTCATGAACGGTCTACCAAAGATTAGTGGACAATTAACGTCATAAGCAAAATCTAAAATAACGAAATTGGTAGGAAAAATAAATTTGTCAACTTTAACTAAAACATCCTCGATTATACTGTATGGGAAAAGTTTAGTACTTTTTAGAAAAGTAAACAAATGTATTTGTTTGCATTAAGCAAAAAAAAACAACTTTAAACTTTGTATGAATTATAAAGATGAAATAAATGACGGAACCTCTAATTATTAGGCTTTGAACATGACAAAACCCTTATCCGGGATCATTGCCCTTAATCAAATTAAAACTCTACCGAGATAACAATTTGCCTAAGTGTTCAACAAAGTTTCCTTATAAAGATTTTGAATTAAATAACTTTTAATGAAAACACCAGCATCAATCCACTTCAGATCCTTTACCAAAGTGCTGCATAAAAATCTATCGAATAGAACAGACTTTATTAGATGAAATATAAATTGATACAAGTTTACAGAGAACATGGAGCATGGAAACATTCGACGACTTACAAGTGAACGGGTTGTCAATCCTTTCCTTGGGTTTCGTTAGAGTTTGTCAGGCTCAGGGGCGGATCCTCTACTCAATCTTCTCGTTGAATCTTCGTAATAGAGACGGGGTCTGTCTACTACCAAAATGAAAACTAAATTGGAACAATGTCTAAACGTTACTGTATTTGTTATTATTGAATAAACAATGTGTGTACATCATATTATTTTGAACAGAAATGAAATCTAAATTCTGAATCACTTGACTCGGAATTTCTGCATAAATTCTATATTAATCTCTTTCTTCTGCATATCTTCAACTCTCCATCAACTCTTTATTTATAGATGTTGAAGAGTCTTGATTGAAGTGTCGTGTCCGCTGTGAAGGATCGTATCTGTTGTGAAAGGACGTCTTTATCCACACAAACGAACGCGTTTTGTCGAAAATGAAAGTGTGCAATTTGGCTTCTATAGATTCCTGCTCTTACCGAGAATAATTAATTCTCTACCGAGAATGGGGGAGCATCAATTAGTCTTCGAATGAAGGGAAGGAGAAGCTGAAGGGAGCATATCACGACCGAGAATAGGGGGGCCACGGTCGCGGCACGGAACGTTTTCGTCGTCTTCGACTTTCGTTCTCATCCTTGATTTGGTGTTATTAATTTTCGTCGTCTTCGACTCCTTTTGTAGAGTTTTTCTTCTGTTTTTGAGCTCTTTTTGTTCCTATTTGGATTTTACCAAATATTTATATACCTTGCATAAAAGAAACATATTCGAGAGTAAAAGTATTCTAAACAGATATAAACAGCACAAATTCATAGCAATATTGATGTAATTATTGATGATATTTTAGGTATATTTTGGGCTTAACACTTGGTCAAGACACAATTTCAAATGGAGGTGAAATGTATAAGAACGGATAATGGGACAGAATTTGTTGGAACTAACACTCAATCAATTCTTCAGAAATATGGAATAGAACATCAGAAAACTTGCGTTTACACTCCGCAGCAAAATGGAGTTGTGGAGCGCAGACACATGAGTTTGACAAATGTAGCAAGGGCATTATTGAAGGAAGGTTCACTGCCTATCAGGTTTTGGGGGGAAGCAATGCTTCATGCCACAGTGCTCTTAAATGTGTCTCCTACTAAAGTATTGCAATGGAAGACCTCGTATGAAGTGCTATATAATAGGTACCAAATTACACAGATTTGAGAATTTTTGGATGTGCAGGGTATGTATTAAATGTCAACCCTAAGAGGGGTAAGTTTGATGACAGATCGAATCTATGTATATATCTGGGTTATTCAGCTGGACAAAAGGGGTGGAAAATGTACAATACAATTACACAGCAATTGTGTACCTCAAGAGATGTCAAATTTCTTGAAAATGTTTTTCCTTATGCAACTAACCAACACAATTTGCAGGAAGTTGCTAATTCTCATAATAGCAATGAAGATTTTAATACAATTTTCAGGTCAATTCCATCAGATGATGAGGAAGTTGAAGTCCTTACTACAGATAATCATTTGATAGACACATCTCCTATTGGTGATCCTACTACAACTTTGCCTGTAGAGACAATAGTTGATGCTCCTGCACCCTTGTTACCTTCAATTGCTGGCAACATACCTCATAAACAGCATACCAAACCTGGATGGATGAGAGATTTCGTGATTAATCAAATTTCTCATGAAGGAAGCAGTTCCCTTTTGTACAGTCCAGAGCATACAACTTATATGGCAGAATTAAATAAAGATTATGAGCCGAAGAATTATAATGAAGCTAAAGGGAATCCTAAATGGGAGAAAGCTATGTCTGAAGAAATTGAAGCCTTGGAAAGGAACAAAACTTGGAAGCTAGTGCATCTACCTTCGGGAAAGACAACTATCACTTCCAGATGGATTTTCAAAGTAAAATATGCGCCTGATGGAACTGTTTCTAGGTATAAAGCCAGACTTGTGGCTCGTGGTTATAACCAAACATATGGAGTGGATTATCATGATAGTTACTCTCCTGTTACTAAAGTAACCACATTGAGAGTTTTCCTTGCAGTTGCTACCGCCAACAATTGGCCAATCCAGCAGATAGATATTAATAATGCTTACTTGCATGGATCAATTGAGGAGGAATTATACATAGAAGCGCCAGCAGGATATGATAGTCAGGGCATGGTTTGCAAACTGGAAAAGTCCTTATATGGACTTAAGCAGGCAGGAAGGCAATGGGATAAGGCTTTCACAAACAAGTTGATTCAATTGGGATATGTGAAATCCATTCATGATTATTGTCTATTCACTAAAAGAACAACAGATGGTCATTTCCTTGCATTAATAGTATATGTTGATGATGTACTTATAACTGGTACATCAATGGAATTGATTGCAGAAACTAAAAGAGCTTTGGATGAGTCATTCACTATAAAAGATATGGGAGAAGCCAAGTATTTTTTGGGTATAGAACTAGCAAGACCAGATAAAGGTTTGCTTATCTCTCAATCAAAGTATATCAGGGATTTGATAAAGGATGCTGGATTGACAGAAGCTCATAGTGTAACCAGTCCTTTTGCATCAGGTGTTAAACTTGATGATGAAGATTCTCCACTGTACACCGAACTAGAGAGATACAGAAGAATGGTTGGCAGGTTGCTCTACCTTGGATTCACAAGACCTGATATTTCTTTTGCTACACAACAATTGAGTCAGTATATGAGCAATCCAACAGTACTACATATGGAGACAACTATACATGTGGTTAAATATTTGAAAAATGCAATTAATGTTGGTTTGTTCAATAGTGTGGCAGCTGATTTGCGAAACATGGAGGCATACTGTGACTCAGATTGGGGCAGGTGCAAAATCACTCGTAAGTCAGTAACAGGATACTGTGTTTTTATAGGAAAACATTTGGTGTCTTGGAAGTCCAAAAAGCAAGGAACTGTCAGCAAAAGCTCTGCTGAAGCAGAGTACAGGGCTATGTCCACGACCTCTTGCGAGCTTAAATGGTTGTCATACTTATTATCAAAATTCAGGTATTAACCACAGTTGCCTATTCCTTTATATTGTGATAACCAAGCGGCCATTCACATAGCTGCTAATCCAGTATTTCATGAGCAAATGAAACATGTTGAAATATATTGTCATATAGTCAGACAGCATATGGAGTCAGGGTTTATTAGTACTCTTTATGTGAGTTCTTCTCAACAAGTTGCTGATTTACTGACAAAGCCTTTGACAGGATCTCAGATGGCCACAGCTTTGCATAAAATGCAGCTGTATACTTACACAGGTTATGGTGGTGCAAGTTGAAATCTAGAGTATCTCAACTTGAGGGGAGGCAATTGTACATATATTCTAACAAAATGGCAGCGAATATGATGTAGATTAACTCGATATTACGGTTTTAATGGTAAACCGATAAAGATTACAAACTTCTCAAACTAAACTTGAAGGTAATCCCAATATTGGATAAAATCCAAGCTCGAATGGAAGCTAAAGTTTTGATATTCATAAAGTTCTATTTCAATACAAAATAAGAGGCTTTACCTACCTCTAATTGAGGGCAAAGAACCAAAAGGATAGACTAGGGTCACAATTAGAAGTGGGAGGAGCCCTAGGGGTAATTAAGGGACAAAATAAAGAGGTTGTAGTCTTGTAAATAGACATAGTGGCAAAACAGTAAATAAAGATGTTGCAGCTCTTGTCCCCTTCCTCAAGAACTTGGAAAGGAAGTCTTCTTAAAACGATCCACGCTCCGCGTGTTATGTTCCACCCTCTACATGTATATGTTGGCGCTCCGCATGGAATTCGACGCTCCGCGGTTTCAACCTCCTGGCCTCCCTCGCTCGTAGCTGGTCTTTCCCCTTCGCTTGGCTCCGCTCTTCCACGCTCTGCGTGTTCTAACGCACGCTCCGCGTGGGTGTGGTCTTGGACTTGGTTCTCTTTGGTTGGGTCTCTCCCTCCTTCACGAACATTGAGTCCACGCTCCGCGTGACTCGACCCCTGGCCACTCGAACTAGAGATGTCCTCATCAGAATATGATTTATTGCTTTTAAATTTTAACTAACTTTTTTAAAATAAATATTTTCTAAATATTAATTTGCTAATTATAAAAGTTGTTTCTGATATAAATAATTACCATTGGGTTAATTATTATTAATGGATGTCCACCATATTAAATGCATATCCACCAAATTAAATGCATGCACACCAATAACTAAACATATATTAAATATACGCATGTTATGCTTAAAGATAAGTGTAATTAGGACCATTCATTTTGTAAGCCTACTACTATAAATAGGCTTGTACCCCCATTTGTAATACACACCAAGATTAAGCTTTTATGCTATTATAATCTTTCTCTCAATCTAAGTTCTTCATTATATTATTATTAATCTCCATATATATATTTACATATATTTATTAATTTATATAAGTGTGGTTATAATCACACTATAATTTCGGTATTTTTATAACACGTTATCAGCACGAGTTTGCGCAAATCGATTAATTTCAAAAAAAATTTCTATTAATCTCAAGTAAGTGCTATTAATTTTATTTGTTACATATTATAATTTTATTTCTAAACAATTCTTTGTATTATATTGTCCATATACATCGTATACATACACAGTATATATACACCGTACATATACACCGTTTACATATTCTTTAGACGTATCAAATACGTCATTATAATGTCAGCATATCGTCATCATTCTGTCCTAATATATGTACATATCAAATACGTCGTCGTACCATATTCAATCCTAAAACTGACACACTATATAAAGACACTTATGTATCTACTAATCCACGCCTCCATTAACCCAACTGCATATTCACCATCTTCCATCCTCTCTTTGTCCACACCAAAAGAAAAAAAAATGGCGAATCCAATAGAACTAGAACCCATGGATGAAATCGGTTACCTCCTACTCACAGAGATAATTCTTCTTGCCATCCTCCTCATAATATTCGCCTATTTCCTTCCCGAGATCGTTCTCGGTCCTCAATAGGGAGGAAGGAAACAATAGAAGTAGGTTAAATAAAATAAAATTTATTTTTGTTGAAGTTGTCAAGTGTTTTTGAGTCACTTGTTATTGTTATTTTCTGGAGAGAGGGATAATGTACTAATCCTTGCAAAAAATAATTTTTATCTTCTACTAAAACAGTTTAATCTTTTGATTTATTCTTTTGATTAGCATTAATAGAAAATTAAAAGTAGGAAATTATTCATTATCCATTTAATTAAGAATAAATTCCAGTTTGATCCTTATCAAACACTGTTATTTTCACCGTAATCTATTACATTAAATTGTAATTTTTTTAGGTTCTAGATGGGTTGAAATTTTATATGGGAACAACCCGATTTGAGTTTTAATTATATGAATATATACAGATATTACATGTATTGAACTATGTATAGTATACAAATGCAGAATATTTTTCTTTGAGAAAGGGATAAACAGTTGTTACTACAATATAGTAGCACAAAAAATTAATTGAGGGCTCCAGCAGAGCTAGTATAATCCTACTACAATATCTGGTAACACAAAATTAATTGAAGGCTCCGGCAGAGCCAGTGTGATCATACCAATAGAGGAACAAAGTTTATTATAAATAATGCATTATTTTCTCCAAAATCTCACAGAAATTTGCTATTTCATAAATATTCGCAGAAATGGATATCATATTGAGACTATAAATGAAGGAAATCAAGAATGTCTTTATGTTACGAATATAATTTCAGGGAAGAAATATATGATGGAAAAATTTAATACTTTATCCTCTAGTTTATATTTCACATTCATTAATGTGATTGAAGCAAATCTTACAGTAAACCAGAAGTTTACAGATTCAAATATTTATAAGATTTGACACGATAGACTGGGTCATCCTGGTTCTATAATGATGAGAAAAATTATAGAAAATGCACATGGGCATCCATTGAAGAGCCAGAAGATTCTTCAAATCAATGAATATTTTTGTGCTGCTTGTTCGCAAGGAAAATTAATTATAAGGCCCTCGAAGGGTAAGACTGGAATTGAATCACTAACATTTTTAGAATGCCTTCAAGGCGATATATGTGGATCGATTCATCCACCATGTGGACCATTTAGGTACTTTATGGTTCTAATTGATGCTTCTACTCGATGGTCACATGTATGTTTATTATCATCACGCAATATAGCTTTTGCGAGATTACTTGCTCAAATCATTAGATTAAGAGCACAGTTTCCTAATTATCCAATTAAGACAATTCGTCTTGATAATGCCGGTGAATTTACATCCCAAACATTTAATGATTATTGTATGTCACTTGGGATAAGTGTTGAACATCATGTAGCTTATGTTCATACACAAAATGGTCTAGCAGAATCATTTATTAAACGTCTGCAATTAATCGCTAGACCATTATTCATGCGAACTAATCTTCCTAAATCTGTGTAGGGATATGTAATTTTACATGCAGCATCACTTATATCTATTAGACCAACAAGTTATCATGAGTATTCCCCATTACAATTAGCTTTTGGTCATGAGCCTAATATTTCTCATCTAAGAATTTTTGGATGTGTAGTATATGTTCCTATTGCTCCACCACATCGTACTAAAATGGGCCCTCAAAGGAGATTAGGAATTTATGTTGGTTATGAATCTCCCTCAATAATTAAATATCTTGAGCCATTAACGGAAGATATGTTCACTGCACGTTTTCAAGATTGTCATTTTGATGAATCCACATTCCCTAAATTAGGGGGAGAAAATAAAGATGTGGAAAAGGCAATAACATGGAAAACTTCATAAATCTCTCTCACATGGATCCTAAAACAAAGGATTATGAACAACAAGTTCAGAAAATAATTCATCTTCAAAATTTAGCAAATCAGTTGCTAGATGCACTTGCTGATCCAAAACGAGTAACAAAATCGCATATACCAGCAGTTAATGCACCAATTCGTATTGAAATTCCTGAAGAAAAACATGATAATAATTCTCAAGCACGCCTGAAGCGTGGACGCCCTATTGGTTCAAAGGATAAAAATCCTAGAAAAAGAAAATCGGTCAATGATAAGAATGAATCTATTGAAGATGTAAATACTAACATAAACACACTTTCTGAAGAAGTGCAAACCTCTGAAATAGTACAAACACCTGAAGTTGTACAAACATCTGAAGTTGCACAAACACCTGAAGTTGTTACAAATGAAGAGATTTTAATAAATTATGTTAGTTCTGAAAAGAGATGTGATAGAAAGGAAATAATTGTGGATCATATTTTTGCATATAATGTGGCAATGAACATTATAGATGAAAATATGGATCATGAACCACAATCTGTTCAAGAATGCCAAAGTAGAAATGATTGGCAAAAATGGAAAGATGCAATCTAAGCAGAATTGAATTCTCTCAACAAACGCGAGGTTTTTGGACCAGTAGTCCAAACACCGAAAGGTGTTAAACCCGTAGGATACAAATGGGTATTTGTTAGAAAGAGAAATGAGAAAAATGAAGTTACGAGATATAAAGCAAGACTTGTTGCACAAGGTTTTTCCCAAAGACCTGGAATTGATTATGAGGAGACATATTCTTTTGTTGTGGATGCAATAACTTTTCGATATCTAATTAGCTTGGTAGTACAAGAAAGATTGAGCATGCACTTAATGGATGTAGTTACAGCTTATCTATATGGCTCACTTGATAATGATATCCACATGAAAATCCCTGAAGGATTTAAGCTGTAAGAAAAATATGAAAAACGAGAACTTTATTCGATAAAGTTACAGAGGTCCTTGTATGGACTGAAACAATTTGGGCGCATGTGGTATAATTGTCTTAGTGAATATCTGTTGAAAGAGGGTTATAAGAATGATCAAATTTGTCCATGTGTTTTCATAAAGAGATCGGGAACTGGATTTTCTATCATTTCTATTTATGTAGATGATCTGAATATTATTGGAACTCCTGAAGAGATTTCAAAAGCAGTGGATTATTTGAAAAAGGAATTTGAGATGAAAGATCTTGGGAAGATAAATTTTTTTCTTGGCTTACAAATTGTTCACCTAGAAAATGGAATTTTTCTTCACCAATCCATTTACACAGAAAAGATCCTTAAAATATTTTACATGGACAAAGCACATCCATTGAGTAGTCCAATGGTTGTTCGATCACTTGATGTAATCAAAGATCCTTTTCGATCCCGGGAAGATAAAGAGATTCTTGGTCCTGAAGTACCATATCTTAGTGCAATAGGTGCACTAATGTATCTTGCTAAGAATACGAGGCCCGATATTGCTTTTTCTGTCAATTTGTTATCTAGATACAGCTCTGCACCTACACGAAGGCATTGGAATGGAATTAAGCATATATTCCGCTATCTTCAAGGAACTATTGATTTGGATTTATTTTATGCATATGAAACTAAACCTAAATTAGTAGGCCATGCAGATGCGGGTTACTTATCTGATCCACACAAAGCTCGATCACAAACATGCTATTTATTCACATATGGAAGTACATCTATATCTTGGCGCTCTACGAAACAAACTATTACAACTACTTCCTCAAATCATGCTGAGTTAATAGCTATTCATAAAGCAAGCCAAGAATGTGTTTGGCTAAGATCATTAACCAAGCATATACGAGAGTTATGTGGTAGATCATCAGATGAAGGAACACCGACTACAATATATGAAGATAATTGAGCTTGCATTGCTCAATTGAAGGAAGGCTACATTAAAGGAGACAGAATAAAGCACATTTCACCAAAAAATTTCTTTACTCATGATCTTCAAAAGAATGGTGAAATCAGTATTCAACAAATTCGATCAAGTGACAATCTGGCAGATTTGTTCACAAAGCCATTACCTTCTACAACTTTTAAGAAGTTGGTTTACGGTATTGGAATGCACCGTCTCAGAGATCTTCAGTAATACTGTGAATAGGGGGAGTAAACATTGTACTCTTTTTCCCCTTGACCAATGGTTTTTTCTCACTGGGTTTTACTTGGTAAGGTTTTTAATGAGGCAGTGCCCTATTCGCATGGATGGACATGCAAGGGGGAGTGTTATAAATAATTACCATTAGGTTAATTATTATTATTAATGGATGTCCACCATATTAAATGCATAGCCACCAAATTAAATGCATGTACACCAACAACTAAACATGTATTAAATATACATATGTTATATTTAAAAATAAATGTAATTAGGACCATTCATTTTGTAAGCCTACTACTATAAATAGGCTTGTACCCCCATTTGTAATACACACCAAGATTAAGCTTTTATGCTATTATAATCTTTCTTTCAACCTAAGTTCTTCATTATATTATTATTACATATATATATATTTACATATATTTATTAATCTATATAAGTGTGGTTATAATCACACTATAATTTCGGTATTTTTATAACAGTTTCTAAGTGGTTATATACATATATAAACCATATTTTCAGAAATAAATAGTTAAGATAGGTAATGGCTATAATTAGTCTAAATATATAAGAGCATCTCCAACAACCTCTTAAATTGGCTCTTAAGTTAAAATTTGAGGAGGGAGAATGAAAAATCAGCTCCAACACAACAGGCTCTTAGTGGCTCCTCAAATCACTAAGGTGTCGTTTGGTAAGACGTAATGACCTTCGTAATGGAATGACCATTACATTGAAGGCTCATTACCATGTTTGGTTGTATGTTACAATTTCATTGTAATGAAATGAAAAAACCTTGAGTTAAATTTTGTTGAAGAAATCTTGTAATCCCCATTACATAGAAAAATGACTTGAATTCTCATTACATTGTCATCTAAGCTCTCATTTCTCAAATCTCACGTCTAGGGGTGTGCATCGGTACAAAACCGAACCGAATCGAAAAAACGGAATGCCGAAATGATCAAAATAATTCAAACCGACACCGAACCGAATAATAGGTAAAACCGAATTAAAACCAACCGAAATATGCGGTTTAGTTCGGTTTAAACCGAACAAACCGATTAAGTTAAAAATAACAAATAACAAATAAAAATCACTATATTTTCTCATTAAAGTTACCTACCTCAACAACAAAAAAAACAACAAAAAAATTGAAATATTTCCAATATATATATATATATATATATATATATATATATATATATATATATAAATGTAAAATATGTCTAATTCGGTGCGGTTCGATTTTTTTACATTTTCTGTCAAACCGAACCGAATACCGAAATACACTTAAAATTAAAACCGATTCCGAACCGAATTGTTAAAAAAACCGAATTCACTCGATTCGGTATGCGGTTTAAACTGAACTGATGCACACCCCTACTCACGTCTCAAAAAGTAGAAAAACATGAAAATTGAAAACGAGAAAAATGAATAAAAAACGAAAAACCGAAAAAATGCGAAAAATGAAAAGAAAAACGAAAAACCGGAAAAAGAGAAAATAGAAAAACAGTGAAAAATGTTGCAAAATGGAAATTAAAAAAACGGTAAAAATTGTTGAAAATGGAAATTAAAAGAAACGAGAAAAAGCGAACTATATACTAATTTATTGATTTCGGTTAATCTAATTTTGTATTTGATTTCGATTCGATTTTTCACAAGCACGCTTTTCATGTTTTTCGTTGATTTTAATTATGTAAATAAAATTTTATGATTTCATTTAATTAGAAAAATATAAGTATTGTAATAGTTATTACATTACATCATAATTGTCAACCAAACATGGTAATAGAATTACTATTCCATTCCATACCATTACAACTTTGATTACATTACGACCTTGATTATATTACATTGCATTACGGCATACCAAACGGACCCTAAGAGTCTCTCAATCCTTTCTATTAATAGAGAGTCTCTCTACATTTCTTAGTGCCTCTTAATTTATTTTTTATTAATAATTTATTATTGTATAATCTCTCTCCTCACACTATTGGTAGATATAACAACACTTAATAATTTCAATGATGAAATAATAAATAAAGGCCCTGTTTGGTAAAGAGCGTTTTGGAATAAAAAGAGCGATTTTGACCAACTTTAGAGGTTTGACCACCGAAACCGTTGATTGGAGTGTTTGGTGGAGAGAGTTTTGAGAGAGTTTTGGGATGAAAACGCTAATTTAGAAAAAGCTCATTTTAGGAGCTTTTTCAATTATCGTTTTGCAATATTAAAATTAATGGACTTCTTTAACCCTAATAGATAGACTCTCTTTTCTTCTGCGTCAAAATTAATGCCCTTATTCGTCTTTTTGCATAAACCGCTATTATCAATCAACTAATTTTTACCAAACATGTCTACACAAACAGCTAGTCAAATCAGCTAATGTAATCAGCTAACGTAATCCGCTAACAGCTAATTCCCAAACAGGGCCAAAGTGTGAATATAAAAAGTATTATTGGAGATGATATATCTTAATAGCTTTTAAATCACTGAAAATTAATTATTTATATTATTTTTAAAGAGTGTCGGGATAACCTACCATTTAATCCAGTTTTGTAATTTTCGCTTGTGCTCCCAAATTCATGTCCCTACTCAACAATAACGAAACTACTTTTCCGTCATGGTTTGCTCAATTGTTTCACTTTCATCCTTGCAAACGAACACACTGCTTAGGTTTGCAAGCTCTGTTGTTAGGATTCCTTTTGTTCTCTCTCCATTTGGGATAAATTGATAATGATTTTTTCTCTTTTCTGATACATTGTGCTTGTGGTTTTAGCGCAGGTTATAAGATTGGACTGATTGGGGCTCAAGGTGTTTGATATAATGCGCAAGAGAGTTTATTTCCTGGATAACAATGAAGACTCCAGACGAAGTACAAAGATTATTGTCAATTACTAGTAACTGTAAGATTTCTACCGCAGATAGTAGAAGATTTCTATAAAAAGAGTTTGTATTCAACTTTATTGTATGTTTAGGGTTTATTTAGTACTGGAAATGTGGTTTGGCGATGACGTACAGAGGAGCTGTCCTGTGCATTGAGATGCCAAAAGCTTCACTATTATCAATATCTTGAGCTTTTTCTCCTGCTGGAAGTTCCCAATCAAAGCTGTGCATAAGTTGAGCTAAAGCAAGCTCAATACTTGCTGTTCCAAAATGAATAGCTGGGCAGCTTCTTCTACCAGCTCCAAAAGGTATGAGCTCAAAGTCCCGCCCCTTGAAATCTATGCTGCTTCCCATAAATCTTTCTGGTTCAAACTTTTCAGGATTTTTCCATTGTTTTGAATCCCTCCCCATTGCCCATACATTTACATAAATTCGTGTTTTAGTTGGAATGTTGTACCCATCAATGATTACATCTTCCATGGATTCTCTTGGGACTAAAACAGGAACAGGTGGATGTAATCGGAAGATCTCTTTGATTACAGCTTTCATATAGTGCAGCTGAGGCAGATCGGGTTCTTGCACAACTCTTCTCTCACCAATCAGGCTCCGGATTTCAGCTTGTGCTTTTTCCATGACTCTGGGATTCATAATCAGCTCTGTCATCGCCCAATCAAGAGTTATGAAAGTCGTATCAGTTCCTGCAGCAAACATGTCCTGCAACAACATAACATCGCCAATTGAAAATCATTCATCCGGAATTTGTGAATGAATTGAAGAAAGTACTAATTACTCACCAAGATGACTGCTTTAACGTTATCCATGGTAAGAAACACATCTGCTGTTCGATTCTTGTGTATATCAAGTAAGACATCTAAAAGATCCTTATGCTCCTCTTGTTTCCCCGCAGAGTTCAAATGTTCACTTATGATTTCATCAAAAAACTGATCGAACCTTTGGAAGGTATTAAGGAGTTTCGATTTCATTCCTGTTAAGCTATGTACAAACTCCATGGAAGGAAAATAGTCTCCGAGACTGAATCCTCCAAGCAGCTCCTGATAATCCTCGAGCATCTTTTGGAAACCATGCTTATCACACTCTCCTCCACGAGAGAAGCTCCTTCCAAGTGTTACCCTGCAAAGAACATCATTTGAATATAGCCTAATCATCTTGCTAAGATTGATAGGTCCACGAGAAGATGATGAATCTGCTGCACATCTTTGAATTAAAGAAGCAACCTCTTCTTCCCTAACATAGCCAAATGATTGGACACGCTTGGCACTGAGCAACTCAAGTATGCAAATTTTCCTTACGCTCCTCCAATAAGCACCATAAGGAGCAAAGGCAATATCTGTGCAGCCGTAGAAGAGAAATTTGGCTGAGAAGAGTTGAGGACGGCTTGAAAGTGCAAGATCATGAGTTTTCAGCACTTCCTTAGCCAATCTAGCAGATGAAATTACAACAGTTGGGATCTGACCTAACTGTAGAAACATGATTGGACCATACTTGTGAGATAGGCGAAGAAGAGAAACGTGAGGCATGTTACCCAGCTGGTGAAGATTGCCAATAATTGGGAACTTTGGTGGACTTGGTGGGAGATTGAGCTTTCTTTTCCTGTGGTTTTCCTTTAGGAGAAACTTCATGACGAGTGCTATTAGAATGAACGCCAAAAGCAACACGGGCTTGGGGAGTTCCTTCAGCCATTGTAGGAGGAAAGCCATTGGAGATACCCCTGATGAGATTTCGGTGGTCATGATCGGTATGTTTGTTCATATCACTTGCTATTTTAATATTATTACTTTTATTATAGAACTGTATATTGACTTTAACGATGGGTCATGTGGCCATGACAGAATGACTTTTGTTACTATGTTATTACAAAGGATTGGCCTTAAGGGCCTAGACTCAAGGCACGTGTTCGAGAACATAAGGTGCATATATATATATATATGTATATACTCTTTTTAACTTCATACTTGTCACTTGATATTCTTCTTCGAAGGGGCAGAGCCAGAGGGGGTGGGGAGGCCCCGACCCTCGTGCCCCGCCGGAAAACCCCAAAGAGAGGTTTTTCTTCCTAGAGCTCCAGCCATGGCTGAAGGTTTTTGTGTCGGGAAGAACTCTCTTTTAATATGCAAGAAAATGGAAGAGAGAAATGCTTTCTACGGGAAATAATTACGAGAGTGCCACTGTTTAGGTACCAATCTAATGAATGTTGTGATAGGATAAGGTGATTTCAGGTTTAGGATATTGGGCAGGGCGGTGGCCTGTTTGATACACTGGCTGTGCTTATTATTTTTTTTATTTTTTATGTTAAGGTGTTGTGCTTATTTTCTTAATTGTTCATTGGTATAAAATCCGCAAGCCGAGATTTCACCACTAACAAACATATAAAACATTCCTAAATTGTGAAAATTATATAAAGCATCAAAACAACAAAACAAATAATAACGGTCATAATTCAACCATAATTATTTACTTATATAATTAGGATTCTAAATTAAACAATAAATAAATTCAATAATTTTGTTTTTTTAGTTCATTAGTTTTTTTATTAGCTAATTTTTTTATAATTGTCTGTTTTTTTTTTACCAAAAGAATCAATATATTAAAGAAGAGGACTTGCATCCTCGATAATAGTGTTTGACAACCAAATAGGCAAAATAGAAAAAAAACAATCGCTAGCATTGGAACAGGCCCGCCTAGCTACCAAATGAGCGGTCCTATTCGCTAAACGAGAAACATACGCTAATTTAAAACTGGGTTGAGCATTAAAAATGTCCTTGCAATCCTGTATGATCAAGCCAAATTCTGTATAATCCTGTCGGTAAGAGAGAACCACATCCACAACTACCTTAGCATTTGACTCAAACTCAACATGGGTAAAATTTTGACTAGCAAGCCAACATAAACATGTGCGTACCGCTAAAGCTTCGACAATTTTTGGTTCCTTCATGCCATTTATTAGACACTTGCTACCAAATAAAAATGAACCGAATTCATCTCTTACCACTGCACCCAAGCCGCATCTCCCTTCCGAAGCAAAAATTGCCGCGTCCATATTGCATTTTACCGCTCCTGTGGCTGGCGGAAGCCAACGGTTTGGACCCGACACTGAGGTTCTGCCCTGTATGGCTCGTTTTGTCGGGGCTGATCTGAAAGCTTTCCAGTCCCGAGCTTCGTCAGCAACCGATCTCCAGCTCAGGTCCGGTGGCCACCACTCCTCCTTCCACAGTACCCTGTTCCGGTGTTCCCATATTGCCTTCAAAGCACAGCAGATTCTTTCACATCTTTCTGGTGTTTGACTTCCGAGTTCTTGTAATAACCACTGGGGGAAAGTCAAGCTACCAACTTGTGGTATCGTCAAACCAGCAATCCTCCAGATTTCACCTGCAAAAGAACAAACTGTGAATAAATGACAATTCGTCTCATCCTCCTCCACACACGTCGGGCATTCAATAGATATCGGGACTCTTCTTTGGGCAAGTCTAGACCGGGTAGGTAAACACTTTGCACACACTTTCCAGAGAAATAATTTCAGTTTTGGTGGTACATCCAAATTCCAAAGCCTTTTCCACCCCTCACTCACAATTCCCTCCTGTTTCAACAACATTCCAGTAATATATCCAGATCTAACATTATAAACCCCATCCTTTGACCAATGCCATATCCTCACATCCTCCTTATCCCTCAATGGTAAGATGATATCACAGATGTCAGAAGCTTCAGATTCACTAAAATAGCCCCTCAATTTGTCCATATCCCATCTCCTTCCATCTTCTTCTAATAGATCCCCTACCCTCAAATCCTCTAACCCAGGAATTAGATAAGAATGCACTCTAAAGTCATCTAGTTTTGGCACCCAATGGTCCTTCCATACTTTTATCCTTCTACCATTCCCCACCCTCCATCTCACCCCTCTCTCAAGAATACTCAGTCCACTCCAAATACTCCTCCAAACCATACTAGGATTATTGCCTAATTTGAAGAGCAGTAGGTCCACCCTTGGAAAATATTTAGCCTTGAAAATTCGACTTACTAAAGTATTTGGGTTATTCATCAACTTCCACCCTTGCTTTCCTAACATTGCTAGATTAAATACATGCAGATCCTTAAAACCCATCCCTCCCATATCTTTTGCATAACACAGTTTAGCCCAATCAAACCAATGAATTGCCCTTCTCCCATCTGTTAATCATTGATTTTATCTTATTTTTATAAATATGTTTAAGTAGCATTTAATTTTTTTATACACACGGTCTAGCCCCCCGAGGTTTCAATACTGGCTCCGCCATTGCTTCTGTTTGTCTATCGCATTTTATGTTTGAGTGGAGTGGAAGTGACTATTCTTTAGGTGTCTGCTCTTAATCCATCTCTAGTCTAGTCTTTCTATATTTATTTAAGTCTCTTTATATTATTATTTAGACCAAGGGTTAATATTAATCTTATTTAAATTAGATTAGTAGTTGAGATTAGTCAAACATTTGGTTTACACAAAACAGAAAAAAAACCTAGTGAAAACACAGAACCGCACCTTGTTTCAGGCTCCAAGACCTTGACGAGGCATGTAAGTTGAGAGTTTATTAAACAGGGCCCCACTTTTGCAGTCAATGCTCACTATCTTCAGCTTTGAGTGAGGTGAGTCTTTAACAACTATGATTCATAATTCTTTGTTAATTATATATTTATATTTTTGCAAGACCGAGGATAGTTTCATTTTGGGTTTTGGAACTAGTGTTTTATCTTTTCTTGTTTGCTTGGGATTGCCATTGGGTTCTCAAACTTCAAGCAAGGGTTTAGATACTCATGTTCCAAGTAAATGCATGATTTCTTTACATTATTCTTATGTAAATAGTTTTGAGATGGAAAAGTGATGGTAGTGTTTTGAGTCTTGATTTGGAGCTTAGCCTATATAATTATGGATATGGAGTTTACTTTCATGGTCTGTCATAATTTGAAGTAACGGTCAAAATTACCCTCAAACTTGGTGGCAGTAAGAATTAATTTGACCTAAATTGAAGTTCAGGTATCAAATCTACTCGTCCTTAAAATTGGCAAATTTTGACAAATTGATCTAAGTTTTATAATTTTTTGTATTAAAACTGATAATATCCAAGTCAATTTGTCAAATTTTGCGAACTTGAGGGTGAGTGAATACCTATATTTCGGTTTTGTGCTAAATTGATCCTTTATGCCAACTATATGAACCATTTTGACTATTAATTCGTCATAAAGACGAATGCAACATTACTTAGAAGTTGTCTTAGTTGACTTCTGGTTATTGCAGTGTTCTCGACAATGCCAATTATGTAACTATCAGAGTGCCTTTTGGGGATTCTCACTTCTCTTGGAAGATTAATGTCTTATGCTATATGTGTTTCAACAATATTTGCATGTAGATTTTCGTCAGCAAATATAATCTCCGATTCAGTTTTACTTTCAGAGGCTCCGACTCAACTTGGTTAAGCAGTCCGTTTCTTCAGTAGGTGCTGAGGCTTGTTCTTCTTCTGAATCTTTGCTAGACTTCTCTGCATGGTTAGTCTCATCGAACTCAACATGTACTGACTCTTCCAGTACAAGAGTTCGTTTATTATAAATTCTATAGGCTAAGATGTTTGTTGAGTAGCCAAGAAAAATGGCTTCATCAGCTTTAGAATCAATTATAGCAAAATTGTCTTTAGTATTCAATATAAAACATTTATAACCAACAACTTAGAAGTATCTTATCTTAGGCTTTCGCCGTTTCCATAGTTCATGTAAGGTTTTCTTCAGAATAGGTCTAACTAGAACCCTATTGAGAATATAACATGTTGTGTTAACAACTTGTCCCCAAAAATTACTTCGAAAGCTTATTTTCGGTCAACATTGTCCTAGTCATTTCAACCAGAGTTCTGTTCTTCCTTTCAACTACCCCATTCTGTTGAGGAGTTCTAGGAGCAAAAAAATTATGGTCAATGTTTCTAGTTTCACAGAATTCATCAAACATTTGGTTTT
The DNA here is from genome assembly GCF_963576675.1 of Euphorbia lathyris. Taxonomy (NCBI): domain Eukaryota; kingdom Viridiplantae; phylum Streptophyta; class Magnoliopsida; order Malpighiales; family Euphorbiaceae; genus Euphorbia; species Euphorbia lathyris. The sequence goes on from NC_088910.1 coordinate 41,075,751, forward strand.
TGAATTTTTCAATATTATTACTTTTTATATGAGCTATTTTTAAGTCATTCTCAATCTTCTTATAGAGTGCTGAGAATGTCTCAAATTTCTCACCCTTGCTACTGAGCAAGATGGCCCATGTATATCGAGAATAGTCATCTACTGCAACTAAAGAAAATCCTCTTCCGCCTAGACTTAGAGGCTGAATAAGACCAAAGAGATCTATTGAAAGGGAAATAGGCAAACGTATAGCAGCGAAAATATAAAAATTTTAACATATTTCCATTAACCCAAGATCCGTTAATCGTTATTTCATATAAAGAGGGATAAAAGAAATACCTTTCAGAAGTTCTATCTACCGTTGCAAACGAAGTGCCCACAACTCTTACTTCGAGTTCCCGAGCACAAAACAAAAACAATGGAAGACCAAGTTAGAATCAACCGTTTATAACAACCAAAGTATATTGTCTCTAATTAATCAACACAAGATCAAGGATAAAGAGAAAGAGATGAAAATTAATTGAACGGAAGGAAGCGGTAGATAATCTCATCCTCGAACAAGGGGGTCGAAATTCTCTCTCTTATTTTGCTTAGTGTATTTCGAAAATCACTAGGTAGGGGGGTATTTATAATCTCTTGTATCTAATCCCAAGTTAGATAGAATTAGGTTACTGAATAAGAATTTAATTCGGAATATAATTCTTAATTATTATCTATTAATATATCAAAATATAAAGATAATAATAATAACCTTATTTGATAATAATAGGAGTAATATAATCTAATTAAAACTCCTAATTTATTTATCCTTGAATTAATTTAATTCATGATCTCAATATAATTAGAATTGATAAAATAAAATTAATTATTTATGTATCTACTATACATAAAAATCGCCCCCTACAGTTACTGGGCCCTATTGGGCTCAGTTGAGATTCCGTCAATTAATTAACATTTGTTTCTCTTTTGGGTTCCAAGTCTTATGTGTGACCCATTAGGTTCTTATTGCTTCTAGCCGTATGCAACTATTAAATTTAATTTTCAAAGAATTATATTTAATCTTTGCATAACGGAATGATGTACAAAGTATGTGATTAGCAAGTCCGTAATCATTCCCCTAGAGCTATAAGAAGACAGGTTAATTCTGTCGTTGACCTTTCCGTATTAGGTACGGTATAATTCGATCCTTTATCAACTACGTCCTTGAACTGAATCTTATGACTATGGATAATGTCAAGTCACATATAGCGAGACGTTCGCTTTACTTGTACAGGCCGAGTCAACTCCAATTAGATAGGTTAAGAGAAATCTGCATTTCAATCTTAAGCTATCACCTTGCAAGGATTTAGAGTCGAGACTTCCACAAGCGATCCATGGACATATCTCCCATTTATCGGGAGTGATAAATGCTCAATCCAATGTATAATTATCCTGCAATCACTTCCTGTGATACCCAACGTCTGCTGTTCACACCCCAGAGTCATCTCTGTTAAGGATCGTGTTACAACAGGATCAAAGCGTCACATTCCGTAATCTAGAATACCAATTAACATTCCTTTGAGTCTGAGGATTATTTATACCTATTAATACCAATGAGATGAACAGGCGACAATGATGAATCTACCCATCCTGTTATCTCAAGTCGGGTCCCCAATCCTAATGAACCACTTTTCATTGGATCCACGTAACTGTCCAGATATCTGTATATGTGAAGCTTGTGAGATCAGCTTTCTGTCGGGACAGAAGACATTGTTACATGCAAGTCTCAACAGTGATATGTCAATCCTAAACATATTACTTGACTTGGGGTGGTTTTAAGTTTATTAGTTTATTATAAAGTTTCGTCTCACTTCATGCTTGTATGAACACTTTATAATCACTTTAAACAAACTCACGGATTTCCTTTTATTAGACTTTATTTAGTTCTTTAAAAGGGATTGCCTTTATATAGTTATAAAACATATATCTCATTAAAACAAATGATATAAAGAACACTTCATTTATATTAAGTTTGTATCCTAGAACAATTGTCTATAGGACACTAAACCCCAACATCTATATGTAACAATTCTAAAGGACGTTTGGTTCAGATAAGATTTTTACTTTTGGAAGGATTTTCTAGTTTTTTTTCCCTGATTGACAAGCATTGCATAAATGATTTTTTTTTCAAATTTTCATATTGAGAGCCCTTCAACAAGTTGTTTTCTTCCTAATTTGACTAGAAGATCCATGCTTACATGACCAAGTCTTCTGTATCATAGTCAGAAATTTTCTTCCTTTGAGACTAAACATATTTCTTTTGAAAACTTGTTTCCCATATCGAGCATAAAAATATTATTTATCATAGGCGTAGTAAGTATTAAAGCATTTGTCTTACTGTCTATAATTTGACATTCAGAGGAGTCAAAGATAACCTTCCTGCCTTTATCGCAGAGCTGAGCCACGTTTAATAGGTTGTACTTCAGACCTCTGATTAGGGAGACTTCATCAATAGAAAGATTGGTTCTGATGAATTTAGAGCCCACTATTTTGTGTTTCTTGTCATCTCTAAAACTGATGTTTCTGCCTCTTTTTCGCTCTAGTGTGATGAACTGTGTTTCATCACATGTTATATGTCTTGAGTATGCGTTGTCAATGTACCACATTTTTTACTCTTGAGCACATCTTAGGCTAACCTACAAAATGATGATTTCTTCTTAGGTATCCAAGTCTTTTTGGATCCTCTTTTGTTAGTCTTAACAGGTTGCTCATCACATGCGTCATAGTAGCCATTTTTATGACAACATAATTCAGTAGCATGGCCTACTTTACCATAGAAGTTACACAGCTTCTGACCATGATTTCCATCCTTTCCTACTAGAAGCTTGGCCTCTAGAGTACAGACGATGGTGGTTATTTCTTTTCTGAGTCATTATGTGACTCTGAATTAATGTGATGTCTTTTCTGAGGGATTTATTCTCCTCATAGACTTTAGTGACAAACTTCATTATCGTCTGAAGATTTTCATCCTAACGAGTGTTGTCTTGAAGAAGATATCGAATGTCTCCGAGTTTAACTTCTTCAACTTCATCACATCTTCTATTTAATGCCCCTATCTTTTTTATTACACTTCTTTACAAGTGAATAAAGGTCACACAAGACATTAATCATTTCTTCTCGAAAGAGAGATAAGGAATTTACCTCATTGTTCAGATCGAGCTCTTCCTCGTCGGAGGTGTTGGATGATTCACCAACCTCAGTAGCTCTGGGTGCTTCTATCTCTACATCCATTAAGCATATATTTGTTGTTTCAGTAGCTTCATTCTTAGAGGACGACGTTTCATCACTATCGCTCCAAGTGGAAACCATTTCCTTCTTATCGTGTCATTTCTCCTTCCCGAGAGTTGGGCAATTAGGCTTTATGTGCCCTGGCTGGTGACATTCAAAGCAGCTGGAACTTGATGTCACAATACTCATGTCTGGTCTTATCAGACATTCTGAATGGCTTCTTCCCATATTTTTCATTCTTTTTGAACATCTACTTCATTTTGCTGGTGAACATGGCTATTTCTTCATCATCAGAGGAGCTTGCATCAGTAGTATCTGCCTTCAGCACTATTGACTTTCGCTTCTTGTCCTCTGACTTCTCCTTAACTTCAAAGTTCTTTATGGAGATTTCATGAGTCATCAAAGATCCGATGAGCTCATCATATTTATAGGTAGTCAAGTTCTGAGCCTCTCCAATTGTCGTTTTCTTGGCCTGCCAACTCTTTGGAAGGCTTCTGAGTATTTTCTTGACATGTTCCTCTTCTGAGAAAGCTTTGCCCAGTTTTTTAAGCTCATTGATGATATTGGTGAACATTGCATTCATATCAGTTATGCCTTCACCATTATTCATTTCGAACAGTTCATAGAGTCTCATATTCTGATTCACTTTTGACTCATTTACTTTGCTGGTACTTTCATAGGTTACTTCCAGCTGGTTTCAGATCTCCAGAGCCCTCTCACAACCTGAGATCTTTTTGTATTCTGCATCGTCTAAAGCATAATGAATCATATTGATAACTGAAACGTTAGTTTGTAGCTTCTTTAAATCTTCATTTGTCCATTTGTACTCAAGTCTTTAAGACTTCAGTCCCACCTACAATCTCAGTAGGTTCATAACGGTCTTTGATTATTACTAACCAAGCACTCAAGCTCTGAGCTTAGATAAAATTCTTCATTCTGTTTTTCCAGAATGTATAATTGGGATCTAAAGAACATAAGGGGGTCTAATAAGGGATAGACCCTCCGGGAGGATTTGGGTGGTCTCATTACCAGGGAGGAAACGTGTGCTATTAGCAGCCATTAAGAGATCTTGAGCTCAAGATAGTTTTATGTGTAGTGATAGAGTTTAGGCTTTGACACCATTTGTTGGCCCATTGTGAAGTTAGATTAGTTACGAAGGGGGTGAATGGAGGTTAATTTTAACATTTTATAAAATTTCTCACCTGGCGTTTAAATGACTTAGCACAAGGGTACGATTTCTCCTCTCGGATACACCATTGTGTTGTGGTGTATAGGAAGGTGTCCATTGTGAGCATATCCCACATTCAGTTAGATAATTCAGAAAATCATCTGAAAGATATTCGCCACCTCGATCAGATCGAAGCGTCTTTATTTTCTTTCTGAATTGATTTTCTACTTCATTCTTGAAGCATTTGAATTTCTCAAAAGCTTCTGATTTGTGCTTCATCAAGTAGATGTAACCATATTGGGTATGGTCATCTATGAAGCTTATGAAGAATCTGAATCCTCCTCTTGCTTGGACTGACATAGGACCGCATACATCTGAATGAATAAGTCCTAGAGTGTCTGATACACGCTCACCTTTATTGCTAAAGGGTGTCTTTATCATTTTACCTTTTAAACATGATTCGCATGTTTCCAATGATTCGGGATCGATTGGATCTATAAGCCCATCTGAATGTAGCTTTAGCATGCGTCTCTTGTTTATATGGCCTAAACGACAATGCCACAAGTAAGTTGAATTATCTAGCTTATGTCTTTTGGTATCAATTGCGAAAACAGAAATTTTGTCATCCAACACATAAATCCCATTTTGTGATATTCCTGAGAAATAGAAAATCGAATCTCTATAAAAATCGCAACGTTTGTCTTTTATTGAAATATGAAAGCCGTCGTCAACAAGACGGCTAATAGAAATAATATTTCTAGATATTCCTGGAATACCCTTAGGCTGCATCCGGTATCAAGTACCAAAAGATTCAGACTGTGAAATTTCAATATAAAACATACCAGATGTTGAAGTCCCGGCTTCTTCCCCTTTTGAGGAAGGCTAGGTACACCAACAGTTTCTTTTCCAATGCCCGTCTTCACCACAGAAGTGGCACTCTCCTTTGGGCTTCTTTACTTCCTTTCCCTTAGTTTTGTTGGGCATGGCTTTCTTACATTTCTTGGGATATTTAGGATTGGGAGAATTCCATTTCCTCTTCTTTGATCCCTCTATGACAAGAGCCGGTATGGCTTTGTCTTTCTTCATATTGGGCTCAACTGACTTGAGCATATTTGCAAGCTCTTCAAGAGAGGTTTGCAAGTCATTCATCTGATAGTTCATGATGAACTGTGAATAACTCTCTGGGAGGGATTGAAGAATTAAGTCTATGCTTAATTCGTTATCCATCACAAATCCAATACTATAAAGTTTGGTAATGTAGCCAATCATCTTGACACAATGTGTCATGACAGATGTGCCCTCTTGCATCCTGCAACGATATAGCAACTTGGATATCTCGTAGCGTTCGCACCTGGTCTGTTTCCCAAACAATTCCTGTAGGTGCATGATGATGGAATAGGCATCCATTTCCTCATGTTGCCTTTGTAATTCCGGTGTCATCGATGCAAGTATGATGCATCCGGCATGATCATCATCATCAGCCTCGTGCTTCTGGTAAGCATCAATTTCCTCAATGGGAGCATCATCAGCAGGGACAGTGGGTATCGATGTATCAAGTACATACCCTATTTTATCGAACTTCAAAACGCTTTTGAGGTTACGAAACCAGTCGATGAAGTTTGAACCATTCAATTTGTTATCGGTAAGAATGTTTTGCAGATTGGTGTTAGTCATGAGCATGGCCTTACTTCCAAAGACGTTCTGGGGCTATGCCTTAGAAACTGCCCTCTTCACCCTAAATCCGCTAGTTCCACACCATATGAATTGTTCGTTGGTAGGAAACCCGTGTTTTCATTTATGAGAGTATGGGGTTGTTCAGCATTTGTCAAACGCATTTCGTCCGACAAACTAGATTCGAAATCTGATAAATGTTTCTTCATTGGATACTCTAAGGAAACTATGGGATATTACTTCTATCATGATCAGAAAGTAATAGTATCCAAGCACGCAACCTTCTTAGAGAAAGAGTTTCTCGAAGAAACACAAAAGGGAAGCATGATTGAACTTGACGAAGTTCAAGAAGAAGAAACACCGACTGAAACAACAGAGGCGGTTGAGGTACCCGAAGAAGTCCCATTAGATGAGACTCCAGTGCCACCTATTCGTAGATCATAAAGAGTTCGTGAACTCCCAGTTAGATATGGTTTTCTAGTGGGAGATGATAATGAGGTTCCCGTGTTAGACGACGAACCCGAAAACTACGAAGAGGCTCTTACTAGTCCAGATTCTAAAGCATCGCTTGAGGCCATGGATTCTGAAATGGATTCCATGTATACTAACCAAGTGTGGACTTTGGTTGATCCACCCGAAGGGATAATACCCATTGGGTGCAGGTGGATCTTCAAAAGGAAGACAGACATGGATGGAAAGGTTAGCACCTACAAAGCTAGGTTAGTAGCGAAAGGATATCGTCAGAAACAAGGAATTGATTATGACGAAACTTTCCTCAAGACACAGGTCAGGGAACTGGCTTTGAATGGAAATAGCATCTTCCCAAGTGGCCTCCTCCATTGATCAGTGAGACTACGACGGTCAAGGATTGCGGTTGAGACATAAAGATCAGATTCGTTGAGTTCAAATTCAGAGGAAAGGGAAGCTTCCACGGCCTGTGTGATTTCGGCCTTCTTGAGTTGGGAGACATGGAAGACGGGATGAATTTTGGAGGAGTCAGGTAGTTGGAGGCGATATGCGACGGGGCCGATCTTCGCCGTGATTTGAAAAGGACCAAAGTATTTGGCAGATAATTTTTGGTTACCCCGCTGAGACACCAGGATCTGTCTATAAGGCCGTAATTTTAAATAAACCCACTCTCCTACTGAAAAAACAATCTGCCTTCTATGCTTATCTGCTTGAAGCTTCATTTGTTCCTGAGCTCGATGTAGGTGACTCTTAAGTTGACGCAAGGCTTTGTTGCGATCCTGTAGTTCTTGACGGACTAATTCGACTTGAACTTCTCCTGGAAAAAGCTGCACAACGGAAGGAGGCTGTCGTCCATACACAATTTCGAAAGGAGTAGTTCCCGTAGAACTGTGAAAGGTAGTGTTGTACCAAAACTCAGCCCAAGGGATCCAGGACGACCAAAGCCTTGGTTGAGCCACTGCAAAACAGCGCAAATAAGATTCCAAACATCGATTAATGACTTCGGTCTGCCCGTCGTTTTCCACATGATTTTGATTTGACATAATTGTTTAAGTAAAATTAAATATATTCTAAACACACTAAGGTTAAATGCTTTGATTTGTTATACTAATGTGTTTGTTCAATGTTGAGTTAAAATTGTTTATAAGACATAAAGCATAAAAAGCCCAAGGCCCATACGGAAGTCAAGGCCCAAGTCAAACTGATAAAGACAACTCGGCCCGCGTGTGCAAAATGCTGTCGTTATGATCAAAACGCAACTCAGCAATAGAAGGATCTAGAAGACCTTCGTTGAACAACTTCGGAGTGAAGCCGCTGAGTTGAATCGACAAATAGTACAAGACAGCAGCTGAGCAAGAACAACTTCCAGACAAAGTGTTTCCACTTTGGGTAAAGTTCAGAAGACACAGAACGCTGTCTAGTTGACCTTACCATAAATGGAGAGACATTCTGCCGAGCTGACTAAAAGCTGCTCAACACTGACCGAGGACAGAAGATACTCAAATCTGATTGGCCGAGAGCTCTGAGCAAGACTGAGTGACAACGACAGGAAGCCGTTTTCCCTCCAACGGTTATTTTGAAATTCGAAATGACTGATGTCTCAGACGTCTCTATAAATAGTGCCCTTCAGTTGCTTCATTTAGAACAGAACTTGATCAAGCCATTACGCTGACCAAAATTCTACTCAAAGTTCTGCAAGAAAAAGCAAAGCAAATTCTTACACCAAAATTCATATGTTTCGTGTAAAAGTCTAGAGTGATTATTCAATCATCTAAGGTGTCTTAGCAATTGTTGTTTAGGACAAATCTTTATCATTTCTAGAGATTAGAAAGGAGAGGCTGAGTACTCGGTTATAGTACTCAGCGTGAGATTAGGAGTGAGTAGAGGTATAGAGGAAGGTACTCTTGTTATACTCAGCTTCTAAGATTGTAAAAGGTTTGATGCTCTACTGTTAAAGAGCTTAGTAGAGAATTCGAAATCTTGGAACGTGTTCCGGGGACAGGACGTAGGCTTGGAGGCCGAACCTGGATAAATCTGCTGAGTAATATCTTTCTAACCTTAAACTCCTTAATATATATATTGCTTGCTTAAACAAAACTGACCAAGTAAAGAGGTCAAGCTGAGTTGTGTGTATTGAGTATCTGAGTTCAGGAATAGACTCAAAGTGCTATCTCCTGACTCAACGAAAGAAGCTGACTTAGTCACAAGTTGACTAAGCTAGTGTCTTATTGACTCAGCGCGCTGTGTAATCCTTTTAAAGGAAAAAGAAGTCAGCCTTAACGTACTTAAATTTTAAAATAGTTCATATCCCCCCCTTGGAACTAACTTGTTACGTTGTAAGGGACCAACAAGTGGTATCAAAGCTTAAAAGCTCGCTGTAAAAGGTTTAACTACCTTGAGCTGATCCCCACTATGGCTGAAAACAGCACTCGGTTTCTCCCAGGAAACCAAACAACTCAGATCTTACCTGAGGGGCTGTCCATTACTCGGCCTCCCCTATTCTTCGGGTCTAACTATACCTTCTGGAAGAATAGGATGAAAAACTTTATTCAGGCAACAAACATGAGTGCATGGCTTTCAATAGTCCAAGGCCCGTTTGTTCCTGTTGAAGTTGTGGCTGGCCAAACAGTTGTCAAAGCTGAGGCCAAATGGTCAGAGGATGATCTCAAGAAGCTACAAAATCACGCTTCGGCTATAAATATGCTTCACTGTGCGCTTGATGCTGCAGAATATAATAAGATATCAGGTTGTGAGTCGGCGCAAGAGATCAGGAAGAAGCTGGAAGTCACCTACGAAGGAACCAACAAAGTGAAGGAGTCCAAGGTGAACCAGCAGATGAGACTATACGAGCTATTCGAAATGAACGATGATGAAGGAATATCTGACATGAATGCAAGGTTTACAAACATCATTAATGAGCTCAAGAGACTTGGGAAGATCTTCACTGAGGAAGAACAAGTCAAGAAGATTCTTAGGAGTCTTCCTAAAAACTGGCAAGCAAAGAAGACTGCTGTTGAGGAAGCTCAAGACTTAACCACCTACAAATAAGATGAACTCATCGGCTCATTGCTGACCCATGAGATCTCAATGAAGAATTTTGAGGTAAAGGAAAAGTCTGAAGATAAGAAGCAAAAATCTCTTGTCATGAAAGCTGACTCCACTGATGGGAGCTCAACAGATGATGAAGAGATGGCTATATTCACAAGGAAGATGAAAAGACTGTTCAGAAAGAATGACAAATATTCTAAGAAGCCCTACAGAAAGTTTGGTAAGTATAAAGCTGAGTCCAGCGACAGCAAATACAAGAAGGACAACTCAAAGCCCATTACATGCTTTGAATGTCATCAAACTGGCCATATCAAGTCAAGCTGCCCCACGCTGAGGAAAGAAAGGAAGAACGGCAAAAAGGCAATGGTGGCAACATGGAGCGACAGTGATGAGTCTTCATCATCAGAAGCTGATGTCATTGAGTCAGCAAAGATCTGTTTTATGGCTGACGAACTTGCTGAGCCGTGCGTCTCTGAGCATGATGACCCCTCCATTGCATCTGACGATGAGGAGCAATCAAATGAGGCAATATCACTTCCCCAGCTCAGAAATGAAATGGTAAATGCCCTGAGTGACCTCTACACACTTGTCAAAAAGTGTAATAAGAAAGTTAGAGCACTCAGCAGGCGTTGTGACGAGGTTGAAGAGGTCAAGCTGAGTGACCTCAGATTCCTTCTTCAGGACAACTCAACTTTGCATGATAACATGGAGATCATACATAAGTCTGTCTCTGAAGTCCAATCAGATTCTAAGAAACTGAGAAAGGACGTCACAACTATCCAGAACCAACTAAAGGTTCCAAACAAAAGAAATATTCCTCTGAATACTCAGTACCGAGGTACTGGTCAGCAGAGATGGAATCCCCAGCGGAATGTCCAGTGTGACTTCTATGGGAAGAAATGACACACCACAAAGGTGTGTTGGCACGCTCAGCACTGGGGTGCTGACCAGTTAGTGAGAAATCCTAAACGGAAGATCAGCTGTGAATTTTGTGGAAAGAATGGCCATACTGTCCAAGTATGCCACCATAAAATTAAATATGATGCTTTACCTGTTGAACCTAACAAGCAAGGACCCAAAAAGAATTGGGTACCTAAGAGTAACTAGTTACATTGCAGGTAAGCCTGAGATGTGCCGTGAAGTCAAAGATGTGGTATATTGACAGCGCATGCTCAAGGCATATGACTGGTGATGAAACTCAGTTCATCACATTCGAGTGTAAACGAGGAGGAAGCGTAAGTTTTGGAGACAACAAAAAGGGTAAGATAGTAGGGTCAGGAACCGTTGGAGGTAATCCTACTATTGAGTCAGTCTCCCTAGTCAGCGGACTCAAATATAACTTACTCAGCGTAGCTCAGCTATGTGATAATGGGAGAAAAGTTATATTTGATGACACTGGATGTAAAATATACGAGGGTAAATCTAATGAGTTAATTTTAACTGCCCCTCGCATTGATAATGTCTTCATGCTGAACTTGGAGAAAAAGTTTTCAAAAACTGTATGCTTAGTTTCAAAGGAAGAAAATTCCTGGCTATGGCACAGGAGACTTGGTCATGTAAGCATGGACCTCCTGGCCAAATTAGCAAGAAAGTAATTGGTTGAGGGACTGCCAGAACTTAAATTTGAAAAAGATCAACTATGCCACGCTTGCCAAGCTGGAAAACAAACCAAACAATCTTTTCATAGTAAAAATATTGTCTCAACTAAGCGTCCGTTAGAGTTACTATACTTGGATCTCTTCGGTCCAGTCCAGCCGCTGAGTCTGGGTGGAAGAAGATTTTCCTTGGTCATTGTAGATGACTTCTCTCGGTACACTTGGGTCATCTTGCTGAGTAGCAAGGATGAGACCTTTGAGACATTTTCAAATTTGGTTAGAAAACTTGAAAATGATAAAGACCTAAAATTGGCTCACATTCGAAGTGATAATGGTGGAGAATTCAAAAACTAACAGTTTGTTGAATTCTGTGAAACCAGCGGCATTGACCATAATTTTTCTGCTCCTAGGACGCCTCAACAAAATGGGGTTGTTGAAAGGAAGAACAGAACCTTGGTTGAAATAGCCAGGACAATGCTGAGTGAGCATAGGCTTCCAAAGTACTTTTGGGGAGAAGCTGTTAACACAGCGTGCTATATTCTTAATAGGGCTCTTGTTAGACCTATACTAAAGAAAACCCCCTACGAACTTTGAAAAGGACGAAAGCCCAACATTGGATACTTTCGTGCCTTTGGCTGTAAATGTTTTATTTTAAACACCAAAGATAGCCTAGCTAAATTTGACTCAAAAGCTGATGAAGCTATCTTTTTAGGCTACTCAACAAACAGCAAAGCATACAGAGTTTTTAATAAATGAACTCAAGTTTTAGAAGAGTCAGTACATGTTGAGTTCGACGAAACTAACCCTGCAGGAAGATATCTGCCGCTGACCGAGGATGATCCACACTCAGTACCCACTGATCAAGATACAGCCGCTGAGTCATTCCCTCAAGGGCTGACCAAAGGTAAAAGTGAACCAAATATAGTTTTCACAAACCAATCTTCACCTGCAGAGATTGTTGAAACACAGACAGCACAAGACATAAATCTACCAAAGGAGATAAGAATACCAAGAAGACACTCAGAGAGTGCTATTCTTGATGCCGCTGAGAATACCCTGATGACAAGGAACCAACTCAGGAGATACCTCAGCAACGTAGCCTTCATCTCAGTTCAGGAACCTAAGAACTTCGCTGATGCTGAGGAAGATGAATTCTGGATGAGCGCAATGCAAGAGGAACTTGACCAATTCAGAAGAAACGATGTATGGGAGCTAGTGCCACATCCAAGAAGTCAGAAGACCATTGGAACAAGATGGGTCTTCCGCAACAAGCTGGATGAGCAAGGAAACGTAGTCAGGAACAAAGCAAGGCTTGTAGCTCAGGGCTACAGTCAGCAAGAAGGTATTGACTACGGTGAGACCTTTGCCCCAGTGGCAAGGCTAGAGGCTATTAGAATTTTATGCTCTTATGCAAGTTATATGAACTTTAAACTGTTTCAAATGGATGTTAAGAGTGCATTCCTTAATGGAGTTATAAACAAGGAAGTTTATGTTAATCAACCTCCAGGGTTTGAGGATCCTAAATTCCCAAACCACGTTTATAAACTCAAAAAGGCTCTGTACGGCCTCAAGCAAGCACCACGTGCTTGGTATGAGAGGCTGACCAGTTTCCTGCTGACTAGAAATTATGTCAGGGGCAAAGCTGATACAACCTTATTCATTAAGAGAAAGGGTAAAGATACCCTGCTGGCTCAAATATATGTTGATGATATTATTTTCGGTGCTACTAATGAGTCAATGTGCAAGGAATTTAGCAAGCAAATGCAGACTGAGTTTGAAATGTCGATGATGGGAGAACTCAACTTCTTCCTTGGACTTCAAATCAAACAAGGGAAAAATGGCATCTTCATCAGTCAAGCCAAATATGCCAAGGAGATATTGAAGAAATATGGTCTTGAAAATTGCAAGCCAATATCCACTCCTATGGGCACTGACACTGTCCTCTGCGCTGACGAGAATGGTAAGTCGGTAGACAGCAAATTGTATCGAGGTATGATAGGCTCTCTACTTTACTTAACAGCAAGTAGACCGGACATTCAGTTCTCAGTATGCTACTGTGCTAGATATCAATCTAACCCTAAGGAATCTCATTACATAGCTGTAAAAAGAATCCTTAAATATTTGCAAAGCTCAGTGAACGCAGGTTTATGGTATCCCAACACTAATGGCTTTACTCTCGTTGGATACACTGACGCTGAAAATGGACGAGACAAGCTAGAACGGAAAAGCACCTCTGGAGGATGTCATTTCTTAGGAAGCTATCTTGTATCCTGGTTCAGCAAGAAGCAGGCGTCAGTAGCCTTGTCTACCACTGAAGCTGAGTACATTGCTGCTGGACACTGTGTTGCTCAAGTCCTATGGATTAAGCAACAGCTTGAAGACTATGGTGTTCAAACAAAGACAATTGAGGTCAAATGTGACAACAAAAGTGCAATTGATCTATCCAAGAACCCAATTCAACACAGCAGGATGAAGCATGTCAGCATAAGACATCAGTTCATTAGAGACCATGTACTCAAGGGTGAGATAAAGCTGACCTACGTCCCAACGGATGAGCAGCTTGCGGATATCTTCACAAAGCCACTGGCTCGTGAACAGTTCAGCATACTGAGAGAAGCCATTGGTATGTTTAATCCTCTTCAGTAAATTCCAGCTCTTAATATAGACTCATGCTGAGTGAATTAACATGCTGAATGATCTATTGTTTGCTGAGTGAATAAATGTATGCTGAGTGTTTAATGTTAAATGAATGAATATCACATACTGAGCAAACATTGGCACCGAGTAGTATAAAACTGAGAAATCATCCGTATGTATAAAACTGAGCACTCAGAATATAAAACGCTTAGTATTCTAAACGCTGAGTATAAGATCCGTTGCATTTAATGCTAGAGCACGCGAATAGCCACCTAGGATGACGTATGCGCCGAATGTGTCATAAAAGCCAGGATTATTGTCGGTTCACAATCCCAAGGCAAAACTGACACATGGATTCGATAAGATCCACTGATCACCGATATAAATAATGGGCAAATCCCCATTGTTATCTCTTTACACTTACCGAATTCTCTGGCAAAGCATTCTCTCTCTAAAAACTCTCAAAGCTTCCCAATCTTTTTCTGAAACTATGACTAAGGTTTCCGTTAACATCTCCGGTGTCGGTCACCCTAAGACCAGTTCCGATGAACCTTCCAGGCAAGCTACTTCGCCTGAAACTACAAAGGTCACTACGCCGAGCAAAGGCAAAGCTGGCCAAGCCACCTCATCTAAGGGAAAGCCGACCAAGGTCAGAACCTACACCAAAGTCTTCGCAGACGTTAGAGAGTGGAAAATAGACTTCTCACGATGGGTCTCAGAAGCCTTCGTAGAAACTGAGCAACCCTTCTGCGAATGGATATCGAAGAATGGCTGGACCGAGCTGTTCTCCATTAGAGATCACACCTACCCTGACCTAGTAAGGTAGTTCTACCACAATCTCCGAGTTGCTGATGATAACCAGGACTATCTGGTAACTGTGGTAAAGGAAAAGACCATTTTTATAAACCCTACCTATCTTGCTAACTTGCTTAAGTTAAAGAATGAGGGAACAAAACTGAGGCGGTCTGGGAATCATGAAGGAACTGGGTACAATACCACCTTCTGCAAGCCCGCTGGCCACTCTGGAGAAATCTCCAGCACCTCAATGGGTCAACACCAAAAGATGGCCCACTATCTGCTGACCTACTACATTTATCCCAAGATCAACTGCACCACCTCAGCAACGAATTTTGAGCAATGCTTCATATGGCATATGCTGACATACAAGCCGATCAATATGCCAGTATTCTTGATTGCTGGTTTCCAAAGGAGCACTGGAACTCTCAGGCTGGGCTCGCTCATCACCAGAATCCTCTTAGATCATCAAATCGATCTATCTGAGGAAACTAAGGTTAGAGGATCTGAGATAACCGCTGCTTCGCTGAGGGCTTTAAAGTTCAATCAGCCAATTAAGAAAGGCAAAAATACTGATGAGGCTGATGAGGAGACAACTGTCCCAAAGAAGGGCAAAAGGACAAAGGCTCCAGCTGCCCGAAAGAGGAAAGCTGTTGGGACTCCTTCAAAGAAGGCTGAGCCTCAGGCCAAGAAGCCTAAGTCAGCTGCTGAGAAAGGTCAGGAGAGACCTAAGTTAGCCAAGAAGAGAGGCAGGCAAGATGAGCCTGAAATAGAGGAAAGAACAGATGCTGATGAGCAACCTCAAAAGAAGCAGAAGTCTTCTGAGCTGACCCCAATTGATGCTATCCTCACTGACATCATCGTTCCTGGTGATTCTCACTACACTCAGTGTCAAGGAACTGAAGCTGAGCATCAAGAAGATGATGTGGAACTGGATGATCACTTCATCACTCAGGTGGAAGAAGAATTAGATAACTCAGGTCAGGATGATGAGGAAGAAGAAGAAGAAGAAAGCGGTCAGGATGACGCTGAGGAGATAGCTAGTGAAGAGGAAACTGCTGACCCAACTAACACTGAGTTGGCTGCAGATAAAGTACAAGTACAAGCCAATCAGCCCAATGCTGATCAAGAAGAGACTTCTCCTTCTTACTCAGGAGAGTCTATCCAAGCTGACACTCCTCCTCGCAGAAGAAGATTAGTTAAGGCAACTCAGAAAACGGTCATTGACCTCCCTATTCAAAAGACGACTACAGATCCTTCTTCTCTCAAGCTTAAGTTTTTTCTGTAAGCAAACACCTTCTTCTCAACAAGCTTCTCTTGAAAAGCAAGCCTATGTTTCTTCACCAAAGGAACAAGCCGACTTAAATGCTTCCGCTAACTCAACAAGCCAAATCGAGCAAGTTTTCGTCAATGCTGTTGCTCCAAGCACTGTGCTGACTCAGAACATTCCTGCCCCAGTCAGCACTGACAGCATTAGAATTACTACTTCACCAACCATCACTATTGCCGATCAATCAACTCTTCCGGAACATCAAGTGCAGATTGAAAACACACTTCCAGTCACTGACCCTATCATAACACTGACTCCTCCACAAACTGGTCATACTGAGGAAACTAGGCAACATAATAATGAATCCCTCAACTATCTGCATGCCACCGAGTCTGGTAGAAAACTCATCAACTCGGTGCAGTCATTAATTAAGGACATTCATCAATCTGCTCAACCTACTGCTGGGTCTAGTAACAATACATCAACTCAGCTGTCACAGGTCACTCAACTCTTAAATGAGGTTAAAGGACTGAAGGATCTGCTAAGTGATATGATTTCAATTCAATCACATCAGCCCAAGCAGGACTCTATAACCAAGCTGGCTGAGCTCCAGCTGACAACTGTTCAACATCTTAACACTCTTCAAGGCCAATTCCAGACCTTGTCAGCTGCGAATACTCAATATGCCACTTCTGATGAAGTTAAGATGCTTTTTGCCCAGCTTCACACTGAGCAAATCAAGACCAACAATCAGCTGGCCTCCTACTCTCAATGCTCGGTGGAGCAAATAAGCGAAGCAGTTCGTCTGCTGAACTTAAATAAACAAGAGATGGACACTGACCAGATGAAGAAGAATGAGATTCTGGTCACTACCCAAAGGATCTTCACACATGTGCGTCACAATAATATCCAGCGCCAATACTATGACTCAGCACTGCTGAAGACCTTTCATCAAGTCTTTGCTGCCCTGACAGAGTCAATTACTTGGGTAGGTAAGTCTCAAGCTTACATACTGAGCTTACTCAGCGCTGCTGAAATCGGCATTCCAAAAGAGCTCTTGAATGAAGGCGTTATTGTTTTTGACGACATTAATGAAAGTGCCGACAAACTTAAGGAGCTGTCCGCCGTGCTAACCACCGCTGTCTTAACCGACTCCTTTAGAATTCCTGCTCCTCCCGATGCTGACAAAACGGGGGAGAAAGAACAAGCTAGAACTCAGCAGGAGGCTCCTAGAAGCAGTCAGTCAAAGCAAAAGAAAAAGAAGTAGACATAGGCTAGCTCAGTTTTGTCTAACTTAGTCTATATGTTTTTATGCTCATCTTTTGCTATGTATGCTGACTACTTCACTTAAATACAATACTTGCATCTTTTATCCTAACTTGAGTTATTTCATATGATGCTGAGTATTATGTTATTATGTTATTATGTATCTTCAATTAAATCAACTGTGTTTACTGTCTATAATACTTGTTGATTGTATCCTATACTGATCAAATGTTTGACATTGTCCTGTATGCTTACAAAACATTGTCTCATAAAAACCATTGAACAAAATAATTACTCAGTGATCTCTGAATGTTACACCTTCCGCTTAATGCTGAGTAAAATAGAATATGTTCCATGAGCTGACCTATATCTCAAAACTGACCTTAGACCTACTCGATTAAACCTTAGAATGCTTAGAGTTAAAACTAAGTCAGTAGCTCAACCCTGACGGGGGAGTTTACTAAGTAATAATAGGTCAACTATCATGGGGGAGCTCAACACTGAGTTCCTCGCTGAATAGTTTTGCCAACATCAAAATGGGGGAGTTTGTTGAAACACCTTTCCACATGATTTTGATTTGACAAAATTGTTTAAGTAAAATTAAATATATTCTAAACACACTAAGGTTAAATGCTTTGATTTGTTATACTAATGTGTTTGTTCAATGTTGAGTTAAAATTGTTTATAAGACATAAAGCATAAAAAGCCCAAGGCCCGTACGGAAGTCAAGGCCCAAGTCAAACTGATCAAGACAACTCGGCCCGCGTGTGCAAAACGCTGTCGTTATGATCAAAACGCAACTCAGCAAGAGAAGGATCTAGACGACCTTCGTTGAACAACTTCGGAGTGAAGCCGCTGAGTTGAATCGACAAATAGTACAAGACAACAGCTGAGCAAGAACAACTTCCAGACAAAGTGTTTCCACTTTGGGTAAAGTTCAGAAGACACAGAACGCTTTCTAGTTGACCTTACCATAAATGGAGAGACATTCTGCCGAGCTGACTAAAAGCTGCTCAACACTGACCGAGGACAGAAGATACTCAAATCTGATTGGTCGAGAGCTCTGAGCAAGACTGAGTGACAACGACAGGAAGCCGTTTTCCCTCCAACGGTTATTTTGAAATTCGAAATGACTGATGTCTCAGACGTCTCTATAAATAGTGCCCTTCAGTTGCTTCATTTAGAACAGAACTTGATCAAGCCATTACGCTGACCAAAATTCTACTCAAAGTTCTGCAAGAAAAAGCAAAGCAAATTCTTACACCAAAATTCATATGTTTCGTGTAAAAGTCTAGAGTGATTATTCAATCATCTAAGGTGTCTTAGCAATTGTTGTTTAGGACAAATCTTTATCATTTCTAGAGATTAGAAAGGAGAGGCTGAGTACTCGGTTATAGTACTCAGCGTGAGATTAGGAGTGAGTAGAGGTATAGAGGAAGGTACTCTTGTTATACTCAGCTTCTAAGATTGTAAAAGGTTTGATGCTCTACCGTTAAAGAGCTTAGTAGAGAATTCGAAATCTCGGAACGTGTTCCGGGGACAGGACGTAGGCTTGGAGGCCGAACCTGGATAAATCTGCTGAGTAATATCTTTCTAACCTTAAACTCCTTAATATATATATTGCTTGCTTAAACAAAACTGACCAAGTAAAGAGGTCAAGCTGAGTTGTGTGTATTGAGTATCTGAGTTCAGGAATAGACTCAAAGTGTTATCTCCTGACTCAACGAAAGAAGCTGACTTAGTCACCAGTTGACTAAGCTAGTGTCTTATTGACTCAGCGCGCTGTGTAATCCTTTTAAAGGAAAAAGAAGTCAGCCTTAACGTACTTAAATTTTAAAATAGTTCCTATCTCCCCCCCCCCCCTTGGAACTAACTTGTTACGTTGTAAGGGACCAACAAAGAGCTCATCCGAAGCTGAGTGCCCTGCAATTTGAATAGTTCCTGCCAAAAGTGACTAACAAATATTAGATCTTGGTCGCTCAAGATGGATTTAAAAAAACCATGATGTTGAACCACTTCCCGGACAAGAATGGCAGCAATGCTCTTAGCAGAATAGGGATGTTTGAGCAAACTAAAATGGTTGTATTTAGAGAGTCGGTCAACCACCACGAGGATAGCATCGTACCCTCTAGACTTGGGTAACCCAAGAATGAAATCCATGGAGATATGTTCCCAAACCACATCCGGAATGTCCAAGGGTTGAAGGAGACCACCCGGAACTAGAGAGCTAGCCTTACACCGTTGGCACATGTTACAAGCCTGGACAAATTTCTGAATTTCTGCTGCCATTCCCACCTAATAGAGGTTTGCTGCCAACCAACGATAGGTACGATAATATCCGAAATGACCTTCTGTTTTGGTATTTTGAAATTCGGCTATCAATTTCGGAATCCATTAAGAGTCTTTGGAGAGAACCAACCGTTTTTTGTAGAACAATACCCCATTGTCAAGAGAATACCCCGGGTGTTGACAGACATTCTGCTGCAAATCGGATATTATTTCCAAAAGGTGTGGATCCCGTTGGACTTCTTCCAATATTTGAGCTCCTTGGACCCAAGAGGGAATCGAGACAATGGTAGAGAGTTCCCCTTCTTCATCACGGCGGGAAAGAGCATTAGCAGCTCTATTTTTCTTCCCTGGTTTATAGCAGATGGAAAAATTATACCTAAGTAACTTTGCGACCCAATTCTGCTGGTCCGTAGTGGTAATACGTTGTAAAAGAAGGTGCCGAAGACTCTTGTGATCCGTAAATACAGTAAATTCTGCTCCCAAGAGATAGGGGCGCCAATGTTGAACTGCCAAAGCCAGTGCCATAATTTCCCTTTCATAAGCGGACTTGGCCAAATTTCTATCGGAGAGGGGTTTGTTGAAATACGCAATAGGATGACTATTTTGCATTAAAACAGCCCCGATGACACGACCCGAAGCGTCACACTCCACCACAAATGGAATTGAAAAGTCCGGTAAAGCCAGAACCGGCGCTGAAATAACAGCGGCCTTCAACTACTCAAAAGTTGTTTGTGCTTCAGGAGACCATTGGAAAGTATTTTTCTTAGTCTGTTCAGTTAAGGGACGAGCTATGCTTCCATAGTGACGAATGAATTTGCGATAATATCCCGTGAGACCAAGGAATCCCCGGACTCCCTTGACTTGCCTTGGCACCGGCCATTCCGCAACCGCCTAAACTTTCTTGGGATCCATTAACACTCCTGATCTAGTTATAATATGTCCCAGATATTCAACAGAGCACCTGCCAAACTCACACTTTTTTTGGTTTACATAAAACTGATTATCAGCTAACAATTACAGGAGTTGGGAAAGATGAGATAGGTGATCCGACCATGAACAACTATAAATGAGAATATCATAAAAAAAACGAGAACAAACCGACATAGGTAAGGCTGAAATAAATCATTCATCACGGCCTGAAATGTTGAGGGAGCATTGGTGAGTCCAAATGGCATCACAAGGTACTCGTAATGGCCATCATGAGTTCGAAAAGCCGTTTTCTCAATACTATCTTCCTTCATACGAATTTGATTGAATCCGGATTTTAGGTCGAGCTTGGTAAAGAACTGAGCTCCCTTTACCTCGTCAATAAGTTCATCAACGACGGGGATTGGAAACTTATCCGGGATCGTGAATTTGTTAAGAGCCCGATAGTCCACACACATCCGCCAGGTTCTGTCATTCTTTTTCACCAGAATTACCGGACTAGAAAAAGTGCTTTTGCTCGGACGAATAACCCCCGTTTGAAGCAATTCTGCTACTTTTCGCTGTATCTCGGTTTTTTGGTGGTACGGGTAGCGATATGGCCGGACACACACTGGTCCTTGTCCGGGTATTAGATTGATTCCATGATCATGTAGACGATGCCATGATCATGTAGACGGGATGGTGGCAAGGTCGTAGGTGTCTGAAACTGTAAGGTGAACTGCTCGAGTATGGATTGAAGGCCTGCCTTTTGAAAAGTTGTTAATTGAATTTCTGTTTGCCGTTTCTCCTCACCCAGAAGTTGCAAAGTTGAACTAGATATTTTAGATCGAGTCAGCCAATTATGTAATGACGAGTTGCCCATAGACAATTTCCTGTTGATTCCCCGTAAAACAAACTCCTGGTTGCCATGAGTAAATCACATGTAATGTAAATCCCAATGATGAGTGACTTCACCCAATGTTTTTAGCCATTCAATTCCCAAAACCATATCCAGATTGCCCATGTTAAAAACCAGAGCTTCTAATGAGCATTTAAAAGTGTACACACTAATAGGAAGTTCACAACACTTTTCAGAAATAATTACCCTATGGCCATCGCCCAATTTGATTGACATCCCGGTAAACATAACAATTGAGATGCCCAAAGCTTCTGCTAACTTGCGAGTTAAGAAGTTGTGTGTCGCGCCGCTATCCACAAGTATTTCTATCGGAATTCCCATTAATTCCTTGCTCAGTTTGAGCGCCTGGGATTCTTGCCTGTGCACTGCTGACATACTTGAAAATTCTAGTACCTTGCATTCCCCACCATCTGCACAGGTCTCCTCGCTCCTGGTGAGCGGAGGTTCCCCTTCTTCATCGTCAAATCGTAATATCTCTCCCTCTTCGGAAACTTCTTCATCGTCAGCCAAAAGAATCACCCTGAGTTTCCCTTTTGGGCATTTGTGCGCCGGGCCGTAGGCTTGCCCGTAGCGGTAACATAACCCCTTTTTCCTCCTTTCCTCCCATTCTGTACGAGTAAGAGAACGAAAACCCATGTTGCGATTCTGCAGTGACGAAGGGAATCGTGAAGATTGATTTTTGGTTTTGGCAGAGATGTTGCCCCCTACTAAAACGCTGCATTGAATATTAGGGTAGGGATTTGGGTTTTCGGATCGCGGGTTATAACCACCCCTAAGTTCGGGTCAGGTCGAAACAGGTGGGTTGTGGGATTTGTGGACACCAACTTCTGTTTGCCAAGCATTACGTAACCGTCGGGAAGAAAAAACTTGCTCAGTGGGACACAACATAGCCTCGACGTCCTTAGCCACACACATCGCCGTTAGTTTAGAATCCGACCGGTGAGGCCTGACTCGCCGTTTGATCTTGTTGTTCAATCCTCCGATGAAGTATCCCAAGGCCTGTGGCTCTGGTAGTCATGGAACCAGAGATAGAAGATATTCAAAATCTTCGATATAGTCTTGAACGGTGCCAGATTGACGAAGCGTAGTGAGCTGTTCGTAAGGATTTTGAATCTCCAATCCACTAAATCGTTGGAGTAACTCGATGGTGAAATCCCCCCATGTTAATGAGTCCTGGACCTCCTGTACCACTGCAAACTGATGCGCCCTCACCTAGTCTGAGATGAAGACTCACTAAGGGATAAGTGTACCCCGTTGTTATCAAGTAATATATTTCTGGTTAAGTCTAGGTTATCATCCACAAGATTTATTTCTGCAAGTATCGAGCTACTCGGTTTCAGGTGTTATCTAGGCTTAGGGGGTTTTGAGTTTGTTTGTTTAAGTTAATCTACTCCTAGGTTGAATTATACTAATCCTAACTAAGTTAACTGATTCTAACTAAATTATTCTATGCCTAATTAAGTTACTCTACCCCTAATTAAGTTAAACTACTCCTAATTGATCTTTCACTAATGCAATTATCCGAAGGAACATGGTATGAACGATAATAATGAAGATAGATTATTAGGTCTATTGAATAAAAACCTAATCTGAGACACTTGTATTCAAGGCGATTAACCCTACTTACCCTCCTGAAGTTCCTAGCGCGTGATTCCCTAAGGCCGAAACTAGGTCTAAGGCTCAGTAAATTGGCGTTTAATCAACTAAGAGGTCGTCAATCTCCTAGGCTCTGACTAGGTCAGATTCAGCTCGCAATATGTGCCTACTAGATTTTGGGGCTTTTGAATGAGTTAAACCAATTGAATAAAGCGTAAGACAGAGATTAGACAAATAATCATAGAACAAAACAAGAGCTAAATTATTATTAAAGGCGAAGATAAATGTCACAAGATACAATAAGCTAAGTTCGGCAACTGTATCAAAGAGTACAAACAAGGAAAGATAAAAGGAGATACAAAAATCCCTTTCAGGGAACCTGTTTACTCTGCAGCCGGCGACCTAATCTTAAGGGCGAACCTTGATAATTCCTCGAGAACAGCTTTGAAGGAGCTTCAATGGAGGTCGAAGAAGATGGAGGA
Source organism: Euphorbia lathyris (assembly GCF_963576675.1). Taxonomy (NCBI): domain Eukaryota; kingdom Viridiplantae; phylum Streptophyta; class Magnoliopsida; order Malpighiales; family Euphorbiaceae; genus Euphorbia; species Euphorbia lathyris. The sequence goes on from NC_088910.1 coordinate 41,099,107, forward strand.
GATGGAGAGGAATTACAAGGGGAAAGCTAAGATAATTTACAAAAAATGAAAGATACCAATTTACATTGGAAAAACTCTATTTATAGGCGTGGCTCGGCCCTCTTTTTGACCTATTTTCGTGTCCTTATGCAGGTAGGAAGTCGTGGGGTCCGTCGTGGCATCGTGGGGGCGGAATTGGTCTTTTTGACCAATTCTCGCAGGTCTGCTCGTCGAGCAGGGCGAGCTGCTCGGCGAGCAGGCATCCTGCTCGCCCGAGCAGGCCTCTGGTGGCCTGCTCGGCGAGTAGGCCTCCAGGGGCCTGCTCGGCGAGCAGGCATGGCCTACGAAGGCCCGCTCGTCGAGCATTCTTGCCCGGTATGCCCCTGCGTGCTTGCCGACTGCCGTCGATGCCTTTTTCGTCCGAACTTATACCTGCGCATGTACAGAAACTCCAGATAACATTAGTCTAGAGGCTAAATTGACCCGCCAATCGCTTATTTTGAGCAAACGCTTCGTTTGGTGCGACTTTTGATGGACCAATTAGCTTCAAAAGATAACGGAATTATACTATGCATGCTATTTTGGCCGTAATTGCCTAAATTGGTCATAAAACGAGCCTAAACAACGAAAAAATAAATAAAACGTTTCCAATTCCTAACTAACTCACACAAAAGCATTTAAATGCGAGAATTGCTCGCTTATTAACTAAATAACGCTAAAACCCATCCTAAAACCGTACTCAAAGATAGGGGTTTTTGACCCCTATCAAACCTCCTCGCACTTAAAACTTTACTTGTCCCCAAGTAAACTAAAAAACTAAACCCGCAATCACAAGCAAGCTAGAAAACCTCCTGGTTTGACTAGGTGATTGACACAATTTCGAGCATCTGTAATTACATGCATTCGGAAATACAAAGTAGAGACACGATATCCAAAAGCCGCATTTCAATTATCATAGGTCATATGTTTTAAGAAAAAGGACACATGTTCAATTAAACGAGCTTGAGGGGATCGCTAAGTAAAACACCTCACCATAGGTAGTTCACTCATTTCACACAATTTTGGTGGCTAAAGTATTTACTCTCGGCTTATGTTCTTGCTTAGGATTACGTTGATTTTGCACGCTCATCCGAGTTCCTCTACTATGCTATATGACTCCGATGATATCAAAAACAGCCTCGAATTGGGGTTGTAATGTGGTTAGAGGGTTAAAGGTACAACAAAGGTTAATAGTTCTAGCGCTAGAAAAACAAAGTTAAAATGGCTTTAGCGAGTATGAAGTGACTGAGCTTTTTATTTATTATTATTATTTCTTTTTTTTTTCTTGAGACGTTTTGATTCTAAGAACTAGGGAATGAAGTTCTCCCCTTTTTGTTCGTCTCTTCTCTTTTCTTTTTTTTTTCTGTTTTTCTCTTTTTTTTTATTGGGATAGTGATGCTCATTCACTTCTTAGCCTTTTGGCTTGCTACTATGATGCCATAAACAAGGATAAAGCGCTAGAAGAAAACAAAGGCTCAATTCGAGCTTTGCAAAAACTGGGTTAAGTAACAAACCAAGTGATGGTTTGCAAAAATTGGGTTAGGATGAAAGAAAAATCTACAAACTACAAAAATATAGGCTCAAAGGGGCTTCCCAGAGTGGATGAAAAAGAAAAAATAAGGTAAAGAAAATGGTTAATTCTAATGAGGCTGATTTCATCGTCTACCATCTCAAATCATTGCATGTAGGTTCAACACAGTATTAGGTGCAAAATCTGTAATCTTTCCACAAGTCAAAGCATTCACACAAAAATGTCAAGAAAAAGAGCTTTTTAATGTTCGCTCTTAGGCTCAAATTCAACTCACAATTCTTTGGGTTTCAATTTTATGTTTACTAGTTCTCCCCAAACTCAAGTTTAATATCACATGCCTTCAATTCTTAAGTTATCTACCTAAGTAATGATTTTAGCATTTCTTCAAAAGTAGGGTCTAAATGCAAACTTTAGCTCATGCTTGTACAGATACAAGGATTGTGTCCTACACCTAAACTAGTTGTCATGCAATCTTAGATTCGGTTCTCAGCCCTCAAGGACAAATAACGAAGTTTAGATTCGAAGGAGGTTCACGGTTTTAGGTCCTAAAACATGCAAAACATAAATAAAACCCGAAAACATTTAAACTAAACTAGACACGACGCAACAAAAATTTAAAAACTATACAAATTTTTGTAAGTTTGTCTACCCCTCCTCCTCGCACTTAAATCATGCAATAAGTTCCAACATTGCATATAAAACAATAAAACACATGTGAAAGAAGTTAGGGTGGAGAAGACAACTTACTAACCAAAGTTTAAAACAGAAATCTATAATTGAATTAAAAAGAAAAACAAACCTAGAAAAAGTTTAATCCAAACTTGGGTTGCCTCCCAAGAAGCACTACGTTATAGTCGGTTAGCTCGACATGGAGTTCCTTCCTAGGTGTAAGCTTCTACTCGCGTTAGGAACTCGAACTCCTTGAGAAATAACCCGTAACTACAGAACGGATTAAGAGCCTCTAATAAGTTTACTGAAAGCAGGAGGTCGAATTTAAACATATTATGAAAAAATTTGGTTTGCTCCCTTTTGGATTCTCTTGGTAGGTCGAAGAGAATGAAAACTTCTGAGCATGAAGCAAACCTAAACTTTTCTAATTTTTGAGGAAAAGGTAGTTGAGATACACAAGTTTTGATTTGATCTTTTATCTCTATCACATGATTTAGAATTTCAGATTTTGAACCGGGGTTGCTTACCGCTTCCGGTTCCTCACTTACCTCGAGTGATGCATGTGATAGTGGACTTGGTTCTACCTTTTTGTCATTCCTCAAAGAGATGGTTTGAGCTGATTCCCTTTGTGGGATTTCTATGTTTTCCTTTATGCCTGGGAGAGCATCTCGGGATTGCTCTTGCATCTCATGGTTTATTTGAGCCAATTGGTTGCTCAAGTCCTTGCAAACCTCCTCGTTGATTGTAAGTCGGGCTGATATTCCTTTCAAAAGGGACATCACCTCATCTCGTGAGCTAGAGGGTTGTGGAGGAACTTGGCTTGCTTGTTCATAAGGGAACATTCCCAATTCGTTTTCCCTGTGCTCATTAACAAACCTATTTGGAGGCCTCAACATGTTAGGATTCCCGTAGGACAGATTTGAGTGTTGAGGTCTCCTCCAATCACTATCATAAAAGCTGTAAGAATTGGGGTTAGAATTATACCTTTGGTGATTACCCACAAAACTTACACTTTCATTGGTGTTGAGGCTCAGTTTCGCCATCAAGATATCCATTTTCTTATTTAACTCGACCATGGAGGGATTGGGAGCCTCATTCTCCAGGGCATGAATGTATTGTCTTGATGGGATAGTAAACTCTTGAGCTTGCCACTCGACTCTTTCTTGCCAATTCATTGATCAGAGAATGCTGAGAAAAAGTAAAGTTCTAGCACAAAAGTTGATAAGCCAGTTTTTACAGCTATGAATACAAAATTTTAATAAGTATAAAAGAGTATACAGAATTATATATAAACAAGTATAAATGATATAGACAAAGGATATTCACAAACGAATGCCTAAACTAACAAATCGACCTTTGGTTCGATATTGCAGAAGAAATAAATCCCCAGCAACGGCGCCAAAAACTTGATGCGCCCTCACCTAGTCTGAGATGAAGACTCACTAAGGGATAAGTGTACCCCGTCGTTATCAAGTAATAAATTTCTGGTTAAGTCCAGGTTATCGTCCACAGGATTTATTTCTGCAAGTATCGAGCTACTCGGTTTCAGGTGTTATCTAGGCTTAGGGGTTTTTGAGTTTGTTTGTTTAAGTTAATCTACTCCTAGGTTGAATTATACTAATCCTAGCTAAGTTAACTGATTCTAACTAAATTATTCTATGCCTAATTAAGTTACTCTACCCCTAATTAAGTTAAACTACTCCTAATTGATCTTTCACTAATGCAATTATCCGAAGGAACATGGTATGAACGATAATAATGAAGATAGATTATTAGGTCTATTGAATAAAAACCTAATCTGAGTCACTTGTATTCAAGGCGATTAACCCTACTTACCCTCCTGAAGTTCCTAGCGCGTGATTCCCTAAGGCCGAAACTAGGTCTAAGGCTCAGTAAATTGGTGCTTAATCAACTAAGAGGTCGTCAATCTCCTAGGCTCTGACTAGGTCAGATTCAGCTCGTAATATGTGCCTACTAGATTTTGGGGCTTTTGAATGAGTTAAACCAATTGAATAAAGCGTAAGACAGAGATTAGACAAATAATCATAGAACAAAACAAGAGCCAAATTATTATTAAAGGCGAAGATAAATGTCACAAGATACAATAAGCTAAGTTCGGTAACTGTATCAAAGAGTACAAACAAGGAAAGATAAAAGGAGATACAAAAATCCCTTTCAGGGAACCTGTTTACTCTGCAGCCGGTGACCTAGTCTTAAGGACGAACCTTGATAATTCCTCGAGAACAGCTTTGAAGGAGCTTCAATGGAGGTCGAAGAAGATGGAGGAGATGGAGAGGAATTACAAGGGGAAAGCTAAGATAATTTACAAAAAATGAAAGATACTAATTTACATTGGAAAAACTCTATTTATAGGCGTGGCTCGGCCCTCTTTTTGACCTATTTTCGTGTCCTTATGCAGGTAGGAAGTCGTGGGGTCCGTCGTGGCATCGTGGGGGCGGAATTGGTCTTTTTGACCAATTCCCGCAGGTCTGCTCGCCGAGCAGGGCGAGCTGCTCGGCGAGCAGGCCTCTGGCGGCCTGCTCGGCGAGCAGGCATCCTGCTCGGCGAGCAGGCATCCTGCTCGCCCGAGCAGGACTCTGGTGGCCTGCTCGGCGAGCAGGCATCCTGCTCGCCCGAGCAGGCCTCTGATGGCCTGCTCGGCGAGCAGGCCTCCAGGGGCTTGCTCGGCGAGCAGGCATGGCCTACGGAGGCCCGCTCGTCGAGCATTCTTGCCCGGTATGCCCCCGCGTGCTTGCCGACTGCCGTCGATGCCTTTTTCGTCCGAACTTATACCTGCGCATGTACAGAAACTCCAGATAGCATTAGTCCAGAGGCTAAATTGACCCGCCAATCGCTTATTTTGAGCAAACGCTTCGTTTGGTGCGACTTTTGACGGACCAATTAGCTTCAAAAGATAACGGAATTATACTATGCATGCTATTTTGGCCGTAATTGCCTAAATTGGTCATAAAACGAGCCTAAACAACGAAAAATAAATAAAACGTTTCCAATTCCTAACTAACTCACACAAAAGCATTTAAATGCGAGAAATGCTCGCTTATTAACTAAATAATGCTAAAATCCGTCCTAAAACCGTACCCAAAGATAGGGGTTTTTGACCCCTATCACAAACCAATGTTAAGCCACGCCTACCATGCTGAGCTTAGCCAATCGAAGTTGCATTTCTAGAGGAGTTTCATGGATCTCAAAATAGGTCTCCGCCTTAGAAATCCATCCCCGTGGATCGTAACCATTAAATTTCGGAAGTTTGATCTTCTTTGCAACAAGGTGCAGTTCTTCATATCCTTCTTTAAAATGGTGATGGTGAGAGTCTGACCCAGAAGATGTGTGATGAGGATCTCCTTCTCTGTCCAGTGGCTGTTTTCCTGCAGATTTAACCCAGTTAATCATGTAAGACCGGAATTCTTCTTGCTTAATTTTTTCTGCCTCTATCGAAAACTTGATATCCTTCATATCTTTCTGTAAATCCAGAATCTGATCATCATTAGCGTCTAAACGGGATTGGGTTCTAGTTTCCATTTGCGTATTAGTTTTTCCCATTCAAGGTATCCGGCAGGTCGGACCAATGATGGAAATCGTTTAAGAAGAATAATTTAAAATAACCTAACAGAGATGAAAATGGATAAAAGATGGAGAGCAAAATATCATTCAATGTCTAAGAGAAGAAGTTACATGAAAGATAAAATAAGAGCACTGCACTAGCACTCTCCAGGGAGAAATCCCTCACTCACAAAGAGCCAAAACAGTACCATAAACATTCCTCACTCCCCTCCACGTATCCTGCTCTCTAAATAGCTAATGAACCCAATTCTCAAGAGTCTAACTAACTATTGCCAGCTCACCCCCTCAAGCCAATTTCTTCCTTCTAGAATACACGTGAATAATTCTTGGGCCTTTGGAGACATGGGCCAAGGCTGGATTATTAAGAGGTGGATCTCTATCACAAAATAATTTTTAGTTACCTTACTCTTGTAAATCGGAATATAGTACATCAACCCGTATTTTTCCTTGTGGATCGATACTTGGATTGGATACCCATTTTAATATACTATGATTGATGACCCATGCTTAGTATAAATATTACTCTATGCTGAAAAGCTCACATCATTGTCTAAAAAAGGTAGACTATATATGGGTTAGGTTGCTACATATAAATAATTGGGAAGAGAGAGACTTGGGGTTAAAGGCTTGAGATCAATGGTTTAAGCTTAGAGACAGTTAAGCATGGCTATAATGGTAAGTTTGGATGGAAGAAAAATAAAATTTAAAAGCTTGGGGCTGCTGTATGTTAGGAATAATTGAAATTACGATAAACGAAAAATAAGCAAACACACAAGAATTGTTTACCCAGTTCGCCACTCGATTAGAATGACTACGTTTTGGGGCACTACCAAGCCAGGATATTTCACTATAATGAATGAGATACGGATTACAGAGAAAAAGGTTACATTTATACTCCTCAAGAAACCCTAACCGTCTGAAACCCTAACAGGCTGAAACCCTAATCGCCCAAAAAAAAATTTAGTCTCTGTTGGATCGCTGCAGTTGGGCCTATCGCTTCAGTTGGGCCTATATATATTAGTCTCTAAAAGCCCAACAATCTCCCACCTGGAGACTAACTCCATCATCTACTGGTAGTGTTATGCCTTCAACTTAATTACCAAGGCCAGCTGAAGCCATACAAAGTTTCAGCTTCTCTAAGGTTACAACCTTAGTCAACATGTCTGCAGGATTATCTGTGCCTGGAATCACTACAAGAAAATTGTTTTTTGGCAACGCAAAATGTCGTTGCTAAAAACATGTTTTGCAACGACAATGCATTATTTGCAACGACAACGCGTCGTTATGAGTATGTCTGTTGCCATAGCATTCTGCAACGATATAAGTGTTGTTGCCAAATATATATATTCAGCAACAACATCGTTGTTGCGAAACGTTTTACGTTGCCAAATCTGTAACATGTCCGAATAGATGAAATATATCTTTTGCAACATCATCTCGCGTTGCTATATATATTTTTAGTTCAGCAACAAATTCCATCGTTGGTATAATTGTTACGATTTAGCAACGACATATGTCATTGCTATATATTTTTACGTTTAACAATGATATTTATCGTTGCTATTTAGTTTAACGTTTAGCAACGATATTTATCATTGCTTTATAGTTTAACGTTTAGCAACGTTATTTATCATTGCTATATATTTTAATTTATCGCAACAAGAGTTGACGTTGCCAAACAAACTAATACCTGAATATGATATACATATTATTGATTTTTTTATTTTGTAAATTATACATATATATATATATATATATATAACACAACTAAATTGGAATCTAATTTATAATAAATAGCTTAATAGCCATATTTAGTTACCAAATCAACATATATTCTTCTTTACAAAATGAGTTTGTCTAATATATGTTGTGACAACTTAATGAATCACCATCACATGGTCCAAAATCTATCAAAGATGGCAAAAGGCTTGAGTATGAATTTCACAAAAAATTACAACCACAGACAGTTAGCTATACAAAATGTGGTCTATTCTCAAGCATGGATTCCTCTTTATGCTTCGCTTTCTTCATCAACACTATCATCATCATGAAAACTCCAACCTATTAAGAAAAAGAAACAAACTACAATATGAATTATGTATAGAAATAGGGCCATGACAAATTAAAATAAAATATCACAGACTAACATAAAAGCAAATACTAATCATGATTAAAATAATAAACACTTAAATGAGGCATCACATAGTTTGCCTTAATATGGTACCAAAATAGGCCTAAGGTTTTTGGGTAAGTACCAATTTAGGCTCAACGTTCAAAATAGCACCAATATATGCTTAACGTTTACAACCTAATATGAATTTAGGCTTAACGTTTATAATATAGCATCAATTTAGGCCTCACGTACAAAATAGCACCAATATAGGTTTAACGTTTACAAAATAATACGAATTTAAGCTTAACGTTTACAAAATATATCCAATTTAAGCTAAACGTCACAATTAAATTAATCGTATTATATTCTTTTTCTCTTAAGATCTTATATTTTGTAAATTGCTTCCAAAGAATCATATAGATGTATCATATCTTAGGAGTAACATGGCTGCATGCTATATGCAAATGGGCATAACTGAATATCCTAAGGCCATTCGTGAGTGTAATTTAGCTCCAGAGGTCACACAAAACTATAGTAAAGCACTCATAAAGAGGGCAAGGTGTTACGATGGTTTACATAGACTTGATTTGGCGTTGAAACATGTTAAAATGGTTTTAAAAATAGAGCTGAATAATGTTATAGCATTAGAAGCCATATAATTATCCATACAATTTGTATTTTGTACACTAGTCAAACAATTCTATCTTGAATTGCCTCATGAATTTTGACCTTTCAATTATCCAGGAGTTAAATATTTACATTTCAGTTAGTAACATGAAAAGTCAAATCAAGAGAAATTATTTTCTAATTTATAATCAAAAGAGGGAAAAATAAAAGTCATTTCTAGACAAAGATTGAATTGGTATAAAAAAACAAAAGAAATAAAAACTCCTCCATATACAGAAGATTCAACTAGAATTGTCTTATTAGCACAATAACACAACTGATTTAGCAAAAAAAATAAACACCCTCCAAAAATACCTTGTAAAGATTAAATCCTTTTCCTTTGAAACTCCCAAAAGTTTGAACTTTTCATCAGCCCAGAAAACTAATCGGAATTCCAATAGAAACACCTAATTTACCCTAATCTAATTTTCCAAATATAAAACTTTGTTTGTTTGTTTCAAAAAATCCATCAATGCTGTCAAATAAGATTAAGCAGGGTCTAATTAGAATTAACCAAACTTAGTGAATCTAGAAATAATTATGAAACTCTGAACTGTCAAACACTCATCTTTCCATCTTCAGTGAGAAATCAATACAACAAAACCGGATCAAGTACAGAAAGGAAAAAGAATAATTGAAGACATTAGAGTCAGAAAAAAACCTGTTAAGTGAAGGAAGTGGAGGAAGTTAGATGTTTATGGGAAACAGAGGTTAGAAAGAAAGAAGAATGACAGAAAGAAATCTCAAAACCGAGAAACCAAACCACATAGGATCTCTATCTGCTTTAATAAATATGCTTTAGTTTTTGGACAAACTAAATTACTGTTTTAATTAACGATAATAATGCAAACACTTCTTTTTATTTTTATTTTTATAATAATTTAATACTAAAAATTAAAACTGGCAGATTCAGTTTCCATAGAGCTGAACAATGCTATAGCATTAGAAGCCATACAATCAGTTGGGCTAAGTTGCCTGTTAACTGTACCCTCAATCAACTCAAGGAAGTCATGTCTGATTGTTTTCCAAATTCAGGAGCAGTTATCATTATAAGTATAGAGATCAAGAGGGTGATTTGATTACAATAACCTCTGACAAAGAACTCAAATGGCTTAAACATGAGCTGAATCGCAGGCCTCTATCAGGTTGTATTTAGTCAAGGTCGATTTTCAGCACGATCAGTTCTTTGAGAAACTTGAGAAAGAAATAGACAAACTGGAGATTGGAAGAAATAGGAACACTGCTATAAAAAAAAATGGGAACATTTCAAAAGGCGTGGACTCAAAAAGTGGACAGTGCCATATTGATGAATGGGTAGTAGTGTTTGCTAAGGTTTTTAAGCATCATGTGGGGTTGGAATCTGATGTGTGTCTTGGTCTTCATGAACTTGGTATTAAGTCTACCTATTTAACTTATTAATATTTCCATTTAATATCATGTCTAATATATATATATATACTTCTTTTACATATCCCTAACTTTTATCCTATATATTATAAATTTAAGTTCATGGATAGGTCTAATTCATGATATATGATATAATTTTTTTTTGACAGTTACCAGTGAAGAGAATCCTATAAACTATTGGGGAAATGTAGGAGTGACGAGAACTACGAAAAATACAAAGAGGCTAAAAGGGAAGTAAAGAAGGTCATACGAGATGCTAGAGCAAAGGTGAATCGGGATCTGTATACAAGATTGGATACGAAAGAAGGGGAAAGAGACATATATAGAATTGCTCGGATGAGAGATAGGAAGACGCGAGATCTCGGAAAAGTTAAATGTGTGAAGGATGTGGACCAGAAAGTCCTAGTTGGAGATAAGGATATCAAGGAACGATGGAGGTCCTATTTTGATGACTTATTTAATGGAGATCGCCAACAAGATGTTGGAGATATAAGTATCCATCACAATATGATAAATCATGAATGCCTGCGGAGAATTCAAAAGGGTGAAGTCAAAATGACATTAAGTAAGATGAAGTTGAAGAAAGCAGTAGGACCTGATGGCATCCCTATTGAGATTTGGAGATGTTTGGGAGAAAGAGGAATCGAATGGTTGACGACGTTCTTCAACAAAATTTGGAGAAACAATAAGATGCCATCAGAATGGAGGAAAAGTACCTTAATCCCTTTGTATAAGAACAAAGGCGATGTCCAAGATTGTGCCAACTATCGGGGAATCAAATTAATGAGTCACACTATGAAACTTTGGGAGCGAGTGATTGAACAAAGGCTAAGGAGGACGGTGAAGATCTCGGAAAACCAGTTTGGCTTTATGCCGGGAAGATCAACTATGGAAGCCATCCATCTAATGAGACAATTAATGGAGCACTATCGAAATAAGAAGAAAGACTTGCATATGGTTTTCATTGACTTGGAGAAAGCATATGATAAGGTACCAAGGGAAGTACTTTGGTGGGCCTTGACAAGGAAAGGCATTTCGCGGAAATATATTGACATCATAAAGGACATGTATGAGGGAATATGCACGAGTGTACGTACTAGTGTTGGGAAGACTGAAGAGTTTCCTATTACGATTGGAGTGCATCAAGGTTCCACACTAAGCCCATTTCTTTTTGCCATCGTTATGGATGAACTAACAAGTTCACTTCAAGATGGTATACCATGGTGCATGCTGTTTGCAGATGATATTGTGTTGGTTGATGAGACGAAAGAAGGAGTGGAGATGAAGTTGGAACTATGGAGGCAAACTCTAGAATCTAGAGGCTTTAAGTTGAGTCGAAGTAAGACAGAATATTTGGAGTGTAAGTTTAGCGGCCGTAGGAGTAGGGAGGCAGGGACAATCATCCTAGATGGGAGAGTTGTTCAGGCCTCGGATTGCTTCCGGTATTTAGGATCTATCATCCAAACGGATGGAGAAGTAGATGGAGATGTTGCTCATAGGATTAAAGCTGGTTGGTCGAAGTGGAAGAGTGCTACGGGTTTCCTTTGTGATCCCGGCATGCCTAATAGATTGAAGGGAAAATTCTACCGGACGGCAATTAGACCAGCATTGTTATATGGTACGGAGTGTTGGGCAGTGAAACACTGCCACATCCATAAGATGTCGGTGGCGGAGATGCGTATGTTGAGATGGATGTGTGGTCACACGAGAAAGGACCGGGTGCGTAATGAAATGAGAGAAAACCGACTAAGGTGGTTTGGCCATGTGAGACGTAGAGCGCTTGATGCGCCGGTTAGGAGAACTGAAGAGTGGCAAAGGGATGTAGTGGTGAGGGGTAGGGGAAGACCTAAGCAAACTTGGAGGAGGGTGATCGAGAGTGATATGAGTTTATTGGGAATTGAGGAAAATATGGTAGTGGATAGGACGGAGTGGAGGGAGCGAATCTGTGTCGCTGACACGACTTGATTTTCACGGTTTTATATGATGGTTCATGTTAGCCGACCCCGAATCATTTCGGGAATAAGGCTTTGTTGTTGTTGTTGTTGTTGTACCAGTGAAGAAGCACAAGGCCTTTTCAACACAGCAACAGAGAAGTTCCAAGAGATGGCTGCTTTGGCATTGTTCAATTGGGGAAATGTTCATATGGCTATAGGGCAAGGAAAAAGATTTATTCACGGAAGATGCTTCAAGGGAGTGTCTGCTTGAACAGATAAAAACAGCATATGATTGGGCACAGAAAGAATATACAGAAGCAGGACAGAACTATGAAGCAGCATCAAGAATCAAATCAGATCTCCATAAAGTCAATCTAGCTCAAGGGGGTCAGCAGTTTGAGCAGGCAAAACTATCTTGGTATTATGCAATTGGAAACAATGTTGCCTTAGAATCATGGTATTTCGATGAGGGAATGTGAATATTACACAGAAAACAGCTCTGATATTGCTTACATCATTTCACACGGAAATCTCCAACTCATTTGGGTGGAAGGTCCCAACTAGGTCTATCGAGTATTAGTGGTGCATCTCCATTTGCTAAGAACATTCAACATGTTTTTATTATCTGCTACCCTTATGAGTTTCATGTTTATGTTGATAAGCCCGTACTTGAAAAAATGTACAATTATTGCTGTACTGATTAAGTAATTTATTCTTTCAATATTATTTGTTCCATTTTTTCCCCTTGTATGAGCAAATGCAATGGAAAGATTACTTTTCTGGGTTCACGCTTCACAATCCTCCATAAACCTAAGGGATTAACATGCATGTGCAGCACGTTTTTATTCATTGAGTTTCTCTTTCGTTGTTTCAGGTGAAGAAAGTCTTTCCATTATGAAGCAGCATCAAGAATCAAATCAGCAAAACTATCTTGGTATTATGCAATTGGAAACAATGTTGACTTAGAATCGTGGTATTTCGATGAGGCCATACAACTTTATAATAGAGCAGAGGAGAACATGGAAGAGGCATACAAATGTAGGAAGAATCGGAAGTACATCGCCAAACTGAACTTTCTAGTTTGCTCAAGGTTAGATCTAAGCAAAGAACATGAGTTTGGATGGGCTGTTTAGAGACACATCAATAGAAGAAGCTGCTGAGAAAACTAAGAAAATGGGATCTCTGATTTATCTCCTATGGGGCACCATACTCTATGAGCAATCACTCATGGAATTCACATTAGAGCTTCTATGTACAACATTATCTCTAACAATGACACTAGAACATAAACATGAAGCATATAACTAGTGAATTAGAGAAACCCAAACATATTAGTGCAACCAATTAAAGAAATCCAACACACTGCCCAACCACATTAGCATAACTAATTAAAGCCTATGATGCACCGAAACGGAAACGAAAACAGAAACGGGGAAACAGGGAAACAGAATTTTTAAGAGCCCAACACTTTAACTTCATAAAAAAAGGGTCCAACAAGAAAATAAGAGCCCAACAAGAAGGAGAAACAAAAAAAAATTGTCTTTTGACTTGAAGGAGAAGAAGAAATCACAGTAAGCAGAGAAAACAAAAACAACAGATTTGAAGTAGAAGAAGAAATCACATAAACATTGAAACCTGCTCCAGGAACATATATCCGTGCTTCATAGATTAAAGCTATTAAAGAAACCCAAAAAGCATTAGCTTAACCAAGATTAGATTCCATAATGTTTAAATCGAAATCAAAGCCATATAGTGTGGAATCTTAAAAAATATCAGATTATAAATGTTAAGCAACTAACATCAGTTAACCAAAATCAATTTACAGGCAAACCTAATCCAAACCCAAACACCACATAGAAGAATCAAAATTGGCATTTTGCCCAACTAACATACTAAAAGTTACCTGATATCTGTTGTAATGGTGAACGGCAGAGTGAGGCGATCAGGGAGAGAGAGCAAAAGGGACAGTTCAGAATCGTCTACCCTCAATGCTAAAAGAGATAGCGGAAGAAAGCGCCAACCATTGAGCAAAAGGAATGCGTCGACCTAAGATTTTGTCTGTGGTTCTATGAGAAAAGCGGCCACCTAAATTGATGACTAGTTATTAGGGGAAAGCGATGACCTAAATTGATGACCAGTTGTAAATATGTTTTTTAAATTTTTATTTTTTTATTTAAAAAAATTATAATTTTTATATCTTTCGCCACGACAGCCAATTGTTGCTGAAATATTTTTTTTAACGCAACAACAAATCATTATTGCTATAAATTTGTTATTTTACTGCAACAACATCATTATTGCTAAACGTAATGCATTAATTCCACTTTCCCGCTACGTAAAAAATTATGGAGGGAAACTAGAAAAGCTAATAATATTAATATATTTATTTTAAAATTAATTTAATAGATATTTTTCGCCACAATAAATTTTATTGCGATAACTGCTTATATTTACTGCAACAACATGACGTCATTTCTATAAATAATTACATTTACCGCAACAACACTCTGTCATTGTTGTACCTGGATATATGTATAACAACAATACATGCCCGTTGCTATCAATGACGTCATTTACTGCAACGATTTCCTTGTTGCAATATATTTTACATTTTTTACAAATTTCCCGCGAGGCGGAATTTTTGGGGAGAGGGTGTGGATAAACTTATGGCAACAACCTTTGCTAACGACCAAAGGCTTTTCGTTGGTAAAGTTAGGTTTTTGCAACAATGATTTTCTGTCGTTGCCAAAACTTGTTGCCAAAAAACAATTTTCTTGTAATCTTCATCAACTGCAATATCTTCTTGTCCAAGAGATGCCGTATGTAGTGATACTTCAACTCTATGTGCTTTGTCCTTGAGTGAAAGGCAGGATTCTTCGCCAAATGAATTGCACTCTGACTGTCGCTGTACAGAATAGGATCCTTCTGTTCCTTTCCCAACTCACGCAAGAAATTCTGCAACCATACCATCTCCTTATTAGCCTCAGTCACTGCAACGTACTCAGCTTCTGTAGTAGACAAGGCCACCACCTTCTGCAGCTTTGAAGCCCAAGAGACAGCAGTACCACCCTGTTGGCCCAAAAAATAAAATAATTATTTTTATGTATATAAAAAGCTTGGGTTATGTTTTTAGGGTATAGTTTATATTTTCTAGAAAATAATGCACGTGTAAGCTGACCTGCAACCCATGAGAGAGTCCGACAATACGCGGGGCGTGTCCTCCATACGCAGCGCGTAAACAAGGCGTCCGGAGAAATCAAACGTCAGAAACTCAAATACGCAGCGCGTCCTTCCCGTTACGCGGGGCGTACTTTCTTACGCGGTACGTACTTGCCAATACGTCATGCGTAAGACGCATCCGCTGAGTGTTCCAAGATCAGAAGCTCCAATACGCAGGGCGTATCCACCTATACGCAGGGCGCACTCTTTCCTACGCGGGACGTAACACCAGAGGCGCCACGCGCAGATACCATCAACGAAACTCACAAGCTTCAGGACCTCCAATACGCAGGGCGTAACCAACGATACGCGGGGCGTATCGCCTCTTCCGGCAATAGTTGGAAGCAGTCAATGGAAGTTGAGGTAGTGGGGTGATGTGGCATGAAGGTAGTTGTGTTAGTTGGTTAATAATTACCAAAATACCACTGAATAATTACCAAAATGCCACTCTAAAATACTATAAATAGACCCCCTCCCCTTCATAAAAAAACACACTCAAACACACAATAAAACCCCTTACTAAGGTCCGTTCCAATGCTCTCTAGTTCTTAGTTTTAAGTTCTTAGTTCTTAAGTCTCTTAGTTCTTAGTTCTTCAAAGTTCTTCCTTTCGTTCTTCGTTTTTCTTAGCTTCGATTCCTCTTTTAGCTCTTCTTCAGCTTTAATCCAAGTTTCAATAGCCTCTTTCCAAGTCCTTTCCAATTCAATTTAGCATTCCAAGCCTTCAATTTGCTCAATTCCTAGCTATAATTCTGTTCTCAAATCAATTTTCCAGATTCGTCCAACTACTTTCAAAGCCCGATTCCGTCTGTTTAAAGTCATTTTTTACTTTCAATCCCTTCGACAAAGTTGTTCCTGACGTCCTGAAGTTCGATCTAGTGTATTTATTTGCCCAATTCCGTGCCCAGAAACTCTATTTACAAGCCGATCTTTCCAGCCCAAATTCTTTTAGACATTCTGTTTCCAGAATTTTCCAGATTCGTCCAGTTATTTTCAACTCCCAATTTCGTCTACTCAGCATTCGTTTTAGCCTTCGATCCCTTATAGAAGTTTGTTCCTGACCTCCTGAAGTTACATTTAGCCTATTTACTCATCCAATTCCATGTCCTTAAGCACCCAAACGAGCCTCCTGAAGTTAAAGGTTAAATCTGCCCCATTTGCCTACCAACGTTGTGCCATTGCCAAGATCATATACCGTACGGGCCCGACCGGCTACAGCTCTCCGAGGACCTCGCACCAACACCAAAATTCAACATCAATCCGAGATAGCTATTGTGGCTCCGAGTTTGTTGTTGAATTCCAATTTAATTTAATTGCACTTCAATTCCTTGTATTTGATTCGTCCTTCCAATTCAATTGATTACCTATATGTTTAATATAGAGATTTTTCAATTGTAATTTATTCCATTTTTAATGCTTGCTTCGAACATATGTATTTAAACACATATTTACATCAATAAAATACCGATTTTTCACCAAATCTCGTGTCAATTTCGCACTTTAATTTCTTTTATTTTCTCGTCTTCAATTTATACGCTTAGCTTTAAAGAATAATTTATCCCGCAAAGTTTCTATAACGGCGAGAGAGACCCAAGAGGGACTTTTTCAATCCTTGCGTCCCTCGCCAATCGCTTCTATTAGATTTCAAGTTTTGGCGCGCAAATTCCATAAACTTAACCATTTTAATTGAGAAGTAATCTTCTCTGGCACGCCCGCACCAGAACCACACGTGACAAGGTTGAAATTAGCATATTCGCAAAATATCGCTAACAATTTTTGGCACGCCCAGTGGGACCTATTTTTTAGCTTAGCCAAAAATTGTATTTAGAACCTAAGCCATTTTAATTTTTTTTTTCTTCAGTTTTCCACTTATTTTTCATGCTGTGCTTTTATTGCATTTATTTATTTCCTTGTTCTTTCTTTTTCAGAACTAGATTACTAACATAATTTCATAATTTTCACCCATAAGTACTCACGGAGAATGCCTCCTAGGAAGAACACGGGGAAAGATCCCATCCCATCGGACTCCGAAGAGAGTCAAAATCAGAACCGGGATCAGAGCAACGAACCCGCCATGCCTGAAGGTTGTGCGGCTGAGACCGTGAACAATAGCGGGGGTGCAAACCAACAACCTCAAGTCCCACCCATATTCGACATGGCACCATTTTTAGCAAAACTAGAGAAGCAGATCGACCAATTTCTACATGGATTTTCGCAATCCATGAGAGAAAGTTATGAGGATGTGTGCAAGGCAATGCAAGCCAACAACGAGGCGGTGAACAATTCCAACAAGGGACCGGCTCTCGAGGAAAGGATCGTTGATTTAACCGGGGAGATCAGCAAAATCCCGGAAAAGTGCACCGAGCTGTTCACACAAAGGTCGACATCTCAAGGAGCGGTAGACGGTGGGAAGAAAGCACCGACATCAGGAGCTGGGGAAAGGTATACACCGCCACCAGCTCGAGAAGAGAATCTCAGGTTCAATGAGCACGGTGACAGGATCAGCCCAGAACCTATTCAAATCCCACCACCTCAACAACAGTTTAGATCTCATACAGGACCTAGTAACCATGCCGAACATTACGAGGAAGGCTATGCTCGTAATGTGGGGGGCAATGTGAGACACGCATGGAGCCCACCAACAACTTGGGAGAGGCCCAACGCATAAGAAACATCGTCCAAGAGATCTATGGGCCAGCCGTGAGGGAAGTATACCGACCCGAGTTCCAGAAACCATATCCACGGCACTATGATCAGCTATACCCTTTACCCCACAATTTTAGAGTACCCGATTTTGCTTTATTTTCAAGAGAAGAAGGGCAATCCACTATGGAGCACGTGGCACGCTTCACCTTTCAGTGCAGCGGTTTGAGCATGGACACGAACTTCGACATGTTATGCTTGCGGCTATTCCCAGGTTCACTAACGGGACCAGCTTTCTCTTGGTACACCACCTTACCATCCGGATCCATTCATGGATGGGAACAAATGGAAAGACTATTCCACAACCAGTTCTATCGAACGGAGCCCGAGATCTGTGTTGCGGAGCTATCCCGAATGACGCAACGACATGGAGAACCGATTGAAAGTTTTATCAACCGATTCAAAAAGATGCGACATCGGTGTCGAATCAACATCCCCGAGGTCGAGTTCGTGAAGATTGCCCAACGTGGGCTGGAATTCGAAAATCGGAAGAAATTTCAAGGGATAGATTTCCGCGACTACTACGAGTTGGTGGCCAAGGTTTCAGAGTACGAGGAGTTGATGAGGGAAGATCATCGACGCAAGAAGAACTCTGTAGGAAGCTACCAAGGGGATGTACAAACGCATGAGGTAGCCATTGCCGACTTAACGAACACCGGATCTCGAACATGTCCCGTGTTGGTAAAGAATCCCAAAGCACCCGAGGTAGTTAAAAGGATCCCAACCACTCAATATACGTTTGACGTCTCGAAGACGGAAGAGATCTTCGACTACCTGCTAAAGGAGCAGTTCATCACATTGCCTCCTAGACATGTGATCCCATCCAAAGAAGAAATACACGGACGAAACTACTGTAAGTATCACGACAACTGGAGCCACAACACTCAAGCATGTTTTGGTTTTAGAAATGCCGTGCAGGATAGGATTAACCGTGGGATACTCCAATTCCCAGAAAAGAAGGAAAGCATGCTGATCGACGAGGACCCATTCCCAGTAGCCAATATGATCAATGCCACTTCACTAGTGTGGGGGCAAAGGAAAGCAACAGGGTGACGTGAGAACCCGACAGGTATGGGTACCAAAAGCGACGCCACCAAAGTTGGAGGAAAGCTCAAAGCAATCACAGAATACAAAGATAAGAGACGTGCAACAACAACGGCCACGTTTCGTGACACCCTCGAGCACGTCACCCCTCAATCAATGGCAATTGAATAGGCACAAGAAATTCCTAAGGCCTCTCTCTAGGAATGCAAAGAGAAGATTAAGGAAAAGAGAGACAGAAAAGAGAAATAGTCGAAAGGAGTCATCCAGCGTCAACTCTAATGATGCGAAAAGAGGAGGAAAAAACCAAGAGAAGAACCTCCAGATCCGGGTTGGAGATTTCATCATACGAATAGATTGTGCAGCTACCTCTTTAATCTTACCATCGGATTTTAGAGGCGAAGACACCAAGAAGGAATGCCCCAAATCCGAGTACAAGGAGCAAGAAGACGCAACACCGAAGGCACTGGGTGAAGAGGGCATGAAGAGGGTTTACTTTGACAAGCCCACTCCAAGGATGACTCGCCATATCAAACCTCTATACGTCAAGGCTCATGTAGATGGAAAACCAATCTCCAGAGTGCTCATCGACAATGGATCAGCCGTTAACATCATGCCTATGAAGATGGTCCTAGCCTTAGGGAAATCAGAGGAAGATATAATCTCATCAGAGGTGTCAGTTTCAGCCTTCACGGGAGAAATTGCAAAGACATACGGCGTCCTACCATTGGAACTCACCGTTGGCTCTCACACCGCCATGGCCGCTTTCTTCGTGGTAAATTCAACCGCGAGTTATCAGGCACTGTTAGGGAGAGATTGGATTCATTCCAACTCATGCATCCCCTCGTCATTACACCAATTCCTTCTATTTTGGAAAGGAGACGAGGTGGAAGTTGTTCGGGCAAACGAGAAGCCATTCGAAGCTTACTCCGATGTGGTCGAAGCCAGACTCTACGAGGAATCTATTGGCCCAATCCGAGTTGGGTCCAATCACAAAGAGCAATCATGCGGCAAAAAGATCAAGAATATCCTAAGGCCAACGGCAATCGTGCCTCGTCGAAGGCCATTCCGTGACAAACCAATAATAGAAGAAATTCCATGACTAGCACAACATCGAGAAAAGAAGCGGTATCTTCAGCCGCTATATCAAAACTGAATGCGCAACAACTGGCGGAGAAACTGTATCGAGAAAACGACATGAGGGTCTCAGAAGTCGAAACACCCAAAGGAATAACAGAACTAGATCCTCAAGGAGAAGAAATCCAATTACAAGATCTGAAAAGGGCGAACCCGAAGTTAGAAGATGAAGGTTCCATGGCGGTCAACCCTCTAGACGAAGTAAACCTAGGGACAGAAGAGGAACCTCGGGTTACATTCGTCAGTAGCTTACTACGCCCGACGTTGAAAGAAGCCATTATCACTTTGCTTCAGGAGTTCAAAGACTGTTTCGCTTGGAATTATGATGAAATGCCCGGGTTGAGCAAGGACATAGTGGAACATAGATTGCCAATCAAACCGGAGTTCAAACCATTCAAGCAACCAACAAGGAGAATAATCAAAGAGGTTGAAAGCAAGGTGAAGGAAGAGATAGAAAAGCTTTTCAAATCTAAGTTCATCAGACCAGCAAAGTACGCTGTATGGCTATCTAACGTCGTGCCTGTAGTGAAAAAGAACGGTAAGCTACGCGTATACGTAGATTTCCGCGATCTAAATTTAGCCACGCCGAAAGACATCTATGTGATGCCCATAGCCGACATGTTAGTAGATGTTGTGTCTAAAAATGAATTAATATCTCTGTGTGATTGCTATGCGGGATATAACCAAATCCCCATTGCCGAAGAAGACATTGCAAAAACGGCATTTCGATGCCCAGGGTCAATCGGCACGTTCGAATGGGTCGTCATGCCGTTCGGTTTATAGAATGCCGGCGCCACATACCAAAGAGCAATGAATGCCATCTTTCACGATTTAATCGGCACCTCTATGGAGGTATACGTGGACGACATCGTTATCAAGTCCAAGCGAGAAATGGAACATGTCGGCCATTTGAGGAAGAGCTTCGAGCGGATGCGTAAGTACAACCTAAAGCTCAACCCTCTGAAGTGCGCCTTCGGGGTCAAAGCAGGGAACTTTCTTGGATTCTTAGTCCACCAAAGAGGAATCGAGATTGACGACAATAAGGCAAAAGCAATCAAAGAAGCACAACCTCCGAAGAACAAGAAGGAGTTGCAGCGGTTCTTGGGCCAAGTAAACTACTTGAGACGATTCATATCAAACTTGGCTGGAAAATCCAGAGCCTTCTCAGATCTGTTAAGACTCAAAGACGAAGAAAGCTTCAAGTGGGACGACAAGCATCAAGCGGCGTTTGAAGAGATCAAAACTTACTTGAGCAACCCACCCGTGTTGACGCCACCAAGGGAGGGTATTCCACTCAAGCTCTATATATCAGCAACCGACGAGTCAATTGGGTGCTTGCTTGCCCAAGACAATGCAAACCGTCATGAACAAGCCGTCTACTATCTAAGTTGAACATTGCTATCGGCAGAGATGAGGTACAGTCCAGTTGAGAAGACGTGCTTAGCCCTCTACTTCGCTTGCATAAAGTTGAGGCATTACTTGCTCAAAGTGAGAGTTTATGTGATTGCTAGCACCGACTTGATCAAATACATGCTCAACTAGCCTATCCTCTCAGGAAGAATATGAAAATGGTCACTAGCACTGGCCGAGTTCACGTTAGTGTATCTCCCGCAATCCTCGATAAAAGGGAAAGCAATTGCAGATTTTGTGGCCGACCACCCAACCAACTTTCAATATCCCGAAGAAGCAGAACTGCCAATTTATCTGACGCACAAAGAACCATGGCAGTTGAAGTTCGATGGCTCAAGCACAGACAGTTCCAACGGGGCAGGAGTGATCATCACAGCCCCATCCGGGACTAAGACAATATTAGCGGTAAACTTGGATTTTGAATGCACGAACAACCAGGCTGAATATGAAGCTCTAATCATCGGCTTAGAAATCTTGATAGACCTAGGAGCGAAAGAGGTCAAGATTTTCGATGATTCACAATTGGTTATCCGGCACCTAACAGGAGAATATAAATGCTCAAGTTTATCTTTATTACCTTATTTCGCGTTTGCAATTCAACTTTTGGAAATGTTTGATGAGATCAGTTTGGAGCATATTCCAAGAAATGACAACTGGGAAGCTGACGAGTTAGCCCAAATCGCTTCTGGAATGAAGATCTCCAAAGATACAGCATACAAGGTCGTTATCATCAGAAGACAGGGCCATCCTTCCGTGGCGGATAGAGGCGTCCAGTTTGAATCGTTCGACATCGATATTAACTTAGCTCAAGATTGGAGGAAACCATTCATCGATTACCTCAATGATCCTTCCCAAAAAAGTAAAATATTCACTAAGTATTCAATCTCGAAATTACATGTTGATGGCAGGTGATTTGTACCGTAAGAGCTACGACGGAATGCTGCTCAAGTGTCTCGGCTTCCCAAAAGCAATGGAAGTCATGAAGCAAGTCCATGAAGGCATATGCGGAGCTCACCAGTCCGGAAGGAGAATGCGATGGCTTATCAATCGCCATGGATACTTCTGGCCAACGATCCTACGCGATTGCATCACATATGTGAAGGGTTGCAAGAAGTGTCAACTGTATGGCCAAATCCAACGAGTCCCCTCAGAGGAATTACACTCAGTGGTGAAGGCGTGGCCTTTTAGAGGATGGGCTATTGATCTAATAGGGAAAATATTCCCACCTTCATCAAAAGGTCATTGTTTCATCATAGTCGCCACAGATTACTTTTCCAAATGGGTGGAAGCAGCACCAATGAAGCAAGTCGGTCAAACGCAAGTAATCCAATTCATCAAAGAGAATTTGATTCATAGATTCGGAATCCCAGAATCCATCACCACGGATCAAGGGACCATGTTCACAGGCGAAGATATGAGCGAGTTCATAGAAGAGTACGGAATTAAACTGATACATTCCACTCCGTTTTACGCACAAGCAAATGGTCAAGCTGAGGCATCCAACAAGATCCTGATCCAAATCTTGGAGAAGATGCTAGAAGACAATCCTAGGGAGTGGCATAAAGTTCTCTCAGAAACGCTCTGGGCTATGCGAACGTCTAAGACACGAGCGACCGGAGTGAGTCCATTTTTCCTAACGTTTGGTCATGATGCAGTAATACCATTGGAAGTCATTGTGCCTTCATTACGAGTAATGCGCCAGAATGACTTGGAGCCGGACAATTATGTACAAGCCATGACCATGGAACTAGAAGATCTGGACTACGAAAGGCAGAAAGCGCTCGATTGCATGATGATCCAAAAGAAGAAAGTGGAAGACGTGTACAACAAGAAAGTAAAAAAGAAAAGCTTCAGAGAAGGCGAGCTAGTGTGGAAGCTAATTCTTCCAATCGGGATGAAAGACCGTGAGCTTGGGAAGTGGTCGCCCAACTGGGAAGGACCATTTCAAATCCACAAGGTGCTTCCCGGGAACGCGTATTGGTTGAAGAGCTTGGGCGGAGAACCACACAGGAGATACATTAATGGCAAATACTTGAAGAAATATTTCCAGAGTATGTGGGACATAATTAACACAGGAACCGATGGGAGCTTCATGCACAACACGTGATATGTAAGGTGCGAAGTGCCAGCCAACAAGGCGTAGAGGAAGCACATCCCGAAGGACATCTCAAAAAGCCAAATACGCAGGGCGTCTTTATTTCACGCAGGGCGTGACTCAGGCACACATGAAAGTCACACCCCAGAGGCTCATTTACGCGCGGCGTAATGCCAAAGATGCCATGCGTAAATTTCTTCTTTAGATGCTCCAAGTTCAGGAACACCAATACGCAGGGCGTGTTTGACAATACACGGGGCGTACCCCAAAGACGCAGGGCGTGTACCGGACGTGCATAGAAGAGGCACTCTAGGAGCGAGAATACGCGGGGCGTAAAATCAAAGACGCCACGTGTATTCATCATCAAGAAAGCGCTTCAGGGTCAGAAGCACAAATACGCGGGGCGTATCCAGGTACACGCAGGGCGTATGCGCTCTTTTTCTGGGCATTTACAATTTTTCAAAGCATTTGTATATTGTCTTCGCAAGTGCTATAAAGGTTCATCAATAAAAGAATAAGTGTGCCATGGCCACAAATAAATAATAAAAAATATAGATGACCTAGCAAATGTCCAAGCGGCAATCAACTCACAAAAATAATGTCCATTGGTGCTACACAAATAAATAAGTAAAAGAATGAGCATACAAACTCAAAACAAAGAGGGAAAGTACGGGCAACCCGTGAACATACCTCACGGAAACAAACAAAAATCAGGCTTCGGGTATTTTGCCCAAGATTCACAAAGTTTGGATGCAGCCTCTTTGTGTTGCTCGCTCTGTCGGTGCCATGCCAGCATCTCATCATAATGATTGGCCAATCGATCTTTCTCACGGGCCAGCTCTTCCTCCATCCGCGGGAAACAAGCTCTAAAACCGGAACTGGCTCTAACCATATCTTCCTTAAACGCTCGAGCTTCAGCCACCTCCTTCTCCAATGCCGCAAGCCGCTCCTCTACAGCTACAATTTTGACCAATCGTTGCCTATCCGCTTCTTCAGTATCAACCAAAGCATTAAACTTTTTGCTGTAGGCCTCTAACTCTGCCATATTTGATCTAACTCGAGCTGCGAGGCCTGCTGCCACGTTTTTCTCAGTAACATAGGACTGATAGAAAAATAATACGTGGTTCTTAGGGGTGCACACAAAAATCCGGAAAACCGAAAAACCGAAAAACCAAACCAAAACCGAACCGAAAATAAGGTTAACCGAAACCGATGGACTAGTGTACGGTTTTTAATTTTAAAAATAGTGGTTAATGGTTACGGTTACGGTTTCGGCATTTCAAAAACCGCGGTTAACCGAAACCGACCGAATGTCAATTAAATATTTAAAAAATATAAAAATATATTTATTTATATTTATATATATAATTATATTTTATCCAACTATACTAATTAGTAATTAGTTACATTTATCCAATTAAGTAGTTAGCTAAATATATATTGATTATATTTATCCAAATTTTTTTATAAGATTTAATTACTCTACTTTAACTAATAAATATTACTAATTTATTTCGCAAATTATAAATCATTTGTTAAAATTTCACTCTAATGGTCGTCTGTCAAATTTCTTAACTATACCATTGAAATTAAAAATCAATTTCATTTAAAATGTAGCAAAATAGGATTCATACACTTATTAGTTATAACCGGTATCAATTGATTAGTTATATATATTGATTATTAGGAAATTTGATCCCTCGAGAAAGTAAACTACATTAGTTCAAAATAAAGCTCTAAAATATGAACCACTTATTATATTAAATTTAAAAATTTATTTGAATTTAAATTCATGAAGAAGTTATTGTAATTGAATAGTGAGTTGGAAGTCATAGATTAAAGTGCTTGATGTTTTTTCATTGTTAATCTCTTCAACTCGTTATTGATCCGTTATTAGAAATTTTTTATTATTTTTATTTACTAATGGTTAGAAACCGAAATAAAAGGTTAACCGACCGAAATAATTGGTTAACCGATTAGTGGTTAACCGAATTTTATGGACTAGTGTATGGTTAGTGTTTTTAAAAAATCGATTAAATGGATAACCGATCGAATTAACCTTAATGGACTGGTTAACCGACCACGTGCACCCCTAGTGGTTCTTGGCGGATTCAACGGCTCAGTCTTGAAGGGATGAGCACACACACCCATCATAAGGTCAAAATCAATCATAGCTCTTTCAACACGGGTCGGAGTCCAAGAGTCAAGAGGAGAGGCGATAAGCTTACTGAGATTGGCACGAGCATCACTCAACGAGTCATCACTAGGCAAGGATGAATCAGCTGCAACAGTAGACGGTCCTTTCAAAAATGAAAAATCCAAGTCGGCAAAAGGATTATCAGCTTTAAGTCCGATAGGGACCAACAAAGGACGCGCAAGGGCTGATTCCTGCCATATTTTTAGCAATTAAATCAATCAATCTAAACAATTCATCTCAAGCATGGCTCATAAATAACAGATTAGCAAGATCATACAAACCTGAGACAATGGCGCAGGGACCAGTCGGTTCAGAGAAGATGCGGAAGGAAGATGGGTTCGTGTCAGAAGTTGCAATGGAGTCATAGCCACCTCAGTCGAATCCTCGTCAAGAGACAAAGTGCCGAGCGAAGACGTCAAGTTCCAACGTGCCCCCAGTTGATCCAGCGTCTCATCCTCAAAACCGAAGTATAGGCCCTCGTCGGAGTCGTCTTCTTCTTCCATTTGTCTCGTGGAAGGCCCTGCAGCAATAGCCACCCGCTCTCCTTCATCCATCATGATTGCCTTTCCTTTCCCCTTGTCGTTGGCGTCAAGCTCATTCGGAGCTAGGGAATTCGGATTGTTGTCTTTCCCTGAGCTACCGCTTGAGTCTACAAAAAAGAGAGAAAAAATATAAAATAAAAATATATATATATATATATAAAAATAAAAAATAAAAACAATAAATAAAAGAGCTTACCAACAGGAGGGATACAATGCTGAAAAACAGTCTCCCACCAAGCGTCAAACGAAGGTTGATCCGATCCAAGCAGAAGTGGCCCCTGATCATATCCCGCATCCAGAACCGCAGCCGCTATATCTTCATCACTAGCCCCACACCGCTGTGAAGGGGTAGGAAATGGGAGTTGCCCCGGGATAGATTGGAAAAAGCCTAACTGACGTGCCCAAAGACAGGGTGCATATAAGGTCAAACTAGGGTTTGATGAGTGAGAGATTCTAGTTCGGTTCACTCCATGGTGTAACCGACGTGTCGCACATACCGTCATCCACCATTCAGCACCTTCATGGGGGGCAGCGGACAAGTAAGAGAGAGCCCAAGATGGTAGACACGAGTTATCTTTTTCCCAAAAAAGAAACAGCTTGTTACGAGTAGATGGCACCAAAGTACGAAGAAATCTCACAACTACACTAACAGCCAAACTCGAAGAGCTGTAGCAAAGGTCCACGCCAAGATGTCCCGAAGTCTCCATTGACAAGGCGGTGGCCAGATGAGGGAAATAAATAAAAAGCCACAGCTGCAGCAGCCACAAACCACCTCTAGGTTTTATAAATGGTCTATCCTCAACAGTAAGAGCTAGACGGTGGAATGTTGAGGCCAACAACATGGTGCCAAGAGCTAAACGACGGCCCGAAGCCAGAGCCTTAGCAATGACCAATATTTCTGCAGTAGGTCTGAGGCCTAACGGCTCAAAAATATAATTGCTAAGCATCATCCACAGAAAATGCACATGATCCTCATCATCCAATTCCCTCTTGTCCAATTTCTTTCTGATCATTTGGACATAAGTCCCGGCCTCTTTGGATAAGATAGCCTTCACTTCAGGAAACGCATCCGTCTCAACACAACTCGGGACCTCCTCTCCGATAATAGGCAACCCCGTCAAAGCCACTACATCACGTAAGGTGATAGACATGGGACCCAGCGGAAGGATCAACGAATTACACACCGGCGACCAATAATTCAGCACCCCCTCCAGTACATTCACACAAGGAGTAATTTCATGACGGGTCAGACGAATAAAATCCCTAATGCCAACTTGGTTCCAAACACTCGCGTATCTCGGCTCTAGGCGATCTACAAGGTCATTCCATCCAACGTAACAGCGAGGAAATATCAGTCCTTTCTTACTTGCAGGGAATTGATAAGTTTTTCTATGGAGGGCCAATTCGGTAGAACTGTTCATGGGATACGGGGGTAAAGGGGAATTACTCGCAACAACAGGGCTAATAGTAAAGACACTATCCTGAAATTGAAGTATAAACACAATCAATCAAAGCCTATGGATGCTACCTTCAAATACATGATCATGAAATTACAAAAATTACCTCCTGCAAGCCAAGGGTTATGCCTAGGCGAGAATCAGCGCGAATGGTGTCAGAATATGAGTCCGCAGCTGTGACAGACAGATGCAAATTTCAGCAATACAATTCCATCTCCACGTAATAGCTCTAAAATTCTTATGTTTTATTCCAATTCAATTTATTTTCTCATAAAATGTGATTCTACACACACAAAAGCAAAAGAAAAATCAAAAAGAAAGAAATAAAGAAGAAAAATAGATTGCATACCCATGCTTGAGAGACTGAGAGCTTGATTCTGAGTGTTCTTGAGCTTGGGGAAAAGAAAATGGCAGAAACAAAGATAACAAAAAAAAAGAAAAAGAAGAGTTGTAGATTGATTAAGATAGAGAGTTCCAAAGAATTCAAATTCTAAAATCCTGCAGGATTCTTCTCTCTATTATCTTAAAAAAAAAAAAGTATTTAATAAAACTTCTTTTGTACATAAATTTTATTATTACTAATTCATTTATGCACAAAAGAGGGGGGCAATTGTTGGCCCAAAAAATAAAATAATTATTTTTATGTATATAAAAAGTTTGGGTTATGTTTTTAGGGTATAGTTTATATTTTCTAGAAAATAATGCACGTGTAAGCTGACCTGCAATCCATGAGAGAGTCCGACAATACGCGGGGCCCTCCATACGCAGCGCGTAAACAAGGCGTCCGGAGAAATCAAACGTCAGAAACTCAAATACGCAGCGCGTCCTTCCCGTTACGCGGGACGTACTTTCTTACGCGGGACGTACTTGCCAATACGTCATGCGTAAGACGCATCCGCTGAGTGTTCCAAGATCAGAAGCTCCAATACGCAGGGCGTACTCTTTCCTACGCGGGACGTAACACCAGAGGCACCACGCGCAGATACCATCAACGAAACGCACAAGCTTCAGGACCTCCAATACGCAGGGCGTAACCAACGATACGCGGGGCGTATCGCCTCTTTCGGCAACAGTTGGAAGCAGTCAATGGAAGTTGAGGTAGTGGGGTGATGTGGCATGAAGGTAGTTGTGTTAGTTGGTTAATAATTACCAAAATACCACTGAATAATTACCAAAATGCCACTCTAAAATACTATAAATAGACCCCCTCCCCTTCATAAAAAAACACACTCAAACACACAATAAAACCCCTTACTAAGGTCCGTTCCAATGCTCTCTAGTTCTTAGTTTTAAGTTCTTAGTTCTTAAGTCTCTTAGTTCTTAGTTCTTCAAAGTTCTTCCTTTCGTTCTTCGTTTTTCTTAGCTTCGATTCCTCTTTTAGCTCTTCTTCAGCTTTAATCCAAGTTTCAATAGCCTCTTTCCAAGTCCTTTCCAATTCAATTTAGCATTCCAAGCCTTCAATTTGCTCAATTCCTAGCTATAATTCTGTTCTCAAATCAATTTTCCAGATTCGTCCAACTACTTTCAAAGCCAGATTCCGTCTGTTTAAAGTCATTTTTTACTTTCAATCCCTTCGACAAAGTTGTTCCTGACGTCCTGAAGTTCGATCTAGTGTATTTATTTGCCCAATTCCGTGCCCAGAAACTCTATTTACAAGCCGATCTTTCCAGCCCAAATTCTTTTAGACATTCTGTTTCCAGAATTTTCCAGATTCGTCCAGTTATTTTCAACTCCCAATTTCGTCTACTCAGCATCCGTTTTAGCCTTCGATCCCTTATAGAAGTTTGTTCCTGACCTCCTGAAGTTAAATTTAGCCTATTTACTCGTCCAATTCCGTGTCCTTAAGCACCCAAACGAGCCTCCCGAAGTTAAAGGTTAAATCTGCCCCATTTGCCTACCAACGTTGTGCCATTGCCAAGATCATATACCGTACGGGCCCGACCGGCTACAGCTCTCCGAGGACCTCGCACCAACACCAAAATTCAACATCAATCCGAGATAGCTATTGTGGCTTCGAGTTTGTTGTTGAATTCCAATTTAATTTAATTGCACTTCAATTCCTTGTATTTGATTCGTCCTTCCAATTCAATTGATTACCTATATGTTTAATATAGAGATTTTTCAATTGTAATTCATTCCATTTTTAATGCTTGCTTCGAACATATGTATTCAAACACCTATTCACATCAATAAAATACCAATTTTTCACCAAATCTCGTGTCAATTTCACACTTTAATTTCTTTTATTTTCTCGTCTTCAATTTATACGCTTAGCTTTAAAGAATAATTTATCTCGCAAAGTTTCTATAACGGCGCGAGAGACCCAAGAGGGACTTTTTCAATCCTTGCGTCCCTCGCCAATCGCTTCGATTAGATTTCAAGTTTTGGCGCGCAAATTTCATAAACTTAACCATTTTAATTGAGAAGTAATCTTCTCTGGCACGCCCGCACTAGAACCACACGTGACAAGGTTGAAATTAGCATATTCGCAAAATATCGCTAACACACCCAATGTGAATACATATCCGGTTGTACTTCTTCTCTTGTCAAGGTCACTAGATGCTAAATCTGCATCCACATATCCTGTCAACATAACTTTCTTGCCCTCAAAATATAAGGCTTGTTCAGTGGTTCCCTTCAGGTATCTCAAAATCCACTTTACTGCTTCCCAATGCTTCTTACCAGGGTCTCCCATGAAATGACTAACAACTCCCACAGTATGTGCAATATCCGGCCTTGTGCACACCATTGCATACATCAAGCTGCCAATTGCTGAGGCATACGAAGTTCTCTCCATCTGGACTCGCTCTTCTCTGCTCTTAGGTGAGTCATGTTTAGATAGCTTGAAATGGCTACCCAAAGGAACCGTAGCTGGCTTGGCATCTTGCATGGCGAATCTAATCAAGACCTTCTTGATATACTCAGCTTGTGAGAGATACAACTTTCCAGCCTTCCTATCTCTTTCAATCCTCATACCCAGAATCTGCTTAGCTTCTCCGAGATCTTTCATAGCAAACCGCTCAGATAACTGCTTCTTTAGTTTTCTCACTTCTCGAGCACTCGACCCTGCAATCAGCATATCATCAACATATAACAGTAAAATTATGTAGCCTTCATTCAATTTCCTGAAGTAACAACAATGATCAGCTTCACTCCTGACGAACTCAATTTCATGCATGAATCCGTCAAATTTCTTGTACCACTGTCTTGGAGCTTGTTTCAGACCATACAAGCTCTTGTTCAACTTGCATACAAGCTCAGCGTTATTAGACTCATAGCCCTAAGGTTGCTTCATATAGATGTCTTCATCTAAGTAACCATGAAGAATGTCGTTTTTACATCCATTTGCTGCAGCTCCAAATCTTCTGCAGCTACCATACTCAACACTAAACGAATAGTAGTCAGCTTCACTACTGGAGTAAAAACGTCAGTATAATCTATACCGTACCTCTGCTGAAAGCCTTTCACGACCAGCATTGCTTTGTAGCATTTGCTACCATCAGCCTCTTCTTTGATTCTGAAAATCCACCTGTTTTGTAGAGCCTTCTTACCCTTTGGAAGCTCAACAAGGAATCCATCTCATCATCTATTACAAGCCTCCACTTGCTCGCATCCTCTCCACGAGATGCCTCCAATTAGCTTTCTGGTTCACCACTATCTGTCAGCAGTATGTAGTTGCTTGTAGGCGTGTACCTGTCAGGTGCTCTACGCTCTCTAGTGGATCTGCGTAGTGTAACCGGCGGAGTTTGGGGTTCTTCTACCTCCTCCATAACAATCTCCTCCACAACTACCTCCTTGCTCCCACCAGAATTCATGATGTCTAGGTCCACGACCTCTGGTTCTGCATCAGCAGTATCAGATGCGCCCAGACTATCCTTGTATATCATCTGCTCGTTGAAAACAACATCCCGACTGCGAATAATCTTCCTGTTCTGACTATCCCAGAACCGATATCCGAAATCATCACCACCGTATCCAATAAACGTGCACTTAATAGACTTCGCATCTAACTTACTTGTCTCAAGGGGAGCAATATGAACATATGAATCACATCCAAATACTCGTAGAAAGGACAGATTTACCTGCTTGCCACTCCAAGCCTCTTCAGGAATGCCACTCTGCAGGGGACTCGATGGCCCTCTGTTGATCAAGAATGCTGCAGTGTTAACTGCTTCTGCCTAGAACATCTTCGGAAGTCTGCACTTCAGCCTCATGCTTCTAGCATGCTCACACAGAGTTCTGTTCATTCGTTCTGCAACTCCGTTCTCCTGAGGAGTTCCTTTCAGAGTCTTCTCCATGCGAATTCCATTCTCAGCACAGAATCTATCTCTTTTGAGGAGTCTATCTCTTTTCATTACTATTTGTGCATATTTTTTATTACTATTTGTGCATATTTTTTTGAGGAGTCTTATCTCTTTTCATTTTTCACTTTTCATTGACAATATTTATAATTAAAATAAATTATATATAAAGTAATGATTTGTAGAATCATTGTGGCAACTTTTAAAGTTGCTCACTATTAGAGCATTTTTTTTATAAAAGTTGTCAAGAGTGATATTGATGATTAAATTAATAAAATATTATATTTTAACATGATGTGTTAAGTTTTGATACTCTTTAAAACAACCTGTATTGGAGATGCTTTTAGTATTTCAGGTAAGAAGATGATCCGACTCAGAATGACTTTATTTAAATAATTTTATTAAAATAAATTACAACTTTTGTGACTTTTGAATCGTATAAACTTTTGTGACTTAATGCAAATTATTATCTTCAAATGTTGAAAGAAAAATATTTTTTTAAAGAAAAAATGTTTTATTTTCATGTGTTTCTTTACAAATAAATTATATACAAAAAAAAATATGATATACTTTTTAAAAATATATGTTAATTTATATATTTTTTTATATTAAATATATGTGTCACTCAGCTTCTTACAGAGATCAAAGGTCTTAAGGATCTTCTGAATGTCATGACTTCACTTCAGTCTCAACAGCCCAGGCAGGATTAATAACGAAGCTGGCCGAACTCCAGCTGACTATGGTAAATCACATGAACTCTCTACAGGGTCAATTTCATGTTATGTCAGCTGCGAACTCAATGTATGCAACTTCTGCCGAAGTTCATCAACTCTTCAACCAGCTTCACACTGAGCAAGCCAGAACAAATGAGCAACTCTCTTCCTCCTCCCAGTGCTCCATTGAGCAAATTAGTGAGGCTGTCCGTCTACTCAACTTAAGTAAGGAAGAGATGGAAACTGACCAGCTCAAAACGAATGAAATTCTGCGGTACTCTAGAGTCACTTTCAACCATATACGACACTCCAATGTTCAACGTCAGTATTTTGACTCGGCTTTGTTAAAGATGTTTCATCAAGCCTTCACAATGCTGACTGACAGTATAACTTGGGTTGGAAAGTCTCAAGCATACATCCTGAGTATGCTCAGTGTCTCGGCTATCAGGATTCCACGTTCTGTCTTGGATGAGGGTGTTCCTGTCTTTGATGGGATCAATGAAAGCACACGCAAGCTTAAGGCATTTTCTGGCCGATTAACTCGTGCTGCCATCGACGACACCTTCATTCCTACTCCTCCCGATGCTGACAAAACGGGGGAGAAAGAACAAGCTCAAAGAACTCAACAATCAGGAGAAGCATCAAGAAGTCAGCAGAAATTCAAGGGAAAGGGAAAAGCTAAAGAACATGATGTTCAAATTAACTACAGGAAAAAATAGTTTGACTAGGATTGCTAGATTTAGTTTTGTTAAACTTGTAGTCTTTCCCTTATGTGTTTTTGTTATGCTGACCCTGAATACAAAACTATGCATGCATCTATCTTTTCAAAATTTACCAATCTTGTGTGATGCTTACTTATGTTTTGTGATAAACTTTAACGCATCTTCATTAAATCAACTGTGCTAATTGTCTACATTGCGTTATGATTGTATGTTGTGTTGATCTATAAGTTGACCTCTTTTATATGTCTTCTTAATTAAATCACATTGAACAAAGATATACTCAGTGCTCTCTGATATCTAAATCTTCCGCATAAACTGAGTTAAAAAGAATATGTTCCATGAGCTGACCTATTTCTGAAAACTAACCTTAGATTTACTTGATTAAACCTTGAAATGTTTAGAGTAAAACTAAGTCAGTAGCTCAACCCTTACGGGGGAGTAATTTGACTAATATAAGGTCAACTATCATGGGGGAGCTCAACACTGAGTTCTTCACTGAATATTTTTGCCAACATCAAAATGGGGGAGTTTGTTGAAACACCTTTCCACATGATTTTGATTTGACAATTATTTAAGTAAGTGATAAAAAATATTCTAACACATTAAATTTAAATGCTTTGATTTATTCATACTAATGTATTTGTTCAATGTTGAGTTTATTGTTTATAAGACATTATGATAAAGAAAGCCTAAAGGCCCACAAGTGAAAATCAAGCCCAAGTCAACTGATCAAGACCACACGGCCCAAGATTTCAAAACACGGTCGTTTTGTACAAAGCACAAGCTCAACATGAAGAAGGATCGAGAAGCCTTCTCTCAATTGCTTCGAGATGAAGCTGCTGAGTGGAACGACAAGAAGTACAAGTCAGCGGCAGACAAGAACCAACTTCTAGACAAAGTATTTCTACTTTGGGTAAAGTTCAGAAGGCGCAGGAAGCTGTCTGGAAGACTTTGCCAAATATGTCGAAACATTCTGTTTATCGGACGAAAAGCTGTCGAGCACTGCCGTAGATAGAAGATGCAAGAATCTCATTGGCCAACGACACTAAGCACGTCTAGAGTGACAACGACAGGAAGCCATTTGCCTCCAATGGTTATTTCAAAATTCGAAATTACCGGTGCTTGAAGTGTCACTATATAAAGGCCTCTCATTTGCTTCAATCGATGCAGATCTTCAATTAGTCGAAACGCTGACCAAATTCATACTTGAAGTTCTGTGAGAAAAGCAAAGCAAAATCTTACACTAATTTCCAATCATTGTGTAAAAGTCTAGAGTGATTTCAATCATCTAAAGTGTCTTAGCAATTGTTGTTTAGGACAAACACTTTATCATTTCTAGAAGAATAGAAAGGAGAGGCTGAGTACTCGGTTATAGTACTCAGCGGTAGTTATAGGAGTGAGTAGAGGTATAGAGGAAGGTACTCTTGTATACTTAGCTTCTATTGTAAAAGGTTTCGTGCTCTACCTTTAAAGAGCTTGTAGAGAATTCAAAAGGCTCGGAACGCGTTCCGGGGACTGGATGTAGGCGGAGAGGCCGAACCAGGATATGTCTGCTGAGTAACATATTTCTAACCCTTAAACTCCTTTATATATTACTTGCTATAAAACTGACTAAGTAACAAACTCACGTTGAGTTGAGTGCACTAAGAAGCTGAGTTCAGGAATAGACTCTAAGTGCTATCTCCTGACTCTAGGAAAGAAACAGACTTAGTCACAAGTTGACTAAGCTTGTGTCTTAAACTACTTAGCGCCGCTGTGTAAACCTTTTCTCAAGAAAAGAAGTCAGCCTTAACGGACAAAATTTTAAATAGTTCCTATCCCCCCCTTGGAACTAACCTTGTCACGTTATAAGGGACCAACAAACATAAGGATTTAATTGATGATTTTTGCTTAGTTCAGGAACTTAGTTAATGATTTTGATAGTTTAAAATTAGGAGAATTACAAAACTAGCACCTTTTAAGGGAGTAGTTTACATTTCTAGCTCCTTTTAAAAAAAACTGACCAAAACTAACACATTTCAACAAGTAACTTCCAAGTTTACCCTTATCTTCTTCCTTAACATAACTCTGTGTTTTTTCTTCCCCCCTCTCTCTTTCTCGCTCTCTCTCTCTCTAAAGAACAGAACAATCTACAGAACAACTACGAATACTACAACAATCAATCCAACCCACAGTTCATACAACAAAATTTGTCTTTCATTGGTTTTTAGTTTCATTGAAAAGATTTAAAGCTTAGTCCATTCATCGTTAAGATCTAGCAGGTTGTTTCTCTACAACCCAATGTATATTGTTTCTCTTCATTTTCATGTTTTTACTGACCGTCGCGAACCCCAAAAACAGTGGCATTGTTGTCTGAAAATATATTTTGGTTGGAATATCAGTTTCAGATATTTTTCCCCGATAGTGTCGATATCTGTCGATTTCTATCGATATCTGATCAATATCGACAGATATGACGATATTTGGTAAATTTCAGATATCAGATGGATATCGACAGGATATCAACATGATATCGACAGGATATCGACAAATACAATATCGATAGATATCGACCAATACAATATCGATGGATATCGATAGGATATCGACATGATATCGACAAATACAATATCGATAGATATCGACCAATACAATATCGATGGATATCGACAGAAATCGACAGATATCGACGCTGTCGGGGAAAAATGTCTGAAACTGATATTCCAACCAAAGTGTATTTTCAGACAATAATGTCACTGTTTTTGGGGTTCGCACGATCAGTAAAAAACATGAAAAATGAAGAGAAACAATATACATTGGGTTGTAGAGAAACAACCTGTTAGATCTTAACGATGAATGAACTAAGTTTTAAATCTTTTCAATGAAAGTAAAAATCAATGTAGAGAAATTTTATTGTATGAACTGTGAGTTGGATTGATTGTTGTAGTATTCATAGTCGTTCTGTAGATTGTTCTGTTCTTTAGAGAGAGAGAGAGCACGAGAAAGAGAGAGAGGGGGAAAGACAAAGACACACGAAGAAGACGGGGGTAAACTTAGAAGTTACTTGTTGAAATGTGTTAGTTTTGATTAATTTTTTAAAAAGGAGTTAGAAATGTAAACTAACCCATTAAAAATGCTAGTTTTGTAATTCTTCCTTTAAAATTCTAGTTAAGGTTGAAGTTTCAGTTCTAGGGTTAAAATGAGTGTGGTGCCTACAATTTAAGTTAAAAGAAGTAACTTGATTTCTTATGTTTTATTTTGGATTTGGATATATACATTTGTAAATAAATGGAAAATGCATATATAAGTTCCTGATCAATTTAATTTTTATTGATTAAGGTCTTGATTTTTTAAATTGATAAATTAAGGTCTTATTTGATAAGTCATTTAATCATTTAAATTAAAATGTTTAAGGTCTTGATCTTTTAAATTGATATATTAAGGTCTTGTTTGATAAATCATTTAATAATTTAAATTAAAATGTTAAACACTTATTTAATTTAAGTGTTTGATGTAGATTGAAGTCGGGTTGAGAGTTTTAATCTTATACTCAAAAGAATACATGTCACGTCTGTGTCTAAATGTTTAAAATTTATATTTTGATATTAGTATATATTATAATTATTGGGCGCGTGAAGTTAATTCGGCGGTATAGGAAAAGTTTAGAGTTAATTCGATGGTTTTATGTATAAAATAAAAGTTTAGAGTAATTTTTAAAAGATTATAGAAAGATGGAGGATCAAACCTAATATTAATATATATATCTCAAATTCATCAGGCGGTGATCACATCTCCTTTCTTTTATTTTTCTTTTCTTTTCTTTTTGATTTATCAGTTTTCTCTGAACCATTTCTCCACCGTTTTTTTGATTTACGAAGATTCGACCGTCCGAATCACTCGAAATTGAAACCAAAGCATCCTTATATATAGATCTAAGTCCTAACCGAAGAGTTTTTAAGTGTCGGCAGTGTTTGGAGGGAAACGTCTTAGACAGAATTTAGAGGAGAATTGAACGTGTGTGTTTTCCTCAATTAGAGACCAAGGTAAGTAACTATCAATTATATTTTGAGTTTTATGTATATATATATATATAACCAAAGAATTTTCAGACAGTGATATTTTAAGGTTATGCATGAATTTTGAAAAATTGGGATTTTTCACGATCTTGCTTTTTAATGTGAAATTATAGTTCAAATGAAGCTATTGACTATGCTTTTATGTGAATTTCAGATTTTACTTGATTATGTTGATTTAAGGTTTAATTTGGTTGATTAACTTTGGAATTTTGATTGATTAAGGATTTGATGTTTTGGAGAACTGAAAAATTGTGAACTTGATTATAAACAAGTGAAGTATATACATATATACATATTTATTTTGGGATTGAAATCCAAATATGATTTTTATGAGTTGTGATATTGCAGTTTTCTCTGAACTGTTTCTCCACCGTTTCTTTGATTTACGGAGATTCGATCGTCCGAATCACTCGAAATTGAAATCATAGCATCCTTATGTATAGATCTAAGTCCTAACAGAAGAGTTTTTAAGTTTCGGCAGTGTTTGGAGGGAAACGTCTTAGACAGAATTTAGAGAAGAATTGAACGTGTGTGTTTTCCTCAATTAGAGACCAAGGTAAGTAACTATCAACTATATTTTGAGTTTTATGTATATATATATATATATATATAACCAAAGAATTTTCAGACAGTGATATTTTAAGGTTATGCAGGAATTTTGAAAAATTTGGATTTTTCACGATCTTGCTTTTTAATGTGAAATTATAGTTCAAATGAAGCTATTGACTATGCTTTTATGTGAATTTCAGATTTTACTTGATTATGTTAATTTAAGGTTTAATTTGGTTGATTAACTTTGGAATTTTGATTGATTAAGGATTTGATGTTTTGGAGAACTGAAAAATTGTGAGCTTGATTATGAACAAGTGAAGTATATACATATATACATATTTATTTTGGATTGAAATCCAAATATGATTTTTATGAGTTGTGATATTTCAAAAGATAAAATGGTTTTGTCCATCTAGGATTGCCCTGGGTAGGAGTTGTATTTGTAAGACCATATCTAATGGCGGTATGACCAGAGTGCACGGCTGGTAGTCCTAACTGTTAGGTAAGGAACGAGATATAAATGGGATATCTCGATATTGTTATGATTGATGTTATGATCTACACGGGTGGAATTCGAGGATGGATACACATACACAAATTTTATTTTATGAACTTAAGTTTTGAGAATATTTTATAAGGTTTTGATGACTATCTTGTAAACTTAAGTTTGAGTATATTTTATAAGGTTTTGATTAAATCCCTTTACAAATGTATATATGTAGCTATGTTAAGTAAAGTTGGGTTTTTATAGCTGATAGTTTCTTACTGAGATTTTTGTCTCACGTTTTTAAATGTTTTAATGTTTTTTGGTGAGAAAGTACAGGATATAGAGAAGGTTACCGACCAATTAGGTGAGGTTTGGAAGTTGGCTGATTATTGTTAGAATTATGGTTAGAACTTTGGTATTTCAATTGTAATATAATGGAGTTGGGAAATATATGTTGAGGTCCTCGAATGACTAATGTAGTAGGAATATGAATTATTTTAGAATATATATTGAAGAGAAGTTTTGATTATGATCTTTCTATTTCACGTCCGATGCCGATTAAGGTTATCTAGGGTCGGGTGTGACAATACAAATCTTATTTAGCTAAACTAGAAGGTTGGATAAACCCAATGATAGAAATCCCAAGCTCCAATGGAGGCTATAGTGTTGATTCATCAAAAGTTCGTAAACTTTACAAAATGAGGAGTTTATATACTCCCTCAAATTTAAAGAGAAAAGACTAAGAGCCCTTGAATAGGGTTTCCAACATAACATCATTGATAGGAACAAAATAGGGAAGAAAGTAAAAAATGGCAGTTCAGTAATTAAAAAGGGTGGTGGCAAAACAGTAAAATGGTGTGGTGCAGGAATGGTCCGCAGCAACAAGAACTTGGTGAAAAAGCATTCTTCAGCTTGGCACGCTCCGCGTAACCCTCAGAACGCCCCGCGTGGTTGAGCTCCTGGACTTGGTGACTCTCGCCGATGGTTCTCACGCGCCGCGTCCCCGGAAGTACGCTGGACAGGACTCTCTTCGGAAGCTGGATCCACGCTCCGCGCATCGCAAGGCACGCCCCGCGTGCATGACCTCCTGGACTTTCCTTTGGAATCTGGGCTCTTCACGCTCCGCGCCCTACTAGGAACGCTCCGCGTGTTCTGCTGGTTGTCGTTACCCTCGTCTTTCTCGGATGGCTCTCCACGGTCCTCTTCTTTTGGCTCCGGACTCGCATTTGAGGGAGGGATACCCTCATCAGTGTTTTTTTTTTATAACGGTTATTTCTGCACCAATTAAATTGGTTATTAAGTTCAAAATAACTTATTTTGATAAATCAAAATATTTAACATAACATTTTAGGTTAAAAATTATCCACTAATATTTTTATAACAGTTACATCATTTAACACTTTCAACACTTAAATTTCAATACTTATTTTTTCAGCACTTAATTTTCAGTTTTATCAAACAACACTTAAATCTCTAATCAATTATTTTTTAACACATTAAACCCTATTTCTTTAAATAAAGACATCAAACCCTATAATATTTTTTTTTACCTATTAAAAACTTAATTAATAAAGAATGAATTGATTCTTCCCTACCAAAAAAAAAAAGAATGAATTGATTCATATGCTCAAATATACATTTTACCTGAATAAATCCTCAATTAACAAAGTCTTTAGCCTTCCGTTGAGCATTCAAAATATTAATTTGGAGACAAAGACACGTGATTGTCAAAATCATGAACTCTTTGAATAATTGAAGGAAATGGGTACATATCTTTCGTTGTCTTTTGTTGAAGATTTTGTGTTGTCAAATAGAGCATTTCATTGTCGTTGTTTTTTCAAGCTGAATTATATTTATATTACCTTCAATTGATATGAAATGTGTTGCAGATTTAGGACATAAATTTCATTCAATGCTGCACTCAAAAAACTGGTTCCAGATTATATTACTAGAAATCGATTTTATAATACCAATCAATTTTATTTAAAATTAAAATGAAATAAGATATAAAAATACTTGGCTGAATAATTGTTTTTCGAAGAGGGCTAAATAATTTATCAGTATTTGAATTTATGCATATTAACTAGTTTTTTTTAGGAAATGCGTATTAAACTAGTTAATCCCTCTACTAATAAATTTACAAAATAAAACTTACTACTTAATCTCTCTATCCTTAAATTTTATTTATTATATTAATAAGAATAAAAAGTAATATGAGTAATTTTCTCAAAAAAAAAAAGTAAAATTATGTTATTATTTGATGTATTTTTAATTAAAAATAAATAATCAATTTTATAATGATTCAGTATTTTTTATAGTTTGTCTGATTTTTTTGTTGGAGGCTCATCAAGCACCCTTTTTAGATGGATCCTCTCTCAATTAAACCTTTCTGCGTATGTTAGGATTTGAACTCGAGATCTAGCTTAATCGACTTGAGACGCTTAACCACGCAAGTCAATCTTAATTGGTAATTTATATAATATCTATTTTATGTGGTATTTTGTAACCAAATTTTGTTTATGTGATATTTATTATATATGAACTATTGAATTTATAATTTATTATTAATAATTGTTTGAATAAAACATAAGTTAAGTAGTTATTAATATTTTTTAAAACCTAGTAAGTAAAATTAAAATTTATGAAATAATTACTAATTAATTTTAGTACGTAAAATTTTTTTTTTATATAATTTATCTAATTGCTTGGTTCGAGATTTGTCAAACACCATTTTCCAATTAAAATTTTCTATGTATATCAGGATTCGAATTCGAAATTTCTAATTTAACCAATTTGAGGTCTTTCACCACTCAAGCCAACATTAATTGGTTTAGTAAAAAATAGTTAATATTACATTATTGGTTTTTCAATATATTGCTTTATCATACATTATAAAACATTAAATTATTTTATAGTAAATAGGTAATTTTGTTTATAATTATTTATTGAAATAATTTATTTTAATATTATATATATATATCTATATAAAATGGTACATAAACTATAAACACAGTATAAAATAAAAGTATTGTATAAAAAATAGATTCACTGTTATTTAAATTAAAATATTATATTATTCCAAATTTGATTATATTTTTTTTTCTTAAAGTTGTACGTAATGCACTTACATTAAAGAGAAAGGAAAACCCCTAATC
Source organism: Euphorbia lathyris (assembly GCF_963576675.1). Classification (NCBI taxonomy): domain Eukaryota; kingdom Viridiplantae; phylum Streptophyta; class Magnoliopsida; order Malpighiales; family Euphorbiaceae; genus Euphorbia; species Euphorbia lathyris. The sequence goes on from NC_088910.1 coordinate 41,140,811, forward strand.
CACCCCACCCTGATGTGATTCGAATCCATGACCTAGACAGTCATAGATAAGCTCTCAACCAACAAGTTTAACTAAAAATACACTAAATAATTATATAATATTCTAATTAATATAGCTTTTGGTACTTGCATTGATATAATAAATTGAAAGAGAGTCTTGCTAAATGATCGAAATCTAGTGAGAAAACAACCAAGTAACAAAAATTTCACAGATCGGTTTCGGAACGAGTTAGTTTGATCGTAAACTAATAAATAAATTCTTCTCTAGCTAAACTCTAGAAGGAGTTAATCTCGGATTTACGGACTAAAACCGTAGAAAATCATAGATCCCCCATTATTAAAGGTTGAAAGCCTTAACAAAACTTCACAAAGAAGAAGATAGCAATTGTATTGATCAAAGTTGAATATCCTTACAAAAGTGAGGCTTATATATATATATAGCTCTCTCAAATTAAAAGACTAAAATACCTAGCTAGGGTTATAAATAATAGAGAGTGAGAGCGGTAAAATGGGAAGGGAGAATATAAATGACATTTAGGTTATTAACCCTAAAAGGTAAAACAATAATACATGAGTGGCAAAACAGTAATTTTCACAGTAACTGGCAGAAATGTCTCACAATCCTTTTTGGTGCAGGGAACACCCCACACGGTGTGTGATTGCAACAAAAAAACAATCGGTTGGGTCACTCCACACGGTGTGTGGCGGAGCTTCTGCCTACATGCGCGACTTCGCTCGTCCTAACTCCTCGTGGCAACCTTTCCCAGGCCAAACAACGTGTGGGGTAGGTGGCATGCCATGTGTAGGCTATTTTGCCCCTTTTCTCATCACTTGCTCGTCCGTACTTCGTTCCTCTTTCGATTCTCTCGCACGAACTTGAACCCATGGAAAAATGCTCCGCATCAAAGAACTCGTTTTCTAATTTGCTACTTTTGGTAAAAAGTGTCAAGAGGAAAAGTCCATCAGATAAAAAAATCCAAGGACCTGCAAAATTCTTCTATATAATTATTGACACGATTTGCAAACATAAATCCATTTTTTTTTTCTCTCTTGTGATGCTAGTTGTTCAATCTGTCTAGTATGAACCCCCAATTTATTATTTCAATTTGATTTCTTCTCCTAATGAAAGGATTAATTTTTATTCTTCTGAATTGTCGCAATCAAGTGAATTATATCCATCTACATAGTAGGTCTGTTGTAATATTATTTTAGTTCCACAATTACTCTCTGACTTCATACCTTCACGCAGTTACAATAATATTCCTACTTTTGGTGTCCAAAAAAATGTCTTGGAAGGATGACATGATATTGAAAATAGTAGCTGAAGTTGTTTTTCCAGTTATAAGCAGTCATTTTCAATCGACTATAACTCCCTAAATATGATTTCGATCAAGATCCATAAATACTCATAGGTTTCGTTTCGATTACTTGATGCAGGATTCCATATTGTCGTAACGAAATCTCATCATTTGATGCCTCAAAATAATAGATTTTTGAAGGTCCTTGGTACTAAAAAATAGGAGCTGAAAATTGATTTTCTCCTTTATTTTCTTTATTTCTGATTTTATTTTCATTGTTTCATTTTTTATTTCTTTTTAAACTTTATCTTATTTTTATATTAATTATTTTACTCACAAAAGAAAAAAATTATTTTCCTTCAGATTGTATATAACTGTTTCTGCCAACCTGGTTGGTACGTATTTTAATAAAAAAAAAATATAACTGTTTCTACTTTTCCAAATAATTTTTAAAATTTCTGTGTTCAGTTTAACAAGGCTTAGATTTTGTTTTCTTCTAGAAGAAGTAGGACACAAAATAAAGATAGGGATTCAAATTGAGCTAAGAAATGAAAGGCCTAAAAAAGGAAATATAACAATCATACATAAATGTAGAAATAATTGAAATCTATATTGATTATTTTGGTGTATTGTCATTTTCACAATTGGACTTTCCACAACAATATGGACCAAACTTAAAAGCTAAGAATTTCTTTCAGTACCATGCTTTTTTGTGGACCAAACGTGTCCTATTCAATTAATATGGATTTTTGGGAGTTCATTGGATTTCTGACCTGAAAAACAAGAATGAGATATTTATTTGATTTGTAAAATTTGTGTAAGGAACAAGAAAGCTTTTATTTTTTCATTCTTCCTCTTCAATTCTTCAATTCGTATAATGAGCAGTCATAAAAATTTGGGTAATTAATTTATTAGTCCCTATATTTTGATAAAACACATTGTTTAGTCCCTGTATTTTTAAAAACACATGTAAGGTCCCTAACATTTTTCTCAGTGAACTGTTTAGTCCTTCAGTCTGTTTGTTAGATTTTTTTACCGTTTATGACTTCAGAAATGACTAAATTACCTTTTACTATTTACATTCAAACTTCAGAAGAGGGAATCCAATTTAGAAGAAGAAGCTATTTGTATGGAGAACAAGAAAAAGAACAGACCCAATGCTTACAAATTTGAACGATTAAGAAGAAAATCAAGAGAAGAACATTCAAAGTTAATTTCAGATGCATTAGAGTTTAAAGAAAAAGAAAATAAAAGAAAAGAAGAACGCAAATCTAAATTGACTAACAAAATCTTCATGAGAGTCTAACGGCAAGGACTAAATAGTTCACCGAGAAAAACGTTAGGGACTAAACAGTTCATCGAGAAAAATATTAGGGACTTTACCGTGTGTTTTTTAAAATACAGGGACTAAACAGTGTGTTTTGTCAAAATATAAGGACTAATAAATTAATTACCCTAAAAATTGTCCAAATTTTTACCAAAATCTTATAAAAGTTTATTATCTCAATAGAATCACTTAAATTTAATTTTATCTCAATAAAATCGCTTTGAAAACATTTTATTATGCTTATAAAAATAATTAATGGCTACTATTATTTACATTTCATTTAAAAATTGTCCATATATTAGTTCTTGAAATAGAAGTTGAACATTCGAATATTTATGTCTAAAGTTCCAACTCCTTATCGTTTTACATCATTTCTTCAAATAAATATATTGATGGATGTTGCTTCTTAATGTTAAAATATGGTGCATATTTTTACACTAGTTGATAATTAGATATTATGACTGTGATTCAAGTAAGAAGATAATCGGAAAACGTTCAAAATGACTTTATTGAAATAAAAATAAACTTAAATAATTTTATCGAGATATATTAAACTTTTGTGAATGTTCAATTGTATAAGCTTTTATGACTTCCAATGCCAATTACTCTCTTCAAATGTTGAAAAAATATTGTATTTTCATACGTGCTTATTTATTTCATGAATAAGTTATATAGGAGAAAATATGAGACACATAATTAATTAGGATCTAATTACACTTAGATTTTTTTTTCTAATTATTTATGGACTAAATTAATTCTAATTCACTAATTAACTATTGATAATCACAAACAATTAGAAAATATTGTTTGGGACAATATTTCCCAACCATACACATTCCGAATTATTTCCCCAAACAACAGTTACACTTTTAAGTGTTTAATCCTATTTTTTTGGATGGGTTTGAAAGGTGAAATAGTAGCTGAGATGATGCAGATAAATTCGATGTGGACGGTTTTAGTCGTAAACCGACAAAGAATACAAACTTCTCAAGTCTAGTTTGACGGGTGAGTAACCCTAAAAGGATGGAAATCCAAAAGCTTCTTAGGAGCACTACGCCAAAACCCTTTTCAGACGACGGTTAAAAATCGTCGTCCTGCGAGATATAAATCTGTCACAGGGCTCGCTGCCGTCTATTGCACCTTCAGACGACGGTCAGGTTCTGTCATGTTTCGTCATCACACATGACATTAGCCTATTTGCTTAATGTTATCTTACCCTTGTTACGATGCAGCTTATTTATTACTGCTGTCACCTTTAATGTCATCACATGACATTCTAATAATTAAAACCGTGAGGTTAGCCTATTTGAGATGACAGTTCGTATAATAATTTCTGCCGTTATAGCCTGTTTAGATGGCACAGGTCTTAATCAATCATGTCAAATATTTTTTTTCATATGACAGATACGTTTATTTTAATATCTTTTTATTGCTGTTTAGATGACATTTTTAAAAATTAAAATGTCACTTTATGCCTACTTCTTCGTTTGAATTTCTGGTTTTTATACCTGAATACTGAAACATTCTAAAATATGAAGATGAAATTCTGTATATCAATGGTTTTAATTTTATTAGAGACCAATACTCATAATATGTTTACATTTGTGCCTATAACGTCAATCCATATCTTGAATAACCAATACATTTCTGAATTAAAACACACAAAAAAATAACCAATCTTCCATAGCGTCAATCCATATCTTGGAGTAATAATTAGGCCTATAATCCCAAAGGTCTTGGTATCTGCAAAAGCCAAGCAGGTCATTAATATTACACACATCCCTAAACTCAGTAATTACGTAGACCCTTCCCCTTTCACGGCCTTTCACTTACCACAATCATATCATTATAGACATATGCATCATAAACGTTCAGAATCCATACCTTCAACAACCAGAAAACTTACGCTGTAACAATGGATCCTCTTGTTGAAACTCCACAAGAGATAATTGCTGACTTGGAGAAATTGTACATGGAGAACCCAGAGTGGCTTCTGGCCATCGATGGTACGTAATGTCAATCCATAGTTGTTTTGTACTCTTCCTGGTTTCTTCTGTGTATTTCTAATGATTCTTCTTGGATGATAACGTACAGATCCTCTCAATGGTAACTCCTTCAAATGGTCGATCAGAATGAAAGGCCCCCAATACACCCCATATGAAAGGGGTGTATTTGAAATCAGAATCAGCTACCATCCGGATTTTCGAAACAGTCCTGCAAGAGTAAATATTAACTCAGATCAGTAAGATATAATCACCTACATGAAACATACACTAATAAATCTCTCCTCTTATTCTCAGTTTTGCTTCTGGAATAGGATATATCATCCTAACGTGGCTCCTCAGGGGTTGATTCATCTTCCCCGTATCCTTAATAACCATCGCTTTTCCACTGCCACGGTATAATGCAACCATTTATCTATTTAATTTGATAAACATACAACATCATATTTTTGTTCTAATTATTCTATGCATTTTGTAGTGTCTGTGGCACCTGTATGATCTACTTCTACAGCCCCACAGTGAGGAGCCATATTCTGGGCAAGAAGCAGTTGCTGAGCAATACCGCAGCAACATGGAAGAGTATGAGAGGCTCGCCCGGATATGGACTGAGGAGTATGCAAAGTGGATATGAGGGTGTCCAAATCTCCTAAACTATCTTGAGTGAGGGAAAGGAGAATCGAAAGGCAATGCGAGCTCCAAATGTGGTTCTCATTCCAATTCGAAATTTCCTTTCTCCACTCAAAATAGTTAAGGAGATTTGGACCTTTAATTCCCCCCCGTTTGTAATATAACGTAGAGCTTTGTGCTCCTAAACTGACCCTTTTATAATGCTCCTTCCATTTGGGTTGTACTCGTTGTACTCTGAACTTGGTAATGAGGGTTATAATGCTGTCACCACAAGGGACTCTGTTTGTGCTGAATATGAGGGTGTTCAAATCTCCTAAGCTGTCTTGGCTAAGTGAAAGGAGAATCGAAAGGCAATGTGATATCCAAATGTGGTTCTCATTCCAATTCCAAATTTGGTTTCACTAGTCAAAACAGCTAAGGAACTTTGGACTGTCAATTACAACCGAAAGGCAACACTCATCCCCCCTTTTGTAATATAACGTAGAGCTTTGCTGTTCAGTTCGTATGTATGTGCAAGTAGACTAAACTGACCCTTTTACAATGCTCCTTCCACTTGGGTTGTACTCGTGGTACTCTGAACTTGGTAATGAGGTTTATGATGCTGTTAAAACAAGAGACTCTGTTTGTGCTGAATGCATCATAAACCTATCAACATGTTTAATGTTGTTGTTACGATATCAAACTGAGTGGAAAGGAACATAGTAAGAGTATGGCCAATGCACATACATAATCCTTTATGTAGAGCTTGTTATTCAGTTTGTATATATATGTATATTCTATCTAATCAAAATATATCTTATCATTTGCAAGCCATATCAGTACATGCAATTAGCCTAAAATTACCCTTTAATATATACTTCATACATGCTTCATAAATGAATTGCATTCAGAATCCTTACTTATCAGCATAACTCATGTTCAAATAAAAATGAGTCAGTTGAGTTCATAACATTTTCAGCTTTAAGAGTATGTCTAACATGCTATAACAAGTAGACAACTTATTCAAGTAGACATATGTATATTCAAGTGAACATGCTATAACAAGTAGACAACTTATTCGTGCATGTCTATTCCTTACTTATTCAAGACAACTTATTCCTTAATTATCATCATAGGTCATGTTCAAATAAAAAGGAGTATGGTGATATATCTTATCATTTGCAAGCCATATCAATACATGCAATTAGCCTAAATTTACCCTTTAATACATGCTTCATACATGCTCAATGACCCTTTTACAATGTTCCTTTAATACTTGATGCATGATTAATAAGCTACATGCCCAAATGAACAATCGTACACATACTCATACAGAACATCAAACATAAACATCAACAAAACATCAAATATAAACATGTTTCATACACATACACATACACATACTCAATCACTTCTAGCAGTATAACTCATAGGTGTAAGAGTATTGCCAATCACAATGAACATTCAAAGCTTTAGAGTATGTCTAATCAGCCACATGCTTAATGATCATTCATACATAAACTCTATGAGTCCTAGCTTCCTAAACAGTTATATCTAACCAATCAGTTCATACCAATCATTTCATCATCACGCACAACATCATACATATATGTAATCGTTCAGTTCAAACCCACATAACAATATATATACTAAATTAGGCTAGTTTCCTAAATCAATGAGTTCTAGGTTCCTAAACAGTACATCAAACATACTCAATCACTTCTAAAGGCATGACAATCAGTTCAAACCAACATAACATTAATATATATTCATTAAGTTAAAGAAATCTTCCCATATGCTAAAGGCATGAACCGATTGACAATCTCTTCAGTCAGCCTTCCCATGTACTAAAGCATTCTTACTATCCCTACAAATATTGTGTTCAAATAAAAAGGAATCAGATGAGTTCATACCATCTACTATATCAGGCACTGCATTGCCATAGGTTAAAAAAGATAAAGACCCAAGCTTTTCCGCAGTGGACCTAAATACAATAAAATCAGTGTAGCTAAGCGAGAGATCTAAACCTTTCAACGATAGGTCTGAAAATCACAAGATCCTTATTCCAGCTGCTGAAATCGACATACACAAAAGTAAATCGGATGAGGAAAAGATAGAGTGAGGAACAATGATACTCTAATACATCTAGGAACGAAGAAAATATGGCTTACCAGTACCGTGTTTCGAGCTCACCCAGTGATTGCATGTTCAAATCAACAATGGAGATAGAGAGGGATGAGAGGGATGAAGCTCTTGCGTAACCTAAACTGGGGTTTGGGATTAGAGAGAGGGTTTATATATCAGCTGAAATTTCAGTCAAACAATAGAGCGCCTAAAATTTGGTATGGCCGCGTAAGTGAAATTTCATTTACCGCTTTTTTTTCGGCATATAATGACATTCATTTATTAGAGGTGTCATCTGTTGAGCGCATCAAATTTAACGAAAACGCCCGTTTTCTTTGGATGACAGGATTCTGTAATCATCATGTCATCTGAGAATCGAGCGCATTTTTTATTTTGCCTTCATATGACATACAGTTAAAATACTGTCACGAAAAATATTCAGACGACACGAAAACAAATGTCTGTCATGTGAAAGGAAAAATGGCATAGTAGAGGCTATAATTTTAATTCATCAAAAGTTGTTCAAACATAAATAAGAGAGATATTTATACCCTCTCCAAGTAAAAGCAAAAGACTAACAAACCCCTACTAGGGTTAGACTCTAGGGATAGAAGTAGGGGCCAATTAGGCATAGTTTAAAGATAGAAATAAGGAAATAAGAGTAATTGAAGGAGTTTAAAAAAAATAGAAATAAGAAAATAAGAGTAATTGAAGGACATATTAAATAATAACATAAGGACACAAGGGCCACCCAAGTTTCCCCCTTATCTTGCTTGTCACCTAAGGCTGTCGTTCGGGATCCACGCCCCGCGCGTTCCGCGTCCCCCATCGTACGCTCCGCGTAAGTCGGCTTCTGGAACTGGTCGTCCTTAGCTACATCCTATCCCTTATCTCGGACCTTTCCTCCACGCTCCGCTTTCTTTATATCATGCTCCGCGTGATCTTCATTAATGGCCCCTCCACGTGTGTTGTTCTCTCTCTCCTTTTAGCGCCTAACACACGCTCCATGTAGAAACATAAGATGTCCTCATCATGAGAGATTTTTTTTTATGCAGTTGACTATATAGGAAAATGACCGCTTACATCTGTTTAGTTACTTGAAATCGAAATTTCATTTAAATTTTCCCCGATTAGGTCTCTTGATTTTTTTTACCGTCTAGACAACATTTAAGAGGTCATCGGAAACAAAATGTTTTGTTATTATTATTATTTAGATTTTTTTGTTTTATTACAATTTATTTTTAAATATTATCTCATGGTTGTTGGTGAATTTTGTTTAATATTTTAATGTCATTGTTTTATAATTTTTTTTTTTGTGAAATATATTACTTATGGACAATAATTCTTTTATTTATTTGAGTTATTTCAATTGTATTTTTTGTTGAAAGGTTGTTTGCACCTTTTAAGAATATATGTTAACGTTAGGGGATAATTTAATTTTTGTATTTTTAGTATAGATTATAATTTTACTCTATAGTTAATTTTATTTAATCAAATTCATCTTTCCACAAAATAAAAATATAACAAAAATAAGAAATAATATAAAAAAAAATTATTATAACAAAAACAGAAAAAGAAAAGAAAAGGAAAAAGAAATAGTCCCAAATCAGGATCAAATATGGTTCATTTTTTCAGTAACTCGTCCAGCAACTTCGACGATAAAATCAGACACCAAATTAGTGAAATTTCGGACGGCCAACATTTATTTCTAAAAGTTCAGGATGTTAGCTTTCCAGAATGTCAACAACAGAGCAAAACAGAGCTATATTGAAGCCTATGAAATTTTTCAAAGTTCACTAGTTCTGAAAAAACAGGTTGAAATATTCAGTAGCCCTTCAAAATCGTTTTTTATGGCCTCAACTCTATTTTTTAGCTCTAAATTCACCCATGATCATTCCTTAACTAATGGGAAGTTAATAGGCATCATGGAATGGATTTTTAAGGATCATTTACAGGTAATTAGCTGTTCAAAAAGCTATAAATAGAGCTTGAATTCTTCATTCCAAACCTCCAATCAACCCTGATCAAACACCCAACAAAAATCAACAACAACAATTTTTATCAAATCAATCCTATTTCGGATCAATCCAACACATATTATCAATCTTTAGTCTCTCAAATTCTTTCTTTTAGCTTAAATTTAGTCGACCTTAGCTTATTTTCACAAATCCAATTCTCAGCTTTTCCAACAAAACTCTCAAATTTCAAGAACTTCAATCTTCAAATTCTCTTAGTTTACTCAATCAAATCTCAATTCGATTTTTGCTACCTTTTAATTTATTCGTCACCAACATTGCCTTGCAATCAATTCAAGCTCTCTTAGACTAGATTGAAAATCACAATTAACGTCTTCCTCAAAAGCTTTTAAGCAATTTTCGTGAAACCGAGATCCTCAAAACCCCATTTTCCAGTCGTTCTTAGTTTACACGCTTTCTAAATCACATTTAGAGACTTTTTTTTTTATTGATTTTAAATCAATTAAGAAGACATGGAAATAAGCTTTTGAATTTTTATTCTTGAGAATTCATCAAACCACCTTTTTGGATATCACTTTTTTTATTCCTGACTGCTCACTCCTTTATTTTGTCCCAAATTAATTTTAAGCCCTTTATTGATATCAAATCTCGAAATCCCAAATATTATTTCATGAAAAACGGTCTTCTATAGCCATCAAAACCGTCATTGAAATCGCATCCACAACACATAATCAAGCTTTTGGTTTCTAACAATCAAACAACTATTCTGTTATGGCTACCTTCAAAAATTTATTCCGGACTCATTACTTAACCTTTTTCCGAGATTCCAATTACAAACCCTTCTATTACATATGAACTTCAAGTCCTAGCCTTCGTTTCACTAAAATCTGATCTCTACAACCTTCAAAATCGAGGCCTAAAGTTTCATAAAATCAATATTTTTTTTAGAAATTGCTTCCATTTATTCAACTAAATGACAAATTTCTGATTTGGTCCCTGAATTTTCTAAGTCGCTCCAAATTCTCCCAGAATTTCTGGTTTGGTTCCATGATGTTTCAAGCCTCACCCGTGGCTACTCCAACGACGTCAACAAGTTTGTTTATTTTCATTTTAACCTCGTACATATTGTTTTTTCATGGTTCGTTTATATTTCTAGCTTTAAAGTATTATTTACCAGTTGTAATCTTCATGCCTTATTCTCATATTTGTAATCCAAAAAATTATGAAATCAATAAACATATAAAAGAAAAATAAAAAATTCATATGTTTGCGTTGGTTTTATTGCTTTTATTTTCGGTACCATATTTAAAGAATTTTTTTCCAATTGACCTGTCAAGCGACATCGGGGACCTACGACCGTTGTTTTTATTTTCAGTCATTATAACGGTTGTTAATCGCTTTTTGTTTAGAATTCAAGTCATTTAGGTGCATTTATTATTTTATTTATTTATTTACTACTTTAGCTTTCAAGAACTAGCTTCGCTGGTACGCCCACATGATTTTTACCATTTTTAATCCCTACATTCGTATATCAAAATTGAAAATTGAAATATTTCGAAAATATCACCAACAGTTACAAATATACATATTTTCTATATTAAATAAATTTATATTATTCTATTTAAATAGTATAATATATATTTTAATTTATTTTTAAAAAGGTATTTATTAATAAACAAATAAAAAAATATAAATTCGATTAATCTTCAAAAGCACATCGCATAATATTTTTATATATATCATTTTATTTAGGGATCTCGGCTCCCTCTAGAGCATCCCGTTCAATGGGCTTCCGATCAAAATTATGTTTCTTTTATAAAATTCAGAATTGTTTACCAAAAAAAATTCAAAATTTATTTCAATTATAATACAAAATTATTGAAATTTCAATTATCAAAAACTATATCCAAAATTAATGATTATTTTATGCGTGAATTTAATAGTAATAATATATCGAAACAAGAATGTAACTTCCTAAAATAGAATGAGAAGTGCATAACAATAACACAATTGATTTAATTACCATCTCTTAAAAATAATAGAACAACAAGAGGCTTCCAAAATTTATTTCACAATTTCTCTCTAAAAAATAATAAGAATAAGTTACAAACTTAGTTATATCTTCGTGAAATATAAACTTTATTTTAAAGTTTATATTTATCATTAAGAGAGTTTAAAGATAACAAGTTCTTATCCTTAAATTCTCTTGTTAGTAGTCCAGGTTTAGGATTATGGTTAATTACAAATCTGACACATTTTGGAAGCTCATTTATATATTAACCTTAGTTGTCCAACATCTTATAAATCTAGACACTTTCGCTACACTTGGACAAAAATACCATCATCTTTCTCATTCGCCATCTTCAACCTCATACATATCGAAAACTCCTATCTTTCCTTCTTTCTTCCCGTCTTTTTTGGTCTTCATATGTGTGAAAGATGATGTATAGAAGATGGATATATCAATAATTAATGAAAATAGTTTAGGTTTATGCAATTCGAAACTATACATCCCATTGAAATTATGTATTTTCAACAAATTTTCATAATACTGCATTTTTCTGCAATTCCCGACATTTGTCGCATCATGATAAAATGCGACAAGCTCATACTACTAAAGTCTGTCGCATCATGATAAAATATGACAGATGGGGCACGCTCATACTACTGAAGTCTGTCGAAATTGCAGAAAAGTGTAGTATTACAAAAATTTGTTGAAAATGTAGAGTTTCAATGTATGATTTCGAATGGCATAAACCTAAACTATTATTATTAATCCTTGACATATCCATCTTATATACATCATCTTAACACATATGAAAAGCAAAAAATCAATAAATACACATTATCCTTTGTTTCCAATTCTGCCTTCTAAACTTAGGTCACCGGAACCGCAAACCTCCATCATCGACTAGAGATCGAAAGATGTGAAAAAAAAAACAATTAATTTGAACCAAGAACCAACCAAAAATAATTAACACTTGCAAAGTTTAAGTTAACAAGAATACAACTCTTTGCCATAGACGAAAAAACAATTTAATGAAATTACAACAAAAGGGTTAGAAAAGTTCCCACCTCAGAATAAACGTGGTTGTTGACGTTTTTTTTAAAGAGGAAGGAGCCACTGCATAATCGGCGTCATCGAGGAGCAGCGCAGACGATCAGAGGGGCTAGCCGGCGGAATAATTTTCTACTATGGAGGAGATTCTCCGGTTTAAGTATTGAAGTTCAACGAAATTGGGGAAAAGAAACGAGAAGAGAAGCCGCGGTCACGAAGGAAAGATTAGCTATTCGGATTTGGCAAAGAAAAGAAGGGAGAAAGGGAGCTGAGAAGGGAGAACGCTATGGAAGCCGGAGCTGTTCTCTAAAATGAAAGTAAGAAATGAGGAAGAAGATGAAGGAATGAAGAAGATGATGGTATTTTTATCCAAGTATAGTGAAAATGTCTAGATTTGTAAGATTTTGGACAACTAGGCTTAATATGTAAACGGGCATTCAAAATGGGCTAGATTTGTCATTAACCCTATATATATATATATATATATATATATATATATATATATATATATATATATAAAAGATTGGAAATCATAATCCTACAAGCAATATACAAATTTAGAATCCTAATCCTAAACTACAAAAGGAGAGAGTTTAAGGATAACAACGTGTTATCCTTAAACTCTTTTAATAATAAATATAAACTTTACCTAAATTTAAGATAAATTTTATGTTTATCAATAATAATATAGTTATTGAGGAAATCAATTTATCATTTACATATTAAAAAGAAAAATATAATTTTAAGGGCTTAATATATCATTTGTCTCTAAACTTGTCCAAAATGGTTGATTGGCCCCCTAAACTTTGAAAGTGTCTCGATAGCCTCCTGAACTTGAATAAAATGTTCAGTTAGCCCCCTGAACTTGCATAAAATGTAATTAATGCGGAAGATATGTTGCACGCATCTTAAAAAAGTAAAACGACCAAGATCGGAGTATGCGATTATAATATTAGAGAAAATAATGTTTTATAGTTGAATAAGTAAGAAATTCTTTTTTCACAGATTTTAATATATTTTATGAAATATGTAATAACATTCTAAGGCACGTGTAACATATCTTCCGCTTTTGACTTATTTTTTTAAAATCGAATGATTAATTGATTATATTTTACGCAAGTTCAGGGGGCTAATAGAATATTTTATGCAAGTTCAATGGGCTATCGAGACACTTTGAAAGTTCAGGGAGCCAATCAACCATTTTGGACAAGTTCAGTGGCAAATGATGTATTAAGCCTAATTTTAAGTGTAACAAATGGTGCAATTTTAAATGTTATTAAGCGCAACTAATCTCATTAATGGTATATGAGTTTTTTCATGAATGAATAATATATGTGCAATTTCTAAGTTTTATTAGGTGGTTACAACTCTAAAGGTTTGAGAGTAGACAAATCATACAATTGTATATATATTTTTTGAATGAATGTTGGGACGCGAAGGCAGTCCGGACATCCCAACTAGGTTGGCACCCCCGGTGCAGCCAACAACTCGGATATTATTAAAAAAAGAAAATAGAATATAGTACACAGGAGGAAGAAGAAAACAAGAAACAAAAAATAAAAAATTACAGAAAGCGAATATAAGCTACATTGCACAGATCGTCAAACAGGAAAGCCTGACAGAAATGAGGAGCAGAATTCCACCAATGATAATCAGCTGTCGATTGCCCAAAACCTGCTTGCCGATCTGCTGCCTGATTCACTAAAGAGATGTTAAGTTTACTATTGCACATGATTTTATACATTGTGGTTAAATTTATATAATACTCAATGATAATATAATTGTTAACCGGTTCATTTTCAATAAATATTTCCAACAGTTTAATTTTTATCTACTTCTTTGATCCAATCAATAATTAATTAATAAAACTCAATTGTGAGTTGGCTAAATGTAATCAAAAGTTGAATCGGAGACGTTTGTTTCGAAAATGTATGGTATTGAAAGAAATTCCGGTGATTTACGGGAGCTCCATCTCCATATATATGAAAATGACACTGCACCAAAATAATTGAAATATAGCTTTCATTTATTTATTATAATTATCAAACTTCTTACTTCTAGGCCTTTCATTTTTTTTAGCTCAATCTTTATATCTTTATTGTACGGCCTATATAAAAAGATAATCTAAAGGGATGTTTGTTTTCCATTTTAGGGTTTACTTTAGTTTTCTATTTCTTAGAACAATATAAAATATAGTTTTTGTTAGGTTAGCAAAATTTTGTCTTTAGAGCTTTTCAAGATATTTTTTAATTATTTATTTGATTTTGGTAAAATTATATTTTTTTTTATTTAGGGAAATATAATTTTTCATTGATCCCTATTTCCAATATAAAAAAGAAAATTTATTTAAAAAATCATTTATTTTGAAACTGAGACAATAATTTAATTTTGACTTTGCAAATCTCAGCTATTATATATACCGTACAATCTGATTAATCAATTTAAAGATTAACACCTACACTTGAGAAATGTTGGGTTTAAGCTTATTAGAAGAACATGTAACCTCTCCCTACTTCACAATAACCACAATAATCATCTTCTTAGCTATATCTTTGGTACTCATCCTGCTGAAATGGTCTTCATTTAGCAGCAAGAAGTCCGGTCTAGCACCGCCTTCTCCACTTACTCTTCCAATCATAGGAAATCTTCACCAACTGGGCTTGTATCCTCATCATTCTTTTCGAAAATTGGCTGAAATTTATGGCCCCATCATGTTGCTTCACCTGGGTAGTGTTCCAGCTCTTATTATCTCATCAGCAGACATGGCTCGTGAGATCATGAAAACTCATGACATTATCTTCTCAGACAGGCCTAAATCAAAAATTAATCAAATAACTGCATATGGCCAAAAAGATATTGCCGTTGCTCCATATGGTGAGTACTGGAGACAGATGAAAAGCATAGCCGTTGTTCATCTGTTGAGTAACAAAAGAGTACAATCCTATAAAGATGTAAGGGAAGAAGAGACAAATTTAATGATTGACCACATCAAATCTTCTTCTTCTTTGCCTGTCAATTTAAGTGAAATCTTCGCAAATACTACTAACGATATAGTGTGTAGAGTAGCTTTGGGGAGGAAGTACAGAGAAACAGAAGGAGGAGGAGGAGGAGGAAGAAGCTTTAGAGATCTATTAAGAGAGGGTGGGGAGATTTTTGGGCTTTTTAATGTTGGGGACTTTATTCCATGGCTTGATTGGATAGGTAGTGTTAAAGGGTCGTATGCTAGAGCTGAAAAAGTAGCTAAAGAGTTGGATGAGTTCTTCGAGAGAGTAGTTGATGAACATGTTGCTAATGGTAATTGGAGAGCTGAATCCAAAAATAAAGATTTAGTTGATGTTTTGCTTTGGATTCAAGAGGAAAACATGGCTGGTTTTCCTATTGAGAAAACTAGCATAAAGGCCATCATCCTAGTAAGTAACTATTCCTTTAGCTTCATGAAAAAAGAAATTTAAGGGAAGAGATTCTAATAAATAAATTTTGTAGGATGTTTTTGGAGCAGGTACAGATACAACATACACTGCTTTGGACTGGGTAATGGCAGAGGTCTTAAGGCATCCAGAGGTGATGAAGAAACTTCAGAATGAAATAAGAGAAATCGCTAAAAACAAATCAGAAATAACAGAAGATGATCTCAACAAAATCCCTTACATAAAAGCAGTGATACAAGAAGCTCTACGTTTGCATCCTCCGCTTCCATTACTAGTTCCTCGAGTTTCAACCCAAGATGTGAAAGTAAAAGGGTTTAATATTGCAGCCGGAACTCAAGTGTTTATCAATGCTTATGCAATAGGAAGAGATCCTGCAATATGGGATCGAGCTGAGGAGTTTGTGCCAGAGAGATTCTTGAATAATACCATTGATTTCAAAGGACAAAATTTTGAATTGATACCATTTGGATCAGGCAGGAGGATTTGTCCTGGAATTCAGTTTGCAATGAGCACAGATGAGCTTGCTTTGGCAAAGTTAATGTACAAATTTGATTGGGAATTGCATGGTGTAGCAACAACATTACAAGATATGGACATGTCTGAGACAACTGGTCTCACCGCCCACAGAAAGCTACCTCTTCTTGCTGTTGCTACTCCATATCTATCTTCCTAACATGGTTGCTGTATTTTTTTTTCGGCATATTGCTTATCTTAGTAAATAAAAATAATATTACAATAAGGAGTAAGTTAATAGTTGTTATTTGTATTATGTAATTTGTAATATGCTAGCTTCTTATTTGAATTGGATTCAGCATGCTAGAAATTTTATGATAAATATCCTATAAAATCTTAATTCTAATAGTAAATTGTGTAAAATGAAAGCGACAAAAAGTTTAAAGTTCGTAATTAATTCTACATAATTGAGATTAATTAAATAAACAAAATGCCAATGGATAAACTCAAATTTGGTGATAGAAATGAAGAAACAGACTGAAAATAATAGGGTTTTTGACACCAAATCCAGAGTCGTATTCAGGGAAAAGAAGGGAAATGAATGAAAAGTAAGGGATTAATTTTAGGGAGAATTACAAAACTAGCACATTTTAAGGTGTTAGTTTTCTTTTCTAACTCATTTTGAAAAACTCACCAAAACTAACACATTTCATTAACAAAATTCCAACCTTGCCCTCCTCTCTAACCTTTTATAACGTTGTCTTTCCCCCCCATTTTCCACTTTTTCTCGCGCGCTCGCTCTCTCTCTCTCTCTCTCTAAAGAACAAATCAATTTACAGACAACGATCTACAATCAATCCAACCCACAGTTTGTGCTTCAAGATTTTATACACAATCATGTAAGTTTTTCATGTATTTACAATATTTAAAGCTTCGTCCTATTCATGGTTAAGACGTAGCACTTTGTTTCTCTAAAACCCAATGTATATTGTTGCTGTTGCCTTTTCATGTTATTCCTGTTCGTGTGAATCCCTAAAAACAGTGACATTGTTGTAGGAAGATGCATTTGGTTTGTAACTTCACTCTGCGGTTTTTTCCCGAAATGGTCGATATACGTCGATATCTTATTAATATCGACATACATATCGGCGTCGATAGATGAAGAATATCGACGTATATCGACCTCGGTTAAATGAGATTTTCCATTCTAAATCATAATATTCAAACACAAAACACATAAACATAGATGAGAACAATATTTTTATATTAAAATAAGAAAAAAATACACAAAACATCAGAAAACGGAAAAAAACACAATAAAACATAATAGACAAACACAAAACACATAAAGAAAAGAGAAACAAACACAAAACAACAAAAGTACATAAACATTAAAGACAAAAAATACATAAACTAAACATTCAGGTACTCAGGACCCAAAAGGGTGTCAGCGTAGTCCATCTTGGACTTCTCCAACTGCCTTTTGAGGTGCCTAATTGTCCTCCTGAGCCACCTGTTTTTTTCCATAACTGACTCCAGATGGTCAGCCATGGCCTCAGCAGCGAAAGACATGGTGTGCGCCATGCCCCTCATGAATCGGACTATTTCGTCTGTGTCACCTTCACGGAAGGATTCGCCGAATGTAGCTATTAATGCTTCGAACTCAGGCAGAGGAGGTGGTGGTGGTGGCGCTTCCATTTTTGGATAAACTAGAGTGTTTGAGAGTTTACTAGAATGAATATACTATGAACAGACAAAGCGTCTATTTATAGGAGAAAGAACCGTGTTAAAATGGGGAATCTCAACAGACAAGGAATAGCTTTTTTCGCGGCAATGTTATCCAACACATAGCCAATGACAAAATACAATATGGCAAATGAAACTGCATCCTGATCAGATTCATCATTCCAAGCAGTTTGCAGCATAATTGTTTCCACGTCTTTAAAGGTTGGTGTAGGGATGCCTGGGAAAAACTTATTCCTAAATCTATATGGTTTATTTATCGCACTAAACCTTTCGGTAAATGCTTCCATGTCTCCAAACCGTAACCCACTTAGGAGTCCAAACTCCCAATCCCCAAATCTTAACTCAACACCTCTAACTTTGAAGCAAAGCTCCCTGAGTTTGAGGTCTTCACGTATGATCTCCCTTGTTAAAAGGGTATGACAGAGGACTCCTGCAAATACTGTATTGGTCATATCCAAATACTGCCCGAAGCAACTCTTCCTAAATAGATTTACTTGGTTTGGTGTTAAAAACTCCTTTATATGTTTTGCTGCTTCTAGGTTACACCTAACTATGATGACGCTTTCCGTTCCAAATGCTTTTTTGTATTTATATTCAGATTTCTTCTTGGCTTTCTTCTTCGAAGGAGAGCCATGATCATCTCTCTTCCTCTTTTCTACACGATCATGCTGAAAAATATTGTAGACATACCATCAGGGAACATACAATTAAACTAATTATAACGTTGAGCTAGAATGAGCTAGCGTATGCTTAAAATAAGAGACTTATCGACAATTAGCTCGACGATATGAATGTTCTATCGGCAATCGATCGTCGATATGAATGTTCTATCAGAAATAGATCGTCGATATGGATGTTCTATCGGCCATTCGTCTGTCTATATCTATGTACTATCTACAATTAGGTTGCCAATGAACATACACATCGACAAATTTCAACCAAACCGAATGACTTCCTAACACCAGACGAACTCAGATAAACCCTAACACCAGAAGAAGTAAACGAAACGAAACGAAATGAAATATTCCTTCTCAAACGCAACAAATGTACATACAATACAAGAGAGAAACGCAAATGTAAAGTCAAGTTATTTACCCTCTTTTTCGTCCTTCCTTCTGAATTCGATTTGTTGTCTGAGCTTCGTGTTCTCGCCATGTCCACTCGAAGTAACAGAGATTCACCGGATGAAATGTACAGAATCGGGCAATGAATCACCGGAAAGTTAGAGAGATGAATAGCGGGGTGTTAGGTTAGAGAGATTTTTTTTTGAACTGAAAGGATATCAAATTAATCAATAACAGAGTCTTTACACAGAGTCTCCAACAACCAACTTAGAGCTTCAAACGAACAAAACCCATTATCAAATAAAAGCTGTTTACAGTCTTTGATAATGCTACCAAATTCTGATAAATCATCCAACGTCGAATTGATGCTTTTTACAACTTCCAAAGCGTCACATTCATAAATCACGTTGGTGCAGTTTAATGAAATAATCCATTGCACAGCCTCATGAAGAGCGAGTGCTTCCATAACTCGTGGTTCATACATAAATGGAAAGAAGTTACTTTGACAGCCCATGAATGTGCCGTCGGAGCTCCTGAGAACTGCTCCGGATCCTCTGGTTACACTTTCCGGAAATAGCGCTGCGTCGCTATTACATTTTGTCCAGCCTTCCGCCGGTGTGGCCCAACGAACGTCAATCTGAGTTCGAACAACACGGCGAACCGCGGTGCTGGTTTGCGCTTGTCGCCAATCCGCCAAGAAGTTCCTTGCTAATTGAATAGCAGCCGAAGGTCATTGTACACGATCCTCCCAAACAATTAGATTACGGCTTCCCCAGATTGCCCACAGCGTTAAAGCCATGATACATAACTGTTCTGAACTCGCTAATGTAAGTACCTGCAAAACAGAATCACTTAAGTTATCATGGTAAAACATTCCAGTGTCAATCCCGACCAAGTTCCATCATTCTTGTGCGAACACACAACCAATGAACAAATGAAAGTCATGTTCGACATCATTATGGCATAAAGGGAAGATTAGAGGCACTTCGACCCGCCTCCCTACCAGCCGATTTTTTGTTGCCAAGCTTCCGGCAATCAGCCTCCACATAAACGACTTAATTTTGGATGGTATAAATAAATCCCACATTCGTTTCCACCCATCATGCCTCACGCCACTCTGCACCAATGCCTCCAACAATTTATAGCCCGATTTACTCGAGTATCGACCATCCCGAGTGTAACTCCAACACAACTGATCATCAACCCCTCTACATGGCGGAACCATCTGAAATATCAAGCTAGCCTCTGCCTCAGACATCCAGGACCTGATTTTTCCTCTATCCCAAATACGGGTTCCCGGAATAAATAGATCAGCCACTACCGCCATCTCCTGACCCTCTCGTATAGGGGATCGAATTTGGAACGACGCCACCTGACCAACCCAAGAATCCTGCCATACCTTAATAGACTTCCCATCTCCAATTCGCCATTTAATTCCCAACTTTAGAACCAGAATAGATCGCCACACACTTCCCCAAACAAAACTAGGATTATTACCAAGGTAAGAGGAAAGGAAAGATCCCGTAGGAAAATATTTTGCTTTAAGGAGCTTACTAACCATAGTATGTGGATTGTTGATTAACTTCCAGCCTTGCTTGCCCAATAACGCCAAATTAAAATTATGGAGATCCCGAAACCCAAGACCTCCTTCATTTTTGTTAAGGGCCATTCTGGACCACTCGAACCAGTGAATACTCTTCCGACCTCCAACTTTCGTACCCCACCAGAATGAATTCATAATTCTTTGCAATTCCATACATAAGGATTTTGAGAGCATAAAGACACTCATACAAAAAGTAGGGAGGGATTGAGCCACAAATTTAATAAGAACTTCTCTGCCTGCTGCAGACAGAAATCGAAAGCTCCAATTACCCAATCTCTTCCTCAATCTATCCTTCAAGAAACCAAAAATAGCTTTTCTAGACCTGCCAATTAATGATGGAAGACCCAAATAGCGTCCAGTATCAAGCGGTTGATGTACTCTCAGCTTCTCACAGAGCTCAGTTCTTACTTTGCACTGCACATTCGGACTAAAAAATATCCTATATTTCTGATAGTTTACCGCTTGGCCCGATGCTGCCTCATATTCAGCCAAAATAGCGATCATGTTATCACATTCTACCCCAGAAGCCTTAAAGAAGAGGAAACTGTCATCTGCAAAGAATAAATGTGAGATAACAAGAGCTCATCTAATTATCAGACACCCATGAATAAGTCCATCCCTCTCAGCTTTTGCTAGCATACCTGACAGAACCTTTGCACAAAGAATAAATAGATAAGGGGATAACGGGTCTCCTTGTCTAAGACCTCTCCCAGGTTTAAAAGGCCCAACAAAACTACCATAGATCGAAACTGAATATTCAACAGTGGTCACACACAACATGATCCATTCAATCCAAACATTCTCAAAACCCAGCTGCACTAAAACTGCTCTCAAAAAGCCCAGTCGACCCGATCATAGGCCTTACTAATATCAAGTTTAAGTGCAACCTCACCCACTCTACCCCTATTCTTCCTTTTAATATGATGCAAAGCCTCAAAAGCTATCATAATACTGTCAGTAATAGATCTCCCCGAAACAAAGGCAGATTGATTGTCAGAAACAATTTCAGGTAGGAAATTTTTTGACCTATTTGCCATGACCTTAGCAATCAATTTGTACAGCACATTACATAGGGAAATAGGGAAAAAATCCTTCATTATCTAAGGCCTATCAATCTTAGGAATTAGCACAATGATTGTATCATTCAAATTGGCAGGAAATTCCTTACGGGCAAGATAGCCTCTACAAGCAATGACTATATCACTTCCAATTACACCCCAAAAATGCTGAAAAAATCCCGGGCTTAGCCCGTCAGGGCCATGGGATTTATTGGGGTGCATCTGAAAAATAGCAGTCTTAAACTCCTCATCAGAAAAAGGAGCAGTTAACCCATTATTCATCTCCGCCGAGACAATAGGGGATAAGACATTAACAAAAATATAGCTAGGATCCACAGACGTTGCAAACAAATTGAGAAAGTAGTCTAATACAATGGGACGAATTTCAGACATACCTGTAACAGTGTTACCCGCCCCATCCTTGAGACTTCTGATCCTGTTCTGTTGCTTACGAGCCTTTACACAAGCGTGAAAAAATTTAGAATTATGATCTCCACTTTGTAGCCAAAAAGTCTTGGCCCTCTTCTTCCAGTGAATCGCCTCAGCTTCTAATAAACCATTTAATTCTCGCTTAGCTCTGAAAAATCTATCAATTGAAGCAGCATCTTCCATGTCATCTAAAAGACTCATTTGACTCTTACATCTGTTAATATTCTTCTGAAAACGGAGTTTATAATCCACTCCCCAATGATTCATTGCAGCCGCACACCCAGAAAGCCTATCGCAAAGATTCCTGTCACCATTAGACGTCCAATTCTCACGAACCAAATCCCTAAATTGCGGCTCCAATAGCCATTCTCTCTCAAAGCCAAACCTGTGTTGTCTGCGCTCTTGCAAAGGCCGAGCCAGCTCAAGAAGAATAGGGGCGTGATCAGAATACGGTGAAAGTAGAAGTCGCAATCGATAGTGAGGAAACCTGAAGCCCCAACTCGAGGAAACCAAAGCACGATCCAGTCTCTCACAGACCCAATAGCACGTCCCCCGACTACGTTCCCAAGTAAAATGACCACCCTGTAACTGAACATCCAATAAATCGTTAGCATCCACCACATCCTGAAAATTTCTCAGCAGATAAAGAGGGTAACTAGGGCCCCCCCTTTTCTCCTCAGGTGCAAGAATACAATTAAAATCTCCAATGACTACCAAAGGCATAATTGAAGAAGCACAAATTTGATTGAGTAATTGCCAGGACCTTCCATGCTGGTTTCTATCTGCAAACCCATAGAAACCCACAAATCTCCAATCTCCATTAACAACATCGTGAACCTGAGCCTCAATATGGTGATCAGAAAAAGAAGTGATAGAAATCAAATCCGTATTCTTCCAAAGTACTGCTAAACCACCACTCCTGCCCCTGCAATCAACTGAAAAAGATCCCATAAAACCAAACTTCGTACCCAAAGATTTTACATGTGAACTAGTAACCAGTGTCTCAATTAGAAATACTAAATCCGGCTTGCTTGACTTCATAAACTCACCGAGGGAACGAACTGCCCGAGAATTACCCAACCCTCGACAGTTCCAGCTGAGACACTTCATAATACTCGGCGGACCTGCTCCACAGGTCTCGCCGTTTCATGGGTAATAGAAGCCATCGAATCCACAGAATGCGTAGAAACCAACAACTCCGGACTTTGTGACTTAACATCTTCTGCCTGAGAAACAACCTGATCATTCTCGGCCCTCCTTCTCTTACGATCGTCCACTAATTCCAGACCATCCTCTTCACAGTCAACGACCATACTATCCTTTCCCTTCAATTGTTGTTTATCTAAACTCGGCTCAGAATTAACTGAAGCTTTCTTGTTCAGATTGAGGCTAGCAACGAGATTATTCTCTTTCCCATCCCCCAATTTAATGACTTGCAAATTGTTGTCCTCAGTTCTGCTATTTCCCACATTCATGTAAGAGCCCCCTCGGAGATTCCCTAACGCCTTTGAATAGCCCCCTGGCTCTCGCAACCACTTGTTTAAAACCTGCTCATTACCCCTCCTAATCGGAGCCTTCAACCAATCTCCCCATTCCCTCTTAATCTCCTCCGGTTTCAGAGAGAAAATATTATCACAGTAACGTTTTGTATGGCCTAGCAAGCCACAAATATAACAAAAGGTTCCCAGGCGTTCATATTTGAATTTGATGAAAGCCCACTCATCAGACCCCTTCCTGATCTTCTTTACCCTCTTCAAGGGTTTACAGACATCAATTAAGATCCTTAGCCTCATAAATTGCCGTCTCATGGCAGCATTGTTGTTCAAATCATACTCCTGGAATTTCCCAATAAAATTCCCTATTTGCCTCCCAACACCCTCAGACATTGATCCGATAGGAAGATCAAATATCTAAACCCAGAAAGCTGCCTCAGATAGGGACGGATTCAGGCGACGGCTCATTTTTCCACTCAGATAAAACAAGCAAGTGATTGTCAAACGACCACGGACCTCCAGCCATAACTCTTTCACGATCAATCGTATGGAAAAACTCAAAAACGAACCTGTGGTTTCCAGCTTCAGAAATTGCCACGCCTCTACCCGGTCTCCAAACCGCAGCGAGCCTCGCTTTCATTGCAGCCACATTAATAGTTCTCTCTGTAAAAAATCGACCAACTAAAGACAGACTAGCATTTAATGCAAGCGGATTCGATGAAGGACCCCTCAAATCCAATTCCTCAACCTCACCATCAGACAAATCTAATTCCGCAAAAGAATTCTCCATCACAAGCCCAAAACACCCCAACAATAAGAGCTTAACACAAAATTGGAAAAATCCCCAATTCTCAGATGCAATTATCCAGGAAAGAAGAACCAACCAAAGGAAGCCAAGAATAACCCAATCAACTCAAAATACTAACCTAACCGTAACACACAGTAGGCAGCGGCAGCCAAAACATCCCGATCGGAAGCAAACCGTCAAGGCAAGCGGTGCAGCGAAAGGAGCGGTGGCACAACTCTCACGAAGTGGAGAGAGAAACTAACTCTCACGAAGTGGAGAGAAAAAGCAAGTCCTATGATAGAGATTTTTAGATGGTTGTTAGGTTAGAGAGATGGATGTTCGAATGTTAAAGAGCGGGAGCGGAGTGTTAGAGAGGAGGGCACGGTTGAAATTTTGTTAATGAAATGTGTTAGTTTTGGTGAGTTTCTCAAAATGAGTTAGAAAAGAAAACTAGCCCCTTAAAAGGTGCTAGTTTTGTAATTCTCCCTTAATTTTATCATGTTTGAAAGGAAAGTCTGAACTTAAAAGGGTTTATAGTTTTACATTATTTGGTTTGAAGGGTTCCAAGAGTGGCAAAAAAAATTATTTGCAATATAATATGCTATCTAATTTATTTTAGTATATAAAGTCGAAGAAGATAAAAATAAAGAAAGAATAGAAGAAAGTCATCCCATTCAACAAAATTGAAATCGATACTCTAGGTTTCTAATTTTGTCAATTTATTCTGAATTCAAGGAGGATTTAACCTAATACAATCTTGAATGATATACCAGACTCTAAACCACACACTCTAGTCCACTCAATAACTCATTCTACATTCATTATCAACTACCAAACCAGTTATAATAATATATAATATCTCATATAACTTATTACATATTTAGGGTCCGCTTGTTTTACTGTTACGTTTTGTTGATATTGGAAAAAGCCGATTTTCATTTAAAAAACTATTTTTTAGGTGTAAGATACAAACATGAGTTAACTAGCCAAATATCTAAAACCTTTCAATTTTGAAGTGAAAAATTGCAAACAAAAACATGAAAATGAACTATCAAATACGTTCTTAATCTGTTTTTTTAAGAACATAGATTATCATATGTTTATTTAGTTTATCTAAATTTATTCACATATCTGGTTTGAAGTTGATAATAACTTATTATCAAACATTCCTTGTATCCCAAATGAAAATATTTTAATAATTATAAATTTTCAGCTGCAATTGAACAAGGTATTTTTCAGTTTGAATTGCTAAAGGTTCAAGGTTTGGATGAGTATCAAACTCTTGATGATATATGACTTTTTTTATATATATATATATAGATATATATACTTATTGCTTCTTGTTCTATTGAAATTATTCATAATAGAAATATTCCATTTTTTTTCTTTTCTTTTAATTGGACAAAGATACTATTAGCTAGTGATAAGACGAAGAACATATGTACTCATTACATGCTTATGAGTTCATAAAGTATAAGCTTCTTTCCTAGCTTAGTTGCTACTAAACCTTGAATTAGTTAATCAATATTATTTACATGGAAACATGATGTAAGTACTAATGAGTAAAATACAGTTTTTATTTAATAATTTGAGCAACATGACGAAAAAATAAACAAGAGAAGGAAAAAATTACATTAACCACATTAGGAAGATAGATATGGAGTAGCAACTGCAAGAAGAGGGAGATATCTTTTGGCGGTAAAACCAGTGGTTTCAGTCATGTCTAAATCCTTTGTTGCTTCCCAATCAAATTTGTGCAATAACTTTGCCAATGCTAGCTCATCCGTGCTCATTGCAAACTGAATTCCTGGACAGAGTCTCCTACCAGCTCCAAATGGTATCAATTTAAAGTTTTGTCCTTTGAAATCTATACTACTATTCAAGAATCTGTCTGGCAAAAATTCCTCAGCTCGATCCCATATTGTAGGATCTCTTCCTATTGCATAGACATTGATAAACACTTGAGTTCCTGCTGCAATATTAAACCTTTTTACTTTCACATCTTGGGTTGAAACTCGAGGAACTAGTAATGGAAGCGGAGGATGTAAACGCATAGCTTCTTTTATCACTGCTTTTAAGTAAGGTATTTTATGGAGATCACCTTCTGTTATTTCTAATTTGTTTTTGACGGTTTCTCTTATTTCATTCTGAAGCTTCTTCATCACCTTTGGATGCCTTAAAAGCTCTGTCATTGTCCATTCCAAAGCAGTGTATGTAGTGTCTGTACCTGCTCCAAAAACATCCTAGCAGAAACAAAAGAAAATTTGTTAGAATCTCTTCCTTTAAATCTCCAGCTCTTTCCATGTACATGAAGCTATAATTAAATTGGGTGTAATGGAATAGTTACTTACTTGGATGATGGCCTTAATGCTAGTTCTATCTATAGGAAAACTAGCAATGTTTTCTTTTTGAATCCAAAGCAAAACGTCAACGAAATCCTTATTTTTGGAATCATCTTTCCAATTATCTTTAGCAAGATGTTCATCAACTACTTTGTCCAAGAACTCATCCATCTTTTTAGCTACTTTCTCAGCTTTAGCATACAAACCTTTAGCACTACTCACCCAACCAAGCCATGGAATAAAGTCTCCGACATCAAAAACCCCAGAAACTTCCCCACCCTCTCTTAGTAGATCTTTAAAACTTCTTCCTCTTCCATCTTCTCCGTACTTCCTCCCTAAAGCTATTCTACACACTATATCATTAGTAGTATTCGCAAAGATTTCACTTAAATTGACCGGCAAGGAAGAAGAACATTTGATGTGGTCAATCATTGAATTTATCTCTTCTTCCCTTACATCTCTATAGGATTGTACCCTTCTGTTACTTAGTAAATGGAGAACGGCTATGCTTTTCATCTGTCTCCAGTACTCCCCGTATGGAGCAACGGCAATATCTTTCTGGCCATATGCAACTATCTTCAGAACTTTTGATTTAGGCCTGTCTGAGAAGATAATATCATGGGTTTTCATGATCTCACGAGCCATGTCTGCTGAGGAGATAATAAGAGCCGGAAGGCTACCCAGGTGAAGCAACATGATGGGGCCATAGATTTCAGCCAATTTTTGAAGAGAACGATGAGGATACAAGCCAAGTTGGTGAAAGTTTCCTATGATGGGAAAGGTAGGTGGAGAAGGGGGTAGACCGGACTTGTTGCTGCTGAATGAAGAACATTTCAGCAAGAAGAGTAAGAAAGATAAAGCAAAGAAGAATGATATTATGGTTATTGGGAAGTAGGAAGAGGTTACATGTTCTTCTGATAAACTTAAACCCCACATTTCTTCTGTTTCTTTGTGTTCTTGTTTCTATATGTTAGTGGTCAGTTTTTATAGATACATTACAAGGCAAGTTTTTAGGATGAGGATCTTTTTGAATTTGTGGATGTCAAGTCTTGCTGTAGTAGTGTTACTAATTTTTGTTTTTTTACGAGAAGAAATCCGTTAGAGATAAAGGATATTGACAACTATATCCGAAAAGGTATAAACATATCGCAATCTTATGAGTAATTTTACTCCTAAAATTATAAATAATATACTAAACATATTAATATTTATATTTGAGACACTTATGTGGTTTTGTTATTTGTTTTTTGAAAATAACTTGAAAATAAATAATGATTGTATATAACTATTTCTAACTTTTCCAAATTATTTTCAGAAATCCTGGTTCAATTAACATGACTCAGATTGAGCTAAAAAATGAATGACCTAAAAGAAAAAGAAATTTAATAATAATATACATAAATGGAAGAAAAAGAAAGGCCTAAAAAGAGAAAGAAATTTAATAATAATATACATAAATGGAAGAAAAATGAAAGGCCTAAAAAAGAAAAAGAAATTTAATAATAATATACATAAATGTTCAGTTAACATGTCATTTTCACAACATGGAGCTCCCTCCCATGGATCTACTGAATTTCTTCCAATATCATGCATATCTTTAATTACTTATATGCTCCACCACCAAATAGTAGAAACGAATGTCAATGTATAAAATTTCATTTTTGGACATTAAATTCATTTAATTATACTACCTTTTTCATGTAGCCCTTTCAATTTATTCTAGCAATAACAGTCACATGAATTGTATATCAGACAAGTTTTTCATGTGGATCATTCTATTAATAAGATGTTGCCAAAACCAACCTGATTAAAACGAGGAAAACTTTAGGGTACTTATGGAGTAATATTCCCAACCAGTGAATTCACGACATATGCATATATAGTTTTTCTTTCCACCAATCATGTTCATGTAGTGGGATTTAAAAGGATTTTTATTGGTCGGGAAAGTACTGTAAAATTTCTCTTAAAACAATGCAACCCAGAAAACATGTTGGATTACTAGTGACATGTCATTAAAAAAAAACATTAACTCAAATGGAAAATTTGTTTAACATGTCGTTAACATGTGCATTTTGGTGACTTTTAATGTCGAAATCTGATAATAAGACTATAAGAGAAATCAGATGCAAAGTTGAATGAGTTTGATATTAAAAAATAAAGTTTTATGACATTAACATATCATTTTTTTTATACAAGGAGAATCATGGATGAAATTAATTTTGTATATATATATGTGACATACTTAAAAAATGAGATAAAAGTATTTTCATTCTTTTCCATATTCAATTCTAATGAGATGGTTAGTTATTTGATTTATCTTATATAGTAAGTTTAACTATATATAAATATATATTATCTTTTATTACAACTAAACAAAATAGACAAAAGTAATCCCTAATTTATAAAAGTAAGCATAAAGTGTTCATCATACAAGATGAAGTGAAACCAAACTTTATGATTCTAATTAATTCTAATTAACTGATAAACTTAAATAAACCCAAGTCTAGTATCATGTAACATAATATCGTAGAGACTTGCATGTAACAATGTCTTTTGTACCTCAACAGAAGTTGATCTCACAAGCTTTATATTAAAAAATATCTAGATAGTTACGTGGATCCAATAAAAGAGTTCATTAGGATTGAGACCCGACTTGAGATAACATGATGAATGGATTTATCTAGTGGCATGTGTCTTATCACAATGGTATTAGTAGGTATAACTAATCCACATCCTGACTCAAACAATAATTAATAGTGATTTTGGATTATGTAATGTGATGTTTTCACTCTTTATCTAGCATGATCCAACACACCGGTGTGCCCCGGCAGAGATTGGTATCACATTAAGTAATTGCATAATAGTTAATGATAGATTGAGCATTCATCACTCTCGATGGATGAGAGATATATCAATGTCCTCTTTTGGAGAATTAACTTGAAATCCTTGCAAGGTGATAAAGTTAACAGATGAAATGAAGATTTCACTTAACTTATCTATTCAGAGTTAATTTTATCTGGACAAGTAAAACAATTGTCTCTGTATATATAAGTTGACAGTTTTCACAGTTATGATTAGTTTAAGGATATAGTTGATAAAGGATCGTATTGTACTGCATCTAATGCGGAAAGATAAAACGTCAGAATCTACGTGACTTCTTATGGTTCTACACACTCATTCTGTTATACGTTTTTGTATTGAATTGATTTGTTTAAGTTAATTGCAATAAACGTATATGGCTAGTTGCGGTACGAATCTAATGGGTCATACACTAACAATTACGACAAAATGACGAAATGATAATTAAGGAGGAAAGTTATAGAGGGGGTTGAAATATTATATGGTTGGGGATAAATTGTTTAATTGATTTATAATGTAATTATAATATTATTATTATAAATAAATTAACTAAACTGATTATAATTCTAAAAGGAAATACGAATTCTAATGTGATTAAAATTATAATTATTAATTATATATATATATATATATATATATATAATAGAAGTAGTAATTATATTTTTTATTGAATTATATGTAAACCTAATGTGATAATACTAATTAATTAATTAAACCTAATTAGATTAGGAGTATAATTAAAGAAAATAAAACCTATATAAACCCTTATAGGTTATTCGTCCAACAAAAGAAAATTTAGGGCAATTTTCTCTCTAATTTTCAACACAAATAATTACCTCGTTCGTTCATTCGTTTCTTAGTTCATGTGGATACTATTAGAAGCAATCTATACGTGATTGTTATACAAAGTTGATCAAAGTTCGTTCAAGCTTTGGGTTGATCTAGTTTCTTGAGAAAATTGATAGATCTATACTTCGTCTGCAACGGTTCGTAGTTCTTCGAATAAGGTACATACGCTTAATATTTTGTGATATGAAATAACGATTAACGAATTCTACATGATAAAGAAAAACCCACTTAAAATAGCTCCCGAAGCCGAACCTTTTGACCTTAGGAGTTCAGAAATTTCGACAAAAGATCAAATGAAAGGAATAGAGCCAATTATAACCACGAAACCCGAAAATCAAGTAGGAACATCGTCTCAGTGTTGGTTAAAAAACACTCCCAACACCATGATTGATATGACGGAAGCCGATAATGGTGATTCCCACGAAATGGAATTGGATTCGAATGTGGTAGGAGGGGAATTTGAAAATGAAGTTGAAATGTCCGAGCGGGAGGAAGAACACGAAGAAGAAGAAATAGAAAAATACGGAAGCCTTTTGGTGTATGATGATGGAAATGTGGATGAAGAGAATGCACCAGTTGAAAACAGGGAAAAAGAAAACATTGAGAAGGTTACTAGTGAGGATATTAACATAAAAAAAATATCAGATGTCACCAGGGACAAATCATTCCCTTCCTCGTCTTTTCCTTTATTTAATTTCACTAGGATGGAAGGAGAGGCGTCGAGCGAGGGAACTCCTTCCTTCCGAATCTTCGATGGAGATCATTCTTGTTAACTATTGAAAGACTTAATAATATAATTTTTATTAAATTCAAAGAGGAAACATACACATTACACACTCACAATTTATTTATATATTTCATACACTCACACCCTTGCTTTCTTACTTGCTACACACAATCAATATACCCATACCTATTTATAGTCTAATGTATTTAGTGATCATTAAGTAAAGACCACACATTATGTCGGTTGTCAAAATATCAACCCAAGCAATTTAATATTAATTTGTTGTCTTTTCTTTTCTAGTGTCATCTAGAACACTCTTTCAATCCCTAGATAATTATGTTCAAAAAATTGATGTTGAAATATTTCTCAATACTCCCCCTCAACATCGATTTTTAATAGTTCGTATGTGTTAGCCATTCCAACTAATTTTTGTGAATTCTTCTTCCAAAACTTTTTTCCACTTCTTGCTTGAAGATGCTTTTTGATATATCGTAGGCTCCTTCATGGTAGCTTCTTCGATCACTTTTATGCCTTTACCAAATACGACTTCTCCACGCTCCTCTTTGTCGTTTATGACACGATTGGGTTTTCCCACTTCGTTGGGATTGTCGCACTCTTCTTTGTTGGTCTCCCTCAATTTACGTCGCCTCGACGCATACTTGTAATCTCTCTTCGGTTGTTGTCGTCGTCCTTCTAGCCCATATTGCCAAGCCTTTCCTAACTTAGCTAGTTCGCTCAAGCTCCTGACTAGAGCTTCCAGCAAAGCTATCTCCTTGATGATTGCCTTTTTGGTGAACCTTTGTTGATTGTAAGCACCTTGCTTATATTTTCTCGACATAAAAACTTCATCTTTAGCTATGTTCGCATTGCGAACCACTGTCTGCTTTGGCTTTTGAACCTTCGGCATCTGCATTAGCGTAGACTTCACCCTCTCCTTGGCTGACAACCATTTTGGTGAACCTGTTGGCTTATTTTTCACCATCTTGCCTTTTCGTGACACCGTTTGTCATTACTTGATGTTGACGCTTCACCTCTCCTTTGATTGGTGGTGTTTCGCCCTTGTTGCCAACTCCTTCTTTGTGGACTTTTCTGCCATCTGTCTTCTTTAGATCTTTCTGCGAATCTCGACCTCGCGGTTTTTGGATCCTTTCTCTCTGTATTACTAAAAAGAGCTTTATCTTCATCATTGACTGAGGCCTTAGACATTTGTTTGTCTAGGGCCTTTTGATTAGCCAAAATATTTTCCAATTCATTTAAATTTGGCTCTTTAGACCATCCACGGGTTGCTGTGACAAGAGCATTAAATTCAGGACGCAACCCATGGACTATAATTCTTCTCATCCTTGTTTCAGTGATTTTATTTTCAGGATCCAATTTTGAAATTTCTTTACATAAAGTTTTAACTTTAGTAAAATATTCACTCACCGTCATATCTTGTTGCGAGGCCGACAGTAACTCGTTCTCGAGTTGTTGGAGCTTGACATCATTTTTCTTTGCAAATAATTCGGCAAGAGTGTCCCATGCTTCTTTGGGGTTTTTAGCATCCTTGATGCGTTGTATCAAATCGTCCTCCACCGAAATTGATAAAGCATACATAGCTTTACCACACTTGACCTTCCATTTCTTAAGGTCATTTTGTTCCGTCGGAGGCGCTGTTTCGTTTCCTCCAACAGTCTCCCACAAATCTTGGCCGAGCAAATAAAATTGCATACGAGTACTCCAAGTACTATAATTATTATTATTGAGTTTTTCAAGAGTGCTTACCGAGGTAGACATGTCTGCCATCACGACTTGGTTATCTCCTTTAATTAACCAAGTAACACCAACCAATAATTTTTACAGTCCCGGACTGCGCGATAAAATACCTCGTACCACCACGATCCCGGATCGCGAACTTTCGAAGCACTCGACTCCCGGTCCCTGACCGCTTGCTTGCACTCGACTACGTACCGGTCCCTGACCGCCCGCTCTGATACCACTTGTTAACTATTGAAAGACTTAATAATATAATTTTTATTAAATTCGAAGAGGAAACATACACATTACACACTCACAATTTATTTATATGTTTCATACACTCACACCCTTGCTTTCTTACTTGCTACACACAATCAATATACCCATACCTATTTATAGTCTAATATTTTTAGTGATCATTAAGTAAAGACCACACATTATGTCGGTTGTCAAAATATCAACCCAAGCAATTTAATATTAATTTGTTGTCTTTTCTTTTCCAGTGTCATCTAGAACACTCTTTCAATCCCTAGACAATTATGTTCAAAAAATTGATGTTGAAATATTTCTCAATATAGTCCATGGGTTGCGTCCTGAATTTAATGCTCTTGTCACAGCAACCCGTGGATGGGCTAAAGAGCCAAATTTAAATGAATTGGAAAATATTTTGGCTAATCAAGAGGCCCTAGATAAACAAATGTCTAAGGCCTCAGTCAATGATGAAGATAAAGCTCTTTTTAGTAATAAAGAGAGAAAGGATCCAAAAACCGCGAGGTCGAGATTCGCAGAAAGATCTAAAGAAGACAGATGGCAGAAAAGTCCACAAAGAAGGAGTTGGCAATAAGGGCATTAAATTCAGGACGCAAAACCTTTTTCCACTTCTTGCTTGAAGATGATTTTTGATATATTGTAGGCTCCTTCATGGTAGCTTCTTCGATCACTTTTATGCCTTTACCAAATACGACTTCTCCACGCTCCTCTTTGTCGTTTATGACACGATTGGGTTTTCCCACTTCGTTGGGATTGTCGCACTCTTCTTTGTTGGTCTCCCTCAATTTACGTCGCCTCGATGCATACTTGTAATCTCTCTTCGGTTGTTGTCGTCGTCCTTCTAGCCAATATTGCCAAGCCTTTCCTAACTTAGCTAGTTCGCTCAAGCTCCTGACTAGAGCTTCCAACAAAGCTATCTCCTTGATGATTGCCTTTTTGGTGAACCTTTGTTGATTGTAAGCACCTTGCTTATATTTTCTCGACATAAAAACTTCATCTTTAGCTATGTTCGCCTTGCGAACCACTGTCTGCTTTGGCTTTTGAACCTTTGGCATCTGCATTAGCGTAGACTTCACCCTCTCCTTGGCTGACAACCATTTTGGTGAACTTGTTGGCTTATTTTTCACCATCTTCCCTTTTCGTGACACCGTCTTTGTCATTACTTGATGTTGACGCTTCACCTCTCCTTTGATTGGTGGTGTTTCGCATGAAGTCGGTGACTCATTTCAGACATCTCTCTTGTTCCTTTCCTCATTGGAACGCTCCTTCAATGGTTCCTCATGACCACCTAGATCTTCAATGATCCGTATAGAATTGACGAGCTGAACGGAATCCAATCGTCTCACTGGTTCCTCTTCCTCTTGCTGCCCAGCAGCAGACGCTTGCTCTTTCTTTCCATCTGCTATGGATGATTTGACTGGATCACATATCATCGGCTCTACCATGGGACTTGAAGCTTGGAAATCCCATTCTTCTTCGCTTCCTTCTTGAGCGTGTGCGGATGTAACGACGTTTCCTTCTGCTTTCCTATGTCAGCAATTTCGTGCATAATGACCTCTTTTGCCACAAACATAGCACTGGTTGTTCTTTCGTCGATACGCCTTCTCGTCCTCTTCATTATGGTTGTGAGTGTGGTGAGCTCCCCCTTGTTACCAACTCCTTCTTTGTGGACTTCTCTGCCATCTGTCTCCTTTAGATATTTCTCCAAATCTTGATCTCGCGGTTTTTGGATCATTTCTCTCGTTATTACTAAAGAGAGCTTTATCTTCACCATTAACTGAGACTTTAGACATTTGTTTGTCTAGAGCCTCTTGATTAGCCAAAATATTTTCCAATTCATTTAAATTTGGCTCTTTAGCCCATCCACGGGTTGCTGTGACAAGTGCGTTAAATTCTGGACGCAACCCATGGACTATAATTCTTCTCATTCTCGTCTCAGTAATTTTATTTTCTGGATCCAATTTTGAAATTTCTTTACATAAAGTTTTAACTTTAGTAAAATATTCACTCACCGTCATATCTTGTTGCGAGGCCGACAGTAACTCGTTCTCGAGTTGTTGGAGCTTGACATCATTTTTCTTTGCAAATAATTCGGCAAGAGTGTCCCATGCTTCTTTGGGGTTTTTAGCATCCTTGATGCGTTGCAGCAAATCGTCCTCCACCGAGATTGATAAAGCATACATAGCTTTACCACGCTTGACCTTCCATTTCTTAAGGTCATTTTGTTCCGTCGGAGGCGCTGTTTCGTTTCCTCCAACAATCTCCCACAAATCTTGGCCGAGCAGATAAAATTGCATACGCGTACTCCAAGTACTATAATTATTATTATTGAGTTTTTCCAAAGTGCTTACCGAGGTAGACATGTCTGCCATCACGACTTGGTTATCTCCTTTAATTAACCAAGTAACACCGATTAATAATTTTTATAGTCCCAGACTGCGCGCTAAAAATACCTCGTACCACCACGATCCCGGATCGCGAACTTTCGAAGCACTTGACTCCCGGTCCCTGACCACTTGCTTGCACTCGACCACGTACCGGTCCCTGACCACCCGCTCTGATACCACTTGTTAACTATTGAAAGACTTAATAATATAATTTTTATTAAATTCGAAGAGGAAACATACACATTACACACTCACAATTTATTTATATATTTCATACACTCACACCCTTGCTTTCTTACTTGCTACACACAATCAATATACCCATACCTATTTATAGTCTAATGTATTTAGTGATCATTAAGTAAAGACCACACATTATGTCGGTTGTCAAAATATCAATCCAAGCAATTTAATATTAATTTGTTGTCTTTTCTTTTCTAGTGTCATCTAGAACACTCTTTCAATCCCTAGATAATTATGTTCAAAAAATTGATGTTGAAATATTTCTCAATAATTCTTTCCTCCCAACGATCTCAGGCTCGTTTTCTTTACTTCTTATCTATTTCCCAACTTCATTTTTATCATTTCATTTCTGATTTCAACTAAACAATTCATTGTTTAATGGTTAATGATCACAATGTTACATCTAATTTTACGACTGACCGGATTGGATGTGATTAATTCGATTTCCATAAAATGATTTTATTCTCGATTTGCTACCAATAAACCAATGTACTTGATAGGTGTAAATTATACCTAATTATTGAAGGTGTTTAGATGTGATTTAGAGCTAAATTATGACATTGATAAGCCTAAAATCTTATTAATTGCCTTCAATTCACATACTGTTCTCAGCAAGGTCAGGTTGTATTCTTTAAAGAAAAGAGCCAAGGAAGGAAAAGTCTTATGGAGTTAAAAGAAATTAAGGATGCAAAAAACTAGTTGAACGAAATTATTACCAAACTTTTGTATTTTGTATAGAAAGACTGTTCTCAGCAGATGTCAAACATGTCTCTATAGAAGTGCACCTGCTCTTTACCAAAAAAAATTCCAAGGAAGAAAAGGTTTTGAAGAATGGAGGATGGAAATCTAATTATCCAGTCTGCAATTGTAAAAGTCTATCCTTATTATATTTATGGATTTTATCAATTTTTATCCATAATGAGGTATGGTTGTTTTGTCTCTTCTGATGACTGTTCCCTGCACTGTCATCAGATCAGTCAAGAAAAAATGCAAAGCCCATCATTTCCACCTATTAAAACAACATTTCATGTTTTCTTTTGTAGTATTTGAAGACTCATATTTGAGGGTCTAAATTATCATCTGGAATACAAAACTTCTTTATTTTTTTCTTCTTCATTCTCTCTCTTTTACATTCTTGGGTGGTTATTCTTCACGAAAGAATGGGTATTCTATCCAACTACGAGGGAGTAGTCCCTCTATAGGTTGAAGTCAGTCTTGAGCGGGTGGTTTGTAATTTTTTTTATCTATGAATGTATGATATCTTTGATGGTTGTTTAATGCGTTCTTTATGCATTATAGGAGTAGGTAGCCAATATTTTAGCTGAATAATTACGAGGACACTCGATTAGGAGATGGAAACACCAGACATATGTTGTTAGGATTAGAGAAATGAATAACCATTTGTTGGGGTTTTTTTAGCACTTTATATGTTAAAATGATTTCTAAATCTTAATGTTTAGAAACAAGTGGACTAAACTTTTTATTTTGCGGGGGTTGATCTTCTTGGATGGATTTTGCTCTATTTTTATTAACTTTTATTCCTCGTTGATGCACTAAAAACTAGGGGTGCATACAAAAATCCGCAAAACCGAAAAATCGAAAAACCAAACCGAAACCAAACCGAAAATAAGGTTAACCGAAACCGATGGACTAGTGTACGGTTTTTAATTTTAAAAATAGTGGTTAATGGTTACGGTTACGGCTACGGTTTTCATATTCTAAAGACCACAGTTAACCGAAACCGACCGAAATTAATTAAATATATTTATTTATATTTATACATATAATTATACATTATCCCACTTAAAATAAATACAGTGGTTAATAGCAAAAAATTTAATTAGAAACACTAATTATTTCCAGTGACTAAGACTCAACGATGGAATATTCCGTCCTAAATGTCGTCATACTATCGAATTTGTCACAAAGTAGATAATTAGTGAAATTAATATACATGGATAGGGCTTAGTTGGTAAAACACGGAGGATAAGAATTTTGATCCAAAAAACATAGTAATTTAATGCCTTAAAGAGTTGCTGTAAGGGGAAAATACAGTGTCCAATCCATAGTCCACACGTACATAATGCACGCACATCTCCCTTTCCATCATTAATCTCTTCAACTCCACATTGACTCGTTGTTCCACTCACAATAAAAATTAGAAGTTTTATTATAATTATTTTTTAATTTACTAATGGTTGGAAACCGAAATAAAAGGTTAACCGACCGAAATAATTGGTTAACCGTTAGTGGTTAACTGAATTTAGTGGACTAGTGTATGGTTAGTGTTTTCAAAAAACCGATAAAATGGTTAACCGACCGAATTAACCTTAATGGACTGGTTAACCGACCACGTGCACTCCTACAAAAAACGCCAAAAATTGCCGACTTTGACACCAAATTTTGCATTTCAAGGGAATTAATTTCAAATTACACCTTCGCATTCGCTCAAATGCTTTTCACAAATGCCCAACGTGATCCATCTCTCATTTTGATTTTACGATGATGTCATCGATGTAAACCTCCATAGAAATCCCAAGCAAATCGTGGAACATTGCATTCATTGCTCTTTGGTATGTGGCTCCACTATTTTTCAAACCAAATGGCATGACAATGCATTCAAAAGTTCCAATTGATCCCGGACATCAGAACTCTACCTTCAGAATGTCATCCTTGGTAATGGGAATTTGATTGTAACCCACGAAATACTCACAAAGAGAAATTCATTCATTCTTTGATACGACATCCACCAACATGTCCACAATTGGCATTACATACACATCTTTTGGTGTGGAAGGGTTTAAATCCCAAAAATCCACACATTCACGTAGTTTTTCATTCTTTTTAACTGCTTGAACGACATTAGAAAGCCATTTCGTATATTTCGATGGTCGAATAAATTTTGCCTTAAAAAGTTTTTCGATTTCTTCTTTGACTTTTGCTTCGACTTCTTTGCTCATTCTATGTGATGCTTGCTTTAATGGCTTGAAATCGGGTTTGATTGGCAATTTAAGTTCCACTATATCTCGGCTAACCCCGGGAATTTCATCACAATTCTAAGCAAATTAATCTTTGAACTCGTGAAGCAATTCTAAATTCCTTCTTTCAAAACGAGGGGCAATGAAGTGCTCAAATAAGTGACACGAGGATCATTGTTGATGCCGAAATTAATTTCTCCAAAGGGTCTACCGCCATAGAGCCTTCATCCTCCAACTTGGAATTTGCTAAATTTAAATCATAAAGCTGAATTTCATCTTCATTTAAAATATTTCAAAATTGGAACCATTGGGGATGCCAATTTCCCCAATTTCGATGCTTTCCTCATCGTACAATTTTTATGTCACTTGTTGCATGTTCAATTTCTCTATATTAGCTGATGCTACCACTTGGACATGGCCTCACTTGACTAACGCATGATTTTTTCTTACTGTTTGTTTCGATTTCATAGGAATGAGACTCCACCAAGTCTAAGTGTGTCTTAAAGGGTTTGTTATTCTCCTAAATGATTTATACATCGACGCCTTTCTAAAATAGCAACAATTGATGCAGAGACAACGAAATTCAAGCATTGGAATGAATCCAATCTTGTTTGCGTATGGACTAATAATTCGTTGTTGAATTAACCACAAAGAACGAAGCAGTGGCTATTAGGAACTGACAGTGAGTTGCACATGCAATACTCCATAGGTTTTTGCAAGCTCACCGGTGAATGCCGAATGGAAACTTTCGATGAAATTATATTGTCTTCTAATGTCCTAAAGGCTAACACCATTCTCATCAGCATTATATCCAAGGCTGATCCGTTGTTAATGAGAATCCTTGCAATTGGTTTACCATCAACATGAGCTTTGATGTATAATGGTTTGATGTGTCGAGTCATATTTGGTGTAGGCTTGTCAAAATACACTCTAGATTTGCAATTATCAGATGAAGTTTTAATGGTAACACGGCTTCGTTCATCAACCTTCTTTTCTGAATTACCACCTCTTAAATTTGAAGGAAGAATTGAAAAGGTAACCGCACATCCAATTTGGATTACAAAATCTCCAACTTGAATTTGTATATTCTTCTTGTCTTTATTTTTACTCTCTAAGATATGCTAGAATCGGTGCTAAATATTTCTGTTTCATTTTAATTTCTTTTTACCGCCTCTCTTTTTCTCATTCTTCTTTTTGCATTTGTAGATAGAGGATGTGGGAATTTTTTATGGCAATTCACATGCCATTTTCCTGATAGTATAGTACGTGGGCTGAAGGAGTAACAAAACATGGCCGATTTTTTTTGCTCCTTTTTACTTTTATTTTAATATTTTCCATTACTATTTTTTGTTTCTCGTATCTTTTTTCCTTCGGCTTCTCCTCATTGTCTCTCAATGCTGACTAGGCTGGCACAGTTCCTTTAAGCACCAAAATTTTATGTGTTTTCGGGTGTCGGGTAAGCTTTTTATCATTACCTTTTTTAGGAGTAGTTCGCCTAAATGGCTCTACTTTGATGGATGTAGTGTTGACGATGGCAATAGTCGGGGACAAATCTTCATTAATTAGCATGCTTTCTTTTTTCTTGGGGAATTTTAAAAACAAAATAAAGTTGGGTGCTATGACTCCAAGTGTCATGATATTTGCAATAATCCGGATCACGCACATCTTCCTTAGTTGGAATAATATGACCATAAGGTAACGTAATGAATTTCTTCTTTAATAAATAATAAAATAATTCCTCAGTTTTTGAAGTATCAAACGTATATTGAACATTAACATTACACTTAACTACTTCCAAGACGCTTATTTTTTTTGCTAATATAGGGCATACATGTGAACCTATCCTAGTCAAGTCGGTTATAATTACTTCATAGGGTACATCTTGATGATAACTACCTACAATATTCTTTTTAAGCGACGATCTTCATGCATGAGTTCGTTGTACTCGAAAACCTTAGAAACGAGTTCATATTAATCATGAAAATCAACCCCAAGAAATCTTTTTACGCTTTT
The DNA here is from genome assembly GCF_963576675.1 of Euphorbia lathyris. Taxonomy (NCBI): domain Eukaryota; kingdom Viridiplantae; phylum Streptophyta; class Magnoliopsida; order Malpighiales; family Euphorbiaceae; genus Euphorbia; species Euphorbia lathyris. The sequence goes on from NC_088910.1 coordinate 41,181,668, forward strand.
CAAATTCTAAACCACATTGAGAAATTTTCACAAATTCAATTTCAGGAATATTTACACAACAATGGTGCCTCATGTTCTTAAATCTATTTATGAAAGTTTTAACGGGCTCACCTTGGCACTGAACCATCCTATATAATTTAGCAACATGTACCTCGAGTTTAGTGTGATAAATTGTGCGTGAAATGGACTTTCCATTTGAGCCTAATTATGGACGGACTCGGCAAGTAACATGGTGTACCACGTGAAATATGGACATGTAAGTGATCTGAAGAATAAGTGAAGCTGCAACATATCAAAATGTCTTTCATGCTTAATCCGCTACATTGAAATGTGAAACGAGCGATGTTTGGGTAAGCTTTCTAAATTGGTTCGAACCATCGAGTGATAAGATTTCTAAATTTTGGGGCAATACACTTCACGAATGGAAGGTCCATAAATTTCTTGTACAATGTTACAAATTCTTTGCCTATCTTCAACTTCAACTGTGGGCTTAGGTTGCAATGTGGATGTTTGGGTAGTAGTGAAATCAAGTCCTCGACCATTACCCCCCAAACTACGAGTATTATTGTTGTGTCCATAATGCTCGGGATGATTATTAGGTCCGATTTGTGATCTAATATGATTGAATGATATGGGAATTGAGACATATTATGGGCTTCTTCAATCAACATGCTCGTTGAATCGCGAATTTTTATCGCAAATTTGGCATGGAGGAACACATCTCTCACTTTGGGAATTGTCTTCCCTTTAGATTTCTTGCGCAATTTGAGATGTTGTTCTTTGTGAAATTATTTTAGCACATATCTCCGGAAGTTTATTAACTTCGTCTATGAGACCAACAATTCTTTCTTTAGTAATTTGGATCTTGCGAGTGCTTGTGAGGGCCTCGTTCTACGCTCTCATTAGTTGTGAAAACTTGGCCATAATTTTGTCGACATTTTCGATGATTTGATGTGATCGTTGGCGAATTCACTCTTCTTCTTCTGCTTCTACATTTAGGTTGATTCGTGGAGGATGTTTAGTTCCTTCGATGTCTTGAACAGTTTCGGCAGCAATTCCTTCGGGCAGACCTTCGGAATTAGGACTTTGATTTTCATCCTCGTGTGGAGGTAATCCTTATCGATATTCTTCTCGGAGGCATTTTCCGTGAATTGGTATCACTATGCCAAAAACCCCTTCAGATGACGGTTAAAAACTGTCATCCCGCAAGATATAAAACTGTCACAGGGCTCGCTACCGTCTGTTGATGCTTCAGATGACGGTCACGTTCTGTCATTCGTAATAGCCTCGCATGACAGCGACCAAATAACGATATGTCATCTGACCACTACTTATATACGGATTATCTAATAATAACTGTCATGGAATATATGTTCTCATGACACCATTTTTAAATAATTTGTCAAAATATTAAGTTAAAATGGATGTGTTATGTTATTGTTATGACAATTTTTGTTTTCTCGACTATCATCATAAAGTAATTCACATGATATAATTTGTATTAAATTCTATCTTTGGAACATAATTAGTATGGCAGTTTGTTATCAGTTCTGTATCGTTAGATAGAAAGTAAGATGACATTTTCTTATAAGAATTTTGTCATTGTTTTTTCAGTTTTTATCTCTTCCATGAACCTGTATATATAACCAAAGTAGATTGCAAATAATGTGCAAATAACCTTTATATATAACAATACTTGTACATATGTGAAGATCACAATCCTAACCAAAGGTTTCTCATTACAAAACTAATATTTAACTATATAAGAAGCCTAAACACCTAAACCTTGAACCTCCTGACTTCTTATGCCCATTCTTTGCATGTTTCCTTCCATCCCTTTGCTCCCTACAACATAAAATACATAAGTTAATTGAATGTTGATCTTAATGCCAAATGTCTCTATTGTGCCACACACTTTAATAGCCTAATTAGGGCCATTATATGTAATTCATATTGACATAAACTGAGGGTAAAAGAAACGGCTCACTAGAGATGCATGAAATTTTGATAGCTCATCATCTGCAGTTTATTGAAAATAAAGTAATTCCTACCATAGAGAGATATTTTCTATTAGATTGAGAGGAGACAAATAAAGTTATGCATATGGCCTTGGATCGAGCCCCCCTTTCTCCTCAATTTTTGTGATGAAGTTCTTAGCCTAGTGGTTGAGAGCTTACCTATGCCTTGGGAGGTCATGGGTTCGAATGGGGATTTTTCTTTCTTCTTTAATGTAAGCGCATTGTGCGCAATTTTTAGTAAAAAAAATAAAGTTACAAATAAGTTAATAATAGAAGATCACAAGCTACCATGCACCAACAATGTCTGTAGGCATATGCATAAAATTAAAGGTTCCCGAGGGTGGTCATCTTGAAACGACGTCAAAAGCATATTCACAACTTGATTCAAATAGTCTCCCATCATTATGTGTAGAGATGAGCTTATTAAGAAGTTGTTTAACTCAATTTATAACCATCAGAAAATAACTGCAATCAAAATGAAAGTAAAGGATTGACTTTTCTACTGAAATGTTAATGCTTCAATGATTTAAGTAGAAGAAGTCTGTGTTCATGAAGTATGTTAGTTGATCATCAAGAAATAACAGTACAAGCCAAGACACTCAAAAGAATTCAAAAATCCCCTGTTTCCATCTCCTTTTCCCCTGGACATAAAGATGTGTCTGCAAGAGGGAGTTCTAAGTAATAAAAACAATCAATTTCAAGAGTATCAATTTGGCGTCGTCTCTAATATGAAAACATTATTATGAACCGTGTCACATAAACGATGCCACATTAACACAACATATGATAAATTCGAGTAACATAATACACAATTTAGTATGCTACAAATGATACTAAATAGAATCAACTTTGTAAACATTCCAAAGAATAGCCAACTAATTCCATTATGTAACTAATCATTAGAAAACCAAACTATCAAGCCAGACCTGGACCAGATTTTAAAGGAAGTCCAGAATCCAATTTCATATATATAATTAAATTCAAGTTATCCCTTCAAATTGTTTAGTTTGGGATTAGATAACATAAAGAAGAGAAAATGATTAACTTGGAATTTAAATTATTGAGATCGATATGATATTTCCAGGTGGAGAATTTGTCTTTCGAAGGTTAGGAAATTAATTAAATTCATGAATATCCAAATATTGTGCATGCAGACTAATTAACCATCTAATGAGATATATATGGAAAAGACTAGAATATATTCCATTATGGAGTTGCTGTATAGGAGAATATTAATTAATTAAAAAGGAAAAACAAGTGGAACACAAAGTCAAATTCAATTTGATCTAATAATTTATATTCTCTTGAATGGGTATAAATACAGATTTCAAGTTCTAGCAATGAGCATCTGACAGATAATGAAGAAATTAAGAAGAGATGTCTAGCATCTGTTGTTGTGTCTCGAACTCAGAAAATAGGAACAGACCGAAAAAAATTAAATGGGCAGAGTCGCGGACAATGTCGTTTTCTTTAAGACGTTCGCGGAACTGCCGGAATTTAGCAAACAGTATGAACTCCGGTCGCCTCCAGGATAAAACAGCCCTCTTAAATACGATTTTCGTATTGCACCGTACGAAAATCGTTATGTATACACTCTCTGTTTACTTGCTCAGTTTCGAAAAAAATACAGAATGAATGAAAGTAAAATTGTGTTTGAAGGCAGTCTCTCATCACCTATTTATACAAGAAAAAAGAGCTGTTTGAGCATAAATAATTAAATAAAAAAGATTTCCGAAATTAAAAAATAATAATAAATAAGATTATTAATAATAATTTTTTTAATAAAAAATTAATCATTTTACACCACACCACACCAACCCAACCCGGCCCGGTTCGGTCGGCGCGCGTGTGTGGTGGTCAACCAAAGAGATAGGTCCTCACCCTTTCACAAAAGTGGGTACCCCTTGGGGCACACCCCAAGCATGTGAGGACCTTCCTTATAAACATCTCCACCAAGTGCTTTGAAAGCAATGTGGGATGTTTTTCACTTGAAAAAACTTAAAGACACATGCATGGGCCAATTTCATAAATTATAAATGGGCCAAGCCCAACAATCCCCCACTAGAATTTTTGAAATCATTTTACTGAGCAGTTACATAAGGTCAGACATAAGCAGAGGTATCTTTCGATTTGAACCTTTGCGTAGTGAGTATAGTTCAGATTTTACTAGAGTGACTCGTAGTCTTGAACTCTATCTCTGACGTATATCACGCCATAACCTTTTCAGAGTGTAGTTCTAGTAGCCCGTGCGTTTATGGCCTTGCACGTCTATCCCGGTTTAATGAATGCTCTAGAGTTTTACCCTAAACTCATAGGAAGCGGCCTCACTTCCACATTCATATAGGTGAGTCTATCAAAAGTACTCCTGTAGCTAGGTACTTCACTCCAAATGGAGTATAGACTTCATTAAGAGTTTCTATTATCTCAACCTCAAATCGCTTCAGGATATTCATGCTTCTAATTGCATGATCTGACTCATATTACCACACAACTTGTTATTACCCTTTGAACCTATTTCTTGGGATCTCCAGTCTATAGGTTGGGTTACCATTGTGTGTAACTCATCACTGTAGGGGCATAAGTCCCATACTCTTTGCGGTATTATGGACTTTCTCTCTAGCTAATCCTTTCGTCAAAGGATCGGCTAAATTCTCTTCTGAGCGTATGTGATCCACTCTAACAGCTCCTTTAGTGAGTAGCTCTCTCACAGTGCTGTGCTTACGACGTATCTGTCGTTTCTTATCGTTGTAATAACGATTCTGAATCTTAGCAATAGCCGCGGTACTATCGCAGTGGATCAATACAGCTGGAATCGGTTTTTCCTATAGGGGAATCTCAGCTAACAGACTTCTCAACCAACCTGCTTCTTCACTAGCCACAGCTAGTGCAATCAGTTCTGATTCCATGGTTGATTGAGCTAGAATAGTCTATTTCTTAGACTTCCATGAAACAGCACCACCAGCTATATTGAAAATATAGCCACTAGTAGCCTTGGAATCATCTGATAAGGTATTCCAGTCAGCATCACTATATCCTTCAAGGACTGCTGGAAACCTTTGATAATGTAATCCAAGTTTCATGGTTCTTTTAAGGTATCTCATGACCCTTTCTATAGCATTCCAATGCTCCACACTAGGTCTACTAGTAAATCTGCATAGCAGTCCTACGACATACGCGATGTCGGGTCTAGTACAATAAGTGGCGTAACGAAGACTGTCAATTATGCTAGCATACTCTGATTGTCTTACACTGTCTCCAGTGTTCTTAAAAAGTTTTATACTAGGGTCATAAGGTGTACATGCAAGTTTACAATCAAAGTAATTATATTTCTTTAGAATCTTCTCAACGTAGTGAGATTGATCTAGAGAAATTCCAGTTTCAGACCTAGTTATCTTTATGCCAAGAATGACGTTCGCTTCTCCTAGATCTTTCATGTCAAAGTTCTCACACAACATTGACTTAACAGCATTTACAACATGAATATTAGATCCAAAAATAAGCAAGTCATCAATATATAGGCATATAATGGTGCAAAGACCATTTTCATATTTATAGTAGATACACTTATCACTTTCATTCACCTTATAGCCATTTGAAATAATCAAGTTGTCAAATTTTGCATGCCATTGCTTAGGTGCTTGTTTTAGCCCATATAAAGACTTATCTAACTTACATACCTTATGGGCTTGACCAAAGACTACAAAGCCCTCAGGTTGATCCATATAAACCTCTTCTTCTAGTTCACCATTCAAAAACGCAGTTTTAACATCCATTTGGTGCACTACTAGATTGTGCACAGAAGCAATAGCAATCAAAACACGTATGGACGTAATCCTAGTGACAGGTGAATAAGTATCAAAGAAATCAACATTTTCTCTTTGTCTAAAGCCTTTAGCTACAAGGCGAGCCTTAAACTTATCTACTGAACCATCAGGTTTCAGTTTCTTCTTAAGGATCCATTTACAGCCTATTGGTTTACAACCTGGTGGTAAGTCTACTAAGTGCCAAGTTTGGTTTGACTCAAGTGAGTCCATTTCATCATTAATGGCTTCTTGCCATAAGTCAGCATCTAATGATGTTAAGGCTTCTTGTATGGTAAGTGGATCATCTTCTACTGTGAAAGCATAAAAGTCAGAACCAAAGTCTTTAGATACTCTAGGTCTCTTACTTCTCCTAGGTTCAGATTCCTCAATCTCTTTTTGCACTCTAGTAGCATGTATGCTACTAGATGATGCACCCCCACTATTTCTCAACTTAAAAGGAAATCTATCTTCATAAAAGTCAGCATCGTTCGACTCCAATATGACTTTCGCATTCAAATCATAGAACCTATATGCTTTGCTATTCACAGCATATCCAATAAACACACATTCATAAGCCCTACTAGCAAGTTTGACTCTCTTAGGGTCAGGAATCCTAACATAAGCCAAACAACCCCAAGTTCTAAAATATGATAGACTAGGTGTTTTATTTTTCAAGATCTCATAAGGAGAGATTTTGCTTCTGGATTTAGGGACCCTATTTAGCACATAGCAAACAGTCAAAATGATTTCTCCCCACCAATGTGAGGCGGCACCTGAACTAAGCATAATAGCTACTACAGATTCGGTAAGTGTCCTATTTTTCCTTTCAGCCTTTCCGTTCATTTCTGGTGAATAAGGTGTTGTGGTTTCATGTATAATACCATGTATTTTATAGAAATCAATAAACAGGCTAGAACCATATTCTGTGCCTCTATCGCTACGAAGTCTCTTGACTTTCCTATTGTATTGATTTTCTATTTCAACTATGAACAACTTAAACATGTCAAACGCTTCACTTTTATTTTTCATAAGATAAACAAAAGTAAAGTCAGAACAAACATCAATAAAGGTTATAAAGTACCGTTTGTCATTTCTAGTCAACTTTCCATCTAATTCACATATATCTGAATGAATTAAATCTAGAGGTTCAGAATCCCTAACAACAGATTTATGAGGTGTTTTTGTGATTTTTGCCTGACTACAATAATCACATTTAAGAAATTCATTCAAATTCAATTTTGGAATTAACCCTAAGTTACTCATATTTTTAATTATTCGCTTATTAACATGACAAAAACGAGCATGCCAAACATTAAAAGTACACAAGGATTAAACAGAAGCATTCACTTTATTAATCTCAACATTCAACTTAAACATGCCTTCAGTAGCATAACCTTTTCCTATAAATACATTGTTCTTAGTCAAAGTAAATAAATCTGCTCCTATAGTCCGAGTAAAACCAGCCTTGTTGAGAAGATAGCCCGAAACCAAATTTTTTCTCATTTCTGGAGTATGCATCACATCCTTCAAAGTTAAGGTTTTTCCAGATGTGAAGTTCAATTCCCACTAATATAACTAATACTATAAATTTGAAGATACTATGTTAAATACTAAAAAAACAAAAATGAAATTGAAGACATAGATAATAAAATTGATTTGAAATAATTGGTAAACTGATTTATTCTGTTGGAACAATATAAGAATTATAATTTATTTCTAAATAATATAAGTAATATAAATTTGAAGATACTATATTAAATACTAAAAAGCAAAAATGAAATTGAAGGCATAGATAATAAAATTGATTTGGAACAATTGGTAAACTGATTTATTATGTTGGAACAATATAAGTATTATAATTTATTTCTAAATAATATAAATAATATAAATTTGAAGATCTCCAGCAACAATAGTGGTATGGGAATCACCCAATAACACTTTCTTATCTTCGGTCACATCACTGTATGTTTTGAACATACTTCTATCATAGCAAACATGGCGAGAGGCACCAGTGTCTACCCACCACCCATCTGATCCACCTATGAGGTTGATCTCAGAAATCATAGCAACAAGTTATGTTGCTCTTCAGTCAGGTTAACACTAGGAGTAGTGTTTGGCCTGTTCCTGCACTTACGTGCCATATGACCTGGTTTCCCACAATTAAAGCATAGGAAAGCATCATCATTTCTAGGTGGTTGTTGCTGTGGCCTATTTTGGTTCCTTTGAAGGTTCCAATTCAATTTAACTCGGGTGTTGCGGTTTTGGATTGGTTTGCGGTTCCGATTCTTAAAATTCTTTTGAGTGGGTTTCAGAACCGTAGTGGACATTTTAGTGCTATTAGAAACAATAAGCACTTCCTCTTTTAAAGGCATACCTTCTGAAATAATTTCATGTGCTATCTTCTGTAATTCATGAGATTGAATTTCCACTGACTTGTCATCAGTCATCTGGAATTTGAAGTAGCGGCTTACAGCGTACTTTTTCGATCCGGCCTCCTCAGTGTCATATTTCCTCTGCAGAGCTTCCCAAATTTCTTTTGCTGTTTTTCTTCAGCAGTGTAGTAATCATACAGATCGTCAGTCAGTCCATTGAGTATATAATTTTTGCACAGAAAATCATTTTCTGTCCATCTCTCAGCAGCACGAATAGCAGCACGAACATCTGCCTCGTCACCATCTTCAAGAACAATTGGTTTTTCCAAAGTCAGAACAGAAGCTACCTTCTTTGTTGTGAGGTAGAACAGCATCTTCTGTCTCCATCTTCGGAAATGAGCTCCTTCAAACCGGAATGGTTTGTTAATCTCAGCAATCCCATTTGATTGTTCGGTAGCCATCAGCAGTAATTGAACCGTCTTAAAATTGTTGTGTCTCGAACTCAGAAAATATGAACAGACCAAAAAAAATTAAATGCGCAGAGTCGCGGACAATGTCGCTTTCTTTAAGACGTTCGCGGAACTGTCGGAATTTAGCAAACAGTATGAACTCCGGTCGCCTCCAGGATAAAACAGCCCTCTTAAATACGATTTTCGTATTGCACCGTACGAAAATCGTTCTGTATACACTCTCTGTTTACTTGCTCAGTTTCGAAAAAAATACAGAATGAATGAAAGTAAAATTGTGTTTGAAGGCAGTCTCTCATCACCTATTTATACAAGAAAAAAGAGCTGTTTGAGCATAAATAATTAAATAAAAAAGATTTCCGGAATTAAAAAATAATAATAAATAATATTATTATTAATAATTTTTTTTAATAAAAAATTAATCATTTTACACCACACCAACCCGGCCCGGACGGACGGCGCGCGCGTGTGTGGTGGTCAACCAAAGAGATAGGTCCTCACCCTTTCACAAAAGTGGGTACCCCTTGGGGCACACCCCAAGCATGTGAGGACCTTCCTTATAAACATCTCCACCAAGTGCTTTGAAAGCAATGTGGGTGGTTTTTCACTTGAAAAAACTTAAAGACACATGCATGGGCCAATTTCATAAATTATAAATGGGCCAAGCCCAACATCTGTCAAACAAATAAACTATGCAGATTCAACAGCTGCACAATTGGTTCATCTACATCTACTAATCAAAGAAAAGCATGTTAAGCATAAGAATTTGAGTAAAACTATTTACCTGATCAATCATAGGCATTAAACCAATTGCACGAGCACGAAGGTATGTACTAGGTAGCACAGGTTCCTATTTCAGAGAAGAAACCAAAGGCTTATTAAAAATACTAAAATGCTGAAAATAAAAGTTAATGAGAGCTTGGATTTCTTTTGAAGACAAATATGATAATATACAGATACTAAGTTGAGTTAGATTTTCTACATGCTTCCTAAAAACTGAACTCTGTACTAAAATAATAACAAATCAATCCTATTTGTAATGATGGTGTTTGAGAGTAAATTATAGTGATTGTTTTATACTCTTTAACATATTTAAAATGAATATAACTAAAGAGTTATATGTGTATATATATTGTCTTCAACCGATACTTTCATATAACTATATGAGTAACTTACAATCTTTGAGTTGAACAAGTTACGCAGACCAAGTCGGAAAATCACCATCACAGCGAGGATTGTTGCTGACCCAACTCTAAATAACACTCCACCCAAGAGATGCCTTAATTCATTCAAAGCCTTGACTACAATATCACCAAACATTAGTGTACAATCAGAATTTTGAAGATGTGATTCATTTCATATCAATAAAACAGATAGGGAATTCAATATACCATATTGGGAGCAGGCCCCAAGTAATACTTGTTTGATACTTTACCTGGAGCGGAAGTGAAACTACACAAGCGCATTGCCATGAAAGAATGGAAGAAGGCTGCAATTGCACCCAAGGTTTGGGATCCTTAGACTCTATCTCATGCCTCTGATTTTTGGTGAAGTAAATCAAAACAACTTTTAAAATAGAAAGTTATAGTGATTAAAAAAACCAATAAAAAACATACCATCATTATGTGAAACAATATGTAAAAATCCTGGATTAGAATAGCAGAAGAATTCCCAACTTGGAACTACTATATAATCTTTTCAAACATCCCAAAAGAAGTAAAAACCGTCTTCTAGCTAATATCTACACAAAATGAAAATAGATTTGCACAAACCAAAATATTGGCTGAAGCCTATCCCTATTTTACTTACATTTCAAATGTATTCTATGATCATGTATCCAAAACAGATTCTCCAACCAGATTCAAGCCTAAGAATAACAGAGAACAAAATATGAATAAATAGCTAAATATGACTCCCTACCATTGATTATGTCAAAACCAATCCAATGCCTAAAAACAAGAAAGACTGTTACCTTTGAAGCCATTGCTAATCAAGTCATAGTTTCAACTTTAAGCCCTTCGACAAGAAATCATCTCTAAGAAACAGAAACCAATCAAAATCAACTATGGAATTATATATGCATATGCACATTGTAAGAAATCAAAAGTACCTCTTTTTCTTTCCCTTGCTACTACTAGCTTTGTTGGAACTTGCTTTCTTGGTATTAGGTTGTAGGGAAGCATTGAGAGGAACAAGACTCCCATGAAAAACATGACCTCCAAATGGATATCCCACATCAGGCATCTCCAAATCAGGCATCTAAATGGGAGAAGGTTTGGTCTCACAGAAACAAGTTTACTCCAAGACTCCTTCACTCCATATTCCCTCATCACCCAAATCTCAAAGCCCTTAGTAATACCATAGCTTGCACATATTGACAGCCTTCTTCCAATATCCATGAAAGAGGTGATAAGAAAGCTGAGTTTTACAAAGTGAACAAAAAACCCTACATCAATCGAAAATTGGGGGAAACATACTTAAATGGAGAATCAACAGCAACATGATGTCTTCATTGAGGTCAGACGACTCCGATCTATATCTGATTGCTCCGGCGATTCCTCGTGACACCTGTCGATAGAGTTGCAATAACAACGGTTCTCAACAAGATTTGAGAGAGTGAGAGAAAGAAAGAGAAAAGAGGAATTAGTAATATAAAAAAAGATAAAGCCCAACAATACTTACCAGATGAATTTGAGAATGGCCGGAGAAGAAGACATCTAGAGATGCTGGGGAGAAAGATATGATTCCAGATTTCAGAGATGGAGATGGAAGGAGCAATTTGAGATGGATTCTAGAGAAATGGACAGACAAAATGAGAAATTAGGTTTTCATTTTTCCTTTTATATCCAGTCTAAAAGATTGGGCGCGTTAAAATTTTAGGAACTTTTTGCTCCCTCGCTTTCTAAATTTTGGTTGCCGCTTTTTTGGTTTTCAGTTAACAATGACAGTCATTTATACGGAGTGTCGTCTGATGGTTAAGTGACTTTTCCATCAAAATCGCGTTTTTTTAGATGACAGAAGACTGTAATCGTAATGTCATCTGAGAATCGAGTGCGTTTTTAATTACGCCTTCAGATGACATAATGTTAAAATACTGTCACGAAAAACATTCAGACGACACGAAAACAAATGTCTGTCATGTATATTGTGTCATGTGAAAGGGAAAATGGCATAGTGTATGGACAAAAATTGTTCTTGATTGTTATGACAATCTGGAATGTTAACTATAAAATTGGGTGTGTACTAAAATTAGGATTTGACGCAAAGAGATAGTGCCTGCAATGGAAACAATGATGCAAAAATTGAAGGTAAGTGACTAGCCATGATCAGGGGAGAATCTATGATAGTACTTTGGATGGTAAAAAATCACAAATGTTATTTGTGTGAAACTGCAGAAGTTTCTGAAAATTACTTATAAGAAATGAAACATGAAACAAAAACAGAAAGACTGAAGTCTTAGGTCTATTATTTGTGGCAAAATTGTTAGCATTAGGCTAATGAATTTTGGTGGCAGTGGAGTGTAATGATAACACTAAAACGGTATTGTGAAGCATAAGGACCTACGAAACAAAAATTGTTGTGAAAAATTATCTTCGGATCCTACTGGGCATGCGCAAAATTATTAGCGATATTTTAGAAATATTCTAATTTCAACCTTGACACGTGTGGGAGGGAAGATTGTGGGCGTTCCAGATAAGTTAATTCTCAATGATGAAATAGATTTAATGAAATAGATTGCATCTAAAGACGTGACTTCTAACAGAATGATTGACAACACACTCAATGATTGAGAAAAAGGTCCATTTTGGGTCCTAAGCATCATTATAGAAACTTTATACCAATCCATAATCATTCATGAAAAAGCTTAAAGAATCAACACAGAGAGATTTTTTAATTTTCTTTTTCTTTTGTTTGATTTCTTGTAATGTCTTTGCTTACAAAGTGCAAAATAACGCAATACATACAATAAATCACATAATTCGTGTAATTAAACTATATAATTGGAATGTAAATTGCGGAATTAGAATTGTAGCTAAGACGAATAACAACAATGGATATATGTGAACTAAAATTAAACGAACAAAATTCATCTGGCTTCTTGATCGTTGTAGTGAACCTGAATTCGATGACCGAAATTGTGTCGTGTTGATGTGGAGAGATCGACAATTGAGTTTAGAAAATTCCAAGCAAAAGAGAGCATAATGACAGATTTGGGGGTTCAAAGAACTGCAGGAGTCCTGAATTTTCTTCTAGAGATTTGGAATTTGTAAAAATGAAAATTCAATTTGGGGTGGGAATGTAGTTGCACAAATATTAGATTCAAAACAACATAAAAGGAAGTGGAGATTTTTGGAAAATGGCAGCTCAAAAACACTATGTTCTTCATTAGAAAAAACTGAACTTTTGATCAACTTTCAATGCTCAAATTTATGAGATTTTGGACTTATTTTGAGGAAGAATAAAGTGACAATTGAAGATGGCTAGGTGATCGAATTTTAGAGTTAAAGAACACTGAAATCAAAGTAGTATAAGGTAGGTACAAAATTACACAAAGTATGTTGATCAGAATAGTTTGGTAAGAACATAAAGTTATGTTAAGTGATGATTTGAGATCAAATTGAATTCAAACAAATGATGCATGAAATTTTCTAATAGGAGAGACTGAAAAGGATAAACATTTGTTCTTATTGAAGTGTATTTTGTGTTTGTTGATTGGGGGTGTAGAAGGAAGATAGTGCCTTCTATTTATAGGAGAAATGAGTTTAGTGGGCAACAAAATCAACATCGACTAACTCAAATCTCCCTAATAATTAGATAACTTCATTCCCCACTAACTTAGCATGACAATATGCTCTGTTTATATGAGAAAAATGTGGCAAATAACCATTGAGAGTGGTTGAAACAATGCCTTGAAAATAGCGGCTCCCAAAATACATTGTGTGTTTTCTGCTCCAACTTAAAAAAAAATTATATCTTCTTCACCGCTAATCGGTTGGAGTTCTATCAGTAGTCTGTAAAAACCTTGAGATGTCTAGTTTGAGGATTCTTTGGCCTCAAGCCAAGATTCTAGTGTTTGATGCCTAGAAAAAGTCATCAAAGTCACGGAATGCACTTAACTAAAAAAATATAAACTAAACTAAACTTTGTAACTTTTTTCTTTTTCTTTTATATTTCAACTCATCTTATTTTGTGAATAAAAACATATGATAAAAAAATACCATATGCTTTTAACGTGTCTAAATTGAAAATTTAGAACTACTCCAACACAACCTTAATTTATTTAATTACGGATTACACTAATCGTTAAATAGATCAAGATCATTTTAACAAGGCAAAAAGCATTTTGTGAGACCTCTGATCTTTCATTATTTGATGCATTAAGCCCTCGATCTTTCATTTAGACACATTGAGCCCTTGATCTTTCATTCTTTGGTGCATTAACCCCTCGATCTTTCATTTAGATACATTGAGCCATTTAGCTTTCATATATTGGTGTATTAGGCCCTTCCGTACAATACAAAAAAAGGGTCTATTACGACACTTTTATAACGATGCTTTTTAGCATGTATCTCCATATATTAACATTTAGTCATGCTTTTGTATTTGTGTCGGTTTGTATTGTCACTTAACGATATACGTTAGTATTTTTAGAAAAGTAACTACACTTTTTTAAAAAAAGCATCGACATTTTTTTCAAAATTAAAGACGGTTTGGGATTTGCGTCGTGAACAAGTGTCTTGGTATTTTTTTATTTGAATATATTTATATTTTTTATCCCCGTATTTAAAATTGAACCACGTTTTTTAGTTTGTGTTAGATTTTATAATCACTTAATGATGCTTTTAATTCTCGTGATGTGATTTTTAAAAATTTAACTATAGATTTAGAAAAAAAACGTCGGTATTTTTAAGTGTTAAAGACGTTAACTTTTATGTCGCTAAATTTTTTTAAGTTTTTTTTTTTAATTTGAAGACACTTTTTAGTTTTATCCATATATTAAGAAATTCAACCATGTTTTATTTATGGGTAATTAATTTATTAGTCCCTATATTTTGACAAAACACACTGTTTAGTCCCTGTATTTTCAAAAACACACACTAAAGTCCCTAACGTTTTTCTCGGTGAACTGTTTAGTCCCTAATGTTTTTCTTGGTGAACTGTTTAGTCCCTGCCGTTAGACTCTCATGAAGATTCTGTTAGTCAATTTGGATTTGTGTTCTTCTTTTCCTTTATTTTGCTTTCCTTTAAACTCTAATGCATCTGAAATCAACTTTGAGTGTTCTTGTTCTTAATTTTCTTCTTAATCGTTCAAATTCGTAAGCGTTGAGTCTGTTCTTTTTATTGTTCTCCATGCAAATAGCTTCTTCTTCTAAATTGGATTACTCTTCTGAAGTTTGAAGGTAAATAGTAAAGGGTAATTTAGTCATTTCCGAAGTCATAAACGGTAAAAAATGTAACAAACAGACGGAAGGACTAAACAGTTCACTAAGAAAAAGGTTAGGGACCTTACCATGTGTTTTTGAAAATACAGGAACTAAACAGTGTGTTTTGTCAAAATATAGGGACTAATAAATTAATTACCTTTTATTTATTTATGTTCAGTGATGTATTTTATTTTATTAATTTTGATATATTACAATTTTATTTATGAAGTGTTGTAGTATACTTATTAAACTAGTCTAATTTTAAATGAGTGTTGCTAACACTATATAAAATAAATTATTTTGTTTTAATTACAATATGCAAAAGGACTTAAAAATAAAATAAAAAATATAGAAAGAAGGGGGAAAAGGATTTTGGTTTGGCGGTAATTTTAGAAAGTAGTGGGAAGTGAATTTTGTAACTCTTACTATCCACCTCGCCTCTCTCTTCCCTCTTCATGACTCATGACCTAATTTCTAAGTACGATTTCTTTCTATTTTTATTTGTTTTCAATGTCTCTGTAAATTAATATTTATTCGTCTGATCAGTGTATTGATATGGATCGTCTCCTTTACTTGATTTGGTTCTTTCTATCTTAATGGATCGTTAATCAACTACATCGAGCATGTGAAGCAGTTGCAGGAGGAAATATGCACCGGAAGAAGAATGTAGAGGCAGCTGGTGATGGCAGAAACCGACAAGCTCTTGGGGATATAGGTAATCGGTTAACTGTTCAAGGAAATGACGCAAAGGCACAGCATCGCATATGTCGCCCAATGACAATGTTTCTTTCTCATTATTCTCTTTGATTTTGATTTATGTATCTGAAAGGTGTTTCGTTGTTCCTTTTTTGTGCTGATTATACTTTTCTTGATAGGAGTTTCCGTGCGCAACTATTGGCCAATGCCCAGGCTGATGTAGCCGTGGAGAATAATAATCACAAGGTTTTTTTGAGTTTGGCTTCCATTATTTATCTATATATATAGTTTGCATCAAGTTTTTTCAGTATTTCTGAATTTGGATTCTGGGTTGTTTTGTTCTTTTATACCCCATATGCAGAAAATAGCTTGTGTTAAGGTGAACAAGGTAGGGGGCCAAGTTCCAGTTGGAGTAGCAGTCGGTAAAAAAACATGTAGCAGAAAAGGCAATTCAAAAGAAAGTCACAGTAATTCCAAAACCTAAAGAAGTGATTGTCATCAGCCCTGATACTGAGAAAGATGAGAAGTTGAACAAGTCCGAAGAGAAGAAAATAACAGTGGATAACAAAATGGAACTGCAACTGTCTTCGAGAAAAAAAAGGCACAGACCTATGCTTCAGCCGTGACTGCTCGGAGCAAGGTGAGTTTTGTCTTTGCATCCTGATTGGCTATATATTGGAATGGTCTCTTGTGAATTGGTCTTATTACATAAGGCATGTGGTATAGCCTCCAAACTGAAGGAGGACATCGTTGATGTCGATGCAGCAGATGCTAACAACGATTTGGCTGGCATTGAGTATGTTGAAGACATCTACCGATTCTATAAGACAATAGAGGTATGTACATCTTCTTCGAATTTAGTTAAACAGGCAAGCCTATAGAAATCGACATGCCTAAACCGTTGTAATTTCTATTTGCAGAATGAGAGTAGGCCTCATAATTATATGGAATCACGTCCTGAAATCAATGAGAGGATGAGGGCAATTTTGATAGACTGGTTGGTGGATGGTCATCAGAGATTTGAGTTCTCACCAGAAACTTTTTATCCGACTATCAACATAATCGACCGGTTGCTATGTGTGAAGACTGTTCCAAAAAGGGAACTGCAATTGGTGGGCATAAGTGCAACCTTAATTGCTGCAAAATACGAGGAAATCTGGCCCTCAGAGGTCAATGATTTGGTATGCATATCTGATAGAGAATATAGCCATGGACAAGTTCTGATGATTGAGAAAACTATCCTTGGAAAGTTGGAATGGACTATTACAGTGCCTACACATTTTGTATTCATATTTTCTTTATGTTATTTGTAGTTAGACTTCATTATGTTGATGCAAAAGTTGCTTCTGACCATATATTTCTTGCCCTGGTTACTCTTGGTTCTGATCAAAATTTGGATGTAAAGTAGTATGCCACAATATATGCATTTGGAGTTGTTGGGCAACAATTTAAATGATATGGTATAAGTATGTTTACCCTTAAGCTGCATTTACAATTTTGAAGGAGCATTTTATATGCTTAACTCATCAAATTGTGGTATTTCAGATTATTGATAAAATCCGTGTGGAAATGGAAGCTTTGTTTGAAGATAGATCCCATGGAGCTATTATTTGTGTTCAAATGGAAGCTTTGCTTGTAGATAGATCCCATGGAGCTACTATTGGTATCGTCCACACACTACTGGTTGTAGTACCTCACACAACAGATAGACTTAACTAAGCTTGACAGAATCTATTTCAGGATCGTGTTAAATATTATTTTCATTTTCTATTGAGATAGTGGGGAAAAGGTTGTTTATTATGTACCCTTATTAAGTCAAATCTCATAGGGATGTTTTTCAATAAAACTGTCATAACATTCTTTCGAGATGCTTATTTATGAAAATGTTATTATATCACGGATATAATAATATGCAATTGTCATAATTTAGAGACGATATTTCAGCTGCAAAATGTCGTTGAATTTGAGAAGTAATGAATTTTTATGTAGTTAAAAGTAGACGTTTTTTAATTAAATATCGTCAATTTGGGGACGCTTTTAAATTAAAGTGTCGTGGTATTCAAGACACTATTAATATTTTCTGAAGCGAAATAACGACATAAAAAATGGTCTATTACGACGCTAAAAATGTAAGCCTTAGAAACGTTACGACGCTTGTATGAGGTATGCCGTCGGATTGAATTTACCTACATAATGTCTTATGCGTCGTTAAATTTAATGACACACGATTTAACGACGCTTACGACGATGCTTTGGAAAGCGTGGGTAAGCATTTAGAAACACCGAAAAGCGTCGTTAAACCTTAAATTTTAGCATCGTAATAGACCATTTTTTTGTAGTGGTAAATCAATTCATATATGAGTGTATTAAGGGCCTGTTTGGTTAGATTTATAGAACTGCAACGTTTAGCATTTTCTATGGACACTGCAGCATTTTGGAGCTTTTTACGAAAAGCTCTTTTTTAGAGTTTTTCATGAACAACTGTTTATAGTTACTTGTTACTAGCAAAATTATCCTTCTTATTTCTACAAAATATGTTTCCTTTTTAACATTATTTTTATTTTTAGAAGATAATTATCGAAAAATAAGGTTTTGTTGCATTCAATAAATTTTTTATTTTTATTTTATAATTTATTTGTTGATTAATTTAAAATATGTCCATATTAGACATTTTAAATACTAACAGCAACAGTTCAGTATAATTTTACCAACTATTAATAAAAAAAATTTGATTAAAAGCGTGGTACGTGGGAGAGGGAAGGCATCCCAACTATGTTGGCACCCCAAGCCGCAGACCCAAACCAATATTATTAAAAAGAATAAAAAATACAAGTGTTCAGAAGAGAGAAAAAGGGAAGAAATTAAGCAAAACGATAGCCGTATCTTTTGCTTAAATTACAAAGGTAGGCCGAAGCACAGAACTCAGGGATTACGTCCCACCAGGTCTCTCCGTTGTTTGTTCGAGCAAAATTTGCCAGGAGGTCTGCAACTTGGCTATCTTCTCTGTAGACGTGAGAAACCACAAAATTCATGGAAGCAATTTGTCTAAGACACTTCAACCATTTCTGTCGAATGTTCCATGGGACTAAACCAGTTCCGCTGCGGAAGAGACTGACCACATATGCCGAATCGCTCTCCAACCAGAGCTTGGTCCAACCAAGATCGTAAGCCCTATCTATTCCATAAATTGCAGCAGTGAGTTCCACGGTATAGGGGAAGGAAAGCTGGAGCTGTACAGCAAACGCCCCCTCAAAGCCAAATTTGGATCGAAAGACACCCCCGCCTCCTGCAGGGCCTGGGCTACCCGAATCGGAGGCATCCGTATTCAATTTAATACACCCCGACGGTGGATATTGCCAACAGATTGGGATCGTTTTGGGAGCTCTGTGCGGCCGATGTCGAATACCAAGCTCCTTAATGATATGAAGGTCAGAAGCAGAATTCCACATACCCCCAGTAGCAAGCTTGTCCGATTCATGAATAAGCCCCTAGAGATGACAGAGCGCAAGGTAGATGCTCGGTGTTTCATCCTCGAAAAACGCCTTATTCCGTAAATTCCATATCAACCACACATCACTAACAATTGCAGTAGCCCATAATGTGGCAGTTTGAGGACTAAAACGCTGCTTAGAAGCTTCATCAACCAAAACGACCAGCGATGCATCAGTGCAAATCCGCCTGCCAAAAAGCTTACCGATCCCGCCCCATATCTGCTGCGAGAATGGACAGGTGATAAATAAGTGGTCGGCAGTTTCCTGAGATTTACCACAAAGCCCACATCGGGAGACAATAAGGATACCCCTACGACACAGTCTGTCGTGTGTTGGGATCTTACCAAGATATTCACGCCAACAAACCATTGACCGAGATGGCGGAATAGTTTGTCGCCAAATAAAATTACACCACCTTTGAGCGATTTCCGGTGGTCTTAGCCAAGCATAAAAAGCTTCGCAGAGAGACACCCAGCCACGAAAGTCTTCCAGATGCATATATCGGTTAAGTCTGAGCCCATTTTGATATCAAGAACTCGAATAAATATCTCGTTTGGAAGCGGAGGCAAGTTCCGCTAGCCATTATCCGAAAGAAGTTCACTGACCTGCATTTTACACTTGCGCTTTGCCACTGCGCTTAACCCCACCTGATCCGCAATCGTAGGCGAGATCTAATTTCCATTCCAGAAACTCAAATTCGACTGTTGTCCAATCCACCAGAAGCTATGATCCACCACCAGGCCGTGTACCCTACAGACAGACGCCCAAATGGTCGATTTCATCACTACTCTAGGCAAGCCAGCAGCGTTAATGAACCGAGATCGAAGAAGATTGAAGCATAACGAATCCTCTTGCATTATACCCCATGCGAGCTTACCAAGGAGAGCAGTATTAAATGTTATGATATCTTTAACCCCAATACCACCTACTTTAAACAATCTACAGCAGTTCCGCCAAGGAACAGTGAGGGATTTTTTATTATCCACCGAGCCGGTCTAGATAAATTTTTTTATGCATTGGGATAGATGATTGAGCAGAGAGGAGGGCCATTTATAAACAAGAAAGGAGTGGATACAACTCCCAGTAATAACAGAGTTGACAAGCGCTACTCAGCCAGCCATGGAGAGACAGGAACCCTTCCAGCGAGCAAAGTGTGAGATGATTTTTGCAAGGACAACCATAGAAGACTGGAACCCCAAGGTATCTGAAGGGGAGATTCCCTTGTTTTATCCCCATTAGCTCAGCAAGAAGCATACCTCTACGCCTGTTAATGCAACTTCCCAAGTAGATATCAGATTTCTGCCAATTAACTTTTTGCCCCGAGATAAAGCCATAATAAGAGAATGCATCCCTGATTGCTCCAACATTAGCCTTTGTAGCCTGACAAAAGAGCATCACATCATCTACATATATGAGGTGAGTAGGAAAATTTGTTGTCCGGGAGTAGTGCATAACCGTCAGACCACCTGAGTCAACCAAACGCAAAATCCACCGACTCAAAAAATCCTCCGCGATGCCAAAGAGCAGGGGGGATAGTGGGTCTCCGTATCCGACGCCCCTTGAGCATTTGAAGTATCCGGTTGGTCCTGAGCTCGTCAAAATGGAAATACGAGCCGAGGAAAGAATGTTGAGGATCCAGTCCCGGAATTGCAATGAGAAGCCAAAAGAGTCTAGGACCTCGAGAATGAAATTCCAGTCTAGAGTGTCGAAAGCCTTTCTGATATCAATTTTGACGGCCATGTTTCCACTAAAACAATGCTTGTTCAGCATATTAGTTCCTTCTAAGGCAATTGAAATGCATTGGTGTATGCTGCGACTAGGAATAAAACCAAATTGATTACTGGAAACTATACGGGAAGTCACGGTGGACAATCTGTCAGCGAGAATCTTGGCGATGACTTTGTAACAGAAGTTACTCATTGCAACTAGGCGAAACTGTTCAATGGAGACTGCGTTTTCCATCTTTGGGATAAGAACCATTAAACTTGAATTCATCCCGGGCAAGATTGGACCAGAGCTAAAAAAGTTGTGAACTGCAGCAAGGACTTCCTCACCCACGACGTCCCAAAATGTTTGAAAAAATGCCCCTATAAAACCATCTAGTCCCGGTGCACTACCCCCATCCATTGAGAAAACCGTATCCCTAACCTCTCTGCGTTCTGGACAAGCTGTTAAATTCGCATTTTCTGCGTCTGTCACTTACCGTGGGATAGTTGAATGGATCAATGAGAGATCCCACAGACTGCTGGCTTCATTTTTAAATAGATCAGAAAAAAAAACCCGGTAATATGCTCATTAATCAGAGCCGGATCAGTGGTCATTTTTCCGTCAATAAGAAGAGCCTTGATGCCCTGAGTTGCAGCTCGAACAGCAGTCGTGCGATGGAAGAATTCGATGTTTCTATCCCCGTCTTTCAACCAGCGGATCCTACTTTTCTCCTTTAGATAAATATCCTTCCTTTGCATCGTAGTATTCAGATCTTCGTGCTCTCCTTGCCAAAACTCGCGTATTGTCTCTCTCAAACTGGGATGGCTTATCCACATTGATTGGAAACGGAACCGCGGGTAACTACCGACATGATTTGAGCAGCTGAAGACTACCGGACTATGATCTGACTGATGCCTTACCAAAACAGTGCTACTGTATCTGTTCCAGAAAGTATGAAAATCTGACGAAGGAAGTGCTCTGTTAAGTCTGCTATCTACCATTGCTCCAAGTGTATATGAGGCCATGTGCAGGCTCGTCAAGGAAGTTGCTTTCCTCAATAAACTCGCGAAATTCCCTGCAAAGTCTATTGGCCGGTGCTCGGCCCGTCTTCTCATGCGAGCCCAGAACTGCATTAAAATCCCCTAAGGCGACCCAACAACCATCAAATTGCAATCTGAGCTCCAAAATTTGATTATACATTTCAACCCTTCGATTAGCCCAAACACTGCCATATACCAGACAAATAAAATTGGAACAGCCCATGACCTTCCAATTCAACATGACAAACTGTTCATTAAAAAAACACACTACAACAGATGAAATATGCTTAGAAGAAATGAAGACCAACATAGATGACAAGTCCTTTTGAGTAGAATCAATGAATTTCATTCCAAGCCGATCCCAGAGGGAGGAATGGATAGTGCCTAATGCCACCATAGGCTCAGAGAGGCAAAGCACATCCGGTTTATGAACCTGACACAGATTTTGGAGATGCCACTGCGTAGCACAGTTCTGGATTCCCCTGCAATTTCAGTACAAAATATTCCTCTAAAACGGATTGGTATTTTGCTGACCCGATGCCCCCGGGTTGAACTGTCTGCCGCCCTATCAAGGGCCTTATTTTTCTTTTTTGTGCTCTTAGAGGTAGCCATCTCCCATGTACTAGTTTCTTCATCATCTTCTGTAATATCAGCCCACGGCTTAGCTGAACTGATAGTTGTAGAAGCTATGTTTTCCACCATCGAAAAAGGCGGCCTGTCCCAAGGTTCAGATTCAAGCTCGTGTTCTCTAATTTGCGGGCTATCCGCCAGATTCATCTCTTTATAAGGCTCATATTCCAATTGCTGCTCTTGTAGGCTATCCCCCATATCCATCTCATTGGAGGCTGTCAATTCCGGATCGTGGCACTGCTCGTCCGCAGCCTTGTGTAAAAGTTGGGGCTAGAGGTCCTCAATGATGCGACTAGTTGCTGCCTTCACAGGCACTACTGTTGTGGCCGCCTTAGCGGGCACAGCTGCTTTATGGCCTCTCGCATAGACAGGTTTCTTAGCCTCCTCAGTCGTCTGGTTTTCCATAGGTTTTTTGTTCCTTCGGCAGTCGTAAGCCATATGCCCAATGCTATTGCAAACTCTGCAAAAGCTCGGTAGCTTTTCATACACCACATCAACCCAAATCTGTTTACCATCCCTCTCAATACCCAACTTTACAATCAATTCTGTATTTAAATCGACATCAGTAAGCATACATGCATAATGACCAGAGTCCCCTTCGAGGGTTGTTTTTATCAATTCTAAGCAGTCCTCCAATACCTTTGGATATATCTGAAAGTATTTGGGGATCCCAGTATTCCCAGGGCAAAGAGTATAAACGAATCCATACCTGTGCATTTGTAGTTTTTTCTGAATACGGATCAAAGTCTGGCAGCCACGGCTGCAGTCTGAAAGTTCCAGGCTTGACATTAATTATTCCCTTGGAGAAAACTGCCGATTTTGTAATTGGAGAATCAAATATTATCTGATAGAAGCTGCGACCGATCGATATCAATCGCCATGAGCTTTGCAATCCCCAGATCTTCGTCAGAGATTGTTTGAGGTCTGCAACACGCCAAGGGGCATCCTCTTTGCTTAGGATCAGTCGTCCGATGAGGGAGGATGAGCACATCTCCACCCTGCGGTCATATGCCGATTGAGTGATTTTCACTGTTCGAATGCCGCCTATGTCTGAGATAGTCGTCGTCGAAGCTGGAACTGGAGTATCGTTACGATTCAGTGTTGAAGCATAAGAGCAATGAGGTTGCTGGTTGGGCACGATCGAGTTGTTCGATGCACCGAAGCGTAGTTTTGGATTGAAGAGAACTGTAATCTCATAGAAGTCATCAAGATAATCGGTGGTCGGAGGGGCCGTGGCGGCCATAGCTGCGGAGACCTCAGCGGGCAGGAGGCGGCAGCTAGGTTTTTTGAGAGTCCAAATGGCATTTAAATCAACGTCCTTATGAATTCCCCAACCATTAATAATTAAAAAACTAATAACAAACAACAACAACAACAACAACAAACAGTTCACTACAATCGTCAACAACCAACAACTAACATCAACATCAACATTTATTAACTAACAGTTGAATCAAACATGTGTTTTTAATACACCTATATATGAATTGATTTACGGAATGGCCTAATACACCCATATATGAAAGATCAATGGCTCAATGTGTCTAAATGAAAGATCGATGGAAAGCTTAATGCACTAAATAATGAAAGATCAGGGACTCATATGTCTAAATGAAAAATCTAGAACTTAATACACCAAACAATGAAAGATCAGAAGCTACAAGATGTTTTTTTTTTCTTTTAATAACCTAACTCATAATACAAAATTATGATACATGATGTTTCCAACATTCCACAATGTATTTTATTTTGGATTCGGAAAAATTTATCAAAAAATTATTGTAGTAATCATTAGATTCTAAATGACTTGGATTTAGGTGATTCAAACTATTCTAAAGTTTAAATTTACTAAATTTACATTGAAGAGTGAATAACCAAATTTGATGAAGAATGACTAAATCTAATCATTGAGAGTACAATCCGCCTTTTTTGACCATTAAATCATGTGAATTAATTTGAAGATGAAGACATGTACCTTTCAAAATCTATCCAGCTTTTTGAATAATTGAACTAAATTATTCCAACCTTATCTTGATCTTTTTGTGTTTGAAGTATATCATTCAATGTGATATGTCAACAAATCAGAATTTGATTCGTGGATCATTTCTAGCTTCTTGTTTTTCCATACTGCTTTTGTCCAAACCTTTTCCATGTCTACGAATGGTGGTCCACAATTGGCTGGAGATCACATTACTATAATATCAATAAATAATTTTTCATTTAAAATTAAAAAGACATAAAATATTTAAATATTTAAAATTAAAAAGAAATAGAATATTTTTCAAAAAAAAAAAAGACATAAACTATTAAAATATCTCTAATGAAATAACTTTTATCATAATTTTATGAATGGTGCAATTAAAATTACTGGCAGATTAAGTAAATTTCAAAAACCACTAACAAAACCCTCTTTTCAATCACAAATCAGATATTTATATATACACTTACAAAACAAATATAAAAATTTATCCAACATTTTCTATAAATATTGGATAAAAAATATTTTAAAATCTAAATATTTCATCAAACTTTAAAATATTATGTTTATAAGTCTATTTTGAAATCATAAAAATATATATATAAAAAATTCTCGTGAACCAATTAATATATAATTTATCATAATTGCTTGCGCTTCCAACGAGATCCTCGATAACTTTCTATTATATCAGATAGGTCGAACAATTTTCTAAAAAAAAGTATTGAATTTTTTATATCACTTTCTTCAGCATAAATGAGTTTTCACGATATCATTGAATATACAATCCAGAGCCGGCTCCAGGAGAGCCGACCTAGACAGTCGCCTAGGTACTTCCGAATTAAAGGGCATTCAATCCCAAATATATTGGAATTAGGATTTTTGATTTAAGGGAATTTCAATTCTAAATATACTTCAATTACAATAATTATTTAGATTTTAATGGTGTTAAAAATTATATATACAAATAATTATTATCATCTATTTGAATTTAAAAGTAATTATATATAGAAAATAATAATGTAATCAACTAAAATAGAACCGAAAATCGACAACAATAATATATGTTTTCCATTTTCAATCACTGTCTCTTAACAAGAATAGCACAATAGGAGCACTGGAAAATTTGTTTCACAACTTCTTTCTTAACACTGAGGGTAAAGTATTAAAAAAAGCATGTGGTTTGCCCTATTTGCAATTACAGTCCAATGGTTCAGTTTACAGATAAAGGATTTGTGAGCCCGTTTTTCCGCCAAAAAATACTCGTGGATTAGTTAATTTGTAAAATCAGACCTTATATATAAAGTAATTTGCAAAACCAGATCTTTTTTCAATTTCTTTAGATTGCTCCCTCTTGAGTAAATAGCAACGATAACAATTTGAATTTGCAAACTGCTGGAACCACAAACCTATGTTTACAAGTTTTTAACATGATTATGTTTGCAAAAAAAAGGTGAAACCACGTGCTATTTTGTTTCGTATTTTAATCTAACAATAATACAACTAATAAATGCTTTGTTATCTACAAATTATCCCATGGGTTTGATTTTTATTTTCTTTTGTTCTATCAAAAATTAATTAAAGGGATAAGATGCAAAAATATCCCTAACAGTCAGAAGCAATTTTATCTCTAACGTCTAAAATTGTGCCATTTTACCAATAGCAATTTTATCCCTAATATTGTCAAATAAAGTCAATTTGAAAAATAATTCATCAAACTGCATTCTTGATCATTAATCTTATCATCTACACTTCACATGTGAGTCATTTTATCGGTAATTAGTAACAGATCATAAACATATGATTACACGTGAAAAAAATAAAAAAAAAATAAAAAAATATATTGTCTATTGTACGAACTGGATAAAAAAATCAAAAAATTTCACCGAATTTATAAATATTAATCTTTAGTTCTATTATTAAATCACATAAAATATGAAATCTTTTTTCTAAAACGAATAAAGAACAAAATATCTATGTTTTACAATAATGTCTGAAATTGATCCAATTTGCCAACGTTAAAGATAAAATTACATCATTTTAAATGTTAGGGGTAAAATTGTCCGTAACTTTAAACGTTAAAGGTATTTTTATACCTTATGTTTAATTAGATTTAATTTATAATATATATATATATATATATATAACAAAGAAGGACATGGAACCTCTAAAGCGGCCCTTATGCAGTATGTGAATTCTACTAACAAAAAGAAATACTATTATATTATCAAAATATAATAGTAATATTTTGTTGATAATATCGTACTAATAACCACATATAGGTTATAATATAAATCTATATAGAAAAATAATATTTATAAATAAAAAAACCATTATTATATTTATTAAAGTATAACGATATCCTTTTCAACTAATAATATCGAATTTAAAATAATATACAATTAGAACATAATCTTACAGATTTGATTATAATTTGCTAAAATTACAGTGAAAGATAAATCCAACCAAGTAAATAAATTATACTCTCTCCGTTTCATATTTGATGTCTTTCTAGAGAGTTGTATAGAAATTAAGGATATTGGAAAAAAGACATCGTTGCCCCTTATTTATTGATTCTAATATTTATTTATTCTATAATAAGTCCATTATTCTAATTAATTTCCGTAAACCCGCATTTTATAGCAGAAAAAGGATGACTTAAGGTGTACTGATCATATAAAATGACATGTAATATGAAACAAAAAAGAATCTCTAAAAAGACATGTAATATGAAACGGAAGTAGTAGTAAATTTTTTTAAAAAAAACTCTATAATTAGATTTGGGATCCGTTTGTTTCACATGTTCGTGTTTGCTATTTGCTGCTAACACTGTTAGCTGATTGTTGGTACTGTTAGGTAGCAGATATTAGTTGATTTTCTGTAAAAAGCAGCTGTTTCGAATTTTTAGCAAACACTTTTTATCTTCTGTTCCGACTTAAAATGCAAAAAGCAGTTCCGAGAAAATTGAAAACAAACGGGCACTTGATCCAAGATCGATTTTTGTGATTTTTCTTTTATTACAAAACGAGGACTATATTTTGCAACGTTATAAAATCAATGAATTTTGATTAACACAATTAACAGGTTGACGTGGCATAAGGATAAAAGTGTCCAAAACTAATTTTTTTTAAACCCTCAAACAGTGGCGGAGCCAGGAGCTGAAGGTCGGAGGGGCTAGACCGTAGGCAAAAAGAAAATTAAATGCTACTTCAACATATTTTTAAAAAAGATAATGTGCAAAAATACTCTAACGTTTACATCAATGAGTTACCTCCAACGTTGGCAAGTTGGGTAAATTTTAGACATCGTTATACAACACACACATTTTGTTTGTTATTCTACACTAATTGTATATCCGTTTCAAAAAAATGTATGAATCTTGTTCCTAAATAAAATAAAAACAAACAACCGAAATTAAAAGTAAATTAGAAATCTCAAACATAATAAATAAATAATAATTTAAATTAAAATAAACTAGAAATACGCAAATTATATCTTAAATTAGAAATTCTTAGAAATTCTAAATAAACTCTAAATTAAAATTCCTAAATTAATTAGAATTACTAAAGAATTTCTAAGAAAAAACAACATATTAATAATCTACAAATAAAATTGTAAATTAAAAATCATAAAAAAAATCCCTAATTTAGCAATCATTGTAGAAATCATAAAACTAAATTTAGAAACAAAATAAACAATGGGTAAATAAAATACTTAGTTGAAAGTTAGAAGTTAGAAGTTACGTGGAAAAAAAAATGATTGAGAAGTAATTTAAGGAATTTTCCCATTTTTTAGGAGTAAAATAACAATTCATACCTTCTTTCTCTATACTTTGGAACCACGGGAGAAAAGAGAAGAAGAGGCCAAGATGAAAAGGGTATTTTAGCCCTTTCCATCAGTTTCTTCTTCTTGATGGTTCAGTCTCTGGCGGAGCCAGAGTGGAAAACTCTATCCCTGAGGTTTTCGCCAAGGGATCCTCTAGAGTTGAAATCCTCTAGAGTTGGTGGAGTTGTAATCATCTCAACCATTAATTGCAAAATGAATGGATGAGATTTGATTGATCAATAAATGACTAATTAAATATTAAAATTTATCAATTAAATCTCATCCATTAATTTTGTAATTAATGGTTGAGATTACAACTCCACCAACTCTAGAGCACGAGGTTTTCTGGCAGGGTGGATCCACTCTCTCTGCTCCTGCCCTCAAATATATTTGTATATAATTTATTTATTAGTTTTAAAATATTTCTACAATTCTCTCTTTCACCATTTGTTTTTCTTCTCTACTCTTCCACCAAACAACTATTCATCTTCAACTGGGATACATCTATGCCAAATTCCCAACTGATTTTCTTTTTTGGTTTTTTATGTTTTGATTAGGATTGTGATTCTGGAAATTAATGGGAGTGAAAGAAACAAAATAAAGAAGAGGATGGAAGGAAGAAAAAGCCATTGATGGAGAAGATCAGTTTCGGATTATACATCAATGATAATAGCATTTGGTGTGTGAATCCAATGACGATAAATCCCGCGAGGAGTACATTATTACAAATCTTAACGCAGGGCTCCATCACTACAAGAAAAAGAGCTATTACCGACGGAACTCCATCCGTAATTACTTAATTTCTATAGTGACTGTGTTTACCGACAGAAAGCACATATACTATACACGAATATATATATATAAAACACAAACACAAAAACCAAGAATTTCATAAAGAAAAAAAAAATATATATATATATACAAGACTAAAGCACTACACAGTCAGGAAACAATTAAATCTATAATTGTGGGACTCTATCATAACTATGCATATATAAGATTCATTCTCAAATGTATTACTACCCTGATCCCATAATATAATATAAGTCATTCTAGAGTTTTTTACAAAATTAAACTAAAGTTATGTAATTAGATTTAGATTTTTAACACTTTTTGCATGGATCTGTTACTATAGAATTATAATAAGAATTAATCATTCACATGCAATATTCATAACATATAGTCCATCAAAAAATATATGCATGCATATCCAAATACAATTAAAAAATTATAAATGATTACATAATAACAGAACCAACAATTTGCTTTAATTTCTATTAAATATTTATAATTGGAAATTGAAACACAATAGCAAATATAATTTCAGCAGAAGCAACAAATATCAACTTTTGACATAATTTGAGCAATATGTAGGGAAGATATAAAAGAAAAAAATTACATAGCCACATTAGGAAGATGGATATGGAGAAGCAACTGCAACGAGAGGGAGATTTATTTTGGCGGTCATGCCACTGGTCTCAGTCATGTCCAAATCCTTTGATGCTTCCCAATCAAATTTGTGCAATAACTTTGCTAATGCTAGCTCATCTGCGCTCATTGCGAACTGAATTCCTGGACAGAGTCTCCTACCAGCTCCAAATGGTATAAACTCAAAGTTTTGTCCATTGAAACCAATGGTACTATTCAAGAATCTCTCTGGCACAAACTCCTCAGCTCGATCCCATAATGCTGGATCTCTTCCTATTGCATAAGCATTGATAATCACTTGAGTTCCTACTGCAATATTAAACCCTTGTACTTTTACATCTTGTGTTGCAACTCGAAGAACTAGTAATGGGAGCGGAGGATGCAAACGTAGAGCTTCTTTTATAACTGCTTTTAAGTAAGGGAGTTTATGGAGATCGTCTTCTGTTATTTCTGATTTGCTTTTTGCCATTTCTCTTATTTCATTCTGAAGCTTCTTCATCACATCTGGATGTCGTAAGAGCTCTGCCATTACCCATTCTAAAGTAGTGTATGTAGTGTCTGTACCTGCGGAAATTATATCCTACATAAACAAAACCAACTTTATTAGAATCTCTTCTCTTAGTTTTTTTTTATGAAGCTATAATTAACTTGGGAGGTAAAGGAATAGTTACTTACTTGGAGGATAGCCTTGATGATAGTCTTATCAATAGGAAAACCAGCAATATTTTCTTTTTGAATCCAAAGCAAAACGTCAACGAAATCCTTATTTTTGGATTCAGCTTTCCAATTATCTTTAGCAACATGTTCATCAACTAAGTTGTTCAAGAACTCATCCATCTTTATAGCTGCTTTCTCAGCTTTAGCATACAAACCTTTAGCACTACTGACCCAACCAAGCCATGGAATAAAGTCCCCAACATCGAAATACCCAAAACTTTCGCTTCTTAATAGATCTTTAATGCTCATTCCTCCTACTGCTTCTCCGTACTTCCTCCCTAAAGCTATTCTACACACTATATTATTAGTAGTATTGCCCAAGATTTCACTTAAATTGACAGGCAAGGAAGAAGAAGATTTGATGTGTTCAATCATTGAATTTGTCTCTTCTTCCCTTACATTTTTATAGGATTGTACCCTTCTGTTACTTAATAGATGAAGAACTGATATGCTTTTCATCTGTCTCCAGTACTCCCCATATGGAGCAGTGGCAATACCTTTCTGGTCATATGTAATTATCTTGACAACTCTTGATTTAGGCCTGTCTGAGAAGATAATATCATGGGTTTTCATGATCTCACGAGCCATGTCTGCTGATGAGATAACAAGAGCTGGAACGCTACCCAGGTGAAGCAACATGATTGGGCCATAGGTTTCAGCCAATTTTCGAAGAGAACGATGAGGACATGAGCTGAATTGGTGAAGATTTCCTATGATCGGAAATGTAGGTGGAGATGGAGGTAGTAGACCGGACTTCTTGTTGCTAAATGAAGACCATTTCAGCAGGATGAGTAAGAAAAAGAAAGATAAAGCTAAGAAAAAGGATGTAATGGTTAGTGGGAAGTAGGAAGAGGTTACATTTTCTTCTGATAAACTTAAACCAAACATTTTCTTTCGGTTTTTGAATATTTGTTTCTATGTTAGGTTTAGAGAAGCGGTTATTTTTTTATAGATACATTGCAAGACAGGATAAGGATTTTTTAGATTTGTGGATGTCGTAGCAGTGTTACTAATTATTGGAAGATACGATCAGAAATTATGAGGAGGACTCCACACATCTTTTGATGTGTCGGGGATGGGTCCATTAATAAAAATCATGAAACATTAATAATGCCATCTAGAATCATCCAGATACAATCATTAAAATCATTTAGAATCATTCATGGCAAATTATTATACTAAAATATCACCATCTTAGTAGTGTAAAACTAGTTAGTGCCTAATCATCAATAACAACAACAAAGTTTTAGTCCCACAATAATTCGGGGTCGGCTAACATGAACCATCATATAAAACCGTGAAATCAAATCATGTCAGCGACACAAATTCTCTCCCTCCACTCTGTCTTATCCACTACCATATTTTCCTCAATCCTCAATAAACTCATATCACTCGCGATCACCCTCCTCCAAGTTTGCTTAGATCTTCCCCTACTCCTCACCACTACATTCATTTGCCGCTCTTCAATCCTCCTAACCGGCGCATCAAGCGCTATTCGTCTTACATGGCAAAAACACCTTAGTCAGTTTTCCCTCATTTTATTCTCAATAAATGTAACCACTACTTTTGTCCTAATTATTTCATTACTCACTCTATCCTTTCTCGTATGACCACACATCCATCTCAACATACGCATCTCCGCCACCGACATCCTATGAATGTGACAGTGTTTCACTGCCCAACACTCCGTACCATATAACAATGCTGGTCGGATTGACGTGCGATAGAATTTTCCCTTCAATCTATTAGGCATGCTGCGGTCACAAAAGAAACCTGTAGCACTCTTCCACTTCGTCGAACCAGATTTAATCCTATGAGCAACATCCCATCTACTTTTCCATCCATTTGGATAATAGATCCTAAATACCAGAAGCACTCCGAGGCCTGGACAATTCTCCCATCTATGGTGATTGTCCCTGCCTCCCACTCCTATCGTTGCTAAACTTACACTCTAAATATTCTGTCTTACTTCGGCTCAACTTAAAGCCTCTAGATTCTAAAGTTTGTCTCCATAGTTCCAACTTTCTCTCCACATCTTCTTTCGTCTCATCAACCAACACAATATCATCTGCAAACAACATACACCATGGTATACCATCTTGAAGTGAACTCGTTATTTCATCCATAACGATGGAAAAAAGAAATGGGCTTAGTGCAAAACTTTGATGCACTCCAATCGTAATAGGAAACTCTTCAGTCTTCCCAACACTGGTACGTATACTCGTGCATGCTCCCTCATACATGTCCTTTATGATGTCAATATATTTTCGCGAAATGTCTTTCCTTATTAAGGCCCATCAAAGTACTTCCATTTGTACCTTATCATATGCCTTCTCCAAGTCAATGAAAACCATATGCAAATCTTTCTTCTTATTTCGATAGTGCTCCATTAATTGTCTCATTAGATGGATGGCTTCCATAGTTGATCTTCCCGGTATAAAGTCATACTGGTTTTCCGAGATCTTCACTGTCCTCCTTAGCCTTTGTTCGATCACTCGCTCCCAAAGTTTCATAATGTGACTAATTAATTTGATTCCTCGATAGTTGGCACAATCTTGGGCATCACTTTTGTTCTTATACAAATGGATTATGATACTTTTCCTCCATTTTGATTGCATCTTATTGTGTCTCCAAATTTTGTTGAAGAACATTGCCATCAGGTCCTATTGCGTTTTTCAATCTCATTTTATTTAATTCCATTTTGACTTCACCCTTTTGAATTCTCCGCATACAGTCAATCATATGGTAGGGATACTTATATCTCCAACATCTTGTCCGCGATCTCCATTAAATAAGTCATCAAAATAGGACCTTCATCGCTCCTTGATAGCACCTAAATCATTCTAAAAAAATTTCAATAAATGGTTAACATTGTTTCATAAACCTATCAACAAAATTAAAAACGAATTGAATCCAACTTTCTCCTAATTTAGAATAAATGGTTACAATTTACTAATTTTTAGTTTTTTATTTTAAATTGAAAGATAAAAATTATTCTAATATGATTTTCAAGTATCAACTCCAACGAGAAGGTATCCTGGTTTTGTGTCTTAATTTTAATTTACTAAAATGGTTCAAGATATAATTACGGATTATGGTTAGGAAGCGGTTACAAAAAATATATAAAAAATGTAATGCATGAGACGCGCAAAAAAAAAAAAAAAAAACTAACTACGTGGATAATAATTGAGTTATGATTACTTTTTTTTGGATGAAGTTGGTGTCATCTTGACATACCATACTAATATTAACAATGTGGTTGACAAAAAAAATTATTTATATACATACTCATCTGATTGAGTTACCTGCAGGCAGGGACGAATCCAAAATTTGTTGATAGTGGGGGCAAACTATATATGCAGTGAAAAAAAATCCAAAAATTCAATAACAACTCCATAATTACTATACTAGAGAATAAAATAAATAAAATAAGTTAGAACTTGAAAAATATACATATAATTTAGTTAAGCATATAATTTATTAATTTCTTTTTCTTAATGTAATTATTCCTTAAACATATAATTTTTTAAGCATAGAATTTCTAATAATTCCTTGAATATATAATTTTTGTTCCTTAATAATGTAATGAATTCTTATTTATATTATGTTGATATATTGGATTACATAATTTGAACTATTTAAATGATAAATTACTAAATAGCTAAATTATAATTAAATACACCACTTTATAAATACATAAATCATCAAATAAAGAAGTACACAAAATATAAGCAATTAAGTGACAGCAAAATAAAAAATAAAAACAACAGCAATCAAGAACTAAAAAACCCAAATTACTCAAATTAGATTCATTACAAATAAGAATTTATGTAATTAAATGATAGCAAAATAAAATAAAAACCAATTTAGCAAACAATACAGTACATCAATAAGATTAAAGAACAAATTAATGAATTGACAGAAATTAAGGATTAAAGAATAGAAATCAAAAATCAAAGAACAAATTACAGTATACAACAGCAACCTTCTTTTGGTTCGAAAAGTGGGAGAGGGAAGAGAAGAACCGGAATAGAACCTTCGTTCGTTCTACTGCTGGTTCGTTCGAATTGAAGAGAGTGTGAGAGAGAAGAAGCAGTTTTGGTGTTAGGATTTTGGTGATTTCCAACTTGAGAGAGAAGAGAGAGAGGGATCGAGAAAGAAAAAGAGAAAGGGATTGAGTTTCTGGCTTTATTGGAGAGTATTAGAATTTAGGTTTAATTTTTAACTTCTGAATCTAATTGAACAAACGACGTCGTCCCACTTAAGTGGTACGACGTCGTTTTGTGTAATTAGATTCAGGAAAAAAAGAATAAACCTAATCTTACTTATCTCCATCTTCTAGACGGCGCAAGGAAAGCTTCTGCTGGTCTTCAATGGCTTCTTTGGGGGCAAGGTGTAAAACTGCAGAACTATTACATAGGAATTTTTACATTTCTAGATCGCAGTGGGGGCAAGTGCCCCCACTGTGGATTCGTCCCTGCCTGCAGGATGAGGCCTACTATCTATTCAGTAATGAGCTACAATAGTGGGAAAAGGTTATAAGTACATATGAGAGGTGCCAAAGGTCTTTCCCTAACCATAGTTATCGGCTTATTCGTTGGCAGAGTTTGACAAGTCCGAGAGACACAGTTTCGGCCAAGACACATGTATAAGCGGCATGAGTAGAGGAGACAAGGCTACTAAAACACCCAAATCCACATATCATAATCTTAGAGACAATCAGCCACCCAAGAGATATTAGCAACTGGATGAACCACAAATCTTAAGCTAAAAGAATCATCTACACCAAGATTTCCATGACTATTTTACAGTTACATTAAAAGCTAAAAGAATTCCCACGCACTTTGGTGTCAGATCATGATTTGTTCTTCTTGTTGACGCCTCTTAAAGTTGTAGTGTGGATATATTCGCATGTAACTGAATTATGCTAAAGATAATCTTTGTCTGACTCATGGTTTGTCATGCTGACTTACTAATCTAATGTTACAATTGTCTATTGATTTTGCTCAATCTTATTCAGTTTCAAATTAGGAATGTGCCTTTATCTCCATAATAATGGTATATTATTTAATTTCAGAACAAGCGAACATCCATTGTTTTGCATAATTGCTATTAGAATAATTCACACTCTCCTCTGTTTTCAAGTTTCAAAATTCTGGTTACAGAAGACTCAAAATTGTTCTAGAACTATTTGAAATTGATTGTAGATGTATGCTCTGTAGCACCCTAGACGTAATGCTTTTTTTTAACTGGAACTGTTCAATAGACAAAAACATTTATTATAACTTATACTCATACTTATATTAAACATATATATATATTAATATATATACATATATTATATCTTTATACATAAATATTATAGACTTGTCTAGACTAAAAGTTTATTTATTCTACATGCTTGTGATGAGATGAGAGAGTGTGAGATAGAACCCATCAGACCGACCTTTCATCCATGGATCTACAGCTCCTTAAACTTCTAGAATCCCAGTCTAACGTTCATTTCAACTAACTGGAAAATTTAGCGATTTATATGAGTCGCAACTCAGTGAATATAAACAATCAATGAACTACTAATCACACACAGTCATACAAACAAGTTTCACACTCAAGTCATGCATATGCAAATGAATGAACCGTTTTATTAATGTTGTGACACCACCAGCCAGCCACTATCCGGGATCAAATAACAGGTAACATATATAGCATATCAAGTAATTTGACCTTTCGACCTCTGTAATCAAGTAGTCCACGTATTGACCATGTAGGTCCAAGTAGTTCAAGTGTTGACCATATAGGTCTAAGTAGTCCATGTAAATTCAAGTAGTCATAAAAGTGACCGAGCTGGTATGTCACAACGCCGTCCAGTTACATTCATGCAATCAGGTACATGTATTCTGTATCAATTAAATCACATTTAACATTTAACATATACACATACTTCTCATTTAAATCCAACTATCACAAATAATGTTCAACAAGTATCACCTCATATCCATTCATGACAATTACTACAATTCACATCCATATGTATTCATGTCAAACACCACAAATCTCAATTCACAAACACAATTAAAAGTTAAGTTCATATCATGCTTATACTCACACACTACAAGAAAAAACGCTATCACCGACGACAACAATCTGTCGGTGATGGACTAATTTGCGTCGGTAATCACTATCACCGACGAAATTCCGACGGATTCACCTGTCTCGGCGTTAACCTCGTAGGTAAGTTTCTGTGAGAAATTTTTACCGACACAAAAAATTCACCGACACAAATTGTAGTTGGCATTATGTGTCGGTAATTCCAACTAATTTTAGTAGGTGACCTGCGTCGAAATTCAGACAACATCACCGACCCACATGTATCGGTGATCTGTTTTTTAAAATATTTATTTAAATAATTCACTGACGGATCATGCGACGGAAATATGTCGGGAATTGTAAATCATTTTCAATTAATTTTATATTTTCTTTTAGTCAATTTATTTAGATTGAAGGGAACTCAAATATATATATATATATATATATTAAAACACAAATCAAAAGATGCCAATTTCATGTTCAAAATTGATGACATTAAATTTAGTCAGATTCCATGAAACACAAATCAATATGGCTTTAACATCAGATGCTATGAAAATAATTGTTCAAAATTGATGATATTAAATTTACAAGTTGAAGCATTGTAACAAAAGAAAATTATTACAGGCCTAACAAAAAGATGTCAGCATCAAGATACATATATGGTACTGCTCAAGTGTATAAAAAACTGACCAGCTGTAGATTTGTCATTTTTATGAGTATGATTTGCCTTCTCTGTCTTCTTTCTTATCTTCCTTTGCTTTTTCAAATCATTTTAAGTCTTTTTCTCTTCATGTTTCCTTTCTTATTAACAGTTGCAAGAAATAACTTTAATCTGATCAGATCAGAACAACATGTAATCAAACTTCTTTTGGCTTTCATGTTGTTCACCAGTAGCAAAAGACTTGGAAGATGCAACTGAAAGTGTTTTAGAACTAATTTACATACAAGATTTTCTCTAAAAGATATATGTACTCCATGTGCCGTTTAGACCAGCTACAATAATGCAGAAACTAAAGATGCAGTGTGTATTTCTCAAGTCATGCATAGCAAGCAACCTCACACTATCTCACCAAAGGCAAATTGGTGGTTTTATGATGTTTTGTGATAAATTTTTTATGTTCTCCAGATGAGGAGTTATTTTAAAAATTAAAGAACCCTTCTGAAACATAATTTTATTCAAACTAAAATTGAAAACAAGACCAGATAAAAATATGTGTTTCTGCCACACAGAGAATAAGGAGCCTAAAACTAACACTTGTTGACATGTAATTCTGAGACTCGTCTTCCTCCCGGGCATATATATGCCTCTTCTTACATTTGTTTCACTGTCCGAGTATTCTTTATCTACCCACAACACAACACATAAGTCAATAAGAATGCCACAAGTATTCCTCCTTCCACCAAAATCTAGAGGGTTATAGAGATAATGGCTTCTAGCTCTGATAAGAAGGGCTTGCCTAGGTTTTGGGAATCATACTTGTGAGTAGTCGAGACTCTATTCTTGGAATATCGACCTTTTTTACTGGAACCTCAAAGCTAGATCCTTCAACAATCACTCTTGAGTTTCTTATTCTCATGATCTTTCCTTTTTTTGATCTCATCAGTGGTGTTTCCCTATCTCAATCTCCTTTCTCAACTCAAAACAACTATCTATGCCTTAGTTGTATCATTCCCCTTTCTTCTTGGTCAGATACCAGACCTCTTTTTTTAATCTAGGATTTCTTTTTCAATCCACATTCTCTATGGGACAATAACAACAATAAAATTAACAAATGGGTCCTACCTAAATGATAGATCCAAGATTTTTCCTAAAGAGAAAGAACCTGAATAAGAAGGTAGCTCTTGGCATTAACAACATTCTTGATAACTTTAAAAGTCTGGCCATAGTATAAATGAAAATTGATAGCATCTTCTATCTTTGATATATTACCAACTTTAACTGATCCTGCATTTGCAGCTTCAAGTATTCCAACTGAACACAACAACGTTAATGTCTTAATAAGCTTAACCCAACAACAACCAGACATGGCTCAACAAACAAGAACCAAAAAGCAGTGTTAGTTGTGTTTTCAAGTAGTAGACTTGGGTATATATAATAAGGTAGCTATGTATCTATCAATCAAAACCGATTGCCAACTTCACCCTGTTTCACCAAAAGCAAATTAACAAAAAAAATTAAAAAAGAGTACAAATTGCTAATAGTAACTATCAACTAATTACTTTTTCAAAGTGAACCAAGTAACCCAGATTAATTTAATAAACTTCAAATCTATAAGTTCCTGTTACTTTCTGATAACTAGCCAAACACATAGGAGATAACAATAAAGAACAGAAAAAAAAGTTTGTCAAAATAACTTAATAAGATTCCAACATTCATCTGACCAACACCCAAAAAAGGGAAGTTCTGAACTTCCACGCCAACTGTGATCCACCCCAAATGAGTATAGATCTTGTAATTTGTACTTTGATTAAGAGAGAAAAAGAAACATTACCTAGTAGTTATGAAGAATATATGAAGGCCACAACAGCTGGTCAGTGAGCCGGCAATATACTTTGTGATTGTTCCTAAAATAACTGCAATCTTAGTTTCCTGCAAATAAGAATTAAAAAAACAAAAAAATTACACAAAATTAAGCCATTGAAGCCTACAATAAGATCTGATCCAAAACATAACTCTACTAAGGGCCCTTTTCACCCACCAACCTTCACTTACCGACTTAGCGAGAGGACTTAACCAGAAGAGTTAAAAGTGAGAGGAGAAAGAAGCATATTGAAGATATGTCTCAGTTCCTCCAATGGTTCGAGTTGGCGATCCAATACAAGAAAAGAAGGGCCAAAGACGATGAAAGGTGAACAGATGAAGGCGGCTGGATATTGGATTAGGAATTGAGCTGGAGAGATAGAGAGGAAAGGGGCGGCGCCATACATGGAGAGAAGGGTAGGGTTCGTGAATGAGGGAGAGTTAAAAAGAGGGCTTTTATATAGTTTAATTTTAATTTTTTCTTGACGGCTTTTATACTCATAGTTTAATTTTAATTTTTTCTTGACGGCTTTTATACTCATAGTGTTCAATAAATTTTTTTATTTTTTATTGGATAATTAATTTATTAGTCTTTATATTTTGATAAAACACATTGTTTAGTCCTTGTATTTTCAAAAACACACGGTAAAGTCCCTAACGTTTTTCTCGGTGAACTGTTTAGTCCCTAACGTTTTTCTCGATGAACTGTTTAGTCCCTGCCGTTAGACTCTCATGAAGATTCTGTTAGTCAATTTGGATTTGCGTTCTTCTTTTCCTTTATTTTCCTTTCCTTTAAACTCTAATGCATCTGAAATCAACTTTGAGTGTTCTTCTTCTTGATTTTCTTCTTAATTGTTCAAATTCGTAAGCATTGGGTCTGTTCTTTTTCTTGTTCTCCATACAAATAGCTTTTCTTCTAAATTGGATTTCCTCTTCTGAAGTTTGAAGGTAAATAGTAAAGGGTAATTTAGTCATTTCTGAAATCATAAACGGTAAAAAAATCTAACAAACAGACGGAAGGACTAAACAGTTCACTGAGAAAAAAGTTAGGGACCTTACCATGTGTTTTTGAAAATACAGGGACTAAACAGTGTGTTTTGTCAAAATATAAGGACTAATAAATTAATTACCCTTTTTTATTTAAATTATTTTTATTAATTTGTATAATATATTTTTTATTTTAGAATTTGTTATTTTTAGAACATCATTTGTTGTCACACCAAACATGCCCTTAATAAATCTATATATTAATTGATTTATGGAATGACCTAATACACCCATATATGAAAGATCAATGGCTCAATGTGTCTAAATGAAAGATCGAAGGCTTAATGCACCAAATGGTGAAAGATCAGGAGCTCAATGTGTCTAAATAAAAGATCGAGGGCTTAATGCACCAAACAATGAAAGATCAGGGGTCTCAGGATGCTTTTTACCTTATATATATATATGGAGACTCAAAAGAGAGTTTTTTATACTTTATAATTTTTTAGGAAATAATTTTATTTTAGTTTTAGTTGGATCCGGTGTACAAAAAATAACTCTGACGTAAAAGGAGTAATTTTACCCTTAACGTCTAAAATGGTGCGATTTTACCTTTAAAGTTGGTAAATTGGGTCAACTTGAGACATTATTATAAAACGCAGATATTTTATTTCTTATTCTATACCAATTGGATATATTTATAAATTCGGTGAAATATTTGATTTTTTTTATCTAGCTCATACAAAAGACAGTATAAATTTTTTATAAAAAAATCACATCTAATCATATCTTTATGAAGTGTTAATAATGAGTGATGAAATGACGTACATGTGAAGTATAGATGAAAATGTTAATGATTGAGAAGTCAGTTTGATGAATTATTTCTTAAATTGACCGAATTTGTCAACATTAAGAGTAAAATTGCTCTTGGCTGCCAACGTTAGGAGTAAAATTACATCATTTTAGACTATAGGAGTAAAAAGATTTTTGGCTACAAATGTTAATGGTATTTTTCCACATTATCCATTTTATTAAATATTTTTGAAATTATAAATTATAACTAATAAATAAATTATTTTATTCACCGACACATTTTTCGTCGGTGACTAAAATAAATGTGTCGGTGATATCACCGACATTATTCAACACCGACCAATTGTGTTGGTAATGCGAGTGGGAATTATCCCGCCGCATATCACTGACACATTATTGGATTGTGTAGGAGAATGTGTTGGTAATTTCCGATGGAAATTTTGTGTCGGTATTCCCTCGGTATTTCCTACAGATATACTTGTCTCGGTCAATTCCGTTTGTGATACTGATTTTTCTTGTAGTGACATCTAGGCCGCTAACTTTCTCGATGACGACTTGTACCCTCCTCCGGAATATCTTCAATATTATGAGCACCTATAATATAATTTAGCATATGATTAAATAAAAACTAATGCATGTTATATGATATTCATAACACACTAACTCCAATGTTCATGCAATCTAATTCTTTTGTCTTAGATTCTCAAATGACCTACTTGCACACATTCTGCCAAAACTCTCTCTATACTAATCCAAATGCCATGTTTCTTGAACCTACTGAACATATATATATATATATGGGTATAAGATATCCAAAATTCATATTAATATCACTTCTACACAATATATGGCAGACAAAATGATTATTTACTGTGTCCAACCAGGAAACAGACTATCCAGATTTGCATCTATCATACTTCACTCAACCTAGATCACAATAAACTTAGTGGATTTCCAAATCCTTTTATATAAATATACTTCAAGTAGTTAGGAACACTTTTGTATAAATAAACTTTCTCAAATTAGGATCCTAAGGTCCTCAAACTGCTACATCAACATGGCTGCCTGACATGATATTCAATTTCGAGGAAGTCATGCTTCATCTAAGTTTTCTTCATCTATATATTGAATTAAAGTCTCATATTTTACAGAGCATTTCTTAACATATATATGAAAATACTTTATTCTTTATATCTTCCGAAATTCTAACAATATCAAGATGAAAAACATGGCCCAATATGACTGAAAACAGTACCCTATATTTCTGTTTAGGCCACCTGATACATATCTTTCATTTAGACAGCCTAAAACCAATTTAAACAACTCCAAAACTCAACAAACCCAATCTTAACTCATCCACAACAATTCATATCTTTATACTTAGGTATTTCAGAATCCCAAAATCATAAAAAAAGATGCTAAAACATCATACTAACCTTTAAGTGGTGTCCTTCACCTACTATGCTTTCTAACTTCACTTGTTTGGCTTGGAAATGGAAGAAAATGGAAGGGTTTTCTTTGGAGGATGTTAGTGTATTAAATGATAAGGTTTACAGCCAAAGAGGTCAAAACTTTGGGGCTTGGAAGGATAAGAAGAAGAGTTGTTCTTCTTTTTTAATCAAAGAGGCACAATTTGTCCTAATTGAGTGACACCTCATGCTCAGTGAGGTGCTTACTCCCTAAATTTCATTTCCAGTCCTTCATAAGTCTAATGTAATCAACTAAGGTCATATTTATTCATTTATTTAAGTCCTAACTCAATTAACCAATCGTTACATCTTAACCACGCACTAATCGCCTACTAATCGCACGGTAATCGCATTATGCATATGATACTTTCAATGAGAATGTGATGAATCTAAAATGTATGTATTAAATCATAACAACATATATGAATGTGGGAAGACTAATATGTTAGGGTTTTAGGGATGTTACACTATATGAAATGAAATGCACACAATTGAGATGTTACATGTTCTCTTTCATTATCATTTATGCAGGCTCTTAAGTTGTGGTGGAAAAACGTGAAATTTATCCAACACCCAAGGTATAGTAAGCCTAGATATATGGGGAAGAGGAATTAGCGGTTGAGATACATGTATTGCAAAATGCTGGTGCTATTTTACCTCGTGGCCTTAAGGCAACTAGTTGACCATTGCCATAAGCCTCGAGAGTAGTAGGGAGTGATATGATGCAGAAAAGCCCTCGAATTGGTACCCTTAAGTTTTCTCATAGACTTGAAGAAGGAGATGACGGGATAACAGTCTGTTACTTGCACAAATAGAAACCAAAGAATGTTTCTACTTGGAATATGAAGAGGTTGAGGAACATTGTTACATATGGTGCTTTGCCTACATTAAATGAACGAATAAGAGATTCTAGCCATGGTGATAATGAGTCTGCTGCAAAGATTAGAAGTCAAATTGAAGCAAAAGCTGTAACAAAGAAAATATTTTAGAATGTTGCTAAGCAGGGGTCGTAACTCCTAATTTCTGTCCTATTTATTATCTTAGATCATGCTTCAATTGTGTGCTTAGTATATAATTTCTACTTGCAATGACAACTTATGGTGCATATTTGCAATCTGTTGACATTGGCAATTATATAACACGTTATTTCTCTTGAGCATATCTCTTCAACTTCTAGTTTAATTAGTCAACCTTGGTGCACAGTCAAATTTCTGGTCGTTTTTAATTAACAAATATGGTCTTATGAATTTTTTTCCCGGATTGAATTGTGCTTAATTCAAGATTATACAATGTGTTTCATATTTTTCTTTTCTTTTTCTTTTAATAGGCATTGCGTATTATCTGTGAAAGCTCATTTAACAATGTCTCTAAATTCTCTACTCTGTCAATAAATATTCAAAAAATTTAGTGAAAGTCAAAAATATACTTTATTGCTCAAATATGTACATTCACTGATGGTGAGGAAGAAAATTAATATATGTATTTCATAATTTTTCATTCTATATTTTGTATGCAACATATGATTTCCATATGTTCTACTATGGTGAGGACTCTTGCTTACTGGATTTGATTTATGGGAAGACCTTGGGCTTTGTATTTGTCATTTTTCTTTTTTCTCAAACATTATTATTTTATTTGTTTGTTGCATCATATCACTATCTTGATTTCCCCTATATACGAGCAACTTATTAGATATGGATATTTCTGCTGTAATTTAGGAATATAATTGATTTGTAATTATCATGTTCACACATATATCTTGTGTATATATATCACATTATCAATGAATGGAAAGGCAAGGATTCTACATTATCATGGTATCATGAGCCTAATTTCTTTCCTAAAAACTCTCTCCTAAAATTTCTCTCCCTAATCCCACCCAAATCTCTTCTTTCTCTCTTCCTCATTCTGCCGTTCTTCATCCCTCAAAACTCTACTGCCACCATGCCAAACAATGAACAAAACAATGGTGCCGCCGCCGCACCAACTCATCCGGCCCTCTCCATTATCAACATTACCTCCTTTATTCGTGATCCTCTCGAATCCGGCAAA
Organism: Euphorbia lathyris; assembly: GCF_963576675.1. Lineage (NCBI taxonomy): Eukaryota > Viridiplantae > Streptophyta > Magnoliopsida > Malpighiales > Euphorbiaceae > Euphorbia > Euphorbia lathyris. Next base: position 41,226,191 of record NC_088910.1, read on the forward strand.
GGCCTCTATACCACTTGGGCCGAACTTTTTAAAACACACGCCCGTGCTTTTCAAGTTCTTGATCATATCCTTCCTGAAACCGACGATAAATCGGAAACCTCTTCTTCGGTTATGAAAGCAAAGAATCCAGGTTTATGGTCTCGTGTTGATGCCATCGTGTTGCAATGGATTTATGGAACCATATCTTCAGACCTTCTCAACAGTATCATCGGACCAAATTTAACAGCCACCGACGCTTGGAAACTCCTAGAACATCAATTCTCCGATAATAAAAATTCAAGAGCCCTTTATTTACAACAAGAACTGTCCAATGCTAGACTTGAAAATTTTGATGATATCTCTGCCTACTGCCAACATTTGAAGTCCCTCTCGGACCAATTAAGCAACGTCGGGGCTGCCGTATCCAACGATCGTCTCGTTCTTCAATTAATTTCGGGACTCACTGACGCCTACGAGACAATCGGAACACAAATTCGCCACAATGACATTCTGCCCAATTTCACAAAGGCAAGGTCCATGTTATTATTGGAAGAATCTGCCCGTAAAAAACGCACAGCCACCACCGTCGGATCTGAAATTGCCGCCGTTACTATCGCCCAACAGTCCCCGCTGAATCAAGCTCCTCCATATTCAAATCACGTTCGGCCTTCTTTCCCTCAAAATTCTGGCGCTGCTCGCGGTGGCCGGGGTTATTATCGCCGTGGCAGAGGCGGACGGTGGTAGCAAAATAGCGGTCCTCGCTGGTCAGGGGCTGTTTCTTTACAACAGCCATGGGGGTACGGGCCATGGACTGGACAGGCGCCCCAATGGGCCTATCCCCCATGTCCTTATCCTTCTTGGCCCAATTCTTCACATGGTGCAACTCATGGTGCAACTCGCGGGCCTGTTTTTAATAACAATTCTTCTGCAGTCCAGCTAGGCATATTGGGAGCCCATCCGCATGCCCATCTGGCCCAGTATTACACTCCAACAAACATTGAGGCGGCTATGCACACCTTGACAATCACACCACCTGCATAACCTTGGCATATGGACACCGGCGCCACTTCTCACATGAGCGGGGATGGAGGTAAACTCACATCTTATTTAAATAAGAGTCCTAACACGAGTATCGTAGTAGGTAATGGCACTTGTATTCCTGTTATCGGTCTTGGTAATGCATCCTTAAAAACAAACAACAAAACCCTAGAATTGAACAATGTTTTACATGCCCCTAGATTAATCAAAAACCTTATATCTGTGCGGAAATTTGCTGTTGATAATAATGTGTCCGTTGAATTTGATCCTGTTGGTTTCTCTGTGAAGGACTTGCGCACAGGGATCCCTATTATGAGATGTAATAGCACCGGTGATTTATATCCAGTCACATCCTCCTCTTCAGAGTCTTCTTATGCTTTAAATGCTTCTGTTTTATCTCCTTCAGTTTGGCACAATAGATTGGGCCATCCTGGTCCTCAAATTTTAGACAATCTTCGAACTAATAATTTTATTTCTTGTCCTAAAAATGTTGATTTTTCTATTTGCAATTCTTGTGTGCTTGGGAAACATATTAAATTGCCTTTTTATGCTTCTAAAAATATGTCATCAATGCCGTTTGATATTATTCATAGTGATATATGGACATCTCCTGTTCTAAGTTCTAGTGGCTATAGATATTATGTTCTTTTCCTAGATGATTATTCTAATTTTCTGTGGACTTTTCCCTTAGCAAATAAATCTCAAGTTTTTTCTGTGTTCCTCACATTCCGAAATTACGTACGTACTCAATTTGAAAAAGATATCAAAACTTTTCAGTGTGATAATGGTGGTGAGTATAACAATAGTCATTTTCATGATTTTTTTAACAATAATGGTATGCAATTCCATTTTTCATGTCCACATACTTCCTCCCAAAACGGTAAATCTGAACGAACGATTCGAACAATCAATAATATAATTCGCACTCTTCTAACACATGCTTCTTGCTCTCATTCTTTCTGGCCTCATGCTCTTGCTCATGCGACCTATCTTTTAAATATTCTCCCTCACAAAAATCTTAGTCTTCTTTCACCGACTCAAATTCTCTACAATCGTACTCCTTCTTATACTCACTTACGCACTTTCGGTTGTCTTTGTTACCCACTTGTCCCTTTTTCCTCTAGAAATAAACTTCAACCTAGGTCCTCTCCATGTGTGTTTCTTGGATATCCATCCAATCATCGAGGCTATAAGTGTTACGACATCTCCGCGCGGAAAATAATTATATCTCGTCACGTTATTTTCGATGAAAGCAAATTTTCATTTTCCACTCAACATGTCTCGGCCTCCCCTCCCATTTCTTCTATTTCCAACTCACCTACACAAACAACCCAGCCCATTATTCCTTTCCCCACTCATGCGTCCACTCCTAACCAAAGCCCAGTTTCACCACGGCCCAACAGTCCCAACCCATCTTCCCAAAACAGCCCAGCACTTCCCCCTTCTCCTCTCGGCAGTCCCTTTCCTTCTCCAATTCAACACGGCCCAAACACAAATTCCCCACAACAGCTCACCTCCCCACAACAGCCCACTTCCCCGCCTTCTCCCGATCCTATACACGCCAACCCAACCCAACCGACTCACCCTATGACAACCCGAGCTAAACTTGGAATTTTCAAACCCCAAAGAAAGCTCAACTTACACACCACCACTATTTCTCCTATTCCTTCTAATCCCTCACTTGCTTTACAAGACCCTAATTGGAAACAAGCCATGACTGAAGAATATAAGGCTCTTATTGAAAATAAGACGTGGGTCCTCGTACCCCGTCCTTCTAATGCTAATGTTCTTCGTAGTTGGTGGATTCTCAGGCACAAATTTAATGCAGATGGATCTTTTGAAAGATACAAAGCAAGACTTATTGGAAATGGGGCGAATCAACTTGTTGGGGTAGACTGTGGTGATACTTTCAGTCCAGTTGTTAAGCCAGCAACAATTCGAGCTGTATTAAGTATTGCACTTTCTAAAGGTTGGCCACTACATCAGCTGGATGTAAAAAATGCTTTTCTTCATGGGGATCTTCATGAGACTGTTTATATGCATCAACCACTGGGATTTCGGGATCCCAACTATCCAGATCATGTATGCCTTCTTCAAAAGTCTCTTTATGGTTTCAAACAGGCACCACGGGCGTGGTACCAACGGTTTGCCTCTTTCTTGTCTACCATGGGTTTTTCTCACAGTAAATCTGATCGTTCACTGTTTGTCTTTCGTCGGGGAGCAGAGATGGCATATCTACTCTTATATGTGGATGACATCGTTCTAGCTACTTCTTCCACTGCTCTGCGAGAGTCAATTATCAACAAATTGAGTTCCGAATTTGCTATGAAAGATCTTGGCCCATTAAGTTATTTTTTAGGGATATCTGTCACTCGGAGCGCCGGCTCTCTTTTTCTGTCTCAAAAGAAGTATGCTACTGAGATCATTTCTAAAGCCGGTCTTTCTTCAGCAAATTCCTGTACAACACCTGTTGACACTAAGCAAAAACTGAGTGCTTCATCTGGTTCTGCTTATCATGATCCATCCGAGTATCGAAGTTTAGCTGGTGCATTACAGTATTTGACTCTCACTCGCCCAGACATCAGTTATGCTGTTCAGCAAGTCTGTTTATTCATGCACGATCCCAAAACGTCTCATATGGCAGCTATCAAGCGGATTCTTCGATATGTTAAAGGAACCCTGGAGTTCGGACTTACATTCACAACCTCTTCACTAGATTCCTTGGTCTCCTATACAGATGCAGATTGGGGGGGATGTCCTGACACTCGACGTTCTACTTCAGGATATTGTGTTTTCCTTGGTGACAATCTTCTGTCTTGGTCTGCTAAGCGGCAACCCACTTTATCTCGTTCTAGTGCTGAAGCAGAGTATCGTGGTGTTGCTAATGTCGTATCTGAAACTTGCTGGATTAGAAATCTTCTTCTTGAACTTCATTGCCCTATTAGTAAATCCACCTTGGTATATTGTGACAATGTGAGTGCAGTTTACCTCACTGGTAATCCTGTACAACACCAACGTACCAAGCATATTGAGATGGATATACATTTTGTTCGAGAAAAGGTTGCTAAAGGAGAGGTTAGGGTACTTCATGTTCCTTCTCGTCATCAAATTGCAGATATTTTCACCAAAGGTCTACCACAAATTCTTTTCGACGACTTCCGCTCTAGTCTCAACGTTCGACCACCTCCCGTTTCGACTACGGGGGTGTATTAGATATGGATATTTCTGCTGTAATTTAGGAATATAATTGATTTGTAATTATCATGTTCACACATATATCTTGTGTATATATATCACATTATCAATGAATGGAAAGGCAAGGATTCTACATTATCACAACTATGCACAATATTTATAGATACAACAGCTGATGGAAAGTATGCAATTGAGTCGCTTTGAAGGATTGGAAAAGGCAGTAGCAAATGTTTCCGCAGGCATAACTTCGGACCACTCATACTTCGAAAGATTATACATTAGTTTCTATAGTGTAAAAATTATTATACCTTTAATCTTTATTCTGTCTTATTATTAATTAGATGATTGTACTTGGAATTGGTTATTTATGTGTTCTTCATTAAGAGTTTGATGTTATTCTAATTTACATAATTAAAAGTTTGATTCTATTTTAATTTGTTTGAGAGTTATATTTAATTCAGAGTAGCTCCCTTCAATCCAAATCATTTTAAATATTTTTAATGAGATAATTTTTAATCATTATAAATATTTTTAATAAGAGGCTTTTTACACATTATAAATACTTCTAATGAGCGTACTTTTAATCATTATAAATACTTCTAGTGAGTGTATTTTTAATCCTTATACATAGTTTTCTAGTAAGTGTAAATGTCCACTCATTATAAGTTAATAATGAGTGGAATTATTCTACTCGTTAGTACTTTTAGTAAGAAGAGCTTTCTTAAGGGAAAATTATGTTCATTAAAAACATTTAATGAGTGGAATGAAACTTTTAATGATGACTTTTCCTATCATTAATGATAGTTACATTTTTCTTATAGTAACGGAGAAAATGGTGCAAGTTATGCATGCCAATAAGAGATGGGATGGGAATGTTGGGTATACATCCCAAGTCCCACATTGGAAAGATACAAGAGAGTTGCATAGTTTATAAAGAAGTTCACCAACTACATTAGTATGAGGCCTTTTGGGAAGGAGCCCAAAAACAAATCCGTGCGGGCTTGGCCCAAAGCGGACAATATCATACTAATGGTGGAGTTGTTGGTGAACTTGTAGGCCCTACAAATGGTATCAGAGCCGATGGTTCGGCTGGAAGAACATGCATGAGATCTAAGGAGATGTGGGAGGCTCTCAGTGTGACCTCGCGATGGGAAATCTGTGCTTTGTGCCTTGTGTCGAAAGTCTTCCTGATATTGTGGTGGTCAGGTGGCGTGTTTCGCGGGTTTGCGGCGGTACAAGATGATTAGACAGATTATCGCTGAAGAGGAGGCTTGTGGTCCTTGGTCTGAGGGGAGGATTGTTGGGTATACATCCCAAGTCCCACATTGAAAAGATACAAGAGAGTTACATAGTTTATAAAGAAGTTCACCAACTACATTAGTATGAGGCCTTTTGGAAAGGAGCCCAAAAACAAATCCGTGCGGGCTTGGCCCAAAGCGGACAATATCATACTAATGGTGGAGTTGTTGGTGAATTGTAGGCCCTACAGGGAAGAGAAAAGCTTGACAATAGAGCCTTGATAGTGCACAATTTCCTATGGGGGAAAAATCTAACAGTGCCCTATAGAGGCACAAATCTAAAAAATACATTGAGCAACTAGCCGAAAGCAATGGCCAAGTATGGCCAAACCGCCTGAGGCAATAAGGGCATTGTCAATTTTATTAGATCTTTAATGCTCCTTCCTCCTATTGCTTCTCGGTACTTCCTCCCTAAAGTTATTCTACACACTATATTCTTAGTAGTATTCCCCAAGATTTCACTTAAATTGACAGGCAAGGAAGAAGAAGATTTGATGTGTTCAATCATTGAATTTGTCTCTTCTTCCCTTACATTTTTATAGGATTGTACCCTTCTGTTACTTAATAGATGAAGAACAACTATGCTTTTCATCTGTCTCCAGTACTCCCCATATGGAGCAGTGACAATACCTTTCTGGTCATATGTAATTATCTTGACAACTCTTGATTTAGGCCTGTCTGAGAAGATAATATCATGGGTTTTCATGATCTCACGAGCCATGTCTGCTGATGAGATAACAAGAGCTGGAACGCTACCCAGGTGAAGCAACATGATGGGGCCATAGGTTTCAGCCAATTTTTGAAGAGAACGATGAGGATATGAGCTGAATTGGTGAAGATTTCCTATGATCGGAAAGGTAGGTGGAGAAGGCGGTAGTAGACCGGACTTCTTGCTGCTAAATGAAGACCATTTGAGCAGGATGAGTAAGAAAGATAAAGCTAAGAAAAAGGATGTTATGGTTAATGAGAAGTAGGAAGATATTACATTTTCTTCTGATAAGCTTAAACCAGACATTTTCTTCTCCTTTTTTTTGAATATTTGTTTCTATGTTAGCTTTATAGAAGCAGTCCCTTTTTATAGATACATTGCAAGAGAGATTTTAATGGTTTAAAAAAAAAGTTTAATTAATATTTGTATTGGAATTTTTAGATATTAGATTTGCATTAGAATCTGGTTTGTAATAAAGTTTGGTGTTTACTATTAGAGGTATTAGAATAACAGCAAAAGTATAGACCAGTTCAGTTGAACCTATTACGGAAATGGATGTGGATACGAATATGTAACATAGAATAGTTATTTTTAAAAATAGCTAATGAAGAGAAGTGTTCGTGCAACATAAACCAGAACTAGAAGTTACTAGACTTGTTGGTGATTCTCAGCTGCTCCTTTTTAACTAGTGCTGTTAATATTAATTTTCATATGTATTATAGCTTTAGCCTCTCAATGAAATTATTGTACAAAAGATGAGTAGAGTATATCTGATTACAAGTCAACTAATCCAAATTTAGCCGCATGACAAGTGGTGGAAACACATTGCATCCTTAATTAGGCCTTAGTAGAAAGAAAGTCTTTGCATTTTATGTACTGCAAAGTCTCTCTTTTCAACTTGTTTTTTTAGTACATTAAAAAAAAAATTACATATTAGTTTATTTTAATTCCAACTATGAACAGTACTATGGCTTAACGCTAATCAAGCTTGTGTTTCCTTATTCTAAGTGGCAGATCCATGATTTGAGGGAGGAGGCAAAACTCTATTTAAATTTGTTTAGACAAAATAACATTAATTGAAAAAAATATATACTTTAGTACATAATTGCTATTCGATACAAAATGTCTTAAAAAAAACTTCTAATGCTAAGTAGATCGACGATTACAATGTGGCAATTAACATCTACGATTTGTCATAGCTTGAAAACGATCTGCTGCCTCTACCTATACTGCTTCTTTTTAGGGTTAAGTTGTAAAAATGCTCCTAACGTTTTGGGCCAGGGGCAATTTTACCCCCTTTGAACCCCGTCACTAAAATTTAAAATTTTATTTGGAGTTTGAAGATTATTTATCTCCCGTGGATAGAGGTGATAAATGTACACAAGTGATATGCAAATTTTTGGATTGGGTTAGCGTTGATGTGCTAATCAAAAAATGAAACTAAATGACACGAATATTCAAAATTATTGTTATATTCTTTCGTATTTTTTATGCCACTTTCTTAATAAAGATAATAAAATTAGTATTATCACTTGCAAATATGATTTGAACCTCCTAAATTGCTATAAACACATTACATGGCCCCTAACATGATATTAACGTACTTTTCGATGGTTAAATGTTGACATACTAATCTAAAAATTATATAAAGTATTTAAAAAATAGTACCATATTTCTTATATTTTTAAAAGTTATCATTAATATATTGGGCATCCATATGAACCGGTGAATCGGTTTCACCATGGTTTTTAGTAAAAAAAAGTTCAAAATAAAACAAAGCTTGATTTTTTTGCTCCGAAGCTTCCGGCTCCGGCATGTCACTGAAGCGAACACAAGGCTTTAGAAAGCCACCCAATGTAGGATGAATTACCTCCCATTCATTCTAGCTACTCCATGTTGGCCTTGAAAGCGCGTATTTTTCTTTTTTCATAGAGATGTAGATGTTGCTAAGAGCACATCTACTGTCAAATTAACTTCTTAGGTGTCACCCTCCTTCTTTTTGTTTGTTCTCATTCCTCTTCTGTTGTTCAAACACTCATTTTTCGTTTATTAATATATTGCGGGTTTGTCAGTTCTTGGGTCACGGGTGCTCACCCCGGCCAAGTTCTGTCTCGTCCCAATTTCTATAAAAAAAAACTTCTTAGGTGTCACATAGGACAAGTAAGAAATTAAAAGTAACATTCCATTAGAATGAATTGTTATTTTAAAATTTTATGGGGTAAAAAATAGTTTAATTAACGTATAGCGATTAAAAATATAAATTTCTGAAAAGCAAAAACAGAATTATTGCTCCTTTATGAGGCGCCAAACACGCCTCATCTAGCGCCTTCCGTGATGGTCACTCTCTCAATCTAATGGACTTTTGGTTTTATAATAAACAAAAGTGGAGTTTGTAACTATTTTTTCTAACAAACAAAAAAATGTAACAAGTAGTATAGTGGACGGTTACAAACACTAAGCAAAGTAATAACCAAATGATATGTGGTGGACTTGCTCTAAGGTTTTTTTGGATGAAATGTAATTAAATTAAAGTAATGCAAGGTAAGGTAAGTAAGGTGTATAAAATAACTTGTTGTATTTGGTTTGATGGTAAGGTAATAATTACTCTTATTACTTTTATTTCTCGATAAACTAAATTAATTTTGCTGGAGGATAATTATTCGTTAACAAAGTTTAGGAGCATGGCTGGTATTTTTTCAATCCAATATTTAGACACTTGAAATTTTCAAGTTTACAAATAAATTTTACTTTCTTCACTTTCATTTGTGTAAATAAAATAAAAGAGAAGTGGTAGTTTTAGAAGAAAAAAAATTTGTACAATGTTTTTCCTCCAATTTGAGGTATAATAAAAACTACATAAAATTCATTCTCACTTACTATCCTCTTCAATTACACCTTAAAAATAACACGGTTACTTAATTTACAATATTACATTTGCCTTCACTTACTTTGCAATACCCCATCCAAACAAGCTTTAAAAAGATACTTCTATAAAAATCAGATCGGAGAATCGAGAACCAACCGGGAGTACGATCCGAGGTGCTCCGTTTTATTAAATCTTCAACAAACCGGACTGGTCCAGAGTTGAACTGGGAACAGTGCAACCGTAGTTTTTGGAAGATTTATTTTAAAAAATATGGAATAAAAAAATAAAAAAATAGAGATTTGGTAAGCATAAACAATGCAATAAAAGGACAGTCACAACTAATAACCCACAAGATTCTCTCTCCTACTCATCTTTATCTCTCTTACTATATTACTAATTTTATTCTTTATTCCCAATTATAATACATTCAAATTCAAATGTCATTGGTTGAAATCTTTTAAAGTTGAAACTAAATAGAACAATAACTCTAATCATATGTCACCATAGTAAAAAATAATAAAAAAGAAATAATCAGACTGATTTTGTATTTAAAAAAATTCTGTTATATATTTAAGTCAAGTTGATAAAAAAAATAACAATCTAAATTTTTTTTATAAATTTATTTTGGATATATATTTTTTTTGGTAGAATTATTTTGGATATATATAATTTAGAAAACCAAATTTTAAAATTTTATATATAATATATATAAATATTAATTATTTATTTATTACGTTATCCGATCTGACCAATCCAGATCATTTAGTTCGATCAAACGACATATGAATCTTCTATGAATTTGGTTTGATATCCAATCTGGTTCTGATAACAAGAAGAAGAGCAAGACTACTGAAAAGTCTGATTGTTATATACTAAGGATCTTTTGAGTGGTGATGGAAGCTTTCTTGGGAGTAATAATGTGGTGTTTTTTAACTTACCCTATAATTATTGACGTTGCTATCTTTATGGCGAGTTATAAAAGCATATTCAATGGTTTATACTCACAACCACTCAATATACATGTCACATCATTAATTTAATAAACTTCATTTTATTAAACCATCTAATTCTAATAGTTAAACTCTATAACCATTCAATCATAATGGATTCACTAATCACAAAAGATCCATCAATTAATTAAACCTATCGTATTATTTTAAAAATAATAAAATATATATATATAAATAATTAAAAGCTTAATGAGAGAAAAAAAAGTCCGCTCTCGTGACCTAGGTCTTGCCGGCGCCGCTACCACGCTCAGCTCAGGATCCGGTGAGGGAGTCTCTCCGGCCGGTGAGAGTCGTCTCAGCTTCGTCTGAGTTTGTCGATCGCTATATGCAGGTGTGTTTTCTTGTTTCGGTTTCGTCGTGGTAAGGCTGCGCATCCCCTGTTTTCAGCGATGGAGAATTTTCGAGTTTCCTGTTTTGCATGAAATACATGTGGTAGAATTGAGTTCGTTGGGCGTCTGTTGGGTCTTGTTTATTTGTTGCGTTTTTCTATGTGATTTTGGGAAATTAGCAATCATCAATTGTTCTCTGTTCTTGATCTTCTGTGCCTGAATTGGATTGCTGAAAGTTGGTTTCTGGGGAGGGCTGTGTTAAAAGATTATTGGTTACTTTGCTGTGTTGCTAGATTATCCTTTCCGCTTCCCTGTTTTGGCAAGTTCGAAGTGGGGAGGGGATTTGTTATGGAGAGGGAAATGGAGGGTCTGAGAATTGAAGGAGAAGAAGGGGGGCACCTTGAGTTGGTAACGCCACCTATAGCAGAAATTATGGTGGACTCTGGACTTCGGTTCCTGGGGCGGTTTGCTACTGATAGACCGCTCTATTTTCTGAGTATGAGAAACCGACTGGCAGTCTTATGGAGACCGGTTAGGGGCGTCGAAATTCAAGAGGTTAGTCCTAATCTTTACTCTTTTGAGTTCTTCCATCCAATTGATAGAGATAGGGTGATTGCTGGAGGTCCTTGGTCTTTTGACAATTATATATTGATTATGAGTGTTTGGAATTGGGGTGTGCATATAAATGATGTGAATTTATTGAACTACTCTATTTGGGTGCAAATTTATGGACTTCCTGTGGGGACTATGTCTGAATTAGTTGGCAAACAATTAGGAAATTTCCTAGGGACCTTTGAGGAGTACGATAAAAATAATAATTCTGGTATTCACAAACAGTTTATGCGTATCAGAGTCAGTCTGGACAGTGAACGTCAGTTGAAAAGGTTTAAAAAACTGAGGAGCACTAGAAATGTGTGGTCTTTAGCTACTTTCAAATATGATCGATTAGGTATTTTCTGCTATGTGTGTGGTTGCCTGGGGCATACAGAACGCTTTTGTGAGAGAGTTTTCAATATGCAGGGGGGTGAGATTCAGAGAGAGTGGGGGGAATGGCTTAAAGCCCCAGTAAGAAGAGGTCGAGACAATAGTGGGGCAAAATGGTTAGATAGCAATGGGGGAGGGGGGCTGAAGGGGTTTGGAGGTGGTAGGGGAGGGGGATCGGGAGCTATGAGGGATATAACTAATACAGGGAGAGGGAATGAAGTGAGGGGGATGAACAAACAAGTGAGGGAGGGGGAGAGAGAAGTCATGATCTGTCCATTTACAGGGCCTTTCTTTAAGCCTTTAGCAAATGATGAGGGTAAAGAGATGGGGGTGAGGAGGAGGGAGATAAGGGGGAAGATACTGAGATGGAACTAAATGATGTTAGAAAGAGAAGAATGAAGGATAAGGGAAAGGGGAGGGAGAGGATAGGCAGGAGGGGGAAGTCTCTGTTCTTGGAAAGGATAAGGGGAGTTCTACAGAAAATGGTTCGGCGAGCCCTAAAGTACAGGACCGCCGGGGAGAATGAGTTGTTTAAGCTGGAACTGTCGTGGCCTGGGAAACCACCGGGTAGTTCGCTCCTTAAAGGAGCTTGTTTCTTCCCAAAGCCCTAATATTGTATTTCTGATGGAAACACTAGTAGAGGACCAGAGAGTAAGTTTGCTTAAACAACAGTTAAAGTTTGAGGGAGCATTTCCTGTCAGTAGAAGAGGCCGTAGTGGATGTTTAGCTTTGTTATGGAAAGCAGGGACTCAGGTGGTGATCAAAAGTTTCTCTGATCATCATATTGAGGCAATTATCACTAATTCTTCTCAGGGTGATTGGAGATTGGTGGGCTTCTATGGTTTTGCTGATCGTTGTAGGCAAGGAGAGTCGTGGGAATTATTGAGGAGATTAGCCAGAGATGCTTCTATCCCATGGGTAGTGATTGGAGATTTTAATTGTATTCTGAATTTTGATGAAAAGGTGGGTGGAGCGGTTTACCCTAACCCCTTAATGCAGGAGTTTGCCAAAACGATTGAGGAGTGTGGTCTGAGGGAACTGGTTCTGAATGGTAACTGATTTACTTGGGAAAGAGGTAGAGGGTCTGAGCTCTGGGTTAGAGAAAAACTGGATAGGGGTTTTGCTTCGGCTGAGTGGCTGAATCGATTTGACAATCATCACCTCAAAACTTGTATGACAGGGTATTCAGACCACCTTCCGCTCTCTCTTCATCTGGAAAGGGAGAGAAGTAGAAGTAGAGGAAGGAGATTCCATTTTGAGGAGGTTTGGCTTAAAGAGCAGGAGTTCAATAATTTGGTTAGAGGTCACTGGAGAAGTCAGAGGTGCAAACCAGTTCAGGAAAATTTGGAGGAGTGTGTTCAGAAAATGACAGTGTGGGGAAAGAGTTTCAATATGCGTTTCAAAAGCCAAATCAGGAAATGGAGGATCCAAATGGAAAGATTACATGGTAGTAGAAACAGGGATTCCATTGCCGCTTATTTCCTAGCCAAAAGAAAACTTAATAATACCCTGGAAGCTGAGGAGAGTTATTGGAGGCAGAGGGCTAAGGTTTTCTGGCTGACAAAAGGGGACAGAAACACACAGTTTTTCCATGCTAGTGTCAAAACTAGACATCAACAGAATTCAATTACCTCTTTGACAGATGAGAATGGGGATGTGATTGATAACCAAGCCGAATTATTGGACCTTGCACAGAGTTACTTTCAGGATGTTTTCTCTGCTTCGAATTTGAGTAGGGTTGACACTGTGCAGGTAATTGACACGTGCATTAGTCCTGACATGAACGATTCACTTGTTGCTCTTTTCAATCAGGAAGAGTTTAAACAAGCTCTATTTTCTATGAGTCCTAACAAATCCCCAGGCCCTGATGGGCTAAATCCGGGCTTCTTTCAAGCCTTTTGGGACACATTGGGAGCAGACGTGGGAGCAGCCTGCGCAAAGTGGCTTCGTGAGGGGGAATTTTCAAGTGGGATAAATGACACCATAATTGTTCTGATACCAAAGGTTGACAATCCTAGAATGCTGAAGGATTTTCGCCCTATCGCCCTATTGCCCTGTGCAATGTCATTTACAAGATAATTGCGAAGGCCTTAGCAAATCGCTTGAAAAGGGTACTCCCTAAGATTATTGGGGAAACTCAATCTCCATTTGTTCCAGGAAGGTGTTAAGCCCAAAATATACTTAAAATATCATTAATATTTACATCAATATTGTTACGAATTTATGTTATTTATATCTGTTTAGATTACTTTTACTTTCGAATATCTTTCTTTCTTGCAAGGTACTTGAATATTTGGTAAAATCCAAATAGGAACGAAAAAGGATCTAAAACAGAAGAAAAACCCTTCAAAAGGAGTCAAAGACGACGTAAATCAAAAGCGCCAAGTCGAGGACACGAACGAAAGCAAAGAAACGGAAAACTCAGCATGCCGCGACCGCGAATTCACCACCCGCGACCGCGACACGCGTGGTTTAGCCACTTCTCCCCTTCGTCCGACGCCCAATTTAATGCTACGTCATTCACGGCCGCGGATTACCATCCTCGGTAAGTGCATAAATTTTACAAAGAGCATTTTACACATGCTGAAATCCAAGAAACACGTTCGTTCAAGTGGATAAAGACGTCCTTTCACAACGGACACGACTCTTAACCAACGGATACATCACTTCAGTCACAACCCTTCAACATCTATAAATAAATAGTTGATATGGAGAGAAAAGTTGTTGTTGTTGTTGTTTTTATGTTATGTAACATGTTATGTTATGTAATGTAATATTGAGAGAGTTAGATTAGAGCAAAGTTTATGTAGAAACTCTGACTCAGAAATGAGTCAGAGATTAGAATTAGATTCTGTACAAAAGCAATATGATGTACACACATTGTTTATAATATAATTACAAACACAATAGCGTTTAGATTTAGTCTTATTAGTTTACATTTTAGTAGAGGCCGTCCGCATCCCTATAACGAAGATACAACGAGAAGATTGAGTAGAGGATCCGCCCCGGAGTCTGACAAACTCTAACGAAGCCCAAGGGAAGAATTGACAACATTTCACTTGCAATCGTCAAAAGTTTCCATGCTTTCTGTTCTCTGTAAACTTGTTTCAATTCATATTTCATCTAATAAAGTTGGTTCTCTTCAATTCATTTTTAAGTAGCACTTATGGTAACCAATCCACTAAAGTGAGTTCTGGTGTTTTCATTAAAACGTAGTTAAATTCAAAATCATTACAAGGAAACTTTGTTGAACAACCTAAACGAGTTGGTACTTTTAATGTTAAAGATTAGTACCAGGTTGATTAGGGCACGATACTTTGGATTAAGATCGAAAGCAGTTCAAAGCCCAATACATTGAAGGAGCTTATGATATTACATTTTCATAATGTACAAAGTTTAAAGTTGACTTCTTTGCTTAATGTAAATGAATACATTTAATCATTTTTCTAAAAAGAACTAAATGTTCCTGTTTTGTAAATTCATCCCTAAATCAGAAGACATTTCTAACACTCTACACATTCTACCCTAATTCTTGTTCAATCAATTTCAAAACCAAACCAATTTCAAATAACGTTTATTTATTTTATAAACCTTAAATTGTATTTAAACTGAATTAATATAAGTTTTCGTTAAAAAGCGTTCTCTATGGGATCGATATCTTTTTATTACTACAAGCGAAACCGTGCACTTGCGGAAATCGCTCAACAGAAGGTCTATAATTGACAATGTTCAGGTGGCCTTTGAAAGCATACATTTTATGAAGAGGTTGAATAGAGGGAAGAATGGGCAGGTTGCCTTAAAAATTGATATCAGCAAAGCCTATGATAGAGTTGACTGGGAATTCCTTAAAGCAGTTATGGGCAGAATGGGATTTCATGAAACCTGGATTGGCTGGATGATGTTATGCATAACAACTGTGAAATACAAGGTGGCAGTAAATGGGGAGTGCTCTGATCAAGTTGTCCCAAGTAGAGGATTAAGGCAAGGGGATCCCCTATCTCCCTACCTTTTTATCCTGTGTGCTGAAGTCTTATCTAAACTTATCAGAAAAGCTGAAGAAGAATGGCTTATTTCAGGATGTAGGATCTGCAGAAGGGCACCGGCGGTAACACACCTCTTCTTTGCTGATGACATCTTTTTGTTCTTTGGGGCAACTATTGATGAGTCTAGAAAGGTCATGAACATCCTGTCAGAATATGAAGTGGCTTTGGGTCAGGCAGTTAACTTGAGCAAATCAGGGGTTTTTTTTAGCCTTAATGTGTCTGATTCATTGCAAACACAGATCAAAGCATTATTGGGTGTGTGCACTCCTCTCGACACAGGCAGGTATCTGGGATTACCATCACTCATTGGGCGTTCCAAACGCAGGATTTTTGCTTTCCTGATTGATAGGCTTCGCAAGAAGTTTGGTGCGTGGGGTCTTAAATTCCTTTCCCAGGCTGGGAAAGAGGTGCTTCTTAAGTCTGTGGCTCAAGCCTTGCCAACCTTTTGCATGAGTACGTTCCTTTTACCCTTATCTATCTGTGATGAGCTGCAAAAATTAATGAATTCTTTTTGGTGGGGTATGAAACCTGAGGGTAGAAGAAACATTCATTGGTTTGATTAGGGTAAATTGTGTAGACCTAAAGATTCAGGTGGGATGGGTTTTAAGGATCTACATATGTTTAATCTAGCAATGTTAGGTAAACAGGGATGTAAATTACTAAAATTCCCAAATACTTTAATGAGTCAAATGTTCAAAGCTAAATATTACCATAGGGAGGACTTACTTCTCTCCAAATTAGGCAAGGCATTAGTATATTGAAAACAGGGGTTAGATGGAGAGTGAAAAATGGTAGATCAATCAGAGTTTGGGAGGATAAGTGGGTTCCTAATCTAGAGGGTTTTTTCATAAATTCCTTTTTGGTCCCTGGAATGGAGAATTTGATGGTAGCGGACTTGTTCCTTGAAAATGGGAGAGGGTGGGATATGCAGAGACTAAACGGCTGTTTCAGCGAAGTGGAAGTGCAGGCCATTAGTGATATTATCTTGCCATACAATGCGGGGGAAGATATGAGAATCTGGCATTGGTCAAGGGATGGACACTACAATGTTCACTCAGGCTACTTGTCAGGTATGGGGTTAGTAGAAGCTAGCAGAGCCCAGGAGGGTTGGAAGAGGTTGTGGAAGTTGATGATTCCCCCTAAGCTGAAACAGTTTATTTGGCGTATGTGTTCAAAGTGCTTACCCACTAGAGCTCGGTTGGCCCAGAGAAGAGTCCCCATTTCAACTGAATGCCCAGTATGTGTGGAGCAAGAAGAGACGGATAACCATTTATTTGTTGATTGTTGTTTCGCAGGTGACATTTGGCGTGTAGCAGGAGTTCCTGCGCCGAGAGTGGACAACAGACACATTGACGAGTGGCTTCTTCAAGCCTTGAGCAACTCAAATCTGGAAGAAATAGATATAATCTGTTGTGCGCTCAAAGCAATCTGGGACCACAGAAATAGAGTCCTGTGGCACATGAGATGGTGGCCGGAAGACACGTCTTGGCGAATCAGTTTGGAGGACGCTCAGGACTGGAAGGCCTATCAACAGAAGGCGCCAGCTTCGGGCAATCAACATTTGCAAGCAACGCACATGCAGGCGGTCCCTCCGACGGCCGTTTAGCCACTCCCGCGTACACAGGGCGAACAGATGAGAGGTAACCACGTTCCGCCAAATCCTCACCAGAGATGGAACACGCCTAGCCCGGGCTTTATCAAATGCAATATCGACGGGGCTATTTTCAATGAACTAGATAGCAGCGGCATGGGAGCGGTTATTAGGGACGAAAGGGGAGCATTTCTCTTTTGTAGTAGCAGTCTTATCCCAAGCATCAAGGAGCCACGAGTCATTGAAGCTCTTGCAATCCGCACGAGCTTGTTATGGATTGCTAATATGGGGTTGTCTGCTGTTATATTTGAATCTGATGCTAAGGCTGTGGTAGATGCTATTCACTCTGAAAAGCAAGATATTTCTGAATTTGGTATGATTGTAGAAGATTGTCGAGTCCTGCTAAGATCCATCCCATCTTTTAAATTAGGTTTTGTTTCTCGTTTAGCGAATAGTGCGGCTCATTTGGTAGCTAGGCTTGCCTGTTCCAATGCTAGCGATTTCTTTTCAACTATTGTGTCAGAATGGCTTGTGAACACTATTTATATGGATGCAAATCCATTATCTATTTAAGTTTCACTTTTAGGTTAAAAAAAAATGCTTAATAAATGGTTCATTATATTATGATTTAATGTGTGTGCTTTTCTAGATCACTTAATTTTATGTTTTTATTGTTTTATACTTTTTGATTTAGTTAATTAATTATTACTCATTCATCTTTTTTGAAAAGGAGCTCACTATTGACGCTATAAAAAAACCATTTCATCTTTTTTTAAACTATTTATTTTTTTAATCAAAACTATTTCATATTAGAAAAAAAAAATGTAAATGAGGATATGAATTTATACATATATATATATACATATTGATTTTTTAGTTTTGATAAATTTATACATTTTTATCAATTTATACATATAAATGAAATGAATCTGGCTCAACTAATTTAAATCAATCAATTAAACTATTAACTATGAATCCAATTATCAATCTGATTTTACTTCTAGTTTGAGTTTTAAAACATTTTAGAATGAGAATTTTTTAGATTTGTGGATGTTAAATCTTATGGGATTAAACCCCTAAATGAGGTTAATTGTGAAAATAATTACCCATTTAGAAAGGGGTAAGGATTATCTCCCTATAAAGGGTTGCATGGTTAAAAATAATCCTACAACAAATATTACAATTATATATATATATATATATATATATATATATATATATTAGTATATTAAATCAATTAAAATCTATTATGTATATATTTTTTTAATTATAAGTATTTTTTTTGTATGAAGGTTGGGACGCGAAGGCAGGCCGGACATCCCAACTAGGTTGGCACCCTCGACACAGCCAACAACCCGAATAATATTAAAAAAAATAGAAGAATTACAGGTAGGGAGAAGAAAGAAAACAAAAGGAAAAGAAAAGAAAACCTAAAGAAAACGCATGTCACCTACATTACATAGATCGTCAAACAGAAAAGATTGACAAAAATGGGGAGTCGTATCCCACTAGTGATTAGAAATAGCCGATTGACCAAAACCAACAAGTCGATCCGCTACCTGGTTGCCTTCTCTGAAAATGTGTGTGATTGTCCAGTTCATATCAGATAGTTTTGTTAAGCAATTGCACTAGTCTCTTTTAATTCTCCACGGGACCTCCGTCCGTTTATTACGAAGAAGATGGACCGCATGACTAGAGTCGGATTCAATCCAAAGATTTCTCCAGTTTCTCTCCCACGCAGCACTAACTGCAAAGATAATCGCCTTGAGCTCAGCCACAAGTGTCGTCGCTTCTTGTATCGGAATCGCAAAGCTTCCAACCACGAAGCATCTGCTATTTCGGAAAACTCCTCCTGCTCCAGTGTTCCTATAATTATTTGCTGCACCATCCGTGTTGACCTTTAGCCACCCCGACAATGGTGCCAGCCATATGACAATCACGCAATCCGGCTCAGTCGGTGGTCTTTCACGAACAGCAACAGCCAAACCCTCTCTGATATAGTGCAGCAGCTGATATCTTAAAATTTGGATTGAATGGAGATCGTTGTCAAAAATAGCTCTGTTCCGAATGAACCATATGAACCAAACGCAGGTAACCACAGAGAATATCCAACATTTCCTCAAGCTCCTCCTCACTCGAATCTCTCAGATTCTACTAAAAAAAACCCTTCAATCTCGCTATTAAAATAACAGCTAACTCCAAAATTTTCAAAAACAACATTCCACAGATCCTGAGCCACCTGACAATTAACAAACAAATGATTAATTGATTCACCCTCAACTTTGCACAGCTCACATCTCTGTGCAAGATTCATTCCTCGAGATTGCAGCTGCTCCTGAACCGCCAATCTGTCGTTCAGAATTAGCCAGCAGGTAATAGTCCTGCACCGTTAGTTTTTCGGAATTAGCCGGCTTCCATATGCAAGCGTCGCGCTCATCAGTACCCTCAACGCGTCTGACTTTATTCTGCACATTATCAGCGAGATTCTGAAGGTTAATCCATTCCCTATTCAATCTGAATTCATGCAGCGGTTTGTGAAGTTTAGCCTGTTCTTTTTTAGGAATCCCAATATGGTCAGCAACTGATGGCACAATCCATCTGTCGGTCCAGAAGTTAAGATCGGATCTCTCGCCAAACCACCAGACAAACTCTAACCTGACTTGATCATAGGTAGTTCTCAAAGAGGACCAAATGGTGGAGGTAGCAATGAGTCGTTTTGCTAGTCCAGATGGATCAAGGAAACGAAGTCTAATCAGTGATGCCACAAAGCTCTTACCCTGCAGAAGTTCCCAGCAAAATTTTTCAATCAATGCTAGATTAAAGAGCCTAAATTTTTTGATTCCCAAACCTCCATTGCTTGTTTTCTGATAGCAGATTCTCCACGGAACAGTAATTAACTTCCTTTTATCCCTATCCCCGGTCCAAAGGAAATTACGAACAGCTTTGTTGATCCGAGAAAGCAAAGCAGCGGGCCATTTGTACAAGAGGAACGAGTGCACAAGAGCACCAGTGAGAGAGGAATTAATCAGCGTTAGCCCACCAGCAAACGATAAAGTTTTACCCCGCCATAGGCTGAACTTGCTTAAGAACTTATCAACAAGCGGCTGAAGAAATCTAGACCTAGGGGCCCCCTGAAACAAAGGAACACCTAGATAATTAAAAGGAAGAGAGGCCGTCTTAATGCCCAGCCTGTCAAAAAGCCGAATTTTGCGAGCAGCGGTTATGAAATTTCCATAAATGGCCTACGATTTCTCCCAGTTAACTGCTTGACCAGAATTAGCTTCATAGAGTCTAAATAATTCTCTAATATAGTTCATATTTTTGACCGAGGCACGGCAAAAGATCATCATGTCATCTGCATATAAGAGATGAGAGGGAAAAGCATCACTCCTAGCATAAATCATAGGGTCTAAATTACCATCATCAACCTGCTTAGATATCCATCTGCCAAGGAAATCTTCAGCAATTCCAAACAGCGTGGAGGAGAGTGGATCGCCCTGACGGACCCCGCAAGAGCAACCAAAGAAGCCCTTGATTCCACCACCTAAAGAAATTGAAATTCTAGCTGATCTCAGAATTTCCAGGATCCAATTTCTGAACCTCAGGGAGAATCCAAAGGCTTCCAGCACAACAAGTAAGAAGTTCCAATCTAAGGTGTCAAAGGCCTTTCTGATATCAATTTTCAAAGCCATGTTTCCCCAAAACATTTCTTTTTAAGCAAATTGACACCTTCAGAAGCTGCAGCGATGCAATGATGAATATTTCTGCCAGCTATGAAACCAAATTGATTTTCAGAAATTATTTTGGAGGCAATAGGAGCAAGCCTATCAGAAATAATCCTTGAAATGATCTTGTAATTAAAATTACCCATTGCAACAGGCCGAAATTGCTGAATTTCATTTGCCCCCTCAACTTTGGGAATAAGCGCAATGATGCTAGAGTTTAAGCTAGGGAGCATATATCCAGTGTCAAAGAAAGAGTGAACCATCTGGCACACATCCGGCCCAACAATGTCCCAAAAATGCTGATAAAACATTCCCCCAAAACCGTCAGGCCCCGGAGAACTATCTTTATTCATGTTAAAAACAACATTTCTAATCTCAGAATCCAAGGGTCGCCCGGTAAGAGTGCCATTATCCTCTTTCGTCACACTGCGAGGAATTACAGAGTTGACGGCGTCATAATCGATATGCCGTAGACTGCCAGTGAAGAGTGTTTCATAGTAGCTAACGACATGCTGTGAGATTACATTTTCATCCTGTACAATATTATCATTGATCAGAAGGCTATTTAAAGAGGACTGCACCTTTCGAATTTTGCCCGAGCGGTGAAAGAATACTGAGTTTCTATCCCCTGCATTTAACCATTTTTCTCTGCTTTTATCCCTGAGGAGCAGTTCATGTCTATACAGCTGAAGATCAAGTTTCTGCTGAGCGTCGGCCTCTTGAGCAAAGGAAATGCCATTGAGACCCTCCTTGGATATCTTGGCTTGAATTTCTTCCAGTTTGACCAAGGCAGTTGAAATATTTTTATCCACCAGGCCAAAGACTTCTTTGTTCCAAGCCCTGAGCTTAGGCCTGAGAGTCTTTAGCTTATGACACAGAAGCTGAGCTGGCGGCAAAGAGAGATTGCAGGAGGTCTAGTGATCACTAATTAGCTTGTGTAGAGAGCTGTGTGTGGTCCACATAGAGAGGAAACGAAATCGCCCTTTATAGGCAATGCCAGAAGGACAATTGAGGAGGATCGGGGAGTGATCGGACTTGTTACGAGGTAAAACCGTGCAATTAACTTTGTCCCAGCTATCAATAAAGTTGTCATTTACCAAGGCCCTATCTAGCTTGCATTCCACATGATTATCCCCCATTCTGCCATTCGACCAAGTAAGCTGCAAACTAGTGCTATCCACCTCATTCAGGCCACCATTCCGGATAAAATCCCTAAAGTCACGACAGCTACTTTCAGAAGGATTTCTCCCTATTTTTTTATGAGCACTCGTAACTGCATTGAAATCTCCTATAACGAGTCGTTTATCATAATTAGAAATATCAAGAACGGAATCCCAAAGAATTCTTCTCATACCAGCGCTATTATTACCATAGACAAAACTAATCTGAAAACCTTCAGCAGCTAAACTGTACCTGATAGTGATATGCTGCTCATGACTGAGAATGATAGCACATATATTGCTTATACCAATCTTCGAAAATAGCCAAATGGAGTTGTTGGCATTTTGAGAGAGTAATTACAATCCAATAGAGTTCCAGAAGAATGCCGGAACTTTATCAAAATCCACCATTGGTTCAGAAATACAAACAAGGTCATGGTTATTCGATCTGCAGATCAACATGAGCGATCTCTGGGTACCCGTGTTATGGATTCCCCTACAGTTCTAGTACAGAATAATCACGTGTATTTAACAGGATTACTATCTCTGCCTTTTAGCTTTTTGGCCTTAGGCTTTTTTCGAGCAGTAATCCAGTCATTTCCTTTAGCTGCATATTCATTAACAATGCCCAAATCCCTGTTCTTTGATCTAATCGCATATTGAGTCCATTGAGGAGAATCAGTTAGGAAATTTACCTCTTTAGGCAGTACAACCGCTACTGTCAGCGCAAACCCTTCTGAGTCTGAAACTGAACGACTTCCCCCTTCGCTGCAGTCACCCCATAGTGAAGACTCCGCCCTATTTCTCTCAGTTCCAGTCCCCGAGACATCAATTTTGTGTAGAACCATTTGCAAAGGGTTAATCAATAGGTCTTTATCACCTGCGTCCCTTGAAACTTCTGCCTTATTTAAATTCACTTCCTCATTTCGATAGCCATTACCATTATTATCCTCTGATTGTACCCGTCGCCCAGCTTTGGCCAATTTCTGCTATTTTCCTTTCTGAACCTGCTGTTTCGCCTCTATATTTCGCCGACACTGCGCTGACGAATGCCCAATAGTCGAGCAAGTACCACAAAGCATTGGGAGGTTCCCATACTCTAAGTAAACCCACTGCTTATGATTATCGGTATCAATTCAGAGCTTAGATTGAACTTCTTTGGTCAACTCAACATCAATGAGCACTCTGGCGTAGTGCCCAAATTCGCCATTTACCGTATTCTGATCGAATCGGATGGGAACCCCAATAGCTCGAGCGATGCTAGCCATGATTCTGGTGTCCCAGAATTCCCAGGGCAGATTGTATAGCCTAACCCAGACCTGTGCAGAAGTGGACTTGTGTAGTTCCGGGTTGAATCCAAGAGTCCAAGGCGAGAACCTAATTATGCCCGGTTTTAACGAAATAGCACCAAGTCCCCAAATAAACTGAAGTGCTCTAGCATCAGGCATAATTATTTGATAAAACCCTTTCCCAAGAGAAATCAATTTCCAGTCTAGGTTGCGTTTCCATACCTGATTCAGTTTCTATTTTAGCTCCGCGTGCCTCAATGGCCGGTCTCCCTTGTTTAGAGTGACTCTACCAATCACAGAGTGCTGCACAGATTTGATCCTTTCCTCATATATATCTTGAGGTATTCTGACCGCCATGAAGCCTCCCTCTTCATTTACGGCCGGATGGGTTGGCGCAGGAATTGCCGTTGATGAAGACGAACCTTTCACAGCTTCCGCAAAGGAGGGCGGAGAGTTGCGCAACTCATGTCGCTTAGAAGCAGAGGCGTGATTAGAGAATCGAGCAAAAGAATTCCGATCAAAAAGGTGTGCAATGGGGAACGGTTCATCGCCGGCCACCGAGGAAGAAGACGCCATCGCAGGTTAGGTCATCTTTTCTCAACCAATATATAAGTATTTATTAAAAGACTAGAAATTTGTTTTTTATTTTAATAAATTAATATGAATTGCGATTGATTCAAAAAAAATATGAATTGTGATTAAATATATATTTAGCCTCATCTCTTTACATAATACACTGTTTAGTCATTCTATTTTAAAAAACACATTATAAGGTTTTTTTTGTCAACTTTAACCATTGGTCCTTTTGTCTATTTTTCAGATTTTTAACCAAACATATCTTACCTTCCAGGACAGTAATAGGACAGTACAAAATGATCATGTTACTTTGTTATTTCTGTTTGCATGCTTATACCAAATAAAACAGTTAAAAAACTAAAAAACAGACAAAAAGATCAAAATGTTAATAGTAACAAAAGATAGAGACCTTATAATGTCACAAGGGCCAAATTTTTAATATTAACGTTTCAAACGAATTGCAGATTTAGTCATAACATATTGTGCAAATTTAACCCTAGCGTTTCCAAACAAAATCAATTTTAGTCATGCGATATCGAAAATTTGAAAAACTGGTTTGACTGATATTTAACTGTCATATTGGACATTCCAAACAACTTTATCAATTAATTGAAGCGGTTTCGTACATTTTTTGTTGGTTTTCGTAACTATATTAATAACACAATAAATATTTTAGACAGTTTGACAAAAAAATGTTGTAAACTCATATGTATCAGATTTAGTTTTTAGTATTTTAACATAATTTTTTGTTAGTAATATACTAAATATTTAACCTTAATGTTTCAAGTAAAGTGCAGATTTAGCTCTAACGTATGAAATTGGACAAATTTAACTTTAACGTTTCCAAGCATGATCAATTTCAGTCATGCGCTATAGAAAATTTGAAAAGACTGGTTTGATTATTATTTAGTCGTCATATCGGACCTTCCAAATAAATTTGTCGATAAATTAAACCAGT
Organism: Euphorbia lathyris; assembly: GCF_963576675.1. Taxonomy (NCBI): domain Eukaryota; kingdom Viridiplantae; phylum Streptophyta; class Magnoliopsida; order Malpighiales; family Euphorbiaceae; genus Euphorbia; species Euphorbia lathyris. The sequence goes on from NC_088910.1 coordinate 41,250,941, forward strand.
TTCGTACATTTTTTTTTGTTTCCTGTAACTATAGTAATAACAGAGTAAAATATTTTAGACGCTTAGATAAAAGAAAATTGTGTTTAACTTATACGTAATAGATTTAGTTTTAACATTTTAACAGAAATTTTGTTAATAATTCGCTAAATATCTCAGATATAATTAATATTTGTAATGTATAAAATGACAATTAATAATAATTGTAATTATACATATTTAATCATGATTTATAATAATTTAATAAAAATTAATTTCTAATTTTTAATTAATATTCTACATAAAAAATAATCAACATTTTTTGTGGTAGGTAAAAGTTTAGGTAAGGGTAGGAAAAATAATTAACATATTTTTTTAGTTTTGGACAGTGGCTTCGCGCCACTGTCCAAAAGTTGCAGGAATCCGTTGGGATTCCTGCAACAGATACTCATTATGGTGCCACCGTAGTGACTAATTAAACAAATGAAAAGTGGTTTTTTTTACATTATATTGATTTGGTTCCTAAATTAAAATTAAAAAGTTAATTAAGATACTAAATTATCAAAATCATTAATCAAATTTTTGAACTAACCAAAAATCATCAATTAAATTTTCATCCTATTTTAAAATAAAAAATTATAACAATTTCATATAAACTGTAATTATCTTTATGTTAATTCAAAATGAGTTTGGTTAAAAGGGTCTGAAATTAGTCAACCGAATAATTTTTAATGAAGTCTTAATTAATAATTTTTGTTTAGAAATAGAGATTTAATTGATGATATATATTTTTTTTAATTTACAGATGTGATTGATAATTTTAAGAATTTAAGATCTTAATTGATTTTGAGATATTAGTTTAGAGTAATGAGTATTATGTTTTTTTAACCATAGTTTCAAAATAGTGATTTTCAAAGAAATACTTATTTTTTAACTAATACCCTATTAGGAAACGAAACTGAGGTTTAACCCAATCTTATGATAGTGTTTGTTACTAATCATTTATTGTTTTTTTATTGAAAGAAATCTGTTTCCAAAAAATCAGAAATTATTAGGACCCACATATCTTTTGATCTGTCTGGGATGGTCCATTAATAAAAAAAATGGAAAAAAAATGTATACACGTCTACATGCTGAATATCAAGTGATCTAGAATCTATTTGCTAATATTATAGTCGGATATCAAGTCATGTAGAATCATTAAGATAGTGATAACATCAATAAGTATAGGGTAAATTATAAAACTGATTCCGAACTAATTTTTTTACTCCACTTTTCACCATTTACAATCCAATTTCAATTTCATATATTAATATAAGATTCATAAATTCTTCTGTATATATTAGTTTTTGGTATTTTAAGTTAGTTTGTATATTTATATAATGATATTTAACGATTTTATTCAACCCGAATGCAATTACTTTCACTGTTTAGTAAAATCGTAAACTGTTAAGACCATTGCTTAACAATGCAACTGCTAAGGAAAATCGTAAATTGGTTACCAAACTAGTTCTTTAATGTTTATTTCCATCTGATGCAGATCGGTTTCGTCTGAAGGTTTTAATCTTAAACTCACAAAGATATTTCTTCTCTAGCTAAACTAGAATGAGTGAATCTCTGGGTTTTATGGACTAAATCCATAGGAATAATAAAATCTTCATTGTTGAAGGTGAAAACCTTATAACAAAGGCTTCTTGAAGAAGATGATTAAATTTGTATTGATAAAAGTTAAGGAATTACAAAAAAAAAAAAAGAGATGAATTTATATCATCTAAAACCTAATTGCCAAATTACAATAAAGGGTAAAGAACATAACTAATTAATAATAACAAGATAAGGGTAAATTGGGTTAAATATAAAGGGGTGGTATAGGTGTAAATATATGAGTGGTAGAGTTGTAATTAGGGAGTAGCAAATGTTATAAATAAGGAGTGACATGATTGTAATTAAGGAGGAAGCTGGAGTAAGGGGCAAGTTCCTTAAAATGAAGGCAAGCGGAGCATGCCTAATTCCAAGCGGAGCGTGCCCAAATCCAAGCCCCGCGTGGATTGGTCTCTGAACTTTTCTCCGGATCAATCCTCCATTCACGTGGAGCGTGCTTTCCCTCAAGCGGAGCGTGTCCGATCCAAGCCCCGCGTAGATGACCTCCTGGACGTTTCTCCGGATCCCCTTCCTTCACGCAAAGCGTGCTTTCACTCAAGCGGAGCGTGTCCAAATCCACGCGGAGCGTGTCCAAATCCACGCGGAGCGTGCCTGAGCTGCTCTGTGGTACTATTTTAGCCTCTTTACTCGCTTGTTGCTCGTGCTTGGTTCTTCCTCCGATTTCCATTGTCCGGACCCGATCCTCGAAGGAGATGCCCCACATCACCACCCGAACGGAGCTTTAAAATTTAAAATCTATTGGGCTTGGCCAAACAGTTACACTGTTTAGTAGCTTACGATTTTGCTTATCATTTGCACTACTAAGTAATTGTCTTAATGGTTTATATTTTATTTAGTAATGGAAGTAATTATATTTTGGATTGGATAAAATCTCTAAATATCATTCGATAAAGATTTAAATTAATTAAAAATATTAAAAACTAATATATATAAATGAATTTATGGATTTTGGACTCGTATATGAAATTGAAGTTGGATTGTAAAGGATGAGAATTTAAAAGTATATATACTAAAAGTATTTTGAAAAATTTTAATTTAAGAGTATCTGATTTAATAAAAAATAATATAATAAATTTAAATATTTAAATTTGAATAAATTTTGTAATTTACCCCATAATTATTGACGTCACTATTTTAATGATTCTAGATCATTAAGATATCCGACTATAATATTAGCAAACAGCTCCTTCAACATCTAAAGAGAAACTTTACTTTACATGCCTCAAACATGTAATAATTTTAAAGTTCTAAAATTTTAAATAAATAAATATTTAAAAATGGGTAAATTACACCCATGGCCACTGAAATTTACTCATTTTCACAGTATAGCCACTGAACTTCATTTCTTTCCAGTATGGCTACTGAATTTTACACTTTTTAACACAGATGACCACTCAATTTTAACAAACTTCTCAAAATGACCGTTAACGACCTCAAAATGAAAATATTCAAGAATTAAAGTTGTTCAGAACGACATTTACCATGAAATCACATTTTTTATTTTCGAAAATCACATTTTTTGGAGCTTTCTCTCTAAAAATTCACTTTCTCTTCCCTAACCAAACCACACCTAAATGACCTCAAAACGAAAAATTTCAAGAATTAAAGTTCCTTAGAATATTATTAACGCTTTGGGTTTTTTATTTTTAGCTGCCAACGGTCGTTTTGAGGCGTTGAGTGGCCACCAGTGTTATAAAATGTAAAGTGCGGTGGCTATACCAGGAAGAAATGAAGTTCAGTGGTCATAATGTGAAAATGGGTAAAGTTCAGTGGCCATGGGTGTAATTTACCCATTTAAAAATATGTGCTATAGATGAACAGAGCCGCTCATGAGCGGCTCGGTGATCGGCTCGATAAAAGCTCGGCTCGACTCGATTAGATTTGTAAACGAACCGCTCGTGAACACGATTTACGGGCTCGGTTCGTAAACGAGTCAAGCTCGCGAGCAGGCTCGATTAGAACATTTATGAACAAATTTTAATTTTGTAGAAAACTATATAGTTTTGTGTTAGTTCATAAATATCTAAACTTAATATTATTTTATTTTCTATTAGATGAGTTCGTTCACAAACATAATAAATGAGTAATAGACGAACTATTTGTAAGCATCTTGTTTATTTATTCACGAACTTTGCTTGTGAGCTTGTTTATGTACACAATTAAAGAGTTATTTGCGAGCAAACTTCACAAATATAATTAACAATTTAATCACAAACAATTCTTGGTTAGATAATTTTCTTAATGAACCAAGTCCAAAAGAAGATTTTGGACTCGAAACAAGCTCGAAGCTCGGCTCAAACTCGTTGAGCAAGCCAAAACTCGGCTCGGACTCGAGCTCATTAATTTTATAGCGAGCCGAGCTTGAACAGGCCAAAGCTCGGCTCGGCTCGATTACATACAGCTATAAAAAAAAATCTTATACAATATGAATATTTTATTAATATTAATCGAAATCATATAATTATAGATTGGTATACTTTTTTTCCATGATTTTTATTAATGGATCCATCTCCAACAGATCAAAAGATGTGTGGAATCCTAATAATTTTTTATTATTTACGATTTTACTTAGCAGTTATATTGTTTTTTTTTTTTTTTTTTTATAGTAAAGCTTCATCATTTCAATAGGTACCAAAGTACAAGTACATCATGAAAATAGTAAGGAAAAGAACCTTACACAAGTACAGGCCAATGCCTAATATAACGTTCATAGAGGCAATAAAAACACTACAAAGAGTAAAAATAACCATAAAAGGTACAACTAAAACAACAAAACAACAAAACTCATACTTTCCAGGAATCCAACTCCGCAAGAAGACAACTGCAAACCAATCGTTATCATTTAATCCCTTCCGGCTACTCGGATCTGAGTCCGTTTTACTGGTGTAACCCCGTAGATTTGTAGATCTATGAATAAAATAAAACGTTTCCGCTCTTGCTAAACCCGAAAAAAACGTAAACGACTGAGATATAGCTAACATGTGCGAATCTAACAGAGAAAACTCAATGAAAAGGTGTGGATTCAACTAAGACAGAAGGAAAATAATGGAAAAAACTAGAAAATCAGAGATAAAGCTATAGATGGGAGGAGGAAGAAGAAAGACAAGCTTCCTTCTCCCTCCTCCAACTAGATCTGGCTTGTTTGTTCAAGCCCAAAAATTTCTGTCACGTCTGGAAAAGAAAAGAGTAGAGAATAGAGAAGAAGAAAGGAAGCAGGAGGGAGGAGAGGGGAGAAGATAGGCGGCAAGGAGATGAGGGTGCCTAGAGAGAAGTCAGACCTTCTCTCTCTAGGCGGTAGAAAAAATCCGATTAGCAGTTATATTGTTAAACAATTGTTTTTTTTTTCAGTTTACGATTTTTCTTAATAATTAAACTAATTTTCAATTGAGTTGAATAATTTTTTTAGCCTAAAACTAACATATACAAAGGGATTTATGCAGTGGCGGATGTAGGAATCTAAAATAGAGGCTATTTTTAGCCTTATCTGTATAGAAAAATCTTTTTGTTATACTTATATAAAAAATAAATTTAAACTATATAAAATTTAAATACTATTAAAAAAATGTTTAAAATATTTTACATGTACGATATTATCGATAACTGTTTTTTTAATAATATATTAGGATGAACTACCGGTAGCACTAAATTTACTAAATATCAAGACCTAGCACAAATATTTAAAAAGTATCACCAATATTCAAAAAAAAATTGCAAACTTAAATTCAAAATTTCAATCACTTCAACTCTAGAAATTGAAGTTTCAAACTCAAATTTGAAAAAATTCTAGAAAATAACAATAAAATTAGAAAATAAGATTGACATTCTGATTTAAGAAAAAAATTAAAAATAGATAATAATGGGAAAAAATGAGAAATTTGTTAATAAACTTAAGGGTAAAGTTCAAATAAAACCCCTGTGGTTTCACTAATTTTCAGATAAAGGACTGTGGTTTACTTTTTGTCAAAACAATGATTGAGGTTTCAAACTTGGATTAATGCTATTAAAACCATCTGTAACGACCTCAAAATGAAAATTTTCAAGAATTAAAGTTGTTCAATGTCATATTTTCTATGGAACTACATTTTCGATTTTCGAAAATCGTCTTTTTTAGAACTTTCTCTCTCTAAACATTAACTTTCTCTCTCTTTACCAAACATCATCTAAACAATCTCAAAATAAAAAAGTTGAAGAATTAAAGTTGCTTAGAATATCAGTAGTTCTTAAAATATGTCATTTTTAAAGTCGTCAAAGATGATTTTAATAGTATCAGTCGAAAAAGTCCTTATTTTGTTAAAGTTAAAAACCTTCATCCTCGTTTTGACAAAAAGTAAACCACAGTCCTTTATCTGAAAATTAGTGAAACCACAGGGGTTTTATTTGAACTTTACCCTAAACTTAATAGTGGAAAAACAATTATGAGAGAGTAGCAAAATGCAATATATTTCAGTTCAATTTTAAAAATTGAAGCTTCAAATTCAAATTTGAAAAATTTCTAAAAAAAACAATTAAATTAGAAAATAAGATCGACGTTTTGTTTTAAGAAAAAAAAAATTAAAAATAGATAATGATGGGAAAAAATAATAAAATTAGATAATAATGAAAAACAATTATTAGATAGTTGTAAAATAAAATACTTGTGGTTTGAACTTATGATCATTTTGGTTAGGTAGAAACTCTTCACTCCACCTTATACCAATTTTACTATCTCATTTTTTCGTTAAATGTTTACCTCTTGCTTAATATATAACATATACTTTTTTAGGGGGGCTACCGAAAACGAAACCATTGTTCTTCAGGGGTGGTGCCGGAGACTGGGGGGTTGAAGCCTCTCGTCTTCTGGGCTGTGTCCGCCTCTAGATTTATGGATCTTAGATTTATGTATAAAATTAAAGTTAGATTATAAAAAATGAGAAGTGAAGTGAAAAAATTGGTTAAATCATGATATATATTTAAAAAAAATGTAATTTAAAAAGGTCTAGTTTAGTAAGAAATAATATAATGAATCCAAATATATAAATGAATCTATCAATTTGACTCATCCTTCCCCGATTTTACTGTTGTATTTGTGTAATTAATTTAGACAATTATACATTTCAGCTAGTATAATTGGTAAATTATCAAATCGGCTCGAAACTTCATATTTTATAGAATTTTTGACGAAAAAAGTAATTAATAAAATAATTCTAAATCCAAACCAGAATAATTTGTAAAACTACCCAATCTACTCGAATCAAATCAACTTATATAATTTAGACTGAATTGAGTAATTAGTTATGAAACTGGTCCAAATTAAAAAACGGATGAAACAATTGCTCCCATGTGTTTAGTTTATGAAATAAATAAACACATGATGATTAATTGAAAAATAAAAAAAACTCAAGGGACCGATTAGCATATTTATCATAAGTTGCTCAAATTAACCGATCAGGTCCCTTGTTTGCATTTCGTTTAAATGTATGGCTATTGTTGGAAAGCCATTAATGCACAACCAATACTCTAAAGCACCGTCTCCTCTTTGTCTCCACAAAAATTAATGCTAAATTAAAATTTTCACTCTTCTCTCTTTCTTACCTTCTGCTTCTCTTCCACCCAAATCAAAGCAATTTCCATTAAATTTCATCAATCTTCATTTTCATCTCGTTTCAATTTCTAGCAACTTCATTTTAATCTTCATCTTCGTGACATCACGTCTAGTAGTATGTCGCTGTCCGGAACTACCTCCAACCTCAGAAGTCTGAAAAATGATAAACCAATTGAATATATAACGTCAATTCTTAATTACTCTAATTGAAATTCGCATCTAAACCTTAAACATTTCCGCTATTATCTACTTCAATCCGATTAGTAATTTGTCTAATGGAGTTACGAGAAGACAAATTTAACGTCAAAACAACAATCGAACGCTTCGGTGACTCAGTATCAGCTTTATTCCAATAAAGGGGGCGGGAGTTTCACATTCCTGTCCTGAGGGTGGGTGGATGAACTACCGCATGGCCTTGGGACGGGCGGGTGACTCACCCGCCTGGCCTTAGTGCATGCGGGTGAAACTCCCACTTGCCCTGAGGCCAAGCGAGAGAATTTCCCACCCGTCTATAGGGAAGGCGGGAATCCAGAGACGGAACTCGTGTTTCGATTGAAATTAAGCAAAAAAAACATATCAGAGAGATTATTAGTCCTTTTTCTTTGCCGTGTCGGCCAGTCATGATTATTTTTCGGGTTTGTGATTTTGGAAAAAATTACAGAGAGAATTTCAGTTTTTGTTTAAAATTATGCAAAGGGCAAAATTATCCAAGAAGGAGCGGTGATAAATAAAAAAGGACGGTATTTAACAATCCACATTTTTTTCCAATTTTCTAATATTAAGAGTCATATTTTTTAATATTAAACATACAATTTTTATATTTCACGCAAGGTCTCAAAGATATTAATACGATTAAAGTTAAAGTCTAAGAGCATCTCCAACAGCCTCTTAAGTTGGCTCTTAAGTTAAAATTTGAGGAGGGAGAATGAAAATTCATCTCCAACAGCCTCTTAGTGGCTCCTCAAATCACTAAGAGCATCTTCATCCTCTCTATTAATAGAGAGCCTCTCTCCACCTCTTAGTGCCTCCTAACTTCATTTTTTATTAATAATTTATTATTGATGTGTCTCTCTCCTCACACTATTGGTAATGTAACAATAAAGAATAATAATCTTAATAATAAAATAATAAATAAGGAGTGAATATAAAGAGCATTGTTGGAGATGATATATCTTAGTCACTCTTAAATCACTAAGAGTCAATTATTTATATTATTTTTAGAAAGAGAGTCTATTGGAGATACTCTAAGAGGCTAGGTGAAAGGTTGGTGACTGACGTTTTGCGTCTACACTGTGCATACAAACGAAGTTGTTTGTTTCTCCTTTTCAATTTGAAATAGCAGTATTTTTATTTTAGTAAACTCGGCAAGCTTCTCATAAAAGATATACACCAAAAAAACGTTTTACTAATAAAAGATATTATATTGAAAGAGTTTTATTTATTTTAGGGATAAGGGATAAATATATCACTAATGTTTGTAGTCAGTAGTAATTTTATTCTTAATATCTAAAATGATGTAATTTTACTTCTAACGTTGGCCGCTAAGAGTAATTTTACCCATAACGATGACAATTGGGTCAATTAGAAAAACAATTCATGACACTGTATTCTCGTCCATGAATATTGTCATTTGAGCGTGAAGAGTTCTTCTCAAAAGCATCTTTACAACTCCCTCTCTCTCCCAAACCCTACGACTAGCCTCCCCATTTTCCTCTTTTCTTTCTTTCTTTTTCTCTTCCAAACGGTGTCTCATCTATAGATTTGAAGTCTAATCAACAACAAAAGTAACTAGATCTATTTGAAGGAGGGGGAAGGAAAATTTGTTTTCCTTCATCTTCCTCCCATATATGGCTATATCCTCGTTTTTTTTAGTATTTTTTTTATCGGTTTTTTTTTCCTTTCAATTGAAATCCATACTTTTCATCGGATTTTTTGATCATATCAAATTGGTTCCACCAATTTGATATTAATATCTTTTATTTAAATTATTTATATTAATTATCTAATATTAGACAAATATTGTTTATGGTATTCTTTATTAGATTTTGTAATTAAATGTTATTTGTGATGCTTAGTATATATTATTTTTATTTATTATTTCTTCATAAATTAAGTAATTTATATTTTATATTTACAATGATTTAAATTGAACAATAAATTTGAAAAACTAGTTGTTTTCTTTTTTTTATTTAATAATTTTATCGATTTATTGTAATATATTTAGTAGTTTTTTCTTTATTCTTAATTTTTTTTTTTGTTTCTTTCTCCTTTTTATGAGTGGTTGTGATATGTTTTCCTATATGAGTGGTTATTGTCTATCTTTATTGTCTATCTTTATTCTCATTCTTGAAGAAAGAGACTATGAACTCGATTCTGGTTGGAGTGTATTTCTCGTCGTTGTGTCAAAAACAATTTCAAACCTTATCTACTATTACTCAATTATATCGAAATGTACTATTTTTTTCTCTATAAATGAGATAATTAGCTTTCTTAAAAAGAACAATAATAATAGTTAATATTCAAACACGAATAAAAAAGCTTAAGGTATATTTACACCCTTAAACTTGGCAAGTTTTACCTAATGATACCATGAACCTTATAGTTGGCTTTAAAAACATATTACACACTTATAATTGGCTTTAAAAATCTATCATACACCTATAGTTAGTTCATTCGGACCTCCTACGCACAAAACCCGAGACAAATATATACAATTTTAAAACAAATTATATATAATGTGATAGACAAGAAGAGGTACTTTTTTTCAATAAAAGGTTAGGACGGAGATGAGGTAGCCCAGACATCCTAACTAGGTTGGCACCCCTGGGACAGCCTCAACTAACCCGAATATATTAAAAAAGAATAAAACAATACAAAGAGAGAGAGAGAGTTCAAAGGTAGCGTAAATGAACTATACTACAAATGTCATAAAAAACGAAATGCTTGCAGAAATTGGGGGTCGAAGCCCGCCAAATTAGTGACGAAGCTGAGGTCCAAAATCGAGCTAAAGAGTCGGCCGCCTGATTGCCTTCACGGTAAATGTGGGTGATCATGATTTCCATGACCGAACAACGTGCCAGACAGCAGAGCCAATCTTGCCTAATCTGCCACGGCACGTTAACCGTCCTGTTTCAAAGAAGATGGATAACAGTGACTGAGTCAGATTCGATCCATAGCCGGTGCCAATTTTTCTTCCATGCCAACTCAATTGCAAATATAATAGCTTTAAGCTCCACAAGGAAAGCATCTGAATTCGGAATGGGGAAAGAAAAACACCCCCGAGCAAACCCCCTACCAGTTCTGAAAATACCACCGGCTCCCGCGGGTCCAGGCGATCCAATTGCGGATCCGTCCGCGTTAACTTTTGTCCAACCAGCCGGTGGAGGGACCCAACTGACCTGCACGAAATCAGGAGCTGGCGAAGGACGAGCATGAGCAATAGTAGCAGCAGGCCGATCCTTGTTGGAACACGCATTTTTAATGTAGCCTTTTAGCCTCGTTGTGGATCTTTGGATTGAAGGGATCTTTGTATCAAAGGTTGTTATGTTCCGCATTTGCCAGATAAGCCAGGGGCAGGTAACGATACTTAACTTCCAGCAATTCGCCAGGTTACGCCTGATGTTCATCTGATGTAAAGCAGAAAGATAATCGCAGAAAGTCCCTTTGTTCGGCATTGTTACGCCAAATATGTAACCGATAGCCCACCAGAGAGCTGCACTAAACCAACAATCAACAAACAAATGGTCAAGGGTTTCAATTGCACACTTACAAAGCACACAACGACGAGCCAGATTGAATCCCCGTGTCTGGAGCACGTCTTGGGTTGCCAGCTTGCCATGTAGAAGCTTCCAACAAAGCATCGATCGGTTGGGAGGGATAAATTGCCGCCATATATAACTTCCCCAAGGGATCGGGTTAGCCGTCGGTAACTGTTTTATAGAAGGCTTTAATCGTAAATTGACCATTTGCAGCAGGAGTCCAAACGCAGAGGTCCTCATCGTCTAATCCCCTCCGGATTTGAAGAATGTTTGTACGGACCAAGGGTGGTAATTGGTCAATGTTTACCCAGAAATCATCAACTAGAAAATTATCAACCGATGAAAACATTCAAGCTTGATCAGCAGGTGCAATTGACAGTTGTTCCGCAATGGGTGGATCAATCCACTTGGCTGTCCAGAAGTTCAATTTTGTGGTTCTTCCAATCCACCATCTGGACTGGTTCTGGAGGATATTAAAGCAATTCTTACACGCAGTCCAAATGGAAGAGTTGCTGATGTAGGACCTCGACTGCCCGGAGGGGTGAAGGAAACGGACCTTAAGAAGATCAAGCACAAATGAGTTACCTTGCAACAGTTCCCAGCAGAACTTCCCCAGAAGCGTGATGTTATAGAGCCTGAAGTGCTTTATGCCAATCCCGCCATAAACGGTGCTTCTACAGCATGTGGATCAGGAAACAGTCACCAGCTTCCGCACATCCTTGTTACCAGACCAAATAAAGTTTCTAACAGCACGGTTTAGTTTGTTTAACAAGCTCGTGGGCCAGCGATAAAGCATAAAAGAGTGGACAAGAGCTCTCGTTAATTTCGATTTCACAAGGGTCAAACAACCATCCATTGAAAGGGAACTTCCTTTCCATTGTGCAAATTTCCCAAGGAACCGATCAGCAATAAGTGACGACCCCTGGGCATTCCTTGAAACAGAGGGACACAAGAAGAGGTACTTACTAGGATGATGGCTTTGATTGCAGTTCTATCAAAAGGAAAACCAGCCATGTTTTCTTTTTGAATCCAAAGTAAAACATCAACAAAATCATTATTTTTGGATTCAACCTTCCAATTATCATTGGCAACCAGAGACAAAAAAGAAAAAAAAGGCCATTCATATGGTTTTTTTAAGAACCATATTTTATGCCTCCCAATAGGAAGGAAACATTATCAGGAGCCGAATACTGAAACACCAAAAAGCATGACAAATTTTTTTTTTTCATCGCTTAATCTCATCTCCAGCCCACATGCAGATGCGTTAGTCCTTAAAGCAATGGTTGAAGGATACCAAGTTAAAAGAACATTATCAGATATTGGTAGTTTTGTTAACGTGACCATCAAAAGTGCATTTAACAAGATTAGTGGGCGTTTGTTTTAGCTTTTCGGATTAACATTTAGCGTTTCACTCCAAACCGCAGGAAATATAGCTTTTGGGTAGGTTTATATAACCACGTCATTTACTATTTTCTCTAGGAACTGCAGTCTTTTGGAGCTTTTCATGAACAACTGTTTGTAATTATTTGTTATTGACAAAATTATGGTTCTTATTTCTACAAAATATTTTAAAAAAAAAAAATCCATATTGGACATTTTAAATACTAATAGCAACATTTTAATATAATTTTACTAAACACTAATAATTAAACAGCTAATAACAAATAGCTAAAAACAACTGCAAACAGCTAACAGCAACCGCAACGGCTACTAGCTAACAACTGAACTAAGCATGCCCTTAAGGTTGTCCATTCCCGCTTGTGGGGCCTCACAGGAGGGCAACTTCCTTTGTAAAAGAAGAAGTATTCAGACCGAATAATAAGTAATTCTGCCTATTTATTTCAGACGAAATATTTCATTTAGAAGAAGTATTCTGACGGAATGACGAGTAATTGTGTCTATTTATTTCAGACGAAATATTCTATCAAAACAAACTATTATAGTAGAATGATATTCTAACCAAACAATTCTATCAAAATTTCAGGAGTACATTCCTTCCGAAATTTCCGTTAGGGAAAACGTGAGCAAAATTAATATCCACCGATTGAACCAGGTTTTAGTTCTCAATTTTCCTGATTAATTTTAATTCTATGGTTTTTCTATACACCTATTTCTGTTCAACCGCAATCCCTCCACACTCTAGCATGTCTTTTGAGTTCTAACTCCCAAAAACTCTTTCACTACATCAAATCAATTAGCTAATAAGAACAGAATATTGATTATATATACAACCACATAATAGCATGGCCAAACCCACTTGTTCATAATTACATAATAAAATAATCAACTCACCAAGTTCATCAGCACCATCAGAAAGCAAAATATGGAGTAGCAACAACATAAAGAGGGAATTTTCGGTGAATGGTGAGACCAGTGGATTTAGTCATGTCTAAATCTTGTATCGTTGCTACACCATCCAATTTCCAATCAAAGTTATGCAACAACTTAGCCAATGCAAGCTCATCATTGCTTATTGCAAACTGAATCCCTTGACATATTCTCCAACCTGATCCAAATGGTATTAATTCAAAGTTTTGTCCTTTGTAGTCTATACCATTATTCAAGAATCTTTCTGGCAAAAACTCCTCAACTCGATCCCATAATGTAGGGTCTCTTCCTATTACATTAGTATTGATTATCACTTGAGTTCCTGCTGCAACATTAAATCCTTTTATTTTCATATCTTGGGTTGCAACTCGAGGAATCTAGAGATCATCTTCTGTTATTTCTGATTTGTTCTGGGCGATTTCTCTTATTTCATTTTGAAGTTTCTTCATCGCTTCTGAATGCCTTAAGAGCTCTATCATTACCAATTCCAATAAAAGGTATGTTGTGTTTGTACCTGCTGAAAAAACACCATGCCAGAAACACAATACAAAACGATTGATTGTTAGAATCTTTCATTCCCTTAAATTATCATGTAAAGAAAACGAAATTCCTTTCATTCTTTCTTTTTATCATGATATGGGACTTTTTTTTTTGATAGAAATTGAGACGAGATAGACCTTGAGCGGATATGGGACTAATTAAAGTAAGAAGTTATTAACTTCATTGTCGGATTAATCCAATCTATAGTCTTTAAATTCCAGAAATTCTAAAATACTCCCCTTATGCGTACTCTTAACAAAAAAATACTATGAACAACTTAGTCTAAGAGGCTTTAATACAATGTCAATGAACTAAGCAATTTAAAAACTTGAACTAAGGCAACCACTTGGGACCAGACTATAGGTCCTAACTAACTCGGGACTATAACCAGATTGTTGGATCAAATAAATAAACTTTCACATGTAACAGAGGAATAGTATAATTGCTGGAAGAAAATTATCTTGCCTTACTACTTGTATTGACAGTGATTTTCACCTGGTCAGTGACTGACCAACTGAATTTGGTCAGTTACTATTAGATCTAGGATGTGTAAATCTAATCCATACGATTGTTTTAATCTCCACCATATGATTTTAACAAGCTTAAATCTAACGGTAACTGACCAAATTCACGTGGTCAGTCACTGACCAGGTGAAAACTACTGCTTGTATTGATAGGTATTTATACATTACAGACATGACTCTTAGTAAACAACATTAACTCTCTATAAATACAGATGACTCTTTGTGAAACAATACAACTCTTGATAAATATAGAAATGACTCTTGGACAATACACTGAACCAAATTAAAGACTATTAATTATAAGTTTATTATTTCAACACACTCCTTTAAACTTATAATTTTTTTTATCCCTTAGTAACACAAAAAAAGTCCTTAATCTGTTGACATCTTCAAACTTCCATTTATCATTGATCTCTTCACTCTAGCCGCCATCATCCATATTATTATCTCCATCGTTTTCTTCGAAATTCATCATTGACACCTTCATTGTGGCTTCCATCATCCCCATTAGTATCTCCATCATTTTCTTCTTCCTTGTCATCTTCGTTATCTTCCTCATGGCCATCATCAGTACCATCATCATCACTATTATCACTATCAACTGGTATTTTGGATTTTGGATGAGACACATAACTAGTAGTTCTTTCACTCTTTCCACATGAACTTGATACAACATTACTCATACCAATGACCTCGAGTTCTTTCACTCTTTCCTTTCTCTTTTCAACTTCCTTGACTTCTTTTTCATATGCTTTTGATGACAATCCTTCTTTGGAAAATATCTCATTGAGTTCCTTGATTAGCTTAGCCTCACGTTTGTTCTCAGGCACTTGCTTGATTTTATCAGAGGCTTTCTCAATACCTTCTGCACTTCTGTTGTCCTTTGCTTCTTCTTCCACATGCTTGCTTTGCTTCTCGCTTGATGCTTTGACTTCATTTTCAATCATCTTTCTCTTTTTAGATACTTCTGAATTTTGCACCTTTTGCTTTTCACTAATTTTATTCTTTGGTTTTACTTCATCTCTATCTTCGTTGTCCTCATCAATCTCTCTGTCTGAAGACTCTGAATTCTCATTAACCCATAGAAATGTCTCATCTAACAGATTGCTTATATATTTCTTATATGGATCAAGTGCAAATTTATAGTCCAATTGGCTTTAATATAAGAATCTTTCTTCAATATGGCCTTGGTAATGCTGCTCTTACTTGGAACTTCTTTCTTCTTACTGACTGGATCAGTTTCTGGCAAAAAGCCAATCACAGGAGAATCTTCTGATTTCTCCTCATCATCTGATACATTTTCTTGTACCTTAATTTCTCCTAAATCCTCAGAATTCTCATCATCATCATTTTCTAAGGATTCCACCAGACGTTGCATGACAAATTTCTTTTGTACATCCAAAGCATATTTCTACAATCCCAAATCATTTTCCAACAACCTCCTGATCTCCTCGAAGGTTAAAGAATCGACTTGTTCTTTGATGTGATTAATGCAAGAGCATATAGCTTTCCAAATCTCGGACTTGATCTCCCATGAATCAATCGTGATTTCTCTTTGCATCATGATTCTCAATTTTCAGAAGAATTTTTGTCTGGCTCTGATACCAATTTGTTGGATCAAATAAATAAACTTTCACAGGTAACAGAGGAAGAGTATAATTGCTGGAAGAAAATTCTCTTGCCTTACTACTTGTATTGATAGGTATTTATACATTACAGACTCTTAGTAAACAACATTAACTCTCTATAAATACAGATGACTTTTTGTGAAACAATACAACTCTTGATAAATACAGAAATGACTCTTGGACAATACACTGAACCAAATTAAAGGCTATTAATTATAAGTTTATTATTTCAACACATATCTCAAAGAACCTCTAGAAAGAATGGAAACAAATGGACACGAAATCTACAGGTGTGGTATGCCTCATAGATAATGAAGGCATTGCTCGATATTCGACTATTCACTTGGATCTCGGGCCCAAGATCCTCTAGTGTATAATTCCCTCCAACTTGATATACAATAGCTATTAAGGCCACATCTTTAGGCGGTAATATGCTAGAAAATTTGTCAACAATGGAAACTTTTTTCGAACGCATCGGTGATGGCAGTGCTCGAATCTACTGCCCAACATGCTCCAAGGATTTATTTCATTGGAAAAAGAGAAAAAAAAGTCTAAAAAGCTCTAAACAGGGTGATTGGATAGGTGAACTGAAATGAGACACAATGAAAATAAATAAAATACATACATGAAAGAAAAAAAAGAAGAATTATGAAGTGTGACTAAGCCGAAGATCCATTATGGGACTCAAACCCTAGTAAACTATAGTTTTTGCACCTTATAGTCAAGGAGTACTGAATACGAAAAGTTCCCTATGACTCAACACAAGTTTATATACTTTTTGGTCAATATATGTGACTTTCAGTTTTAAATCAAACATTAATCAACAACAATTAAATATCAAATAAGTGTAAAAGACAGAAGTCACTAAAAACTCCTCTGCACACCAATGCTTGAAATGAGAGTAAACAAGGGGTGAGAGAACATTTGTTTCATACCAAATATAAACAGAAGTCCAATTCATAGCCCATCAAAATATAAAAGGCTCAATAACATAAGGAATCTCATAAGGAGTCGGAACGACATAACCGCCACACCGCTCAGTCCATAGGCAGAACTGTACTTTCATACATTAGGCAACCTATAAATGGGTAACATTTGCTTTGAGTCTTTATTATGGCAATATTCCACTTTTATTCGTCATTAAATTTGGCATCAGAGTGTACTCTGAAGGTCTATTCCACACATGTGAGCAAATACTAGAATTTTACTCAGAAAATTAGACCAGACCCAACACCCATCAACTCATTTAACATGTTAGGATACTTATGTTTTTGTAAATAAACCATTTGATTAAAAAGTTTAGGGCCACAGGTAAGGTTCAAAAATATGGTTCAGTATTATTATCTCAGGTAACTAATTTATTAGTTTCTATATTTTGACCAACACAGTAGGCGGTATTATATTTGTTGAGTTTGAGGGTGGGCTAAGTGATAAAACCGGACAAGTTCAAAGGCGACTCAGGTATTAAGTTTTTTAGAAACTTATATAATTGAGTATTTGTATAATAATTCAAAAGTAGCTGGATATGATTGGGAATGAAAGAAGAGGTACTTACTAGGATGATGGCCTTGATTGCAGTTCTAAGATTGTCTATCTCTTATTTACAATGTGTATATTAACTAGTGAAAATGTTGCTTGATAACCTATCAATTAAATACATGAAAACTTTTATATGCGCATGTAGTTGTATCATGTATTTAATTAATTATCTTATTGAGTTGGCAGCTCACTCCTTGCCACCACTATCTTACAAATTAAGTGATTAGCGACCGTGGTCTCAGATCAGTCAATATGTGGAAATATCATGTTTAGAATGGTTTCTATTAGATTAGCTTTATTTTAAGATTATGAGACTTTTAAGATTATCTTTGTGAAGTTTAATGTTATAAATATTCTTTTTGTTGGAAATTATGTTTTGGGTTGAAGTGAATACTTGACATATACTTATTATTTATAAATTTAACTTTTCAAGCAGTAACTATATTTATTAGAATTGTATTGGTTTCTTATTTGAACTCATAGTTTTGTTTTATATATCTAGTTTTAGAGATATTCAAAATGTTGGAAAAATCATATACATATATAGTAGTAATAATAATATTATGAAAAAAAAACCATTGATATTGTATGATGTGAACAAAGTTCCCATTATTTATGTTTAGCATTTCATTGACTGGATCATAAAATACACTTGACATAATTTTGAGCAATATGAAGAAAATATATAAAAGAAAAAAAATTACATAGCCACATTAGGAAGATGGATATGGAGTAGCAATTGCAAGAAGAGGGATTTTTTTGTGGGATGTGGTACCATCTGTCTCGGTCATATCTAAATCATGTATTGTTTCTACACCATGCAATTTCCAATCAAATTTATGCAATAATTTTGCCAATGCAAGCTCATTTGTGGTCATTGCAAACTGAATTCCTGGACAAAGTCTCCTACCAGCTCCAAATGGTATCAACTCAAAGTTTTGTCCTTTGAAATCAATGGTACTATTCAAGAATCTTTCTGGTACAAACTCCTCAGCTCGATCCCATAATGCAGGATCTCTTCCTATTGCATAAGCACTGATAATCACTCGAGTTCCTCGTGCAATATTAAACCCTTGTACTTTCACATCTTGGGTTGAAACTCGAGGAACTAGTAATGGAAGCGGAGGATGCAAACGTAGAGTTTCTTTTATAACTGCTTTTAAGTAAGAGAGTTTATGGAGATCATCTTCTATTATTTCTGATTTGTTTTTGGCGATTTCTCTTATTTCATTCTGAAGCTTCTTCATCGCCTCTGGATGCTGTAAGAGCTCTGCCATTACCCATTCCAAAGCAGCGTATGTAGTATCTGTACCTGCGGAAATTATATCCTACCAGAAACACAAGAAAATTTATTTATTAGAATCTTTTACCTTAAATTTCTTTTCTTTTTTCATGAAGCTATAATTAACTTGGGAGGAAAAGGAATAGTTACTTACAACGAGGATAGCCTTAATGCTAGTTTTATCAATAGGAAAACCAACAATATTTTCTTTTTGAATCCAAAGTAAAACGTCAACGAAATCCTTATATTTGGATTCACCTTTCCAATTATCTTTAGCAACATGTTCATCAACTACACTGTCAAAGAACTCATCACACTCTTTAGCTGCTTTCTCAGCTTTAGCATACAAACCTTTAACACTACTGACCCAACCAAGCCATGGAATAAAGTCCCCAACATCGAAAAACCCAAAATTTTCGCCACTGGTTCTTATTAGATCTTTAATGCTCGTTCCTCCTACTGCTTCTCCGTACTTCCTCCCTAAAGCTATTCTACACACTATATCCTTAGTGGTATTCCCCAAGATTTCACTTAAATTGACAGGCAAGGAAGAAGAAGATTTAATGTGCTCAATCATTGAATTTATCTCTTCTTCCCTTACATGTTTATAGGATTGTACCCTTCTGGTACTTAATATATGAAGAACAGCTATGCTTTTCATCTGTCTCCAGTACTCCCCATATGGACCAATGACGATACCTTTCTGGTCATATGTAACTATTTTGAGAATTTTTGATTGAGGCCTGTCTGAGAAGATAATATCATGGGTTTTCATGATCTCACGAGCCATGTCTGCTGATGAGATAACAAGAGCTGGAACGCTACCCAGGTGAAGCAACATGATGGGGCCATAGGTTTCAGCCAATTTTCGAAGAGTACGATGAGGATACGAGCTGAATTGGTGAAGATTTCCTATGATTGGAAAGGTAGGTGGAGAAGGCGGTAGTAGACCAGACTTCTTTTTGCGAAATGAAGACCATTTCAGCAGGATGAGTAAGAAAGATAAAGCTAAGAAAAAGGATGTTATGGTTAATGGGAAGGAGGAAGAGGTTACATTTTCTTCTGATAAGCTTAAACCAGACATTTTCTTCTCCTTTTTGTGAATATTTGTTTCTATGTTAGGTTTAGAGAAGGGGTTAGTTTTTATAGATAAATTGCAAGATGGATTTTAATAGTTTTAAAAACGGGATACATCTGTGAACAGTTTTTAATGGTAGTAGATCTGATTACAAGTCAACTGATCCAAATTTAGCGGTATGAACAGTATATATGAGTTTATTTTATGTACTGCAAAGTCTTTGCATTTTATGTACCGCAAAGTCTCTCTTTTGAGCTTGTTTTTTAGTACACTAAAAAAGTTTCTATATGAGTTTATTTTAATCGGAACTATGAACAGTATTATGGCTTAATGCTAATCAAGCTTGTGTCTCCTTATTCTCCATTTGAAGGAATTAATTAATATTATTCAATGAATAATCAAAGGGAAATAGAAGACATGAAAGAGGTAAATGAAAAGCAGGAAACACAAGTGAAAAAAGATGATGAGGTAGAATCAGAAAGAATCGGTCAATGCACTACACAGATCACAATTAAAGGACATGAATATGAGGTAGAATCAGAATGAATTTGTCCACCAACTGGTATATATAAACCAGTTGTTTGTATAAATTAGAACTAAACTAAATTATAAATTAGTTTTTAAAATTTTAAATTTTATTTGGATTTTGCGGATTCTTCGTCATCCGTGGGCATTTATGCAGACATATATGGGTACTAAATTTTTTTTGTGGATTCCTCAAAATCGTCCTTGAAAATATTAGGGATGGAATGGGGATAACCCTTCCCTGCTCCGCCCCAGAAAATATTGGGGACCCCATGTGAATTCGTATCAACCCAGAGAACGGGTTTCGCCAAGATTTTCAGTAAAAAAAACTTTAAAATAAAACAGAGTTTGATATTTTTATTCCGAAGCCTCCGGCTCTGGCATGCCACTGAAACGAACACAAGACTTTAGCAAGCCACCCAATGTAGGACGATTAACTCTCATTCGTTCTAGCTACTCCATGTTGGCCTTAAAAGCACCTATTTTTCTTTCTTCATAGAGATGTAGAGGTTACTAAGACTACTTCTAGTGCCAAATTACAAAGTTTGTAACTTCTTAGGTGCCACATAGGACAAGTAACATCCCATTAAAATGAATTGTTATTTTAAAATTTTATGGGGTAAGAAAATAGTTAATTACTTAATAGGGACTAAAAATATAGATTTTCAGAAAGCAAAAGCAGAATTATTGCTCCTTTATGAGGTACCAGACGCGCCTCATATAGCGCCTCCCGTGATGGTCACTGTTGGGCTTCGCCCAAATAAAACTTATGAAAAAAAAGCCCATGTCTTTGATTTTTTTTTAAGATGGAAAGTATCACACATTGCTTTCAAAGCACTCGGTGGAGATACTTATTAAGGAGGTCCTCACATGCTTGGGGTGTGCCCCAAGGGGTACCCACTTTTGTGAAAGGGTGAGGATCTACCTCCTTGGTTGACCACCACACGCGTGCCACCGTCCGTCTGACCGAACCGGGTTGGTGTGGTGTAAATAATATAATTTTTTATTGAAAAATTAATAATATTTTTATTATTATTTTATTAAATTCGTTTTTTATTTTTTATTTAATTTAGCTGTCTCTGATTAAGTCTTTGTGAACGTTATTCATAACGTTTATTTTACTGAACGTGTCTCTCTCACAAACCCAGTCTTCTCCACCTTCCTGATTTTCCTCCCACCTTGTTCTCCTGTAAATCAGAGCTCAACAGCTCTATTTTTCTATATAAATAGGTGGTGTGAGACTGTCATTAGATACAATTAATTTCATTCTTTTTGTATTTCGAAACTGAGCATATTGAGAGTGTAGACAGAAACGATTTTGTACGGTTACAGTACAAAATCGTATTACAAAGGGTTGTTTTATCCTGGAGGCGACCGGAGTTCATACTGCTTGCAATTTTCCGGCAGTTCCACGAACGTCTTAAAGAAAGCGACATTGTCCGCGACTCTGCCCATTTATTTTTTGTTCGGTATCCTGCTGTTTTTTATATTCAAGTTCCAACCGTCACTCTCTCCTACGGATGAACTTATGGCTTTATAATAAACAAAAGTGGAGTTTGTAACTCTTTTTGTAACAAACCAAAAAGAGTAACAAGTGGATTACAACTCCATTGAGCAAAATAATAACCAAATGATATGCATTGGACTTGCTCTAAAGTCTTGTTTGGATGGAGTGTAATTAAAGTAATGTAATGTAAGGTGAAGTAAGTGAGATGTATGAAATACCTTGTTGTGTTCGGATATAAGGTAAGATAAGTGATGATTTAATAATATAATTATATTTGATTTGATAGTAAGTTAAGGTTACATACGTAATTACTCTTATATCTTTACAAAGTTAGATTGCAAATAAATTTTACTTTATTCCAGTTTTCATTTGTGTAAATAAAATAAAAGAGAAAAATTAATTTTAGAAGAAAAAGAATGTGTACTACACTTCCCCTCCAATTTGGATGTAATGAAAACTACACAAAATTCACCCTTATCTACCCTCACTTACTATCTCATTCAATTATACTAAACCATATTACTTAACTACATTTGTCCTCACTTACTTTAAAATACTCCATCCAAACAAGCTCTAAAAATATATTATTATAAAAACCAAAAAAGATCGACCGATCCAACCGAGAAGCAGCTAAGAGTTCGGTCCAAGATGGTCCAGTGCAACCTCGGGTTTTTTTGAAGATTTATTTAAAAAAATTATTAAATAAAAAATGGAGACCTAGTGAGCATAAACAAATGCAATACAAGGATAACTAAGTCACACTTAATAATCCATCAGATTCTCTCTCCTACTCCTCTTATCTCTTTTACTATATTACTAATTTTATGAATTATAATACCCTCAAATTCAAATGACATTAGTTTAAATCATTTAAAGTTAGAAACTAAATACAACAACAACTCTCATCATATTCTACCTTAATTTTTTTTAATTGAAAGTTTGGAGGTTGATCCAAAAGAACCAAAGTATCCTACAAGGTTAGCACACTTCGAATTAAATGGAGTCGAGTCCAAAATATTATTAAAAGAGAAGAGAAGATCCGTACAAAATAAATAATAAAGGACAAACAAAAAAGCGAAATAAAGTACAAACAAACTAGCGAAATCGAAACTGGGGCAGTCCCGTCAAGTCATCAAACACAAGATGAGAGCAGAAGGAAGGCGAGGAATTCCATGAAATCAACGAAGAAGCAGTTCGACTATGGTTAGCTAAGGAATCCGCCACCCTATTTCCTTCTCTAAAAATATGTGAAACAAAAATTGTCATTTGGGACACAAGGGAAAGGCAAAGCATCCACTCTTGTCGGAAACGCCAAGGAACAGTCTTGGATCTTGATTTTAACAAATTAACAACATAGCTTGAATCTGATTCAATTCAAAGCTTCTTCCAGCCTTTATCCCAAGCCATACGAATGGAGTGCATAACACCCTGTAATTCCGCCTCAAAAGGGAGACAAATGCTAAACGGCATCGCAAAAGCACCATGCGGAAAGCCTTTGCAGTTTCTGAAAATTCCACCTGCCCTGCTAAATTATCAGCCACAGATCCATCTGAATTTACTTTGATCCAACCCGGCAGTGGAGGACGCCAAATAACTTCCACGCATGAGGGTGCGGGAGGAGGACGACCAAGCCAAAAAAAAATTTATAATTTATTTTGGATGTATATAATTTAGAAAAGTAATTTAGATATATATATATATATATAATATTATTTATTTATTTATTACATCATCTAGTCTGATAAATCTGAATCATCTGATCCGATCAAAGTGACATATGACCTTTTATAAATTCGGTTTAATGTCTTGTCCTGTTTTGGTAACAAGAAGAAGAGTAAGGCTGCTGAATAATGTGGACATCTCCACTAGGGGCCCAACGAGAGGAGCGGAAGGAGCCACAGAGACAAATGGGATAGACCTACAGTGACACGTCGTGTCATTTTCCACACACCATGTCACACGGGCTTGTTAGAGATAATATTTAGTATTATCTCTAATTATTATCTTCCGGATAATTATTCTCCTAATACTTATAGAGTTATACTTGTATCACACTCGTAGAAGTATAGTAGGATTCTACTGTTCTATTCAGTAGTCCATTAGGTTTACAATACCTGTAATATATATACTTTCTTATCAACGAAACCCTAATCAAAGGACTTTACACAATCAATCAATCTCTCTCTCTCTATCGTCGACTTCTCTCTCTCTCTAGTCGAAATTCCTCTCTCTTTCTCTCTTTCTCACTATTCTACTTCTATCAACATGGTATCAAGAGCAACAACTGATCCCTCTATGTCTGATTCAATTCCGCTACAGACAACCATCGGAATTCAATCCGAATCAGTTCAACCGGCCGCCTCAGCCATCTCCCTGTCGAATAGAAATGACGGAACAGCGGTTGGAAATTTTTCGACCGCGACTGTGTCTGTGGATGCTCTTGCCGGCGGTGAACATTTGGCGTTTGGCATCGAATTTACGGTTGCCACGGCTTCTGCGTCGTCCCTTCAGCCTTCATTCGGATGGAGATTCGAGTCTCCATTCACCACCCCGAAACAACCATCCGTAACATCAACCTATTTGTTTGATAACAAGGATTCTGGTGCTATTCCCCGAAGCAGAAAGAATCATATGGCTCCTCCACTATTCCCTCCACTAGGTAATCACTCTCAACCTATTATCAGGCTAGGTTTTGGACCTCCGCCCTCTTACCATAGTTCTCAAATGACCTCATCATTACACACCCATGGTTCCGATTCTTTCATTACTAACCCTGGACCAACTTTTTACCCTCATCCTAACGATGAACATCCCTCCTTATCCATGAATCCTGTTTATTCTAACTCCACAACAAATTCTGTTCATATGACTCGTCCAGCTCCCACTCATACAGCCACTCATATCAAATTAACACCACATAACTACAAAGATTGGAGAATGGCTATTGTTTCCACTATGAAATCTCATCACTACTTTGAACATATTGTTAGCAATAATCCACCACCTCCAAAAAATTTAAACTCAAGCAGCTTTATGTCTGGTCCTGATAATATGATACTTAATCCTGCTTATACTGTTTGGGATGATCTTGAGAATACTGTTATGTCTTTATTGTTGCACTCTCTAACTGAGGAGATTTATCCTCTAATCACTTGCTTTCATTATTCTCATGATATTTGGGTAGCTCTTGAGCAAGCCTATGGAATTATTACTGATTCTCGGCAATTTCAATGAAGCCTAGAATTACAAGAACTTGAACAGAATGACATGCCTATTACTGGATACATGCACAAATTAAAAGCCATTCTGGATGACCTTGCTGCTTCTGGAAATCCATACCCCATGCATTTATTACCACCTTTGTTATACAAAAATGTTGGTGAGGCATTTAAATCAACCATTCAAAATCTTATCACCCAAAAGGGCATGCACATTAGTTCTTATGAATTATTGAGCAACTTGAAAATGGTTGAGGGTCTGATTCAGTCAACAGTAAAAAAATGCAGAATTTTTATTACCTACTCTGAGTGCTAATTCTCTCGAAGCACATGTTTCGACTGTTTTACCTAATGCTTCTGTCAAAAGAAATAAAAAGAGGAGGGGAGGAAAGTGTTTTAATTGTGGAGATCTTGATCATTGGGCTGATAAATGCAAACATCCAAAGGGATATGCAACACAACATAGGTCTGGACCACATGCATATTCAGCATGGCAAACTTCTATGGACCCATTTAGTGGTTCGCTTCAGCCTTGGTATCCAGACACGGGAGCTACAAATCACATGACGGCTAATCCACATCAGCTTCAAATCATGTATCCTTACTCAGGTCTGATTCAATTCAGTTCGACAATGGACAAGGTTTGGAAATCTCTCACTTGGGTTACTCTAATATTCATAATTTCAATATCAATGATATTTTACTTGTGCCTAAGCTAACCAAATCACTTCTATCTGTTCAAAAATTCTCTCGAGATAACTCTTGTTTCTTTGAATTTTGGCCTAACCACTTTCTTGTAAAGGATCAAGCAACTGGGGAAATTCTGTTACGCGGTCCGAGAGTAAGGATGGACTTTATATGCTTCCACCAAACTTAAAAGAGGTGCTAGTAGGGGAAAAGGTGTCTTTTGAACGGTGGGATGCAAGGTTGGGGCACTGTCAGAATCAAACAGTTAGCAAAATTCTTAAGAATAATAAACTTGTGTCAACGGCACCAGTTAGTAGTTGTTTATTTTGTCCTTTAGAAAAATTAGTCAAAACTTCTTTACCTTCAGTTGTGCGCTCTAGCACCTTTATCTTTGAAAATTTACATTTAGATGTTTGGGGCCCTGCTCCTGTTCTTTCATTTAATGGACATCGTTATTTTTTTTATCATTGATGAATTTACTCGTTTTGGATGGTTATTCTGTTTAAAGAACAAAAGTGAAGTTGCTATTGTTGAAATACCTTTCCACATAATTTTGATTTGACAAAATTGTTTAAGTATAATATTCTAAACACACTAAGTTTAAATGCTTTGATTTATTCTACTAATGTGTTTGTTCAATGTTGAGTAAAATTGTTTATAAGACACAAGGATTAAAAGGCCCAAGCCCAATACGGAAGTCAAAGCCCAAGTCAAACAATTTAAAGCAACTCGGCCCGTGTATGTCAAAACGTTGTCGTTATGGACAAAACGCAACTCAACAGAAGAAGGATCTATAAGACCTTCAGGAAACAACTTCGGAACGAAGCTGCTGAGTTGATTCGACAAAGCGTACAAGACAGGAGCTGGCTAAGGAAAACTTCCAGACAAAGTGTTTCCACTTTGGGTAAAGTTCAAACGACACAGTATGCTGTCTAGTTGACTTTACCATAAAAGGAGAGACATTCTGCCGAGATGACCAAAAGCTGACCGAGGACAGAAGATACTCAAATCTGATTGGCCGAGAGCTCTGAGCAAGTCAGGATGACAACGACAGGAAGCCGTTTCCCTCCAACGGTTATTTCGAAATTCGAAATGACCGATGCCTCAAGACCTCTCTATAAATAGTGTCAATCAATTGCTTCATTCCACACAGAACTTGATCAAGCCATTACGCTGACCAAATTTCTACGCAAGTTCTGCAAGCAAAAAGCAAAGCAATCTTACACTAATTTCATATCTTTTGTGTAAAAGTCTAGAGTGATTATTCAATCATCTAAGGTGTCTTAGCAATCATTGTTTAGGACAAACACTTATCATTTCTAGAGATTAGAAAGGAGAGGCTGAGTACTCGGTTATAGTACTCAGCGAGAGATTAGGATTGAGTAGAGGTATAGAGGAAGGTACTCTTGTTATACTCAGTTGCTAAGATTGTAAAGGTTTGAGGCTCTACCTTTAAAGAGCTCAGTAGAGGATTCGAAAGCTCGGAACGTGTTCCGGGGACAGGACGTAGGCTTAGAAGCCGAACCTGGATAAATCTGCTGAGTAACGCATTTCTTACCTTAAACTCCTTATATATATTGCTTGCTTAAATAACCAAAAACTGACCAAGTAAAGAGGTCAAGCTGAGTTGTGCGCATCAAACATCTGAGCTCAGGAATAGACTCTAAGTGCTATCTCCTGACTCAAGTTAAGAAACTGACCTAGTCACCAGTTGACTAAGCCAGTATCTTGCTGTTTACTCAGCGCCGCTGTTAAAACCTTTTCTCTTAAGAAAAGAAGTCTGCCCTAAATTAGAAAAAGTTTAAATAGTTCCTAACCCCCCCTTGGAACTATACTTGTAACGTTATAAGGGACCAACAAGTGGTATCAGAGCTTAAAAGCTCACTGTAAAAGGTTTAACCACCTTGAGCTGATCCCCACTATGGACGAAAACAACACTCGGTTTTTCCCAGGAAACCAAACAACTCAGATCTTACCTGAGGGGATGTCCATTACTCGGCCTCCCCTATTCTTCGGGTCTAACTATACCTTCTGGAAGAATAGGATGAAAAATTTCATTCAGGCTACAAACATGAGTGCCTGGCTATCCATAGTCCAAGGCCCATTTGTACCTGTCGAAGTTGTGGCTGGCCAAACAGTTGTAAAAGCTGAGGCCAAATGGACAGAGGATGATCTCAAGAAGCTTCAAAATCACGCTTCGGCTATTAATATGCTTCACTGTGCGCTCGATGCTGTAGAATATAATAAAATTTCAGGTTGTGAGTCGGCGCAAGAGATCTGGAAGAAGCTGGAGGTCACCTACGAAGGAACCAATAAAGTAAAGGAGTCCAAGGTGAACCAGCAGATGAGATTGTACGAGCTGTTCGAGATGAACAATGATGAGGGCATATCTGACATGAATGCAAGGTTTACCAACATCATAAATGAGCTCAAGAGACTTGGGAAGATCTTCACTGAGGAAGAACAAGTCAAAAAGATACTCAGGAGTCTTCCTAAAGACTGGCAAGCAAAGAAGACCGCTGTTGAGGAAGCTCAGGACTTAACCACCTACAAATATGACGAACTCATCGGCTCGTTGCGGACCCATGAGATATCAATGAAAAACTTCGAGGTGAAGGAAAAGTCTGAAGACAAGAAGCAGAAATCTCTTGTCATGAAAGCTGACTCCACTGATGGGAGCTCAACAGATGATGAAGAGATGGCTATGTTCACAAGGAAGATGAAAAGGCTGTTCAGGAAAAATGACAAATACTCTAAGAAGCCTTACAGAAAGTTTGATAAGTATAAAGCTGAGTCCAGCGACAGCAAATACAAGAAAGACAACTCAAAGCCCATTACATGCTTTGAATGTCATCAAACTGGCCATATAAAGTCAAGCTGCCCCACGCTGAGGAAAGATAAGAAGAACAGCAAAAAGGCAATGGTGGCTACATGGAGCGACAGTGATGAGTCTTCATCAACAGAAGCTGAGGCCACCGAGTCAGCGAAGATATGCTTCATGGCTGACGAACTTGCTGAGCCGTGCTTCTCTGAGCATGCTGTCTCCTCCGTTGCATCTGACGATGAGGAGCAATCAAATGAGGTAATACCACTTTCCTAGCTCATAAACGAAATGGGTAATGCCCTGAGTGATCTCTATACACTTGTCAAAAAGTGTAATAAGAAAATTAGAGCACTCACCAGGCGCTGTGACAAGGTTGAAGAGGTCAAGCTGAGTGACCTCAGATACCTTCTTCAAGACAACTCAACTCTGCATGATAACATGAAGATCATACATGAGTCTGTCTCTGAAGTCCAATCAGTTTCAAAGAAACTGAGAAAGGACGTCACAACTATCCAGAACCAATTAAAGGTTCCAAATAAAAGAAACATTCCTCTGAGAACTCAGTACCAAGGTACTCAGCAGAGATGGAATCCCCAGCGGAATGTCCAGTGTGACTTCTGTGGGAAGAAAGGTCACACCACAAAGGTGTGCTGGCATGCTCAGCACTGGGGTGCTGACCAGTCAGTGAGACAACCTAAACAGAAGGTCAGCTGTGACTTCTGTGGAAAGAATGCCCATACTGTCCATGTATGCCGCTGATAGGGGTCAAAAACCCCTATCTTTGGGTACGGTTTTAGGACGGTTTTTAGGTTTATTTGGCTAATAAGCGAGCAATTCTCGCATTTAAATGCTTTTGTGTGAGTTAGTTAGAAATTGGAAGCATTCTATTTACTTTTCGTCGTTTAGGCTCGTTTTGTGATCAATTTAGGCAAATACGGCCGAAATAACACGCATAATAGAATTCCGTTGTCTTTTGAAGCTAATTGGTCCGTCAAAAGTCGCACCAAAACGAAGCGTTTGCTCAAAATAAGCGATTGACGGATCAATTCTGCTTTTGGACTAATGTTTTCTGGAGTTTTTAGGCGTGTGCAGGTGTAAGTTCAGACGAAAAAGGGTTTGGAAGTCATCCGGTACGGATCGAGCGCGCTTCGGGCGAAAACGCTCAGCGAGCAGGGCCCCCTGGGCCATTTCTGCTCGCTGAGCAGGCCTCTGGAGGCCTGCTCGTCGAGCAGGCCACCAGGCGCCTGCTCGGCGAGCAGCGGCTGCTCGTCGCAATCCTGCTCGGCGAGCAGACCTGCGGGAATTGGTCAAAAAGACCAATTCCGCCCCCACGAAGCCACGTTCGGCCCCACGTCTTCCTACACCAACAAGGACACGAAATTAGGTCAAAACGAGGCCCGAGACGCGTCTATAAATAGGAATTTTCAATTGTAAATTAGATATCTTTTGTTTTTGTAATTTTCTTATCTTCCACCTCGAGAAATCCTCTCCACCTCCTCCAAAAACCTTCAAACCTCCATTGAAGACGCCTCCGAAGCTCCATTCACCGAGGATTGCTCGAGCTCCATCCTTAAGTCCTAGGAAGACGCCTGCATTGGTTGACAAGTTCCCTGAAAGGGATTTTTCTTCTTTTATAACTTGTTTATCCTATGATACATGCTATGAATCTTAGGCTTATTGTAACTTCGTGACAATGTTCTCCATCTTTGATTAATATAATAGTTTTGTTTCTTCAATTGTTTTAATGCTTTGAATCTTTGTCTTACGCTTTGTTTGATTGGTTTAACTCATTCGATAATCCCAAAATCAAGTTGGCACATATTGCGAGCTGAATCTGACCTAGTCAGTGCCTATAGGATTGACGACCCTATAGAAGATTAAGCCCAAATTACTGAGCCTTAGAGCTAGTTTCGGCCTTACAAGGGAATCACGAACTAGGAACTTTAGGAGGATAGGTCGGGTTAATCGCCTCGAACACAAGTGACTTAGGTTTTAATTCAATTGTTTAAACAATCTATTTCCATTATCATCGTATCCCTCCATGATCCTTTAGATGATTGCATTGACAAAAGATCACTTAGGAGTAGTTTAACTTAATTAGGGGTAGAGTAATTTAGTTAGGGTTAGAATAACTTAGTCAGAATTAGATAATCTAGTTAGGATTAGTGCAAACCAACCTAGGAGTAGATTAATTAAACAAAACCAACTCAAACCCCTTAAGCCTAGATAACATCCGAGACTTAGTAATTCGGTACTTGCAGAAATAAATCCTGTGGACGATAACCTGGACTTAAACCCAGAAATTTATTACTTGATAACGACGGGGTACACTTATCCCTCAGATCGGGTTCTTCGCAAGAATCTGCATCAAGTTTTTGGCAAAAGACCCTCACGTTCATCAACAAGGCCAAAGGGTGGATCATACTTAGCTTGGAGGTTCTCGTCGAACTCGACCTCCGATTCGGCTTCGTTCTCGAAGACGATCTTAGCTTTTCCTTTCCGACCCATATCTCCTGAGGAATAGACCAAAAATGGGAGAGTTAGAAAATATTTACAAGCTTCAACATAAACCCTCAATAAATCATTCATATTCATAGGCACAATCATAGCTTTAGGCATTTAGGGACTAAATCATAAGCATTTGGTCCCTAAATGTTTTACCCGAAATTCACAAAATTCATGCAAAATTGGAGATACCCAATGACTAAAACACAAGAAGAATGCAATTCCCAACCTTTTTGACAAGTTTCTAACTAATTGAATGGTTGAACTTTGAGCTAAAATGGGGATTTTGCCCAAATTGAGCAATTTCTCCAAATATTCACAAAATTAATAATAGGAATCATACCCAAACTATAGATTAATCATAAATTGCAAGGAAATCAAGAATTTAGAAGCAAACAAGACATTAATTTGAGAAAAGGGGAAAAAAAACCCAAAACTTAGGTTTTCCTTAAATCTCAAAAATTATCACCCTAAGCTAAAATCTAAGTCTACAAACATGTTAGAAATCAAAAATAGGTAAAGATTCATACCTTATATCTTGAATTCGGGTTAGAATGAAGGATTTGGGGGGGTTAGGTTTTGAAGAAAAGAAAGGGAAGGAGAAGAAAAATGGTGGGATAAAAGAAAAGAAAGAAGAGAGAAGGAAAGAAGAAGGTGGGGAAAGGGATGATGAGTCATCCCCCCCTTTTTTTTTCTTTTCTTATTCTTTTGAAGGTGGACACTGTCAAGGCCGTATTTGAAGGCTTCTCGAGCCAAACAAGTAGAAAACGTGGTTCCCTAGGTCTTGGGCATCTAGTTACCAACCTGCTCGAGAGCCAATTCAAGAACTTAGATAATCCCGAAGTTGCTATTTATCCTACTCTGCTAAACTCCAAGTTTTTGGAGAAATCTACTTTTCAAGGAGTTTTTAATAGGAACACAACTGGAGGAGCAAGCTCCAGCGGAGGAGGAAGAAAAAGGGCACGAGTTCCACAACAGAGAAGGGATGAAGAACCTGAGGAAGAAGAACCTGCAACGACAGGAGACCAAAGGGAACACCAAGCGTCGGGGACGGAGGCCCAGTTCCAAGCCATCAACACCATGATGGCAGAAATGCGGGATCTTAACCTTCGGACTTTTAACACTATTCAACAGATGGACCAACGGTTCACCAACTTTGAGCAGAATATGGACCGAAGGCTTTCGGGTCTTGAATACGTAGCGGCTGATTACTGCGAGCGCTACAACATGCCTTGGCCTTATCCCCCGGCCGATCAGTAAGTTGTCTTCTCCACCCTAACTTTTTACACTCGTATTTCATGATCTATAATGCAATGTTGGAACTTATTGCATATTTTAAGTGTGAGGAGGAGGGGTAGACAAACTTACAAAAATTGTATAAATTTTTAAATTTTTGTTGCGTCGTGTCTAGTTTAGGTTTGCGTTTTGGCGTTTTATTATGTTTTTGCATGTTTAGGACCTAAAACCGTGAACCTCCTTCGAATCTAAACTTCGTTATTTGTCTTTGAGGGCTGAGAACCGAATCTAAAATTGCATGACAACTAGTTTAGGTGTGGGACACAACTCTTGTATCTGTAAAAGCATGAGCTACAGTTTGCATTTAGACCCTACTTTTGAAGAAATGCTAAAATCATTACTTAGGTAGATAACTTAAGAATTGAAGGCATGTAATATTAAACTTGAGTTTGGGGAAAACTAGTAAACACAAAATTGAAACCCAAAGAATTGTGAGTTGAATTTGAGCCTAAGAGCGAACATCAAAAAGCTCTTTTTCTTGACATTTTTGTGTGAATGCTTTGACTTGTGGAAGATTACACATTTTGCACCTAATACTGTGTTGAACCTACATGCAATGATTTGAGATGATAAACGATGAATCAGCCTCATTAGAATTAACCTTTTCTTTATCTTGTTTTTCTTTTTCATCCACTCTAGGAAGCCCCTTTGAGCCGACATTTTTGTCGTTTGTAGATTTTTCTTTCGTTCTAACCCGTTTTTGCGAACCACAACTTGGTTCGCTATTTAACCTTTGTTTTTGCAAAGCTCAAATTGAGCCTTTGTTTTTCTCTAGCGCTTTATCGTTGTTTATGGCATTATAGTAGCAAGCCAAAAGGCTAAGAAGTGAATGAGCATCACTATCCCAAAAGAAAAAAAAAAAGAGAAGAAGAAAAACAGAAAAAGAAAAAGAAAAGAAAAGAGACGAACAAAAGGGAAGAACCCCATTCCCTAGTTCTTAGAAAAATCAAAAATGTCTCAAAGAAAACAATAAGGGACGAATAAAAAGCTCAATCACTTCATATTTGCTAAAGCCATTTAAACTTTGTTGTTGTAGCGCTAAAACACTTAACCTTTGCTGTACCTTTAACCCTCTAACCACATTACAACCCCAATTAGAAGCTGTTTTTGATATCATCGGAGTCATATAGCATAGTAGAGGAACTCGGATGAACGTTCAAAATCAACGTAATCCTAAGCAAGAATATAAGCCGAGAGTAAACACTTTAGCCACCAAAATTGTGTGAATGAGTGAACTACCTATGGTGAGGTGTTTTACTTAGCGATCCCCTCAAGCTCGTTCAATTGAACATGTGTTCCTTTACTTAAAACTATGACCTATTGTAATTGAAATGCGGCTTTTGGATATCGTGTCTCTACTTTGTATTTCCGAATGCATGTAATTACAGATGCTCGAAATTGTGTCAAGCACCTAGTCAAACTGGGAAGTTTTCTAGCTTGCTTGTGATGGCGGGTTTAGTTTTTTAGTTTACTTGGGGACAAGTAAAGTTTTAAGTGCGAGGAGGTTTGATAGGGGTCAAAAACCCCTATCTTTGGGTACGGTTTTAGGACGGTTTTTAGGTTTATTTGGCTAATAAGCGAGCAATTCTCGCATTTAAATGCTTTTGTGTGAGTTAGTTAGAAATTGGAAGCATTCTATTTACTTTTCATCGTTTAGGCTCGTTTTGTGATCAATTTAGGCAAATACGGCCGAAATAACACGCATAATAGAATTCCATTATCTTTTGAAGCTAATTGGTCCGTCAAAAGTCGCACCAAAACGAAGCGTTTGCTCAAAATAAGCGATTGACGGATCAATTCGGCTTTTGGACTAATGTTTTCTGGAGTTTTTATGCGTGTGCAGGTGTAAGTTCAGACGAAAAAGGGTTTGGAAGTCATCCGGTACGGATCGAGCGCGCTTCGGGCGAAAACGCTCGGCGAGCAGGGCCCCCTGGGCCATTTCTGCTCGCCGAGCAGGCCCCTGGTGGCCTGCTCGACGAGCAGGAGCCTGCTCGCCGAGCAGGGCGCCAGGCGCCTGCTCGGCGAGCATGGGCTGCTCGTCGCAATCCTGCTCGGTGAGCAGCCTTTCCTGCTCGGCGAGCATACCTGCGAGAATTGGTCAAAAAGACCAATTCCGCCCCCACGAAGCCACGTTCGGCCCCACGTCTTCCTAAACCAACAAGGACACGAAATTAGGTCAAAACGAGGCCCGAGACGCGTCTATAAATAGGAATTTTCAATTGTAAATTAGATATCTTTTGTTTTTGTAATTTTCTTATCTTCCACCTCGAGAAATCCTCTCCACCTCCTCCAAAAACCTTCAAACCTCCATTGAAGACGCCTCCGAAGCTCCATTCACCGAGGATTGCTCGAGCTCCATCCTTAAGTCCTAGGAAGACGCCTGCATTGGTTGACAGGTTCCCTGAAAGGGATTTTTCTTCTTTTATAACTTGTTTATCCTATGATACATGCTATGAATCTTAGGCTTATTGTAACTTCGTGACAATGTTCTCCATCTTTGATTAATATAATAGTTTTGTTTCTTCAATTGTTTTAATGCTTTGAATCTTTGTCTTACGCTTTGTTTGATTGGTTTAACTCATTCGATAATCCCAAAATCAAGTTGGCACATATTGCGAGCTGAATCTGACCTAGTCAGTGCCTATAGGATTGACGACCCTATAGAAGATTAAGCCTAAATTACTGAGCCTTAGAGCTAGTTTCGGCCTTACAAGGGAATCACGAACTAGGAACTTTAGGAGGATAGGTCGGGTTAATCGCCTCGAACACAAGTGACTTAGGTTTTAATTCAATTGTTTAAACAATCTATTTCCATTATCATCGTATCCCTCCATGATCCTTTAGATGATTGCATTGACAAAAGATCACTTAGGAGTAGTTTAACTTAATTAGGGGTAGAGTAATTTAGTTAGGGTTAGAATAACTTAGTCAGAATTAGATAATCTAGTTAGGATTAGTGCAAACCAACCTAGGAGTAGATTAATTAAACAAAACCAACTCAAACCCCTTAAGCCTAGATAACATCCGAGACTTAGTAATTCGGTACTTACAGAAATAAATCCTGTGGACGATAACCTGGACTTAAACCCAGAAATTTATTACTTGATAACGACGGGGTACACTTATCCCTCAGATCGGGTTCTTCGCAAGAATCCGCATCAGCCGCCATAAAATAAAATATGATGTTTTACCTGTTGAACCTAACAAGCAAGGACCCAAAAAGAATTGGGTACCTAAAAGTAACTAGTTACAATGTAGGTAAGCCTGAGGTGTGCTGAGAAGTCAAAGATGCGGTATATTGACAGTGCATGCTCGAGGCACATGACTGGTGATGAAACTCAGTTCATCACATTTGAGCGTAAATGAGGAGGAAGCGTAAGTTTTGGAGACAACAAAAAGGGTAAGATAGTAGGGTCAGGAACCATCGGAGGTAATCCTACTATTGAGTCAGTCTCCCTAGTCAGCGGACTCAAATATAACTTACTCAGTGTAGCTCAGCTATGTGATAATGGGAGAAAAGTTATATTTGATGCTACTGGATGTAAAATATACGAGGGTAAATCAAATGAGTTAATTTTAACTGCCCCTCGCATAGATAATGTCTTTATGCTAGACTTAGAGAAAAAGTTTTCAAAAACTGTATGCTTAGTATCAAAGGAAGAAAATTCCTGGCTATGGCACAGGAGACTTGGTCATGTAAGCATGGACCTCCTGGCCAAATTAGCAAGAAAGTAATTGGTTGAGGGACTGCCTGAACTTAAATTTGAAAAAGATCAATTATGCCACGCTTGCCAAGCTGGAAAACAAACCAAACAATCTTTTCACAGCAAAAACATTGTCTCAACTAAGCGTCCGTTAGAGTTACTACACTTGGATCTCTTCCGTCCAGTCCAGCCGCTGAGTCTGGGTGGAAGAAGATTTTCCTTGGTCATTGTAGATGACTTCTCTCGGTACACTTGGGTCATCTTCCTGAGTAGCAAGGATGAGACCTTTGAGACATTTTCAAATTTGGTTAGAAAAATTGAAAATGATAAAGACCTAAAATTGGCTCACATCCGAAGTGATAATGGTGGAGAATTCAAAAACCAAAAGTTTGTTGAATTCTGTGAAGCCAGCGGCATTGACCACAATTTCTTTGCTCCTAGAACACCTCAACAAAATGGGGTTGTTGAAAGGAAGAACAGAACTCTGGTTGAAATAGCCAGGACAATGCTGGATGAGCATAGGCTTCCAAAGTATTTTTGGGGAGAGGCTGTTAACACAGCGTGCTATATTCTTAATAGGGCTCTAGTTAGACCTATATTAAAGAAAACCCCCTATGAACTTTGGAAAGGACGAAAGCCTAACATTGGATACTTTCGTGCCTTTGGCTGTAAATGTTTTATTTTGAATACCAAAGATAGCTTAGCAAAGTTTGACTCAAAAGCTGATGAGGCTATCTTTTTAGGCTACTCAACAAATAGCAAAGCATACATAGTTTTCAATAAACGAACTCAAGTGTTAGAAGAGTCAGTACATGTTGAGTTCGACGAGACTAACCCTGCAGGTAGATACCAGCCACTGACCGAGGATGATCCACACTCAGCAACCGCTGACCAAGAACCAGCTGCTGAGTCATTCACTAAAAGGCTGACCAAGAGTAAGAGTGAACCTAAGATTGTTTAAGATTGTTTTCACTGACCAGTCTACTTCTGCAGAGATTGTTGAAACACAGACAACACAAGACATCAATCTACCTAAAGAGATAAGGATTCCAAGAGGGCACTCAGAGAGTGCAATCCTTGATTCTTCTGGGAATACCCTGATGACGAGGAATCAACTCAGGAGGTACCTCAGCAATGTAGCCTTCGTCTCAGTTCATGAACCTAAGAACTTCGCTGATGCTGAGGAAGATGAATTCTGGATGAGCGCAATGCAAGAGGAACTTGACCAATTCAGAAGAAATGATGTATGAGAGCTAGTGCCACATCCAAGGAGTCAGAAGACCATTGGAACAAGATGGGTCTTCCGCAACAAGCTGGATGAGCAAGGAAACGTAGTCAGGAACAAAGCAAGGCTTGTAGCTCAGGGCTACAGTCAGCAAGAAGGTATTGACTACGGTGAGACCTTTGCCCCAGTGGCAAGGCTAGAGGCCATTAGGATTTTATGTGCATATGCATCTTACATGAACTTTAAACTGTTTCAAATGGATGTTAAAAGTGCATTTCTTAATGGAGTTATAAACGAGGAAGTTTATGTTAATCAACCTGCTGGGTTTGAGGATCCTAAATTCCCAAACCACGCTTATAAACTCAAAAAGGCTCTGTACGGCCTCAAGCAAGCACCCCGTGCTTGGTATGAGAGGCTGACCAGTTTCCTGCTGACTAGAAACTATGTCAGGGGCAAAGCTGATACAACCTTATTCATTAAGAGAAAGGGTAAAGATACCCTGCTGGCTCAAATTTATGTTGATGATATAATATTTGGTGCAACTAACGAATCAATGTGCAAGGAATTTAGCAAACAAATGCAGACTGAGCTTGAAATGTCAATGATGGGAGAACTCAACTTCTTCCTCGGACTTCAAATAAAACAAGGAAAGAATGGCATCTTCATCAGTCAAGCTAAATATGCCAAGGAGATATTAAAGAAATATGACTTGGAAAATTGCAAGCCAATATCCACTCCTATGGGCACTGACACTGTCCTCTGCGCTGATGAGAATGGTAAGTCAGTAGACAGCAAATTGTATCGAGGTATGATAGGCTCTCTACTTTACTTAACAGCCAATAGATCGGACATTCAGTTCTCAGTATGCTACTGTGCTAGATATCAATCTAACCCTAAGGAATCTCATTACATAGCTGTAAAAAGAATCCTTAGATATTTGCAAAGCTCAGTGAACGCAGGTTTATGGTATCCCAACACTCATGGATTTACACTCGTTTGATACACTAACGCTGACTATGGTAGATACAAGCTAGAACGGAAAAGCACCTCTGGAGGATGTCATTTCTTAGGAAGCTGTCTTGTATCCTGGTTCAGCAAGAAGCAGGCGTCAGTAGCCTTGTCTACCACTGAAGCTGAGTACATTGCTGCTGGTCATTGTGTTGCTCAAGTCCTATGGATTAAGCAACAGCTTGAAGACTATGGTGTTCAAACAAAGACAATTGAGGTCAAATGCGACAACAAAAGTGCAATTGATCTATCAAAGAACCCAATTCAACACAGCAGAATGAAGCATGTCAGCATAAGGCATCACTTCATTAGAGACCATGTACTCAAAGGTGAGATAAAGCTGACCTACGTCCCAACGGATGAGCAGCTTGCGGATATCTTCACAAAGCCACTGGCTCGTGAACAGTTCAGCATACTGAGAAAAGTCATTGGTATGTTTAATCCTCTTCAGTAAAATCCTGTTCTAAAATGTAAATTTATGCTGAGTGAATTACTATGTTGAATGATTTATGCAAATGCATGCTGAGTGATTGTTATGCTGAGTACTTAACACAAAATACACATCAATACTGAGTCAATATGCACACCGAGTAGTTATCTTAAACTGAGAAATCATCCTTTCATATACTACTGACCACTCAGAATCCAAAACGCTTAGTATTCTAAACGCTGAGTGTTAGATCCGTTGCATTAAATGCAAAAGCACGCGTATAACCACCTAGGATGACGTATGCGCCGAATGTGTCATAAAAGCCAGGATCCTTGTCGGTTGACAATTGATGGGTGTCGAATCCACCAAAAATAATTAATACTTTACTTGACCGAAATATGGATTTGTAACAAGGGTAAGCAAAGGTCGAACCCAAGGGAATATTACTGACTCAAAACAATAATGACTTGATAAATAAACAAAGCAAATAAACAGGGGGTTTTGATTTGTGAGATTTAACCAATTGAGAATTTCAAATAAAATAAAATTAGTAAGAGTAAATACGATTTGTAAACAACGTTTTGGAGAAATCCGATCAAGGGGGTTCGCAGGTAGGTAATTCACTCAGTATCGATCACAGACAGATAAAATAGACTCTTATACACATACCGGATCGGTTTGGAGTATTATTCCTTAATATTAAACTGGTCAAGCATGCGCGTATAACCAGTTCCTAATCAATAAATAATCATGCCTTAGCGGTCAAGATTTAATCTATTGACAGCCTGATGAATTAGAAAAACCCGACCTTAGCCAACCGACACTCAGCGTAGACGATTCAGAAACTAAATTACTTGTTCATTCGACTCAAATAAACCTAATTAATTTTATATTAATGTCACATGAAAGACAATCTCAGGTTGTCAAATCTGAATCTATTCTTTCAAATACAAAAGTAACTCAATTTATATTATCGATTGCTACTATGATTGGTTCATTTAGGTAAAACTCTAACTTTACCAATTCAGCCGTATGACAATCCAATTCAAAGAACGATCTGCAGTTATCATTCGAAGATTGTTTAATCAATTGAGAATAATTCCCTAAATACAATGAACAAATAAACGGTAGATTAATAAGAATAATTAAAGCACAACAATCTCACGATAATGAAGAAAAACCTCCTTTGAATTAACCCTTAACCGAATATAGAAGTTTAGCTACGAATAGCCATGGAAGAACACATGTTTCTGTTTCAAAGAGAGAACAAAATAATACTGAAAAATAAAACCTAAAAAGAACCCCCTTCTAAGAACGTAAATCAGGCTTTTGTAGAGAAAAACCTCTCCTAAAAATTAGCTAACAAAAAGATAATTTTGTTTTAAAAATACAATCAATATCTTTTCTAATATGTCATATCATATCTCCTAATTTCGTGCATGCTTAGTCATTCCCAACTGTCCAGGTTCATTCTTGATAGAATAAGGGAGAGTCTTGGTCAATCTGAACATCAGCAGATTCGGAGGTCCTTAGTCTTGGGCAAGACTAACTCCATTTTCGTTTCAGCTCCTCTGAATCAGCTCCAAATTCCCTTTTAGTCCAAATTTGCTTCAATTAAGTCCAATTCTTCTCCTTTTAATCATTTGAGTCCTGTGGAGGCAAATCAAACCAAAACAAGCAATAATACCCAAAATAACACCAAATTAATTAAATAACCTAACATTAAAGTGGACATTTGAACGTTGAATTGGACACTTATCAAATACCCCACACTTACCCAATGCTTGTCCCTAAACATATCAGATCATGTCAACAGCTCTTTTACTCTTATGATTTTGTGTTAACCAACCTTTCTCAACCCCCCTCATAATGTAAAGATTATCAGCCATCAACTCTCAAAGCCAAGACATTATTCATGTTTAAACATACAATGTAACCACTTTAAAAATCTCAGGAAACAAGCTTTTGACCATGTACATAAGGTATGAATTAAAATCAACAACACCCTCACGGAAGCCACTCATTGCACTCAAGTGTTTAGGCTATGATTAGTTTTCAAGGAATCACTCAAGTCGCAACCTAGAATGAAATTACCATAAGCTTGCCAATATATCAAATCTCCACCACTTAGTATGAATTCAAGACACTAAATCAAAGGGACTTAAAACAGGGTGTAATGTTGGCTGGGGGTAAGGTTTGGAAAGGAAATGAAGGAGAAGGGTAATTGATCAAAATGGAAATGGCCAAATGAAAACCAAAACACAATTATATACAAATTACTTACAATTCTCAGACTTCAGAATGAATGAATGAATGAGACAGACTTAATCAACTATAAACAAACTGAAATGAACAAACTAAACAAAAATTTGTTTTGTTCTTTTTGCTTATTTTCTCTTTTTTTTCTGCCTCTGATTTTTTTCTTTTTCTCTTTTTTTTTTCTTTGAGGCTTTTTTTTTCTTTTTTTTTTACTAAAGATCATACTTCAGACTAGAATAAGAAAGCTACTACTCTTCAAGCTAATGTCCATTTAGACACCTTTGAAGCACAACCATATATATATATATATATATCTTAAGGATCATTCAGTTGAATCCTCATACTTTGATGAACTTGTGGTTAATTTGAATATGGAAATTTCTCAAAGCAACAACTAAACACTAAGATAAATGAAAGAATGTACAGACTCTGATGGCTAGCATGTCCCTGGCCAAGGGATTCAAACAAAGGTTTGTCAAGAATGGGAAAAGGCTCAAATGTGGCTAACTAAGTGCTGGTACTGTTATTTTTGTTAGTCTTGAGCAAGACTAAGGGTTCGAATTTTCTTTGAAATGGCTAAGAAAAGAAACCTACTGCCCTTATCATTTTTAATGCTTGAATACATCAGTGTGGTCTCGAAATGCATAACATGGCAAGTTCTAGAATCCAAACTAGAATTGGATAACACTCAGAAAGAATAGAACAAAGTGTAATGTTTTTGTTCTTGCATTTAGGCTCAAAAAGTTTCCAAAATTGGGGTAAATTGGTGTTGTTTCATTCAAAACGTCTGTCATGTAATGGGAAATTAACCAAGTGGTTCATATGCATGCTCAAGACAATTGTGCAACCCTGACCTTTTGAAATTGACAGCTTTACTCAAAACAAGACTTAGGGGTTTCGATACTGAGTTGGTAACCTATTTTCAACCAAGTGCAAAACTGAGAGCTAGCATTGTTATTTCTAGAGACAAAACAAAGGGTGGACACCCCACACTAGACTCGAGCATATTTTCTGTTTTTTTTTTCTTGAGGTGGACACCTCACACTAATTTAGCACATATTCCATAAAATTAAACCTAGAAAATTGCAACAGTAAAATAAGGAAATTTCAGCAGCAGTAAATTTTCAAAACAGTCAGAAGCCCTTCAACAAATTAATCAGCCAATGAACCATGAAATCCAGCACTTCTATAGCAAAGATCCCTCCCCCACTTTTCTCCTTGCATTATCCTCAATGCGGAATTCAAACAATCAGGGGAGAAGGGCAGCAGATAAGAGAAAAATGAATTAAAAAAGAAAAGTGTGCTTACTGCCCTGTTTTGAGGAGGATTTCAGAGGAGAATGAGGCTGTCGACGTCAAAGTTAACGGTGGCACTACCTCGGTGATATAGGTCTGAAACGGCTGAGAACAAAATAAAACAAAATAAAACAAACTAAAAATAAAGGATAACTTGGGTCTTGAGCAAGACCAACTTGGGCTGCCACCCAATAGCGCCGCTAGTTAACGTCTTTGGCTAGACACTCTTGAACTCTAAAGCTAGTCTCCTGGGTCAAGATATTGAACTTCTCCAGAGACTCCAATTGGGAAATTCTTGTAAAATGGCTTGAGTCTGTGGCCATTTACTTTTTGCACTTTCCCATTCTCCAGGCTCTTAATTTCCACAGCACCTTGAGGGTAAATCTTCATGACCATGAAAGGTACTATCCATTTGGACTTTAATTTTCTGGAAAACAATCTCAATCGATAATGGTGTAAAAATACCTTCTGTCCTATTCGAAATTGTTTCTGGATAATCATATTATCATGAAATTTCTTGGTTTGCAACTTATTGATTCTCGGGCTTTCGCAAGCTTCATTTTTCAACTCTTCAAGCTCCTGTATTTGGAGCTTCCTAACACTTTTAATTTCGATGCTCTTTTCAACAACCACATGTAATTCATCTTCCCTATGGAACTCAAAATCATATTGTGTTATTGGTTTGACAACATCTATACCACAAACAGAATGCACTTCGTTAGGAAATTTCATGGCATCATAAACATTAAATTGAACCATTTTACCATCAAATTCCATAGTCAGTGTCCCTTTGTGAACATCTATCTTTGTCTGAGCAGTTGTTAGGAATGGTCTCCCCAGCAAGATTTCTGATGCCTTTGAGGAATGATTATCATCATCCATGTCGATAACAAAGAAGTCAGCTGGAAAAATTAAACCATCAACCTGCACAAGAACATCTTCCAACAAACCTTCGGGATAAACTATAGATCGGTTAGCGAGTTGGATTACTACTCATGTTTCCTCTAAAGGACCAGCATTTAAAGATGAATAAATTGATTTAGGCATGACATTAATTAACGCTCCTAAATCACACATTGCTCTTTTCATACTAGTATTTCCGATTTGGCAGGAAATAGCAAACATACCTCTGTCCCTGCACTTTTGGGGCATTTTTCCTTGTAGGACAGCAGATACATTCTCATACATTGTTATCTTTTCATATCCAACTTTCTTGGTTTTATTAGCACACAATTCTTTGAGAAATTTTGCATATCGGGGTATTTGTTTTATAGCTTTAAGCAAAGGAATATTTACCTCCACCTTGCGGAATGTCTCAAAGATGTCTTTCTCCTCTTTTTCTTTCTTTGAGTTGGCCAAACGACTAGGGAAAGGTGGTCTAATTACCAAAGGTGTGTCTTGATTTGTGGCTTTTTCTCCAGATGACTCACCAACTGAACCTTCTGTCTCTTTTTCTGTCACCCCCTCTTTGATTGCAGATTTCTCTGACACAGGCTGTTCTGATTCAGAAATAGACTTAGTCTT
The DNA here is from genome assembly GCF_963576675.1 of Euphorbia lathyris. Lineage (NCBI taxonomy): Eukaryota > Viridiplantae > Streptophyta > Magnoliopsida > Malpighiales > Euphorbiaceae > Euphorbia > Euphorbia lathyris. Next base: position 41,294,844 of record NC_088910.1, read on the forward strand.
GGGCAAGACTAATGCTTTTCCGCTGCAAAGTGAGATTGCACTCACATTCTGTCTCGGATTCACCTCAGTTTGTGAAGGTAACTTCCCCTGGGACTGTATTGCACTTAGAGTGGTCGCTATCTGACTCATTTGCTTCTCTAAATTTTGTAAGGTGGCTTGAAAATTGGCATTGACCTTGACCTTGCCTTGTTCTTCCTGAAATTTCAGCAGATTAGACATTACAAACTGATCATTAGAATTTGACAACATACCTGAATTTGGATCTGTTTGAACATGTCTATATTGTTGAGGTCTTTGCTGATATTGTTGGGTTGCATTCGGTTGAAGCACATTATTTTGCTGCTTGTAGCTGAGGTATGGATCATACTTCTGTAGAGGTTGCCCCTGATATCCGAGGACGACATTAATCTGTTCCGGTGTTCCTTCATGCAATGTGGGACATTCATTTGTGGCATGTCCAGTAACTGTACAGATCCCACATGCCTTAACTTGAACTACCTTTCCTACAACCAAATTTTGTACAAGAGATGTCAAAGCATTTATTTTTTCTTCAATGGAAGAATTACTTACCTCATAAGCTTTTCGTGGAGCATCTTGTTGTTTCCCAAATTGTTGGGAAGTTGCTGCCATGCTTTGGATCAATTCTTTAGCAGCAGATGGCGTTTTATCAATGAGGCTTCCCCCACTTGCAGCATCTACCATTTTTCTTTCCATTCCTAACATTCCCTCATAAAAATATTGAATAAGAGAATGTTCAGTTATCCCATGTTGGGGACAGCTTGCACATAGCCTTTTGAACCTCTCCCAATAGTCATGGAGTGTCTCAATATCTTTTTGTCTGATACCGTTGATTTCTCTTCGGATCATCGTTGCTCGAGAAGCTGGAAAATACTTCTCTAGGAATGCTTGTGTCATACCCATCCATGTTGTGATGGATCCAGAGGGCAGGTTGAGAAACCAGTCTTTAGCCGCATCCTGCAAAGAAAAAGGAAAAGCTCTTAATTTCACTTGTTCCTCAGTTATTCCTTGAGGACTCATACCTGAGCAGACCGCATGAAATTCTTTGAGGTGATTATGCGGATTTTCACTTTCCATTCCATGAAACTTAGGCAAATAATGTATCAGTCCCGATTTAAGTTCAAAAGCCGCATCTAGGATTGGGTATGTGACGCATAAGGGCTGTTGATCAGCCTGGGGCGTATAAAGTTGTCTTAAAGTTCTGTCTGCCATCGTTTCTGCTTCAGATGACTCGCTTTCCTCGCTGGAAATTTCCTCTTCTTCACTAGAACTGGAAGTTTCAGACCTGGTCATAAATTGCTTTAAATCAAGTTAGAATATTCCCCGGCAATGGCGCCAAAATTTGATGGGTGTCGAATCCACCAAAAATAATTAATACTTTACTTGACCGAAATATGGATTTGTAACAAGGGTAAGCAAAGGTCGAACCCAAGGGAATATTACTGACTCAAAACAATAATGACTTGATAAATAAACAAAGCAAATAAACAGGGGGTTTTGATTTGTGAGATTTAACCAATTGAGAATTTCAAATAAAATAAAATTAGCAAGAGTAAATACGATTTGTAAACAACGTTTTGGAGAAATCCGATCAAGGGGGTTCGCAGGTAGGTAATTCACTCAGTATCGATCACAGACAGATAAAATAGACTCTTATACACATACCGGATCGGTTTGGAGTATTCTTCCTTAATATTAAACTGGTCAAGCACGCGCGTATAACCAGTTCCTAATCAATAAATAATCCTGCCTTAGCGGTCAAGATTTAATCTATTGACAGCCTGATGAATTAGAAAAACCCGACCTTAGCCAACCGACACTCAGCGTAGACGATTCAGAAACTAAATTACTTGTTCATTCGACTCAAATAAACCTAATTAATTTTGTATTAATGTCACATGAAAGACAATCTCAGGTTGTCAAATCTGAATCTATTCTTTCAAATACAAAACTAACTCAATTTATATTATCGATTGCTACTATGATTGGTTCATTTAGGTAAAACTCTAACTTTACCAATTCAGCCGTATGACAATCCAATTCAAAGAACGATCTGCAGTTATCATTCGAAGATTGTTTAATCAATTGAGAATAAATCCCTAAATACAATGAACAAATAAACGGTAGGTTAATAAGAATAATTAAAGCACAACAATCTCACGATAATGAAGAAAAACCTCCTTTGAATTAACCCTTAACCGAATATAGAAGTTTAGCTACGAATAGCCATGGAAGAACACATGTTTCTGTTTCAAAGAGAGAACAAAATAATACTGAAAAATAAAACCTAAAAAGAACCTCCTTCTAAGAACGTAAATCAGGCTTTTGTAGAGAAAAACCTCTCCTAAAAATTAGCTAACAAAAAGATAATTTTGTTTTAAAAATACAATCAATATCTTTTCTAATCTGTCATATCATATCTCCTAATTTCGTGCATGCTTAGTCATTCCCAACTGTCCAGGTTCATTCTTGATAGAATAAGGGAGAGTCTTGGTCAATCTGAACATCAGCAGATTCGGAGGTCCTTAGTCTTGGGCAAGACTAACTCCATTTTCGTTTCAGCTCCTCTGAATCAGCTCCAAATTCCCTTTTAGTCCAAATTTGCTTCAATTAAGTCCAATTCTGCTCCTTTTAATCATTTGAGTCCTATGAAGGCAAATCAAACCAAAACAAGCAATAATACCCAAAATAACACCAAATTAATTAAATAACCTAGCATTAAAGTGGACATTTGAACGTTGAATTGGACACTTATCAACAATCCCAAGGCAAAACTGACACATGGATTCGATAAGATCCACTTTTCACCGCTATAAATAATGGGTAAATCCCCATTCTTTATCCTCTTTACACCTACCGAATTCTAAGGCAAAGCTTTCTCTCTAAAGACTCTCAAAGCTTCCCAAACTTGTTCTGAAACTATGACTAAAGTTTCCGTCAACATCTCCGGTGCCGGTCACCCTAAGACCAGCTCCGATGAACCCTCCAGGCAAACTTCTGTGCCTGAAACTGCCAAGGTCACTACGCCGAGTAAAGGAAAAACTGGGCAAGCTACCTCCTCCAAAGGAAAACCGACCAAAACCAGAACCTATACCAAGGTTTTCGGTAACATTAGCGAATGGAAAGTGGACTTCTCACGATGGGTTTCTGAGAACTTCGTGACATCTGAGCAACCCTTCTGCGAATGGATATCGAAGAATGGGTGGACAGAACTGTTCTCTATTAGGGATCACACCTATCCTGACCTAGTAAGGGAATTCTACAAGAACCTCCAAGCCGCTGATGATAACCAGGACTATCTGGCAACAGTAGTAAGGGGGAAAACGATTTTCATCAATCCCACCTATTTGGCGAATTTGCTGAAGTTGAAAAATGAAGGAGCAAAGCTGAGAAGATCTGGAGATCATGACGGTACTGCGTACGAAGTCACCTTCTGTAAACCTGAAGGCCACTCAGCAGAAGTCTCCAGTTCCTTTATGGGTCAGCACCAAAAGATGGCTCACTATATGCTGACCTACTTCATTTATCCTAAGATCAACTGCACCACCTCAGCAACGAACTTTGAGCAATGCTTCATATGGCATATGCTGACATACAAACCGATCAACATGCCAGTATTCCTGATTGCTGGGTTCCTACGAAGCACTGGAACTCTCAGGCTGGGCTCGCTCATCACCAGGATCCTCATTGATCATCAAATAGACCTAACTGATGAAGTTAAAGCTAGAGGATCTGAAATCACAGTTGCTTCGCTGAGGGCTTTGAAGTTCAATCAGCCCCTAAAGAAAGCAAAAGCTGTTGCTGCTGGTGAACAACAAGCTGAGGAAACATCTCCAAAGCAAAGGAAAAGGACAAAGGCTCCAGCTGCCCGCAAGAGGAAAGCTGTTGAGACTCCTTCAAAGAAGGCTGAGCCTAAGGCAAAGAAGCCTAAGGCAAAGAAGCCTAAGTCAGTTGCTGAACCAGGTCAGGAGAGACCTAAGTCAGCTGAGAAAAGGAGCAGGCAAGATGAGCCTGAAATTGAGGAAAGACCAGATGCTGATGAGCAACCTCAAAAGAAGCAGAAGTCTTCTTCACTGACTCTAATTGACGCAATCCCTACTGACATCATTGTTCCTGGTGATTCTCACTACACACAGTGTCTAGGAACTGAGGCTGTACAGCAAGAGGATGATGTGCAATTGGACGATCAGTTCATTAAACAAGTTGAGGAAGAATTGGATGGGGAGGATGAAGAAGATGAGGAACAGGGAGAAGAAAACAGTGATGAAGCTGACTCCAAGGAGACAGCTAGTGAGATTGAAGCTGAGCAAGCCAATATTGAGTTGGCTGCTGGAGAAGAACAAGAACATGACCAACACAATGTTGATCAAGTACAAAAACAAGCTGACCAGCTTAATGCTGATCAAGAAGAAACTTCTCCATCTCACTCAGGAGAGTCTATTCAAGCTGACCCTCCTCCTCGCAGAAGAAGATTGGTTAAGGCAAGTCAGAAGACAGTCAGTGACATTCCTGTTCAACAACCAACCCTTCCTGACTTTGTTATTCAGAAGCCAACCAAGGACCCTTCTGCACTTAAGCTGAAATTTTTCAGAAAGCAACCATCCTCTACTCCACCGGCCTCTCTAGAAAAGCAAGCCTCTGTTTCTTCACTAAAGGAACATGCCAACTTGAATGCTTCCGCAAATTCTACGAGTCAAGTGGAATCCATTCCCGTTGATGCTGTCAATCCAAGCGTTGTGCTGACTCAGAAGATTCCTGTCTCAGTTAGCACCGACAGCATCCGGATTACTTCCTCTCCACTCAACATCTCTGCCGATCAAACTCTTTCCCAATCTAACCAAGTGCAGATTGAAAACACAACTCCAGTCACTGACCAGGTCATCCCACTTAATCCTCTTCCAACCGGTCATACTGATGTCACTGGACAACTTAATGAAGGCTCCCAAAGCTACATAAATGCCAAAGAGTCTGGTAAACGAATCATCAACTCAGTGCAGACATTGATCAAAGACCTTCAACAAACTACTCCTCCTACTGCTGAGTCTACCACTCAGCTCTCCTATGTAACTCAACTTCTCAACGAAGTTAAGGGATTCAAGGATCTGCTGAGTCTCATTATTACCTTTCAAGCACAGCAAGCTAAGCAGGATTCCATCGCAAAGCTGGCTGAGATCCAGCTGACAACAGTTCAACATCTCAACGCTCTTCAAGAACAAGTTCAGACTTTGTCAGCTGCGAACACACGCTATGCTACTTCTGATGAAGTTAAAATGCTCTTTGCTCAGGTTCACACCGAGCAAATCAAAACCAACGAGCAAATGGTCTCCTATTCTCAGTGCTCAGTGGAGCAAATTGGTGAGGCTGTTCGATTGCTGAATCTGAACAAGCAAGAGATGGATACTGACGCTATGAAGCAAAATGAAATGCTGTCTATCACCAGACAAACCTTCAACCATATACGTCACATCAATATTCAGCGTCAATACTATGACACCTCCTTACTCAAGACATTCCATCAAGTCGTTGCTGGTCTGACTGATGCACTTACTTGGGTAAGTAAATCTCAAGCCTTCATAGTCAGCATGATCAGCGCTGCTGAGCTTCATATACCCTCCGAGGTCTCAGATAATGGAGTGGCTATCTTTGATGGTGTCAATGAAAGCGCCGATAGACTTAAAGCGCTGTCCACAGAACTGACCAGAGCCGTCTTAACCGACGCCTTTAGGATTCCTCCTCTCGATGCTGACAAAACGGGGAAGAAAGAACAAGCGAGAACACATCATGAGTCTAGTCAGTCCAAACAGAAGAGAAAGAAATAGATATAGGCTAGCTCAGTATAGGCTAAGTATATAGTCTCTATGCCTATCTTGAACTTAGATACAGGCTAGCTCAGTATAGGCTAAGTATGTAGTCTCTATGCCTATCTTGAATTTTTGTTTGTAAACGCTGACTACCTATATTAAATATCAATACTTGCATCTTCTGTTCAAACCCTGAGTTATGAATTATTTTTATACAATGTTGTGTATTAAGTCATTATGTATCTTCAATTGAATCAGTTATGTTTAATACTTATAAAATTTATTGATTGAACCCAATGCTGATAACATGTTTGACATTGACTTGTAACATTGTCTTATAAAACTCATTGAACAACAAATTACTCAGCGCCCTCTGAATGTTAAAACCTTCCGCTTAACACTGAGTAAAATAGAATATGTTCCATGAGCTGACCTATATCTGAAAACTGACCTTAGACTTACTCGATTAAACCTTTAAATGTTTAGAGTAAAACTAAGTCAGTAGCTCAACCCTTACGGGGGAGTTTGCTAAAAATATTAGGTCAACTATCATAGGGGAGCTCAACACTGAGTTCTTCGCTAAATTGTTTTACCAACATCAAAATGGGGGAGTTTGTTGAAATACCTTTCCACATAATTTTGATTTGACAAAATTGTTTAAGTATAATATTCTAAACACACTAAGTTTAAATGCTTTGATTTATTCTACTAATGTGTTTGTTCAATGTTGAGTAAAATTGTTTATAAGACACAAGGATTAAAAGGCCCAAGCCCAATACGGAAGTCAAAGCCCAAGTCAAACAATTTAAAGCAACTCGGCCCGCGTATGTCAAAACGTTGTCATTATGGACAAAACGCAACTCAGCAGAAGAAGGATCTATAAGACCTTCAGGAAACAACTTCAGAACGAAGCTGCTGAGTTGATTCGACAAAGCGTACAAGACAGCAGCTGGCTAAGGAAAACTTCTAGACAAAGTGTTTCCACTTTGGGTAAAGTTCAGACGACACAGTATGCTGTCTAGTTGACTTTACCATGAAAGGAGAGACATTCTGCCGAGCTGACCAAAAGCTGACCGAGGACAGAAGATACTCAAATCTGATTGGCCGAGAGCTCTGAGCAAGTCAGGATGATAACGACAGGAAGCCGTTTCCCTCCAACGGTTATTTCGAAATTCGAAATGACCGATGCCTCAAGACGTCTCTATAAATAGTGCCATCAGTTGCTTCATTCCACACAGAACTTGATCAAGCCATTACGCTGACCAAATTTCTACGCAAGTTCTGCAAGCAAAAAGCAAAGCAATCTTACACTAATTTCATATCTTTTGTGTAAAAGTCTAGAGTGATTATTCAATCATCTAAGGTGTCTTAGCAATCATTGTTTAGGACAAACACTTATCATTTCTAGAGATTAGAAAGGAGAGGCTGAGTACTCGGTTATAGTACTCAGCGAGAGATTAGGATTGAGTAGAGGTATAGAGGAAGGTACTCTTGTTATACTCAGTTGCTAAGATTGTAAAAGGTTTGAGGCTCTACCTTTAAAGAGCTCAGTAGAGGATTCGAAAGCTCGGAACGTGTTCCGGGGACAGGACGTAGGCTTAGAAGCCGAACCTGGATAAATCTGCTGAGTAACGCATTTCTTACCTTAAACTCCTTATATATATTGCTTGCTTAAATAACCAAAAACTGACCAAGTAAAGAGGTCAAGCTGAGTTGTGCGCATCAAACATTTGAGCTCAGGAATAGACTCTAAGTGCTATCTCCTGACTCAAGTTAAGAAACTGACCTAGTCACCAGTTGACTAAGCCAGTATCTTGTTGTTTACTCAGCGCCGCTGTTAAAACCTTTTCTCTTAAGAAAAGAAGTCTGCCCTAAATTAGAAAAAGTTTAAATAGTTCCTAACCCCCCCTTGGAACTATACTTGTAACGTTATAAGGGACCAACAGCTATTACCTTTCAAAAAATTTATGCCATGATTAGAAATCAGTACAATGCTAAAGTTAAAAATTTCTACTCTGATCTTGGGGGAGAATTTCAAGCACTTCAACCGTTCTTACAAACAAATGGCATTATTCACAAAATTGCATGTCCTCATACACATGCACAAAACGGAATTGCTGAACGAAAATTCAGACATGTTGATGACACTTGTCTAACCTTATTAGCCAATGCTTCCTTATCTTTGTGTCTTTGAAATTATGCCATGATTCATAGCATGCGTATGATTAATATTCTTCCTACCAAAGTGCTTTCTGATAAATCGCCGTTTTTTCTTCTTAAAAAAAAACAACCCTCTTATTTGTCAATACATGTTTTTGGAAGTGGAATTTTTCCGTTGCTTCGACCCTACAATCGACACAAATTCAAATTTCGTTCTAAATTATGTGTGTATCTATGTCTGTCATCTAATCATTCTGGTGAATTGTGTCTTGATCTCGTAACCAAAAGAATTTACATCTGCAAATTCGTGCGGCATCAGGAGGACGTCTTCCCGCCAACGCGAACTCCGGCACCGGCACCCACTACTAGCGCTGATTTTACTACTGACACACATGAGCTTCCATCGCTACTTGGACTGTATCCAGGTAATTCTCCTGTATCTCCTTGTCCAAATATCACTATTTCTTCTTCTCCTCCATCCGTTGCAATCCCTATTCCCGGAACCCCTACCTCATCAGCTCCCGTTGCAACTTCGAGTCTGTCTGTCTCGCGGAATAACTCTGTGTTGGTGTGCCCTAGTTCTTAGGCATTGGTTCATGTATATTATATTATGCTTTTTGATTATTCTTGCATAGATACACTATTTGTGTTACATTAATAAAGGCATTAATCTAGTTCATTTATATCTTGTGCTATAATATGAATAGAGAATCCATTAATTGATAATCGTAAAACCATATCCCAAGTCCATTCTATCATGGGAATGATTAGGACCACAGACTTGTATATTCGACGACTGTATGGTAGTAATTGATACTAGCCATAGCACTTGATAAGTCAGTTGTGAATATGGGTACATGTTGTATACATGTGACTGGATCGATCCGCCCGAGAAAACTACATGGTGGTTGGGTCATTAGTTTTCTTAAGTAGGTCTCTAACTATCTTCAGACCAGATTTCATTATAATATCAATATGGGATCCGGTTCACTTTGACATACGCCTAACAGGTCTGTAATAGGATGCTAAATACGGGTATGATTGGGTGAACAGGTGAACACGTTGGTATTGATATTGAAGTGATGGAATTACCACTCATGTAATAGTGAGATGATATCATAGGCCACTTGATAAGTGAGATTGATAAGTGTGTGGCCACACCCTGATAAGTAGTTTACTTATCTGTTTCATCAATCTACTTTAGATCAAGAAATATCATAAACATCAGAGAGGATGACAGCCGCCATGCCTCTAGTTTATAATATCGATATCAAATGGTAAAAGAAGTTAAGAGATAACTACAAGGTCTCTGCATCTTTAGACTGCTGAAACTCTGTCTTAGTTAGGGACAGTAATGGTTTGCTAGAACCCACTTACTGTCTGTGAGCTATAAGCCCACTGCTAGCTAAGGACAGTCCCATAGGATCGTGCACATCGAACATCTGAGTTAGAACTTATAGAACGGTATATTGGAGAGATGGAATTAATTAATTGATTGACAGTAAAATGTCAAGGTAATTAATTAGTGGTTGATTAATAGATTAATTGATACTTTGTATCAAGATAATTAATTAATGGATTTAGGAGTTGAGTATTTAATTGATTAATTAGTTTGCGGAATGTAATTAATTAATTTATAAATTAATAAAATTACATTCGGTGAACAATTAATTAAATTAATACGTCAATTTATTAATTAGTGTCATTTATTTAATTGGGGTAGTTAAATTTAATCTAATTATAACTAATTGCATAAAATAAATACTATTGGTATTTATTTAAGTGATTAGGTTAGGATTGGATTAGTTTTGTAATTAACCAATTAACCTTAAACCTAGTTGGTTTAAGAATACACTGTATATATAAATTAAACTCCCTAAACCTAATTAGAACTACATTGATATTCGGCCACCAAAACACACACAACATATGTATTCGGCCAACAAATGGAATAGTGGGATTTTTATTGACTATTTACAAAATCTCTCCAGTTCTTCTTCGTTCTTCGGCTAGCACCGGTTCTAGCTCAATAGATGTTCGTGCACCTGACTACGGAGATCTTACTACTTTGTGGATTCTTCAGCCGTCTCTAGAAGAGACAATCCGGGTAAGTTTTTACCCTTAAACGGATCCAAAAGGTTTTATTCAATCAATGGTTAACGGACAAAGATCAACCTAAAAGAGATTAGAAATAAATTTTAAACCGCAATTCCGCTGCGCTACAGTTGATTAACTGGCAATAATCTCTAACAGTGGTATCAGAGCCATGGTTTAGTCTGTTTTGATTGATTGAAAATTTATAAGATTTGGTTTTTATTATTTTTCCAAATCAGTTTTGAAAATTCCTATTAATTCCTATGTTTAGTAATTAGTTTAGGAAGTTTTGGAATATATATTTTCTGATTATTTTGTGTTTAGTTGTGCTGAAATTTAGTTTTAAAACAATAAATAAAATTATAGATTATATATATGGAAAAAAAAATACTTAACGGACACGGAACAGCAGTCGCGGGACTGCTGTCCGCGAACAGCAGCACTGATGCTGTCCGCCAGACAGCAGTCACGGGGCTGCTGTCCGCGGACAGCAGCCCCGTCGCTGTCCCGAGTCCGTTGAAAATTTAAAATTATGTTTTAATTTTGGATTAGACGGGACTGATTTTTGTTTTAAATTTTTCTCGGGTAATTTTAATAAAATCAGGGCCCTAATACCGTTTAATTTATTAAACGTGTTTTGAATGAAAATTAATTGGTATTAAAACGTTTTTGATTGGCATGCATATTTAATTTTAATCGAATTGATAATTTGTGTAAAATTGAATATGGTTAATTTGTGAAATTGGCCCAATAAACCGTGACACCGGTTTAAATTGGGAGGACTAAATTTTGGATATGTGACGACCCTAAAATTCAGAGGGAGCAAAATTGTAATTTTGAATATAAATGGATGTTAACCGTTTGGGCCTTTATGGGCCTTAGTCACATATGGTAAAATTGGCGATTTCACCCTAAGCAACTCGGCTTAACTTTATTAGATGATTTTGGAATGCCATGATCATGCATTATATTTGTATGTCTTACCATGCAGCAATGTGTTATAGAGTTCTATGGGCCCTAAATTAAAGTCGGTTTGTAATTTAATTTATTTTGGGAAATATGGCCTGCGTGCCATTCTTTCATTAATGTAATTTTAGAATAGGTTCTATTCATAAAATTGTAATTGGTCGTGAAGAAGCCCAGATGGTCCAAGCCCATGGTAGGAGTCCAAGGAGACTTGAAGCAAGCCCGTGAAGATTAGATAGTATATCTAGTTTCACTAGGATGTATTATAAGTCCCATAGGGTCTCTATGTTTATTTTGATTATACAATTGCTTAGTATAACATGAAATATAAGTAGCAACGATCACCAGATCATCACCCGCGATAATTATATGTTAAAGCCGTATCACTTAATTAATCCGGATAATGAAATATTGAGTCGCTTAAAAGTGCTTTCCAGATTCACATCTCTTCCTCCCAGGTAGTGCTATAGTGTATGACGTGCCCTAGCAGGTATGCTGTAGTAATTAGTGGGCCGTCGAGGGTTAGGATACTTCGGTATGGCTAACACGTGTATGGTGGTTGGACTCAACATGGGTAGCATTAGCTCAGAGCGGGCCCTAAGCACAGATAAGCTAAGTGTCACAAAGCCCATCAAACCAAGAGTCCTTGTGGAGGATTGGATAGTCTATCCTACCAAATCGTCAATGGTCGACGGCAGAGCCCTAGCTCGGTTTATTATTAATGGATTGTGGATCTTGGTCAAGACAGCCAAATAAATATCACCAATAACAAATTAAAATGGATTATTAATTTGATCTTTGGCTTAAGCCCTTTATTCTAACTCTAATGTAATTTTTCCACGTAGATAAAAATCACCAAGTTACATAAAAGAAATAATGAATGCAACAAGCAACAACTCACTCAGACCACTCCTGGAAAAGGAAAAACTTTCAGGGACTGATTTTCTTGACTGTCCTATGAACTCACAAAAGGTTTGTACACACGAGTGGAAGGAATCTGTACTGATTGCTACCTTACCAGCCAACAAAGGGAACACACCTAAAGGAAAGGCCAAGTCCAAGTCCAAGGCGAACGCCCAAAAGGCCAAGTCAAAGACAAGGAAGGCGGCAACTCCTAAAGGTAGGTTGGCCTTGGCAGATGATATCTGTCATGAGTGTAATGAGAAGGGACACTGGAAGAACACGTGTCCAAAGCTAAGGGAGAAACAGAAGGCTAAAGCTTATGGTTTTGGCATTTATGTTGTTGAGATAAATCTGGCTATTTCTACATCTTGGGTTTTAGACACTGGATGTGGTACTCACATTTCTTCAAATGTGCAGGGACTGAGAAATATGAGGTTGTTAGGATCTGGTGAAGTGGATCTTCGAGTCGGTAATGGTGCTCGTGTAGAGGCCTTGGAGATCGGAGATTACACTTTAGAGATGCCTACTGGTTTAGTTTTAGAACTTAGAGATTGTTGTTTTGTACCTGCAATGCGCAGGAATATTATCTCAGTTTCTATGTTGGATATTTCCGGTTTTAATTTTAATATTGGACGTGGTAGGATTTTTATACATCGTGGCAATATTGTTTATGGAACCGCATTTCTAGAAAATGGTTTGTATATCCTTGATCTAAAACGTAGTGAATCAATCTATAACATAAACGCTAAAAGGATTAAGACTAATGAACTAAATCCTACATATATCTGGCGCCGTCGTCTTGGCCACATAAATGAGAAATGCATAACTAGGCTTTACTCTAGTGGAGCGCTAGGGTCATTCGACATGCAGTCTTATGACACGTGTGAATCTTGTTTAAGAGGGAAGATGACAAAGGCGCCTTTCACCAAAACTGGTGTAAGGGCCACAGAGCTATTGGAACTGATACACTCAGATGTATGCGGTCCAATGAGCACTAGTGCTAGATCTGGTTTTCTGTACTTTGTTACCTTCACAGATGACTATAGCCGGTATGGGTATGTGTATCTGATGAAACATAAATCTGAAACTCTTCTAAGATTCAAAGATTTTAAAAATGAAGTAGAAAATCAACTTGGCAAGAAAGTAAAAGCGCTCCGGTCTGATAGAGGGGGCGAATACTTGAGCCAAGAGTTTGTCTCATTCTTGAGAGAGTGTGGAATTATATCCCAACTCACTCCTCCTAGTACACCCCAATGGAATGGAGTGTCAGAAAGGAGGAATAGGACCCTGCTCGACATGGTCCGCTCAATGATGAGTCAAGCTTCTCTCCCTATCTCCTTTTGGGGATTTTCTTTGGAAACTGCTGCTCATATAATTAACAATACACCGAGAAAGGCAGTTAAAGGAACACCATATGAATTATGGACAGGCCGAAAGCCCAACGTTTCCTTCATGAAGATTTGGGGTTGTGATGCACATGTCAAGAAATTGATGAGTGGCAAACTAGAGTCCAAATCTGTCAAATGCCAGTTCGTGGGTTACCCTAAGGAAACTAAGGGTTATTACTTCTATAACCCAGCCGAGAATAAAACATTTGTGGCTAGGTTTGCAGTCTTTTTGGAAAAGGAATTCCTTTCCAAAGTAGACAGTGGGAGCAATATTGATCTCACTGAGATTCAAGACTCACCAACTCCTACAGCAGATGCTGAGGATGCTCAGGTAACTGATTTAGGTCCTCAAGAAATTAAGGAGGCTGAACCAGTTACACAGGAACCTAGAAGGTCTGATAGGACACGTCATCAACCCGAAAGGTACGGTTTTGTCGTGACTGATGATGGGGACATAATGGTCGATGACCAGGATGAGCCCAAGACTTATCAAGAGGCTATTGAAAGCCCACAATCAGATCAATGGTGTAAAGCTATGGAGGCTGAAATGCAGTCTATGTGTGATAACCAGGTGTGGAACTTGGTGGATCCACCTCCGGGTGTTAAAACAATTGGCTGCAAGTGGTGTTTCAAATTAAAAGCCGATAACACCTTCAAGGGGCGACTGGTGGCAAAAGGTTATAGACAAATCCAAGGAATTGACTATGATGAAACCTTTTCACCAGTTGCTATGTTCAAATCCATTAGGATAGTACTGGCCATAGCTGCATGGTATAACTATGAGATATGGCAGATGGATGTTAAAACCGCTTTCCTGAATGGGAAGTTACTGGAGGATGTCTACATGACACAACCAGAGGGTTTTATCGATTTGAAGTATCCTAACCGAGTATGTAAGCTTCAAAGATCCATTTATGGATTGAAGCAAGCATCTAGGTCTTGGAATCAGAGATTCAATGAAGCCATAACTGAATATGGTTTCGTGCAGAATCCTGATGAACCTTGTGTGTATATGAAATTCAGTGGGAGCATATCCACTTTCCTGATATTGTATGTCGATGACATACTGCTCATTGGAGGCGATATACCAACATTGCAAGGCGTGAAGCAGTGGTTGAGTAAATGCTTCGCAATGAAAGACTTAGGAGAAGCCGAAACGATCTTAGGGATCAGGATCTACAAAGATAGATCCAATAGACTTCTAGGCTTGAGTCAGGCAATGTACATAGACAAAGTTCTTAGAAGATTCAGCATGGACCAGGCTAAGAAAGGATTCATGCCTATGCGCCATGGGTTGAAACTTGGTAAGAAAGATTGTCCTCAGACAAAGCAGGACAGAGAGAACATGGAAAAGGTCCCATATGCCTCAGCTATAGGATCCATCATATACTCTATGTTATGTACAAGGCCAGATGTTGCATTTGCACTTAGCATGACTAGCCGGTACTAGTCAGATCCCGGTGAGGAGCACTGGAAGGCAGTTAAGGCTATCCTAAAGTACCTTAAACGTACCAAGGATCTTTTTTTAGTTTTTGGTGGGCAAGAGGAGCTGGCAGTATCAGGTTACACTGATGCAAGTTTCGAGACTGATGAGGACCAGAAACAATCACAGTCTGGTTATGTTTTTCTCTTGAATGGCGGTGCCATTAGTTGGAGATCCTCAAAGCAGCCTACCATTGCCGATTCTACAACGGAAGCTGAGTACATAGCTGCATGCGATGCTGCAAAGGAAGCAGTTTGGATCAAGAAGTTCATAACTGACTTAGGTGTAGTTCCTACTATCCTAGGTGCAGTTGATGTTTTCTGTGATAACAACGGTGCCATAGCACAAGCACTCGAGCCCCGATCACACAAGAGATCCAAACATGTACTTAGAAAGTTTCACCTCATTCGGGAGATCCAGGCGAGAGGTGACATTACATTACAGAGAGTTGACACTGAGAACAATGTCGCAGATCCGTTTACCAAGGCACTTGCACAGCGCCTACATGATGGTCATACTAGATCTATAGGGATTAGGGCAATGCCTGCTTGGAACTAGTCTAAGTGGGAGACTGTTGGTGTGCCCTAGTTCTTAGGCATTGGTTCATGTATATTGTATTATGCTTTTTGATTATTCTTTCATAGATACACTATTTGTGTTACATTAATAAAGGCATTAATCTAGTTCATTTATATCTTGTGCTATAATATGAATAGAGAATCCATTGATTGATAATCGTAAAACCATATCCCAAGTCCATTCTATCATGGGAATGATTAGGACCACGGACTTGTATATTCGACGACTGTATGGTAGTAATTGATACTAGACATAGCACTTGATAAGTCAGTTGTGAATATGAGTACATGTTGTATACATGTGACTGGATCGATCCGCCCGAGAAAACTACATGGTGGTTGGGTCATTAGTTTTCTTAAGTAGGTCTCTAACTATCTTCAGACCAGATTTCATTATAATATCAATATGGGATCCGGTTCACTTTGACATACGCCTAACCGGTCTGTAACAGGATGCTAAATACGGGTATGATTGGGTGAACAGGTGAACACGTTGGTATTGATATTGAAGTGATGGAATTACCACTCATGTAATAGTGAGATGATATCATAGGCCACTTGATAAGTGAGATTGATAAGTGTGTGGCCACACCCTGATAAGTAGTTTACTTATCTGTTTCATCAATCTACTTTAGATCAAGAAATATCATAAACATCAGAGAGGATGACAGCCGACATGCCTCTAGTTTATAATATCGATATCAAATGGTAAAAGAAGTTAAGAGATAACTACAGGGTCTCTGCATCTTTAGACTGCTGAAACTCTGTCTTAGTTAGGGGCAGTAATGGTTTGCTAGAACCCACTTACTGTCTGTGAGCTATAAGCCCACTGCTAGCTAAGGAAAGTCCCATAGGATCGTGCACATCGAACATCTGAGTTAGAACTTATAGAACGGTATATTGGAGAGATGGAATTAATTAATTGATTGACAGTAAAATGTCAAGGTAATTAATTAGTGGTTGATTAATAGATTAATTGATACTTTGTATCAAGGTAATTAATTAATGGATTTAGGAGTTGAGTATTTAATTGATTAATTAGTTTGCGGAATGTAATTAATTAATTTGTAAATTAATAAAATTACATTCGGTGAACAATTAATTAAATTAATACGTCAATTTATTAATTAGTGTCATTTATTTAATTGGGGTAATTAAATTTAATCTAATTATAACTAATTGCATAAAATAAATACTATTGGTATTTATTTAAGTGATTAGGTTAGGATTGGATTAGTTTTGTAATTAACCAATTAACCCTAAACCTAGTTGGTTTAAGAATACACTATATATATAAATTAAACTCCCTAAACCTAATTAGAACTACATTGATATTCGGCCACCAAAACACACACAACATATGTATTCGGCCAACAAATGGAATAGTTGGATTTTTATTGGCTATTTACAAAATCTCTCCAGTTCTTCTTCGTTCTTCGGCTAGCACCGGTTCTAGCTCAATAGATATTCGTGCACCTGACTACGGAGATCTTACTACTTTATGGATTCTTCAGCCGTCTCTGGAAGAGACAATCCGGGTAAGTTTTTACCCTTAAACAGATCCAAAAGGTTTTATTCAATCAATGGTTAACGGACAAAGATCAACCTAAAAGGGATTAGAAATAAATTTTAAACCGTAATTCCGCTGCGCTACAGTTGATTAACTGGCAATAATCTCTAACACTCTGCCCCCGCGCCACGTTCCGGATTGCGTGCGTACTGCCGATGTGCACAACGAGCATTGCGACATAACTATTACGGACACCGAACCAGTGCAGGACTCGGCGGCTCCTGTCGGCGCTATCAAAAATATCCATGCGTCTGCTCTTGCTATTCCTGTGGCCAGCCAAGTAGTCGCCAGCAGCATTACGGATCCCGCAATACCGATGATGCTCACATCGCTTCCCAGTCTCGTTGCTACAGCGGAGCCCTGCGCAATAATGCCTCTTGTCTTTCAAGCTGTCAGCCAACGCAACTCGGTGCCTGCGCAACCTGGTCTCATGGCTGCGCCTGTTTCAGGCTTGGGAATACTGCCTCGCCCTCCTCGAATCCCGATTCGACGAAACCGCAGACCAATTCCTCCTCGTAGGCATGGAATGCAATTGCGAGACACCACTCTCAATTCGCGTGGAAGATTTGAAGCTTTACTTTCCTCGCACAGTGACAGAACGGTTGATCCAACATGCTTCAGTAAAGCACAAAAATCACCCGAATGGCGTAACGTGATGTCAGAAGAAATTAAGGCGCTGCTTGACAACGGAACATGGGAATTTGTTCCTCGACCTTTCGATAGACACGTTATCACCTCTCGATGGTTGTTTCGAACAAAGAGAATAAGCGATGGATCTATTGATAAATATAAGGCTCGGCTTGTAGCACGTGGCTTCACTCAAAATTCGGGGATTGACTACAAGGAAACGTTCAGTCCTATGGTTAAGGCAACCACCATTCGAACCGTTCTTTCTATAGGTGCAGCTAATGGATGGTTCATCAATCAACTGGATGTGTCGAATGCATTTTTGCATGGAAATCTATCAGAAACAATTTTCATGGAGCAACCGTAAGGTTTCTGAGATTCTGAACAACCCAATTTTGTGTGTCGTTTTTGTAAGAGGTCGTCTCCCTCGGCTTCAAAATGTCAATGACAGATAATTCTTTATTTGTTCACCATCAAGGCAACACACAAACATATTAGCTATGTTATGTGGATGATATACTTATCACAGGAAATACACCGGATCACATACTCAGCACAATTGCCTCCATTGAGAAGGAATTTCCAATTCGAAATTTAGGGAAGGCTGAATACTTTCTCGGCATTGAAATTTGCTATTCAAAAGAAGGTATTCATCTCTGTCAAGCCAAATATGCATCTGACATCTTGGACAAAGTAAAAATGGTTGATTCCAAACCAATTTCAACACCCATGGCAACAACCCCAACGCTATCAAAATCTCTCGGCACTAATCTCCCCTCTAGGGATGAATATCGGAGTATTGTGGGTGCTCTCCAGTATCTTCTCCTCACCCGACCTGATATTGCGTTTGCAGTCAACAAACTATGCCAATTTCTTCACTGTCCGTCGGATGAACATTGGAAAAGTGTTAAGCGAGTTCTTCATTACCTCCAAGACACCTTGAATTATGGCATCACAATGTCATCAAAACCTATTGATAATGTTCACTGCTATTTTGATAGTGATTGGGGTGGATGTCCTGATGATAGACGATCAACATGTGCTTTCTGCATCTATCTTGGCAAGAGTATCATCTCCTGGCAAACTCGCAAGCAACCGACGATAGCAAGATCGTCTACTGAAAGTGAATACAAAGCAGTTGCGAATGCCACGGCTGAACTCTTGTGGATTCGATCACTTCTACATGACTTAGGTTTCCCGATGCCAAAACCTATGCAACTATGGTGCGACAATGTTGGTGCTATCTATCTCACATCAAATCCAGTGTTCCATGCGCGAACGAAGCACATTGAACTTGACTATCACTTTGTACGTGAACAAGTATCCAATGATTTTCTCCGATGGATGATCAGGTGGCTGACATTCTTACCAAGCCACTACTCTACGGTTTGAGCGCCTTCGCTCCAAACTATTAGTTCAAGATCGGCATTGGCTTGTGGGGGAGTGTTAGAGATAATATTTAGTATTATCTCTAATTATTATCTTCCGGATAATTATCCTCCTAATACTTATAGAGTTATACTTACATCACATTCATAGAAGTATAGTAGGATTCTACTGTTCTATTCAATAGTCCATTAGATTTACAATACCTGTAATATATATACTTTCTTATCAATGAAACCCTAATCAAAGGACTTTACACAATCAATCTCTTTCTCTCTCTACCGTCGACTTTTCTCTCTCTCTAGTCGACATTCCTCTCTCTTTCTCTATCTCTCACTGTTCTACTTCTATCAACAGAGTTTACATATTTATTAATTTATATATATAAAAATAAAATGAATCTGGTTAAATTGAATCAACCCAGATAAACTATTGACTTTTAGTTCAGTTGTGAATCTGATTTTAATTCGGATCTGGTTTTTAAAAAATTTAGGACTCCACATCATTTGATCGGTCTGGGATGGGTCTTAATAAAAATCATGGAAAAAATGTCTACCGGTCTATAATATAATATAATGTCAATTAACATTTCAACTAATAAAATATTAATAGTGCATAAGATACTCTATGGTTTTCATAGGCTCAATATTAATAAATACTCCACGATTTTCATAGGCTCATAAACAATAGTATTAATATTTTTATAGCTGTATAAGATATTTTTAAATATTTATTTATATAAAATTTTTAGAACTTTAAAAATTATTACACGTTTGAGGCATGTATAGTAAAGTTTCTCTTCTACCTGTTGAGGACCTATTTGCTAATATTATAGTCGGATATCAAGTGATCTAAAATCACTAAGATAGTGACAACAATCATTATATAGTAAATTACAAAACCGATTCCATTAATAGATTTTCTTTGTATATTTAGTTCATTATACTATGTTTTGTTAAGGTAGACGTTTTCAAATTAGATTTTTCCAAAATACTTATATATATATATAGGAGAGGGTTCTTGTGAGAACCCTTTTCTAGGTGAGAACTCACGTTAGGTGAGAACCACCCAAAACTACGTCGTTTTGAGTAGAAAAATAAAAAAAAAACGCTGCTACTCGGGGGGTCGAACCTAAAACTCTATATTTAGATTCCACACAACTTACCACTGAGCCAATTGCTTTCCTTGTAATTTATGTCGCGCGCTGATTAATATACCATTGCCCTTTTAGCTTCTATTGTTTAATTTTGATGCATGCACTTATTAATATCGATTAAATATGCATAATAATAAATTATTAATAGAAAAAAAAAGAAATGTGCATAATAATAAATTATTAATAGAAAAAAAATCTAAGAACATGCTCTAATTTCTTATTTATTTAATTCATTTATATTCTTGTAATTTATATTTTAAAATGTTAAGGACGGTGTTCTAAATATTGTTACATATGTTCTAAATTTTATAATTTGGGTTTTAAAAATTAAGTATAATGTTTTAAAAAAAGATATATGGACCATTTTTACATTTGTTCTATAATATAATTTATAACTCATATTCTAAATAACATAACGTATATTCTAAAAAATATAACGTATGTTCTAAAGTTTATATTTTGTGTGCCAAAAATTAAGTATAGTGTTCTAAAAATATCAGTAGATATCTCGATCGTTTTTTCATTTGTTCTATAATATAATTTATAACTCATGCTAAAAAACATAACGTATGTTCTAAAAAATATGTCGTACGTTCTAAACTTCATAGTTCGTGTTTTAAAAGTTAAAATATATGTTCTAACGTTTGTTTTAAAAAATATATAGTTTGTGTTCCAAAAATTTAGTATAATGTTCTAAAAAAATCAGTAGATATCTGGATCGTTTTTTCATTTGTTCTATAATATAATTTATAATTCATGTTCGAAAAAACATAACACGTGTTCTAAAAAACATAACGTATGTTCTAAAAAATATGTCGTACGTTCTAAACTTCATAGTTCGTGTTTTAAAAGTTAAAATATATGTTATAACGTATGTTTTAAAAAATATATTTTCTTATATAACATAAATTACAAAAATATAAAGGAATTAAATAAATAAGAAATTAGAGCATATTCTTGGATTTTTTTTCTATTAATAATTCATTATTATGCACATTTCTTTTTTTCTATTAATAATTCATTATTATGCACTTTTTTTTCTATTCATAATTCATTATTATGCATATTTAATCGATATTAATAAGTGCATGCGTCAAATACTAAACAATGGAAGCTAAAAGGAACGTGGTATATTAAGCAGCGCGCGATATTATAAATAAAAGAAGTAATTGGCTCAGTGGTAAGTAATATGGAGTGTGGATAAAGAGACCTAGGTTCAAATCCCCTCGGTAGCAATGTTTTTTATTTTATTTTCCTACTCAAAACTACGTAGTTTTGAGTGGTTCTCACCTAAGGTGAGTTCTCACCTAGGGGAGGGTTCTCACTTGATCCCTCCCCTATATATATATATATATATATATATATATATATATATATATATATGGATAGACACGACTATTCACAACGAACACGATTGTTCACGAACGAATACGGCTATTCATGAAAGCAGGTGTTTTTGGTATTTAAATTAATTTAATAATCTCGGAGATTTTATCCAATCCGAGTGCAGTTGCTTCCACTGCTAAACAAAGTCGTAAACTATTGAGACAATTTGCTAAACAAAATCGTAAGCTGCTAAGCAAAATCATAAATTGCATATTAAATTAAATGTTGATTTTCATCTGAATGGGGCTTTAAAATTTAAAATCTACTGGGTTTAGACCATTTATAAATTAATCCTCTTAAGCCAAAAAAAAATATATTATAAAGACATAAAAAGAATTAGCTCAAAGAAAGAAGTTTGAAAAAGATCTCTCTCAAATTTATAGTTTCTTCTCTGTTTGGCTTCAAGCAACGACACGAGTTTAATTTTTTTGAAAACTCAAAACAAACCAGAAGAAAGAACGAAAACCCAATTTGCTAAACAAAATCGTAAGCTGCTAAACAAAATCAAAAATTGCATACTAAATTAAATGTTGATTTTCATCTGAATGGGGCTTTAAAATTTAAAATCTACTGGGTTTAGACCATTTATAAATTAATCCTCTTAAGCCAAAAAAAAAAAATATTATAAAGACATAAAAAGAATTAGCTCAAAGAAAGAAGTTTGAAAAAGATCTCTCTCAAATTTATAGTTTCTTCTCTGTTTGGCTTCAAGCAGCGACACGAGTTTAAGTTTTTTGAAAACTCAAAACAAACCAGAAGAAAGAACGAAAACCCAATCGATTCTAAATTTTAATAAAAACTCAAAACTCAACTATGAGAAGAAGTTATCTTTTCTCTGTGATTTCGAAGGAGCTCAAAAAAATTGAAATTTGAAAGTTGAAATTTGGGTAGCAGTTGCAATACTAAACAATTGTTTTAGCAGTTTACGATTTTGCTTAATAGTTGAAGTAATTGTACTTGAGTTGGATAAAATCTCCAAATATAATTCGATAAAGGTGCAGACTAATTTAAAATACTAAAAACTAACATATACAAATAGATTTATAGATTTTGGATTGATGTGTGAAATTAAAGTTGGATTGCAAAGAATGAGAAGTGGATTGAAAAAATTTGTTAAGTCATAATATATATATATATATATATATATATATATATATATATGGATAATTATAAAACTAACCATATTTTAAAATCCATTTAGGTTTTTAGCCTAGTTCTCCAACTTTTTACAAATCTAGGCAATTTCATTGTATTTTGACAAAAATGCCCTTGTCTTCCTTATTCTCCCTTCTTCCACATGAAACACATTCACCATTACTCATTCATCACACTTGCTCCACACTTTCCTTCTTCTCTTCTTTTTTTCTTTCCATTTTTTACAACACTTCATACAACAATCAAGTGAACAACAATCAAGTGAACAATCCAAGAGCTAAAGCTTTGTTTATTCATGTAAGTATGGTGTTGGGTTTGACCTAGATTTCAATTTTAATCTCAATACAATATCATATGTGTTTAATATGATGTATATAAGATGTATATGTCAAATTCAAAAAATAGATGAAATTAAGCCACAAAAAATAGCAACTTTTTCCCTTGATAACAAATTGAAAATAGCAGCAAACCATTCAAAACAGTCAGTTCCTGAAATTTTGTACACTAGACACAATACATTTGAATGCTTCGAATACAATCTAGTGCCTTTGCAATCCTTGAATTGGTGCTACTATTACAAGAACTTTGTTTGGATCGTATGTCGACTGCATGGAGATATGTAGTTCAAAATCGGTTGCATCAATACTTACTGAAATGTACACTTTCGCTTTTAACATTTGCAAATCGATGTTAGTTGCAAAACGGAACAACTTCGATTGACCACCCACGTATGTCATATCTTCTCGAACGGCTTTCCAATGGTCGTGCCACAATAACATACAGGGAACAGTTCCAAATGACATACTTCTACATTTGAGAAAAAAAACACATATTAACAAACAAAAGCGACAAACTTATACTCAGATAGTCTTTCGCACCTTTAAAAAATGCGACAAAATCGACAAGCTTATACTAAGAGAGTCTGTCGCACCCTGAAAAATGCGACAAAAGCGACAAACTTATACTAAGAGAGAGTGCCGCACCCTAAAAAATGCGACAGGTACGACATGCTCATATTTCTGGATTCTGTCGCACCGTGAAAAAATACGATAAATGCGACAACATTAAACCACCAGGCCATTGTCGCACTATTTCGTGGTGCAACAGATACGACAAAGTCGGAAATCTCAGAAAAACATTCACGATAAATCTGAAAAAATACAGAGTTTCAATGGGTTGAATGGGTCCCAAATGCATAACCCTAGACTATTTTCATTTGAATTTTACATATACATCTTATATACATTATATTAAACACATATGATATTGTATTGAGATTAAAATTGAAATCTAGGTCAAACCCAATACCATACTTACATGAATAAACAAAGCTTTAGCTCTTGGATTGTTCACTTGATTGTTGTTCACTTGATTGTTGTATGAAGTGTTGTAAAAAATGGAAAGAAAAAAAGAAGAGAAGAAGGAAAGTGTGGAGCAAGTGTGATTGAATGAGTAATGGTGAATGTGTTTCATGGGGAAGAAGGGGGAATAAGGAAGACAATGGTATTTTTGTCCAAATACAATGAAACTGCTTAGATTTGTAAAAAGTTAGAGAACTAGGCTAAAAACGTAAATGGGTTTTAAAATAAGGTTAGTTTTGTAATTGTCCCATATATATATGGTGTTTTAGAAAAGTTTAATTTGAAAGTGTGTAGTTTGGTAAGAAATAGTATAATTAGTCCAAATATGTAAACTGATCCATCAATTGAGTCAGTTTTATAATTTACTCATTATTATATTGAAATGTCACTAGAATATAAGAGCATCTCCAAGAAACTCTTAGTAGACTCTCTAAAAACAATATAAATAATTGTCTCTTAATTATTTAAGAATGACTAAGATATATCATCTCTAACAATACTCCTTATATTCACTATTTATTTATTATTTTATTATTAGTATTATTATTTATTGTTATATTTACCAATAGTGTGAGGAGAGAGACTCTTCAATAATAAATTATTAATAAAAAATGAAGTTAAGAGGCACTAAGAGGTGGAGAGAGACTCTCTATTAATAGAGAGGATGAAGAGATTCTTAGTTATTTGAGGAGCCACCAAAAGGCTGTTGAAGTTGATTTTTAACTCTCCATCCTCAAATTTTAACTTAAGAGCCAAATTAAGAGGCTGTTGGAGATGCTCTAACTAGTTAGAGCATCTCCAATAGACTCTTAGTGCATTCTCTAAAAATAATATAAATTATTGACTCTTAGTGATTTAAGAGTAACTAAGATATACATTCTCCAACAATACTCTTTATATTCACTCCTTAGAGCATCTCCAACAGCCTCTTAGAGGCTCCTCAAATCACTAAGAGTCTCTCCATCATTTCTATTAATAGAGAGCATCTCTTTACCTCTTAATTCATTTTTTATTAATAATTTATTATTGAGGAGTCTCTCTCCTCACATTATTGGTAAATATAACAACATCAATAATTTTAATGATAAAATAATAAATAAGGAGTAAATATAAGGAGTATTGTTGGAGATAGTATATCTTAGTCACTCTTAAATCACTAAGAGTCAATTATTTATATTATTTTTAGGCAGTGCACTAAGAGTTTCTTGAAGATGCTCTTAATTATTATTTTATTATTAAGATTATTATTTATTGTTATATTTACGAATAGTGTAAGGAGAGACTCATCAACAATAAACTATTAATAAAAAAAAATGAAGTTAAGAGGCACTAAGAGGTGGAGAGAGACTCTCTATTAATAGAGAGGATAAAGATGCTCTTAGTAATTTGAGGAGCCTTAGGAGGCTGTTGGAGTGAATTTTTAAATCTTCCTACTCAAATTTTAACTTAAGAGCCAATTTAAGAGTTTGGAGATGCTTTAGTATCTAGCAAGATGCAAACACTTTCTCGACGTCGATGGCTCGAATCAGAAATGAGGCTAGAAGATGCGGACACTTTTTCAACGGCAATGGCTCGAATGGCCTCAAAATTAGGCAAGTCAAAGGGATCCGATAATCCCATGGAGGACATGTAAAATCTAACAAGTTTAAGCATGTTTGACATTCGTTTTCCCCCAATGGTCCTATTTCCTAGGACAAATGGAGAGCACCAGAGTAGGTTCGAAGATAACATTTGTCATTATTAGAGGTAGTGAGATGATGAATCATACTCCCAGTTTTGTTGGGCTGAGGCAACTAGTCACCATAACTTCCGCAACACTAGAAATGACGATTACCATTGTAGAGCCAACAATCCGACAATATATGCCCACTAAAGCCTCAAGAGAAAAGCCAGACATTCCAACAAATGAATCCATATATATACTACCCCAATGCAGTGGTGGATCCAAGATTTGAGGGAGGGGGACAAAACTCTATGTAAATTTTTTGTAGACAAAATAACATTAATTGAAAAAAATATACTTTAGTACCTAATTGCTATTCGATACAAACTGTCTTAAAAAAAAAAAATTCTAATGCTAAATAGATCGACGATTACGAGGTGACAATTGACATCTACAATCTGTCATAGCTTGAAAACGATCCAAAATATCTTCATTATCAATGTTGATGAAGATATCATTCGAGCTAAGAGGACGTTTGGTTTGGGGGTTTCAGGAAATGGGAGGTTTCATTCCATTTGTTGGTATTTGTTTTGCTAATTAAATTATTCCTTTTGCCCTTTTTTAGTTTTGGGTTTACCCCCAACTCCTCTAACCCATTCCCTACTTCACTCTAAGGTTTTCTATTTTATTTTTACATTTCTTTATCTTTGGATTAATTTCATTTTTGTTATATATTTTTAATTTTTTACTCAAAAAATATTTTTTTTGACTAAATTTTACTTTTTTTATTTTTATTTAATCCTTATATTTTTTTATTTATATTTTTTTATCACTAGATTAATTTCACTTTTGATCCTTATAATTAGTTATTTTTACCTTTTTACCCTGAAAAATAATTTTGACCAAATTTTTTTCTTTTATCATATTATTCAGTTTTAATATTTATTTTTAATTATTTTAAAATAATTATTTTCTTTTTAAATATAATATTTATGCATTTTCTTTGATTAATTTTAACTTTTATGAACTTTATATTATTATCAATAAGAGTAGCAAGTGAGTGACGTTTTTGATTGTTTGGGATTATATATGAAGTTATTTCACGTTTTATAGAAACTATAGTAAAAGAGTTGATTTTTTTTATTATATATGAAATTAAAAAAAAATAGTTTTGATTCCATATTTGAACCAAACATCCACAAAGGGAATGAGGTGGAATTGCATTCCCTTTCCTAAACATATCCAAACACATAGAGGTATGAATGCTCATTCCTTTCCTTTCCTTTAGTTTCCCTTTTTTTATTCCTTTCTCCTTACCCCCTGTGAACCAAACGCCCCCTAAATACTACCAAACAGTCATTCAGTCAATCATCTGACATTCGATTTCTCAAATCGGTCTTTACAATATTCATTGCTGAAAATACTCTTTCAACAGAAGCTGTTGCAACTGCTAAAAGCAATGTCAATTCAATTAGTCGATACACCAATGGAAAAGTTTGAGCTTTTCCAGTTGAAATCATCTTCTTTGAAAGACATCCTAAATCTTCAATAGCGGTAAAGTTATATCTCTTCTAAGATCATAAATATACAAAATATGCCAACAATATAAAAAAAAAAAAAAAAAAAAAACCCACAACATAACATGATGATCAAGGTTAGATCGTTCACAATATCATAATTGGATTTAAAAAAAAGGATGAGAATTTCTAATAGGATGTTACACAACCAACAAAAGGATCATAAATCATGGACCTGCACATTAAATATAATTAGGCAAAGTCATTGCAGCAATTGTGAGGCTGCTACAAAATTAAGTTAAAAGTTTGAAGGAGTTTCTAGTTAATCCATTACAATTAAAGACAGATTCGATAAATAATAGAAGACAGGTACATTAAACATCATAAACAAAATCAAACCCCGAATTAAACCATAACAATGGGAGCTGTATCGTTATACAGAGCACCTAAAGGGAAATGGCAACCATAACAATGGGAGCTGTACCATTATAGATAAAAATTAAACCCCGAATTCACAAATTAAACGGAGGGCAACTACAGTAATCAAACCGTTTGGACAAATTCACACATTAAACAGAAGGAAAGCACCTAAAGTAATCCAACCTACTGAAATGGAGGAAGAGGAGAAAAGGAGAGATAAAGAAATGGAGGAAAAGGGAGAGATAACTGACCGGCCGCGTCAGGAAAGACCGGCAAAGAAGAATAGACCGGCAGGCAGAGAAGGATGGATGAAGGAGAGCAACTTTGGAGACGAGATTGGTGCCGGAGAAAATCATAAATAGGGAATAGATATATACTGCTTCTTTTTAAATTAAAAATCCACAAGTAACCTTCCGTTCGGATGTTATCCTCCCTTTTCTCCCTTTTACCAGCATGTCGGAGTTCGGCTCGGAATACGAGTGTGGAATGGGGTTGAGACCCCACATAGGGCATGGACTCAAAGCAGGAGCAAGGTTTAATGGAGAACGTGGTCTAGCCCATGATTTCAGCATAAATCCAAACCTAAGCGAAATGGAGCAAAGATGAGAGCTCGTATAGAAACAAATCTGGCTCAGAATTTGAGTGCAAACCAAAGTCTGAATGCAGAACGAAGCAAGGAATAGAGCTTACTAAGAGGAGTGGATCAAGCTTAGAATTCAGACATTGATATAGCTTATGAGCATATATATCACTGTTCAAAACCAAGACCGTTTATGTGTTTGAAATCGAGAATTCGTCCCGATTTTCTCCGATTAGTCCCTCAAGACTTTTTTTGCCTCCTAAGTGGTTTTTAGCCGTATGGACTCCACCTGGCCCGCATCAACACCGCCTAGAGTATTTTTTATTGTGAATTTACTTTTTACTTTATTATAATTCAGTTATGAGTTGTTTCAATAATATTGTTATTGAAATATTGATGTTTGCACAGTTTTAAGGATATATATGTTTTCTAGATTAAATAATTTTGTATTATTATTTTTAGATAGAATAATACATACTTTTATTGAATTTATATAACAATTTGTTGATTAACAAATAATAAAAAAAAAAAAAATCCAACCTGATTAATCTTCGAGTGCCCAATCTACCCAACTAGTGCCTAGCATTTTTTACAGCCTTAATGATAAAGATTCAGACCTGTACACGAAGTCGAGATGAGAATAGGGCCTGTTGAAAAGCACGATCGAGTCTAGGCATGAACATTTATCTAGACCTGAGCATGAAACAAAACCAAGATCTAAAAAGCTTCAAAGGAAAAGTATACCTAATGTCGGTGCACCCCCCAGAGCAGTCAAACCAACTATACCAGCACATCCACTTCCTAAAGCCCAATGTCCATGAACCAGTCTCTATTGTCCATGCCAGGACTCACCCTCCATAGCTCTCACATCATCAATTGGCCAAGAGATAAGAAGCTTAAGCCCTCAACCTTGCCAAAATAAAAAGGGGTTACCGACCCTACAATATACATAAGGAATTAAAAATAATTAATAGATGTATGCAAGGAGAATGAGGTGTCCCCGTGCAGAATTTTCTCCATCACCCTCGTTGAGTCGGCATCCTACTAGTTTCAAGAACATATAGGAGCAGCTAAAGGAGTTTCCACTAAGTTTATGGACTTTATCCCCCCAGTCATGGCTTGCAGAACCCGATACCATCTTCGCTAGAAGTCGGATGAATCCTTGTGGATAAATTCAACAAAACATGTCTTAACATGTCTTTTGAGTTTTACTTCCTCTAAACACTTCCACTGAATCAAATAGCTAATAAGAACATAGTCACGCACATGGAAAAATAAATAAGATTTTCCTTCTTCCATCCTCATATGGAAAGTCGAGAAACAATTTTAAGAGTGACAAAATGATCTACATTTTATGCAAAACCCACAATTTATTCAACAATTCATACTAGTTTATTGTATAGATTCATATACATATTTTTGCATATTTAACCAGCAATAACATTAATAAAATTCAAAAGAAACAGCATCAGAAAGCAGAATATGGAGTAGCAACAACATAAAGAGGGAACTTTCGGTGAATGGTGAGACCAGTGGATTCAGTCATGTCTAAATCTTGTATTGTTGGTACACCATGCAATTTCCAATCAAAGCTATGCAATAACTTAGCCAATGCAAGCTCATCATTGCTTATTGCAAACTGAACCCCTGGACATATTCTCCTACCTGATCCAAATGGTATTAATTCAAAGTTTTGTCCTTTGTAATCTATACCACTATTCAAGAATCTTCCTGGCAAAAACTCTTCAGCTCGATCCCATAATGTAGGGTCTCTTCCTATTAAATAAGCATTGATTATCACTCGAGTTCCTGCTGCAATATGAAATCCTTTTATTTTCACATCTTGGGTTGCAACTCGAGGAACTAATAATGGAATTGGAGGATGCAAACGTAGAGTTTCTTTTATCACTGCTTTTAAGTAAGGAATTTTTTGGAGATCATCTTCTGTTATTTCTGATTTGTTCTCGGCTATTTCTCTTATTTCACTTTGAAGCTTCTTCATCGCTTCTGGATGCCTTAAGAGCTCTATCATTACCCATTCCAATAAGACGTATGTTGTGTCTGTACCTGCTGAAAAAACATCCTGCCAGGAACACAATATAAAACGATTGATTGTTAGGAAAATGAAATACCATTAGGCTTATTAAAGCATATAAAATACTCGTTTATCCTACCATGTTTCAAAAAAATTATAATAAATGAGAGTGTAATAAATTGAACTATGAACCACTTAGTCTAACACGCTTTAATACAATGTCAATGAACTAATCAATTTAAAAGCTTGAACTAAGGCAACAACTTGGGACCAGACTATAGGTCCTAACTAACTCGGGACTATATCCAGATCTCGAAGAACCTCTCCAAAGAATGGCAACAGAGGAACCCGAAATCTACAGGTGTGGTATGCCTTGTAGATAATGAAGGCATTGCTCTATATTCGACTACTCACCCGGATCTCGGGCCCAGGATCCTCTAGCGTATAATTCCAACTTGATATATAATAGCTATTAAGGCCACATCTTTAGGCGTTAATATGCTAGAAAATTTGTAGACAATGGAAACTTTTTTCGAATTAGGTGATGGCAGTGCTGGAATCTACTGCCCGACATGCTCCAAGGATTTATTTCATTGGAAGAAGAGAACAAAGTCTAAAAAGCTCTAAACAGGGTGATTGGATAGGTGATCAACTGAAATGAGACAATGAAAATAAATAAAATACACACATGAAAGGAAAGAAGAATTATGAAGTGCAACTAATCCGAAGAAGAATAGACTCTTCCATTATGGGATTCAAACCCTAGTAAACCATAGCTTTTGCACCTTATAGTCGAGGATTACTGAATACGAAAAGGTTCGTTATGAGTCTAACACAAGTTTATATACTTTTTTTTTTTTTTTTGTTAATATATGTGACTTTCAGTTTTAAATCACACATTAATCAACAACAATTAAATATCAATATCGGAATAAGTGTAAAAGATAGAAGTCACCAAAAACCCCTCTGCACACCAATGTTTGAAATGAGAGTAACAAGGGGTGGGTGAACATTTGTTTCCTACCAAATATAAACAAAAGTCCAATTCATAGCCCATCAAAATATAAAAGACTCAATAACAGAAGGAATCTCAAAAGGAGTCGGAACAATGGGAACCGCCCCACCGCCCATTCTATGGGCGGAATGTACTTTCATATTCCACTTTTATTCGTCACTAAATTTGGTATTAGAGTGCACTCAGAGGACCTATCCCACACACAAATACTCAGACAAGTTCACTCGAAGATTGGATTAGACCCAACACCCACCAACTCATTTAACATGTTACAAATTACAATACTTATGTTTTTGTCAATAAACCGTTTGAGCTAAAAGTTTAAAGTGATAGGTAAGGTTCAGAATTATCGTTTAGTATTCTTATCTCGGGTAACTAATTTATTAGTTTCTATATTTTGACCCAATATTGTTGAGTTGGGGAACTGACCAAATAAAGTGGGCTAAGCCATAAAATGAACAAATTCAAACACTGATTTTTTTTAGAAACTTATATAATTGAGTATTTGTATAATAATTAAAATTAGCTAGGATATGATTGGGAAAGAAAGAAGAGGTACTTACTAGGATGATAGCCTTGATTGCAGTTCTATCAATAGCAAAACCAGCCATGTTTTCTTTCTGAATCCAAAGCAGAACATCCACAAAGTCCTTACTACTTGATTCAACCTTCCAATTACCATTCTCAACATGTTCATCAACTACACTGTCGAAGAACTCATCCATCTCTTTAGCTATTTTCTTAGCTTTCCCATACAACCCTTTAACACTACTCACCCAACCAAGCCACGGAATAAAGTCCCCAACATCAAAAAACCCCAAAAGCTCCGCAAACTCAGTTAACAAATCCTTAAAGCTTCTTCCTTTTTTAGTTCCGCTGTACTTTCTCCCTAAAGCAATTCTGCAAGTTATATCATTAGTAAGTTTCGCTAAGATTTCACTTAAATTCAGTGGCGAAGAACAAGTATTTTTAATCCTGTCAACAACTAAATCAGTCTCTTCTTCCCTTATATCCCTATATGATTGTACCCTTTTGTTGCTTAATAAATGTAAAACGCATATACTTTTCATCTGTCTCCAGTACTCGCCGTATGGA
Source organism: Euphorbia lathyris (assembly GCF_963576675.1). NCBI lineage: Eukaryota > Viridiplantae > Streptophyta > Magnoliopsida > Malpighiales > Euphorbiaceae > Euphorbia > Euphorbia lathyris. The sequence continues at coordinate 41,327,201 of NC_088910.1, forward strand.
GCAGCTGCAACATCTTTCCGGCCATACAGAAGTATTTGAGTAAGTCTTGTTTTAGCCCTGTCTGAAAAGATAAGATCATGGGTTTTCATGATCTCCCGAGCCATGTCTGCCGATGATATAATAAGAGCTGGAACGCTGCCAAGGTGAAGCAACATAATGGGGCCATGGATTTCAGCCAATTTTGCAAGGGAACGATGGGGATAAAGCCCAAGTTGGTGGAGATTTCCTATGATCGGAAAGGTAGGTGGAGAAGGTGGACGGTCGGAATTGTTGGTTGTAAATGAAGAAGACCATTTGAGGAGAAGTATGAAGGATAGAGATAACAAGGTAAGGGATATGATTACTGGGAAGTAGGAAGATTGTTCTGATAAGCTTAGATTCAACATTTTTTGTTTCTGTTTTGCTAATAATAATGTCTTTTCTTTTTCTGACTGTTGCCTTGAATATAGTAATAACTAGGAGTTGTTAAAATCTGATTCTGTGGACAGGGAAATTTTATCTTTCCAGATTTTTCTTTGAAGTGGATAAATACGCCGAAAGGTTGCTGGATAGATAAACATAAGCATTAGCGCAAAATAAGGTGGATTGTTATTTACCAACCCCAAATTATATCACTGTTTCTTTTTTAATACTTTTATCCTTGTTATTTTTTAAACTTTAAAATTGAAATTCTCTCAAATTTCTTTGAAATTTAAAAATCCGAACAACATTCATGGGACTTAAACACGATAAAGGAAAAAGACTAATGATTCTCCGGATAAGTATTTTTATTTAAAAATCGAATCGAAAAAACGAGTTTCATCTCCAGATTCGGAGAAAAAATCATCCAAAACGTGCTAAACGGGTGATCCACCCGTTTCTGCTTAGGCATAAAGGGATAGTTCATCCGTTTCTACCTAGGCGGAATGATGTGAATCATCCGTTTAGCATATTTTGGATGAATTTTTTTTATATATTGATTAAATCGGTTAGTTTTTTGAGACGAATTTCAATTACTGTAAATAGGAATTGTAGTTATTCGATTTCCTCGACGTTCTCGGGTCCATTTTTCATAAATATAATTTTTGGCTCAGAAGAGAGAGAATATTAAGTTTTTGAATGGAAAAATAAAAAGGGCGAAAATGTCTAAGAGGAGATGGTGATAAGTAATTTAGAGACAGTGAATAATAAAACCCAAAATAATTTATTAGTTTTCTAATTTATGCATGTTACGTTAGTTTTTTTATTTGTTAAATTATGAGATAAGTACAAAAAAAATGCATGTGGTATACCGGATTTGCGAACTCGGCCCTGTGGTATTTTTTTTGCAAACAGAGGTTTGTGTTACAAACCGTTAGCAAACAGAGACTAAATTGACTAACGGTGTTAAAATTCAAAGAGAAAAGAGTTAATTTGGTCCTTATATTTATTTATTTTATAAATTAACCTCCCTAATTATCTAATTATCACAAATAAACCCCAAAATTAAAAATAAAAATAAAAAATACCTTCTTCTTCTTCTTCTTCTTCTTCCATTAATTTCTTCTTCTTTTCTTCTTCTTCTTCCATTAATTTCTTCTTCTTCCATTAATAAGGAGAATAAAATATTTTTCTCTCTCTCTCTTCCTTCTCTCTCCTTCTTCCATGGTTCTTCTTCTTCTTCTTTTTCTTCTTCTTCCTCTCTCTCTTCTCTTCTTCTATTTTTTCTTTTTTTTTTCGATTCCAGATTTCCGAAATCGAAAATCTGAAAATTCCAGATTTCCAAAATCTGGAAATTTTCAGATTCCTGGAAATTTCCAATTTCCAGATTTCCTTCCTGGAAATTTTCAGATTCCTGGAAATTTCCAATTTCCAGATTTCCTTCCTGGAAATTCCAGATTTCTGGAAATTTCCAGAAATCTGGAATTTCCAGATTTTCGAAATCGGAAATCTGGAAATTCTAGATTTCTCGAAATTTCCAGAAATCTGGAATTTCCAGATTTTGGAACTTAAAAAAATAGAAGAAAGAGAGGAAGAAGAAGAAGAAGAAGAAGAAGAAGAAGAAGAAGAAGAAGAAGAAGAATGTATTTTTTATTTTTATTTTTGATTTTGGGGTTTATTTGTGATAATTAGATAATTAGGTGGGTTAATTTATAAAATAAATAAATATAAGGACCAAATTAACTCTTTTCTCTTTGAATTTTAACACCGTTAATCAATTTAGCCTCTGTTTGCTAACGGCGTTTAGCACAGACCTCCGTTTGCAAAAAAAAAAAAAACCACAGGACCGAGTTCACAAATCCGGTATACCACGGGCATTTTTTTTTGTACTTATCCCTTAAATTATAAAACTAGATTTTAGAAAAAGTTGATTTATATTTATATTCATTTATATATATTACTAAACTAGATATTTTGATATATTTTAAAACATATTTTTACAAATTTCTCATTTTTTTTAACCATTGTGAACATCATTTTCAACATATCTTCTCAATATTTGAAGTAAATTTCTACAATATACGAACAACAAATAAAACATAAGAACAATAAAGAAAACATAAAATAAGTACAATGAAAAACAAATCTATCTATATTATATATAATTGGGGATGCACATAAAAGTTTTTTAAAAAAAATGTTTTAGCGGTTTTGATGACTAGTGGGGAATTTCCGATTAGCTTCCGTCCCTGTGGGGGCGTCGGTGGGTTCGACGGGGGGAAAGCTCCGATGCCAAAGTTAAAGGCTTTGGGGATTCTGAACTCCGGAAAAAGCTCTGCAAAAAGCTCAAAGGAAGACGAAAGAGAAAAGACGCAAATGAAGTAGAAAGAGGAAAGGGAGAGGGAAGAAGGTGTTTTCTCTTCCCTCGAGCCACGCGCCTATGACACCTGTCACCCAACGAATGGCATTGAACAGAGTAGCCATCAATGCGAATCATCATGACGGCGCGCGAAGAAGCTCAAAAGACCTAAAGGACTTTAAAGGCTCTTTAGGGGGGCTTCTGATAACATCGGGATATTATCCAAGGGATCAAAGGATATATTTACCCAAACGACCGCGTATCGAACCGGGCAAAGAAGGCCATGGCGTATCAGTCAAGGACATCCGATGGGCGGATCACCAAGACTCCGCCACACGAGATTCGTAGTCAAACCTACGTTAGATTCGCCATCACCCTTCGATCTGCCAGCTGAACAGCTGAGCCGATTCCTCAATAAAGGCTATTAATGAGCTATTAATGATCTAACGGACATACTTAAAGGAAACCAGTAACCGCCATTAATGAAGCATTAATGGAGACTTTCTAGTTACTAAAGGTTATAACTTCATGACTATATATAGCTTGCATCTCAAGCTATCAAGGTACACATTCTCACAACCCTAGCTACCCTACTTTGTTAATTCTGTTTATTCCTCCATTCTCTATACTGACTTTGGCATCGGAGCTTTCCCCCGTCGAACCCAACGACGCCCCCACAGGGACGGAAGCTAATCGGAAATTCCCCACTAGTCATCATATTGAAAATTATACTTACACTGAAGTTTATTTCAATCATAAATCATGTTTTTCATGATTACCATTCTAAGTTCATTTCTCATTCTTTAGTCATGAATTCTACATTATTATTATTATTATTATCAAGAAGTTATGTTCTTTTGCCCAATGATTTCGACAGCGAGATTTTAAGCGTCCAATACACTTGATAAAATGTTTATTCTTGAAGCAATTTGAATAATGCTAGAGGTGACATTTCCCTCCATCACTCCTCCGAGAGCCCTTTTGTCGAGGAATCTCTAGATCTTGGACTCCAAAAACTCTTCGACATCTAGGAGGACAAAGGGCCCACGGGTCGTGATGGTGGCTGACTGGATGATGGGTTGTGCTTGGATAGCGGACGGCGCTACGATCGGAGTGAGTTGGATGGGTTGCACTAAAATTAGGGTTGCTTATGGGACCATCACAAATGTCCCAACGGACTGTACTAGTAGGGTTGATGCAGAAGGTTATTGTTGCGTGGATGCTTGGGCTTTCAGGAATTCTCAAATCTTCATGTTTTCCTCTTAGAGGATTTGATGTTGGTCGATGATCTTTATTTGGGTTACCGTCTGAACAGATTGAGTTGTTTGGAAGCTTTTGGTCATGTCAATGAGTTGCGGCCCGAAAAATTCTTTGTCGGAGTCAACCTCCATTAGCAAGGGGCCTAGGTTTTGCGATTGTACCATGAGACTAAGTTGGATTTCCATTGAGGGGGAGCTAGAGCTAGCAATCAAGGGGTTCAATATCTCCTTGACTGACCTAGGGGTTAACTGTTGCTCCGCTATGCTCGAGACAGTTACAGTGGAAAAGATCACTTTCGAGAATGAGGAGAGGAGTTGTGTGTTACTCGATGCTCACCGCACCAAATAGTAAGGTTATGAGATTTTCGGGCAATCTCCTTTGTCGGTTTACCTCATGCACACTCCGACATTCATGTTAGTTAGTAGATAAAATAGGGTAAAACAAAAGTAATCAAAGAGTTCTAAAGAGAGTTGGGGATCGTTTTACCAAAGTAATGGTGTGACTCACCTATTTATAAGGATTTAGGCATCAGCTTGAAGACTAAAGTGTCTTTCTGTGTATGGTCTCGTGGGTCTATTTTTAATTGGCTCATTCTTTTAAATGGAGATGGAGCGACCTGCTGAGCTTCTTAGATCTGCAGACACATCTCCCTCGTCACTAATTAATTATCTTAATGATTACAAGCTTGATATGCTTATATAGTAGTTTCAATAAAATATTAATGTAGTGAAAGCTAATAGATATGTTAACAACTTCCAACCCCTTCCGCATCAACAACTTTTTTGAGAATCAACTTAACTAACGAAAAGTGGCTACTTGTGAGCTTCTGATCGTAGATTCTACATCATAAATCACTTTTTTGAGAATCAACTCAACTAATGAAAAGTGGCTGCTTGTGAGCTTCTTATTTGTTACGTGTTTGAATTATTTCATGTTATTGTATATTTGTAAGATATATGTGCAAATAACAATAACATTGAAATAATTCAAACAAGTAACAAATAATATTCCTAACTAATTTAATTCATAAAAAATTTGCAACGATATTCTTAAAGTTTTAAACCATGTCATTAGAACAAGTAAACAGCCCAATTAAACAAAAATATTTAAAATAATAAATACAACCATGTAAAAATGTTTAAAAGTTAATTATAAGAAAGCAAAATAATAATAATAATAAACATTTTTTTATTCTGATCACTACTTAGGCGTAGTCTAGGCGGCCAAAAAAGCTCATGGATCCAAAAAAAATGCCTAAAGGGCCTATTTGGGGAAAATCGGAATAAATTCTCAATTTGAAGTGTCTAACCACACAGCCATTTTCTTGAACATTGATAATTTGTATTCATATTATATAGACTTGTTTATGATACAAAGTAAAATATCCATAGATCAAGTACTAAAAATTCAAATAATCTATTAGATATGTGAAAGCTATCGAAATTTAAATATTGAAACTTTAAAGATTCAAACTTTAGGTTAAAAAGGGAGTAAATAAATCACTTTTATAAATTCAGATACATATTTTTGCATATTTTGACCAGCAATAACATTTATTACAAAGAAAAAGAAACACTATTAGGAAGAAGAATATGGAGTAGCAAGAGCAAAAAGGGGGAATTTACGGTGGATGGTGAGACCAGTGCATTCAGTCATATCTAAATCCTCTACTCTTTCTACACCATGTAATTCCCAATCAAATTTGTTCAATAACTTTGCTAATGCTAGCTCATCATTACTCATTGCAAACTGAACCCCTGGACAAATCCTCCTACCCGATCCAAATGGTATCAATTCAAAATTTTGTCCTTTGAAATCTATACCACTATTCAAGAATCTCTCCGGGAAAAACTCCTCTGGTTTATCCCATAATGCAGGGTCTCTTCCTATTGCATAATCATTGATAATCACTAGAGTTCTTGCTGCAATATCAAACCCTTTTAATTTGACGTCACCGGTTGAAATTCGAGGAACTAATAAAGGGATTGGAGGGTGCAAACGAAGAGTTTCCTTTATCACTGCTTTTAAGTAAGGGATTTTGTTTAGATCGTCCTCTGTTATTTCTGATTTATTCTTGGTGATTTCTCGTAATTCATCTTGAAGTATCTTCATCACCTTCGGATGCTTTAAGAGCTCTGTCATTACCCATTCTAAAACTGTGTATGTGGTATCTGTGCCACCTGCAAAAATATCCTAGTATGAACATAAAGTGAAACAATTAATTAGTATAATCTTGTTTTTCCAATTAAACAATTAAAATCTAGACTGAAGTACTAGATCGAGATTTAATTACTAACTTGTGTGTATAAGATTCAAAATGTAAATTGTGTAAAAATATATGTGCTATGAAAACAGATTGTGTGGTTAATTATGGTAATTAAGGTTTGATATGGGTTCTAACAGTCCTAAGCTTACCCATTATCTAGCATCAGTTAGGATCTGTGTGATGGATTGTGACAGTAAAAGATTCACGCATCTATTAAATAATCAGTAATGCAAAAAGAAAAATAAGTAAAACTAAAGAAATTTTACTATGGTGCCGGTCTATTGAACATTGCCAATAGAAATATGGCAATCATTGTAGAAAATGAGTATTGTCTAGTGACCAAAATAATAATTGTAAAATAAATTAATTTAAATAAATAAATTATTAAAAAAAAGTCACGTGATGCCATTGAAATTGTGAACTAACATACAAAAAAAAAACATAAACAAAAAAAATATTTATTACATACAACCAAAAAGAATTTATGTATCTTGTCTTTGGTTTGACAAGTTTTCTATTAGTGTATGAATAATAGCTGTGTATAAAAAGTCATTAATTTGGCCGATATTTCAACAGTAGTTTCACGCATAATAGACGATGAAATTACACAATGTCTGTATTTCTATAAATAGTGTTTAAAGATTAAGGTCATAGAGAATCGAGGTATTCAATCAACTTCAAGTTAAACTATTTTTCCAAGTCTTTATTATTTGTTGTAAAATATTATTTATGCTCATCGATTAATTAATTATTTTCAATAAATTATCGTGATACCTCCAATAAACGGTATTAGAGCTTAGTCGATCAATCGACTAAACCAAATTTTTAATTTTCTCCAAATAATCAAATTCAGCAAAAATATTATTTCTCTCCATGATAGTCACCAACTCAACACTTGTTCTCCCAATTTTCAACTGTAAAAATTATGATTTTTGGAGCATCAAATTCAGAATAATATTGTGTTCTTCAAATTAATGGGATATTATAGAACAAGGAATTCCACAAATTTCCCCATCAACAAAACCAAAAGGGACATAATCAGATTCGCTTTCTGACTCTGAAGCTGAGGAATCAGCAACATAATCAACTCTAAAAATAGCCAGCAACTCCATGTATATTCTAGATTAGGAAAAGGAATTGATCCGGAAGGATGCAGATGCACTAGCAAAAATTCACAATGCTATTGCATATTTAATTTTTCCAAGAATCGTGAATGCCACCACGTCTAAACAAGTTTGGGAAATATTGAGAGATTAATTTCAAGGGATAGCCAGAGCACACAATATCAAGCTCCAAACTCTCCGGAGAGTTTTTGAGAAGCTTAAAATGAAAGATGGTGAAGGTATCAAAATCTACTCGTCAAGAGTTAGTGAAGCTGTGAACAAGCTACAAGCTTATAGAGAAGATATTACTAATCAAAGAGTTATCCAAAAACTCTTAATGACACCTGACTGAAAAATTTGGTTCAGTCGTCAGTGTTATCGAATCTATTGATCTTTCCCAAACATTAGCCACCAAAGTATATGGCACTTTACAAGCTTATGAAGAAAGAATTTCGAGATGAGCATAAATTCATTTTGAGGGAGGTTTGCAGTCCAAATACAAAAATAAATTCCCTTCGTTCAAATCAAAAAATAAAATTGAAGGAAAAGGAGGCCAAAGATGGGGAAAGGAAATGGAAATTTCCTCCTTGTGGCATATGTCAACTAACAAACCACTTGGAGAAAAAAATTTGGAAGAAAGGAAAATACAAATGCAATTATTGTCACAAATTTGGTCATACCGAAAATGATTGCAGAAACAAGCTGCAGCCAGTCATGAGACTCAAGACGGAGAAAATCACTTGTTCGATGCTTGTCAAGTTGTTATATAAAATAAAGATATGTAGTTAATATACAGTGGATGCACTAACCATATGTCTAAAGATCCTCACATCTTCACCAAACTGGATGAATCCGTTCAAGTTCCAATTACAATGAGAAATGGAGTTGTCATAAAATCGAAAGGCAAAAGAATGATCACAATCACCATGAAGAAAGGAACAAGATTAATAAATGATGTCTTGTATGTTCCTAGGCTGAGCTAAAATTTGTTGAGTGTGCCACAGATGATGCTTAATGGTTATTCTTTGCACTTTGAAGGTAACACTTGTGTAATTTATGATTCTCAACAAAGAGAGGTTGTATGTGTGAAGATGGAGAACAAAGCATTTCTTCTTAAATGGGAAAGTGTAAATATGGAAGCAATGAAAGCTCAAAATGAAACTAACAATTGGATTTGGCACAAAAGGTTCAAACATAACAATCTTCAAAGTTTGAAGTTACTCTCTCAATAGAACACGGTGAGAGATCTACCAACAATTTGTGATTGCACCGAAGTTTGTTAGGGCTGTCAGTTAAGAAAAATGAATCGTCATTCATTTCCTACAAGTGAGGCTTAGAGACCAGGAGAAGTTTCAATTGGTACACACAGATATCTGTAGGCCAATGAGGTCTTTTTCACTTGACAACAACAAATATTTCATCTTGTTCATATATGATTATTCAAGAATGACTTGGGTCTATTTAATGAAAGATAGATTTGAGGTTCTGAAGATCTTCTAGAAATTAAAAAAAAAATTGACAAAAAATCAAAGCGGCTTCAAACTGAAAACAATCAGAAGTGATCGTGGCATGGAGTACACATCCACAAAGCTCAACAACTTCTGTGGCGAAGAAGGTGTTCATCATCAACTCACTACACGGTATACTCCTTAATAAAAATGGCATTTCAGAATGGAAGAATAGAACGACGATGGAGATGGCTATATCAATGTTGGAAGATAAAAATATGCATAACAAGTTTTGGGCAGAAGCAGTCTATATGATAGTTTATCTTTGGAATCATAGCACTACAAAAACAGTTCAGAACATGACTCCACTTGAAGCATGGATCGGGCAAAAACCTCATGCCGGTAATTTGAAGGTGTTTGGTTTTATCTGCTACATGCACGTTCCAGCCAAGTTAGAAGCAAAAGCTGAAAACAGAATCTTTGTTGGTTACAGTTCTCAATCCAAATGCTACAAAATATACAACTTGGAGACATCAAAAGTTGTTAGTAGCGGAGACGTTAATTTTGATGTAGAAATTTTTTGGAACTGCAAGAAGAACAAAGAAGAAAAGAGACCAGTGGATGTTTCATCACTCCAACAAAGAACTCAGCTAGAACAAGATAAGCAGCAAAAGGAGCACCGACATGATTCAAGTTCAGATTCAAGTGATGATTATCAAAACAATTCATAATCATCCGCAAGTTCCTCAAAAAGTGGTAATTCCTCATCCGGAGAATCTCCACCAATAAGGACAAGACTCTTAACTGTTCTCTAAGACAATACTGAGGTTGTAGAATCTTGTAATTATGTTTCACTTGAACTAAAATACTTTGAAGAAGCGGCTCAATATAATGAATGAAGGCTTGGAATGGAGGAGGAGATCTAGATGATTGAGAAGAATTAGATTTGGGAGCTAGTTGAAAAACCACCATACAAAGATGTTATTGACGTTAAGTGCATTTTCAAAAACTAATTCAACCTTGATGGGTTAATCCAGGAGAACAAGGCAAGATTGGTCGCAAAAGGCTACTCACAACAATTTGGAGTCGACTACAATAAAACATTTGCTCATGTCTCAAGGAAAAATATAGTTCATACAATTATTGTACTAACAACACAAAAGACGTGGAAGGTTTATCAGTTAGATGTGAAGTCAGCCTTTCAAAATGAGTTTCTCAAAGAAGAAATTTATGTCGAGCAACCACGAGGTTTTATTGTTGAGAAAGAAGAAAACAAGGTACTAAGGTTCAAAAATGCCTTGTACGGCCTCAAACAAGCCCCAAGAGCCTAGTATTGATGCCTACTTCAGTGAACAAGGCTTCATGAAAATTCCAAGCTAGTATACTCTTTGTATAAAGGTTGATAAAAATTCAAATATCATCATTGTTTCTCTTTATGTTGATGAGTTGATTATGATGGGAAATAATCCATCCTTAATCTCTGAATTCAAGACGAGATGAAAAAGAATTTCGAGATGATGGATTTGCGCTTGATGCATTATTTCTTTAGCATGGAAATTATTCAAAGCGTTGAAGGAATTTTTCTCTGTTAAAAAAAAGTATGTAAGCAATCATCTCAAAAAATCAAGATGGAAAATTCCAAGGCAGTAATTACGCCTCTAGTCAATAATGAAAAATTGACTAAGAAAGATAGTTCACCTCCAGCAGATGAAAGTTAATAGAGAAGTTTGTTCGATAACTAGTTGTATCTTACATCTACGAGACTAGATATTATGTTCCTACAATCGTATTATCACGATTTATGCATAATCCAAGTCGAATTCATTTGACAGTAGAAAAACGAGTGCTAAGATACATTAAAGGCACCTTTGATTTTGGAATCCGGTACCAACCAATGAAAAAGTTTCAATTAATTGGTTTTTCAGATAGTGATTGGGTAGGTTCAGAAAATGACATGAAAAGTACATCCCGTTACAATTTGAGTCTCGGCAGCGAGGTATTTTCATGGATCTCATAGGAATAAGAAACAGTCACGCAATCAACTGTAGAAGTTGAATACATTGCAACATGTTAAGACGTTAATCAAGCGGTATGCCTAAGAAGAATTCTATATCCGATATGGGTGAAGTGCAGAACCACCCGACAACGATATTTTACGATAGCAAGTCTCCGATTGCTATTGTGAAAAATCAAGTCGAGCATAAAAAAATGAAGCACATCAAGATCAAGTTTCATTTTGTTCGTGAAGCTGAAAATGAAGGCGAAGTTAATCTCATTCACTATAGTAGTGAAAATCAGATTACACATATCTTCATGAAGGCACTACCAAAAAATAAATTTGAGTTCCTACGAGTCAAACCTGATGTTTATGAACAATGCGTTAAGGAGGAGTGTAGAAAATGAGTATTGTCGAGTAATCAAAATAATAATTATAAAATAAAATAAAACTAAATTAATTCATTAAAAAAAGTCACATGATGTGGTTGAAATTGTGAACTAACATGTAAAAAACATAAACAAAAAAACCTTTATTACATACAACCAAAAACACTAATGAATCTTGCCTTTGGTTTGACAAGTTTTGTGTTATGGTAAGAGTTGTATGCACCAAATTAATATTTGGCCGATATTTCAAGAGTAGTTTCACATGTAATAGGTGTTGAAATTACACAATCTGTATTTCCATAAATAGTGTTTATAGATTTAGGGAATCGAGGTATTCAATCAATTTCAAGTTAAAATGTTCTTTCCAAGTCTTTATTATTTGTTGTAAAATTTTATTTATGCTCATAGATTAATTGATTGTTTCCGCTAAATTATTACAATACCTCCAACAATCGTGCAACTTCTTTTTTTACACCAATCATTTCCCAATAAAATGATATGCTTCTTTTTTTTCCATTGGTTGGATCAATTGCACCCGTTTCACCTCAGAAGTTTTCACAAAACTAATTAAAAAAATAGTGGTCCTTCCACTCAGATGATGCTACATAAACAGTTGGAATATCGTGGCATCATCTAAGTGTAAAGACTATTAGAATAGTTAAAGAAGAAACTCTTTTTTTATTAGTTTATGAGAAGTGCACCAAAAATTGTTAATCCGAACAAATGAAGCTAAATTTATATATATTTTACTTCTGTATAAAACACCACCAAAATATTTGACATGCGCTTACAGGCTGGGCATTAAAGTTGCACCATGAATCCCTAGAAATATCTCTAATGAAGAGTGTGTGGATGACGCTTAGAGTAGTATCATGCATTGGAGAGACAATGATTTCTTGTTTTTTTTAAGGATAAATAATTTATTAGTCATCTCCTTTCTACATAACACATTATTTAATCCGCTATTTTGAAAAACACATTATGCTGTTTCCATGTTTTGTCAATATTAACCCTTTAGTCATTTTGTCTATTTATTTTTAGATTTTTAACTGTTATTTTTGATATAAACAGACAGACAGAGTATAACAGAGTAGCTATATGAAAAATAAAGATATGTTCGGTTAAAAAATCGAAAAAATAGATAAAAGTACCAAATGATTAATATTGATAAAAAAAATAGACCTTATAACGTGTTTTTTAAAAGAGGAACCTAAAAAGTATGTTACGTGTAAAAAAGTGGGAACTAATAAATTATTATTATTATTTTTTAATGCCATTATTGACCGTTTTTTGGCAACGTTGTCATCTCTCCTTTTAAATAAAAAAATATACCATTTTAAAACAAACTATATATGATGTGGAGAACTTCTACGGTGGATCGGGTGCAATGGATCCAACCAATAAAAAAAAGAGAATCATGCTACCTCATTAGAAGATGATTTGTATAAGAAAAAGAAATTGTACCATTATCATGTTTACATTAGCAAGATCCATAGTCCATAGTAGACTGGACCGGGACCATAAGAGAATTTCTCGTATGATAAGATGTGATAGAAAATCAGAGGTACTTACTAGGATGATGGCTTTGATTGCAGTTATATCAAAAGGAAAACCAGCCGTGTTTTCTTTTTGAATCCAAAGCAAAACATCAACAAAATCATTATTTTTGGATTCAACCTTCCAATTATCACTGGCAACATGTTCATCAACTACTCCATCGAAGAACTCATCCATCTCTTTAGCTATTTTCTCAGCTTTAGCATACAAACCTTTAGCACTACTCACCCAACCAAGCCATGGAATAAAGTCGCCAACATCAAAACCCCCCAAAAGTTCCGTAAACTCAGTTAATAATTCCTTAAAGCTTCTTCCTCTTTCTGTCCCGCTGTACTTTCTCCCTAAAGCAATTCTGCAAGTTATATCATTAGTAAGTTTCGCAAATATTTCACTTAAATTCACTGGCGAAGAACAACTTTTTTTAATCCTGTCAACAACTAAATCAGTCTCTTCTTCCCTTACATCCCTATAGGATTGAACTCTCTTATTACTTAATAAATGTAAAACGCATATGCTTTTCATCTGTCTCCAGTACTCTCCATATGGAGCAGCTGCAACATCTTTCTGGCCATAGAGAAGGATTTGATTAACCTTTGATTTAGGCCTGTCTGAAAAGATAAGATCATGGGTTTTCATGATCTCCCGAGCCATGTCTGCCGATGAGATAACAAGAGCTGGAACACTGCCCAGGTGAAGCAGCATAATGGGGCCATGGATTTGAGCCAATTTTGCTAGGGAACGATGGGGATAAATGCCAAATTGGTGGAGGTTTCCTATGATCGGAAAGGTAGGAGGAGAAGGTGGAAGATTGAATTTCTTGGTGGTAAATGAAGAAGAACGTTTGAGGAGGAGAATAATGAAGGATAAAGATAACAAGGTGAGAGAGATGATAATTGGGAGGGAGGAAGATTGTTCGGATAAGCTTAAACTCAACATTTTTTTTTTCCTTGTGGTTGTATGTTTTGCTTCTATGGCTCTTGAGTATAAGTAGGAGCCTGATGATGGAGTAGTTAACAAAGGAACTTTCATTTTATAGTTTCCATTCCAAGTATTTTCCTATAAGTGGACAAATGTGCTTAGAAGTATCAAGATCGGACTTGGATTTCTACTATTAAAATGTCACATTATGACTACTTAGTGTTTGTTTTTCTAGAAGAGTAAGAAAAAGTCTCTGTATAACTAGAGAAATATATATTTGATATAGAGATTTGAGATCAAACTAGGGTTTTACATCACTTTTAAAAAAAATTGATTCAAAACCTTTTTTTATAGTGGTGTTTGTTGAAAAATAATTATTTTTTTAAAGAAATTGAAATTAAAAAACCGTGTAAAATAGTGGATTGACCTCATACAACTAATTTAGAAAAAGATTGATTTAATGAGCTTTTCAAATTAGAGAACGGAAGCATTGATATCAAATGATTTTTTTTTCACTTATTATTATTATTATTATTATTATTATTATTATTATCCTTATTATCCTTTAGAAATTTGAACAAATTGAAATCAATTAAATTGAGTTCTATAAAAAGGGAGATTTTCAGAATTTTTTAGAGATTTTAATTCAATAAGCATATGTGCATTCAACAATATTTTATAGTATTGACGCCACGAAAGCAAAAGTAAGAAGATGCTTCACTCAATGACCTAGTGGCCACAGCTGCTTCGCGAGCTATCGGCCCGTCTCGGTCTGGCCGTCATGGCCGATCAGACTTCTTCCCCTCCAGACTATCTCGATAATTTCTTTAGTATCTGAGTTCTCTTCAATCCAAACAAGCGATACTCACCTAAGACTACGGATTCGATTCAGCCCACTCGAGCACCATATGTGTGTCACACGGCCTCATATGTTAAGGTCATATCTAATACCTTTGTGGATTCGCCCAGCTCCACCGTATGGTTTCAGATATTGGAGATATTAAATCGGTTAAGATTATGCAGGCGGCGTATGACAGACGCATTGCCTTGTTCTCTTCTTCTCTAATCAGCCGGATAATTCTGAGTAAGGGCGATTCCCCCTGGAAGGTAGCCAATCTCAAGGAATCATTAACAAAAATCTAAGGATTGATGGATCCGTGGAGGGTAATCTCCATTGGCCGAGGATTATTCAATGTTGTCTTGTGTTCTCAAGAGATTAAAAATCATGTGTTTACAAGGGGAATTGTCAATGTCAAACCGGGGATGTTCATGTTACAGCCGTGGGTGCCAGACTTTGATCCTTATGTGGAAAAGACGACGAATGCTCATGTATGGGTTCGACTATATTCACTGGCATAGGAATATTGGGACTCACAGATTTTGTCTGATATTGCCAAATGCATTGCGGGATTAATTAGATTTGATAAGTCCACTTTTGATGGAGACTTTGTTCATTTTGCACTAGATGTTGACTTGGTCTCTAAGCTACCTGTAAAACTGTGTATTGAAAGGGAGAGGAAGCAAATCTGGATCGATGTAGTTTATGAGAAGTTACCCCGCTTTTGTCGAGTATGTTCAAGCATCGGGCATATGGCGTACAACTACAGAAAGAATAAAAACTCTACTATGGATGGCAAAAGGCATAATGATGCAAATGCTGATGTTGAGCGGAAACGGACTGCTGTTGTGCAGGATCAGGTGAGTTCAAAGAAGGATATGGTTATAGCGGAAGTGCATGTTCAACGAGCTACAATGCGTATTCTTGAAGACCTACAGCCTCGGGCAGTTGAGATGGATTTGGCTATCCTTACGGCTGTGGCACACCCTGTGGACATTGGTTTTCCCGGCAGTCCGCAAGTTCGGAAGGATGTGCTTAGTGACATGCTTTCTGCAGATCATCCCCCATAACCGGGCAACGATAACTTGCCATTGAATGATGAAGAAGTTGTAGCGGACTTGATTTCAAGGACCCCATCTTAGGGTTCTAAATCATGTACTGATCAGGTATAAGAGGATGAGTGGCACAGTGTGAGTAGGAAGAATACGAGACGCAAAGAAATGAAAAAACTGACTGTATCACCAACTCGTCCTCGACGGGTCAGTAAGATACCTATCCGTTTAAATGAATATCATTTATTGGAATTGTAGGGGCATCCTTAACACGGATACCCAGCGCTACCTGTCGAATTTATGTTTTCTGTATAAACCTGGTCTTTTTTGCTTGGTTTGAACCAATGGTGGATTTTACTTCTGTGCGTACGTCATTTTAGGAACGTTTAGGATTGACACTAATTGCAACTAATCAACGGGAATGTCCGACTTTATGGGTGTTCGTGAAAGACATGCTTTTAAGCAATGCCACTCTATGTTAATGTCATGAGTAATTTGTTTTGTTGAACTTGCAAACTTTGAGCTATATATGTTTTGTGTATGGTAGTGTGTGGGCTAACATGCACATTGCACTATTTGATGGCCTTATTGACCAGCAGAGTAGACTGTCTGGCCAATGGGTGTTTCTAGGGGACTTTGATGCGGTCCTTGTGTCACATGAGTAATCTGGGAGGGCGTCTACTGCTCGACCTTGTCGTGATTTTCATAGTTTTATTGATAATGGAACCTTCATTGACGAGCCTACTAAGGGGTCTTTATACAGTTGGCCTAATGGTAGATATGGCTCTGTGCGGGTTCAATGTCGGTTGGATAAGGCTCTGATATCCACTAAGTTTTTGGATTTTTGGAATTCTTACAACAACACTGCTTTGTCGTGAAACCACTCTGATCACTGCCCCCTACTTTTCAAATGTTCGAACATTACGAGTTTCGTTCAACGCTTTCACTTCTAGTCAATGTGGGTCACTCGTTCGGGACTTTGGGAGGTTTCTCCAAGTTTTGGCATGAGAATCATTCTCGGCTTCCGCCTATGCACTCACTATGCAATAAGCTCAAATTACTAAGACCTCTGTTACGAACATGGAATAGTGAGATTTTCATCACTTGGACGTGAATATTGCGGAAATTGATGCTCACTTGACTGATGTTCAGTCTGAAATTCTACCTAGGGCTTATCGGCAGATCTTCATCAGCAAGAGTTGGTTGCGCATACTCGACTTGATTCTGAGTTGCGCAAAAAGGAGACGTATCTCCGTGATAAGACTCGAATTAGGTGGCTAGCAGAAGGAGATAGCAAATAGTGCATTTTTTCATCATATGGCTACGGCTAAGGCTCCCTCCTCAAGTATAACGGCTTTGCAGATCAAAGAACGCATGTCACTGAATTTTACACCAGTCTGTTTCGCTCCGATACGGCTACACCGAGAGACTTTGGTCCAGTGTATGAGGCAATTCCACGACTTGTAACTGACTCAGATAATACTTCTCTGATTTGCTACCTTGATATATTGGTAGTCTGCGCTGTGGTTTTTGCTATGGATAAGGCAAGCGCTTCTGGCCCGAATGGGTACACTGGAGCCTTTTTCAGGCCTATTAGGATATCATTGGGAGCGATGTGTTTGTTATGGCTAAAAAAATTTCTCCTCATGGTCCATTCTACCTAGTCTGAACTCCAACCTTATGGTTTTAATTCCCAATGTCGAAGGTGCCTTGACGATTGAACAGTACCGACCAATTGCCATGAGCAATTTTTGTTACAAAATCATTGCCACGATTCTTGCTGACATGCTTGCTTTGATTAATTCTCTCATTGTATTTGCTAATCAATTTGGGTTCATTCCTGGCTGGAGTATCCACCAGTATATAGTTGTTTCTTCTGAGGGTACGAATAAGTTGAAGAAGATGTTTTGGGGGAAATATGGCTTTGAAAGTGGACATTCGGAAGGTGTTTGACACGCTAGACTAGAATTTTTTATTGGCTGTCTTGGATGCTTTTTGGTTTTCACTGCAATTTCGTGATTGGCTTCTTAATCTTTTATCCTCTTCTCGCATTTTGATTTGACGGGTAATGGGATTAACAACTTTTTCAGATGCTCTAGAGGGGCAGGCAGGGGGATCATCTCTCCCCAATACGTTTTGGTATTACTGAGATTTTCTCAGTAGATTGTTACTTCGGCTAGGAACCTCTGGTCACCTATCGGCAATGACCTACACGCGGACATTTGCTTTTCCCCATGCATCGTTATATGTGGATGATTTCCTCCTATTCTGTAGGGCCTCTACTGCCAACTTTCATAATCTAAAAGATGCATTCCTGCTTTATGGTTCTATTTCTAGGCAACATGTCCGTTGGAAAATGTGTGAGCTCTTTTTAGGCGCGTACATTACTCTGGAGTACAGGCTACGACTTGCGGATATCATTGTTATTCGTCAAGGTTATGTCCCCTATCGGATTTTGGGTGTTCCTCTCTTCTTTGGCGCCGATGGACAAAGTCATTGCTGTTGAAACATAATTTCCATACTGAATTTTGATTATGATAAAAATATTGTAAGAGAATTAATATTCCATAATTAGTTTTAATATTGAAGTTAAATGTTGATTTAATTGGACTAATTTTTTGTTAAGTGTGTTTGGTTGAATAAAAGAAAGAAAAGAAATTAAATTAAGGCTTTGAAGTTGACCAAAGGCCCAAGAGTTTTTTCGGCCCAATAGCTGGAAGGATATAGAAGCAAAGCCCATTCCAAGAAGAGTTACTTGTTTCGGAAGATGAAGATCAAAGCATCTCAGGAAAGATCAATGTTGACTCTCGACAACTGACATTTCACCTCTATATATGGAAAAAAGTACAATGAGTAGACGGTTTGTCCCCTGGTCAACCTTTACCTTATTTGTGTAAACAGTAAGACTGCGTCTGGCACAACTTAGAAGCATGCTATCTCCTGGAGACAACAAAAAGAAAAGTTCAACGGTAGGATGTGTATTGAGGACAGGGGATGAAAGCGACAAAAGGAGTGTTTCCCTCCAACGGGTTATTTTGAAATCGAAATAATCCCCTCAAGTGTCACTATAAAAGCCCCATCATTTGCTTCATTCGAACTTGATCAAAAAATGCTGAAATCTAAAGAGAATCATCTTTGAAGTTCCAAAAGCAAAGCAAAAAGCTTATACATATTCAGTCTTTTCATTCATGTAATAGCTTGTAGTTTTTCATTGTGTTCTAAATGAGAACAATTTTATCAATAGATAAAAAGATCATAAGCTCTTCTATTCACTTCGGTTATAAGTGAATAGGTTAAGAGATAGATAGCTGAGTGTGGAGTGTAAAGGATGGTACTTTATAGAATCTTTGTATCTATTGTAAAGGTTTATGCTCTACCTGTTGAAAGAGTTCATTAGTGGATTAAAACCCAGAAGAAGGTACTCTAGGGACTAGATGTAAGCAGGAGGCCGAACCAGTATATATCAATGTGTAACTTTTTTTTCTCCCTTTACCTTACTTCTGATATATTGCTTGCTTGTGTTAAAATATTTAAGTAGTGCTTCTAACTGTTGTACATAATAGATCATATATCTACAAGTCAGCAGAAGCTCTCCTAGTTGAGTGGCCCTCTGTGTAAGAAAGTTTCAGAAGCAGAACCAAACTTCATTTTCCTATTTAACGCAACAAACGAAGTTTGCCTCTGATTCAGAATATGCCTTTGTCTTGTGCTATTAAATTAAATTTGTGAGAAATTTTATTAAGGATTAAAATTTACCCAATAGTTCCATTCACCCCCCCCCCCCCTTTAGAACTAGACTATATCTCACAAAGGACCAACATATGGTATCAGAACCTAAGCTCTGTTTATTAAAATAAAACTATCTTGAGCCAGATCCCTAAATGGCAACTAATAGCACACGTTTCCTTTCGGGAAATGAGACAACTCAAATCCTCCTAGAAGGATTGTCAATCACCAGACCTCCTCTGTTTTATTGGATCGAACTATACATTCTGGAAAAACAGAAAGAAGAACTTCATCCAAGCTCAAAACATGAGTGCCTGGCTAGCAATAGTAAAAGGCCCTATGGTTAGAGGATGACTTAAAGAAGCTTCAGAATAATACCTCGGCTATCAATATGCTTCAATGTGCTCTAGATGCTGCAGAGTATAATAAGATTTCAGGATGTGAGTCAACACAGGAGATATGGAACAAGTTGGAATTCACCTATGAGGGAACTAGCAAGGTTAAAGAATCAAAGGTGAACCAGAATATGAGGCTCTATGAACTTTTTGAGATGAAATAAGGTGAAGGTATTTCTGGGATGAATGCTACATTCACAAATATTATAAATGAGCTCAAGAGACTTGGAAAAGTCTTCTCTGGAGAGGAGCAAGTAAAGAAGATTCTCAAAAGCCTTTCGAAAGGTTGGCAGGCAAAGAAGACAGCTATCGAAGAAGCTCAGGACTTAACGAAGTATAAGTATGCTGAGCTAATTGGATCCTTTCTGACTCACGAAATATCAATGAAGAATTTCGAAGCTAAGGAAAAGTTAGAAGATAAGAAACAGAAGTCAATAGTGCTGAAAGGTCGTGGTGAAGTCAGAAGATAAGAAACAGAAGCCAAACGGATATGTTCTCCAGTCTGATTTCTACCGGTGTGATTCTCACATGCGGTGCTCATCTATGACTCAAGAGTATTAAATGACTTTGGATTGAAATGATCTATTGATGAATCAGAGTCTCCGAACTCTTCATAATCTCCACTCTCTTCATTCTCTGTACTATCGTCATCATTACTATTTTGCAATGCTGTTGGATAGGATTTCTTAACCATCTGAAAAGCACAGTGATCTCAAACCATACTGCTCTGATACCATATTATCATGAGAAGATCGAAGAAATGAAAAGCTAAGAATATATTGAAAAGTAGTTGAGGTTTATATAGCTGTTACAATACAAAGCAAAGAAAGAGCAAAGTAATACTGCCAATTGGCAATGACTATGGCTAATTACAAAAACAGTAATCAAACTATTCTTATCTAGCTAATTACATCTTAACAATATTCGAATCAGTTTATCCTATTCAGAATAAAACTTCTTCTCACTCTTATATAAAAGGTTCCACCATCTCGAAAGATACATTTTTACTCTTGTTGCAATATCACATTCATTATTGTTATTCTATTTCTTTTATACTAGAATTAACTTGAGCGTTGTAGGAACTCTCATTGGGATTCGGCCAATCTTTGTCTTTGTTTTACAAAAATATCGAAGAACCTCAAAACTGGATCTTCGAGGAAGCTATTTGGATCTATGGGAGAAATTTTCTACAAAATTATAAATAATCATAATAATTCAAATGTAATGTATAATCAATTAAAAAAATTGAAAGGTTTACTAAAGGATTCAAAAAAGTTTCACAAAAGAGCTTTGTTTATCATTTCCCCAATAACCACTAACTACTATTGTGGACTTATTTCCACGTAATTTGATTCAACTAATATGTAATCACCCAGTTAGAACAGAGCATGGCAGGTATCAAATAGAATATAAAAACAAATGTGACGATTCAGGTTTAATTTTACATGCCCATTTTTCAACAAACATTCAGACCGGATTCTATATTCTATGTATATTTACGGGGTAAATTACACCTATAGCCATTAAATTTTATCTATTTTAACATTATGGTCACTCAACTTCAATTCTTAACGGTATGGTCACTGAACTTTACACTTTTTAACACTGGTGGTCACTCAACGCCTCAAAACGGCCGTTGATGGCCTCAAAAAAAAATTCAAAGAGTTAATAATATTCTAAAGAACATTAATTCTTGAAAATTTTCGTTTTGAGGTCATTTAGGTGTTGTTTAGTTAGAAGAGAGAACGATTTTTTAGAGAGAGAAAGCTCCAAAAATGTGATTTTGGAAAAGAAAAAAATGTGGTTTCATGGTAATGTCGTTCTGAATAAATTTAATTCTTGAATATTTTCATTTTGGGGTCGTTAACGGTCATTTTGAAGAGTTAGTTAAAATTGAGTGACCACTTATGTTAAAATATGTAAAATTCAGTGGTCATATCGTTAAAAATTGAAGTTCAGTGGTCACAGTGTTAAATGGGTAAAGTTGTTAGACCATTTTCAACCAATTTTTATCATTTTTGTTATATCAAATCGTATTTTTTTTCAATTTTTCTCTTTGTTTTAATATTACTACATTATCTTTACTCTAATACATTTTCTCTCTCCAAACATAAGATTTCATTCAAATAATAATATTATACATAATAACTATACTTATATATAAAAAAAAGGTAACAAAAAAGGAAGAAGATAATAATAAAATATTATTTTATATTGCATTAATTTTTTTGATGCAACATCAAATTTAATGGAGAAAAACCGTACTCATCAAAATGAGAATACGATTTGATGATGGTTGAAGAGGCAACCATCATCAAATCTCCTTCCCAACATTAATTTGATGTTGGGTTGGAGATGGTTTTAGACCACAAATCCTTTTACATTTTATCATCAAAACTTATTAATATAGTAAGGAAGAAAATATATATGGATATTTACCTTACTTTATTAACCTCAATTAACCATGAAACAAAACAGAATACAAGACGCGTGCTTAGTTATTAACTTGATATTTTAAGAGAAATTCTAGGATTGGCTATGACAAGTATTAATCCAGACATTCAGATAATGATACGTCAGTAATTGAGTTTACGTGTCAATATTTAGGTAAGTATGACCAATACTATTAGATTATGTCAATATTTTTTATGGTATATTGACATATATTTTGTATTTATGGCATATCATCATACTTGTAGGCTTGACTTGGAAATCGTGGCAGAATCTCTTCGTCATCCTTCTATTATCAACAATTTTCTGAATGTGCCTATCATCCTCCTTGGACACAAATGCAACCATGGGTCACACCACCATGACCCTACCCCACTATTTTGTTATCACGTCAGTCCAACCCGATTCGGCAGTCCTAATAGCCTGGTCTCTTAGGCCCTAAACCGAAACAACAATATTCCCATCTTGCCGCCGCTTCCTCCTGCTCTTCATCTTATGCTCCAACGGATACCGACGAGGCTATGCACACCCTATCCATTGCACCTCATACTCTTTAATGGTTTATAGATATCGAGGCAACCTCTCATATGACCGTCAATGAAGGTACTCTCACACCTTATTTTCGTATGAGCACTAATCATAATATAACTGTTGGAGATGGAATTAATATACCATTTTTTGTTGCGGACATGCATTATTACCCAATCTCCATCATCCCCTCACCTTAAATAATGTTTTACATGCTCCTAAGCTCATTAAAAATCTTGTCTCTATGCGTAAGTTTACTGTTGATAATAATGTATATGTTGAATTTGATCCATTTAGATTTTCTATAAAGGATTTTCAGACGAGGATGCCTTTAACAACTTGGGTTATCTCGTTACCACGGGACATTTTCTAAACACCTCCTCACTTTCTACCTTTGCAGCTTTATCTCCTAATTTATGACATGATCGCCTATGACATCTAAGAGCTCATCATAATTTTAGCTCACTTCGTCAGAAATTTTTATTACTTATAATAAGTTTCTGGATTATTGTTTTTTTTTTTTGTCAATTATGTGCGTTGGGGAAACAAGTTAAATTTCCTTTTGCTACTTCTTACTCATTAACTTACATGCCATTTGATATTGTCCATAGAGACCTTTGGACCTCCAGCTCTAAGTTCAAATAGACATCGCTATTATATTTTATTTCTTGATGACTATATAAATTTCCTATGAACCTTTCCAATTGCTAATAAGTCATAAGTTTATTCTTTTTTTTATCTCTTTTCATACATATGTCAAAACACAATTTGAGAGGGAAATAAAATGCCTACAATGTGACAACGGGCACGATTATGACAATAGTTAATTTCATAATTTTTGTGTGTCCAAAGGAATGAAATTTCGCTTTTCATGTCCCCACAAAATGGAAAAGCCGAAAGAAAAATTCGAACCATAAACAATGTCATCCAAACCTTTCTTGCCCAAGCCTCCCCCTATCTTTCTAGAATCATGCATTCCAAATGGCCACTTATCTCCTTAATATCCTCCCTAACAAACAACTTGCCCTTCAATTACCTACCTAACTCCTTTACCAATGAGATCCAAGTTACTCACATCTTCGGATTTTTGGATGTTTGTGTTACCCTTTGATTCCCTCTACCTCCATAAATAAATTACAGGCTCATTACAGGCCTTGTGTATTTTTGGGATATCCCTCAAACCATGAGGGTTATAAGTATTATGATTTATCAACCCGAAAAATTCTCATCTACATGCATGTCATCTTTGATGAAAAGACATTCTCATTTTCTATATTACAACAACCCTAGTCTATCTTCGTATGAATTTTTAGATGCATGTCTTTATAATCCGCATGTATCCCACATGCCACCAACTCATGCAATAACACCTACCCAACCTCCACCAACCATCCAAATTGCACCCACCTCTGACAAACTTTTACCATCACACGCTCCACATTAAACAACTTTTGTCTCTCCCTAACTTCAACCGCCTTTACCAATCACACGTATCCAGATCAGGTATCACCTTTGTCTCCACAACTACCTCATATTTCCACTCTATTTTCAAATGACGTCACCCCCATCACCCAATTCCCATACCTTGACCAGCCCATCACATTCTCCCTCACACCCTCCTCAAATGTGAACTCGTGCACAACATAATATTTTAAACCCCGTAACATTCTCAATCTTACCTCTTCTACTCAACCACAAATTTCACATTTTTCCTACAAATCTCATCCATGCATTACACAACCAAAATTGGGAATTAGCTATGAAAGATGATTTTGATGCTCTTATTGAAAATAATACGTGGTGCTTAGTGCCCCATCAGTCTAATCCTAATTATATTCCAAGTTTTTGGCTTTTCAGGCATAAGTTCAACTTTGATGGGTCGTTTGTGCGAGATAAGGCACGCCTAGTTGGTAATGGTGTCGGCCAAAAATTGGTGTTGATTGTGGTGAAACTTTCAGTCTTGTTGTCAAACTAGCTACCATTCGGGCAGTACTCAGCATTGCTCTATCTAAGTCTTAGTGTCTTCATCAGATGGATGTGAAGAATTATTTTCTTCATAGGGATATTTTATGAAACAGACTATCTGCACCACCCTCCTAGTTTTTGCAATTACACCCACCATGGTTATGTCTCATTGCTCAAGAAATCTCTTTATGGGCTTAAGCAAGCTCCCCAAGCTTAGTACCAGCGGTTTGCAAATTTCGTGGCTATTTTGGCTTCTCTCACAGTCTGTGTGATCACTCTTTATTCATTTATCGTCGTAACAACAATATTGCCTAGATTCTTCTTTATGCGGATGATATAATTCTCACTACCTCTTCAAATATTCTCCACGACTTTATCATATCCAAGCTTGGCTCTGAATTTTCCATGAAGGACTTAGGACCTTTCAGTTATTTTGTAGGTATCTCTGTTACCAGAAACTCCGGCGGCCTCTTTCTTTCTCAAAGGACTTATGCCACAGAAATTATTGACAAAGTCGGGATGTCTTCTTGCAAACCCTCATCTACATTGGTCGATACCAAATCTAAACTTAGCTTGTCTTCTGGTAACCTGTATCATGATCCTACAGAGTATCGTCATATTGTCGGCCCTCTTCAATATTTGACTTTGACACAACCTAACATTTCTTATGTAGTTCAACAGGTTTGTTTATTCATGCATGATCCATGGACATAGCACATAACTATCTTTTGCCATATTGTCCACAAATTCCCCTACCTCACTTGCATCAAGATTCTTACAATCAATACCAGTACTAGCTTCTCCCTTATACTCTAGGAATAACAAACCCCTTCCCACTTTCTCTTTTCCTTTAGCTTTTTACTAACAACATTAAGGTCTATTTCTTCCTCTATCTCTTCTAGCACCTTTTCTTGTTCATCTTCTTATGAATATGTCCTCTTCAGTCAACTACTTTACATATACATATATCTCACCATATTCTACCCCAGCTAATGCCATATTATATACATCAAAATCACATCCTAAACTATCACCACTATGCTCATCATATTTTTTCTATCATATTTTTTCTAGAAATACTAAAATGTACCAATATATTCCAAACTAATCACCTTAGCAACTATTGATATTAGAGACAAAGTATCCCAATGATAATCAAGCCAGATATACAAATCACCCCTAACATATCCATGCCCAGACAATGTGCCATTATATTGTAGAATGATAGCAAAATAGTCATCTTTAGGATCTACATGATAAGTAATAAATAACAACATTACCATTTAATACCAAACATACAGTTAACAAAGTACCTCAGACCCTAAAACAATAAACAAATGCAATCTAATATACATAAGACAATAACATATCCTTTTCAACTTTTAACTAACAAATAAAACAATTATTCTAATCCAAAATACAATAACTAATTTCAAATAACAAATAGGACAACAATTATTAAACAATTACCCCAATTACTCTCTAACTTATGGATTAACTACAAGTAAGTACACTATAAATTTTAGATGGCATGTCCATTCCAGACATTTCTCTATTTCTTTATGGATGTTGGTCCACAGAAAAGCATATTCTTTCCCACTTCGATGCACAATCTAGGGTCCACTGCATTTCAAAACCCAAAACAACACATATGGGTTATTTAACTTATTCGTGTCTGTAATGTTTGTATATAAAGATGGTGGATGGGAAAAAAATTAAGAGAAACCATACAATGCGGCTTACATTTTCAGTTTACGACAGGAATCTAAAAAAAGTTAAATCTCCACACATATTAAAGAGATCATTTACATGCATGAAGCTTCGACTCCGTTGGACGAGGATGATACGAAGATGATGAATCTCTGTGTGGTTCTCTCAGTGAGATGTTGTCTATAAATGTGTTCTAGGGTTTTTAAAACGAGAGAGAGAGAGAAGAAGAAGATTAAAAGAGAGAGGATGAAGATGAGATGAGATGAGATGAGAGAGAAAATGGAACTCTGCTCATTTTTTGGAGAAGAGAAGTTGGTTCCCAATGCTAATTTGGAGGGAAATTATAGAAGGGCAATACGTTCTTTTCATTTCTAGTGGGCCTCGTTTATTAATAAGAAAAGATGAAAAAGAGATGACATGGCACATTGACTTGCATTGATCAGTCACAGTTCGTGGTTGTACACTTTGTGGGAGGTCGCCAAAAGGTTTACAGTTTTATGTGCAAAATTGAAGGTTGTACATCAAAATATGAAACATGTAAAATGTTGTACACCATGTATATAATTAAGCCCATCCATTTGCAAACACAATCCAAATGGGATGACGTTAGATTTAGTGACATTGAAAAAATAACATGTCCTAATTTGTGCCACATCACCAAATTTAACATCGTCTTCCCGTTTAGACTGTATTTAGTAACAAATGTTAGCATAATGTATCAGTTTGTCACGTGGTGAAGCTACAAGACGGTATTTGAAAATGGTCAAAACCTCAAAGTTTATTTTTGTAGTTTCCTCTAAAATTTACGTAATAAATTATTCACAAATGATAAATTACTTAATAATAAACCAAATAAGTATTTTCAAATATTTATTTTTTTTATAGAAATTGGGACGAGACAGAACTCGAGTGGCGTGAGCACCCATGGCCCAAGAACTGACAAACCCGCACTATATAAATAAAAGAAAAAAGTGAGTGCTTGAATAAGAGAAGAGGAAGGAGAACAAACAAAAGAAGGGGGGAGGAGAAAAGATAGGAAAAGTCAAGAAAAAATCAATTGTGAAATAAAATGTCATCATTGATAAACTTGTGGCAAAAAGCAAGAGCTGAAGGCCACCAATTGATTACGGAGGAAGATACTCCAAACTTTGTCAATGCATCAGCAACTCTATTTCCTTCCCTAAAGATGTGAGAAAAGATAATGTTCATTCTAGAGCAAATGTTGAGACAATGCAACCACTCTTGTCGAATACTCCAATGAACATCCATGGAGCGGTGTTTAAGTAGATTAACTACATACATTGAGTCTGACTCAACCCAAAGCTGATGCCAATTTTTCTCACAAGCAAGTTCAATTGCGAAAATAGCGGCTCTCAATTCAGCCATATAAGCAAAAGAAGGAGGGGTAGAAACATCAAAACAACCTTTGGAAAAGCCTTGATAGTTACGAAAAATGCCTCCTGCTCCTGCCTCGATAGTTACAAAATTATATTTTTTGAGACAAAATATTTGTCTTTATATGTTTATAAATTTGGGCCAAAAATTTCCGTCACATATATAGCTACGAATAGTCGTGACAAATTAATTTTGTCCCAATATATTTACATGTAGTGACAAAATTTTGTCAGAATAAGTATTTCATCACAATCTTTTGTCCTTAGTCCGACTATTGTGACAAATGATTTATTTGGTCACAATAACCATATTTATTGCGACAAAAAATAATTTCGTCATAATAGAATTAGTCACAATATCAGAAATTTTTTGTAGTGAATATTGGGAGCATTCAAATATTTATTAAATTCAATATAATAATAATTTTCAATAATCTCAAGAAATTAACTAATTATTTTCTTAACTTATAACAAACTAACTAAAAAATTCATTAATAATATTATTAACTAATAATAAATAAATTATATGTTGACCAGAACCGACTTAATAATCTCGTATTATAAACCCTTTAAAAAACCACAAAATTCTCGTTTGTATGTAGTGCAAATAGAAATTATCTTTATTTTAATTATAAGTTCGTTGTAAGCCACTCGTAAGCTACTACACTATAATACCCCAAATTATATATATTTATACTAATTGCTAAAATGATTAGTTAGAAGGGGTTAAGGCTAAAGTATAATTACTTTTGGGAAATTTTTTAACAGATGTTATGAATATAGGGACCAAAATGAACATTTGGCTAAAATCAATGAAATAAGGAGCTGCAGGTTCCGCAGACTCCATTCTCCTTCTTTGATCATCTTCTTCATCACTTCAAAAATCAACCTTCTCTAACCTCAATCTTTCTCATTTCTCCACCGTTTTTGATGTTCTTTATACCGAAACGAAGCTCTCAACTCCAGCTACAAGTGCATGTAAGTTTTAAGGTGAGATTTTCAGTTTTCAAAAATCGGTTAGAGAGAGAAAATTCGTCACTTTTCCTATTCTCTCTATTTCTTGGTCCTATGTTCATTATTTTGCAATTCTAACACCAAAAATGGACTCAGGGGGTCGATTTACCTATGGGTATGCTAGATTTTGATGCATGCAAGGAGTTTTGAGGGGTAATCGGAGCTACACCGGAAAAAGTAAGAAATCTAACCAAAGTTTAATTTTCCGGTCGATTTTGGGTGTTTTGACATTGATTCTAGACTCCTGGAATCATAAGGAACAAATTGGTATAATTAATTTCGCAAAACAATTAACATTAATTTTTCCGATAGGTGGATCCCGAACACCGGTGATATTTTCCGGTGACATACGAAATAAGTACAGAATAAATAGTTGGTTTACTTCAGAATGTTCTAAATGTTATTTGGAGCAACATTAATTCTTGGAGTTTGACCAAATTCCTTACCGTTTAGTCTCTATAAATTACGAAAGTATATAGTCGGGTGAAATTAAGGAAAATAATTAAGTTGGGTTAAAAATAATTATTGGATCCTCATTTAAATAAATTTCAGAATATATAATTTTAAAAATAAAGGTTGATGGGAGATTGGACTAAGCATAATTAATTAATTATGCTCTTAAGATTATTGGTTAGTTAATTTGGTTGATATAGGTATTATGAAAATGAATGATAAATATATATGTTTATATGTTATTTGATTATGAGTAATTTTGGAAGTAAGTATTGGAATTACTGACAGTTATGGAACTGTTGGATGATTGATGTCCAACCGGGTTGATAATTGCAGTCTATGGGTACCGGTTTGGACTTTGGATATTTTTGAATATAGAAGTGTATTTTATTGCAGGGTTGACCCTAGTTGTTACTAGGAGGATGTTCGTTTTATAGGGGAGACTCTGCCGAATTTTCGGTAGACAGTCCGTAAAACGAGACAAAATAAATTTTAATATTTCCCTAAACTTATTTAAATTCTAAAAATAATATTATCTCTTTTAGATATTCAACCAGTAGGAGGAGCAGTAATACCTGAAAATTAGGACAGTTGGCTAGGAGCAATTTGTGAGTTAATTATATGTTATGCATTTTTAATTTAGCATTTGCATTCATAATAAATTATTTCATGACATTTCTAGTAAAGTATTATTTTCACTTATAAAAGTGTATTATTATTATTTATAATAATTTATACGTAATTATTGGTGGATAAATACGTGTTATGGACATGCTTCCTGGTGAGCGGCATCAGGAACTTGTGCGTACAGGTACTATCGGGTTATTGGATATTGATGATACGAATGTTGTGATATACGGATAAGCTCGGTTGAGATATTCTCGGGCTATGTGATATGTGGATTTTGGATTTAAGTGAGGCTGGGTACGGAATCGGTTGAGTTATTCTCGGTCCTCCAGCTAACTGGGCGTGTGGTCGGTTGAGTTATTCTCGGTCCCCCAGTTATTGGATAAAAGTGATATGGTGATATTTGGTGGATTATTAGATGGGGTATTGAGGTTTAGGGTCCAACACACGTATTAAACCACCTATCTATTTACTTATTAAATGATTTTGTGAAAAGCATATTGTGTGACTATTTATATTATATATATATACATATAATTATTATTATTATGTGTGGCATCAATGTTAAATTACTCATGCATTGCATATAATTAATTCACTACGGGGGGTTTGACTCCTTTAATTTTTCAGGTGACTAGAAGTCTGTTGCAGCCTAATTTCTTTCTTCGGGCAGCACATCTATCTTACTATGTATGGCTATTTAAAAATTATGTTAAAAATTTATATTCTAGACCGCAGTACCAGTTTGAGGATTATGTGTGTGTGTTTATTATGGAATGTTTTAATATTAAATTATGTTGAGACTATTGGTAATGTTATATTAAGGCTTGCTACGGGTTCCGGTAGCTTCAGCTTACCCGTTCCCTAGCGCCGGTCACGGTCCGTAGGATGGGTCGTGACAAAGTTGGTATTAGAGCCTAGGTTAGAGATTGTATG
Source organism: Euphorbia lathyris (assembly GCF_963576675.1). Classification (NCBI taxonomy): domain Eukaryota; kingdom Viridiplantae; phylum Streptophyta; class Magnoliopsida; order Malpighiales; family Euphorbiaceae; genus Euphorbia; species Euphorbia lathyris. The sequence goes on from NC_088910.1 coordinate 41,357,985, forward strand.
ACCTAGGATAATAGAAAATCTGGATACTGCGGAAATAGGTTTCGAATTCGTCTTTGTCAGTTTTCTTATAATTAGAGTTCAGCGTACCATAAGAGTCTGTTATTTTCTAATGCTTCATTATTTATTCTCAGAATGAGGCAATCTAGATCTCGAATAAATCAAACAGAACCAATCATTCAACCTGTAACAGAAGATCCCGATGATGAAATGTCTGTTCATCAAGAAAGTGGTGATCTGCCACCACCACCACCACTTCCTCATAGGAGGCGGGGCAGACCTAGAAGGCAAATAAATCAAGGGGTTGCACAAGTGGAACCCCAAGTCAATCAAGTGGGTGGACAAGAAGGACAAGCATCGAGACAAGTTCCTCCACAATTCCCGACAGATTTTAACTTCAATCAATTTTTATCGGGTGTTGAAATGATGCAGCAAATACTGATAAGGCAGGGACAAGGCAGTAGTGGTTCTAGTGGTTTAGGTGCTGTGGAAAGGTTTGCTAGAATGATGCCTACCATGTATGATGGTGTATCAGGAGATGCAATGGACTATTTAGATGAAGTGGAGAAAAATGCCAGATTTCTGAAAGGCAATGATTATGAAACAATTCAGATGGCAGAATACTCATTGAAGGGTGATGCAGGGGTATGGTTTAAGGACAATATTTTTCCTCAAATGCAAAGTATGACTTGGGCTGAATTTAAGGAATTGTTCAAGCAAGCTTTTATCCCTTTCAGTTACACTGAAGAGCAAAGGAGGAAATTTGCAACTTTTAGAAAGGATAACAATATGTCAGTTGCAGAATTTACACGACAATTTCTAAGATTGGGGAGATATGTTCCAGAAGTTATGGCCAATGAAAGGATAAAATGTTCTACATATATTTCTGGGTTAGGAGAACCTTATACCTCTATGCATATCATGTCAGTGACTTCAGGATGCACTTTCCAGCAGTTAGTGGATGCAGCCCGTCATATGGAACTTGATTTTAATCAATCAAGGGCAACTCGTCACTCTATTCAGAGTCCTAAGCCTAAAGATGGTGGTCAATCTTCTTTAGTTACTGGTGGCAATATGGGTAGTTTTCAGATGGGGAGCACACAGCCTTTTAGACAGAGGTCGAGATTTCACAAGAAAGGGAGACATGGTCAAAGGCATGGCAGAGGTTTCAACCAAAGTGGCAGTGGACAGAGTTCAGGTTCAAGCCACAACAGTTCTGGATCAGGCTATAGTTCTTGCAATGTATGTGGCAGAAATCATCAGGGTCCTTGTTATACTGCACCTGGTAGTTGTTTTAGATGTGGTCAGTATGGGCATATGGCTAGACAGTGTCCACAGTCTGGATTTCAGCCTACTTTTTCTCAGGGATCCTCATCTAATGCTGTTAGACCCAATGTTCCTGTGCAAGCTGGAAATCTTTCTACTCCATCTCAGTTTCAGAATGCGCCTGGGATACATCAGGGTCAGTCGAGTCGTTTTGCTGGTAGAGGCAGGACAGGTGGAAGGAATCCTCAATCTGGGCAGGGGCAAGCTAGAGCATTCAATCTCACTCCACAAGAGGCTCATACTTCAAATGATGTTATCTCAGGTACTATTCATATCTGTCATATTGATGCTACAGTCTTGTTGGATCCTGGTGCTACACATTCTTTTGTTTCTCCTTGCTTTGCAACACGAATGAATAGAACTCCAGAGAGGTTAGAGTTCTCCTTATCTGTTGCTACTCCACTGAGCAACTCAGTGGAAACAGATCTTGTATTTTCTTCTTGTCCTGTTACGGTAGAAGGAAGAAATTTGCTAGCAGATTTGATTCTATTAGACGTGATTGATTTTGATGTCATTTGGGGAATGGATTGGTTATCTCAATATTTTGCCACTTTAGATTGTCGTGCGAAGGTGGTGAGATTTAACATACCGGGAGATATTGAATTCGAATTCAAAGGCAATAAGGGTACTTCCTCTTCAATTTTGATATCAGCCATAACAGCTAGAAAGTTGTTGCATAAAGGGAGCCAAGGATATTTGGCCTTAGTCAAGGATACAACGGTAGATGAGGGTAAAGTAGAGAATGTTCCCGTTAATGAATTCACAGATGTCTTTCCCGAGGAATTACTAGGGTTACCTCCTGAAAGAGAAATTGAGTTTTGTATTGACTTAGTTCCTGGTACTACCCCAATATCCATGCCACCTTACAGAATGGCACCAGCAGAATTGAAAGAGTTGAACGAACAATTGCAAGATTTAATTGATAAAGGCTTCATTCGACCTAGCGTGTCTCCTTGGGGTGCTCCAGTGTTGTTCGTTAAGAAGAAAGATGGATCACTTCGGCTTTGCATTGATTATAGACAGTTGAATAAGGTGACAATCCGTAACAAATACCCTCTTCCTCGAATTGATGATTTATTTGATCAATTGCAAGGTGCGTGTCACTTCTCTAAAATTGATTTGCGGTCTGGGTATCATCAATTGAGAATCAGGAGCGAAGATATACCCAAGACAGCATTTAGAACACGATATGGCCATTATGAATTTTTGGTAATGTCGTTTGGCTTAACTAATGCACCAGCGGCCTTTATGGATCTAATGAATAGGGTGTTCAAGCCATTCTTAGACCGCTTTGTGATTGTGTTCATTGATGATATCTTGATATATTCACGGAGCGAGGAGGAACACGCCAACCATTTGAGAATGGTATTGCATGCTTTGAGAGAACATCAACTTTATGCTAAGTTCTCTAAATGTGAGTTTTGGATGGAAAGTGTGGCTTTCTTAGGACATGTAGTGTCCAAAGATGGAATTCAAGTAGATCCTAAAAAGGTAGAAGCAATCACCAATTGGAAGAGACCTACTACAGTGACAGAAATTCCTAGTTTTCTAGGTTTAGCTGGCTATTATAGGAGATTTGTTTAAGATTTTTCCAAGATAGATGCACCTTTAACTCGGCTAACTCAGAAAAATATTCCTTTTGTATGGTCAGAAGCATGTGAGAATAGTTTTCAAAAGCTAAAGGAATGTTTGACTTCAGCACCGGTACTCACTTTACCATCTGGATCAGGAGGATTCACTGTATATTGTGATGCTTCTAGAGTTGGCTTAGGCTGTGTTTTGATGCAAAATGGCAGGGTTATAGCTTATGCTTCGAGGCAATTAAAGAAACATGAACAAAATTATCCAACTCACGACTTAGAGATGGCATCAGTAGTATTTGCACTAAAGATCTGGAGACACTATCTGTATGGAGAAGCTTGTGAAATTTACACTGATCACAAGAGTCTTGAATACATATTCCAACAAAGGGATTTGAATTTAAGGCAGAGACGTTGGATGGAACTTTTGAAAGATTATGATTGTGCCATTTTATATCATCCTGGTAAAGCTAATGTCGTGGCAGATGCTCTAAGTAGGAAATCTTCAGGAAGTCTAGCTCATATTAGCTCAGAAAGAAGGCCTTTGATTAAAGAAATGCACGATCTGTATGATTCTGGAGTGCAACTAGAGTTGAATTATCATGGCACATTCTTAGCTCACTTTAAGGTTAGATCGGTATTACTTGATAGAATCAAGGCAGCTCAATCAAGAGATCCTCAGTTGTGTAAGATTTTAGATGAATTGAATGATGGTGAGGCTCGAGATTTTAGAATTGATGATGGTGGATGTCTACGGCATGGAGAATGATTGTGTGTTCCTAATGTTGATAATTTGAGAAAGGAGATAATGGAAGAAGCACACTTTGCAGCTTATAATATGCATCCAGGCTCTACAAAGATGTATCAAGACCTTAAGAAGCTGTATTGGTGGAATGGTATGAAACGTGATGTAGCAGAGTTTGTATCTCGGTGTTTAACTTGTCAACAAGTGAAACTCGAACATCAGAAGCCTTCAGGATTATTACAACAATTGCCTATTCCAGAATGGAAATGGGAGCGAGTAACCATGGATTTTGTAGTTGGATTGCCCCGTGCTATAACCGGATATAATTCTATTTGGGTCATAGTTGATAGATTAACCAAGTCAGCGCATTTTCTTCCAGTAAAGACAACATATTCAGTGGTGAAATTGGCACAGTTGTACGTGGATAAAATTGTTTGCCTACATGGAGTACCAGTGTCTATTGTGTCAGACAGAGGTTCGGTGTTTACTTCAAAATTTTGGGAAAAACTCCAACGTGCTTTGGGCACTAGATTAAATTTTAGCACAGCTTTTCATCCACAAACAGATGGTCAATCTGAAAGAACAATCCAATCGCTGGAAGACATGTTGAGAATTTGTGTGTTGGACTTTGGTGGTCATTGGGATACATATTTGCCTTTCATTGAATTTGCATATAATAATAGTTACCACTCAAGCATTCAAATGGCTCCTTATGAAGCATTATATGGTAGAAAGTGTAGATCTCCTTTATGTTGGGAAGAAGTTGGTGAAAGGAAACTCACTGGTCCCGAGCTAATACAAATAACTTCTGAAAAGGTTCCTATCATTCGTCAAAGATTGCAAACTGCCTTTAGTAGGCAGAAAAGCTATGTGGATCCAAGGAGGAAGGACGTGGTATTCATGGAAGGGGACTATGTTTTTATCAAAGTGTCACCAATGAAAGGAATCATGAGATTTGGAAAGAAAGGAAAGTTGACACCTAGATACATCGGACCATTTGAGATTTTGAAGAGAATAGGTGAAGTTGCATATCAATTAGCATTGCCTCCTAACTTATCACAGGTTCATCCTGTGTTCCATATATCAATGCTAAGGAAATATGTTCCAGATCCTTCTCATGTTCTTCATCCTCAAGCGATAGAAGTTAGTGAAGATTTATCTTATGAGGAGCAACCAGTGGCAATAGTGGATCGTCAAGTTCGCCAACTTAGATCAAAAGTTATCCCAATGGTGAAGGTGTTATGGAGTAACCATTATATGGAAGAGTGCACTTGGGAATCCGAATTAGAGATGCAAAACAATTATCCTTATCTATTTCAAACATGAGGTTAGTCCTTCAATTTTAAATTCGAGGACGAATTTCTTTAAGGGGTGAAGAATTATAATACCCCAAATTATATATATTTACACTAATTGCTAAAATGATTAGTTAGAAGGAGTTAAGGCTAAATTATAATTACTTTTGGGAAATTTTTTAAAAGATGTTATGAATATAGGGACCAAAATGAACATTTGGCTAAAATCAATGAAATAAGGAGCTGCAGGTTCCGCAGACTCCATTCTCCTTCTTTGATAATCTTCTTCATCACTTCAAAAATCAACCTTCTCTAACCTCAATCTTTCTCATTTCTTCACCGTTTTTGACGTTCTTTATACCGAAACGAAGCTCTCAACTCCAGCTACAAGTGCATGTAAGTTTTAAGGTGAGATTTTCAATTTTCAAAAATTGATTAGAGAGAGAAAATTCGTCACTTTTCCTATTCTCTCTATTTCTTGGTCCTATGTTCATTATTTTGCAATTCTAACACCAAAAATGGACTCAGGGGGTCGATTTACCTATGGGTATGCTAGATTTTGATGCATGCAAGGAGTTTTGAGGGGTAATCGGAGCTACATCGGAAAAAGTAAGAAATCTAACCAAAGTTTAATTTTCCAGTCGATTTTGGGTGTTTTGACATTGATTCTAGACTCCTGGAATCATAAGGAACAAATTGGTATAATTAATTTCGCAAAACAATTAACATTAATTTTTCCGATAGGTGGATCCCGAACACCGGTGATATTTTCCGGTGACATACGAAATAAGTACAGAATAAATAGTTGGTTTACTTCAGAATGTTCTAAATGTTATTTGGAGCAACATTAATTCTTGGAGTTTGACCAAATTCCTTACCGTTTAGTCTCTATAAATTACGAAAGTATATAGTCGGGTGAAATTAAGGAAAATAATTAAGTTGGGTTAAAAATAATTGTTGGATCCTCATTTAAATAAATTTCAGAATATATAATTTTAAAAATAAAGGTTGATGGGAGATTGGACTAAGCATAATTAATTAATTATGCTCTTAAGATTATTGGTTAGTTAATTTGGTTGATATAGGTATTATGAAAATGAATGATAAATATATATGTTTATATGTTATTTGATTATGAGTAATTTTGGAAGTAAGTATTGGAATTACTGACAGTTATGAAACTGTTGGATGATTGATGTCCAACCGGGTTGATAATTGCAGTCTACGGGTACCGGTTTGGACTTTGGATATTTTTAAATATAAAAGTGTATTTTATTGCAGGGTTGACCCTAGTTGTTACTAGGAGGATGTTCGTTTTATAGGGGAGACTCTGCCGAATTTTCGGTAGAAAGTCCGTAAAACGAGACAAAATAAATTTTAATATTTCCCTAAACTTATATAAATTCTAAAAATAATATTATCTCTTTTAGATATTCAACCAGTAGGAGGAGCAGCAGTACCTGAAAATTAGGACAGTCGGCTAGGAGCAATTTGTGAGTTAATTATATGTTATGCATTTTTAATTTAGCATTTGCATTCATAATAAATTATTTCATGACATTTCTAGTAAAGTATTATTTTCACTTATAAAAGTGTATTATTATTATTTATAATAATTTATACGTAATTATTGGTGGATAAATACGTGTTATGGACATGTTTCCTAGTGAGCGGCATCAGGACCTTGTGCGCACAGGTACTATCGGGTTATTGGATATTGATGATACGAATGTTGTGATATATGGATAAGCTCGGTTGAGATATTCTCGGGCTATGTAATATGTGGATTTTCGATTTAAGTGAGGCTGGGTACGGAATCGGTTGAGTTATTCTCAGTCCTCCAGCTAACTGGGCGTGTGGTCGGTTGAGTTATTCTCGGTCCCCCAGCTAACTGGGCGTATGGTGATATTTGGTGGATTATTAGATGGGGTATTGAGGTTTAGGGTCCAACACACGTATTAAACCACCTATCTATTTACTTATTAAATGATTTTGTGAAAAACATATTGTGTGACTATTTATATTATATATATATACATATAATTATTATTATTATTATTATGTGTGGCATCAATGTTAAATTACTCATGCATTGCATATAATTAATTCACTACGGGAGGTTTGACTCCTTTAATTTTTCAGGTGACTAGAAGTCTGTTGCAGCCTAATTTCTTTCTTCAGGCAGCACATCTATCTTACTATGTATGGCTATTTAAAAATTATGTTAAAAATTTATATTCTAGACCGCAGTACCAGTTTGAGGATTATGTGTGTGTTTATTATGGAATGTTTTAATATTAAATTATGTTGAGACTATTGGTAAGGTTATATTAAGGCTTGCTACGGGTTCCGGTAGCTTCAGCTTACCCGTTCCCTAGCGCCGGTGACGGTCCGTGGGATGGGTCGTGACATACACACTCGTGTTGATGTATAACATGGTGGTATTTCATTTTTCAAATTTCAACTAAAATTGAAAAATCATAAATAATAATTTGCGATGAAAACTATACTAGGAAAATTCTCAAACTACTGGTGGAGTTACAAATTATCTTACTTAAATACCATCTTTCTTAGGCGATTCTTGCCTTTTAAAAAAAATAAAATAAAATAAAAATCTATGCTTTTAAGACAATATATTATTTGTGATTTTTAAGCATTTGCAAATAATAGTTTTTTTTTTTTTTTTTTTTGCTAAATACATCACTATTTCTATAGAAAACCTGTGGCCAGCGTGATATGACATACTTATTGAAATCGGGAATGTCACGTAATTTATCTTTGACATTCTGTTTCATTTTTGCAATTTTAATTTTATTTATCAAGTCTTTACACTTTTGCAAAATTCTTCAAAAAAAAAAATATATATATATATATATAACTCGAATTATTTTTATAATTATTGTAACATATTACAAATAATTAAGAAAACCAATGCACGTATATGAATATCTTTTATCGATCAGAACATATTTTAATTGATTTAGCCTATTGGTTGAGAGCTTGTTCGAATTACATTGAGGTGGGGTGGGTTAGGGGTTTTTCTTAGTCTTTAATGTAATTTTCCTTTGTTAAAAATAATTTTGCATTGCGGACAACTTTTAAAAAAATTTGATTTAAATTTTACCAAAATTGTTGTAACAAAATTTTGGAATTCTTAAAAATAATTTTCACAATTCTAGGTATTTTAAAACGTTTCTATAATTTTAAAATGTTTTTAGAATATTTGAAAAACAAAAAAAAATAAATATTATATTCCATTAAAAATTAATTAAAAATATTCAAAAAAACAATTACGGTTTAGGTTTTTGGACTTCTAAATATGGATTAAGGACATTAATGAGAAGCTGAAAGCAAAAAGGTGAACCTAAACTGGAACCAGATGATGATCAGAGTGATTGGGAAGAGGAAGTAGAGCAACATCATCATGTAAATAGGAGTAAATCGGAGCAACGGGTGACGACATAGAGAAAGGGGTGGAGAGGATGAAAAGATGGACAAATGAAATGGCGGTGGAGGTGGAGGTGGAGGCAAGTGAAAAGGCAGTGGAGGTGAACGCAGAAGGTTAGAAAAAACGGCATCGTTTGGTGACGATGAAGAAAGTGTTGAAGCTAAAGTTGATGTAAAGGCGGATCGTGTTGCACCATTAGTCAAATAAGCTTAGTTTGTTAGATTATGGCATTTTTTGTGTTATTTGAAAAATATAAGGATACATTTATGTGTTTATTTGATATATGGATATGTGTTAAAACAGAAAAATATAAGGGCAAATATATGTATTAACCCAATTTTAAACCCAAACATCGTCTCTATTGTTACATTTAGTGAGTTACTACATACCGCCTTCTTTTTACTAGTTACCGCCTCCATTTGGACATTTGTACCATTCTCATAATTTTGATTAAAAACTAAAAATTCTCTCTCCAAAATCACAAACCCAAACAATGATAATTGAAATTATAAAAATAATTAATGTGTGACAACCTAAACCCCGGAAATGGATGATTACGAGTTGTAAACATTAAAATTTACGTTTTTTAATAAAAAGAAATCATGAAAATAATGCATGTTTTTTTTTGACGATTTTACATTTTTCGTCATAAAAAAAGTGAAATTTTTTGCATTTCCATCACTAAAAATGAAACAATGGAGGGTGGGTGCTGGATCCGCCCAACCCATTGGTTGGGCAGATCCGACATCCACCTAGGCTAAATTTCACGTTTTTTTAATTCAAATTTTCAGTTTTGAATTTTTTTACAAAAAGGGTAAAATTGTCCAAATTGAGACGGTGATAAGTAATTTAGGAGCGATAAATAGCAACACCCTAAAGTTATTCACATATAAATCCTAATAGATCCCATCAATCAACTTCTGATATTTACTAGTAAGTCCTTTAAAAAAAACGCAACCCCTAAATTGTAAGTTAGTTTGGACAGGGATACAGTCGTATTGTTGCTATATAGGTGGGTTGAAAAGACAAATAAAAAATGAAATTTGGCTCCCACGAGAAAATGGGGATTCTAGAGAGGGACACTTAATCAATAATACTACTACAAACAAATCAAATTTTCAAAGCTTTTGACTTGGCCTTGTGCATATGCGTTAATGCCAAGTGTGTCGTGACAAGCCACAAGATTTTGGAAAATCAGCCACAATTAAAAAACTTCACACCAAATTGTACGTTTCTGTGTGTTTTATGTATCAATCATGCTTTGTTTTTTTTCTAATCTCTATTTGTTTTAAAAAAGTTTAGAACTTACCTGAAAATGACCATTTTTTTATTTAGAGTTTTTTTTTTTCTTTTGAAATGTTTCTATTTAATTATTTTAAGTGACATTTATTTTTGAATTATTTTTCTTTTTCAGCTTCAAAGTTCTGAATAAAACATTATGTTAAATAGCATTTTGTGTTTCTTAATTTTATGAAACATCACTTATAATCCAGCCTCAGATGGTCTCCGTCTCTCCTGTTGTTGGAACTATCCTACTATTCTATGATAGTTTCGCCTCCCTATTTCTGACAAATTAAGTTTTGGAGTGCTTAATTAACTAATCAAATTTGTACTTTAATTATAAAATCTAACTTGATTAATATATGATAGACGATAAATTTTTCTAAGTTTGTTCAAAACGATATAATTTTACTTTTATTGGAAAAAACGGAGTCTTTGTCTAAAGAAATGTGTTGAAAAAGGGCAGATGTCCAAATCAAGCTTAATGATACAGAACGGTTTCGAACGAGTTGACAAAGAAGGTTCTTCTCTCTTTTTTTTTTTGGTAGGATAAAGAAAATAAAACAAACACAACAAAAACTTAACCCGGAATCAACCTCGGGAAACTAACCCCTACTATATCCTCCAAAAGGAGCGAAGAAAGGAACGCTGGAGGAGAAGAGTATGTTGTGACTCCCCACATCTCTTCATGACCAGCAGCCGCCAGACGATCCGCCACCCGGTTCTGCTCTCTAAAAACATGGCAGAAACTAACAGAAACAAAGGAAGGGCAAATAAGGTTCTTCTCTAGCTAAACTAGAAGGAGTTAAGAATTTTACGGACTAAATCGTAGGAAATTATAAATTCCCCATTGTTGAAGGTTGAAAACCTTAAAAAAAACTTTAAAGAAGAAGATATGATTTTTTATTGATTAAAAAATGCATATCCTTATAAATAAGAGGCTTTATATAGTTCTCCCAAATTAAAAGATAAAAGATTAAAATATCTAATTAAGGCTATAACTTACTAAAGGGAGATATGGATAGTTTGGAATGATGTCCAAATGGCATTTGGGAAAATAAACCCACGTGGCAAAACAATAAATAAATGAGTGGTAGAATAGTAATTTTCGGAATAGGCCACACAACTGACAACTTTATCAAAGACATATTTTTGGAGCAGAAATCACCCCACACGGCGTGTGAGTGAGCACACACAAGGTGTGAGACAAGCCACACGGCGTGTGGGTCAGTTTCTGTCCAAAGACGTGCGAGTCTCGTCCTTCCAAACCCCGCTGCATCTCCTCTTGAACCAGCACCCACTCTACATGACGTGTGGGATAGGTGGCATGTCATGTGGGACTGTTTTGTTAACCTATTTTTGTCTTTTAATGTAAATTTTATTATAAGATTAAAAAATAAAATGAGATTAAAAAATGATTATGGAGAAAAGCAAAGAATAAAAAGAAAAAGTATACAAATGAAAAATAAAGAAAGGAAATAATTCTTTTTAGAGCATTCACAATAAGCTATAAAAGTTGCCCAATCCTAACACATTATACTAAATATAATATTTTATTTTCTAACTTATTTATATCACTTTTGCAACTTTTGTTAAAAAATAACTTTTAAAATTGATACTATGACCCTAAAACTCATTACTTTATAAATATATATATATATATATATATATATATATATATATATATATATATATATTATTTTAACTATAAATGTTGTCATAAAAATGGACCAATAGACAACTAAATCATTTTTTATATTAAAAAAAAATAAGCAATATTGTCAAAAGGTTGCGAAAAAGTGGAAACATTGTTTGAAAATTTCGAACACTCTAATAAATGACATCATTTAAGAGTTGTCAAAGTCATTGTCATATCACTCAGCACTCTTGCAAACACTCTCTATTAGAGATACTCTTGAAGGAAAATAGCAAACGTTTGGCAGCGGAAATATAAAAATTTTAACCTTTTTCCATTAACCCAAGATCCGTTAATCGTTATTTCATATAAAGAGAGATAGAAGGAAATACCTTTTGATGTTCTATCTACCGTTGCAATTGAAGTGCCCACAACTCTTACTTCGAGTTCCCGAGAACAAGACAAAAACACAATTCAAAACCAAGTTAGAATTCAACCGTATGAAAGCAATCAAGAATAGATTGCCTCTAATTAATCAACACAATATCAAGGAATAGAGAAAGAGATTAATAATCAATTGGAACGGAAGGAAGCGGTGAATAATCTCGTCCTCAACAAGGGGGTCGAAATTCTTCTCTTCGGTAGACTAGGGCTTAACCGAAATTTACATATAAAGGGGTATATATACTCTCTTGTATCTAAACCCTAGTTAGATAGAATTAGGTTACTGAATAAGAATTTAATTCGGAATATAATTCTTATTTATTATCTATAATTATATCTAAATATAAAGATAATAATAATAACCTTTTAGGATAATAATAGGAGTAATTTAATCTCATTAAACCTCCTAACTTATTTATTCTTTAATTAATTTAATTCACAATCATAATCTAATTAGGATTGCTTAAAATCAAATTAATTTCTTTATGTATTTTATACATAAAAATCGCCCCCCTTACTTACGGGGCCTTAATGGACTCAGTTGGGCTTCCATCAATTAATTAACATCTGTTTCTCTTTTGGGCTCCAAGTCTTATGTGTGACCCATTAGGTTCTTATTGCTTCTAGCCGTATGCAACTATTAAATTAATTTTTTCAGAATTTTATTTAATCTTTGCATAACAGAATGAGTACGCGAAATGTGATTAGCAAATCCGAAACATTCCCCCCAGAGCTATAAGAAGACATATTGATTCTGTCGTTGACCTTTCCGTATTAGTTACAGTATAATTCGATCCTTTATCAACTACATCCTTGAACTGAATCTTATGACTATGGATAATGTCAAGTCACATATAGCGAGACGTTCGTTTTACTTGTACAGGTCGAGTTAACTCCAATTAGATAGGTTAAGTGAAATCTGTATTTCAAGTCTTAAGCTATCACCTTGCAAGGATTTAGAGTCAAGTCTTCCACAAGCGATCTTTGGACATATCTCCCATTTATCGGGAGTGACAAATGCTCAATCCAATGTATAACTATCCTGCAATTACTTCCTGTGATACCCATGATGAAAATAAGGCTAACGTACGGCAGCGGAAATATAAAAATTTTAACCTATTTCCATTAACCCAAGATCCGTTAATCGTTATTTCATATAAAGAGGGATAGAAGGAAATACTTTTATGAAGTTCTATCTACCGTTGCAATCGAAGTGCCCACAACTCTTACTCCGAGTTCCCGAGCACAAGACAAAACACAACCCAAATCAAGTTAGATATCAACCGTATTAAAACAATCAAGAATAGATTGTCTCTAATAAATCAACACAAGATCAAGGATAAAGAGAAGAGATGAAATCAATTGAATCGGTAGGAAGCGGTGGATTATTTCGTCCTCGACTACTGGGGTCGAAATTCTCTCTCTCGGTTGCACTGTGTGTTTCGAAAATCACAGATAGGGGGTGATAACAAGGGAGAAACTTCTGATCGGAGCTCGTCCCTGTGGGGGGCGTCGTTGGGTTCGACGGGGGAAACTCCGATGCCAAAGTCAGTAGAGAATATGAAGAATAAACTGTATTGACAAAGCTTAGAGAATATAGAAAAGTCTGAGTACCTTGATAGCCTAGAATGGTAGGCTATATATAGTTGAGAAGTTCGTAACCTCTAGGTAACTAGAAAGTCCCCATTAATGCTCATTTAATGGCGGTTACAAGTTACTCTTAACCTGGCGGGTAAGACAGTTAATGATCCATTTAATGATCCTTTATGGCCGAGCCGGCGGCCAGCCGTTACCAAGGTGAATGGAGAGATTCGCCTTAGAGATCCGCCAGCGGATCTCCTAGAGCTAGTCCAGGGAGATCCGCCAGCTGACTTCCTTTGCTACGTGGCATACTTAAAGGCAGATATCTCTTTTGGTCCTCATGATAATATCTCGATGTTATCAGAAGCCCCCCCTAAAATGCCTTTAAAGTCCTTTAGGGCTTTTAGACTTCCGCGCGCCGTCATATGCTCCATCATTAATGTGCGCTCGGTTCAACGCCATTTGATGGTTGACATGTGTGGTGGCACACTGTCCTAGGCAAGTTCAAAAGAAACCTTTTTCTCCTTCTAATTTCTCTTTCTTCTTCGTTTCTTCATCTCTCTCCGTCTTCGAAGCTTTTCCTAGAAGTTTTCCAGAGCTCTTCTTCAAACTTCTACGTTTCCATGTAAGTGCCCTTTCCTTTTATCTTGAATGTTTAGAAGTTCATCCTCGTCTTCTGGATCGACTTCTGAACTTTTTAACTTGTCATCTCCTCCTAAGATTGAAGTAGATTTTAGTTAGACCACTTCATCGTCGGAGGACTCCCAATCTTCTGTAGGTGCGATTAATTCCGGTTTAGCTGAGTTCAATAACTCGGCGCGTAACCATTACCAGACTCGTTCAACCAGAAATCCCTCTTTCTTTTTTTCTGTTTCCGGTGCCGTTCCGGCCGGTGCTCGTAACCGGTTTCTGGGTTCCATGGCCACTTCTTCCCTTCCTGCTAAGAAAAAGAATCCTCAAGCGGAGTCCACTCCATCCCGTATGAATGCCGCGGATTTGGCGAATCTGGCGGATCGCTTTCCGTGGATCAAAAATTACGAAACCCAACTTGCTGCTTCTCATCAACGCCCCTCCAATCCGCCTAACGGCTTCTTTACTGTATTCTGTAGTCATGTAGAGAGAGGGTTTCGCCTTCCTCTTCCCAAGATGATGGCGGATATCCTCTCATACTTTGACATTGCCGTCAGTCAGCTACATCCTAATGGCTAGCTCGACATGGCCCTAGACTGCTATCTCGCTTCAAATTTAGGCGTTGTTTATACGGGCCGTATTTTTAGGGCCTTTCATAAACCTTCCAAGAGGAAGTCAGAATCCTATCTTACATTTGCCAAATTTGGTGTCTATTCGCCCTTTTACGACAAAATGTCCAACGTTCATAGCTGGGATGAGAGTTTCTTCTATGTGAAGATAAAGGAGGATGAACCGTTAGGTTTCCCTTCAGTTTGGAATTCTCGTCCGCTACATATGGCGGGTGACATGCGGATCTTAACAAGCAGTGATGAAGAGGTGGCGGATCTCATGAAGCAGATCAAGGCGGATGCATGGACTTATGCAGATGCCTTAGCCTTCATGATGAGTGACATTCCATTGATTCACCGAGAAGGGGATCAATTTATTTATTCGAAAATTACTCAGTTTGATCAAGGTACCTTTCCGTTACTTCAAAAGTCTTGATTATCTTGATGTCTTCTTTGGCAGGGGTGTATCTAAGGCCAATCACGCTCTTGCAGAGACGCGCAGGAAGCTTTTGGAAGATGAAGCGCACAAGAAAAGTCAAGCGGCTAATCCTCAAGCCGATACAGGCAAACGTCCTACAAAGATAGCTGTTGATCCGCCACTGAAGAAGAGGCGGCCCAACACTATGGGTAGTACCAAGATTATGGCGGACGCGATACGATCCGCCAAACCTGCTGAGAAGATTGTTCAGGTAATCCATCTTTTGATTTCCTCTGTTGCTCATCCGATTCTAAAGTGATGTATGGCTCTTCTCTGTTTGTGCAGATGGCGAAGCCCGATATTGGAGGATACTGGTCCGCCAAATTGGGGGCCCAAGGTTCTTTTGAGAATGAATCCCTTCTGAATGATCTGGATGAGGCCTTGGGTCAGGTGGGAGAGGTACAAAGGAACTATAACCAAATCCCTGGGCCAACTCATGTCCAGAAGGGGAAATCGGAGCTTCTTTCGGTGAGTTCAAAAAGAATGTAGATAATGATAATTCCTTCACCTCTTTTTCGCCCTTGGACTAAATCATTTTGTCTTTTATAGCTGTATGCCCGTCTGCGTACTTTGGAAAATGGACTCCTTCAGAACGTGGCGGACAGGGCAACCATTGAAAGGTTAGAAAAAGAGATAGCGAATGCCAATTCCACCATTGCCTCTGCAAACGCGGATCTTGCTTCCGCCACAGTGGCTTTAGTTCTTCGGGATGAAGAGATTAAAAGTTTAAAGGCAACGATGGCTTCTGATGCCAAAAGCCATGAGGATGCTCTCGGAGAAGCTGAATACACGGCGGGTGTACAGGCGTTTTACTATGGCGAGATGCTTATGGCGTACTTCTCCCTGGCCCATCCCGAAGTTGACTTCACAGATCCTCTGCTCGCCGTCCCCGAACCAGAAGACGTGGCGAGGTTCAACAAAATGCCAGATGTCAGGGAATACCTTCGCAATTATGTACGGAAATGGATGAAAGGACCCCCGCAGGAGACCAAACCTTCTACCACAGTTGTGGCGGACAATTCTGAAGAGATGCCGCCCAAGGTAGGTACAGAGCCCATTCTTGATTCTGTCCTTCCACCGGGTCCTACTTCTTCGAAGGATAAGGAGGTATCTCCTAGTGGCGGATCTGTGACTGTGGAGAAGAAGGATCCTTAAGCAAGCATCATAGGCGAAGGAAGCAAAAAAGAGGATGCCCCTATTATTATTTAGTTTTTGTTTAAAGATCTTTTTGTAAAAAATCTTCTAAGTACAATCTGGTTAATCCTTTACGCTGTTATCTATTTATTTTACTCTTACATTTACGTAAAGAAGTACTTTGAACATAAGCATGTTTAGGATTTATGTTTGGAGTAGGTGGCCAGCCATACTCCATGGTATGAACCTTTGTGAAGGTTTGAAGCTGTTTTATTCCTTCTTGGAGGAAGTAAAGCTGCCCAGGGGTTCAATTTGCTACCCATCTTTGAGGTGAAATGATCCGCCCGCAGGACTTGTGAATCCCTCTCTGGGAGGGATAAGAGAGTGTAAAGACCTTGCGTCCAAGGATCGTTTTAACTCAATCGGTGATCAGGATCCGCCAAGTGGCGGATCTACATTGAATGTGGATAGCGTTGGATGCCCCCCTTCTTTTTAAGACTGGAATATTGATATTGCAGCAGTAAACTATAAAAAGAACATAGATGATAAAACCAACAATGTTTATTAATGGGAGAAACACCTTATTACAGCAAATAGGTCTTTATAAATGAGCCTCGTTAAAACCTTTAACAAGAAAAACCACATGGGAAAAAGCTTGTTAAAGGAAAAAGAGTGCTCAAGACCATGAACATACTTCATTTTTTAACAAAGTATTTGCGGAGGTTTTGGAGATTCCACGTGCGTGGCAGTGTATTGCCCTCCATATCTTGTATTTTGAATGTGGCCGATCCAACCTTGTCTACTATCTGGTATGGACCTGTCCAGTTGAGCCCCAATTTGCCCTTGCCTTCTCGAGATTGGACTTTGTCAGTTTTGCGAAGCACAAGATCTCATATCTTTAGATCTACAAGCTTGGCATTTTTATCATGGTAAGCCATGATCCGCTGTTTGTATGCTGCCATGTGTACATAGGATTGGTTCCTGCGATCCTCAACCTGATCCAAACGCTCCCTTAGTCGTTTGTTGTTGTCCTCTTCACAATAAAAGGCTACCCGATCACTGGGGACTTGTATCTCAACTGGGATCACAGCCTCCACTCCATGAGAAAGGGCGAATGGTGTTTCCCCAGTAGCTGTTCTTGGGGTGGTACGATAAGCCCATAAAACACTTGTAAGCTGATCCGCCCACTTCTTGTCATGCTCTCCCAACCTCTTCTTTATCCCCTTAACAATTGTCCGATTGGTAACTTCGGTCATTCCATTGGACTGAGGATAATAAACGGAGGCGAATCTGTTCAGGATGCCCAACCCCTCACAGAAAGCCTTGAATTTGCCACAGTTAAACTGTGTTCCGTTGTTAGTGATGATGGTATGTGGAATGCCATATCTTCCCACGATGTTGTCCTTGACAAACTCCACCATCTGTTCTGCTGTAATAGAGGAAACAGCCTCGGCTTCTACCCATTTGGTGAAATGGTCTACTGCCACTATTACGTACCTCTTTTGCCGGCGAGTTGGGGGAAATGGGCCAACGATGTCTATTCCCCAGAGGGCGAATGGACGTCCCTCAATGATTGGCTTTTGGATATGTTTGATAGTATGTGACTCATTTGCGTGAATCTGACAATTGTGACAAGATTCTACCAAACTCTGGGCATCTAATTCAGCTGTGGGCCAGTAGAAACCTGCTAACCTGGATTTCTTCAAGATCGTGGCGGAAGCTTCATGTGACCCACAGGATCCCTCGTGTAGCTCCTTGAGGATATGCTGCCCTTCTTCTGGTAGAATGCATTTCAGCCAAGGATGACTAAAGGATTTTCTGTAAAGACCATCATTGATCAAGGAGAAATAGGCTGATCTCCTAACTATCCTCCATGCCTCTTCCTTGTCTTCAGGTAATGATCCATTCAGCAGATATTGGCGGATGACCGATCTCCAATCACCCTCCACCGTTGTGAGTAGGGACACTTCTTTAGAGGCAAATGCTGGAGCCATTTTTACTTCAAAGGGACAATCCGGGTCCGCCCATTTTTCCTCACAGGAAGCCATTTTGGCCAATTGATCAGCCTCTGTATTGGATTCCCTTGGTATGTGAATCAATTCCCACTTAGTTTCTTTAACTTCAAGGTGATCCAGCAACTTTTTGACTTCTGCTACATATTTGGCCAGAACTTCGTCTTTCACCTCGTAATTCTTGATTACTTGGTTGACCATTAGTTTTGAATCGCTATATATCACGATCCGCTCTGGGGTGATTTCTTAAAGTAGACGTTTTCCCAGTATCAGAGCTTCGTACTCAGCAGCATTATTAGTGGCATGGAAATTTAATTTTGCTGCATATCGCAATCTTATGTAGTGGGGACCTTTGATCACAACTCCCACACCTGCTCCATCCGCCGAGGAAGCTCCATCAGTGTACATCGACCATTCTTCTAACGGAGGCTTGGGATGAGATATCCCTTCGTCAGTGAATTCATTCACGAAGTCCGCCAGGACCTGACTTTTCAAAGATGATCTGCTTTCATATCTTACATCAAATTCGCCCAGGCGAATCGCCCATTCCATCAACCTTCCTGAAGTGTCCGCAAATATCTTGTTCATCATCCTCTGATAGGTAGCACCTGCGTTCTTAAGCCCGAAGGGCATGACTTTAAAACAATAAGTAGCTTGATGCGTCACGGACGAGGTCTTAATTCTATCTGAGGGCTCCATGGGGATTTGATGATAGCTTGACTTCACGTCAGTAAAGGATAATTATCCTTGGGGCAAGCTTTATTGAGATCTGTAAAGTCAATGCACATGCGGTAAGATCCGCCAGCTTTCTTGACTAGCACGACGTTCGCCAACCACTGTGTGTAGAGTACCTCCTCAATGGCATCCGTCTTCTGGAGCTTGGCGATCTCTTCCTCTATCACCTTTTGCCTTTCCGGACCATGGTTTCTCCGCTTCTGAGCCACAGGAACTGCATCTTTATCGATGTTGAGCTTATGGGTGATCACATCTGGGCTAATTCCTGGGAGAACTTCGTCCTTCCATGCAAAGACATCTTCAGCTTCACAAAGTACTTTGGTGATTGCATCTCTGATCTTGCCCCGTAGCCCCTTAGCTATTCGTACCTGCTTCTCCTCTGCCATAAAGTACATTTCGGTTTCGCCTAAGGCCATTGTGACACGCTCCTCTTCATCTTCTTCCTTAGATTGAGGGAGAATCATTAAGGATGCCGAATATGTTTCTTGGGCCACCTTTTGACAACCTTTGACCATCACACCTCCCTTGACCGTGGGAATGTAAAGTGTCAAATGGCGAATAGAGATAAGAGCTGCAACTTCGGAGATAAAAGGTCGTCCGAGGATAATGTTATAAGCTAATTGTCCATCCAAGATCGAGAACTCCAAATCTCCTCTCCAAACTTGATCATTATCAACAAGCTCACAATCCAAAGTAACTTGGCCTTTCGTCTGAATGGTATGACCTGTCACTCCCAAAATGTCAACCACCGTCGGCTCCACCTGGACGGGATCAATCCGGAGTCTGGCGAATGCTCCTCGGGTAATGACATTACATGAACTTCCCGTATCAATCATTACCCTCTTCATTTCCCAACCTTCAACCATCATGGTGACGACCAGTGCATCCGCATGGGGTGGAATCTCAGGACCTGCGTCTGAGAAAGGGCGATTTAATGATGTCCTATCAAGGGCGGTCGTCTTCGCCTTTTTCGATGCTGGCTGATAACCAGGTCCTCCTGCTATGACATTGATGGTACCCTTTCCTTTCTTCTTTGGGTCCTCCTTGGATCTATCCTCTTCTTTTCCTTCAGCTTGGATGAACCGATCCAATTTACCTCTTTCAATGAGTCGTTCAATTTCTCGAGCTAACTCCCAGCAAGCATCCGTATCATGGCCATTTTTCCTGTGAAACTTACAATAATTTTTAGGATTTTTACCTTTATTGGTGTACTCCCCCCCCTTTTGGCTCGGGGTATGAAATGCTCCGCTTGTGCTGGCTGTTCTCAATCCACATAAGAACTTCACTTTTAGAGGCATTGAGAGGTGTGAAGGAGGTGACAAACGTTGATTTATTCCGAGAATCCCTTCGTTTGTTCCGAGAAGAAGAATCCTGACGTTTGTCCTTGTCCCGGTCCTGAGGACGAGATTCGCCTCTGTCCTTTTTTGGTGATGATGGCGAACCTCGACGAATGTCATCCACTTCTATAAAGTCTTTACAACGCTCCATTAACTCTGCCATGCTGGTGGGCTTTTTACGAATGCGATCCTCTTGCAAACTTTTACAAGTAGTGTTTCTCACAAAACACTCCACAGCTACGGAGATATCTACATCAACGATTTGTATACACAATTGGTTGAAAGTGTCCACATAGTCTCGGAGGGGTTCATTCGCCTTCTGCTTTAATTCAAAAAGCTTTCCAGATTTCACCACTGCAGGAATACAACCAGCAAATTTAGCACAAAATTCCCTGCTTAATTGATCAAAGCTGTTTATGGATCCTGGAGGTAGAGATTGAAACCACAAATAAACTGGACCTCCCAGCGTGGTGACAAACATTTTGCAGAGCACGGGTTCGGTGGCTCGATTGAGCCTGGACAAGATTCGATACTTTCGAACATGAGCTTCCGGATTATCTTTGCCTGTGTATATTGCAAGATTAGGAATCTTGAAAGCTCTGTCGGTTTCCTCTGCCTCGATCCAGGCTGCAAAAGGCGAATCCCTATTGGCGAATGGATTGTGCCTAGCATTTTCTTCGTTCATTTGGAGTACTAGGGCCCTCACTCTATCATCAAAATTCTCTGGATCCGCCCTGGGGCGACCCCTTCGTGGCGATCTACTTGGAGAAGAAGAAGAAGAAGAACTTGAATCAGACGATGGATCTGATGGCGAATGTCTTCCTGCATTACCACGTCCGCTCCCTCCTCTTCCTCCACCATCTCCTCCACCACTTCCTCTGCCTGGGGGAGTTGGACCATTTCCTCCTTGCTGGCCTCCAGACGAGGTGCGTCCAACAGTTCCTGAAGATGGATGTGGCGGTGGTCCACCTATATGAGATGTTTTTTCTGGCCTTTTACTTCTTCTACGACCAGTAGATGGAGGTGATCTGCCACGGCGTGAGGATCCTGCTTGCTTATTTTTATCCTTTTTATGCTTTTTACGAATGGGCTCCTTAAATCCGCCAAGAGACGAATTTGTCCGCGGGCGCCTAGGTACATTTGGTCCATCAAGATTAAACCTTGGAATCTCCGATCCGCCAGGAGGGACCGTATCATTCCTTCGACTTCCCTCGCCAGGAAATAACTCCCTGATAACCGGTCATCCGCCACCCGATGCCGTAGTAGTTATCATGGAATCAATGTTGTGAGCTTGAAGGAATGAAGAGCTATGGGCACCTGGTCCCAGACCAAAGTTTATTGGAGGTAAAGATGAGACAACTGACGTAGATACCATACTCCAACGAGGAGGAAGAGTCATGAACGCCCGGAGGCAGTTCCCAATTTCAAGCTCATATCGTGCCTCGATATCCCGAGCACACATATCGATGAAAGAAGCAGTGGGCATGTTTCCATCGATATTTGTTACAGGAGCAGTTGTGTTAGTGCGATCAGCACTAGATGGTGTAATTATCGGTGATTCAATCCCAGAGGAGGGATTTTGTCCTCCATCGGTCATGATGTTTCAGTGTGAACGAAAAACCCTTTATTTGATCAAGGATTCCACCTTCACCGCACCAATTGATAACAAGGGAGAAACTTCTGATCGGAGCTCATCACTCTGGGGGGCGTCGTTGGGTTCGACGGGGGAAACTCCGATGCCAAAGTCAGTAGAGAATATGAAGAATAAACTGTATTGATAAAGCTTAGAGAATATAGAAAAGTCTGAGTACCTTGATAGCCTAGAATGGTAGGCTATATATAGTTGAGAAGTTCGTAACCTCTAGGTAACTAGAAAGTCCCCATTAATGCTCATTTAATGGCGGTTACAAGTTACTCTTAACCTGGCGGGTAAGACAGTTAATGGTCCATTTAATGATCCTTTATGGCCGAGCCGGCGGCCAGCCATTACCAAGGTGAATGGAGAGATTCGCCTTAGAGATCCGCCAGCGGATCTCCTAGAGCTAGTCCAGGGAGATCCGCCAGCTGACTTCCTTTGCTACGTGGCATACTTAAAGGCAGATATCTCTTTTGGTCCTCATGATAATATCTCGATGTTATCAGGGGGGGTATTTATATTCTCTTGTATCTAAACCCTAGTTAGATAGAATTAGGTTACTGAATAAGAATTTAATTCGGAATATAATTCTTATTTATTATCTATAATTATATCTTAAATATAAAGATAATAATAGTAACCTTATAGGATAATAATAGGAGCAATTTAATCTAATTAAAACTCCTAACTTATTTATCCTTTAATTAATTTAATTCACAATTATAATCTAATTAGAATTGTTTAAGAATCAAATTAATTATTCATGTATTTTCTTACATGAAAATCACCCCTATATATTGGGCCTTAGTGGACTCGGTTGGGCTTCCATTAATTAATTAACATCTGTTTCTCTTTTGGGCTCCAAGTCTTATGTGTGACCCATTAGGTTCTTATTGCTTCTAGCCGTATGCAACTATTAAATTAATTTTCACAGAATTATATTTAATCTTTGCATAACGGAATGAGTACGCGAAATGTGATTAGCAAATCCGAAACATTCTCCCAGAGCTATAAGAAGACAGGTTGATTCTGTCGTTGACCTTTTCGTATTAGTTACAGTATAATTCGATCATTTATCAACTACATCCTTGAACTGAATCTTATGACTATGGATAATGTCAAGTCACATATAGCGATACGTTCGTTTTACTTGTACATGCCGAGTCAACTCCAATTAGATAGGTTAAGTGAAATCTGTATTTCAAGTCTTAAGCTATCACCTTGCAAGGATTTAGAGTCGAGTCTTCCACAAGCGATCCATGGACGTATCTCCCATTTATCGGGAGTGACAAATGCTCAATCCAATGTATAATTATCCTGCAATTACTTTCTGTGATACCCAACGTCTGCTGTTCACACCCTAGAGTCATCTCTGTTATGGATCGTGTTACAACAAGATCAAAGCATCACATTCCGTAATCTAGAATCACCAATTAACATTCCTTTGAGTCTGAGGATTACTTATACCTATTAATACCAATGAGATGAACATGTGACAAGGATGAATCTACCCATCCTGTTATCTCAAGTCGGGTCCCCAATCCTAATGAACTTCTTTTCATTGGATCCATGTAACTGCCCAGATATCTGTATATATGAAACTTGTGAGATCAGCTTTCTGTCTCGATAGAAGACATTGTTACATGCAAGTCTCAGCAGTGATATGTCAATCCTAAACATATTACTTGACTTGGGGTGGTTTTAAGTTTATTAGTTTATCGTAAAGGCGAAAAGGTCATCCAAAGGAGACCAGCTAATCAAGTTCTACTTATCTGTGTTTACCATTGGTAACCTTATACTTTAAAGTAAGAACAGAGGGGCATTCTCTTTCTGTTTCAGAAAGAACGTCTCACTTCATGCTTGTATGAACACTTTATAATCACTTTAAACAAACTTATGGATTTCCTTTTATTAGACTTTATTTAGTTCTTAAAAAGGGATTGCCTTTATACAGTTATGAAACGATATCTCATTAAAACAAACGGTATAAAGAACCCTTCATTTACATTAAGTTTGTATCCTAGAACAATTGTCTATAGGACAGTAAACCCCAACATACTCCCACTTGGACTAAAGCCACTTGTTTCTACAACTTATCCCAGTAGAACTAAGATGACGATCATGTACTTTCTGGGTTAAGGGCTTTGTCAACGGATCTGCAACATTGTCCTCAGTAGGTACTCTTTCTATTCTCACATCTCCTCTTGCCACAATTTCTCTTACAATGTGGTATCGCTTCAGGTAATGCTTGGATGCATTATGAGACCATGGTTCATTTGCTTGCGCAATGGCTCCATTGTTATCATAGTATAGTGTAATGGGATTTACAATGTCAGGCACCACACCAAGTTCAGTAATGAACTTCTTAATCCAAACCACTTCCTTTGCTGCTTCCGCAGCAGCGATATACTCTGACTCGGTCGTAGAGAAAGCTACGCTTCCTTCCTTGGAACTCTTCCAGCTGACCGCGCCCCCATTCAAGATAAACAGGTATCCTGATTGGGATTTAAAATCATTCTCATCTGTGAGATGAATGACATCTGAAAATCCTTCTATTTTCAGATCCCCTTCTCCGTACACTAGGAACATGTCTTTAGTCCTTCTCAAGTACTTAAGAATGTTCTTGACGGCATTCTAGTGCTCGTCTCCCGGATTACCTTGGTAACGACTCGTTATACTTAACGCGAATGCTACGTCAGGTCTAGTGCAAAGCATAGCATACATAATCGAACTGATTGCGCTGGCGTACGGGATTACAGCCATGCACTTCTTATCATCTTCGATTTTAGGACATTGATGATTGTTTAACTTTACTCCATGTACCATGGGTAAGTTACCTCGTTTCGATTCAAGCATGCTAAACCGCTTTAGCACCTTTTCGATGTATGTAGCCTGTGAAAGACCAAACAGTCTTCTTGATCTATCTCTGTAGATCTTTATACCAAGTATATAAGCTGCTTCACCAAGGTCTTTCATGGAGAAGTTACCAGATAACCATACTTTTACCGACTGTAGTAGAGCTATGTCATTTCCCATTAATAATATGTCGTCCACATATAATATCAGAAATGCAACTGAGCTCCCACTTGCTTTCTTGTAAATGCAAGCTTCTTCGCAATTTTGTTCGAAACCAAATTGTTTTATGGTTTCGTCAAAACACTTGTTCCAGCTTCTTGATGCTTGCTTGAGTCCATAAATGGATCTCTGAAGTTTGCAAACCTTGTTTGCATCCTTTGATGTGAAACCTTCAGGTTGCATCATATATACATCCTCAAGCAGGTTTCCGTTTAGGAAAGTTGTTTTCACATCCATTTGCCAAATCTCATAATCGTAGTGAGCGACAATTGCGAGCATTATTCTGATTGATTTGGACATAGCCACAGGAGAGAAAGTTTCGTCGTAATCAATTCCTTGTTTCTAACGATATCCTTTCGCTACTAACCTAGCTTTGTAGGTGCTAACCTTTCCATCCATGTCAGTCTTCTTTTTGAAGATCCACCTGCACCCAATGGGTTTTATCCCTTCGGGTGGATCAACCAAAGTCCACACTTGGTTGGTGTACATGGAATCCATCTCAGAATCTATGGCTTCGAGCCATGCTTTAGAATCTGGACTGTTAAGAGCCTCTTCGTAGTTTTCGGGTTCGTCGTCTAACACGGGAACCTCATCATCATCTCCCACTAGAAAACCATATCTAATTGGGAGTTCATGAACTCTTTGTGATCTACGAATGAGTGGCACTTGAGTCTCATCTAATGGGACTGCTTCGGGTTCCTCAACCGCCTCTGTTGTTTCAGCCGGTGTTTCTTGTTCTTGAACTTCATCAAGTTCAATCATGCTTCCCTTTTCTGTTTCTTCGAGAAACTCTTTCTCCAAGAAGGTTGCGTGCTTGGATACTATTACTTTCTGATCATCTGGATGATAGAAGTAATACCCCACAGTTTCCTTAGGGTATCCAATGAAGAAACACTTATCAGATTTAGAATCTAGTTTGTCTGATGCTATGCGTTTGACAAATGCTGAACAACCCCATACTCTCATGAATGAGAATGTGGGTTTCCTACCAACGAACAATTCATATGGTGTGGAACTAGCGGATTTAGTTGGTACTCGATTTAGGGTGAAGAGGGCAGTTTCTAAGGCATAGCCCCAGAATGTCTTTGGAAGTAATGCCATGCTCATCATGGATCGTACCATATCTAGTAAGGTACGGTTCCTCCTCTCGGATACACCATTGTGTTGTGGTGTATAGGAAGGTGTCCATTGTGAGCATATCCCACATTCAGTTAGATAATTCAGAAAATCATCTGAAAGATATTCGCCACCTCGATTGGATCGAAGTATCTTTATTTTCTTTCCTAATTGATTTTCTACTTCATTTTTGAAGCATTTGAATTTCTCAAAAGCTTCGGACTTGTGCTTCATCAAGTAGATATAACCATATCGGGTATGGTCGTCTATGAAGCTTATGAAGTATCTGAATCCTCCTCTTGCTTGGACTGACATAGGACCGCATACATCGGAATGTATTAATCCTAGAGTATTTTCTTTCC
This sequence comes from Euphorbia lathyris, assembly GCF_963576675.1. NCBI lineage: Eukaryota > Viridiplantae > Streptophyta > Magnoliopsida > Malpighiales > Euphorbiaceae > Euphorbia > Euphorbia lathyris. Next base: position 41,384,441 of record NC_088910.1, read on the forward strand.
TAATTGGACTTGTGCTTCATCAAGTAGATATAAACCATATCGGGTATGGTCGTCTATGAAGCTTATGAAGTATCTGAATCCTCAACTTGCTTGGACTGACATAGGACCGCATACATCGGAATGTATTATTTTCTTTCCTAATTGATTTTCTACTTCATTTTTGAAGCATTTAAATTTCTCAAAAGCTTCGGACTTGTGCTTCATCAAGTAGATATAACCATATCGGGTATGGTCGTCTATGAAGCTTATGAAGTATCTGAATCCTCCTCTTGCTTGGACTGACATAGGACCGCATACATCGGAATGTATTAATTCTAGAGTGTCTGATACACGCTCACCTTTATTGCTAAAGGGTGTCTTTGTCATTTTACCTTTTAAACATGCTTCGCATGTTTCCAATGATTTAGGATCAATTGAATTTATAAGCCCATCTTGATGTAGCTTAAGCATGCGTCTTTTGTTTATATGGCCTAAACGACAATGCCACAAGTAAGTTGAATTATCTAGCTTATGTCTTTTGGTATCAATTGCGAAAACAGAAATTTTGTCATCTAGCACATAAATCCCATTTTGTGATATTCCTGAAAAATAGAAAATCTCATCTCTATAAAAATCGCAATGTTTGTCTTTTATTGAAATATGAAAACCGTCGTCAACAAGACGACTAATAGAAATAATGTTACGAGACATTTCTGGAACATACAAACAGTTCCCTAATTCTATTACAAGCCCAGAGGGCAAGCTCAAAGCATAATCTCCAATGGCGAGGGCGGCAACTCTTGCTCCATTTCCTACTCGCAAGTTTATGCTTCCTTTCTTCAATTCCCTAGTCCGATTTAGTTCCTGCATATTTGTACAAATATGAGATCCACATCCGGTATCAAGTACCCAAGATTCAGACTGTGAAACTGTATTTATTTCAATATAAAACATACCAGATATTGAAGTCCCGGCTTCTCCCTTTTTGAGGGTAGCTAGGTACACCAAACAGTTTCTTTTCCAATGCCCTTCTTCACCACAAAAGTGGCACTCTCCTTTGGGCTTCTTCACTTCCTTTCCCTTTGTTTCGGTGAGCATAGCCCCATTGCCCTTCTTAGGATGGTTTGGATTGGGAGAGTTCCCTTTCCTCTTCTTTGATCCTTCAATAGCAAGGGCCGGTATCCCCTCGTTTTCTTTCATATTGGGCTCGACTGTCTCGAGCATATTTGCAAGCTCTTCAAGAGAGGTTTGCAAGCCACTCACTTGGTAGTTCATGATGAACTGTGAGTAACTCTCGGGGAGGGACTAAAGAAGTAAGTTTACACTTAGTTCATGATCCATCGCATCTCCAATTCTAGAAAACTTGGTGATAAGGCTAATCATCTTGACACAATGTGCCATTACAGATGTGCCCACCTGCATCTTGCATCTATATAACTGCTTTGTTATCTCGTAGCATTCGCACCGAGTTTGATTCACAAACAACTCTTTCAAGTGCTCGACCATGGAATAGGCATCCATTTCTACATGTTGCCTTTTCAATTCCGGTATCATTGATGCAAGTATGATGTCTCTCGCATGATCATCATCAGCCTTATGCTTCAAGTAAGCATAAAATTCTTGGTAGGGAGCACCATCCACCGGGTAAGGGGGTATCGGTGTATCAAGTACATACCCTTTCTTCTCGAACTTCAAAACGATTTTGAGGTTGCGATACCAGTCGGTGAAGTTTGAACCGTTCAACTTGTTATCGGTAAGTATATTTTGCAGATTGGTGTTAGTCATGATTTTAAGAGTGTTTTAATATAACCTGAGAGTGAGAAAGAGTAAACGTACGTTATTCATTTGCTTTAAAATACATCAATCTAAAATTATAGGCCTTTTGTTTATTTTAGATTGCTCCCACTATTTTACCAAATTAATAGCCTTCCATATTAATTCGAAGAATTTCGCAAATCCTTTAGTGAGCTAGGATCCTAACTCTTGAGATTTCACCTTGAGTTTGCTCAACAAGCTAGTCTCATTTGTTAGGTAGATTCTTGTAATCAATCACATCTTTGATGTGATTCCTAGGTTATTGGGTTACTAACCACATTAGTAACTAATATGCTATTCATATTAATCCCAACTATATTGCCCATTAGTTTATGACAACATGAGTTTGCTTATCCAATTATCATAATCTAATTTAAGTATTACCCCATATTCATGAAAGAACGATTTTCGATAATTCAGGTGTTACCATAAGACCCCGATCTTGAGTTTGCTCAATAATCCAAAGGCCCCCAGTACTGCCGGCTGAATTATAATATTAGGGAGGGGCAACCGATTTTAATAACTTGCTTATTTACTTAACTTTTAATTAGTGAGGGATTTTTATTTTAAGTCTCATAATCTAACTTAGTCTTGATTTGCTTTAGCATACATCAGACACATACATTGGCGTTATGGACATATCATCTAAATTATTCCATCGAGCCAGAGACGGAATAAAGGGCCAAACCTAGGGAAATACTAACTATTACATATTTCTCTTTAGGTCCTCCGTCTTCTCCATGGCGCCTTGAAATTACATATTAATTTCTTTTCTACTAAAGAAAACTTCAATTAACTTGAAGGGAATTAGATGAGAGGAGAAATTACAATAGATAGTAGAAAGGCAGGACTCGCAGGCCCTATTTCAAAAATACCAAAAGACTAAAAGAGGGTCCAAATATGTCCATAACTCCAAACATGCACAGACTCAATTAAATAAATTTAATTGGTTGATTACATAAATACTTTATGTAATATTTAGGTTAATCATATTAACACATCAAATTAACTTTCATCCAATTTTAATTCTAACAGTTTCGTATCTTTTATATTAACCTTTTAGATTAATACAACTATACAAAACTTTAATTATGCATGTCCCAATTATTTTGATTTCAATTCATTTAATACTTTTGATTTACAAATAGGTAAAACAAACTTTTAAATAAACTTTTCATTCGATAATCAAAACATAAAACTATTAATTTCGGAAACATATATATATATATATATATATAATATATATATATACACAAATATATTTAAAACTCAGTTTTATTTAAAAACAATTTTTAAAAATAAATAGAGGTCCTCTCGTGTCGGGCCCGTAAAGGGGGCCCGAGACTCACGGTGCCGCCGCCGTTTGGCAGCAGCGCCGCGGCTGGCCGCCGCTGCCTTACGGCAGCGGTGCCCAGCCGCCCACGGTTGCTGCCGCGAGGCAGCAACCGTGGGCGGCAGTTTGGGTTGATGCCTCGCGACGCAACCCGGACTGCTGTCCGTTTTTTTTTACAATTATATATATATATCAGTTCTAAAACGATTTTCAGAAAATAAGAAAACCTATTTTAGATTTTCCATTTTATCTTTAGAATCAATAAAATTAACTTTTATCAATCTAACTATAAAACTAATAGATTTTGTTATAATGATTATCAACCGACATAATTAGGAACATATGCATAAACTATTTTAATTAACAATTAATTAAAACTTATTTATCTTTAGAACTAATTAATCAAAATATATTTGTTAATTAACCTAACTATAAATATTTATTCAATCTGACTGAAAAACTTCTAAATTTTCATATATGAAATAACGGATTTAACGCAGTCTCTGATACCACTGATGGAAAATAAGGCTAACGTACGGCAGCGGAAATATAAATTTTTTAACCTATTTCCATTAACCCAAGATTCGTTAATCGTTATTTCATATAAAGAGGGATAGAAGGAAATACCTTTATAAAGTTCTATCTACCGTTGCAATCGAAGTGCCCACAACTCTTACTCCGAGTTTCCGAGCATAAGACAAAACACAACCCAAATCAAGTTAGATATCAACCGTATTAAAACAATCAAGAATAGATTGTCTCTAATAAATCAACACAAGATCAAGGATAAAGAGAAAGAGATGAAATCAATTGAATCGGTAGGAAGCGGTGGATTATTTCTTCCTCGACTAGGGGGGTCGAAATTCTTTCTCTCAGTTGCACTGTGTGTTTCAAAAATCACAGGTAGGGGGGTATTTATATTCTCTTGTATCTAAACCCTAGTTAGATAGAATTAGGTTACTGAATAAGAATTTAATTCGAAATATAATTCTTATTTATTATCTATAATTATATCTTAAATATAAAGATAATAATAGTAACCTTGTAGGATAATAATAGGAGCAATTTAATCTAATTAAAACTCCTAACTTATTTATCCTTTAATTAATTTAATTCACAATTATAATCTAATTAGAATTGTTTAAGAATCAAATTAATTATTCATGTATTTTCTTACATGAAAATCGCCCCCTATATACTGGGCCTTAGTGGACTCAGTTGTGCTTCCATTAATTAATTAACATCTGTTTCTCTTTTGGGCTCCAAGTCTTATGTGTGACCCATTAGGTTCTTATTGCTTCTAGCCGTATGCAACTATTAAATTAATTTTCACAAAAGTATATTTAATCTTTGCATAACGGAATGAGTACGCAAAATGTGATTAGCAAATCCGAAACATTCCCCCAGAGCTATAAGAAGACAGGTTGATTCTGTCGTTGACCTTTTCGTATTAGTTACAGTATAATTCGATCCTTTATCAACTACATCCTTTGAACTGAATCTTATGACTATGGATAATGTCAAGTCACATATAGCGAGACGTTCGTTTTACTTGTACAGGTCGAGTCAACTCCAATTAGATAGGTTAAGTGAAATCTGTATTTCAAGTCTTAAGCTATCACCTTGCAAGGATTTAGAGTCGAGTCTTCCACAAGCGATCCATCGACGTATCTCCCATTTATCGGGAGTGACAAATGCTCAATCCAATGTATAATTATCCTGTAATTACTTTCTGTGATACCCAACGTCTGCCGTTCACACCCCAGAGTCATCTCTGTTATGGATCGTGTTACAACAAGATCAAAGCATCACATTCCGTAATCCAGAATCACCAATTAACATTCCTTTGAGTCTGAGGATTACTTATACCTATTAATACCAATGAGATGAACAGATGATAAGGATGAATCTACCCATCCTGTTATCTCAAGTCGGGTCCCCAATCCTAATGAACTTCTTTTCATTGGATCCATGTAACTGTCCAGATATCTGTATATATGAAGCTTGTGAGATCAGCTTTCTGTCTCGACAGAAGACATTGTTACATGCAAGTCTTAGCAGTGATATGTCAATCCTAAACATATTACTTGACTTGGGGTGGTTTTAAGTTTATTAGTTTATCATAAAGTTTCGTCTCACTTCATGCTTGTATGAACACTTTATAATCACTTTAAACAAACTTATGGATTTCCTTTTATTAGACTTTATTTAGTTCTTAAAAAGGGATTGCCTTTATACAGTTATGAAACCATATCTCATTAAAACAAATGGTATAAAGAACACTTCATTTACATTAAGTTTGTATCCTAGAACAATTGTCTATAGGACACTAAACCCCAACAACCCAACGTCTGCCGTTCACACCCCAGAGTCATCTCTGTTATGGACCGTGTTACAACATGATCAAAGCATCACATTCCATAATCCAGAATCACTAATTAACATTCCTTTGAGTCTGAGGATTATTTATACCTATTAATACCAATGAGATGAACAAGTGACAAGGATAAATCTACCCATCCTGTTATCTCAAGTCGGGTCCCCAATCCTAATGAACTCCCTTTCATTGGATCCATGTAACTGTCCAGATATCTGCATATCTGAAGCTTGTGAGATCAGCTCTCTAAGACATTGTTACATGCAAGTCTCAACAGTGATATGTCAATCTTATTTCTAAACATATTACTTGACTTGGGGTGGTTTTAAGTTTATTAGTTTATTATGAAGTTTCGTCTCACTTCATGCTTGTATGAACACTTTATAATCACTTTAAACAAACTTAGGGATTTCCTTTTATTAGACTTATTTAGTTCTTAAAAGAGGTTGCCTTTATATAGTTATGAAACCATATCTTATTAAAACAAATGATGTAAAGAACACTTCATTTACTTTAAGTTTATATCCTAGAACAATTGTCTATAGGACACTGAACCCCAACAGCTCTTAGTTATTCTTATTTTTCTAGCAGCACCAATGCCACTTCAATGACCATTTGGGGCATCAAACGGATGAAATTTTTCACGAGGACGGAAGTTTCAAAAACTAAAATTAGACATCTCAAAAAATTTGGAGTATGTTTATGGGCCCGATTCGATTTCGTATGGATGGAGAAACAGTTTTTGAAAGTTAAAACACATGTTTAAAATATTTACAATTTTTAGTTAAGTTAGTTCTACTCTAACTCTAACTAACTTAACTCACATTATTTTAGCAACTATAACCTGAAATTAAGCGAAGTTGCAGTTAGTTTAGTGAAATTTAGAGTTAGTTGCAACTAATTATTTGTCCAACAAGCTCCTTCAACTATAAATAATGGTCATTTCTCCTCATTTTAAAAATATAACACATCAAACACATTCTACATTTAACAATTTCTTGAGGTTTTTTCTTTGGTTTCTTGTCTTGTATTTTCGAGTTCTCAAATCTAAGTGAGTAGTTTTTAGCTTTTTTTTCATTAGTTTATCCATTACGAGTCCGATTTTTAGAGTTTTCATTGCTCAAAGTTTCTGTATTTTGTTCCTCTTTGATACATTCTGTCTAGCCGTATTCATGGCCCCATTTCGACCTTATAGAGTTTGTTTTAGTCCAAAAATTTTCTTTATTATTGTTCTCAATATCCTAAATTTAATTATAGGCTTTGGTTTTGCTCAATTTCGTGTCCGGAAACTCATTTATAGCCCTTTTTATCTCGATTTTCTCTGTTTTCAACAAACCGAAAGTTTGATTGCTTTGGGATATTTTACCAAGCTAATCAATCTCAAGATGTTTTTCTTGCCTCCCTAAACGTTGCTTCAAACTTTTTAACCTCGTTATTAAACTCGAAATTAATCGTTGTGAATTGTTCCTAATTTCAAGTTTTAATTCTCCAAATATTTAATTCGCTCAAGTTCATTCATCATCAAATTGCTATTGAAATTTCACACTCAAATTGTTTATACCTTCGATCATTCGTTCAAGTCGCTCTCGCGCTCGTGGAACCCAGGTCGATTTCAGCCCAAGACTCGTCAAAGCTAGCCATTTATTTGCTTCATGTTTGTCATTTCAATTTCTTCCAATTCTATTATTAGCATTTCAATTTCGTTGTTTCAATTCTGCATTGCAGTTTCCATTTTGTTTCCATTTTTTGTTTTAGATTCAATCCACACTTGATTTTGCTACTTTTGTGATAGATGTAAGTTTGATTGTAATTGCTCAAATTTCATCAACACCTATGTAATTAACACATTATATATATGTTAAAAATAGACTTTTCACAAATTGTCGTATCAATATTTTTTTTATTTAACTTGCGATAGCTATTAATTATTTAGTAAAACTTTTATAACGACATTAAAAACCCAGGATAGTTTTTCAATCAGTGTGTCGACCACCAATTGTTTCGTTTAGAATTTAAGTTTTTCGCGTGTATTTTTCATCACTTTAACCATATATATTAATTGAAATTAATTTCTCTGACATGTCTGCACTCAATCCACATGTAAAAAAGTTGAAATTAGTATGTTGTGAAAATATCGCTAACACATGTGAATACAATTAAAGTTACATTAAAAAAAATAGATTTAATACATTAAGGGACCTTTATACTTATCAATCTGATTATTCTCCGAATGGTAAAAAAATCTCTAAAATTTATACTAACTTTTAACTAATGCTTTTTCAATTGTATAAACCCTGAACTAAAAATATAGAGAGATGAACAGAAACCCACGATATACGCGATTAGCGATAACCGCACCTGTGACCTCCGTTAACCGCACCACCGCCGACGCGTCTGTTTGACCTCCGACGTCGAAGCCGCCCTTCTCTCCGCCGCCGCCGGTGTCGTGGGAGCTTGCATGTCCCTCCGGCGCCATTGAGTGTCTTGTGAGCGGTTGATTTCGCATCTCTTGTGCGAGTTTGGGTCTTTCTTGCTGCGAGTCGGCCTCTGCTTCCCTTTTCCGATGCCGACTGTAATCGGACCTCTGCTGTTCTCTGCCGTCGGGGCCCGGGCTGCTTGGCTAGCGACTTGGACTGTCGTCGTTTTTCTCCTTCGCGGACTCAACGCTACCATTACGGTAGTTGGTTAGTAATCCCTATCTCCCTTTCTTTGTTTCCCTGTTTTGGCTTGCCTGTCTTCTTGTTTTGCCTTGGTAGCATTGGCTGTGTGGATTGTTTTGGTTTGGAGTTGTGTGTTGTTTTGGCTATTTGTGTGAATTGGCTCTGATATTGAGTACTGCATTGCTCTCTTGATCTTCTCTGCTTCTGGCTTGGCATTCTTCTTGTTTTTCTTGGGCTCCACTATTATCTGGGGTTTGGAGTTTCGGGTTGGGTGCTTTGGATCTTTGCTAGGGAGATTGTGGTTGAATTGGCTGTGTGTGGCTTTTGTTGGCCGTTGTCTTAACTGTCTGATATAATCTGTTTCTTGGTTTCTATGGCTGGAGTGGAGAATGCCATAAGCAATCTGTCCCTATTGGACGGAGAGGAGGAAGCTTTAGACCTTAGTGGACCATCCTCTAACCCTGTTGCTAAAAATGGAGGCCTAACCCTGATTGGTCGCTTCCTCACAGAGCGCACCATCAATACTGTAGCCATGAAGGCTAGGATGGCCACGATTTGGAGGCCTGGTAGGGGAGTGGCTATATCAGAGCTTTCAAACAATAAATATGTTTTTGAATTCTACCATGCTATTGATCTGGCCCGATTAGTGGAAGGGGGCCCTTGGTCCTTTGACAATCACTTGCTCATGGTTTCTCTCTGGAAAGATGAACCGTCACCTGACTTGGTTGATCTGTTTATTGCTGATTTTTGGGTTCAGATTTATGACTTGCCTATTGGGTCTATGTCGGAGGGGGTGGGTAGACAGATTGGGGACTTTATTGGTAAATTCCAGGCTTACGATATCAACAATAACACTGGTTTATGTAGACAATTTATGAGGCTAAGAGTCTCCATTGATGTGAGGAAACCGCTGAAAAGGATGAAGAAAATCCGAAAGGGGAAGGAAGAATGGGCTTATATCTCGTTCAAATATGAGAGATTGGGATCGTTCTGCTATATATGTGGGTTGTTGGGGCATACTGACAGATTTTGTGACAAAATCTTTACCTTGAAACCTGAGGAGATCACTAGGGAGTGGGGGGATTGGCTGAAGGCCCCTGTACGTAGGGGTGGGGATGTGTTGAGTGTGAAGTGGCTGAGAGAGCCAGGTAGTCAGGCTATGACTTTTAATTCTGGGGGTGGGCCTACTTTGGAGAACACTGGTAAAGCCCTAAAAGTAGGGCAGTCGAGTGGTGGTAAGGAAGCCGGGAAGGAGAATGTTCCTAGGGGACAGGAGGGGGCAAAGCTGAATGGTAAAATGGTAGTAGGAAAAGGGAACCCAATTATACAGCCAGTGCAGGAGGGGGAGATAGTGAATATGGCTGTGGATAGTGATGATGAGGGTCTTGAATTGGCGGATGATCGCAAGCGTAGGCGTGGAGGCCCGGATTCGATATTAGTCCAGGCTATTATGAATAAGCTGCAGGGGAATGGGTCTGATCAGGTTCTTAATACTCCGAAGGGGACAGTTTCTACGAGCCAAGTAGATTCTTCTTCTTCTAATGATACAGAAACGACGCGGTCTGCGGAGCAGGCCCGCCGAGGATTATGAATTGCCTAAGCTGGAACTACCGGGGGTTGGGGAACGCCCGGGCAGTTCGATCTCTCGGTGAGCTTGTTAAGATAAGTAAGCCGGATTTGGTCTTCCTGATTGAAACTTTGGTTACTAATTCCTGTATTGATGGGTTGAGGAGGAAGTTTGGCTTTGAAGGTTCGTTTGCAGTTGATTGTAGAGGTGGGAGTGGGGGTGTTGCCCTACTTTAGAGGAAGTCTGATATGGCTTCGGTAGTTTCTTTCTCTGATCGCCATATTGAAGTTCAGATGCATGACGCTGAGAAGGGGGATTGGAGGTTGGTAGGCTTCTATGGACATTCTAACCGAGCCAATCATGTGTGGTCCTGGAGTCTCTTGACTCAATTGTGTTCCTGCTCGATTCTCCCTTTACTGGTTATTGGGGATTTTAACTTCATTCTTTCTGATTCAGAAAAGGTTGGGGGCCCAGGCTACCCTCAAGGGTTGATGCACCGGTTCCAGGAGGCGGTGGAAGAGAATCTTTTAATTGATCTCCCTATACAGGGCAGTTAATTTACGTGGGAGAGGAGTCGGGGTTCTAGACTGTGGGTCAGGGAGAGGTTAGATAGTGCTATGGTCACTAGTGCCTGGGCGGACAGATTCCCAACACATCGGCTCCGTACTCTGATCTCAGCTTATTCTGATCATGCACCCATCTTTTTAGAGTTCGATAACCCGGTTAGTAATGTGAGGCGCAGTCATTTTCGCTTTGAACAATAGTGGCTTTTAGATCCTGAGTTTAAGGTGTTGGTGAGGACTTGTTGGCTAAGTAGTAGTTATCATAACCTTGCTGCAAAGCTGGCTGCCTGTGCCAGCAGCATAAAACAATGGGGAAAGAAGTATCGGCTGAGGTTTAGAAAGCAAATTGAGGGATGCAAGAAGAAGTTGGATAGGCTTGTGGATAGCAGTGCTCCGGCTGATGTGGTCAGTTTCCTGCAGGCCAAGAGTGAGCTGAATTCCCTACTTGATTCTGAAGCTATACATTGGCAACAAAGGGCTAAGAATTTCTGGCTACAGGAGGGGGACCAAAATACTAAGTTTTTCCATGCCTGTGTCAACGCTAGAAAGCAGAGAAACACCATTCGCCACCTTAAGGATAGGAACGGTCTGATAGTAGAAGGAGTATATGATATGGGGGATTATTGTCAATGCTTATTTCTCTGATCTGTTTGCTGGTCCTACTAGCCCATGCTATGATGCTGTGGATACCCTTGTCCCTCTTGTTACGCCTGAAATGTAGGCTGACCTGTGCGCCCTTTTTACTTTTGAAGAATTCAAAACTACCATGTTTTCAAATGCACCCTGATAAATCCTCTGGTCCTGATGGGTTAAATCCGGGTTTCTTTCAACATTTTTGGGATCTCATTGGTCCCGAGATTGTTAATGCATGTAAGGGTTATTTGGCCCGCAAGGAATTTCCTCCACACCTAAATGACACAATAATTGTCCTTATCCCCAAAATTGATAGGCCTGAATGTATGAAGGATTTTCGCCCTATTTCCCTGTGCAATGTGCTTTATAAATTGATAGCCAAGGTCCTAGCCAATAGGCTCAAGATTGTGTTACCTTTCTTGGTATCAGAGTCTCAATCAGCTTTTGTCCCTGGTAGGTCTATCTCTGACAGCATTATGGTGGCCTTTGAGTCTTTACACTTTATGAAGAGAAAGAATAGGGGTAGAATTGGTGAGGTGTCTTTAAAATTGGATATTAGCAAGGCCTATGATAGGGTTGATTGGACCTTCCTGAGACTTGTTATGCAAAAATTAGGCTTTCCTGGGCTGTGGATTGATTGGATCATGTTATGCATTTCTACCGTGGAGTACTCTGTATCGATTAATGGTACATTTGTGGGCCCGATTAAACCTGGCAGGGGCCTGAGACAAGGCGATCCCCTGTCGTCGTACCTATTTATACTGTGTGCCGAAGTCTTATCTAGCCTAATTACAAGGGCGGCGAATGAGGGTTCCCTCCATAGGTGCCTCATTGCTAGGGGTGCGCCAATTATTACACACTTGTTTTTTGCAGATGACAACTTCTTGTTCTTCAGGGCTTCTATGGATGAGTGTAACAAAATTGGGATGATTCTATCTAAGTATGAGGCAGCTTCTGGTCAGGCTATCAACCTGCAAAAATCTGGAATTTTCTTTAGTCCGAATGTTGGTCTGGAACTGCGAAATGAGGTATGTAACTCTCTTCAGGTCTTTCATCCTCTGGATACTGGTCGCTACTTGGGTCTCCCTTCACTAATTGGGAAGTCCAAAGTGGCAATTTTTAGTTTCCTCAAAGATAGACTCAGGAAGAGGTTGAGTGTGTGGTCTTTTAGATTCCTTTCTGCTGCGGGTAAGGAAGTGCTAATTAAGGCAGTTGCTCAGGCTCTGCCAACTTTTTGTATGAGTGTCTTTAAACTGCCTAAATCCCTTTGCCTGGATTTGGAGAAGATAATGAATTCATTTTGGTAGGGTATGAAACTAGGGGGTAGGAGATCGATTCATTGGCAGAGTTGGGACAGGCTTAGCAGGGATAAGAAAGAGGGAGGTTTGGGTTTTAGGAGCCTCCAAAAATTCAATCTTGCCTTATTAGGCAAATAGGCCTGGAAGTTGATGGTTACTCCAAATTCTTTAGTGGGTAAAATGTTCAAAGCTAAATATTTCCCTAGAGACCCTTTTCTTTCCTCCAAATTGGGCAATAATCCTAGTTTTGTTTGGGGGAGTGTTTGGAGAGCCATTGAGGTATTGAGACTGGGAGTTAGATGGAGAATTGGGGATGGGAAGTCAATTTATGTGTGGAAAGACCCATGAGTGAATACTGTGGCACCTTTTAGGACCCAGGGTGATGCTGTTATGCAGTAGGATGATACAAAAGTGGCTGACCTGTTTGTTCATGGTAGGAAAATCTGGGATAGAGGGAAGGTGGAAGAGTTGTTGACCGAGGCAGATGCCAGAATTGTTTGTAGGATGGTATTACCAACCAGAGAAGTAGAAGATGGACCAATGTGGAATTTTACCAAAAATGGCATGTACACAAGTAAATCTGGGTATAGAGCGCTTTGTGATGGATATGGTGGTGAGAATCAGGATGATGGGTGGAGTAGAATTTGGAAGATGCATGTCCCTCCAAAAGTTAGAATGTTTGTTTGGAAGTTGGCATCGGGTTGTGTGGCCACTAGACATAGATTGGCAGGGAGGGGGTTGTCAATCCCAACGCAGTGTCCCTTCTGTCATTCTGATACTGAGCACGACCATCACCTCTTTGTGGATTGTGTTTATGCCCAAGAATGTTGGAACCTATCCGGGATCAATACGGATGTATTCCAACCTGATTATCTAACGGGTTCTATTTTGCAGGTACTTTTGTCCAATGATCAGAAAACCATAACCAAGATGGCAATGACGCTTTGGGTCATCTGGAATCAAAGGAATCAGATAGTCTGGGAGAGCAAAATCCAATTACCAGAAATGGCAATCTCTCTAGCGGGTAACTACCTTGCTGCCTGGCGCCAGTCCCAACTGAAGAACCTCCCCGTGGCTGTCTGTCATCTTTCCACGCCCTCAGTGGTCTAAGCCGAGGCAGGCATCGCACAGAATCGTCCAAGTCCAGCACCTCAGGCGGGCCTACCAGTCCCCATCCGCCCTGCTGCGCATCGAAGGCCGCCCACGTCCATCACCGTCGACACCAACGCCAATGTTAACACTGTTGCCCATCATCTTGAGTATACATCGCGGGCGACAATGATACAGGTACGACATATTAGCTGGTCTCGCCCCCCTTCTGGCTTTGTCAAATGCAATTGTGATGCGGCTACCTTTAAAGCTGAGTCTCGAAGTGGGGTGGGAGCTTTACTTAGATCCTCTGATGGATCCTTCATGGCTTGTCGTAGTCGCTTAATCCCAATTGTTGATGATATTAGGGAAGCTGAAGCATTAGGTCTACGTGAGGCATTGCATTGGTGTGTTTATCTTAATTGTATTAATGTCTTATTTGAAAGTGACTCGTTGATTGTGGTTAATAGTGTCAAATCGTCTGATCCAAACTTGTCTGTTTATGGGTCAATTATTCAGGATTGTAAGTCTTTGTTAAATTATCGACACGATTATAAAGTGTCTTTCTCTCCACTCCTAGCGAACAGGGGAACCCATGTTGTTGCACGACATGCCATGTCCAATGCTAGCGAGTTTGTGTCTTTTTCTGCCCCGGTTTGGTTGCAGGAGACTATTGTTGCTGATTCGGTTTAAGGAATGAATATCATCTTTGTTTCAAAAAAAAAATCTGATTATTCTCCTAAATTTTAAAAATTTCTCATCAGTATTCTTTGCTTTATCATCTAGAACTTACGAATTAATCATCTTAAAAAAATTGGAAAATTCGATATCATAATCTAAGTGGTTACTTTAAGCTTTAAAAATGTCACATTAACCTCATGAACCTACTTATTAAATAATACGTGTTTAAACTTATCCAAATCTCTACTTTGCTCTATCATCTAAAAGCTAGGAATTAATCATATCATATTAAAAAAGAAAATACAAAAACTAATGAGTTCAGATATCAATTGAATTATTTAGCCAATTACAATAACTCTTAACATATTAAGAGTTCGTTTGGTTTATATGTTTCTATTTGTTATTATTGTTGATATTAGTTGTTTGCAATCGTTAGTTGTTTACTGATATGTAGATATTAGTTGATTTTTCTAATAAAAGCAGTTGTTTCGAAATTTTATTAAGCACTTATTATTTTCTATTTAGAATTAAAAGGCAAAAGTCAGTTCCAAACAATTTCCAAAAATGGAAACAAAGTGACTTCATTTTGCCTTTTATTTCTAAACAGAGAATAAAAAATGTTTGGTAAAATTTCGAAACAACTGTTTTTAATTTCGAGTCTGAACCTATTTTAAACTAGTCTAAACCAAAAGAGTCTAACTCTAGTTTAAACTAGAAGTTCAATTTGACTCAGTCTGTAAGCGCAATTATTGTGTACCCACCACTTACCAAAGGGAAAGTGAGATGAAAGGCTTAAATCTCAATTTGGGTCGGGACCTATTATTTGATCATATTTAGTACTTGGTTGCTTTTTTTATGTAGCAAAGAAACTTTAAAACGCGTCACATGTCAATTTTATATATTAAAATATCACTATATATCAAGAGGATAACGGGTTTGTCAAATCCTTATTCAAATTGGATGAAATTTCAGCAATTAGAATGGTTTAAAGTCTAAATATAACTAAATAAACGATAAAATTTTCGATAAGTTAAGGGCTTAAAATATTAATTCTGAAATGAAACAATCAAATCCTAATATTTTCATCTCCCTTCTAACGGTTAGAATTGTCAACAGCTGTTCTCACAGGGAATCAATCTAGACCGCATAAAATAAAATAAAATAAAAAATTCCTATTTAACAAAAATTAAAATGTTTTTACTTAAAATTGAGGATGGAAAATGCATTCCAGGAATCCTTTTCTCCATCCTGAGAAGATCCTCGAAATAATTAATAATATTATATATATTTTTTCAATATTAATAATAATTTTAACATTTAACAAATTTAACTTAACACTAATTAATTAAAAAAAAGTTATGAATATTATTTGTGTTTAATTATTATAACTATCATTTTACTGATTCAATATTTTATTTATATAAATTTCATAATGTTTAAAATAAATAAATCTCTATATATTATTTGTCTGTAATTATTATAATTATTTTTTTCTTGATTCATATTTTATTTTATATAATTTTAATTTTATTATAATATTTAAAATATGAGGACAAGCAAATCTATATATTATATAATATAAAACAGTAATGATGGAGCTGAGATGTCACTTCCTCCTTTTTTACTGATAAAAAATATAATATAAAATATAATATATTAACTTTAGTTATATTATTATATTTATTTATAAAAAGATTATTTTATCCGTACTATATATAAGAGTTCTATAAAATTTAAATTAATCCCTAAAATCTCTCTGATTCTCTGCATATCTATATATTCTATATATAATATAAAACAGTAACGAATGAGCTGAGGTGTCACTTCTTCTTTTTTACTGATAAAAATATAATATAAAATATAGTATATTAACTTTAGTTATATTATTATATTTATTTATAAAAAGATTATTTTATTCGTACTATATCTAAGAGTTCTATAGAATTTAAATAAATCTCTAAAATCTCTCTAATTCTCTATATATCTATATCTAAAAGTTCTACATAATTTAAATTAATCCCTAAAATCTTTCTAATTCTCTGCATATCTATATATAATATAAAACAGTAACGATGGAGCTGGGGTGTCACTTCCTCCTTTTTTACTGATAAAAAACATAATATAATATATAATATATTAATTTTAATTTTAATTATTATTATATTTATTTATAAAAATGTTATTTTATCCCTACTATATCTAAAAGTTCTACAGAATTTAAATTAATCCCTAAAATCTCTCTAATTCTCTGCATATCTATATCTAAAATTTCTAAATAATTTAAATTAATCCCTAAAATCTCTCTAATTCTCTGCATATCTATATATTATATTTATATAATATAAAACAGTAACGATGGAGCTGAGGTGTCACTTCCTCCTTTTTTACTGATAAAAAACATAATATAATATATAATATATTAATTTTAATTATATTATTATATTTATTTATAAAAAGATTATTTTATCCGTACTATATCTAAGAGTTCTACAGAATTTAAATTAATCCCTAAAATCTCTCTCATTCTCTGCATATATCTAAAAGTTCTACATAATTTAAATTAATCCTTAAAATCTCTCTAATTCTCTACATATCTATATATAATATATAATATAAAACAGTAACGATGGAGCTGAGATGTCACTTCCTCCTTTTTTACTGATAAAAAAATATAATACAAAATATAATATATTAACTTTAGTTATATTATTATATTTATTTATAAAAAGATTATTTTATCCGTACTATATATATCTATGAGTTCTACAGAATTTAAATTAATCCCTAAAATCTCTCTAATTCTCTGTAAATCTATATCTAAAAGTTCTACATAATTTAAATTAATATCTAAAATTTCTCTAATTCTCTACATATCTATATATAATATAAAACAGTAATGATGGAGCTGGGGTGTCACTTCCTCCTTTTTTACTGATAAAAAATATAATATAAAATATAATATATTAATTTTAGTTATACTATTATATTTATTTATAAAAGATTATTTTATGCGTACTATATCTAAGAGTTCTACAGAATTTAAATTAATCCCTAAAATCTCTCTAATTCTCTGCATATCTATATCTAAAAGTTCTACATAATTTAAATTAATCCCTAAAATCTCTCTAATTCTCTGCATATCTATATATAATATAAAACAGTAACGATGGAGCTGAGGTGTCACTTCCTCCTTTTTTACTGATAAAAAATATAATATAAAATATAATATATTAACTTTAGTTATATTATTATATTTATTTATAAAAGATTATTTTATGCGTACTATATCTAAGAGTTCTACAGAATTTAAATTAATCCCTAAAATCTCTCTAATTCTCTGCATATCTATATCTAAAAGTTCTACATAATTTAAATTAATCCCTAAAATCTCTCTAATTCTCTGCATATCTATATATAATATAAAACAGTAACGATGGAGCTGAGGTGTCACTTCCTCCTTTTTTACTGATAAAAAATATAATATAAAATATAATATATTAACTTTAGTTATATTATTATATTTATTTATAAAAAGATTATTTTATCCGTACTATATATTATATAATATAAAACAGTAACGATGGAGCTGAGGTGTCACTTCCTCCTTTTTTACTGATAAAAAATATAATAAAAAATATAATATATTAACTTTAGTTATATTATTATATTTATTTATAAAAAGATTATTTTATCCGTACTATATATAAGAGTTCTATAGAATTTAAATTAATCCCTAAAATCTCTCTAATTCTCTGCATATCTATATATTCTATATATAATATAAAACAGTAACGAATGAGCTGAGATGTCACTTCTTCTTTTTTTACTGATAAAAATATAATATAAAATATAGTATATTAACTTTAGTTATATTATTATATTTATTTATAAAAAGATTATTTTATTCGTACTATATCTAAGAGTTCTATAGAATTTAAATGAATCCCTAAAATCTCTCTAATTCTCTGTATATCTATATCTAAAAGTTCTACATAATTTAAATTAATCCCTAAAATCTTTCTAATTCTCTGCATATCTATATATAATATAAATAGTAACGATGGAGCTGATGTGTCACTTCCTCATTTTTTACTGATAAAAAACATAATATAATATATAGGGAAAAGTACAAAAATAAACCTTGTAGTTACACCTGTTTTCGATTGCAGTCTTGTGGTTTAAAAGTTTGCAAAATGGTACCATGAGGTTCATTCCGTTAGCAAACACATACCAAATTGACTAACGGTGTTAAAAATCAAAGAGAAAAGAGTTAATTTGGTCCTTATATTTATTTATTTTATAAATTAACCCCCATTATTATCTAATTATTACAAATAAACCCCAAAATAAAAAATAAAAATCAATCATACCATCTTCTCCATCTCTTTAATTTTTTATTTTTTTCTTCTTTCTCCCTCCTCTCTCTTAATTTTTCTCTCTCTAACCAAACAAACACTCCCATTATTCCATCCCATTATCCCCTCTAACAAACTCAGTACCTCTCTTACCCGAGAAATGAATCAACCGTGGCCTCATTTTCTCTACCTCTAAAATTTGGATTTGATATATGTTTTAGTCTATTCAATTTTAAATTATTTCAATAACTTGCTGTAGTGTGCATACTGGAAATCTCAAATATGGGAGAGGTAGAGGTTGATCCATCTTTTATTCAAGTACCGAATCAGAGGCCTGAACTCAAATCTATGAATATCAAAGAAGAAATCCCCATGATCGATCTCTCTTCTGAAACCACACAAGCAGTTTTCAAGATCAGAAAAGCATGCCAGAAGTATGGGTTTTTTCAAGTGATCAGTCATGGAGTTTCAACGGAGCTTCAACAAAAAATGGAGAAGTAGCCAAACAATTAATCGATCAACCTCTCGATCAGAAACGGAAAGTTCAGAGAAGCGAAGTTGATCCTATGGGTATTTATGATAGTGAGCACACTAAAAATGTTAGAAATTGGAAAGAAGTTTTCGATTATTTAGCTTTGGATCCAACTCTGATTCCTGCATTCGATGATCAAGTTGATCATCAGCTCTGAACTTTGACTAATCAATGGCCTCAATTTACTTTGCAATTCAGGTATCCCATTATACTTTTTCTTTTCGGGTAAGGTTTTTTTGAAATTTGTAGATATAAATTAATGTAAGAAATGAGTTTGTTAGAGGGGATGATGAGGTGGACAATGAGGGCATTTTTTTGGTTAGAGAGAGAAAAATGAAGAGAGAAGAAGGAGAAAGAAGAAAAGAAAAGAAAAGAAAAAATTAGAGAGACGAAGAAGATGGTATAATTGATTTTTATTTTTTATTTTGGGGTTTGTTTGTGATAATTAGATAATAATGGGGAGTTAATTTATAAAATAAACAAATATAAGGATCAAATTAACTCTTTTCCCTTTGACTTTTAACACCGTTAGTCAATTTGGTATGTGTTTGCTAACGGAATTAACCTCAAGGTACCATTTTGCAAACTTTTAAACCACAAGACTGCAATCGAAAACAGGTGTAACCACAAGGTTTATTTTTGTACTTTTCCCTAATATATAATATATTAATTATATTATTATATTTATCTATAAAAAAGATTATTTAAGGTAAATGTGAAAATAAAATAATAATATTTAATTTATATAGCACCTTTATATCATTAATTGTAATTATTAGATTATATTTTTGTTAATATTTATATGGTAAGATGAATCCGTGCATCGCACGGGTCAAAAACTAGTCATTTCCTATATCTGCTCCACCTCATTTACAATCCTATCCACGATATAAGAGTAAAATACATTTATGATCTCAGAACTATAGCATTATTACTATTATAACTTTTAACTCTTCAAATAAAAAATCTGTTTAAAAAATTAATGAAATGGTAGTCTGAACAAATTTGACTAGATCAATGATTTTTTTTATTTATATTACCATAATTGACGATGAAATACTAATTTTCAAATCATCATTTCACTAATTTTTTTAATAGGCGTTAATTTCAACTTTAATATTAATATAAAGTAAAATTCAAAAACTTATGAAATGAAATTTAGAAACCAAGTAGAGTTCAAAAAATTTTAAATTATGAAATGAAATTTAGAAATCATAATAACGTGAGAGTTATAATTTATAGATCGTAGATATAATTTACCACCACCATCTATCAAGATACTTCTCCAAGTAACAAATAATTTGTCAAGGAAAAAGACATCAAAACGATTTGATCTTGAATTGTCTTGAGATGTAACAAATTGAGTTAAAAGCTCAATAAAAATAAGATTCCATGTTCGAAGTCTCGATGCATATTTTCCTCCGCAAAGAGCTCAATAAAAATAAGATTCCATGTTTTATGTTCACGAATCTGGGCCAGTAAAAGAAGCATTGTAGACAAAAATGGAATAGTTTTTCTCTAAGAAGCCTGCAATACACGGCATCTGTATTCCCCCAATGCCCAAATGGGAAAAACATTTCTGTAGGCTGCATATGATACCAAACAATGCTTACCGAAAATTCCCCTTGTCTCCTGATAATAACAAAAGTAAGAGAGTTGAATCAACGCCCATCTAGAAATTAAATGTGCTAAATTTATATGCATCATATATACATAAATAACATTGTTTTGATATATTATGCAGAGAAGTAGCATTAGACAGCAAATACATGACATCCAAAATGTTGCAGCTTACCTCCTCTGGAAAATCTCCATTCTCCATTTGAGAATTTATCACGTATCTTGCTGCACGGTGCAACGGCGTTGGGTCTCTCTCAGCCTGTTGACCGTTTAAAAGCATATAGTGAAAATCCCTTTTTTATAAGGAAAATTTCAGGATATTTCAAAATTAAGCATTCTATACATATGCATATATGTTATATACTTGACATATACTTAACATATGCAATGCAACAGAGTGTAACAGCATATATGTGTTTCCAGCAATCAACATATTCCCAGTCAGGGAAAGAGAAATCAATTGCAACAATCAGCTTATCTTAAATAAACTAAGAAAGTAGTTTTGACTAATATAGAGACCAGTAAAACTGAACATCTACCTGGCCAGCCTCAATAAGACCCATCATAGCCCAACAAGTATTTAGTAAATTACACTTGTTATCTTCAAGATTTGTATAAACCTGCATCAACACATTTTATAAATTAGCATACAAAGAAGTAAAATAAGGAGCACTAGCAAAAAAATCAGTGCTATCTCCGACTATTGCTACCCAGGGATAAAGTAAACTGGATAAATGTACTTGTCTGATAAAATGGCATGTCATTGTCTAGAACTTAAGATAAAATATAAATGGTTCAATTTGAGTCAAATTAGAAGTTTAAGAGGTCAATGTGATCAAAAATTAAAGTTAAAATCTAATAGCTTAAAAATACTCAAAACTTAAGTCTGATGGCTTGATATAATACAATACAAATTGCAGTACTTGATAGAACAAATAGAAATGCGAAACTCAAGAAAAGAAACCAGATAATCCAAAGACTTTTTTTATATATAATAATAATCCAAAGACTTAATAATCAATTTTTCCAACAAAACCCATCTTCTCAATATTGAAAGAACATGGGTGCACTCAGGATTGTAAGACAAACAAAATTTATTTTTATTGCTGTCAACTAGATTCCGAGTTTATTCAAATTTTCTGACATGTCCAACATCATCTACTCCATAGCTTATCCTTTGTAAAAAGTTATTGCTCAAGTTTAAGGACAGTGTTTTCACAGGTTGGCAACTTCCATTATGACTCTTTGGCTTCCTATTCTCCTATTTGGGTTTAAGTATGTTATTTCTTTCCCTCATTGCCGATATAAACCTCTTGCAGTTCTAAGTTTCTCATACCTATTCCTGCCAATGGCCCAGGTTGAAACCAGAACTGACACAAACAATCCACCTCGAACCAGTCAAGCCATATAATCATGGCAAAACCAGAGGGAAATCGTTCACTTTTGGTGCCTCCTTTCCAGAGAAACACTTAATATAATATAAATATAATATAATAAATAGGGTCTGTAATTGGGTAATTAGTATCGATGGTCACAAAAGTTTGGATAATGTCCCAAAAGGTCACAAAAGTTTAATTTGTCTCAATAAAATCATTTCAGTTTGCTTTTGTTCCAATAAACACTTTGAACGTTTTTCACTTATCTTTTCACCGAAATTGTTGACGTGGCATCTCAACGTCACGTCAGGACCACCTGTCATATAAAAATATGCAACTACACATTTTAATTGACAATCGTTATGCCATGTGGGTTAGTTTGTGGTTAAAATTTTAATTGACAATTTACTAGGGTTAATTTGTGGTTAAACTTTTTTTTATTGTGCCACATAGCGTTGAGATATCTGATTAGATATCACGTACTCAATTCCGGCGGAAAAATGATCCGTAAATATCCAAAGTGATTTTATTAGGACAAAAACAAATTTAAGTGACTTTATTGACACAAATTAAACTTTTGTGACCTTTTGGAGACATTGTCCGAACTTTTGTGACCATCAGTGCTAAATACCCGTCTGTAATTTCATAGAAGTTTAAAAACGAAAAGAAACACGAATTTAATTCCTGTAAACCTTGAGAGGATAGATGAGTAGCTTAAATTAAGTCCAAATTCTTTTGAAGAAAAAAACATTATTTTTTCAATTTCAAACATGTGAAAGATGAGAACCAAAGGTAAATGGCATGATCTTGGACCGTAGCCAGGCTTACTCGTGACAAACATCCAAAGCAAATCTATTAGGAAGTATACAAGCAGTTCAGTTTTTGAAGAGAATGCTAGATAATAATAATAAGTATGACCATTTTACCTGATTTTGACATGAAAGGTAACTCTCACCCCAGCCACCAGAAGGGCGCTGTTTAGACAGCAGAAATTCACAAGCTTTGGGGATATTGGAGCAGTTGTGGAAGTTCTTTCCAGCATCCACCAAGCCTTTTATGCCAAGCAATGTACCATAGGTGAAGCAAACACCCCATGAGCCATACCTGTCCAGCAATTTTGCATTTTCAGGAAGTTATCTGACAATGACCAGAATGCTAAGTTGCAGCAAATGGAATCATAGGGAAATTTAAAAACCATCAAGAGGTGAGGATTGATATTTGTAACCAGACAATAGGAAATCCAGAAGTTAGTTTATTGACCCAATCAATGAGTGATCCAAATAATAGTTCTTTAGCAAACAGGAACAAACCATGAGCCATCTGCTCCCTGAGTACTTTCAAGGAACTTAGTAGCCTTTGTGATGCAAGATTCTATTTCTTCCCGCCGATGATCAGGATATAATTTATTGAATGATGACAGAGCTTGAATCACAGATGAAGTACACTCAACATAACTTCAGAGATTGGCGTAAGTCAGCATTTGATATTAATATTGAAAAAGAACAAAAATAGTGAATCGTTGGAAAAAAAAAAAGGTTAGACAACTTACGAAGAGTCAATAAATAGATCACCAAAAGTTTCAGCACGGTTTATAAACTGAAAAATCAAAAATTAATCAAACTATAATCATAATCATACAAGGCATGTCTATATGTAATTGATTCATATTTAATATGTTTCAAAGCAAAGAATAAATAATTTTATATCTCTTGATAATAGTCAAATTTCTATCATAGAAGCTCTTTCTTATTTATTAATTTTAGAAAAAAGCACAAGCTTATAAACTTTATTCTTGCTTAAATAGACTCGAACAGAAACAAAGGTACGCAAGCTCACTACATCATGCCTATAATAAGCTTGTTTAACATAGCCAAGCTCCACTCAGTTATTTTCTATGTTCAACTATTATATATTTTTGTAGTTCAACATAGGGAAGCTCCACTCCCTTATGCCTATTACTAAGTTACTATAACCTGTAAGCAATAGTGAGAAGATAGCTTGACCCATAAATCATGCATGCTCATATGATAGCAATATGTCTAGTGTCTGCTAGATATCATTTGAGAAGATGGATTTCATTGAACCATGCCTATACAATTTCATGAAAAGTGCAGAATCAAGAAAATAAATTAAGGAAAAAATAAAGGCAAGTAACATTTCATAAATATTACCTCTACCCATTTGTAGGATCTTATACGCTCATACGTAGAATAGCCACCATCATCATTCTGCAAATTGCAGGAAAAAGATATTTGAATCTTAACGTTTTTTATGGGAAATCACAATCAAACAGTAAACAATCCAACACAAAGCACAAGCAAGTAGCACGATTACGAAAAAGGAATGGACAAATTAGGAGAGAGCTTTATTGAATGAGATGGAAAGGCAAACAGTAATGAACAACAATGAAAAGGGAAAAGCAAGAAAGAGTATTTCCCAGGGACCAAACATTCACAATAACAGAATTATGCACCTCCCCTAATCAACCGGTAAATAGTACTATATAACTAACAGCACTCCATCCAACGCATAACTAACTTCCCCCTTCTATTTTCCATATAACCCCTTCTCTGTTCTATAATACACATTGAGATTGATGGGCCATGGGTCGTCAGATGGGCCAACACAGGCTTCTTAGTTGTCTATGGCAGATTCTCTATCTGGTTCTCTGTCTGTAGCAGATTCTCAATCAGGTTCTCTTGACCTGCTAATGTAAAGATTTACAGTACAACAGAACAATCATGACTAGCTAGCACATCAAATTTTCCAAAAATAACTGGTTCACAAGAAGTTGGCTGCACTAGAACTGAATATAGTTAAATTATGTATAGAATTGGATTTATCATTTGTATAAAGAATGTCATACGTTAGTGTAGCAGAGAGAATGAGAAAAAGAGTATGATATATATTCTATTAGAGAGACCCAAGTATTTATACAGGAGCCTAGTAGCTAAAGTAGGAAAGCTAACGAATAGGGATCCTTACTATGATTATGCCAAGAAATCTAACATATCCCTTCATCTAAAAGCTCTTCTGATTGTTACATGCTACTTGCTAAAATACGACCATTATAACTTTTGCAATATAATCAAGTCTTCTGCTCAATAAGTTAAAATTCACACAATTGCATAAGGTTTACAAACAAACCCTCATAGTGAACCAATTAGAAAGAACACATAAAAGAAAACAGAAAATAGCCATCATAAGTTACCTGAAAAAGAGTATAATATCTAAAAATCTGAAAAAGGAAAAAGTTTAAACCCAATATTTGTGTTCTTCAAACTCAAGTATCGTTCAGAGATACTTCTATCAGCAAACAACTAAAGATTGTCAAATTTAGAATACCAGAGCATAAGTTACCTGCAATGAGAGAAGAAAATTGACAGCATCATATAACCGGTTTGCATCTATGGGATCCCCAACAATATTGGATGGAATTTTGGATAATAGAAGAGCAGCCTGTAAAAACTATGTGTGAGTTTTCTAACAAAATAAGTGAAGGTAACAATTCTAGTTTAAAAATCATTACTTTAAATCCTTCTGATGTACAATCTGGGAGAACCCAACTCTGATCTGCAGTTGAGTAAGTCCATCCACCTTTTGATATGTGACGGTACCAAAAATTATGATCAGGATAATTTTCCAATATCTTCGAAGCAAAGAAAGTGGTTAATTGGGGCGAAATATTTAACAGTTAAAAGATTAAATAATTCCTAATCATAAATAAAAAGGTCCACAGAGTTTAGAAGAGAGAAACGAACCTGTGAATTCTTAATGTATGTATGTGCTTTTCTTAAAGCCAGGCCATATTCTTCAACAAGATTAGTTGACACAACGGCCTGAACTGAAAATGATGTGTCCCACAGTTGACTTCCATTATAACCCTGCAACAAAGTAATAAATCTATTAATCATGATAATCTTCACAGAACATTGCATTGTAAAACTGAACAAAACATGTTCAAGTAACAACACAGATTTGAACGTCCTAGCAGCTACAGATCATGTTGGTGGTACATATTGGAAGGTAGATACACCCACAACAGACATCTTATCAACTACTGTCCCTGAAATCCCTGCAAACTCTCCGTAACACAGTGCTTATAAGTTATACCACAAATGATTCATCTGCTAAATGGTACATATATAGATACCTTCATTTTCATTCCATCTTCTGCAATCCAAAGGTAATCATATATTCTTGGAATATGCATCTTGAAAGATTCAGAGTTTGGGTCTTCCACCCAACAGCAGAGCATATTTAGCATCTGTACACCAGAGAGAAAAAGAGAGATAAAACACTGATTAAAATCAGAAAAGGGAACTTATTCTAACCTAAATGACATATCAATATGGACAGGGCTGAATACTGTCCAATAAAATCACATTTACTGGATGATGTTACCAAAGAATAGGAAGTGTAAGAAAAGAAGAACCAGTATAAAAAGATATTACTTAGAGAATCTAGTTAAATCGAATTCAGAGTGAACAGGCAATCTTCAACAGAATTTATATACATTATTACATCTGAAATCCACACCTTGTTTATAGGTCCAAGGCATACATAATAAGAAGTTTCATCTTCATAATGTATGTGCCGCATCACAGTCTGAAGAGCCTTTTCTCTCAACCCTTTTCCCGGCCAACACATAAAAATGGGTTCAACAAACTTATCAAGCATTGCTGAAAGTACATCTTGCAACAGAGTATGTGGGTAGTTCAAATCTTCCTGCAAAAACCAAAAGAAATTAAGCTCTAGCCATTATTGAGAGTTTTACAGACCAGATGAAACAAGCATGGATTTATATATTTTATCAGAAGAAACATGTATAACAATTTATTCTGTTGATAATTTCTTGACTTCTTTTATTAAGTCATTCCAAGCAAAAGAGAAGATACATAATAGAAGACAACATATCCTGTAAGAGAACAGAGCTCCAATAAACCAATGACCTATAAAACCCAAAATTGAAAACACAATAGAAGAAAAGAGAGCTAAGGACAAGAACAAAACAAATAAATCAATGAGCTCCAATCAACACACAAAAGCAACACATCTGAAAGCTTATCCCAAAGAAGAACTAAAGTAAAGACACATGCAAAGCTCCAAATACAGGGATTTCTTTGCATCCATGTACTCCATATCAGAGCAAAGCAAACGCAACGCACTCTTAACCACTATGAAGTCCTATTTGTCACGTCTCAATAAACAAAATTAATCAAGTAAATAATAAATTAAATAAATTCACGGTCTATAGGACAATCAAGGGCTGAGTCCTTCCTTTGTCCTGCTCTTCTCTCCAGTACTTGTAGTGTGCTTAAACATCAAAACAAAACATAAATCAGTCAACAATGAGCAATGAGCATGCCCAGACCATCAGTATCAGTTCGCAACTAATTTATATTTTTAGTTGCTAATGAATCTTTCTTTTAGGCCAGTTCTTATGCACTTAAACTTCATCAAATAATGCATTGGCAAACTTTTTCTTATGCGCGTAACTAGTATCATTCAGACTTTAAACACTTCTATTTTCCTTAACTCACTTAGCACAAACCAGAGGAAGATGAATTAGAGAGAGAAAGAGAGAGCAATGGTAATTATAGGTTAATTAAACATGCAATAAATGTTCTAAAATTTAGAAAAGGGTAAGTTGAGGTGCGTAAACATGTATGATAGATAATAATAATAATAATACTGGGTTCAACAAAAGTTTTGGGGTTCAGTAAACCATTTCAATCAAGTTTTGGGGTTCAATAAACCATTTCAATCAATAATTATATAAAAATGGTGAAATAACAATTACCATTATTTGCTCTTTCGCCAATCACTGGAATAAAGGAACTCAGGAAAAATAGTTGAATAACAAAATAATCATGTGTTCATTCTTAACCTATATCAAACTATAACCAAAACAAACAATTCCAAACATGGAGGATAGGATATCAAATATAAAAAGATTCAGTATTTTAAATTGAAATATTAGAAATGATAACACAGAGGGCGAGCCTTGGCGCAACGGTAAACGTTGTTGTCGTGTGACCAAGAGGTCACGGGTTCGAGTCTTAGGAGCGGCCTCTTGCCAAATAAATTGGAAGAGGAAGGCTTGCCCCCAGTACACCCTTGTGGTGGGACCCCTCCCCGGACCCTCGCTCAGCGGGGACGCGTAGTGCACCGGGCCGTCCCATTAGAAATGATAACACAAAATATAAACAGAAGACATTTTCGACAACTGACAAGACACATTGCAATTACAATTGAAAAATAGACTATGTTCATAGAAACAATTCGAAAAATCATAAATTTTAATTACATAAAGAAGAGCTTCACTCATGGGATCTAAATCCGGTTAAAGAGAATCCCACTGCTAGAGCATTGAAAGTTTATGTGAGGAAGAATAAGGGCAAAGGGAAACAGGGGTAGTTTGGTAATTAGTGTTTTGTACTGTGTGTGCGTCTTTAGTTGTCGGGTTGTGAGGATGAAATAAGAGAGGAGGCTTGTCTGTCTGTTGAGGCAGTCTGGCATATTAGCTATTTGGGATATCTCCTTGGGATATAAGGAAAAGGGGGCTGGTCCCTGGGAGGGTAATGCTTAGTGTAGTGGCTTACCTTTTGTATACCAGACTTCACTGTTCCATTGATAAAGATAGTTCTAAGTTCTGAGTTCTTGCCATTATCATTCTTGTTTGTTCTTGTGAGCATTTTGTATCATCTCCTCATATGAAAAGTGGTTCCATAATTTTTTATACTTGTCACATGCGAGTCTCTATCGTTGTCCGTCTTAAGAGAAAAAAGTACAATAGAGAAAAAAATAATAATAATAATAAAACGCATAGCATTTCACTCACATGACATGTAGGTCATCTAAACAGGCATTCTATGTGAATAATAAACAGCAAAACAATTAAAAATAGATCTAAGCATGATAAGAATTGCATACACAATAGACTAGTACCCTGGTAGGACTGAGATACTAATTACCAACCTTTGCACATTCATTACGTGCTTGATTCCAGTCTATTGTATGATATGGGACAGTAAATAGCTCCTTTCTCAAAGACAACACTATTGGTGTGATTGGACCAACAAATCTCTTTCCATATAAATATGACATGGGCAGATAAACCAAACGGCTGATGCACCACATCTTCCCTGCAGAACAGGCAAAATTCCATTTTATCTCCTATCAAGGACACCTGAAGAGGATTTTTCCCACTTTATAAGAAGGATTTTGCTAAAGAGTAAAGAAAGAAATATACTTCAGCACATAGTATATCCTTCTCTCAATATGAAATAAAAACTAGTTTATTCTGCAATGATGCTTAAAATTGAAGAACCTATCTTATGCCATGTAATTCTCTTTAATTACATATACCAAATAACTGGAAAAAACTGTAGAACACCAAAATTTCTGAACATCATTTCTCCAGCCAAAAGCCTCAACATTCAATTCCCCACGTGTTCCCTAACAACTTTCTTCCAAAAACCAAACAAACAATTCCAAATCTTACACCTAGTAAGGGCCCTCGAGATCAAGAAAGCTACTTGCTTCTCATGATATAACTAGCTCCTGAGTAAAAAAAATAGTTTTGCTTTTGTAATAAAGATTCACTTCAACTTGAGCAGCAGCTCAGTAGAACAACATTTTTTTTATAAAACATTAGAACGACATTCGACTTTGCACATGTTAAGATACAAATGCTGCACCTCCCAAGAGGACTGAAGGTTTGAACTACAATCTGCAGAAACAGGGAGCAAATGAATTTATTCTACTATCTACCTTTTGAACCTTGCTTCTCTTACAATTCTTGCAACTTCCTTTCATTGATACAAAGCATTTTAGATCACATTTTAATGGTTCCTTAGTATGCCTCTGCTGGATATTTTCTTTTTCCATATTTTTTCTTTCTGCTTTACTTGAATCCAGCAGAATTTCAGGTCTCAATCTTTTGACACAAAAACAAAATGTAGAAACTAGTTTATTCCTAGTTTCTTGAATTTGCACGAACTATCCAAACTCTAGAATCCTGGTGGGAAAATAGTCCTATGTTATAATCTTAATTTTGACCACCAAAACCTAAGAGATTACACTGCATAGCATCTCAA
This sequence comes from Euphorbia lathyris, assembly GCF_963576675.1. NCBI lineage: Eukaryota > Viridiplantae > Streptophyta > Magnoliopsida > Malpighiales > Euphorbiaceae > Euphorbia > Euphorbia lathyris. The sequence goes on from NC_088910.1 coordinate 41,414,421, forward strand.
TAGCACTGTCAACATTATACTTCAAACTAACTACTTGCCAGTAAAACAGCGAAAATTAAAGCACATCAGAACTCTGAGGACACATGATGGCATAATCAAGCATGTATATTCCCTTTATCGATAAATTGATGCATGTTCACACGAATGCTTGTTCACATTGATATTCAGCTACATATATTTTAACCATAACCAGGAATTTAAATGCATAAGTACCTGGATGGAATGGGACAATATAAGGAAGAAGCCATAACTCAGGAGGAAGGGGATTATTTCCAGACCAATCAAACACTCCAAGCACCTGCTCAGACTCAGCAAAGAATCAACAAAAATGAAAAATTCCAACAACAAATTAAAACTTAAAAACACCGCTTAACCATCAAGACTGAGTTTAAAACTGAACTGCAAGCCACACTTTTCCCCATGATGTAATTAAAGTAGCACCACCATGGTCCAGAATCCAGTTCCGTCCTCTCTCCATTGCCCCTTCTCCATCATTGACCCCTTCACCGAGTAACCTTAAAGTAACATAGTTCAAGACAGTACCAAACATCGTACTCGGGCTCATTATATGTAAGCCCCATCCACCATCACTGTTCTGAAATTGTGATTACATTAATAAATTGAAAAAGGAACAAAAGAGAAACAGAGAAAGATGTAAACCATAAAGTAACCATGCCTGATGGTTGAATAGGTACCGACACATCTCCAGCTTATGTTCCTCGGATAAAACGGTATCCATTTCTCCGGTGATAGACAGAACTATAATCTGCAATCATTTTCCAAGGCAAAAAAAAAATTAGTAATCCGTTATTTCGGTTAATTTTACTGTTAATACCTGCAACTCGAGAATCAAAGGCTAAAGCTTGTTTGGGAGTTGGAGCTAAGAGTTAAAGGAGGTAATAGAAGTAAAAGGGAAGTGATAGAAATGAAAGTTAAAAATTAACCGAGTTTATAGAATGTAAAAGAGATTTGTTTGGGAGTTTAAATACGAAGGGAAAGGAAAATTAAATTTTATTCCGCATAAACAATTTTACCATGTCCATTACTATTTATACATATGATTAAATGATATTTCATTCATACAATTTAACACAAATATATAAAATTATAATAGCAACATTCAAAATAATATCCTCGACGCCCAAAATAACCTTAGAGAATCAAGCACATAAATAATATATGAGAATCAAGGAAGAAAATCCAATAGGATTTCTTTTTGCTCCTCCAGATCGGGACATCCTAGCACAGCACTCAACATGTTAGGGTTCTTGTTGAGGAAGACATATATCTTTCTTCGTGGTGAACCTTGAATTCCGAAGTCCCCAATCAACTTCCAAATATCACTTTAAGGAATTGGAAAGTGAGATGAAGCTGTCTCCCTAAGTGCTTTTGCAATTTCTTCAAAACCTTTTTTATAAGGATTGCATCACTCTCTTCCTCATTTTTAGGCGCTTTACTTTGACCTTTTTTCCTCTTTTCTGATCCAATATTTTGAGGAGGTGCTTTTTCCGAAATAGGAATTACATTTAATGGTTGTGTCTCGTTATCAATTCATCGAATGGAATCAAACTCGTCATCAACACACATAGATTTTCTTTTGCGCATTTCTCTCGGAGTTTCAGAATTTTCTCTTGTTGCCTTGTCCATAGCATATAACTGAAGCGTTTTTTTTTCGTAATCAGTTTATTCATCCACTCCTCAACTGCCAGTTTATCCTATTAAAAGAATGCAATAAAGCTTAACAAAAGCATAATAAATGAGATGGAGATTAACAAATTCAATGTATATATACATTTAATCATCTTGTGCACCTCACCCTCGTTCTGCCCATGATTCTGGAATATTTCAATTTCTAAACTTCAACCCCTTCCAAAAATTTATCCATCTTATTACTCCTAACTCTAGTTTCCAAAATCCCCAATGCACATAATTTATGCACTTTAATCATCTTGTGCACCTCACCCTATTTAAGATTAATCTCAGGATACACATACCCTCATTTTGCCCATGATTCTGCAATAATTTCAATTTCTAAACTTCAATCCCTTCCAAAATTTATTCATCTTATTACTCCTAACTCTAGTTTCCAAAATCCCCAATGCAGATGATTCATGCACTTTAATCATCTTGTGCACCTCGCCCTATTTAGGATTAATCTTACCCCTAAAAATTGTCATCCACTCATTATCAGTATTATCTCTGCCATTAGTGAGATATGGAGTTTTTATTTCTTGTTTGTACAACACTTTAACAATACATCTGCTATCAGAATCTCCTACGACTATTCATTTACAAATAGAACACACAACAAGCCTCCATTCATATATGATCTCCCATCTCATGTAATTATCATAAAATCAAGAACAACAGAGACTATTACTGCTCATGTAATCAGAAAATCTAAACTATTCCTGCAAAATATCTAACAGTTGAACTTACCTGAACTGCTTAGCTTTAGCTTGCTTTTGAGAGTCCGACAAAACAAGAAGAAGGAGAAGAAGATTCGTCCAAAATAAAAGAACAGAGACACTTCATATAGGTTTACTGGTTTACATGTTGTATTATGTTTAGGTCAAAAAATTTAATGTGATTTCCTTTACTCCCATTAAACACAATTTGAATTTGAAGAGTTTGGAAGTTTAAGGCCATGTTTGATAGAGTGTAATTAAAGTATGGTAAAGTAAGCCAGGCGTATTTTGTTGCCAGTAAACATTAGGTAAACCAATAGGACCATATCTCTCGCTAACATTCATATGTAACCTTGATTTAGTCTAAAAAAATCCCAAACAATATTAATTGCATTCGCTTGGACAGAATGGGGAAAAGCACCAGATAGCATAGGTGGCTAGGACATCACATTATTTAAGACTTCAAAAATTACCTTTGGTGAATTTAGGATTTCTGTCTCCTCCTTTGAAAATCATTTTATCTCTTCTAATTACAATCTCCATCGCTGTTGCAGGACTCATTTCGATCCAACATGCCCAAACAACTCCAGTGTCGATTATAAAACCCATGCTGGCAAGAGAGGCACCAGAAAAACCCAGCTACCAGGCAAATTGACGGATTACGTACAGGTCATTAAAGCGGTGATGTACCGGATTAGCAACTTGGCATGATGAGCTGTATCATTGCTAACACGATAGACAAGAGAATACCCCTTTAATATCTTCAATTTGGTTGGTAGCTGTGTTCTTCTACGAGTTGTTTGGGCCTTGGATCAACGAGTTCTGCAACTATCTCTTTCACTCTTTCTTCAATTCCATTTTTCCTCTTTCCTCCTTCACATTTCTCTGCAAACCCTAAATTCGTGCTCCACACAATGGAAGAATCCCAAAAGTAAACCAATATTTATTCTGTCTCAAGAAGAAGAGCTTAAAACCACTTCATTAGTAATCTCTTCGCACTTCAGTTTGATTCTTATCAGGAGTCATCCTCTTGTTCGTCGAAATATCACTATAAGCCAAACTTTCTGAAAAGCCACCATTCTCTTTCGCGGGGAACGTTCTTGATATTTTTGCGGCAAAGAACGGAATAAAAATAAATAAAGGACAAATTCTGTAATGATCGAAGCATCCCAGAAACAGAAAAAACCATATATAATTTAGTAGGCTCATTCAATTTTATTCCATGCCTCGAAAAATACTGTATTTTCCACAAAAGAGTCAAACACTCATGAAATCGCAATTTTGGCAAATTGTAAACACAATCAAAACTCGGATATTTATTTATATAATTTTATTTTTTCTGAAGAAACTAAAACAGAGAAAAACCAGGAGGCAATAAATGGAAGAAACAGTGTGAGTAAAGTTGAAATATTAAAAGAAGAGAAAGTACCAAACCAGGAAGCACAAACATAGGTCCCCCATAATCCCCAGCCCAGTGACCATCTTCTGTCTGCAGCGTTGAATAGTAATTCATAGCCCTTCTCAAAGTAGTCGCCACTGCCTCTTCCGTCACTTGTTCTGTATCTTTCACTTTCACTTGACCCAACACTTCCCCCAATCCATTTTCCTTCTCAAACTACAATCCATATATATAACAGCAAATTAGTATCCATTTTCCTCAACAAAAGAAAGAAAATAATGACTTAAAAATCAACCTGAATTCTCATCAGAAGATCTGAACTATGTTTCACTTGGAAACGATTCCTGTGGAAATCCTGACGAGCTTTTTCAATCTGTAAATGCTCTTCAGGAGACCCATATTCTGGATCGAACTCCCACACTTGTCTTCCAGCGAAATTGTTAACACTTTTCAGCAATGGATTTTCTGCTCCTTCAGAAACCTTTAACCTCCACATTCTGATCGACACTCACTTGCCTAAAACCAGAAAGGTAAGCAGCTTAAATTGATTCTAGCAACACTTGCCTAAAACCAGAAAGGTAAGCAGCTTAAATTGATTCTAGCAACAGTGTAAACAAAGGAGGGTCAAAGTTATTCCCGCTCAGAATATTGTAGTACCGATCAAAACTGACGTTTTTTTTTTTTTTTTTGATAATGATCAAAACTGACGTTTTGAAGCTAGCAATGTGATTAAATTAAGTTGCACAGCTTCCAATTTTGACGACTTAATTGGATTTTAGTATAGTATACATATCATATGGATAACGATTATCGAGGAACACATTCAACTACTGAGTAATGACATGCAATGACTTTTTTTATTGTTATTCTGAGAAAAGAAGAGAGAAGAAAAAACAAATTAAAACAGCAAGAAAACAAATTAAAAACACCAACTAGCCAACAGCACTTTTAATTAAACATCTTGTTAAAAGGAAAAGTTGTCGCTTTGTGATAAAAGAATAAGATCTGTCGGCCGGTAAAGGAGGACGGATTCCCCTCCGCTAAAGTAAGTTGCATTCCCCGCCGATCAATCAAGCAACCATATTTACATATTGTCTAAAAAAAATAGAAATAAATCCTCAAAACAGGGTACACACTCAAAAACCTTTTTAGATGAGGAACTTTCAATCACCCCTAGACTTTCAATCGGTATATTACTAACTACCTAAAATATATCCACCGACCACAAGCTAACATCTTATCTTTGAGCTCCCTTTAAATAGAATGTGGTTTCATTGTCAAGTTACATAGACACCTTTATTGCAATTTGCTCTCGAGTGCTTAGTGCTCTAATCATATTTTTTTTTACCTAACTTAGACATTAGAGTGGGATCGTTTGTCAACGACATCACCTTGATCATTTTTCTGTCTTACTTCAAGCATCGGAGAAACTCAAGCATAGGAACACTATCTTACAGATTTTATCATATCAAATTGGTGCGGTGAGCATTGAACCAAACAAAGGACCATGACTATCGATAAAACATCACGGACTCATCGTTCTCACGAGGCACCTCAGGGTCTCCAAACACCCATGACTGTCAATAAAACATCACGGACTCATGACGCACCCAAGGTCTCTAAACACTCATCGATGCTAGTGGAAATCCATTGGGTCTTCTCCAAATCACCCCAACCTGAAAAATGTATCGAAGAATGCTTGGATTCCTCGAGTCTTTCAGTACGAAATTCATGAACCACAACTAAACAACTCATTTACAACGTTAGCACAGTGTAGCAGGCTATTAATGAAAATGCAACAACGACGGCTGAGACACATGAAAAGTTTGATGATGTCGAAGAAGCTATTAGATTTAGTCAAATAGGAATCTATCGTATGTTCAACAAAACAGCACACTGCCTATAGCTATCCTCGGAGGAGGAATGCATCCCTCGGATACCAAAGAGAGAACATACGGAAGAAGGTTGCAAGCAAATAGCGAACTCCTCACATGGGTCGGCACAATCACTCTCTATCACTCTCTTACTCCTGCAGCGAGAGAAGTTGGAAGGATTCCTAAGGGCAAGATCACTCCCCTCCCCAACGCTTTCCATGGGAGGATGTGGCAAGATTTAACTCCCCATAGAACTAAATTAGGCTGGACGAAGAGCCCGAATTTCCCCCAGACCTTTGTAAATCACATAAACATCCAGACACATCAAGCTCCCTAGTGCACAAACGCAAAACCTAAAGATATTTGGAGGAATCAGAATCCCCTCATAGAAAGAATAAAGCATTAAAAAGATATGTTGGATCTAAATCTCGGGAAAGGCATCAATGAGGGAGATAAACAATTATATAAATATCTCATAAAGATCGACAGACAAAGCACTAAGACATCTCGTCCTATAGCGAAAACAGTTTTGAGCTTGTTGATACGGGTGAAAACCCCGTATCTTTTAGTACGATTTTGGGGTGTTTTTATGCTACTTCTAATAAATTAATGTCAATTTCACATTCTTTATTTCACTTTTATCAAATATTTAGTTTTTAATTCGCTTTTAGCACTTTCATCACTTTTATATAGTTTTTATATCACTTTGAATAAAATAATGCCAAGTTAAGCACTCACCTAAATTTTCCTTTAATCTTTTAGGCTAATTGATTCACCAAATATCACTATAAATTAATTCGGTACTTGAAGCCTAAGTTTAGTAAGTCAATTTAGCCTTATAACTAATGTTTTTGGAGTTTTAGTGTGATGTTGCAGGTCAAATGCGGAAAGGGAAAGATTGTCCAGCACATAAAAGAGGAAGAATCACGTTTGGGGACCTCAAGGGGCCAACCCTGCAGGTCTAGCTCGACGAGTTGGACCTATGAATCAGTCTTTAAAGACTGATTCCAACCCCTTATTTAGTGGGATTTCAACCTGTGTCTTTCAATTTTGAATTGTAACATTAACTTAGGTATTTAGGGTCTATTTTGGCCAATAAATAGGCTTGTATTTCAACTTTTAGATCATCCACTATCAATTGCAAAAGCTCTGTACCCCTTGAGAAATCATCCTCCAATCTCAGAAAGACGGCTGCTTGAGTCGACAGGTTACAAAAAAAAGGATTTCTACACTCTTAGTATCTATTAGCTTTAACATCCTTCCTATGAATTCTGAGTTGGTTGTATTTGTCACATATTGATTTCCATCTTTAATATAATTTCAGTATTTCTTTCAATTGAATTTTCACCTATCTATTTATGTTTCTGCTTGAATTGAATTAAATCATTTGAAAGTCCAAATATATACTTGGTTCATATTGCAAGTCTAAATTCGGCTGTCTATACTGAAGCTTGTAGATATTGACAACATCCACAGTAAAATGACCTAAGTTCATGAACCTTAGAGCTAGCTACGGCCTATAACAAAGGAATTGCGTGTTAGGGACCCTAAAAGGATAAGTCGGTTAATTGCTTTAAGTTTGTGCAAATTCAGATTAAGGTATTAATTAGATTGTTCATCATATTGAATCTTGTATTATCGTACCATTCCATAACATTCTAGGAGTCTATGCTTTGCTTTGGATCAACTTAGGAGTAGAATAACTTGGAATAAAACCCAAAATCAACTTTTCCACCGCCTAAATAACAAGCTAAAATGGAGTAGTCCGGTACTTGCGGTATAAATCATGTGGATTCGATATCTGGACTTGTCCAAATTATTAGTTGATAACGACGGGGTACACTTATCCCTTAGTGAGCCTTTGAGCGTCAGCTCGGGGAGATCAAGTTTTTGGCGCCGTTGTCGGGGATTTATCTTCCAGCAATATCGAACCAAATGTCGAAATTGTTAGTTTAGACATTTAATTGTAAATATTATATTTATTAAATTGAAACTATAGCTTTGATTTGTTTTGGGTATATTCATTAAACCCTATAGCTGAATTTTTTTATTACATTGGTTGAAACTATAGTTGTGAATTCTGCATATAACCATTGAACTTTATAGTTGTAGCTTTCCGTATATATTTGTTAATTATAGCTGAAACATATAGTTGAATTTCAAACATATTTATAGCTGTAAATTTCTGATTGTGTTTATAGCTTTGATTTGCCTTATATATTTATAAACTTAAGCTCATACATGTTAATTTCATAGTTGTTATTTTTTTTGTGGCTGATAGGGGCGTTTTATCCTTATCTTTTGGGATAATTTACGGTTTATTTTTGACCTAAATTATTAGGTTTAGTGTTAGTTTTATGCATACTAGTCGAAAACTCGTGCGATGCACGGGGTATGAAACTTTTATATAATTTAGATAAATAAATAAATTGACATATTTACTTTTAAATAATTTTATATCATGCTCTGAAAAAAATTTATATTATGTATATTTGAAATTAATATATATTTTTTAATGATAATTCAAATTAAATTAATTTAAAAATAATTGACTACTTTTTTATTGAATTTTAACTAAAGATGAATGATTTATTTATTTTTACAAAATTCAATGATTTGTACTTTTTAGAAATTTTAATACATTTTCATATTCCAAATATTCTGTGAAACAATAATAATAAAATAGCAGATTAATTAAGAAATATATTAGAATATAATAAAAAAACCAAAAATTGAATTAAACTATAATTAAAATTAAATATTATATTTACGATACAAAATAATTACAATATAGGTCAAATAAAAATTGAATTAAACTATAATTAAAATTAAATATTATATCTACGATACAAAAGAATTGCAATCTATGTTAAAATGGAAGCAACATCAATATATTATTCTATAAACTATTACAATCAATACTTTTCTAATGTTGCATATGAAGAAACTTTATCAATTCAATATGTTACATATAAAAAAAAATAAAATTCGTAAGAATTAGTCACAAATTCATCTTGTTGATAATTATTTTGGTTGATGGAATTTCATGATCACCAAGTATTCGAATTCAATTATTCATTCTGCTACAATAACCCAATATATCTAATTGAATCAGTTTAAGATGATGATTTCTCCTATTTTCATCTCGTAATATTTCATCAAGACATTCGATCAATTTGTTCTTCATTCTTTCACTATATAGAATATCAGCCATACTCGCAAATATCACTTATTTGACTTTATTAATATTTTCTAATAATTATATATTCTTTAATTTTGTAAGTAAGAAAAACAAACAAAAGAATTGAAAAAAAAATGAAGGGACGAAAAAAATAATTAGGAGAGAACCATCTTCCTCTCGGGTTTTTTTTTTGAAAATAAGAGAGAATGTCGAGACATAAGCGTATAAAGAGGAGAGTGAAAATATTTTTTGCCCATTAATTAAACATTTTATTTTTTTTAATGAAGTATTAAGTCCATAAATTAATTTTAGTTAAATAGAATTAAATCGCAATTGTAACCACTCAGTACAAAAAAAACGTTTTATAATTAATATGTGAAATTAATTATATTAATTAGAATCATTATACTCAACATTTGAGAATTTGAAGAGATTCAAATAATAATATTTTCTTAATTAATATTTTTCAATAATTTGTCCTATGATCATATTTCATTTTCATCTGTTAAAAACTCTTAAAATACTAATAATTTTGTACGAACCATAATATAATAGTTAAAAATTATATAAGCTAATGTTGCAAAAACAATTATCTCAATATCCATAATTAATGTACATTTTTAGGATTTTGAGCATCAAAATTTATTTTTATTTACCTTGATTTTGAATTCGTATCTAGCATAATCCATATTCTTCAAGAATAAACATCTTATCAAGCGTATTAGACGCTTACAATCTCCTTGTCTAGAAAATTGGAAAAAAATAACTTCTTGATAATAATAATATAACATAATTTATATTGAAATAAACTTCATTGTAAGTATAATATTCCAATATCTCTTTAATATTTTATTTAATATGTCTCAAATTTTAATGAACAACTATCGTGTGAAACTTTATATCTATTTGTACCAAAATGCATAAGAATAAAAAAATACAATCCATATCAATTAGCTAAACTCAAACTAAAAAAATGAGTGGATTTCAACATGTTCCGAATTAGAAAAATTAATCTAACTTCAATTAAAACTAAAAATTGAGTTCATAAAAAGCCGAAATTCTAAATTTTAGTTAGAGTTAACAATCAAAACGATAACACCTAGGAACATATACTAAAAAAGAATGCAAATATACAAAATCTTTATTTTAGTCATTTTGAAAAATAAATAAATAAAAAAGAAAACATGGATAAGGTAGCGATAGGTATGAAATCTGGATAACGACAGAAATGGAATTTCATCTCTGAAAGATGAAACTATAACAACAATTGTTTAATAAAAATAAAACAACAGCACAATTGAGAAAGCCAAAAATTGAGTTCATATAAAGCCGAAAATCTAAATTTTAGTTAAGAGTTAGCAATCGAAACGATAACACCTAGCAACATATACTAAAAAAGAATACAAATTTACAAAATCTTTATTTTAGTCATTTTGAAAAAAAAAGACAAATAAAAAAGAAAACATGGATAAGGTAGCGAGAGGTATGGAACTTGGGTAACGACAAAAATGGAATTTCATCTCTGAAAAATGAAACTATAACAACTATTGTGTTTTCCTTGAGAAATATAAGAATTTCTTGTAATTTTTGACACTTTTGTGTTTTCCGGTTTTAGTTGTTCATGCATCTTCTATTTCTGTCGGATTTCTTCAATTGAAGCTATCAATTTGGAAGAAAAAAAAGACAAATAAAAAAGAAAACATGGATAAGATAGCGAGAGGTATAGAACTTGGATAAAAACACAAATGAATCTGAAAGATGAAACTATAACAACTATTGTTTAATAAAAATAAAACAACAACATAATTGAGAACAAAATAACTACAACATATGAAAAAAATCGAATATTTACCTTCAGAAATATAATACTATCTATCGTGACCAATGAATATAATGGTGGAATATTATCTATCATGCTTTATATAGAAGTTTATTGAATATAATGGTGGAATACTATCTATCATGCTTTATATAGAAGTTTATTTGTGACTTTTGGATTTCCTTTGCTTTGTGTTTTTTCATCTTCCCGTAACTCTTGTTTTCTTTTATTATTTTAATTAATAGGCTAGTAATTATTTAATATATTATAAATATAAATTTGTTATTTTTAATTAATTAAATATTTTTAATCTGATTTTTTACTGCATTGACAACTCATCAAAAAGACCTCTAAAACACTTCTTCTCATTTCTCTCAGCTTCCGTAATTATATATCGTATAGATTTCAATAAATCAATAAGAAATAAATAAATTATTGTTATTAAATAAAATTAAATAAATAAATAAGTAATGACATGCAATGACTTTTTTTTTATTGTTATTTTGAGAAAAGAAGAGACAAATTAAAACAGCAAGAAAACAAATTAAAAACACCAACTAGCCAACAGCACTTTTAATTAAGTGGGTTACTAAACCCAACCCCATATTCACACTTACAGCCCCGAAAAAAGACCTAACCGCCCTTTGAACAAAAACTGAAAATTTGAATCCCTCCCAAACTCTCTCAAAGTCATTTTCATCTGAATCAAAGACAACACGTTTGATGGAAGACAATCCGTTATCACCGAGAGTAGACGGGAGTGATGCTACGTCCGAATTCGAGGTATTTTTCCGATTTAACTTCCTTGCATTTCTGTAATTTGAATTGGAAAAAAAATCTGGTTCGGCACTCGGGCGTGTGAGCATCACGCCCCACCTCATGGTGGGACGTATGAGTATCACGTCCCACCATGTGGTGGGGCGTGATAGCCACACGCCTCACCATGAGGTGGGGCGTGATGTTCATACGCCCCACCATGAGGTGGGGCGTGATGCTCACACGCCCGAGCATATTTGTGGCTGTTTTTCGAGTTTAGACACGGAAACGCTGTAGAAATGTCACGTTTTGGAATGAAATGTTCGTTATTAATCATTTACAAGAGGTTTCGTGGGAAGAATTTGACGGAAACGGCATAGATTACAGCTCGCAGTTTTTTCCCAAACAAACATTTCAAACATATCATGAAGCTGTTAACTGGGCAAAACAGACGGCAATTGGGATCGGGTTTGAGTTAACCACAGCATCGCACAAGACGGGGCGCAAGTCAAAGTGGATATTGGTTAAATGTGTTCGTGGTGTTAAGAATTATAAAAGGAAAAAGGATGTGGATATGGATGTTATACTACGGAAGAATACAAAAATAAAGTACTGTGGTTGCAAATTCCAGATAAAGGTTATGGAAATCGGTGAATTGGGCGGTTGAGTGGTGAATGGGATTCCTGGAGATAGAGGACAACACTGTCATCAGTTGGCTGTATATCGTCAGGGCTACAGACAGATGAGCGGACTAAGCCCGACTTCCAAAAAACTTGTTCGTGAAATGAGTTCAGCTCAAGCTAAGCCTTGTGCTATTTTTGCTACAATCAAAGAAAAACATTCGGAGGATTGCCCGACACAAAGACATATCTATAACTACAGGGAGAAAATCAGGACTGAGAGCTTTGAGGGTCGGGATGTAATCGGTCAGTTTTATCGGCTTGCTATAGATAAGGACTATATACATTGGACGCAAGCGGTGTCGGGCAGCAATGTCGTGACTCACTTATTTATGGCACATCCAACATCGATCCACTACAAGAAATTCACCATTTCTTGACGCACAAATATTGTCACTGAAAGGTGGTATTTCGTCACAATAAATAATAGATGACAAAATTTCATCGTCGCAACGATTGTCATAGTATGAGCGTGGTATTTTATATATGTAACAATTTTTAGTTTTGTCACTAATAATTTGTCTTTATGTGACGAAAAAGCAAATATGTTACATTATATTTTAGTTTTCGTGACGCTTATTTCGTCATCATTAGTGAATATTTCTTGTCACTAAAGATTGTTTATCGTCATTATATGTTAAACCTTAAATGACGATTTTATATTTTGTCATTAAAAATATAAGTTATAGTGACAATATTATTATAATACAGAAAGTTATATATAATTTAGTGACGTTATGATTATCATGAAAAATTCAAAGTTTCTGTCATATTAAAATTTAACTCAGTGTGTGACAAATAATAGTGTTGCCTTTGTATCCATTTTATGACGTATAATAATGTTACCATTGTATACCATTTTATCCTGGACAATAATATTTTTAATAATAATTAAGTGTTCAATGTTTTATATATATATATTTATTTATTTTTAAGTTTATTATAATTTATTTAAATTATTTTTTTGAAAATTAATTTATTTAAATTATAAAAAGTGGATTATTTATTTTTTGGCTTGGCTAATCAAATTAAAGAAGTGATATCTAAAAGAAATAAAAAGAAACTGTAATAATGGATATAAAAAGTAATAAACTTAATATTACCTTACATCGTAATAAACTTATTTCCAAAAATGAAGTACTAATAAACTTGTAATTTTACATTTCAGCTCAACATACAATAAAATTTTAATTACAACAGTCAATAACAAAAAAAAATTAATAAAACAAAAGAAATTCTCACAAAAAAAACAAAAGAAATTATATACTATTCTTCACTTTCTTTTTTGTCCTCCGCTGCTAGCTTTCCTGTTTTTCAATATTTCTTCAAAAAAGACAGAAACACAATATGGTTTCCTTTCTAAGGTTATTTATATACTCGAGAATTATCAAATTCCTTCTGCCAAAAGAAAATCACAGTAAGTAAAATATGCTTATAATATAATTCTTTAATAAAAATCTAGAAAACCCAAATTGTTATCATCAACAGAAACTTAGTAAAATCAACTCATTGAGTAGAAATTTATGCTACTAATCATCAAGAAGCTCTCAATTATCATATATACTCTCACCTTTTAAACCTAGAAACTCCACACACCAAAATCGAGAGTCAAGTCCCAATTTTAACATGCTAATATACCAATTCCCATATAGAAATCAATGCATATCATTCAATTTAAGTATATTACTACCTGAATCTAAGTATCAACTCTCTGAATTTCAGAATCCACTGAACAAACAAATTTTCAGCCATTTCACTTGGAGGCTGAGAAAAAGAAAAAAAATAGTTTAAAATTAAGAAATTAAAGAAAATGGCAAACAAGAAAAAGAAAGGGAGAAAGATCTATTACCTTTCGAATTTGATTTCCATTCAAACAAACCCAACTACAAGCCAGAAAGGTTCAAATCAATTGGGAGAAAGAATAAGTGATCGACATATAAAAAGGAATAAAAAAAATCCAAGGTCAAAGATGTAAGGCGAAAAGAAATAGGAGCGAAAAATCAGAGAAAAGCGATTCTGATCTGGAGTTTATACTAGCACCTCTGGTGACCAGGAAACTAATATTTAGGCGCAGAGATGGAGGTGATTGGCGATCTTCGCTAAAGAGAGAAAAAGGGGCACTTACAGACAACAAAATGTTGAAGAAACCGCCATAACACGATAGAGTTAGTGGGAAATAGGTTCAACAGTCTTGGATATGGATAAGTGGATTTGGGTTAATATTTTTGTTGGGCCCAATTTAATGGAGCTTAAATGGTATTACCCTTTTAAGGAAGTTTATAATTATAAATAAAAATCATAAAAATATTTATACATCATAATTTACTTTATTAAATTATTTTGATAATATGGTAATTTTTTTTATAATAATACTAATCTTATTAAATATTTTAAAATAAATATGAAATATACTTTGTTTTAAGATGTTAAATATTTGAATACATACATATTGAAGAAATTATGTTTTTTTTAACCAGATATATATATATATATATATATATATATATATATATATATATATATATATATATATATATATATATATATAGTTTAATAAATTTCTACTATATCCTTAAGAGTACCAAGGTTAAGGTTAAAGATTGAGTTGAAAAATATATAAAAATAATATATTTTACATTATGTAATAATTTCAATATAAATAAATTAGTATTTATAAAATTAAAAATGAATGTCAATTTAAGATAATGTCAATAGATACGTATAATATAGTAGCTTAAATGAAATCATAAAAAATTATATTATAATCATATTAAATTGGCTTAATACATTATTTATCCTATGAATTTATTTAAAAAGTTTGATTAATCCCAGAACTTTTAAAGTGTCTCGAAAGCCCCTGCAACTTGGATAAAATGTCCAGTTCGCCCACTAAACTTGCGTAAAATATAACCAATTAATCACTCAGTTGCGAAATAGTAAGTGAAACGTGAAAAATGTATTGCACGCGTCTTAAAAAAAAGTAAAACAACTAAAGTCAGGGCATACGATTCTAATATTAGAGAAGACAAGTTTTACAGTTGAGTAAAGAAGAACTTCTTTTTTAATCTATTATGTGAATTATGTAATAACATTCTAAGGCGCATGCAACACATCTTCTACATGCGGCTTACTTTTTTACAACCGTTGGGGAGCATCGAGACACTTTAAAAGTTCAGGGGACCAATCAAACTTTTTAGACAAGTTCAAGAAGCAAATGATGTATTAAACCTATTAATTTTTTAACTTTTATTGAGTTTAAGCTCTAAAAACTTATCTTAAATAAAAACTTATATAAAATATATAATAAATGTAACTATATTGGTAAAATATATGACATTAATATTAGATGGAATTATATGACTGAAATCTAAATGGTCATGATCATTTATATTAAACTATTAAGAATCAAAATCCTCGTAGAAACTAATAATATGATGACAATATAAAATCTCATGAATTGACTTTCTAATAGCATTAAAATACATGATAATATCTGAATAACGTCAATGTAAATAATATATATATGAGACGTAATCTAAGTTGTCAAATTATTATGATGCAAAAATCAACATACAAATTACTATTTATAATGACGATATAAAAACAGCATCAATTCACATAATGATGACAATTAGTATATAATGTCATAAAAACACGTTAAATGGATGATAATATTTAAATAATAATAATAAAATTATATGATAAAGTCTAATTTTCACATTAGTTTCTATTAAATTTGAAAAAACAACAATTGTCATAAAAAGTAGTGTATGCGATGACGAATATAAAATCGTCATCAATTAATATAATGGTGACAATTGTTATATATCGTCATGGAAACACATTAAAATAGATGATAATATATCAGAAACGTCACTGTAAAATTAAATATATAACGAAATCTAAATTGTCACGTTTGTTTTTATTAAATTATAACGAATAAGGCATGTCATTAAAAATGAGCATTTACCATGACGATATAGTTGTCATCGATTAAATTAATTTTGTCAAGAAAAATATTTCTCTCCAAAATTTTAATATTATTTTTTGCCTCCAAAACTATAAGTGACGATATTTATTTTATCGTCATGGAATGAATTGAATAGTGACAAAAACATATATTAATGGAGACACATATTAAATTTGTGATATAAAAATAGAAATTGTGACGAGCTTTAAATTTTGTCATGGTAAGGCAGTCATTAATGACAAAATTTTGTGCGTAGCAAGAAAAATTGTCATAAAAGGGCAAATTTTTTGTAGTGATCACACTGTTCCGATCTTATTACTTGTTTGTTGGTAGGGATTCAACATATAAAACAAACAAGTATAAGATGCCATTCTTTGAAATCATTGGAATGACGCCTTCAAACAAAAACTTCTTGATCACCTATGCAATCATGAAGGATGAAACCGAGGGTAGTTACATGTGGGTGTTACAAAAATTGAAGCTTTTGCTCCAACCTGATGTGCATCCGACAGCCATTGCTACAGACCGGGAGTTAGGACTGATACGGCCAGTTCGTGAGGTATTTCCTCATTCTCATCATTTATTATGCACATGGCATATTAATAAAGATGTAGAGGATAGAGTTGGCAAGTTGAGTGGAATGAAGAAGTTTGGTGAAATTTTTAAGAATTCCAAATGGAAACGTATAATTAGGATGTTGCACTATACTGCCGATGCGTTCGGACGATGGAAGACCACCAGAGCGGGAGATTGTGATTTGTCATTTGGGGAGTTATCGTCACTACATACGTCTTTATTTACATCATGCGTTTCCAATGCCTCCCATTGCCACCCAATGGCGATTATTTTGTCATCAGAGTGTTCGTCACTTGGAGAATCTATACGCTGAAAGGAGAGAGGCTTGGACTAGATTATATTAGTTTTATATGTTGTGATTAATAATATTTATTAATTAACTTATATTATTTTTTGGTTTTAAGTACAATTCTGTAGTTACGAGTTTAACGGACTATTTACGGGTTTAACGGCCTATTTACGGGTTTAACGAACTATTTACGGGATAAAAAAGCTATTTTTTTGCCAATCCGACACGCGGTCGGACGTGATAGCCTCACGCCTCACCGCGTGGTCGGATGTGACAGCCACATGCCCGACCTTGCGGTCAGGCGTGAGGATATCACGTCCTACCACACGGTGAGGCGTGCGGCTATCACGTCCGACCGCGAGGTGAGGCATGATGGCCACACACCCGCGTGTCGGATTGGCAAAAAAAATAGCAATTCCCCTCCCAAAACCCATGAAAGGGCATTTTCGTCCTTTCACGGGGCTAGGGGTAGGAAAATGGGGCTGGGTTTAACAACACCCTTAATTAAACATCTTGTTAAAAGGAAAAGTTGTCGCTTTGTGATAAAGGAATAAGATCTGTCATCCGGTAAAGGATGACTGATTCCCCTCCGTTAAAGTAAGTTGCAATCCCCGTCGATCAATGAAGCAACCGTATTTACATATTGTCTAAAAAAAATAGAAATAAATCCTCAAAACAGGTAGACCAATGGAAACTCTCAAGATGAG
Source organism: Euphorbia lathyris (assembly GCF_963576675.1). Lineage (NCBI taxonomy): Eukaryota > Viridiplantae > Streptophyta > Magnoliopsida > Malpighiales > Euphorbiaceae > Euphorbia > Euphorbia lathyris. The sequence continues at coordinate 41,432,080 of NC_088910.1, forward strand.
GAACTTTCAATCACCCCTAGAATTAAAGACTTTATATTACTAACTACCTAAAATATATCCACCGACCACAAGCTAACAATCTATACCGACTACGGTTTTACCTTTGAGTTCCCTGTAAATAGAATGTGACTTCATTGTCAAGTTACATTGACACTTTTATTACAATTTACTTTCAAGTGCTTAGTGCTCTAATTATAAATTTTTTCCTAACTTAGACGTCAGAGTGGGATCGTTTGTCAACGACATCACCTTTATCATTTTTCTGTCTTACTTCACGCATCGGAGAAACTCGAGCATAGTGCATAGGAACACTATCTTACAGATTTTAGGGTAAATTCCAAAAAAAAACCCTGTGGTTTCATCGATTTCCAAAAAAACCCCTATGGTTTGTTTTTACAAAAAAAAGGACCGTGTTATACGCCGTTACCCGAAAAACGAAAAATGGCTTAACAGTGTTAAAAGTGATGACGTGGCAAAGGGCAAAATGGTCCGAATTAAAATAAAAAAATAAAAAATATAAAATAATAAAAAGAAAACTAAAATATATATAAAACCCTACCATTTTCTTCTTCTTCTTCTCTCTTCCTTCTTGGGCTGCTTCTTCGTCGTCTTCTTCTTCCTCTTCTTGTTCTCTCTTTTTCTTCTTCTTCTTTATTCTCTCATCTTCTTCTTCTTTATAGAAAAAAAAAGAACAGAAAGAAGGCTAAGGGAATAGGATTCTTCGAAAAATAATAAAATTAATAATTAATAATAGTTGAAGAGAATAGGATTCAAATGAGTAAACTAACCTGACCAAGGATCACGTCTGGAAACCGTTGCCAGAACTGTTGAATAATACAGAATTGCTGCAGGATCTGATTGGTTTACCTTACTAGAACCTCCTCGCAATTCTTCTCCAATTGGAGACGACGTTGTGAGAGATTCAAATTCCGGCGAGTTAAGTACAACAGTCTTGAGATTGGGGATTTTAGAAGCAACATTCGCCGTGGAAAACGCGATTACAGGTTTCGAAAGCTGAATTTGGTGAAAAATCTCCTGTTTCGAGCTGATTGGATTTCCGGTGGAGACGACGACATCGAGAGATAAGAGAGAGAAGCAGAGGATTGTAATATCGACGGAGTTAGGAGATAGAATGAAAGCTATATCTCCTTTTCTGAGGCCGAGATGGTGGTAGAGAGAAGAGGACAAGTTTTTAGTTCGAAGGATAAATTCCTGGAAGGAAATGCGGCGGCCAGTAACTGCGTCGATGAGAGCATCGGTGGTTGGCGGTGGAGGAAAGGATTGGAGAAGAGAAAATGCATAATCAGAGATGGAAATGGAAGCGGAAAGTGGCGGAAGTGGAGCTTGAGGCCTGAGACTATGGAGAAGAACATCCATGGAAGAAGAAGGAGATAGAAGGGAGAGAGAAAGAAAAATAAATAAAAAATTAATTTTCCAATTTTACCCCTCTGCCACCTCATCAAATTAACGGTGTTAAGCCATTTTCCGCTTTTCGGGTAACGGCGTATAACACGGTCCTTTTTTTTGGTAAAAACAAACCACATGGGTTTTTTTGGAAATCGATGAAACCACTGAGGTTTTTTTTGGAATTTACCCCAGATTTTATCATATCAAATTGGTGCGGTGAGTATTGAACCAAACAAAGGACCATGACTATCGATAAAACATCAAGGACTCATGACGCACCCAAGGTCTCTAAACACTCATCGATGCTAGTGGAAATCCATTGGGTCTTCTCCAAATCACCCCAACCTCGAAAAATGTATCGAAGAATGCTTGGGATTCCTCGAGCCTTCCAGTAGGAAATTCATGAACCACAACCAAACAACTCATTTACAACGTTAGGACATTGTAGTAGGCTACTAATGAAAATGCAGCAGCGACACCTGAGATGCATGAAAAGTTTGATGATGTCGAAGAAGCTATTAGATTACTCAAATAGGAATCTATCGTAGGTTCAACAAAACAGCACACTGTCTATAGCTATCCTCGGAGGAGGAATGCATCCCTCGAATACCAGAGAGAGAACTTACGGAGGAAGGTTGCAAACAAACAGCGAACTCCTCACATGGGTCGGCACAATCACTCTCTATCACTCGCTTACTCCTGCAGCGAGAGAAGTTGGAAGGATTCCAACGGGGAAGATCACTCCCCTCCCCAATGCTTTCCATATGAGGATGTGGCAAGATTTAACTCCCCATAGAACTGAATTAGGCTGGACGAAGAGCCCGAATTTCCTCCGGACCTTTGTAAATCACATAAACATCCAGACATGTCAAGCTCCCTAGTGCGCAAACGCAAAACCTAAAGATATTTGGAGGAATCAGAATCCCCTCGTAGAAAGAATAAAGCATAAAAAAGATATGTTGGATCTAGATCTCGGGAAAGGCATCAATGAGGGAAAAAAAAAATTATATCAATATCTCATAAAGATCGATAGACAAAGCACTAAGATGCCTCGTCCTATAGCGAAAACAGTTTTGGGCTTGTTGATACGGGTGAAAATCCCGTATCTTTTAGTACAATTTTGGGGTGTTTTCATGCTACTTAATAAATTAATGTCAATTTCACATGCTATATTTCACTTTTATCAAATATTTAGTTTTTAGTTCGCTTTTAGCACTTTTATATAGCTTTTATATCATTTTAAATAAAATAATACCAAGTTAAGCACTCACCTAAATTTTCCTTTAATCTTTTGGCCTAATTGATTCACCAAATATCACTATAAATTAATTCGGTACTTGAAGCCTAAGTTTAGTAAGTCAATTTAGCCTTATAACTAATGTTTTTGGAGTTTTAGTGTGATGTTGCAGGTCAAATGCGGAAAGGGGAAGATTGTCCAACACAGAAAAGAGGAAAAATCACGTTTAGGGACCTCTAGGGGCCAGCCTTGTAGGTCCAGCTCGACGAGTTGGACCTACGAATTAGTCTTTAAAGACTAATTCCAACCCCTTATTTAGTGGGATTTCAACCTGTATCTTTCAATTTTGAATTGTAACGTTAACTTAGGCATTTAGGGTCTATTTTGGCCTATAAATAGGCTTGTATTTCAACTTGTAGAGCATCCACTTGTAACAGTTTGAATCATTGAGTATTGTTATTGATGTATTATTCAATATATATACAGAGTACAGTCCTTGTTGTAGTGAATGACTAATACTATAATCTGGGCTAGAGATGAGTAGCTAACTGTATAGATAAGATATAATCTACAAGTAAAAACAATATAATCTCTAATACACCCCCGTAGCCGAACATTGAGACTATCCCTGAAGTCGTCAAAGAGCGGGGAGGGTAGGCCTTTGGTGAATATGTCAGCAATCTAATATCGAGATGGGACATGTAGAACTCGGACCTCGCCTTTAGCGACTCTTTCACGGATAAAATGAATATCCATTTCTACATGTTTGGTGCGGTGATGCTGAACTGGATTGCTGGCGAGATAGACAGCGCTGACATTATCACAATAGACAATGGTAGATTTTTGAACCGGGCAGCCAAGTTCAAGTAGAAGGTTTCAGATCCAACATGTTTCTGACACAACATTCGCCACCCCGTGATACTCGGCTTCGGTGCTTGAACGGGATAGAGTGGGCTACCGTTTTACGGACCAAGAAATGAGGTTATCACCAAGAAAAACACAGTATCCTGAAGTGGAACGGCGCGTATCAGGGCAGCCTGCCCAATCGGCATCGATGTAGGAAGTTAATTGAGTGGGAGATGATGCAATTAAACTAAGGCCGAGATCAAGAGTACCATGAACATACCGAAGAATTCTTTTGAGTGCAGCCATGTGTGTAGTCTTCGGATCATGCATAAACAGACAAACCTACTGAATAGCATACGAAATGTCAAGCTGGGTGAGTGTCAGATACTGAAGGGCACCAGCCAATTGTCTGTATTCTGTGGGATTATGATAAGCTGAGCCAGATGATATAATGAGCTTTTGTTTGGTGTTGACAGGAGTGGCAGCTGCATTGTAGGATCCAAGTCCTGCTTTCTCAATAATTTCCAAAGCATATTTTCATTTTGATAAGAATATGGAACCATGTGATTGAGTGACAGATATCCCCAAGAAGTAATGTAAAGGACCCAAGTCTTTCATTGCAAATTAAAAGCTAAGTTTGGAGATTATGGAGTCCTGAAGTCTGTTAGATGAAGTAACTAAAACAATATCATCGACATACAGAAGAATGTAAGCCGTGTCTGTGCCTTGTTGATAAACGAACAGAGAATGATCTGACACACTGTTGGTGAATCCCACTTTAGTGACATATGCTACAAAATGCTAGTCCCAGGCTCTAGGAGCTTGCTTTAATCCGTAAAGCGATTTCTGAAGCAGGCATACATGGTCAGGATAGGTTGCATCATGGAAACCCAAAGGTTGGTGCATGTATACCGTTTCATGAAGATCCCCATGTAGGAATGCATTTTTGACATCTAACTGACAAAGATTCCAATTTCTGGATAGTGCAATACTGAGAACAGCACGAATAGTTGCCGGTTTAACCACAGGGCTGAATGTTTCACCACAGTATACACCAGCCAATTGTCCTGATCCGTTGCCAACTAGCCTTGCTTTGTATCTTTCAAAGGATCCATCCGATTTTGTTTTGTGCCTGAAAATCCACCAACTACGAATAACATTAGCATTTTTAGGACGGGGTACGAGTACCCACGTCTTATTTTGAATAAGAGCCTCAAATTCGTCAATCATGGCTTGTGTCCAATTTGGATCACATAATGCAAGGGCTGGTGTTTTGGGTAAATGGGAGATGACATGTGATGCAGAAGTGGATAAATTGAGCATACAACGAGGTTTGTAAATCCCGTGTTGTGCTCGTGTGGTCATAGGGTGAGTGTTTTGATCATGATTTATAGACGGAGTGTTTAATAGGGGAGCAACAGCAGTAGTTGTGCGATTGGAGGAATTGGAGGCGAAATGTGTGTGAGAAGGAGACTAGGAGGTCGATTTCGGTGATGAGGAAAGGGGGGTTAAAGGCGGTCGACTCGATAAAGATACGGAGGACACGGAAGGAGACAGAGACATGAAAGAGGACGGCGACGGACGGGAAGAGACAGACGCGGGAGACACAGACGTAGATGCGGGAGATGTAGACTCAAGAGACGCAGACGGGATGAAAGGTGACGGAGAGGAAGAATTGTGATCAGACGACGGGGACAGAAGGGAAGAAGGAAGGGATGAGGACGATGGGCAGATGGGAACGTGAGGGACAGGAATTGAAAGTCCATCGATTGTTGTTTGAACAGCAGGAGTAGAAGTGGAATTTTCGCTTTTAATGGCAAAAGGAAAAACAGACTCGTTAAATACTACATGACGGGAAATAATCATTTTAGTTTTGGATAAATCATAGCACTTATATCCTCTACGATTAGATGGATATCCTAGGAAGACGCACGGACGTGAACGAGCTTCCAGTTTGTGACGAGAGGAAGACGGAATAAGAGGAAAACATAGACACCCAAAAATACGCAAGTGAGAATAAGTGGGATCCCGGTGATATAGTATTTTAGTTGGTGAATTGTAACCCAAGATTTTGTGAGGATAGATGTTCAGAAGATATGTTGCGAGTTCAAGAGCATGGTGCCAAAAATGAAAAGGAATGGATGCATGGTTCATGATGGTGCGAATGATATTTTTAATGGTCTGAATGGTGCATTCAGATTTTCCATTTTGAGGTGATGTGTATGGACACGAGAATCGGAATTGCATTCCGTGATTATTACAAAATTGGCGGAATGAATTGTTATTGAATTCACCACCATTGTTACATTGAAATGTTTTAATGTCGCGTTCAAATTGGGTTCGAACGAACGTGCGAAAATTAAGAAATACATAATAGAGTTGTGATTTATGGGCTAGAGGAAAGGTCCACAAAAAATTGGTATAATTGTCGAGAAATAACACATAATAACGGTGACCACTAGAACTTAAAGTAGGGGACATCCATATATCACTGTGAATTAAATCAAAAGGCATGCAAGCAGAATTATAAGAGGATTGAAACGGTAATTTGACTTGTTTTCCATTAACACAAGAAGAGCAAACAAAAACATTCCTAATCCTATTACAAGAAATCAAATTTTTATTCATCAGGGTGTTCAAAATTAGAGGTCCTGGATGTCCCAAGCGATGATGCCAAACATCAGAAGATAGTGCAGTGAGAGCGGAATGAGATGGAAATGAAGGAAGAGAGCTAGACACGACTAGATAGAGATCCCACGTACTATTACATCTCATGATATGCGTTCCCGTCTGTAAATCCTTCACAGAGAAACCCAAAGGATCAAATTCCACAGAAACTTGGTTATCAGTAGTAAATTGATGGACAGAAATAAGATTTTTAATCAGTTGCAGGGCATGTAGAACATTATTCAATTTGAGAGGATGATGTTTAGTAGCTAAAGATCCATTACCAGAACCACAAATAGGTACACAATTACCATTACCGACAATAATATTTCCATTGAGGCCCGAATTAAAATAAGATGTGAGTGTACCTTTGTGAGCTGTCATGTGGGATGTAGCTCTAGTGTCCATGTGCCATTGATCAGGTGGTGTGATAGTCATGGTGTGCATGGCTTGTTCAATGTCTGTTGGGGCATAGGATGAACTTGCCACATTTAGATGTGCCTGTGGCATGGTGGGGCGCGGGCCAAGGATGCCAGAGTGTGGCTGTTGGCGGCCAGACGGGAGCTGATTATTCCATGACGCCATCGGGAAGGGACATAGTGGGGTGGCCTATGTCTGCTGCGGCACCCAGGGGTAGTAGGGAGCCCAAGGCGGGTTGAATGGTTGACGGTAGGAGGAGCCTGCCGAGTGTCGATAATTGGATCGGCCCCCTCTGCCGCGGAAGTGTCGGCCACTAATAGGGGTCAAAAACCCCTATCTTTGGGTACGGTTTTAGGACGGTTTTTAGTGTTATTTCATGAATAAGCGAGCAATTCTCGCATTTATATGCTTTTGTGTGAGTTAGTTAGAAATTGGAAATGTTTTATTTACTTTTCGTTGTTTAGGCTCGTTTTCTGGTTATTTTAGGCAAATATGGCCAAAATAGCATGTACGTTAAAATTCCATTATCTTTTATAGCTAATTGATCCGTCAAAAGTCGCACCAAACAGAGTGTTTACTCAAAATGAGCGATTGGCGGGTCAATTTAGCCTTGGAACTAATGTTATTTGGAGTTTTCATGCATGTGCAGGCTAAAGCAGGAACGAGTTCGGGTGAACGTTGCGTTTCGGGACATCCGGCAGTCGCGCAAGGCGTTCTGGGCATTCCCGGTCGTCGAAATGGCCTTTTTTAGGGCTAGATCGGCGAGCTGGCATTGCCAGCCCGTCGAGCAGGCCTTTAAGGGGCCAGCTCCACGAGCTGGCTATGTCAACTCGGCCGAGCTGGCATGGCCAGCTCGCGTCGAGGTTGCCTTCGTAGGCCAGCTCGCCGAGCTGGAGGCCAGCTCGTCATAAGGCCAGCTCACCGAGCTGACGAGCTGCCATGCGGGAATCAGTCAAAAGACTGATTCCCGGCCCCACGATTGACCCACGACTTCCCACCTGCAAAAGGATACGAATTAGGTCAGTAAGAGGGTCCGAACCGCATCTATAAATAGGACTTTCCAATTGTAAATTAGATATCTTTCATTCTTGTAAATTACCTTAGCTTTTCACCCTTGAAGAATTCTCTCCACCTTCTCCATCTCCTTCAACCTCCATTGAAGAAGCTCCGAAGCTCCATCCACCGAGGATTATTCAAGGTCTTTCCTTAAGACCTAGGAAGCCGGCTGCAGGGTAGACAGGTTCCCTGAAATGGATTTTCGTATCACCTTTTATCTTACTATGTTTGTACCCTTTGATACAGTCTATGAATCCTAGGCTAATTGTATCCCGTGACAATATTCTTCGCCTTTAATGATATTTTAGCTCTTATTTTGTTCTATGATTATTTGTTTAATCTTTGTCTTACGCTTTATTCAATTGGTTTAACTCATTCAAAAGCCCCAAAATCTAGTAGGCACATATTGCGAGTTGAATCTGACCTAGTCAGAGCCTAGGAGATTGATGGCCTCTTAGTTGATTAAGCCCAAATTGTTGAGCCTTAGACCTAGTTTCGGCCTTACAAGGGAATCACGCACTAGGGACTTCAGGAGGGTAAGTAGGGTTAATCGCCTTGAATACAAGTGACTTAGATTAGGTTTTTAATCTATTGACCTAACAATCTATCTTCACCATTATTGTTCATACCATGTTCCTTCGGGTAATTGCATTAGTGAAAGATCACCTAGGAGTAGTTTAACTTAATTAGGAGTAGAATAACTTAATTAGGAGTAGAATAACTAAGTTCGAATTAGTATAACTTAGCTAGAGGTAGCATAATTCAACTAGGAGTAGGTTAACTTAATCAAAACAAACTCAAAACCCACACAGCCTAGATAACACCTGAGACCAAGTAGCTCGATACTTGTGGTAAATAAATCCTGTGGATTCGATACCTAGACTTTCCAGATTTTATTACTTGATAACGACGGGGTACACTTATCCCTTAGTCAGCCTCAGCGGTGACCGAACGCCGCTGAGGCGCGTCAAGTTTTTGGTGCCGTGGCTGGTCGGCCGAGCTGGCCATCTCAGCCGACACAGGCACAAGTTCGGGATTTTTAAATCCCGAACGGAAAAATATATATATATATATACTTATCTTTTTAAGGGGATGAATACTCATCCCCTTCTTCAGCATCTTTTTCTTTTCCTTCTTTCTTCTTTCTTTCTTTCTTTTTTTTTCCTTTTTCCTATTCACAACCCTAACTCCCAACTCTTCATTTCTAACCCGAAATCAACGAACAAGGTATGGATTCTTACCTATTTTTGATTTCGCACATGATTCTAGGATTAGATTTGAGCTTAGAAGATTATTTTTGAATATTTGGTAACCCTAGGTTTTGGGGATTTTTACCTCTTTTTCAAATAATCACTTGTTTACTTGTTTTTCTTGATCTTCTTGCAATTTATGACATTATTATGATCAATTTATGCTTTGGGTATGATTTGAGTTCTCAATTTGTGAGTTTTGGAGAAATTGCTCAAAATGGGTAAAACCTCCATTTTAGCTCAAAATTCAACTATGCAGTTTATAGTTGAAAACTTGTCAATAGGACCCCTTTTCACATTCTTAACACATTTTGGTCACTGGGCCTCGTTGATTTTGCACGGATTAAGAGTTTCGGGTAAAATTACTTCATTTTAGGGACCAACACCTTATGTTTTGGTCCCTAAAGGTTTTAAACTTCGATCACGTCTATGGGTTGGATATTTTGGACATTTAGGTATGATTATGTGAACATGTTCTAACCAGTCCGTTTTGGTCTCCCTGGCAGGTACTATGGGCAGAAAAGGCAAAACCAAGGTCGTTGTTGAAAATGAGGTCGACTCCGACATCGATTTCAGTGACGCGTTACAAGCTAAGTATAATCCTCCTTTTGGGTTAATCGATGAACGTGAGGGGCTATTATATGATCGTTTCTCCAAACAAAACCATTCCCCCCGCGTCATTATTGACCAGAAATACTTAGCATCTCTAGGGTTGGAAAAGGATTTCAAGGAAATCCTAAAGTTCCAAGGCTGGTATCACCTGGCCACAAAAAGAACTATCGCCTATAACGACTACACTGTAGAGTTTCTGACCACCCTGAAAAAGGAGACGCCCATAGGCACTGATAAATACTCCTTCCGGCTAAACGGTAAACCCTATCGCCTAAGTGATACAGTAATAGCAGCTTGCATGGGAGTTTATAGCCCAAAGGATGCAGTCTCGGGTTTTGATAAACCCATGATGTTAAGCGACGCCTGGTACCAATTGACAGGGTCGTCAGATTATGACCCCAGCACTGCTAGCCCAATCTCTCTGTTAGACCCACTCTTGAATCTTACACACAAATTTATATCGCATAATTTGTTAGGCAAGAACGAGAGTAACAAAGTCTCTAGCACAGAAGTGCTCATATTGTGGTGCGTGGCAAATAATAAACCTGTTCACAATGTTAAAGCTGTCTTTGAGGTTTTTCGGAGCCAAACAAGTAAGAAACGCGGCTCCATTGGGCTTGGTTATTTGGTAACCCACTTTTTTGAGGACTAGTTCAAGGACTTGGTCATTAACGACGAGGGTTTCCACCCTACATTGCTTAACGAACATTTTTTGGGGAGATCTACTTTTCATGTAGTTTTGCATAGAGATCCATCCGCAGGGGCAAGCTCAAGCAGCCAGACACGGAAACGGGCACGGAGGCCACCACGGTAAGAAGAGGAAGAACAAACAGAAGTTGAGGAAGAAGGAGCCGCAGCCGCAGCAGAGGGGCACCAGACGGAGTACCAAGAGCCGGGGGTACAGGCTCAATTCTAAGCTATAAACATGATGATGGCAGAAATGCGGGATCTCAACCTCCGGACCTTCAACACCGTTCAGCAAATGGACCAACGGTTCACAAATTTTGAGTAGAACATGGATCGGAGGCTTACGGGTCTCGAGTACGTAGCGGCAGACTACTGCGAGCGCTACAACATGCCATGGCAATATCCCCCGGCCGATCAGTAAGTTGTCTTCTCCACCCTAACTCTTTGCACTCGTGTTTTATGATTTTAGATGCAATTTTGGAACTTATTGCATATTTTAAGTGTGAGGAGGAGGGGTAGACAAACTTACAAAAATTTGTATAATTTTTAAATTTTTGTTGCGTCGTGTCTAGTTTAGTTTAACGTTTTCGGGTTTTATTTATGTTTTTGCATGTTTAGGACCTAAAACCGTGAACCTCCTTCGAATCTAAACTTCGTTATTTGTCCTTGAGGGCTGAGAACCGAATCTAAGATTGCATGACAACTAGTTTAGGTGTAGGACACAATCCTTGTATCTGTAAAAGCATGAGCTAAAGTTTGCATTTAGACCCTACTTTTGAAGAAATGTTAAAATCATTACTTAGGTAGATAACTTAAGAATTGAAGGCATGTGATATTAAACTTGAGCTTGGGGAGAACTAGTAAGCACAAATTTGAAACCCAAGAACTGTGAGTTGAATTTGAGCCCAAGAGCGAACATCAAAAAGCTATTTTTCTTGACATTTTTGTGTGAATGCTTTGACTTGTGGAAAGATTACAGATTTTGCACCTAATACTGAATTGAACCTACATGTGATGATTTGAGATGTTAAACGATGAATCAGCCTCACTAGAATTAACCTTTTTCTTTACCTTATTTTCTCTTTTTCATCCACTTTAGGAAGCCCCTTTGAGCCTGTATTTTTGTAGTTTGTAGATTTTTCTTTCGTTCTAAACCAATTTTTCGCAAACCATCACTTGGTTTGTTACTTAACCCGAGTTTTTGCAAGGCTCACATTGAGCCTTTGTTTCCTTCTAGCGTTTTATCTTTGTTTATGACATCATAGTAGCAAGCCAAAAGGCTAAGAAGTGAATGAGCATTACTATCCAAAAAGAAAAAAAACAGAAAAGAAAAGAGACGAACAAAAGAAGGAGAACCATGTCTCCCAAGTCTTAAAATTAGAACGTCTCAGAAAAAAATATATGCGAATAAAAAGCTCAATCACTTCACAATTTACTAAAGCCATTTTAAACTTTGTTTTTCTAGCGCTAGAACTCCTAACTCTTGTTGTACCTTTAACCCTCTAACCACATTACAACCCCAATTCGAGGTTGTTTTTGATATCATCGGAGTCATATAGCATAGTAGAGGTGTTGGTCCCTTATAACGTTACAAGTATAGTTCCAAGGGGGGGTTAGGAACTATTTAAAATTTTTCTTTAGGGCAGACTTCTTTTACTTCAGGAAAAAGGTTTTAACAGCGACGCTGAGTGAATAGCAAGACACTGGCTTAGTCAACTGGTGACTAAGTCAGTTTCTTTACTTGAGTCAGGAGATAGCACTTAGGGTCTATTCCTAAGCTCAGATATTCAATGCGCACAACTCAGCTTGACCTCTTTACTTGGTTAGTTTTGTTTAAGCAAGCAATATATATATTAAGGAGTTTAAGGTTAGAAAGATATTACTCAGCAGATTTATCCAGGTTCGGCCTCCAAGCCTACGTCCTGTCCCCGGAACACGTTCCGAGATTTCGAATTCTCTACTGAGCTCTTTAACGGTAGAGCATCAAACCTTTTACAACTTAGAAGCTGAGTATAACAAGAGTACCTTCCTCTATACCTCTACTCACTCCTAATCTCTCGCTGAGTACTATAACCGAGTACTCAGCCTCTCCTTTCTAATCTCTAGAAATGATAAGTGTTTGTCCTAAACAACAATTGCTAAGACACCTTAGATGATTGAATAATCACTCTAGACTTTTACACGAAAGATATGAAATTTGGTGTAAGATTGCTTTGCTTTTTCTTGCAGAACTTTGAGTAGAATTTTGGTCAGAGTAATGGCTTGTTCAAGTTCTGTCTTGAATGAAGCAACTGAAGGGCTCTATTTATAGAGATGTCTGAGACATCGGTCATTTCGAATTTCGAAATAACCGTTGGAGGGAAACGGCTTCCTGTCGTTGTCACTCAGTCTTGCTCAGAGCTCTCGGCCAATCAGATTTGAGTATCTTCTGTCCTCGGTCAGTGTTGAGCAGCTTTTAGTCAGCTTGGCAGATTGTCTCTCCATTTATGGTAAGGTCAACTAGACAGAGTTCTGTGTCTTCTGAACTTTACCCAAAGTGGAAACACTTTGTCTGGAAGTTGTTCTTGCTTAGCTGCTGTCTTGTACTCTTTGTCGATTCAACTCAGCAGCTTCGTCCCGAAGTTGTTCAACGAAGGTCTTCTAGATCCTTCTTCCGCTGAGCTGCGTTTTGTACATAACGACAGCGTTTTGACATACGCGGGCCGAGTTGTCTTGATCTGTTTGACTTGGGCCTTGACTTTCGTATGGGTCTTGGGCCTTTTAATCTTTATGTCTTATAAACAATTTAACTCAACATTGAACAAACACATTAGTAGAATAAATCAAAGCATTTAAACTTAGTGTGTTTAGAATATTTTTAATTGCACTTAAACAATTTTGTCAAATCAAAATTATGTGGAAAGGTGTTTCAACAAACTCCCCCATTTTGATGTTGGCAAAACTATTCAGCGAGGAGCTCAGTGTTGAGCTCCCCCATGATAGTTGACCTATTATTGCTTAGCAAACTCCCCCGTCATGGTTGAGCTACTGACTCAGTTTTAACTCTAAACATTCTAAGGTTTAATTGAGTAGGTCTAAGGTCAGTTTTCAGATATAGGTCAGCTCATGGAACATATTCTATTTTACTCAGTATTAAGCGGAAGGTGTATCATTCAGAGAGCACTGAGTAATCATTTTGTTCAATGGTTTTTATGAGACAGTGTTTCATAAGCATACAAGATAATGTCAAACATTTGATCAGCATGAGATACAATCAACAAGTATTTAGACAGTAAACATAGTTGATGTAATTGAAGATACATAATAACATAATACTCAGCATCATGTGAAATAACTCAAGTTAAGATAAAAGATGCAAGTATTGTACTTAAGTGAAGTAGTCAGCATACATAGCGAAAGATGAGCATAAAAGAACATATAGACTAGAGACTAAGTTAAACAAAGCTGAGCTAGCCTATTTCTACTTCTTTTTCTTTTGCTTAGACTGACTGCTTCTAGGAGCCTCCTGCTGAGTTCTAGCTTGTTCTTTCTCCCCCGTTTTGTCAGCATCGGGAGGAGCAGGAATTCCGAAAGAGTCGGTTAAGACAATGGCGGTTAGTACGGCAGATAGCTCCTTAAGTTTGTCGGCACTTTCGTTAATGCCGTCAAAGATAATAACGCCTTCATTCAACAGCTCTTTTGGAATGCCGATTTCAGCAGTGCTGAGTAAGCTCAGTATGTAAGCTTGAGACTTACCTACCCAAGTATTTGACTCTGTCAGGGCAGCAAAGACTTGATGAAAGGTCTTCAAGAATGCTGAGTCATAGTATTGGCACTGGATATTATTGTGACGCACATGTGTGAAGGTCCTTTGGGTAGTGGCCAGAATCTCAGTTTGCTTCATCTGGTCAGTGTCCATCTCTTGTTTATTTAAGTTCAGCAGACGAACTGCTTCGCTTATTTGCTCCACCGAGCATTGAGAGTAAGAGGCCAGCTGATTGTTGGTCTTGATTTGCTCAGTGTGAAGCTGGGCAAAAAGCATCTTAACTTCATCAGAAGTGGCATACTGAGTATTCGCAGCTGACAAGGTCTGGACTTGGCCTTGTAAAGTGTTAAGATGTTGAACAGTTGTCAGTTGGAGCTCAACTAGCTTAGTGATTGAGTCTTGCTTGGGCTGATGTGATTGAATTGAAATCATATCACTTAGCAGATCCTTCAGTCCTTTAACCTCATTTAGGAGTTGAGTGACCTGGGACAGCTGAGTTGATGCATTGTTACTTGACCCAGCAGTAGGTTGAGCAGATTGATGAATGTCCTGAATTAATGACTGCACCGAGTTGATGAGTTTTCTACCAGACTCGGTGGCATGGAGATAGTTGAGAGATTCATCATCATGTTGCCTGGTTTCTTCAGTATGACCAGTTTGTAGAGGAGTCAGAGTTATGATAGGGTCAGTGACTGGTAGTGTGTTGTCAATCTGCACTTGATGTTCTGGAAGAGTTGATTGATCGGCAGTAGTGATTGTTGGTGAAGTAGTAATTCTAATGCTGTCAGTGCTGACTGGGGCAGGAATATTTTGAGTCAGCACAGTGCTTGGAGCAACAGCATTGACGAGAACTTGCTCGATTTGGCTCGTTGAGTTTGCGGAAGCATTCAAGTCGGCTTGTTCCTTTGGTGAAGAAACAGAGGCTTGCTTTTCAAGAGAAGCTTGTTGAGAAGAAGGGGTTTGCTTACTGAAAAACTTCAGCTTCAGAGAAGAAGGATCTTTGGTCGGCTTTGGAACAGGGAGATCGATGACTGTTTGCTGACTTGCCTTTATCAATCTTCTTCTCCGAGGAGGAGTGGGATCAGCTTGGATAGATTCTCCTGAGTGAGAAGGAGAAGTCTCTTCTTGATCAGCATTAAGCTGATTAGCTTGTACTTGTTCTTTATCTGCACCCAACTCAGTATTAATTGGGTCAGCAGCGTCTTCTTCACTAGCTGTCTCCTCAGCGTCATCCTGACCGCTTTCTTCTTCTTCTTCTTCCTCATCATCCTGATCTGAGTTATCTAATTCTTCTTCCACCTGAGTGATGAAGTGATCATCCAATTCCACATCATCTTCTTGATGCTCAGCTTCAGTTCCTTGACACTGAGTGTAGTGAGAATCACCAGGAACGATGATGTCAGTGGGGATAGCATCAATTGGGGTCAGCTCAGAAGACTTCTGCTTCTTTTGAGGTTGCACATCAGCATCTGTTCTTTCCTCTATTTCAAGCTCATCTTGCCTGCTTCTCTTCTCAGCTGTCTTAGGTCTCTCCTGACCTTTTTCAGCAGCTGACTTAGGCTTCTTGGCCTGAGGCTCAGCCTTCTTTGAAGAAGTCCCAACAGCTTTCCTCTTTCGGGCAGCTGGAGCCTTTGTCCTTTTGCCCTGCTTTGGGACAGTTGACTCCTTATCAGCCTCATCAGTATTTTTGCCTTTCTTAATTAGCTGATTGAACTTTAAAGCCCTCAGCGAAGCAGCGGTTATCTCAGATCCTCTAGCCTTAGTTTCCTCAGATAGATCAATTTGATGATCTAAGAGGATTTTGGTGATGAGCAAGCCCAGCCTGAGAGTCCCAGTGCTCCTTTGGAAACCAGCAATCAAGAATACTGGCATGTTGATCGGCTTGTACATCAGCATATACCATATGAAGCATTGCTCAAAATTCATTGCTGAGGTGGTGCAGTTGATCTTGGGATAAATGTAGTAGGTCAGCAGATAGTGGGCCATCTTTTGGTGCTGACCCATTGAGGTGCTGGAGATTTCTCTACAGTGGCCATCGGGCTTGCAAAAGGTGGTATTGTACCCAGTTCCTTCATGATCCCCGGACCGCCTCAGTTTTGTCCCCTCATTCTTTAACTTCAGCAAGTTAGCAAGATACGTAGGGTTTATAAAAATGGTCTTTTCCTTTACCACAGTTACCAGATAGTCCTGGTTATCATTAGCAACTCGGAGATTGTGGTAGAACTCCCTTACTAGGTCAGGGTAGGTGTGATCTCTAATGGAGAACAGCTCGGTCCAGCCATTCTTCGATATCCATTCGCAGAAGGGTTGCTCAGTTTCTACGAAGGCTTGTGAGACCCATCTAGAGAAGTCAATCTTCCATTCTCTAACGTCGTCGAATACCTTGGTATAGGTTCTGATTTTGGTCGGTTTTCCCTTAGAGGAGGTGGCTTGGCCAGCTTTGCCTTTGCTCGGCGTAGTGACCTTGGTAGTTTCAGGCGAAGTAGCTTGCCTAGAAGGTTCATCGGAACTGGTCTTAGGGTGACCGGCACTGGAGATGTTAACGGAAACCTTAGTCATAGTTTCAGAAAAAGATTGGGAAGCTTTTAGAGTTTTTGAGAGAGAGAATGCTTTGCCAGAGAGTTCGGTAAGTGTAAAGAGATAACAATGGGGATTTGCCCATTATTTATATCGGTGAAAAGTGGATCTTATCAAATCCATGTGTCAGTTTTGCCTTGGGATTGTGAACCGACAATAATCCTGGCTTTTATGACACATTCGGCGCATACGTCATCCTAGGTGGCTATTCGCGTGCTCTAGCATTAAATGCAATGGATCTTATACTCAGCGTTGAGAATACTAAGTGTTTTATATTATGAGTGGTCGGTTTTATACATACGGATGATTTCTCAGTTTGAGATAACTACTCGGTGTCAATGTTTGCTCAGTATGTGATATTTATTCATTTAGCATTAAACACTCAGCATACATTTATTCACTCAGCAAACAATGGATCATTCAGCATGTTAATTCACTCAGCATGATTCTATATTAAGAGCTGGAATTTACTGAAGGGGATTAAACATACCAATAACTTCTCTCAGTATGCTGAACTGTTCACGAGCCAGTGGCTTTGTGAAGATATCCACAAGCTGCTCATCCGTTGGGACGTAGGTCAGCTTTATCTCACCCTTGAGTACATGGTCTCTAATGAAGTGATGTCTTATGCTGACATGCTTCATCCTGTTGTGTTGAATTGGGTTCTTGGATAGATCAATTGCACTTTTGTTGTCACATTTGACCTCAATTGTCTTTGTTTGAACACCATAGTCTTCAAGCTGTTGCTTAATCCATAAGACTTGAGCAACACAGTGTCCAGCAGCAATGTACTCAGCTTCAGTGGTGGACAAGGCTACTGACGCCTGCTTCTTGCTGAACCAGGATACAAGACAGCTTCCTAAGAAATGACATCCTCCAGAGGTGCTTTTCCATTCTAGCTTGTCTCGTCCATAGTCAACGTCAGTGTATCCAACGAGTGTAAAACCATGCGTGTTGGGATACCATAAACCTGCGTTCACTGAGCTTTGCAAATATCTAAGGATTCTTTTTACAGCTATGTAATGAGATTCCTTAGGGTTAGATTGATATCTAGCACAGTAGCATACTGAGAACTGAATGTCCTGTCTACTTGCTGTTAAGTAAAGTAGAGAGCCTATCATACCTCGATACAATTTGCTGTCTACCGACTTACCATTCTCGTCAGCACAGAGGACAGTGTCAGTGCCCATAGGAGTGGATATTGGCTTGCAATTTTCAAGATCATATTTCTTCAATATCTCCTTGGCATATTTAGCTTGACTGATGAAGATGCCATTTTTTCCTTGTTTGATTTGAAGTCCAAGGAAGAAGTTGAGTTCTCCCATCATTGACATTTCAAACTCAGTTTGCATTTGCTTGCTAAATTCCTTGCACATTGACTTCTTAGTAGCACCGAAAATAATATCATCAACATATATTTGAGCCAGCCGGGTATCTTTACCCTTTCTCTTAATGAATAAGGTTGTATCAGCTTTGCCTCTGACATAATTTCTAGTCAGCAGGAAACTGGTCAGCCTCTCATACCAAGTACGTGGTGCTTGCTTGAGGCCGTACATAGCCTTTTTGAGTTTATAAACGTGGTTTGGGAATTTAGGATCCTCAAACCCTAAAGGTTGATTAACATAAACTTCCTCGTTTATAACTCCATTAAGAAATGCACTCTTAACATCCATTTGGAATAATTTAAAGTTCATGTAAGATGCATATGCACATAAAATTCTAATTGCCTCTAGCCTTGCCACTGGGGCAAAGGTCTCACTGTAGTCAATACCTTCTTGCTGACTGTAGCCCTGAGCTACAAGTCTTGCTTTGTTTCTGACCACGTTCCCTTGTTCATCCAGCTTGTTTCGGAAGACCCATCTTGTTCCAATAGTCTTCTGACTCTTTGGATGAGGCACCAACTCCCATATATCATTCCTTCTGAATTGATCAAGCTCCTCTTGCATTGCGATCATCCAGAACTCGTCGTACTCAGCTTCAGCGAAATTCTTTGGTTCCTGAACTGAGACGAAGGCCACGTTGCTGAGATATCTCCTGAGTTGATTTCTTGTCATCAGGGTATTCTCAGCGGCATCAAGGATTGAACTCTCTGAGTGCCCTCTTGGAATTCTTATCTCCTTTGGTAGATTTATGTCTTGTGCTGTCTGTGTTTCAACAATCTCTGCAGATGAAGACTGGTCAGTGAAAACTATATTTGGTTCACTTTTACCTTTGGTCAGCCCTTGAGGGAATGACTTAGTGGCTGTATCTTGATCAGCGGGTATTGAGTGTGGATCATCCTCGGTCAGCGGCAGATATCTTCCTGCAGGGTTAGTTTCGTCGAACTCAACATGTACTGACTCTTCTAAAACTTGAGTTCGTTTATTAAAAACTCTGTATGCTTTGCTGTTTGTTGAGTAGCCTAAAAAGATAGCTTCATCAGCTTTTGAGTCAAACTTAGCTAGGCTATCTTTGGTGTTTAAAATAAAACATTTACAGCCAAAGGCACGAAAGTATCCAATGTTGGGCTTTCGTCCTTTCCAAAGTTCGTAGGGGGTTTTCTTTAGTATAGGTCTAACAAGAGCCCTATTAAGAATATAGCACGTTGTGTTAACAGCTTCTCCCCAAAAGTACTTTGGAAGCCTATGCTCACTCAGCATTGTCCTGGCTATTTCAACCAAGGTTCTGTTCTTCCTTTCAACAACCCCATTTTGTTGAGGCGTCCTAGGAGCAGAGAAATTATGGTCAATGCCGCTGGCTTCACAGAATTCAACAAACTGTTGGTTTTTGAATTCTCCACCATTATCACTTCGGATGTGAGCCAATTTTAGGTCTTTATCATTTTCAAGTTTTCTAACCAAATTTGAAAATGTCTCAAAGGTTTCATCCTTGCTACTCAGCAAGATGACCCAAGTGTACCGAGAGAAGTCATCTACAATGACCAAGGAAAATCTTCTTCCACCCAGACTCAGCGGCTGGACTGGACCGAAGAGATCCAAGTGTAGTAATTCTAACGGACGCTTAGTTGAGACAATGTTTTTGCTATGAAAAGATTGTTTGGTTTGTTTTCCAGCTTGGCAAGCGTGGCATAATTGATCTTTTTCAAATTTAAGTTCTGGCAGTACCTCAACCAATTGCTTTCTTGCTAATTTGGCCAAGAGGTCCATGCTTACATGACCAAGTCTCCTGTGCCATAGCCAGGAATTTTCTTCCTTTGAAACTAAGCATACAGTTTTTGAAAACTTTTTTCTAAGTTCAGCATGAAGACATTATCAATGCGAGGGGCAGTTAAAATTAACTCATTAGTTTTACCCTCGTATATTTTACATCCAGTGTCATCAAATATAACCTTTCTCCCATTATCACATAGCTGAGCTACGCTGAGTAAGTTATATTTGAGTCTGCTGACTAGGGAGACTGACTCAATAGTAGGATTACCTCCAACGGTTCCTGACCCTACTATCTTACCCTTTTTGTTGTCTCCAAAACTTACGCTTCCTCCACGTTTACGCTCAAATGTGATGAACTGAGTTTCATCACCAGTCATATGCCTCGAGCATGCGCTGTCAATATACCACATCTTTGACTTCTCAGCACACCTCAGGCTTACCTACAATATAACTAGTTACTCTTAGGTACCCAATTCTTTTTGGGTCCTTGCTTGTTAGGTTCAACAGGTAAAGCATCATATTTAATTTTATGGCAGCATACTTGGACAGTATGGCCATTCTTTCCACAGAAGTCACAGCTGACCTTCCGTTTAGGATTTCTCACTGACTGGTCAGCACCCCAGTGGTGAGCGTGCCAGCACACCTTTGTGGTGTGTCCTTTCTTCCCACAGAAGTCACACTGGACATTCCGCTGAGGATTCCATCTCTGCTGACCAGTACCTCGGTACTGAGTATTCAGAGGAATATTTCTTTTGTTTGGAACCTTTAGTTGGTTCTGGATAGTTGTGACATCCTTTCTCAGTTTCTTAGAATCTGATTGGACTTCAGAGACAGACTTATGTATGATTTCCATGTTATCATGCAAAGTTGAGTTGTCCTGAAGAAGGAATCTGAGGTCACTCAGCTTGACAAGTGTGTAGAGGTCACTCAGGGCATTTACCATTTCATTTTTGAGCTGGGGAAGTGATATTACCTCATTTGATTGCTCCTCATCGTCAGATGCAATGGAGGGGTCAGCATGCTCAGAGATGCACGGCTCAGCAAGTTCGTCAGCCATAAAACAGATCTTTGCTGACTCAGTGGCATCAGCTTCTGATGATGAAGACTCATCACTGTCGCTCTATGTTGCCACCATTGCCTTTTTGCCGTTCTTCCTTTCTTTCCTCAGCGTGGGGCAGCTTGACTTGATATGGCCAGTTTGATGACATTCAAAGCATGTAATGGGCTTTGAGTTGTCCTTCTTGTATTTGCTGTCACTGGACTCAGCTTTATACTTATCAAACTTTATGTAAGGCTTCTTAGAATATTTATCATTCTTTCTGAACAACCTTTTCATCTTCCTTGTGAACATAGCCATCTCTTCATCATTTGTTGAGCTCCCATCAGTGGAGTCAGCTTTCATGACAAGAGACTTCTGCTTCTTGTCTTCAGACTTTTCCTTCACCTCGAAGTTTTTCATTGATATCTCATGGGTCAGCAGCGAGCCGATGAGCTCATCATATTTGTAGGTGGTTAAGTCCTGAGCTTCCTCAACAGCGGTCTTCTTTGCTTGCCAGTCTTTAGGAAGACTCCTGAGAATCTTCTTGACTTGTTCTTCCTCAGTGAAGATCTTCCCAAGTCTCTTGAGCTCATTGATGATGTTTGTAAACCTTGCATTCATGTCAGATATTCCCTCATCATCGTTCATTTCGAACAGCTCGTACAGTCTCATATGCTGGTTCACCTTGGACTCCTTTACTTTATTGGTTCCTTCGTAGGTGACCTCCAGCTTCTTCCAGATCTCTTGCGCCAACTCACAACCTGAAATTTTATTATATTCTACAGCATCGAGCGCGCAGTGAAGCATGTTTATAGCCGAAGCGTGATTTTGTAGCTTCTTGAGATCATCTTCTGTCCATTTGGCCTCAGCTTTAACAACTGTTTGGCCAGCCACAACTTCGACAGGTACAAATGGGCCTTGGACTATGGATAGCTAGGCACTCATATTTGTAGCCTGAATGAAATTTTTCATCCTATTCTTCCAGAAGGTATAATTAGACCCGAAGAATAGGGGAGGCCGAGTAATGGATAGCCCCTCAGGTAAGATCTGAGTTGTTTGGTTTCCTGGGAGAAACCGAGTGCTGTTTTTGCCCATAGTGGGGATCAGCTCAAGGTGGTTAAACCTTTTACAGTGAGCTTTTATGCTCTGATACCACTTGTTGGTCCCTTATAACGTTACAAGTATAGTTCCAAGGGGGGGTTAGGAACTATTTCAAATTTTTCTTTAGGGCAGACTTCTTTTTCTTCAGGAAAAAGGTTTTAACAGCGGCACTGAGTGAATAGCAAGACACTGGCTTAGTCAACTGGTGACTAGGTCAGTTTCTTTACTTGAGTCAGAAGATAGCACTTAGGGTCTATTCCTGAGCTCAGATATTCAATGCGCACAACTCAGCTTGACCTCTTTACTTGGTCAGTTTTGTTTAAGCAAGCAATATATATATTAAGGAGTTTAAGGTTAGAAAGATATTACTCAGCAGATTTATCCAGGTTCGGCCTCCAAGCCTACGTCCTGTCCCCGGAACACGTTCCGAGATTTCGAATTCTCTACTGAGCTCTTTAACGGTAGAGCATCAAACCTTTTACAACTTAGAAGCTGAGTATAACAAGAGTACCTTCCTCTATACCTCTACTCACTCCTAATCTCTCGCTGAGTACTATAACCGAGTACTCATCCTCTCCTTTCTAATCTCTTGAAATGATAAGTGTTTGTCCTAAACAACAATTGCTAAGACACCTTAGATGATTGAATAATCACTCTAGACTTTTACACGAAAGATATGAAATTTGGTGTAAGATTGCTTTGCTTTTTCTTGCAGAACTTTGAGTAGAATTTTGGTCAGCGTAATGGCTTGTTCAAGTTATGTCTTGAATGAAGCAACTGAAGGGCTCTATTTATAGAGACGTCTGAGACATCGGTCATTTCGAATTTCGAAATAACCGTTGGAGGGAAACGGCTTCCTATCGTTGTCACTCAGTCTTGCTCAGAGCTCTCGGCCAATCAGATTTGAGTATCTTCTGTCCTCGGTCAGTGTTGAGCAGCTTTTAGTCAGCTTGGTAGATTGTCTCTCCATTTATGGTAAGGTCAACTAGACAGCGTTCTGTGTCTTTTGAACTTTACCCAAAGTGGAAACACTTTGTCTGGAAGTTGTTCTTGCTCAGCTTCTGTCTTGTACTCTTTGTCGATTCAACTCAGCAGCTTCGTCCCGAAGTTGTTCAACGAAGGTCTTCTAGATCCTTCTTCCGCTGAGCTGCGTTTTGTACATAACGACAACGTTTTGACATACGCGGGCCGAGTTGTCTTGATCTGTTTGACTTGGGCCTTGACTTTCGTATGGGCCTTGGGCCTTTTAATCTTTATGTCTTATAAACAATTTAACTCAACATTGAACAAACACATTAGTAGAATAAATCAAAGCATTTAAACTTAGTGTGTTTAGAATATTTTTAATTGCACTTAAACAATTTTGTCAAATCAAAATTATGTGGAAAGGTATTTCAACAAGAGGAACTCAGATGAACGTGCAAAATCAACGTAATCCTAAGTAAGAACATAAGCCGAGAGTAAACACTTTAGCCACCAAAATTGTGTGAATTGAGTGAACTACCTATGGTGAGGTGTTTTACTTAGCTATCCCCTTAAGCTCTTTTAATTGAACATGTGTCCTTTTTCTTAAACATATGACCTGTGATAATTGAAATGCGGCTTTTGGATATCGTGTCTCTACTTTGTATTTCCGAATGCATGTAATTACAGATGCTCGAAATTGTGTCAAGCACCTAGTCAAACCAGGAGGTTTTCTAGCTTGCTTGTGATTGCGGGTTTAGTTTTTTAGTTTACTTGGGGACAAGTAAAGTTTTAAGTGCGAGGAGGTTTGATAGGGGTGAAAAACCCCTATCTTTGGGTACGGTTTTAGGACAGTTTTTAGCGTTATTTCATGAATAAGCGAGCAATTCTCGCATTTATATGCTTTTGTGTGAGTTAGTTAGAAATTGGAAATGTTTTATTTACTTTTCGTTGTTTAGGCTCGTTTTCTGGTTATTTTAGGCAAATATGGCCAAAATAGCATGTACGTTAAAATTCCATTATCTTTTATAGCTAATTGATCCGCCAAAAGTCGCACCAAACGGAGTGTTTACTCAAAATGAGCGATTGGCGGGTCAATTTAGCCTTGGAACTAATGTTATTTGGAGTTTTCATGCATGTGCAGGCTAAAGCAGGAACGAGTTCGGGTGAAAGTTGCATTTCGGGACATCCGGCAGTCGCGCAAGGCGTTCTGGGCATTCCCGCTCATCGAAATGGCCTTTTTTAGGGCTAGATCGGCGAGCTGGCCCTCAGGGGCCTGTTTCGGCGAGCTGGCATGGCCAGCTCGCCAAGCTGCCCACTGATTCCCGGCCCCACGAAGCCACGATTGACCCCATGACTTCCCACCTGCAAAAGGATATGAATTAGGTCAAAAAGAGGGCCCGAACCGCATCTATAAATAGGACTTTTCAATTGTAAATTAGATATCTTTCATTCTTGTAAATTACCTTAGCTTTTCACCCTTGAAGAATTCTCTCCACCTTCTCCATCTCCTTCAACCTCCATTGAAGAAGCTCCGAAGCTCCGAATCTCCATCCACCGAGGATTATTCAAGGTTCGTCCTTAAGACCTAGGAAGCCGGCTGCAGGGTAGACAGGTTCCCTAAAAGGGATTTTCGTATCACCTTTTATCTTACTATGTTTGTACCCTTTGATACAGTCTATGAATCCTAGGCTAATTGTATCCCGTGACAATATTCTTCACCTTTAATGATATTTTAGCTCTTATTTTGTTCTATGATTATTTGTTTAATCTTTGTCTTACGCTTTATTCAATTGGTTTAACTCATTCAAAAGCTCCAAAATCTAGTAGGCACATATTGCGAGCTGAATCTGACCTAGTCAGAGCCTAGGAGATTGACGACCTCTTAGTTGATTAAGCCCAAATTGCTGAGCCTTAGACCTAGTTTTGGCCTTACAAGGGAATCACGCACTAGGGACTTCAGGAGGGTAAGTAGGGTTAATCGCCTTGAATACAAGTGACTTAGATTAGGTTTTTAATCTATTGACCTAACAATCTATCTTCATCATTATTGTTCATACCATGTTCCTTCGGGTAATTGCATTAGTGAAAGATCACCTAGGAGTAGTTTAACTTAATTAGGAGTAGAATAACTTAATTAGGAGTAGAATAACTTAGTTCGAATTAGTATAACTTGGCTAGAGGTAGCATAATTCAACTAGGAGTAGGTTAACTTAATCAAAACAAACTCAAAATCCACACAGCCTAGATAACACCTGAGACTAAGTAGCTCGATACTTGTGGTAAATAAATCCTGTGGATTCGATACCTGGACTTTTCAGATTTTATTACTTGATAACGACGGGGTACACTTATCCCTTAGTCAGCCTCAGCGGTGACCGAACGCCGTTGAGGCGCGTCAGCCACCATGTCTACCGCCGTGATGAGAGTGGGCGTGCGGTGATGCGCATGCCGTGAAGGTGAGTAATGCGACGGCGGGTCGGCGGGTCGGCGGCTTCGGTTGCTGCGGTGAGGGAGACAGGGTCGGTGGATGGGCTATGTTTGCGAGCTCTAGCGGTTTCTTTAAGAATAAGCATGGATCGGGCTTTGTGAAAGGGAGGAAGAGGATCTCCGTGTCGGATCTGGGTGCCGATAGTATCATAGGCATCAGTTAAGCCAGAGATGAGTTGCAAGACCATTTGATCATTGGTAACAGGACAGTCCACATTTGAGAGTTGATCGGAAAGGGATTTGAGATGCTGACAATAAGAGGATATGTCAGAGAAGTCATTGAGTTTAATTGTTGAGAACTCTTGTTGAAGGAAGAGAGCATGAGAATGCTTATTGTCCGAAAAAAATATCTTGGAGATGGCTCCAGGCCTTTGCTGCAGACGAATCTGCTTCAATTATAGTGTGAAGCAAATCAAGGGAGATGGTGTTGTAAATCCACTAGAGGACAACAACATCAATACAGGACCAAAGTTCAGGGTTTGTGTTTTGTAGAGAGGTAGCGGAAGTATTTGTGGTTGGAGAAGGAAGAATATGGTCGAGAACCTGGAAAGCTTTGGCATGAAGTTTAAACAGGGCAGCCAGGTTGGGTAGTGTCCTTTTTAAATATCGAGGGTAATTTTGATAAAGGTTGAAATGTTGGAGACGGTGAGGGACGGATGGGTGGTGGGGGCGTTATCGGTATTGGTTGTATTGGTGTTGGAATGGCCGGTGTTGGGTGTTCCGGTGTTAGACGCAGCGGTAGTGGTGGTCATTGTGGTGGTGGAGGAAGACAACAGCGCTGGAAGGGGATCGAGGAAGGGATTTCGGTGAGTTAGGGAGAGAAAGATAGGTTAGGGTTTAGGAAAGAGAGAGATAGGTTAAGGTTTGGTCTCTGATACCATGTAACAGTTTGAATCACTAAGTATTGTTATTGATGTATAATTCAATATGTATACAGAGTACAGTCCTTGTTGTAGTGAATGACTAATACTATAAACTAGGCTAGAGATGAGGAGCTAACTGTATAGATAAGATATAATCTACAAGTAAAAACAATATAATCTTTAATACCACTCTCAATTGCAAAAGCTCTGTACCCCTTGAGAAATCATCCTCCAATCCTTCATATGCCATTAAAGCTCCAGGAAGTTTCTTCCATCTCCGCTCAAGGATTCTCAAGTCTCATCCTCCAATCTCAGAAAGACGACTACTTGAGTCGACAGGTTCCAAAAAGGGATTTCTACACTCTTAGTATCTATTAGCTTTAACATCCTTCTTATGAATTCTAAGTTGGTTGTATTTGTGACATATTGATTTCCATCTTTAATATAATTTCAGTATTGATTTCAATTGCGTTTTCACCTATCTGTTTATGTTTCTGCTTGAATTGAATTAAATCATTTGAAAGTCCAAATATATACTTGGTTCATATTGCGAGTCTAAATTCGGCTGTCTATACGGAAGCCTGTAGATATTGACAACATCCACACTAAAAGGATCCAAGTTCATGAACCTTAGAGCTAGCTACAGCCTGTAACAAAGGAATTACGTGTTAGGGACCCTAGACGGATAAGTCGATTTAATTGCTTTAAGTTTGTGCAAATTTAGATTAAGGTATTAATTAGATTGTTCATCATATTGAATCTTGTATTATCGTACCATTTCATAACATTATAGGAGTCTATGCTTTGCTTTGGATCAACTTAGGAGTAGAATAACTTAGAACAAAACCTAAAATCAACTTTTCCACCACCTAAAACCGAGTAGTCTGGTACTTGCTGTTGGAATAAATACAAAAGAATGAGGGTATAATAGTAAATGTATAGGATTATAGTTAGCGGGAGTGACGACTGTCATTAAAATGGACTACTGGCAATATGAGCATCATTTAAGCCCACGTCTTGGATCAAATCCTTCATGTACTTTGACTGAGATATTAGGAGACCCTGTTCTGATCTTGCTAACTCCACCCCCAAGAAAAATTTAGCTTCTCCCATATTCTTGATGGTAAAAGACTGATTCAAAGCCTCTTTAGTTTCTTCTATCAATCTTATAGAAGTGCCAGTAAGCAGAACATCATCTACATACACTATGAGAGCAACAAAATGTCCATCATTAGTGCATTTGGTAAAGAGGCAGTAGTCATGAATGGATTTTGTGTATCCCAATTGGATTAACTTCTCTGTAAAAGCCTTGTTCCACTGTCTGCCTGCTTGCTTCAGACCATACAAGGATTTCTCCAATTTACATACCAAACCATGACTTTCATACCCCTCTGGTGCAGCCATATATAATTCTTCTTTAATAATGCCATGTAAATAAGCATTATTGATGTCAATCTGATGTATAGGCCATTTGTTTGTAACTGCAACTGCCAAGAACAATCTAACTGTTGTTACTTTAGTAACTGGTGAAAAACTTTCTTGATAATCAACTACATACTTTTGATTATACCCTCTTGCCACCAGCCTAGCTTTATACCTTGAAACACTTCCATCTGCTGCATATTTGACCTTGAATATCCACCTGGAAGTAATGGTTTCCTTGCCCTCCGGCAATTTAACCAGTTTCCAAGTCTTGTTCTTTTCCAATGCATTTAATTCTTCTGCCATTGCCTGCTCCCATTTTGGATTTCCCTTGGCTTCATTGTAGTTTTTAGGCTCTTTTTCTTTCTGAATTTCAGCTAGATAAGCTGAATGATTTGCATTTATCAATAATGTGCTTTGACCTTCATGTGAAGCACTATTAATGACAAAATCTTTCATCCAAGCTGGTTTGGAAATATTTCTTGTTGGTTTTTATTGCACAGGAAGAGAGACTTGCACTTGTTGTGTATATGACTCAGTAGTTCTCTGCAATGCTACCCGAGCTGGTTCTGCAACAGATTGCATAGGATCTATTTGAGATGGTTGCATTGTTGTTGTTGAAACATCTGGTTCCAACAAATCATCAAAATGAGATGTTCTAATAATTGATGCATCATTTGTTGAGTTGTTCTTACTGAGTGAATGATCCTGCAAAACTGACACATTTGTGTTATATGGATAAACAGATTCATCAAATTTCACATCCCTGGATGTGCAAATTTGATGTGTAGCTAGATTGTACATTTTCCAGCCTTTTTGTCCTTTTGAGTAACCTAAGTATACACACAATGATGCTCTATCATCAAACTTCCCCTTATTTGGATCTTTATTAAGAACATATCCCCTACACCCAAACACTTTCAGATCATCATATTTAGGATCCTTCCCATACATCATTTGATAAGGACTTTTCCAATTTAAAACCTTTGTAGGAGAAATATTTAACAGGTTGGTAGCATGCATCATTGCTTCTCCCCAAAATTTAATAGGCAAAGAACTCTCCTTCAAAAGAGCCCTGGCTATGTTGGTTAAACTCCTGTGTCTTCTTTCTACAACCCCATTTTGTTGGGGGGTATAAACACATGATTTTTGATGTGAAATACCATGTTCCTGCAGAATCAATTGTGTTGCTTGACCTGTGAACTCAGTACCATTATCAGTTCTAATGACCTTGACCTTTGTTTGGAACTGAGTTTGTATCAGAATGAGGAAATTCTGAATTAATTTACTCACTTGATCTTTGTGTTTGAACAATACTATCCAAACAACCCTGTTGTAATCATCCACAATTGTAAGCATGTAACTGTCACCACTTAAAGATTTATGCTTATAAGGCCCCCAGCAGTCCAAATGCAGTAAATCAAAAGGTTTTATTGATATGTGTATGCTATTACAAAAAGGTAATCTTGATTGTTTTGCCTTAATGCATACATCACATTGACTAAACCTTGCTTTATCTGCAACAGGCAATATGTAAGATAATTTTTCAGCTGCCATATGGCCAAACCTCTTATGCCAAAGATCAATATTCTGAAAATCAACTGATACAGATAATGCTACATCATTAATGATCTGCTTATTTAAAACTGTAAATGCATTTATTACATTTTGATCAAAAGATTCTTCATCCAGGAAATATAAGCCATTTCTCAACTTTCCCACTGCAATGACTTTCTCACATCTCAGGTCCTGCAAAATGCAGCATTTAGGCCAAAAGCTCACAGTAATCTGTTGATCATGCATTAATCTGCTAATAGACATCAAATTTTGTTTGAAATTGGCCACATATAACACATGCTTCAAAACTAAACCATTTCTAAATCGCACTTCACCACTATGCTCAACTATATGAACTTCTCCTGTAGGTAGAAAGATCCTTCTACACTGATCTAATCTAATGATTTTCTGCATTAATGATATGTTTGAAGTCATGTGTGTTGATGCTCCTGATTCTATAATCCATTATATTTTACTTTTGTTTGTTTTATTGTTTGACATACCTACACAAGCTCCAGCAAATTCTTCATAAGCTGAGAACTCCTGCTCTGCTCCTTTTCCCTTCAAAGCCCTTTGTACTTCTTTCTGCATTATTTCCAGCTTATGCAGCATATCTTGCATTGTGTCTTTCCTATATGAATCATTATTATCAATATCAAAAGTAGTTAAAGGTGATTCCAATTCTTGTTTCTGTTCTTGACTAGAATTGGCATGGTGTTTGACTGTAGCTGGACCTGTAATCCTTTTCCCCTTAAACCAGTCAGGATATCCTTTGATTCTGAAACAATCAGCCCTCTCATGCCCTTCTTTTCTGCAATAAGAGCAAAACTTGTCTGATTTGTTCTTCATATAACCTCCTTTGTTGTTTCCAGAATAATTGCCACTGGATCCTCCTTGGTTATTGCTCTGATTGTAACCATAACCTGATTTTCCACTACTAGTACTCATATGATGACTAGTGGAGAAATTCCGATCAGCTTCCGTCCCTTTGGGGGCGTCGTTGGGTTCGACGGGGGGAAGCTCTGATGCCAAAGTCAGTAAGGAAGAACAAGAGAGCAAACTGAATTGACAAAGAGTAAGTGAATGTGTACCTTGATAGCCAGAGATGTGGGCTATATATAGTCATGAAGTTGTAACTTCCAGTAGCTAGAAAGTCTCCATTAATGCCTCATTAATGGCGGTTACAAGTTACCCTTAGGTTGGCGGTTAGCTAATTGATAGCTCATTAATGGTCTTTATTGTCGGATCGGCCCAGCCGTTGTAATGGCGGATTGAGAGCTTATGGAGATCTGCCTCACAGGTTCGCCCGCGGGTCTCTCTTGGCGAGTCCTAGGTGATCCGCCCGTCGGATCTCTTTACTTTGATACGCCGCATAATTCTTTGATCTGGCGACCAACACGTGGCGTTCTTTAGGTGAATATCCCTTTTGATCCTTGGGATAATATCACAATGTTATCATCATATTAACAAACTCAGCAGTGTTAGTATTAGTAGACACATTGCCATTTCTCTGTTTCTCAATTCTTGTTAACATTGAGAATGCTTTATTTACAGTTGGCAAGGGCTCCATGATCAGAATTTGATCTTTAACATGATCAAACTCTGAGTTTAAGCCAGATAGAAACTGCATTAACTGCTCATCTTCTATTTGAGCTTGCGCAAGCTTTCTAGATCCTCCACATGTGCAGTTTGCAAGAGGTTTTAATATTGCATATTCATCCCACAATCTTTTCATTTTGTTGAAAAAATCAACAACTGACATACCTCCTTGAGTGAGACTGCAGATTTCCTTCCTCAGTTGATAAATGAGAGGTCCATTACTCTTTCCATAACGCTGCTCAATCTCCTTCCACATACCTCGTGCTGATTTTGCATTTATGAACACAACAGCAAGGTCTTTGCTTAAGGAATTCAAGATCCAGGAAAATACCAGATCATCATTTTCTCTCCATCGCATATATGCATCTGAGGTTTCATCTGTAGGTTCTTCATCTTTGAGGATGTAATTTGACTTGCGTTTGGCGCTAATTGCAAGTAGCATCGCTCTTTTCCACATGTTGTAATTTGTTCTGTCCAGTATGATGTTGACAATAGCTAAACCAGGATTATCATTGTTCTGTCCATTTGTTGTTGCCATTGTTGTATCGACACCAAAACTTAGATCTGGAGTCTTTGTTGGTGATTTGTTCTGATTTTGATTTCGAATTTCAGAACCTGAATCAGAATCGTTTGAATCAGAATCATATGATTCTTCATGATTTTCTTCTCCGTTTTGATTTTCTTCTCCGTTTGAATTGACAGCTTCAACAAAAGATTTCTTCTTCTGTTTTTGTTTCTTCTTTTTCATTCTCCGGTAAAAAAACTCCGGTGAACTTCTTAGTTTGCAGTCGCCGGAAACATTATGGATCTGCCGTAAGCTCTGATACCATATTCAAAGTGCTAACTAAGAAGAAGAAGAAGAAGAAGAAGATAGAATGTATATCGATGATCAATGTACAGAAATGATTACATGTATATATAGCTGAGCAACTAACTGATTAACAAATTCATAACAAATTGTTAATGACAGTCGTCACTTGCGGTATAAATCCTGTGGATTCGATACCTGAATTTGTCCAGATTATTACTTGATAACGACGGGGTACACTTGTCCCTTAGTGAGCCTTTGAGCGTCAGCTCGGGGGATCAAGTTTTTGGCGCCGTTGCCGGGGATTTATCTTCCAGCAATATCGAACCAAATGTCGAAATTGTTAGTTTAGACATTTAATTGTAAATATTATATTTATTAAATTGAAACTGTAGCTTTGATTTGTTTTGGTTATATTCATTAAACCCTTTAGCTGAATTTTTTTATTACATTGGTTGAAACTATAGTTGTGAATTCTGCATATAACCATTGAACTTTATAGTTGTGATTTTCCGTATATATTTTTTAATTATAGCTGAAACATATAGTTGATTTTCCGTATATATTTGTAAATTTCTGACTGTGTTTATAACTTTGATTTGCCTTATATATTTATAAACTTAAGCTCAAACATGTTAATTCCATAGCTGTTATTTTTATTTTTTTTGTAGCTTATAGTTGTAGTTTATCAGATTTATAGTTGTGAATCTTGGTTAAATTTCGTAGCTGTAATCATAACTTTAACTGTCACTTGTTAAATTACCTTATAGCTATAAACTCTATGCACTTGTTGAGTGGTATAATCTCTAATTTTTGCTTGTGACTTTTACACTTGTTAGAATTATAATACTCATAATCAGAAGCACTAAACTTATAACTAGAACTTAAGGTTGTGAATTCTGAATTTTTTTGTTCTATTTACTTTTTAGCCTATTCCCATATTTACCATGGAGAACGATGTTGGTCCCGTGTAATGTAATAGGATTAGTTCCAAGGGGGGGTTAGGAACTAATGCAACTTTTTCGCTTAATTATGCTGACTTAATTTGATTCTTTAAATAACTTCACTCAGTTTTGGTCAGCAAGGCTGAGCGTGATGTAAGATAGCTTTAGTCAGAGGCTGACTAGAACTGTTTCACTTGTGAGTTGGAAAATAACGCTTAAGGTCAGCTTCCAACTCAGCACTCTGATTACTCAGCATCAGCTTATATAAATTATATACTGAGTAGTTTAAGCAAGCAACACATACATGTATATATCAAGAGAAGGGTTATAGATTACTCAGCAGTCTTATCCTGGTTCGGCCTCACCGCCTACGTCCAGTCCCCAGAATCCTTCTGGGCTTTTTCAATCCACTACTGAGCTCTTTAAAGGTAGAGCACAAACCGTTTACAAAGCAATTGAGTATGCAAGAGTACCGTCCTCTATTCGTCTACTCAATCCTACTGAGCGCTATAACCGAACACTCAGATTTTCTCTACCGCTGAGTACTAAAACCGAGTACTCAGCTTCACTCTCAACCTTTACAATTGATACAAGATTTGTTCTCTCAAACGAAGAACACTTTAGATGAATACAAATTCACTCTAGACTTTTACACAGAGATTGGATTTGGGTGTAAGAACTTGCTTTTTCTATTTAGACAGCTTCTATTTTGGATTTTCACTCTTGTGAAGATTTGCTTTTCTGTCTGTGCTTTCTTGTATTTCAGCAAAGGATCCAAGTGATGAACTTGTCCTTTTAAAGTAATTTCTGAAGCTCCAATGATTTGAATTCGGACTTATCCGTTGAATTCAAACGGTATTCTTACGTCATTCATTTGGTCAGCATTCAGAATCGCAGGCCAATCCTGTCGTCTGAATTTAGCAGGCGCTAGACTTGCCAGTTTCGTCTTCTTGCGCTAGGTTTCGTCTTTTAGCGCCAGGTTTGTCTTCTTGCAAAATGACAGTTGATCCATGCGTCTCGAAAAGGTCTCTTGGCGTAATTCCGAGGCTTCTGAATTGGTGCAGACCCTTGTCGGGCTTTGTCTTCTAGTTAACGGATCATTGGTGTTGTCCTGACGATCACTCAGCTTGACTTAATTGACGTTGCCTTTAAGATCTCTTTTGACGGGGCTGAGTTATGTTCTACTCAGCTTCTTCGGTCAGCTTCGTCTTCAAGCGTTTGTTCTGAAGAAGACTTTTCTTCTATGATGTTGAGTTGTGTTCTACTCAGCTTCTGTGGCTCATGCTGACTTCATTCTGTCTTACTTTTTGTTCATGTTCTTATTTATTAATATACTCAACATTGAACAAACACATTAGTACAATTAAATCAAAGCACTTAAATTTAATTATCTTAATCATGGGATTAACTTAAATAATTTTGTCAAATCAAAATCATGTGAAAATGTGTTTCAACAAACTCCCCCATTTTGATGTTGGCAAAAGTATTTAATTATGGAACTCAGCATTGAGGTTCCCCATGATTGTTTTTCCTTTTATTCTTCTGAGGTTACTCCCCCGTAAGGGTTGCATCTATTGACTTAATTTAACCCTAAACTTTCTAAGATCTAATCGAGTGAAATTAAGACATGCCTTTACTGACTTAGTTCAGTTCTAGACCTTCCAAGATCTAATTCAGATGAGCCTAGGTCAGCTTTCAGAAGTAGGTCAACGCTTGGAACATTTAGTTATTACTTAGTGTCGCATATAGGTATCAGAGTTGTGTGCTGAGTATATTTTACTTGTATATTCCTTATGTTCACAAGATTTAATTTGTTGTTTCAACGAATAGTTAAGTATGACAGATCAGCATATAAGCACAACAAGTAAGCATCGCATATATAAAGTCAGTTTGAATAAAAGATGCTTATAAATCATGTAACTCAGCTTAACAAGAACACGCCATAAAATATAAGTTTCAAGCACTATAGACTATTGCTAGCACTATTTCCTAATATTGGCTTGAACTTGATTCGACTTGGGTTTGGTTTGGGCAGTTCGTTGTTGCTAAGTGTGGGTGCTCGGGTCAGCAGAAGTTGAACCAGGCTTCTACTGAGCTCCAGCAGCTGGCTTAGATATCTCCCCCATTTTCTGCTGAGTTCCAGCAGCTTGCTTTGTTCATTCTTTCTCCCCCATTTTGCCAGCATCATGAGATGGAGGAGAAGGAGCATAGAAAATTCCCTGTTGAATAGCACGAGTCAGTTTTGAGGAATACAGTTGGAGTTGACTACTCTTAGACCTTGGAAGACCTGCATGCCATCGGCCATACTGGAAGCGGGGATCTTAATATTGGCATTGAGCATACTTAGCAGATACTCTTGAGATTTCCCGATCCAAGTTATCGATTCTATCATCCGGGCATAGAATTGATGATACATCCTGAGCAGGGCAGTGTCGTATGCTTGACGTTGAGTATTTGTGTGCCGGACCTGCGCAAGAGTGGACTGAGTGCACTGCAGAATCTCGTTGGTCTTCACTTGGTCAGTGTCTATTTCCTCTTTACTCAGGTTGAGTAGGCGAATGGCTTCACCAATCTGTTCGATGGAGCACTGAGAGGAAGAGGAGATAAGGTCACGAGCTCTAGTCAGCTCAGAAGTTAGCTGGGAAAAATGTTGATTGACCTCAGCAGAGGTTGCATATGTTGAGTTCACAGCTAATAAGGTATTGAGTTGACCTTGGATGGAGTTCATATGATTGACCATCATCAGCTGAAGTTCATCCAGCTTCACTATTGACTCTTGCTTGGGCTGTTGAGATACAAAAGATGTCATGACACTCATCAAGTCTTTGAGACCCTTGATTTCGGTCAGAAGTTGAGTGACAGTGGAGATTTGAGTTGCCTCAGCAGGAACAGGCCCAGCAGCATCGGCTTGAGTTTGATGAATATCCTGAAGTAAAGCTTGAGATGAGTCGATGATTTTTCTTCCAGACTCAGAAGCATTAAGATAGGTATAGGAATCATCAATGTTTTGCTCAGGGGCCGGAATCTTGTCAGCACCGGATAGAAGAAGTGTTTGGTGCTGGGAAGTGGAGGTGCCAGCTTGGTTAACAGCTGCACTTATAATCAGGTCAGCAGCAGGTGCTGACAGATTGTCTTTCTGCGTTGAAGGTGTAGGAAGAATCTGATCAGCAGAAATATTGACCTGCTCAGTGTCAGTCTGAAGTTGAGTAGATTTGGGAGGTTGAGGTAACTCAAAACTTTCTTGAGCAGGGGTTTCCTTTGCGAGCTCGTTTGGTTGAGCAGCATGGACTTCGAGCACTTGCTCAGTGGAAGGATGAGCAGAAGTGTCGGCAGAAGTTTGACCCATAGGAACGTTGGGGTTGGCTTGTTCCTCAGCTTGAGAAACAGAGGCTTGTTTTTCCTTGATTTGGTCCGGAGTAGGTTCAATGACGTTGGTGAAGAACTGGAACTAAAGTCCGGTCAAGTCTGTGATTGGATCTCTGAGTGGGGAGTCATCCAACAAATCGATGAGGTTGGGTTTTTGAGCTTTGCGTTTGACATGCTTGTCCGTACTGTCCTTAGGAGTTTTGGTTGGTGGAGAAGGATCAGCAGGAATAGACTCAAGGGACTCAGAGGAGGAGTTAAGGTCAGTATCAAGTCCTTCCACAGCCTTGTCCTTCACTAGTGACTCAGCAGGGTTCACAACTTGCTCAGCATCAACTGGTTTACTTTACTCAGCATGACCCATCACGTCAGCATGAGGCTGATCTTCAGTGTAGCCTTGTTCTTCCTCCTGGCCAAAGGGAATTTTCTCCAGATCAATCTCTTGACTCCGTGCGAAGTGTGATTCCTTTGTAATCACGAAGTCAAGTGGGTTAGCTTCAATCGGTTTCAACCCCGAGGTTTTCTTCCTCTTCAGGGGCTGATCAGGTGTCTCCTCACTTTCTTCATCAGGCTCAACTTGCCTTTTCTGTTTCTCCGCTGACTTAGGTTCCCCTTGAGCTTGCTCAGTAGCAGCTTTCTTTGCACTAGATATTATTCGAAGCTTCCTCGGAGCTGTGTTAATATCTTTGGAGGAGGATTGGTCAGCTTCCTCTTTTTATCCTGCCTAGTGCGGTCAGTGGGTTCTTTGTCACCCATCACTTTCTTCCCTTTCTTGGTCAGCGCATCCTGTGCTGCTTCAACCATATTATCCCCTTCAACCATATTATCACCTTCTTCATTTTCATCAGCGGGATCTTCTTCAACCATAGCCCCCTTTCCTTTCTTGGGCTTAATGGGTTGGTTGTAGGCTAAGCCGAATAGTACTGCTGCAGTGATTTCCGTACCCCAAATCTCAATTTCTTTGACTAAGCTCACCTTGTGATCCTGAAGTATCCTGGTGATGAGAGAGCCCATCCTGAGTGACCCGGTACTTCATTGGAACGCACCGATGAGTAAGACGGGCATGTTGAGTGGCTTATAGTTCAGCATGTGCCAGATGAAGCACTGCTTAAAGTTAGAAGATGAGGAGGAGGCATTGATCTTAGGGAACAGGAAGTTAGTCAGGATGTAGTGTGCCATCTTCTGAGGCTGACCCATGCATGTGCTTGCAATTTCTCCTTTGTGATTCTTTGGTTTATAGAACTCAATAGGATAATCAATATGCGTGTAGTCGTTCGTGCACCTGAGTTCTGATCCTTTGGCCGTTAGCTTTAACATTTTGGCGAGATAGGACAGAGTGATGGTGATGTCCTTGCTTTTGACTTTGGTGACTAAATGGTCAACGTCATCTTCGGCGACTCTAAGATTAGTGTAGAATTCCCTCACCAGCTGCGGGTAAGTGGTTCCGGGGAAAGAGAATAGCTCGGTCCAGCCATTCTTGGAAAGCCACTCGCAAAAGGGTTTCTCAGCTTCTACGAACCCTTTTGAGAACCAACGGGAAAGGCAGACTTTACAATTCTTTATGCTTTTGTATACTGGGAGGAATACCTTCTCCTTCGGCTGCTTGCTCTTTTTCTCCTTCTTCTTTCTTGAAGGAGTTGCTTGGTCAGCTTGGGGGTTTTTGCTTGGAGTGCTAACCTTGGATTGGTCATGCTGACCTTGTTCTTGAGACTCAGTGGAAGTCTCTTCATAGTCCTGCTTAGCAGGAGATGGAGGGTTTAGGTCGGAGTGATTGTCGTCGTAATCGGCACTGGAGATGTCCTGAGAATCGTTGGACATGGTGTTCTTGAGGATTCTTGAGAGAGTTTAGAGGATTTGGGATTTGAGAGAGAGAAATCGAATGCCAAAGATTTCAAGTGTAAAGAGAATTTAGTTGGAAATCATCCACTATTTATAGTCGTTTTGAATTGATCTGATAGGTCGGAATGGCGGTTTCACCTCGAGTTGATCAATCGACCGTTATCTCTGGCATTTATGACACATTCGGCGCATGTGTTTTCTATTTATTACGCTTACGTCATCCTATGTGGCTATTTAACGCACGTGCTAACATTAATTGTGCAAGTGGCTTCACTCAGTATCTAGAATACTAAACGTTTTGAAGTTCTGAGTGCTCAGTTTTACGTAGAAGGGATTTTATCATGCTTAGTAACTCAGCTCATAGTAATCACTCAGTATGTATGTCTACTCAGCATAAGGTGATTTTATGTTATTTATATTAGCTCAGCATACAATAGTTACTCATTAAGCACTAATCACTCAGCATGTAATAATCACTCAACATTCATTTAAGCGCAGAAATCTATTGAAGAGGATTAGACATACCGATAGCTTCCCTTAGTATGTTAAATTGCTCACGAGCCAAAAGCTTCGTAAAGATATCAGCAAGCTATTCATCTGTTGGAACATAGGTCAGCTTGATCTCACCCTTGAGTACATGGTCTCTGATGAAGTGATGCCTAATGCTGACATGCTTCATCCTGCTGTGTTGGATTGGATTTTTGGATAAGTCAATGGCACTCTTGTTGTCGCATTTGACTTCGATTGTTTCTGTTTGTACTCCATAATCCTCCAAATGTTGCTTAATCCATAGGACTTGTGCCACACTGCTTCCAGCAGTAATGTACTTAGCTTCAGTTGTTGACAGGGCCACTGACGATTGCTTCTTACTAAACCAAGACACTAGACAGCTTCCAAGGAAGTGACATCCTCCTGAAGTACTCCTACGCTCTAGATTATCTCGTCCATAGTCAGCGTCAGTGTATCCAATGAGTGTGAAGTCATTTGTGTTTGGATACCATAAACTTGTATTAACTGAGCTCTACAAATATCTAAAAATTCTTTTTACAGCTATATAGTGAGATTCCATGGGGTCAGCTTGATATCTCGCACAATAACATACTGAGTACTGAATGTCTGGCCTACTAGCAGTTAGATAAAGTAGAGAGCCAATCATACCTCGATATAACTTACTGTCTACTGACTTACCTTTCTCATCAGCACAAAGCACAATGTCAGTACCCATTAGGGTAGATATGGGCTTACATTCTTCCATATCAAATTTCTTTAATATTTCTTTGGCATACTTGGTCTGACTAATGAAGATGCCATTCTTCCCTTGCTTAATTTGAAGTCCAAGGAATAAGTTGATTTCGCCCATCATTGACATCTCGAACTCAGTTTGCATCTGTTTACTAAATTCCTTGCACATAGATTCATTAGTAGCACTAAAAATAATATCATCTACGTATATTTGTGTCAGCAGGGTATCTTTACCCTTTTTCTTAATGAATAAGGTTGCGTCAGCTTTACCTCTGACATAGTTCCTGGTCAGCAGGAAACTGGTCAACCTTTCGTACCAAGCACATGGTGCTTATTTCAGGCCGTACAGGGCCTTCTTGAGTTTATAAACGTGGTTTGGAAATTTTGGATCTTCAAACCCTGGAGGCTGACTAACATATACCTCTTCGTTTATAACTCCATTAAGAAATGCACTCTTGACATCCATTTGGAATAGTTTAAAGTTCATGAAGCTAGCATATGCACACAATATTCTTATAGCCTCTAACCTAGCTACGGGTGCAAAGGTCTCACCATAGTCAATGCCTTCTTGCTGACTGTAGCCCTGAGCTACGAGTCTGGCTTTGTTCCTGACTACATTACCTTGTTCATCTAGCTTATTTCGAAAGACCCATTTAGTACCTATGGTCTTTTGATTCCTAGGTTTTGGCACTAAATCCCATACCTCATTTCTCTTGAATTGATCAAGCTCTTCTTGCATCGCATTGATCCAGAATTCGTCGTGCTCAGCTTCGGTGAAGTTCTTTGGTTCATGGACTGAGACGAACGTAACATTACTGAGATATCTCCTGAGTTGATTTCTGGTCATCAGGGTGTTCTCAGCAGCATCAAGAATGGACTTCTCTGAGTGTCCTTTTAGAATTTTGATCTCCTTGGGCAGTGTTGAGTTTTCAGGTGGAGGTGTTTCAACAATCTCTGCAGTGTTAGATTGGTCAGCAAAGGTAATTTCAGGTTCGTTTTTATCTTTGGTCAGCCCATGTGGTAATGACTCAGCGGCTCCATTTTGGTCAGCGGAAACTGATCATGGGTCATCTTCGGTAGGCTGACTTGACTTTCCTGCAGGGTCAGTTTCATCGAACTCAACATGTACAGACTCTTCTACGACCTGAGTTCGTTTATTGAACACCTTATATGCTTTATTAGTTGAGTACCCTAGAAAGATCGCTTCGTCAGCTTTAGAGTCAAACTTGGCAAGGTTGTCTTTCGTATTGAGTATAAAACATTTACAACCAAAGGCACGAAAATATCCAATGTTGGGTTTTCGTCCTTTCCAAAGTTCATAGGGGGTTTTCTTAAGTATAGGTCTAACTAAAGCCCTATTGAGTATATAGCACGCTGTGTTGACAGCTTCACCCCAGAAATACTTTGGAAGCCTATTCTCACTCAGCATTGTCCTAGCTATTTTGACTAATGTTCTGTTCTTCCTCTCAACTACCCCATTTTGTTGAGGAGTTCTAGGAGCAGAAAAATTATGGTCAATGCCGCTTACTTCACAGAATTCGTCAAACTGTTGGTTTTTGAATTCTCCGCCATTATCACTACGGATGTGAGCTAATTTCAAATCTTTGTCATTTTCAAGTTTTCTAATCAGTGTTGAGAACATCTCAAAAGCTTCATCCTTGCTACTCAGCAAGATGACCCAAGTATACCGAGAGAAATCATCTACAATGACCAAGGAAAATCTCTTACCGCCCAAGCTGAGTGGCTGGACAGGTCCAAAAAGATCCAAGTGTAGTAATTCCAATGGACGCTTGGTTGAGACAATATTTTTACTTTGAAAAGACTTTTTGGTTTGTTTACCTTGCTGACAAGCATTGCATAATTGATCTTTCTCAAATCTAAGTTTGGGCAAACCCTCAACTAATTGCTTTCTTGCTAATTTGGCAAGGAGGTCCATGCTTACATGACTAAGTCTCCTATGTCATAGCCAGAAATTATCTTCCTTTGACACTAAGCATATATTTTTTGAAAACTTCTTTTCTAAACTCAGCATGAAGACATTGTCAACACGAAGGGCAGTTAAAATCAATTCATTTGTTTTTCCCTCGAGTATCCGACACTCAGTGGCATCAAATACAACCTTTCTACCGTTGTCACACAGCTGAGCCACGCTCAACAGGTTATACTTGAGACCCCTGACTAGGGAGACTGACTCAATAGTAGGATTTCCTCCGATAGTACCTGATCCTACTATCTTACCCTTTTTATTGTCTCCAAAGCTTACATTTCCACCTCGTTTATGCACAAGTGTGATGAACTGAGTTTCATCACCAGTCATATGCCTCGAGCATGCGCTGTCAATGTACCATAGCTTTGACTTCTCCGCACACCTCAGGCTCACCTACAATTTAAACTATTCATCTTTAGGTACCCAATTCTTTTTGGGTCCTCGTTGGTTAGCATCAACAGGTGAAGAATCATATTTTATTTTGTGACGACATACATTTATGGTGTGGCCATCTTTACCACAATAGTCACAAAAAAATTACCCTTTGAGGGTATTTCCTCTTTTGGTCAGCACGATGGTGCTGAGCATACCAACACACATTTATAGTGTGTCCTATTTTTCCACAACAGTCACACTGACTGTTCTGCTGAATGTACTGTCTATGCTGACCAGTACCTTGATACTCAGCATTTGGATAGAACCTTTTCTTAGCCGATGTACTCAGCTGGTTCTGTATAGATGTGATGTCCTTTCTCAGCTTCTTAGAGTCTGATTGGACTTCCGAGACAAACCGATGCATGATTTTTAGATTTTCATCTTGCCTAGTGTTGTTTTCAATCAGATGTCGGAGGTCACTCAGTTTGACCTCTTCAATCTCATCACATCGCCTGCTGAGTGCTCTTATTTTCTTATTACACTTTTTGGTCAGTGTATAGAGATCACTCAGGGCATTAACCATTTCATTTCTGAGCAGAAGAAGAGATGTTACCTTATTGGAGTGTTCCTCTTGGTCAGATCCATCTGAGAGGTCAGCTTGCTCAGATCGACAGTGGTCAGCAGATTCGTCAGCAATGAAACATATGTTTGCTGACTCAGTGGCATCAGCTTCTGATGAGGTTGACTCGTCACTATCGCTCCATGTTGCCACCATTGCTTTTCTGCTACCTTTCTTTTCTTTCTTCAAAGTGGTACAACTTGATTTAATGTGCCCAGTTTGATG
This sequence comes from Euphorbia lathyris, assembly GCF_963576675.1. Taxonomy (NCBI): domain Eukaryota; kingdom Viridiplantae; phylum Streptophyta; class Magnoliopsida; order Malpighiales; family Euphorbiaceae; genus Euphorbia; species Euphorbia lathyris. The sequence continues at coordinate 41,474,169 of NC_088910.1, forward strand.
GCATTCAAAGCAAGTGACAGGCCTTGAGCTGTCCTTCTTGTATTTGCTGTCGCTGGACTCAGCTTTGTATTTATCGCTTCTTCTGAATGGCCTTTTGTTGTTCTTGTCATTCTTTCGGAACAGCTTCTTCATCTTTCTGGTGAACATGGCCATCTCCTCATCATCTGATGAGTCAGCTTCTGTTGAGTCAGCTTTCATGACAAAAGATTTTTGCTTCTTGCCCTCTGACTTTTCTTTAGCTTCGAAATTCTTCATGGAGATCTCGTGGGTCAGCAGAGATCCTATGAGCTCATCATATTTGTATGTGGTCAGGTCCTGAGCTTCTTTCACAGCTGTCTTCTTAGCTTGCCAGCTCTTGGGGAGACTCCTCAAGATTTTCTTCACCTGTTCTTCTTCTGTGAAGTTCTTGCCGAGTCTCTTAAGCTCATTTATGATATTGGTGAATCTTGAGTTCATCTCAGAGATATCTTCATTCTCGTTCATCTCAAACATCTCATATAGTCTCATGTGTTGATTCACCTTGGACTCCTTGACCTTGTTGGTTCCTTCATAGGTCACCTCCAGCTTTTTCCATATTTCCTGTGCTGACTCACAACCTAAAATTTTGTTGTACTCTGCAGCATCTAAAGCATAATGAAGCATATTGATAGCCGAAGCATTATTCTGTAATTTCTTAAGGTCGTCTTCTGACCACTCAGTCTCACTTTTAACAACTTTCTCGTTGTTAACAATTTTGTAAGGAACAAATGGGCCTTGGACTATCGCAAGCCATGCATTCATGTTTGTTGCCTGAATAAAAATTTTCATCCTGTTCTTCCAAAATGTATAATTTGACCCGAAGAACAAGGGAGGCCGACTAATAGATAATCCCTCAGGGAGTATCTGTGTTGTTTGATTTCCTGGAAGGAAACGAGTGCTGTTCTCAGCCATTTATAGGGATCAACTCAAGATAGTTTTATCTTTGAGTAGTGAGCTACTGAGCTCTGATACCACTTGTTGGTCCCGTGTAATGTAATAGGATTAGTTCCAAGGGGGGTTAGGAACTAATGTAACTTTTTCGCTAATTATGCTGACTTAATTTGATTCTTTAAATAACTTCACTCAGTTTTGGTCAGCAAGGCTGAGCGTGATGTAAGACAGCTTTAGTCAGAGGCTGACTAGTGTTTCACTTGTGAGTTGGGAAATAACGCTTAAGGTTAGCTTCCAACTCAGCACTCTGATTACTCAGCGTCAGCTTATATAAATTATATACTGAGTAGTTTAAGCAAGCAACACATACATGTATATATCAAGAGAAGGATTAGAGATTGCTCAGCAGTCTTATCCTGGTTCGGCCTCACCGCCTATGTCCAGTCCCCAGAATCCTTCCGGGCTTTTTCAATCCACTACTGAGCTCTTTAAAGGTAGAGCACAAACCGTTTACAAAGAAATTGAGTATGCAAGAGTACCATCCTCTATTCGTCTACTCAATCCTACTGAGCGCTATAACCGAACACTCAGATTTTCTCTACCGCTAAGTACTAAAACCGAGTACTCAGCTTCACTCTCTCAACCTTTACAATTGATACAAGATTTGTTCTCTCAAACGAAGAACACTTTAGATGAATACAAATTCACTCTAAACTTTTACACAGAGATTGGATTTGGGTGTAAGAACTTACTTTTTCTATTTAGACAGCTTCTATGTTGGATTTTCACTCTTGTGAAGATTTGCTTTTTTGTCTGTGCTTTCTTGTATTTCGGCAAAGGATCCAAGTGATGAACTTGTCCTTTTATAGTAATTTCTGAAGCTCCAATGATTTGAATTCGGACTTATCCGTTGAATTCAAATGGTCTTCTTGCGTCATTCATTTGGTCAGCATTCAGAATCGCAGGCCAATCCTGTCGTCTGAATTTAGCAGGCGCCAGGCTTGCTAGTTTCCTCTTCTTGCGCCAGGTTTCATCTTTTAGCGCCAGGTTTGTCTTCTTGCAAAATGCCAGTTGATCTATGCGTCTCAAAAAGGTCTTTTGGCGTAATTCCGAGGCTTCTGAATTGGTGCAGACCTTTGTCGGGCTTTGTCTTCTAGTTAACGGATCATTGGTACTGTCCTGACGATCAATCAGCTTGACTTAATTGACGTTGCCTTTAAGATCTCTTTTGACGGGGCTGAGTTATGTTCTACTCAGCTTCTTCGGTCAGCTTCGTCTTCAAGCGTTTGTTCTGAAGAAGACTTTTCTTCTATGATGCTGAATTGTGTTCTACTCAGCTTCTGTGGCTCATGCTGACTTCGTTCTGTCTTACTTTTTGTTCATGTTCTTATTTATTAATATACTCAACATTGAACAAACACATTAGTACAATTAAATCAAAGCACTTAAATTTAATTGTCTTAATCATGGGATTAACTTAAATAATTTTGTCAAATCAAAATCATGTGAAAAGGTGTTTCAACAAACGAGGCCTCCAATTCCTGCATGGACGAGCTGAACAAGAAAATGGACACATTAATGGTAACATTAAGCCTCAACAACCCGACATGGATGCCATTCTGTGCATAATATGGCGGCAATCACTACAGTAATGTTTGTCAAATCAAACATATTTTTGCCAAAGATGAGAATGTAAGTTTTGTGGACAACCACCGAATGTATAACTCTCACCCCAATACTTACAACTCTTCAAATGATTGGGAGAGGTCTCAATACCCGATTGGACCTTATAAGATATCTAATAACAACTTTTTGATACCCAACTTGACTTGGTCGTTGATTGCAAATGGAGCAACGTTGGAACGACCTCTCACAAACAAGCAGGGTATATAGATGAAATAATGTCCCTCCTGAGGAATATATCAACCCAGCTTGCAAGTAATGAGGCAGTTTGCAAGAACTTGAGCAATCAGTTAACCCTGATTAGGCAAAGGGAAGAATAGAACCAAGATATCCCCCAAGTTAATAAGGAATTGTTGAAACACGATTTCCATACTGACTTTTGATTATGACAAAAATATTATATAGGAAATTAAAATCCCATAAATAGGTTAAGTATAAAACTTAAATGTTATTTAATTTAACTAATTGTTTGTTAAGTGTGTTTGATTGAATAAGAGAAAGAAAATGAATTAAAAAAAGGCTTTAAGATTGGCTAAAAGCCCAAAGCTTCAATCCGGCCTAGAAGCTGGAAGAATCCAGAAGCTTTGTCTCAAGCCCAGAAGATTGATTCTACCGGAAGACAAGAGAATCAAAGTTGACTTCTCTCATTGACAATGCGCTACTAAATGTGGAAAGAAGTACAAGCAACATGTTGCTTGTCCCCCTAAACAATTTGGACTCTTTGGCATAATTGTCCAACCCGTCAGACTGCCTCCAGCAGAAATCAGAAACATGTTGTCTCAAGAAGATAGATGGAAAAGCAACTTCAACGGAAAGCATTTGTACTGAAATCAGAAGGTGAAAGCGATAAAAGGAGCTTTCCCTCCAACAGTCTTTTTTGAATTTCGAAATGACCTCCTCCAGACTTCACTATAAAAGCCCCAACAAAAGCTTCATTTGGACTTAATCATCAACGCTGAAATCAAGAGAATCATCCTTCAAGTGCCAAAAGCAAAAAGCAAAAAGCAAAAGTTTATACACATTCATTGTTTTCATTCATGTAATAGATACTTTACTTTGTGTTCTAAGTTAGAACAAAATTCATCTTTTGTTAAAAGATCAGAAGTTGTTCTGTTCACTTCGATTATAAGTGAATAGGTTGAGAGGTAGATAGATTGTTAAGTGTAGTGTGCAAAGGACGGTACTTTGTAGTGCCTATGAGTCTATTGTAAAGGTTTTTGCTCTACCGTTTGAAAGAGTTCATTAGTGGATTAAAACCCAGAAGAATGGATTTTAGGACTGGATGTAGGCAGGAGGCCGAACCAGTATAAATAACTGAGTAACTTTTCTCTAACTCTTTACTTTACTTACTTCTGATATTTGCTTACTTTGGAATAAAATCATCTAAGTAACGATTCCGACTCTTGTGCACAATAGATTGCATAACCTTAAGTCCTAACAGAAGCTCCTTTAGTTGAGTTGCGTTCTATTAAGAAAGATCAGAAGCAGAATCAAGCTTCGTTTGGCTGTATAACTCAGTAAATGAAGATTGCCTCTGATTCCGAATCTGCCTTTGTCTGTGCTATTGAATTAATTGTGAGAAAATTTATTAAGGGTTAAATTTAGCCAATAATTTCACTCACCCCCTTTGGAACTAAACTATATCTCACAAGGGACCAACAGGAATCACATATTCCACAAAGGGAATCAGCCCAAGCCATTGCCCTAAGAAGTGGTAAGGAAGTTGAATCATCACTACCACCTCAATTGCAAACTCAATTGTCATCTCAGGTAAGTAAGGAACCGGAAGTGGTAAGCAACCCCGGTCCTATTTCTGAAACCTCAGCTCCTTAGACAATTAAGTTAAGCTTTTTGTGCCTAAATTACCATTTCCTCAAAAACTGAAAAAGGCTGCACTTGATAAGAAATTTGCTACGTTTTTAGAAATATTTAGCAAACTGGAAATTAATATTCCATTAACAGAGGCACTTGAGGAAATGCCTACATATGCAAAATTCCTTAGAGACATGTTGTCCAAGAGGAAGAAATTTGGGGAAAACGAAGTTGTGGCCCTAACTGAGGAATGTTCGGCTATTATCACTCATAAACTACCCCCAAACTTAAAGACCAAGGGAGCTTTATCATCCCTTGTAGAATAGGAAGCATGCACATAGATAGAGCATTATGTGATTTATGAGCCATTATTAATTTCCAGGAAATTAGGACTTGGAGAACCAAAACCAACAAACATGACACTGTAGCTAGCAGATAGGTCGATTGCCCGATCTAGAGGGATAATCGAAGATGTGTTGGTATGGTGGAAATTTAGGGAGTATTTGAGGGTAAGTAGTTAGAGTTGAGAGTGTGCAAGGTTATGGGTGTGAGGGAGTAGCAGTTAAGAGTAAATTGCGCCATTAATTGATGCTAGAAAGAAAGAAATATATAAAAAAATAGTAAAATGAGAAAAGAATATTGAAGCTCTATTCTATTTACACGTAAGATAAATATGCTATCAAACTTCCATGTGTAAAATTTTGTTTAGAGCTTTAGATGATAGTAATAGATAGATATGGTTGTTGTTCGTTTATTGCAGGTTTCAAGAAATAGTGCCATTGAGTGCTCGAAATGTACTAGTGAGTGAAGACAATGAACCAACAGCAAAATGGCTAGCTCTGATAAACCATGCACTTAATAAATCCAGACATATGATCAATCTGGCACTATCATTTTCTAATTGGTGATTGCTTCCACATCGTTGATAGATTCTAACACAGTTAACTTTCCATCCAATATGGGTTGCATTTTATCTAATTGGATAGATCAGATGTGACCAAATAATAGATCCGAGACTAAATACACAAATTTTGGATAAATTAGGAACCAAAAAATGCTTTAATATTACTATGAAATACTATCTTACGATGAAATACTAATTTTCAGATCATCATTTCATTAATTTTTTTAATAGACGTTCATTAATTTGAACTTTAATATCAATATGAAGTAAAATTCAAAAACTTTTAAGTTATGAAATGAAATTTAGAAACCATAATGTTATAAAGTAAAGTTCAAAAACTTGTAAGTTATGAAATGAAAATTTAGAAACCACAATGTTATAAAGTAAAGTTGAAAAACTTGTAAGTTATAATTTATACATCACAGATGTAATTTACCCCCAAGATTTAACGAGATACTTCTCCAAGTAAAAAAGACATCAAAACCATTTGGGAAAGGAAAATTCACTGGTGTAGTTAGGAAAGGTTGAGTGTTAGAAAGGAAAATGGTGGGTTGGGTTTTAGGAAGTTGCATGAGTTCAATCTCGCCCTCTTGGGTAAACAAAGTTGGAAGTTAATTGAAAAGCCAAACCTGCTTGTGAGCCGTATGTTCAAAGCCAAATACTACCCCCATGGTTCACTTCTTTCAGCTAACTTGGAGAGCAATCCCAGTCTGGTTTGGCGGAGCGTTTGGAGTTCATTAGCCGTTATCAGGGAGGGCGTGAGATGGAGAATTGGAAGGGGCACTCAAATTTCAGTTCGGAGAGATCCCTGGCTGTTATCTGATGATAGGAGAATGGTGGAACCCCTAAGTACGGATGTGAATAAGGATGCGGTTGTTGCCGACCTTTTTGTACCGGGCACACGGATTTGGGATAGAGGGAAAGTTGAGGAGTGGTTTGCTATTGAGGATAGCAGTATAATACTTAATATGGTTGTGCCGTTATCATTTTTGGATGATTCTATCATTTGGCATTTTAATTCTAAAGGCATTTACACTGCTAAATCAGGTTATCGCCGGCTTGATCCTAGTCCGCCAGTAACTGAACTGAATTTAGGATGGAAACGGATTTGGAGTTTGGAAATCCCTCCAAAATTCCGTTCGTTTTTGTGGAGATTATGTGCAAGGATTCTGCCTCTGAGAAGTCGATTGTCGCATCGGTATATTGCGGTTCCTATTGAATGTGTAATCTGTGGTAGGGAAGTAGAGCGTGGATGGCATCTCTTCGGGGGTTGCGACTTCGCGGTTTCTTGTTGGCAGTTGTCGGGGTTGGATGCTCCTGGTTGTGACGGGGATTGGATCGAAGATTGGGTTCTTAATATGTTGATTAATTCATCTTCCGAGATAGCAAGTAAGTATGCTGCAGTTTTTTGGGCTATTTGGAACTATAGGAACCAGAAATTGTGGTCGGGTCAAAGAGGCGATGTTGGATCCGTGGTGGCACAAGCTGAAACGTTGGTAATTGAATGGAGGGAGGCGAATCGTAGATTGGCTAGTAACAGTGCTGGTACGCGAGCTGTTCGTGATAATAAGTGGAAAAAGCCAGTAGAGGGGACACTCAAATGTAATGTTGATGCTTCTATTTTTGCTGATACAATCCAATTCGGTGCAGGGGCTGTTGTGCGTAATCATTTAGGATGCTTAGTGGTTTGCTGCAGTATGTGGAGATCGGGAGTTATCTCGGTTCCGTTGACTGAAGCATTAGCAATCAGATATGCTATGGAATGCTGCATTTCACTGTCTTTTACCAATGTTTGTTTCGAATCGGATGCAAAAATCATCACTGACAGTATACATTTGCCGCAAATTGATAGATCGGAAGTCGGGGGTGTTATTGGGGATATCCGTAGGATACTTGTTGAACGTCAGGATTTTTCTGTGACTTATGTTCCGCGATTAGCGAACGGTGCTGCTCATACTATTACTATTGTTGAACGTCAGGATTTTTCTGTGACTTATGTTCCGCGATTAGCGAACGGTGCTGCTCATACTATGGCTAGGCATGCTCGTTCCAATGCTAATTGTTTCAGTGTTTTTGATGCGCCAAGTTTTTTGGCTCCTATTCTTTGTACTGATCTTGTTTCTTCTTAATAAAAGTTGGTTTTGTTTCAAAAAAAAATAAGCTCAATAAAAATAAGATTCGATGTTCGAAGTCTCGATGCATATTTTCCTCCGCAAAGAGCTGGATTTGAAAGACATTCATTTAATAAAATTAGATAATTTTGATTAACAAAAATGTTCACGAATCTGGACCAGTAAACAACAATAAACAGAAATTAGAAAAATTGAATAGTTTTTCTCTAAGAAGCCTGCAATACCCGGCATCTGTATTCCCCCAATGCCCAAATGGGAAAAACATTTCTGTAGGCTGCACATGTTACCAAACAATGCTTACCGAACATTCCCCTCGTCTCCTGATAATAACAAAAGCAAGAGAGTTGAATCAACGCTCATCTAGAAATTAAATGTGCGAAATTTATATGCAGCATATGTACATAGATAACATTGTTTTGAAATTATATATATTATGCAGAGCAGTAGCATTAGACCAGCAAATACATGACATCCAAAATCTTGCAGTTTACCTCCTCTGGAAAATCTCCGTTCTCCATTTGAGAATTTATCACGTATCTTGCTGCACGGTGCAACGGCGTTGGGTCTCTCTCAGCCTGTTGACCGTTGAAAAGCATATAGTGAAAATCTCTTTTTTATAAGTAAAATTTGAGGATATTTCAAAATTAAGCATTCTGTAAATATGCATATATGTTAGATACTTGACAGCATGCAATGCAGAGTGTAACAGCATATATGTGTTTCCGGCAATCAACATATTCCCAGTCAGGGAAAGAGAAATCAATTGCAACAATCAGCTTATCTTAAATAAACTAATAAACTAGTTTTGACTAATAATTCTATAAGAGACCAGTAAAACTGAACATCTACCTGGCCAGCCTCAATAAGACCCATCATAGCCCAACAAGTATTTAATAAATTAGACTTGTCATCTTCAAGATTTGTATAAACCTGCATCAACACATTTTATAAATTAGCATACAAAATAGTAAAATAAGGAGCACTAGCAAAAAAAATCAGTGCTATCTCCGACTATTGCTACCCAGGGAAAAAGTAAACTGGATAATACGTTCTTGTCTGATAAAATGGCATGTCATTGTCTACTGTTGCCAAACTAATAGAGTTAGTTAGTAAAGTCCTCACTAGAACTTAAGATAAAATACAAATGGTTCAATTTGACTCAAATTAGAAGTTTACGAGGCCGATGTGATTAAAAATTAAAGTTAAAATCTAATAGCTTAAAAATACTCAAAAGTTAAGCCTGATGGCTTGATATAATACAATACAAATTGCAGTACTTGATAGAACAAATAGAAATGTGAAACTCAAGAAAAGAAACCAGATAATCCAAAGACTTTTCTACATATAATAATAATCCAAAGACTTAATAATGAATTTTTCCAACAAACCCCATTATCTCAATATTGTCAGAACATGGGTGCACTCAGGATTGTAAGACAAACAAAATTTATTTTTATTGCTGTCAACTAGATTCCGAGTTTATTCAAATTTTCTGATATGACATGTCCAACATCATCTACTCCATAGCTTATCCTTTGTGGTTAAAAACTTATTGCTCAAGATTTTGGACAGTGTTTCCACAGTTTGGCAACTTCGATTATGACTCTTTGGTTTCCTATTCTCCTATTTGGGTTTAAGTATGTTATTTCTTTATCTCATTGCCGATATAAACCTCTTGCAGTTTTAAGTTTTTCATACCTATTCCTGCAAACGGCCCAGGTTGAAACCAGAACTGACACAGACAATCCACCTCGAACCAGTCAAGCCATATAATCATGGCAAAACAAAGGAGAAATCGTTCACTTTTGGTGCCTCCTTTCCAGAGAAACACTTAATATAATATAAATATAATATAATAAATAGGGGTCTGTAATTTCATAACAGTTTAAAAACAAAATAAAAACACGAATTTAATTCCTGTAAACCTTGAGAGGATAGATAAGTAGCTTAAATTAAGTCCAAATTCTTTTAAAGAAAAAACATTATTTTTTCAATTTCAAACATGTGAAAGATGAGAACCAAAGGTAAACGGAATGATCTTGGACCGTAGCCACGCTTACTCGTGACAAACATCCAAAGCAAATCTATTAGGAAGCATACAAGCAGATCAGTTTTTGAAGAGAATGCTAGATAATATTAAGTATGACCATTTTACCTGATTTTGACATGAAAGGTAACTCTCACCCCAGCCACCAGAAGGGCACTGTTTAGACAGCAGAAATTCACAAGCTTTGGGGATATTGGAGCAGTTGTGGAAGTTCTTTCCAGCATCCACCAAGCCTTTTATGCCAAACCATGTACCATAGGTGAAGCAAACACCCCATGAGCCATACCTGTCCAGCAATTTTGCATTTTCAGGAAGTTATGTGACAATGACCAGAATGCTCAGTTGCAGCAAATGGAATCATAGGGAAATTTGAAAACCATCAAGTGTCGAGGATTGATATTTGTAACCAGACAATAGGAAATCCAGAAGTTAGTTTATTGACCCAATCAATGAGTGATCTAAATAATAGTTCTTTAGAAAACAGGAACAAACCATGAGCCATCTGCTCCCTGACTACTTTCAAGGAACTTAGTAGCCTTTCTGATGCAAGATTCTATTTCTTCCCGCCGATGATCAGGATGTAATTTATTGAATGATGACAGAGCTTGAATCACAGCTGAAGTACACTCAACATGACTTCAGAGATTGGAGTAAGTCAGAATTCATATTAATAATGAAAAAAGAATCGTTGGAAAAAAAAAAGGTTAGACAACTTACGATGAGTCGATAAATAGATCACCAAAAGTTTCAGCACGGTTTATAAACTGAAAAATCAAAAATTGAGGCACGACAATTGACTAAGCAATTAATCAAACTATAATCATAATCATATAAGGCATGTATATATGTAATTGATTCATATTTAATATGTTTCAAAGCAAAGCATAAATAATTTTATATCTCTTGATAATAGTCAAATTTCTATCATAGAAGCTCTTTCTTATTTATTAATTTTAGAAAAAAGCACAAGCTTAAACATAAATTTTATTCTTGCTTAAATAGACTCGAACAGAAACAAAGGTAAGGAAGCTCAATACATCATGCCTATAATAAGCTTGTTTAACATAGCCATAGTTATTAAGGCGCAAGGCGCACTAAGGCGCAAGGGGGGTCCTGGAGCCTTGGTGCAAGGCACAACTTAAGGCGCGCGCCCGAGCGACTCGAGGCGCACCAAAAAAATATTCAGAAATTCATAATACTAGTCACAAATAGTCAAATACCAACAATAAAACCATAAAATGCATGAGTTAAGTTCTAGTTAACTACTAAGACATAATGTCTGCTGCGATATGTAGTAAAAACTTTCGATCTTTGTCTGTCTCTGTTTTTCTTTTATTTTTTGAACTTAAAAAACCCTAAAATACCCTAACCCTAAAACACCCTCAAAACCCTAAAATACCCTCAGCCCTAAAATACCCTAAATTACCCTAAGGTAACCAAGGCGCTAAGGCTGGAGCCTTAGCCGAGGCGCGCCTTTAATAACTATGAACATAGCCAAGCTCCACTCAGTTATTGTCGGCAAATGGGCTTGTCTATGTTCAACTATTATATATTTTTGTAGTTTAACATAGGGAAGCTCCACTCGCTTATGCCTATTACTAAGTTACTAAATTTAGACTATAACCTGTAAGCAACAGTGAGAAGATAGCTTGAAGAGCATCCCCTAAATCATGCATGCTCATATGATAGCAATATGTCTAGTGTCTGCTAGATATCATTTCAGAAGATGGATTTCATTGAACCATGCCCGTACAATTTCATGAAAAGTGCAGAATCAAGAAAATAAATTAAGGAAAAAAAAAACTGAAGGCAAGTAACATTTCATAAATATTACCTCTACCCATTTGTAGGATCTTATACGCTCAAACGTAGAATAGCCACCATCATCATTCTGCAAATTGCAGGAAAAAGATATTTGAATCTTAAAGGTTTTGATGGGAAATCACAATCAAACAGTAAACAATCCAACACAAAGCACAAGCAAGTAGCACGATTACGAAAAAGAATGGACGAATTAGGAGAGAGCTTTATTGAATGAAATGGGAAGGCAAACAGTAATGGAAAGGGAAAAGCAAGACAGAGTATTTCCCAGGGAAAATGTCCCCCGTCTCTCCTAGATATCACCAGGAACCAAACATTCACAATAACAGAATTATGCCTCCCCTAATCAGCCTGTAAATAGTACTATATAACTAACAGCACTCCATCCAACGCATAACTAACTATGCCCTTCTATTTTCCATATAACCCCTTTTCTCTTCTACAATACACATTGAGATTGATGGGCCATGAGTCGTCAGATGGGCCAACACAGGCTTATTAGTTGTCTATGGAAGATTCTCTATCTGGTTCTCTGTCTGTAGCAGATTCTCAATAAGGTTCTCTTGAATTGCTGATGTAAAGATTTACAGTACAACAGAACAATCATGACTAGCTAGCATATCAAATTTTCCAAAAATAAGTGGTGCACAAGAAGTTGGCTGCACTACATCTGAATATAGTTAAATTATCACTTTTCTATCAGTATAAATTATGTATAGAATTGGATTTATCATTTGTATAAAGAATGTCATACGTTAGTGTCGCAGAGAGAATGAGAAAAAGAGTATGATATATATTCTATTAGAGAGACCCAATTATTCCATCATAATAAGATCTGGAATTTCTTGATCAAGAGTATAAAAAAAAGGCGGCCCGGTCGCACTACGCGTCCCGCGAGCGAGGGTCCGGGGAGGGGTCCCACCACAAGGGTGTACTGGGGGCAAGCCTTCCCTTGCCAATTTATTTGGCAAGAGGCCGCTCCTAAGACTCGAACCCGTGACCTCTTGGTCACACAACAACAACGTTTACCATTGCACCAAGGCTCGCCCTCTATATTTAAGAGTATAATATCTAAAAATCTGAAAAGGGAAAATGTTTAAACCCAATATTTGTGTTCTTCAAACTCAAGTATCGTTCAGAGATACTTCTATCAGCAAACAACTAAAGATTGTCAAATTTCGAATACCAGAGCATAAGTTACCTGCAATGAGAGAAGAACATTGACTGTATCATATAACCGGTTTGCATCTATGGCATCCCCAACAATATTGGATGGAATTTTGGATAATAGAAGAGCAGCCTGTAAAAACTATATGTGAGTTTTCTAACAAAATAAGTGAAGGTAACAATTCTAGTTTAATAATCATTACTTTAAATCCTTCTGATGTACAATCTGGGAGAAGCCAACCCTGATCTGCCGTTGTAAAAGTCCATCCACCTTTTGATATGTGACGGTACCAAAAATTATGATCTGGACAATTTTCCAATATCTTCAAAGCAAAGAAAGTGGTTAATTGGGGCGAAATATTTAACAGTTAAAATTCCCAGTCATCAATAAAAAGGTCCACAGACTTGAGAAGAGAGAAACAAACCTGTGAATTCTTAATGTATGTATGTGCTTTTCTTAAAGCCAGGCCATATTCTTCAACAAGATTAGTTGACACGATGGCCTGAACTGCAAATGAAGCGTCCCACAGTTGACTTCCATTATAACCCTGCAACAAAGTAATAAATCTACTAATCATGATAATCTTCATAGCACACTGCACTGTAAAACTGAACAAAACATGTTCAAGTAACAACACAGTTTTCAACGTCCTAGCAGCTACAGATCATGTTGGTGGTACATATTGGAAGGTAGATACACCCACAACAGACATCTTATCAACTACAGTCCCTGAAATCCCTGCAAACTCTCCCTAACACAGTGCTTATACCACAAACGATTCATCTGCTAAATGGTACATATATAGATACCGTCATTTTCATTCCATCTTCTGCAATCCAAAGGTAATCATATATTCTTGGAATATGCATCTTGAAAGATTCAGAGTATGGGTCTTCCACCCAACAGCAGAGCATATTTAGCATCTGTACACCAGAGAGAAAGAGAGAGATAAAACACTGATTAAAATCAGAAAAGGGAACTTATTCTAACCTAAATGACATATCAACATGGACATGGCTGAATACTTTCAAATAAAATCACATTTACTGGATGATGTTACCAAAGAATAGGAAGTGTAAGAAAAGAAGAACCAGTATAAAAAGATACTCTCTCCATTCCAAAATATAAGTCATTCTAGGTTGTTTCACACAAATTAAAAACTATAATTAATAAAGAGTGAAATTAATGAATTTACATTGGTTAACTAAAAAAAATTCTCTCATGTAATGGTTGGTGAATAAATCTTGTAATTTTGAAAAACACATGGACCAAGACAAAAAATTTAATGCTTGGACCAGAAAACTATACTAAAAGTTCTTGGAAAACTAGAAAGACTTATATTTTGGAAAAAAAACTCAATTGCTAGAATGACTTATAAAAAGTAACGGGGGAGTATTACTTAAAGAATCTAGTTAAATCGAATTCGGAGTGAACAGGCAATTTTCAACAGAATTTATGTACATTATTACATCTGAAATGCACACCTTGTTTATAGGTCCAAGGCATACATAACAAGAAGTTTCATCTTCATAATGTATGTGCCGCATCACAGTCTGAAGAGCCTTTTCTCTCAACCCTTTTCCCGGCCAACACATAAAAATGGGTTCAACGAACTTATCAAGCATTGCTGAAAGTACATCTTGCAACAGAGTATGTGGATAGTTCAAATCTTCCTGGAAAAACCAAAAGAAATTAAGCTTTAGCCATTATAGAGAAGTTTACAGACCAGATGAAACTGATTGGGAAGCATATCGCTTATACTGTACTAGCAATGCTAGACTAACAATCAGAAAAAAAAATATGGATTGGGAAGCATATCGCTTTTAGATGGATTGGGAAGCATATCGGAAGAAACATGTATAACAATTTATTATGTTGCTAATTTCTTGACTTCTTTTCTTAAGTCATTCCAGGCAAAAGAGAAGATACATAATAGAAGACAACATATCCTGTAAGAGAACAGAGCTCCAATAAATCAATGAGCTATAAAACCCATAATAGAAGAAAACACAATAGAAGAAAAGAGAGCTAACTCAGCTAAGAACAAGAAGAAAACAAAAAATCAATGAGCTCCAATCAACACACAAAAGCAACACATCTGAAAGCTTATCCCAAAGAAGAACTAAAGTAAAAATACATGCAAAGCTCCAAATACAGGGATTTCTCTGCATCCATGTACTCCATATCAGAGCAAAGGAAACGCACCCTTAACCACTATGTAGCCCTATTTGTCACGTCTCAATAAACAAAATTAAACAAGTAAATAATAAATTAAACAAATTCACGGTCTATAGGACAATCAAGGGCTGAGTCCTTCCTTTGTCCTGCTCTTCTCTCCAGTACTTGTAGTGTGCTTAAACATCAAAACAAAACATAAATCAGTCCACAATTAGCAATGAGCATGCCAGTTCGCAACGAATTTATATTTTTAGTTGCTAATGAATCCTTCTTCCAGGCCAGTTCTTATGCACTTAAACTTCATCAAATAATGCATTGGCAAACTTTTTCTGGGCACATTATGCACGTAACTAGTATCATTCACACTTTAAGCACTTCTATTTTCCCTTAACTCACTTAGCACAAACCAGAGAAAGATGAATGAGAGAGAGAAAGAGAGAGAGCTATGGTAATTATAGGTTAATTAAACATGCAACAAAAGTTCTAAAATATAGAAAAGGGTAAGTTGAGGTGTGTAAACATGTATGATAGATAATAATAATACTGGGTTCAACAAAAGTTTTGGGGTTCAGTAAACCATTTCAATCAAGTTTAGGTGCATATTACATGTGTGGCCTTTTCTGAACACTAATTTGTCATGTCATGTTCTAATTTATAATCAAGTTACTTCTTCACAATTTTGAATTTTGCCCCGATAGTGATTAACCAATGAAGAATTAGTATTTTGTTATTGTAAATATAAAATGGTGAAATAACAATTACCATTATTTGCTCTTTCGCCAATCACTCGAATAAAGAAACTCAGGAAAAATAGTTGAATAACAAAATAATCATGTGTTCATTCTTAACCTATATCAAACTATAAGCAAAACAAACAATTCGAAACATGGAGGATAGGATATCAAATATAAAAATATTCAGTATTTTAAATTGAAATATTAGAAATGATAACACAAAATATAAACAGAAGATATTTTCGACAACTGACAAGAAACATCGCAATTACAATTGAAAAATAGACTATGTTCATAGAAACATTTCGAAAAATCATAAATTTTAAAATAGACACATGGTATCTAAATCCTCAAAATATAAAACTTTGAAATCTTGAAAACGAATGATATATTAAAATAGAATAGAATTTCGATGAAATCTTTAAAATTTGAAAAGTAAACACGAAATATAAAATATGCAAAGTAAACAGAAATTTTAAAAATAGAAGTTTCAATAATAGAGAATGATATTGCTAATCTCCTGATAACAATCCGTTAAAGAGAATCCCACTGCTAGAGCATTAAAAGTTTATGTGGGGAAGAATAAGGGTAAAGGGAAACAGGGGTAGTTTTGGTAATTAGTGTTTTGTACTGTGTGTGCGTCTTTAGTTGTCTGTTGAGGCAGCCTGGCATATTAGCTATTTGGGATATCTCCTTGGGTAATGCTTAGTTTAGTGGCTTACCTTTTGTATACCAGACTTCACTGTTCCATTGATAAAGATAGTTCTAAGTTCTGAGTTCTTACCATTATCATTCTTGTTTGTTCTTCTTGTGAGCATTTTGTATCATCTCCTCATATGAAAAGTGGTTCCATAATTTTTTATACTTGTCACATGGGAGTCTCTATCGTTGTCCGTCTTAAGAGAAAAAAGTACAAGAGAGAAAAATAAAAATAAAAAATAAAACGCATAGCATTTCACTCACATGACATGTAGGTCCATCGTCTAAACATTCTATGTGAGTAATAAACAGCAAAACAATTAAAAATAGATCTAAGCATGATAAGAATTGCATACACAATAGACTCGTACTCTGGTAGGACTGGGATACTAAATTACCAACCTTTGCACATTCGTTACGTGCTTGATTCCAGTCTATTTTATGATATGGGTCAGTAAATAGCTCCTTTCTCAAAGACAACACCATTGGTGTGACTGGACCAACAAATCTCTTTCCATATAAATATGACATGGGCAGATAAACCAAACGGCTGAGGCACCACATCTTCCCTGCACAACAGGCAAAATTCCATTTTATCTCCAATCAAGGACACCTGGGGAGGATTTTTCCCACTTTATAAGAAGGATTTTGCTAAAGAGTAAAGAAAGAAATATACTTCAGCACATAGTATATCCTTCTCTCAATATGAAATAAAAACTAGTTTATTCTGCAATGATGCTTAAAATTGAAGAACCTATCTTATGCCATGTAATTCTCTTTAATTACAGATACCAACTGGAAAAAACTGTAGAACACCAAAATTTCTGAACATCATTTCCCCAGCCAAAAGCCTCAACATTCAATTCCCAATTCCCCACGTGTTCCCTGACAACTTTATTCCAAAAACCAAACAAACAATTCCAAATCTTACACCTAGTAACGGCCCTCGAGATCAAGAAAGCTACTTGCTTCTCATGATATAACTAGCTCCCGAGTAAAAAAAAATTAGTTTTGCTTTTGTAATAAAGATTCACTTCAATTTGAGCAGCAGCTCATTAGAACGACATTTCACTTGCACATGTTAAGATACAAATGCTGCACCTCCCAAGAGGAATGAACGTTTAAACTAAAATTGCTAGCCCTACAGAAACAGGGAGCAAATGAATTTATTCTACTCATCTACCTTTTGAACCTTGCTTCTCTTACAATTCTTGCAACTTCCTTTCATTGATACAAAGCATTTTAGATCACATTTTAATGGTTCCTTAGTTTGCCTCTACTGGATATTTTCTTTTTCCATATTTTGGATATTTTCTTTTTCCATATTTTCTCATTCTGCTTTACTTGAATGGCTCCAGAAGAATTTCAGGTCTAAATCTTTTGACACAACAACAACAACATCATCAACAAAAAAGCCTTAGTCCCGAAATGATTCATAGTTTATTCATAGTTTGACACAAAAAAAGAAATTTAGAAACTAGTTTATTCATAGTTTCTTGAATTTGCACCAACTATCCAAACTCTAGAATCCTGGTGGGCAAATAGTCCTATGTTATAATCTTAATTTTGACCACCAACATCTAAGAGATTGCACTGCATAGCATCTCAATAGCACTGTCAACATTATACTTCACACTAACTACTTGCCAGTAAAACAGCCAAAATTAAAGCACATCAGAACTCTGATGACACATGACAGCATAATCAAGCATGTATATTCCCTTTATCGATAAATTGATGCATGTTCACATGAATGCTTGTTCACATTGATATTCAGCTACATATATTTTAACCATAACTAGGACATTTAAATGCATAAGTACCTGGGTGGAATGGGACAATATAAGGAAGAAGCCATAACTCAGGAGGAAGGGGATTATTTCCAGACCAATCAAACACTCCAAGCACCTGCTCAGATTCAGCAAAGAATCAACAAAAATGAAAAATTCCAACAACAAAGTAAAACTTGAAAACACTGCTTAACCATCAAGACTGAGTTTAAAACTGAACTGCAAGCCACACTTTTCCCCATGATGTAATTAAAGTAGCACCACCATGATCCAGAATCCAGTTCCGTCCTCTCTCCATTGCCCCTTCTCCATCATTAATCCCTTCACCAAGTAACCTTAAAGTAACATAGTTCAAGACAGTACCAAACATCGTGCTCGGGTTCATTATATGTAAGCCCCATCCACCATCACTGTTCTGAAATTGTGATTACATTAATAAATTGAAGAAGGAACAAAAGAGCAACAGAGAAAGATATAAACCATAAAGTAACCATGCCTGATGGTTGTATAGGTACCGACACATCTCCCGCTTATGTTCCTCGGATAAAACGGTATCCATTTCCCCGGTGATAGACAGAACTATAATCTGAAATCATTTTCCAAGACAAAAAAAAAAATTATTAATCTGTTATTTCGGTTAATTTTACTGTTAATACCTGCAACTTGAGAATCAAAGGCTAAAGCAGTTAACTTCAATTATTTGTTTGGGAGCTGGGAGGTTAACGAATGTGAGAGTCAAAGGAGTAATAGAAGGAAAAGTGAAGTTAAAGAAATGAAAGTTAAAATCAACCGAATTTATAGAATGTAAAAGAGATTCGTTTGGGAATTTAAATATGAAGGGAAAGGAAAGTTAAAGTTTATTCTGCATAAACAATTTTACAATGCCCATTACTATTTATGCATATGATTAAATGATATTTCATTCATATAATTTAACACAAAAATATAAAATTATAATCGCAACATTCAAAATAATATCCTCAACGTCCAAAATAGCATTAGAAAGTAATAAGTTTAATATATTCAAGGACATAAAAAAACACCATAATCAATTGAAGATAATAGATGAGATTCATGGAAGAAAATCCAATAAGATTTCTTTTTGCTCCTCTGGATCGGGACATCCTAACACAGCACTCAACATGTTAGGGTTCATGTTGAGGAAGACATATCTTTCTTCGTTGTGGGCCTTGGAAGGTGAGATGGAGCTGTCTCTCTAAGTGCCTTTGCAACTTCTTCAAAACCTTGTTTTATAAGGATTGCATCACTCTCTTCGTCATTTTTAGGTGCTTTACTTTGACTTTTTTTCCTCTTTTTTGATCCGATATTTTTGAGGAGGTGCTTTTTCAGAAATAGGAATGTCATCATCTATATTTAATGGTCGTGTCTCGTTATCAATTCCTCGAATGGAATCAAACTCGTCATCAACACACATAGATTTTCTTTTGCGCATTTCTTTCGGAGTCTCAGAATTTTCGTTTTTTATTCATCCACTTCTCAACTGCCAGTTTATCCTATAAAACAAATGCAATAAAGCATAACAAAAGCATAATAAATGAGATGGAGATTAACAAATTCAGTGTATATATTTATGCTTAATCATCCTGTGCACCTCACCCTATTTAAGATTAATCTCAGGGTACACATACCCTCATTTTGCCCATGATTCTCCAATAATTTCAATTTCTAAACTTCAATCCCTTCCAAAAATTTATCCAACTTATTACTCCTAACTCTAGTTTCTAAAATCCCCAATGCACATAATTCATGCACTTTAATCATCTTGTGCACCTCACCCTATTTAAGATTAATCTTTCCCCTGAAAATTGCCATCCACTCATTATCAGTATTATCTCTGTCATTAGTAAGATATGGAGTTTGTTTATTTCTGTCTGTACAACACTTTAACAATACATCTGCTATCACAATGTCCTACTACTATTCATTAGAAATAGAACACATAAAATCAAGAAGGAGAAGAACAGAGACTATTACTGCTCATGTAATTTTGCTGG
The DNA here is from genome assembly GCF_963576675.1 of Euphorbia lathyris. Lineage (NCBI taxonomy): Eukaryota > Viridiplantae > Streptophyta > Magnoliopsida > Malpighiales > Euphorbiaceae > Euphorbia > Euphorbia lathyris. The sequence continues at coordinate 41,494,061 of NC_088910.1, forward strand.
TCATGTAAACAGAAAATCTAAACTATTACTGCAAAATATCTAACAGTTGAATTTATCTAAACTTCTTAGCTTTATGTCACGGGGCTATATTTCGGACCCGCGCGGCACTTAGTCGCTTGCTGTCAAAGTCGGCTAAGTAAGCCTATTTGATGAGTTGTGGGAGTTATATCCGAAAGCACTTGGGAAATAAAGAGGATTGGGAGAATGATGGTTTGTATTAACAAGCAAATATGATTTACAACCTAATGCAACAGATTCACAAAGTGTTGCAGTAGACTAGAACTCTCTCATGCACACTTGAAAGTTTTGGGATTTCAAGACATGCTCAAATGAATGGCCTTGGCACCTATTTATAGGCCTTGGCACCGACCTAGGAAGAATCTAGAACACTCAAGACTTGTGGCTACAAATAAATATCTAGAGCATTCTAGTTTAGGCGCTGCCCAAGCTGTTGGGGCAGCTTCTAGAAGTTTCTGGGCGCTTCTCGGGCTGTCTGGCACGTTCTGGCAGGCACTGGGCTAATCTCTCGCAATTCAGAGGTTAAGTGCCCATGTCTCTCGCAGCTCCTCGAAGATTCCAGAAGGTTCTGGCTAGCTCCCTCGCCTTCCGCTCGCCCATCCTGAGGTTCGCTGGGCCTGGCGCCCAGGCTGTCTTGCTGTCGGGCCCGTTGGGCTTCAGCACGGGCCCGTGGACTATGTCCATGCCAATTCTCCCAAAATGGGCAAGTTTCCCCGCACGATCCAAAGGTCATAGGCCCAATATAATCCATAAAGGACCTTTATAAAATATGAGGGTCAATGGGAACCTCTAACCATACCTTTGGAAAATCTGTGGTGTGTGGAGCTCGGCTGTGTCCACTGGCAGTGCGTCTCGACTTGGTATAAGACACACTATAGGGGGGGACTGTCTCTTGCCCAAATTCCTCCCCGGCAGGCACGTGCCCGTTGCCCGGCTGCTTAGGGCTAGTTGTCATGCCACGATGCCTATGTGACTTCCGGGATGGCCAACGACATGTTGAACAGTAAAATGACGAAAATGCCCTTGGTGGCATTTCTCGCCCATATGATGCTCTTGTCACGGGTAGTCTCTTGCTAGACTTTCCTTGGCCCGTGACATCCTCCCCCACTTGATTCGGCGACGTCCTCGTAGCCGTCTGAGGTAGGTTCTTCGATGGTTGCCTCTGGTTGTGTGTCCTTCGGCTGGTTTTGTCCCTGTTGGCCAATTTCTCCCCGGACTTTGCCCCTTGTCCCGCTGACTCGGAGCTTTGGCGGTCATTCTCGACCTTCTTTGACCCTTGCCGTGCTGGCTCCTTGGTCTTCATGGGCAGCTTGTCCTGGCACTTGGCTTGCAGACTCTTCGACACCTGCTTGGTCTTTGCTGCCGCTGCTATTCCTTGCTTGGGGCTTGCTTTGTGCTTGCCCCTGCCGCTGTTGGCTGTTGATGGCAGCTGTCTTCGGCATTCTGCCTGCGGACATTTGGTCACCTCCTGGACGCTTGCTGCCGTAGCTGCTGTCTGTTTGGGACTCGCCGCTGGCTTGCCCCGTCTGTTCTTCGATGTTGGCAGCTGGCCTTCACCTGTCGCGCACGGACTCCCTGGCTCCTTCGCTGCCGATGTCGGCTGTCCCTGGCTCCTTGCCTTCGGGCTCTGCGGCTTCTGCTTTGCCTTTCCTGCCGACGATTGGGAGGAAGCTGCTGCTTCTCCCTTGCTTGTCTCGGCCTTGCCCTTGCCTTTGGGCTTGCTGGCCTTTTCTGATTTCTTCGGCACCTGTTGCTCCTCCTTAGGTGGCAACTCTGGCTGTGCCTTCGATTGCTCGTCTTCATGCTTGTCGAGGACTTCATTAGCGCTTTACGGAAGCGTTTTTTCTGGTTGCACGCTCGATGGTGCAGAATCATTTGATTCCTTGGTGCCCTCACTGAACACCAAAGCTCCTAGGCACTTGTACTCATACGACGAGGGTTTGCTCGGCTCCTCATCGTGTACCATCGCACCAATCTGCTGGATGGAGCCCATCTGTTCGGACCCCGTTGAGCCATTGTCCTTGTTACTCTTAAGGATGGCCCTTTTGGTTGGGCAATCGCGGGTGTAATGACCTGTTCCATCACATATAAAACAAGGTCTCATTGGCTTGGAGAAGTTACCTTGATGGGCATCGCCATTCCTCGACTTCCCACTCTGATGGGCAGCGCCGCTCTTCGACTTCCCATTCTGATGGATATCGCCGCTCTTTGACTTCCCATTCTGCTTCTCGCCTTGGTAGTCCCGCTTGCCGTCACGATTGTCATCCCGCTCATGGAGACTTCTTGAACTTTCTCCCCCACTCTTTTCCGAGTCGGGCTTCGATGATTTGGAGATATCTACGAGATTCTCCACAATGGCTATGGCATCGTCCAACGTTTGGGCTTTGCCACGATTAACTTCAAGCTTTGCCCACTCCTTCAATCCATCTTTGAAGTAGAATAGGGCATCGTTGCTAGAAAGATCTTCCACTTCTAGCATTATCGTAGTAAACTCCTTCACGTAATCGGAGATACTACCCACCTGTCGTAGCCTACGGAGCCTCGTCTTTGCTTCGTCACTCGCATTATGAGGCGTGAACTGTTTCCGTAGCTCTGCCTTGAACTGATCCCATGTGTCGAGATTACATTCGCCTCTCTCCACATCTGTCCACTTCCTACGCCACCATAACTGTGCGGTGTCGCGAAGGAAAGTTGATGCGTTGACGATCTTCGCATCGTCGTCGCAGATTCCTGTGGCCTTGAAGAACTGCTCCATCCCGAACAGAAAGTTCTCCACCGTTGTGGCATTTCGAACTCCATTGAATGTGCTTGGCTTCTGGACATTCTGCCCTGCCAAAAGCGTTGCGCTTGACGTGCTTGCACCGTTGCCATTGGTGCAACGATGTGTCCGCCATCTTTGCTGAAGTTCTTCGAACTCTGCACGGATGTCGCCTAGTTCCCTCTCCATCTTTGCCTCTAAGGTTGAGAGATTGTCTACGAGCTGCTGTCGAAGTCTCTCGTGCATGCCTCGGGCTACTTCGGAGATTGCGCCTAATTCTTGCATGAGATTGTCATACTGGTCGGACAGGTCGCCTATGGTTTTCCTTGCGTCCGCCATGTCGCTTTCCAGACTTGAGACACGAGCTTCCATCCTACCACCATCGTTTGGGGTTTTGTACTTGTCGCGCTTGCTCTTGCGTGTAGCCTCCTCGCCACGTACGCACGTCTGGTCTTTGTGTGTGGCATCCTCGCCATGGTTGCTTGCTTCATCGTGCTGCGCTCCTGCGGCAGCAAGTTTCTCCACCTCGTTCGCCATCTGTGCTCACAACTCCTTCGATACCGTCGCTTCGATACCTCGTTACTTTGGCTGTTCAACGATTGATTACCTTCGCTTGGTGGAAGGACCAAATGTAACGCTTTATGGATGATCGTTGCGAATCTGATTCACCACCGATATCACCTTCGTGTGGCTGCAGTAGGCTCTTGATACACCTTTGCGTGTTCGAACTCCTCGGAATCGATTAGCTTAACCTTGACTCTGAATCTCGGCTTAACCTTGGCTCTGATACCACCTGTCACGGGGCTATATTTCGGACCCGCGCGGCACTTAGTCGCTTGCTGTCAAAGTCGGCTAAGTAAGCCTATTTGATGAGTTGTGGGAGTTATATCCGAAAGCACTTGGGAAATAAAGAGGATTGGGAGAATGATGGTTTGTATTAACAAGCAAATATGATTTACAACCTAATGCAACAGATTCACAAAGTGTTGCAGTAGACTAGAACTCTCTCATGCACACTTGAAAGTTTTGGGATTTCAAGACATGCTCAAATGAATGGCCTTGGCACCTATTTATAGGCCTTGGCACCGACCTAGGAAGAATCTAGAACACTCAAGACTTGTGGCTACAAATAAATATCTAGAGCATTCTAGTTTAGGCGCTGCCCAAGCTGTTGGGGCAGCTTCTAGAAGTTTCTGGGCGCTTCTCGGGCTGTCTGGCACGTTCTGGCAGGCACTGGGCTAATCTCTCGCAATTCAGAGGTTAAGTGCCCATGTCTCTCGCAGCTCCTCGAAGATTCCAGAAGGTTCTGGCTAGCTCCCTCGCCTTCCGCTCGCCCATCCTGAGGTTCGCTGGGCCTGGCGCCCAGGCTGTCTTGCTGTCGGGCCCGTTGGGCTTCAGCACGGGCCCGTGGACTATGTCCACGCCAATTCTCCCAAAATGGGCAAGTTTCCCCGCACGATCCAAAGGTCATAGGCCTAATATAATCCATGAAGGACCTGTATAAAATATGAGGGTCAATGGGAACCTCTAACCATACCTTTGGAAAATCTGTGGTGTGTGGAGCTCGGCTGTGTCCACTGGCAGTGCGTCTCGACTTGGTATAAGACACACTATAGGGGGGACTGTCTCTTGCCCAAATTCCTCCCCGGCAGGCACGGGCCCGTTGCCCGGCTGCTTAGGGCTAGTTGGCATGCCACGATGCCTATGTGACTTCCGGGATGGCCAACGACATGTTGAACAGTAAAATGACGAAACTGCCCTTGGTGGCATTTCTCGCCCATATGATGCTCTTGTCACGGGCAGTCTCTTGCTAGACTTTCCTTGGCCCGTGACATTTAGCTTGCTTTTGAGAGTTGGAGAAAGCAAGAAGAAGGAGAAGAAGATTCGTCCAAAATAAAAGAACAGAATCGCTCCATATAGGTTTACCGGTTTAAGTGTTGTATTATGTTTAGGTAAAAAAATTTAATGAGATTTCCATTACTCCATTAAACGAATTTGAAGAGTTTGGAAGTTGGAGTAAAAGTTTAACTCTCGCTAACATTCTTCATTAACCTTCTTCATTTAGTCTATAAAATCCCAAACAATATTAATGCAATATTTTACATTGCGCTCGACTTGGGCAGAATGAGGAAAAGCACCAAATAGCATAGGTGGATAGGACATCACATTATTTAAGACTTAAAAAATTACCTTTGGTGAGTTTAGGATTCCTGTCTCCTCCTTTGAAACTCATTATTATCTCTTCTAATTACTATCTCCATCTCTGTTGCATGACTCATTTCGATCCAACATGCCCAAACAACTACAATGTCGATTATAAAACCCATGCTGGCAAGAGAAGCACCAGAAAAACCCATCTACCAGGCAAATTGACGGATTACGTACCGGATTAGCAACTTGGCATGATGAGCTGTATCATTGCTAACACGATACACAAGAGAATACCCCTTTAATATCTTCAATTTGGCTGGTAGCTGTGTTCTTCTACGAGTTGTTTGGGCCTGTTGGATCAACGAGTTCTGCAACAACCTCTTTCACTATTTCTTCAATTCCATTTTTCCTCTTTCCTCCTTCACATTTCTCTGCAAACCCTAAATTTGTGGTCCACACAATGGAAGAATCCCAAAAGTAAACCAATGTTTTAGCCTTTGTTTGTTTGGTTGGGAGTTTGGAGGCTATCAGGTGAGAGTTCAAAGCCAATGGATAGGGAAAAATTAAATTAAATTTGGAAATTTATAAAATGTAAATAAGTTAAACATTTAACTTTCATTACCATTTTTTTACTCTCTAATAAAACCCACTACCAAACAAACAAGGTTAATACCTCCAAAACAAAGGCTTATTCTGTCACGAAGAAAAGCTTAAAACCATTTTAGCGGAAATATAAGGGTTAATATCGGTGTTTGCAACACCCTTATGGCGGAAACATGGGTTTTTATTTTAGCCTCAAGTTTGTTTAGGATAGCGGGTTTCATAATGGAATTGGACTCTAAGGGTTTTTGTATTCTAACCATGGGTTTGTAAAAATTCTTAGTAATACTTTCCCCTCCCAAAAAAGGGTTTCTATCAACCATTACTAACTCTTTCCTTATTAACCCTCTAAACCCCATCCAATCAAGTCCTAAAATTGTTATTAACTTTATGCAGCATGATCTTAATTTTCGGCATCCCTTCGATTGGCTTATCCATCAATGTTATGAGCCAATAGATTGGGATTAGAATATTACCTTCTCTCACTATTACTGCGAAACTAATCGAGCCATAGATTGGATGGCTATGTTATGAGCCAATAGATTGGGATTAGAATATTACTTCTCTCACAATTACCGCGAAACTAATTGAGCCATAGATTGGATGGCGAGGCAGGTTCTTCCTGTTTGAGCCAAACTGTTAAGTGTAGTTTTTTTCCTTGGTGTACTATTTTTTTTCTCTGCTGTTTCCGGACCTGTATAAGCCTTCTTCAACTACAAAAAAAAAAAAGAAGTAATCTCTCATCCTCTTGTTCGTCGAAATATCATTTCTATAATCTTCTGATGAACTGCTCGGAGCCCTCGTCACTATAAACCAAACTTTCTGAAAAGCCACCATTCTCTTTCGCGGGGAACGTTCTTGATATTTTTGCGGCAAAGAACGGAAAATAAAGGACAAATTCTGTAACGATCGAAGCATCCCAGAAACATAAAAAACCCTAACCAGATATGAAGATTGAACCGAAAAAATAAAACGCAGGGGCCAATTAGAAGAAAAAACAGAATCGAAATTTAGAGAAAAGGGAGGGCAGTCGAAGAACAAACAGAAATTGCAATTGATATAATATCCTTATGAAATCGCAAATTGTCAAACACAATCAAAACTCGGGTATTTATTTATATAATTTTATTTTTTCTGAAGAAGCTAAAACAGAGAAAAACCAGGAGGCAATAAATGGAAGAAAGTGTGAGTAAGTTGAAATATTATAATGTGGCTGCCACGTACGGATTAGTAAAGAGGAAATAGAAAAGAAGAGAAAGTACCAAACCAGGGAGCACAAACATAGGCCCCCCGTAATCCCCAGCCCAGTGACCATCTTCTGTCTGCAGTGTTGCATAGTAATTCATAGCCCTTCTCAAAGTAGTCGCCACTGCCTCTTCCGTCACTGGTTCTGTATCTTTCACTTTCACTTGACCCAACACTTCCCCCAATCCATTTTCCTTCGCAAACTACAATCCATAACAGCAAATTAGTATCCATTTTCCTCAACAAAAGAAAGAAAATAATGACTTAAAAATCAACCTGAATTCTCATCAGAAGATCTGAACTATGTTTCACTTGGAAACGATTGTTGTGGAAATCCTGACGAGCTTTTTCAATCTGTAAATGCTCTTCAGGAGACCCATATTCTGGATCGAACTCCCACACTTGTCTTCCGGCGAAATTGTTAACACTTTTCAGCAATGGATTTCCGGCTCCTTCGGAAACCTTTAACCTCCACATTCTGATCGACACTCACTTGCCTAAAACCAGAAAGGTAGTTATTCCCGGTCGGAATATTCAGTTGGTAGTACTGAAAACGGACGTCAAAGTTATTCCCGGTCAGAATATTCAGATAGTTATATACGAGTTAAGTATATCCAAGTAATGACATGCATAAACACCAACTAGTCAACAGCACTTTTAATTAAACATCTTGTTAAAGGAAAAGTTCAGCATATACAGTCGTTTTGTGATAAAGGAATATGATCTGCCGGCCGGCCGGTAGAGGAGGACAGATTCCCCTCCGCTAAAGTAAGTTGCACTTCCTGCCTATCAAGAGCAGCCATATACATACCTATTGTACAAAAAATATAAGGATGGCACACGTCCGGAATAAGATTGAACATTTCTCTTGAGACAAGTGGATTAATATGAAGGACCCAAAAGACGGCTTACCAATAACACGCGGAATACGAATAACAACACCATAATGATCAATCTCACAAACAATCAACCAAAGCACAACCCAAGTTCCAAATCAAAACAGCAACAATAACCACAAGAATGGAAATCTAAACCACAATCAACAACACGAGCGTGTAAAACCTGGACTTTTGAGGAGTCCACCCTTCTTCTCTTATTATGATAAAATTGAGTGCAAAACAAACCCAATAGAGTCTTACAAAGGTTTATAACCCACCAACAACCAAGAAACAATAAGAGATCAAGAAGAAAACAAATACCACAAAGAGAAGAAATCTGTCTACAATCTGCCCCAACTGCGAACAGATCTTCTCGACCTAACGACAATCACAACGGTGAGAACATGGAACAATATGTCTAGAAGCTCCTGTCCAAAAATCGTGACGATCCGACGGTTCAATCTCCGGGAATCCACAAAAACGTGGACTGACCTGATGTAGAAAAGCAAAAAACGAATTTCTGTGTCTTTTCTTCTTCCTTCACTTGTCTCAATAAATGACAACTCATACACTTAAGTACACATTAACCTAAGTTTCTCAAAGAAGCCAAAGTTAATAATAAATGGACCTTAAATATGGGCTGGACTCATAACATAATAGATACTTTTGGCAATTCTTCAAAATATTTAGGCCATGTTTGGTAAATAACGTTTTGAGATAAAAAGAGCGGTTTTGACCAACTTTAGCGGTTTGACCACTGAAACCTCTGATTGGAGTGTTTGGTGGAGAGAGGTTTGGGAGACAGGTTTGGTAGGTTTGGGATAAAAACGCTAATTTAGAAAAAAGCTTCTTTTATGAGCTTTTTCGATTAGCGTTTTGCAATATTAAAATTAATGGACTTCTTTAACCCTAATTATTTTATGTATATTTTTATGTATTAAAAAAAGAAATGCCCTTATTCGTCTTTTTGCACAAACCGCTATTATCAATCAGCTAATTTTTAACAAACAGATCTACACAAACAGTTAGTCAAATCAGCTAATGTAATCAGCTAACAGCTAACAACTAATTCCCAAACAGGGCCTTAGAAAACTAATTTCAAAATTGTTTCCTAAAAAAACAATTGGAGTGATCCAATTCAAATGCTTGATATCAAATCCTTAAATAGGATAAAATCAAAAACTGATTCCGAATATGATTTTTGAACCAAAAACGGTATATATATATATATATATATATGATGGCTCTTGTGAGAACACTCATCTTCCTCTTGTAATATGCATAATAATGAATTATTAATAGAAAAAAAAAAGGTATAATAATGAATTATTAATTGAAAAAAAAAATCGAAGAACATGCTCCAATTTCTTATTTATTTAATTCCTCTATATTTTTGTAATTTATGTTTTAAAATGTTAAGGACGATGTTCTAAACAATGTTACATATATTCTAAACTTTATAATTTGTGTTCTAAAAATTAAGTATAATGTTTTAAAAAAAAATCAGTAAATATCTGGATCATTTTTACATTTGTTCTATAACATAATTTATAATATGTTCGAAAAAATATAACGCATGTTCTAAAAAACATAACGTATGTTCTAAACTTTATAGTTTGTGTTCCAAAAATTAAAATATATAATCTAATGTATGTTTTAAAAAATATGTTGTACGTTCTAAACTTCATAGTTCGTGTTCTAAAAATTAAAATATATGTTCTAACGTATGTTTTAAAAAATATATCGTATGTTCTAAACTTTATAGTTTGTTTTCTAAAAATTAAAACATATGTTCTAAATTTCATGTCATAAGTTCTAAATATATCGTATGTTCTAAAAATATTAATATGAAATTTTATTAAAATATATAATATATTTTTATTTAAAAAATATAGTATTTGATTTTTTTTAGCATCAGAGTCACTTAATAATATATAAATAAAAGAATTGTATAATGAACAAACTAAAGCAAGTGTCCCAGCGGTAGTTGTGCGAACGCTCATGAATCAACATATCAAACAAAATGAGATTTTCTGTTTCCAATTAATATCTCATACTAATCGAGAAAATAAACATAGGTGATAGTCTAAGGATAGATAAATGTCCACCCGCCCCGAATCCGGATTAGTCGGCCAATGTGGTTCGGAGTACCGGATGGTTTAACCAAAAAAGGATAGATAAATGTCCAATTCATTATCCACCGAGCATATAACACTTACATCCTTTTCAGATCGGGTGTATTTCTAACTACCTAAAATATATCTACTGACTAGAAGCTAACATCTATACCGACTGATGGTTTTACCTTTGGACTTCTTATAAATAGAATGTGACTTCATAGTCAAGTTACATACACACCTTTATTGCAATTTACTCTTAAGTGTTTAGTGCTTTAATCATATTCTTTCCTAACTTAGGTATCGGAGTGGGGTCACTTGTCAATGACATCACCTTGATCATTTTTCTTAACAACAAATCATAAAGGCAAGATTTACAATCAGGGGTGGGCCTGGGGGGTCAGGCCCTCATGTAGTAATATTTCATTGTTTAAAGGTAGATGATATGGTTAAAAACACTTGCAACAAAGGTCATAGTTCAATTCCTCCAACCTCAATAGAAAGTGTTTATTTATTTACATTTTATTTTTCAATAATTATAAAACTATGTTACTATTATTAATTAATTTATTTATTTAAATAACACTTTTGAACTCATTTTTATTATATATTTTCCATTAAAAAGAATTAATTTCTTATTTTTGTTAAATATATCTCATTACGTGGTAGGTTTGTCCAAAATTCAAAATTTCAATATTTTGGACCTATTAGGTATTCCTTAAATCCAAATTTTTTGGCCTGTTAGGTCTCTATAAATTCAAATTTCTAATTTTTTTGTCTGTTAGGCCTTTTGAAATCCAAATTTCTAATTGTTTAGGCATGTTAAGCCTCTGTAAATCCAAATTATTAATTTTTTTTTACCTGTAGGCAATCTGAAATCAATTATTTAACTTTTTTATATGTTCAGCTCTCCCTAAATCCAATTTTTTTTACATGTTAGGACTATTAGACGAAATCTAGTTTAATTTTGAGAAATTGTACATTAATACTTAAAATTGGTTCTTGACCATTCAAATTATAACACACATATATACAACAAAAATTAAGGTTAATTTTGAAAAATTATACATTAATACTTAAAATTGGTTCTTGACCATTCAAATTATAACACGCATATATACAAAAAAAAAAAAAAAAAAAATCAAGCAAGTTCAATTTAGCAAAAATAAATAAATTCCCAAACACTCGTGTAAAATCAGTCCCCAATCGAGTATCCTATATTCGCCACTGTTTACAATTACACAGCATCTGAATAATTCAAGTAAGAATCCCTAACCTAAGCTAGAAACTGGAATTGCAATAGCACGAAGAGCATTTTTTCTGCGAGTGGCCAGAGAAATAGCTTCACTAATATCCAAACTCTCCGGCATAGCTCCACCAGGCAATTCCCAGTTAAAATTATGCACAAGATTGGCCAACACAAGCTCAATAATAGGCACAGAAAATGAAATTCCAGGGCAGCCTCTTCTTCCTGCTCCAAAAGGAATGAACTCAAAATCTTGACCTTTGAAATCTATAGGATTGTTCAAAAATCTCTCAGGCCAAAACTCCTCAGGTCTTGTCCATCTTTTAGGGTCAGTTGCCATAGCCCAAGCATTTGTGATTACCATAGTTCCAGCAGCAATATCATAGCCCATTAATTTAACATCTTGAGTTGTTTCTCTTGCGGCTAGTAATGGAAATGGTGGATGTAAACGAAATCCTTCTTTAATCACCATTTTTAGATACTGCATTTTCTCTAAATCAGCCTCAGTAATTATGCTACTTCTTTCTGATTTTTGTTCTGCAATTTTGTTGACTTCGTTTTGGAGTTCTTTCATGACTCTAGGATGTCTTATTAGCTCTGTCATTGTCCATTCTAGGGCTGTGGATGATGTATCTGAACCTCCAGCAAACATATCCTGCATGTTTTTTTGTAAGCATAAGTATTAACCGTGCATTTTTTAATTTAAAAGCTTTATTTGTAAATCTTAATAATTTGTACTTATGACACAGAGGATTTAAAAAAATGGTAAGGGAAATCTTAATATTAATTATTATCAATTTTATTATTATTACAAAATAAATTAATTGACTAAAAGTAAAATAATAAAATATTATATTATGATTAATCACTTTTTGGCGAGATTATTTTGAAAAGAGAGTTGTTACAAATAGGTGAAGTGGAAAGGTCGGAAGACGTGTAATTCTCTACCATCATAGTTGTTCTAAGAATTAATTATTTATATTATTTTTAGATAAAGAGTCACTTGTAGATGTTCTAAACTCGCATAGTATAATAACAAATTTAGGTTCGAACATTTTAAATAAGAAATTCTATATTCAAGGAGTTCATTTATCATTTTAAATAAATTAAATTTTTACAATTTTTACATTAAGGATTATATAATTGTTGAACTTATCTCAAATAAATAAATAATAAACCCAAACGGCAGATGATGACAAATATGTTTTTGAATAGGTGGCAGAGACAAATTAGTTATTAGCAGTAGGTCACTAACCAAACACTTAACAGGAGGAACCTAACCAAATACCTAAAACACTGCCTTTTAAAATGAAAAGACAAACAGAAAGTGAAAAGTAGGTAAACAAACACCCCTCATATGAAAAAAAAAAAGACAAAGGCTGATCATATACTCACTACTATTTGGATACAAAACTTTAGGGTTTTTATAATTTTTTATTTGATTTTTATCTTTTTTTAGATTCAACTAGTATAGTTCTTAGTTCTTCTTCAGAAAAGGAAAAATGTCCAAGGATGACTTGTTTATGGGTAAAATTAAAATCAAACACAAAAAAGAGTACATACCAGAATAAGAGCCTTGATACCTTCCCTATCAAGTGAAAATCCGACGTTATTGTTCTTCTGCAGGTCAAGCAAAACATGAACCAAATCTTCTTTTCCACCATTATTGATATGTTCTTCAACAACTCCATCTAAAAAATTATCAAACTCTTTAGCAGTTCTATCAGCTTTAGCATCAAATCCATTAACCAAATTAATCCAACCAAGCCAAGGAATAAATTGCCCAATATTAAAACTACCAATTAACCCCATAAAATCCCCCAACATTTCATGAAATCTTTTCCCATCTTCTTCTTCCCCTCTACCATACTTTTTCCCAAAAGCCACTCTGCAAATCAAATCGCTAGTAATCGAAGCGAACAATTCACTCAAATTCACTTCCTCCAAACCTGAATCTCTGATTTTCTTAATCAACAGATCTACTTCTTCTTCTCGAATTGCTCGAAAAGATTTAACTCTTTTGGTATTGAGGAGGTGAAGCACACAAATCGCTCGCGCTTGCCTCCAGTGGTCACCGTACGGTGCGGCCACTATGTCCTTGCAATTGTAGAAAAGCTTCTGAGTAATGTTTAGGTTTGGTCTGCCTGAGAAAATAAGATCATGAGATTTGGTGATCTCTCTTGCGATCTCAGGGGATGAGACAACGAGGACTGGTTTGCTTCCGAAATGAAGAAGCATTAATGGACCATAACGCTCTGATAATGATTTTAGGGATCGGTGAGCATAAAGGCCTAGTTGGTGGAGGTTTCCGATGACTGGGAGCTTGGTCGGAGATGGCGGCAAGGTTTTGTAATTGGGCGGAGAGCGAGTAGTGAGCCATTTGATGAGAAAGTATAGGAAGAATAGGAAGGAAATAATTGATAGAAATGGAGGAGAAAAAAGGGTCGCCTGCAATTCGCTCATTTCTGTTGAAATTGGGGTTTTTTCTCAGGCAAATTGGGGTTTCTGTTGAACTACTCTATTTTAATAGCTTTGAGTATTCCTATGGCTGACTGCTAATTTATTTGCATGCAACATTATATAACCGCGTTTATTGTTTCTCGTATATATAATTCAAACTAGGCGATTGTCTAGGATAAGATAAGAGTGTTGTTAAATCCAGTCCCAATTTCCCATTTTTAATCTCGTGAAAGGACGAAAATACCTTTTGAGGCTTTGAGATGGGAAATGGGGAAAAATACCTCTCCCGGCACACGCCTCACCACAGGGTGAGGCGTGAGGCTATCACGTCCGCACCTACGGTGAGGCGTGATAGACTCACGCCTCACCGGGTGAGGCGTGATTACCTCATGCCCGCATGAATAAATCCAAATAAATTGTTACTAATTGTGGTTAATTCGAATATTGCTATCAGGCTCTCTGTCACCAAAATCTGTCGCCCCCTCCGATCCATGAATATCGGGTTGATCCACAATCGGCCCTCTCCTCACCTACTCCATCGCAGCCCCTCTCCGCCTACGACCAGATATATCAACACTGACCTTCTTTTAATTTTTTTTCAATTTCGATATATATAACTAGTTGACCGCATAAATTTTATTTTAAAAAAAATATTCTACAATCAATTATATTATCTATTAAATTTGAGTTAATTTATGGTTAATTTTTTTTTTTGGGATAAGGTACCAAAATAGGTTTAAGGTTTTTGAGGAAGTACCAATTTAGGCTCAACGTTCAAAATAGCACCAATATAGGCTTAACGTTTATAATATAATATCAATTTAGGCTTAACGTTTACAATATAGCATCAATTTAAGCCGTACGTACAAAATAGCACCAATATAGGCTTAACGTTTACAAAATAATACGAATTTAAGCTTAACGTTTATAAAATATATTTGATTTAAGCTAAACGTCACAATTAAATTAATCATATTATATTCTTTTCCTATTAACTTTATAGGAAAAGAATATAACATGTATCAATATTGTGGATATTCAATTACTTTTAGTTTGCATATATTACATGAGCCATGGAATTTATGAGTCATGGAATGGTTGATGAAAAACAAATATAAGATTTTAATGGGCAAGAAAACTAATTAATTGTATTAAAATAAATAAGAAAATAGAACTAAATAAAAAGATAACCTATAAAGTTAATAGGAAAAGAATATGATATGGTTAATTTAATTGTGACGTTTAGCTTAAATTAGATATATTTTGTAAACGTTAAGCTTAAATTCGTATTATTTTGTAAACGTTAAGCCTATATTAGTGCTATTTTGTACGTGGGGCCTAAATTGATGCTATATTGTAAACGGTAAGCCTAAATTGATATTATATTGTAAATGTTAAGCTTATATTGGTGTTATTTTGAACGTTGAGCCTAAATTGGTACTTTTCCAAAAACCTTAGGCCTATTTTGGTACCTTATCTTTTTTTTTTATGTCATATGTTGATGAAACATGTTATTAGATGTCACATGAGTAATTTTGATGAAAAAACGATCGAAAAACGCCAAAAGTAACTTTATTAAGACAAAAACAAACTTAAGTGATTTTATTGAGACAAATTAAACTTTTGTGGCCTTTTGAAAATATTGTCCAAACTCTTGTGACCAACGGTGCTAATTACCCAAAAATATTGCATACACTAGTTTATCCTACTACATAAAGGTAATTCTTCTGTTCCCTCTCCCTAAACCGCCGTCCTCCTTTTATTCTCGGGTAGAGCTCTTAGTTCGTGGAACAACAAAGATTGTTCCTTTGGTTTAGTAACCTCCTAGATTGGTGATACGAAGCCAATGTTAATTACTTTTGTTGCTATTCAACGGATCTGCGCTATAAAAGGTAAGCTTAAATCTGTTGATTTATTTATTGATAGATACAGGTTCATTATCCGTCTTTTAAAATTAGAGAAATCCATAATGGCTATTAGAGCTTTCAGTATATTAAATAAAAGTAATTCAATAATTTTATTCCAAGGATGAGTCTATATTATTAAATATTTATTTGAACATTATATTTTGGATACTATTATCTTTCACATCACAAATAAAAAAATTTCAATCATTTTTATACTATGATTCTTGAAATCGTGACATACATTTGACCATGCATAAAAATAGGACGTGGGAAATATAATCCAACATGTTCTGTTGTGGAATTTCCCATAGTCTTTTGATTCGAGCTTTGAACCTCTATTTTTCTTTAATCGTATTAATTTCGGAGATGAAGTCGTAATTTGAAGCTATTATTTGTTTGAGAATCAAAATACAGAAATTTGAAATGATATATATATAAAAATAATAAATAATAAACCATTAGATATTATATATGGATTTATATTTTAGAGTTATTTCAAAATCAAAATTTGTAAATTTAAATAATATTATCGTATAGATGGGTTAGGCTATGCTTACTTTGTTTTTACCACCATTAGATGAACTTACTTATCATCCAATGTTAAAAAAACAAAGTAAACTTTACTTTGTTAAGAATAAAATAACCATAGAAGGCATCTGTATAAATGGTTTTTATCTATATTGATCTTTATTTTTTTAAAATGATATTTATCATCTATCATCTGTTATTGAAAAAGAAAATAAATGAAAATAATAAATTAATTCTGTATTCATACTTATCTATTTTTCAGAGAAATTAAAATTTGATGATGTATTTGCACAGAAACATGTCTTATCATTTAAAATCAATGTAGATGCTGCTGAGCCAAAAAAAAAGGACTAAACCTTTGTTTGGGTATAAATTATAAATTATTATAAGGTCGGGTTGGGTTGAAATTTATTTCTAAGGAAGGGGTTGTTTCTCGACTATAGTTGAGAAATGTAACCATTCCGGTGCATCTGGCGCGGGAATGGTTACTGTAAGTTAGTAACCATTCTGGTTAGGAGTGAGCAGAATCGAACCGAAAACCTAAATACCGAAAAAACCGGACCGAATTATATTTTGGTTTGGTCCTAATTTTTAAGCTAGTTTGATTTCGGCTTGGTTCAGTTTGGTCCGGTCCAAAACCGAACAAAACCAAACCGAAATACAATATGTACTACTTTTAGTTTTAAAGTTTAAAATTAATTAACTAATTATATATAGAAAAGAAAAAACAATTAAACATGTTTTTTCTCTCTCAACTAATTATATACACAAAAGAAAAACTAATTATATGGTTATTGTCTTTATATAATTGTTTGGTTAATGAAGTCACAAGTAATTATAGGTCTCTAGTATTTTGTTTGGTCCAAACATGAACCAAACCAGATCAGACCGAACTAATTTGGTTCGGTCCAGACCAAACTAAATTATAATTTGGTTTGGTTTGGTCCTAAAAATAGAGGTAATTTGGTTTGGTTCAGTTTTTAGACCGAACTGGACCATGCTCACCCCTTCCGACGCACCTCGCGCCGGAATAGTTACTGTTTTAATGGATAAGCCACCACCCAAACAAATATATATATTAACATTTTTTTAATTATTAATATATATTTTTTTATTTATTATATTATAAAAATAATATATATATAAAAATTATAATGATGTGGATTAAATTTATATTTTATAAAATTTTGATTAAAATTTAAATTTAACCCTGCTTGGAAACGTTAGGGTTAAATTTACATAATTTCATATGTTAGGGTTAAATCTGCATTTCGCTTGAAATGTTAAGGTTAAATATTTAATGCGTTACTGACAAAAAAAATATTTAGTACGTTAACAACACAGTAAAATATCTTAGACAATTTCAAGCGAAGTGCAAAGTTAGCCATAAAAATAAAAATAAAATTATATATAAATTATATTGATATATAGATTAAATTCATGTTTTATAAATTATTATGGCTAAATATGCACTTCGCTTGAAATTGTATAAGATATTTTACTGTGTTGTTAACGTACTAAATATTTTTTTTTGTCAGTAACGCACTAAATATTTAACCTTAACATTTCAAGCGAAATGTAGATTTAACCTTAACATATGAAATTGTACAAATTTAATCCTAACGTTTCTGAGCATGGTTAAATTTAAATTTTAATTAAAATTTTATAAAATATAAATTTAATCCACATCATTATAATTTATATATAATTTTATTTTTATAATATAATAAATTAAAAAATTTTAAAAATATATATTAATAATTCAAAAAAATATTAATATATATTTGTTTGGGTAGTGGCGTGAAACCACTGCCCATAACCATTCCGGCAGGTGCACCGGAATGGTTACTAACTTACTCTATCACTGCGCAAAGTTTGCGCGGTGGTACAGTAACTATTCCGACGTCAAGTGCGCCGGAATGGTTACATTTGTCAATCATAGTTGAGAAACAGGCCCTTCATTGAAAATAAATTTCAACCCAACCCAACCTTATAATAATTTATAATTTAAGCCTCAAACATGGGGTTTAATCCCAAAAAAATTGATATTTATCATCCTTGAATTCAAAACTGAAATGAAAGTGTAATTACATAAATTTATTGAATATAATTCTAAGGCTTAATAGATCGATAATCCCTTAATTTATTTCAAATGTTTGATTGGTTCTCTAAATTTACGAAGTGTCTCATTAGCCCCCTAAACATGTCACACTTTAAATTATAGAATATTTGCTAACTAATACAAAAATGGCCTTTAATGACGCCTCATTGGCAACGGTTTGTAAACAAAACCGAAGCCAAAGGTCTTTGGGGCCGGTTTTGGCAATAAACCGACCTTAAAAAAGCATTATCGATATTGGGTTTTTTACAAAACCGATGCCAAAGAGTTTTGGCATCGCTTTTAAGAAATATTGTTGCTAATACTACTATTTGTAAGGTCGGTTTTTTAAAGCAACCGACCAAAAAAAAAACATTATTGGCAACCAATAACCGATTCGAACGAGCTTTGGCATCAATTTTAATAAAAATCGATGTCAACACTGTTATTTTTGGGGTCGTTTTTTTTAATAAATTAACCTAGAAAATAATTATTGGCATCGGTTTTTTTTATTAAAACTGATGCCAAAGCTCGTGGGTATCAGTTTTTGTAAACAACTGTTGCCAATTCTATTATCACTGGGTCAGTTGATCAAAGAAACTGCCCCCAATTATTTTTGATCTGACATCGTTTATTTTTAAGAAACCGACTTCAATTCTAAATCAATTAATAACCTAACATAACACTATTGTTATTGTTTAATGGGTAAATTACAAATCTAGACCAATTGAAGGGGTCTATTAACATATTTGACCCACTTTCACTACGCCAAAAGTCCATTCAGATGACGGTTAAAAACTGTCGTCCTGCACGATATAAATCTGTCACAGGGCTCGCTGCCATATGTTGCACCTTCAGACGATGGTTAGGTTCTGTCATGTGAAGATACGATGCATGACATATGCCTAGTTTCGTACTGTCATATTAATCTTGTTACGATGCATCTTTTTTTATTATTAATGTCGCCTTTAATGTCATCACATGACATGCTAATAATTAAAAATGTCAAGTAGATATATGGAAATTGGCATATTGGTATTCGCGATGACAGTTTTTATAATAATTTATGTCGTTGTAGCTTGTTTCAGATGACATAGGTCTTGATCAATCATGTCAATGGATTTATTTTCAGATGACAGATTCGTTTATTTTAATGTCTTTGTATTGTTGTTTAGATGATATTTTAATGTCTTTTAGTTATATTAAAAGAATATTTGATTTTAAATGATTCTGTATTTTGATTGTAAACTATTTTGAGTAACTTCAAGAGAATATTTGTATAATTGTGGTTATTTTTACAAAAGGGCTAATTGAAGCCAAATGGTTTATGGTTATGAAATAGTTTGGAATTTGATTGTGAAAGGAAATTTGAGCACGTTATGATTTTCTGAATCTTTATATCCATCTAGAGTAATCCGGACCGGTGGTTTTGATATTTGAAGACCATGTTCAGTGAGGGACATGGCCTGTGTACACAGTGTAAAGACCTAGTCGTGTATTGGCAGCGAAGTGTGGGGTAAGACCAATACGGGATTAGGCAAGGTTAAAGAGACGTCTCGATTATGTGATTCTTGATATGTGAGGTTATGGATTGATACATAAGGGGAAAAACTCTAGAATGGATATAAGGTTTTATGTTTTCTGTTATGAGTTGATTTTGATATATAGTTTTATGTTTGATTGATTACGAGTTTGATTAATTACGAGTTTGATTAATTACGAATTCGGTTCGATAGAGTATTTGATTGATTACGAGTTGGTTTGATAAACTGCTGATATAAAGATATAAAGATATCGATATTTATTTGTGATTTGATTTGATTTGATAACGTGATTTTTTTAAAATTTAAAGTTTCGTATTGTTGAATCGATAAAGTATTCGCGTATATATTTAATAAATAATAAATAAATTTACGATGGTCTGAATAAGCGTTTTTGGTCTATTTCGAAATTAAGTTAAGTTATTAGGAAATTAAATTAAGTTTTTAACGGATTAAAAATTGACGAGTCGAAATCGTAGATCTGGATACTAAATATATTGTGAATAGTAGTAGCGATAAAACGAAACTATATAGAAATAAAGTGAAGTCTATTAATTTCATCAAAGTCTCAATAAGTTGAGAGAACTACGTGGCTTTGATTCCTGGTTAAAGACTAAAAGACGTTTGGGATACGTAGGAAGCTCGATAGAATCAACGAGTTCAAGCTAAATAATTAAATAAAACTTTAGGTAGTCCAAATAAATTTTTAACTATGAAGAAAATACGTTTGAGTTTTAGACTGTTAGAAGTTCGTTGCCCTATTTTCCGTTCATACCCGATGCCGTTTAAGGTCGGGTGTGACACCTAGAATCCCCAAGTCTTGATATCTGCAAAACCAACTGATGCTCATTAATCACATACCGTATACAGAGAGACCTAATAACTCTCATTTACCCTTTCCCCTTACCCACAGTATAAATATGAAGCTTTTACCAGTTCTCAAGAGTCCACAACCCAACACTATACTTACTCTAGTTATATCGATCATGGATAGACATATAAGGGACCTCCATACTCGTGTTGAGGCACAGATTTCCCTACTCCAATATGAGGCACCCAGTTGGCTCATCAATAGTTATGCAGGTCCTGCCCGTCAGTAATGGACTTTCGTGATGAAGGGCCCTCCAAACACCCCTTATGAAGGAGGTGTATTCATAGTCCATATGGATTTCTCTGTCGATTTCCCCTCCCGTACACCACCAGTTGTAAGAACATGAACTTATTAACACATAGTAAGCAGTTCATATATATGCATATACACTCATGACATTACTATTATTCGCAACTCATGTTCAGGACCAAAATTTATCATCCTAATATCGGTCCTTTGGGGCCTGTATCTATGCCCCAGCTACTTGATCGCCCTTCCCATAGTATTGCCACGATAAGATGATGCTATAAATCTATGCATTTGCCTATGTTTGGGTGCTAATTTATCTATTCATATGTTTGGGGTCTAATTTATAAATGCATTTTCTAGCTGCTGTGGAATATTTATGGAATGCTGATAGAGCCCTTCATTGAGGAGCCATTTTCTGGCCGAGAGCGAATTGCTGAACGATATCTCAACAACAGGGCAAGTTATGAAGCAACTGCCAAGAGATGGACTGAAGAGTATGCAGGGGATATATGATGTGCGAATAGCAAGAAAAGGGGAGCATAATGATGTGACGTGCGAATAACGTACAAGGGGGCGTGATGTGTGAATAGCAAGGAGATTTGGATGCTAAACAAACACTGAGCTGGATGGTGTGGACTACTGGATAGGCATAGAGCCAATCTTAAAGAACATAATGATTACTGATTACAAATCTACTTGATAATCAATCTGATCTTCAATGTTGGCTCCATGCCCCTCCAGTATTCCACGCCATCCAACTCTAGTGTTTGTTTAGCATCCAAATCTCCTTTGTTGCTATTTGCGCATCACGCCCCCCTTATATGCTATTCGTACGTCACATAATCATGCCCCCTTGCACGCTATCCGTTTTTTGTAATATAAAGTAGACAACTTATTCAAGTAGACATATGTGGATTCAAGTGACACAGAACATGCTATATAACAAGTAGACAACTTATTCGTGTATATATGTCTATTCTTTAATTGATATAAAACTTGTGCTGATAGTATCATAAATCCATCACTATACTTTAGTGACACATAACATGCTATATGTATATTCAAGTGACACAAATAGCAACAGGTTCATACACATACTTCATAGCAATACACATACACAACTATTGTTTATCACATACTCATGTCTGACTATTGTATATACAAACGAATTCAATACATGGCAATTCCTATACACACAACCATATGTTGTAAGCATGAACATTATTTCACTTAATGAACATTCATAGGATAAGAGTATTCTCATATGTTGTAGCCATCTCTTCCAGGACAGAACATGCTATATGATACTTGAAAGCTCATTACTATGTACGTGCTACTTGGATTGTACAGTTCATGATGAAGTGAGCATGGTGATGAAGTGTATGATACTGTCACCATAAGCTTAGTCATAAACTTGTGTTGTTAGAATCATACAACTTCATCACCATGTTAAGTACTTTTCCATAAGCATACCAAGCCAAGTGACTCGATACATAGTGATGGAGATTTAGTTGACCATATGACTATGCTTCACTTGGTGACCATGCTTCATACATGTAAGCTTCATATTGTTTATCACATACTCATGTCTGACTAAGTTATATACAAGTAGCACTAAGCATGTTCACACACATAAACAACACCATGTTGAATGTTTTTCCATAGTTTATCACATACTCAGAGTTAGTTTTAAGCTTTATAGCAATACACATAAACAACACCATATTGAATGCTTTTCCATAAGCATACCAAACCAATTGACAAGATACATAGTATGGAGGTTTAGTTGACCATATGACAATGCCAAGCATAATACTCAATTAACACAAAACATGTTGTATATGTATATTCAAGTGACACAGATAGCAACAGTTGACTATATAACCATACTTCAATGATTAAGTTATATACAACTTGCACTAAGCATGTTCATACGCATACTCATAGTCAGTTCTAGCTCCATAAACAGAACGTAAACCATAAGCTTCATAGCAATACATACACAACCATAGTTTATCACATACTCAGAGTCAGTTCTAAGCATGTTACATACAACTAGCATTAAACATGTTCATACACATACTCATAGTCAGTTTTAGCTCCCTAAATAGAACGTAAACCATAAGCTTCATAGAAATACACATACACAACCATAGTTTATCACATACTCATAGTCCGTTCTAAGCATGTTACATACAACTAGCACTAAGCATGTCATACACATACTCTGAGTTAGTTCTAGCTCCCTAAATAGAACATCAACCATAAGCTTTATAGCAATACACATAAACAACACCATGTTGAATGCTTTTCCATAAGCATACCAAGCCAAGTGACACGATACACATGTTGGAGTTTAGTGTCCTAAAGACAATTGTTTTAGGATATAAATATTAATGAATAAATTGTTTATTTAGTTATTTGTTTAATCAGATATATAGCATTAAAATGTAACTATATATAAAGGCACAAATCTTTCATAAAGAAAGTAATCCTAAGTTTATTTAAGTAGTTATAAAGTGTTCATACAAGTATGAAGTGAGACTATACTTTATAATAGACCAATAGACTTAAAATCAACCCAAGTCAAGTAATATGTTATAAGAGTTGGCATATTACTGTTGAGACTTGCATGTAACAGTGTTTTCTGTCGAGACAAAAAGCTGATCTCACAAGCTTTAGATATTTAGATATCTAGACAGTTACATGGATCCGGTGAATGAGTTCATTAGGATTGGGACCCGACTTGAGATAACAGCATGGATTAATTTATCTAAAAGTGTCAACTGTTCATCTCATTGGTATTAGTAGGTATAACTAATCCTCGGACTCAAACATTCGTTAATTAGTGATTCTGGATTATGGAGTCTGATACTTTGATTCTGTGTGAGCACGATCCAACAGGTGAGAGCTTGGGGTGTGTGAGAGCAGGGTTGGGTATCACACAAAGTGATTGCAGAATAGTTAATATCAGATTGAGCATTCGTCACTCCCGATAAGTGGGAGATATATCCAAATAGCCGCTTGTGGTGAATTAACTGAAATCCTTGCAAGGTGATAGAGTTAAGAGTAGAAATGAACATTTCACTTAACTTATCTTTCAGAGTGAATTCAACCTGTACAAGTAAAACCGGACTCTTCGTTATATATAACCTTGACACGTTTCATGGTTATAAGGAATTGACCGACATGATATAGTTGATGAAGGATCGTATTATACTGTACCTAATGCAGAAAGGTTAACGTCAGTTATCAACCTGACTTCTTAATTGCTCTGGGGGAATATCATAGGTTCTGCTAGTAACAGCTCGCGACGGTATTCCGTTATATATATGTTGGAATTAATCATAATGAATTAATTTCAAAGGATATATACGGCTAGTGGCAATAAAGGACCTAATGGGTCGCATATGTGACTTGGAATCGGAGGACGAAAGTGTAAATTAGTGAGACACAATATATGGGCCGAAATTTATACATATATTAATTAGGGGATAAATTAATTTGATTAATAATTATAATTTGATTATGGTTATGAATTAAATTAAAAGATTATCTGATAATATTAATTAGAAGTTTTTATGTGATTGAAACTCTAATTAATTATCCCTAACATTAATTAAATTATTAATTTGATTAATAATATTATCTAGATATAATTAGTTATTATTTAGATAATAATAAAGTGTTTATTTAATTATCTAATTAGTAATCCTATTCCGAATAAGATTCTAATTAATTAATTACCTAACACAACTAGGATTAGAGTTTTGAGAAGTCTATAAATAGACTCCCTAGCCTACATATTTCGCCTAACACAATAAGGAGGCAAGAGGAACCGTTCCGAAACCGTCTCGGCTAATTACAATCTTTCTTACTCTCTATTTGATCTCGTATCGATTTCTGTTAGAGGCAATCATTGCGATTGCTATTATTAAGGTTGATTACTGATTAGTTATTCTTTTCTGTGTTGTTTGTTTTGTTGTTCTCATGAAAGAAGAAAAGACAAACAAAAGGAGAAATTCGTTTTGCTCCTCCTACATCAGGTCAGTTCACATTTTTGCGGATTCTCGGAGATTGAACCGTCGGATCGTCATGATTTTTGGACAGGAGCTTCTAGACATATTCTTCCTTGTTTTTACCATTGGGATTTTCATTTGGAGGACTGGAAGGTCTGTTCGGGTAGGGGGCAGATTCGTTGACAGATTCTATTCTTTTGAAGTTGTGGGCACTTCGTTTGTAACGGTAGATAGATCATCATAAAGGTATTTCGTTCTATTCCTCTTTATATGAAATAACAATTAACAGATCTTGGAAAAGGGAAATAGATAAAATAGATAAAATTTTATAATTCCGCTGTGCCTAGGCTTGTCTATTTTCATACAACACATTCACTGTACTCAAGTCATATACAAAGTAGCACTAAGCATGTTCATAAACATACTCATAGTCAGTTCTCTATCTCCCTAAACAGAACGTCAACCATAAGCTTCATAGCAATACATATACACAACCATAGTTTATCACATACTCAGAGTCAGTTCTAAGCATGTTACATACTACTAGCACTAAGCATGTTCATACACATACTCATAGTCAGTTCTAGCTCCCTAAACAGAACATCAATCATAAGCTTCATAGAAATACACATAAACAACACTATGTTGAATGCTTTTCCATAAGCATACCAAGCCAAGTGACACGATACACATTCATTATACTCAAGTCATATCAAAGTAGCACTAAGCATATTCATAAACATACTCATAGTCAGTTCTAGTTCCCTAAACAGAACGCCAACCATAAGCTTCATAGCAATACACATACACAACCATAGTTTATCACAAACGAATTCAGTACATGGCAATTCCTATACACAACCCTTTATCGCATACTCATGTCTGACTAACGCATACAACCACATCATACATGCAACCAACATAACAATATATGTACTCAACAAGTTAAAGAAATCTTCCCATATCTTGTAGGCATGAAACCATCTCTTCCATCAGCCATCCCATATACTTCAGCACTCTTGCGTACTATCCTTGCAACTAAAAAGAACAATATTTACCCATGTCAGCATCACGAACTATATATTGCCCTAGGTTAAAAAAGATAAAGACCAGAGATCTAACCTTTTCAACGATATAATAGATATCGTTTCCAGCTGCTGAAATCAACATACACATGAGTAAATCGGATGAGGAAAAGGAATTATAAGGAACAATGAAACTCTAATACATCCAGGAACGAAGTAATTATGGCTTACCATTACCTAGTTTCGACCCAGTGAGAAAGCAACCGGCCGGAGATAGCCAAGGAGAGGGTGGGAGAGATGAAGACGATGTTGAAACACCTTTCCACATGATTTTGGTTTGACAAAATTATTTAAATTAATCCATGATTAAGGGACAATTAAATTTAAGTGCTTTGATTTAATTATACTAATATGTTTGTTCAATGTTGAGCATAAATATAAATGAAAATAGAAATAAAAAGTAAGACAAGACGAAGTCAGCATGAGAACACAACATAAGCTGAGTGAAGTGCAACTCAGCGTAATAGAAGATAAGTCATCCTCTGAACAGAAGCTTAAAGATCAAGCTAATCAATGAAACTGAGTGAAACGCAACTCAATATCAAAAGTAGAGAAATCTTCTTGGGAACTATATCTTGCAGAACGAAGCTGACCATGGAAGCTGAGTAAAAGAGAACTCAGTATCAGAATTGGCAACAATCATAGACAACAGCTATCAAAGTCAAGCTGAGTGATCTTCAGGATAGCGCGAATGATCCGTTTGCTAAAGACAAGAACCGACAACTGTCTGCACCAATTCAGAAGCTTTGGAATTATGCATGGATACAATTTCGAGATGCATGGGTCAACTGTTCATTAGCTAAAAGACGAACTGGCGCAAGAAGACGAAACCTGTGAGAAAAAGACAAACCTGACGACTGTGGAATTCAGACGACAGGATTGGCCTGCAAATCTGAAGCTGACTAGAACATGTCGCCGGAAGGAGCCGTTTGAATCCAACGGACAATTCCGGATTCAAATGATTGTGCCTAAAGGTTTCAACTATAAAAGGACAAGTATACTTCTTGGATCCTTTACCGATTGCCGAAATACAAGAGAACAAAAAGCATACATACAAAGCACACGAAAACAAAAAAAAAAGACCTTACACCAAATTTCCAATTCTGTGTAAATGCTAGAGTGATTTTTGTAATCATCTAAAGTGTTCTTTGTCTGAAAAAGAACAATTTTGTATCAATTATAGAATTGAGAGAGTTGTGCTGAGTACTCGGTTTTAAGTACTCAGTGGTAGAGAAATCTAGGTGTTCGGTTATAGCACTTAGTAGGAGTTGAGTAGACGAATAGAGGACGGTACTCTTGCATATTCAACTGCCTTGTAAACGGTTTGTGCTCTACCTTTAAAGAGCTCAGTATTGGATTTACAAAGCCCGGAGGGACTCTGGGGACTGGACGTAGGCGGAGAGGCCGAACCAGGATAAGTCGTGCTGATTAATCTCTAACTCTCTCAATATATATCTGTATGTGTTGCTTGCTATATTTACTCAGTATATAAATTGTTTGAGCTGACACTGAGTAAATCAGAGTGCTGAGTTGGAAGCTGACCACAAAAGTGTCATTTCCCAACTCACAAGTAAAACAGTTCTAGTCAGTACCTGACTAAAGCCGTCTTACGCCTCACTCGGCCGCGCTGACCAAAGCTGAGCTGTGAAACTCAAAGAATTCAATCAAGTCAGTGTAATTAAAGTGAAAAAGTTATATTAGTTCCTAACCCCCCCCCCCCCCTTGGAACTAATCACACGAGACCAACAGACGAGCTGCGCGAAACCTGGTTAGGGATTTGGAATGAGAGAGGGGTTTATATATGAGCTGAAATTTCAGTCAAACAGATTGAGCGTGATAAGTTTTCGTTGGCCGCGTAAGTGAAAATTTCATTGTCGCTTTTTATGTTTTCCGCAAACGATGACAGTTATTTATAACGACTGTCATCTAATGATTAAGTAAATTTTGGCTTAAACGCGCGCTTTTTATAGATGATAGACTTGTGTCATCGGAAGGCCACAATGAAATTGAGTTGATTTAAACTTACGCTTTAAGATGACAGAATTTTAATATACTGTCACGAAAAATAATCAGACGACACGAAAACAAATCTTTGTCATGTATATTGTGTCATGTGAAAGGGAAAATGGCATAGTGTTTGCTTCCATCTCACCAAATTAGACACTTTCATCCCTTTTGGACAAATATACCCATAGTTCCATTCGACTTCTGCTTCTGCTCCTGCTCCTGCTCCCGCTTCTTCTTCTTCTTTTTCGTTTCAACCGAAGGGATCTAAATAGGGAAATTTAATTATATGGAAGAAGAAAAAGAAGAAGAAGAATGTGGAAGAAAATTGTATCGTTTGATTTTTTAGCGGTGAAGAAGAAGAATTGTGGAAGAAAATGGTATCGTTTGATTTTTTACCGGTGAAGAAGAAGAATTATGTGGAAGAAAATGGTATCGTTTCAATTTCCTTGATTTCCTCCATTTTTGACGTATTTGTGAAGAAATTTGTCTCATACCGTCACAAATGCGACAACAGTTGTCACATTTGTGATGAAAGTTGTCGCATCTGTGATAAAATTACTCATGTCGCAGTTGCGACAACTGTTGTCGCATTTGTGACGAAATACGACAAATTTCGTCACAAATGCGATAAAAATGGAGGAAAATTGAGGAAATTGAAACGATACCATTTTCGTAATGGAGCTTCATAATCTCTTCTTTCTCTCTCTATAAACCACCGTCTTTTCTCTCTCTAGATTTGGCGGTAATGCCGCTTTCGTCGGTTTGGGATGGCGAAGAAGACGTTGAGAGTCTGAGGAAAAAAGTGAATTGAAATAAGGGTATTCTTGTCCAAAGTGGATGAAAGTGTCTAATTTGGTGAAATGGAAGCAAAATGGGTCAAATATGTTAATTGACCCATTCAAATGGACTAGATTAGTAATTAGCTCTTAATATATGCATAATTGGAGTCTTATTGTGCTTTGTGTACATAAGCATGAGATCTACTTGTTTGATCCTATTACGACTGGTAAAACCAATGGAATGAGGTCACAACTTAATAACTAATGCATATACTTCTATTAATGTTATTTCCATTTAGTTGATTGACAATATATATGTATATATAAACATGCGTATATATTGTTTGTTTCAAATGTGTAGGGCTTTCCTAAGCTATGTACAATTGGAACCTAAACGAACGTCTAAAAAAAGGTTGACATGGTTTGATGCAAAGGTACCTACATATATTTATTTGGGGCTTAGAAGTAGTGAGTACAATGGCTAATTGCATAGTGGAAAATTGGACAAATTACTGTCGTGTTATGGGTCATATGGAAGGAATGGAATGAGCAACTATGGAACAGAACTCGTCTGCCGCCAGAGGCTACTATTCATTGGGGGGCTAGTGTTTGATGCAGATTGGAGAGATCAACAGTGCAAGGTGCAACGCACACCTGCTATAGATAAGGAATGAGTGCCAAAATGCTCGAAGTCGGTTCTAGGTTGCCTTGCCTGCAATGTAGACGCTTCAGTGGCCAGAACCAACATCAACTATGGCTGGAGTTCAGTTATTCGCAATGCCCAAGGCTCTTTTGTAGTGTGTCGTAATGGGTTCTCTAATGCTATTCATTCGGTTAAAATTCTCGAAGCACTTGCCTTGCTGGATAGTTTCCAATGGGTGTTAGATCTCGAATTAATGCATGTTCGATTTGAAACTGACTTGAAATCAGTGGCTGATGTTGTTATACAAGAGACAGTCCTTCACATTTATAACTTTGGTAGTATTATTGAGGACTATAAGAGTCTTTTATTGAGTATACCTGATTTACGGGTAACTTTCTGTCCTAAATTAACGAATGATGCAACTCATACTTTAGATAAGAGTGCCATTTCCAATGCTAATCTGTTTATTTCCTTTAGTATTCCATCTTGTTTAGAATCGACATTGTTTAAGGAGCTGTCTGATTAATGATTTTTCCGGTTTAAAAAAATTGGACAATTTAATAAAACACAGTAAAAAGACATATGTAGTCTATTTATGGGGCCAATGTCTTGGGCTTTTATCTGCTTATGTAGGCCGATTTTCAGCCCGATTATTAATACTATTAGGTCTAGTTTAAATCACGATCCAACGGTGAATGGAGATAACCCGGTTGCCGAACATGTAGACATCCTACCTTTTGTGTGTGTTCCACGAGTTATATTCTTTCCTACCAGTCTTTCTCGCTATAGTGCGTGCACTATCATTATACCAATTCACCTATATAATCTCTATTTGTCTTTTAAAATACTTGCAAGATATTCTTTTAGGTGGATTTTCTAAATAAACCTATATAATCCATATTAAAATAATGCTTTCTAAATTCAACGATATTTATGGTAAATTTTTTTTATTAAATGATTTTTTAAAGCAATTAAAAATGATTTTTATACTTATTTACATAAATGTTTTTTTTGTTTGTAAATTACTATATTTTATTTCAAAACTACGAGCAAATGATGATTTTTTTAAAAATAAATAGCAAATTTCCTTGGTATGAAGAGAAATTTTATTGTATGCTAGACATACACATAAGAAAGGTGATGTGGTATGCCTTGGCCATTAAAAAAATGACATGTGTTAAAAAAAAAGTTAACAACTCAAATAAAAATAATTAAAGGAATATTAACCCCATGATCACCTTCATGTTTCTTCTCGAGTCTCCCTTTTTTCTGTATTTGGATTTTTTACAAAACCAAAACCTTCTCTCTATTCATCTCTCTATCACTTTCAGAACACAACCACCGAAACAAAATAACTTTTCCATTCGTTCTCCTTTACCGGACGCCATTAATGTCTGTTCGATCTCCACCCGATGACACCAGTTCGTTCTCCATCGTTTATCCTTTTCCATGTGCTCTTTCTTTGTATCTTCTATAGTCGAAGTAAAGCACCCCACTACATATGCTCGACCACACAAAAAGAAGAAGCAAATTCCACCATTAGTGATCTGTTCGATCTCCACCCTTACCTTTTGCTTTAATTTCATCTAAATACTGAGAAGGAATGTGAATAGTTTTTGGTTCAATATCATTTACTGTAATTTTAGTTTTAGCCTATTTTCTTACAAGAAATAATCAATTTTTCAGTGTTAAACAATCAATTAAACGTTTCAAGCATTAGGTGTTAATGATTTCCAGGAAAAAACCAATATCACCGTAAAAAGTGTTAATAATTTCAAAAAAAAAAATCAATATCAGAATTGTACAAAGTGTTAATAATTTCAAGAAAAAACCCAATATCAGATATTGCAGTGGGTTTTCTCTTATTTGTTGAGGTTTATGTTTTTTTAGTTGTAATTATTTTTAATGAATTAAGTTGAGAGAACATTTTGGTTCGGGAAAAAATCCAAATAGAGAGAAAAATGAGAAAGAAAAATGAGAAAGGGAGAAGAGACGTGAAGGTGATGGAGATTAATCATAATTATATTTTTTACCCTTTAATTATTTTTCTTGAGTTGTTAATTTTTTAAGGGATGTTATTTTTTTTTTAATGGCCAAGGCATACACATCACTTTTCTTAAGTGGTATGCCTTGTATAAAATAAAATTTCTTTAGTATGAATTTGTTCTCTTAAAAAATACAAAGCTATTAAAATAGATTTAAAACTAGTTTTAAACCCGCGCATAAATGCGCGGACCATTTTATTATACTTATATAAACTCATAAACTAATTGAATATTTGGAACTTCGTCGCGGATTAAATATTATGTTTTTTTCTTATTTACCAATTTCTTTTTACATTAAACGTGTGCATTATTGCACAATATTTTAATTTTATTGCAACTATTAAATAAAGCCTAACAAATGTGTCAATTGTTATACATGTAAAGTAAAGCATGGTCAAAATGGATCAAAATATAAGTTATGATCGTGATAAATGACTTTGAAACTATAAAATTATATATAAACAACAATCAAAGTTAATTTCAAGATCATTCTATATGCTATAAAACATGAGTTTATAGATATTAGTTAGAATAATTGACTTATTTATATAATAAATAAATAGTTGAATCAATAAATAAGCGACAACAAATTTTTTTTTCTAATATCTTTAATTTATGTACAACTCTCCATAAAAGACATCTAATATGAAACAGATGGAGTAATTAACTTGTACTTAATTTCCTACTTTTTCGACTTTCAGTTGCTTTCCACTTGATCACAATTTCCTACTATCCACTTTTCTTGATTTAGTTGTTTGTTTTTAATTATAACCAAATTATTTTCAACAGATAATCCTATCTATTTTCAATATATAAATACGATTGACTGATTGATTATAAATGTATTATTATGTATTTTGAATTCCATAAAGATAATATACTTATTTCTAGTTCTTTAGAAATGAAAAATTATAATGGAAACTTCGTTTTTTAGAGGTTCAATGTTATTTCGTTGGATTCTTCTTTTATTGATTATATACCTTTTGTATTAGATAGGGTTAAGGTGCAAAAATACCCCTAACGTTTTGAACCAGGAGCAATTTTACCCCTAACGTATAAAATGGTGCAATTATACCCCTAACGTTGGAAGCCAAGAGCAATTTTACCCCTCACGTTAATAAATTGGGTCAATTTGAGAAATAATTCATCAAACTGTCTTCTCGGTCATGAATCTTGTTATCTACACTTCATACGTGTGTCATTTTATCAGTAACAAATCACAAACATTCGTTGGGATGTGAAAAAAAATAAAAAAATATACAATCTTTTTGTACGGATTAGACAAAAAAAATTCAAAAAATCCACCGAATTTATAAATATTAATCTCAAATTCTATTATTAAATTATACAAAATATGAAATCCTTTTTTTAGAACGAATTGGGTTCGGTTCGTTAGCTGGTATTTGTTTAGTCATTCAGATAGTGACTGGTGTTTTTTTAGCTATGCATTACACACCTCATGTGGATCTAGCTTTCAACAGCGTAGAACACATTATGAGAGATGTTGAAGGGGGCTGGTTGCTCCGTTATATGCATGCTAATGGGGCAAGTATGTTTTTCATTGTGGTTTACCTTCATATTTTTCGCGGTCTATATTATGCGAGTTATAGCAGTCCTAGGGAATTTGTTTGGTGTCTCGGAGTTGTAATCTTCCTATTAATGATTGTGACTATTAGTGTGGTCACTATTAGTGTCACATCTGATAGTGAAGAAGAGGCCAAATAGGGTAAACAGGCAATGCGCGTAGGCATAGGTCTTCCACTATCACCTCTGGTGTGCCACTCGTCGGTTGAGAAACCTGGGGGAGCTATCTTCGTGGTACCAATAACTGGGGTCAGGGGGCCATTATATAAAAAAAACAGGGCAACTTAAACATATGCTTTGAAGGTGGAGCCTATTGCTACAGAAGGGAGGCCAGACTTTTCCAACTATGGCCTTATTGCTAAGAAGATAATGCAAAAAATGGGCTATGACTTGGAAAATCCTGTCGGACTAAAAAATGGGAAGGGGATTAAGGAGAAGGGGCTTGACGAAGGCACATTTGGTGCAAAATAATGAACAAAAATATCTGTATTTTATAATAGTGTCTGAAATTGATCAAATTTATCAACGTTAGGGGTAAAATTGCTCTTGGCTTCCAACGTTAGGGATAAAATTGCACCATTTTAAACGTTAAAGGTAAAATTGCTCCTTGCTCATAACGTTAGGGGTATTTTTGCACCTTAACCCTATTAGACATGATATGCAAACTCCAACAACTTCCACAAAAATACTTAACATATGGCATAGTATACTATACTTTTAGAAGCAATTTATAAACAGTTGCATCGAAACAATTTGTGCACATAACAATTAAGATTGCAGTATTGGGTCTTGATGGATGGAATTGCTCCATCAGTCTTTAATCTTTGCCTTCTTCACAAAAAATTTACCCATTTGGTCTTGTTGAACTGTTATTGAAGAAGAAACTAAAATCAATTTAAATATTGCTTAGTATTTCAAA
The DNA here is from genome assembly GCF_963576675.1 of Euphorbia lathyris. NCBI lineage: Eukaryota > Viridiplantae > Streptophyta > Magnoliopsida > Malpighiales > Euphorbiaceae > Euphorbia > Euphorbia lathyris. The sequence continues at coordinate 41,527,809 of NC_088910.1, forward strand.
CTAAAATCAATTAAACAATAGAATTTTCTCCATAAAAATGAAATAAAATTTTAGAGAACAAACTTGCCCACATACCTGATAACCATCCACATCAACGAAAAATAGAAAAAAAGGAAAGGGTATTCATTGAAGAACTAACTCACAATTTCAATTTTATACCAAAAATTAAAGGGAGTGCAATGGATAGACTAATTGAACATGAATTAAACTCAAACCAAGTGCTAAAAGAGGCACAAAGGGTGCATGGAACAAAAAACCTCTTTAGAGATTACTATAATGGATCAAATTTTACATTACAACTATAAATTCCTAATACCTCATTTTGAAATCCCACAATGCCATGAAAATTTCTAATACAAATTTAAGAGTCAATTAATCAAATAAAAAAATTTACATATGTAGCTGAGTCTCAAAGATCATCAATAACTTCACCAAATTGGAGACAATGCATCTTTTGTCCTACACATATATCCCTACATTGGAGATTCATGTCAACAAATTGAATAGAACACTAATTAATGTTCTAATCTTTAATGTAATTAGAAAGAATAAAAGAGATTAAGACGGACATACTCGCATAATGCTCCAAAAATATCAGGAAAAGAAATGTTAAAAACATATTCAACATTGTATTTCATTTCCTTACAATAAAGGATGTTAAAGCCATTACCTCAAAATCCTGAGAATTCAAATTCCGGAGAGTAAAGTGGTAAGATGATTTCATTGAAAGCTCTATAAACTTATCATGTCAATCATGTAATATTATAAATTTAAGTGAGATCAAGTACCATTTTACAATTAAAAGTCAAGGGAGCAGCTACAGAGAATAAAACCAGATATCTTACATGGATTTCTTAATCATTGTGGGTTTTGATTACTGATTCGCAAAGAGGAGAGAATGGAAGATGCGACCTGAATCAATAAAGGGAGAATAGAAAACAAAAACTTGATAGGATGACAATGATATCTTAAGAAAAAGAATCAGTAACAGTTTTTAAAAGAAAAACAATAAGTAATATTGAAAGAGATAATAAAAAATTAAAAGGATTCAAAATAATTGATAAAATTAGACATCAGCCAAATGCTCGAGGTTCTGCCAAGTTGATGATTTAGTATTCTCATTATATATATATATATATAGAGGAAAGTAAAAGATTTCAATAAGTAATAAAAAAAATGGATTACCTATGGTACAATTGAAATCTGGAGTTGTGCACTTGTAATCCTGCAAATTGAAACCAAAAATCAGTATTATGCATTCATATTTATACAGAATAAGAAACTCAGATGGGCTGTGATAGACAAAGAATAAAAGTGGAAAAAATGATTAGTTTTAATATGAATTATAAATATAATAAAAAGGTAAATTGAAAGGAATAGAAGGATATTGTTATAGGAATGCCACAAATACCCAAATTCACATATAACAACCCAGATAAACAAAATTTCAGAACATCAAATGAAAATCGAAGGAAACTAAAATAAACAAAATTTCACCATGAAAGCAGCGAGTTAGAGGTTACATCCGCCTCTGAATCAAACCATCGCTGATGTTGAGATCCTCACTGGTTACATGATCTGTATAGAGAGTTAGAGGTAAAAGGAAACCCAAAAGGGAAAGAGAGAAGACCGAGAGTATCCTTACCATAGTTGACGGCCAGAGATGTGCGATTATAAGAATCCCATGCATCATTGAGTAGCTGCCGCCGTTGAAGAGAGGCTTCCGTCGTAGCGGCAGCGCTGCATTCTAATGAGAGGTTGAGGCCATGAAGGTAAGCTTTGAAGAGAGAAGATGCATAGGTTAGGGATTAGGATTTGTACAGATTGGAGGAGGCGGCTATAGTATAGAGAATACGATGGATTTAGGGTTAATAAAAAAATTTTACAAAGTCGCTTACCGAAGAAGAAGATGAAAGCGGGTATAGTGGGAGTTAGTTTTCCCTAAAATATAGCTTAGTTACGTGTACAGAAAAGAAATTTAAAAAAATCCAAAATTTTATCAATTAAATTGAGAACTCTTCTACAAAAGAAATTAAATTCACAAATTATCTCCACTTGACACGTCAGCTTTTTATCTCCTGCTTTTAGTATAGGTATAGATAGATGTATAGATTTTTCACCAATTAATTTAGACTCTATATAAAATAAATTGATGTAGATTTCACGTTTATAAAAAAAATATCAATTTAATTTTTAATAACGAAACAAGATGCATTATTTATTAATAGACTAATATAAAATAATATGTTATATTTTGTTATCAAAACCTAAATTGAGGATCAACATAATGTAAATTGATACTCAACAAATAAAAGTTACAAGAATTCCACCTATTCTCTCTAAAAAAAAGGGAATGGCGTGTGGCCAAAACTTGCATTATTCTCGGGTAAATTACATCTATGGCCAATGAACTTTATCCATTTCACATTATGGTCAGTGAATTTTAATTCTTAAAGGTGACTTTAATATTTTAATACCGGTGACTACTCAACGTCTCAAAACGACCGTTTACGATCTTAAAATAAATTTTTTTGAAGAGTTAATGATATTTGAAGGAATTTTAATTCTTGAAAATTTTCATTTTGATGTCATTTAGGTGTTGTTTGGTTGGGAGATATAATCAATTTTTTTAGAGAGAGAAAGCTCCAAAAAAGTGATTTTGAAAAATAAAAATGTGGTTTCATGGTAAATGTCGTTATGAAATTTTTTAATTCTTGAATATTTTCATTTTGAAGTCGTTAACGGTTATTTTGAGGAGTTAGTTAAAGTTGAGTGACCACCGATATTAAAAAAAAGTGTAAAGTTCAGTAGTTATACCATTAAGAATTGAAATTGAGCGGTTACTATGTTAAAATGGATAAAGTTAAGTAGCCATAGGTGTAATTTACACATTACTAAACCCAGCCATGAATTCCCACCCATAGCCCCATGAAAAGACCAAACTACCCTTTACCCAAAATTTGAAAAAACACAAAACCTCTCAAATACCCTACACACTCTTTGATCAAATCCGGACTAATTTGTGAACCAAAACATGGAGTGTAACAACAACCGTAAAGCGAAAGCGAAAATAATAAGATTTACCGTTTTTGTTTTTTGATTTAAGCTTAAAAATTGAATCTGTGGGTGATTTTTTTAAAACGCCGGAATCGCAGTCGGGCGTATGAACATCACGCCCGACCTACGGTTCCGGCGTATGAATATCACGCCCGACCTGTGGTTCGGGCGTGAGGCTATCACGCCCGACCTATGGTTCGGGCGTGATGTTCATACGCCCGAGGGGTTTTAATTAATTTAATTAATTTTTTGTAATTTTTAGTTTGTTTAATTTAGTTTAACTAAATTTTTATTTTGTTAATTTTAGTTAAATTTTTATTTTGTTAATTCAGGTATTTACGGGTTAAATTCAATAGCGGACTAATTTTTTTACGGGTTTAATTCAACAGCGGACTAATTTTTTTTACGTAACAGGTATTTACGGATTTAATTCAATAGCGGACTAGCTATTTTTTTTGCTCTCCCGACACGCGGGCGTGTGCCTAGTGTAAGGGGGGATTATCTTTGTAATCAAACTATGTAACAATGGGGAGAGACTTACTCTATTGTGTTATATGGAGCTTTGTAATAGCCATTGTCAGTAGGACTCAAGTTGGTATAAGAAACACTATAGGGGGGAGTGACCTGTCATACTGGACAGTCACTCGGTTGTTGGTAGTCTACCATCTCTAGTAGTTGCCCCCCTACTACTATGAGATGGGACCCGTGGTGTAACACTGTTGCTTATCTATGAATAACATCATCCGCGTATTGTTCCTTCTTGAGTGTCCTATATGTTATCCATGTGTGTGTGCCTGATTGAGATGCTTGTCCTTATGTGGCTATCGTATGTATGCTATTATATTCACTACATGTGGTTCCTATCTAACCTTTGCATGTGATCTTTGCAGCTAGAGTGATCTAGTTCCCTTGGCTGGCTTACTTCGGGGGAGACAAGTAAGCGCCGCACGGGTCCGGACGGTAGGCCCCGTGACATTTGGTATCAGAGCCCAGGTTTGACGATACTTAGAGGAACCATGACGATTGCAAACGCCAAACGCATGGATGCCATAGAAAAGCGAATTGAGGATCACGATCTTGATAATCTTTCTATAGCAGTGATAGAAAATTGCAGGCAGATCGAGCGTATGGAAGAAGCCATTATAAGACTCCAAGATGAAGATGGAGGAGGCCTGGGGGCCAATACAAATGAAATTTTTCTACGCATTGATAGCCTTGAAGAGGCAATGTCGAAACTCCAGGGCGGAGATGAAAATAGAAATCCGGCAGGGGCCGAGGCCGTGGTGGCTAATACAAATCCGGCAAGAGCTGAGGCCTTGAGGGCTAATGAAAATCCGGCAGGGGCCGAGGCCGGGAGGGCTAATATAAATCCGGCAGGGGCCGAGGCCTTGATGGCTAATATTGAACTGTTCCAAGCCGTGGTGGCTAATGCTGATATCTTTAGGGCAATGATTGCCCGAACAGAAATTTTTGAGTTCGTGATGACGAATGCAAAGGCTATTAAAGATGTAATAGCGAAAAACAATCCCCTTCCCGGTCAACCACCTGAGAGTGGTGCGGCTCGAGGAAAAGGGACAAACACAATTAATGAGAATGCTCATTTTGCAGGTGAGGAAGAGATAGACAGGCTGAGAATAGCCATGAACCATGTCGAAGCAGATCAAAGAAGATTATTCGAGGGTATAGAGAAAACTCAAAATCAAACAGGAGATGGGTTTGATGCCCTCAAACAGGAGTTGGATGAACTACAGAGGAAGGTGGAATCTCTGTCCCTAAATGGGGGAAGTCATCAAGAGCCGTAAAAATCAAAATTCGAGATCCAAAACCTTTTGTAGGAACTCGGGACTCCAAGGAAGTGGACAACTTCTTATTCGATGTGGAGAGTTATTTTACAGCTACAAAGACAAGCCTCGATGCGGATCGACTAGCAGTCGTACCGATGTACTTAGAGGGGGATGCCAAGCTATGGTGGAGACACCAGACCAGTTCAGGGTCAGTAAACACATGGGAAGACTTCAAACGAGAGCTGAAGTCTCAATTCTCTCCTGTAAATGCGCAGTTCTCAGCCAGAAATAGGCTAAGCGAACTACGTCAGACTGGCGATATCCGAGAATATGTTCGAAGCTTCCAAGCCATTACCTTAGAAATTCCGGACATGCAAAAGGATGAAAAGTTCTTTGGCTTTTTGAAGGGGTTGAAACCTTGGGTTCATAGTGAGGTGATCAGAAGGGGAGCCACAGATCATCTCTCAGCAATTGCAGCAGCTGAAAGCATAGCTGATTTTAGTAGCACCATGAAGAGAAAGTTTCCGGTCGGAGCAGACTCAGACTCCAGGACTAACAAATGGAGCAGGCCATGGAATGGCGGAGGTGATCGAAATTACTCCTCGTCCGGAAGCGAAAGACGGCCGTGGAACGCCAACAACTCTGAACGTCGACCCTACCTGGGGAACTACTCAGAAAGGAGGAATCCTCCACTTAGGACAACAAGTCCCTACTCACAGACCCAAGGAAGCCTTCCACAAAGGAACCAGTCATATACACCGAGGCCGATGTCATGCTTCCTCTGCACAGGATCGCACAAGGCAGCAGATTGCCCAAAGAGATCAGCTCTGGCCTCACTACTTACGATCCAGGAAGAAGGGAGCATCGTAAGGGAAAGGCAACGGGAACCTTCTGAACCCTCGGTAATGGGATCCCTTCGATTCATGGGAGCTCTGGCAAAACAAATAAAGGAGACAGGAGACAGTTCAGAGAAGGGACTCATGTATGTAGAGATGATAATCAATGGCAAGAACACGAGAGCCATGATCGACACCGGAGCGACAGACAACTTCATAACAGACTCCGAAGCCTCCCGCTTAGGACTCCATGTGTTGAGGGAGACAGGAATGATTAAGGCTGTGAACTCACCTGCTCAGTCGATTAGCGGAACAGCCCAACATGTACCTTGCAAGTTGGGACCCTGGACAGGGACGATCGGGTTCACAATAGCACCCATAGATGACTTTGATGTCGTATTGGGGTTGGAGTTTCTGAAACAGAGTTTCGCAGTACCCATGGCGTCAGCAGGTTGTCTTTTGTTCTTGAACCAGGATCCGTGCATGGTCCCGATAACGTTAAGCACAGTCCGAGGGAAGAAATGCATTTCAGCAATACAGTTCAAGAAAGGTATAAAGAGGGGGGAACAATCATATATAGTTGTCCCTAAAGGTGACGACTCAGAAGGTAGTGTCATCGTCCCTCGGATATTGGAAGGGGTGATGAGGGAGTTCCAAGATGTTATGCCAGAGACATTGCCACAGACATTACCTCCACAACGAGATGTTGACCATGCTATTGATCTGCTGCCAGGCACGAAGGCCCCAGCAAAAGCACCATATCGAATGGCTCCCCCTGAGTTGGCAGAGTTGAGGAAACAACTAGATGAGTTGCTGGAGGCAGGTTTCATCCGGCCATCGAAGGCCCCATATGGCGCCCCGGTACTGTTCCAGAAGAAAGAAGATGGAAGTCTGCGGCTGTGTGTTGATTATCGAGCACTCAATAAGATTACGGTGCGCAACAAATACCCCATTCCTATGATATCTGACTTGTTTGATCAACTCAGTGGAGCCAAATACTTCACTAAGCTTGACCTACGCTCCGGGTATTACCAAGTCAGAGTAAGGGAGGAGGATGTTCCAAAAACTGCTTGCGTAACTCGGTATGGGTCCTTCGAATATCTTGTTATGCCCTTTGGACTAACAAACGCTCCGGCGACTTTTTGTACTTTAATGAACCAGGTATTCAGGGACTATCTTGACAAATTTGTGGTGGTCTACCTAGACGACATCGTCATATATAGTTCCACCCTCAAGGAGCATCAGGAGCACTTACGTCTAGTTTTTCAGAAACTGCGGGAGAATCAACTTTTCCTCAAGTTATCCAAATGTGCATTTGGTCAGACGAGCATCAAATTCCTTGGCCACATTATTGAGGAAGGGAGGATAAGCATGGACAAGAGTAAAGTACGGGCTATAGTTGATTGGAAGGTCCCTATGAATACAACAGAACTGCGATCCTTCTTGGGATTGGCTAACTACTATCGGAAGTTCATCAGAAGCTACTCAGAGAGAGTTGTCGACCTTACGGATCTGCTGAAGAAAGACAACAAGTGGGAGTGGACAGACCAATGTCAAAAATCCTTCGAAAACTTAAAACAAGCTGTCATTGCAGACCCTGTGTTAGCCATCCCGGATATGAGCAAGCCATTCGAAGTTCACACAGACGCATCCGATTTTGCCTTAGGAGGAGTCATAATGCAAGAGGGTCGAGCAATAGCTTTTGAAAGCAGGAAGCTCAACAATGCAGAGCGACGATATTCCACACATGAGAAAGAGTTACTAGCAGTCGTACATTGCCTGCGGGTATGGCGCCACTATCTGTTGGGATCCAGGTTCATAGTAAAGACAGACAACACAGCGGTTAGTCATTTCCTGACTCAACAGGAATTGACATCCAAACAGGCCCGATGGCAAAGCTTGTTAGCAGAATTTGACTTTGTACTGGAGTATCACTCAGGGAAAATTAATCAAGTGGCAGATGCATTAAGTCGGAAGTCAGAATTAGCAGAGTTGACAAGAATAGCCTCTTTGTCCAACAGTCAACTATCATCCCCATTGCGACAACAGATCCGGGACAACCTACAGAAAGACCCTCAGGCAACTGCTATCATCAACCTGGCAAAGCAAGGGAAAACCAGACAGTTCTGGATGAGCGATGACTTGTTAATAACAATCAAGGAAAGAGTGTATGTACCAACCGCAGCTAATCTGAGGAAGACACTGATGAAGGAATGTCACGACACACTATGGGCAGGCCATCCGGGGTGGCACCGCATGCTAGCTCTCCTCCAGCGAAACTATTACTGGCCAAGGATGGAAGATGATGTGAGAGAATATACAAAAACGTGTCTAATCTGCCAGCAAGACAAGGCCGAAAGAAAGAAACCTGCAGGGCTGCTGCAGCCACTGCCAGTACCAGACCGACCATGGGAAAGTGTCTCCCTCGACTTCATCTCCAGCCTCCCCCGAGTGGGCGACTTCGATTCCATCTTGGTGGTGGTTGACAGGTTTTCCAAATATGGAACTTTCATTCCGATGCCAAAATATTCAACTGCGGAAGTGACGGCACAGGCTTTCTTCAAGCAAGTGGTCAAGTATTGGGGAATCCCAAAGAGTATTGTCAGCGACAGAGATGGTCGGTTTGTGGGAACCCTTTGGGCCGAATTATTTCGACTCTTGGGGTCGAACCTCGATATGTCCACTAGTTATCACCCTCAGACTGATGGTCAGACAGAGCGATTTAACAGCATGTTGGAAGAGTACCTTCGGCACTTTGTCAATGCCAGTCAACGAAATTGGCCTTCCTTGTTGGATGTGGCGCAATTCTGCTTTAATAGCCAGAAAAGTTCTGCTACTAATAAATCACCTTTTGAAATTGTTACAGGTCAACAGCCGCTGGTGCCTCATTCAGTTGACATTCCATACACAGGCAAAAATCCAAAAGCGTACCTATTCACCAAAGAGTGGAAACAGAACGAGGAGATCGCGAAGGCACATTTGACAAAGGCATCAAGGAGGATGAAGAAATGGGCGGACACAAGCCGACGTCCACAAGAGTTCCAAGTGGGAGACATGGTCTTGCTCAAACTTCGACCTGAACAACTCCGCTGCCTACGGAACAGAGATAGACGACTTGTCAGGAAGTACGAGGGACCCCTCCCAGTCCTAGCTAAAGTGGGACCCGTAGCCTACAAACTGGATCTCCCACAGTGGATGTCATTCCACCCAGTGTTCCATGTCAGCAACTTGAAGGAGTACCACCCAGACACAGTAGACGATCAGCGCAACAAATCAAAGCGACCTCCAATTACAAAGAAAGCACCTGCGAGCAAAGAAGTGGAAGAAATCCTTGCAGAACGCACAGCAACGGCATGTCACCGCCGCCCGCACACAGAATACCTTGTCAAGTGGAAAGCTCAAGGAATAGAAGAAACAAGCTGGGAGAAAGCAACCGACCTCCAACCTTTCCAAAACAAGATTGAAGACTTCATCAAGACCCGTTCGACAGGGACGTCGAACCTCTGAGTGGGGGAGAGTGTAAGGGGGGATTATCTCTGTAATCAAACTATGTAACAATGGGGAGAGACTTACTCTATTGTGTTATATGGAGCTTTGTAATAACCATTGTCAGTAGGACTCAAGTTGGTATAAGAAACACTATAGGAGGGAGTGACCTGTCATACTGGACAGTCACTCGGTTGTTGGTAGTCTACCATCTCTAGTAGTTGCCCCCCTACTACTATGAGATGGGACCCGTGGTGTAACACTGTTGCTTATCTATGAATAACATCATCCGCGTATTGTTCCTTCTTGAGTGTCCTATATGTTATCCATGTGTGTGTGCCTGATTGAGATGCTTGTCCTTATGTGGCTATCGTATGTATGCTATTATATTCACTACATGTGGTTCCTATCTAACCTTTGCATGTGATCTTTGCAGCTAGAGTGATCTAGTTCCCTTGGCTGGCTTACTTCGGGGGAGACAAGTAAGCGCCGCACGGGTCCGGACGGTAGGCCCCGTGACACCTATCACGCCTCACCTTGTGGTCGGGCGTGATAGCCCCACGTCTCACCGTGTGGTCGGGCGTGTAGCGATCACTTCCGGCCACTTGGTGAGGCGTGGGGCTATCACGCCCGACCACAAGGTGAGGCGTGATAGGCACACGCCCGCGTGTCGGGAGAGCAAAAAAAAATAGCTTTTTCCTCCCCAAAACCCATGAAAGGGTATTTTCGTCCTTTCACAGGGCTAGGGGTGGGAATTTGGCTGGGTTTAACAACACCCTTATTCTCGCTGTCAAGAAACGCTAACTAAATCATGGTTAATTCTCACTATAGTTTTCAAATAAACATGAACCAAGGGTTAGTAGCTGGTGAACTTCACACGTGTATAGTCATACACACGGATAAGATCAGGACACGTGGACGGCCAAATATCGTCTCAACCGGCTTCCGCTCTCATTGTTGTGAATTAAAATTAGGGTTACGCAATCAGTCGCCTTCATCCAACTAAATCCCAACGAAATCCTTATCTTTCTCCTCTGTCTGGCTGTTAGCTTCTGGGAAAATTCATCTAATCTTTTTTTTTTCTCTTGTATTCTCGGCTAGTTTCTCTTAGATTTTGCTTCTGATTATGGAGATGGAACGCGCAACCGAGTTTCCCCTTACGCACCTTGATCGGCGACCTCGGAAGAGGGCGCGCCTGGGCTGGGACGTGCCTCTGGTTCCTAAGGTATCAGCTTTTTATTCTTTTGGTTCATCAATTTTGATTAGCTTCCTTTTGACCTCATTATCTTTAGATCTGATTAAATTTCCCTAGATTTAGCTCGTATATAAGCCGGTTAGTGTTAGATCGTTCCTTTTCCTTGGGCGGATTTGTTTTCTTTCAGCATATCTGTCTAATTATTTTTTGGATCCACATATTTTTGTTCAAAAATCTGCCTTAAAGCTTAGAATTTACCTTCTTGGTATGCTCGGTGTTATCTTTAGCATGACATATATGTTTGTTTAATTCCCCGTCCATGTCTCTATGTTACTGGTTTTACAAGTCTATATTATATATGAATATCTGATGTTAGGTTTTTGTGATGTGAGATGTCCATTTATAGAATTATCTAAATTTCTAGTGTAGGTAATTTTTTTAATTATCTTACAATTAAGTAAATGATATTATTAAAAGTTGAAAATTGTTATGTTGTGCTAAATCTTCTGTGAAAGAATCTTGCAGAAAGATATAATTTTATAGATATGGCCTTTACAAAAATTTCGTCCCTACTGGTCTTGGTTTAATCCAATATCTGTTCTGATGCTAATAAGTTCTTGACACATTTTTTTTCGTTTTCTGAAGTTTATTTGTTTTCTCTCATGAATGAGTTTTTGACAATTGGTGAAGGGGATGCCCGAGGTTACTAAGTAATCAGGTGAAATTTTTTGATTTAATTTCTTCAGTGGTGCATAAATGGATGATTGTGTGTAGGCTCAGGTAGGAATATTTTGTGGACAAGAGGTTGGAAATTTACAAAGCTATGCATCTTCTGGAGCAACCTCAGACCATACTATCTCTAGTGCCCTATTTGTAAAAGGAGTGGCTCGAAATGGTTCTCCCCCATGGCGGGAAGATGACAAGGATGGCCATTACATGTTTGCGCTTGGAGATAATTTAACTTCACGCTGTAATTACACTATACTATCATACCTCCTAACGAGTTAAATAGGTTATGCAATAGTTAATGTTGAAATTAAAATTGAATGACATTCATAGAGAAGTTTCCACAAACTGGATTTAAATTTTTTTTTGTTGAAGTCCTTTTTCTGGTATTGAGGTCACTGGGTGACCATGCTACTTAACCTGTTTATTGGGTTTTTATCCCTTGCTTAAACAATTCTTTTTTTTTTTTTTGTGCTTGTTTGGTGACTAATTTTGTTCTCTTTTGTTTTGTCTCCATTCTATGCAGATAAGATACATGGTAAAATGGGCGAAGGTAAACTTTTTCAGAAATAACTTTATCTTGTAGTTGGTTTACCCTTCATTTATTTGAAATGATGCATCTTTTGTTTATCTACTGTTCATGTAGGCACATTTGGTCAGGTTTTAGAATGCTGGGACAGGGAAAGGAAGGAGATGGTAGCAATCAAAATTGTCCGTGGGGTTAAGAAGTATCGTGAAGCAGCTATGATAGAGATTGACGTGCTGCAACAGCTTGGTAAAAATGATAGAGGGGGCAACCGGTTAGTGCTCTAAAACCCTGCTTAATTAGTTTTACTGCAAATGGCAGACCCTGCAACTAGATTTTTAAGCAATGTCAGTGGTTAAATGGGTTTATTCCTTGCAGTTGTGTGCAATTACGGAACTGGTTTGACTATCGTAACCATATTTGTATTGTAAGTATATAATTGATTAACATGGATTAATTTCCCCCATACAGACATAATCTGGGGATTAAGACTTGTCGGTGAATGTAAATGGTTGTAACAGGTTTTTGAGAAGCTTGGACCAAGCTTATACGATTTTCTTCGCAAAAACAATTATCGCTCATTTCCCATTGATCTTGTCCGCGAGATTGGCAGACAACTGTTGGAATGTGTAGCATGTGTGTAGTAATTACCTTAGCTAGTCTTTTCTATGCATTTTTGCCTTTTCGTTCCTTGTCAAATTTCTTTATTGGTTTTAATGCTCTACTATCTCTAGCTTGAGCTTCAGATGCCTTATATTGTATGAACACTGACACACATCCATTCACATTTATTAGATTGTCGCTGCCAGGAGGTGGCAACATATAAGATTTTCTAACAGAAAAAAGGGTTAATAAATCCACATCATATTTTCATACCCACCTAATGCTTGGTTGAATGCTATCCTGTACTGAAGTGTTTTATGTTGGTTTATACTGAATTGTGCAGTTATGCATGACTTGCGCTTAATTCATACTGATTTGAAGCCGGAAAACATCCTTCTGGTTTCTGCTGACTATGTGAAAGTTCCCGATTACAAGGTAGAGTCTATGGTTCATATCTGTGTTCTGGTGCTGTTCTAGCTGTAGTTGTCTCTTTTAATTAAGTTTTTAGGTTCAGTATTTGACTGTGTCTCTTGCTATGTTCAGGGTTCTTCCCGCTCACCAAAAGATAGTTCCTACTGTAAAAGAGTCCCAAAGTCTAGTGCCATTAAGGTGATAGACTTTGGTAGCACTACTTACGAGCGTCAAGACCAGAACTATATTGTATCAACGCGACATTATCGTGCCCCGGAAGTCATTCTTGGTACTGTTGATGCCATACATGCTGTTTTTCTTTTCTGGCTTTAAACTGTTGGCAAGAGCTAAATTTTCATTGATTTTTTTAGGACATGGATGGAGTTACCCTTGCGATGTATGGAGCGTTGGTTGCATCTTAGTTGAATTATGCACTGTATGATTCTGGCTGTCAAATTTTTATGGTGTTCGTTGAAAGCTACTTTCTTGTCTACTGTATAGCTATTTGTTTGTGCTCATTTTATTTTTGTGTTGACACGAACTGTTTCAGGGTGAGGCATTGTTTCAGACACATGAGAATTTGGAGCATCTGGCAATGATGGAACGGGTGCTTGGGCCACTGCCTCAGCACATGCTAAAGAGAGTGGAGTAAGAAGATTTGGATGAGTGTTCTGTTGATTTTTCTTGTTTCTGTTTTACTAGGTTAACTTTTTTTTTTTTTTTTTGGTTATAGCCGACATGCTGAGAAATATGTTAGAAGGGGTCGACTGGACTGGCCTGAAGGTGCGACTTCAAGGGAAAGTATCAGGGCTGTTATGAAGTTGCAGCGCCTGCAGGTAGATTGATCTATGATTCTAGTTGCTTAGCAAGGAAGTTGGCAAATTTTTTCTCTTGTACTTGAATTTAATCTTGTTCCTTGTTTTATGTAGAATCTAATAATGCAGCATGTTGATCACTCAGCTGGAGATCTCATACATCTTATACAAGGACTTATTAAATATGATCCCTCAGATAGGCTAACTGCTAGAGAAGCACTTAGGCAACCCTTCTTCACTAGTGACACTCTTAGGATGTGATTAGTTGGATCTTGATATAAGCATTCATGATTGAATTGACTTATCTTCAACAGTCATGTTCATAAACCATTCACGGTCGACAGTAGTTTCAGAATGCAATCATCTTTGTGTAACAATCCATGGTTCTTCCAGCCAATTCGACCTTGTTCTTAACTGGATTCTGAATCTGTGTAGATATTCTTTTTCGGTTGAAGCAGTGGGTACAGATGCACTAGTTCTGAGCCTGCTCTGTAGCTCGAGTTACATTCGATATCAAAACCATACACCTGGATTGTAAACTGTCCAAGATTGACAACTAATGGAAGCAAAAATTATTCATCTTGCTTGGGATATTTATATCCAATCGAGATCAGAATAGTATTTAATTACTGTGTATTTGTAGTTTAAGAAATGAAGTTTTCCATTTGTACTCGTTGATTCATAATTGTTCACTTCATATGGATACGTATTGATGAAGAGTGGGATTTGTGGATACTCGAATGTGTTAATGTGGCAATGTAGTGGTCATCACATTTTGATAAATTAGGATGTTTGAAACTAAGCTTGGGGTTAATGAAACGAATTGAAATAGGAAGTAGACCTGAATCACCTGATACATCCTGTGCTCCCAAACCAAAAACGTCTTGGGTCTTTGGAACTTCCCAAAACGGGACGACTCCTTGCACTGAAAAAAATGCGACTCTCTTTCAACTTTCAGAATACAAGAACCTCCAAAAACGTTGCCCCTTTAACTTAGAAAAAGACTTTGAACTTCCAAAATGTTGTAGTGACTCTCAATGCTTGTCCCAAGTGGTAATCATAACCCCAATTTGTTGACATGTCTCTGAGGCACCCCCCAATGGTAGAAATTAATGCCTTTAAATTCTTAAAGTTAACCCAATTTGTTAACATGCCTATCTCTAAATTTTCAATGGTAGAAATTAATGCCTTTAAATTCTTGAAGTTAATTGAAATTGGAAAAGAAATTTTTGTTATCAAATCAAGAGGGACACAAAGCAGAGCATTAGGGAGTAAAAAACAAACCGAATAAGCCAAAATCCCCCCTTACTCGCCGAGTTAGTATAACGAATCAAAACATATTGTTTCATTCAGATTGAACACTTTTTCGTATCAGATTGGGCGGATGCATTTAAGTCTTTATGGAAAGTTAAGTCAGAGAGTTTCCAATTCTATCTTTTGTACTTTAGAGATTCGGACTAAACCATGCTCAAAATTGAGTTGCAAGAAGAGTCACGTACTGAAATGTGAAAAATTACGGGTTTAAGTGTTATTTTTTTTTTATATGATGACTTTTTTTAACATTGCTATTTGTATTTCATTATCTTTAATTAGTTAGGGCTATGTGGTATTTTACCTTTAGTGGTAGAGGGGTATAAATTCATCTCATTTTGGAAGTTAGATTCATCATTCAAAATTAGTAGTTCTTAATCCGTTCAAGTTAAGTTTGAGAATCTGTTTATTTTTTTTTAAAATTGTGCGTAATGCACTTACATTAAACAAAGAGAAATTACATTAAAGACAAAGAAAAACCCTCAACCCACACTTCACCTATGTGATTCGAATCTATGACCTTTATGGTCATAGGTAAGCTCTCAACCAACGGGTTAAGAACTTCACCACCAGAGAATTTGTTTATTAATTTAGGACCAAAACCTTTACAATCTTCTTTTTTTGGTGACTAAGACCTTTCACCTTATCCCCACTGGTCCGTTACACCATAAATATAACACGAATTCTTTGAGAGCAATACACTCCGCAAACCAATTAATATCATATATATATTTTTTTTATATCAACCATTTTTCATATAGTGATACGACAAAACAATTTTCATTAATTGAGTCTATTATATACACTTAGCGTAGGATTTGTCTTGAAATACAACAATAGCTTATAATTGTGTAAGCATACACCGATATAGATAAAAGAAGGCAAAACAGCAGATGCAAATGCATCATCCGAAGAGAAAAATACAAACGTCCCGAGAGTTAACTAGAGTCCTTTGAGATGGATTGAGAGACACAATCTTAGCATCAATGACTAGGAGTAGTGGAAAGAGATATTACAATATATTGTCTGTTTTTTGAACTTTAAACCATTTAATCTGATCTGAATGTAAGAGATGGAGAAATTGTAGTTTGCTACGTACCAAAGGCCAGTAACATGCAACTTCGACTTAATACTTTCGTGGCATATAGATTTATAATAAGCCACAAACAAAAATATATGATGTGATCTCATCTTATGCAAATCCTACAGACCGACTTAACAATTCAAAATTTAAAAGAGAGTGAATTTGCATTATTTAATATCTATACTTGCAACCCTCGCCACCTGAGCCCTATTGTCGACTTCATTATATCATCTTGACGGTGATGAGGGCATTAAGTTGAGGAAAAACCATTACATCAAGAGGGACACAAAGTAGAGCATTAGGAAGTTGAAAACAAACCGCATAAGCTAAAATACTCCCTTACTGGCCGAGTTAGTATAACAAATGGAAACATATTGTTGCAGGCAATTTTTCATGTTCGGCACTTTTTCGTATTTAGAGCATAGCTTCTTCTTACGAGGTCGGATGGATGCGATTTAAGTTTTTATGGAAAGCTAAGACATAGAGCTTCCAATTCGATATTCTGTACTTCCGAGATCCGGACTAAACCATACTCAAAATTGAGTTGCAAGACGAGTTACCCACTGAAATGTGAAGAATTACTGGGTGTGTTATTTCTTTGTACATTTGACGTTTTTAACATTGCTATTAGTATTTCATTATCTTTAATTAGTTAGGGTTATGGGTAATTTTTTACCTTTAGTGTTAGATAGGTATAAATTCATCTAATTCTAAATTGTAAGGAATTTTTTGTCATCTTACCAAAATCAAATCTCATATGTTTTGTTAGAGTCAGGTTCTTCACCCAGAATTAAGAGTTATCAATCCCTTCAAGTCAAACTTAAGAATTTTATTGATTTAGAGTCAAAACCTTTACAACTTTGTTTCTCTTAGTATCTCAGACATTCCATCCGGTTCCCATTCCTTAGGACCGGTCCGTTACACCATACATATAACCAAAGGACCCTAGCTTGATCCACGAAATCTTTAAAAGTATTAATACACTCTGCGAATCAATTAATGTTATACATTTTTTTTACATCAATCATCTCTCGTGTAGTGATACTTAAAACAATTATCATTAATTGAATGTATTACACCCTCAGAGTAGTATAAAATTTCTCGAAATCCACCGTTTCGAAATACAGCAACAACTTATAATTGTGTAAGCATGCTAACAAGCTACACCAAGTGAGAAGTGTAGAACAATTAGCTCATAAGGACCGCCATTGTATAACCATTCATCAACAGATGCCGCTTCCCATATTGGGTAAAAATGCAAACCTATAGCCGCAGAAGTAGGAATAATGGTACCAGAAATAATATTGTTGCCATAAAGTAGAGATCCCGAAACAAGTTCACGAATACCATCAATATCTACTGGAGGGGCAGCAATGAAAGCGATAATAAATACAGAAGTTGCGGTGAATAAATTGATATAGCAAAAAAAAAAAAAAAAAAAAAAGGCAAAACAGCATATGCAAATGCATATCCGAAGAGAAAAATACAAATGTGGCGAGAGTTAACTAAGAGTCCTTCAGATGGATTGAGAGACATGGTCTTAGCGTCGAGTAGTGGAACGAGATTACAATATATTATCTGTTTTTTTGAACTTTAAAGCCTTTAATCTGATCAGAATGTAAGAGTTGGAGAAATTGTAGTTTGCTACCAAACGCAAGCAACATGCAACTTCAACTTACTATTTTCGTGGCATATAGATTTAATATATAAGCCACTGAAACACATCATGTGATCTCATCTTATGCAAATCTTACCTGATCCAAGTAAATCCATACTCCAACCTGATCTCATCTCATCAAAGTAAATCCATCCATGCACCGTCTCGAAATATAGGCAGCAGCTTATAACTGTGTAAGCATGCAAAAAAGGCAAAACAGCAGATGCAATCCCAAGAGAAAAAATGTTGCTTTGCAGCTTACCAATATCCCCATAATCAGCTAGAGTCCCTTCTGATGGATCAAAAGACACAGTCTTATCATCAACAGCAGGAGCTCCACGACTATTGGAAAATATATGATAAAGATTTAATAAGCCACAAAAACATATGATTTAGCTGACTGAATCAATCAATTCTGCCTACCGACTTAAGAATTCAAATATGACCATAACACTTTGGATAACTTCTGCCGCCTAATCATCTAAACCACTTATAAAATTCACTTCTGATCCTTCATTTTCCAGATCAAGTAATGCTGAAAATGACTATCTTATCAGACATAAACCAAATGGAGAACATTCCTTTTCTTTTCCCTCTTCTACCTTTCTTCTTTCTTCTCCTTCTTCTTCATATGATCATCACTCGAACAATTAACAAACTCAAATTACCTCCTTCTCCACCAAAGCTACCCATAATCGGAAACCTTCATCAGCTAGGCAAACTCCCCCACCGTTATCTCCGTTCAATTTCAACCAAGTACGGCCCTATACTTCTCGTCCATCTAGGCCATAAAAGAACTATAGTAATCTCATCTGCAGAGATAGCCAAAGAAATCATGACCAAACATGATATCATTTTCTCCGACCGGGACAGAACCACTGCTGCAAATATCTTTTTCCATGGCTCTGTCGATATCGGATTCAGTCCATACGGTGAGTATTGGAGACACGTTAGAAAAATTGGAGTTCTCCAACTTTTAAGCATCAAAAGAGTGCAATCTTTTCAGTCTGTGAGAGAAGAAGAAGTTTCGAACTTCGTCGGTAAAGTTCGGGACGCTTGTTTGTCGGGAAATTCCATTAATCTAAGTGAGATGTTTGCTGTTGTTTCGAACAATATAATATCGAGATGTGCTCTTGGTCGGAAAGCTGTTAAGGAAGATGATAAGAATAAGTTTGGAGAAGTGACGAGGAGGATGATGGTGCAATTTACTGAATTTAGCTTTGGAGATAAGTTTCCGTTTTTGGGATGGATGGATAATGTTACTGGTTTGATTGGTCGTTTGAAATCAACGGCTGGGGGAATTGATGCTTTCCTTGATAAAGTGATTGAAGAACATAGGATTAATTTCAAAAGTGACGATGATGATGGAGATGATTTTGTTGATACTCTTCTTCAGATTCAAAAGAATGGAGATCCCGAAGCTCAGCTCCATGAAGACAATCTAAAAGCTATTCTTACAGTATGTTCCTTAATCCTCTCATTATATCTTTCATTTTTGCCTTTACACTATGAATTTGACACTTATTGGATCAATTTTCATATCCTAATCTAGGAGAGATTTTACTAAATCGAATGTTACAATACATCATTCGTATGAGTTCTTATATGAAGCATCACTCGGAGTACCTCCAATTCACATTTGACACGTGTATGATGATCCCACATAATAATTAAAATAGTGAGATCTTTTATAATAATTGTGAGTCCATATTACACGTGTCAAAATATCTATAGCAGGTCATTTATTTGATATGGAGAACCGGATGCTTCTAATAATTTATCCATTCATACACGGTGTTAATAATTTGATGACACATACTATTAAACTAATAAAATATTTTTTTGTTTGAAACATAAACTAATAAAATATTAATGTATAATTAATTAATTTTTAGTTATTATTTTTATAAAATTTTATTCTCAAAATAGAAATTAATCTAAATCCTAAGATATAAACTATTTTTTCAAAATAAAAAATAAAAATAAAATTTAAAATATGTGACGTGTTATTAAATTATTATACTGACTTACCATGTCATTTGTGTATCGGCATGTACTAAAATTTCTCCGTACTTTAATAAAAGTATTGCAAAAGTATAGTTATGTAAATATCAGAGCTTAATACATTAAGGATCCTTGAGTTACGTAAAAAAAATTGATCGATCTCTCATTATTTTATGACATGATTAATTTCTAAATGTTGACAACGTAAGTAAGAAGAGATTTGGACAAGTTGAAGCACGTATCATTTTATACAAGTTTAAATGAATAATATGTCAATTTAAAGAAATTCAATTAAGGAGCTAATAGAGTCCATTTAAATAAATTTAAAAGATTAATAAGTCATTTAAAAAATTCAAAAAGCTAATAAGATTTTTGCTAAAATTTAAGTGGCCACCAAATTTTTGCTAAAATGTTAGATTTATGATAGTCATGACATTGGTTTATTTATCATTAGATGAGATAAAAAAAAAGTAAGTGACTTGTAAGGCTCCTTTTAAATTTTTATCACTCTAAAAGTAGCAGAGAAATTATAGTATACGCCTGAGGTGGTATGCTATGAGCAATACAATCATAACACATGTTATTAAGTTTTTTTAATAATTAATTAAAATATTTTGTTCTCTCTGATTTTATGCACCTCTTTCTCTTCCCTTCAACAACTACCGGCAACCTTTTTTCTGCTCCATGGGTTCTTTCCGGCCACCACTATCTTCCCAAACTGAATCTGCTAAGCTTCCCATCTACCAGATGAAAGTTATTTTTCCATTTCCCAATTCCTTTCCCTTCCTTAATTATAATTTCTCCATCAGACAAACATGAATTTCTTCCTTACAATTTCCATAAACAATAATTGAGGAATTTGAATTAAATCTCTCTCTAAAATTTTCTTAGCCATTAAACAATAGAATTAAAGAGAATAAAAAGGGTTTAATAACAGCCAATACTAAATCCAGAAAGTTTAAGCAATACATAAACATAGAAATTTAAGGTTCAAACTAAGATTAGGAAATCTATAAGAGAAAATCGGAGAGATAAAGGATGAGAAAATTGCTTCTTTTATCAAATATCGTAACAAAGGAGAAGATAGTGGTGGCCGGAAAGAAAGAACCCATGGAGAAAAATGGTTGCCGGCGTGGTTGTTGAGAAGAAAGGGAAAGAGAAAGAGATACGTATTCTGATCTAGAGTGTACAATATTTTAATTACTTATTAAAAAAAACCTAATAACATGTGTTGTGGTTTTATTGGTCTTGGCATACCATAGTATAATTTCTCAAAGTAGCATATGTCAAAATATATATAGTAGTAATTTTTATACACGTGGAATTAATTTAACTAATGTTATTGAAAACTAACCCTTTATACTTAAAGGGTGGAGAAATTTTACACTACGCCAGGCATACCACCGAGAAAAAGTGATGTGGTATGCCTGGCCTCTTAAAAAATGACATGTGTATAAAAATTCACAGCTCATTAAAAATTGCGGCGTAAAAACATAGAATAAAGATTTGTTTTAGCATTGAGACTCTCCTTAGAATGCGGGGAGTGAAGGTGAGTAATCAAGAGGAAGACTTGGATAGGCACTGTTGGGCGCTGACTAACAATGGAGTTTATTCTTGCAAATCGGCCTTTGAAGCTTTCTCTCTCTTTAGATCTGATCCTCCCTCGGATGTGTGGAAGTCGATTTGGACCCTTAAAGTTCCTTTCCGTATTAGGAGTTTCCTGTGGCTGGGTGTTAAGGACAGACTTCTTACTAATTCGGATAGGCACAGAAGGCACTTGACTGATTCTGGAGCTTGCAGTAGATGCAGAGGTCATGTTGAGACTTTGTGCCATGCTCTTAGAGATTGCTCTAATAGTAAAGAGGTTTGGAGGAAAATTCTCCCACACCATATTTTCTCTTCCTTCATGGCACATTCTGAGGTCGACTGGTTCTCTGATGGTGTTAGAGGAAAGTTGCTTCCATACATGGAGCATGGTGACATTTTCTTTGCTATTATCTGTCACCAAGTTTGGAAATGGAGAAACGAGGAGATTTTTGGAGATAAAACTGTTTTTATGACAAACTTAGCTGATTTCTTCTCGAAAAAACTTTTCTCTATTATCGATAGTTTCAAAGGAGAGTCCCTTGCCAGAGCCTCTCAGTGTTGTGATGTCCATCTCGTGGGATGGAGCAGGCCAAGAGAGGGGGTTGTGAAGCTGAATACTGATGGTTCCTGCCTCAGTAACGGTAAGATTGCGGCTGGAGGTGTGCTTAGAGATGTAGGGGGCGTCTGGCTTTCTGGGTTCTCCCAGAATTTAGGGTTGGGTTCTTCCTTTTCTGCGGAGCTCTGGGCTATTCTTACTGGAATCAATCTTGCTAAAAGGCTGGGTGTTAAGAGGCTCTCTGTGGAGTCTGATAATTTGGAAGCAATCAAAATGATTTCTGAGAATCATTCTATGGGTCTTAACAGTCGCAACCTCATCAAAGCTATTATAAGGCTTTGCTCCTCCTTTGAGTTCGTAGAGTTCAGACACATTTTTAGAGAGCAGAATCGTGTTGCTGATCGCTTGGCGGCGGCGGACCATGAAGGGACGTTAGGCGTTACTACCCTTCCTGTTTCCCCTAGTTTCATCTCTCATCTTCTCTTAGAAGATAGGATTGGGGTTAGCTTCCCTAGGCTAATTCCTGGGTAGTTTGTTGTTATTAGTTTTTCTTTTCCTTTTCTACCAAAAAAAAAAAAAAAAATTTTAATCAAAAAAAAAAAAAAAAAAAAACTACTCTTCTGTTCACGTCTCTTTCTCCATTCTTCCATCCTTCATCTAGATTTTTCTCAACTTTTCATCAAAACTAAAATCTTCTTTCACACTTTCATCAAAATAAAATCTCTTCTCTCAACTCTATCTCTACATCACTTCTAGAAAACAACTACCGTCATACAATAAATTTTTCTGTTCGTTCTCCTGTTCTCTTTCGTCGGTCGAACATCAGTGGTCTGTTTGATATCCACCAACCACCAGTTCGTCTCCTCCACCACAACTCCGTTTATCCTTCTGTCTACTCTTTTTCTTTTTCTCTTCTATTGTTGAATTAAACGACCCTACCATCTACGACCGACGACAAGAAAAGAAAAAGCAAGTTCCGGCGACGGCCAACGCAAAGGAATTGAAGATATCATTTATATTCGTAACCGTCAGCGAATTTTTCAGATTCATGTTTGCTGTCTACAGTAAAAATCTCTCATCAAAGGAAATAAGCTTTAGCTTTGGCTTAATTTTAGCTGAATTTTTTTTGCATTCCTTCTGCAGAGACCTGATTTTTTTTTTATGGGTTGAAGTTTTGCAGTTGGGTCTTATTAATAATTTGGCAGAAAAATACCCAATTTTACGGTGAAAGAAACAATGAGTGATTATTCTTATTTTTTGGTTCAAAAAAAGGTTATTCTTATTTTTTAAATTAAATAAAAGAGTGATACGGTTTTTAGCTTTGTAATTTAATGGGTTGTGAATTTTTTGTACACATGTCATTTTTTAAGAGGCCAGGCATACCACATCACTTTTTCTCGGTGGTATGCCTGGCGTAGAGTAAAATTTTTAAGGTGACATCGAAAGAGTATTATACAATCAATGATTATATTTCTAATCTCTATATTCTAACATTTCAATAAATATTTTTTCAGGACATGTTTGTGGCAGGAACAGAGACAACTTCAACAACAATGGAATGGTTAATGGCAGAGCTTATTAAAGACGAAAAGGTAATGAGAAAAGCCCAAGAAGAGGTAAGAAAAGTAATAGGTAATAAACCAAAGGTAGAAGCAGCCGACATTGAGCAAATGAACTACTTGAAGTGTATAATCAAAGAGACACTGAGATTACATCCTGCTGCTCCTTTACTTGTCCCTAGAGAAACATCAGCAGGTGTTGAAGTAGGAGGCTACTATATTCCTCGTAAAACAACTGTAATCGTCAATGCATTCGCAATTCAAACAGACCCAAAACTGTGGGAACGACCTGAAGAGTTTATCCCGGAGAGATTTGAGAACAATCCAGTTGATTACACAGGTAAGGACTTCCGGTTGATCCCATTTGGTGGAGGGAGAAGGGTTTGTCCTGGAATTTCATTTGGGTTAGCTTCGATTGAATTTGTTATTGCTAATCTTCTGAATTGGTTTGACTGGAAATTACTTGATGGACAAGTTCCACAAGACTTGGACATGACTGAACGCCATGGTTTAACTGTTCCTAGGAAAAATCCTCTTCACCTCGTACCTTTAGTATATCCTCCCTTATCAACTTAGTTGCTCTTGTGTCCTTTTTTTTTATTCTAATTAGATGTAATTTTGTTTTTTTCTTGGTATTTTAGAAATAAAGCTTGTATTTCAAAAATAAAGTTGTTATTGGATTAAAGGGTAAATTTGAGCAATGGTGTATAACATTTACCTCATTTCATATTTTGATGTATAACTTTCAATTTATCTCACTAATATGTACGACTGATAAGTGTCTATTTCAGCGATAAAATACCCACTTGTTATGCTATTTGTTAGCCGATTTGATTGTTATCACGGGTTTTATTGCTTGTTTTGTGTATTATGCCTCTACATGGACTTATTATGAAGAAAGGAGCTGAATTGAGACTATTTGGAGCTAATTTGACTAAAGATAAAATTTGGAACTGTTTTAAAGACCTGAAGTCGAAACTGGGAGTTAGTTTTGCACAAGACTAAGAAGCAGACGGGCGGAAATCTTTCCAAATAAATCAAGTGCGAATCTGTTCAATTCCATCACGTTTTCAGATGTCTACAAATCAGGAAGGAAGAAGCCTTAATTTCGTTATTCCTGTTAACTCAGGTGATCAAAACTCTTTAATAGACATCTGAAAACGTGATGGAATTGAACAGATTCGCACTTGATTTATTTGGAAAGATTTCTGCCCGTCTGCTTCTTAGTCTTGTGCAAGACTAACTCCCAGTTTCGACTTCAGGTCTTTAAAACAGTTCCAAATTTTATCTTTAGTCAAATTAGCTCCAAATAGTCCCAATTCAGCTCTTTTCTTCATAATAAGTCCATGTAGAGGCATAATACACAAAACAAGCAATAAAACCCGTGATAACAATCAAATCGGCTAACAAATAGCATAACAAGTGGATATTTTATCGCTGAAATGGACACTTATCAAACACCTCACACTTGCCCAATGCTTGTCCTCAAGCATACCAGATCATGTCAACAGTTCTTAGCTCTAATGATTTCGTGTTTACTAACCTTTCCCGATCCCCCCTCATAATGCAAGATTATCAGTCGTTAATCCTCCAAGTCAAGAAATTATTCATGTTTAAACACACAATGTAACTAGTTGAAAAATCTCAGCACAAAAGCTTTTAACCATGTGCATGATAGATGAATCAAATTTTGGCAACACCCTCACGGAGTTCACTCATTGCACTCAAGTGTTTTAGGCTATGATTAATTTTTCAATAAATCGCTCAATTCACAACCTAGAATGAAATTACCATAAGCTTGCCAATATATCAAATCTCCAACACTTAGTATGAATTCAAGTCAATAAATCAAAGGGACTTAAAACATGGTGTAATATAGGCTAGAGGTAAGGTTTGGAAAGGAAAGGAGGAAGAAAGGGAAACCGAGAGTAGTAAAAATGTACATTCTACTCTGAAAATAGCCAAATGGAAATCAAGGCTCAATTATTTACAAACGACTTACAATTCTCAAACTTCAGAATGAATGTTCAAGATGAACTTAAACAACTATAAACAGACTCAAATGAAAAAACTAACAAGAAATTTTTCTTTGTTTCTTTTTCTTTTTATTTTTCTTCTTTTTTTTATGCCTCTGACTTTTTTTCTGAGGCTTTTTTTTCTGATTTTTTTAAATATAGAAAACCTTTGAACTAGAACAAGAAAGCTGCTATTTTGCAGACTAATGTCTATTTAGACACTTTTTTGAAGCACACCCACATATACTATAACTAAAGGACTATTCAATTGAATCCTTATACTTTGATGAACTTGTGGTTTTCGAACACGGAAATTGCTCAAAGCAGCAATTAATTATTGAATAAAGTAAAAGAATATACAGACTCTGATGGCTAAAATGTCCCTGACCAAAGGACTCAAACAAGGGTTGTGTCAAGAATGGGGAAAAGGCTCAAATGTGGCTGAACTAAGGGTTGGATACTGTTATTTTTGTTAGTCTTGAGCAAGACTAAGGGTTCGAATTTATTTGAAATGGCTAAGAAAAGAAACCTACTGCCCTTATCATTTTTAATGCTCAAATTCATCAGATGTGGTCTCGAAATGCATAACATGGCAAGTTCTAGAATTTCAAACTAAAATTGCACAACACTCAGAAAAATAGAACAAAGTGTAATGTATTTTGTTCTTGCATTTAGGCTAAAAGTCTTTCCAAAAATAGGGATAAAAGTGGTGTTGCTTCATTCAAAACATCTTTCCATGTAAAGGGAGATTAATCAAGTAGTTCATATGCATCTTTAAGGCAATTATGCAATCCTGACCCTTTGAAATCAATGACCTTACTCAATACAAGACTTAAGGATTTCAATACTAAGTCAGCAACCTAGTTTCAATCGAGCGCAAAACTGAGAGCTAGCATTGGTAATTTTAAGGACGAAGCAAGGGGTAGACACCTCACACTATTTCAACACATATCCATAGAATTAAACCCAATTTTTCAGCAGCAACTTGTAAATAATTCATCCAAAATTTCAGCAGCACATTAGCACCAAAAACCAGCAGCAAATTCATAAATTTATAGCAGCAAATTAGCACCAAAAACCAGCAGCAAATTCAAAAATTTATAGCAGTAAGTCAGCACCAAAAACCAGAAAATTTGCATCAATTAACTCAGAAAATCTCAGCAGCAAATTCAGAAATTTAATCCCAAACATACCAGCATGAAAATCATAGCAAAAATAGAGCAAATCATCACTACTAATTGGATTAGAGACCCCTAAATACCTCACACTTAATTCTCGTATTGTCCTCAATGCGGAATAAAACATAATTATAGGATGAAGGGCAATAAAAAAATTAAATGAAAGAGAAAGGCGTACTGCCCTGATTTGTGAAATTGCACAAGGAATAGTTGATTTTAAGCTATGATTCTCAATTGCTGGCCATCTTTTCTTCCAATAGCGTCAGTCTCAACCATTCATATGGCATGGATGGGAAGCAAAACTTGATTGTAAAGATGAAGCGACAAAGAATAAAGATGATGGCCATTACGAAGGGACTTTGGACTGTGGAATCATGCAGGAACCAAGCTTATTTTTTCGATGGAATTGCATTGCATGACAACACTGGTGAACATGCAGATGATTCTCCAAGCAAGTCTTCATCTGAAAAAAAATGGAAAAAAAGAACCAACACAATAGGGAAGATGAAGGCAATTAAAATTAAAATAAAGAAACAAAATGCAAGAATTTAAATAACAACAGTTAGCTCTATCGAAACTAAAAAATGGGATGCCTCCCAAAAGCGCCTCTATTTAACGTCTTTGGCCAGACATCTACGATTTTACATTATCCAATCCCTAATCGTTCATCCTCCTTTCCATCCCAATCATAACCAAAAATATTTTCAAGATTGCCTGGGTTACTCTTTTCTTGCACAGTGGAATCAATCAAGCTATCCTGAAAAACACAATGATATTCAATTGGATATAAAATTATACCCTCTTGAATATCCAAATTTTCATTAGCTTTAGATGAGTCAATCGGAAAATTTTGCTCTGAATATATGACTGAATTATTACTTGCATCCAAAACATAAAAATCCTTTGAATAACGCAACTCATCGATAGCTAAGTAATTTTTATCATCAATTACCATATCATTTTCTATTATTTCATCTTCCTCTAAGGCATAGTCATGAACTAAAATTGGAGTGGATAAATTCCAAACAATTTCATCAAGAGACATACCAGAGGTTGATGAATTAATAGAATATGATTGATAATTATCTGAACTTGATTGGTTCCAAAAGAAATTGGGACATGGAGAATAATATGGATCAGAATTCCAGCGGTACTCATTGATGAGTTGAAGCACATGATCCATAATTATGAAAAATCAATCACAGGAACGAAAAAAATACAAACCTGATTATTAATAAAATTAAAGCAAGTTAAACTAATCCCCGGCAACGGCGCCAAAATTTGACGGGTGTCGAATCCACCAAAGATAATCCCTACTTTTCCTAAACGAGTAAATTGTAATAGAGCAAGTAGAGGTCGAACCCAAGGGAATAATATTGACTCAAATCTCTTACGACCTAACGAAATAATTAAATGGGGGGGTTTGGAATTGTGAAGTTTATTAAATTTAAATGTAACAAGTCAAAAATCATAAGAAGAACAAAACAGAAATTAAAGAAGGTTTGTGAATAATATTTTGATGAATTCGGTCAAGGGGAATCGCAGGATAATTCATACGTTAACGATCATTGACAGATAAAATTGTATTCTCATGTATTCACCGGGTCAGTTTGGCG
This sequence comes from Euphorbia lathyris, assembly GCF_963576675.1. Classification (NCBI taxonomy): domain Eukaryota; kingdom Viridiplantae; phylum Streptophyta; class Magnoliopsida; order Malpighiales; family Euphorbiaceae; genus Euphorbia; species Euphorbia lathyris. The sequence continues at coordinate 41,555,815 of NC_088910.1, forward strand.
TGTTCTTCCTTAATAGTGAACTAGTTAAGCACGACAAATAACTTGTTCCTAATCAATAAACAACCCTATCTCAGCGCCTAAGGTTTGATTTACTGACAAATTATAAAATAGAAGAACCTGATCTTAGTTAATCGTCTCTCAGCGTCGGCGATTATAAACTAACTTATCTGTCCATTTGACTCAGATGAACCCAGCTTGATTCGTATTAATGTCACGCGGAATACATACTCAGGTTTATCAAACTTGAGTTCGTTCTTCCAAACACGAAACTAGCTTGGTTCAAATAGCCAATAGCTACTTTGTTTGGTTGTCTTAGGTGAAACTCTAATAAACCAAATCAGTTTTATGATTATTTGATTCGACAAACAACCTGCAGTTATCATTCATAGAACAAATAATCAATTGAGAATAATTCTCTGAACACGATGAACAGATAAACGGCTTAATAAATTGAGAAAAATGAAATACAACGATCTCACGATAACGGAGAAAAATCCCTTGAATTAACCCTTAACCGAAATAAAGAAATTAGCTATCAATAGCCATGGAACGTATGTGTTTTTCTGCTGGAAAATAAAATGTAAAAATCTGATGTTCTGAACTTGGAAAATCTGATGTTCTTAAGTCTATCACGATTCCTCAAAATAAGGAATTAAAATCCCTTCAAATTAGCTCTAGAATCCTTCTTCAAATTTGAAATTAATTGCCTCCTCCTTTGTCTCCTACAATTTCGTGATTTAGCTGAAAATATTGTTCTCAAATCGTCCAATCCAGATCAGGAAAGCAATCCTATTCGAACCAGGAAACTGTCAGCCCGTAACTGCCTTAGTCTTGTGCAAGACTAACTCCGACTCAAATCAATTTTTGCCCAATCAGCTCCGGATCACGACCCGACATCAACTCGATCCAAATTAGGCCCAATTTACCTTCCTTAAGTCACCATTGGCCTGTAGAGATGAAGATACCAAAAACAAACAATAAAACCCGCAAAGATGACAAAACATGACAATTATAAAGCACAAAACGGGATTATTTATTGTCGAATTATGCACTTATCAGCGACCTTATGGGTGATCGCACACTATGGTGTATAACCGGTTAAAATGACTGGTCAAACCTGCCATGTCATATTTTTCAACTCATTCTTTAAAAATATAGGACCCATCTTATATCTAATTACCTTTCTCTCTCTAATTTTTTCTCTCTAACTCTCTTTCCAATCCTACCATTTTCAATGAGAACACTTTATAGATCTAGGCAAGAATTTGGAACGTTTGAATTTTCTGAATGTATTAGAATCAAAATCCCAAATCTCAAAATCTTAAAATCCTAGAAATTAGTAGATCGACAATCCCTCTCTCGCTAAAAAACTTTTAATCTCTTGATCCAACAAAACCCAAAAAACTACCATAAAAAATATCAACAATATCATTATTAATTCAAACAGAGTATAGATCATTTTGTAACTAAGGACATGAAATAAAACCTATAATTTCCGAATCATGAGAAGGATAAATCCCAATTTAAAAAATGTACCCAGACGGAAAAGCAAGATGGTGAGAAAGAAGATGGAAGAAAACATTAGCTCCATGGAGGAACATCACAACCGAGTATGGGCGAAATCGTATGATGAAAAATGACACACAATGCTTGCTGCCTTACAGAAGAACAAATCGATAGTGAACTCCTTATCTTTAAGTGACGACAGATCAATATTGTTCTCAGGTGCCTGTTGTTAGACAAGGTGTCGAACGGCCTCGCCGGGGCGGACCGGGGGGTGGACACCTCATGGTGACGTAAGCGGTGATTGGCGCCGAAAGCAACCAATCGTGGAATCAAGATGCTCGGCAGGACCGGAGCTCGGAGTATGGAAGAGTCGCCACCCACGAATGGGAAAATGAACACCGATCCCTTGCGGGAGACCGATGAGGGTTCGGGAAACTTAGGTACGAGCCGAGAAGGCTAGCTCCTTTCCGGAGAAAGGCTACTAGGCACCCCGACATCGCTCGGTTATGAACCACCGGCCTCCTACTCAGCGTGTTAGGCGATAACGGACTAATCGCATATTTCTTTAAGTTTAAAATTCATTTGAAACCTTTTCTTTCTCGCTTTGAAAACCGTTTTGAGCATGTCATTAAAAGCCATTTTAGTAAAGAATCACCCATTTTGCATAAATTAAAAGTACATAGGAGAGAGAGTGGGAGAAGAAAGAATTGATTTATTCACGGTGTGATTTTATGCTTTAGACTATACACTAATTCTAAGCTAATCTCATTCCCCAAAAACGAGTTTATTTACATGATTCGTACCTTAATCGCCATTGGAACGAATTAGGTACGTTTCAAAACCCCGTTAATTTACATGACAACGACTCGAATCGCCGTTGGAACGACTCGAGCGTTTGAAAACGTGAGATAAGAAGTTTTAACAAAAATACGTGGTTAAGCATACAAGTCCATTTATTTGGTACAAAACCATTTACTTAGGAAAACAATTCAAAACTTCATTATTCACAAAAAAAATTTTAATTACAATGTTCGCTTAATCCGTCGTTGGAACGAATTAAGGTTTTAAAACGTGATGTTTTAGAAAACGGTTTAAAAATGACAAAAAAACGTTATTTACACTTTAGGAATATATAGAAAAGCTTTTAATTTAAACAATCAACTTGAAACCTCTTTTTGTCTTTTATTTTCCCCTTTTCACTCAATTAATCTTTATTTGAACATAATTGCAACCATTAATGAATTAAACCCAAATTCACCCAACCAAATATATTTTAAAATATATACATATATACAAAAATAAAATAGAAATACATATATATACATAGTTTTATCTAAAAATAAGGATATAGGTTAAAAGGTAAGTAAAAGATACTAATTATATGTATAATAATAAGGATGAAGAATACTAAGTATAATACATTTTTATTCTACAAAAAACATATGAGAATAATAAGCAAAAGTCATAAATAGAAAATAACTTTTATCTCAAAATAGTTTTACATAATAAATATATGGAAAATAACTTCCACTCTAAATAATAGCCAATATAACTTAAATGAGCCAAAAACCATATATATATACAAATATAATGCTTTACAAAACCAAATCAAAACGGATTAAATTCCAAATGTGAAATATAAGCTATATAATACGTATTTAATAGTTAGAGGACTCAAAAATAATTTTTATAATCATGTTACATAATTAAATATATATATATACAAGTACAAATATCAAAAAGTTGAGAAAAGAGGGTTAAGAAGGGTATTTTTCGGATTCCAGCAGATTACCGATAGAAAATCCGTCGCTAATCTGCTGTTACTGACAGAAAAAGCAGAATATCAACAACAGTCCCTATACTTTCTAGATTTGTTCAAACACCTTAGATTAGATCTATTCTATCGTTTTGGACCTCCGAACTACCCAAATTGGATCATAGTCTATAACGGAGACTCCTAAAACGATGTTTTCTCTTAAAACCTTATTTAGAAATATTTTCAAAAACTTATAATTACAACGTTTCTTAATCCCGAACTACCTTCGAATCGGATCACGGTTCGTATTGGGATGTTAAAACGAGGTTTTTTTATTTCAAAACAAAACCAAACGTTTATTTAATACGAGACAAAAATTAAATAAATACGGAAGATTAAATAAAACGTGATAAATAAATAATTAACTAAATAAATAAAATTATAACATAAAAATAAATAAATAAAGAAAATAAATAAAATAAAATAAAACGAGTCTAGTCCTCGGATAATACCTCAAGATCGGTATTGACAGTTGAAGTCGGTTGATTCCACGAATCGTGATTTTCCGGTGTTTTTTGTGTTTTCGGTAAAATATTTAACTTTGGAAAATTTGGATTTTTTAGGAAAAAAATGTTTTTCCCAAAAAAAAATCACTTTCTCTCTCTAAAAATTTCCTTAGAGTGAGAAAACTCTCCAAAAATCCTCCTCCCTCAAATGCATAGGGATCCGTGCCTTTTATAGGCACGGATCCCAAAAAATTTTGGGCGTAGCCCGAAGGGTGTCGGGCTACGCCCAAAATGGTTGGGCGGACGCCCAACTAGCATTGGGCGAACGCCCAACCTCTGTTGGGCGTGCGCCCAACCAACGTTGGGCGTGCGCCCAACAGACGTTGGGCGTTCGCCCAACGTCGGTTGGCGTTCGCCCAACGATGTCGGGCGTTCGCCCAACGGACGTCGGGCGTCCACCCGACGGATGTTGGGCGCACGCCCAACGTAGGTTGGGCGTGCGCGCCCCGCTGCCGCTGGGCATGCGCGCCGCGCTGCCGGGCGCGCGTCCTACTGCCGTCGGGCGCACGCCGGCTGCCGCTAGGCGCTCGCCCAGCGCCGTTGAGCACCCGCGAGCCGTCCACTCGACGACCGCAACCCCTTCAGACCCTCTCGTGATTCTTATTATTATTTTTGCTTTAAATTATCGGAACCGACCGCTTCAACCGTCTTGTTATGGGTTTTCGTCACAGGTCCTCCGACTCGGTGTCTACACCTGTGATCGTTCAATTATAGTATGTGAGAGAAAGGATAATGCGAATCACTTGGTGGTGAAGGTTTGGCAAGTTTCAGTTTCCAGATCTGGGCACAATTAATTTTGTGAAATGATTAAAATAGAGAAACAATTTCAATTATACTCTTGATCATTTTTTTTTTAAAATTTTGAGAGTTGTAATGTTTTTTTTTCTTGTTTTCGGTATAGAATTGATAAGAGTTTGATTGAAGAGAGAGAAAGAGGTTAGAAAGAAAGAAATTTGAGGAGAGAAAAAGAGATAGAGTGAAGAAGATGGAGAGATAGGGGTATAGAAGTAATTTTATATTAAGTGGTTGAATTTTTTTTACTGGTCAAAGTTGAGGTGTCGCGTTGACTGAGCATTAAGATGTCATTTTTACCTGCTGTACACCATAGTGAGAGGTAACCTATAAAGTCGTACATATTAGTGAGACAAATTAAAGGTTGTACACCAAAGTATGAAATTGGACAAAAATTGTACACCATTGATGAAATTTACCCTTGAATTAAAGGATACATAAACTTTACTCTTTTCATTAATAAGTATTACAAAAAAAAATAAAAATATCTGCCTATAGCATTTTGTGAACAATACAAAATCAAACTATTTACATTTGCCTCATCACCAAACTAATTAAACCCATTTAATAATCTTCTTGCCATGTGATTTATCTACTGTGGATGATACAATATGATGCTTCTATATATCAGTAAAATGCAACTCTAGCAGGGAACAATTCATTTTCTTCTTGTAATGTTAGAGAATCTTATGTCGTGATTTCCCCTTAGGGCGACTCTAATTCTTAGGATCAGAAACTAGGGCCCGTAAGTTCTGTGGCTCGTCAATTCCTGCGGTTTCCGGATCGTCAACTCCGGTAAGGCAACACCTATGTGAATCCTAATAGATTTCGGAGCTCGTAAGCGACCTACATAATAATCAATTATAAGTATCAAAGCAAGTAATAAATAATAACACGGATAGTGAAACTGAAATTATAAATCATATATTATAAATGTGGAACGCGTAAAATACGGAATACAACCAAGCCTAGTACATAGAAAGAGTACAAGCTAATTAACAAGTAGAAATGGAAGAAGAATCAGCTCTTAGAACTAGCTAACCGGACTCAAAATCGTCTCTTAGGACTTGGAGGTGGAACTCTCGAGCTTGATGGATGCGGATGGAACGAAATTTCGACGGCGTGACGGGAGGATTACACAAGCTCTCAAGGTGTAAGGAACTTTAGTACATGGAAAATTGAATGCATAAATGAGTACCAAACACTCCTATTTATATAAAAAATCAAGCTCGGGGTATAATTATAATTACATAGTTGTTTGGCCGTTTCACACACAAGAAAAACATAAAATTGTGTGACACAGCGTGTTGACCAAGTGACACAACATGTGGACTTCGTTAAAGGGTTGACCGGGCGAAAATCAGACTTTTTCTTTGCGAAATGAAGACCTAAAATTGAAGACTTTTTCTTTGCGAAACGAGATTCAAAATGACTAAAATTAGCTAAAAGTACGCATTTGCTTATATCTCGTTGATTTATTAAAATATGTGAAACATTATATATTAAACTTAATTATTTAGCTCAAGAATAAATCGTAAATTATCCCAAAAGCTAGGGATAAAATGTCCCTATCACCCACTCGCGAAGCCACCACTGTTCTTCCCGGAGCCACCGCTGCTCCTCACGGAAATGTGAGGATTAAGAAAGAGGGGGGATGAAGACATGAGAGAGTGATTCTGCTAATTAGCATATTACGAATTTGCGAAGTAAAAGTCATATATGCGAAGTTAGACGGAAGGAGAAAGAAAAAGACTAAGAAATTTCTAAGTGCTATATATATATATCAAGGGTATTTTTGGAAAGTCATAAAAATATAGTCTAGATAGGTAATAGGTTGAGTGAATGAGCTAAATATGTAAATGAGTCTCCCATTTTATCCAATTTTATAATTTTCCCCTAAATCATATCATCAGATTTAATTTCTAATATGTTTTTTTTCTATATATATATCAAATAAAATATGCTTTTACACATAATTTAAAAACTTTAAACCTCAATTCATAAATCCCAAATTCTTGACAATATATTCTAGACCTCTAATTTATAAACTTTAATTTTTAAAAATAATAATTTTATTAGTTTGATATAATTCAAAATTATGACCTGACATAATTGTAAATAGTTGAATTTTTATGTAAATTTCCCATACATTTTTATCACATTCCCAATCATAATATTATAGGGTAAATTACACCCATGGCCAATGAATTTTATCCATTTTCATATTGTGGCCACTAAACTTTAATTCTTCACGGTATGACAATTGAATTTTACACTTTGTTACATCGATAGCCACTGTCACCATTGACCAATGTTTTTTTACCTTTGACTATCATTTTTTACGTGTTCTCTCTCTCCTTCACTACTTCTAAATCCTAAAATACCTATTTTACCCCTCTCCTTCTCCTCCATCCACATCTCCATCTCTCTTTAAATGTGCACAAGCTGTGACTAATGATGATCAAAAGACTCCAAAAGAGCTACTAACGCAGATAAGGGAATATTCTTCCCCATACAGAGATGGAAACCAAAGACTGGCTCGTTGCTTTGCCAATGGCCTAGAGGCAAGGATGGTCGGAATCGGAACTCCCGGTTATAACATCAGCTACTGATATATTAAAAGGTTACTACGAGTCCGTTTGTTTTACCTGCTGTTTGCTGTTACAGTTTGATGTTGCTGTTTGCCGTTGCTGTTGGAAAAAGTTGCTTTTCCAAAAAACAAAGATTGTCTGCTTTTTAAAAGACTGCTTTTCGGCTGTAAAAGTCAAACAGGAGATCACTAACCAAACACCTAATGCTGTTTTTCAGATGTAAAAGGCAAACAAGAAGTCCCTAACCAAACACCTAAAATTCTCATTTTTAAAATGAAAAGACAAAAAAAGCATGAAAATTAGCAACTAAACACCCCATACATGTATGCTACATCTTGCCCTTTCATGATGTCAATGTCATTTCTTTATGCAAATAAAATTGCCTTGATTTTAGGAGATATGCTAGCTGTACATGATATCTAATGAAATAGAATAAAATATATAAAATGGAAATATAATATCTATGAGAAATGATACTTAAACTAGCAGAGAGAAAGTCAGCAGGCTTCACATAATTTACTTAGGTATTACACCACCCAAACCACAATATTATACATAGCAGTTTTTATTATTATTGATAACGATCTATTACACCACCCAGACCACAATAGAACTTCATAGAAGTATTATCTTTATTTTATTTTCACTTATTCAACTATCAAATACTTTATCCTTTCTTGAAAAAATGATACTATATAGATTAAGAAAATAATTAAATATCGTAAGTTCACTAATTTCTTTATTAAAACATTTTATAAGTACTTTGAAAGATGAATCACTTTGTTGATTGAGAAATATATACTAATCAACAATAAATATATGGATAAATTTGAAATAAAAATAATTTTCTAAAGGAAGGAAAGGGCATGATTTAGTTTGGGTCATTTATATCCATGGCCACTAAACTTTACATATTTTAGCATTGTGGTCAGTGAACTTCAATTCTTAATGATATGACCACTGAACTTTACACTTTTTAACACTGGTGGTCACTCAACACCTCAAAACGACTGTTGACGGTCTCAAAATAAAAAGTTCGAAGAGTTAATGATATTTTAAGGAACTTCTTGAAAATTTTCGTTTTGAGATCATTTAGTCGTTGTTTGGTTAACAGAGATAGTGAATTTTTGGAAAGAGAAAGTTCTAAAAAAATATGATTTTAGAAAATAAAAAATATGTTTTCATGGTAAATGTCGTTCTGAATAACTTTAATTTTTGAATATTTTCATTTTGAGGTCATTAACGGTCATTTTGATGAGTTAGTTAAAGTTGAGTGGACACCATTGTTAAAAAAAAATGTAAAGTTCAGTAGTCATACCGTTAAAGATTAAAATTCAATGGTCACAATGTTAAAATAGGTAAAGTTCAAAGACCATAAGTGTAATTTACCCGATTTAGTTTCTATATATAGGCAGCTGCATTAATAAAGCTGGAGAATGCCATTTTGGACTGAAAAAGGAAAATTCCACTTTAAGAGTATAAAATAATACAGTTGGTGCAAATTCAATATTTAATCATATCTTCTAGTAAATATTTAATCATATTTTGTCTGCAGAATCTTATGAAAAAATAATATTACTCAAAAATGCCGGTCGACAAACTGACGGGTCGTTGTGCCACACCTATAATAAGGCAACGAAACTATGTTGTTTATTAGTTCATGGATTATTTTATAAAGATGTAGACCAAAACAGAGATACCAACTGTGTATTGGTTTATCCATTATATTCTATGATATCTTTGAATATTATAAATATATAAAATTTGATCAAATTAGTACAATTTTGATTTTTTTAACACAATTATATGGGGTAAGGTGTAAAAAATGCACCCTAACATTAAGAACCAAAAATTGTTTTACTTTTAACCTTTTAAAATGGTGAAATTTTATCTATAAGTTGATTTTTTTTTTTTACCCCTTAACACTGATAAGTTTGGTCAATTTGAAAAATAATTTATCAAATCGTTTTTTCAGTCGTGAATCATATATCTACACTTCATATCTGTATCATTGTACCACTTATTAGTAACAGATCACAACCGAAAAATAGACGTGGAATTTATAACAATTAAAAAATATATTTAACACTCACTAGTATAAAATATTTTTTTTGTATGAGTTAGACATTGTGATTAATCACCAGTTCTCTTATTAAATCACAAAAAAATGTGAAATATTTAGTTTAGAAAGAATTGATAAAGAATAAAAAACATATATATCTATATTTGATAATGAAATTTTGTCCTTTCCTTTGTTACCAATGTTAGAGATATTTAACGTAAAGTTAACTTGGCTGTGAATTGTAAGAGTATTTACCAAGTTGAAGGGCGAATTCTTTTTACCCGTAAACCATAAAACTTCTGAGTCGACAGAGTGGACAGTCCAATTAATCATATACAACCCAAAGATTTCTTCTCGAATTTCTTTGACTTTCGTAAGACCAGAGAGGCTGCTAAGGATGTCTTTTTAAGAATATAATAGACAATGATGCCCATAAGACCTGCTATTAGCATCACGTGTCACATAATTCACATGGAATACCCAAATCACTGTTAAGAACTTCCCATATAAAAGCCTGAGCTGCCCAAGCTCTAATATCATCCCACTTCTCTTCTGCACTTAGCAAAACATATCAGAAACTAAAAAATAGTTTTCACTAGAGAAATGGAATCAGTAATCTTTGCCCAAAAATGGTGGCAACAATATTATCCCTTTATTTTTTCTGTTTTCCTCCTTTTACTCTCTTTAGTGTTTCTGATCAAATTCACCAAAAAGAAGAAACAAACATTGCCTTCTCCACCAAAGCTACCTCTGATCGGAAACCTCCACCAAATAGGCATCCTTCCTCACCGTTCTCTCCATGCTCTTTCCTCCAAATACGGCCCTTTAATGCTCCTCCATTTCGGCCAAGCACCGACCCTCGTTGTTTCGTCGGTAAAACTCGCTCAAGATATCTTGAAAAATCATGATGTTACATTTGCAGGCAGGCCCAGAACAAGAGCCATGGATTCAATTTTCTATGGCTGCACAGACATTGCATTTAGTCCATACGGAGAGTACTGGAGACAAGTCAAAAAAATTGCTGTACTCGAACTTCTGAGCCAGAAAAGAGTTCAGTCATATCAATTTGTGAGGGAAGAATTAGTGACAGATATGTTGGAGAAAGTACGAGTTTCGAGTGGTGAAGGTGTCACTGTTGATCTTAGTGACATGTTTCTTTCTCTTTCGAATAACATGATTTGCAGAACAGCTCTTGGGAGAATCTATGAAAGGGAAGGAGGTGATAAAAGTTTCGGAGTTTTGATTAAGAAGACTGTTGAACTTATGGGAACATTTTGCTTCAAAGATATGATTCCATCTCTTGGATGGGTTGATTATCTAAATGGCTTTGTTTCTACTTTGAAAAATAATTGTGATGCTTTGCATGATTTCCTTGGCCAAGTCATTGATGAACATAAAGCTATGAATAGTCAGAATGATAAACCTGATGATCAGAAAGATGTTGTTGATATTCTTCTCCATCTCCAAAAGGAAGGCTTGATTGGCATTGATCTCTCCAAAGAAAATCTTATTGCAATTCTGGTTGTAAGTATCTTAAATTCTACTGTGTGAATCGGGACCAGTTCTGGTTTTGATGGATTAAGTATTGATCTTTTTTGTCAATTTATTCCAGGACATGTTTGTGGGAGGAACAGACACAACAGCAGCAACAATGGAATGGACAATGGCGGAGATAATAAAGAATCCAAGTGTGATGAGGAAAGCACAAGAAGAGGTAAGAAGAATTGTGGGCAAGAAATCAAAAGTGACAGAAGCAGATGTGAATCAGATGGTGTATCTGAAATCAATCATGAAAGAGACCTTAAGATTACATGCACCTGCTATGATTTTCAGAGAAACTTCTGCAGCTTGTAAATTAGATGGATATGAAATTCCAGCAAACACAAGAGTGTTTATCAACGCATTTACAATCCAAAGAGACCCTGAGATATGGAAAAATCCTGAGGAGTTTAATCCTGACAGGTTTTCTGATTCTCCGGTGGATTTTAGGGGACAACATACTCAGTTTATTCCGTTTGGTGGAGGGAGAAGGATATGTCCTGGTTTGGCATTTGCAGTAGTTGAAGCTGAACTTGTGTTGGCTAATTTATTATACTGGTTTGATTGGAAGGTTCCGAATGGAGGAAACGTAGAGGATTTGGATATGGATGAGCTTTATGCTCTTATTGTTCGTAAGAAAACACCTTTGGTTCTTGTTCCAGTTCATCATTCAATCTCTTGATTTAATTATATGCTGTTTAATTTCTCTTAAAGGTATGTTTTTTTAATATGCTTACGGGGTTATCTCCATCCTTTTTTGTTTTAAAACTTTGTTATTCATCATCAATAAGAATAAGATACTGTGATTTTAACTTAATATTCGGATTATGTTACCTATTATATAAATCAAATCAATATTATACTCAAGTTTATAATTCCAAATCAATATTACTCAAGTTTATAATACAAACTCTTTGTTGTTGATCAACAAAAAAAAAAAATCCAAGTCAATTCTACCAATAAAATAATTCCAAGTCAATCTCCGATCCATATCTATCTCGAGGGATTTTTCTTTTCTGAATTTCATAAAAAAACAAAATTAATTAAGAACTTGATGTTTTCTTAGTTTAATATATAAAAATAACAACAATTAATCTAGAGGATTATATTATTATGAACATATTATAAAATAATATATCAACAAATTGATGCATCAACAATAAATAGATATGTTTTAAATGGTTGAATCGTCGCACGATTTCTAATTGGAACCTTTAAAGTTCAAAAAGAACTTTTAATACAGCTTAGATTAGGGATGAATTAGCGCTATTTGTGGCATTCGACTGTGATGTAATCTATTTTTATCTTTTCCGTATTTATTTGTCACTTTCGTTCATAAATCGATAATATAAATGGAATTTGACTTAGATTATATATGGTATTTTAATAAAAAAAAACAAGTCTACACGTTCATTAATCACACCTTAAATCGTTTAAGTCATGAACCTAACTTTGAAGAGATGACATTTGTCATCTAATTTGTATGTTCCCGGACATTAATCATGGGTGACGACTCTGACATATGATTATTAGCCTAAAAAATGATAAAAGGCTAATAACTAAAATAATACATTCACTGAAAGGGACACGTTAAGTGTCATCCTTAGAAACGGTAAGTGACAGTGAAATGTAAAAACAGAATCCTATTTGCCGAAAGTCCTAAAAACATAGAAGAGTAATCGGATTCCGCGACCGCTCACAGTAGGTAACTAAAGAAATGTTACAGTATTTCGGGAGTAATGCATCCAACTAATGAAAATCATTTTATATAACATTATATGTGATTAGAGGTGTCAAAATGAATCATGACCCATTTAACGACCCGTTTAACCCATAGAATAAATGAGTTGGATGACCCATTTATAAGTTGGATCATGAACAGATCGACCCATAATAAATGGGTTGGGTTAAAAAATTTATGAAAAAAACAAACAAAAAAAAACCAAAAAATAAGAAAACGTGAAAAAACGGAAACGTGAAAACGTTAAAAATAGAAACGTGAATTTATATAAAAACTTTAAGCTGATAAAATCAAGGGTTAATTAAAAAAACTCTATGGTTTTACGTTTTCGCAGATCATACTTGTGGTTTTCTATCCCAAAGATAACTTTGTGATTTTTGTCGTTATCAAAGCACAAATCTCTTAAACATCGTTAAAATGCAGAAGTATTTTCCTCCTCATTCTTCTACTTTTTTTTTGTTTCATATCAAGAATTCCAGTATTTTCTGAAGTTGTAATATTCTTTGGAATTCCATAATTTTTTAGAATTACAGAAAATACTGAAATTTTAATCTTTTATGGAATCTTAGAAATGCCAGAAAATATTGAGATTTCATTTTTATATTTTTACGTTTTTTTTTTTGTTTTTTTTTTCAATTTTTAGTTAAATTTAATTAATTTAGTTAAATGAACTGATCCGTGTAACCTGTTTAATAAATGAGTTGGATCATATTAACTCATATATAAATGAGATGTCTCAACCAATCTACTAAATGAATTGGGTTGGACTGATCTATTTATTAAATGGGCTGCCAATCCATTTACCAATTTTAACACCTATGTGTATCTGTGGTTTTTTTTTTATCCCAAAAATATTGTGATTTCTGTCATTATCAAATTTGCGACAAATCTCTTAGCATCGTTAAAATGCAAGAGTATTTTCCTCCTCATTTTTTTGCTTTTTTTTTGTTCCATATCAAGAATTCCAGTATTTTCTGAAATTGTAATATTCTCTAGAATTCCATAAATTTTTTAGAATTCAAGAATTCAGTTTTTTTGGAATATTAGAAATGCTAGAAAATATTGAAATTCTATTTTTATACTATTACGTTTTTTTAAATTTTAATTAAATATAATTAATTGAGTTAAATGAATCGATTTGTGTAATCCGTTTAATAAATGGATTGGATCATATTAATCCATATATAAATAAGATGAGATGTCTACTAAATGAATTGGGTTTGATTCATCTATTTATTAAATCAACCCATTTATCCATTTTAGGATTGATATGTAACATAAATTGAAACTGTTGCCACAATGGCATTGGATAAGTTGGAGGGTCAGGTGTATATAGCAGTTGTTCCAGAAATAGGTGCAACTCTGCAATAGATTAGGTAAATTACATACGCCATTTATAACATTTATCTATTTTCACATTTTGGTGTACAACCAAAAATTTGTCACACTAAACTGTACAAGTTTTAGGTGACCTTCCACTAAAGTGTACAACCGGTTTTTGTGACCGGTCAATGCTGGTCAACTAAGCCACGTTAGCATTTTTTCAGTTGTAAAATTAAAAAAAAGTGGGATCCACTTTTTATGGAATGACTAAGCGTAAATTTCATCAATGGTGTATAACCTTTATCTCATTTCACACTTTGGTGTACGACCTTCATTTTGTCTCATTAATATGTACGAACTTATAGATGACCTCCCACTTTGGTGTACAACAGGTAAAAATAACCGGTCAACGTCCGATCAACACGCCACATCACCATTTTTCAACTTTAATTAAACACACACTATATAGAATTACTAAAATACCCCTTTATCCTAAATATAAAAAAATATACCCTCTCCTTCATTTATTTTCTACAAATAGTTTCTCTCTCTAACTACTCTTCTCTCCTTAACTCCTCTCTCTCTCTCTCTAAATTCAATAATCAAACTCAAAATAACATTTAAGGACTACATCATGGTTTTACTTAATTAAAACCTCAAATCTGCAAATTCCACGTTTATATGGTTTTACTTAATTAAAAACCTCAAATCTGCAAATTCCACGTTAATAGTTCAAAGTTTCCAAAATCAAAACCTGAAATCTAACCATTTTTCCAAAGTCAAAATCTAAAATCAAACAATTTCACCTAACCCTGGATCCTGAACAAACCATCAACCTCCATACCCTTAAGCTCTCTCTTCTTCCCTATATTCAAAATGTGGCGCTGCTACAGGGGGTTTTAATTGGGAAAATAAATTAGTGGAATATTTAATTGGAAAAAGAAGTAGTGGAGGCTTTAATCAGGAAAAAATTTCCCAGAAATTCCCCTACTCTGGTTTTCATTTTTTTTAATTTTCCCATGATTGCTCATAGTTGTGTACTGCTTTCGTGTTTTATTGATATATATACCGATTTGGGACTGTCAAATCTAGCCGCCAACACCGAGTTAGATGTTTTGATGGTAGGAGTTCAGGAAGACGAAGAACGCCGAGTTAGATCTTTTGATGGTAGGAGTTGAGGAAGACGAAGAATTGAAAGAAGAAGCTTTGTCAAGAAAAGCGGTGGCGGAAGCGGCGGAGGAATTTCCCAGAAGACTAACAGCAATCACGTACCCAAGTGGAATGCGATTTGGAGTTAGCCATTGCTCAAAACTTGGAGAAGCTTTAGGTATGGCGGAAGAAATTGAGGGAATTATTTCAACGGATTTATGGTTTGGAAATTGTTAAGAGAGATGATTTAGAGAGAGAAAGAGGAAGAGGGAGAAAGGAGTTGCAAGGAGGGTATTTTAGTAATTGCCTAGTGGATAAGGATATTTTAGTAATTATATAAGGAGTGTGTCCCACTTTTTAAAGTGGGTATGATAAGAAAATGGTGAGGTGGCGCGTTGACCAGGCGTTGACCGGTTATTTTTACCTGCTGTATACTACAGTGAGAGGTCACCTATAAGGTCGTACATATTCGTGAGTCAAATGAAGGTTGTACACCAAAGTGTGAAATAGGGTAAAAGTTGTACACCATTGATGAAATTTATCCGAATGACTAATATAGCCTTATTCTTTATAAAATTACTAAAATACGCTCATCTTCTTCCTTCAACCCATCTCTCCCATTTCTCTCTCTACATCTTCTCTCTCACTCCTCTCTCTACCATTACTAAACCGTTATTTTCTAGATTAACAACATTATAATTCTAAGAATTTGAAACTTTCACTATGCCATTTTCCCTTTCACATGACACAAGATAAATGACAGACATTTGTTTTCGTGTCGTCTGAATATTTTTCGTGACAGTATTTTAACTGTATGTCATCTTAAGGCGAAATAAAAAATGCGCTCAATTCTCAGATGACATTACGATTATAGAATCCTGTCATCCAAAGAAAACGCGTGTTTTCGTTAAATTTGATGCGATCAACAGATGACACTTCTAATAAATGAATGTCATTGTATGCCGAAAACAAAAAAGCGGCAAATGAAATTTCACTTACGCGGCCATACCAAATTTTAGGCGCTCTATATCATTTTGACTAAAATTTCAGCTGATATATAAACCCTCTCTCAATCCCAAACCCCAGTTTAGGTTACGCAAGCTTCATCCCTCTCTATCTCCATGGTTGATTTGAACATGCAATCATTGGGTGAGCTCGAAACACGGTACTGGTAAGCCATATTTTCTTCGTTCCTAGATGTATCATTGTTCCTTACTCTATCTTTTCCTCATCCGATTTACTTTGTGTATGTCGATTTCAGCAGCTGGTATAAGGATCTTGTGATTTTCAGACCTATCATTGAAAGGTTTAGATCTCTCGCTTAGCTACACTGATTTTATTATATTTAGATTCACTGCTGTAAATCTTGGGTCTTTATCTTTTTTAATCTAGGGCAAGACAGTGCCTGATACAGTAGATGGTATGAACTCATTTGATTCCTTTTTATTTGAACACTATTTGCAGGGATAGTAAGAATGCTTCAGTACATGGAAAGGCTGACTGAAGAGATTGTCAATTGGTTCATGCCTTTAGCATATGGGAAGATTTTTTTAACTTACTGAATATATGTTAATGTTATGTTGGTTTGAACTGATTGGTCATGCCTTTAGAAGTGACTGTGTATGTTTGATGTACTGTTTTGGAACCTAAAACTCATTGATTTAGGAAACTAGCCTAATTTAGTATATATATTGTTATGTGGGTTTGAACTGAACGATTACATATATGTATGATATTTTGGGTGATGATGAAATGATTGGTATGAACTGATTGGTTAGATATAACTGTTTAGGAAGCTAGGACTCATAGAGTTTATGTATGAATGATCATTAAGCATGTGGCTGATTAGGCATACTCTAAAGCTTTGAATGTTCATTGAGATTGGCACTACTCTTACACCTATGAGTTACACTGCTAGAAGTGACTGAGTATGTGTATGTGTATGAAACATGCTTATGTATGATGTTCTGTTGATGTTTATGTTTGAGGTTCTGTATGAGTATGTGTACGATTGTTCATTTGGGCATGTAGCTTATTAATCATGCATCAAGTATTAGAGGAACATTGATGAATGATCATTAAGCATGTGGCTGATTAGGCATACTCTAAAGCTTTGAATGTTCATTGAGATTGACACTACTCTTACACCTATGAGTTATACTGCTAGAAGTGATTCAGTATGTGTATGTGTATGAAACATGCTTATGTATGATGTTCTGTTGATGTTTATGTTTGAGGTTCTGTATGAGTATGTGTACGATTGTTCATTTGGGCATGTAGCTTATTAATCATGCATCAAGTATTAGAGGAACATTGTAAAAGGGTCATTGAGCATGTGGCTGATTAGGCATACTCTAAAGCTTTGAATGTTCATTGAGATTGGCACTACTCTTACACCTATGAGTTATACTGCTAGAAGTGATTGAGTATGTGTATGTGTATGAAACATGCTTATGTATGATGTTCTGTTGATGTTTATGTTTGAGGTTCTGTATGAGTATGTGTACGATTGTTCATTTGGGCATGTAGCTTATTAATCATGCATCAAGTATTAGAGGAACATTGTAAAAGGGTCATTAAGCATGTGGCTGATTAGGCATACTGTTGGAAAAATAGGCTAACGTATAGCAGCGGAAATACAAAATTTTTAACCTATTTCCATAAACCACAAGATCCGTTAATCGTTATTTCATATAAAGAGGGATAAAAGAAATACCTTTCTGAAGTTCTATCTACCGTTGCAAACGAAGTTCCCACAACTCTTACTTCGAGTTCCCGAGCACAGAACAAAACAAATATAAGATCAAGTTAGAATCAACCGTTGAATAGCAACCAAAATAGATTGCCTCTAATTAATCAACACAAGATCAAGGATAAAGAGAGAAAGATGAAAATCAATTGAACGGAAGGAAGCGGTGAAATCTCGTCCTCGGCTAAGGGGGTCGAATTCTCTCTCTTGGAATTCAAATAGTGGATTTCGAAAATCCCTAGTAGGGGGTATTTATAATCTCTTGTATCTAAACCCTAGTTAGATAGAATTAGGTTTCTTGAATAAGAATTCAATTCGGAATAGAATTCTTAAATATTATCTATTTTTTTTGTAAGATTAAATATTATCTATTAATATATCTAAATATAAAAGATAATAATCAATAACCTTATTGGATAATAATAGGAGTAATATAATCTAATTAAAACTCCTAACTTATTTATCCTTTAATTAATTTAATTAATAATCCTAATCTAATTAGGATTAATAAAATCAAACTAATTATTTATGTATTTACATACATAAATCGCCCCCCCTTCTATTACTGGGCCTTATTGGGCTCAGTTGGGCTTCCGTCAATTAATTAACATCTGTCTCTCTTTTGGGTTCCAAGTCTTATGTGTGACCCATTAGGTTCTTATTGCTTCTAGCCGTATGCAACTTATTAAAATTAATTTTCAAAGAATTATATTTTAATCTTTGCATAACGGAATGATGTACAGAGTATGTGATTAACAAGTCCGTAATCATTCCCCTAGAGCTATAAGAAGACATGTTGATTCTGTCGTTGACCTTTCAGTATTAGTTACGGTATAATTCGATCCTTTATCAACTACGTTCTTGAACTGAATCTTATGACTATGGGTAATGTCAAGTCACATATAGCGAGACGTTCGTTTTACTTGTTCTTGGCCGAGTCAACTCCAATTAGATAGGTTAAGAGAAATCTGTATTTTAATCTTAAGCTATCACCTTGCAAGGATTTAGAGTCAAGACTTCCACAAGCGATCCATGGACATATCTCCCATTTATCGGGAGTGATAAATGCTCAATCCAATATATAACGATCCCGCAATCACTTCCTGTGATACCCAACCTCTGCTATTCACACCCTAGAGTCATCTCTGTTAAGGATCGTGTTACAACAGGATCAAAGCGTCACATTCCGTAATCCAGAATACCAATTAACATTCCTTTGAGTCTGAGGATTATTTATACCTATTAATACCAATGAGATGAACAGGTGACAAGGATGAATCTACCCATCCTGTTATCTCAAGTCGGGTCCCCAATCCTAATGAACTACTTTTCATCGGATCCATGTAACTGTCCAGATATCTATATATATGAAGCTTGTGAGATCAGCTTTCTGTCGGACAGAAGACATTGTTACATGCAAGTCTCAGCAGTGATATGTCAATCCTAAACATATTACTTGACTTGGGGTGGTTTTAAGTTTATTAGTTTATTATAAAGTTTTGTCTCACTTCATGCTTGTATGAACACTTTATAATCACTTTAAAACAAACTTACAGATTTCCTTTTATTAGACTTTATTTAGTGCTTAAAAGGGATTGCCTTTATATAGTTATAAAACATATATCTCATTAAAACAAATGATATAAAGAACAATTCATTTACATTAAGTTTGTATCCTAGAACAATTGTCTATAGGGCACTAAACCCCAACACATACTCTAAAGCTTTGAATGTTCATTGAGATTGACACTACTCTTACACCTATGAGTTATACTGCTAGAAGTGATTGTGTATGTGTATGAAACATGATTATGTATGATGTTCTGTTGATGTTTATGTTTGAGGTTCTGTATGAGTATGTGTATGAGGAACATTGTAAAAGGGTCATTGAGCATGTATGAAGCATGTATTAAAAGGTAAATTTAGGCTAATTGCATGTACTGAAATGGCTTGCAAATGATAAGATATCACCATACTCTTTTTGAAATTGAACATGACCTATGATGATAAGTAAGGAATAAGTTGTCTTGAATAAGTAAGGAATAGACATGCACGAATAAGTTGTCTACTTATTATAGCATGTTCACTTGAATATACATGTCTACTTGAATAAGTTGTCTACTTGTTATAGCATGTTAGGCATACTCTTAAAGCTGAAAATGTTATGAACTCACCTGGCTCATTTTTATTTGAAATGATAAGTAAGGATTCTGAATGCAATTCGTTTATGAAGCATATATTAAAGGGTACATTTAGGCTAATTGCATGTACTGATATGGCTTGCAAATGATAAGATATATTTTGATTAGATAGAATATACATATACATACGAACTGAATAACAAGTTCTACATAAAGGGTTATGTATGTGCATTGGCCATACTCTTACTATGTTCCTTTCCACTCGGTTTGATATCGTAACAACAACATTAAACATGGTGATAGGTTTATGATGCATTCAGCACAAACAGAGTCCCTTGTTTTGACAGCATCATAAACCTCATTACCAAGTTTAGAGTACCACGAGTACAACCCAAGTGGAAGGAGCATTGTAAAAGGGTCAGTTTAGTCTACTTGCACATACATACAAACTGAATAGCAAAGCTCTACTTTATATTACAAAAGGGGGGATGAGTGTTGCCTTTCGGTTGTAATTGACAGTCCAAAGTTCCTTAGCTGTTCTGACTAGTGAAAGGAAATTTGGAATTGGAATGAGAACCACAATTGGATATCACATTGCCTTTCAATTCTCCTTTCACTTAGTCAAGACAGCTTAGGAGATTTGAACACCCTTCATATTCAGCACAAACAGAGTCCCTTGTGGTGACAGCATCATAACCCTCATTACCAAGTGGAAGAAGCATTATAAAAGGGTCAGTTTAGGAGCACAAAGCTCTACGTTATATATTACAAAAGGGGGGGAATTAAAGGTCCAAAGCTCCTTAACTATTTTGACTAAAGAAAGGAAATTTGGAATTGGAATGAGAACCACATTTGGAGCTCACATTGCCTTCCGATCACTACAAGAAAACAGTGAATTAGCGACCGAATTTAGCAACCGGAATATATTCGGTCGCTAAATACCAACTAAATCGGTTGCTAATTATGTCTCCCTGTTGCAAAAAGGTGCTGTAAAATTTTCGCCCATTTTACCAACCTTATTGCTTTTCTTAGCAACCGTTGCCTGTTGCAAAATAAATATTAAAAATTAAAGAAAAAACAAAATTGTTTATAAGTTGTGTTTTATAAAAATAGATAAAACCTAATCCCCTAATCTCTTTCTCAAAAGCCAGGGCCGCCGCTCTCCCCTCTTTCTCAATCCCTAATCCTTTGTATCTTTCCTTTCCTCTCGCTTCATGACCTAAAATTGAAAATTGAAAAGCTAATCTCTCTTTCTCTTCAAGGCGATTCCTTTCCCTTCATTTCAACGATTACTCATGGTCAATCTCTTCTACGTTTTTTAGAAGAAAAGGAGAGACCAGGGGAAGCATTTTTTGGAGTCGTGCAGGAAAAAGAAAAGCAGAGTCCAGGAAGAAGCTTTTGGTCGGTCTCTTCAAATCAGCAATTTCTGCAATCCCATTCTTCCGATTCTTGCAACTTCCGTATCTGATTAGGGATTCGACTTTTTCTTATGGATGGGTTCGACTTTTTTTATGGTCAGGTGTCCCCAATTGGTATGCTTATTTTTAATTAGGTGTTTCTTGTTTGCAGATTACAGAACTGGTTAGGGATTCGGCTTTTCTAATCTCCCTATGGATGGTTAATATCATGCCCGTCCATCTGGCCATACATCTCCTGTGGGTTCTTTCCAATCATTTGCTTTTTTTGGCCATTAGTATTCTTATGTTTTCCCTAATTGTGGTCAGAATCTAAGATATGGTAGATGTGTTTTTGTTTATTATGTATATATTATTGCTATTGTGGTTTGTGGATATATTGAACCATTTGTTATTTTGTATTGCATCTTTTTGTCAATTCTACATGTGTATAGGTTGTTGGAGGCTTTTTAAAGTTATGGAACTCTCAATCTAACTGAACTGATAGCTTCACGCCTTCTGGCTGCTTTTGTTTTATCTTTCTTCAAGTTTTAGCAAGATTGTAGTTTTAGTTTGTTAACATGCCCTTGATGTTGATATTGATATAGAAATTGCTTTCAACTGATGTATGTAACTATATCTGGTTTAGAAATTGATATATAGCTTCCTTGTCTCATCGTGCATATACTCAGAGATGGATTTTAAGCAGCCAATTACAAGTGTATAGATAAATTGATCATGTTGGAATAAGCAGATAAAGGTTGAATTTCCTGTTTAATCAAGTTCCTGTGTTGTTTGAGTGACAAAGATCTTAGTTGTGATTTGTGATGGTGTAGGGAGAGACGAAAATTGATAGTTTATAATGTTGGTCTATCATGAATTTAAGCATTAGATTGCTTTTGCTATCTACGGATCTTTAAATCCAAGATTTTTTCCTCAATATTTCTTTTTGATGACTTCCTGAATCTGAATGCTTATAGTAGTTTGTTATCCGTCCATTAAATTTTCTTATCATCATCTGAGAAGTTTCTTTTGCACAAGTTGGAAAGTCAAAATGCAAAACTTGTGTATCATTGTGCATTTTTATTGTCACCCTGACATACATTTTGGTATTGCATTGGTTACATATCTTCCTTTCATGTTTGTTTCTCACAGGTAAAGGGATCTGGTTATGGAATTCTCCAACAAGATATCCTGCACCTCTTTAATAAAATTCACTTAGCCCAAAACTCGATCCAGCGGGAATAATGGTAGCACATGACTTGGACTGGCGGTTTGTAAAAGGTAAAATTAGAAAACTTTATGCAAATACGTTACTTGAAAAACATTACTTTTATGATTATGACTTCCTGAAATAAAGAAGTAATTATGAAGATATGCTTATTTCCATGTTTTGGGTTACTTATAGTATATTTCTTGAATGTATATGTTTGAAATCACTTCTTCTTTTTTTTATGAAGATATGCTTATTTCCATGTTTTGGGTTACTTATAGTATATTTCTTTAATGTATCCTTTCACAAGTTGAATGATGTTTGCCTTTTATAAAGCTAACATAACTCTTAGTTGTTCAAATTGAAATTTGAAATTGGGTATCAATCTCTAGGTAAGACTGTAAGAGTTATGAAGTTTGTCATTTATATTCTACTTTCACTAGCTCTGTAGTTGTCAAGCATGGTACAAATATTAGTGTGGTAAAGAGTTGTCATTTTATAGACCTCAAGTTTGGTAAAGAGCAGAAATATTGTGTAATTTGTGCATCATGTAAAGCCCTTGTACACTTGTAGATGATCGTGATGCATAAATTCTCCTTGTCTATGCATATATATTCTAGAAATAGTGCTTCAACTTTCCATTAATTTGTGCATCAAGTTTGGTTGTTTCAATCTATCTCTCTATATTTGGCTTTTCTGTTTCTATCCACATTAACACTAAAAATAATATCTTAAAAAGGTTAGGAATTATATGAGAGATTGTTCTTTTGACAGTTGTTAATTTATATATATTGAGAATAGTGATAAAGTATCAAAATATTCCTATGGTTTTTGGGAAAGTATCAATTTAACTCCACGTACAAAATAGCACCAATATACGCTTAACATTTAAAAAATGGTATCAATTTAGGCCTCGATAACTGATTGGACACATCATTCCTATTACTCCATTAAGTTTTGATTTGTCCCTCCACGTACAATTGACAGAACTTAACGGAGTAGTATCAATGACGTGTCTCATTCCGTTATCGAGGCCTAAATTGGTACCTTTTTTAAACCTTAAGCTTATTTTAGTACTATTTTGTACGTGGAGCCTAAATTGAGACTTCCTAAAAATGATAGGCCTATTTTGGTACCTTATCCCTTCATAATATATTTATTCATTTGCCATGCTTAATTACTTTCATCCTCTGTACCATCTGCACCACAATATGATTGCTCTGTGCTGAATTTACACACATAGTACCTTCCAAGATTGCAGTAAATGTGTTCCGCTGTGATAATATTTGATTGGACAAAAAGATGTTGCTTTGGTGTTAGTTTTTATATGTTTGCAATTGTGTTTGTAGGCAGTAAAGGAATTAAACATCATGACATGTGAGCCATTGAATAAAAATGACTTCATAACAATGCAGGTGTATTGTCAAATGCATTTCATAGCCTGCAACGTGCTTACTAATTTCGAGTTATTTTTGTCCACTGCTATAATATATATGAATGGTTATTATATTACTAACTTGTTATATTGTTTATTTAAATTGATTGTAGGAAACTTCTGAACTTCTTACCCAAGTTGAAGTTGAACAAACTTTGAGGAAATTGTTGTTTCCATTATGAACGACAAGAACGATTGGCTGAAGGTATACACTTGCGTTCTAATGCAGTTAATGACAGTGAGCTGCGGAAGAGAGAGACATATCTAGAGACACAAATCAGACCATCTATATTTTTGACTTAACTTATTAGGTTAACTTAGGAGGTTTTAATCTGATATTTATGTATTTTGACATACACTTCAAATTTTATATATAAATTTATATTTCTAGTTTTAGGAATATAATTAATATGTTAATTTTTGTGTAGTTTATTGTAATCATAATTATAGTTGTAATTGTTATTATAAAATAAAAAATTTGGTCCACTACATTTTTATTGGAATTTATAATTTGGCAATAATTTTTTTATAAATTACAATGGGATATAGTATTGCAGTTTGTAGGTATATCTAAATTCAACAATTATCCAAAATATTACCGACAAAAATTCTATCGTAGTCCGTCAGAAAATTGGTCAAAGCATGGCTCTAGTTTTCCTGTTAGCAACCGGACATGGTTGCAAAATCGGTTTCTAAATGTTGCGACCGCGTTTGCAACCGAATAAATGGACGCAATATCTGCAACCTATTAAAAAAGAATCCGGTTGGTGAATTTACCAACTTGCTACTTAGCGACCGAATGTGTTCGGTCGCTAAATGGCAAATTTTGGTTGCTAAACTGTGTTAGCAACCGAATTAGCAACCGAAATTTCGGTTGCTAACTCACTGTTTTCTTGTAGTGGATTCTCCTTTCTCTTAGCCAATATAGTTTAGTAGATTTGGACACCCCATATGCAGTTTGCATACTCCTCAGTCCATATCCGGGCGATCCCCTCATACTCTTCCCTGTTGCTGCGGTATTGCTCAGCAACTGCTTCTTTCTCAGGAAATGGCTCCTCACTGTGGGGCTGTAGAAGTAGATCATATATGTGCCACAGACACTACAAAATTCATAGAATAATTAGAACAAAAATATGATGTTGTATATTTATCAAATGAAATAGATAAATGGTTGCATTATACCGTGGCAGTAGAAAAGCGATGGTTATTAAGGATACGGGGAAGATGAATCGACCCCTGAGGAGCCACGTTAGGATGATATATCCTATTCCGGAAACAAAACTGAGAATAAGAGGAGAGATGTATTAGTGTATGTTTCATATAGGTGATTATATCTTACTGATCTGAGTTAATATTACTTTTGCAGGTCTGTTTGGGAAATCCGGATGGTAGCTGATTTTGATTTCAAATACACCCCTTTCATATGGGGTGTATTGGGGGCCTTTCATTCTGATCGACCATTTGAAGAAGTTACCATCGAGAGGACCTGTACGTTATCATCCAAGAAGAATCATTAGAAATACATAGAAGAAACCAGGAAGGGTTACAGAACAACTATGGATTGACATACGTACATTGATGGCCAGAAGCCACTCTGGGTTCTCCATGTACAACTTATTCAAGTCAGCAATTATTTCTCCTGGAGTTTCAACAAGGAGATCCATTGTTGGTAAGTTTTCTGGCTGTTGAAGGCATGATTCTGAATTATGATGCATATATTTATAGTGTCATGATTGTGGTAAGTGAAAGGCCGTGTTAGGGGAAGGGTCACGTAATTACTACTGAGTTTAGGGTTGTGTGTAATATTAATGACTTGCTTGGCTTTTGCAGATAGCAAGACCTTTGAGATTATAGGCCTAATTATTACTCCAAGATATGGATTGACTTATGGAAGATATTGGTTATTATTTTTGTGTTTTAATTCAGAAATGTATTGGTTATTCAAGATATGAATTGACGTTAGGCACAAATGTAAACATATTATGAGTATTGGTCTCCAATAAAATTGAAACCATTGTTATACAGAATTTAATCTTCATATTTTAGAATGTTTCTGTATTCAGGTATAAAAACCAGAAATTCAAACGAAGAAGAAGGCATAAAGTGACATTTTAATTTTGAAAAATGTCATCTAAACAGCAATAAAAAGACATTAAAAAAATGTTTCTGTCATATAAAAAAAAACTCATTTGACATGGTTGATTAAGACCTGTGCCATTTAAACAGGCTATAACGGCAGAATTTATTATACAAACTGTCATCTCAAATTAAATATGTCAATTTCTCACACGCTAACCTGACGGTTTTAATTGTCAGAATGTCATGTGATGACATTAAAGGTGACGACAGTAATAAATAAGCTGCATCGTAACAAGGGAAAGATGACAGTAAGAAAATAGGCTAATGTCATGTGTGATGACGAAACATGACAGAACCTGACCGTCGTCTGAAGGTGCAATAGACGGCAGCGAGCACCATGACAGATTTATATCTCGCGGGACGATAATTTTTAACCGTCGTCTGAAGAGGGTTTTGGCGTAGTGTTTTTTGCTTAATTGTTATACAAAGTTGTGTAATTTCATAGTTTATAAATCAATAATTGCATTGATCGTCTGTAAATTCATTTGCTGTTTAAAAATAACTAAAAATTTGCAATGACAAAAATCAGAATCCTCTTTTGCCTTTTCTGAACTTTCCCAGTTATCAAACACTAGAAAGAAAATTTCGTTTTCCAAGAAAATTGTAAATAACGAACTAAATCATACAATTCAAGCAAAAGATGATCCGA
This sequence comes from Euphorbia lathyris, assembly GCF_963576675.1. Taxonomy (NCBI): domain Eukaryota; kingdom Viridiplantae; phylum Streptophyta; class Magnoliopsida; order Malpighiales; family Euphorbiaceae; genus Euphorbia; species Euphorbia lathyris. The sequence goes on from NC_088910.1 coordinate 41,582,560, forward strand.
TTCTCTGCACATATTCAACATTACAATATTATATTTTTCTCTTCCATCATCATAATCATCAATGCCAACAATATATTATATAAAAATCTTACATAGAGAAAAAAAATTATGTAATTTTTTTTAGAAAAAAGGCATTTATTTAAGACGAAGGGTTTGCAGCAGCGGGATATTATGAGAGTGAGAGTGAGATTTCGACGAAGGCTCGGTGGCGGCGGCAGAGGAGGAAGCGTTAGTAGGTTTAGGAGATCCAGCTAACATTTGAACCACTGCTGCTATGGTTGTTTGGTGAAGGGAGGAGAGATTGTGTGCTGATTGGTTGAAGTAAGAAAATAGAGAGTATTTTAATAATTTTATAAGGCTTAAGACTATATTAGTCATTCCATAAAGAGTGAGTCCCACTTTTTTTAATTTTACAATTGAAAAATACTGATATGTCATAGTTGACCAGTGTTGACCGGTCACAAAAACCGGCTGTACACTTTAGTGGGAGGTCACCTAAAGCTTGTACAGTTTAATGTGACAAATTTTTTTTTTACATCAAAGTATGAAAATGGGTAAAGGTTGTACATCAGCGTATGTAATTTACACCAATAGATTTTGTATCCCATTTTTCACCAATTACATCTTTAACAATCTAATCTTCTTATCCTGGTTCACCACTTCATTTTTCATTTTTCAATTTGTACATGTAATTTTTTTGTCTTGTAATTTAAACATCAACTCTAATTTATTTTAAGTACTCCAAAAATAATACACCTGATGAATCAATTAATATTACATGTATCTCACATGTGGTGATATGGAAAAAAGATTTCATTAATGAGGTGTATTATTTTGAGAGTCATAAATATTAACCCTTACGGGACGTATTCTATTGGGATAGGGATAGAGATAAATGTTGGGATAGAGATAAAGATAAATAGTTGGGATAAGGATAAAAATATGATAGTCGAGAATTATTATTCAATGTTTGGTATGTGGGATATGGATGCGGAAATAATATATTTTACTATTTTAATCTTATTTAAACTACATAACATTAATTTGAGTGATAAGATGGACTTTTCCATACTATTAAAATCGCAGGAGCTTATCACACCTCCTTATACCACCTCCTCCTGGGTATAGGATTTGAGAAATAAGAAGTTTATCCCTCATCCATCTCACTCTTCTATCCCCTAAACAAACACGAGATAACTTATCTCATGTTTTTTTTATCCCTATCCCACTTCCTATATCCCTTCTAACAAACACCCTGTTAATATTTAAATGTATATCCCTTCAATAACTCATGTAATTAGAAAATACCCATAGTTAGCAGAGAAAACTTCACCATTTGCTCATCCCATAAGTATTCTACCATATTGAGAAATAACTCCATAAATTAAAGTCGTTCAATTTAAAAAATGTTGGTAAATAGTGATGGAGACGCTCCCAAACTAGAGAGGATTCCGTATTTTACAGACCCTTTCATCTTCTCGTCGTAGAGAAAAATAAGAGTAATTTATATCATTCTCACTACAATTTGGAATATGTTATAAAAAATTCATTTAATTTTTTTTAAAATAAATTCATTGATTTTTACTTTTTATTTTAATAAAATCATTTTAACCAATTCAAACAACAAAGTTTATTGGAATTATAATATTGGAATTGTAAGATGACAACCATGTTGGTAAACGGTGACTTTTACTGATAACATGATAGTCACATAAAAAAAACATTTTTATTTATTTAATTCAATTATTTGAAACTGTTCATTATATAAAAGTAAGTAATTTGCAATGTGGCTGTTATATGATATGAACTGGCTAGAATGACTTACTAAAATAAAAATGAACCTCAGATAATTTTATTAAAATAAAATGAAGTTGTGTGATTTTTTTGAAACATATTCTAAATTTAATGAGTGTTGATACAATTTAACCTAAAATTAGGCTTATATATTGCCTAAAAAAAGGAAAGGTTAAAAAAAGATGATAAGGTGTAAAAATGCTCCTAACGTTTACAGTCAGGGACAATTTTATCCTTAACGTCTAAATGGTGCAATTTTACCCTCAACGGTGGCAGCTAAGAGCAATTTTACTCATAATCCTGACAAGTTGGATCAATTTCAGACATCATTATAAAATATAGATATTTTGTTATTATGCACCAATTGCATCACCATTGTTTCTAAAAAAAGATTTTATATTTTTTTTATGACTTAATGATAGAATTGGAGATTATTATTTTTAAATTCGGTGAAATATTTGAATTTTTTTGTCCAACTCGTACAAAATACAGTATGTTTTTTAATTTTTTTTCACGTCTAATCATATGTTTGTGATTTGTTACTAATTAATGATAAACAAATGATACCCATAGGAAGTGTAGATGACAAGATCAATGTCCGATAAGACAGTTTAGTGAATTATTTCTCAAATTGATCCAATTTATCAACACTGGGGTAAAATTGCTCTTAGTTGACAACGTTAGGGGTAAAATTGCACAATTTTAGATGTTAAGGATAAAATTGTTTGTGGCTGTAAACGTTAAAGTATTTTTGCATCTTATAAAAAAAAAATGAATTATAATTTAGCTTTTGAAATTGGCTGGTAAAATCTCCAAAATAAAATGTGAATATCAATTTTGATCATTTAAATTAGCATTTTAAATTAAATTAGTTCAAAATAACACACGTTGAAATAATGTGTTTTTATTTTACAGTGATTTGATACTAAATATCAAGTTGAAAGGTCAAATACTTATGGGGCGTTTGGTTTGGGGTCTTTAGGAATGGGAATGGGAATGAGAGAGTTTCATTCCCTTTGTTCTTGTTTGTTTAAAAAAAAAAACTCATTCCCTTTACCCATTTTAGGTTAAGTCATTACCCCACTTTAGGTTAAGCCATTATCTCATGCCCTCTAGGGAATTGGATTCCCTTTACCCCATTCCTTTTCCTAAACATATCCAAACACATAGGGGGAATTAATGGTTATTCCTTTCCTTTCCTTTAGTTTCCCTTTCTTGATTCCTTTTCCCTTACCCCTTGTGAACCAAACGCTCCCTTAATAGTATCAAATTGAAACTTCATCCCAAAAAACAATGGCATATAGCTCATATTAGCTCCTTAAACTATTAATTAAATTCACAAATTAAGTCCCTAAGCTATATAAAAATCAACAATTCTCACCCTCTTATCTAATGATGTTTTTTTTATAGAAATTGGGACGAGACAAAACTAGGGCGGGGTGAGCACCCATGGCCCAAGAACTATCAAACCTGCAATATATAAATAAAAGAAAACTGAGAGTTTGAACAAGAGAAACAAACAAAAGAAGGGGGGAGGAGAAAAGATAGGAAAGATCAGGAAAAACGCAATTGTGAAATACTATAAATGTCATCATTGATAAACCTGTGGCAAAAAGCAGGAGCAGAAGATCACCAATTGATCACGGAGGAAGAGACTCCAAACTTTGCCAATGCATCAGCAACTCTATTTCCTTCCCTAAAGATGTGTGAAAAGATAATGTTCATTCTGGAGCAAATGTTGAGACAATGTAACCACTCTTGATGAATACTCCAAGGAACATCCATGGAGCGGTGTCTAGGAAGATTAACTACGTACATTGAGTCTGACTCAACCCAAAGCTGATGTCAATTATTCTCCCAAGCAATTTCAATTGCGAAAATAGCGGATCTCAATTCAGCCATATAGGCGAAAGAGGGATGGGTAGAAAAAGCAAAACAACCTTTGAAAAATCCACGACAGTTGCGAAAAATGTCATCCGCTCCTGCCTCACCAGGAGTGCCAAAAGCAGAGCCGTCCACATTGACTTTAACACAACCCGAAGGAGGTTTAAGCACATGGACCGAAATAATGTTGAGAGCAGGAGGCGGCCGAGGCGAAGCCAGAAGGCGAGATAAAATATCAGCGTCTCTCCGAGAAGAGCAAAAGCCTTTAGAATTGGCCAAGGACTCTTTAATCATTTGAAAGAGGGTGATCTTCGAGTGCTGAAAAGAAGGAGAAACTTGTTTAAAGATTGCTTCATTCCTGCAATGACAGATTAACCGGATGCAAGTGACAGCAGCAACACGCCAGATCATCAACACCTAAGAGCTAAAATGAATGCTATGAAAAGTGCTGAAAAAGTGAATGAATTGGGAATGACGAGGCAATGGGCTGTCAAAATGAATCTCAAGGGCCCTCCAAAGAGAATCTGCAAAAGAACAACTAATGATGTTAAGAATTAATAGTAATCTAATCCTAATATAACAATTAAACACATAATTAATATTGTATTGGGTATGAAATATATTTATCTCAAGTTCCGAAAAGGACCCAAGATCAAAAAGAGTTTGAAAAAGGAAATGAAGTTAGAAATTTTATATATTAAGAAGGGAGAGATCTCCTATTTTTGCCAATAGAAAATAGAAAGTAAAATCTAAGATAAAGATAGAAATCGGAAAAAAAATATTAACTATGTATTTCATTGTTGGATTAGAATTATATTATTATTATTATTTCTTAAGATCATTAGAATAGTAGGTGTGAATTGTTAGTTTCTAAAATAAGTTTTTTGGTAATGAAGGAAGGCTAAGAAGCCCATGACAAAAAAGAAGAGAACAGACAGAAAGAAGAAGAAAAAACAAGGCCACAGACGAACGACTCTACTTAAAACGGATCCCCTACTGTCATCAGCGAGAATCCCCTGGAGGCTTGCAGGAGGCGCACCAAACTCATGGTGACCCAAAGAACAAGAACCTGCGTAGTTTGCCAACCAGTCAGCCGCTCTATTACCTTCTCTATAGCTGTGCATAAAGGTGATATTCCAATCTCTATCTCGATAAGCAGTGCAGCGAGAAATTAGCCAGGAAAAAGGGGTGGTGTGGTTCAATCTCCTCCGTTATGAGACGGATCACAACTTATGAGTCCAGCTCAAAAACAACCCGACGAAAGCCCTTCGCCCAAGCAATTTGCAACCCAAAAAATAAACCCCAGAGTTCAGCAACTGACGAAGTGCAGTAACCAATATTAGCTCCAAATCCTCCACACCACCGTCTCAACGAGTCCCGAATCAGTCCCCCTACAGACGCAAGATCAGGATTTCCTTTACAGGCTCCATCTGTGTTGACTTTCACCCATCCCTCACACGGAGGTACCCAAGCAATCCAGATAGTTCTCGGAACCCTGTACGGGCTTCTGTTGGCGGCGGAAGTAGCGTCAATAAACTCCATACAGAAACGCTTCACAATATCCATAGCGTTGTTTGGGAAAGGTTTAGATCCAAACACTGAGTCGTTCCGAAACCGCCACGCCCACTAAACACTACAGGCGAAGAACAGGGGCCAAGGAATCCGACCAACCATCCCTGAGTGGCGAAGGTTAATATCCAGCCAGTCCCTAATACTTGTATCAAAAAAATTCGGGCGAATAGCATGCGGCACTACCATTTTCCATAAGCGTCTAATCTGATAGCAATCCCAAAGCAGATGCGTTGCTGTCTCTTCATTACCGCACTGATGGCACCGATTATCTTGAGAGAGATGTCTTCTGAACCTTGTAGAGCTACACAAAATACTATCATGACCCAGTTGCCATAGAAAGTGTCGAATCTTCTCCGGTGCCTCCAAGTTCCAGATCTGATCCCAAATCCGAGCCCCCTGTGTATTCTGATCTGTATCCAAAGCTTCATATCCAGATTTCATTGAATAGTTACCCGTGGAGTTCAGGGTCCAGAACCAAGCATCTGGAGTCGTGCACTGAGGGCTAACAGCAAAAGAGGCAATTCTTAGAAGCCCCGATGAGTTGACAAGGTTACTGAGGGTCCTCCAGTCCCAATTATCAGTGTGCGATAGCCAATAATCTTGCACCGAGCAGGTTATATGATCAGGCGGGATAGGCTGGGTCGTGTCACTTATTAATGCCGACTTGCCGCACCAAACACCAGTCCAGAACTTCGTGTTTGTACCATTAAAGATCAGTTTACCCATGCCATGAGCAAGAACATTACTGCCGGCAACAATGCTCTTCCAAGTCGAGGAATGAGAAGAGTTAGCGTGGAAAACTAACATCCCTTCACGATCCCCACCATATTTACCACGCATCATTCGAACCCACAACGACTCTTGCTGAATCAAAATCTGCCAACTCAGCTTGGCAATCATCGCCAGGTTAGCACGTCTAGCCATTCTAAGGCCTAGCCCTCCAACATTCTTACTTCGACACACCTCATCCCATTTCACAAGATGAATCCTTCGAACCGACTCTGAGGAGCCCCAAATGAACCTCCTATTGCATTTATCCAAACGATCACACACAGAAACCAGAATCAAAGTCGTTTGCATTATGTAAGTGGGGATAGCAGTGATAACCGACTTTGCCAGCGTAACTCGGCCTGCGAAATTCAAACAACTTGCTTTCCAACCACTTAACTTCTTATGAACTTTGTCCAACACATATTGATAGGTGGATTTGGACACCCGAGTATGAAGGAGAGGGACGCCTAAGTACACACCTAAGTCCAAAGTCCGAGCGAAGCCGAGGATATCACAGATACCTTGAGCAGCCGTGTCTGAAACGTTAGAGGAGAAGAAAATTCTTGACTTACCAAGGCTAACCTTTTGACCAGAGGCATCACAGAAGCGGTGGAGGACATCATTGATGATGGTAGCTTGCTCCATACTAGCTTCTGACATTAACACTATGTCGTCAGCGAATAAAATATGGGACATATCAGGACCCCGACGGGAAAGTTTAATAGGCTTCCAGAGAGAACTCCCAACCGCGTCAGAGATTAGGTGGGTGAGTATTTCCAGGCAGATGATGAACAAGTACGAAGAGAGCGGATCACCCTAACGGAGCCCTCGGGTTGGATTGAACTGTTGGAGCTGTTCGCCATTCCAGATGGGACTAAGTCTGGAACCTGAAATGCAGTTCATAATTAAATCAACCAAAGAAGCTTGAATGCCTAACAATTCCAGGGATTCTCGAATGAACTGCCAAGAGAGCCTATCATACGCCTTTTCTAGATCAAGCTTTAGAATCATGTAGCCCCGTCGACCCTTTTTCCTCCTGAAAGAATGAACTGCTTCCTGAAGGATAATCACATTGTCCGTAATTTGACGACCAGGCACAAAGCTACTCTGCATGGGGCTAATAACTTTGGTCAGATGAGGCTTGATATGGTTCACAATGCATTTAGTGACAATCTTATAGAGAACATTGCATAGGCTGATTGGCCTAAACTGAGAGATGTATTCCGGATTGTTAACTTTAGGAATTACAGTAATAAGTGTGTCATTCCAGCCCTGGGGGATCTGATTAGAAGCAAAGCACTCTCGCACAGCACTGCAGACTTGATTACCCAACTGATTCCACAGATTCTGGAAGAAGCAGGCTTGAAAACCATCCGGCCCCGGCGCCTTAAACGGACCCATATCAAAAAGTGCAGCTCGTATCTCATCATTTGACACAGGTGTTGGTCCCTTGTAGGGTTGCAAGTATAGTTCCAAGGGGGGGTTAGGAACTATTTAAACTTTTTCGCAATTAGTGCAGACTTCTTTTTCTAAGGAAAAAGGTTTTAACAACGGCGCTGAGTTAACAACAAGATACTGGCTTAGTCAACTGGTGACTAGGTCAGTTTCTTAGCTTGAGTCAGGAGATAGCACTTAGAGTCTATTCCTGAGCTCAGATGTTCAACACGCACAATTCAACTTGACCTCTTTACTTGGTCAGTTTTTGGTTATTTTAAGCAAGCAATATATATAAGGAGTTAAAGGAAAGAAATACTTTACTCAGCAGATTTATCCAGGTTCGGCTTCTTCTAAGCCTACGTCCTGTCCCCAGAACACGTTCTGAGATTTTGAATCCTCTACTGAGCTCTTTAAAGGTAGAGCCTCAAACCTTTTACAATCTTAGCAACTGAGTATAACAAGAGTACCTTCCTCTATATCTCTACTCAATCCTAATCTCTCGCTGAGTACTATAACCGAGTACTCAGCCTCTCCTTTCTATCTCTAGAAATGATAAGTGTTTGTCCTATACAATGATTTGCTAAGACACTTTAGACGATTGAAATAATCACTCTAGACTTTTACACAAATATATGAATTGTAGTGTAAGATTGCTTTGCTTCTTTGCTTGCAGAACTTGTGTAGAAATTTGGTCAGCGTAATGGCTTCATCAAGTTCTGTGTGGAATGAAGCTTCTGATGGCACTATTTATAGAGACGTCTGGGCATCGGTCATTTCGAATTTCGAAATAACCGTTGGAGGGAAACGGCTTCCTGTCGTTGTCATCCTGACTTGCTCAGAGCTCTCGGCCAATCAGATTTACGTATCTTCTGTCCTTGGTCAGCTTTTGGTCAGCTCGGCAGAGTGTCTCTCCATTTGTGGTAATGTCAACTAGACAGCATACTGTGTCGTCTGAACTTTACCCAAAGAGGAAATACTTTGTCTGGAAGTTTTCCTTAGCCAGCTGCTGTCTTGTACGTTTGTCGAATCTACTCAGCAGATTCATCTTGAAGTTGTTCCCGAAGGTCTTCTAGATCCTTATGTTGCTGAGTTGCGTTTTGTCCAAAGCGACAACGTTTTGACAAACGCGGGCCGAGTTGTACTGAGTTGTTTGACTTGGGCTTTGACACTTGTATTGGGCTTGGGCCTTTTAATTCTTGTGTCTTATAAACAATTTAACTCAACATTGAACAAACACATTAGTAGAATAAATCAAAGCATTTAAACTTAGTGTGTTTAGAATATGTATTTCAATTATACTTAAACAATTTTGTCAAATCAAAATTATGTGGAAAGGTGTTTCAACAAACTCCCTCATTTTGATGTTGGCAAAACTATTAAGCGAGGAACTCAGTATTAAGCTCCCCCATGATAGTTGACCTATTATAACTTAGCAAACTCCCCTGTAAGGGTAGAGCTACTGACTTAGTTTTACTCTAAGCATTTAAAGGTTTAATCGAGTAAGTCTAAGGTCAGTTTTCAGATATAGGTCAGCTTATTCAACATATTCTATTTACTCAGTATTAAGCGGAAGGTTTAATCATATAGAGTGCGCTGAGTAATTTGTTGTTCAATGAGTTCTTAACAGACAATGTTTTATAAACATATAAGTCAAAGTTAATCATATTATGAGCATATGATTAGTTTGAAGATACTTTAATAACTTAATACTTGGCATCAGATAAAATAATTCATAACTCATATAATGAACGATGCAAGTAATTATATAAGTAGTCAGTGCATTAGAAATAACAGAAATAGGTACAAAGGATAACATAAAAAAACGTTCTAGCCTATCTCTATTTCTTTTTCTTTTGTTGAGACTGACTACGCTCATGCTGAGCTCTAGCTGCTTGTTCTTTCTCCCCCATTTTATCAGCATCAGGAGGAGGAAGTCTGAAGGCATCAGTTAAGACAGCACGAGTCAGTTCTTGGGACAGCACCTTAAGTTTCTCAGCGCTTTCATTGACGCCGTCAAAAATTGCAACTCCATCAGTGGATACCTCTTCGGGTATGTTGAGTTCAGCAGCACTGATCATGTTGACGTTAAACGCCTGAGCTTTACCTTGCCAGATGAGTGCTTCAGTAAGACCAGCAAAGACTTGGTGAAAAGTCTTTAAAAGGGCTGTGTCGTAATACTGACGTTGAATATTGGTATGACGAATGTGGTTGAAGGTTTGTCGTGTGATAGACATCATCTCATTTTGTTTCATTGCGTCAGTATCCATCTCTTGCTTATTCAGATTCATCAAGCGAATAGCCTCACCAATTTGCTCCACTGAGCACTGATTGTAAGAGACCATTTGCTCATTGGTCTTAAGTTGCTCGGTGTGAAGCTGAGCAAAGAGCATCTTGACTTCAGATGAAGTGGCATAGTCGGGGTTCACAGCTGACAAGTTCTGAATTTGTAGTTGTAAAGAGTTCAAGTGTTGCACAGTTGTCAGCTGGATCTCAGCCAGCTTGGCGATTGAATCCTGCTTAGCTTGTTGTGCTTGAAAAGAAATGATGACGTTCAGCAGGTCCTTGAGTCCCTTAACTTCGTTGAGAAGCTGAGTGACCTGGGAGAGCTGAGTAGTCTCAATAGATGAAGACCCAGCAGCAGGAGGAGTGGATTGTTGAAGGTCTCTGATCAACGCTTGCACTGAGTCAATTATCCTTTTGCCGGACTTAGTGGCATTCATATAGCTTTGAGAGCCTGCAGGGACATCAGTATGACCGAAAGGAAGAGGAGTGAAAGGAGTGACATGGTCAGTGACTGGAAGTGTTGTACTAATCTGCACTTGAGGTTCTGGGATAGTTGATTGATCGGCAGGGATGTTAATAGGAGAAGTAGAAATGCGAATACTGTCTGTGTTGACGGGGGCGGATATGTTTGAAGTCAGCACCATGCTTGAAGAAATAGCATTGACAGTAATCGCCTCAACCTGACTTGTTGAGGTGGCAGAAGCATTTTGGTCGGCATGTTCCTGTTGAGAAGAAACAGAGGCTTGCTTTTCTAAGGACGAGTTGGTGGTGGCACAGGAGGTTCACTGACAGTCTTCTCACTGGCCTTAACCAATTTTCTTCTTCTACGTGGTGGAGTGTTACCGTGAATAGCATCTCTTGAGTGAGAAGGAGAAGATTCTTGTTGCTCATCATTAGGTTGGTCAGTTTGTACTTGGACTTGATCAACATTGTGTTGGTCAAGTACTTGCTCTTCTCCAACAGCCAACACAGTATTGGCATACTCAGTCTCATGTTCACTGGCTGTCTCCTCAGAGTCCTCAGCGTCATCCTGGCCGCTGGCCTCTTCTTCTTCTTCTTCTATACTGTCACCATCGAGTTCTTCCTCAACTTGTGTAATAAACTGATCGTCCAAATGCACCTCATGTTCATCATGCTCAGCTACTGTACCTTGACACTGGGTGAAGTGAGAGTCACCAGGTACAACAAAGTCTGTAGGTATGGCGTTGAGGGGAGTCAGTGTAGAAGGCTTCTGCTTCTTCTGAGGTTGCTCAGTAGTTTCCTCAGTTCCAGGCTCACCTTGCCTGCTTCGTTTCTCAGTTGACTTACCAGCTGACTTCTGCCTTTTAGCTGGAGACTCAACATCTTTGGAAGGAGTCTCAGCAACTTTTCTTTTCCGAGAAGCTGGGGCCTTAGTCCTTCTTCCTTTCTTTGGGATAGCAGTTCCCTCAGCTTGCTGTTCAGTAGTCGTAGTAGCAGCTTTTCCTTTCTTTAGAGGCTGACCGAACTTCAACGCTCTTAGCGAAGCCGCTGTGATCTCAGATCCTCTAGTTGTTTCTTCATCGGTCAGGTCTACCTGATGATCAATGAGGATCCTAGTGATGAGCGATCCTAGCCTCAGCGTACCAGTACTTTGTAGGAAGCCAGCGACAAGAAAGACTGGCATATTGATTGGTGTGTATGTCAGCACATGCCATATAAAGCATTGCTCGAAGTTCGTTGCTGAGGTAGTGCAGTTGATCTTCGGATAGATGAAATAGGTCAGCAGATAATGAGCCATCTTCTGGTGCTGACCCATAGATAAAGCTGAGACTTCTCCTGCGTGGCCCTCAGGTTTGCAGAAGTTGACCTCGTACCCAGTGCCATCCTGATCTCCTGATCTCCTTAGCCTTGTTCCCTCAGTTTTTAACTGGAGCAAATTTCCTAGGTAGAGAGGGTTTATGAAGATGGTTTTCTCCTTCACCACGGTTACCAAGTAGTCCTGGTTATCATTGGCAACGCGAAGGTTGTGGTAAAACTCCTTTACCAGGTCAGGATAAGTATGATCCCTAATGGAAAATAGCCCAGTCCATCCATTCTGTGAAATCCACTCGCAGAAGGGTTGTTCGTTTTGTACGAAGGCTTCAGATACCCATCTTGAGGGCTCGACTTTCCATTCTCGGACGTTTTCAAAAACCTTTGTGTAGGTCCTGACTTTTTCAGGCTTTCCCTTACCGGAGGATTGGCCAGCTTTTCCTTTGCTCGGCGAGGTGACCTTGGTAGGTTCCGGCACAGAGGTTTGCCTGGAAGTGTCATCGGAGCTGGGCTTAGGGTGGCCAGCACCGGAGATGTTGTAGGAAACCTTAGTCATTGTTGAGGATGGGAAAGCTTAGAGGGGTTTTAGAGAGAAAGAATTTCTTTGCCAGAGAGTTCGATAAGCGTAAAGTATAAAAATGGGGAATTACCCATTATTTATAGAGGTGAGGAATGGATCTTATCGAATCCATGTGTCAGTTTTGCCTCGGGATTGTGAACCGACAATAATCCTGGCATTTATGACACATTCGGCGCGTACGTCATCCTAGGTGGCTATACGCATGCTTTTGCAATTATTCTAACGGATATAACACTCAACGTTTAGAATGCCAAGCGTTTGATATTCTGAGTGGTCAGTATTGCATAAAGGATGATTTCTAAGTTTAAAGCTAGCTTACTCAGTGTGCAAGTTTACTCAGTATTTGCTGTTTAATTAATTTCAATGAGTACACAGCAAAAACAATCATTCAGCATAGTAATTCACTCAGCATGCATATTCATTTAGTTCAGGAATTTACTGAAGAGGATTAAACATACCAATAGCTTCTCTCAGTATGCTGAACTGCTCACGGGCCAGTGGCTTCGTGAAGATATCCGCAAGCTGTTCGTCCGTTGGGACAAAGGTCAGCTTGATCTCACCTTTGAGTACATGGTCTCTAATGAAGTGATGTCTGATGCTGACATGCTTCATTCTGCTGTGTTAAATTGGGTTCTTTGAAAGATCAATTGCACTTTTGATGTCACATTTGACTTCAATTGTCTTCGTTTGAACACCATAGTCTTCAAGCTATTGCTTAATCCATAGGACTTGAGCAACACAATGACCAGCAGCAATGTACTCAGCTTCAGTGGTAGACAAGGCTACTGACGCCTGCTTTTTGCTGAACCAGGATACAAGACAGCTTCCTAAGAAGTGACATCCTCCATAGGTGCTTTTACGTTCCAGCTTATCCCGTCCATAGTCAGCGTCAGTGTATCCGATGAGTGTGAAATCATGAGTATTGGGATACCATAAACCTGCGTTCACTGAGCTTTGCAAATATCTAAGGATTCTTTTTACAGCAATGTAATGAGATTCCTTAGGGTTAGATATCAATCTAGCACAGTAGCATACTGAAAACTGAATGTCCGGTCTACTGGCTGTTAAGTAAAGTAGAGAGCCTATCATACCTCGATATAATTTGCTGTCTACTGACTTACCATTCTCGTCAGCGCAGAGGACAGTGTCAGTGCCCATAGGAGTGGATATTGGCTTGCAATTTTCCAAGTCATATTTCTTTAATATCTCCTTGGCATATTTGGCTTGACTGATGAAGATGCCATTCTTTCCTTGTTTAATTTGAAGATCGAGGAAGAAGTTGAGTTCTACCATCATGGACATTTCAAACTCAGTCTGCATTTGTTTGCTAAACTCCTTGCACATTGATTCGTTAGTTGCACCAAATATTATACCATCAACATAAATTTGGGCCAGCAGGGTATCTTTACCCTTTCTCTTAATGAATAAGGTTGTATCAGCTTTGCCCCTGACGTAATTTCTAGTCAGCAGGAAACTGGTCAGCCTCTCATACCAAGCACGTGGTGCTTGCTTGAGGCCGTACAGAGCCTTTTTGAGTTTATAAACGTGGTTAGGGAATTTATGGTCCTCAAAACCTGGAGGTTGATTAACATAAACCTCCTCGTTTATAACTCCATTAAGAAATGCACTTTTGACATCCATTTGGAATAATTTAAAGTTCATATAAGATGCATATGCACATAGAATTCTAATTGCCTCTAGCCTTGCTACTAGGGCAAAGGTCTCACCGTAGTCAATACCTTCTTGCTGATTGTAGCCCTGAGCTATAAGCCTTGCTTTGTTCCTGACTACATTCCCTTGTTCATCCATCTTGTTCCTGAAGACCCATCTTGTTCCAATGGTCTTTTGACTCTTTGGATGAGGCACTAGCTCCCATACATCGTTTCTTCTGAATTGATCGAGCTCCTCTTGCATTGCGTTCATCCAGAATTCATCGTACTCAGCTTCAGCGAAGTTCTTCGGTTCTTGAACTGAGACGAAAGCAACATTGCTGAGGTACTTCCTGAGTTGATTCCTCGTCATCAGGGTATTCCCAGCAGAATCAAGGATTGCACTTTCTGAGTGCCCTCTTGGGATCCTTATCTCTTTAGGTAGATTCATGTCTTGTGCTGTCTGTGTTTCAAAAATCTCTGCAGAAGTAGATGGGTCAGTAAAAGTAATCTTAGGTTCACTCTTACTCTAGGTCAGCCTTTTCGTGAATGACTCAGTAGCTGGATCTTGGTCAGCGGTTACTGAGTGTGGATCAACTTCGGTCAGCGGCTGGTATCTACCTGCAGGGTTAGTTTCGTGGAACTCCACATGTACTGACTTTTCTAGAACTTGAGTTCACTTATTAAAAACTATGTATGCTTTGCTGTTTGTTGAGTAGCCCAAAAAGATAGCCTCATCAGCTTTTGAGTCAAACTTTGCTAAGCTATCTTTGGTATTTAAAATAAAACATTTACAGCCAAAGGCACGAAAGTATCCAATGTTGGGCTTTCGTCCTTTCCAAAGTTCATAGGGGTTTTCTTTAATATAGGTCTAACTAGAGCCCTATTAAGAATATAGCACGTTGTGTTAACAGCCTCTCCCCAAAAATACTTTGGAAGCCTATGCTCATCCAGCATTGTCCTGGCTATTTCAACCAGAGTTCTGTTCTTCCTTTCTACAACCCCATTTTGTTGAGGTGTTCTAGGAGCAGAGAAATTGTGGTCAATGCCGCTGGCTTCACAGAATTCAACAAACTTTTGGTTTTTGAATTCTCCACCATTATCGCTACGGATGTGAGCTAATTTTAGGTCTTTATCATTTTCAATTTTTCTAACCAAATTTGAAAATGTCTCAAAGGTTTCATCCTTACTGGTCAGCAAGATGACCCACGTATACCGAGAGAAGTCATCTACAATGACCAAGGAAAATCTTCTTCCACCCAGACTCAGCGGCTGGACTGGACCGAAGAGATCCAAGTGTAGTAACTCTAACAGACGCTTAGTTGAGACAATATTTTTGCTGTGAAAAGATTGTTTGGTTTGTTTTCCAGCTTGGCAAGTGTGGCATAATTGATCTTTTTCAAATTTAAGTTCAGGCAGTCCCTCAACCAATTGCTTTCTTGCTAGTTTGGCCAGGAGGTCCATGCTTACATGACCAAGTCTCCTGTGCCATAGCCAGGAATTCTCTTCCTTTGATACTAAGCACATAGTTTTTGAAAACTTTTTCTCTAAGTCTAGCATAAAGACATTATCTATGCGAGGGGCAGTTAAGATTAACTCATTTGTTTTACCCTCGTATATTTTACATCCAGTAGCATCAAATATAACTTTTCTCCCATTGTCACATAGCTGAGCTACGCTGAGTAAGTTATATTTGAGTCCGCTGACTAGGGAGACAGACTCAATAGTAGGATTACCTCCGATGGTTCCTGACCCTACTATCTTACCCTTCTTGTTGTCTCCAAAACTTACACTTCCTCCTCGTTTACGCTCAAACGTGATGAACTGAGTTTCATCACCTGTCATATGCCTTGAGCATGCGATGTCAATATACCACATCTTTGACTTCTCAGCACATCTCAGGCTTACCTGCATTGTAACTAGTTACTTTTAGGTACCCAATTCTTTTTGGGTCCTTGCTTGTTAGGTGCAACAGGTAAAGCATCATATTTTATTTTATGGCGACATACTTGGACAGTATGGCCATTCTTTCCACAGAAGTCACAACTGACCTTCTATTTAGGATGTTTCACTGACTTGTCAGCACCCCAGTGCTGAGCGTGCCAGCACACCTTAGTGGTGTGTCCTATCTTCCTACAAAAGTCACACTGGACTTTTCGCTGGGGATTCCATCTCTGCTGAGTACCTTGGTACTGAGTTCTCAGAGGACTGTTTCTTTTATTTGGAACCTTTAGTTGGTTCTGGATAGTTGTGACGTCCTTTCTCAGTTTCTTTGAAACTGATTGGACTTCAGAGACAGACTCATGTATGATCTTTATGTTATCATGCAGAGTTGAATTGTCCTGAAGAAGGAATCTGAGGTCACTCAGTTTGACCTCTTCCACTTCGTCACAGCGCCTGCTGAGTGCTCTAACTTTCTTATTACACTTCTTGACAAGTGTGTAGAGATCACTCAGGGCATTAACCATATCGTTTCTGAGCTGGGGATGAGTAATTACCTCATTTGATTGCTCTTCGTCATCTGATGCGACGGATAGGTCAGCATGCTCAGAGACGCACGGCTCAACAAGTTCGTCAGCCATGAAGCATATCTTCGCTGACTCGGTGGCCTCAGTTTCTGTAGATGAAGACTCATCACTGTCGCTCCATGTAGCCACCATTGCCTTTTTGCCGTTCTTTTTGTCTTTCCTCAGTGTGGGGCAGCTTGACTTAATATGGCCGGTTTGATGGCACTCAAAGCATGTAATGGGCTTTGAGCTGTCCTTTTTGTATTTGCTGTCACTTGAGTCAGCTTTATACTTATCAAACTTTCTGTAAGGCTTCTTAGAGTATTTGTCATTCTTCCTGAATAGCCTTTTCATCTTCCTTGTGAACATGGCCATCTCCTCATCATCAGTTGAGCTCCCGTCAGTGGAGTCAGCTTTCATGACAAGGGATTTCTGCTTCTTGTCTTCAGATTTTTCCTTCACCTCGAAGTTTTTCATAGATATCTCATGGGTCAGCAACGAGCCGATGAGTTCATCATATTTGTAGGTGGTTAAATCCTGAGCTTCCTCAACAACTGTCTTCTTTGCTTGCCAGTCTTTAGAAAGACTCCTGAGTATCTTTTTGACTTGTTCTTCCTCAGTGAAGATTTTCCCAAGTCTCTTGAGCTCATTAATGATGTTGGTGAACCTTGCATTCATGTCTGAAATGCCCTCATCATTGTTCATCTCGAACAGCTCGTACAGTCTCATCTGCTGATTCACCTTGGACTCCTTTACTTTATTGGTTCCCTCGTAGGTGACTTCCAGCTTTTTCCAGATCTCTTGTGCCGACTCACAACCTGAGATTTTATTATATTCTGCAGCATCGAGCGCACAGTGAAGCATATTGATAGCCGAAGCATGATTTTGAAGCTTCTTAAGATCATCCTCTGTCCATTTGGCCTCAGCCTTTACAACTGTTTGGCCAGCCACAACTTCGACAGGTACAAATGGGCCTTGGACTATAGATAGCCAGGCACTCATGTTTGTAGCCTGAATGAAATTTTTCATCCTATTCTTCTAGAAGGTATAGTTTGACCCGAAGAATAGGGGAGGCCTAGTAATGGACAGCCCCTCAGGCAGTATCTGAGTTGTTTGGTTTCCAGGGAGAAACCGAGTGCTGTTTTCGCCCATGGTAGGGATCAGCTCAAGGTTGTTAGACCTTTTACAGTGAGCTTTTAAGCTCTGATACCACTTGTTGGTCCCTTGTAGGGTTGCAAGTATAGTTCCAAGGGGGGGGGGGGGGGTTAGGAACTATTTAAACTTTTTCGCAATTAGGACAGACTTCTTTTTCTAAGGAAAAAGGTTTTAACAGCGGCGCTGAGTAAACAGCAAGATACTGGCTTAGTCAACTGGTGACTAGGTCAGTTTCTTAGCTTGAGTCAGGAGATAGCACTTAGAGTCTATTCCTGAGCTCAGATGTTCAACACGCACAATTCAACTTGACCTCTTTACTTGGTCAGTTTTTGGTTATTTTAAGCAAGCAATATATATAAGGAGTTAAAGGTAAGAAATACTTTACTCAGCAGATTTATCTAGGTTCGGCTTCTTCTAAGCCTACGTCCTGTCCCCGGAACACGTTCCGAGATTTCGAATCCTCTACTGAGCTCTTTAAAGGTAGAGCCTCAAACCTTTTACAATCTTAGCAACTGAGTATAACAAGAGTACCTTCCTCTATACCTTTACTCAATCCTAATCTCTCGCTGAGTACTATAACCGAGTACTCAGCCTCTCCTTTCTATCTCTAGAAATGATAAGTGTTTGTCCTATACAATGATTTGCTAAGACACTTTAGACGATTGAAATAATCACTCTAGACTTTTACACAAATATATGAATTGTAGTGTAAGATTGCTTTGCTTCTTTGCTTGCAGAACTTGTGTAGAAATTTGGTCAGCGTAATGGCTTGATCAAGTTCTGTGTGGAATGAAGCTTTTGATGGCACTATTTATAGAGACGTCTGGGCATCGGTCATTTCGAATTTCGAAATAACCGTTGGAGGGAAACGGCTTCCTGTCGTTGTCATCCTGACTTGCTCAGAGCTCTCGGCCAATCAGATTTACGTATCTTCTGTCCTTGGTCAGCTTTTGGTCAGCTCGGCAGAGTGTCTCTCCATTTGTGGTAATGTCAACTAGACAGCATACTGTGTCGTCTGAACTTTACCCAAAGAGGAAATACTTTGTCTAGAAGTTTTCCTTAGCCAGCTGTTGTCTTGTACGTTTGTTGAATCTACTCAGCAGCTTCATCTTGAAGTTGTTCCCGAAGGTCTTCTAGATCCTTATGTTGCTGAGTTGCGTTTTGTCCAAAGCGACAACGTTTTGACAAACGCGGGCCGAGTTGTACTGAGTTGTTTGACTTGGGCTTTGACACTTGTATTGGGCTTGGGCCTTTTAATTCTTGTGTCTTATAAACAATTTAACTCAACATTGAACAAACACATTAGTAGAATAAATCAAAGCATTTAAACTTAGTGTGTTTAGAATATGTATTTCAATTATACTTAAACAATTTTGTCAAATCAAAATTATGTGGAAAGGTGTTTCAACAACAGGGGCAGCCATTCTAGTAAGAGCCATGGCATGAAGCCGAGGGAAGTTAGCTCGTGTGATAAGAGTGGTGTGATCAGCCATGTTTTCAGTGAAGAGCTGCAAGAAGTAGTTACGAACCATATTTTTTACTTCTCTAGCTTCCCAAATCCAGACCCCTGAGTTATCCCGCAGACCCTCAATCTTGTTCCGACGCCGTCTGATAATAGTGGAAGTGTGAAAGAACGTGGTATTTCTATCCCCATAGCACAACCAATTCACCCCGGACTTTTGAAACCAATACGTTTCTTCTTGGAGGAGCACTGCATTCAACTTGATAATTAATTTCGATTCCAGCCGATAGAGCCCTCTCAGGAAGCCTTGACTCAGACGACGCTGAACACCTTCAAGCCTCCTCAAGAGCCGATGCTTATTATGAAAAATATTCCCAAAAACCTCCATATTCCAATGTCTCAGATCCGTGGTAAAATTCATTAGACTTTCCCGGATATCCGCTAAGGGGGCCCAATTAGCCTCAAAAAACGACTTGAAGTCGGCATGTTGCAACCATGCCGCTTCAAAACGAAAGGGCTTAGCAGCGGGAGCAGGAAGCCGTGGGAAACAGGATAATAAAATGGGAGCATTATCATACCTGTTCCAAGCAAAGTGGCGAACAGCAGCCTCAGTGAATAAGTTCATGAACTGAAGATTGCAGAGGGCACGGTCCAACCGGCAGGCTACCCGAGTCCGGTGAGTAGAGCCACGAAACCAAGTGAAACAAGGGCCCGAGAAACCCAAGTCAATGAGCTGCATGTTGCTGATCCAATTTGAAAAAGTGGTACATCTATCAAGAACTCTAGGCGCACCCCCCTGCTTCTCATCGGCACTACTAATGCAACTATAATCCCCGATAATAACCCAAGCCTCCTGAACACTTTGTTGAAGAAGAATCAAATCAGCAAAGAAGGCCCGTTTATAGCTCATTTGGGGACGGACGTACACGAAGGTTGCAAGAAAGGAGGTGCCATGCCATTGGCCCCCAATCCAAGTGATCCGTGTATGGAGAAACTGACGATTCTTTAACACCACGTCAATTTTGAAATGATCATAATTCTAGAATAACCAGATTCCCCCGCTGAAACCCTCAGTGTCCACAACTTCAACATTAGAGAAATTTAGCTTTCGCCTCATTTCCTCAGCGCGGGAAGCAAGGAGGCGAGGTTCAAGGAGAGCTAGAGCTTCAGGTTTGTACACAGAAATAAGATGACGAAGAGCCCGGTGAAACTCATTACCACCGGCTCCAAAGCAATTCCAGGATATAAACATTAGACAAAGAGTAAAGGAGCCAAGGAGATCTGAGAAGATCAACAGTCAATAGGAGGATGTTGCCCCGCAGCGGCATCCATTATGTTTTGGTCCGGTGGCCTCAAGGGCTCTTTAGAGATATCTTCTGCTCGAAAACGTTTGTTTCTGCTCAAATGTCCATCTCTATGTTGGAGGGTTTCCTTATCCCTGTGAGCTTTATCGATATCCATCGAAGCATCAGAAGCATTATCACTAAGATCTCCAAAGATGTTGCTGGTTTGTAGTAATACACTCCCTGGTGATTTAGATGTCATCTTTGTAGCCCCATGCGTCCCTACGGATGTCGGGCTTTTGAAAGTGAAAGGGGGCTTCAGGCTGCTACTGTCAGAGATGATAGCTTCTAAAATAAGTTAATTGATGACTTTAGTAGTTTAGGAACTTAATTGATTTGTAAGCTTATATAGTTTAAAGACCAATATGAATCTCATGCCAAAAACAATTCTACACAGGTGTGCTAAGGGACAAATGTCCTACTATAATACGGACGATTCAAAATTAGCCTTGCCAAACAAAACAATAGGCCAGCAGATTTAATATCCAAAAAATGATAAAGCTGGGCCTCCCTTTTTTGAGTTCCGTAATAGATTTTTTTTATTAAGAAAATTATATCAAAATTCAGATTTTGATTTTTATGTAGAATTATGAAAACGTTTTTATGAAGATATTAATATATGTTGTGGAATGGATGAAGTATATCTTCCTTTTCTTTTTGGTGGTTTTTTGTGGTCCAGCCCAGCCAGTTAGTGCAAGCTCCTTCACTCAACTTAACCACAACTTACTTTTTTTTTTTAGAATGAATTGAATTTGATTAAATCTGAAGCAAGAATATCGGGAATGATGTTCACTCACCATAATCAGAACTAGAACTAACAGTCTTTGCTAATGAATGAGCTGCTAGGTTCGCTGACCTTCTAACAAATGAGATCGAAACTAGCTAGATTCAAATCTCTTAATAAAGAACAACTATAGTGTATAACATCAGATAAATATGAAAGATTGAAGTTTTGATGTTGTATCGCTTGCACTACTTCATAACAGTCCCATTGGACTTCGTTAGATTAAGATATTTAATCCAACTAAGAGCTTCTTTAACTGCTACAGCCTCTCCTAGCGTCGGGTTGATAGTGTCTGAAAATCCGATCTTTTGTGCCCAACGACAGCAACCCCTGTGATCGCGTTATCAGCATACCCACTGAACTGAACTCAACCACAACTTGTATAGGTAATTTAAGGACTTTCCATATAAAAGGCTGAGCTGCCCAAGCTGTAATATAATCCCACTTCTCTTCTGCACTTAATAGCAGTCTCCAAAACATAGTTTTCACTAGAGAAATGGAGTACTCAGTAATCTTTGCCCAAAAATGGTGGCAACAATATTATCCCTTTATTTTTTCTGTTTTTCTCCTTTTACTCCCTTTAGTGTTTCTGATCAAATTCACCAAAAAGAAGAAACAAACATTGCCTTCTCCACCAAAGCTACCTCTGATCGGAAACCTCCACCAGATAGGCATCCTTCCTCACCGTTCTCTCCATGCCCTTTCCTCTAAATACGGCCCTTTAATGCTCCTCCATTTCGATCAAGCACCGACGCTCGTTGTTTCGTCGGTAAAACTCGCTCAAGAGATCTTGAAAAATCATGATGTTACTTTTGCAGGCAGGCCAAGAACAAGAGCCATGGATTCAATTTTCTATGGATGCACAGACATTGCATTTAGTCCATACGGAGAGTACTGGAGACAAGTTAAAAAGATTGCTGTACTCGAACTTCTGAGCCAGAAAAGAGTTCAGTCATATCAGTCTGTGAGGGAAGAATTAGTGACAGATATGTTGGAGAAAGTACGAGTTTCGAGTGCCAAAGGCGCCACTGTTGATCTTAGTGACATGTTTCATTCTCTGTCGAATAACATGATTTGCAGAACAGCTCTTGGTAGAATCTATGAAAGAGAAGGAGGCGATAAAAGTTTTGGAGTTTTGATTAAGAAGACTGTTGAACTTATAGGAACGTTTTGTTTTAAAGATATGATTCCATCTCTTGGATGGGTTGATTATCTAAATGGCTTTGTTTCTACTTTGAAAAATAATTGTGATGCTTTACATGATTTCCTTGGGCAACTTATTGATGAACATAAAGCTATGAATAGTGAGAATGATAAACCTGATGATTAAAAAGATGTTGTGGATATTCTTCTCCATCTCCAAAAGGAAGGCTCGATTGGCATTGATCTCTCCAAAGAAAATCTTATTGCAATTCTAGTGGTAAGTATACCTTAATCATTTAAAATTATTTTCTTTTTCTAGTAGTAAGGATTAAGTACTGGTCTTTTTTTTTTTAACAGAATTAAGATTGCGAAGAATATGAGTCAATTAGCATTGAGGAATCAAGAACATTGTTGAATCTATGAGAAGATTACAGAGAAACTCTATCAGTGAAAAAGGGGAAATCGTAGCTTAGAGAGCGGAAGATTCGATCCCCTACAATTGACCATTAAGATCAGTTATATACCACAACTAGAAATATGAAAAATACTATTCTACCCTTATATATTGAACTAATTCCTAATTTGTCCTTAATTCAACTAAACTGGTCCTATTACCCCCCCTCAAGCTGGAATGCATATATTGAGCAATCCAAGCTCGTTTAAGAAAAAAGTAAACTGTCTGGATGGCAAAGCCTTGGTCAGGAAATCTGCCAGTTGATTTATTGTTGTAACAGCAAGAGGATGAATGAGTCCTGCTTTGTGTTTCTCTCTCACAAAGTGACAATCCAACTCGATGTGCTTTGTACGCTCATGAAAAGTAGAGTTGCTGGTGAGGTAAATGGCTGATTTGTTGTCACAAAAATTGGAATGGGAATTTTGTGCTTCACTCCAAAGAATTGCAATAGATATGTCAACCATTGAACCTCTGCAGCAACAAATGCCATGGCCCTGTACTCTGCCTCCGTTGAAGATCTGGAAATGGTTACTTGTTTCTTACTTTTCCAACTTATTAAAGAACTGCCCAGAAAAACACAGAAACCTGTAACTGATCTTCTTGTATCTTTACACGTTGCCCAATCTGCATCTGAAAAAGCTTTCAAGGCTAACTCAGACTTGTTTGAATAAAATAACCCTTGTCCTGGAGATTTCTTCAAATAAAGAAGAACTCTTTTGGCAGCTTTCATATGTTCATCTGTTGGTTTAGACAAATATTGACTAAGACTATTGACTGCAAAGCTGATGTCTGGTCTGGTATTTGTCAAGTAAATCAACCTTCCTATCAATCTCCTGTACACTGTGGCATCCTCCAAAGGCTCTCCTTGATCCTTTGACAATATCAGTATTGGATCCATAGGCGAATTTGCTGGTTTGGCCGCCAGTAGTCCAACATCTTGTAGAAGCTCCAATGTGTATTTTCTTTGTGAGATATGTATACCTGTAGAATTTCTGGCAATTTCTAAACCAAGGAAAAATTTTAGTTGTCCAAGATCCTTTATTCTAAACTTATCATTTAGAAGCCTTTTAATGTGATCAATCTCAGCACAATCATTACCTGTGAGTATAATATCATCTACATAAACCAATAACACAGTAATTAAATGCGAATTTTCTTTGAAAAACATGGAATGTTCAGATTCACATTGCTTATAACCATGAAATTGCAAAAAAGTAGTCAATTTAGAATTCCATTGCCTACTAGCTTGCTTCAATCCATATAAGGATTTTTGCAATTTACACACCAAACCAGGTTTAGGTAAAAATAAGCCTTCAGGAGGTTTCATATAAACCTCTTCATCTAAGTCTCCATGCAAAAACGCATTGTTCACATCACATTGGTATAACGACCAATTTTGAATAGCAGCCAATGCCAATAAGAGCCTAACTGTGCTTAATTTGACCACAATAGAAAAAGTTTCTCTATAGTCAATGCCTTCTATTTGTGTATAGCCCTTTGCAACTAAACGCGCCTTATATCTTTCTATAGTGCCATCACTGTTTAATTTGGTCTTAAACACCCATAATCTACCTACTGTTTTCTTTCCTGGAGGTAATTCAACTAAAGTCCAAGTTTTGGTTTGTGCCAGTGCAGCTAACTCTGCATCCATGGCTTTCCTCCAACACTCATGCTTTACAGCCTCTTTGTAAGTTTTGGGATCAGGTAAAACAGTAAGATTGAGAACATAGTGCTTATGCTCATCATTTAAATGCTCATAACCAATGACATCAGATAAAGGATATTTGACATTGGAAGTGGAATTAAAAGAAATGGAACTAAATTGATTACAATGATATTCAGTGAGATAAGTAGGTTTATTTTTAATCCTACTAGACTTTCTAATGGGCAAAATCACATCTATCATCTCATTAGTTGCCTCGGGCTCAGGTTGTAAAACAAGTTGTTCTTTCGTGAACAGAACTAGGTTGTGAAACAGATGGAGCACTATGAACAATAGCATTATTAAAAACATCCGTAGATAACGTAGGTTCATTTGTATGAACTTCAATATTCTGTTCAACATGCCTATGTGATAAAGGTATAGAATGAACCTGTTCTGCTCTTTGAGGTACATCAGTATCATCAAACATGGGTGCCAAACTTTGCAAAAAATCAATATTCAAAGATGGATTA
Organism: Euphorbia lathyris; assembly: GCF_963576675.1. Taxonomy (NCBI): domain Eukaryota; kingdom Viridiplantae; phylum Streptophyta; class Magnoliopsida; order Malpighiales; family Euphorbiaceae; genus Euphorbia; species Euphorbia lathyris. Next base: position 41,607,326 of record NC_088910.1, read on the forward strand.
GTAGTTTCAGGAAATAAAGAACTATGTTCCTGTTTAAAAGGAAAAATATGCTCAACAAATTTCACATCCCTTGACACAGTGTATAAATGAGTAAGTAAATTATAAACCTTGTAATCTTTTACATTAGGTTTATAACCTACAAAAATGCAAGGAATGGATCTAGTATCAAATTTTGTTTTTCCTGGACCAAAATTAATTATGTAAACTAAACTACCAAACATTTTCAAATCAGTATACACAGGTTCTTTACCATGTAAAACTTCAAAAGGTGTCTTGTTCTATAAGACTGGTGTATGATACATATTAATCAAGTAAGCAGCATGCAATATGCAATCTGTCCAAAATTCTAAAGGTAAAGCAGATTGAAATCTTAAGGCTCTAGCTACACTCAACAAATGTTGATGTTTCCTTTCCACTATACTATTTTGTTGAGGAGTATATGGACAGCTAAACTGGTGTACAATACCTTTTTCTATACAAAAATCCACTAGTTTGAGTTCAGGAGCATTATCACTTCTGATGGTCTTAATAGGTTTGTCAAAATGAATATGAACATAAGCATAGAAACCCTTAATGCACTTAGGAGCCTGAGATTTAGATTTTAGCAGATATATCCAAGTAAACCTACTATAGTCATCTATAATAGTAAGAAAGTACTTATATCCAGCAAAATACTCGGTATTAAAAGGACCCCATACATCAACATGTATTAGCTCAAAAACAGAAGTAGTTACAGTCTCACTTAAAGGAAATGAAAGTCTTTTCATTTTAGCTAAAGGACATACATTGCAATCAACATGTTCAACATGTGTGGTTTTATTACAAGTAAAAGAAATGGGTAATCCTCCTATCATATCTAACTTTGAAAAAGGAAAATGTCCCAGCCTATGATGCCATAATTCCTTGGAAGAAAAAGGCTGTGATTTATTCGCAGTAACAGCAGTAACAGCAGAAATTAAACTATGAGGAGAGTTGCATTCCTGTGACAGAACATACAACCCATTGCACAACCTAGCTGAACCAATCATCAGCTGAAGATGTGTGTCATGTATAGAACAATTTCTGTCAGTAAAAATGCAAGCAATTTTGCCATCTGCAATTAATCTACTAACTGAAACTATGTTAAATTTAAAACTTGGAATGTAAAACACATTAGACAAGACAATATGACCATTCAATTTAACAGTGCCAATGTGTTGGACAGCAATTTGTTGATTGTTAGGCAGTCTAACAGTAACATTAGAAACTGTATGTAAGTCCTGAAAGCAAGATTTAGTATTACTTATGTGGTCTGTAGCACCACTATCCAAAATCCACTTTATACTAAGAGATTGTAGACTATCTTGCTGTTGATGAGGTAGAGAAAATGTACCTGACACCACATTGCCAACAATATGGGAAGAATGAGCAGCATTGTTGCTGTTATGATCATCAAGCATGCCAATCAGTTTGGCATATTGATCCTTAGATAAAGTGATGCCTGTTTGTCCAGCCTCAACAGCTTGCCCTGGATAGAAAGAAGAATGCCCTGGCTGTGCAGAATGTACTATCAAAGTATGATCTCCTGAAGAACCACCATCTTCACTAACAACATTTCCAGTCACATTCCCTTTCTTGCCCTTGGTAAATTTGAAATTCGGTGGAAAACTATGCTTCCTATAACACTGGTCAATAGTGTGACCAGGTTTATCATAAAAACTGCATTTGGCTCCAGTTTTCTTCTTATCTTGATAGTGAGACTTAGCAAGATTGATTGAAGACTCAATTTGAACAGAACTAGACAAATTTTGCCTTTCTTGTTGCAAGACCATTGACAAAATGGTTGTAAGATCTGGCATAGGCTTGATAAGGAAAATTTGAGACCTAACAACGCTATACTCTGCATTCAAACCTTTGAGAAATCTAATAACAAGATCCTCTTCCTGAAACTTCTTAGCTTTTGTCAATAGATGTGCACATTTACAAGCAGGTGTGCAAATACACAAAGATAATGGTCTAAAGTTAATCAACTCTTCCCAAACTATCATTTGTTGTGTATAATAATCTGTGACAGACAAAGATCCTTGACTAAAAGAATACAATTGTTCCTGAAGTTCAGAAATCTTAATAGAATCACCCTGAGAATACCTTTTTTCAAGATTCAGCCAAGCATCGCAAGCATTGCCAAAATATTGAATGCTAAGAGCAATCGAAGGACTTACAGATCTACTAACCCAAGAAAAAATCATTGTGTTGCATCTTTCCCAAGCGGATCGAGAATCATGTCCAATTGCAGGAATCTCCATACTTCCATCGATGAATGACAATTTGTTTTTAGCTCGCAACGCTCGCTTGAATTCGCGACTCCATGAGTGATAGTTGTTGCCAGTAAGTAGTTGAACAATAAGAACAAGACTCGGATTCTCTCCTGAGTGAAGATAAAAACAGCTTGAAGGATTTTGTGAAGGATCGATTGATCTTGTTGATTGACCGATCAAAATTGGACCACTCGATGAAGAGTTGAGGGAAGGATTGGTTTGATTTGCCATTCTTCAAACATAGAGATGAATTTCGCAATTGAAAGATTTGGAAGAAATTGCGATGAAAATCAAAACCTAGATCTGGTCTTGATGAAACAGAAAATGATGAGGGAATTCGAAATCAAAAAAAGCAAATTTTCTCTGATACCATAACAGAATTAAGATTGTGAAGAATATGAGTCAGTTAGCATTGAGGAATCAATAACATTGTTGAATCTATGAGAAGATTACAGAGAAACTCTATCAGTGAAAAAGGGGAAATCGTAGCTTAGAGAGCGGAAGATTCGATCCCCTACAATTGACCATTAAGATCAGTTATATACCACAACTAGAAATATGAAAAATACTATTCTACCCTTATATATTGAACTAATTCCTAATCTGTCCTTAATTCAACTAAACTGATCCTATTATTTTTGTCAATTTTATTTCAGGAGTTGTTTGTAGGAGGAACAGACACGACAGCAATAACAATGGGATGGACAATGGCAGAGATTATAAAGAATCCAAGTGTGATGAGGAGAGCACAAGAAGAGGTAAGAAGAATTGTAGGCAAGAAATCAAAAGTGACAGAAGCAGATGTGAATCAGATGGTGTATCTGAAATCAATCTTGAAAGAAACCTTAAGATTGCATTCAGTTGCTGCTATGATTTCCAGAGAAACTTGTGCAGCTTGTAAATTAGATGGCTATGAAATTCCAGCAAACACTAGAGTGTTTATAAACGCATTTACAATCCAAAGAGACCCTGAGATCTGGAAAAATCCTGAGGAGTTTAATCCTGAAAGGTTTTCTGAATCTCTGGTGGATTTCAAGGGACAACATGCTCAGTTTATTCCGTTTGGTGGAGGGAGAAGGATTTGTCCTGGTTTGGCATTTGCGGTTGTTGAAGTTGAACTTGTGTTGGCTAATTTGTTGTACTGGTTTGACTGGAAGGTTCCAAATGGAGAAAACGCAGAGGATTTGGACATGGATGAGCTTTATGCTCTTATTGTTCGTAAGCAAACACCTTTGGTCCTTGTTCCAGTTGACCGCTCTATCCCTTGAGCTATTTGTTGATTTAATTATATGCTTATGGGGTTTTCTCCAGGGCTGTTGCCCATAAATTATGGATTCTAGGCGGAATAATAAATAAAGTTCCCTTGAATGGTTGATAGAATAATGTTATTTTTAAGCTAAAGTGGAAGGATTGATAGGATAATCAAAACTTTGGGCTAACAAATAGAATATGTTGTTAGGATCGAATTATGAAGAAGAATGTGAAAAATCTTGCACATAAACCAAATTGTGTTCCTTGAATAAGCTAGAGAAAAATATCAAAATTCTTTGCTTGGGGTAAGTTACATACGTGGTGTACAACTTTTACCTATTTTCATACTTTGGTGTACAACCAAAAATTTGTCACACTAAAGTGTACAACTTTCTGGTGACCTCTCACTAAAGTGTACACCAGGTAAAAATGACCAGTCAACCCGGTCAACATGCCAAACCATCAATTTTTAACCCATATTTTAATGAAAATTGGATCCACTTATCTTCTTCAACCTTATATCTTCTTCTTTGTTTTCCCTCTCCTCCATTTTTATCAAATATCATTTCTCTCTCTAACTCTCATTTTCATTTTCTCACTCTAACTCTCCTCTCCCTCTCTCTCTCTCTAATTCTCCCTTTCTCTCTCCCTTTAAAGCCAATTTTTTCAACAAAAATTCATTTCCGAACTTAGTAATATGTTTATACAGGAGAGACTTTATAACTCTTGCACTTTGCAATAAACAAGTATTCAAGGATAATAGGGTTATTATTAGATATGGATATTTCTGCTGTAATTTAGGAATATAATTGATTAAATGTAATGATTGGTTTTTTTAATTTTGATTATTGTTCTATTACAGTTTATAAAATTTGAAATTATGAAACTTTAGATTAATTAAACGATGTACCAATTGCTATAGTTTTAATGATTTGTCAGTAGAAAAAAAATCAGATGCAAAGGATCTCACAACCACACAAATCTACATGAGTGAAGCTCAACGAAGTGCACTCAATGCCCTTCTTTACCGCACTGGTGACCAGTCCAAGGACATAGTCCTTTCTCTCTCTACGAACCGTCCAGGTGATCTTTATTCAGCAGTGGCAGATCATTTCGATTCGACGAAGTCCTGGAATTTCCGTTACCAGGAGAAGAAGAACGGTTCAAACTGCTGAAGCTCTATCTAGACAAGTACATAGCTCAAGCTAGATCAAGAAAAACTTGTAGCTGGTTCAAAAATTTGTTCAAAAAACAGCAGCAGAAGATCGAAATCAAAGGACTAACCGACGAGATCATAAAGGAGGCAGCAGCCAAAACTGAAGGGTTTTCAGGAAGGGAAATAGCGAAATTGATGGCTAGTGTTCAAGCTGCAGTTTATGGGAGCCAGAATTGTGAACTTGATGAAAGTTTGTTTGGGGAATTTTTGTTGAAAAAATTGGCTTTAAAGGGAGAGAGAGAAAGGGAGAATTAGAGAGAGAGAGGGAGAGGAGAGTTAAAGGGAGAGAGAGAAAGGGAGAATTAGAGAGAGAGAGGGAGAGGAGAGTTAGAGTGAGAAAATGAGAGAGATGAGAGTTAGAGAGAGAAATGATATTTGATAAAAATGGAGGAGAGGGAAAACAAAGAAGAAGATATAAAGTTGAAGAAGATAAATGGATCCAAATTTCATTAAAATATGGATTAAAATTTGATGATTTGGCATGTTGACCGGGTTGACCGGTCATTTTTACCTGGTGTACACTTTAGTAGGAGGTCACCAGAAAGTTGTACATTTTAGTGAGACAAATTTTTGGTTGTACACAAAAATGTGAAAACGGGTAATGGTTGTACACCAAAATGTGAAAACGGGTAAAAGTTATACACCAAAATATGAAAACGGATAAAAGTTATACACCACGTATGTAATTTACCCAAAACGATGGCACTGATTCAGAAAAATAATTGCCTATCTACAGCTAATTAGCCTAAATGTAGTAGCTAATTAAAAACCTCAGCTCAATTTCTATTATTCAACCATCTCATCTTCTTAATATTGAAATATAAACAAACACAAACAATTGTTTTCTATTCCTTAGATCTAATTTTCTCCAACATCAGTTAATTCAGAGTACGAATATTGATCAAACTACAAAAAAAAAATAAAAAATTAAGAAAGCAAACTATAGAGAAAAGATCAGACAGTGTACTAGTTACCTATCATTAGAGACTCGATAATGAATCTCTAATGAGCGGTGAGAAACAAGGATTGGTGGGGCCTGCTATTTTCGCCTTGCCTCAGTCACCTCCGATTGCAAATTGGGATTTCTCAAATAGAGAAATCAAGTGGGAGGGGGAGATAGGACAACATCCTCTCCCGCACTAGTTTGCTTCCCACCTTTGCAACTCCTTCTGCCGGGAAGCAAATTAGGGGGCCTAGGAAAAAAAATTCCACCAATTTCTGGCTACTTGCCCCGCTGATTCCGCCCTCAATTAGCAGTATGTAATAGGGTCCTGAGAATTTAAATAAAACTTAGGTTTGAATATTCAATGTTTCCTACCAAATCGAGAGAGTAGTAGTTAGGTGACTACGGTTTAGATGAAAAGATTAAATCAAAGCTAGACTATAAAAGGAAGAAGGTTGGTTACTGAATTTATTTAAATCAAATTGAAATCCCTATGTTTTTCATCAACTATTTAGGGGGCGTTTGTTTCAAACTTCGGAATCGGAATTGGAATCGGAATGTTACGAAATCAGAATTGGAATCACTTTTTATTTATTTTGTTTTGTTTAATGAGGAATCAGAATCCGATTACTTTTAAGAGTGTTTGGTTTAAATTTCGGAATCAAAATCAAAATCGAAATTGGATAAAATCAAAATCTTTTAAATTTTAATAAATAAATAAATATAATATAAAAACCATTAATAATTTTTTTTTATAAATAAGAAAGGAAAAAAAAAGAAACTAAGGCGGAACCATTCTAAGAAAGCCAGCTCCCAAGAGATCATCCAGCAGCAGCCTTCGAATATCAACCGGCGGGAGCAGAAGATGAGTAACACATGGTTCAAGAGCATGAGCGCTGCTAGCCATAAAATCAGCAACCTGATTTTGCTCTCGGAACACATGCCGAAGACGAACACACTCGAAATTCCTGAGAAGCAGCTTGATACCTTTGAAAAGGTTCCGACCAATACACGCAGTATCTCTATATTCATTAATAGCCGCCACTATCTCGGCATTATCTGACTCAATCTCAATCGATCGACAATCCCTGCTCAAAGCAAAAGAGATACCAGAAAAAAGACCCCAAATTTCCGAATCATATGTGTTACCTATACTAATATTATGGCAGAAACCAGCCATCCATTACCCATGACAATCACGAATAACCCCTCCGACAGAAATTGAATCATCACTTAACTTCGAGCCATCAGTATTAAGTTTATGTCATCCTACTAGAGGCTTCGCCCAGTGAACGAGAGTTTCCACCCAGGATGTCCCACCACTACCTCTTCCCAAATTATTCCAGGTAACTGAAAAAATTAATTATTAAAATATTTATAAATTAAAATAATAAATAAATATACTATATATAAATTATTTATATACTATATTATATAAATAAATATAATATATATAAATTTTTTTTGAATCATATATAAATTATTTATATACTATATTATGTAAATAAATATAGTAACCTATGTATTATATGTATATGTAGTTACTTTTCTATTTTACCTTTTTACATTGGGTTTTTTCTTAATAGTATAGTATGGGATAAATTACATACATGGTGTACAATTTTTATCTGTAATCACATTTTGGTGTACAACCAAAATTTTATCACACTAAACTGTACAACCTTTTAGTGACCTCTCACTAAAGTGTACAATAGGTAAAAATATCCGGTCAATGCTCAGTCAACGCGCCACCTCAACTTTGACTGGTCAAAAAGTAAAAGAATAATTCAACCACTTAATATAAAATTATTTCTATACCCCTATCTCTCCATATCTTCATCTTCTTCCCGTCTATTTCTTTCTCTCTAACCTCTCTCTTTGCATTTCTTTCTCTCTCTCCCATCAAATCTTTGTAGGAAACTTCAAATTTTTTTCTCTCTAACCTCTCTCTCCATAATATAGTGAAAACCATAAAACTAATTGAAAATCACAAATGAAAATACACATTTCTCCCAAAATTCGAGAGAGAATATTTAATGCTTCTGGGTACTCCTTGTTTTCCATCAAAAGAGCTGCAAGTCTCGCTTCAACTCTCTGCCGAAGGAAAGTTCTTTTCTCATCACGGGTCCACTGGACCATTTCTCTGCAAAGAGAAATCTGGAGATCTGAGGTGCCCGGTATTTTAGCTGCTGGATCAATTATCCCCCGAACAATTTTAACAGTTTTAGCCTTTGGAATCAAGGCAAAGAAGGGCCTCAACTGGGTCAGAAGCCTTCGAAGGTCCTCTGCCTGGTTCTCTTGTCTGAGGAGATCCGAGAGATTTGTGATAGCCTGTTCTTTAATCCTCAGGGAGTTAGGAGAAGATGGTGGATTTTCTAGTATGCTGTAATATATGGTGATAGACTCTGCATGGCTTTTAGATTCTAATGCCTGAGCACTTAAATTAGTAGTTGCAGGAAGATACGAGGCAGACATTGTAAACAATTTGAAATGTCAATCCTGCAAAATGAACAATAACTGCAAAATGAACAATAATTTAGAGAGAGAAAGGGAAAGATGGAGATATTGAAAGCTTTGAGAGAGAGAGAGAAATAAAGTGGGTTCTAATTTTTTTTTTTTAATTTGGAAGGGATGGGGTATTTTAGTAATTCCATATTAGGGATGTGAATTTTTTACTTTTAAAGTGGTCAAAATGCTGATGTGGCAATGTTGACTTGCGTTGATCTGTCATTTTTATCGGTTGTACACTTTAGTGGGAGGTCACTAGAAGATTGTACAGTTTAGTGTGACAAAATTTTGGTTGTACACCAAAATGTGAATACGGATAAAAATTGTACACCACGTATGTAATTTACTCGTGTATAGTATGGGGTAGTTACAAAATCATGTTTTTTCTTTTTGTTATTAAATTTATAAGGGATGAGAATCAAATTTGATTAAAGTGGAAGGAAGAGGGAATGGTTGATTCCCATATTGGGAGTGAATGTGATTTCATTCCAATATCAAAATTGTAAAACCAAAGATTGACAAAGGTAATTAATTATTCTCATTCCCTTTCCCTACTATAAATATGTCTGACCAAACACTCCCTTAAATTTCTCACCTCTACCTCTTTGGAGTATGGGATGAGTCGAAGAGAACTATTATCGGTTGAAACTTCACTTTACAGCTCGGTCCATGGCGGAATAATTGTCGGACCTCCAATGAGCTTTCTTCTCTGAGGCGTCAAAAGCTTCGACTCTAGAAGCTTGATATTGATGGATTTCTGAAACTTGGTATAAAATAGAGATAAACTGAGCAGGAGGTGGATCTGTAGAGAGTAGAGAGATAGAAGTTGTATTTTTCAATGGTAACTGGCAGAGAAGGTATTCAAATTAATAATACAAAGTTTAAACTGATAAAATCAATCTAATATTATTCCAAATCACTCATTCAAATAGATATATTACTTTTTTTTTTTTTTTGTTAACTTGAGACTTAAATATATAACGAATAAATAGAGTCGAGAATAACTTGAAATACGTTAACATAATCTATGCCATGTATCTTTTTAACGGTACATTACAAATTGAAAACGGACAAGTGATAGAATTAGAAATTGATGCTTAAAGTGAACATCTTGAAATGGTTTTGAAAAGGATAAAAAAAATTAAGCTTCTCCATCCCACATTGGAAAAAATTAAGAGTTTTCTACAAGTCTTTAAGTAATTACTAAAGGAAATGTTTTTTCACACTTAGGGGCTAAGATGAGATCACATCATATGTTTTAGTTTGTGGCTTATTAAATCTATATGCCACGAAAGTAGTAAGTTCAAGTTTGCATGTTGCTGGCGTTTGGTAGTAAACTACAATTTCTCCATCTCTTAAATTTAAAAAAACATACAATATTACATTGCAATATCTCTTTCCACTACTCGTTGGTTGATGCTAAAATTGTGCTCAATCCATCCGACATTTGTATTTTTCTCTTCGGATGATGCATTTGCGTCTACTGTTTTGCCTTTTTTGCTATATCGGTGCATGCTTACACAATTATAAGTTGTTGTTGTATTTCCAAACAGTGGATTTGAAAAAAAATTATGCTACTTTCCCCTTTTCTTTCTCCCACCAGCGCGGCTGCGCTTGCTCTTCCTCTCACTAGCGCCGTCGTTTCCTCTCTGATTTTCACATCGTTTCCTCTCTAGACTTTCTGTTGGGTCCTGGGCATGTAGCTCTCTTTCGCAGAGCTGAACTGAAAACCCTTGTAAATTTTGATGGTAACGAGGTGCGTTTTGTTGATTTCTGAATTTCATAATACTAAATGCTATGTCTGCCCCTAACTGTTTATATCTTTCTATTGTTGGGTGTTTGTTAGCTTATCATGGAACCTTCTATTTTGATGTTTATCTTGTATTCTTGTTCGTTGAGCTCCTTATAGGTTTGCTGATTTTGTTATCTACTTTTTGGAACTTCCTTCTGCGCCTGTCCCCATCAATGCAAATAGATTTTATTGCTTCTATAGTCCTGCTCTATTTAGTATCTGTTATGGGCTTTATAATCCTGTTATTGATCTTTATCAGGCTGGAAAAGGTGGAGAGGTGGAGAACTTACCCATGATGAGACAACCATTATAGCTGGTGCACTTGAGCTCTCAGAGAAAACAGCTGGCGATGCCATGACTCATATTTCTAAAACTTTTGCCATTGATATTAATGCTAACTTGACAAGTAAGATTCTCTAAAAGACTAAACTGGAAACTAACTGCTTCTACTAGATAGATTGACCCTCATTACTGCATGACATACTTCTTTTGGTCAGGGAGTTGATGAGTATGATATTGGAGAATGGGCATAGCAGAGTACCCGTTTATTATGAGCAACCTACAAATATAATTGGACTTGTTCTGGTAATTGTAGATGCCTATGTATAGGCTAAAATGAAAGAGGCCACATGTTTATTTTATTTATGTTTGGTGGAGAATTGTGGAGGTTATGCATTGAATAACTTGTATGAAGTGCATTTTCCTGACTTTGAGGTCAAGCATTTATATTTTGTGCATGTATTTTGATTATCTTTGGATGTATTCATCAGTACTGCTGTAATAAGAAGTGAATTTTCCTGTCTTTTAGGTCAAAAACTTATTGACAATTCACCCACAAGATGAAGTACCTGTAAAATAACTTCGCTTCCTACAATGTGTAGAATGTTGACAACTGATAGTCAAGGTGGGATTTGTTCAATTAGACATTGCTTCTTATTATCTGCTTTTGCTCTCTTGTTGAGTATATGTGCCTTTAGTTATGACTTCTACTTGTTAGGATGACTCTGACTAGTAAGCATTCTTGTTTCTAGTAAGCATGCCATTTCAGATCTATTTGCTCCCCTTACAAGATTATTTGCTGTGTTTCGCTCTCAATGCAGCTAGATGTTGATTATTTATTGAAGTCTCAATTGGTTTAGGCTTTGGAATCTTCAACTTGATATTCGTGATTTAATTAGTCATATAGATAGTCAAATGATATGGTTATTTATTTCCTGTTTATTGTACTTCTGCAGAGGTTATCCTATGTGTGGATACAAAAACTGCAAAGGAAGAAGAAGCTGAAGATGACGATGATATGGTAGGGAATTTTTAGGGATCTCAATGAATCTAAGTTCTTTGGCATCCATGAACAGTTCATGGAATTTTTTAATTCCCATTTTGAATTTTTTATTGGTTGCAGAACTTATAAGAAGTCATTCAGCCACGGGAAATGTTGGTCTTATTGAGTTTGTCTTTTTGCTTGTGTCTATCAGTTTCAGAATTATATAATGGTTAGTTTTTGGATAGGCATTTGGAATATATATACATTTCAGCAAAAAGTATTTTTGCTTAGAAGTTAATGAGACATAATTCATGTTTTTATTCAATATTCTAATGAGTTCCTTTTGCATCTGTCTATCTGGGAGCTTCTAGTACTATTACTTCTCTCTTTTTTCTTTTGAGGTGCCTCATTCCGTTTTTAAGTAATGACAATACTCTTTTCAGTTTGAGGATTTTGCAAATCATAATGCCTTTGATCTTCTGGAAAAACACAGCAAGTCTCGTCTCGTTTTTAATGATGATACACATGTAAAGATGTTCTAGCTTTTTGCTTTGTTAATAAGAATTTGTTTTATCATGAGACTTCCTCTTATTGGAAATTTTTGTTGTAGTGTTTGTTGAGGCTGGACTTGTTCTGCAGAAGGATGCTAATAAGTAACATGTTTTTTTATTAATATTCCTCTGTTTTGGCATCTCAGTGTTCTTCGTATTCTTTCAACTTGATGGGTGGTGTTACAAATTCTGTTCCAAGAATCTTCTTTTTGTGGTCTGGAAATTTCTCTAGTGGTTGAGAGAATATCTTTTTGTGAAAAACCTAAAATGAGCTTTTTAATGCATTGAATTGATGTTGAAGAGAGGCAGCTAAGTTATAGTCTTTCGTTTACTGCATTGAATCTTCTTTTACACCAATATGATTTCTTTTACTGTATGTTTTTAATGTATAAATGATTTAAGATGTTATCTAATCTATGATATGCTACCTCTTTGCCCAGCTACAATAAATGTTTGGTCACTACAGGGAGCATCTATTACTCGGAGGCTTTTCAACTTTGTTTTTCCATATTTCACATGTTCAAGTTAAAAACTTACTAATTATTTGGCATTGTTTTGTTCTCTTTCTAAACCATAAGATTGCATTATATGTTAAAATCATAACTTCTATAACAATAATTCAGCTTTTACACTTTCTAAGACTTGATATTGCCATATCATTTCATGTTCTACCATGTTAACTGTTTTTTCTTTCTATTGCAAGGTTCTGAAGTTGCTAAAATGTTGGTCAACCAAGATTTTTCGTTCTCTTTTGTTGAAATTGAAAGTGCTAGGGCTGTTATGCTGAGATTTGGAGAGAGCCTTAGATGAATGCTCAGAATTCCAAAGATCAAAATCATGTGAGTTTCCTTGTGGTGTTCTTTTTAGTCAAATATTTTTATCATCATTAATTATATCTGCAGACACATTTACAATATTCTTCTTCTTAGTCCAAGTGACAAGAGTCTTAATATCTATCCAAATATATAATATCATATAATAGCTTGTTAATTCGGTTTTCATGAGATTTTTTTCTTTGTTAATTTGTTTGTTTTGTTGACATCCGATATTATTAACATTGATTCATATGTTTTTTTAAGCTGGACTTGCATTAATTTGTAGCATTCACCAAGTGAAAAAAGCATGTTTTTGAAGTTTTATTGGTAAACATGTCCATTTGCCTTGGTGGAATTTACTAATTTAAAATGCAATTTGTAGAATTTACTAATTTAAAATTGCAAGTTTAATTGTAATTGTAATTGAAATGTTGCAGAACTCTAATTTTTATCCAAGTTGCAGGTTTATATATTCTCTTGCACCATCTTTAGTTAGATTTTATCTTGTAATTTTTTTCCCAGAAAATTGCATCTTTCCAGATGAAAATGCAATTTGAGGTGCTTTTGACAAACATGTTTCTTCATAGGAGAGAATCTTATACTGTGTGTTCATTGATTGACTTTTTTCTTTTAATTATTTTTTAGTTATACATTGTTTAACTGGATTTGTGTTTATATTTATATACATATATTTGAGTTTCCTTCCATCCAAATAAAGTGAATAAAAGAAAATATAAAATAAATTTAAAATGATTTAAAAATTCCGACGCATTATCTGTCGGTGAATTATTTAAATAAATATTTCAAAAAGTAGATCACCGACACATGTGGGTCGGTGATGTTGTCGGGATCTCCGACTCAAATCACCTACTAAAATTAGTTTGAATTTCCGACACATAATGCAGACTACAATTTGTCTCGGTGAATTTTTTGTGTCAGTAAAAATTTCTCGCAACTGCTTACCTACGAGGTCAACGCCGACACATGAGTATCGGAATTCCGTCGGTGATAGTGATCACGACGCAAATTAGTCCATCACCGACGGATTATTGTCGTCGGCGTCGGTGATAGCATTTTTTCTTGTAGTGAGCTAGGGGTCTTTTGATTATATTTATGGTGTAACGGACCCGTCCCAAGGGATGGGAACAAGATGGAAGGTCTGAGACACTAAGAATCTGCTTGGATGGATGGGGGTTAGGGAAGATTAAATAACGGAAAGGAAGGTAAGGTGAGGGAATGGAGGTGAAAATACTTAACCTCCAAATTCCACCAATTTAGTGGGACTTAATATGTAGTTTTTTGAGATTTTCTTTAATTAACCTTTGAAATCCCTCAATTTCTAGTAACATTCTACTCCCAAGCAAGGTTAGATCATTAAACTTTCATTATTTAACCTCCAAAAATCTCCATTCAAGCAGATCCTAAGAGAAACACGGTTATAAAGGTTTTGATCCTAAATCAATAAAATTTTCAAGCTTATCTTGAAAGGATTGAGAACTCTTAATTCTGGGTGAATTCTAACACTAAAGGGTAAAATTACCCTATAGCCCTAACTAATTAAAGATAATCAAATACAAATAGCAATGTTAAAAACACGAGACAATAACACTTAAACCTGTAATTCTTCATATCTCAAAAATTATATATTTCCTAAAAAAAAAGAAAAGACAAATAAAAAAACCAAATTAATTATTAATTTAGCTCCTAAAGTTTGGAAAGTGAAAATAGTTTCGTTTAGTACGAGATCGCTTCACACCTTGCGGTGCTCACACCTCTCGCCTATCATAGTTCTGTTCAAAAGTTCTGTTCAAAAACCTCATCCGGGCATAACATCAAACCAAGTTGGATAAAACTTGACATTTATAATCAAATTAATTCTAAATGAGGTATCATGTACTGACATGTTTTATTTTAGGCTGATTTAATCCTAAATATCAAGTTCAAAGGAAAAATTAATAGCAAAACTTAATTATGGAATAAAGTTATTCTATTAGCCAACAACTTGAAATAACAAATTGACCCCTCATCCCAAAAGAACAAGTTGTGCTAAGGGACAAATGTCCTACAATCCTGATAATAACCTAAAGTAGCTAACAGTTACATAAATTCCACCCAGCCCAGCCCAGCCCGTTAGTGCAAGCTCATTCACTTGTTCAAAAATATACCCAAATCTTTATCCAATTTCCTTATCTAAAAAAACATCTTCGCAACTTGTATAACCAATTTATCAACATGTATCCAGAATGCACCAATTCTAAGGATTTTACTTCAAAATTTCCAAAATAACTATAATTAATTCCCAAATAATTAGATATATATTCGACATTTCAATTAACCCTAAATCCTAAACTTTCCGTTTCTATAATCTCTTTAAGGACTTATATCTTTTTTAGAATAGGGAGCTACAAAAATAGGAATACCGACTAGAGTCGTTTCCTAAATAGGATTCCAAGTCTAGGTATGTAATATCCTAATCTAATACCATGTAAATATTGTCCGTTTTGCCCCAAATCCAACCCCTTGACTTCATGTGTAACGACCCGATCCGGAGTGGGTGGCGCCGGGGTAAGAAGGCCTGAGCAAGGAGCGGCCCTAAGGGATGGCGATGGGGGCAGTAATGAACTGAATCCCATATCGGAAATGGAGAGGGGGTGATTGGGGCTCATTAGTAAGATGTGAATCCAATACATGCAGACGCGTTTTAAAGCCGTGAGGCCCAATGTGTTGGAATTGGGCCAGAGCGGACAATATCTACATGGTATTGGACTAGGGTGTTACAATTGGTATCAGAGCCGACTCTCCACGTACGATGTGTGGTTCGGGGACGAACCAGGCGGAAGCTGGTGGGCCTGTAACGACCCGGTCCAGAGTGGGTGGCGTCGAGGTAAGAAGGCCTGAGCAAGGAGCGGCCCTAAGGGATGGCGATGGAGGCAGAAATGAACTGAATCCCACATCGAAAATGGAGAGGGAGTGATTGAGGCTTATTAGTAAGATGTGAATCCAATACATGCAGACGCGTTTTAAAGTCGTGAGGCCCAATGTGTTGGAATTGGGCCAGAGCGGACAATATCTACATGGTATTGGACCAGGGTGTTACATCATGACTTTAAAACGCGTATGTATGAGATTCCTACTTTACTAATAAGCCTTAGTCACTCTCTCACCATTTCTAATGTGGGATTCAGTTCATTCATGTCTCCATCATCATCTCTTAGACCCCCTCCTTGCTCAGGCCTTCTACCCCGACGACTCCTACTTCGGACCGAGTCGTTGTAGGCCCACCAGCTTCTGCTTGGTTCGTCTTCCAACCACACATCTTACGTGGAGAGTCGGCTCTGATACTAATTGTAACATCCTGGCCTAATACTATGTAGATATTGTCCGCTTTAGTCCAAATCCAACACTTTGGGCCTCACGGTTTTAAAACACGTCCCATGTATGAGATTCCTACTTTACTAATAAGCCTCGGTCACATTTCCAATGTGGGATTCAATTCATTCATCTCCCCATCGCCATCTCTTAGGACCACTCCTTGCTCAGACCTTCTACTCCGACGCCATCCACTCCGGACCGGATCATTACAAGGTATCTATCAGCCTATCCGGATCTTAGAAGATCAGAATTAGACTTGTCGGTCTAGACCTCATAAGCAATGCCCAATTAGATACCATTTGCCATGTTATTGTAGCTCAATTGTTACTCAAATTAAGTTTGTGAGAAGAAATCTCGGATTTAATTTCCATTAAATACATCCGTAAAAAAGGATAATAAATCTTAACTGTAACAATTATCTCACTTAAAATACACGCAATTTAAACCAAAATATATAGAAAAAATACAAAAATAAATTATATGGGTTAAAAGTTGGCAAACATATACATTGAAGTTTCCGTTAGCAAACACAATCCAAACTAATTAATGATGTTAAAAAAATCAAAATGTCAGTCAAAGTAAAAAATCAAAGGAGTATTTTTGTCTTTTTATTTATTTATTTTATAATTTATATTTTAGTTTTTTCTTTAATGAATCACTGTTTTCACACCTCATTTCTCTCTTCTCAAATTCTCCTTTCCACATGGTTTATATTTGAAAATAACTCAAAACACGAGATTTATTTCAATACTTTTCCCCAAAAAAAAAATATATTATACCTTCTTGCTACAAATCCTTATTTCATTCAAAATAAAGCAACAAAAATTACAACAATGAAATTAGTCAACAATTATCAATTCAAATTTTAGAAAATGTGAGAATTAATTGCAGGCCCACCAATGATAACATAGTTAAAATTATTGAAATTAGGATAAAAGCTATAAAAGAAAATAGAAAAACACATTATTCCTCCAATTGGAATTAAAGGAGGGCTCCAATATTTTGGAATTTTGTGCATATATATTATCACAATTGTTTATTCATGAGACTAGCTGCAGCCTGTAGCTATGAGTATCAATTATTTGGAATTGGCAGTTGAGGAAAATGGCATACAGGGACAAGAACAAGTGGTGTTTTCTTCCGAATAATCAACTGATGAACTTCATCCATCTCCAAATCTTCACCCCTTTCCCCATTAGGTAACTCCCAGTCAAACCAGTACAAAAGATTAGCCAAAACACACTCTACTTCTGAAACAGCAAAAGCCAAGCCTGGACATATTCTTCTTCCAAAACCAAATGGAATAAACTCAACATGTCCACCTTTAAAATCCTTCGAAGTGTCCCCAAATCTTTCGGGGATAAACTCATGGGGTCTGTCCCAAACTTGAGGGTCTCTTTGAATTGACCATACATTGATTAAAACTCTGGTTTTAGCTGGAATATCATAGCCTTTCACTTTAACATTTTGTGATGATTCTCGAAATATGAAAGCAGGAGGATGTAGTCTTAAGCTTTCCTTCACGATACATTTTAAGTACACCATGTGGTTCATGTCGGTTTCAGTAAGTTTTGATTTGTTGCCTAGAACTCTTCTTACTTCTTCTTGTGCTTTCTTCATTATGGTTGGGTTCTTCAGTAGCTCTGCCATTATCCATTCCATTGCTGTTGCTGTTGTATCAGTTCCACCAACAAACATGTCCTGAAATAATTAATTAATATAATCACTAGTTAATTTTGGAATGACATAAATTTAATCCTAATGTAACAGTGTTTTCTTGATGGTCCAATTTTGGACTCATCACTCTTTGACCGTTTGGAGTGCAATATTGGCCTAAATATTCTTTTTTTGTCCCTAATTAGATGAAAAGGACCCATTTTGGCTTGGATTGGGGTAAAATAAAAGAATTCACAATTCTTAATCCGGATGAAGATAGAGGGGTGGATAAGTACAACTTCTACGGTGGACAAGAGTGAAACTACTCCTTTTGTGGTTCATGATGGCCACAGATGTCAGGATGCTCATACCTTTCTGGGTATGTCTTAAAAAGAAAATATGGTTTCACGTTTTAACGATGTGGTATCCCTAGTATTTTTAGAGCAAAATTTATTAAAGTCAATCAAAAAATGACCGAAATTGTTTACAGTGCTAAGTATGGAGTCATTTTTGTTCCAAAAAATATCATAAGTACCAAATCGTCAAATCGTGAAACTGCATATATTTTATTTAAACATATCCCTAAAACTTATTATTTAGATTCAAAATTGTTCTATATGTCCTTATATCAATTGAAAATTGCTTCAAACAAGAAATATTGAAGATAAAATTTTACTATTTTTTTACCTCATAGGTCTATGCACTCTCTAAACGAGTTAAGACAGATTTGGATTTTATCCCATATCCATTTGTCTCTATCTCCAAATTTACCCACTTGTTTTTGAAGAAATGTAATTTTACCTTTTAAGATATGAAATTGTGAAAATTTATTTTTAACATTTTTAAACAAAATTAATTTTACTACCACTTGAGACAAAATTTGAACATACTTATTTACGGTTATTTTAATTGTCACATCATGTCTAAATCTTTTAGTATATTATTAAGACAGTTGAAAAAAATCTACCAAAACGCTAATAGTTAAATTAACAACATATACATTAATCACACAAAAATTGTTTAAATTATTTACGAGGTTTTTAACATATTTACGAAACATATATCAAAATGCAGGTATTTGTTTTAATTTATCGATAAATTTATTATAATGTTTGATGTGACAATAAAATAACGGTCAAAACAATATAATAAAGGTAAACATTTTCATAAATTAGAAGTAAATCTACGTATTTTGGAAAATGATTGGTCAAATTTAATCTCTATCTCATTTTAAAATTATTTAAAAAAATTAAAATAGGAATTCCAAAATTCAGCAAGGTTTAAATTATTTATCATAAAAGATAAATTTAAAAAAGAAAAAAAAAAAGAGTGGAGGAAAAGAAGCGAACCATTAGAATTGCTTTAATGTTTTGTCTGGTGAGATCAATGTCAAGCAAGCCTTCTTTCTGAAGATGGAGTAGAATATCAACTATATCCTTACTCTTTTCTCCATTTAAACCTTGATGTTCCTCTATCACTTCATCTAGAAACTCATATAATGCTTCTGAACTTCCTTTCAACTTTCTTACCAAACCAGTCACATAATCCAACCATCCAAAACTAGGATAAAAATCTTTAAAACTAAACTCACCCATCAGATCCATTGAACTTCTAAGCAAACCCCCAAAACTCCTCCCGTCTCTAACTTCATCATCGAACACTCCCCCAATTGCCGATTTTGAAATTACATTGTTCGAGATACTAAGAAACGTTTCTGAAAGATTGATTTCACCTCCATTAACGCTTCGAATTTTCTCCACAATTTTCTCAACTTCTTCGTTCCTCACAGAATGTGATTCGTGTACTCTTTTTTGACTTAAGAGATGAAGAACGGAAATTTTCTTCACTTGTCTCCAATATTCACCATAAGGGCTGAAAACGATGTCGTTGCTTCCGTAGAAGATAGCATCCGAAGCTCTAGATTGAGGCCTGTTTGAGAAAATAACATCATTAGTTTTTAAAATCTCTTGAGCTATTTCTGCTGATGAAACTAGAAGAGTTGGGACGTGTCCGAAATGTAGGATTATTAAAGGGCCGTATTTTTGGGAGAGAGACTGGAGTGACCGGACGGCCAGCCCGCCTAGCTGATGAAGGTTTCCGATTATTGGTAACTTTGGCGGTGACGGAGGGGAATTTCTCTTCTCGTGATTTTTTGTTAGAAAATGAAGAAAAGAGAGGAAAAGGAAAACAGAAAAGAGAATCCACCACCATTGCTGCAAGTGTAACAAACTGATTCCATCCATGATGTTTATATATATATATATTTCAGTCTGAAATTAAAGGAAACTGAAACGTGTATTTTAAAAAAAAAAAAGTAAATAAAAATATGTTGCTGTGACACAAGATTTATAGCTCTATTTATAGTAACATATTATCGAAATATGGCGATTTTTTTTTTTTTTTTTTTTTGTGAGAATGGCACTACACTTTGAGGGCGTTCAAAGTTGTGAGGCAAGCAGGCGGCGTCCATACATGGATTTGGACAGGCAAAGACTATACATGTGTAGAATATGACTTACATATTGATACTGGAAAATCTAATAATGACGACGGTAACGTAACGGGATGTTAGAGGAATCATTGTCTTAGGGTTGAGTACACCATTAGGGTTATAAATGGGATCGGAGATTACTCATTTCTGAATTTTAGTGGGAAAACTTATTTATTTTTTTCATGGGATAGGATTGGAAATTCGTCTTAAGGGGATAGAGAATTAACCCTAAGAAAACTGATTTTTAGTGGGGAAAGTTTTTCCCTTATTTATTTTTTTCATGGATAGGATTGGAAAAAAGTTTTCTAATGGCGGGATGGGGTGGGAACGAGGATTTTTATCCCATCCTATGAGAATCCCATCCAAATCTCCGATATATCTCTCACATAGAATTTTTTTCAGATATTTTTAAAATAATATAATTATATGAATTTTTAGATGTTTATTTTAACATTTTGATAATTTTTATTTATTTTTATTTATTTTTATTTTTGATAAATTGATATATGATTTATGAATTATGATTGATGTATTTTTTTAGGGTAAAGTACGAAAAAATTACTCGTGGTTTATCTTATTTGTAAATATAGGTCTGTGGTTTAAAAGTTTGTCAATAGAGGTATGTGTTATGCTATTTTTAACAAAATATTTAAAATTAACCTTTTACGTAATTGATGATAATAAGAGCATTTTTTATTTTTATTTTTCAATTACATTTATATATTGACAAAACATAAATCTCAAAATCAAATTGCAACTGTGTAAAATGAACTTAAATATCAATTTAGTTCATAAACTGTTAGATTAGTAAAAAACGTAAAATTATACCATATTATTTATTGTTTCGATTTAGGAAATTGTTTTTTTCGGGGGATTGTGTTTTGCTGATATGTAAGAATAATTTTTTAAGATAAAAATATTTTTGGTTGTAATCAGAACTTAACGGTGTAATTGTAATACTTTGTTTTGTAAATAAAACATACCACAAACATTTATTTGTAAACTTTTAAACTACATGCATCTGTTTGCAAATTGGACAAACCACAAACATTTTTTTTTCATACTTTTCTTTTTATATATATATAAATTATAGGCTTAATGCATATTTACACTCTTAAACTAGGTAAATTTTGCCTATTGTCACTTTGAATTTTTAAAATAACATATCACACACTTATAGTTGGCTTTAAAAACATATCACACACATATAGTTAGTTTTTAAAACCTATCACACACATATAGATTGTTAAATCGGACCTACTGCACACAAAATTATTGATTTGTCATCTTTGTCAGATGAGGCGGCATACAAAACAAACTTATACGCTTTTCTTTTTTCCTGTAGCACGTATGCCACCTTGACTGTCAAAGATGACAGATCAACGATGCAGGAGGTCCGAATGAGCCAACTATAGATGTGTGATAAGTTTTTAAAACTAACTATAAGTGTGTGATATGTTTTTAAAGCCAACTATAAGTGTGCGATAGATAATTTTAAAAGTTTAGAGTGTCAATAGACAAAATGTGTCAAGTTTAAGGTTGTAAATATACATTAACTTAAATTATACTTATACTATACTATTAGAGTTTTAAAAATAGGAATCTTCGTGAGAATGAAATAAGAAAAGGTACAAAAACAAACCAGTTTATGTTATTTTCAAATATAAATTATATGATTTAAAAATTGGTAAATATGCACTTTGTGGTTGATTCTGTTAATAAATACAGTCTAAACTAATTAATTTAACCGTGTTAAAAAAATCAAAGCATAAAATTTTATATTTATTTATTTTATAAATTAATTTTTTATTATCTAATTATCATATTTTTTTTTAAATTAGAGGTCCAAGTGCCATTTAATATCAATGCGTTTGAAATCCAAAATAAGTTAATGCACGGAAAGTCCTTTCGATGTTTGGACGAAGAGGTCGTTTGAATGCATCAATTATTTGATCCGAAAGAGGTGAGCTCAAATTAAATGGGCTTTATTGAGTCCAGCTGTAGAAAAGGCAAGAAAGAGCTTCATTTAGAATGTCCTAATCGTTGAATGGCATCCACCAAGTTGAGTAGTTTGTGATCATCTTTCTTACTTCTTCTTTCAATACTTTCACTTCATTTCATCCATGAAGGTATCTGCAATTTCAACTTTTTAATAATCTGGCTAATTAAACATATTAAGAACCACTTAAATTATTACATAGAATATACTACCATGGAGGTAATGTCCTGAAAAAGTTAATGAATGCAATGATGACCCCAAGCAGATGGATGAAAACCAGCCAAATGATGATTAACATCAGTAGAAGATGATGCTGAGACTTGCAAAGACATTTTTATTTCTTGATATGATTGATTGTGAGCCAAAGGAGTGTGAGATTGGCGAGTATTAATACAACACTGATTGCTTAAGCTTGATTGCTGTCATGGCCAATTATTTGAAGTATGAATTTTGGATGATGAGCATGTGAAATGAGCAGAAGATGGTGGTGAGTATGAATTTTGGTTGTTGATTTGGGGTTTATTGGTGATGATTATATAATAAGATATTAATTTATAAAATAAATAAATAAATATAAGGATTAAAATAGTTTTTTTTGTCTTTTCATTTTAAATGCCAATTAACTTTTTTTTTTTTTAACATTAGTTAGTTTGGATTTGTGTTTGCTAATAGAATCAATCACGAAGTACTGTTTGTCAACTTTTAAACCATATAGTTTATGTATCAAAATGACTTAATTATATGGTTTATTTTTTATACTTTTTCCACAGAAATATACACAATTTTTTCGCTATTTTATAGACTAGAACATGGATGAAGATTCTTCATCTAGATGAGACGAGGTAGAGATGTAGAGATGATGACGCAATTATTATCCCCATCTCATCCATTTACAACCCAAATCACAATATCATATTTTTCTTTCTTTCTATCTATCTATCTATTAAGTGTTGGGTGTTTAGTTACTTAATTTTTTTCTCTATTTATATTTCATTTTAAAAATGAGAGTTTTAATTAGATGTTTAGTTAAACACTTCATATTTGATTTTATAGCTGAAAAGTAGGGAATCCATGTTTTTTGGAAAAACAAGTTTTTTGTACAGTAAACCATAACAGCAAACAACATGTAAACCAAACTGGTCCTAACATTTCTTTTTTTCGGAATGTTATTTCTTTTTTGTTTTTCGATATCATATTCTTGCACATTTACTAGGCATAAGGGATGGCAACGGGTAGGGTAGCCACGAGTAGTGCTAATCCCAATCCCAAATCCTTACCCGTTTATTTTTTAATTACCCGTACACTTCCCATTACCCTAACGGGTATATGTTTTGCATCCCATACCCGTCCCATTTAATTCAGGGGTACCCTTACCCGTTAAGAATCAATAAATAAAAGGCCTAATGCTTCTCCAGCCCCTTAACTTGTCCAAATTGGTAATTTTACTCCTCCAACTCACCGAATGTCCTATTTAACCCCTTAACTCCATAAAATGGTATTTCTCACCCCCCTTAACTTGTCCAAATTGGTCAGTTTACCCCTCTATAACTCATCGAATGTCTTATTTACATCATTAACTCCATAAAAGTGGTATTTCTCATCCCTTATGATCCTATTTACCCCTTTAACTCCATATAAGTGGTATTTCTTACCCCTTTATAGCGCAAAATTAATAGGACTTATTCAAATGAGTTTGAAAATATTTTTTTTAATATCAACTTTTTATTTTGTTTTAATTTGATAATTATATTGATCCTTCATGTGATTATTACAATAATTAGATAATCAAAATTTAACTAGCCAAAAAAGTTGAAAAGAGAATGAATAAAGATACAAATAACAAAAATATTAATATAAACAAGTTAAAAACATTATATGTAGGGATAAGATACCAAAATAGTTATGATTTTTGGGAAAGTATCAATTTAGGTTCTAGGTACAAAATAGCACTAATATAGGTTTAACGTTTAAAAAATGTATCAATTTAGGTATTGATAACGGATTGTAAAGGGTGAGAAATACCACTTTTACGGAGTTAATGGGGTAAATAGGACATTCTATAAGTTGAGGTGGTGAAAAATACCACTTTTATGAAGTTAAGAGGGTAAATAGGATATTCGATGAGTTGGAGGGGTAAAATATGACAAGTTAAGGGAGCTAGGGGAGCATTAGGCCTAAATAAAACAAAAAATATTACAAATTTATAAGTATAAAATTTAATAAACCATCTATCTAAAAATTGAATAATTAAATTGAACCTTAATCAATAAAAATAAAGTAGTTTAGTGGTATTACTTAATGGTCGAATAACAAAAGGTTAGTGTTCAAATCTCATAGTTTATCTCTAAAACACAATAATATTTTTTAATATATAAAAAAGTTATGACGGGTAATGGATACTGGGTACTATGGGGGTGTTCCCATACCCGTCTCATTACCCTAACGGGTAATGGTTACATATCCATCACATGCCCTTGTATTCAGAGTGCAGATAGTCCCAAAAGTCGGATAATATGCCGCATAATTAATTATTTTTGGCTTGGTACAAGTTGTGATTTATCCCATACTGATAGTTCTACCTTCAATTATAATTTGGCGGAGCTGACATTTTAGAAACTTTGAATTGCCAATTTTGCTGACTAATTTCATTCCTGTATTTTTGTTGGCTTATGTGGAAGAAATAAGGATTTCTAGTAGAAAAAGATATATAAATAAATAATATAACAGCAATCTTAATTATAACTTTTAGAAAATCTAAATGTTATGGCCGTATATGTAATGATAAACTTTCTTAATTAGACAATAATAATAATAATATAGTAACAGCATTTTCGCCTTTTCCTAAGTCTTGTAATCCCGTGAAGAGGTATCAGGTTCAGATCACACAGCTATCTTTCTATCTCTATGGCAGGACAGAACAATCCGGAGACATGCCTTCCGCTTCGAGAATTCATGGGTACAAGAGGTGGGTTGTAAAGCAAAAATAGAAGACAGATGGCAGAACGACAAGCCGGGGCAGCTAACGGCAAGGCTAAAACGATGCGGAGAGAAGCTGTTTCAGTGGGGAGACATGCTCAGGAATCAATTCAAAATTAAACTTAATGAGTGCAGGTCCAAGATCAAGAGACTAAAGAACAGAAGTGATATGGCGTCTCAACAGGCTCTGCTAACAGCAAAAAACGAGCTTGACGAGATTCTTCAACAACGGGAAACTTACTGGAAACAACGGGCGAAGCAACAATGGCTTAAGGATGGAGATTCCAATTCCAAGTTCTTCCATCTGGCAGCCACGACAAGGAGGAAAAAGAACTTACTCAGTCGCTTGAAGGGCAACGACGGAAATTGGCATGATTGGGATAACGGATTAAATCAGGTTCTGCTAGACTATTATCAAAATATTTTTACATCTGAACCATTCCAGGAAGACACCATATTGAACAATATCACTAGCAAGCTGACAATGGAGGATAATGAAGAACTTACAAAGCAGTTTACAGTGGATGAAGTGAAAGAAGCAGTCTTCTCAATGCACCCGGATAAAAGTCTTGGGTCGGATGGGTTCAACCCTTGTTTCTATCAAAAGTTCTGGAATGTGGTCGGTGAAAAAGTGACGGAATCATGTTTACATTGGCTCAACACTGGGCTCTTCCCTGAAGAAATCCATGAAACAACCTTGGTTCTTATCCCAAAAAAATCAGTTCCAGAGTATGCTTCTGACCTTCGACCAATAGCATTGTGCAATGTGATATACAAAATTCTGTCAAAGATGCTAGCAAACAGACTCAAGGCAGTCCTCCCAAAAATCATATCTGAGCAGCAGAGTGCTTTCATCCCGGGCAGATTGATAACTGACAATGTAATGTTGGTTTTTGAAGTAAACCACTTTTTACACAGGAAAACTCAAGGCAAAAAAGGTTTTTCTTCTCTCAATCTCGACATGGCAAAGGCATACGACAGAGTAGAGTGGCTCTTCCTAGAGAAGATGATGTTGAAACTGGGCTTCACACCTCAGTGGATTCAGCTAGTAATGCAATGTGTATCTAAAGCCGGTTATCATATTATTAATGGCTCTCATGTTGTAGGTCCTATCGTGCCGCAAAGGGGACTCAGACAGGGAGATCCAATCTCACCGTATCTCTTTCTGATATTGCAGAGGGTCTTTCGGTATCATTGGCAGCTCTTGAAGCTAGGGGGATTATTCATGGGTGCTCGGTGGCAGCAGGGGCCCTGTCAATCTCCCACCTATTTTTCGCTGACGACTGCTATCTGTTTTTTAGGGCCTCAGAACAGGAATGTGATGCTATCAAACAATGTTTATGGCAATACGAACAGGCATCTGGACAGAAAATCAACTTCGACATATCGTCAATTCATTTCAGCAGAAATGTCCATCCTGAAAGAAGAATTCAATTGGGGGCTAGACTAGGAGTGGGGGTGGTAGAACGCCTAGGAAGTACTTAGGCCTCCCATCACTAGTAGGAAGGAACAAAAAAGAGATATTTGGCTACTTGGAGGATATGTTCAGAAGTAGAATCAACAGTTGGAAAGCAAAGTATCTGTCTAAAGCCGACAAAGAGGTGCTAATCAAATCCGTTCTGCAATCTCTCCCATCGTATGTCATGAGTATGTTTCTCCTCCCTAATTCCCTTTGTAGTGAACTTGAAAAATTGTTAAATTCCTTCTGGTGGGGGTCGGAGGATGGAAATGGGAAGAAAATTCACTGGAGATCGTGGGATAATTTATGTATCCCAGAGAAATTTGGAGGCCTGTGTTTCAAACGCTTGCATGAGTTCAATCTGGCCCTCTTGGCTAAACAAGCGTGGAGAATGCTAATTGAACCAAATTCACTGGTGGCAAGAGTCTTCAAGGCGCGTTATTTTTGTTGGGGTTTTGTGTCCTATAGTCAATTGTTGCAGGATACAAACTTATTGTAAATGAATTGTTCTTTATATCATTTGTTTTAATGAGATATATGTTTTATAACTATATAAAGGCAATCCCTTTTAAGCACTAAATAAAGTCTAATAAAAGGAAATCTGTAAGTTTGTTTAAAGTGATTATAAAGTGTTCATATAAGCATGAAGTGAGACAAAACTTTATAATAAACTAATAAACTTAAAACCACCCCAAGTCAAGTGATATGTTTAGGATTGATATATCACTGTTGAGACTTGTATGTAACAATGTCTTCTGTCCGACAGAAAGCTGATCTCACAAGCTTCATATATACAGATATCTGGACAGTTACATAGATCCGATGAAACGTTGTTCATTAGGATTGGGGATCCGATTTGAGATAACAGGATGGGTAGATTCATCCTTGTCAACTGTTCATCTCATTGGTATTAATAGGTATAACTAATCCTCAAACTCAAAGGAATGTTAATTGGTCATCCTGAATTACTGAATGTGAGACTTTGATCCTGTGGTCCCACGATCCTTAACAGAGATGACTCTGGGGTGTGAACTGCAAAGGTTGGGTGTCACATGAAGTAATTTCAGTGTAGTTATACATTGGATTGAGCATTTATCACTCCCGATTAATGGGAGATACATCCAAGGATCGCTTGTGGAAGACTTGACTCTAAACCCTTGCAAGGTGATAGCTTAAGAGTAGAAATACAGATTTCACTTAACCTATCTTTTTGAGTTGACTCGGCCAATAACAAGTAAAACGAACGTCTCGCTATATGTGACTTGACATTACCCATAGTCATAAGATTCAGTTCAAGGATGTAGTTGATAAAGGATCGTATTATACCGTAACTAATACAGAAGGGTTAACGACAGAATCAACCTGTCTTCTTAACGGACTCTGGGGGAATGATTACAGACTTGCCAATAACATACTCTGTACATCATTCCGTTATGCAATGGATTAAATATAATTCTTGAAGAAATTAATTTAATAGGTTGCATACGGCCAGAAGTAGTAAGGACCTAATGGATCACACATAAGACTTGGAACCAAAAGAGAGATGGATATGATTAATAGATGGAAGCCCAATTGATCCCAGTAAGGCCCAAATACAAGGAGGGGGCCGAAATTTGTATGTATTAGTAAGGGATTGATTTTATTCCATTAATCCTAATTTGATTAGGATTGTGAATTAAATTAATTAAGAGATAATTTAATTAGGAGTTTTAATTAGATTAATATTCTCCTATTATTATCCAATTAGGTTATTTATTATTATCCTAAATATATTAGATATATAGTGAGATAATAATTAGGAATCCTTTTCCGAATTGGATTCCTATTAAGTAACTTATTCCTATCTAACTAGGGTTTATATACAAGCTAATATATATACCCCTCCCTATAGTGAATTTCGACTAAGCCCTAAGCCTCCCCACTTGTGATTTTCGAAATTGCTTAGAGAGAGAGAGAAAAGAATTCTATTCCCCAAGTTCGTGGACAAGAATTCATACGGCATTCCATCGATTGATTAATCTTATTAATCCCTCTTTCTCCTTGATCTTGTGTTGGTTAATTAGAGGCAATCTATTTTGGTTGCATCTCATAAAGGTTGATTTTATCTTAACCTCACCGTATTCTACTTTGCGGTTGGAACCTCGGAGAAGAATTGTGGGCGCTTCTTTAACAACGGTAGATTGTTCATCGAAAGGTATTCCTTCTTATCCCTCTTTATATGAAATAACGATTAACGGATCCTATGGTTAAAAGGAAATAGGCTAAATTTTTTATATTTCCGCTGCTATACCTTAGCCCCAATTTCCTTCAATTTTCCTAATTCCTCAATCCTTGAAGCTCAAATACAGGTCAACCCAAGTTATATTTGGCGTAGTGTGTTGGTAGGTATCCCAATAATTAAAGCAGGTGCGAGAATGTTGATTGGCACGGGGGAAGAGACTCGTATTTGGGCTGATCCATGGCTACACGAAGAATTCAATCAATATGTGGACAACCTACCTCCTCCGGGGCGCGAGGAAGAAACTGTTAACATGATCAGAATTAATCAAAACGGAGGTTGGGACCAAACACTTCTCGCAGATCTCTTTTCAACTAGGGACAAATTACTGATAAAAAGAATAAGGTTTACGGATAGAAGGGTCAGGGACAGATGGTGATGGAGTAAGGAGAGAGGAGGAGGCTATACAATACAAAATGGGGAAGCGAGAAATTTGATTCCGGAAGGCGTGTATTAAGCCCTTAACGGGGACGGATCGTATTATTTTTTTTCGTATGCATTCATGTGCATTATTGCAAACCTTTTGGGTAATTTCTGTGAAACCTCTAGCGAGAGTCCATTCGTCGCTCAAAAGAGGCTAGTGTAAGTTCCCCCTTACAGTAAGGCGCCAAAGGGTCCCCATCCATTCGTTAGGGGCGAATTTGTGCGGTCCTGTGAGGTCCCGCGCTCAGCCATGTCAGCATATAGTAGCCTTAGAAGTTGCCATAGGATTACCCGTTACTATTTTTGGCGTGATAAATGAATCAGTTCGTGTTTTCAAATTGCCATGATACGTGTCTAAATCCTAAAGTATGTAAAGAAAATGAAATGATGCGTTAATATATACTCTTGAGTCGACATACTAATTACCCTAAAACATCGAAACGATTTAAACTAAAGACGACTTAGTCATCTCGTATGAATGAACATGTGCGGCCCGCCTTGTCCCTTTCTGTGTCCCGACGAAGGCACATGTTCAGGAAATGCGTTACGACGTAAGCACGTATTAGTATGCGTCGGTTTGGTGTTGAGGATAGTTATACTTCGATTCAAAAGACTATATTAACAGTAGCCATTATTCACATTCTTTAAATAAATTGGGATAAAACAAGATCATAACGAAACGAAAACGAAGAACATTTCTGTTTCGAACGACCCTGTCGTAACGTGAAAAGTTTCGCATGAGTAGCCCGTCCCTTCCGAATAAAAAACGAGCTTTTACGTTATGCCCTGTGTCGTTCTTAAGAGAAATGGACGTGTCCGCAGAAGTGACTAAGAAAAGAAAAGCAAAAAATGAACTAAACGACCAAAATCATTCCGAATTTACGATATATGTCAATCCCGAGCGTAGTTAAAGAAAATAAACCAATGCCGTTGAATGCGTGCCTCGAACGAGTGTATACCCCGTTTAAAATCACGAAGCCGAATTAAGCCAAACCATATAATTGCGCCATATGGACGAGACTACGGGTTTTGACTAACGACTCGATCATTTCGACCGTTACCAAAACTGCAAGAAATATGGCCCGATGTACGTGTTTGCTTAATTCGTGCCTAAAGGAAAGAGAACGGTGATATCCTCGCTTTGAATAAGCATGCGATTCAACGAAACGTTGATTTTCTATAACCACACTAAGATGATATATCCCGTGGATTGGAAAGAACAACGAACTGTTGCTAGCCGACAGGTTACCGTGCGCCCAAAATAAGACTCGCCGTCTTTTCACGTAGCTAAAATGAGCAAACGGATCCTCGACGCTAAGAACAAACGCGTTACGCGATGAGTCCGTTCCCTAAAATAAAATCCAAAAGTGATTCCATCACTAAATAAACACGTGGTTACGTCTCTCGATAGATCCAAAAGATCCCGTTGTAATCCAAAAATCGAGACACGAACCCGCGCGAACAAAAGGGAACGAGTCATTGACAATAACGAATTATTGGACTAGAAGAATAACTCGTACCACGTCTAAAAACTGAGATGCGCTCAAAGGGAGTCAAAACCCGAACTAATGCGTCTCACGAAAGGACGAAAGACGAGTTATTCCGAAAGGACAATCCAACTTGGTCGATTTCTTAGTCGCTGAATGCTGATGCGTCAAAAACGAACTGTGTTGTATGGTGAATGATTTATTTTTCCGCAATAATCGACGGCATCATGCGTCCCCTAGACCGCAATGTGAGCCCCAAACCAAAATCCTAGGAAAGAGAATTGGACCATCGAGTGTGTGGAGGAATAAGGGTGGAAGAGAGATGTTGTGATACGTGTAATTAGACTAACGTTTGTTCTTCTTATCTTATATATCCGTAAATAAATAAACGCACACACCACGAATCATGCATATAAAATCATGCACACATACTAATGGATACCGTTCGCGCAGACATCATCATTAAGCGATTGTGGTACCGAGAGAGCAGTCGGCTAGTTAGGCAGTTTGACCAGTTACAGATTGATAGTTCTGAATCGGCAGTTGTGGCTTCGGAATCATCTTCGTCCGAGTATACTCAGTCTTCAGCCAGTATGTCTGCGACTGACGAAAAAGTGGCCGGATTGGAAAACTCTGTGAACAACATTAATGAGCAGTTAGCGGTGATAGCGGCCCAGTTAGCTAAGCTGGCCATGAGAGATGACAAAAGTGGCAGTAAACACGCTGAGAATGAGGTGAATGATGGACCTCGCTTTGGGAATGAGGATGACTATCAAGATTATATCCGAAAGCAGCTTGAGAAAGAGAAAGCTAAGGAAGAGGAGTGGAAGCAACACATCACGCAGGAGGTGTAGGATCTACGTGGGGGAAGTTCCGGGAGTCAGGACTTTTATAACTTGAAGAATTGTTTATCGGCAACGGCTTTGCCTTTGAAATTCCGGCTCCCTAACATGAAAAAGTTCGATGGAACTGGGGATCCCACTGCCCACATGAATCAGTATGTCGCTGTAATGAAGCACACGATCCTTACTGAGGATCAAGTCCTAGGGCTGTTTAACACTTATCTTGAGGGGGCTGCCCTCACATGGTTTCATGCATTACCAATGGTGACGAAGAGGGATTGGAAGGAATTAGCGAAGTCATTCATCGCTCAGTATAGCTTCAACACCATGCTTGAGGTCACTTTGAAGGAACTTGAGAGCACTAAGCAACAGGCTGGGGAATCTTTTTCCGATTTTGTGAAAAGATGGAGGGCTAAGGTCGCGGTCATGAAACAGAAGCCGCTTGAGCAAGATCAGATTCGAATGGTGGTTGGCAACACATTGTCGTATATCAAGAATGAGTTGCGGTATATACCGTTTACCGATTTCAATCAGATGTATAGTTATGCCTTGACAGTCGAGGGGGATGGAGAGCCGAAGAAAGCATACACTAAATGGACGAAGTCTGGGTATAGTGCCGGAGGGCCGAGTGCGAGTGCAGAATCTGCAGCAGTGAAAGTGCTTGATCTTAATGCTATCGAAAAGAGGCGGTTCGCCAAATTTGATCAGACTTACGCAAAGGTTTTCGAACGTTTGCAGAAGAAATGACTATTGAAAGCCATTACCCCTTATAACAAAGCTCCACCTACTCCGCAGATACAGGCTAGAGGGTATTATGAGTTCCACAGAAGTCATGGGCATACAATTGAGAATTGTGAGAGGCTGAAACACGAAATCCAGGATTTAATCGAGGAGAAAAAGATAGCTGATCCTTCGTCAGCAAACCCTTCCACTAGGCGTAATCCATTGCCTAATCATAGGGTGAGCATGATCGGAGTTGGTTTGACAGAATGCGTAGTGATGGAATCCTTCGAGGAGAACGTAGAGGAGTTGCTGGATTCCGACGAAAGGAACAATATAGGAAATGGTCTATATGTGTCCTTCCTTGGCGAGGAACAAGAGGATGAACCGGTGGAAGAGGGATTGGATGGTGGAGCACCATATGATGAAGATAGTGCCGAAGAGACCGGAGAAGGGTCGTCTCGAACTATTATGCCTAATTTGGGTCTGTTTAGTGGAGGGGGGAATCCCGAGGTGCACTTGCGTGAATATATGCGCGATATGTTTGTTGAATCCTTCGGGGTGGATGAGATTGCTCAGTGGTTCCACCATTCGCTGATAGGCGAGCCTTTCGGGTGGTTTCACTCATTACCCGACTCTTGCAAGTATGATTGGGATCAATTGTCAGATCTATTTCTAGAAAAGTATCAAAGAGCTGAGGACAGGACTGCAGAGCGCTTTGCGATGCAGATCAGACCTATCAAGCGTCCGCTACCGAGGGTCAGTAAGTATAATGGCAACAAAGATCCGATGGAACACCTTCATTTCTACTTGTCGGCCATGGCACCCTAGGGTTTTAAGGAAGAAGACATCACCAGCTTGTTCTGTAATTCATTGATGGGTGAGCCGTTGATGTGGTATATGTCACTTCCGATGTATGTTAAGACCGATTGGGCGGTAATGACGAAAAGATTTATCAAGGAGTACACAGTATGGATGCTGGCAGAGCAAACCCCGGATTCCCCGTCTTACCAAACACCTGATGCGGTGTTAGTGATGCCTATGTATGGTGGATACCAGGATCCTGTTGAGCATGCGAGGTTATTCCGCAATCATATATACGACGCCGGATTCCCGCAATGTGAATTACATGAACATTTCCCGAAAACTTTAATGGGAGAAGCCTTGTTGTGGCACCAAGGCTTATCAGAGGAGGAAATGGGTCATTGGATACCGCTTAGGAGTGCTTTTGTGGTGAGATACGAGATGTATGTTCCATGGACGGGATCCCTGGAAGATTTGGATAGGATCAGGCAATTCCCCGAGGAACCATTTGTGGACTATGCTAGGAGGTGGAGGCACCGTTATGAGCAGTGTAACGAAACAATGAGCAATAAGGTGCAGCTTATGTGCATACAACGAGGTGCTATTCCGTTGGCAGCAAGAAGGATGAGCAGAGTGTCCCTCCGAGATTACGACGATTTGATAGGCTGGGCGTTGTATGGATCAGTAGATCCCTTTTATTTGAATCCAAACGTTCCTCACGTCATGGATTTAATGATTGTGGACATTTGGGAGAGTTCTTCGGACGATGAAGATGCCAATTGGAGGATTCCTATTAACATTTGGGACGAATCGGACGATGAGCCGGAAATTGCCGTAATGACAAGATCAGGTCGGGTGGCCGAGGGAAAGGCACCTATGGTAGAGACTGAGATAGGGGAAGGGTCGGCTCCTAAGCCCGACGACCAAGTTCTCGAGCAGTTGAAGAAGACGCAAGCTAAATCCACGGTGTGGAAAGTTTTATGCCATTCCAAGTACCATCGTGAAAACCTGATGAAAGAGCTGCAGAATTTGGTTATTTCCACCGATACTGAGCCGGCAGCGCTAGTAGGGGCAATTATGGCTCGAAAGAAAACTGAAATCACATTTACCGACAAGGATCTCCCAGAAGAGGGGAAGGCTCACAATAAGCCTCTGTACATCCGGGCAGAAATCAACGGGAAGAAGACTAGCTGTGTGATGGTCGATGATGGATCGGCTATTAATGTTTGTCCGTTGAAACTCTTGTCGAAGTTGGGAGTTGAGAGGGGAGACTTGACAGCCTCTGAAACTGTGATTAGAGCATATGATGACAGCCGTAGGCATATTGAAGGAGTCTTCAAGGCCAAGTTGAAAGTGGGGCCGCATGAAGAAGAAACTGAGTTCACAGTGCTGGATATCCCGTTAACCTTTGCCATATTATTAGGACGCCCATGGTTCCATAAGTTGGGAGGTGTGCCCTCCACGCTCCATCAAATGATCAAATTCCCCTTCGGGGAAGAGATAGTGACAATCAGAGCTAAGAAGTTGAGCTCGGTGGCAGCATTGGGAATCGAGCCATAACTTTTCTCCGGGTTCCAAGTTTCTGGGATTTACGAGTCAAGCATGACCACCGATATGGTGAAGATGATGAAGGGAGGTTTCATCCCAGGAATGGGCTTAGGAGCACACCATCAGGGGTTGCCAGAATTTCCGAACTTTAAGAGTCAGAAAACCCGGAGGGGTTTGGGATATGAACAGGGAGGTCCGTCCAATGCAAGTAGTGAAGGAAAGGTGGGCCTGAGGAAGTACTTCGTGAATGAGGGGTATGGAAAAGTTTATTCAGGAACCCCCGAGTCATGGACTAGCACAGAAGGGAAGATCCTGCCGGGGTTCGAAATCTTCAATGATGTTGCCGACTGGGGCAAAGGAAAGGCGAGCTGCTTTGTCGAGGAGATTATGGTGCTAAACTTGAATGCCGAGGAGCAAGTCATCACCATTGAAGCAACTGCGGGAGCGGTGGACGAGCCTAGTACCTCCAAAGTTCATGAAAAACCTGAGGACCTTGAGGATGAAAATTGTATTACTGCTTTGTTTGAATCAGACGATGTAATCGCCAATACTATCAATGAAATGAATTCTGATTTCGCTTACTTGCTTGATGTTGATCGTGATCATTCCATGCATTCTCATTCATATAACATGCCTACATTTGAAATCAATACAATAGAAATGTCAACTTTCAATCTTGGCACGGATGAAAATCCTAAACTTATACAAATTGCTCAAGAATTAACTATTGAAGAGAGGAAAGAATTTGAGAGAATAATAAAAAAATACGAAATAGTGTTTGCTTGGACATACGAAGACATGCCTGGAATTGATCAATCAATCGTAACTCACCGTATTCCAACATATCCCGAGGCGAGGCCCGTAAAACAAAAGCTCCGACGCATGAGACCAGAATGGGCAGATAAGATCAGAGAAGAAGTGAAGAAGCAGTTAGAAGCAGGGTTCATCGAAGTAATCGACTATCCCCCTTGGGTCGCAAATGTGGTGCCCATCGCAAAGAAGGATGGCAAAGTAAGAATGTGCGTCGATTATCGAGACCTTAACAAGGCATGCCCCAAGGATGAATTCGCGTTGCCTCATATTGACGTATTGATCGACAGTGCAGCATCAAGTGTCTTACACACGAATGTGGACGGTTTCATGGGCTACATGCAAGTTCAGATGGCCGAAAAACACAAAGCAAAAACCTCGTTCACAATTGAGTGAGAAACATACTGCTACAGGGTAATGCCGTTTGGTTTGAAGAATGCCGAGGCAACTTACCAGCGAATGGCTACAGCACTGTTCCATGATATGATACACAAGGAGGTAGAAGTTTATGTGGATGACATGATGGTCAAATCAGAGACGAGAGAGGGGCATTTTGCTGCACTCGAGAAGTTTTTGGCCCGAATTGCAGAATTCAAACTAAGGTTAAACCCGAAGAAGTGCTTCTTCGGCGTTTCATCGGGGAAAATCTTAGGCTATATAATCGGAAATAAGGGAATTGAAGTAGATCCCGATAAAGTGAAAGCTATACAGGAAATGCCGGCACCGAAGAATGAGAAAGAAGTGAGAGGGTTTCTGGGGCAGGTTCAGTATATCAGTCGGTTCATAGCAAGACTCACCGCAATCTGCGAGCCAATCTTTAAGTTGTTAAGGAAAGACCAACCCACAATCTGGAATGATAAGTGTCAGCAAGCTTTGGAGAGCGTCCGGAACTATTTGTCTAATCCACCAGTGCTGAGACCGCCTAAACTAGGAAAGCCGCGTCTCCTCTACGTAGCGATTGAAGAGCGATCTATTGGGGCAATGCTGGCCCAAGAGGGGGACACCGGTGTGGAGCACGCGGTGTATTATCTGAGTAAGAAGTTCCTGGAGTATGAGCTCAAGTACAACATGATCGAAAAGACGTGTGTGGCAGTAGTATGGCTAATGAAGAAACTACGGCATTATTTTCAATCATATAAAGTGATCATTATTTCTCGGATGGACCCCGTGAAGTATCTGTACCAAACTCCGTCTTTGACAGGGAAGTTAGCCCGATGGTTACTACTTTTATCCAAGTTTGACATTGAATATGTAACGAAGAAGGTTATCAAAGGGAGGGCCGTGGCAGAGTTCCTGGCCAACCAACCTCTGAATATAGAAGAGGAAGAGATAAGCTATGATTTCCCCGATGAACACTTGAACGCAATAGAAGTTATACCTTGGAAAATGTTCTTTGATGGAGCAGTTAATTCGAATGGAGCCGGAGTAGGGGTATTACTTATCTCACCAGAGGGAGAAAGGATCCCGATGGCCAAGAAGTTGTCATTCCCTCTTACCAATAATATGGCCGAATATGAAGCGTGCATTTATGGTTTAGAGTCTTTATCGGCACTAGGAGCATCGTACGTCGAAATTTGGGGTGACTCAAAGTTGATCATCGAACAGGCACAAGGAAACTGGGAAGTGAGGGAAGAAAGGCTACGTCCATATCTAGATCAGCTAGAAGGGTTGGCACAAAGATTCAAGGAATGTCGTTTCTATCATATTCCTCGAGCACAGAACCAGGCAGCGGATGCTTTGGCCACTTTGGTGTCAGTTTGGGACAACCCCCGGAACCTTGCCTCGAAACCGTTGGTATTGAGGAGATCTCACAAACCATGCTACGAGGACGTAATGCTGTTAGGGGCAGATGAAAAACCGTGGTATTTCGATATTGTGAACTTCATGAAGCATGGAACATATCCGGCAGAGTTAGAACCGAGGGATCAAGCTGTGATTAGAAGGTTAGCCCGGCAGTTCGTCATCCACAACGATTTTCTTTATAAAAGGCACACCGATGGGTTACAACTGAGGTGCTTGGATGCGGAAGAAGCCCGCGAAGCAATGGAATCAGTACACTCGGGAATTTGCGGGGCCCATATGGGAGGAGCGGTGTTAGCAAAGAAAATCATAAGGCAAGGCTTCTACTGGCTCACCATGGAAAGAGATTGTAGCGAGTATGCGAAGAAATGCCACGATTGTCAAATCCACGGCGATTGTAGTCATCTTCCAGCCATGGGATTACATGTGTTAGCACCTATTTGGCCATTCGCGGCTTGGGGCATTGACATCATTGGTGAGGTAAGGCCTAATGCTTCAAACGGGCACAAGTTTATTGCAGTCGCCATCGATTATTTCACCAAGTGGGTAGAGGCAGAGTCGTTTAGCAAATTGGGATCCAAGCAGATGAGAAAGTTCATTGAGAAACACTTGGTCACCAGGTTCGGAGTGCCTCATCATATGATCACGGATAATGGGGTCCAGTTTCAGGGGGAAGTAAGAAGTCTCTTCCGAGAATATGGCATTGAACATCACAGATCTTCTCCGTACCGTCCACAAGCTAATGGGGCAGTAGAAGCAGCTAATAAGAATCTTAAGAGGATTCTCGTAAAAACGGTGGAATCACATCGGAATTGGCATGAGCAGCTCCCAATCGCATTATGGGCTTATCACACGACAGTCAGAACCTCGACTGGGGCAACGCCATTCTCCTTGGTATACGGAACAGAAGCAGTCCTGCCGATTGAGATCGAAAAGCGATCGTTGAGAATCGCAATGGAAGCAGAAATCCCCGAGACGGAATGGGTGAAGAAGTGATATGAGCAGTTGGCTTTGGTTGACGAGAAAAGGATGGAAGCCCTTTACCATGTGGAGCTATATCAGAGAAGGATGGCCCGAGCCTTCAATAAAAAGGTCAAGGCCAGCCCTATCAAAGAGGGGGACATGGTGCTGAAACAGATTCGTGTGACGCACACCGACCCTAGGGGCAAGTTTAAACCTAACTGGGAAGGGCCATTCGTCGTGAAGAAGATACTAAGCAAAGGGGCAGTGAAGTTAACTACCATGGACGGCATGGAATTCTCCGAACCTACCAACTTGGATAGGCTTAAGAAATACTTTTCGTAAAAAAAAAAAAAAAAAGAAAGAAAAATTCCCGATAGGTTGAAAACCCGCAAAGGGCGACCTATGCAACAATAAGGGAAATCCCAATGGGTGAAAACCAGAAAGGGCACTCATTTAAAAATTCCGGGATAGTAAAAGGAGAGGAGAAAAATCGCCCGGATCCGAAAACCGAAAGGCGGGTCCTGGTAACAATAGTTATAACTTGAGCAGTTACAAAAACAATGTATAAGAGGCTAAGTATTTCTGTTGTTTGTAAATAAATAAAGGCATGAATATATTTGACGAGAATGATTGGAATCATCACAATCTACTGAATGTATGGTAATATGAATCATGAGTTATACATTTCCTATCTTACTGTTCACAAAAAAAACCTACTATCCACCCCACTCCCTATACATCAGCTATACATCGGGGTAACTCTAATGAAAACTACAAAGCAATACATAATAAGCCTAATATGGAGGGAAGTCCCAGTAGGCCTCAAACCCCCTCAAATGCGATGCCCGCTCCGCAGATAAGGTCTCCTCGGTAACTCGGAGCCTCTCCTCAGCAACTCGTGCTCTCTCCTCGGCAGCGAGGCGTCCTGTGGTCTCAACATGCACCCTCTCCTCGGCAGCAAGGCGTCCAATCGTCTCATCACGCGCCCTCTCCTCAACGACAAGACGTCCAGCAGTCTCCTTCCGCATCACCTCCGACCAGTGGTCGTTCCGCTCTTGGTACACCTGGCCAACCCTAGTATCGGCCTCCCGCACCGACTCACTCCGTCTCCGTTCATGGGCGTGAAGATCGCTCTAAAAAAGAAAAAAAAAAAGAAGAAAAACAGATGTGAAAAAAAAAGAGAAAAAAACGAACCAGCATAGGCAAGAACAGAAATCATACATACATGCATGCATCCCACTACACTAAAATAAAGTAAGGATACATACCAGGTGATCGGCGCAACGCAAGCTGAGGCGGTCTCGGAGGTAACCGGACAGTCCCACATAATCTGTACAGGTCTCTCTCGTAGTCAGAGAAGCGTCTGAAGGATCAAATGGGACCCTCGAGGTAAAGATAGAAGGAGCCGCCTCGACC
The DNA here is from genome assembly GCF_963576675.1 of Euphorbia lathyris. Taxonomy (NCBI): domain Eukaryota; kingdom Viridiplantae; phylum Streptophyta; class Magnoliopsida; order Malpighiales; family Euphorbiaceae; genus Euphorbia; species Euphorbia lathyris. The sequence continues at coordinate 41,647,007 of NC_088910.1, forward strand.
CCCGCATAAGCTGCCCCAGACTCATCGTAAGAAACCGTGGCAAAATCTCTCCCGTAGTCTGGTACGGGCACGCCTAGGGAAGACCTCTCCGGTCGGGCGGCACTGGAGGACTTACCGACATGGTAGGGTGGCTCGTCTACGGATGTCTGAGCTCGAGTACCGTCAAAGAAGTCTGACAGGTGAGCGCTTCTCCAGGACCCCTCCTGCAAATAAAAACACAATAAATACCGCTAACCATCTCATGAATAAAAGGTAAAAAGTGGAATCACTTACCGGGACCTCCTCCTGACCAAAGACTACCGCGACAGCCTCCCTCGAAAATACGGCTGCCACCGGATCCACCTCCATCGCTACCGCCGGGGCATCCCTCGCGCTCAGTAGAGTCGATAGGTAGGGATCACGGCACCCGGCATGAACCCACACCTCTCTACCGACAAACCGACGGGTCAAGTCCTGACGGATGACCGACAGGGGCATGGTCCGCACCGCGAACATGGAAACGGGAATCTCGCCCGGTGTCCAGTGTGCGTCACTAACCCCGGTGATGCCTCAGTCCCCCAAATACCATGCCCGCACGCAGGGGCCGGTGAGCACGCACTGCTGCTCCTGGATCACAGATACATACATGTAATCGGGACCGAAGTCGAGGTCGTCCCATCTGAACTTAATCTAAAAAAAAACACAAAGAGAAAGTCAGAACGGTTCAAACAAGAATCTAGCACGACTAGACGACATCTACCTGTCCCGGGGTCCGCGAGTCAATCCAATCTAGGAGTCGCGCCACCGTCCGTCTCCTCTCGGCGCCTAGGTCAAAATCTCTCCATCGGGTCATGAGAGGGAGCCTCGGTACTCGTGGCCGAGGTCGAGACTGACTGGCAAGAATCCGCCTCTCATACGCCCAAACCTGCGGTAAAAACAAAGATTATAAGTGTGAAAAGCGCGAAGAAGATAAAATGGGCGAGTCAAGGGCGCGTCACGTACCAGCAGGGCAAAGGTGTAACCACCGAAGTCCTTGCGCTTCCGGCAAGTCAGATCCAAAAATTTATATAGAAAGGCTAGACCTGCCCCCGCCCAATCATAGGAAGCCGCCGTATCCAAATCACTGTGTGCCTGAATAAGACCCTCGTGTACCTTTCCGCCCTTGGTGCGGAAAATCGTCTCGCTCAGAGTATACACTAAGAAACTACGAACTGCCAAGTCAGTATCGTCCGTCTCGCAAAAATCCCGGCGACTCAAAAGGCTCGCAGTAGAAATAAACTTCGCCGGAGTAGATCTGGCGCCTGGACAAACTCCCGGCCCAATCAAAGCAGCAAGCCTAGCGAGGTCAACCCGCGGTCGCATCAGGTCAAAATGAAAGGGAACTGGAGTAGTGCTCCCCCGCAGCCCCGTCAACAAAGAGAAATCTCTGGGCGAGATGGTCATCTCCCCAAAGGAAAGATGGAAGGTGTGGGTCGAGTCAACCCACCGCTCGCATAAGGCACGTAGGCCAAAACGATCACACACCCCGTTGGTGCGGGGCAGCGCTGAAATAAAGGGCTCGAAGCCCAACTCGCGCACACGGGCTCTCGTCACGGCGCCTAGCCTAGCATACCACGAATGAATCTCGGCCGTAGTCCCGGAAATCTCGATAAACTAGAAAGAACAAGACATGAAAATTTAAATACGATTCCTAAAGCGTACGATTGATGAAAACGCGTTAAGACTAGGTATTCTTTCATTATCTAACCTAGAGACATCTGGTCAATTAGGGCCAACTTTCTATAAAAGTCTCTCCTTTAGGGTCGCTCATGTAAGGTTTAGTTAATTCTTTAGTCCACTCTCGTCCGCATTGACAAGGAGCATAGGTTAAGTTTACCATTCACGTGCATTAGTTAAGTTTTCACTATTCACATTTTTTACTATTCACGTGCACTATTCACGTTTTTACTATTCACGTGCATTAGTTAAGTTTTCACTATTCACGTGCACTATTCACGTTTTTACTATTCGCGTGCATTAGTTAAGTTTTCACTATTCACGTTTTCACTATTCACGTGCACTATTCATGTTTTTACTATTCACGTGCATTAGTTAAGTTTTACTATTCACATGCATTAGTTAAGTTTTTCACTATTCATGTGCATTAGTTAAGTTGTCACTATTCACGTTTTTACTATTCACATGCACTATTCACGTTTTTACTATTCACGTTATTTTTACTGTTAGCATGCAGGAATTCGCAGGGTTACTACTCACATGCATATAACGCGCGTTCGTACACAGAAACAAACAAGTGTTACTTGTAAGTGAAGAAATTCATGTTTTCTAGCTAAAGTCCTCTAAGGCAATCTAAAAGTTAGAATGCAAATCATGTTCGGATAGGAATACTAAAGCCTGGAATTTGAATCAAACAAAAGTGAAAAATCACTTACCTCGTTGCAGCGTGTCCGGCTCAGATGCGTCGTAGGGTCGTGGAAAGGGTCCACTCTATCTAGGTTCACGTAAACCTCATCCATGCCTCTCGTGCCATCGCATTCATCCAAATCCATCCCGAGGATAATCCAAATCAAAGTCTAGAGAGAGAAAGAAGAGAGAAAAGGTGTGGGGTTGAAATGAAACCCCACCACCTTATATAGGAAGAGGGAATGACATTCCCGTAAATAGTGAAAAAAGTACGATGTGACATAAAGGTAAAAAGTAAATAATTAATTACCAGGTGCACAGACCTCTGATTTGCAGTCCGTTTCAGCCCGCATTTCTCCCAGACAGCAACCAATACCGTCAAGATATGAACTCCAGACGACAGCCAATTTTTACAGAACAGTGACACCAGTCAAAATACAGACAACAGTCAACAGAAAAATATTCATTAGTCTATATCATTCCAGACCAAAACACGTTCCCATTAAACCTCCGAGACACTAGCTCCAGACAATGGTGTTTTAAAAGAATTCAGAATCATTAGAAAGAACTTTTCTGCCCTTGAGCCATCTTACCTACGGTTCACGACCGAGGTAGCTTTTTAGTTATCTTACCTACGGTTCACGACCGAGGTAGCTCTTTAGCCATCTTACCTACGGTTCACGACCGAGGTAGCTCTTTAGCCATCTTACCTACGGTTCACGACCGAGGTAGCTCTTTAGCCATCTTACCTACGGTTCACGATCGAGGTAGCTTTTTAGCCATCTTACCTACGGTTCACGATCGAGGTAGCTTTTTAGCCATCTTACCTACGGTTCACGACCGAGGTAGCTCTTTAGCCATCTTACCTACGGTTCACGACCGAGGTAGCTTTTTAGCCATCTTACCTACGGTTCACGACCGAGGTAGCCTTTTAGCCATCTTACCTACGGTTCACGACCGAGGTAGCTCTTTAGCCATCTTACCTACGGTTCACGACCGAGGTAGCTTTTTAGCCATCTTACCTACGGTTCACGACCGAGGTAGCTTTTTAGCCATCTTACCTACGGTTCACGACCGAGGTAGCTTTTTAGCCATCTTACCTACGGTTCACGACCGAGGTAGCCCTTTAGCCATCTTACCTACGGTTCACGACCGAGGTAGCTCTTTAGCCATCTTACCTACGGTTCACGACCGAGGTAGCTTTTTAGACATCTTACTTACGGTTCACGACCGAGGTAGCTTTTTAGCCATCTTACCTACGGTTCACGACCGACGTAGCTTTTTAGCCATCTTACCTACGGTCCACGACCGAGGTTGCTTTTGAGCCATTCTTACCCATAGTCAACGTACGCTAGATTCCGAGAGAAAAACATCCACCGATGGCCGATTCAGAGGTAAGGCTGGAAAGAATCGACAAACAACACCGGAGCGCGCAGCGCGAAGGTCTGGTATTCTCCCTCCTACTCTTTACGTGTCTTTTACTTTTTATATGTTTTACATTGCATGTGTGCGTTAGAAAAAAAACGTTTTCAAAACACACACAACACTGTCAAAATAGCAAAGTAGGGGCAACTGTAGACACCGAGTCGGAGGACCTGTGACGAAAACCTGAAAACAAGACGGTGGAAGCGATTGATTCCGGAAGTTTCGAAAAAAATAATAAAATAAATAAGTTACGGTGGGTCGCTGTTGTTGATTGGATGGCTCGCGAATGCTTAGCGGCATGGTGCGAGTACTTAGCGGCGGCCGGCGCGCGTTCGACGACAGTCGGACACCCGCTCGACGACGCAAAGCGCGCGCTCGACGCCCGTCGGACGCACGCATCCAACCAGGAATAGCACGCGCTCAACGTCCGAGCAATGCACGAGCTTGGCAGCGCGAGGCGCGCGCTCGTTGGCCACGGGGCGTGTGCGCCCGGCAGCGCGGAACACACGTTCGGCGGTCACGACGCGTGGATGCCCGACGGCGCGGAACGTGAGCTCGACGGCCGCAGTGGGCGTGCACACCCGGCGGCGCGAGACGCGCCCCGGCGGCCGTTGGGCGAGCGCCCAACCGCGTCGGGCGGACGCCCAACGGCAGTTGGGCGCGCACGCCCAACCTCGCGTTCGGCGCTCGCCCAACAATGTTGGGCGGTAGCCCAACGCAAGGTTGGGCGACCGCCCAACATGCTTTGGGCGACGCCCGATTTTACTCGGGCGTCGCCCATTTGTCCGGGGACCCGTTTGTCTATAAAAGGCACGGATCCCCATGCATTGAGGGGAGGAGGGGGATTCTTTGGAGCTTTCTCACTCTAAACATTTTTAGAGAGAGAAAGTCAATTTTTTGGAGAAAATATTTTTTTTCCCCAAAAAAATCCAAATTTTCCCAAAGTTAAATTTTTACTAAAAAACACAAAAAATCGGAAAATCACGACTCGTGGAATCAATCGGCTTCGACTGTCAGATACCGAATTTAAGGTATTATCCGAGGACTAGACTCTTTTATTTTATTTAATTTATTTCCTTCTTCAATTTATTTTTAGGTTATAGTTTTTATTTATTTAGTTATTCATTTATTTTAACACGTTTTATTTAATTTTGCGTATTTATTTAATTTTCGTCTCGTGTTGAATAACATTTGGTTTTGTGTTAAAATAAAAAACCTCGTTTTGATATCCCAATACGAACCGTGATCCGATAAAAAAGTAGTTCGGGTATTAAAAACGTTGTAATTATAAGTTTTAATTTAAAGAAATTTCCAAATAATGTTTTAAAATAAAAACGTCGTTTTAGGAATTTCCGTTATTGACTATGATCCATTTTTGGTAGTTCGGAAATCCAAAACGATTGAATTAGACTTAATTTAAAGCTTTTGAATAAATCTGGAGACAGTTGGAGTAGTTCTGTAATTTTCCGTTTCTGTCAGTAATTGCTGTTTACCGACGGAATTTCCGTCGGTAAATCTGCTGGAATGTAAAAAATGCTGTTTTGGTCCCTCTTTCTCAACTTTTAAGCTTTTAATCCTTGGTACATACATGTATTATTATGTAATATTTGCTTTCAAGTTATTTTTAAATGCTTTATACATATAGTTATTTAATGTGTTTATAAATTATTTTCAATTAATTAGACTTAATAAAGTATATACATATATATATATATAGATTTTTCTTCTCATTTCATTTAAGTTATATTGGGTTTTATTTTAAAATGTTATTTACTTGGGTATTTTGAGGTAATTAATTAGTAGATATTTAGAGGATAAATAGGTACTATTTTAATGTTTAATGTATATTTGGGGAAAGTCATTTTCTATACATTACAATAGACATTTTGGGATATAGAGTTTATTTTCTTATTAACAATGAATTTTGTTTATTATTTTACATGTTTTTTTAGTAAGGTAAAAGTATATTTAGTATCTTTCATTTTCATTATTATGAATATATTTAGCTATTGAGTAGCATCCTTTACTTGGTTTTCTAAAGTTATATGTATATCATTATTTTCAAATAAATGTATATATATATATGCCTATATTATTTTCTTTATTCTTTGGACATTTATGGGTCCATACTTTAAATGGGTTTTATTTGGAGTGAATTTTGATTTAATATGTTCATTGTTGTAATTATGACAAGTAAAGAATCTATTGAGTAAAAAGGGGAAAATAAATCACAAAAAGAGTTTTCAATTTAATTATTTAAACTAAAGGTTTTTTAGAGGTTCCTAATATAAATAAATAGTGTCTTCTTGACATTTTAAATCATTTCTTAAAACATCACGTTTTAAAACCTTGTCCGTTCCAACGGCGGATTAAGTGAACATTGTAATTATAATCGTTTTTTATTATAAATAATAGAGTTTTGAATCGTTTTCTTAAATGATTTGTACAAAATAAATTGACTTGTATGCTTAACCACGTTTTCTTATTAAAGGTTTTTTTTTTTACCTTAACGTTTTCAAACGCTTGAGTCGTTCCAATGGCGATTCAGGTGAACTTCATCAAACGGGGTTTTGAAACGCACCTAAATCGTTCCAACAGCGATTAAGGTACGAACCATGTAAATAAACTCGTTTTGGGGGAATGAGTTAGTATAGAATTAACACGCAACACGACATGTAAATCCCGTGGTAATAAACTACTTCTTTCTTCCTCCCCTCTCTTTGTATGTATATCAAATTGATGTAAATGGGTGATTCTTTACTAAAGTGGCTTTTCAATAATATATGCTCAAAACGGTTTCCAAAAAGAGAAAGAAAAGGTTTCAAATGAATTTTAAACTTAAAGAAGTATACGATTAGTCCGTTATCGCCTAACATGCTGAGTAGGAGGCCGGTGGTTCATAACCGGGCGATGTCGGGGTGCCTAGTAGCCTTTCTCCGGAAAGGAGCTAGCCTTCTCGGCTCGTACCTAAGTTTCCCGAACCCACACCGGTCTCCCGCAAGGGATCGGTGTTCATTTTCCCATTCGTGGGTGGCGACTCTTCCATATCTCCGAGCTCCGGTCCTGCCGAGCAGCTTGATTCCACGATTGGTTGCTTTCGGCGCCAATCACCGCTTACGTCGCCATGAGGTGTCCACCCCCCGGTCCGCCCGGGAGATTAGGCCGCGGCACCTCGTCTAACAGGTGCCGATTCTGAGTTTGACCAAGGGGAGTGGAGATCCAACCCACCCCAGTTTATTTGTACTGTTCTGTCCGCTGATATTGAATAAATAGAGCTTTTATTTTCAAAGAAAAAAAGTCTTGTAATCCCGTTGATAGTTGGAGAAATTTTATAATATTTTTGGAGTATATATATATACCTAACTATAGTTTTTTTTTTTTTGGAGAAACTAATTTTAAAGAGTATCCTACTCCAAAAGATATTCTAATTTTTTATATATGTATTTGAGTGATATCTTCATGTCTTTGTGAAAAAAAAAACTTAATAAATAATAAGTAATAAATTGGAGTTCTCTGTTTAATTGAAAGTTTAACCATTAAAAAAATGAATTTGCAACCGAGTTGGGATGTCCCTAGTTTTGATATCGTCCCCATTTTCAGTTAAAAAATAAAAAATAAAAATGAATTTTGTGCATTTGCAATTATATTTTGAAAAAATTACAAAACTATGTCAAATGGGAGGCCCATTTACATATTTAACCCATTTACTCAACCTACTACATATCTAGACTGATTTTGTGTGACTTTCCCATAATACCCTCAATATTTACGTGCGGCTGTCTTCCTCCCGTCTGACTTCGCAGAGGTTAGCATATGCGAACCCTGCGAAGCTAAATATGCGAACCCTGCGAAGCTAAATATGCAAAGCCTGCGAAGCTAATGTTTGGTTTAGTTGATGATTTTAGTTAGCATATGCGAAGTCTGCGAAGCTAATGTTTGGTTTAGTTGATGATTTTAGTTAGCATATCCGAAGCCTGCGAAGCGATGTTTAGTTTAGTTGATGATTTTACTTAGCATATGCGAAGTCTGGATGTGTTTTTAACAAAATTCGCTAAGTGGTATATAACAAAAAATGGCAGACAACAACGGATTCTAACATTATTTAACAAAAAAATCAGAACATAGATGAATACACCAACAATAATTCAGTGACATTTATAGAATTAGGCATTTTCTCTGCGTTTCCCAATCTTCCGCCTCACGGAACGAGGTTGTCGTTCGCTCTAAATCGCCCTCTTTCTTCCCTTTTCTCTGTTGTTCACCTTCTTCCTTGTCTTTTCTCTCACTGTTCACCTTCTTTTACCGTCTGTTCGCATTTTTCCTCTTCTTTGCTCTCAATGTTCTCCTTCTTCTACCGTCGTTCACCTTCTCTCACCGTCGTTCGCCCTAAAATCGCCCTCTCGTTTTTCCGCTATCGCCGTTCGCTTCCCTTTTCTCTCACCGGAGTAGGAGTTGCTGGAGAACGCCGTCAAACAACAACGAATTTTGCAGGTTAGATCCTTGTGGAAGGAGGAGGAGCCATTTTGGGTGAAGAGGAAACCATAAGGAAGAGGAAGAGGAAGAGGAAAGATTGGGGGTATTATGGAAAAGTCACACAAAAACAGTCTAGATATGTAGTAGGTTGAGTAAATGGGTTTCATATGTAAATGGGCCTCCCATTTAACCTAGTTTTGTAATTTTCTCTTATATTTTTAGAGTAATACATCCAATCAATTAAAAGAGGGATGCATATTATATCATTATGATATGATTGATATTAAAAATAAAAGTGTACAAGTGACACCAATTGATTAGTAAAGAGTATTACTCACTACAAAAAAAAAAGTAAGGAAACAACTTCATGTATAGAGCTCGATGGATCATCATGGTTCGTAATGTCCCCATAGACTCTTACATTGGTTCACATGTTTATGGTAGGGGGGAATCCAATACGGGGGCACTGGGGGCTACTGCCCCCACTGACATTTATATTTTTTTTAAAACCAGGTATTAATTTTGAAGTTTTAGAGCTCTACCCCTTCATCAATGGAGGTTTAGGGTTTATTGGTTCTATAATTGAGGATTAAGAATGGTTTTAAATTTAATATTTTCTTTTTATTTTTTTTAATTCTGTTTTAAAACAAAATGACATCGTTTTATATAATTAGAACTACGTCGTTTTGTTTACAACAAAAATAGAAAAAAATAAAAAGTAAATATTTAAATGTAAAACTAAATAGGTCCTAAAACAAACCAGCAGTCTCTCTTACTCTCTTTAATCTTTTTAGTTCTTTTTCCTCAATTCCCCTTTCTTCTTATGCCTAAATTGAAATCCCTAATCCTAACTAAGATTAAATCAAAATCGGCAGTCAATCCCTCCGTAGTTAGATCGTTGGTCCGACACTCCATCTCCGATCTTTGTCTCCCTGCTTTGGTTTTTTTTTTTGCTCTTACTTGAATTTTGATTTTATATTTCTGCTACTATTTTACTTGAACTCGAGCTTTGATCTCTGGTTTTCTATAATTATTATTTTTTGGATGAAAATTATTTTAGTTGTATTGTTTGCCCCCATGAGGGAGAAATCCTGGATTCGCCCATGATGGTAGTATTTTGATTTTAATACTTCCATAAAAGAAGGGGTTGTGATCACTATATTCCATCAAAATTTGGTAAGAACATCAGTAAATGAAGTCTCTCATGACATGTATAATCAAGCCACTCTCCATCTTCGACCGACAAACAGTCTCCCATTTCACCAAATTGATCTTGCTTTTATCGTTTGTCCCACCCTATAAGAATCGGCAGCTATGGTTACAGATACTCAATGGGAGGAGGGTAGTTTGCATTGTGAATGATGGAGTGGTAGTTGTAATAGACTTAATTAAATTTAGCCTTCCAACACCGTAGATAGACACTTAGTTTTCCACCTTGTTAATATAGGATTCACCTTATTAACAACATAGCCATAGGTTGCTTCGTAACATGAGAATGGAGAGTGAGCATACCGAGATATCCCCAAGGTCATTTCTCTTAGCAGTCATAACGTTATTTGACAAAAACACATGAGATTTTGTAAGACTTATGATATTTCTTGAGAAAGCACAAAAATCACCCGGAACCTGTTTGACGATACTGGCTTGAACAACACTAGCCTCGACCATAAGAGTAGGTTTCTATTCTCTGGTTGTAATAGAGTCCTAAATAAGATGGTCTAATCTTTCCAAACAAAGAACAAACAAATAAGGTGAAAGTGGGTCACCCTACCACAAACCTCGAGATGGGCTCGGTAACCTCTCATCATTTTAAAGAATACTCATGCTAAAGGAAGCTATGCAGTTCATAAAGAATTTGATACATTAAGTGCTAAGACTAAGAGAAGTAAGCGTATCCAGTAGAAACTGCCAACTAATTTTCTCATAAGCTTTCTCCAAATCAACCTTCATAATCATAAACCATGTATTAGCTGTTTTATTTTTCATTGAGTGAACCATTTCTTGGAGAAGAATAATATTATTAGAAATTTGTCTTCCTGGAATAAAACTGCTCTGATAGAGACTCACAAAATCATTCAAAAAAGGATTAAGCTTATTCATAATGCACTTAGTAATTACCTTGTAAAGCACATTGCACATGTTGATAGGCCGAAATTGGGATAGGTTGTCCGGTGAAGTAACTTTGGGGGACATAGTAATAAGCGTCGCATTAATCACAAAAGGGATAGAACGCATTAATCACAAAAGGGATAGAGCCAGAATTAAGAGCATTGAGTACGAAAGAACAAACCTGTGAACCAATATTGCTCCAAAGTTTTTGAAAAAATACAGCTTGGAATCAGTCTGGCCCCGAAGTCTGATATGAGTCCATAGAGTAAAGTGCACTCCTAACTTCCATGCTAGTAAAGGGGAGAGACAAGCCTTGTAAATTTGAGTCAAGACATCGAGGGAAGAAGGAGACCGAAACAATACTGTCGAGTCACCAATTCCTCGCAATACAAATTAACAAAGAAGTAATAAGTATTGTCGCTACCATCAACAACCATCTCACACGAAACAACTTCATCTATAGGGCCGATGGAGTATGATGGTTTGTAATGTCCCTGAAGATTCTTACATTAGTACCACTGCTATCACCGTCAAAACGGCCTCCCCATCCCCTACCAGACCAAGACCTGGCACCACCCCTAAAACTCTCTGTATGGTTATGATTTGCTTCCCAACATGTGGATAAAATGCCGCCAGCAACAGGAATGATACGAGGGATATTTTTCACAAGTTGTTGGGGTACATTGCCAAACTCATGAGCATTTTTAGCGATTTCCTTATTTTGGGGAATGTTTTTTCGACATTGAACTATTATCCAAGGATCATATTTAATAGGGATCTCTGTGTGCAGAATCTCCGAATATATATATATATATATATATATATATATAAAAAGAAAAAACATCACCAACTAACTAGATTTTTCTAGACTAAATTATAGCATAAAAATCTAAGATATTTATCTTATTTTGTGTTTATTTTTATTGATTAAAAATGTGGTTAATATTGCTCCACAAGTTACATTTTTTTGTGGTGAATCACCGACGTATGAAGAGTATAAATAAAGGATGGATGTCTTTGTTGTGTGTGTAGCAAATAAAAAGAAAGCGTGATATGTGAGTGAGCATATAAATTAAAACAGTATGAATTGTGTGTGAGTGGTTATAATATATTGTGTGTGAGTGAATAGTAAACTTGAGTAAAGTTCTAATTTTCATATCAATTAAATAATTCTTTTTCAATTAAATCCTTCACATACAACTCAACAAGTGGTATCAGAGCGGGCGGTCAGGGACCGGTACGTGATCGAGTGCAAGCAAGCGGTTAGGGACCGGGAGTCGGGTGCTTCGAAAGTTCGCGATCCGAGATCGTGGTGGTATGAGGTATTTTTAGTGCGCAGTTGGAGACTGTGAATATTATTAGTCGGTGACCAAACTTACTTGGTTAATTAAAGGAAGATAACCAAGTCGCCATGGCAGACATGTCTACCTCGGTAAGCACTCTAGAAAAACTCAATAATAATAATTATAGTACTTGGAGTACTCGTATGCAATTTTATTTGCTCGGCCAAGATTTATGGGAGACAGTTGGAGGTAATGAAACGACGCCTCTGACGGAACAAAATGACCTTAAAAAGTGGAAGGTCAAGTGCGGTAAAGCTATGTATGCTTTATCAATTTCGGTGGAGGACGATTTGCTGCAACACATCAAGGATGCTAAAAACCCCAAAGAAGCATGGGACACTATTGCAGGAGTATTTGCAAGAACGAACGATGCCAAGCTCCAACAACTCAAGAACGAGTTACTGTCGGTCTCGCAAAATGACATGACGGTGAGTCAATATTTTACTAAAGTTAAAACTTTATGTAAATAAATTTCAAAATTGGATCCTGAAAATAAAATTGCTGAAACAAGAATGAGAAGAATAATAGTCCATGGGTTGCGTTTCGAATTTAACGCACTTATCACGGCAACTCGTGGATGGGCTAAAGAGCCAAGTTTAAATGAATTAGAAAATAACTTGGCTCATCAAGAGGCTCTAGACAAGCAAATGTCTAAAGTCTCAGACAATGATGAAGATAAAGCTCTTTTTATCAATAAAAAGAGCAAGGATCCAAAAATCACGAGATCGAGAAATGGCGAAAGATTCAAACAAGGATGGTAGAAAAGGCAACAAGGAGGGAGTTAGCAACAAGGGGGAGCTCACCACAACCACAAGCAAGGGAATGAGAAGCACTATGCCATTTTCCATTTCACATGACACAATGTAGATGACAGACATTTGTTTTCGTGTCGTCTGTATAGTTTTCGTGACAACATTTTAACTCTATATCATCTGATGGCGTAATAAAAAATGCACTCGATTCTCAGATGACGTTACGATTACCGGCTTCTGTCATCCCAAAAGAACGCGATTTTGATGGAAAAGTCACTTAACCATTAGACGACACTGCGGATAAATGACTGTCATCGGTATATGAAAATAAAAAAGCGGCAACCAAATATTGGAAAAGCGGGGGATCAAAAACTCTTACTTTCATTTTAACGCGCGCCCAAAACTCAAAACCTAATTTCGATTCCCCCTTTCTCTTTTCTAATTTCATCTCCTTTTTTCTATCTCTACATCTTTTTTCCTCAAACTAAAGATCTCGAGATAGTTTCTCTCTTCCCTCCTCTCGACAAAGCTTTGATGGCAATAGAGCTTAGAGCAGCCATGGTCTCCTTTTTCTGCTCTGCTTTCTATGTTCCTTGTTCCTCCTTTTTCTTCCGCTCTTAGAGAATCGATTTTAATGGAGGTAAGGTTTTCCATATTTTGAATCCATTTTAAACTCTGTCCAAACCTAAAAGTATCCGTATCTTCTATCTTCTCTGTAAACTTGTTGGCAGCTCGCTTCTCCAATTCTTTACCAGCGCATCTCCTTTACTTTCATCTACTTATTTGTGTCTTCTCTCCAATCATTCGATACAGGGCGGAGACAGAGGGCCTGGGGCCCGACCGTCGACTAGGGTTTCAGATTGAGAGGAGGCTAATATGTACGGTGAGCTTTTCTTTATTTCTTAATTTCTTCTGTTGATAATGATAATCATAATCAGTGGTTGGGAACTTAGCTGCCTATAGTTTACCGTATACGGTGCACAATCTCAGCAATTCTAAGTTGATCGTGAAGTTGCTACCTGTCGTCGGGGTGCCATTGATAAGTGGAATTGAGAATTAAGCTTTGGTTCCAAACGACGTCTCTACTTCTCCTGAGCAAGGTAGGTATTCAGTCTCTACTTCTACTGAGATTTCAAATCTCTATAACTTATAGTCAACATGGCATGGTTTGTGAATAAGATAATTGACATATATTTTATCTTTGATTTGTCAATATTTTGCAATTAATTTTCTACGGCTAGTACTAATTTTCGTAGCCTTATAAAATGAGATAGTTGTATGATATTATTTCTCATTTGACAAGAAAAGAGTGGTAGAGTTTAAGAGATAAAATATAGTAATAGAGAGACTAAGAAACATCGGGTTTAGAATTTCAGCAACTCTTGGGCTTGTGCGTTTCATACACTCTCTTCTATATTGTTCCTGACTGCTTCAATTATAAAAGTTTCTTTTCAAGTGTTCGATTAATTCACATAAATCGCCCTTAATTTCCTAACAATAACTAAGGGAACATAATTACAATGAAACTAGGATAATTAAAAGAGAAGAGAAGAGGATAAAGATAATGTTAATCTTTATCTCTAACAGTTGTACGCTGATATACTTCAATTAATTCTGTGTATGTTTAGAAGTCTTCGTGTTTAGAGGGGTTTAATATTTATTTTGCGGACTGCTGTTATTAAAGCTATTGATAGGAAATGTAGAAATTTTGAAGCTCTAATTGATGAGTATCCGGTAGAGTGATGAGATGTAATAATGAATGTGAGCTAGGACTATGGACGTTATCTCTCTAAATGCTTTGACTCTACTAGATGCTACAACGTAGGGGCAAGTGTACCCCTTCGTATCAAGTAATAATCCGGTTAAGACCGGGTATCGAATCCACGGGATTTATAACTATAAGTATTAAACTACTCGGCTTTACACGTTATTTAAGCGGTGAATACTTTAGTGGTTGGGTAACAACTAAAAGCTACTCCTAAACTACGGGTGAGACAATTTTCATGTGTTTCGAGCCCTCTTAGGGTGATACAGATGATGATAAGTTATAACCTATGATAAACGACACGAAATATAAACGATTAATGGTTTTACTCTTGCAAAGACGACTATTAATAGACCGAACAACTCCGTGAGGTTCTTAGAGTCGTGAAATCCCTTTAAGGCGACTCTAATTCTTAAGATCAGAAACTAGGGCCCGTAAGTTCCGTGGCTTGTCAATTCCTACGGTTTCTGGTTTGTCAACTCCGGTGAGGCAACACCTATGTGATTCCTAATAGATTTCGGAGCTCGTAAACGACCTACACAACAGTCAATTATAAATATCAAAGCAAGCAATAAACATTAACACGTATAGTGAAAACGGAATCGTAAAGCATGTATTATAAATATGGAATGTGAGAATACGGGATACAACCAAGCCTAGTACATAGATAGAGTACAAACTAATTAACAAGTAAAAAGGGAAGAAGAATCGGCCCTTAAGACAAGCTAAGCGGACTCAAAGTCGTCGCTTAGGATTTGGAGGAGGAACTCTCGAGCTTAGTGAATGCGGGTGGAGCGGAACTTCGGCGGAATAACGGGAACATTACACAAGCTCTCAAGGTGTGAGGAACTCTAATACATGGAAAACTGAATGAATCAAATGAGTGCTAATCACTCCTACTTATACACAAACTCAGGGGTAAAATTGTAAATACACAAGTTGCATAATTTCTGTATTTTTCCCAGAACACGCCCCGCGTGGCCAGGCAGGCGCCCCGCGTGGGTGCCCATTCCGTTGACAATTTCTGGCAAACGGATCAGGTTCGGTCTTGTAATTCGGACCACGCCCCGCGTGGCTAGGGAAACGCCCCACGTGGATGACCATTCTGTTGATAATTGACTGTGTGTGGATCAGATTTCAGGCCTGATGTCATGGACACGCCCCGTGTGGACCGGTAGGTGCCCCGCATGGTGCCCATTCTGTTGATAATTGACTGTGCGTGGATCAGAATCAGACTGTTTTGTCATAGTCACGGCTCGCGTAGGTTGAAGCACGCCTCGCGTAATTGAGCTCCTGAAGTTTTATTGCTTTAATCATGCCTCTAGCGCCTCGCGTGGTTCGGACCACGCTCCGCGTGGCAAGGGGCACGCCCCGTGCAAGTGAGCTTCTGGAACTTATTTGCAGAATTTTCTCATGTACGCCCCGCGTACTGATAGGGGCGCCCCGCGTGCCTGGTGGGTTTTATTCCTTCACTTGTACCTGCGAAATACAATTCTCGACGACCGAGTTAGCTTGACGTTTATTCTTTCGAAATTAACTGAAAACAAAGAAAACACATCAAAAGCACAAAACTTATTTTTATTTTGTTGTTTTAACAAAAACGCATTATTTTTGTAATTGAACTCAATTAATTAGCCCACAATTAGACCGTAATTCAGGCTAAAAGATAGGGACAAAATGCCCCTATCAACCTCCTCGGACTTTAAAGTTTTACTTGTCCTCAAGTAAAAGAAATCGAAAGACAAGGGATTGCGATAATTAAGAAACAAACCTTCGGTTGGTTTTACCAAGAGCGTGATTCCGAAGCTAAAGTTTTACGCAAAGCTTTCGGTCAAGTACCTACGCAAACGAATGAGTGACCAAAACTTGTTTGAAACATCCATGATCAAACTTAATAGGCAATATCAACGGGGATCGATTATCTTTTGAGAACTCGATTGTACCTCACCAAGGGATTTCACTCTTACGCTCAAATTTTGGTGGGTCGGTGTTTTTGCACTCTCCTTTACACTTACTCGAAGTCACTTTGAGTTTGCATTTTCATTCGGGTTTTTCCTCCTATGTTATGGTTTAGTAAATATTAAAAATGAACCCGTATGGGGGTTGTAATGCGGGTGGCTTTTTTTAGTGGTTAAATTTTTCAAAAACTCGAGTTCGAATACCATTTTGATTATCGCACCGTATTTTCATTTTGGCCTTAGCGAATTCGTAAAATGTAACTCGAAATTGCTCGGGTGGAGCTTGAGAATGCCTTTTTGCTCTTTATTGTGTTTTTTCTTTTTCTTTTTGTTTTGAGAGCGGCACAAAAACGATTTCGAAAACTTAATGTGCTTACTTGTTAAGGCCTCGGTTTGTTTCGGGTAATTCTGATGCGGTTGATTTTTATTGGTATTTGAACAAGAGGAAAAAGGGTTAAATGTTAAAAAGGTTTTAACAAAAAATTCGGTTAATAGGCTCGAGGGGGCTTCCTAATGGTTAATGAAAACGAGAAAAATAATTTAAGAAAGAAATTAGCCTAAGTAGGTTCGTTTTATCATCTATTGCCCTTTTTACCAAAATAAGTATACTTAACCCGGTATTAGATGCAAACTCTATGAGTCGAGTGAAGTCAAAGCTCTCGAAAAAATTGTGAAAGAAATAGAGTTCTCGTACGAACTCTTTTAGGCTCAAAAATACCTCACAAGAATTTCGGGTAAAATTGTGTATTTTCAAGTTCTCGCCACATTTTCAACCATCCCATTTTTATTGCCTTTTTAAATTTCATTATAGAGATAACTTGTGGGTTAGGACTCAATGCTTTTGTTTAGTACGAACCTAGGCTTTGCATAAATTCTATAACTTCAAAATCAAGACTAAAACTTCTAAATTAAACCGATCCTTTATGTTCCGACGTTTTTACCTTTAACGACAAATAACAGAACTTTTAATTAATGTCCGTAGAAGGTGGTGTGTTGGGTGATTTATGAGCCAATAATTGAGTTCAATTATTTTTGTCTATTGTTATTTTTATTTTTGTTTTTGTTAGTGAAAAACAAACTGTAAGTGCGGGGTTGCACGGCCCTCCGCGTTATTAAAATGATGTCTATTCCAATGACGTCGCAAAAGAAAGGAAAACAAAAACAAAAAGAAAGATAGAAGTTAAAGAGAAAAGGACCCTGGAGGTCATGTCTTACTCGCGGCGTACCAATGGGGATGCCCCGCGTAAGAGATGCATTGCAAATGAAATGGGGCCAGAGACGCGAATACGCGGGGCACACTCAAAGAGACGCTCCGTGTAGACCGAGTAGGAGGCTGTTATTCAATGGTGAAGGCGGGTCACGCGGGGCGTATATAGGGGTACGCTTCACGTGAGCGTTATTAAGGCATTTAAAAACAGAAAGAACAAACACATAAATAACAATGGCGGGCAAAATAAAAGTAGAAGGGCGGAAGAGAACACAAAGAGAAATATATATTAACTAAACGAAAGAAAGTACAATACGGAAAATACTAAAAACTAAAGGAACAAAAAAAATAAAAACATAAAAACGGAAAAGGAAGATAAAAACATAAAAACGAGAAAAAACATAGAAACGAAAAACAGAAAAACAGAAAAACGAAAAACAAAGAAAAACTAGGGTGGAGGCGGAGGAGGATTGCCGTGGATCTTAAAATACGTGAACAAGGTGTGGGTAAAAGCGTTGAAATTGGCCCGGTCTGCTTGCCTTTGGGCCTCGAAAGCGTCGAGGCGAGCATCTAAGGCGTCAAATCGGGAGTCGAAGTGGGCCTTATCCCGACGTTGGTTCCCCTCTAAAATATCCAACCGGGCATAGATGGAGTTGAAGTCGTGGTTGGGAGGTGGGCTATAATTGAGCCCGAGGTCCGAGTCCCACCCTTTCTCCACTTGTTGCTGGGCCGCTCCCGAACTCTCACCCGGGCCGGAGGCACGATGTTTGAGGGATTGGAAGGCATTTTTGTCCAAAGGGCGGGCTTCATAATGGCGAAGGCGGTCAAGGGCGGCGGAGCCAAGCGTCGAGTTGGCAAAAACAGTGACTAAGTGCCCGAGCCCAAGTTTGGCACGCCTCCGTGTTGGCATTTGGTGGAGCATGGTGGCAACGAGGAAGGAGAGGTCGAATGTGAGACCGTTCACGAAACAATACAGGGCCAGAAGCTCAAGCTTATTGACCTTGTTGGCCTCGGACTTCTCCGTAAAATAATAGCTGATGAAGCGGTGGAGGAGGTAAAGGATGGGGTCGCGGATGCTACCCGAGTGGAGGTTGGAGACGTCATAGGTGTCCAAGTCGGTGATGGTGGCCCAGAATTCGCGAGCAGCGTCATCGGAGGGCCAATGGGTGGTGATGGGATCCGTTTGCTTTGTGAAATGGGTGCGGATCCAAGCAGTGTCAATGGAGTAGGGGCGGTTGTGAAGGCGGAAGGTGAAAAGGGCGGCACCCGAGACACCATTAGAGACCAGGGTAGTGTAGAATTCCTAGACCAACGATGGGTAGACGTAGTGGCATGCACAAAAATGGTCGTGTACAACCAAGAGTGCGGAGGCGATCTTCGAAAGCACGACCAACATCGTAGTGGTCGAGCGCACTAAGGTTGATGTACGGGAGGGCCATGATGGTGGAAGAGGAGACAGTGTGGTAGGTGACCGCCTCCGCTTTAGTGAGATGGTGGAAGGGAGCGTTGTATTGGCGGGTGAGAGGTGGTGTGTCTTCCCGTTCGGGCGGGGGTGATGATTGTGTTTGTTGGGAACAGGAAGAGCGGGCACGAGTGGACCGCGGGGGACGGTCATTAGCGGCTCTCTTGCTTCGGGTCATGGTGAGGGAGAGTGAGGAAGGTGAGCAGAGAGGGAGGAGGAAGATTGTTAGGAGTGAGTGGGAAGGAGGAGGAGGGTGGAGTGGAGTGTTTAAATAGAAAAGGGGTGGTCTTCAAAAAAAAATATATAGAAAAGGGGTGGAAATCCAAGGAAGTGGCGGATTCCCAGTGGGGTATGCGGGGCGTGAAGGGGCCACGCCACGTGTATCCCACCTCCTGACCAAATTTGGTCCAATAGATGGAGGCACGCGGGGCGTGCCTGGGGGCACGCCACGCGTGTTTCACCTCCTGATCGAAAACAGGTGGAAAGTTGGTTAGGACGCGGGGCGTGAATGGGGGTACGCCCCGCGTACATCACGGATTTAAAACATATTTCCATTTTTTATGGAGGTTAATTGGTTGTTAATTATTTTATGGTTTTAATGAGCAGTTAAGAGGGTGGTTAAAGGTAAAAGTAATGATGGAGGGAAGTTTAATGAAGTGTAAATTTGAAAAGAAGTGAGGTGATTGGATATGAGAGGAGGTGGAGTGTAGAAGTGGAAAAAGGTGTGTGGGGGAAGAGGGAAGGCTGTTATGGGGAGTTGCAATCCGCAACCCCCTGAGGCTACGCGGGGCGTAGAAAGGGGCACGCCCCGCGTGGCCTTTATTTTCTACCTTTGACTTAGGTTGACCGAGGAAAGCGATAGGCACGCGGGGCATGGGAAGGGCTACGACCCGCGTAACCGTGCATTTGAGCACCAAAAAGGAGGAGAAGGTCGGCTACGTGGGGCGTACTGGTGCGTACGCTCCGCGTAATTTTTGGATTAGTGAGGGATTTTTTTTTTCGTGGGTTTTTATTTAAAAGAGACGAAACGAGCTG
This sequence comes from Euphorbia lathyris, assembly GCF_963576675.1. Lineage (NCBI taxonomy): Eukaryota > Viridiplantae > Streptophyta > Magnoliopsida > Malpighiales > Euphorbiaceae > Euphorbia > Euphorbia lathyris. The sequence continues at coordinate 41,666,918 of NC_088910.1, forward strand.
GAAAGAAAGACTAACCAAAATAAAAATTAATGCATACGAAAAAATAAAAGTAAGTTGAAAAACGGATATAATACATATAAACAAAGGGTTTGAAAAATGCAAACCGAGGCTACGTTTATAGTCGGAGTAGCTCGACTTTCGTGCGTGCGTGCTCATGGATTCCAGAGAAATGTGGCTTCGCCATGTTGTGGAAGAGCTCCGCCTCGGTAGATTTTCAAGTGGTGGTCGTTCACCCGTTGGATGGTGTTGTCGGGACCTTGGATTTCGACTGCTCCGGAGGAGTGTGCATTAATGACTGTATAAGGTCCCGACCACCGACTTTTCAATTTCCTAGGAAACAACCAGAGGCGGGAGTTGTATAGGAGAACTTGGTCCCCCTTGTTGAACTCCCGAGTTTGCACGTGCTTGTCGTGCCATTTTTTCGTACGTTCCTTGTAGAGTTTTGCATTTTCGTACGAACTCAAACGAAGTTCATCGAGGACATTAAGTTGGAGGAGACGATGTTCCCCTGTAACTTGCACATCAAAGTTTAAAAATTTCAGAGCCCAATATGCCTTATGCTCTAATTCCACCGGTAGGTGGCATGATTTCCCAAAAACTAAGCGATAGGGCGACATTCTGATGGGCGTTTTAAACGCCGTGCGGTAGGCACAAAGAGCGTCATCGAGCTTTAGGCTCCAGTCTTTCATAGAGGAGCTAACCGTTTTTTTCCAAAATACATTTTAATTCTCGGTTAGAAAAATCAACTTGCCCACTAGTTTGCGGATGGTAGGGCATGGAAACTTGATGTGCAACCCCGTATTTATGTAAGAGTTGATCGAATTGGCGGTTGCAAAAGTGGGAACCCCTATCGCTAATGATAGCTCGAGGGGTTCCAAACCGAGTAAAGATGTTTTCCTATATAAATTTCCCTACCACCTTAGAGTCATTTGAAGGTAAGGCAACGGCCTCCACCCACTTGGAGACATAGTCAACCGCCACGAGAATGTAGGCGTTGTTATGCGACTTAGGGAAAGGTCCCATGAAGTCTATCCCCCAAACATCAAAAAGTTCACAAACTAGGATTCCTTATTGGAGCATTTCATGTTTACGGGAGATGTTCCCGCTCCGTTGACAAGCATCACATGATTTGACGAAGTCTTGGGAATCCTTGGACATGGTAGGCCAATAAAAGCCGCATTGCAAAACCTTTGCCATTGTTCGACTTGGGCCGAAATGGCCCCCCGGCTCTTGGGTGTGACACATTTGTAACACATGATTTACCTCCTCTTCTGGTATGCACCTATGAATAATATTATCAGCACAAGATTTAAACAAATAGGGTCCTTCCCAAAAATAGTTCTTAGCGTCGTGAAAGAACTTCTTACGTTGCTTGTAGGTAAGGTGCGGGGGAAGAATATTACCGACCTTGTAGTTTGCCATGTCGGCATACCAAGGTAGATGTGTTACCGCATAGAGTGTCTCGTCGGGAAAGGTCTCCTTGATCTCCACAAATTCCGGAGATTCGGCTTGCTCGCTTTGCAACCGGGAGAGATGGTCGGCCACCACATTCTCCACTCCTTTTTTATCTCTGATTTCGATGTCGAATTCTTATAGGAGGAGAATCCATCGTATCAACTGTGGTTTGGCATCCTCGGCCTTCACTAGCTCTTTCATGTTGGGGTTAAGTCGTCGTTGCGGCTACACGGAGGGTTTGACTTCGTCCTCCATAAAGATGCGGTGTGTGCAAATGGTGGGGCTAATCCCTTTAATGTCGTGAATGGTCCATCCAAATGCGCCTTTATGTTTTTGTCACACCGCAATCAATGCTTCCTCCATTTCCTCTGTCAAAAGTGAAGATATAACAACGAGTAAGAAACTAGGAGGTTGCAAAAACACATATTTCAAATTAGGAGGCAAGGGTTTAAGTTCCAAAGTCGGAGGCTCTTCGAGAGACGACTTTGGTTTTGCTTTGCTATCCCGGTCCAAACCCTCGAACCGGCTCCTTGCCAATAGACATTGTTCTATCTCGGAGGAGTATTCAAATGGTTTGTTCAATGGCTCCTCATCCAAATGCTCATTACCATTTGTATCCGAAAAGGTTTCCATGGAAGACCTATCACAAAAATCCTCAACAAACAGATCAATAGAGTCTACGGAATTTAAAAAGTTACAATCCTCCATGGTATGAGACAGGAATTTCATGGAGTTGTACACGTTAAACACTACCTCTTCGTCTTGCAACCGTAGAATAAGCTTACCCTCGTGGACATCAATGAGATTCCTACCCGTTGCAAGAAATCGTCGTCCTAGGAGGATCGGTACCAAATCGTCTTCCGCCATGTCAAACACCACAAAATCGGTGGGGAAAATGAACTTGTCCACTTTCACTAAGACATCTTCCACAACTCCTTTTGCCCGGGCAATGGACCTATCGGCCAACTGAAGCGTCATATTGGTAGGCTTTGGCTCTCCCAAGCCGAGCTTCCTAAAAACAGACAAAGGCATTAGATTGATACTAGCGCCTAAATCACTGATAAGTGTCCAAAACGACAAGTTTATTATGTCATTTTATGAATATTCCATTCTTAATTGTGTCGTTTTAGGACCTTTTCACTTGTTTTGTTGCATAAGTGATTTCAGGGATCAAATTGGAGAAAAGAAGGCTTGGAAGGCTGTTTTGGATCTTTTTCACTCAAAGTTCAGCTTTGCGGACGTGACTGGCTTAGTCTTGCCCAAGACTAAGAGGGTCGACTTATTCAGATCGCCAAGTCAGTAGAATCAGAAACTAACTTATCTCCACAGTTTCAACAACATGTTTTGAACGAAGGAAATCCCTGAAATCAAGGAAAGAACTCAAGAGATTGAAGGTTCTTGAATCAACACTATAAAAGAAACTCACCATTGCTTTTGGAAGACACTTTTTGATAATTAATAGTTTCATTTTCCTTGTTAGGGTTTTTGTAAGCTTTTGGCACAATTTCTCATTCTCATTTTACTTTGATCATTTTTTATCTTTGTAAGCTATCATAGTCGATTCATGGCTATGAGTAGCTAATTTCCTTTTATCGATTAAGGGATTAATCAAAGGCTAGTATTATTTCCAATTGTGAGATTGTCATTCTTAATTACAGTAATCTAATTTTATGATCCGTTTACATGTTTATCAATCTATAAAATCAGATCTTTAATGAAAGTTTAGTCTTTAGTTCGGCCGGGCTTCGGGTTTCTCATTCATTGAAACAACGTTGAGCCATAGGATTTGTAATCATCTGAAATCCTAATTATTATCAAGCGTATGAACATGTAATTTGGTTTGAATCGGAATGGCTAAGAATTCGGTTAACTTAGGTTGGGTCCTTCTAATTCGTAATGCTTTCGACAGATTAAATTCTAAGCGCTAAGCTAGAACTGTCTGTCGAATAGGAGCTTATCTTTAGGCGCTCTAGGATTTGCTTTACAATTAAGGAAGGATTAGGTCGGGAATGAATAAGGAACGACTATAACCAACTCGGGTCGAGTTAATTATGATGTCTTCGCACTTTCAATGATCAAAAAGGAAATAATGGTCGAGCCTGCAGTTATCCCTTGATCGGTAATTTTGTCAGATAAGAGTAACACATTTTAATTGCAATTCGACTTTACGAAGTTCATCTCAAGATAATCAACCAAACAATCATTCACCCCCATTTACTTTCATTTAGATTTAGTTATCATACGAAACGATCAGTATTAATCCTTTGGGTACGATCTTTACTTACCATTTCTGCAAATCAGTAGTCGGTCAGTAAATAAATATTTATTTGGTGGATTCGACACCCATCAAATTTTGGCGCCGTTGCCGGGGATTAATCTAACTTGATTTTGTTTCGTATATGACCAGCGGAGGTATGATCCATACTCGAACACATACAACCCCGGATTACGTGATCACCCGAACCTGAGTTATAAACAGCAAAACAATGTTCCGTAACCAAATCCTCCACAACAGTACCATAGGCCCCAACAGTACAGACCTCCCCAGTCCGACCCAAACCCAGGTATGGCATCTAGTTCTAATGATCATTCTGTCATTGCTAACTTGGTTAAGTTTCAGGAAGAACAAAGCAAGGTGAACGCCAGTCTTCAAGCAAACATACAGAACTTAGAAAAATAGATGGGACGGATTGCGACCTCGTTGAGTGCAATTCAGACACAGGGAAAGATGCCTTCACAAACTGAAACAAACCCCAGACAGAACGCAAGTGCAGTCACATTGCGCAGCGGAAAGGACTTGGTCTTGCCCAAGACTAAGCCACCCTGCGTCCAGCAGCAGGCCACTGCGAAAGAAAACGAAGTGACTGGAAAAGAGACTGATAGCTCAACAAATGACAAACTTCCAGGAAAAGAAGTTGAGGACCAGGACCCACCTTTGGTGATCAGACCACCGTTTCCTAGCCGACTAGCCAAATCAAAGAGGGAAAAGGAAGAAAGGGACATCTTCGAAACCTTTCGAAGGTAGAGGTAAACATCCCTTTACTTGATGCAATTAAGCAAATACCTCGATATGCAAAGTTTCTGAAAGAATTATGTGTGAATAAGACTAAGCTAGCCGGACATGAGAAGGTAGTTGTAGGAGAAAATGTCTCTGCTGTATTACAAAGAAAAATTCCCCAAAAATGCAAAGATAAGGGTATGTTTGCTATTTCGTGTTTAATTGGTAACACTAGTATCAAGAGAGCAATGTGCGATTTAGGCGCATCAATTAATGTTATGCCTATGTCTATTTACTCTGCTTTGAACGCTGGTCCACTAACAGAAACAGGCGTAGTAATACAACTAGCAAACAGAGCTTTGGTTTACCCAAAGGGAGTTTTAGAGGGTGTTTTAGTGCAGGTCAATGATTTAGTTTTCCCATCCGATTTTTATGTGTTAGATATGCAAAATGACGACAACACCTTAGAATCTTCTGAGATATTGCTTGGAAGACCCTTCCTAACCACGGCGAGAACTAAAATTGACGTCCATAAGGGCATACTGACCATGGAATTTGACGGTAAGATTGTCCAATTCAATGTGTATGATGCCATGAAATACCCGATTGATGTATCATCTGTGTGTGGAATTGACATAATTGAACCTGTGACCCAAAATATGTTTAATATGAGTGGAAAAGATAAGTTGCAGGTGGCGCTAAGCGAGAGCCTAACCGCGGACAGCGAATACATGGAGGAAAGCATAAAAGAAATTGTCGAAGCCTTGGAAAAATCCGACCAGCAGGTAGGGAATGTTCTACATGTTCCAAAAATTAAAGCTAATCAGCGCCCTTTACCATCTATTGTGCAGGCACCTCAATTGGAGTTAAAAGAACTGCCCAAACATCTGAAATATGCTTACTTGGGGGCTGAAGAGACATTGCCGGTAATAATTTCGAACATGCTGAACCCGGAGGAAGAAGGACAGTTAATCGAAGTGTTACGGCAGCACAAAAAAGCCATAGGATGGACAATAGCTGATATGGAAGGTCTGAGCCCATCAACGTGCATGCATAAAATTCACCTTGAAGAAGGAGCGACACCAAAATGTGAGGCTCAACGACGACTGAATCCGCCCATGATGGAAGTAGTGAAGAAAGAAGTCCAAAAGATGTTAGACGCCAACATAATATTTGCAATTTCGGACAGCAAATGGGTAAGCCCGGTCCATGTGGTACCAAAGAAAACCGGGATTACGGTGGTTCAAAATGAGAAGGGTGAGATGGTTCCGACTCGTGTGCAAAATGGATGGCGCGTCTGTATAGACTACAGGAAGCTAAATGCCTCTACGAGGAAAGACCATTTCCCACTCCCCTTTATTGATCAGATGTTGGAAAGATTGGCCGGGAAGAAATTTTATTGCAACATGGATGGTTATTCAGGTTTCTACCAAATTCCGGTGGCACCCGAAGATCAGGAGAAGACGACGTTCACATGTCCCTTCGGTACATTTGCCTACCGACGAATGCCGTTTGGATTGTGCAACGCACCGGCGACATTTCAACGGTGTATGGTAAGTATTTTTTCTGATTATGTCGAGCAAATTATCGAAGTATTCATGGATGATTTCACTGTTTACGGTGACTCCTTTAATGAATGCTTAATCAACCTTAGTAAAATACTGAAACGATGCTTAAAGTTTAATCTGGTCCTAAATTATGAAAAATGTCATTTTATGGTAAATCAGAGTATAATTCTAGGACATGTGGTTTCAGCTAGGGGCATTGAGGTAGATAGAGCAAAGATAGATATAATTCAGTCTCTACCTTACCCCGGAAGTTTCCGGGAAGTTCGTTCTTTTCTTGGCCATGCAGGTTTTTACCGGCGTTTCATTAAAGACTTCTCCAAGATAACACAGCCCATGTGTAAATTTCTGCAAAAAGAGGTCGTGTTTGAGTTCGATCAGACTTGTAAGGATGCATTTGATGAATTAAAAGAAAAGCTAGTGTCAGCGCCTATCATCCAACCACCAAATTGGAATTACCCCTTCGAGATTATGTGTGACGCTAGCAACTACGCAATCGGCGCTGTTCTGGGACAGCGGATGGATAAGCTACCTCACGTTATCTATTATGCATCGAGAATGCTTGACAATGCACAAAGCAACTATTCGACCACTGAAAGAGAACTTTTAGCTATTGTCTTTGCCTTAGAAAAATTTCGTTCCTATTTACTCGGTACTAAAGTCATTGTATTTTCTGACCATGCAGCGTTGCGGTATCTAATGAAGAAGAAAGACGCGAAACCTCGCTTAATTCGGTGGATACTTCTGCTACAGGAATTCGACCTTGAAATACGTGACAAAAAAGGGTCTGAAAACTTAGTGGCAGATCATCTTAGCTGGCTCCTCTCATCGGACAATGAGCTCAAAGACGAATTTCCCGACGAACACTTGTTTAGCATCAATACAATTGAGCCTTGGTATGCTGACTTGGTTAATTATATGGTTACAGGGGTAATGCTAGAAGACTTCACCAGGAATGAAAAAGATAAATTGAGGAAGGAAGCCAAATATTACGTCTGGGACGAGCCCTATTTGTGGAAACACTGTTCTGATCAAATGATTCGGCGATGCGTTCCAGAAACCGAAGTCGAGTCCATACTCCAGTTCAGCCACTCGAGTTCCTGCGGAGGCCATTTTGGACCCAAGCGAACAGCACGAAAAGTACTCGAATGTGGTTTGTTTTGGCCCAATATTTTTCGTGATTCGTATTTGTTTTGCAAATCTTGTGCCAATTGTCAAAGGACTGGAAATTTAAGCCAGCGAAGTCAAATGCCACTTACGTCAATTTTAACTTGTGAAATTTTCGACGTATGGGGCATTGACTTCATGGGCCCATTTCCAAGCTCTTTTGGTTACCTGTACATTTTATTGGCAGTAGATTATGTGTCGAAATGGGTGGAAGCCATTGCCACCAAGACTGATGATGCCCAAACAGTTGTTAAGTTTTTGCAGGGAAACATATTCAGCAGGTTTGGCATGCCCAGGGTGTTAATCAGTGACAGAGGAACTCATTTCTGCAACCGGATAATGGTTTCCCTGCTTAAAAAGTATGGAGTCAACCACCGTACATCCACAGCTTATCACCCACAGACCAATGGTCAGGCTGAAGTCTCGAACTGTGAAATCAAATCTATACTGGAGAAAACGGTAAACGTCACAAGAAAAGATTGGAGCATCAGGCTCAAGGATGCCCTATGGGCATACAGGACAGCGTACAAAACTCCTATTGGGATGTCTCCCTACCGGATGGTTTACGAAAAACCATGTCATCTTCCCGTGGAATTGGAGCATAGAGCATTTTGGGCGGTTAAAAAATGTAACATGGCCTATGATGAAGCAGGGGAAGAAAGGAAGTTACAGCTACAGGAGTTAGAGGAGCTCAGAACCGAAGCCTACGAGAGTTCAAGAATCTATAAACAGAAGTCCAAAAATTACCACGACAGCCTACTCACACGAAAGCAGTTCCAAGTCGGGCAAAAAGTCCTTTTGTACCACTCACGACTCAAGATTTTTGCAGGAAAACTACGCACCAAATGGATTGGCCCTTTCGTAGTAAAACATGTGTTCCCACATGGCGCGGTGGATTTGTTCCAATGCCTCTGCAAACGGGATTTCTTTAAGAAACTTTGCATAGGTGGGCATTTGTTCCAATGCCTCCGCAAACGGGATGTTGATGTGAAGTTTCTTAAAGATTTCCAAAAACTTGCCATATTGGTGATCCAATTTTTCCTTTTTAAGTCGTCGCGGAAAAGGGAGCTTCGGTACGTAAATCCCAATTGGATCACAAACATTCTTATTCTTATCCGAGGAAGTCATGGGTTTCGGATCCGAACCGGGGTTGCTTACCACTTCCGGTTCGGCACTTACCTTTGGAGCGGTTGGAATCGCCTTTGGAACTGCTGGTTCCAAACCCTTACCACTACGGAGTGTTATTGCTTGTGCGGTCTCCCGGTTCTTGGGCCTCGGGTTTTGTTCAGTGTTAGTCGGGAGAGACCCATGTTGTCTCTCTTGTTGTTGGCGATTTAACTGGGCCACTTGATGTCCCAAATCCCTGCAAAAAAGCCTCATTGTCAGCAAGACGGGAAGATATTTTCTTAAGGAGATTAATTACCGTAGAGTCTTGCATATTGCTAGGAGGTTGAGAACTTTGTCCTCCTTGGGCGTCGGTGGATTGGTCCAAAACTTGCTCTTTGTACTCATTATGAAATCCGGATGGGGGCTTCAACACATTCTGATTGTTGCCATAAGACAAATTCGGGTGTTGGTGTTGAGGCCTCCATCCGTTGTTATTATTATTACGGTGGTGATAAGCATTCGGGTTATGATAGGATTGTAATTAGAATTGTACCTTGATTGCCCCCCTACATAACTTACGCTCTTGGCATCGCCGGCAAAAGGGCTTCCGGCTTGACAATCTTTACCACGGTGGTCACCACCGCAATGCGAGCACATCAGGATGTGTGCTGTATTTTTTAGGCTCATTTGTGCCATTAAGGCGTCTAGCTTTTTATTCATCTCAACCATAGAGATCTTGGGAGCCTCGTCTTCCACGGCAAATGTTTGATGTCGTGAGGGTCTGGCAAGCCGATCTTCTTGCCACTAGACACTTTTCCTTGCTAACTCATGGATGAGCTCATAAGCCTCGCTTACCGATTTTCGAAACAAATCCCCACCTGCAGCGGAATCAACGGTTGCACGATTAGTGGGAGTTAAACCATGGTAGAAGGTACTTACCAAATCGTGCTTGGGAATGTCATGGTGGGGGCAGTTTTGGAGCAACTTCCGAAACCTAGCCCAAGCTGAGTGAAGGGCATCGCATTCAAGTTGCCTAAAGGACGTGATATCATTCCTCAACTTAACCGTTTTGGATGGCGGGAAGTAGTAGGAAAGGAACTCCTTCTCAAGCTCCTCAATGATGTAATTGATCCCGCCTCCAACGAGTGCAACCACTCCAACGCTTGTCCTATCAAAGAGAAAGGAAACAACTTTAGTCGTACAGCCTCAACCGGAACACCGTTTTGCCGAGAAGTATCGGCACACATAAGAACTTTATCGAGATGTTCGTTAGGGTTCTCATGGAGTTCCCCTCTGAATTGACCAATTTGTTGGATCGGCTGGATCATGCTAGTCTTTATTTCATATGTGTTGGCCGGAATGGTAGGAGCGATGATTCCGTTGCGATTTTGAGGGCGATGCGGAGCAAGGATCTCCATCATCGATCGCGTGTCATTACCCCCCCCCCCCCCCATTGCGGTTGTTGTTCACGGGTTGAATGGGCAGCCTTTGGTTTGCCTCGAGTTGGTTAACTTCGTTGTTGAGGTTGGCCATTTTCTCTCTCCGAATCCTACAAAGAGTACATTCGATTTCAAGATCAATAGGAACGAGAGTATCACTCCGAGATCGGGTGCACATAAATTAAAGATAAATAAAATTTAAGTACACAAAGAATGTTGTTAGTAGAAGTTGATATAAACAATTTATATAAAAAAGAATGCTTAAACTAACAATAAAACGTTTTCGTCTAATATTGCAAGAAATTATAAATCCCCGGCAACGGCGCCAAAAACTTGATGAGTATCCGGTAGAGTGATGAGATGTAATAATGAATGTGAGCTAGGGCTATGGACGTGATCTCTCTAAATGCTTTGACTCTACTAGATGCTACAACGTAGGGGCAAGTGTACCCCGTCGTATCAAGTAATAATCCGGTTAAGACCAGGTATCGAATCCACGAGATTTATAACTACAAGTATTAAACTACTCGGCTTTACACGTTATTTAAGCGGTGAATACTTTAGTGGTTGGGTAACAACTAAAAGCTACTCCTAAACTACGGGTGAGACAATTTTCATGTGTTTCGAGCCCTCTTAAGGTGATACGGATGATGATAAGTTATAACCTATGATAAACGACATGAAATATAAACGATTAATGGTTTTACTCTTGCAAAGACGACTATTAATAGACCGAACAACTCTGTGAGGTTCTTAGAGTCATGAAATCCCCTTAAGGCGACTCTAATTCTTAAGATCAGAAACTAGGGCCTGTAAGTTCCGTGGCTTGTCAACTCCTACGGTTTCCGATTTGTCAACTCCGGTGAGGCAACACCTGTTGGGGTTTAGTGTCCTATAGACAATTGTTCTAGGATACAAACTTAATATAAATGAAGTGTTCTTTATATCATTTGTTTTAATGAGATATATGTTTTATAACTATATAAAGGCAATCCCTTTTAAAGAACTAAATAAAGTCTAATAAAAGGAAATCCGTGAGTTTGTTTAAAGTGATTATAAAGTGTTCATACAAGCATGAAGTGAGACGAAACTTTATAATAAACTAATAAACTTAAAACCACCCCAAGTCAAGTAATATGTTTAGGATTGACATATCACTGTTGAGACTTGCATGTAACAATGTCTTCTGTCCCGACAGAAAGCTGATCTCACAAGCTTCATATATACAGATATCTGGACAGTTACGTGGATCCAATGAAAAGTAGTTAATTAGGATTGGGGACCCGACTTAAGATAATAGGATGGGTAGATTCATCCTTGTCACTTGTTCATCTCATTGGTATTAATAGGTATAAATAATCCTCAGACTCAAAGGAATGTTAATTGGTATTCTGGATTACGGAATGTGACGCTTTGATCCTGTTGTAACACGATCCTTAACAGAGATGATTCTAGGGTGTGAACAGCAGACGTTAGGTATCACAAGAAGTGATTGCAGGATAATTATACATTGGATTGAGCATTTATCACTCCCGATAAATGGGAGATATGTCCATGGATCGCTTGTGGAAGTCTTAACTCTAAATCCTTGCAAGGTGATAGCTGTTGTCCTCAGATAAGACTCTAGCAAGTGCACTAGATACAAGTAATAAAGTGATAAGTGAGTATCGTCTCCACAGGGATTGTGATTCAAATCAATATTAGAAATCATTGTTAAACAGTGTGTGTCACAACAGTGTCTTATTTTATCGTTGATTGTTTGATGTTGGTTACTTAACAATTCAGGCAGACTGATGAAACAAGAAAATGAGATAACTTTTCAAAGATTTTAGAGAATAGAACAGGCTCGACATAGCCGAACACGGTGAGCTACGTCTTACAACATTCCATGAATACAAGACAATGCCAAGAAGACAAAGTTTCAGTTTGAAGTGAGTTTGAGTCAACTTTCGTGTGTTCTCAAACTCCTAAGATTTACTAACACCTTTAGCATCCTAAAGATACGTTCTTTCTAGCATTAAGAGCAAAACTGCATTTCTAGATGAGAAAACCCTTGACATAACCTTCTAACTTGTCAGCTTCGAAGTTGGGAGATCAATAGAGATATCGGTGAAGATGAAAGCAGTGTCCTATCATTCCTCTAACACATACATATATGCCTAAGCATGAAAGTTAAACCTGTTGAAACACCTTTCCACATAATTTTGATTTGACAAAATTGTTTAAGTATAATTGAAATACATATTCTAAACACACTAAGTTTAAATGCTTTGATTTATTCTACTAATGTGTTTGTTCAATGTTGAGTTAAATTGTTTATAAGACACAAGAATTAAAAGGCCCAAGCCCAATACAAGTGTCAAAGCCCAAGTCAAACAACTCAGTATTACTCGGCCCGCGTTTGTCAAAACGTTGTCACTTTGGACAGAACGCAGCTCAGCGTAAGAAGGATCTAGAAGACCTTCGGGAACAACTTCAAGATGAAGCTACTGAGTAGATTCGACAAACGTACAAGACAGTAGCTGGCTAAGGAAAACTTCCAGACAAAGTATTTCCTCTTTGGGTAAAGATCAGACGACACAGTATGCTGTCCAGTTGACTTTACCATAAAAGGAGAGACAGTCTGCTGAGCTGACCGAAAACATAAGATACACAAATCTGATTGGCCGAGAGCTCTGAGCAAGTCAGGATGACAACGACAAGAAACCGTTTCCCTCCAATGGTTATTTCGAAATTCGAAATGACCGATGCCTAGACGTCTCTGTAAATAGAGTGCCATCAGAAGCTTTCAACTTATAGAACTTGATCAAGCCATTACGCTGACCAAATCTCTACGCAAAGTTCTGCAACCAAAAAGCAAAGCAATCTTACACTACATTCAATATCTTTTGTGTAAAAGTCTAGAGTAATTATTTAATCATCTAAGGTGTCTTAGCAAATCATTGTTTAGGAAAAACACTTATCATTTCTAGAGATTAGAAAGGAGAGGCTGAGTACTCGGTTATAGTACTCAGCAAGAGATTAGGATTTGAGTAGAGGTATAGAGGAAGGTACTCTTGTTATACTCAATTGCTAAGATTGTAAAAGGTTTGAGGCTCTACCTTTAAAGAGCTCAGTAGAGGATTTGAAATCTCGGAACGTGTTCCGGGGACAGGACGTAGGCTTAGAAGAAGCCGAACCTGGATAAATCTGCTGAGTAACGTATTTCTTACCTTAAACTCCTTATATATATTGCTTGCTTAAATAACCAAAACTGACCAAGTAAAAAGGTCAAGCTGAGTTGTGCGCATCGAACATCTGAGCTCAGGAATAGACTTTAAGTGTTATCTCCTGACTCAAGTCAAGAAACTGACCTAGTCACCAGTTGACTAAGCCAGTATCTTACTGATCACTCAGCGCCGCTGTTAAAACCTTTTCTCTTAAGAAAAGAAGTTTGCCCAAACTTAAGAAAAAGTTTAAATAGTTCCTAACCCCCCCCTTGGAACTATACTTGCACTGTTCTAAGGGACCAACAAAACCCTCATTGACCACAACATTGGCAAAATACTAAATATTCATTAAAACATTGTAACACTTACATCACCGGGTCGGCCAGGCCGTGCCTATTCAAAATGGACTACTCACTCATATCGAGCAGTGAGCAGACGATGGTTCTTGATACAGCTTGAGACTCCATGGGAGCTCTCTTCTTTCTTCTATTCTATTTTGCTAAAGAAAAATACTAAAAATCTCCGAACTCCTTAATTTTTCTCTGCTTCACCTACTTAAAGGGAAAGACAGAGGCCAAAATCGGTACAACTTTCATACCCTTTTTACAAAATAAGTCAACTACCAACTACGATTAAAATAAACTAAAATGATTAAATTTCGATTAACCCTTGAACACTCAAGAGGGGTGATACTTCAAGTCATCTTGCTTCTTTAGGCAATCCCATCGCCACACACTTTCACCTGCCGCTTTCTCTGCCACTGCCACCATGATCTGTCGATGTCCGTCATTGGATAATCCGGCATTTGACCGCTGGATACAAGTAAGGCTCCACTCCTCTTGGCTTTAGCAAAACAAGCTGTTTCCAGTGAGTTTAGCATTTATCTTTGCTTATCTGCATAAGGACAGTAATTAGCCCTTATTTCTTACCAAATGACATAATAAAACACCCAAATTCCCTTATAAATACTATGTTAAACTTAGTCAATTTCATGCCTAACAAATACCCCCAAATTGAATCTTTGCTTGTCCTCAAGCAACAAATTGTAAGAAGGAATCAGAAAAAAAAAATTAATTAGGAATGAAATTAGTTTCAGGGAATGAGACAGAGGAATACAGAAACACAGAACGCTTGGCAAAAAGAGGAAATGAACAGATGCATGCTGAGGTTTCATCGAAGAGCTAAAACTCGTTTTAGAAATTGTGTCCTTTTTGCTCAAGAAATTCCTTAAATCTTAAAATTTAGACGTCCTCTTTCACCAGGAGTCACCAACTGCCAGACATGCCTCACTAAGGAATGGAACAATTCACTCACTCTCGCATGGCATCTTTTCGCCATAGGACTAAGCATGCGATTTCACTCCTCAGCTCAGACACCACACCCTTAGGGTGCGAGTTTGCCTATTGGTCCCGAATCCATGGGTCAAAGATCCTCCTGACATAGTCCAAAGGACTTATATAGGTTGTAATGTTCGGTTTAGGCTCTAGTTTGACAGTGAAAGGCTATTTCAGTGTATGAGTTTTGTCTTTTTGCAATTTTATTTAACACACTTAGCCTATAATGATTGCTGTTTACACACTCTTTTATCTACACAACCTGTTCACTCATAACCCAGTACTCTTTTGAATATTCATTAAGGTTCCTTCCTCCCCTAATTATATTCCCCAGTTCTTTCAATCTTTTCCTTAAGCATTGTTTGCTCAATTGCTTCTTTTCGCAAAACTTAAGCACATGATTTTTATTTTAAACAATTGGCTTTTCAAAGCATAAGACAGAACTCAGGGTGTTTTTGACTTATAAGTGAAAGGAGAGGGCTATCATTCGCGGTTTTTCAGAAAGAGAAGGTCATGGCAAATGCTATGCCCCTCAACAACATAGTTGTGTGCGAAATTTTTGACATTTCGGGCATAGATTTTATGGGACCATTCCCGACTTCCTTAGGAAATAAATACATCTTAGTGGCTATGGATTATGTGAGCAAGTGGGTCGAAGCAATGGCTAGTCCCACCAATAACGCCCGTGTGGTAGTAAAATTTCTGAAAAGGCTGTTTGCCAGATTCGGGGTCCCACGAGCGATCATCAGTGATCAAGGGACCCATTTCTGTAATGCGAAATTTGAAAAATTAATGGGGAAACTTGGAGTCTCACACAGGGTTGCCACACCATACCATCCACAAACCAGTGGACAGGTAGAGATCTCCAATAGAGAAATAAAAAGAATTTTAGAGAAAACTGTTGGCAACTCTCGGAGGGATTGGGCAAACAAGCTCGATGATGCTTTATGGGCATATCGTACCGCTTATAAAACACCGATTGGAATGTCTCCGTTTTGTTTGTTATACGGGAAATCTTGTCACCTGTCGATGGAAATGGAACACCGTGCATTTTGGGCGTTAACATTTTTAAATTTTGAGACACAGGCTGTTAGTGAACAGAGAAGTTTACAACTGAGCGAAATGGAGGAATTCAGACTGTTCTCGTACGAAAATGCGGTGAATTACAAAGCCAGGACCAAGCAGTGGCACGACAAAAAGCTCTTGAACAAGGTGTTTCATGAGGGACAAAACGTCCTTCTCTACAATTCACGATTGAGGCTCTTTCCAGGAAAGCTCAAGTCCAGATGGTCAGGACCATTCATAGTGAACCGTGTATTCGCACATGGAGCTGTTGAAATTTTCAAGTACGGGGGTGATCCTTTTAAGGTGAATGGGCAAAGATTAAAACCATATTTAGAGAACGATCACACGAGGAAGATCGATACTGTTCATTTCCAGGATCCCCCAAGTCAGTAAAAGCACGAGAACATGGTGTCCGCTACAAACACCAATTGTAGTACAAGTAACTTTGCATTTTATTTATTTTTATTTTTATTTTTATTTTTATTTTTATTCTTATGTCAAATGTGTTGAGTTTTGCTTAATAATGAGTATCTTCTGCCCAGGCACAATTGTAAAACCTAAAAATCCTTCCAAGGGTGAGGTAGTACAATTGTACCTGTTTTGTAGGGAAGGATGTATCGTAGAAATTAGGGTGGTAGAAATTTTTTATTAAAAGCTAGGAAAAGTGGAACGTCCACTCCTATGCCTATAGGCAATCATACCGCCTATTTTTCTCCTCGATAAGATTGAACGGTTAGGGGGAAATAAATGCTAAAATCAAATCTTGACCATTCATCATCCCTCGTTCTAATTCGAAACTACGCGCCTTTCTGCCAATCTGTCCAGGTGGCCGAATCTGATTCGACCTCATAATGACAGATTGGCGAGAAGACGCCTCGTTTCCCCTACTTAAAGCAGATTTATCTCATTTCAGTCTGTCTTTCACCATATTTCTTTCTTTTCTTTGAGATTTCTTTTCACAAAGGCAGTTCATGATCTGTGCCCTGTACCACTGGAAAACCCTACTTAAACTAGAAAGCGAAATGAGAACCCGAGGCTCGGGCAAAAACGTGAAAATAGAGGGATCTTCCAAGAAAGAAAAAGCAAAAGCAAAAATGGCGGAGCCAAGCACTGTGGCTTTTGTCCCGGATGAAAAGCTGGTCAAGAAACTTTCCCAGTTTAAAGATGCCTCTGTACAGGCGTACTATGATGAGTTAGCAAAATTTCAGTTTGGACCCATCTGAACAGTTTGTTGGGAATCCCTAAAGAGGTTAAAGCTCGAGGATCGTGTGCGCACCCTCATGAAGGCAGGGCATTTTGAATGTTTCTTTGAAATGATGGAACCTGCCTATCGGGAACTGACACTCGAACTCTTGGCCACCTTTAAGCACAACACTGAGATAACCGAACCTGACGAACAGGGAAAATTTAGCTTCAGGCTCATGGGTCACTCCTAGAGGCCTTCGCTTAACCTATTTAACCAGATGCTAGGTGTTGCCGACGATGACGATCTAGAATCCGAAAGCTATAAAGAGGCATTCACCACAACGCCTGATGTTTTCGACCCTGTGGCCTTCTAGGAATCACTTTCAGGACAGAAACATTATGACGGCAGTTCGTCCAAGGCGTCCAATATCGATGATTACGCTGTTCGATATTTGCACAAGTTGATCTCCGGTACAATCTTTGCCCGGGAAAACCAAGCCACCATGTCACATGCAGATCTCACCGCGTTGTGGAGTATGGCAGTTGGACTAAGAATGAATTTGGGATTCTGGTTCGGAGAATACATCGGCGCTTTTTCCAAGAAAAACTTGTCGATCATCTGTTGTGGAAGCATTGTCACCAGGATTGCGGAGTCAATCGGGGTTTTTAAACCAGAAGACCGCTCTCGTCTCACGATTGTGAATCACCCTGACCCGATTGATCTCAAGAGCCTCCAAAAGATGCTATTCGGAAAACTGGTGAACGGGAAGTGGGTCTGGATGTCTGACTTTGTTACATCTCGGCAGACTGAGAGCCGAAAAAGGAAAAGCGAGCCTACTGTATCAGTGTCGTCGGATTCCGAGCAAGTCGAGAAGCCAAAGGACTTAAACTTTTATAAGAAGTGTGCAAAGCTGACCAGCGAGGATGTAATGGATCGATTCAACGCCCTGTTTGCCAAGAATTTGGCAAACCGCGAGATGATATTCGCCATAGAGGAAAAATATGCATCGCAACAAGGTGAGATCGATATGCTCAAGAGCCTTTGCATTGAGGAGCATGCCAAGGAAAGTCCTTCTGGTTTCTCTGTAAAAAGTCTGGTAAGACAAGTGCCCGAAACACCTACCAGTGCTAATGTTAAGGCTAATACGGCTGCCTCCTCGAAAGAGGAGGGCATTCCTGCCCCTGTGGATAGAGAGATTAACTCTTCTCTCTCCCATCACGCCTGATCTGTACCGATAGTCGATGTCCTAGCATCTGGTAACCTCTAACACCCTCACTCTATCATGTTATGGTCTGCCTGTTTTATTAACAATCTGCTGCCGTGATTCATAACATTGAGGACAATGTTTTATTAATTTTTGGGGGTGGATTGTGTGTGTCACAATTTATTGCGGAAATAACATGATAAATGCTGTTAATTTGTTTGTTTAAATTAGTAATTTGATGTAGAACAAATATCCCTTGAGAATTTTTTCACATGTCCTTGGTAATTATTATTTGTTTCCATATTTTTCTCTCCGCTTGTGTATGCTCCGTCTAGGGAATTGTTCGGTGTTTTGCAGGAATCAAAGAACAGACTGTGCATGCTTTGGTGTAATGGTTGTGTTACTTGCTTGCTTGCACCTCGTGTCCCTAAATTTCAGGAAGTTCTAAGAATTTTGAAATTTTTAATTCCTCTTTCAAAATTAGTAACCATTGCCTTACTGCATTTTCCCCAAAAATAGTGAGAACTTGAGCCTTAAAATGCATCTTTGCTATGCATTAATTTTTATGAGTGGGCCAGCGCTCACTATCTTTAGGGAGAATTTGCCTTGGTGCCCTGTTGAAATGGTGATTGGTTCTGACTTTCATAGGAGGAAAGAGGCATTTAGTTACTCCCTCCGCTACAAAAAAGGCACCTGTTCTTTGCACCCCAATGATTAGGATACCAAATGTTGCCAGTTCGTTGGCACTCATTGCAAGTGCTAACGAAGGCATGAGCATCCTTGAAAAGAGTGGGCCAAAAAAAACCTGATTGGAGAACCTTGGTTGCGGTTCGGCTTGCGCTATGGTGTCCTCCGGCTTCACGGTTATGACAATGGCTTAAAACATCCTGTCCTTCTTGCGATATACGTCTTCGAATGATTTGTCCGCGCACAACCTGAAAAGGTAAGTGTCATCCCAAAAGTAATATTTGACTTCGGAGAAAAACTTCCTTTTTTGATTTGTGGATAGGTTGTGTGGTTTGAGCGAAGTTGCAAGGTAATTAGCTATATCGGCGAACCATGGCGCAGACTGTGCCGCATATAGATGCTCGTCAGGAAACCTTTCAACGATTTCTGCTTCTTCCACGCTGCCCTTGTGATCAATCCTTGACAAATGATCTGCTGCAACATTCTCCGTTCCCTTTTTATCCTTAATTTCCAGATCAAACTCCTAGAGTAATAACAACCATCGGATCAACCTTGGCTTAGCATCTTTCTTCGCGAACAAGTATCGCAACGCTGCGTGGTCTGTGTGTACAATCACCCTGGATAACACCAGGTAAGGCCTGAATTTGTCAAAAGCATACACAACCGCAAGAAGTTCCTTCTCGGTAGTTGTGTAGTTCTGTTGGGCCTCGTCTAACGTCTTGCTTGCATAATAGATGGGCCGAAACTTCTTTTCAATCCTTTGTCCAAGAACAGCTCCCACACAATTTTTGCTTGCGTTGCACATCATTTCAAACGGTTTCTCCCAGTCAGGTCCAGCTAGTATTGTTGAATTGATCAGTTTGCTCTTCAAGAGTTCAAATGCCTGTACACAGCTTGCGGTGAATACAAATTCAGCTTCCTTATGAAGTGGGGCAGACAAGGGTAGTGCAATCTTTGAAAGATCTTTGATAAACCGGCGATAGAACCCTGCATGCCCCAGAAAACTTCGCACATCCTTTACATTGGTGGGCACAGCCAATTTTTCTATCACCTCTACTTTAGCTTTGTCCACTTCCATCCATTTTTCTGAAATTTTATGCCCAAGGACAATTCCTCCTGTGACCATGAAGTGGCATTTCTCCCAATTTAAGACCAAGTTAGTTTCCTTGCATCGCATGAGCACCGCTTCGAGGTTGTTCAAACAGCTGTCGAAGCAGTTCCCATAAACCGAGAAGTTGTCCATGAATATTTCTACTGTTCGCTCCACCATGTCATGAAAAATGGACATCATGCATCGCTGAAAAGTGGCAGGAGCGTTGCACAGACCGAACGACATTCTTCTGTAAGCATAAGTCCCATATGGACACGTGAACGTTGTTTTCTCTTGGTCCTCACAATGAATTGCGATTTGGTTGTATCCTGAATATCCGTCAAGAAAACAGTAGAATGCATAGCCCGCTAAACGCTCTAGCATCTGATCAATGAAGGGCAGCGGAAAATGATCCTTCCTTGTCGCCTCATTGAGCTTCTTGTAATCAACACAAACTCTCCATCCTGTGATTGTTCTTGTGGGCACCAACTCATCTTTCTCATTGAGGACTACTGTCGTTCCTCCCTTCTTTGGCACAACATGAACAGGGCTTGTCCACACACTATCGGATATTGGGTAGATAATTCCAGCATCGAGAAGCTTGATTACTTCTTTACGTACAACCTCCTTCATGTGGGGATTTAATCTGCGTTGCGGTTGGACCGTTGGTTTATGCTCCTTCTCCATCAAGATTCTGTGAACACAGACTGCCGGGCTAATTCCTTTTATGTCATCAATTTTCCACGCGATTGCAGCCTTGTTTCTTCACAAAACCTCCAAGAGTTGCGCCTTTTGATCGGGAGTCAACTTTGAAGATATGATGATTGGACGTCCGCTGGGTGGTTCAAGGAATCCGTACTCGAGATGATCAGGCAGTGGCTTCAATTCTGGTTTAGACACAGGCACAGTTGGTACCTCTGGTGGTTCTTGATGAGTTGGAACAATAGGGTCGAACGGAGGTGCCGGAAGGTTAGGCTCAATGGAACAGCCTGTCCCTGCGCATATGTTCACCTCTTCTCCCAATAAAGTTTCTAATGTGTCCTGTTCCTACAAAGTAGAAAGACTTTGAAAATCATCTAAGAAACAGCATGTGTCATCATTATTATTCGCACGCCTCATAGCCTCATTCATCTTAAAGATAACTTCTTCCCCATTAATTCTTAAAAATAAGCGCCCCTCACCCACGTCTATCAATGCCTTCCCTGTTGCTAAGAATGGTCTTCCTAGGATGATAGGAATATGCAAGTCTTCATCTATGTCCATTATAATAAAATCAATGGGCAAAATGAATTTTCCTACTTTTACTAGCACGTCTTCCACAATCCCCCTAGGGTAGCATACGGAACGATCAGCTAACTGAATAGACATGCGAGTACGTTGGGGTTCTCCTAGTCCAAGTTTTGCATACACAGAATATGGCATGAGATTTATGCTAGCCCCTAAATCACACAGTGCATTTTCAATATTCAGTTTTCCAATAGAACAAGGTATCGAAAAACTCCCTGGATCTTTTAGCTTCTTGGGCAGCTGCTGCTTGTTTTGGAGTATTGACGAACAATCTCTGTTGAGTTGTATCATGGAAATGTTCTCCAGCTTCTTCTTGTTTGATAAGATGTCCTTGAGGAATTTGGCATATGTCGGCATCTGTGCCAGTGCTTCCACGAAAGGAATGTTTATATGTAACTTCCTTAAGGTATCCATCACCTTCGAATTCTGCTCTTCCAACTTCTTGTTGATTAGACGCGTTGGATATGGCACAGGTGGAACATACGGTGGTGGTGGTGGTTTATACGTTCTTTCCTCCTCCTCTTAATCTGGCTCACTTGCTTGGTTAGCCTTCCTTGTTTCTTCATTTCTAGGAACCGCCTGTTCCTGTTCTCCTTTAGCTTCTTTGGACATTCCTGCACACTCAGCGTTCTTATCAGATTTAACCACAGGTTGAGTTTCCTTACCAGACCTTAGCGTGATTGCCATGATGTCGCCTTTAGGATTTGGCTCTGTATTACTCGGAATTATCCCCTTTCCTTTTGATGTGGACGCAACTATTTGGTGAACTTGTGTTTCCAGACTCTTGATTGATGCCTGCGTCTGTTTCATGAACTGCATCATCATTGTTTTCATATCTGGTTCGACATCTTCCTTTTGTGGCACATGTTGCTTATAGTGCTGCTGAGGTTGTCTTTGGTAATGTCCTCCTTGCTGTTGTTGATACCTAGGCTGATCCTGATACTGTGATTGTCCCAGCTGGTCCGGTTGGCCTGTCCATCCAAAATTTGGATGGTTCCTGGTTTCAGAGTTGTACGTGTTAGAATAACGGTTAGGCTGGTTCCTCTGATTGTACCCGGCAACTCGCATTCAGCCCGTGTGCCTTTTCCTTGCTTAACTCCAGGACAGTTGATATTGAAATGAGCTCCTCCACAAAAACCACAACTGTCATTAAATGGCGGTTCATTGAATGGCGGTTCATTGTGAATGGACGAGACATTTATCTTTCCCAGCTGTCGAGTAAGCTGTTCTACTTGGCTTGTCAATTTCGAAATGACATCCTCGTTTCCTGTCCTTTTCCCTTCACTTTTGGACGAGTGCTAGTTGTAACTCGTGCTTACCACTTTCTCTATTAGGTCATATAAAGCTTGTGGCTCTAGATCTTCTGGGTTACCATTCGCGATAGATTCAATCTGGATTTTGTAAACGTTGGTCGCGCCATTGTAAAAATTCTGCATTTGCATCCACATAGGGATACCATGATTTGTCACCCTTCTGAGCAGCTCCTTGTACCTTTCCCATGCTTCAGCCAGCGACTCATCTTCGTCCTGTATGAAGCGTGACACTTCATTTTGTAGCTTGATGGCTTGTCGAGGCGGAAAATACTTCATCAGAAAAGCTCTTGCCATCTCTTCCCAACTCGTGATCGTTCCTGGCTGCAAATTTCGCAGCCAGGTTTTCGCTTTATCCCTCAGGGAAAAAGGAAACAGCTTCAATCTGATCACGTCATCAGAGACACCCCTGTTCGGCCTGAATGTGTTGCACAATGTGATGAATTCTTGAAGATGCCCATTTGGATCTTCCGATTGAAACCCATTAAATTGCACTGAGGCCTGTATCATCTGTATCATGGACCCTTTTACTTCGAACATGTTGTTCCCCTCGTTGGGCAACACGATACACGATGAGTGTCCCTCGGTAGTTGGCCTCGAGTAGTCTCTGATTCTCATAACATGAGGGTTATTGTTTTCTCCTTCTTCTTCTTGGTTCGGTGGAACTGGCTGTTCTGGGCCTTCCCTTCCAGCCATTCTTCTTTCTCTTTGTCTTTCTCTCTGTCTAGCACGTCGAGCTCTCGCTCTGTTTCGTCTACACGTTCTCTCTAATTCGAGGTCGATAGGAAAAATAGGAGGTGCATCTCTACGCGTAAACGGGTAATTAACTTCTTTGTTCCTGCACGCCTTAACACACAGATTAAAAACACCCTGTTTTACAGAAATTTCAGCTATAAATTTGTGGCTCTCAATCCCCGGCAACGGTGCCAAAAACTTGTTGTCCTCAGATAAGACTCTAGCAAGTGCACTAGATACAAGTAATAAAGTGATAAGTGAGTATCGTCTCCACAGGGATTGTGATTCAAATCAATATTAGAAATCGTTGTTAAACAGTGTGTGTCACAACAGTGTCTTCTTTTATCGTTGATTATTTGATGTTGGTTACTTAACAATTCAGGCAGACTGATGAAACAAGAAAATGAGATAACTTTTCAAAGATTTTAGAGAATAGAACAGGCTCGACATAGCCGAACACGGTGAGCTACGTCTTACAACATTCCATGAATACAAGACAATGCCAATGAAGCCAAAGTTTCAGTTTGAAGTGAGTTTGAGTCAACTTTCGTGTGTTCTCAAACTCCTAAGATTTACTAACACCTTTAGCATCCTAAAGATATGTTCTTTCTAGCATTAAGAGCAAAACTGCATTTCTAGATGAGAAAACCCTTGACACAACCTTCTAACTTGTCAGCTTCAAAGTTGGGAGATCAATAGAGATATCGGTGAAGATGAAAGCAGTGTCCTATCATTCCTCTAACACATACATATATGCCTAAGCATGAAAGTTAAACCCTCATTGACCACAACATTGGAAAAATACTAAATATTCATTAAAACATTGTAACACTTACATCACCGGGTCGGCCAGACCGTGCCCGTTCAAAATGGATTACTCACTCATATCGAGCAGTGAGCAGACGATGGTTCTTGATACAGCTTGAGACTCCATGGGAGCTCTCTTCTTTCTTCTATTCTATTTTGCTAAAGAAAAATACTAAAAATCTCCGAACTCCTTAACTTTTCTCTGCTTCACCTATTTAAAGGGAAAGACAGAGGCCAAAATCGGTACAACTTTCGTACCCTTTTTATAAAATAAGTCAACTACCAACTACGATTAAAATAAACTAAAATGATTAAATTTCGATTAACCCTTGAACACTCAAGGGGGGTGATACTTCAAGTCATCTTGCTTCTTTAGGCAATCCCATCGCCACACACTTTCACCTGCCACTCTACCGCTTTCTCTGCCACTGCCACCATGATTTGTCGTTGTCCATCATTGGATAATCCGGCGTTTGACCGCTGGATACAAATAAGGCTCCACTCCTCTTGGCTTTAGCAAAACAAGCTGTTTCCAGCGAGTTTAGCATTTCTCTTTGCTTATCTGCATAAGGACAGTAATTAGCCCTTATTTCTTACCAAATGACATAATAAAACACCCAAATTCCCTTATAAATACTATGTTAAACTTAGTCAATTTCATGCCTAACAATAGCTTAAGATTGAAATGCAGATTTCTCTTAATCTATTTAATTGGAGTTGACTCGGCCTGTACAAGTAAAACGAACGTCTCGCTATATGTGACTTGACATTATCCATAGTCATAAGATTCAGTTCAAGGACGTAGTTGATAAAGGATCGAATTATACTGTAACTAATACGGAAAGGTCAACGATAGAATCAACTTGTCTTCTTATAGCTCTGGGGGAATGATTACGGACTTGCTAATCACATACTTTGTACATTATTCCGTTATGCAAAGATTAAATATAATTCTTTGAAAATTAAATTTAATAGTTGCATACGGCTAGAAGCAATAAGAACCTAATGGGTCACACATAAGACTTGGAACCCAAAAGAGAGACAGATGTTAATTAATTGACGGAAGCCCAACTGAGCCCAATAGGGCCTAGTAACTGTAGGGGTCGATTTTTATGTATAGTAGATACATAAATAATTAATTTGATTTTATCAATTCTAATTAGATTGGGATTATGAATTAAATTAATTAAAGGATAAATAAGTTAGGAGTTTTAATTAGATTACATTACTCTCATTATTATCCAATAAGGTTATTATTATTATCTTTTATATTTAGATATATTAATAGATAATAATTAAGAATTCTATTCCGAATTAAATTCTTATTCAGTAACCTAATTCTATCTAACTAGGGATTAGATACAAGAGATTATAAATACTCCCCTACATGCTATTTTCGAAATACCCTAAGGCAAATCAAGAGAGAGAATTTCGACCCCCTTGCTCAAGGACGAGATTTTCTACCGCTTCCTTCCGTTCAATTGATTTTCATCTCTTTCTCTTTATCCTTGATCTTGTGTTGATTAATTAGAGACAATCTACTTTGGTTTGTTATAATCGGTTGATTCTAGCTTGATCTTCCATTGTTTTTGTTTTGTGCTCGGGAACTCGAAGTAAGAGTTGTGGGCACTTCGTTTGCAACGGTAGATAGAACTTCTGAAAGGTATTTCTTTTATCCCTCTTTATATGAAATAATGATTAACGGATCTTGGGTTAATGGAAATAGGTTAAAATTTTTATATTTCCACTGCTATACGTTTGCCTATTTCCCTTCAGTGGTATCAGAGCCAACGTTAAATCCGTTATTTCATATATGAAAATTTAGAAGTTTTCAATTAGATTGAATAAATATTTATAGTTAGGTTAATTAACAAAACTGTTTTGATTAATTAGTTCTAAAGATAAATAAGTTTTAATTACTTGTTAATTAAAACAGATTATGCATATGTTCCTAATTATATTGGTTGATAATCATTATAACAAAATCTATTAGTTTTATAGTTAGATTGATAAAATCAGTTTTATTAATCCTAAAGATAAAACGGAAATTCTATAATAGCTTTTCCTATTTTCTGAAAATCGTTTTGAAACCGTTTTAAAACTGATATATATATATATATATATATATATATATATATATTTAAACTTAAAAAAATATGAACAGCATCTCGGGTCGCGCCTCGCTGCGCGACCCGGCTGCTGTCGCGCGGCTGCTGCCTCGCGACAGCAACCGCGCGCGGCGCCTGGCCGCCGCTGCCGCAAGGCAGCGGCGGATCAGACGCCTAGGGTTGCTGCCAAATGGCAGCAGCCCACCATCGGGCCCGACCCGAGACCCGCTTATTTTAAAACCGTTTTGAAATTAGTTTTTAAATATATTTATATATATATATATGTTTCAGAAATTAATAGTTTTCTGTTTTGATTATCGAATGAAAAATTTATTTAAAAGTTTGTTTTACCTATTTGTAAATCAAAAGTATTAAATGAATTGAAATCAAAATAATTGGGACATGCATAATGAAGTTTTGTATAGTTGTATTAATCTAAAAGATTAATATAGAAGATACGAAACTATTAGAAGTAAAATTGGATGAAAGTTAATTTAATGCGTTAATGTGATTAACCTAAATATTACATAAAGTATTTATGTAATCAACCAATTAAATTTATTTAATTGAGTCTATGCATGTTTGGAGTTATGGACATATTTGGACCCTCTTTTAGTCTTTTGGTATTTTTGAAATAGGGCCTGCGAGTCCTGCCTTTCTACTATCTATTGTAATTTCTCCTCTCATCTAATTCCCTTCGATTTAATTGAAGTTTTCTTTAGTAGAATAGAAATTAATATGTAATTTCAAGGCGCCATGGAGAAGACGGATGACCTAAAGAGAAATATGTAATAGTTAGTATTTCCCGAGGTTTGGCCTTTTATTCCGTCTCTGGCTCGATGGAATAATTTAGATAATATGTTCATAACACCAATGTATGTGTCTGATGTATGCTAAAGCAAATCAAGACTAAGTTAGATTATGAGACTTAAAATAAAATCCCTCATTAAAAGTTAAGTAAATAAGCAAGTTATTAAAATCGGTTGCCCCTCCCTAATATTATAATTCAGCCGGCAGTACTGAGGGCCTTTGGATCGTTGAGTAAACTCAAGCTCGGGGTCTTATGGTAACACCTGAATTATCGAAAATCATTTTTCATGAATATGGGGTAATACTTAAATTAGATTATGATAATTGGATGAGTAAACTCATGTTTTCATAAACTAATGGGCAATATGGTTGGGATTAATATGAATAGCATATTAGTTACTAATGTGGTTAGTAACCCAATAACCTAGGAATCACATTAAAGATGTGATTGATTACATGAATCTACCTAACAAATGAGACTAGCTTGTTGAGTAAACTCAAGGCGAAATCTTAGGAGTTAGGATCCTAGCTCACTAAAGGATTTGTGAAATTCTTCGAATTAATATGAAGGGCTATTAATTTGGCAAAATAGTGGGAGCAATCTAAAATAAACTAAAAGGCCTATAATTTTAGATTGATATACTTTAAAGCAAATGAATAACATACGTTTACTCTTTCTCACTCTCAGGTTTAATTAATCACTCTTAAAATCATGACTAAAACCAATCTGCAAAAACATTCTTACCGATAACAAATTGAACGGTTCAAACTTCACTGACTGGTTTCGTAACCTCAAAATCGTTTTGAAGTTCGATAAAATAGGGTATGTACTTGATACAACGATACCCCCTATCCCAGCTGATGATGCTCCCATCGAAGAAATTGATGCTTACCAGAAGCACAAAGCTGATGACGATCATGCGGGATGCATCATACTTGCATCGATGACACCGAAGTTACAAAGGCAATATGAGGAAATGGATGCCTATTCCATCATCATGCACCTTAAGGAGCTGTTTGGGAAACAGACTAGGTGCGAACGCTACGAGATATCCAAGTTGCTATATCGTTGCAGGATGCAAGAGGGCACATCTGTGATGACACATTGTGTCAAGATGATTGGCTATATTACCAAACTTTCTAGTATTGGATTTGCGATGGATAACGAACTTTCTTCAATCCCTCCCAGAGAGTTATTCACAGTTCATCATGAACTACTAGATGAATGACTTGCAAACCTCTCTTGAAGAGCTTGCAAACATGCTCAAGTCAATTGAGCCCAATATGAAGAAAGACAAGGCAATACCGGCTCTTGTCATAGAGGGATCAAAGAAGAGGAAGGGGAATTTTCCCAATCCTAAACATCCCAAGAAAGGCAAGGGAGCCATGCCCACTAGAGCTAAGGGAAAGGAATTGAAGAAGCCCAAAGGAGAGTGCCACTTCTGTGGTAAAGACGGGCATTGGAGAAGGAACTGCAAGGAGTACCTAGAATTATTTTTATTTTGTTGTTTTATCAAAAACGCATTATTTTTGTAATTGAACTCACTTAATTAGCCCACAATTAGACCATAATTCACGCTAAAAGATAGGGACAAAATGCCCTTATCACTCATCATAGATCTGTTGTTGCGTGGTAAACTGTTGGTAAAAATAAAAGAGAGGGTAGGTGTTAGGCATGAAATTGACTAAGTTTAATCACAATATTTATACAAGAATTGGGGTGTTTTTATGTTATATTGCAAGAATAAAAGGGTTGATTAATGTTTTTTTATAGATAAGCAAAGATAAAAGCCAAACTCGCTGGAAACAGCTTGTTTCGCAACTGCCAAAGAGGAGTAGAGCCTTTCTATGATCCAGCGGTCAAACGCCGGATATTCTGATGATGGACAGCGACAGATCAGAGGTGGGCGTGGCAGAGGCAGCAGGTGGAAAAGTGTTTCGGTGGCATTTCCTAAAGTAACATGACGACAAGATGTTTCGAACCTTGAGTGTTCAAGGGTCAAAAGGATCCATAATCATTTTCTATTTTGTAGTATAGTTAGTGTTGACTTATTTTCTGTAATATTTTGAGGGTACTTTCGGGTACCAATTTTGGCCCGGTCTTTCTCCTTTAAATAGATGTAGCAAAGGAAAGATGGGGCATGTTCATCATCGGATATTTTTATTTGTTTAGAATAGAAAAGTAACTTTCTATGCGTTAGAGAAGAGCTCCAATGGAGTTTCTGACTGTAGCAAGAACTTCTGATTGCTCACTGCTCGATATCCATTTTGAATAGGCACGGCCAGTCCGGGCCGGGGATATAAGTTTTATAACTCTTTCAATGAATGTTTTGTATTTTTCCAATGATGTGTTGATGAGGATCTTTACTTTTGTGCTTCGGCATATATGCATGTGATAGATGAATGTTAGGACACTACTTGCATCTTCACTGATATCTCTATCAATCTCGCAACCCTCGAAGCAGACATGTTAGATGGTTGTGTCAAGGGTTTTCTTAACAGAAATGCAGCTTTGATCTTAATGCAAGAAAGAAAGTTCCTTTAGGACGCTATTGGCTCTAGTAAATCTTAGGAACTTAAGAACACACGAAAGTTGACTTAAGTGGGCATTAAAGCTGATACTTTGACTTCATTGGTATTGTCACAATTTCGTTGGAGTGTTGTATGGACTTGCATTCGGTAGTGCCTAACCTGTTCTATCCTTTAAATTGTCTCCTATTTGTCATATCCTTCATAGTTTTAGCACTCTATTGTAATAACTGTCCACACTCAAACAATCACTCCTACTAAGAAGATACCTTTACACACACACTCTGTTCAGCAACGATTTTCTCATATCATTTTGATCTCAATCCCTATGGATACGATACTTCACTTATCACTTTATTACTTGTATTTAGTACACTTGCTAGAGTCACATCTGAGGACAACAAGTTTTTGGCGCCGTTGCTGGGGATTGAAAGCAACAAAATTTATCTGAAATTTCTGTGAAACAGGGTGTTTTTTAATTTGTTTGCTAGCAAGAAACTCATGCTGAGGAAGAAGTCAATACCGAGCAGGAACAACCTACTGATGTTGAGCAACATCAGAGAGAACGTGTAGATGAAACAGAGCGGGAGCTCGACGTGCAAGGCAAAGAGAACGACAAAGAGAGAGAAGAATGGCTGGAAGGGTACCACCCGAACAACCAGTTCAACCAAACCAAGAATAAGAAGGAGAGAATAATAACCCTACTGTTATACGAATCAGAGATTATTCGAGGCCGACCATAGAGGGACATTCATCGTGTATCGTGTTACCCAACGAGGGGAACAACATGTTCGAGGTGAAGGGGTCCATGATACAGATGATCCAGGCCTCAGTACAATTTAATGGATTTCAATCTGAAGATCCAAATGGGCATATTCAAGAATTCATCACTTTGTGCAACACATTCAGATCAAACAGAGGCGTTTCTGACGACGTAATCAGACTAAAGCTGTTTCCTTTTTCCCTAAGGGATAAAGCAAAGAACTGGCTAAGAAATTTACAGCCAGGGACAATCACAAGTTGGGAAGAAATGGCACGAGCTTTTCTGATGAAATATTTCCCACCTCGACAAGCCATAAAACTAAGAAATGAAGTGTCGCGGTTTGTGCAAGAAGAGGATGAGTCGCTAGTAGAAGCCTGTGAAAGATACAAAGAGCTATTGAGAAGGGTACCAAATCATGGTATCCCTATGTGGATGCAAGTGCAGAATTTCTATAATGGTGTGACAAACATCTATAAAATCCAGATTGAATCCATATCCAACGGTAACCCAGAAGATCTTGAGCCACATGCTTTGTATGACCTTATTGAGAAGGTAGTAAGCACAAGTTACAACTGGCACTCCGCCGGAAGTGAAGGGAAGAAGATGGGAAATGATGATGTTGTGTCAAAATTGACAAGTCAGGTGGAACAGCTTGCTAGACAGCTGGGCAAGATAAATGTGTCTTCGATTCAGAATGAACCACCATTCAATGACATTTGCGATTTTTGTGGAGGTCTTCATTTCAGTATCAACTGTCCCGGAGTTAAGCAGGGAAAGGGCGCACAGGCAGAATGTGATTACGCAGGATATAATCAGAGGAATCCACCTAACCCGTATTCCAACACGTATAATCCTGCCACAAGTAACCATCCGAATTTTGGATGGACAGGCCAGCCGAACCAGCAGGAACAACCGAGATATCAACAACAGCAGGGAGGACACTACCAAAGGCAACCTTAACAGCATTATAAACAACCTGTGCCACCAAAAGAAGAGATAGATCCAGATATGAAAACAATGATGATGCAGTTCATGAAACAGACACAAGCATCAATAAAAAGTCTGGAAACACAGGTTCACCAGTTGGCTGCATCTACGTCAAAAGGAAAAGGAATAATGCCGAGCAACACAGAGCCAAATCCAAAGGGCGATGTCATGGCAATCACCCTGAGGTCAGGTAAGCAAACTCAACCCATTATTTCGACTGATGAAAATGTTGAATGCACAGGAATGTCCAAAGAAGTTGAAAGGGAGCAGGAACAGACTGTTCCCAGTGAAGAAGAAAGCAGGAAGACAACCTGTACTAATAAGCAGGATCAAGGGGAAAACGAAAAGATGTATAAGCCACCAGCGCCGTATGTTCCACCTGTGCCATATCCAACGCGATTGATCAACAAAAAGCTGGAAGAACAGAATTCTAAAGTATTGGATACCTTAAGGAAGTTGCACATCAACATTCCTTTTGTAGAAGCGTTGGCACAGATGCCTACATACACCAAATTCCTCAAAGACATCCTGTCTAACAAAAAGAAGCTGGAAAACATTTCCATGATCCAACTCAACAGAGATTGTTCGTCAATACTCCAAAACAAGCAGCAGCTACCATAGAAGCTAAAAGATCCAGGGAGTTTTTCTATTCCTTGTTCAATTGGAAGGCTAAATATAGAAAACGCACTATGTAACCTAGGAGCTAGCATAAATCTGATGCCTTATTCTGTATATGCTAAACTTGGATTAGGAGAACCCTAACCTACTCGTATGTCCATTTAGTTGGCCGATCGATCAGTATGTTACCCTAGGGGGGTAGTGGAAGACATGCTAGTCAAAGTAGGAAAATTCATTTTGCTCATTGATTTCATTATAATGGACATTGATGAAGACTTGCATGTTCCTATTATCCTAGGTAGACCATTTTTAGCCACGGGTAGAGCATTGATAGACGTAGGAGAGGGACAATTATTCTTAAGGATTAATGGGGAAGAAGTCATTTTCAAAATGAACGAGGCAATGAGACGTGCAAACAATAATGATGACACATGTTGTTTCTTGGATGATTTTCAAAGTCTTTCTACTTTGCAGGAACAGGACCCTCTAGAGACTTTATTGGGAGAAGAGGTGAACATATACGAAGGAACAGGCTGTTCCATTGAATCCAACCTACCGACACCTCTGTTCGATCCTACTGTTCCTACTCATCAAGAACCACCGGAGATACCAACTGTGCCGGTGTCTAAACCCGAATTGAAACCGTTGCCTGCACACCTCGAGTATGCTTTCCTTGAACCACCCAGCGGAAGTCCAGTCATCATATCCTCAAAGTTAACTCCGGATCAGAAGGCGCAACTCATGGCCGTTTTGCGAAGGAACAAGGATGCAATCGCATGGAAAATTGATGACATAAAAGGTATCAGTCCAACAGTCTGTGTCCATAGAATCTTGATGGAAACGGAGCACAAGCCATCTGTCCAGCCGCAACGCAGACTAAATCCGCACATGAAGGAGGTTGTGCGAAAGGAGGTGATCAAGCTTCTTGATGCCGGTATTATTTACCCGATCTCTGACAGTGTGTTGACCAGCCCCGTTCACGTTGTGCCAAAGAAGGGAGGAAAAATCGTAGTCCTCAACGAGAAAGACGAGTTAGTGCCCACAAGAACAATAACTGGATGGCGAGTCTGTGTAGATTACAGAAAGCTCAACGAAGCCACAAGGAAGGATCATTTCCCTTTGCCCTTCATTGATCAGATGTTAGAGCGGTTCGCATGATATGCCTTCTATTGTTTCCTCGACGGTTATTCATGATACAACCAGATCGCAATCCATAGTGAGGATCAAGAGAAGACAACGTTCACATGTCCATATGGGACTTATGCTTACAGACGAATGCTGTTCGGACTGTGCAATGCTCCAGCCACTTTCCAAAGATGTATGATGTCCATTTTTCATGACATGGTGGAGCGGATCGTGGAAATATTCATGGATGACTTCTCGGTTTATAGAAACTCATTTGATAGCTGTCTAAACAACCTTGAAGCCGTGCTTGTGCGATGCAAGGAGACCCACTTGGTATTGAATTGGGAGAAATGCCACTTCATGGTTACGGGCGGAATTGTTCTCGGGCACAAAATCTCAGAAAAAGGGATGTAAGTGGACAGAGCGAAGGTGGAAGTAATAGAAAAGTTGGTTGTTCCTGCCAATGTAAAAGATGTGCGAAGTTTTCTGGGACACGCAGGGTTTTATCGCAGGTTTATCAAAGATTTTTCCAAGATTGCGCTACCCCTGTCCGCATTACTTCATAAGGAAGCGGCATTTTCTTTTGACGCAAGCTGTTTGAAGGCGTTTGAACTTTTAAAGAGCAAGCTGATCAACTCGCCCATACTGGCAGGACCCGACTGGGAGCAACCTTTTGAGATGATGTGCGACGCGAGTGATACTTGTGTGGGAGCCGTTCTTGGACAAAGGATAGAGAAAAAGTTTAGGCCAATTTACTATACGAGCAAGACGTTAAACGAGGCCCAGCAGAATTACACCACTACAGAGAAGGAGCTTCTTGCAGTTATGTATGCCTTCGACAAATTTCGACCTTACTTGGTGTTATCCAAAGTAGTTGTGCACACAGAACACGCTGCGTTGCGATACTTGTTCATAAAAAAGGATGCTAAGCCTAGGTTAATCCGCTGGCTATTGTTGCTTCAAGAGTTTGATCTCGAAATTAAGGATAAAAAGGGAACGGAAAATGTCGCTGCTGATCATTTGTCAAGAATCTCTCACCAAGGCAGCCAGGAACAACCAGAAATCCTGGAAAAATTTCCAGACGAACATCTATATGCCGCACAGCCTGCGCCATGGTTTGCCGATATTGCTAACTACCTAGATTTTATGGGTCCATTCCCTACATCTTGTGGGAATAAACATATCTTAGTGGCTGTAGATTATGTGAGCAAGTGGGTTGAAGCAATGGCTAGTCCCACCAATGACGCCCGTGTGGTTGTAAAATTCCTGAAAAGGTTGTTCGCCAGATTCGGTGTTCCACGAGCGGTCATTAGTGATCAAGGAACCCACTTTTGCAATGCCAAATTTGAAAAGCTAATGGGCAAGCTTGGAGTCTCTCACAGAATTGCCACACCTTACCATCCACAAACAAGTGGACAGGTGGAGATTTCCAATCGGGAAATCAAAAGAATTTTAGAAAAAAAACAGTTGGCAGTTCTAGGAGAGACTGGGCAAACAAGCTTGACGATGCTCTTTGGGCATACAGGACTGCCTATAAAACACCGATTGGCATGTCTCCGTTTAGATTGTTATACGGCAAATCTTGTCATCTGCTGGTTGAAATGGAACACAGGGCTTTTTGGGCATTAACATTTTTAAATTTTGAGCAACAGGCTATTGGAGATCAGCGAAAACTTCAACTCTGTGAAATGGAAGAGTTCAGGCTGTTCTCGTACGAGAATGCAATAAACTACAAAGAGAAGACCAAGCAGTGGCACGATAAAAAGATCCAGGAAAAAGTCTTTCACGAATGACAAAATGTCCTTTTGTACAATTCAAGGCTGAGACTTTTTCCAGGAAAGTTAAAGTCACGATGGTCAGGACCATTCACAGTAAACAGGGTGTTCGAGCATGGAGCTGTGGAGATTTTCAAAAATGGTGATGCTCCTTTCAAAGTGAACGGGCAGCGTCTCAAACCGTATCTTGAGAATGACCACAAGAGGAAGATTGACACTGTTCACTTCCAGGACCCTCCTCACTATTAATCAGAAACACAGGGTGTTCGCTGCAAACACCAATTGCAGCAGGAAAGTACCCCTCCAAACAAGTTTTTTATTATTATTTTAATATCCCTCAGCATGTGTTAAGTCATTATCCTGATAACAATTACATTGTCTCATTTTTGCTTTGACTATGCATTCAAGTAAAATCGATATATTCACAAGGAAAGATATAAAACTTCTACCCTTGTCAATAAGAGTGAAGTTTTAAGTTTTGCTTGTGTAATCTTTGAGAGGGATGTGGAGCTAATCGTAAGAGTTTTTGGGGGGGAAGAATAAATTCAAAATAATTTTTTTAGAAGGATAAGGGACACGTCAAATCCACTGTCATTAGGCGGAAATTTCAGCCTAATCGTCCCCTCGGTAGAATACAAAGTAGAGAGTGTGCCGTAAATGCAAGCTTTATGGTACCCTCGCGTCTTTTCGCCTGGAGTAATCATCCATCAATATGACTTAGTCCATGTGGCAGATTAGGAGACGGTCTTTAGGGCGGTAGCTCAAGAGATCTGTCTCCTCCTTTCTACTTAAAGTACGCAGACTGCTGGGTACCCTAATTAGTCTTTACGCACATCTCTCTCACCTTTACCAAGACTTTTATTTCTCTCATATACGGTTGCGAAGGCACCTATTTAGTTTGATTTATAGATGAGAACTCGCGGGTCGGGGAAACACGTAAAAATCGAGGGCTCGATAAAGAAAGAAAAGGCAAAAGGCAAGATGACGGAACCAAGCACTGTCGCTTTCATTCCGGATGAAAAGCTAGTGAAAAAACTTTCCCAGTTCAAAGATGCTGAGGTGCATAAGTACTACGAAGATCTGGCTAAACTTGAATTCGAGCCCATACGAACAGTTTGTTGGGACACCCTGAAGTGGCTAAGGCTTGACGAACGCGTGCGCACGCTCATTGAGGCAGGCCATTTCGGCTGCTTCTTTGAGATGAAGGAACCGGCATACAAAGAACTGACGCTAGAGTTCCTGGCTACTTTCAAGCACAATACTGAGATCACTGATCCTGAAGAAGAGGGGAAGTTCAGTTTCAGGCTTATGGGTCACACTCAGAGGCCTTCGCTCAACTTATTTAACCAAATGTTAGGCACTACAGACGATGATGACTTGGAATCCGAGAGCTACAAAGAAGCATTCACCAAGACCCCTGATGTTTTTGACCCTACTGCCTTCTGGAATTCTCTTACAGGTCAGCAACAGTATGATGGGAGCGTGTCCAAGGCGTCAAATATCGATGACTATGCTGTTCGTTATTTGCACAAGCTGGTATCTGGCACAATCTTTGCTCGAGAAAATCAAGCCACTATGCCGCATGCAGACCTTACAGCCCTGTGGAGTATGGCAATCGGGCCCAGAATGAATCTAGGTTACTGGTTTGGGGAGTACATCAGTGCTTTTTGTAAGAAGAACTCTTCGCTCATCTGCTGCGGGAGCATTGTCACTAGAATTGCTGAATCTATCGGAGTTTTTAAGCCTGAGGACCACTCTCGGCTCACTATTGTGAACCACCCAGACCAGATTGATCTCAAGAGTCTGCAGAAAATGTTGTTTGGTAAGATGATAAATGGAAAGTGGGTTTGGATGTCAGACTTTGTTGCATCAAGGAAAGTTGAAAGCCGGAAGAGGAAAAGTGAACCAACTGTGTCGGTCTCATCGGACTCTGAACAGGTCGAGCTGCCAAAGGATCTGAATTTCTATAAGAAATGTGCAAAGCTTTCGAGCGAGGACATCCTTGACAAGTTCAATGCCCTGTTTGCTCAAAACCAAGCCAACCGTGAGATGATATTTGCACTAGAGCAGAAGTATGAGTCGCAACAGGGATCGATAGACATGCTCAAAACCATATGTATTGAGGAGCATGGCAAGGAGAGTCCATCCGGTTATTCCGTCAAGAGTCTGGTATGAAAAACACCTGAAACACCTGCTAATGCTAATGCTAATGCTTCCTCGAAAGGG
This sequence comes from Euphorbia lathyris, assembly GCF_963576675.1. Taxonomy (NCBI): domain Eukaryota; kingdom Viridiplantae; phylum Streptophyta; class Magnoliopsida; order Malpighiales; family Euphorbiaceae; genus Euphorbia; species Euphorbia lathyris. The sequence continues at coordinate 41,703,504 of NC_088910.1, forward strand.
GAGGGCATTCCTGCCACTACGGATAGAGAGGTTAACTCCTCTCTTTCCCAGCCCGCCTGATCTTTCACCTTTGTCACTGTCCTAGCATTTGGTAACATCTAACACCCTTACTCTTTCAAATTATGCACTCTGCCTATGTTATTCTGCTATTATTGTCTATCTTTTGCTGCCATCCTGATAACATTGAGGACAATGTTCCATTTTAATTTGGGGGTGGGGAGTTACACATCACAGTATATGCAGAAATAACACGATAAATGTTTATTCAGGTTGTTAATTTAATTGATTTGGTGTATAGCAAATATCCCCTTGATAATCTTTGATATCCTTTGTAAATCTGTTTATTGATATCTAGTCCTTGTTTATTAAATCTTTTCTCCATGTTTCTCATCTCCATGATTATTCATTCTCTATTCGATTGTTTTGTGTTTGCGGGAATCACTGTACAGACTGTGCGTTTTATGATGGATTTGACTAGTTTTATCTGTTTGAATTTTGTCTCCCCGAGTCTGGAAGTTCCGAAAATTTTGAAATTTTTAAATCTTCTTTCACAATTAGTAACCCTTGTCTAAATGCATTTCCCCAAAAATAGTGAGAACTCGAGCCTGCAAATGCATGTAAATTATGCATTAATCTTTTCTGAGTGGGCCAGCACTCACTATCTTTAGGGAGAATTTGCCTTGGTTTGCCCTGTTGAAATGGAGATTCTTTTTTACAATCATAGGAGGAAAAAGGCAATTAGATTCCCCTTCCGCTACACAAAGAGCCACCTGTGCTTTGCACTCACATTTTAGGATAACCAACTTGATCCATAACCTGTTCTTTCTGAAAACTATGCAAAGAAACCCCTTCCATTTCACTGATATTCCTAAATAACCTGAATTCTGTCTTGTGGTTCAAAAACTGCTTAATTTGAAATCATGTGTTTTTAAAAGACACACAAATCATGAAAACAAAAGGCAATTGAGCAGATAATGCTAAAGATAAGATAGAAAGGAATTATGTGTTTGGTTGGAAAGATCTTTAATGATTGATATAAATAGAAAGGATAGGTTGTTATGAGAATCAAGCTGTGTGGGTCGGGTAAGGAAGGAAATGATAAGATGTTGAAAGGTGAGTAGGTTAAATAATTTGCATACAGACAGAATTTTTACACTAAAATAGCCTCTCGCTGACAAACCAGAACCTGAGCCTAACATTACAACCTTTGTCAAGTCCTTTGGACTATGTTTGGAAGAATTTTGACTCATAGCACTACACCATAGATGGCCTATTGCAACATCGTAAATGAGTTACAATTGGCCCTAAAAATGTAACAATGGGTAAAAAAATGGGATAAGGCAATACTTTAGGCCATATTTAAAGTATTGCTATTGTAGCCATTGCCTTTGCTGTTAAAGGCAACATTATGTTACTGGATGCAACACCGAGAAATATGTTGCCATATTTTACAGCAATTGCAACATTATCTCACAAAATAAGAAGAGGCAACATTGTTTCCTTGTTAAAGCAACACTTTTAATATTAATAATATGTTGCTTTTGTTAACTACTGGCAACATTTTATAGTTAAATGCAACACTTGTATACAAATATATGCAACACTCTTCTATAACAATGCAACACTCTCTAAGTATAAGCAACACAAAAATTTTATACATAATTAACGATTGTTTGAAAAATGGCAACATTTTTGTAACCAATAGCAATGATTTTTATTTGACAAAAGCAATGCTATTTTAAGAAAATGCAACATTTTTTATATACAACAACATTATTTGATTTCAAAAGCAAATATGTAAAGCACCACTTAATAATAAAAAATGTAACTTTTTAAATAAATTGCAACATAACATGTGTTTACATAAACAGTACCAAAATAAAAGAAAATTGTTTATCAAAAGCACATAATATTCGAATTCAACAAAACCACCTAATATTAGAATTCAACAAAAACAACTAATATCTAAACATTACAAGCATAAACAAACAATTCTTCATTCATCAACATGAATTTGAAGGAAGAGAGTCGACAGTGTCGGGAGTAGGAACAACCCTATCCAAATTTAGATTGAGTGTTGGGTTCATTCATCTTCATCTTATCCTGTATCGCCTTCATGTTTTTTGTTCTTTGATCGGACAAGGATTTCGCGGTTTCCTGACAGAATTTTTATTATGGTTATATGATAGGACTCGCTGAAATTGAGAAGAAAGATATGACAAGCATGGTGTGCATACTTACAAAAGCTTCATTTGCTGGTGTTGATTGACGAAGGAAAACATTTGTTAATTCCATAACCTGGTCTGGAATGTCTAACCGCAGCTTGAGCCCCATTTCTGTGAAGGCAGACAAAAGGGCCACATGATCCCCCTGTAACACAAAAACGACAATTTCTTGTGAAGAATAACTAATTGAAATCATTTAAAATAGTTTTACAGAATGAAGAAACTGCAAATTACAGAAATGCCCTGAATGGGCATATGGTAATGGAAAAATCAAGATGAAAAAGGGGGCAAACAACACACCGTGCTATTATTTAAAAAACTTTAAAAAGGAATATTCGCCTTAAGAAAATTTTAATGAATATGAATACAATTTATATAGTAGGCAGAGGACATTGAATAAAGATGAAGAGGAGGTTGTAGACATGTAATGTAAGCATGGGCACACAGAACAAGAGTAAAGTTGTAGCTAGAACTGGTGTTCTCATGAAAGACTGGAACTCTCTAAATTAAGTGAAGTTCAGTGCTATAAATTCACATGCATTATCGGCCTTATCCAAAGAGAGGGAAAAGAAACCTCAACAGATGCAAGAAACATTTTGGCCAGCGCTTGTTTCAAGGTACTAGATATCTTTTTCGTGAGTCCAGAGTCAAGCAAAATTGGACGATTTGGAGGTTCCTTGCTCACCAGAAAATTCCCTGCAATATACAGTCAAAATATATTCATAATAAAAACGTAAGAAAAAGGGTAGAAAGTTTTCACCACTTCAGAGTGTTAGCATGCTATTATCCGCGAAGAGAATTTAAAGAGGGAGACAGAGATAAAGTACCAGGATGAGGATCTCCATTGAAAAATCCATCAATATATATTTGATGAGCATAAGCACGTGTTATTTCTTCAACAATATGTTGTCTGTCAACCCCATAAGCTTCAAGTGATTCATGATCATTCAAACGAATTCTATCCATATACTCCAAAATTAACACCTTTTCAGTTGACTGTCATTGGAAGCAACAGAATACAAGTTAAAATAAATGCAGCTATTGGGAACATTATTTAGTACAAGAACAAAAAATGAAACACAGAGCATAACAACAGTCATAGCGAGCACTACCTCAATGTTAACCACAACCAAACAGTAGATTCATAAGATAGAAGAAAAGAAAAACTACTAGTGGAACAAGAAAACTGTTATAGACCAAAGCAGCTTTGTGCTTGTCTATTTAAGAAGAGAGATGAGTTTTATGTCAGAAATTATTATGGGGCAATACAAGATTGCTGGCTAAGATTCATAAGATTGCTGGCTACTGTCCTGGTGTTCTCTATAATATGGAGACAAATTTGATTAAGAGCAAGCTAAAAAATGAGCATATATAGTAATGGATTTGGTAATAAAATTGTAGCACATGAATTCTAGGATAGGAATAAACTCAGAATTCTTTCCAATAATTTATTCATTAATTCTAGAATCTATAATCATAAGAACTCCTTCACAGTTATAAATCACCACATTAAAAGCACGAACTTCTATTGGCCTATACTACCCAATAATAAATGGGAGGCCTATACTACCCAATAATAAATGGGAACTTAATATGCTCATCAGCAGTCCGCAGTTCTGGAGTTAACTTCTCTTTCCCAGATGATTGGGTTTTACTCCATTACATTAGAATTTATTGATAAATTTTACCCGAACTTTCAAGTCAGATGGATAAATTCGCTAAAAGATGACAAACTTAATCTGTCAATTTGACAAAATGGACCTCCTTAACATAAATATCTAAAAAGAATCAAATAGTACCAGCTTCGGAATTGAAGTCGAGTTCTTTTGGAGCTTCTTTGCACCATTCATCAATCATGGGATTAAAGTCATATTGTGGTTCTGCCCATGCTATCCAGTCAACAATTGCCTTGGAGTTCTTTAAGTCCTGCATAACAATGCATGCAAAAAGGATAAATAAATATTGCAAACCTTCAGCAATCATTTTCAACTCTTATAAGCCAAAGAGAGGAAAACCTCCAAAATAATTGACTTTATGCCCTCATGTTGAACCTTAACGACCACTTCCTGCCCATCAATCAGTGTTGCACGATGGACTTGTGCAATCTGTATGGAATACAATATGGGAAATAGAATTATTTAAAGATAATTAACGTTTGCTATAATTTGGAAGAAATAGAGCCACACATATATACTACTCTCGAAAGATAGAAATAGATAGCTTTTGGGAAGTTTCTACATTGACATTATTTTGTCGACCTCTTTGCATATTAAATATTTCTAGCTGGGGTTTGTTAAGCTAATTCAGAGAAGAAGGGAACATAATCATCATCTTGTAACTTCTTTGGCTTGATTTATACGAGCTATTGTATGTGCACTCACCATTTGTTGGATGGCTTTAATCTGTACTTGCCATCTTCGCCAAAGACTAATTGACCCTTCATATATTACAATATTTCTGTTTTTCTCTCTTTCAGACAGTTTGTTCCAAAATCAAGGGTTCCAGTGAATATGCAACCAACTTAAGTTTTATTCCATTTGATTTACGACCATAAGAAACATAAAGTAGATCAAAACTACTAAAAGGTTTTCACTGTTTGTTAAATAAAGCCTATAACCTCTTGCAAGGGACGAGGAGGAAGAGAGTCCTGTAACTGCTTGAGAAGTGAAATGAATGCAGGGGGGAGAACATCAGCACGTGTAGATAAGTATTGTCCAAGTTTTACCCACAAACCTTCCAATTCCATCATCAAGTTGAGAACACGCCTAGCATTGCGATTGTGTGCCTTCTCCCACAAATCAGCTCGCTTAGTTTTCGACGTCCATTTATCTCTTTGTTGTACAGTCTTCAATACACAAAAAGGATATTTATTTATTTATTTTAAAGGAAGGGAATTAGTACAACGAAAACATTTGAATATACCAAGTCAAGATAGAAATGGGCAGCAATCAAGAAACAATACCTTATAATCCAGGTAGATCATAACAGCCACGGCAAATACTCTCACACGCCTTCTGTAAATGTTTCCCCAACCCATATTTGTCAGGAAACAAAGCCAAGAATGACTACGTTCATAGGGTTCTACTGAGAATGCAAACCAGAAGTGCAGAGAAAAAGTTAGATTGAAAAACACATCAGCTTATGGAATTGATATAGTCATTTGAAATTTGAAAAGAATGTCTCTTGCACTTAGTGGGGAAAATAATAACAGGAGTCCTCAATTGAATATCACCAACTGAAATATCCTAGGTCAAGCATTTCGTTATTAGTACCTAGTGGGAAAATGATCAACCGCGCTCTGTAACCAAAGCTGAATATCAACTACCCAAATGAACAATCTAAAACAGCAAAATCAACTGAGGCATAAAAAAGGCATCAACAATCTAAAGAATGCAAACACGAAGGCATCAGCGAATGTAATTTCAATAACCAACGATGAACTCTCCATATAGTCACAGAAAACACGAACAAAGTACTCAAAATGGTAATCCTAGGGTAGAGACAAGAACTAGAAACAAATATAGCTAATGCAACCCAAGAAATAAAGCCATTAACTACAATCAGAATAGAGCCACTGAAGACAAAATTCATGCTGCATAGTTCTGCTACTGAATAGATTTACAACTTCAATTTCTCTTTGTAATTTCCATAACAACATTGACTGCATTTTCTTCGAATTTGTTTACACGTCAATCAATAGCTAGTGAACAACAATTCAGCCAAGCAGAATGAATATGGATTGCAGGTAGAAGACATACAAACAACAAATCCAAACACAAAGGCATCAACGAATGTAATTTCAATAATCTATGATGAACTCTCCATATATGGTCACAAAAAACACGAACAAAGTACTGAAAAATGGTATTCCTAGGGTAGAGACAAGAACTAGAAAAGAATATAGCTAATGCAACCCAAGAAATAAAGCAATTAATTACAATCAAGACAGTACCACTGAAGACAAAATTCATATTGAATAGTTCTGCTACAAAATAGATTTACAGCTTCAATTTATCTTCGTAATTTCCATAACAACATTGAAGGCATTTTCTTCGAACTTGTTTATACGGCAATCAATAGCTAGTGAACTATATTGCACGGGAAATGTTATTTCTAAAACATAACCTTCATAAAATAGCCTCCAAAGAAAAACTGACACAAAATGCAGAAACGCTAGAGGAGTATCCGTGCAATATAGCTAGTGAACAACAATTCAACCAAGCAGAATGGATATTAGATTGCAGGTAGAAGACATAGAATCAACAATCTAAAACTCAGCAGAATCAAGTACGTGAAGCAAATGAATTTGTTTGTGGCAAGAGTTAGGACGACAAGTTGCTTACATAAGATATAGATAGGATATAGTTTTCAAGGTCTTCATGTGGGTTTTCTAATGGATTCTAGAAACCATACCATTGAATTTGCACAAACTTGAAAAATAAAAAGACATTATTGTGACTATACATTTATACTTATAAGTTATATTTAGTTGAGGGCAACACATAATATTTTTCAGGATTTTAAGGATTGGACCTTCGGTACTTAAGTTGGAATTTTAAATCCCAGAAGAAGTAGAGTAGATTTTTTCTAAGTCCGAAACTTATAATCACGGACTGTTAATAGAGGTATTTGACTCTCAAACTACTAAGTTTTTATATATTCAATGCAAAAAGTCTCCATCTATAAATTTTTCTATATATTCAAGGGATAAGGTACCAAAATAGGCCTATGGTTTTAGGGGAAGTATCAATTTAGGCTCCACGTACAAAATGGTATCAATATAGGCTTAACATTTAAAAAATGTATCAATTTAGGCCTCGATAACACAGATCATAACAACAGTCATACCGAGCACTACCTCAGTGTTAACCACAACTAAACAGTAGATTCATAAGATAGAAGAAAAGAAAAACTCAGTGGAACAAGAAAACTGTTATAGACCAAAGCAGCTTTATGCTTGTCTATTTAAGAAGAGAGATGACATTCAGCAGGCACTGTGCACGGTAAGTCTATCAATCCCAAAACTAGTTACAATTCTCAATTTCAAAAGGTTAAAAAATTGGACCAAAAATGTAAAACAGAAACATGGAAAGAATGAAAAACAATGTGAAACCAAATAGAGAAACTGAAAACCTTTTACTTCTCTAAGAAACTCTTATTGCCATATTAAATGAAGGGACTGAGTGCCTAGAATTACAGAATCTTCTTTAGTACTATTACAGAAACACAAGCAAAGACAGAATAGATAAGTTCTGATAATGATTTGATCAACATATACACATGCCAACAAAAATATATATTACATGTATTACCTCAATTTTGTCAGGTCTTCTAAATCTTATTAGAGATGGAGAGTTGATTACATCCAAAACCATGAGGTTTGAGTCCAAAAACACTTGCATCCCTAATGTTCCAAAATTAGAAGCTTTTATCCCTAAGATTAGAAAAGGCACAACAATTTGGTCCTTTGATCTGTTAATGGTGGCATCCAGTTAATATGTCCATATATCAATTATTCCATATATATAGAGATATAAACAGGCTAATCGATGATCATTTGAACATAGTTTAAAGCATAAACATCCCTAAATAAAGTTCCCATTGCCACTTGGATGGTACATGTAAAGTGCTCTTCCATCTAATGCCTGAGTTGGTCTAGCATTTTCCTCAGATCCCTGAAACATGCAAATTAATTTTTTTAATTGGAATCTCGTGTCAATAAAACTACTTGGAAAATTCCTGCAATGGGACGGAACCATTATGATGCTCATATAATCTGAATTGGGAGATCAGTACTGATTTCCTTGAAAACTTCGATTACTTACATCATGAACAACATCCCTTAAAGCTCGTACTTGCTCCCTTGAAACTGTCCAATAATAATAATAATGATAAAAAATTGTTGTTTTATTTAGAAGAGCAATCAAAAAAGGTAAGCAAGAATAGATAAACAAAATGGTCATATATATGTAAACTAAGGACCTGTTTGCTTATTGTCCAGACAACACCCTTAGTGCAAGAAGGAACAGTAAGAGAACCAATATATCTGTGATACTTCTGGCTTCCAAATTTGATACTCATGGGCTTACTACTCTTTTATCCACTTCCTTTACATGGTGCATCGACTATGATAAATCAACAGTTGGAAAATGTATTAGATTTCAATTGTACATGGACACGACAATGTTATTTCTAAAATATAACCTTCATAAAATAGCCTTCAAACGAAAATGGATAGGGACACGAAACATGAAAACGCTACTAATGAGAAGTGTTTGTGCACATAGTTTTAAATTGGACGTTGTTTTAATGGTGCCACCAAACATTCCAAAGATTAAATACAAGAACAAAAAATTAAAATACACAGGAATTAATACCACATTAGAGCCTAAATAGATTAATTAGTATGCTATTTTGACCAATAACTAGGAAAGCTGTAAGATCAAGAATAATAATGAAATGGCAAGTGAATTGGTAATATAAGAATATTATGTCATAAGCCATCTTGCCATTCCATTAAGGGGTGATAAATATGATAGGTTGATATCCATGTCAAACCAGAACAATTACCAAAAGGAAAACTAAACACATCAGGAATTGAAAAGACAACGTAATTCATAACTTCTAACCACTGATGCAAAGTCACTGACACTATAAACCACAAAGATAAAAAGGAAAGAAAGCAAATATGACTTCAAATATTCGCCCAAGTTTCATTTCATTCAGATGATAAATACAAATTATCCTACAGAAACATACAAAACTTAATAAAACCTATAGCTCATATACATCCAAGCTGAAATTCAAAACTTAAACTTCCTTGATTGATAAATAACACCATAGTAAGGCCCATATATAGAAAAATTACACATTCCACTCAGATTAAACAACAAAACCTTATCCCACGCAATGCTTGATAATTTGAACCTAATAAAAACACAAAATTACTGAAGTGGATCTAAACAAGGAAAATGCAAAATACTGAAATCGCAAGAATCCTAATTGCAAAAGAAATGAAGAGAGATGACATACCATTGCAAGAAAAGTTGCGGATTAGCAATTTGGAATCAGCGATTCAGCTCAAAATCGAGATAGGAAACAGAAAAGAGAGGAATAAGGAAGCCCAGAGCACCTGCCTGTCGGAGCGGGATTAAGCAAAATCAACGGTTATGATCGTATAATGGGTTACGACATAAAGGAGAATACTTGATGATCAACGATTATAGACCTAGGGTTTTATACTGATAAAAACACAAGAATCTGATATTAGAAAAAGAAAACTCACCTCAGTCCTGAAGTAAGAACAAATTTTGGTTCGATTTCGTCAAATGCTACCACCAGTTAGGTCATACCAAGGGAAATCATCAAAGTGAAATTAATTCTGGTTCGAAATAGCAAGGGTGAAACAATGAAGGGAGAAATAGAAAAGAGCAAGTGAGCCAGAAATGGTACGAGTGAAAGGATGGGAGAGAACGGTGAGAGAAAGGCAGACACATGTCATTTTATTTTATTTTCTTTTTCTTTTTGTTTTTCTTTTTTTAGGAATTTTGGAGGGAAATATTCTAAGTTTCATTTTAGTTGGGAGGGAAATAATTGAAAGGAAATTTTAGAGTTAATTGGTATAATGATGTTTTGATGCAAAAATTAATTAGTGTGAATAAAAAAAACAATTTGAAAAATATTAATAACATTTATTAGTATTTTTATTACTAACAATTAAATATACTTCAATATATTTAGATTCTAGTATATGATTTTTATTATTTCTTTTTATTATTATTTTTAATTACTGGAGTGAATAAATTGGGGAGAAATTTAGAGCTTAAAAATTTGGTGAAAATTTTAGAAATTAATTGGTGTGAATTTTAGAACCAAATTAACTAGAGAAACTTTTTTAGAGCAAAAATGGACGTATAATAAAAAATAAAATTATTAATTAAAAATAATGTATGTTTTTTTTTTTTGAGAAAATATAATGTATTATTTTGGTAACAATATAGTGTATTATTAATAACTACTGTATTTTTATCTAAAAATTAGTTACACTTATAAAAAAAATTAGTTATACTTATTATTATTATTATTATTATTATTATTATTATTATTATTATTATTATTATTGCAACATTTAATTTTTTTAACAATATTGCTTTATCTAATTATTAAGTTAAAAATGCAACATTATTTGTAAATATTGTTTGAGTGTAACATTAGCTCAAATAAAACAACTAAAAAAATATAAAAAACAACACATTTTTTAGAAGTGTTACGTTAGATATATATGAATAGTAGCAATCAAATAAATTTAGTAAAGGCAACATTTAAAAGCAACATGTTTTGAAAAAGAGTTGCACTAGGCAATCTATGGTGTAGTGTAGATTCGGGACCAAAAGGCAAACTCACACCCTAAGGGTGTGGTGACTGAGCTAAGGAGTGAAATTGCATTCTTTTCCCTATGGTAAATAAATGTCATACGAGAGTGAGTGAATTATTTCAGTCCTTTGTAAGGCATGTCTGGCAAGTTTGTTATTTCTTGTGAAAGTAGAAGTCTAATTTTAAGATTTAAGGAATTTCTCGATTAAAGGCACAAGTTTAAAACAAACTTTAACTTTTCAATGAGATCATAGCTTGCATCTGTCAACTACCTTGCTGAACAAAACAATTTCTTTTCTCCATATCTTTCTCTGTAATATTTCATTCCTAACTCTTCTTCCGATTAAATTCTTTTTCCTTCTTACATTTGGTTGCTTGAGGACAAGCAAAGATTTAATTTGGGGGTATTTGTTAGGCATGAAATTGACTAAGTTTAATCACAATATTTATACAAGAATTGGGGTGTTTTTATGTTATATTGCAAGAATAAAAGGGTTGATTAATGTTTTTTATAGATAAGCAAAGATAAAAGCCAAACTCGCTGGAAACAGCTTGTTTCGCAACTGCCAAAGAGGAGTAGAGCCTTTCTATGATCCAGCGGTCAAACGCCGGATATTCTAATGACGGACAGCAACAGATCAGAGGTGGGCGTGGCAGAGGCAGCAGGTGGAAAAGTGTTTCGGTGGCATTTCCTAAAGTAACATGACGACAAGATGTTTCGACCCTTGAGTGTTCAAGGGTCAAAAGGATCCATAATCATTTTCTATTTTGTAGTATAGTTAGTGTTGACTTATTTTCTGTAATATTTTGAGGGTACTTTCGGGTACCAATTTTGGTCCGGTCTTTCTCCTTTAAATAGATGTAGCAAAGGAAAGATGGGGCATGTTCATCATCGGATATTTTTATTTGTTTAGAATAGAAAAGTAACTTTCTATGCGTTAGAGAAGAGCTCCAATGGAGTTTCTGACTGTAGCAAGAACTTCTGATTGCTCACTGCTCGATATGAGTGAGTAATCCATTTTGAATAGGCACGGCCAGTCCGGGCCGGGGATGTAAGTTTTATAACTCTTTCAATGAATGTTTTGTATTTTGCCAATGATGTGTTGATGAGGATCTTTACTTTTGTGCTTCGGCATATATGCATGTGATATATGAATGTTAGGACACTACTTGCATCTTCACTGATATCTCTATCAATCTCGCAACCCTCGAAGCAGACATGTTAGATGGTTGTGTCAAGGGTTTTCTTAACGGAAATGCAGCTTTGATCTTAATGCAAGAAAGAAAGTTCCTTTAGGACGCTATTGGCTCTAGTAAATCTTAGGAACTTAAGAACACACGAAAGTTGACTTAAGTGGGCATTAAAGCTGATACTTTGACTTCATTGGTATTGTCATAATTTCGTTGGAGTGTTGTATGGACTTGCACAACCTGTTCGGCAGTGCCTAACCTGTTCTATCCTTTAAACTGTCTCCTATTTGTCATATCCTTCATAGTTTTAGCACTCTTTTGTAATAACTGTCCACACTCAAACAATCACTCCTACTAAGAAGATACCTTTACACACACACTCTGTTCAGCAATGATTTTCTCATATCATTTTGATCTCAATCCCTGTGGATACGATACTTGACTTATCACTTTATTACTTGTATTTAGTACACTTGCTAGAGTCACATCTGAGGACAACAGTAGGTTGGATATTAAGGAGCTGATTCCTTAAAATAAGGCTGGCATTGGTAAAAAGATATGGGATTTGGTTCAGCAAAAAGCTACTTTATGGGTCATTTGGGTTACTGCTAATAAGCCTACACTTTTAAGTGTTTCGGGGATTGATAAACTACCTGATCCTGTAATAATGGGGATGTAACTAACTGTAATGATCAGGAAGTAACCAACTGTGCCATGTGGATCAATGGTACGTTTATGTCCCAACCCGAAAATGATCATTCTGCTTGACTCGGCACATGGCTAGAATACGCTAAATTCATGTGGTATCACTTGACAAGGTTTCTCCAACTTTACTCTTACACTCGTCAAAGGTTTCTTCAATTGTCTTGTATTGTTGTCAATAGGAGCATGTTTGTGAATAGTTATGATTAATCAGTGCTAATTGTTATGAAATACTTTGAGGGCTGATTTTCTATGTTATATCAAGTCTAGCTAGTCTAGTGTTGGGATCTTAATGAAAAATGTGATACAGATTGGAAATGCAACTATAGATGATGAAACTGATAACTTACGGATGTATGACTATTTTGGAACCCATTCACTAACGTCACCAGAAACTAGTGAGAAAATTCAAAAAAGCTGCAACTTCACTCCATAAGGTCAAAGAAATCCGAGCAGAGAGTGTATAGAAGCTATGAACAAGGCCGATAATGATACTGCTGGCATTGATATTTACAACATCTATAGCCCCTTATGCCACAACCAAAATCCCCAAAACCCTTCTGTAAGTTTTTCATTACTTTGCTTCAAAATTAAAATGCTTAATTTAAAATCCTAATTGTTTGTTTTTATGTTGGTGTTGCAGTTGGTGAATTTTGATCCATGTAGTGATAATTATGTGTATGCATGTTTAAATAGAGCACAAGTCCAAGAAGCACTACATGCTAATGTGACAAAGCTTGATCATGATTGGCAATCTTGTAGCAATGTGATTAATGGTTGGAATTATAGCTCCATAAGTAGCCTTTCCTTACTATGAGAGTTTATGGATAACGGTTTAAGAGTTATGGTATATAGGTATGTATGTTTCTTTCACAATTGATGTATGATGTAATAATCAACCGAAATGAACTTAAGGTTTTGTTTGATTGGGTTGCAGTGGTGATATGTGTTGAAGAAGTTAAACCTTACAATGCAAACATAATGGTATTACTTCTACGTTTCTATTTGATACCAACAACCTAATGTACTACACAATGCAAACATAATGGTATTACTTCTACGTTTCTATTTGATACCAACAACCTAATGTACTACGTATTTGGTGTGGTGGCTGCAAAGCTATCCATCCCAAGGTATATATGTGTTCAATGAGAATTTAATTGATCTAATTGTCAGTTTTTCTAGATGAAATATGAATGGATTGTTGTGTATTGTATTGGCAGATATGTCAATTGGCAGGAATGAATCCAGAAGTGCAATTTCTTCAAGTGAACTATGAAGAACATAAATCAATGTGTTATAGCCTCAATGTCCATGTGCTTCCATTTTTCAGGTTTTACAGGGGTGCACAAGGTAGGGTCTCCAGCTTTAGCTGTACTAACGCCACGGTTACTTTCCCCGTTCCTTTCACATATCTAATTATCATTTTAGTGACTCAAATTCCTTGATTTGTTGCTTAATCTTAGCATGAATGATTGCTCTTGCTGTATAAAGTTGGTATTCTTATGAATGTTCTTAGTTTTATGCATTTTATCAATGTTAAAACATAAAACTAATTGTTTGACCTTGTTATCTAATGATGATGAGTTTTGTTGGAATGATCTAGTTTATCACTTGAAAATCTAAGATGTTGCTTCATTATAAAACCAGATATGATTCAGGGTCTACCGTTTCGTGTCCATTTTCATTTATGTTCCCTAAGTTTCTGTGCAACATAGATTCGTGTTTAGCATTATTTTGCACCTTGTTGATTTATGGTTGTTTATTTTTTATGGCTGAATTGCAGATCAAGAAATTCAGAGATGCATTAGCGAAGCACAACCCATATAGATGCAGCCTGGGGCCAACAAAGGGGCTATAGGAGAAAGAGCATAACAAGTCATGAGATTCAAGGTTTAGGTGCTTAGGCTTCTTATATAGTTAAGTGTTAGCTTTGTAATGAGGAACCTTTGGTTAGGATTGTGATCTTCACATGTGTACATGTTTATTGTTATATATAAAGGTTATTTGCACATTATTTGCAATCTTCTTTGGTTATATATACAGGTTCATAAAAGAGGTAAAAACAAAAAAAAAACAATGACAAAATTCTTATAAAAAATGTCATCTTACTTTCTATCTAACGATACAGAACTGATAACAAACTGTCATACTAATTATGTTCCAACAACAGAATTTAATATAAATTATATCATGTGAATTAAGTTATGATTATAGTTGAAAAAACAAAAACTGTCATAACATAACATAACAGCTCCATTTTAACTTAATATTTTGATAGATTATTTAAAAATCGTGTCATGAGAATATATATTCCGTGACAGTTGTTATTAGATAATCCGTATATAAGTAGTGGTCAGATGACAGATCGCTATTTGTTCGCTGCCATGTGAGGCTATTACGAATGACAGAGCGCGACCGTCGTCTGATGCCTTATCAGACGGCAGCGAGCCCTGTGACAGATTTATATCGTGTGGGATGACGGTTTTTAACCGTCATCTGAAGAGGGTTTTGGCGTAGTGAAGACACATCGACAAAAGAACAACCAATGCTATAATTGTGGCAAAAGAGGCCACTATGCTCGAGACTATAGATACAAGAAAGCAGAAGGAAATGTTGCAACATCCACACATGCTCAAGATGAAAGAGAAGAAGATTAGGACTTCGAGGCTTCGTGTGCAATTATAGAGCCAGTGACATGTGATACAATCATGCCCTCCAAAGCAGATGCACATAATGAGCTAGCACTTACCGTTGTAAGTAATAAATTTATCAATTATCATAATGATTGGATAGTGGACTCTGGATGCTCTAATCATATGACAGGAGATAAGGAAAAATTATCAAGCATGACAGAGTATAAAGGGGAGCGAGTTGTTATCACCGCGAACAACTCAAAATTACCAATCACATATGTTGGGAAGACGATGGTCGTGCCTCGATACAACTCTAAGGAAGTGCATTTGGAGAATGTATTCCATGTACCTGGGATGACAAAAAACTTGATATCAGTGTAGCAGTTGACATCCTCAGGCAACTACGTGGTATTTGGTCTGAACGACGTGAAGGTGTATCGAAGATTGAGGCCAACAAGCACACCGCTTATGGAGGGAAGAAAACTTGAGTCTGTCTACATAATGTCAGCACAAACAGCCTATGACAAAGCCAGAAAGAACGAGATAGTCGATCTGTGGCATGCACGCTTGGGACACGTGAGCTATCATAAGTTGAAGGTGATGATGAAAAAGTCGATGCTCAATGGACTTTCACAACTTGATGTTCGAGATGACATAGTATGTGCGGATGCCAGTTTGGGAAAACACACCAGTTGTCGTATGAAGATTCTCAATATCGAGCAAAGGAGCCGCTCGAGTTGGTGCACTATGATGTATTTGGTTGAGTGAAGCAGCCATCAGTCAGTGGTCATCAATATATGATAACTTTTATTGATGATTTCTCAAGGTATAAATGAACTTGTTCAAAAAGTTTGATTGGCCTCATAAACTTTCAAATGTCTTGAAAGCTCCTTCAACTTGTATAAAATGTTCAATTAGCCACCTGAACTTGCTTAAAAGGTAATCAATTGATCACTGGTTGCGAAAAAATAAGTTCAATGCGGAATGATCAATTGATTACATTTTATGCAAGTTGAGGGGACTATTATGACAATTTGAAAGTTTAGAGGGCCAATCAAATTTTTTGGACATCAGGGCCAAATGATGTATTAAGCCTTTATATTTTCATGGAAGACTTACAAGCCATAAACAAACATGCATGTGTTTGAGTTTTGGAAAAAAAGTTGTAAATTGTAACTATGCTTAACTACAATTGCTGGAGTTCATGATAAGAAATCTAGTCACAAATGAAATAACAAAATTAGGAAAAAAAAAATTATATGCATATATATAAGTAAAAGGCTACTATTAATATACAACTGAAACTGAAACAAAAGAAAACAAAGAAAAATAATTAAAATTACATAATTGTTGAAAGAGCTACCAAAATATCATTCATTGTAGGTCTATGATTAGGATCCTCCTCAATGCAGCTCTTCGCTAAGACCACTAAACATATAGCATCTCCTACTCCATAATTCCCATCCATTACTGGATCCATAAATTCTCTCAAATTCTCCAACAGATTTTCAGAGATTACAACCTTTTCATCAACCAAAAAATGGATTGAATCAATCATGATTTCACCATCTTTTACTATCTCTTTTCCTGATACCAACTCAAGCAATACAATTCCAAATGCATATACATCTGCTTTCATGTCTTCATTTTCTTCCCTGCAAGTGACAGGTTTGGCCGAACTAAATCCAGAAAGCTTAGCTCTCCAATCAATGGTTAAAAGCACATTACTGCTGTTTATGTTATGATGAACAAAGGGTGGTGCAGTAGAGTTGTGGAGGTAATGAAGTGCTGCTGCTAAATCAAAGGCAATCTGCTGCCTTCTTTCCCATGTTAGCTGCCTCTTCGATTCAGAATTCGACAAGCAGTTTTCTAAGCTGCCATTCTCAGGATATTCCATCACAACATAAGGATTAGTTCCATTGCAGAAACCCTCAAGTCTCACAATGTTGATATGATTAATCTTTGTCAATATGCCAATCACATTTTGAGAAATTTCCTCAGAATCCATTCGCTCGAATGCTAATTTAGAACTGCCAATTCTTCCTCTGTACATGTTCTTTCTGATCATAAAAGCCTCCTTGAAATCGTCTGTTGCACTCCTGATATCCTCCCAGCTATAGCTGATGATTGAAATTTTCAACTTGGATACACCATCAAGAAAGTTCTGTGAGACATTAGATGATACGGATCTTCTAGCAGGCAAAGACAGGAATCTCCGTGGATGATTCAATTTTCGAATGTTTCGGAAAATCCCACAGCTGATCACCATTGTTATGACTGCAAAACAAACACCTGCTCCTAGAAATACATGTGAATTCCATTTAGTTGATTCTGCATCAGCAGAAACAACTTCAAATGTTGCTTTAGGAGCTGGTGAGAATTGGGGGAAAGAATCAATATCCCAATTCACATTACTCAAGTTATTCGTAGGAACCAGTAGAGTTGTTTTAGGAAAAATAGCATCACGACGGCTCAGATTATTGAAATCTCTAATAGTTTTATCAGTTATACTAAATTTATAAGCAACCAAGTATGGATTATCACCCTCCAAAATAGGATATGTAACAAGAAATCTCACACCATTTCTTCGCTGAATCGAATTAGGACAAGCACATCGAATTGGTACATTGATCTGATAATCTTCAGGATGATACTCATAGCCTCTCAAGTCAGGATTCTCTTGAACTAGACTTTGTGCTTTCACCAACCCTTGAAAAACTTCACAGGCAACAACATTAACCGAATCTCTACTCGAAAAGTTGTACATCAAAGGTGCACGAAAGAACCCGCCTTGACATTGGCATGTAATGGGGATGATGATCTCTCGCCCAACCGGTAGATTTCTTGGATCTTCTTCCTTGAAATGGTTAGCTTCAAGGAGATCAAATTGGGTTAAATTGAAGAGAGAAGCTATGGAAGTGATTGAGTGGAAATTGGGTTGAGCCCTGTAGACTATATAAGTTTTGCAATCCAAGTCCTTTGAGTTGCAAATGTAGCCCTGCACTTGTGATGAAGTACAGTTGGAGCTGTCATAAGGCTGCTGGGAAAAGGTGGGATTGATGAGGAAGATGAGAGAGTAAAGAAAGATGAATTTGGATGGAGAAAGCATGATTGAGTAGATAATTGGGGATGTTAGAAGAATATGTTCTGAGTGGAAATAAAAGCAATAAAAATGGCCGCCCAGCCGGCCTTCAAAAGCAGTTCTTGTGCTACAATATAACATGATATTTTAGTCTTTGACATAATAGCATTTTCCTGATAGACTCCATTTTTTAAATCAGCTGACAGATTTTAGTCTTTGAGAGTGAGAGAGTGAGAGTTGTAACCCGGCATTATAACTAATATAAAATTCAACAATTATATGAGATAGGCAGGTGAGTTTATAATCTGTAACCACATGGCTTTCCCACTATGATTGCTTAATTAATGATGATTAAGAATTGTTAAGATTGAGGGTAATCCAGCTCCATCAAAAATCTTGACCTGCTAGCTCAAGCAAGTATGAATCTATGTTCTATATTATTAAGGATTTGAGAAAATTGCTAAAAGTTGTTGTTGTGTGACAGGGTTCGAGTTTTACGAACAAACTCTTGTTAAAAAAATTGGTAGGGGAAGACTTGTCCCCACAATACACGGACCCTCACTTAGCAGGGACACGTAGTACATCGGGCCGTTTTTTTTTTTTTTGAAGGACCTGAGAAACAATGGAAACTTGAAACTCGGAAGGAGTATAGGCAAACTCAAGCAATGATTAGGGTATTGCTATATACCGCTCCTAAATTCCGGTTCACCGCACCCTTTTGACCATATTGCCCTTCTCATTTTTTTTTCCCAAAACCTTAAAAACTCTCTCTACTTTTCTCTCCCGAGCACAAATCCCGGATTTGACAAAAATGGATCAAAGCATTCCCGAAGACAATGAGTTCGAACACGAGGTAATATTACGATTATTAAAAACGTTATTTAGGTATTTTCGTTTTTTTTTATTTTAGTTTTTGCCTGGGCGGGTGGCGCATACCACCCTTTCCCTAGGCCGAACGGATGAACTACTCGTTCGGCCTACGGAACGGGTGGTATGCGCCACCCGCTCCACCCATGGAACGGGTGGTACGCGCCATCCGCTCCACCCTTGGAACGGGCAGTACGCGCTGCCCGTTTCCACCTATGGTGAAACGGGCAGCCTGCCCGTTCAGGCAAAAATGGGCAGAAATTGCCCCGAATTATTTTTGCACGGGAGAAATAGCCCCGAAGTTTTTTTTTTGTAATTTTAATGTCAATTTTTCGTATATTCAGGTACCGATAGAAGATTGGAACCCCGATAACATTGATTATAGTTCGCGTTTCATAACGGATATCGTTTTCCCCTCAAGTCAGGATGCTATTGATTGGGCAAAAAAGATAGCTATTCAGAATGGGTTTGAGATTGTAATATCTTCGCACAAACATGGGGGAAAACAGAAGCTGTTGCGATGTTCACGGGGTGAACGATATAGAGGTGTTGTGAAAATTGATGAAGATCCTGCAATTAGGAAAAGTAAAACTAAAGCGTGTCGCTGTAAATTTTAGATTAAAGCCTATCAACATGCAGACCTTTCTGGATGGGGGATACAGGCTAAGGCTGGGTTAACTGGAATGCATAACCATACAATGTGTATGTATCCAGAGGGAAGTCGGCAAATGAGCGGACTCATTATCGCATCTAAACAAATTGTGCGTGATATGACTTCAGCTCAAGCAAAGCCTTGTGCTATTTTAGCAGCAGTTAAAGAAAAACACCCAGAGGACAACTCAGTAATTAAACACATATATAATTACAAGGACAAAATGAGGAGGGACGGGTTTGAAGGTAGAGACCTGGCTAGTCAATTCTACCATATTGCTGTGGAGAACAAATATGTCAATTACACACAGGCTGATTCAGGTGTGATAACGCATGTGTTCATGGCACATCCAGAGTCAGTTGATATGTTCAGGACTTACCACTGGTACATCGGCATTGATTCAACGTACAAAACAAACAAGTACAAAATGCCGTTTGTTGAGATTGTGGGGATGACGCCATGCAATAATAACTTCAAGATAGCGTATGCTATTGTTAAAGACGAGACCGAAGGGAGCTATCGTTGGATTTTGCAAAGGCTGAAGATTTTGATTGGGGATGATCTTAACCCGACCGTTGTTGTTAGTGACAGGGAGCTTGGGTTATTAAAGCCGATCCAAGAAGTTTTTACACAAGCAGCGCACTTGCTATGCACTTGGCATATAAATAAGGATGTGGAAGATCGTGTGTATAGAATCATGGGAGATAAAGGCCTTGCCTCTAAATTCAAGAATGGCAGATGGAGAACAATATTAGAATCATTAACCATTGAGGAGTACGAGACCAATCTTATGATGATGAAGGATAAGATGAGCAGGTTCAAAGGAGTTATCTCGTATGTTGAGGAGACGTGGTTGGTGCATAAGGAGAAGTTTGTTGTTGCTTGGACAAAGGAGTTCTTACATTTTGGCAACACAACTACTTGTCGAGTGGAGAGCGAACATGCTAGTCTAAAGCAATGGCTCAATACGGCAACTGGCTCTCTTGACACGGTATGGCAGAAGGTTCACAAGCAGATTGAATCACAAGCAACCAATATAAGGTATTTGCAATTTCTTCTACTGCAATTTAGGAATTTGCATTTATGGTTGTATCATTTCACTAACTAATAATAATTTTGTCTTCGTATTAGGTACATGCTTGAGCAGTCCCGGCTTCATCAAGCAGTCACTTTCGCCGGACGCCCATTAAGCCAACTTGTATTCAAAGTCTCTCACTACTGTCTGCAGTTGTTGAATCAAGAGTTAGAGCGCATGAGAGGGTTGAGCCATGAAGTGTACGTGCGTTGCGGTTGTGTATTGAGAACATCGCATCAGATACCATGTGCATGCGAGCTGAAACGAGCTTGTGATATGGAACAAATGATCAGTACTGAGAGTGTTCACGTGTTTTGGAGAACACTTTTAATCAATCATGGTCACACTGATGAAAATGACGGGCGTAATGATCTGAACGAGGAGCAGCGATATTTTCAGTCCTTAGTGGACCAGGTCTCTAAAGGCGACCCATCCTTAATGCGTAATATTTCAATGTTTATCCATGATCAACTACACCCTGATCAAGCTCAGTACACCGAACCCGATGTCAAAATTCACGTGCGAGGGTGACCTAAGGTGAGCAAATCCACAAAACGTATGCTGAGTTCTTGGGAATACAATGAAACTCGTCGTGGATGGGCTCGTTCTACTAGTTCATCTAGGAGTCGTGGTAGAAGTGGCAGAATTAGCTCGTCATCCTCGATACATAATGCTGCCTCATCAGGTAATGTTTATCTGATAAACCTAACTTTTTTTATAAATGTTTTGCAATATAGAGTTCATTTACACTAATATACATGAATGCAGATGGAAAAACGTATTATGGTTCTGACTTTGTACATTCCGATAAAATAGTTGGCATAATTAAACCATACGTCGAATCATACTACGACGTTGTAGGTGATGGAAATTGTGGTTTCCGTACAGTAGCAACTTACATTTTTGGTGACGAAGAAGCGTGGCAGACAGTTAGGCATCACATTCGAAATGAAGTAATTGCTAACCGTTGTCTGTATCAAAGAGTGTTTGTTGATACTGTTGATGCAACTCTTCATAGGGTAAGTTGGGACGGTGCAGGTTGTACGCCGGATTATTGGATGATCGTTTGGGATGACTTGTGGCCGGTTGCTACAATGTACAATTCTGCTGTCATGTTATTTGGCTTCTCGGGTGGGGACACATTAGCGTTGTGTGGTACTATCTTACCATTGTATGCCGCATTCACTGCTACAAGACCAGCACGTGAGATTTGTATAGCTCATTTAGGGAATCACTGCCATCACTACATACGTTTAAATTTATCGCCTAACTTTCCGGTGCCCCCTATAGTACACTGGTGGTTTCTGCACCGAGGTCAAAGCGTTGTAGGATGGGAGCGCTTCTATCAGGATAGGGTGGCACAGTGGACCAGATTGGCCAAACTTAGGGGATATTAGTATTTGATATTGTGTGGTTCTGTAATGTTACAAGTGAATTGTGATTAATTCTGTGTGGTTCTGTAATGTTACAGGTCAATTTTGATGAATTTTGTGTGGTTCTGTAATGTTACAGGTGAATTGTGATGAATTCTATGTGGTTTTGTAATGTTACAGGTCAATTCTGATGAATTCTGTATGGTTCTGTAATGTTACAGGTGAATTGTGATGTATTCTGTGTGGTTCTGTAATGTTACAGGTGAATTGTGATGAATTCTGTGTGGTTATGTAATGTTACAGGTCAATTTTGATGAATTCTGTGTGGTTCTGTAATGTTACAGGTGAATTGTGATGCATTCTGTGTGGTTCTATAATGTTACAGGTGAATTGTTATTAATTCTGTGTGGTTCTGTAATGTTACAGGTCAATTTTGATGAATTTTGTGTGGTTCTGTAATGTTACAGGTGAATTGTGATGTATTCTGTGTGGTTCTGTAATGTTATAGGTGAATTGTGATTAATTCTGTGTGGTTCTGTAATGTTACAGGTCAATTCTGATGAATTCTGTGTGGTTCTGTAATGTTACAGGTGAATTGTGATGAATTCTGTGTGGTTCTATAATGTTACAGGTCAATTCTGATGAATTCTGTGTGGTTCTGTAATGTTACAGGTGAATTGTGATTAATTCTGTGTGGTTCTGTAATGTTGCAGGTCAATTCTGATGAATTTTGTGTGGTTCTATAATGTTACAGGCAAATTGTGATGAATTCTGTATGGTTTTGTAATGTTACAGGTCAATTCTGATGAATTCTGTGTGGTTCTGTAATGTTACAGGTGAATTGTGATGTATTCTGTGCGGTTTTGTAATGTTACAGGTGAATTGTGATTAATTCTGTGTGGTTCTGTAATGTTACAGGTCAATTCTGATGAATTCTGTGTGGTTCTGTAATGTTACAGGTGAATTGTGGTGAATTATGTGTGGTTCTGTAATGTTACAGGTCAATTCTGATGAATTCTGTGTGGTTCTGTAATGTTACAGGTGAATTGTGATGTATTTTGTGTGGTTCTGTAATGTTACAGGTGAATTGTGATTAATTCGGTGTGGTTCTGTAATGTTACAGGTCAATTCTGATGAATTCCAACGGCTATATTCAAACGGATATATTCCAACGGCTATATTCAAACGGATATATTCCAACGGCTATATTCTCCATCTATAAAATTAAATAATTTTTCTACTTCAGTTATCCACATTTACTCTTTAAATTCATTTCAACGAAAACTCTCAACTATCAATGGCTTCATCTGATTTTACCAATGAGTTCCCTAATTTTCCTCCCGAGAAAAGCATAGTGTCAACTTTGAGTAAGTCTGATTGCACGGCGAAGATGCTTGATTACCAATACTATGCAATCCGTGTATATGGAGAGACATTTGTGAGTCCAGCAATGTTCCATCCTGAAACTCCATTTATGTTTTGCTTCAAGCTTCCGTCTGCTGGTGAGTTTCCAATATACTCACTACACATGCTATGGTTCTTATGTTATATGTATTACATGCCTTTTGAATTTGCTCTAGAGGAATGGTTGAACAGTTTGAATGAAGGAAATATTCCTAGTCATATTCAAACATTTCTGAAGTGGTTTATGCCTATTGATGACTGGAAAGCTATGTTCGCCAGACTACTGCGTGATAATCAGAGGGGAATTATCCCTAGAAATTTTTTTAACTCCATCATCTTTTTAAGATGGACAGAGTCTGAAATTTCTTATGAGGTTCATCGAACTTATCCTTACTCGATCGTGCAAAATTAGGATCGCTATAAATTAGAGGTTCGAGTACTACAGAGTATCAGCGCTTCAAAGAACGATTACCTTCCAGGACGAGCTTGGCCAAGAAATAGAGGAAATGCTCCATGGAACATTTTTCCTGTGGAATATGAGATGAATATTGCAGAGGAGAAAGAGATATACCTTGCAATACAGTCAGGTGTACCAGCGACATCTTCACCAAACATTGACGAGTACGAAGAAGATAGTGACTAATGTATTTTTTTTTTCTGTTTATGTCGTTGTAATGTATTTTTTCAGTTTATGTCGTTGTAATGTATTTTTTTCAGTTTATGCCGTTTATGTCGTTGTAATGTATTCTTAAATTTGCAATAATAACAAAGCGTATCACAAAAAAATGATAATATCAAAATACCAAATTCAGTCATAATAGTACTAAAATACTTCGAAATACAGTCATAACTCACTTGGCCAAATGCCAAGCACCCATAATCTACTCTAACGACTGCCTATATACAATCGCAGCATCCTCGTCCAGATGACTCATGTGATCCAACACAGTTTCACCCCAGCTAGCTAATCGACTAACCTACTGTAAAAAGTAAGGAACAAAAAACAGAGTTAATATCACTTCACACTTCAGTAAATATCATTTCACATTAGTAGATCAGTAAAGAAAACCCAAAAATAACTTACAATCTCACTGTTCAAGCGAGTATAAACAGTCGGTCCGGGTGCAACAATCTCCGAAAGTAGACGAGGGTGTGAGTGACGAGTGTACCAATGCATGTACTGATCCTCACAATCTGATGGAGTATGTGCTGGAGTGAATACAGACAATATAAGGACGGCCGACTGGGGAAAAGAGTCCCAAATACCCTGCACCATCACAGCTGGCACCTCTACACGATACTTCAAACTGGTCCACGGACGCACAGCCTTAGAAGGCTGCAATATCGGTCTAGGAATGGTCTGCATATGTCCAAGCTGTCGAAGGCATCGCCCCAGCATGTATGGCTCGATCACATCCCGATACCGTATCCATCCAGCGTATAGAGTCCTCGGGGTCTCCGTAATGGCATCAGGGCCATACGGCATCCACATCACCTACAGATGTATAAAATTACATTAACACATACAAGTAATACAAATTTGTTTTAATTGAACAGTATTTATAATTATATAGCAACTATACCTCATCTGCCGTCAACACATCAATACGAGCACGAAATGCTCTCAGCCGCTCATCGCTCTTCTCCATCGATATAAATGGCCACAACGAAGCCCTAAGAAGATCCGGGTCAACTGTAACTGCCTCTCAATGTGGCCTAAAGCAAGGAAAATACTCGTAAATCCAGGACTGGAGCAATGTCATACAACCCGTCATCTGCCCGCAATCTCCTCTGGTAGCAATACCAAGATGACGGTATAGATATGCTAGTGCAGCTGATCCCCAAGAAAGTCCAACGGCTCCAGCTACCGAGTCCTGCACCTCTAATAGACAAGAAGGTCGGATGCGGTCACCACTCTTGTCTACGAACAAGGTGGAACCGAGCATCAGCCACGTCCAAGCTATAGCCTGGGTCTCAGGAATTCGATCACCTCTACAGTGCTCCATGACGGAAGCGGCTCGTATACCACCAGAAGAATAATGACGGGCATCTAACTCAACCCGAGTCATCCCAAACAAATCCATCACGCACTCCTTAAGCTCATCAATACTCTCATCAGCAGTCACCATGGCACCATCTACGGGGATGCGCAATATCTCCCACACATCATGCATCAAAATGGTCATCTCGCCAAACGGCATGTGAAATGATGACGTGTCTGGATGCCACCGCTCTACAAATGCCATGATCAGAGCAGCATCTATGTGACTGTGTATAATACTAGGTAAATGGAACATGCCAGATGACTCGATACGCGACTGAATCGTCCTGGAAGAACCACTGTATAATGATCTCAGCTTCGAGCAATACCCTGATCTGGTATGACACCTAAGGACGCCCCTATCCTGACCGGCCCAGATAGCACATGCAACATGTCCCAGAAAGCTCGGGATCACAGCACCATCAAATGGACCCCCGGGTACGGGGTCCTTCACAACCCAGTCATCCTCTATAACACTCCTCGATCGCTTGCTGCTACCTGAAATTACAGTAAACGGTTTACATTAAATTTTTGGTATATTTTCCAATAATCACGATTAAAACAAATAAAAATAAGCAGATTTTTAAATTTCTTTTACCAGAAGAAGATCCTGCGGTATAAGAAAATCGTCTGTCTCGACCCCTCGTCACGACGCCACGATGTATGGGGATAGTATCAGAACTAGGACGATGCATAGAGGCATCTCCGTCCATCTCTATATCAGCCGCCTCATCCTGTCCCTCAGCACGCTCCGCCTGTGCTGCATGTGCCCTCCGGGCGTCCGCCATGAACCGCTGCTGCTCCGTCCGCTCCCGTCGAGCAGATGCAGTAACAGGACGTGAAGACGTGTGTCTAAGGTCAGATCACGCCTCATCCTGTAATATTATTTATTTATTACATTCAATTTACCACAAATTTTTTATTTTTTATATGTTCGGGTCTGCCTACGCCCGGTCCGTACAAATTTTTTAAAAAAAACAAAATTTGGCCCTTTTTGGCCTGGGCGGGTGGCTTACACCACCTGGCCTAAGGCCCAAACGGGTGCGACGCACCAGTCGGCCATAGGGCCGACTAGTGCGCCGTAAACGTTTGGCCCGTAGGCCAAACGGGTGCGTCGTGCGCTCCACCATAAGGTGGAGCGCACGTCTTATATGCGTTCCACCTTAGGTGGAACGCGTGCGACGAGCGATCCACCTTATGGTGGAGCGCGTGCGCCGCGCGATCCACCTTACGGTGGAATGCGTGCGCCGCACGCTCCACCATACGGTGGATCGCTCGCCGCGCACTTGTTCCACCTACGGTGGAACGCATAGTTCGTGCGTTCCACCGTAGGTGGAACAAGAAAATCGCAGCCGCCTGGTGCGATTTCTGGGATTTTTTTCCCGAATTTCAGCCCCAAAAATCACTAATTCGTTAATGATTTGAACGGAAAAACTTACCATAATACCCATGTATCCTTTGCCGATGTCTACTTTTCGTGCCATCTCGTTTTAGGTCGGTTTTTTGAAAACGGAAAGAAAGTAGAGAGGATTTGGAATTTTCAAAATTCTTGTTTGAAATAATGAGAAGGGCAATATGATCAACAAGGTGCGGTGAAACGGAATTAGGGGGCGATATATAGTCGCCCACATGATTATGGAGTGCAGAATCTACCTATATAGCACACGTTGAATAAATCTCTTTCCCGAGGTGCACAAAAATATTCAGGAAACCGGAAAAATTAAATCAAATTCAAACCGAAAATTAGGTTTAATAATCGATGGATTAGTATACAATTTTCAGTTCTAAGAATAAGGTTCATAGTTACGACTTAGACTTTTTTTTTTTCAAAGTCCCCTGAATACATGATCGATATTTAATTTTATATAAGTATATTTTTTATTTTTATGAAAAAATTAGGTGAAAAAATCCTATAAATGAAAGCAATTATATATACTGAGCAAATTTTAATTGAACAAAAAAATATTTAAGTATATTTATAATTTTGTTCATTTTTTTTTCATTCTTGCTTCTAAAATATACATGTAATAGGAAAGAATTGTTCATATAAGATCTTATGTAACGATATTAATGATGCAGACATTTTCTTCAATGAATCAAATCAAGACGAAGGAAGTCGTATGAGATACGAAGCGAAGAGGGACATGAGCGGCAAAAATGCTAATCTAACTGTCAGAATTCTGATTTCCTTTTAATTATTATTTATGCCACTCTTATTTACTGTCTTACCATTTAGGTTTAATTCCCTAAAATGTCATTTTGGCACCCCTTTCACATCTTATCCATATCTTTCCTTATTGCCTTATAACCCTAGCTACGTTATTTTAGTCTTTTGCTTTATTAGTTGGGAGAGAGCTATTTAAGCCCCCTTGCTTGTAAGGATGTTTAACTTTTCATTAATCAATTATTATTATCTTCTCTTTGAGAGCTTTGCGTTAGATTTATCCTTTCAACAATGGGGGATCTTGATTCCTACGAGTTTAGCTCGTAAAATACCAGGATTAACTCCTAGTTTAGCTAGAGAAGAAACATATTTGTCGATTTAAGATTAAAATCAACTCGTTCGTCATTAATTTGTATCATTTGGTATAAGAGCCGAGTCATTTTCCTTCCTATAGACTTTTTCTTGGCAATAGTTCAACCAAGTTCATCACAATAATCCATTGAAGCCTCCAACAAAAGATGGAAAGATTTCAGAACCATGTTGAGAGAACAAAGAAGGACATCCATGGGTATTGTGAAGAATGGAGGCGTTTGGAAGAACGAGATAAGGAAGCCCATGAGAAAGTACTAAGATGTGTCGATAACATGGCCAACAACTTAAAGAAACTTCGTGTAGAGATCTGAAATACCCTCCAACCAACCTTGGAAGTTCCTCCTAGAAGAAGTGAAGAAAACCCTTGTTGCCTCCTAAAGAGTCATCCCAAATCTTTCACATTGAAGAGGTAAATACTAAACTTTCAATTTCTAATGTGAAAGTTATGAGTAATCCTATTACTAATGAGGAGTTGGATGTTTGTGACATTGATGGTAATTTAGATTCTCATTGTGGGTTTAATGACAATGAAATGGTAAATGAAAATTTGAATTCATGTATGAATATGGAGGAAGGAGTGCTGATAGGTGAAAATATTGGGAAAACTCATGTTAAGAATGGTAATGCCTATGTACTTGATAAAATGCCCCTTATACAAACATCACTTGTGTACTTAAGGAATGTGAGAACCTTAATCTTGAAGAAGTAGAAAGTGATTTGCACAAAAAAGAACACTATCAAATGAAAAAAAAAATATGTTGATAATTACATATTTTCTATATTAAATGAAAAAAAATTAACATAAGGAACACTAATGCGTGATCTATTTGCACAAAAAAAGAGCATCAATCCTTGAAAACTATTAGTACCGGCGATATCCATTGCACTTCTTCCATATGCAATTAAAATCTCCGTTCAGAAATAGTATGTATGTATATATATATATATATATATATATATATATATGAGAGGGCTCTTGTGAGAATCCTTTCCTAGGTGAGAACCACCCAAAACTACGAAGTTTTGGGTAAGGAAATTTAAAAAAAACACTGCTGTCTAAGGGGATCGAACTTGGGACCCTCTATCTATACCTCACATTACTTACCACTAAGCCAATTGTCTTTCTTATGTACTACGTGTCGCGCTGCTTAATATATTATGACTCTTTTAGCTTCCATTGTTTAATATTTGATGCATGCACTTATTAATATCAATTAAATGTGCATAATAATAAATTATTAATAAAAAAAAATATGCATAATAATGAATTATTAATAGAAAAAAAATGCAAAAACATGCTCTAATTTCTTATTTATTTAATTCCTCTATATTTTTGTAATTTATATTTTAAAATGTTAAGGACGATGTTCTAAATATTGTTACATATATTCTAAACTTTATAATTTGTGTTCTAAAAATTAAGTATAATGTTTTTAAAAAATAGTAAATATATGAACCATTTTTACATTTGTTCTATAATATAATTTATAACACTCATATTCTAAATAACATAATGTATGTTCTAAAAAACATAACGCATGTTCTAAAGTTTATATTTTGTGTTCCAAAAATTAAGTATAATGTTCTAAAAAAATCAGTAGATATCTCGATCGGTTTTTCATTTGTTCTATAATATAATTTATAACTCATGTTCGAAAAAACATAACACGTGTTCTAAAAAACATAACGTATGTTCTAAAAAATATGTCGTACGTTCTAAACTTCATAGTTCGTGTTTTAAAAGTTAAAATATATGTTCTAACGTTTGTTTTAAAAAAATATATAGTTTGTGTTCCAAAAATTAAGTATAATGTTCTAAAAAAATTAGTAGATATTTCGATCGTTTTTTCACTTGTTCTATAATATAATTTATAACTCATGTTCGAAAAAACATAACACGTGTTCTAAAAAACATAACGCATGTTCTAAAAAATATGTCGTACGTTCTAACTTCATAGTCCGTGTTTTAAAAGTTAAAATATATGTTATAACGTATGTTTTAAAAAATATATAGTTTGTGTTCTAAAAATTAAGTATAATGTTCTAAAAAATCAGTAGATATCTGGATCGTTTTTTCATTTGTTCTATAATATAATTTATAACTCATGTTCGAAAAAACATAACACACGTTCTAAAAAACATAACGTATGTTCTAAAAAATATGTCGTACGTTCTAAACTTCATAGTTCGTGTTTTAAAAGTTAAAATATATGTCCTAACGTATGTTTTAAAAAATATATTTTCCTATGTAATATAAATTACAAAAATATAAAGGAATTAAATAAATAAGAAATTAGAGCATGTTTTTGGATTTTTTTTATTAATAATTCATTATTATCCACATTTCTCTTTTTTCTATTAATAATTCATTATTATGCACATTTCCTTTTTTCTATTAATAATTCATTATTATGCATATTTAATCGATATTAATAAGTGCATGCGTCAAATATTAAACAAAAAAAAATACTATAATTTTTAAATAAAAATACGTTTGCTTTAGTTTGTTCGTTATACAATTCTTATTTATATATTATTAAGTGCATCTGATGCTAAAAAAAATCAAATACTATATTTTTTAAATAAAAATATAGGTGCCTTCTATGGTTACTTTGTTTTTGACAAAGTACCATTACTTGGTGTGTTTTCACCATTAGATGATGGAGTATAAAATTAATCCAATGGTGAAAACACACAAAGTAAACATAGCCTTTACCTAAAAATATATTATATATTTTAATAAAATTTAATATTAATATTTTATTTATATAAGAAAATATATTTTTTAAAACATACGTTAGAACATATATTTTAACTTTTAAAACACGAACTATGAAGTTTAGAACATACGTTATGTTTTTTAGAACATGCGTTATGTTTTTTCGAACATGAGTTATAAATTATATTATAGAACAAATGCAAAAATGATCCAGATATCTACTGATTTTTTTAGAACATTATACTTATTTTTTAGAACACAAACTATAAACTTTAGAACATACGCTATGTTATTTAGAATATGAGTTATAAATTATATTATAGAACAAATGCAAAAATGGTCCATATAATATTTTTTAAGTAAAAATATATTATATATTTTAATAAAATTTCATGTTAATATTTTATTTATATAAGAAAATATATTTTTTTAAACATACGTTAGAACATATATTTTAACTTTTAAAACACGAACTATGAAGTTTAGAACATACGACATATTTTTTAGAATATACGTTATATTTTTTAGAACATATGTCATGTTTTTTCGAACATGAGTTATAAATTATATTATAGAAAAAATGCAAAAATGATCCAGATATCTACTGATTTTTTTAGAACATTATACTTAATTTTTAGAACACAAACTATAAACTTTAGAACATACGTTATGTTATTTAGAATATGAGTTATAAATTATATTATAGAACAAATGTAAAAATGGTCCATATATTTACTGATTTTTTTTAAACATTATACTTAATTTTTAGAACACAAATTATAAAGGTTAGAACGTATGTAACAATATTTAGAACATCGTCCTTAACATTTAAAAACATAAATTACAAAAAATATAGAGGAATTAAATAAATAAAAAATTGGAGCATGTTTTTGGATTTTTTGTTCTATTAATAATTCATTATTATGCACATTTATTTTTTCTATTAATAATTTATTATTATGCACATTTAATCGATATTAATAAGTTCATGTGTCAAATATTAAACAATAGAAGCTACTTCTTACCAAAAAAAAAAACAATAGAAGCTACTTGGATAATCGTATATTAATTAACGCGCACCATAATAAACAAGGGAAACAATTAGCTTAGTGGTAAGTAGCTTGGAGTATATATGATGTGGCTAGGGTTCGATCCCTACCAGCAGCATTCTGTTTTTATTAATTTTTACACTCAAAACGACGTAGTTTTGAGTGGTTCTCACCTAAGGAAGTGTCCTCACCTAAAAAATGGTTCTCACAAGAGCCATCTCCTATATATATATACACACACTTAAGAATAGTACTAATTATATAATTATATAGGCCTATGTACAAATATATGTTTTTGTGATACGCAATCTAATAGAAGCTGTAAACTTTCATGAACATTATCAATAATGTAATAGAAGGAACAACTAATTGGACAAAGCTTTTATTAAAGATTTTTCATGACTTGTTTCCAAATATCAAAAGGCAAAATTATAAACTCTGTAAGAACATTTCAAAATTAAATGTTCCCCACCTAAGAACATTTCAAACTCTGTAAGAACATTGCATGATCTTCATCATTTCTCACAACACCTCTATAGCGTTCACCCCGTGAACATCTTAACAGCCTCTGTTTTCCCCCATATTTGTGCGAAGATATTACAATCTCAAACTCATTCTGAATAGCTATCTTTTTTGCCCAATCAATAGCATCCTGACACGAAGGGAAAACGGTATCCATTATGAAACGCGAATTATAATCAATGTCATCGGGTTTCCAATCTTCTAACGGTACCTGAATATACAAAAAAATGCATAATAGGTTATCATAATGTACATTAAAAATTTAAAAAAATAGTTTGGGATAATTTCTGTCGTTTTTTTGTCTGAACGGGTAGCTTGCCTGTTTCACCATGGGTGGGAACGGGTGGCGCGTACCACCCGTTCCATCGGTGGAACGGGTGGAGCATGCTGCCCGTTCCCTAGGCCGAACGGGTAGTTCATCCGTTCGGCCTACGAAACGGGAGTACGCGCTACCCGTTCAGGCAAAAACCAAAAAAAAATAAAAAAATTAAACAGACACGTATTTAAGAATCGTAATATTACCTCGTGTTCGAAATCATTATCTTCGGGAATGCTTGGGTCCATTTTTGTAAAATCCGGGATTTTTGCTCGGAAGAGAAAGGGAGAAAGAGCTTTTAAGGTTTTGGATGAAATAAAATGAGAAGGGCAATATGGTAAAAGAGGAGGCGGTGGACCGGAATTTGGATGCGGTGAATAGTAATACCCAAAAACAAATGTAAAAAAAACTATACAAATACTTTGCTTTCTTAACAAAATATATAGATACAAATATTTACATAGAAATCCACTTTTAAAAACTTATTTACAATTATATCAAATGATATTTTAAATTAGGTCAAACTAATAAAGTTATTATTTTTAATATATTTTAAAGATTAAAACTTATAAATTAAGAATCTAGAATATATTTACTAAAGTTTAGAATTTATGAATTTGGGTCTAAATTTTTTAATTAGAATATAAAATCATATTTTATTTCTTACATATAAAAAATAATAACATACTAAACAGTAATATTGATTATATGATTGAAATGTAATTTTGTAACCAATTGTGATATATATTCATGTAAAAAGCCTTAAACATTATTTAGGTTTTAAAGGGTTCAAATAATTAATATTTTAAACTTAAAAAGATCCAATTGATTTTTTGAATATAGATTGAGGGTTAATTTAAGAATTAAACTCATATTTGGTCTTTGTGGTATGCAAAATTTTATCATACTATTTGGTAATATTTTTCTTTTCACGTATTTCTATAAGTGACATTTAACTTGTTTTGGATGAAAAATTAATCGATTTGTTCATTTTTTTTTTAAAATGATACAATTTTTGACACATGATATATACACATGGCAATTGATTTAATTTTTTACCAAATAGATTTAATATTTAGATAAATAAAGAATTAATGAAATACTTTTTTTTTGGTAAGAATTAATGAAATACTTTTTTGTTTATCATGTATTGAAATATATTTTAAATATTTTTACGTAAAATGTTTTTATTAAAGGGACTTTTATTTAGTATTTCGTCTAGGGCCCATAAATTATCATGACGGTCCTGAGCCTAATAAATATAAACTATAAATACCCCATCCATGTTGAGTTTCAAAAGTTTTATTAATAACCTAAATAGTGTTTGGCATATGGCATGGCATTGAGTGCAGCCTCCATCTGATAGTAAGACATTGATGGCAGCAAAGATCTGCAAAGGGAATTGAAGGGAATTCAATGGAGGACCTTAAAAGTTGGATAAACTGAACAAAATTCAAGTGGTGATTACCTGTTAGCTCTCGATCCTTTAATTTGGAAAGGTATGTTTTTGCATTACATTGTCACTTAACGTTTTTAAAAATACTGCTTGACAGGTCCCTTCTGACGCACACGTTATTTATTCTATTAGCCCCTTTTATCATGTTTTAAGGCTAATTCGATATGTCAAAGTCACCACCCGGGATTAATATCCGGGAACATAAAATTAAATGACATAGGAGCTCACACTATGTCATAACTTCAGAGTTAGGTTCATGAATTAAACATTAAGAGTTTGATTAATAAAATCGTAGATTTGTCTTTCCATTAAAATACCAAATATTTCTAAGATTTTCAGTTTATATGCATTCACCACACAGATTATGGAAAGCGATAAATAAATTCAGAATTATAAATTACATCTCAATTTAATATCCAAATCATATACATTTGATCTAGCTCTAAACAAATCTATTAAACCTGCAAAATAAATAAATCTTAGTCGCGATACATTGGGACCCGTATTCAGAATCTATATATAATATAAAACAGTAACGATGGAACTGAGGTGTCACTTCCTCCTTTTTTAGTGATAAAAAATTTAATATATTAATTTTAATTTTATTATGTATATTTATCTATAAAAAGATTATTTTATCCCATATATCTAAGAGTACTACAGAATTTAAATTAATCCCTAAAATCTCTCTAATTCTCTACATATCTATATATAATATAAAACAGTAACGATGGAACTGAGGTGTCACTTCCTCCTATTTTACTGATAAAAAATATAATATAATATATAATATATTAGTTTTTATTTTATTATTATATTTATCTATAAAAATATTATTTAAACTAAATGTGAAAATCAAATAATAATATTTAATTTATATAACACATTTATGTCATTAATTGTAATTATTAGATTGTATTTTTATTAATATTTATATATTAAGATGAATCCGTGCATCGCACGGGCCAAAAACTAGTTATACTATAGTGTCAGACTCGATAAAATAGGACTCAAACAAATCTTATTATTCTAGCACGTCGACATGGTAATTAGTCTGTGATCTATGTCTATTTATTCTAGTAGATTAATTTTATTCCTAAACTACTTGTTACCTCGTGATTAATTATTTATTACATCTAGGGGCTATTATAACCTATTGGAAACAAAAAATAAATTAAAACTATAAATATAATTCTAATCCTAAAAAAAAATAAAAGCTTTAATATTTATCTTAATCTAACGAAATTAATATTGATAAAAGCCACAAATTAATAAATGTAAAAGCTACATTTATAATTTTTGAATTAGTAACTATAACTATAATTACAATTAAATGACTAATACTATAATTAAGTAGGTAAAAATATCTAACCAAATTATCTTAAAAGCTCCCTCTACCCTACGACTAGGGTTTCTTAGCTGCTACCCTAACTTGGGGTTTAAGCCACCACCGGCCGCCCATCTCCTACCGCACCATCACCGTCCCCTTATTCCATAAACGCCCCATCAGCCCTCTACCAACGAGTTATGGATTCCCTAACGCACAACTGTTTACAACTCTCCCTTACCGAAGAAGATGAAGCCCCTATAATCACACCTGATCACTCTTCAACGCTGGTTTACGACCTCCGATGGAGCTGCGTAGGCTGTTTTGTTACGGAAAAAGCTGTAAATGTGGAAGGAATGAAAATAACATCGTCGAAGCTTTGGAAACCTGCCGACGGCATGTCAATTGTTGAAGTAGAAGAAAACAGGTTCTTATTTCAGTTCAATCACGTTTTCGACCTTAACGCAGTATTGAATGGGGGTCCATAGTCTTTCGAGAATAAACTCCTCGTCCTAAAGCGGGTCGAAACTCAGGAAAGCATTTATACTATCCCCTTGACCGAAGTGGCTTTCTGGGTACAGTTGCATGACCTCCCAAGAGGTTTTAGGTCTGAAAAAATAGCACTTACCTGCGGCAAGTACATTGGCACCGTCCTTCGCACTGATCCTCGAGATTATGGGGAGCCGTATGTCGGCTATCTCAGAGTCCATATTTTAATGGAAATTGGCAAGCCATTGAAGAGAAGAATGAAGTTGGGGACGTCAGCAGCATAGTGGGTATGGGTTAATTTTAAATACGAAAGACTTTTCCATTTTTGCTTCTTCTGTGGACTTCTAGGACATAATGAACGCGACTGTGCAGCATTCAGGGCTCTCAATAACCCGAACCATCAAACCTTGTATGGCCCCTTCATAAGAGCACCTCCCCGACGTTTCGTTCAGAATAGCTCCCCCTGGCTGAACTCGACCCCTCTTCTAGTAGGTTCTCCAGTTAACACAATGGACACCCAACAAGAGGAGTTACTCCGAAAACAAGCGGAGGAAGGGATAAAAAATGTGGAACAGAATGAATCCATCCTTAAAGTGGTAACAAACCCAAAATGTAAACGAACCGTAAATGACGAAACACAGGGAGAAGTTATGGACGAGGACAATAATGAAACAGAGATATCGACAGGCACCGCTGGACAGGCCAGCCGAAAGCCATGATCATCCTCAGTTGGAACTGCCGAGGTATGGGTAACCTCGAGTCAGTTCATGAGCTGAAAGAGCTCGTTCAGACCCATAAGCCTTCCGTTATTTTTCTCATGGAAACAATGGTAGGCACTACAGGTATTATGAATGTAATGAAAGCTACTGGTTTTGACAGGCAATTCTCAGTTAACATTGTTCATGGAGGAGGGGGAGTGGCCCTAATATGGAAACAAGAGGTGTCAGTAAGCTTCCTGAAGTTTGGTGTAAACTTTGTCAACGTCAAAATTTCCTCTTCTTTTCAGATGAATGGCGCTTAACAAGGTTCTATGGATTTCCAGAGAGGAGCTGAAGAGGGCTTTATTGGGAGTGCTTAAAGGATCTCTACCGTATATCGGATCTGCCTTGGCTGGTTATTGGAGATCTCAACAATATGTGTTTTGCATTTGAGAAATGAAGAGGTAGACGTCAGCCGACTCAGCTACTTGACGGTTTTAACGAACTTCTAGATTACTACACGCTTACGGAAATTCCAATGGTGGGTTACCAGTACACTTGGTTCAGACAGAGACAAAGGGCAACCGATTTTAGAGGAGAAATTAGACAGGGGGCTGGCTAATCAGAGGTGGCATGAAAAATTCCCTGCTGCGTCAATTAATAACATCATCACAACACGATCCGAGCACTCGGCGCTTGTGCTAAAAACTAAGGAACCAGAAAGGGTAACGACTACCTAGCTTAGGTATGATAATGTCTGGGGCCTTGAGGAGTCCTGCCGCTCAACTGTTATGAAAATTTGGAACAACACCAGTGAGCAGCGTTTTGAAAAAAAAATGGGGATTTGCTGGAATCGGATTATGCAATGGGGCCAGCAGTACCGTCTTCGGTTCAGGGTCCAGGCGCGAAGGCTGCGCAAAAGTTTAGAAGAAAGCCGTGGTTCGGGGAATTCAGGTGAAATAAACAGAATCAGTCTTGAACTGGAAAAAGTCCGACGAGAATAGGAAGGGTATTGGAAACAAAGGGCTAAAGTACGATGGCTTAAAGTTGGTGATAAAAATTCCAGGTTCTTCCATTCGACGGTAAGAGCAAGAAAAAGGAAAAATGAGATAGTCAGCCTTGTTGACGGACTGGGGCTTCATCGGACTTGGCGAGAAGGGTTAGCGAAAGCAATACAAGGTCACTTCCAATCCATTTTCACATCACATGAACGTCAGAACCACGACATCGTAAATGACATCCATGGAAGGATATCAATCAGCCAGAAACAGCAGCTGCAAAAAGGGTACACGGCATATGAGATTAAACGGGTGGTTTTTGACATGCATCCTGACAAATCACCAAGTCCGGATGGGCTCAATCCGGGATTCTACTAGCAATATTGGAATGTTATCGGAGAGGATGTCACAACATATTGCATTTCATGTCTAGATTCAGGTAACATCCCTAACCACCTAAACAGTACAAATCTGGTTTTAATCCCAAAAATCCCCAATCCAACTAGTATATCTGATCTCCGCCATATCGTCCTGTGTAATGTGTTGATGAAAATCATGACTAAAGCTATCGCCAACAGACTGAAAGGCATCCTTGATTCACTCATATCCCCTCATCAAAGTGCTTTTATCCCTAAAAGATCTATCACTGATAATATACTGATCTCTTATGAGGCTGGACACGCGCTTCGAACCAGAAAGGGTGGGAGACAGGGGTATGCCGCTTTGAAGGTAGACATGTCTAAAGCATATGACAGAATGAAATGGAGTTATCTTAAAGCAGTTTTGATCAGAATGTGCTTTCCGGAAAGTTTTGTAACCCTAGTGATGTCCTGTGTGTCAATGGTCGAGTATCAAATCAGCAATAGAAATGCAGAGTTTCATCCGTTCAAGCCTACTCGTGGTCTTAGACAGGGAGATCCCTTATCTGTTTATTCTTTGTACTGAAGGATTAACAACATTATTGAGACATGCAGAAGATGTTGGGGAGATTCACGGTTGTAGGGTTAGTCGAGGAGCTCCTACAATTTCCCATCTGTTATTCGCCGACGACAACTACTTCTTCTTCAAAGCCAACCTGAATGAATGTGAAGTTGTGAAGATAATTTTCAGACAGTACGAAGAGGTGTCGGGTCAAAAATAAAATTCTTGAAGTCCAAAATCTCCTTTAGCAGCAAGACCCCCCATGATAATAAGAGGGCTATTTCAGGCTCCCTTCAAGTTCAAATTGCTAGTTCTCAAGATAAATATTTGGGTCTCCCATCGACAGTTGGCAGAAGTCGTGTTTCCACCTTCTGGTATATTGTGGATCGGTTGCAAAAGTGTATCAGAGGTTGGCAAGGAAAACGCCTATCGCAAGGAGGTAAAGAGGTGGTTATCAAGGCTGTTGCCCAATCAATTCCTTCCTATATACTGCAAGTTTTTCTCCTGCCTAAGACAATATGTAAGAAGTTGGAAGTAATGCTCAATGCCTACTGGTGGGGACGCGACATCAAATGGAAAACTTGGGAGTTTCTGTGTCAAAGACGGGATTGGGGAGGTATGAATTTCCGCAGATTTCATGAGTTCAACATCGCTTTCCTAGGGAAACTAGCATGGAAATTCCACGCTCATCCAAATTCTCTAGTAAGCAGACTGTTTAAAGCTCGTTACTTCCCTCGGGCGAGTTTCACATCGGCGACAACTGGTTCAAACCCGAGCGCGGTTTGGTCCAGCGTGATCCAGGTACAACAGTTAATAAAGGACGATTCAGTTATGAGAATCGGGAACAGAAAAGATACTTGGATTTGGAAAGACAAGTGGTTGTCCTCGGCGTCTGGTATACTGGCGGAACCACAACACGACTTCGATAGTGATTGGACAGTTGACAGACTTATCCACGAAGGTCAGTGGAATATCAAACTACTTGATTCTTTCTTCTCGGTTAAGGATCGGAGTTCCATATTGCAAATTCCTATCTCCTCCTATGACAGAAAGGATCAGATTTGTTGGCGGAGGGAGAATAAAGGTATATACAGTGTTAAATCATCATATTTCAGTTATCGGAAGCCCATCCACGGCCTCCTTTGGAGGTCCAAGGAGCCCATTGGAAACAGCTATGGCAAATGTCTTGCCCCCCCGAAGGTTAAAAATTTTCATTGGCGCGCAGCCTGGAATGTAGTTCCAACAAAAGTAGCTCTTCACAACCGGCGTGTTGATATCGACCTTTGCTGTCCTTTTTGTCAAGCGCATGATGAATCTCTATCGCATCTATTACTGCAGTGTCCTGTATCAATCCAAATTTGGAATGCCTCTTTGTTGTCTCAATTCCACGCCAGGTTCGATACTGATTTTAACAGTTGGCCATCAGCTCTTCATGAATGCTCGTCTGATACAACAGGGCGATGGAGTACGCTAATCTGGCAAATTTGGTTCTGGAGGAACCAATTAGTATGGAACCGTCAAACAAAACGCCCGAGTGAAATTGCAAACCGTGCAACAGAATTGCTTAATGAATGGCGTACATCGTAGAATTTTGGAGAAGTCGTAAGGGGAACTGCTGTCCTTACAACCGCTGCTAGATGGTTTCCTCCGCTATTTGGCCTCAAAGTAACCTTCGACGCCTTGGTTCGCCCTGAGGATGAATTTTTCGGTGTCGGTGCTGTTATCAGAAACAGCAGCGGTAGCTTCATCGCAACGAGGTTCAGGAGAGTGCAGGGAAGAGTCACTCCAGCAGTGGCTGAAGCCATCTCGTGTAGAGAGGCTTTGAGTTGGATAAAGGAACGTGGTGGTGAGATAATCTGTGTTGAAGGGGATGCGCTAATTGTCATTAATGTGTTAAACCAGCCCCGGAGGAAGACTTCTCAACTTTTGGCCTCGTAATGGAAGATTGTCGCGATCTTGCATCTTCGATCCCTTGCTGCTCTTTCTGTTTCACGAGAAGATCAGCAAATAAAGTTGCGGACGAAGCAGCCAGACTTGGCTCATTGTCCCTGGAAATGGTTTTAACTAGTTTTATTCCCCCGTCGTTTGTAAGCCTTTTGGCAATTGACTAATTCTTTGATTCAATATATTCATTCATTCATTCAAAAAAAAAAAGAAGGTAAAAATATAAATATAGCTATAACTATATTTTAAATAAATAAAAATGATAATTAATCCAAATTCGAAATAATTAGATGATTTTTAAAAATAACATGTAATTAACGAAAATTAAAAACACATAACATTTTAAGTAGGTTTTTAAATCCTTCACACAGCTACCTTTCGAGCTTTAGTCTAGCATTGACGTAAAAATAGACTCCTATAAACGCATCGAACGAGATCGATAACCGAAACCCACAAACGATGAACCAACTTCTTATTACGTGGTCCGTAAAGTAACGATTTTTGTGGTTTGGAAACAACCAAATAATGATGACTCTATTTTTTCTTTTTAATTTCTTTTCTTACCCGCCTATGCCCTCTCTCCCTTTCAATTTCTTATTTTCTTCTTCACTCCACGTCTCCCTTTTCTGCTTTTCTTTCTAATTTAGTTATCAATGATTTGAGTGTTGGGTCCCATCTCCTGCATTGCTCCGCCTGCTCTCCCCTATGAAATCCCATAGCTCCCTTGTCTTTTCTGCTCTTTTCCAATCCAACCCCTTATCTCCCACGTGATGCTCCCACTCTCCATCCATCATTCCTATTTTTTGTTTTTGTGATTATAATAATAATAAACTAACTATATATATATAGTTAAATTAAATGTTGGGAAATTTCAAAGAACTCGTGTTTGGATTTATGAGAGTCTGAAGCCCGTTTATTTTTATGTTTGGTTTTTTCACATTTTCAAACTATTAAGACAATGAGTCGTTTTTTACTTTTCTCCACCTGTAACATTCTGAACAAAGATAACTATAATTTTATTACGAAAGTTAAAAAAATCTATACAAACAGACTGCCATTTAATTAAATGTTTTTTTAAAACTAACATGTCATCATTCAATCTTAGTACTAAAACTCTTAATCGAAAAGAACATGATTAGAGGGAATAAAGATACAAACCTGAATAATTAACCGTCCTTCCGTTGTAAACTTGATCTGCGATTTGTCACCAAACCCCTGCCCCTTTTTCACCCTACACATTAATACTAGATATCAATTGGCTGATTTGTTACCAAACCCCTAAGCCATTTTTATTGTCACATGCCTTATATAAGATGGATGTTTTACAAACACTATATCTTAAGGAAAGATTGAAAAATAATGCAACTGGTCGAAGTGACATACATCTCATCAATCAACAAAAACGGGCTCAACCAATTCTATTATTTCAGGTGGAATTATTTTCTATCAGCGATCTGTTTTTCTATATAAAGTATAATTATTTTCATTTTTAATAAGAAAAAGTCAGAAGCTAATTTGCTGCTTTAAACATTCAAACCTTTTTTCATTTAACTACATCTAACTGCCATTTCTAACAACTTGCTAACAGTGATGAACAACAGTTGTCTTAATTACTGAAGTTTGTATACTTCAACTAGTGGTGAATACAGGATTGTTCGTTCGGGGAGACCGATTTTACAAATTTTTTTTTGCTAAATCAGTGTCTATTAGAAAAAATTCAGATTTAGAACGAGTCTAATAGACCAAAAAAATTAGAAATTTAGGTTTACGAAATGCCTAACAGTCTAAAAAATTAGAAATTTGGATTTAGAAATTACATAACATCCTAAAGAAATTGGAATTTTGGATTTATAGAGGACCTAACAGGGGGCCTAGAACATCATAACACCTCAAATTTTATGGAGAAATTGAGAGCGAAACTACTCGTGGTCATTATTGTTCGGGCGGCCGGAGGGGCCGGACCCCGGCCTCTGTCTCCGCCCCCTGACTTCAACATAACTTGTATGTGATAAAGTTATTGACATGACATTTTTCTATGATTGATTATGCTCCATACGCATGGAAACTTGAAAGTTCACAAAGAAAGTGGGATAGGCATGGACAATGATTTTCTGCCCCCAAATTTGACCATAAAGAGGCCCAATCTCTTATCTTTGGCCATCCTTTTTCCTATTTCGAGTAATTAACAATAAATACGAGATTTACCTACCACAGTGACAGCTTTGTTTTAGGTTTAGTTTAGTGGCCTTTCCTATAACAGGAAGGACAGCACAAACAAACGAAGAAGAAAAAAAAGAATCCAAATACGGATTATGCTAAAATCGTATAAATTGACACTTATAAAAAGTTTGAGCACATGAATTAGTTTTTAAAATATATTTAATTGTATGCATGAAATAATAGTACAATATTTCAAAAACAAAATAGTACAATATTAATTTTAAATTTTATTAACCGCAAATTTCAATCTTTATTTCTGCGGCCAGAACGTCAGAGGTTTCATGCCATCAAACTGCAAATGAAAAAAAAAGTCATTTTTGTTAAAAGCTTGAAATTCATTCTCTAATAAACAAGATTGCAATGGGTTAAATCTACTGTCGAACTTTTTAAATAACTACACAGGAATGCTCATAAAATTGAATATATGAAACTATTAAAAAAATTGTGTCCAATGGAATTTATTTTATTAATTATGAGTATAAAATCAATGTAAACATTTTTTTGAGTAGTTTATAGTATCTGAAAGATGATTCGTGGCGCCAAGTTCATTTTCTAGGAACTGTCTCTGTCCCTGTCTCTGTTCCTGCTCGCTTTAAAAGGCTGCTCTCCCTTTTTTCATCCTAAGGCCATTCCTTGCACGCACTTTGAG
This sequence comes from Euphorbia lathyris, assembly GCF_963576675.1. NCBI lineage: Eukaryota > Viridiplantae > Streptophyta > Magnoliopsida > Malpighiales > Euphorbiaceae > Euphorbia > Euphorbia lathyris. The sequence goes on from NC_088910.1 coordinate 41,746,969, forward strand.
GCCGCTCCTTCTTCTCCTCCTCCTTCGCTTCCATGGATTCCTCTGCTACCATCTCCATCAAAGCTTATTCCTGTTATTCTTCTCCTTTCTCCATCTCCTCCACCCATTCGCCTAAACCCAGGATTTTCCCTCATAAAACCCTTAATTATCCTTCCATTTCCTTTAAACCCTTCAATTCTGTCATTTCTTCTCACAACCCTAATGTATCTCGTTTTTCCTGCTCTGCTGTTACTTTGTCTACGTCTCCCACCACTGACGTTGTGGCTGGAAAGTTGCTTCATCTTGTCACTGAATTTCAGTCCATCCCTGAATCAATCGATCGCGTTAAACGGGTTCTTCATTATGCCTTGCTTCTCCAACCCTTTCCGGACTCGTTGAAAGTGGACTTCAACCGCGTCATGGGCTGTACGGCTCAAGTCTGGATTGACGCTCAGTTAGACCAATACGGAAAGATGAGATTTTTGGCTGACAGCGATTCCGAGATCACTAGAGGGTTCTGTGCTTGTCTGTTATCGGTGTTGGACGGGGCGGCGCCAGAAGAAGTGTTGAGCGTAAAGACGGAGGATTTGGTGGCTTTGAACGTAGGGTTTCCTGGCGCTGAAAGGTCGAGAGTTAATACGTGGCACAATGTGTTGGTGAGTATGCAGAAGAGAACGAAGAAATTGGTTGGAGAAAGGGAAGGGAAGAAACCTTTCGATCCATTTCCTTCATTGATTGTCAGTTCAGAGGGTATACAGGCAAAGGGAAGCTATGCTGAAGCCCAGGTTAGCACTACTGTCTTCCAATTTGATTGATTTGAATTGTCTTGCTCTAACAAGATCATGGTTATAGAATCACAAGAATAGTGCTTTTTCATTCCATAACTTTTAATTGCATGCTGAAAGACAACCCATGTTGTTGCATTTGAAAGAAACTCAGCCAAACTGTTGTTAACTTTGTGTTCATCATTTTATCGAACTTGCCAATTTAGATATGTGTGATGCATTTTGGTTTCATTCTGGAGCATTTTTGAACTTCTATAGGCAAGATATTTGTTCCCGAATGAATCCAAGGTTCAAGAACTTGTACAAGTCTTAAGGGAGAAGAAAATCGGTGTTGTTGCTCACTTTTACATGGATCCTGAAGTTCAAGGCGTCTTAACTGCTGCACAGAAAGAGTGGCCGCACATCCATATATCTGATTCATTGGTCATGGCAGATAGTGCTGTGAAAATGGCTAAAGCGGGATGCAAATTCATAACAGTCTTGGGTGTAGATTTTATGTCAGAAAATGTCCGCGCAATCCTTGATCAGGCCGGTTTTGGAGAGGTATGTCATTGGTCTCATGTCTGGTGTTTGATGCTATTGGTCATATTGAATGCGTGTCATAAGTTACCAACAATACAACAACAACAACAACAAAGCCTTAGTCCCGAAATGATTCGGGGTCGGCTAACATGAACCATCATATAAAACCGTGAAAATCAAGTCGTGTCAGCGACACAGATTCGCTCCCTCCACTCCGTCCTATCCACTACCATATTTTCCTCAATTCCCAATAAACTCATATCACTCTCGATCACCCTCCTCCAAGTTTGCTTAGGTCTTCCCCTACCCCTCACCACTACATCCCTTTGCCACTCTTCGGTTCTCCTAACCGGCGCATCAAGCGCTCTACGTCTCACATGGCCAAACCACCTTAGTCGGTTTTCTCTCATTTTATTCTCAATAGATGTAACCCCTACTTTTGTCCTAATTATTTCATTACGCACCCGGTCCTTTCTCGTGTGACCACACATCCATCTCAACATACGCATCTCCGCCACCGACATCTTATGGATGTGGCAGTGTTTCACTGCCCAACACTCCGTACCATATAACAATGCTGGTCTAATTGCCGTCCGGTAGAATTTTCCCTTCAATCTATTAGGCATGCCGGGATCACAAAGGAAACCCGTAGCACTCTTCCACTTCGACCAACCAGCTTTAATCCTATGGGCAACATCTCCATCTACTTCTCCATCCGTTTGGATAATAGATCCTAAATACCGGAAGCAATCCGAGGCCTGAACAACTCTCCCATCTAGGGTGATTGTCCCTGCCTCCCTACTCCTACGGCCGCTAAACTTACACTCCAAATATTCTGTCTTACTTCGACTCAACTTAAAGCCTCTAGATTCTAGAGTTTGCCTCCATAGTTCCAACTTCATCTCCACTCCTTCTTTCGTCTCATCAACCAACACAATATCATCTGCAAACAGCATGCACCATGGTATACCATCTTGAAGTGAACTTGTTAGTTCATCCATAACGATGGCAAAAAGAAATGGGCTTAGTGCGGAACCTTGATGCACTCCAATCGTAATAGGAAACTCTTCAGTTTTCCCAACACTAGTACGTACACTCGTGCATACTCCCTCATACATGTCCTTTATGATGTCAATATATTTCCGCGAAATGCCTTTCCTTATCAAGGCCCACCAAAGTACTTCCCTTGGTACCTTATCATATGCTTTCTCCAAGTCAATGAAAACCATATGCAAGTCTTTCTTCTTATTTCGATAGTGCTCCATTAATTGTCTCATTAGATGGATGGCTTCCATAGTTGATCTTCCCGGCATAAAGCCAAACTGGTTTTCCGAGATCTTCACCGTCCTCCTTAGCCTTTGTTCAATCACTCGCTCCCAAAGTTTCATAGTGTGACTCATTAATTTGATTCCCCGATAGTTGGCACAATCTTGGACATCGCCTTTGTTCTTATACAAAGGGATTAAGGTACTTTTCCTCCATTCTGATGGCATCTTATTGTTTCTCCAAATTTTGTTGAAGAACGTCGTCAACCATTCGATTCCTCTTTCTCCCAAACATCTCCAAATCTCAATAGGGATGCCATCAGGTCCTACTGCTTCTTCAACTTCATCTTACTTAATGCCATTTTGACTTCACCCTTTTGAATTCTCCGCAGGCATTCATGATTTATCATATCGTGATGGATACTTATATCTCCAACATCTTGTTGGCGATCTCCATTAAATAAGTCATCAAAATAGGACCTCCATCGTTCCTTGATATCCTTATCTCCAACTAGGACTTTCTGGTCCACATCCTTCACACATTTAACTTTTCCGAGATCTCGCGTCTTCCTATCTCTCATCCGAGCAATTCTATATATGTCTCTTTCCCCTTCTTTCGTATCCAATCTTGTATACAGATCCCGATTCACCTTTGCTCTAGCATCTCGTATGACCTTCTTTACTTCCCTTTTAGCCTCTTTGTATTTTTCGTAGTTCTCGTCACTCCTACATTTCCCCAATAGTTTATAGGATTCTCTCTTACTCTTTACTGCTTGTCGTACTTCTTCTGTCCACCAAGATGTGTCCTTACCCGGTGGCATGCTACCTTTAGATTCCCCTAGAACTTCCTTCGCTACTTCCCTTATACTATGCTCCATCTTATTCCATATTGAATCTATATCTGAATCCATATTGCAAGTCCAAATATCTTTTTTGGTCATCTCATCCACAAATTTTTGTTGATTCTCCCCTTGCAATTTCCACCACTTAATCTTAGTCTCTACTTGAGGTGTTTGTTTTCTTATACATTTCCTACTTCGAAAATCTAGCACCACTACTCTATGTTGGGTTGTCGTACTCTCACCAGGGATCACCTTACAATCAATATAACTCTTTCTCCAAGCACTCCTTACTAAGAAGAAGTCAATTTGGCTCGCATTACCGCCACTCCGATAAGTCACTAAGTGGGATGTTCTCTTCATAAACCATGTGTTCATGATACTCAAGTCATAGGCTGATGCGAATTCCAAAATATCATTTCCTGCTTCATTCTTATCTCCAAAACCATACCCTCCATGAACACTCTCAAACCCATCTCGCCTAGAACCCACGTGTCCATTGAGATCACCCCCTAGTACCATTTTTTCATCCCTAGGAACCTGTTGCACCACTTCCTCTAAGTCATCCCAAAAAGCTTGTCTTATAGACACATCTAATCCTATTTGTGGCGCATATGCACTAATGACATTCACAACCTCATCCCCTATCACTAGCTTAACACTCATAATTCTATCGCTCTTCCTAGACACCGCTACTACCTCATCAATATACTCCCTATCAATAAGAATACCTACTCCATTTCTACTCTTATCCTTTCCTGAGTACCAAAGCTTATAACCCCAAGGAGCTATCTCTCTAGCCTTGGCTCCAACCCACTTGGTTTCTTGTAGGCATAATATATTTATTCTCCTCCTCTTCATAACATCTACAATTTCAGCTAATCTTCCTGTCAAAGAACCTATGTTCCATGTCCCAAAGCGTAACCTACTACCCTTACCCCTACCCCTACCATTACCGTGGACTAGCTTATTTACCCGCAACCCTTGCATATTTGACACCACCCCCGGGTCCTGGGGTGGCGCGCCGCTTCGGGGCGACGACCTAGCAACCCTTGCACATTTATCACTACACCCGGGTCTAGGAAGTGCAGCGCGTCGCTGAGTAGGGAACGCCCCAACGGTATTTATATTATGGTTCATGATAGCGTTATATCTTTCGAGTATGCAGCAAGTTTAGAATGAATTATACGGATGATATTTAATATTTCCTGGACCTGATCTTGAAAAGTTAAGGACCCTTAATATCCAGTAGTGAGTGGTTAGATTAAAAGTTGTTTCAGATGTTGAAGGAAGATCATATGGTGTAACGTTTCCACATTTTGTACTTTTAACTTCTGAATAGAAAAGTCTTGTATCGAGTCCAGTCTAGGGGAGCAGTTCATAACTTGACTTCCTGTTTAATCTGAAAACAGATTGGTGTTTATAGAATGTCAGAGGAGCGAATTGGTTGTTCATTGGCAGATGCTGCTTCTAGCCCTGCTTATATGAATTATCTTGAGGCAGCTTCTGAGTCTCCATGTTCCTTACATGTTGTCTACATAAATACATCACTTGAGACGAAAGCTTATGCTCATGAGGTCGTGCCTACAATCACCTGTACTTCTTCTAATGTCGTGCAAACCATCCTACAGGTAAGTAGTACTGCGATTGTGTTTTTCTCCCTTTTACTTGAAATTTTAATCTTTTGCATCTTGTGTTTTTACAACAGTGTACTGTGGTATGGAACACCTGATAACAGTTTCCTTTTCATCCACAGGCTTTTACCCAAATTTCAGATTTAAATGTATGGTATGGACCTGATTCATACATGGGTGCTAATATTGCAAAATTGTTCCAACAAATGTCAATGATGACTGATGATGAAATTGTGGAGATTCATCCAGCACATAATAGAGATTCCATAAGATCATTGCTACCTCGCTTGCATTATTATCAGGTGATCTCTCTTTCTCAGAAGACCTAGGACATATGCATCGTGATTTATGCAGTTAATGATGCATGCTTTAGATGACATACATCCTCTGAAGCTTGGGTTCACAATTTATTTGGCTAGTGGTTCTTGTAATTTGTCTTTTGTTCATGTTGACGTAGGTGGTGTAAGATATAGAACATAATGCAGCTATGGAAAGAGATAATTTGATTAGCCAATACATGAGTTGTCGAATTATTTTTGGTACCAAACAGCTACACTGTATTCTAAAAGTTGTCTTTATCTTGCTATAATATGATCATCATATGCCTTTTCCAACTATTCTACCCAATTTTTACTTTTGAAGATCTCAATTTGCTCAGTTGCAGTAACAGTAATGGTTTCTGGCCATGGGTGAAATCATGGGAATTCTAGATCACGTTCTTGGGGCTAAAATGTTGTAGTTCTGGATCAGGCTTTGCAACTTGGAAGGATAGAGGCCACTTGATGCTAGTAATTTATGCCAATTAGTTCCTTAGTTACCTCCTTTAAAATTTAGTTCACTAGTAATCTTCTTGGCGGGCCCATTGTATGAAGTGATGAAGGAAAAAGCATCTCGTCTTTTGCCGCAAATACACGTGCAAAACCCTTGAAGTGATTTCTTATGTGAAATTGCATGCCAAGTTTTGCTTTTCCCTTGAGGATTATGATTGAAATGCAAAAGACTGTAAATTTCTCACCTTGCAGAGATATTCTAGCCAGGATGAAATTCGTGTTTGTTACTTGCATGTGCAGGGATATACTTTGGCCTTTGTTCTTGCCATCTTTTCATGTAGAGCTATATATTTTGGCCATTGCCCCTTAAATAATCTCCTTAACACCATCTTACAGTTTGATAAAGTTCATCAACAGTTTATCTTATTGATATCTGCTGTATTACTAAGCTACGTGCAACTAATGAATTCTCTCTGTTTTATCTGGGTTAATACCCTAGTGAAGTCTTGTTCTCTAATTATTGACAATTATGTCGTCTTTATATCAGGATGGCACATGTATTGTTCACCATCTCTTTGGGCATGAAGTTGTAGAGAAGATAAATGAGATGTATTGTGATGCTTTCCTAACTGCTCACCTTGAGGTCCCCGGGGAAATGTTTTCCTTGGCAATGGAAGCAAAGAGGAGAGGAATGGGAGTAGTTGGTTCCACCCAAAATATATTAGATTTTATAAAGCAAAGAGTTCAAGAGGCAATCGATAGAAATCTTAATGATCACCTCCAATTTGTTTTAGGAACAGAATCAGGAATGATCACTGCAATTGTTGCTGCAGTACGGCAATTATTAGGTTCTGCGAAGTCTTCTGGGGGAGCTAAAATTAATGTTGAAATTGTCTTTCCGGTCTCATCTGACTCAATAACAAGTACATCACCAAATTCATCTGCAGACTTAAAATCAGTGAATGCAGGGGACTTTGTACTACCTGTTGTACCTGGAGCTGCTAGTGGGGAAGGATGTTCTATTCATGGTGGATGTGCTTCGTGTCCATACATGAAGGTCAGTAAATTGTTGTTGCAGATCTGCTGCTTAGTTTGCTTATTTGTCTATGCAATCCAATTAATTAGTATGGTGTCAAACGTGTCTAAGACTGCATGCATCTGAATTAGTTTTGCAGATGGATGCTTAAACTACAGTTTTACCGAAGTGTGCGCATGAAATGTTCCAAGACTCTAGAGAACATGTCATTCTTTTATGTTGTTTGGATTAGGGGAAAGACAAACTTAAAATTTGAAGAATGTTTGGTGAAAAGACAAACTTAATAAGGTTTTGCAATTTTAATCGTCATGCAGAGAACTGCTTTGTTCTCGATTTATCAGAAGAAATAAAGTTGAGTGCTGGTCTGAAATATGAATGACAGTAAAGCTTGGATTGGTTACACAATGGTTTATGTAACATGTTAAGCATTGTGAATTGCCAAATTTGAAATTACTGAAAAGCATCAATATGTTTGTATTTGTTACATAATTTACTCAACTGTGTCCTGTTCATAAGCCAACTCTACCAAGATCAAACATCTTAGGTTTCGCGTCTTCCCTGGCACGAAGTAGTTTTCTTAATTGTGCTGACTACTAATGTACTGATATCAGGAATCTGCATTTAGCCTAGGAAAGAAATGCTATGACTTGTCCCATTTTTATGTTGATTCCTATACCTTATTGCTAATGTGCATTTTGTACTCAAAATCATTTCCTTTTGTTAAATTATATTGTTCATGGGAGTACATTCAATCTAGGTTGCACAGTTCTATAAACAACCAGTTGTAAACGAGAGTTGCTGTTTCCACTTTTATCTTTCATTTTCTTATTTTAAGAAACAAATTCTATGTCTGAAGTGAAGAGTCTTATTGATAGTTACTTTGTTATGCCAGATGAATTCTCTTACATCCTTACTACAAGTTTGCAAGCAGCTGCCCAACGAGAAAAAGGCCATTGCGGCATATGAGGCCGAGCGATTTAAAACGCAAACTCGTAGTGGAAAATCAATAGCAGATGTTGGATGTGAACCAATACTGCACATGAGACACTTCCAGGTTAGTCTTTTCTTGTGCAACCAAACACCATTTAAGAGAATATGAGATTTAAACTGACTCTGTTTGATTCCGTATATATGCAGACTACAAAAGAACTGCCAGAAAAGCTTGTCTATCAGGTAATTAATAGTAATACTAATGGTGGTGTTAAGGCAACATCATAGATTTGGTGATATAGAGAATGTGAGAGCTTTTTCCTACAATTGAAAGATGTGGAACGTGAGCATCTTGTACAAACTTTTGTTGCACAACTCAACCGAGTAGTTTAGTCATTATTTTTAAATCACGGGAAAGAATAAAAAGTGTAGTTTAGGGTTAGAATTACAGGAGATGTCAAGTGATATAATTGACTTCACTTTATCTGTAACGTATGATATCATAAAATTCAGCAGCATCATAATGGGTTGGTTCACGACTTCATGGTTGTGTTTTTGTCCTTTTTCCCTAAACATTGCATCTCATCCAAAGAAACTGAAATAGGCCAAATGTGATTGAGGAATGGGATTGTCTATGTATTAGGTTCATCTGTGCAGCAGCAATGGTTATATTTGATGAATTGTTATTGAGCTATAGTTCATTAGAATTTGAATTGCACTCTCTTTTAGCCAACACGGGATCGAGATGGTTAGATTAGCAGTTGCAGTGATTGTAAGCATGCTGGAAATTCCAACATCATTCCTGGTTAATCGAATTGTTCATATCAGTAGTCGATTAACGATTAACACTTGCATTAAGTGAGAAATCAAAAGTCAAGCATTTTGAGTTGCAGTTGAATGCACAAGTCAAGCATACACGATGTTTGGCAGGTCGAAAATGGCTTTTTTTAATGTGTAATGTGCTTCAGTAGCATCAAAACTATGGAGGTCATCTAATCAGTTGCAGTGTGTTTCATCATAATTAATTGTAGTCGAATTTACAATTAAAAATAATTTCTAGCCTAATTAATGAAATTTATTAAATTAATTATTTAGTTTTTTATTAATTAAATTAAATAATCATAAATTGGTCAATATTGATTTGAAAATTAATTAGTTGGGTTAATGGGAGAATATATGTGGAAATTAAAAGTCATTAAACTAGGAATAGTTAGTTCGACGTGGGAATTAGTTGAGGAAAGTGACCGGACATATGGGAGCAGTCTGGTTGAGGGAGAATTTTTGGGCAACAACATGGGATAGGTTAGAAGAGATGGTTATAAATTGTTTTGAATATTCCTGACAAATGAAAATCGTTTTTAATACCTTTAAATGGACATGATTGGTGGAAAGAAAAAATATAATACATGTATCCTGAATTCAACTCAGCCAATTCAACTCAAATTTACTACTAATTCCAAACGGTGCAATTTCAATTCCTAAGTTTTTAATCTTACAATTTCCTTTTGACTCCAAGTCTTCAAGTTGTTACTTTAAATTTGGCATCGTTTCATTTAATTAAGTCATTATTTGTTTGTGTAAAATGACAAAAAAGGAAATAATAAATTATTTATTTGAGATTAAAGAGTATTAACTAGGACTAAAAAAGTTTATAAAAAGATATGGAACAATAAACTAATTGAAAAACCTCTTTACCTAAAATGAGATTTTTCAAAATTAGGTTTTTGAAAAAGCTAATAAGCTCTTTCAAACCTCTTTTCAACAAACATCATTATTAGAAGTTTGACTAGTCAAAACCTCTAAACTATCTCTAATATTACTCCAAAAAGCTCTTTACCAAATACTTTGGTATGCTCGGTGGGACAAAACGACACCATCAAGGAAATATGGATTCAACGAAGAAAGAAAACTTTGATGGGTTGCATGATGTAGAGAAGGCGCTTGTTAACACCAGACAAGTTGCTCTAATTATGGAAATTATAGAACGCCATGAATATTGTCCCTTTAAGACAAAGGGATATCTTACATGAAATCGGGTGTGATTTGAGAAAGGTGATGGGATACCTTTGATACATTGTGGATGATCGGCTCGTGTTAGAAAAGAATCCTTGCTTAATAAGGGTATATTTGGAAATTATTATTGAAAGAGTCTAGTTTGGTAGCGCATATTTAAATGGATTTAAATATGTAAATGAGCCTCCTTATTGGACCATCTTTATAAATTTCCCTTATTTCAATGTTTTCGCGTGTATGAAGTCAACCATTTAATTATATTTGGGGGCTATATGTAACGCCGGCAAAAAAAAAAAATTTATTATATTTAATTTTAAGATAATTAATTAAAGTTTATTTATTTTCTACAAGAAAATATTATTATATATTTATATTTGAGAAAAATATTCCCTATATTAAATAGTTGTAGCAATTTCGTATTTTATTTAAAAGGTAGCAGTAAATTAGTATTTAAATCTTACTAATGCTTTTATATATAATATACATCTATAAAATTATAATGTAAAAAAATAAATCAATAAAGATCTTCCTAATGCTGGAGTGGAAGAGAACGACAAGTAAGTGTATTTACATTATAATTAGTGTTTTGAACAAATCTATTATATTTTTAGGTTTATTTAAAAAAAACAATAATGGTTCTTTTTAAACCAATTTTAATTAGGGTAAATTTCCTAACTATATATGTGGAACTTATTTCTTTTGGGAGGGGAGGCCGCAAACCACCACGTTTATATTCTGGAAAATTTATTTTTATTGTTTTGGATAGGAAACGATGTATCAATTGAAGATAGATTCTCATCGCTTGCTAATTTACTGTTATCTTTCGGAATAGAGGTAAGTGGTTAATTATATACGTAGTTCTTCGTTGTTTGCTTGTTTGTATGTCTATTGTAATTGACTGTTATACTTCTAACGAATGTGAGTAGTTAATTAAATATATGGTACATTTGATTGTATATTTGTTGTTATACTGACTAATTGATATAAATTGTGCAATTGGTTTGATCTATGTGTTTGTGTTTGACATGTCTATATGATACGTTAATGATGATCATGTTGGTAGAAAAATATTTGAGAATGACATAGACGATGATGGCATGAGAATGAGAAATATATATATGGTAAATCTAAATTTGATTCTAGAAAATGTCAGAGATATGAGAATAAAAGCTTAAACTAGGATAGTATATTCAATGGTTGCGATTGAAATGAGAAAAATGAATATTGTGATCACGTGAAATATAAACACCGGGTATTTGTTACGACAGGGTGTTAAGGTACCAGGTATTTGTTACGACAGGGTACCTAGAAGATGGGATACCGGGTATTTGTTACGACAGGGTATCCCAGGATGTGATTTTATTGGCCAAGCAACCATTGGGTATTACTAGACTAGAGTAAGCAGGGCCCTTGAATAAATTAATAGTAATTCATTAAGTATTGGATGTTTTGCTTGATAACTAATAAATATTCAATGCATGTAAACTGAATTGTATGCACGTGTGGTTGTACTATGTATATAGTTAGCTATCTTACTGAGCCCCCCAAGCTCACCCCACTCTCCGCCAGTTTTGTTTTCAGGTTAATGTTATTAAATGCTTCGTGATGCTCGTATGGATCGGCCAGTATGTAGATTCGTCATTATTAGGTTCATATTACTAATAGTCTAGCTTGTTTGTACTTTTAGTAAATTTTAAATGTTTGAGTTCATTTATTTGAACCTATTAGAATGCATTTGTAAATGAAATGTTGCTATGCTTTTGAGTTTTGTTAATATATTAAATGAAATTTATTACTGTTCAAGAAATTGACGGTTTTATAAAAAAGGGCGTTACACTGTATATAGCCTAGATTGTTGGATAATAAAGGTGAGAGTGAGGTGAGGAAGATGTGAGCAATGTGAGAAAATCTCTCAATGAGATTATTAAGAGAAAATAGAAGGAATAATATAGATCATTTTGGGAAACTACTCGAATATAGAATTTCATAAAAATATTCTTATGTTTGAGGTTTCATAAATTATTTCCTATTTGTTCTTGGTTGCTCCTATTAGAAACATATTTGATGTGTGTTGTAAAGGTTTGTATACTTTCTTAATGAAGGTTACAGTATATGAGGCATATAAATACAAGAGAGTCCAAGCCTTAGCAAACCCTATAAAGGATAGGAATTAAGCAGACCTATAGATTCAATGAGAGTGATCGAACTAATAAAAATAAATACAAAGTACAATAAATAATACGAATAGAAAGAGGCTTGGTAAGAATATCTGCAACTTGACTTTAGTTAGAATAAATCATACGAATAGAAGCCTAGAGGCAACATGTTCTCGGACAAAGTGATAGTCTAACTCAATGTGTTTGGTGCATGCATGAAACACTAAATTGACAATGAGGTAGATAGTGCCAACATTATCACACCACAAATGAACTGGTCGAGGAATGGGGAAGTGAGGTTTCCGTAACATAGATTGAATCCAATGGATATCAGTTGTGGCATTGGCAATGATTTTACATTCGCTTTCGGTGGATGATTTTGCAATTGTTAGTTGCTTGCACATATTCTAGGAAATCACACTCTTGCTAAGGTAAACACATAATGCTCCTGTAGAGCAACGACTGTCCGGACATCCACCTTAATCACTATCTAAGTAGCAATGAATTGCTTGAATGGGTGTATTGAAAAAAGGGTTAATTACATATAGGTTTCCTATGATATCGTTGATTTGCAGATTGGTACCTGTGGTATTTTTTTTTTGCAAACACAACCATGTGGTTATCGTCGTTACTAAAATCAAGGCAATGGCCTTAACTCTGTTAACTTAGATGGGTAATTTTGGATATTTAAGTTTTGTTTTTTACTTTTCTTTTCTCTCTCTCTCCTCCTTATATTATCTTCTTCTTATTCCTTCTCTCTCCTTATTCTCTCTTCTTCTTCTTGAATTTTTATTTTTAAGAATTCTGGAATTTCCAAAATTCTAGAAATTCAAGAATTCTGAAATTTTCAAAATTATAGAATTTCCAGAATCACGCTAGAAATTCGAGCATTCATTCCAGTGTTCCAAACGCTGGAAAAATCCAACGTTGCTTGATTTTTCCAATATAATCCAAAAAAAATGCTGGAAATATCCAGAGTTTATATGTTGTTAAAAAAAGAAGAAGAAATGGAGAAGAAGAAAAAGAAGGTCAAAGTCAAAGTCATTTTTTCCTAAAATACCCATATGGCATGTCACCAAGTTAACGAATTTCATCCATTTGCCTTGATTTTGGTAACGGTGACAACCATATAGTTGTGTTTACAATAAAAAAAACATGTACCCATCTACAAATTGGCGATACCATATGATATATATATGTAATTAACCCTTGAAAAAATTAATACCAAACTCTTATGATCCATGAATATACTAGTGGACACATTTAACTCCTTTTTAATGTGCATCAATCGTATTATGTAAAAATTGGCATAACTTGTTGACCGAAAAGGCAATGTCTGGATGTGTGAGAGTGAGATACTGAAGAGCACCAACAATACTTTTGTATTCATCACCAAATGAAGATGAGAACCATGTTAATGAGAGAGGTTGGGAACTGTGGCCATTGGTGCTGAACAAGATTTCCAGTCAATCATTTTAACCCCACCAAGGATGTCATATGCATACTTTATGTGAGATAGATGATGCCTTGTTTGGAATATATAATTTCTAAGTTAAGGAAATATGAGGCACGACCAATATTCATGATTGGAAACTTACGTTTAATGGGCTTCATTGTTTGCTGAATCCGAATGGGACTAATGTGGATGATAAGAATGTCATCTATATAACACATAATAAATGTTTTGTCTTATTGAGTGTTGATGCTCGTAAAGTATATAGCATTTAATAGGACAAGTGTATCCTATCGCAACAAGTAATATTGTGCTAAGCACGAGATCGAACCATAAGGACTATTTGTTATAACTAGTAAATCTACCTAGAGTGATCTAATTGTTTAGAGGGTTGAATAAAGGTTTGGGTTTTGTCTAATTAACTAATAGAATTAAAAGCGATAACAAGATAAAGCGAACAATTGACAGGATAGAAGGTTGACAATCTAGGCTGAGGAATCCTTTGATTAAATCCTATGTATGGGTTTAGAGAGTTCAGAATTATGTTTTACCAGTGATTTGACGGTAATTGCCCTAATAAAAAAGACTAATGTGATCAGTATTGTCCTTCCTATTCACATGCACTTGGGTGATGGCTTGATTAGGCATATACCCTAGGTCATGCAAAGCATTAGGTTCTTTGGCAACTAAGGCTAAAGTCGTAGCCCAACCACGAAGCCGCACTCCTAGTGGTCACTAGCGAGGTCAGGTTTACACAGATTCAGCACACAGGTTCCCGTCTATCTATAATCCTATCTAAGTCAGGTTTGTAGGCATTAGGCATAGTGTATACATTAAACAGGCTAGTTGATCATCATCGATTCTCATTCTAGCATAAATCCCATTCCTGACAATATCTAGGCATTAAGCATGCATAAACTGATCAATCAAAGGCCCTAAATCCCTAATCATACATATTCATACAATCAATTTCATCCCCATCTCAAATTGGATGGGGATCAGTTCATAGACAAACCAATCATAACAATAGGAATAATGGAAAAACATCTTCAATTCAATATAAAAGCAAAAGATAAAAGGGAGAGATAGAAATCTAAAAACCGCTTTGTCGATTCCTATTACAAAGGTAGAAGATCAGACGCTTCTCCCATTAATTGTTCTTCAAATGGAAATAAAAACAGAAATAAACCTAACTAGAAAGCTGGAAAAATAAATTAAAAGCTGAATATAAATCTACATTACGACGGCTCTTAAGGAATCCGTCCGGAAGAACTGAGTTAAGCTGCCTATTTATAGACATAGGCAGAAAACCTAGGTCTCTCGGGGGTACAAATGTCCTTTCCCGTGCTAAATTAGGTGTTCCAAGGGTTAAAATTCGACATTCCAGCAAGGGAGAGGCGTTTTTACGCCTCTCCCGCCTCGTCTCGTCGAGACAGCATAGTGTCTCGATGAGACAGTGCCTGTCTCGACGAGACAGCCTTGTGTCTCGACGAGACAGGCATCTAGATGGGGCAAAAGGGTCGGTTTTCTTTGTTTTGGTCCATGTGCTTCCAAAATCTACTCTAATGGTCCCTAACGAATCCCAAAAGTGCTCCGACGGTCCCTGAATTGTCCGGAATTGCTCCAAAAGGCTTGGGTCTGGTTCGGAAATGCTCAAATAGGCCTAAAAACAGCTGAAAACACAGAAAACGCCATAAATACTAGAAATTACTTATTTTAACTAAAAGCTAACAAAACTATACTAAAACAAAAAGGAAATAAAGCAAAAACGAACTAAAAGATGTCTAAAAACCCTTTACAAATGGGAGCTATCAAGTGTGATTAATGAAAAGTGAGTTATCGGCACCCAACATGATAAAACCAAGTTGGCACATAAACTTATTTAGGCATATGGACCATTCTTGTGGTGCTTGTTTGAGACTATATAAAAATTTATAAGAAAGACATACATGATCTAACTTGTCTTTGTCACGAAATCCCTGAGGTTGTTGATCTTGGAGTCAATAGTTTTCCTCTCTCATCTTGGCCACACGCCACGTGGCTTGCATTATTGTCTTCAAAATTGTTCTCTCATGCCTATTGTGTGCGCTAAATTGGCATGTAAAACGTGAACATAAAACCTGGTATTACTCAATTTTATTTATTTATTTTATTTTCTCTCTCGCTATTGATGAGTATTGGTCTCGCTTTTGACGAGTAAACCCTTGTTTGTCTTCTGCGATTGAATCGCCTTCTCCAAATTGCATCGCCGCTGCTGGTGTGGTTTCAATAACGAGTCTAGGTCTTGCTATTGACGAGTAAACCCCTGATTTTCTTCTCTAGTTGGATTGTCTTCTCCGATTGAATCGTTCTCTGATTGAATCGTCTTCTCCGATTGAATCATCTTCTCCGATTGAATCGCTTTCTCCGCTTGATTCACCGCCACTATTTTCTATTCAATGGATCCGCTCAAAACTAGGGTTTTTCAGGTAACACTTAAGGAAGAGAATTCCACTGCTCTGATAATACCACAAGATGATGTTGTGGCTGTAACATGCCATCTTCATGGATCATAATTAGGTCTTTCCTAACAACCAGAGGTCTTAAAGGTCATGTGATGAAGAACGTTTTAGCCGATCATTGGCACCCCTCACGTGGATTGTGTATTACTGACCTAGGCCCAAACCTGTATCAATTCGAATTTTTTCACGCCCTAGAATGTGACAGAGTGATAAAAGGTGGTCTTTGGACTTTTGAACAACACTTGTTAATAATTGCCCCCATGACTAAAGCCTTTGATCCACGTAGTTTGCGGCTTGATTCTACTAACTTTTGGATCCAAGTTCATGAGCTTCCTACTGGCTTTATGTCTGAATGTGTGGCTAAGCATATTGGAAACTTCATTGGGAAATATATAGATTCGGATCCAAACAATTTCACAGGACTTGGTCAGGCCTTTATGCAGATTTGAATTTCGCTCAATGTCCTCAACCCTTGAAACGAAAGATGAAGATAGAAAAAACTAGATGGGATTTTAGTTGGGTCCATTTTAAATATGAACGACTTTCGGCTTTTTGTTTTTTCCGTGAACGATGTAGATATCCATTTTGTCATAGGTAAATTCTTATTTTTTATAAAAAAAATTCATTTTTTATCAACTATTTATAAGTATTTGTCATGAATACTAATTGAATACAATGTACATATTTTGTGATAAATCTGAAATAATTATTAATTAATTGAAGTTAAGACCAATTAATTTGTTCTTGGAATTAAAATAAAATAGAAAGGATAAATTGTATATAAGAAAACTAAAAAAACAATTTTTATTAATACACCTCAAAATTACAAAATAGACCTAAACACCTAAGCCAATACTAACGAGCCCAAAGTGCAATCTAATCAGCCAAAATCACAAGGGAAAATTTCACGAAATTCATGTTTTAGAAACTATTTACAACTATATCAAATCATAATTTTGAATTATATCAAACTAGTAAAATTAAATCATAATTTTAGATTATATCAAACTAGTAAAATCAGTACTTTTAATATATTTTAAGAATTAAAATTTATAAATTAAAAGTCTAGAATATAGTTTTTAAAATCTATGATTTGTGAATTGAAGTTTAAATTTTTTAAATTGTAATATAAAATCATAATATACAAAGAATAATGACATATTAAAAATTAAGTTTGGTAATATGACTTTATCGTAATTTTGTAGGTAATTATGATATTCATGTTACTCACCCAAATTACAAAATACATTCTAAAAAAGACTACATTAAAATAAAGGCGTAATACACAAATAACCTCATAAACTTATCCAAATGTTGCAACTGTCCCCTCCAACTTTCAATTGTAACAACTTACCCCTTAACCTTGTCCAATTATAAAACATAATCCTAAATTGGGAATTTTTTTACCCCGTACTTGAAGCAACCGTAAAAACGTTTCCCCGGATTCGTATCACGCCAAAGATCTGATTATCACACTCCACGAGCGTTGCAATTTTTGTATTTCACGTGTTTCTTCAATTGCAGTCCATGTCAGCAATTTGGAATTTTGTTTTACAATTGGACAAGTTTAAGGGGTAAATTTTACAATTGGACAAGTTTGAGGGGTAAGTTGTTACAATTAAAAGTTCGGGAGTCAGTTGTAACATTTAGATAAGTTCAGGAATTATTTATGTATTAGACCTAAAATAAATTCCTGGTGGCCACGTCACACTACTTAACCACCAAGTTTGTTGGTTGGCTCTCTATAAATAGAGAGAGCCAAAACAGCCAAGGGGGATTTTTCCTGTTTTCAGCGTAAAAAACTTCTTCCTGCTCCATTTCTTTTGCTCCACTTTCTTTTCTTCTTCTTCTATCTATTCATTTTAAGTTTTGGAGAGTCTCAGTGATTAAGAATCAAATATTTGAATCAGAAGGAAAAGAACAGAGAAAATGAGAAGGAAAACATGACCAGATAATGTTGATAATGATTAACTTAAAATGTTTAACTTAAAACTGCTGAAAATATTGAATGATTTAATTTATATAAAAATATTAGTTGATAATGTTTAACTTAAAATGTTAAGTTAAATATTTTGACTTATCAAAATAAGTGGTTTTTAACTTAATTAACTAATTTAAGTGGTTGAGAAACAACTGTTATAAAACACACTTAAATGCTCAACTATGCTCAAGTAGAAAATGGGAAAGAGATATACCTTAAAATAAAATAAAATAAGGAGACGAGACCCGAAACTAAATAAAAAAAAAAAATCAGAATCAACACATCTGGAAGAAACCGAGAAGGAGAAAGGCAAATCACAGAGAAAAACGAAAAGGAAAAGAAATTGAACCTTGTCGGAGTTGGACTCGTCGACAATCTGGAACGGCGGTGAATGGACAGTGAGATGACGAGAGAAAGTGAACGAACCGCCGTTGAAAGGGAACCGTCCGCCATGAGAGAACCGTTCGCCGTTTGAGGGGATATGAACTGAACTGAGAAGGTATAATCTTAAGCCTCCCTGAAGCCCATTCCACCTACTTCTTCAATTGGGCCAAGTAAGTATTCTTTGGTCAATTCCTTTTATTTTTGTTAATGCATTTTAATCTATCTTGGTGTATGTATACGTTTTACATCTAATTTTGTATGTATTATATAGTTTATTTATATAATAAGCTTATGTTTATTTTACTAACCTAACTCCAATTTAAAATTTAATTGCATTTCAAATAAGTTTCTAAAATGGGTTCCATACATTTAAATTATTGGTTTTTATAGAACTAAATAAATGATATAAATTATGTCAATTAAAAAATAAATTAAACAAATGGCTTGATATCATAGAAATATAAATTAGTCGTTTGCGAAATTAATAATAAAAAACATATTGAACGAGTTAATTCATAGTTCTACGTTACAGGAATATGAATTAACCGTTATCAAATTAATAAAAATAAAACGAGATCGTTTGTAGTTTTATGTTATAGAAATGCAAATTAAACGTTACCAAATTAATGAAAATGGCGAAATGAGATGGTTCGAATACAAATCAAATGTTACTAAGTCAATAAAAATTTAAACGAGTTAATTCATAGTTCTATGTAATAGAAAATGCGAATTAAAAGTTACCAAACCCATAGGAAATTAGACTGGTTGATTCATAGTTCTATGTCATAGCAATACAAATCGAGCATTACTAAATTAATAAATTTTTAAACGAGTTCATTTGTAGTTCTATGTCATAGAAATACAAATTAAATGTTATCAAGTTAATAACTAAATTAAACGAGTTAATTTGTAGTTCTATGTCATAGAAATATACCATTACCAAATTAAAAAGAAAAACAACCAAATGAGTTAATTCATAGCTCTATGTCGTAGAGATAGGAATCAAGCATTACTAAATTGATAAAAAATTAAACGAGTTAATTCGCAGTTCTATGTCATAGAGATGCGAATTGAACGTTACCTGAATTATTAAAATTAAAAGGATACAATTAATGATCATACGTTGCATAAATATTAAACATCTACGACATTAATCAGTAGCAAAATTATATGATTTTTATTATAAAAAATATAAAATAAATACAAATGAATCGGGATAAACCAAATAAGTTTAACACAAAATCATGTCTTTTAGTACCAATATTTGAGCGGGGTAGGGTGATTAATCAAGTTTTTCTTTCCTACACGTAACTGACAAACGAACCTAAAATCTCAATTTCGCAGACCCCCTTGTCCATTAAAATTTACCCATTTCGGTGTCCAATCACGTCTTAATGTTGATTGGTGGCGACTCTAAAATATAGTTTAAAAACAGAAGAACAGACGGATTGGACACTCGGATAAATATTGTGATCTTTTACTTGATATTCCAGAACTAGATTTGGCTGAGAGAGTTTATGGCAGTTGGATGCGTGCTTAGACAAAATGAAATGCCATGTTATTACAATCTCGGTATTTGCTCTCAACACCACCTGTGTTATCTTCACCGATTCTAGAATCTACTGTAGCTGCAGATACAGTTCGCCAACTTGTAAGTCCCATTCATATGCAAACATCACCTCTGCATACGGATAGCTCCACACTAACCCAACAGATTCTACCAATAGCTAAGAACACACTGTCATCTGCAGGTGATGGTCCTAATTCACAGGCTACTACTGAAGAAGTTATCATCAATGAATCTAAATGTCAAAGGCAAGAGAATGAGTCGTAGAGGAATACCTTGCTATGGGATCAACACTTAAAGGGGCCTATGGATTGTGACAACGTCTTGGAACAAAAAAACTTGAATATGGCGGGTTCTGACAATCAGACCCGCCGTCCAATATGAGTACCTTAAGCTGGAACTGCCGAGGTGCGGGTAATACTCTGACAGTTCGACTAATAGTCGATTTAGTTCGGAAATTTATGCCCGATTTTGTGTTTTTTATAGAGACTAAATGCAATAAAAAAAATCAGAGGAACTTAAAGGTCGTATTGGATATGAGGGTGTTTTTTTGTGTTGAACCCTATAACTTAAAGAGGTGGAATTGTGTTGTTTTGGGAGCAAACTGGCCGAGTCCATCTCTTCCAATATGCTTGAAATTTTATTGATGTCCGAGTGACTATTGAGGATTTGGAACAGTGGAGGTTGACGGGTTTTATGGATTCCCGAAAGGAAATAGAAGACAAGATTCTTGGCAACTTCTTCAGCATCTATCAGCATGCTCCCATCTCCCTCGGGTGATTATAAGGGACTTCAACGGTATTTTGATGCAGTCAAAGAAACGGGGAGGCAGAAGTCACTCTCCTTTATTGATTCAGAGTTTTTCTGAGACAGTTAATTTTTGTGGTCTCGCAGAAGTTAAAATAATCGGGTACCAATTTACATGGGAAATGGGTCGCAATTCGTCAAATCTAGTGGAGGAAAAATTAGATAGGAATCAACAAATAAAACTTTGTTAGAATTTTTTTTAATTAAATTTAATTATTTGTTCAAAAATACACCATAAATTATCCCAAAAGATAAAGATAAAACATCATTATCACTAGGAATCAACAACATAAAAAAAATTTAGATTTTTTTTTTCCTTTCTGGTATTAGAATTGAGAAGAATGGTAAAAGTAACAAGTCTTGCTTCTTGGATGGAGATCTTGTTACCACAATGTTACAAGAATTTTTAGGATTTTATTGAGATAGGATCATTGTCTCATTTATAGTACGAATTTTAGAGATTTCCTACTCTTAAGAGGGAAGGGTGCATTGAAATAGGATCATTGTCTCATTTGTAGTACGAGTTTTAGATATTTTTTTTTAATAAAATGTTATGTATCATAGATGAAAAAGTACAGATACAGATACAATATGAAAATTATAAGGAATAAAACCTCACATCCATACAGACTAAAAACGATATAAGATCTAAATAGGAAAGAAAAAAAAGACTACAATAAGCAATAAGAACCATAAAAGGTACAACTAATATAAAGAAAATAGAAATAATATACTCCTCGAAAGTCGAATCTCGTTGAAATACTGCTGCAAACCATTCTTCATCAGTTAGACTCTTTCGGACGTTCGGATCTGAATCTTTTTCTATTGTGCAACCACGCAGATCTATAGATCTACGGACAAAATATATTTTTGCCGCTCGTGCTAAAACCGAAAAGGGGGATAAATGAAAAAAAGTATGACTAACAAACGTAGATATGATGGAAAAAAAATTCGATAAGATAATAGATTTCAACCCCGCTAAAAGAAAATACAAATGCAAGACTAAAATTAAATTTAAAATATAGATGGGAGGAGGTAAAAGGAAGACAAGTTTCCTCCTTTCTCCTGGTAATAGATCTGATTAGGAGGGAGTTAAGGGAAAATATGAGTATTATAAATCTTATTGAATTAAATGCAACACTTTTTTTCATTTAATTGTGAAATAAATCCAAATAATTGAATTTACTAGAAAATTGGATGATTTTATTTATAAAGTAACTAGAAAAACATAGAAAGATTAGCTAAGACCAAATGTAGTGTGATGTTTTTAGTTGTTACAAGGTATGGTTGTTAGGGTGCTGGTTGCAATAACTAGTTTGTTTATAGATTTAAGTAACAATCGAGGTCCAATTTCCTAATATCCAAAAAGTAAAAAGTTGAGGGCCACAGATGGTGTTGAAGCGCCTCATCTGGTGCGTGGAGTACACGTGCCAAATATGGTCTATTTGGCGCCACCATGCCTTCAGCTTTTTACTTTACAGAGATATGGTAACTAACAATTTGATCACAAATTACAGTTTATTATTAATTAATATATTTTTTTTACTCCACAAAATTTTGAAAATAATTTCTTTCCAATGACATGTTGCTCCACCTTATCCCATTTAAGTCATACAACCGTTATGGATGTTATGGATGCTCTAACATATTTTGCTCTAATATATTTTGCTATAACTGACGTGATAAATAATTATTTAGCTTTATACAAAAATAAATAAATTATATACGCTATGAATGAATACAGTCCCGCTCAATTGGACCCTAATGACCAAGTTGTATTTGGACCTTAACCATTAAATTTAGTTGTAATATAATCCTATTCAATCCTGCGGTCAGAAGAATTAGATAATTAAAGCATTATTAAACATATTTGATTATTTTTAATCCCAATAATCTTTAATTTATTCCTAAAAAGAAGGAACCTCACAAGGCATTCCTCAATCTTGTTGATCGTTCTTCTTGGACTTTGCCGGAGAAAGAACAGATGAATTGTATTCTTGGATTTCACTGGATAATTAAACAGAGTAATTAAGACCTGAAATATTATATCATTCAAGGTTCCTGCTCTTACTTTTTCTATCTCTGTTGAAAAAAAACCGCAACTGCAGTAATGATGAAATAAATATGAAAGGGAATTGCTGTTGCAGAAAAATGCTTGTGCCTTTTGCTTTCCAATATTCTAGCAGTAGAAAATTTTACTTCTATTTGCAACCAGAAAAAAAAGCATTCCAGAATGTGCACCTTAGATCTGTAAGAAACCGTAATATTGAAGAAAAAAAATCTAGGGAAAAATTTCTCTTGCTAAGTTGCTATGAGTGGAAAGGCTCTTGTTCTCTCCTATTCGGCCCTTTGAATTGCACTTCTCATCTGCAGGAATCTGAATCTCTCTAAGAGAAGAGCAGGTTTTTCATTATTTTCAAAAATTTCAATACTCTTTTTCTGAAAAAAAAAATTCTCCAGCAGGACTAGTGTTTTCGTTCAACAGTTTGAACAATTTCCCTGCAATTTGTTGACAGAAAAAGGTATTGAAATTCCAAAAAACCATGGTTTCTCTCTCAAGTGTTCTTCCTCTCTCTCTCTCCAATGGAAAAGTAGTGATGTATAACTTAACAATTACTTATTTTTAGGAATACTTTAAAGGGATAATTACTAATCTAACCCAATCAAGAACCCCAATTTACATATCTAACCCACCTTGCCTCCAAGTTACCAAATTAGACACTTTCACCCATTTTGGACAAAACTACCCTTATTCTTATATAATAACCATCTCCTCTTTCCCTTTCATTTACTTTCACATTCTCACAGCAAAATTCATCAACTCAACCCAAGATCTAAGCACATCCATACCCCATTCAAGTTCATGTAAGTATCATTTCTTCATTTTTCATACACATTACTAGAAATACACAGTTGGTATTCGAATGCATTTGCTTGAATCTTGACATTTTTCGATTCCTCCATTGTCGCCCGATGTGTCGCATTCTGGTGCTCAAATGCGACACAGAGAATCAAATGCGACAAGGACTCACATATAGCTTGTCGCATTCAGAGCCATGCGGTCGCATTTGATGTAGCATGTCACATTTAGCGGTCGTATTTTGGTATAGCTTGTCGCATTTGAGTCGCATTTTGGTGTAGCATATCGCATTTGAGTCGCATTTATATATGAATTGGCTTTATTATGTTTTGATCACGTGTCCATTTTACTAAATGTAGAAGTATGTCAACCAAAGAGAGGTGTACGTGTTTTTTGTCTTGGAATGGACTGTGGACCACAGAGGGAACTGTGATGACATACGTGGGTGGTAAAGCGAAGTTGTTGGTTTTGCCAACAGAGATTGACTTGCAAAAGTTGAAAGAGAAAGTTTATGGTGCACTTCGCGTTGATTCAACCTTGTATGATCTCCAAATGTCCATGCAGGCAACATATTGTCCCTCCATGCTTCCAAACACCACACACTTCCTAGTGTAATCTCAAGTTCAGCAAGTTGTTCTAACACTACTACCTCGAAGCATTTATGATTCTAAGGGGCAACCAACTTTACAGTGTACCTTAACATTATGCTTGTTTTAAGACTTTATGATTCTAAGGGGCAACCAACTTTACAGTGTACCTTATATTCTATGATTCTAATGAAGCATTGATGGGTTGTCTTTGTCGAACTTGAGTGTTGAATGCGCTCTAATGCGACAATGTTGTTTAAAAACCTTATCGCATTTGAGCGCATTCCAGTCAAATGCGACAATGTTGTTTACAAACCATGTTGCATTTGAGTGTTGAATGCGCTCAAATGCAGTTCAGAAAATAACGCATTGAATCAAACTTGTCACATTGGAGCGCATTCCAGTCAAATGCGACAATGTTGTTTACAAACCTTGTCGCATTGGAGTGTTGAATGCGCTCAAATGCGGTTCAGAAAATTCATTGTTGAATCAAACTTGTCGCATTTGAGCGCATTACAGCAAAATGCGACAAGGTTTTTAAACAACATTGTATAAGAACATTGTACAAGGTTTTGAAATAAGAACATATAACACAATATAATTACATAAATAAAACATAAGATATAACAAAAAACGTACTATTACAATATCATTTGAAATCTAACAACCGTCCATGAAACAACTCAACTGCAAGGCGCAAACGGAAGAAAGTGCCATCCGTAGAGTTGTATGGATATACATATGAGTCATCAGGAGGGAGATCATGTAATCCACTTAAGACTTGTGCGTTTATGCAAGTCCAAATACCACAGTCATTTGAGCCGGACATTTGTTGTGGCACCCCTGAAACTCTACTCCAAGTGATCATCCGTCTCACATTTTCACGTCCATCTACAAAATAGCTGCTCAATTCCATGACTCGTACAATGACTTCTAAGGGTGTTTGAGGAACGCATCCAAAGGTTGCTCCGACATGTTTGAGATAAGACTGTCATATATGTGAAGGTGCATAGACCCCAACTCTAACACTCCTAGGATCCAGTGCTCTTGCTTGTAGTTGATCGGCATAAACACTCTTTTCACTGTGTGCCAAGGGCGAACAAAATTATCTGCATCACCTTTTACCCTTTGTATGAAATAGTGTGCACTATCCCACATTGGTTCATTGAACCCCTTCACATATATCACTTGGCCCATTAATCCAACAAAATCTGTATCAACTGTAGTCCATTCTGCATCCACCTCAGTTTTAAATGACTGTCGCCTCAGTAAATACAGCCAACCAGTGATATGCTACAACAGTGATTATGTAAACCTTTTAATACTATAGTAAAAGACAAATAATTACAAATGAAAAGGGAATATTGGATGGATTAATGTTACCTCATTGAATATATACGACCTTTGTTGCCGAAGGTATTAAACCACACTCCATCAATCCGGTACATATCTAAACCATCCAAATATATTCCCTCAGTTGAGTCAGGGTCGTTGATCCATGCTTCTAGCTCCTCTATCAAACATGCATCTATTCGGTGGCGCTGATCATCAACATTACAAATCACTGGTCTTTCCTCAAATGCGTCAATGTATTGGCCACCATATAAGGCTAATGGATCGGTGTACTATAATGGATCGGTGAACGGTGAATTCAAATACTTGCTCACTTTAGGAACCCATTTACCTCGTCCACGTGATCTCCCTCTACCTCTAACTGTGCCTCCACCCCGGGTTGGACCTTTATCTTCACCTTTCCCAGTCCCTCTACCTCCTCGGGTTGGACCTTTATCTTCACCTTTCCCAATCCCTATACCCCTCATTGGACCTTTATCTTCTTTTATGGCAACCAGCTACAAAAGGAAAAACATGGTAATGAGCTTATCTCATTCAAGCTGTAATGTAATAGCCTGTCGCATTGGAGGTGAATGCGCTCCAATGCGACAAGCTTTAAGGTAATAGCTTGTCACATTGGATGTGAATGCGCTCCAATGTGACAGGCTATTACCTTAAATCTCGTCGCATTGGAGGTGAATACGCTCAAATGTGACAAGCTTTAAGGTAATAGCTTGTCGCATTGGAGCGCATTCCACAACAAAATGCGACCCAGAGATACGATTTCATGTATAAATGCACGACTTCTACCTTTTGGACTTCTTGGACTTGCTACAACTTTGGTGCAACTTCTTTGACTTGTTCTTTTGGCACTTCATGGACAACCTCCCCTACTTGGGCAACTTCCTCAAGAACAGAATCATCAAGATGGACAACTTCCTCGGGCACAGAATCGTCTAATACGACAATAACACTCTGAACCTCCTCTCGATTTCCACCCATATTAACCTCATCGCCCTTGGTCAAATCCTCTTGAACCATATCTACCTCCTTCTGAATGTTTCCATCTTTACTTGGCTCCTCTTGAACCATAATAGCTGCCTCTTGCTCCTTTCCATCTTTACTTGGCTCCTCTTAAACCATACTGGTATCAGCCTCCTCATTCTCCCGAACCTTCTCAACCTCATTCGCAGTGTCTTCATCGATCTGATTAGTATTAGGTCGACTAGTCACCTTTAAGTCTTTTATATCCCCCTCAATCAATGATACTCGTTCCTCTAGGCTGACCAACCTACTACCGACCTCGCTAAATTCTCCCTTGCACCATCTATGATGCCTATCAAGCATATCCATCAGAACTTTCTGAAGCTGATCTATCTCGGTCGTTTGTGTTCGTGATGCAATGATATATCTATCAACTTCATCATCCCCTTCCTCATCATCTTCAGCTCCCTCACCACCCTCTTCATCATCACCTCCCTCTTCAGCATGTCCCTCCTCATCACCTCCCTCCTCATCATCACCCTCCTCATCACCTTCCTCCTCCTCATCACCTCCCTCCTCATCATCTTCCACCTTTCCCTACTTGGGCAAATATTGCATCTATATCAGCTTCCCGTCCTTCAACATGGTCCACCAAATACGTGTACCAATCGAACTCTTTCTCTTCATCATCGACCACAAGACGCGCGTCTGGAGGATCAGCAACCTTACATTGCAAAAAAATAGCAATGTATTGGTAAACAAATACAAAATAAATGGAAAACATAGAAATCTCATTGCACTTATAGTAAACGTTTCTCTAACTATTTGGTTTGAGGGGATTATTCTCTAGGACCATCTCAGCAAACATGGAAGTGGGTTGCCACTTCTCCTGCTGTAATATGCACGAGTCACCTTCCATAACTCAAGAATCCAACTCTGCAGAGAAGAGGTATCCCTTGATAAGCACTATAACCTTGTCGCATTATACTTGAATGCGCTCGAATGCGACAAGGTTAGCAACCCAACCTTGTCGCATTCTACTTGAATGCGCTCAAATGCGACAAGGTTATATTGCTGACATTGTCGCATTTGAGCGCATTCAACAATAAATGCGACACAGATGTAACTTTGGTGATCGCATTCGGGCGCACTTATACACCAAACATATATATACACAAAAATCATACGCCAAATCAATACCATATATAAAAATAAAAACCATACCTGGAATACGTGTGCAAATCCAATAAGTTGATATGGAACACGTCCTTTATCTCCCACTGCATTTGCCTTGACTAGCTTCATTCTTTTCCTAATGGCCTAGTCCAATGTTTTATATGTCTCCTCCCAAGCCAACGTACCCCATGGAAACTCATTAAACAGTTTTGGATAATCTGCAAGATCCAAAATCCAATCCCTTGCATGCCTATCGTTAGCATTGTCCAGTACATTGTCATGCACAAAGTACAACATGGCAATCATCACAGCATCTTGGTCAAATTTGTCAGTCGCATCCTTCTTCTTCCATTCTATACTTTTCAAAACTTCGAAGAAGTTAATTGTCGTTATTGTCTTATATTGCTTGAAGTACTTCTTTCGCAACCTTTGCGGCATCTCTAATTCATTCATCTTTTCCATGAATTCTATCGTGTTTACCCCAAACCTTAAACCACTTATCAGGCCAAACTCCCAATCTCCAAACCTCATATCAACTCCCCTCACCCTGAACCACATCTCCCTATGTTTACTTTCTCTATGTTTAATCTCCCGCGATAGGACATGATGAACTATTGCAGAAGAGAAACTAGCAATCTTCATATCCAAATATTGACCAAAACATGTTTTCCTATAGATTTCTAACTGCTTTTCACTCAAGTACTTCTTTATCATGACCCCAGAATCCATATTAAACCTCACTGTTATTTGAGCATCTGAATCAGACGCCTTGGGATATTTGAAAATGGAACTATGTTTGCCCTTTTTGGCTTCCCTGGGATCATGCTGTAACAATTTTAAACATACACATTAAATTCACTAACAAATCTGACATATTCTATGTATAATTCATTGTTTTACTTACAATCTTGTCGCATTCGTCTGTGAATGCGCTCAAATGCGACAAGGTTTAAGGTAATAGCTTGTCGCATTTGCGCGCATTTAGGTAACAAATGCGACATGTTTAATGTAATATCTTGTCGCATTTGAGCGCATTTAGGTAACAAATGCGATAGGTTTATATACAATTAAAATGATCGCATTTGAGCGCATTCACAGACGAATGCGACAATATTTCCACGGTAGCCATTAACGTCGCATTCGAGCGCATTCAAGCTTCATTAATGGTGGAAACAACAAAGAAGAAGATGATGCATGCTTACCTTATGTTTCGTCCGTCCTTCCTCTTCGTTTGCCGCCGCTGCCGCCTTTCGTTTTCTCACCGCGCGCAGCAGATGAAAACAGGCCCGAGGTAGGAGATGAAAATAAAATGAAAATGCAGAGAAGAACGGACTGGATTATATATAGTGATGAAAATAAAACGTAAAATGCAGTTGAAACGAACTGAAACTGAAGAAGATGAACCACAATGAAGTTGAATGGGAAAGGTCAGGTGAGGAAGTCGAAGTGGAAGCAGCGGGAGGTAGGAGATGAACCTTCAAACTAAAATAAGGGTAATTTTGTCCAAAATGGGTTTAAATGTCTAATTTGGTAAAATGAAAGCAATGTGGGTTAGATATGTAAATTGGGGTCCTTGATTGGGTTAGATTAGTAATTATCCCTACTTTAAATGATTAAAAAGGAAAAAGAAAAAGTTAAATAATATCTAATTGACAAACTTTTACACCGTAGGATTATAGTTTGGTTAATCTAATGGTTAAGATCCAAATACAACTTGGTCATTAAAAACTGTATGTTTAATAATGCTTTAATTATCTAATTTTAGTGATAGCAGAATTGAATAGGATTATATTACAACTAACTTTAATGGTTAAGGTCCAGATACAACTTGGTCATTAGGTCTAATTGAGCGGTAACGGGAATGAATAATGATTGATAAAGAAAAAGAGGTAGTGTTGTTAGTCCGGATTTGAAAAGAGAGCATAGTTTATCGTGCAGTGGAAAGGAAGAACACGAAAACATGTAAAATGGAGTTACCTGTTCGCTCATACGTAGCCATTTGAAAACCCGAAGCCCATAAATCTTCTCTTTCACTGTTCCGTTCACATCTTCAGAATTCCGTCATCTGCAATTTCGCCAATCTCCAAATTTTGACGGATCACTTTCGAATTCAATCGTACGCTTCTTACATTTTCTTCCTCTAATTTTTTTTAGCTTGTTGGATACGGTTACTTTTCTTTCGATGCCTGATTCCTTTACGGAATTGGGAGTTCACTTCTTCCTTTGTTTCCTTTCAGTAAATTAATAATAGTATCTTGAAGTGGATATTGCTTTTACTTTTATTTTTGTGTTGTAATTTGAGCTATGTTGGATTATTCTTGACGCAAGAGCATATGCTAATTCCTGATATGGGTTATGAGCTTATTTTATTCTGTAATGAACTTAATGTTTATTAAGTTGTAGTATGCCATTGTGGATTTGATTCCGTCCACTACATTAAATTACAGTTTACCTAACAACACCTTACATGTTTGATCCTAATACTACTTATCATTTAAATCCCAAATCTATATTTGCCCTATATTTTTTCCTGTTCATGCTATTTACACGGTAGGTTTTATGAGTTTATAGGAATCTAATAACGTTTCCTGCAATTTCTATAATTGTATATAGAATTTGCTTTTAATGTTGCTCATAAGCGACCAGGGGTTGTTCCCTTTCTTGCAAGAAAAATTCAATGCAGGTGATGGAAAAAAAGCTTCTTTAGACATTCTCAGTTGCAAACATTTTAAACTTAATTTGCTGTTCAAAAGCCTTGCAGCATACAAGTTCATTATCAAATATCTTTTTCAACTTGAAGCTCAATAAATGGTAGCTCTGAGAGGCATTTCTTATAGAGTGGAGTGGATTATTGGTGAAACCCGTTTCTCTTGACATGAGCAATTATGGAGCTGCTTTGAGAAGTGCAGGGGGGAAGCAATTCACATAGTTTAAATACTAGAGAACTGATTATAAAACAATTATGGGTGGAAAGAGAAAGATATGTAGAAATAGTTATATCTTAGCAAATGCCCAACCCTTTCCTTTTCTTATTTCATGGGGATCTTTTCTTCATAAGTAGATTGCTGCAAGACTTTTCTAATTATGGACCAGGCAGGATGGACCTTTCAGGTATCCATTGATGAAGTAAAGATACATGTAATTAATGCATGATTACTCGCAGAAAAATGCATTTTATATCAGAAGTTGATTATAGATTCAAGGGCTTCTGATAAGTAGATGCCAGAAACCTGATTCCAAAGCTTAGGCATCATTTTGAAACTTCCCCTCGTATGTGACAATGGACTGGCAAAACTTTGAACTATTCAAATTGATAGTTGATGTACTAATAGACCATACGTCTTTTCTATATGGGTAATGGTTGTTATGGTGTTTGCTTCTAGCAAGTGATATCTCAACCTATTTGTATCCTTATAGCTATTGGCTGTGTTTGGAAATCTAAAATCAATTTCAGACACTTGTTGCCAAGTTTTCTTACTGTTGTCTATTCTTCAAGGTACTAGAAAGTTTGTTGTGATTTTAGCTTCTGTTTACAAAATTATGATATTATTTACCTTTGGTACGATAGATGATTGATAAAAAATTAGCATAATCTCATCGGCATGCTAATTGAGTGGGTTTTCTCGTAGAAACATATCCAAAATGAAATGTTTGGTTATGAGATAAGTTTTCTGTGGATCTTACCACATTGGTCTACGGGTATGTTGCTTTTGTGAAGTAATTAATTTAGTTTTAGAATGTAGAATTTATATGTATTTCTCTTTGTAAGCATCAGAATATTTCAGTAAACAGTTGTTGAAAGGCTTGCTCCACATCCATAGGCTGTGATTTTATTACTTCGTATGCACAAAAGAATTAATTTCTTCAGATTGAATTGCATCTTAGGAACTATTGTTTAGAACAGCAAACACACTGATTCATCATCAATGTTATTATTACATTTTGTGCTGGTTTCGATGGTTAAACTTAATATTGAACTTAACTTTGCAACTGACTCTTACACAATGATTGTGATTTTATGGACCGTTGGTTTGACCTTGATATTAGATGCCTCAAATAATGGTCACTTGTTATGCAGTTCAAGTTGTGAATTTTCATATTTTCTAACTTAACAGTTAAGAACTGATTGAAAAAGTAAAACAAAAGCAGGAACTAGGATAAGAAAAGAGAAGATTAGGATGACTTTCGCATTATCGTAGGTTGTCTTCTAATGATTTTTTTGTGGACTTCTATATCACATTTAGTTATGGAATTTGTCTAATAATAAAGCATACTGTTGTTTGATAGGACATCTATACAGAATGTACTGCACTACTGGTGCATTTCCAACCCAGGGGAAGCAACCTCTTTTCTCTTTTGGAGTTATCTCTGATGTTCAGTATGCTGATGTTCCTGATGGTTACTCGTTCATAGGCGTTCCTCGGTATTATAGACATAGCATTCATGTATTGCAAAGGGCCGTTGATAAATGGAACAACCATGGGAAGCTTGGGTTTGTCATTAATTTTGGGGATATTGTTGATGGAAAATGCCCCCACAATGAATCCTTAAACGCTGTGAAGAAAGTCATTAACAAATTTGCGAGTTTTAAGGGCCCTGTTTATCATTTAATTGGTAATCACTGCCTCTACAATCTTCCCCGTGAGACATTACTTCCATTATTGAAGATCTCGGGTCCAGATGGTCTGGCTTACTATGATTTTTCACCCGCTCCAGAATACAGAATAATTGTACTTGATGGCTATGACATTAGTGCCATTGGGTGGCCCCAAGACAATCCTAAAACATTAGAGGCATTGGAATTTCTTAGGAAGAGAAACCCAAATTCAGAGAAGAACAGCCCAGAGGGGTTGGTAGGCCTTGAAAGAAGGTTCCTTATGTTTAATGGCGCTGTTGGGAGAGAACAGATGAAGTGGTTGGGTAGCATACTTGAGGATGCAACAAAGTTAAAGCAGAAAGTAATTGTTTGTTGCCATCTTCCTTTAGATCCTGGTGTATCAAGCCTGGAAGCACTTCTCTGGAATTATGATGAAGTAATGAATACGATACATCAATACAACTGTGTGAAAGTTTGCCTATCTGGTCATGATCATAAAGGTGGGCATTCAATTGATTCCCATGGAATCCATCATAGGTCTTTTGAAGCAGCATTGGAGTGTCCTCCTGGTACAGATGCATTTGGGTACATTGAGGTTTATGACAACAGGTTATTGCTAATCGGTACTGATAGATTGCAGAGTACAGATATATGTTTTGATTCTTAAGCAAACTTTAGTGCAAACAGTGGTAACTCATTCTTCAATCAAGCTGTACGAGGGACATTATCTCGGCCATATTTACAAGCCTTTAAAGAAAATTCATAGCCTTTTAAAGACAACATCATTGAATTCAAAGAAGAATATGAGGTGCGGTTTTTAACTGCCAAGAGGTATAAATTGGTTGTTATTTACAATGTGCAAAATTTACATTACTATTTATTTGCATCCATGAGATGTCATGTAGTTCTAGAGCTCGTTTTTAGTAATTTATTCAAGGTGTCTATAGCCATCTACGCTTGCTCTATGTATTCTCAGGTTGCCTCTATGTATTCTCAGGTTGCCTTTGTGAAGTTTTCAGATAGATCTTTTATGCCTTGGAGCAATTTCATGATAACCCATTTCCTGTTGTGGAAAAAACATAAGAGATTTCAATTCTTGTATTTGATGTCTGAGGTGAGAATTTGCAAAGCTTTTTGGTTTGAATAGATACAAATATTACAAACAATTGATATGTTTGGGTAAATCATCATTATCCAATTATTAGTTGCTAGGCTTCTCGAATGTGATCAGAGTTTTCTTTATTTATTATGGCAGATCGATGCGATAAATGTTAATTCATGCTTATTTCTCATTGATCAAGTGTACAATAAATATAAAGTAATTTTATGTATGCAGCAAATAACTGATGGTTCATTGGTTATATGGACATGAAGTAGTATAGATTAGGCAGGAGTACGTGAACATCACTATTGAATATTAACCTGAAAGCAATAGAGTGAAAGAATTAGGTTTTACTCCTAAACTTAGGCTTCAAACCCCAAAATTCCATAGGCTTCGCATCTTAGAAGAGAATTTTATAACACTTATTTACAAGAACTCATTTTATTGACTAAAAAGTTAACCATAAACACTACAACCACTAGAGATTAGGGGTGCAAGGGAGCCTTGGTAGTTCGCAAACTATTCGAGCTCGGTTTGGTGAAAGATCGATCAAAGTTCGGCTCGATATGGCTCGACTCGAGTTCGGAATCGGCTCGAGCACTAACGAACTGAGTCCGAGCTTCTTCAGGTTCGCGAGCAGGCTCGATTATTTTTAATTACTATATATATTTCATTATATATATTTAATATATATTTCATTAGTTATTATTAGTTTTCATCACAATTCACAAATCAAATAAGATTTAATCCATACAAAAAATGACACAAAAAAATTTAGACATTTGAGTCTTTAGCGAGACAATTAGGTTTTGATAAAGAATAAAATACATTACAAAGTTTAATTTATATGTCATTGTTTGAAATTTTTCTCCGAGCTTGTGTTTTCTGATCACAAGTATCATATACTGTTTTGGAATCTCGACAATAACATAATTGTTTTTCTTTATAAATATTTTAAACTCATATGGAGTATGTTATAAGACTTTTCTATTTTTTACGCTACTTATTCTATGCATGTATGATGAATTTGGTTAAAGCTCGTTAGAAGCTCGATAAAAGCTCGGCTCGATCAAAGCTTGATCAGATTCGGTCAAAGCTCGGCTCGGTCAAAGCTCGAGATAATAACGAGCCAATACCGAGCCTACCTAGGGTTCGACTCGGTTCGGCTCGGTTGCACCCCTACTAGAGACTCCTAAGGACACTTGATTATTATTCCTGATCCTGCAATGCTGAATATTATATAATTTACCTAACGATAGACTAACAGATGCTGTAGTATTAAACCACACAAGCTCATAGAATTCTGAAAGAGTTGTTAATAACTTGAATGTTCTTGTGTACATTTTTTTGAGTTTGTTTTTCGTCTGCAAGTGCATCAGTATGATAATGGTGATTATGAAGACCAATGTGGTTTTGGTAGTTAAGTGCACATTAATCTGTTAATTTAGGAGGAGGAATTGAAAGTCAATGGTTCTGATACAGCTCATCTTGAATTTTTAAACCGTACAAATTGTACGAGCAGGTAGTTGTAAAATAAGAGATCTATCTTGACTTTTAAGATATTTCTCATTAGAAAACTTCTGCTCACGTGCTTTGAGAGTAACCATTATTATTAAATTATTGTTTGTTATAGATAATAGGGTAATTAATTTATTAGTCCCTATATTTTGACAAAACATACTGTTTAGTCCCTGTATTTTCAAAAACACACACTAAAGTCCCTAACGTTTTTCTCGGTGAACTGTTTAGTCCCTAATGTTTTTCTTGGTGAACTGTTTAGTCCCTGCCGTTAGACTCTCATGAAGATTCTGTTAGTCAATTTGGATTTGTGTTCTTCTTTTCCTTTATTTTGCTTTCCTTTAAACTCTAATGCATCTGAAATCAACTTTGAGTGTTCTTGTTCTTAATTTTCTTCTTAATCGTTCAAATTCGTAAGCGTTGAGTCTGTTCTTTTTATTGTTCTCCATGCAAATAGCTTCTTCTTCTAAATTGGATTACTCTTCTGAAGTTTGAAGGTAAATAGTAAAGGGTAATTTAGTCATTTCCGAAGTCATAAACGGTAAAAAATGTAACAAACAGACGGAAGGACTAAACAGTTCACTGAGAAAAAGGTTAGGGACCTTACCATGTGTTTTTGAAAATACAGGGACTAAACAGTGTGTTTTGTCAAAATATAGGGACTAATAAATTAATTACCCTAGATAATAAAAACTATTATTGTAGCCTTAACTTTTAAGTGAAGCTTTTGGGTTTAGTGTTCCTTTTTACATGGTATTAGAGCATCCCTAATGGAGTTTACTCCTTTCCAATGTCACATCTACAAAAACACACCTATAATTAACAATCCACTAAAATCCTCTCTTATTTTCATTTTTTTTATAGGACCTACTTATCATAAAACATTATATATTTACTCAATTAATATATAATGAATAATTTACTCGACCCAACAATTTGTTCAATACTTATAAATACCATACACAAATATTTACACACAAAACATTTAATTCAATACTTAATATTATGATGTAAAAAAAGGAACGAGTAACTAATAAAATATGATCTTTAATTAATTACTGTTGAAATTTTTGTAAAATAACGATTAAAAACATTATTTTTTTAAATAAGAATTAAAATAAAGAATAATTATTCAATTAATAATTATTAATTAAAAATATGACTTTTAAATAATTACCGTTGAAAGTTTCGTAAAATAAGGATTAAAAATATTATTTTTGTAAAATAAGAATTAAAAATGAAACTTTACCGTTTGAAACAGTTAGTTTTTATTTGATTATTTTCAAAATAAATAATAAAGTAGTATAAAGTACTCTCTCAACAGTAAAAAAGTACGCTCACAATATTGGTAGCAAACTAATTTTGAAAACAACTTCCCTAATGTTATTTATATCTTTTGAGCCTCCACTAGAGTTTTAACTTTAGCACAAGATAGAACAGGTGTGTTTCTTCATGCTTCAAGCCTGAAGGGGGGTTTTTGGTGAGCCGATGTTTACCATTAATAGGCAACAATATGCTAGAACTCATCAATTGAGTAAAAGACGGATCGGTGCACTACATATCCTTGCTAAGCAAGGGTCCAGGGAGGGGTCCCACCACAAGGGTGTATTGGGACAAGCCTTCCCCTGCCAATTTTTTGGCGAGAGCCGCTCCTAAGACTCGAACTCGTAACCTCTCGGTCACACGACGACAACGTTTACCATTGTGCCAAGGCTCGCCCTCCAACTCATCTATTGCATAAAACTGAAAAATAAGCACTAAAGTCACTTAATATATAAATATATGAACTAATTATAAACTTTTTAGAGCATTTTCAAAAGATTCATTTGTTGAGCTCGTAAGTTAAATTTCGAGAAGTTTGAGGCAAAAACAACTTAAAGAGAATCTTAACTCCTCAAACCACTAAAAGCGAAAAGTTGTTGCTAGAGAGGTTTAATTTAAAGTATAATAATAAAAAAAAAAGATGCTATTTTTATGTCTAAGAGAGCCTATATTCCAAGAGTACTGTAGAATGCTCCTTCTGAGATTCATATAAAGAGTTCTTGATAACTTAAAACATTTTTGTGTACATTCTTTTCTTGTTTCTTTCCGTTTGCGATCAGGATGATAATTAGACTTTCAGTATCTTAATTCTAATATGCTTATCTAAGAAGTAAGAAATATATTAAGATCCACTAGGTGTTGAGATCACGTTGTACGAAACACTCTTTCGAAGTCAACTGCACATTAATTTCTTACATTAGGAGGAACTGAAATCAATGACTATGATACAGCTCATTCTTAAATCTTTAAATCACACAACTTATCTCGAGCAGCTGTTCCTTATCTATCTTGACTATTAGGATATTTACTTACTTTGAAAGAAAGAAAGAAAAAATTAAATTAAAGCAAACCATTCTCAATTACAGCCCTTGCAAAAGGAGAATCATAGCACCACTCTCAAAGACAATCTAATCATAGGCATAAAAGAAACACTGAACATTATTGTCATTGAATATTGTACAATCAACAGTAAGTAATTTTCTTTCACTCTTTTTGAATAAAACTAGGAAGACCATAGTCCCATTTCATACATGAATACTAAGTTCGTCATAGAAAATCCTAATACAGACACTGTATAATGAAATAGAAGTAAAACATACTAGTGTGTCAAATGGGTGCACATAGTCCTTTCCTCTTGGTTTCACTTCCTTTCACTGAGCCTGGCCTTCCTTTTCTCAATAAAGAAAAACACAAACAAAGCCACAACAGAGAAAGAACTGAAGCAAACAGAGGCAATGTCAAGGGAGACATGACGGCCGGTGATGGCCTGGATCTCGAAGAGGTTTTCTGTTTTGTGAGTATCTGTATTCTGACCATAAGCAACCTCATGTTTATCAGCGTTGAAAGCATAGACACGGACGAAGTATGTAGCAGAAGGCACGTCACGCTCAATAGTCCATGTGTAACTTTGGTTCTTGTTTGTAGAAGTGTAAGGCATATTAACTATTTTGAATTGGCAAGTTTTGTCCTTAGATAGATGATCCTCTGTTTTTCTCCATGCCCTATCCACTTGGCTTACTGGTGCATAGCATAGCTCTGCCTTTATGGTCTTGTATGCTGAGTCTGTCCCAGTTAGGAGTGTCTGGTTTAGTCCCCAGGTTATGGTAATATTGTCAATTCCAGCTTTCAGAACTGCAAATTTTGCTTACTGTTAGTTAATCATGTTTTACATTTTTAATCAACCAAAACAACAATATAACCCCAATTTAAAAGGGTAATTTGCACCCATGGTGGATGCTCAATTTAGCCTTTACTTTCTTCATAGTCCCTTACCTTCAAAATTGGACATAAAAATCCCTAAATTTTCTTTTTTACTTTTGACCACTCCAATAAGAAAAGCTTCCATCTTCAAAACTCAACATAAAAATCCATTTAACTTTGTCCTATATTACAAAAGTCCTTAAAACTTTGGCTACTCTAACAGTAGGTAATCATCCATTGTAGAAATGATATTCTAGATGATTTTAACTTTTGAACTTTTTTAATTTTAACTTTTGAATTTTTTTTTTTATTTGATT
Source organism: Euphorbia lathyris (assembly GCF_963576675.1). Lineage (NCBI taxonomy): Eukaryota > Viridiplantae > Streptophyta > Magnoliopsida > Malpighiales > Euphorbiaceae > Euphorbia > Euphorbia lathyris. Next base: position 41,785,307 of record NC_088910.1, read on the forward strand.
TTAAGGTTGCTAGTGTTGTTCGGTTAGAAGTGTAATTGGCTGTTTAAAGAGAGCTAAGTACTAGTGATTTGTAAAATTCGAAAACAGAGTTCTAAACGTGGTTCTAAACAACTTTCCTTCTTAATCGTAGGTGATTTTGATATCATTTACTTTTATAAGGAAAAAGTTATGTTAGTAAATAGGAAAGTTTAAAACTTTCTATATCATTTTTGAAGATGGAGTCCATAAAACCTAAATATGGGTGTAATTTACTCAATTTAAAAGAAAACCCATCTTCATAAACAGCAGAATTAATTGCAAGATTAAATCTTTAGCATGATACTTGCAAGATTAATGTAAAAATTAGAGAAAACAGATCAAAATTAGGGAGTATAGGAAAACAGAACAATCTATTTACAACTATATGTATATGTAAAACAAAGAGAAGAAGACTGTGTTGTGTTACCTTGTGTTGTAGATGGTTTAGCAGTGACTACAAGAGTTTTCTTGAGAGAAGAAAAGAGAATGGTTCCATCACTGGAACCCAAAAAGCCAAGGAGAAGAAGTGAAACAAAGAGAAGAAGACCACGTGATGCCATGATATCTCAAAAAGCTAGCTTGCTTTTGAACTTTAGAGTTTGGAAAAGTTGAAGTTTAAGGAGAAGGTGGGGCTAGGTGGCTTTTATATACAAAGCCAAACAATCAAGTCTCAAAAGAATGATGAAAAAGAACAAGTCAACGGCCGAAATTGAGCAGTGGCAACTTTTGAAAAATTGAACAGTTTATAGAATGAAACATTTACATGTTTTTGAGCGACGGTAATGACTCTTTAAGCACATGGAAAGGTGGGTATTAGGGTTTTATTTTAATAAACTAAGTGAGAGATGTGAGATGTTGGGATTTAGTTAATTGTTTGACTTTCTTGGCGTTTTATTCTATAACGAGATTTATTATTTATAGAGAAGAAAAGGCATTTAGAATATATTTAGCATACATATAATAATCATTTATTTATTTTATTATTTTTTTTTTGAAGGAATCATTTATTTATTTTTAGTGGGATAAACTACAAATTTAGTTCTATCATTTGAGCTGAGTGTCAGGGACATGGATGCACTCGCGATCGGCACGTAAGGGTGGTTGCCCGCGTTTCTTGGTATGTACTACACGTATAAAATCATACAACTTGAGTATTAACTTATTGCAATAGAGCTATTTCAGATTTCATTAATGATGGATCCACGGTTTCCCGGCATGTACTACACCTATAAAATCATACAACTTGAGTATTAACTTTTTGCAATGGAACTATTTCAGATTTCATTAACGATGGATCCACGTGTTTCTTGGCATGTACTACACGTATAAAATCATACAACTTGAGCATTAACTTTTTGTAATGGAACTATTTCAGATTTCATTAGCAATGGATCCAAGAGAAATTCATTTTCCATCAATTTAATTTCAAGTTTTTACCATATAAGACATAAATTTAGTCTAATGCTTATTAGAAAGAACATATAGATTGCACATATAAAATTGTACAACGTTAGTACTAATATCTAGTTTCACATCGACGTTAATAGAATTTAAGTGACAATGTGTAACCACATTAACAAATAATGAGCTTTTGTAAAATATGTTATTAATGAAGTCTAAAATTGCTCCATTTATAAAACTTTAGTGCTAATAATGCAAGATTTCATATATGTCTAAATTTATTCTCATATATCTAGTTCTATTTTAATATATAACTAGAAGGTACTATTGCTATCAGGGCCGGAGACAGCCCGAAGCTTGGGGGCCCGAAGCCCCCCAGCTTCGGAAGAACCCCTTGGTGAGGTCTTGTTCCGCCCTAGAAAAACCCTCTCTGAAATATTCGCTGCCCCTGTCTAGTTATTAGGTTTAGCTTTTGTGATTCTCGAACAAAGAAGAAGGTGTCCAACTCATAGCAGAGCTGGATACATTTTTATAAAAATCGGACCCCAGCCAAAACTTAGCTAGGCCCAATGTTAAAAAAACATTAAATCAAATAGCCCAATTTAGTACTATATGTCCTTTTTTACTTGTTTACACTAAGTTGAATGTGAGCTAGAGCTTGCATTTTACAGGCAATTCTTCGAACTAGCTGTTTGACTCTAGAAGATATCTATTGAAAAGTTTTATCCTCAATTCTTCTCTTGGATTCTGATCTAACTGGTGAATTGTCATTTGACTCAGAAGACCGTTGAGAAGTTTTGTCCTCAATTCTTCTCTTGGATTCTACTTTGGCTGGAGAATTCTCATATTTGTGTATAAAGAAAGATGGGTTGTTACAGAGATGGTAGTTTCTACGCAGAACCACAAATGGTAAGTTTGGGGAATATAACGTTGTTGTCTCTTCTAATGCAATGTCTTGGGCTTCTGGTTTTGGACTTGGGCATTACTTCTGTATTTGGTGAAGGCCTTTTGCTTCTAATTTGTTCATAGGATAGAGACAACCTAATTGCCTTTAATAAAATTTTACACTTATAATAAAATTGTTACTTCATAAGGAAATATTTAATTCAGAATTTTTAATCTATTGGGGGATCTTATTCTTTAAGGTTATTTTTATCATAATCAAAACTTAATCAAAATTGGGTTTCAATACTATTATCATAAGCTCTAGAGAGATCCATGCCACTATCCTCCATGTCAGTAAAAGATGTTGTATTTATGATGTCATGAAAGATCCTACTAGCAGCCCCACCTCGTGAACTACTAGCACGACCCTTTCCCCCATACTCATAGCCAAAATTGAAACCTCCCCTAGATCTCTCTACAAGAGAAAAGATTTTTTTCCAAGTAACCTCATCAACATCAAAGATTCCACTCGAAATATGTTGAAAAGAAGGGCCCACAAAAGGCTGGACAGTAACAAGGGGTTCATAAACATTTTTCGTGGTAGGATTACCATCGTTGCACCATCCAAAGCAACAGAATCAACGGCCTTATAAGTACCAATATTATTCTCTTTGCTCATAGTCATCCCATTTTCCTCGATGCTAACATATTTCGATTTTTCTCTAATTGGTCCAGTCAGGATACTAGGATTACTATACTTCTCCTTTGTGTGGCCATACAACCCCCATTTCATACATGTTATATGAAGACGCTCATATTCCATATGATACACTTCATCTTCAACCCGTAATTGAGTAACGAACGAGAAGACAAATCAATCTCTATGCACACACGTGCAAAACGGCCACACATAGCTTTAGCAATGTTTTTATCCACCCTAACAACCTTGCCAAATGTATTCCTAATGACTAACATCAAACCCTCTTCAGAAAATTGCATATGGAGACTAAGAAATCGAAGCCAAATCTAGGTAGAATTAATCGAAGCACTACAAAGACAACTAGGGAGTCCAAGTTTGAACTATCAGATAATTGTTGGTCCCGTGTGATTAGTTCCAATTGGGGGTTAGGAACTAATATAACCTTTTCCTTAATTAATCTTGCTGACTTGATAATTTTGGTGAGTTTATTAACTGAGGTTTGGTCAGCTTGGCCGATCTTAATGTAAGACAGCTTTAGTCAGATGCTGACTAAGACTGTTTCACTTGAGAGTTGGAAATTGACACTTTTGTGGTCAGCTTCCAACTCAGCACTCTAATTTACTCAGTGTCAGGTTTAAACAGTTTATATGCTGAGTAAATATAACAAGCAACACATGCACACACACACACACACACACACATATATATATATATATATATATATATATATATATATATAATCAAGAGAGTTAGAAATTACTCAGTATCACTTATCCTGGTTCGGCCTCTCTGCCTACGTCTAGTCCCCAGACTCATCCGAGCTTTTAGAATCCAATACTGAGCTCTTTAAGGGTAGAGCACAAACCGGTTACAAGGCAGTTGAATATGCAAGAGTAACTTCCTCTATTCGTCTACTCAACTCCTACTAAGTGCTACAACCCAGCACCTAGATTTCTCTACCACTGAGTATTTACAACTAAACACTCAGCTTGACACTCTTAATTCACAATTGATACAACTTGCTCTTTTTGGAATAAGAACACTTTAGATGATTACAAAACAATCAATCTAGCATTTACACAAGGAATAGAAAGTGGGTATAAGGTTTCTTTCTTGTTTTTGAGTGCTTTGAACTTGTATTTTTCTCTCTTGTAGTTTCTGTAATTCAGCAATGATCCAAGAGAATTGCTTGTCCTTTTATAGTTGGACTTTGAGGATCAAATGATTTGAATTTGATTTGTCCGTTGAATCCAAAACGGCTCTTTTGGGGGACAAGCTTCTGGTCAGCTTCAGATGTGCAGGCCTATCATGTTTTCTGATTTCCTCAGATGTCAGGCTTGTCTTCTTCCTGCAGGCTTTGTCTTCTTGCGGCAGTTTATCTTATAGCAAAGAACAGTTGACCCATACACCTTGGAATTTGGCTTTTGCGTAATTCCAAGACTTCTATTATTGGTGCAGACAGTTGTCGAATTTGTCTTTTAGCTAACGGATCATTCATGCTGTCCTGCAGATCACTCATCTTCACTTCGATAGTCATTGTCTTTGATTATCACCGATTCTCATACTGAGTTCTTTTTCACTCAGCTTCCATGGTCAGCTTCATTCTGCAAGATCTAGTTCTGAAGCAAACTTCTTTTATGCTGAGTTCCGTTCCACTCAGCTTCTTTAATCAGCTTCTTTCTTGAGCTGTTGTTTTGAAGATGACTTATCTTCTCTTATGCTGAGTCGCTCTTTACTTAGCTTGTATTGTGTTCTCATGCTGACTTTGTCCTGTCTTAATCTTTATTTCCTTTTGCATTTATACTCAATATTGAACAAACGGATTAGTACAATTAAATCAAAGCACTTAATTTTAATTGTCTCTTAATCATGGTTTAAACTTAAATGATTTTGTCAAATCAAAATCTTGTGGAGAGGTGTTTCAACAAACTCCCCCATTTTGATGTTTGCAAAATATTTAATTTATGGAACTCAGTATTGAAATTCCCCATGATTGAATTACATTTTATTCTTCTGAAATTACTCCCCCGTAAGGGTTGCATATATTGTCTTAGCTTAACTCTAAACCTTCTAAAGATTTAATTGAGTAATTAGGGAAGACATGTTTATACTGACTTAGTTCAATCCTAGACTTTCTAAGATCTAATTCAGATGAACCTAGGTCAACTTTCAGAAGGGTTCAATGTTTACTCAGTCTGATACATGAATAGTTTTGGTATCAGAGTTTATGTGTGGATGTATCAGAGTTGATGTGTACTGAGTATATATTTTGAATTTATTTGTTTGTTCAGATCAGCATATAGTATAAAGATAAGCATCACTTATGGAAGACACTGTGAATGAAAAAGATGCTTAATATAAATGGCTAGCATACAAAAAATACATAAGTTAATTTCTTATAACTAAGCCTGAGCTACCCCTTTGCCTTTGTCTTTCTTCTTACTGCCCGAAGTTTCTCCTGCCTTTCCTGCATTGGGCTGAGTTCCATCAGTTTGTGCAGCTTGTGCTTTCTCCCCCGTTTTGCCACCATCAGGCGGAGGAGCAATGAAGGTGTCATTGAGAGCAGCACGAGTTAGCTTGACCGAGTATGCCTTGAGACGTTTTGTGCTTTCAAATAACCCATCAAGCATTGGAACTCCATCATCCAGAACTGAACCTGGGACGCGAATAGATGAGCTGATCATGCTGAGCATATATTCCTGTGACTTAGTTAGCCATGACATTGCTTCCGCTAGCTGGGCATAAGATTGATGGTACATTCTAAGTATAGCCTTGTCGTAAATGTCACGCTGAGCGTTTGTGTGACGCACATGGCGAAAGAGGCTTTGAGTGGTTTGGAGGATAGTATTCGTTTTGACCATATCAATTTCCATCTCCTCTTTACTCAGATTCAGAAGATGGACAGCTTCACTAATTTCATCCATCGTACATTGGGAAGATGAAGAGAGAAGGTCACGAGTACCAGTCAGCTCAGAAGACAACTTGGTAAAACAATGATCTAACTTAGCAGAGGTAGCGTAGCCCATGTTGACTATTGGTAAAGCATTGATCTGTCCTTGAAGTGAATTCATGTGATTTACCATCATCAATATCAGCTCAGTCAGCTTGACAAAGGATTCTTGCTTGGGTTGCTGGGTTTGGACTGAGGTCATGACACTTACTAAATCTTTGAGATTCTTGATCTCATTGAGAAGCTGAGTGGGAGACGAAAACTCTTATGATTCAGCATTTGCGGACCCAGCAGCATCGGCATGAGAATTGTTTAAGTCCTGAAGAAGATGTTGAGCCGAGTCAATGATGCGACATCCGGACTCAGTTGCATGAAGATAGGCAAATTGTGCCTCAGGATTTAACTCAGTGGCCGGAATTCTAGTAGCACCTGATTGAGGAGGTGTTTGGTGCTGTCCTTGAGTAGAAGTGCCAGTATGGTCAGCAGCTGGACTTTGATGTTGATGAGTTGCAGGAGCTGACTGCTCAATGTTCTGTGAAATAGGATGGGAAGGAGGTGGATCTGCAGAGATAGTTACCTGTTCAACATGGACTTGAGTTGGTGCAGGGAGAGGCATCTCAGGTTGAGCAGGATTTTCCTTAGCGTGCTTGTCTCCTTGAGCATCTAGGACTTCGAGCTCTTGCTCGGCTTGGTTTGGATTTTCTGGAGTCTTGGCATGTTGCTCGGTATGAGTAACAGAGGCTTGTTTTTCCTGTGTAGAGGGCTCAGGATGCGATGAGAAGAACTTCAATTGAGTATCTGTAAGGTCTGTGATTTCATCCCTCAGAGGCGAATCTCCCAGGAGGTCAATAATTGGAGATCTGTAGGCCTTCTTCTTAAGCCTTTTCAACTTTTTGGTCTTTGGGGGAGACGACACTAGTACAGAAATGCTTACTTGTGTCGCACTTTTTCAGGTTGTTGTGTCGCACTTTTGTGCGACACAACAGGGGTGCGACACAAGAACTTTGCATCGCTCTTAAGAGCGACACAAACTAATCTGTTGTGTCGCACTTGTCACGTGCGCGATACAATAGAGCGATAACTCTTGTAACGCGCTTCTAGAATGCGTGACACAAGCTCCCCGATTAATCTGATACACTTTGTATCGCTCTTTCCTCATGCGCGACGCAAAATATTGATATTTTTTTAAAAAAAAATTACAAAATTTTCTAGCATCTAGCATAAAAAATTATAATCAAAAGTAATAAAATTTTATAATCAAAATTTATGATTCTACATGATATTATAGAACATACACATAAAACTACAAGTACCACATTGCATAAATACATACATATTCAAAATATATTAACAACTTGTTAGAATCAAATACATGTACAACACCTCATCCATGGTAGGTCTGATTTCCTTCTCCTGTTGCAAACATCGAAATGCTAACTCTCCTACTGCAACTGCCTTTCTTCTTACTTCATCATCCGACTTGTACCAAAAACATGGGTCTATCAACTCCTCAAACGCACTATTCTGAACTTTGTTCACTGCAAAGTTAGCCAGATTAATCTCATCCCGATGCCTACTAAAATCTACAGCTGCCATCGATGATATTAGTTCAATCAACACAACTCCAAAGCTATACACATCACTCTTATCGGTCAGCTGGTAACAATGGTGATACTCTGGATCAACGTACCCTGGAGTACCTTATGGGGCTGTCGACACATTAGTAACATCATTCGGGAACAACCTTGACAGACCAAAATCAGCAACTTTCACGCAGAAACTGTTGTCAAGAAGAATGTTGGCGCAGTCGAGTGAGGATTTTTATTTCATTCAGGAACTGCTCAACCCTTTTGCTGTTGTGCTCATACAGCCGCTTCACCGCAACCTCCCGTCCATCTTGGAGCTTTACGTGGTTTGAACATTTCAACATAACATTTAATTAATTGCTCAAGTATTTACAGAACTTTGTTTTCAGCAAAGCAACTATTCTAGTTCAGGTAATCTATCATCAGAAACAGTAGAGGTTTATCTCCTTACCGTAGTATACAGTTCCATAACCTCCGTCCCCAAGCTCTTTCTCACTATCAAAATTTCTAGTAGCTTTTTCAAGTTCAGCATAGGAGAAAATGGGAATACCGAAGTAAGCAACGCCCAATTCTATTTCTGATTTTGAAGAGAGACCAGATGAGGAAATTGGTGACTTAAAGTTTGAGGAACCATGCCTTCTTATGTATTGACGCAAGACAACGTAGGACAACAGTATTATGACTGCTACTGCAACGTTTGCACCTGAAAAGGCAGAGTCAATTCAATTTAAGCATACACAAAGATAGTTAAGGAGACATTGCAAATATAATTTAGCTTTGGACTCACCTAATCCTACCTTCATTGCCAATCTGTTATTTCCTGCAACAGAATTTGGATAAAATATCAAGTAGTGAAGATCAACACAAGATTGGAATCAATAACATAACACTCAAAACATATATATATATATATATATATATATATATATATATATATATAAGATTGTTTGAATATGCACAAAAACATGGAACGCTATCCTCCATTCAAATATGCATAAGACAATTAAAGGCTCTAGCTTATACCTAGGATAGATTTCAACTGAGTGCAAGAAGACAATTGCTAGTAAATTGTTTGAATATGCATAAAAATAGTAGAACCCATTGAATATTTTTGATTGAAATATGCAACGTTTAAGAGTTTAATAGTTTATTACCTGGAAAAAGTGGTTGTAGCATCTGACATTCAATCTTTATAACGAGGTTTTCCATGAGTAGTGTGTTGGGCCCAACAGGAAACAGAGCATGAATAAGCTAAGCTTAGAGAGGATTGAGTGAGATGGATGGAAAAATCGCCAATTGAAAAAAGCTAAGAGAGAAAGAAGGTGAGAATCATCAAATTATAGGTTCCTGATGGATGGTTTATATGTAACCCATCCAATGTCATTTACTTAAAGCCCAACCATTACCAAATACAATTAAATAAATTAGCAAGCTTGATGAACATTTCAGCTTTTAACTCATTACCCAATACAATTAAATAAAATTAGCAAGCTTAATGAACATTTCATCTTTTATCTCTCACCAGACAACATTCATATTATGCATATTAATGTTTTTAATAAATATACTCCGACCTATACTTTGCTGTTGACTCCCATAAAGTATCATCAACTGTTTAAGTAAATCGAAATAAAACAATTTATACCTTCAAATAGTTGGAGATATCATATCACAAGAAAAAAGATTTCAAATCTCAACTGGAAAAGTATAGAAGATATAAGTACTACTAAGGTCAACATCTCTACAATGTAAATAAACTTAATGCAGAGTTAGAATCTACAGCTCTAACTCCTTCATTCTCCTTGAACTGTCAGTGGGTAAAGTCTAGTCCACATAAGCAAGGGGCACATAATTTATACTTGTCCAAAAGCATATATAAGATACTCCCTTACCCTTTGGCTATAACTAACAAGCATATATTCAACTGTAAGACCATCAAAGATGCTGAGTATTAATATTAACTAAAATTGCCTTACAGACTATATGGAGTAAATGAAATGCCAGTGCATCAGAGCAAGTCTTTTGGCACCATAATATAAGGAGCTTAAGAAAGCAAGGTCAAATTTTAGATCCTATCTTTTGGAAATCCTGCAATGCTCTCAACTCGATTAGTTAGACTCAACTCTCCCAAATAAGAAATGTTACAAACAAATGACCTCTAATTCAGACTTTCAAGCATCATCATGTTAATGTCGACATTGTAAATGCTTCCGTTTTCCTGAGGGAAGTTTTTTCTAACTGATGGGCTTGCCAAAGACATTTTTGAAATTTATGATAAAAGGTTGAAAACAAAAAATGAGATATATATAGCAAATTGCAACTACTAACTATAGAAAAAATCTTGAATTAGATATCACAAACCTCTGTTGATTTAGTAATTTAGGTTTCTGCCCGTACAGTCTGTATCAATGTATCAAAGGAATGACCATAATACATATCAAGAAAATCTGAAATAACTAAGAAATATAAGGCAACAACTCAATCCACAAATTTTCATATTTGAAGGAAATAGCCAAGAATCGGAAATAGATAAAGACCTGTATTATGTGCATAGGAAATAGAAAGAAAATCAAGGAATACTAACCCATCTAGGATTCACTTGGTTTACAGACATTCAAAATTAAACAAAACCCATTCAAATTAAAGCAAACCCATTCAAAATCAAAGCAAATTCTCGTTCGAACTTAAGAAGTTAACTCACCTAAAAGGACAGATCGCCAGAAAAACTGCTTCGGTAAAGTCTACCCACGAAACGAAAGAGTACTATTCCCAGTTCCATTATGGTCCAGTACAGCGCATCTGGTATCTTTATGAATCTTGCGGGATAGCGTTGAGAAGGAATAAAGCGTAATCGGCGCTTTGAACAAAAGGGGTAGGATCTCCCGTTTCTGACTTTCCTCTCTCCCAGTTGCAATGGATCGAGAGAGCCCAAGCCAGATTGGGATCTGTATTCCCCTTGGATTAACACCCATCAATTGGGATCACCTGTACTGTAGATCGCTGAAAATTCAATACGTAGATGGAATGGGCAGTTCAAAAATGAAGAGAGACACCTATGGATCAAGGAAACCAATCGATTTGATTCTTCCAAACTAGAGACTTTCACTAACAAGTTCTATCTAGGAGTGGAAAGAACCTGGTATTCAACTCGCTTATTTCCCTTTGCTTCGATCGATGACGCCAGTCTTCCAGCGGCGGGTTGCCTTTCGAAATTCCCTAGAAGAAACTTTGACCTAGACTTCTCAGCTTTCTCTCCTTAATTTTTAAATGTACTGGAGTCATTTTGACAAAACAAAATCGATGCTAATGTAAAGATAACACATCCCTTGTGTCGCTTTTATAAAAGCGTGTCACAAAGATAATATACTTTTTGTGTCGTTTTGGTAAAGGCGCGTCACAAGCTTGCTCTTGTGTCACACTGTAAGACAGACAATACAATAAGTAACTCATTTGTGACGCACGCTCTTCAAGCATGACACAAGTGATGACACAGAATACTTAGTTGTGTCGCGTTTACAGAACGCGCGACACTAGTTACTTTGTTGTGTCGCTTTCTCTTCAAGCGCGACACAAAAAGTGCGACACTAGTGAGCATTTCTGTACTAGTGCGGGTCAGCATGAATGGAATCAAGAGATGATTCTACGCCGAGATCAGTGTTGAGTCCTTCATTGACCATTTCTTGTTCTGAGAGCTCATCATCAACTGTCTCATTCTGTACAGCTGGACTTTCAACTTCCTCAACATTCTCTGTTTGTTCTTGCTCAGCATAAGCTTCTTGATGTTGCTCAACATCCTCATCATGATCATGCTGACCTTCATTGTCGCTTTGTTCTTCTGCTTCTTGATCACCAGGAATTTGCTCAAGGTCAATCTCTTGGCTTCTGATGAAGTGAGAATCATCAGGAACAGCAAAGCCAAGAGGGACAGCTTCAGCTGGACTCAGCTCAGAAGTTCTCTTCTTCTTCTTCAGAGGGGTTTCCTCACTTTCCAGTTCATTAGGCTCATCTTGCCTCTTTCTTTTCTCTGCTGACTTACCCTGATCAGCATTAACTTTCTTCCCCTTTGAGACAACTCGAATTTTCTTGGGGACAGCATCAACATCCTTTGAGCTGGTTTGGATTGCTTTGCGTTTCTTGTCTTGCTTAGTTTGGACAACAGCTTCGACTACAGCGATATTTTCTTCCTGAGGTTCCTCATCATCAGCTTCCTCCTGAGCTTCCTCGATGGCCCTTTTTCCCTTCTTAGGCTTGATAGGTTGGTCATATACTAACCCAAACAACAACACAGCCGTAATTTCAATTCCCATGGTTTCTATTTCATTTACCAAGTCGATTTGGTGGTCTTCAAGGATTCTGGTAATAAGAGAACCCAGCCTAAGCTTGATAGTACTCCGTTGGAGTGCTCCTACCAGAAATACAAGCATGTTGAGAGGGCTGTAGGTCAGCATGTGCCAAATGAAGCACTGCTCGAAATTTGAAGCGGATGATGCTGAGTTTATTTTTGGAAAGATGAAATTAGTGAGGAGATAGTGAGCCATCTTTTGGTTTTGACCCATACATGTACTGGGTATTTCTCCTTTGTGACTTTTTGGTTTATAGAATGATACAGTATGGTCAAGCTTTTCCTTAGTGGTCCTGAATTCCGTTCCGGTATTTGGAAGGTTTAGTAGGGTTGCAAGATAGGAAGGGGTAATAGTGAGCTTCTTACCTTTAACGTGAGTCACAAGATGGTCAGCATCACTTCCATCAACACAGAGGTTGGAGTAAAATTCACGTACTAACCTGGGATAGGTTCTTCCAGCAAGCGAAAAGAGTCCAGCCCATTCGTTTTTCGCAATCCACTCACAGAATGGTTGCTCATCTGCTATGAAGCTTGGAGAGAACCATCGACATCTAAGCACCTCATGATTCTTGACATTTGGGTACACCTTAACAAAGAATTTCTCATTCGGCTGCTTGTCCTTCGTCTTCTTCTTTGAAGAGGTTGCGAGGTCAGTTTTAGGGTTCTTGTTTGGAGTTTGGTCATGCTGACCTTGTTGAGGAGGAGACTTAGGGTTTGCGTCGGTGTGGTCGTCGTTGTTACCACCACCAGAAGGATTTTGGGATTTCGTCATGATTATGAATTCTTTGAGAGGATTTTGAGATTCAGAGAGAAAGATTTGAATGCCAAGGGTTTCGAGTGTAAAGAGTGATAATTGGGGATACTTCCACTATTTATAGAGGTGCTAATTGATCCTATTCGTTGAACTAGCCGTTTAACCTCGAGATTATCAACCAACAGAGATTCTGGCATTTATGACACGTTCGGCGCATGGGTTTTCTCATTATTGCTTATGTTATCCTAGGTGGCTATTAATGCGTGTGCTAGCATTTAATGTTTTAAATGGGTTTTACTCAGCATTAAGAATATCAAACGTTTGTGATTCTGAGTAGTCAGTTTTACGTAGGATAGTTGTTTGTGGACTTAGTAACTCAGCTTAGGAAAATCACTCAGCATGTATGTCTACTCAGCTTAGGGTGATTTCATGTTATCTTTAACTCAGCATGCAATAGTTACTAAATTATCACAAATTACTCAGCATGGTAATCACTCAACATTCAATTTAGCACATAGAATTATTGAAGAGGATTAGACATACCGATAGCTTCCCGTAGTATGTTAAATTGCTCACGAGCCAAGGGCTTCGTAGAGATATCCATAAGCTGTTCATCTGTTGGTACGTAGGTCAGCTTGATCTCACCCTTGAGTACATGATCTCTGATGAAGTGATGTCTTATGCTGACATGCTTCATCCTGTTGTGTTGGATTGGATTCTTAGATAAGTCAATGGCACTCTTGTTGTCACAATTGACTTCTATTGTTTCTGTTTTGACACCACAATCCTCAAGTTGTTGCTTAATCCATAAGACTTGGGCCATACAGCTTCCAGCAGCAACGTACTCAGCTTCAGTTGTAGACAAAGCTACTGATGACTGCTTCTTACTAAACCACGAAACCAGACAGCTTCCTAGGAATTGACATCCTCTTGAGGTGCTTTTTCATTCTAGCTTATCTCGTCCATAGTCAGCATCAGTATATCCAATCAGTGTGAAGTCACTTGTATTTGGATACCATAAACCTGCATTAACTGAGCTCTGCAAATATCTGAAAATTCTTTTTACAGCTACTAAGTGAGATTCCCTGGGCTCAGCTTGATATCTTGCACAATAACATACTGAGTACTGGATATCAGGTCTACTAGCGGTAAGGTAAAGTAGAGAGCCAATCATACCTCGATATAGTTTGCTATGTATAGATTTACCTTTCTCATCTTTGCATAGGACAGTATCAGTACCCATTGGGGTTGATATGGGTTTACAATCTTCCATATCGAATTTCTTTAGCATTTCTTTGGCGTATTTGGACTGACTGATGAAGATGTCGTTCTTACCTTGCTTGATTTGACGTCCAAGGAAGAAGTTGAGTTCTCCCATCATAGACATCTCGAACTCAGTTTGCATCTGTTTACTAAACTCTTTGCACAAAGATTCGTCAGTAGCACCAAAGATTATATCGTCTACGTAAATTTGTGCTAGCAGGGTATGTTTACCCTTTTTCTTAATGAACAAGGTGGTGTCAGCTTTGCCTCTGACATAATTCCTGGTCAGCAGGAAGTTGGTCAACCTTTCATACCAAGCTCTTGGAGCTTGCTTTAGGCCATATAGGGCCTTTTTGGGTTTATAAACGTGGTTTGGAAATTTTGGATCTTCAAACCCTGGAGGCTGACTGACATATACCTCTTTGTTTATAAAGCCATTAAGAAAAGCACTTTTAACATCCATTTGATATAACTTAAAATTCATATAGCTAGCATATGCACACAGTATACGTATAGCCTCTAACCTAGCAAAGGGTGCAAAGGTCTCACCGTAGTCGATGCCCTCTTGCTGATTATAGCTTTGGGCTACAAGTCGGGCTTTATTTCGGACTACATTGCCTAGCTCATCTAATTTATTTCTAAAGACCCACTTTGTTCCTATGGTCTTTTGATTCCTAGGTCTAGGTACTAAATCCCATACCTCATTTCTTGTGAATTGATCAAGCTCTTCTTGCATAGCGTTGATCCAATATTCATCGTGCTCAGCATCATCGAAATTCTTTGGCTCATGTATTGAGACGAAGGCAACATTGCTGAGATACTTTCTAAGCTGATCTCTTGTCATCAGCTTGTTGTCAGCAGCATCAAGAATGGACTTCTCTGAATGTCCTCTTGGGATTTTTATTTCTTTGGGCAATGCTGAGTTGTTTGGAACAGGTGTTTCTACAATCTCTGCAGGAATAGACTGGTCAGCAAAGGTTATTTCAATTTCTTGCTTACCTTTGGTCAGCTCTTGTATTGATGACTCAGAGGCTCTATTTTGTTCAGCGGAAGCTGAGCTTGGTTCATCTTCATTGAGCTGAGTTGTCTTTCCTGCAGGGTCAGCTTCACCGAACTCAATATGGACAGACTTTTCTACAACCTGAGTTCGTTTATTATACACTCTATATGCTTTGATGTTAGTTGAGTACCCTAAAAAGATCGCTTCGTCAACTTTGGCATCAAATTTTGCAAGATTATCTTTTGTGTTGAGTATAAAGCATTTAAACCCAAAGGCACGAAAGTATCCAATGTTGGGCTTTCGTCCTTTCCAAAGTTCATATGGGGTTTTCTTAAGAATAGGTCTAACTAAAGCCCTATTGAGAATGTAGCATGCTGTGTGGACAGCTTCACCCCAGAAATACTTTGGAAGCCTATTTTCACTCAGCATTGTCCTAGCTATTTCGACAATTATTCTGTTATTCCTTTCAACAACCCCATTTTGTTGAGGTGTTCTAGGAGCAGAGAAATTGTGGTCAATACCACTGGTTTCACAGAATTCATCAAACTGTTGGTTTTTTAATTCTCCACCATTGTCACTTCTAATATGAGCTACTCTTAGGTCTTTGTCATTTTCAAGTTTCTTAATCAATGTGGTGAACATCTCAAATGTTTCATCCTTGCTACTCAGCAAGATGATCCAAGTGTACCGAGAGAAATCATCTACAATGACTAAGGAAAATTTCTTACCTCCCAAGCTGAGTGGCTGGACAGGTCCGAAAAGATCCAAGTGTAGTAATTCCAATGATCTTTTGGTTGAGACAATATTTTTACTTTGAAATGACTTCTTAGATTGTTTGCCTTGCTGACAAGCATTACACAATTGATCTTTTTCAAATTTAAGTTTGGGCAATCCCTCAACTAGTTGCTTTCTAGCTAGTTTGGCAAGAAGGTCCATGCTTACATGATCAAGTCTTCTATGCCATAGCCAGGAGTTATCCTCTTTAGACACTAAGCATATATTTTTAGAAAACTGTTTTTCTAGTCTCAGCATGTATACATTATCTACACGAGGGGCAGTTAAAATCACTTCGTTTGTTTTTCCCTCGAGTATTTGACACTGAGTATCATCAAATACAACCTTTCTGCCACTCTTGCAAAGCTGAGCTACACTCAGCAGATTGTATTTGAGACCTTTAACTAAGGAGACTGACTCAATAGTTGGGTTACCTCCGATAGTACCTGAGCCGACTATCTTACCCTTCTTATTGTCTCCAAAGCTTACACTTCCACCTCGTTTAAGCTCTAGTGTGATGAACTGAGTTTCATCACCAGTCATGTGCCTCGAGCATGCGCTGTCTATATACCACAGTTTTGATTTCTCCACACATCTCAGGCTCACCTGCATTTTAGACTATTCATTTTTAGGTACCCAATTCTTTTTGGGTCCTCGTTTGTTAGCATAAACATGTGCAAAGTCATATTTCAATTTATGACGACATACTTTTATCATGTGGCCATTTTTACCACAGAAGTCACAATGAATTATCCTTTGAGGGTGATGTTGAGTGTGGTCAGCATTATTGTGCTGAGCGTGCCAACATATCTTAGTAGTATGTCCTTTCTTTCCGTAGAAGTCACATTGGACAGTCCGCTTATTGTACCAACACACTTATCTTGTGTGCCCCTTTTTCCCGCAACAGTCACACTGTGTGAACTGTTTATGCTGACTAGTACTTGAGTACTCAGCATGGGATTTTTTATTTGAGCCTCTTATTTGGCTCTATAGGGAAGTGACATCCTTTTTCAGTTTCTTTGAATCTGATTGGACCTCTGAGGCAAACTTGTGCATAAGTTCTATGTTACTATGCAAAGTTGAGTTGTCTTGGAGGAGATATCAGAGGTCACTCAGCTTGACCTCTTCAATCTCATCACACCGCCTGCTGAGTGCCTTTACTTTCTTATTGCACTTTTTTGTTAGCGCATATAAATCACTCAGGGCGTTTATCATCTCAGTTCTAAGCACAAGTAAGGGTGTTACCTCATTATTGTGTTCCTCCTGGTCAGTTTCATCAGAGAGGTCAGCTTGCTCAGAATAAGTGCAGTCAGCATCATCGGCCATGAAACATATATTTACCGTTTCATTTGCATCAGCTTCAAATGAGGTTGACTCATCACTATCACTCCATGTGGCCACCATTGCCTTTTTGCTTCCCTTCTTGTCCTTCTTCAGATTAGGGCAGCTTGACTTGATGTGCCCAGTTTGATGACACTCAAAGCATGTGACAGATTTGGAGCTATCCTTTTTGTATTTATCACTGGACTTAGCTTTGTACCTGTCACCTCTTCTGAATGGCCTCTTGCTGTTCTTTTCATTCTTTCTGAACAGCTTCTTCATCTTCCTTGTGAACATGGCCATTTCCTCATCGTCCGATGAATCAGCTTCGGTTGAGTCAGCTTTCATGACAAGTGATTTTTGTTTCTTATCTTCTGACTTTTCTTTTGCTTCAAAATTTTTCATAGAGATCTCATGAGTCAGCAGAGATCCGATTAGCTCGTCATATGTATATGTGGTCAAGTCTTGAGCTTCCTCCACGGAAGTTTTCTTAGCTTGCCAACTCTTTGGTAAGCTTCTCAGGATTTTCTTCACCTGCTCTTCTTCAGTGAAGTTCTTGCCGAGCCTTTTTAGCTCATTTATGATCTTAGTGAATCTAGCGTTCATTCCGAAGATGTCCTCATCGTCGTTCATCTCGAACAGCTCGTATAACCTCATATGTTGGTTCACCTTTGACTCCTTGACCTTGCTTATACCTTCATAGGTTACTTCAAGCCTTTTCCAAATCTCCTGTGCTGACTTGCAACCAGAAATCTTATTGTATTCTGTAGCATCCAACGCACAGTGAAACATATTGATAGCTGAAGCATTGTTTTGTAATTTTTTAAGGTCATCTTTTGACCACTCAGTTTCACTCTTAATAAGTTTCTCATTGTCAACATTTTTATATGGCACATATGGGCCTTGAACTATTGCAAGCCATGCACTCATGTTTGTGGCTGGAATAAAGTTCCTCATCCTATTCTTCCAGAACGTATGATTGGATCCAAAGAATAGGGGAGGCCGACTAATTGATAATCCCTCTGGGAGTATCTGTGTTGTTTGGTTCCCGGGAAGGAAACGAGTGCTGTTCTCAGCCATTTATCGAGATCAGCTCAAGATAGTTATATCTTTGAGTAGTGAGCTTAGGCTCTGATACCACTTGTTGGTCCCGTGTGATTAGTTCCAAAGGGGGGTTAGGAACTAATATAACTTTTTCCTTAATTAATCTTGCTGACTTGATAATTTTGGTGAGTTTATTAACTCAGCTTTGGTCAGCTTGGCCGATCTTAATGTAAGACAGCTTTAGTCAGATGTTGACTAAGACTGTTTCACTTGAGAGTTGGGAATTGACACTTTTATGGTCAGCTTCCAACTCAGCACTCTAATTTACTCGGTGTCAGGTTTAAACAGTTTATATGTTGAGTAAATATAACAAGCAACACATGCACATATATATATATAATCAAGAGAGTTAGAAATTACTCAGTATCACTTATCCTGGTTCGGCCTCTCTGCCTACGTCCAGTCCCCAGACTCGTCCGGGCTTTTAGAATCCAATACTGAGCTCTTTAAGGGTAGAGCACAAACCGGTTACAAGGCAGTTGAATATGCAAGAGTACCTTCCTCTATTCGTCTACTTAACTCCTACTAAGTGCTACAACCCAGCACCTAGATTTCTCTACCACTGAGTATTTACAACTAAACACTCAGCTTGACACTCTCAATTTACAATTGATAAAACTTGCTCTTTTTGGAATAAGAACACTTTAGATGATTACAAAACAATCAATCTAGCATTTACACAAGGAATAGAAAGTGGGTGTAAGGTTTCTTTCTTGTTTTTGAGTGCTTTGAACTTGTATTTTTCTCTCTTGTAGTTTCTGTAATTCGGCAATGATCCAAGAGAATTGCTTGTCCTTTTATAGTTGAACTTTGAGGATCAAATGATTTGAATTTGATTTGTCCGTTGAATCCAAAACGGCTCTTTTGGGGGACAAACTTTTGGTCAGCTTCAGATGTGCAGGCCTATCATGTTTTCTGATTTCCTCAGATGTCAGGCTTGTCTTCTTCCTGCAGGCTTTGTCTTCTTGCGGCAGTTTGTCTTATAGCAAAGAACAGTTGACCCATACACCTTGGAATTTGGCTTTTGCGTAATTCCAAGACTTCTATTATTGGTGCAGACAGTTATCGAATTTGTCTTTTAGGTAACGGATCATTCATGTTGTCCTGAAGATCACTCAGCTTCACTTCGATAGTCATTGTCTGTGATTATCACCGATTCTCATACTGAGTTCTTTTTCACTCAGCTTCCATGGTCAGCTTCGTTCTGCAAGATCTAGTTCTGAAGCAAACTTCTTTTATGCTGAGTTCTGTTCCACTCAGCTTTTTTAATCAGCTTCTTTCTTGAGCTGTTGTTTTGAAGATGACTTATCTTCTCTTATGTTGAGTCGCTATTTACTCAGCTTGTATTGTGTTCTCATGCTGACTTTGTCCTGTCTTAGAAAGAGAGACACGCACACACCATCTGCCGCTGAGCCACTTATTTAGTTTGTTCATTGTATAATTCCTTTATTTATATTATTAAGTGGCTCTGATACTAAAAAAAATCTAATACTATATTTTTTAAATAAAAATACACTTGCTTTAGTTTGTTCATTATACAATTCTTTTATTTATATATTATTAAGTGCTTTTGATGCTAAAAAAAAATCTAATACTATAATTTTTAAATAAAAATACGTTTGCTTTAGTTTGTTCGTTATACAATTCTTATTTATATATTATTAAGTGCATCTGATGCTAAAAAAAATCCAATACTATATTTTTTAAATAAAAATATATTATATATTTTAATAAAATTTAATATTAATATTTTATTTATATAAGAAAATATATTTTTTTAAACATACGTTAGGACATATATTTTAACTTTTAAAACACGAACTATGAAGTTTAGAACATACGACATATTTTCTAGAACATACGTTATGTTTTTTAGAACATGCGTTATGTTTTTTCGAACATGAATTATAAATTATATTATAGAACAAATGCAAAAATGATCCAGATATCTACTAATTTTTTTTAGAACATTATACTTAATTTTTAGAACACAAACTATAAACTTTAGAACATACGCTATGTTATTTAGAATATGAGTTATAAATTATATTATAGAACAAATGCAAAAATGGTCCATATAATATTTTTTAAGTAAAAATATATTATATATTTTAATAAATTTCATGTTAATATTTTATTTATATAAGAAAATATATTTTTTTAAACATACGTTAGAACATATATTTTAACTTTTAAAACACGAACTATGAAGTTTAGAACATACGACATATTTTTTAGAACATACGTTATGTTTTTTAGAACATGCGTTATATTTTTTCGAACATGAATTATAAATTATATTATAGAACAAATGCAAAAATGATCCAGATATGTACTAATTTTTTTTAGAACATTATACTTAATTTTTAGAACACAAACTGTTAACTTGAGGAAAAATCCTTGATCGGAGCACTTCCCTGTGAGATGTCGTTGGGATCGACCGGGGACACTCCGATGCCAAAGTCAGTAAGATGGATCAAGGAAACCAACGGAATTGACAAGAATGGTGAGAATGTGTGTGTGTACCCTGATAACCTAGGGGATCGGGCTATATATAGCTGGGAAGTTGTAACCTTCAGGTAACTAGAAAGTCTCCATTAATGCCTCATTAATGGCGGTTACGGGTTATTCTGAACCTGACGGATTAGCTAATTAATAACTCATTAATGATCTTTTATGGCCGAGTCAGCGGCCAGCCGTTATAGAGGCGAAGGGAGAGATTCACCCTATAGGTCCGCCAGCGGATCTCTCTGAGCTGATCTGGGGAGATCCGCCAACCAGCTTCCTTTTGGAGACCACTACGCGGCGTACTTTGAGGTGAATATCCCTTTTGGTCCTCAGGATAATATCTCAATGTTATCAAAAGCCCCCCCCCCCCCCCCAAAATGTCCTTAAAGTCCTTTAGGGCTTTTGAACTTCCGCGCGCCGTCATAAACACTTGCATTAATGAGCACATTGTTCAATGCCATTGGATGATTGACACGTGTAGTGGACACACTGTCCCAGGAAGAAGAAAACTTCTTTCTTCTTCTTACGCTTTCTCTTTCTTCCTCATTTCCCCATTTTTCTCCTGCGCTCGAAGCTTTTCTGGGATTTCTTCTGGGTTTTGCACCAAGCTTCCGATTTCTCATGTAAGTTTTTCTTTTCACTTTAATTTTTCCTGGATGTTTAGAAGTTCGTCTTCATCTTTTAGATCAACTTCAGAACTTTTTAATTCCTCTCCTCCTCCTGAAATTGAAGTAGATTTTAGCTGGACTACCTCGTCGTCGGAGAACTCCCATTCTTCCGAGGACACGGTTAATTCCGATTTAGCTGAGTTTGATAACTCGGCGCGTAATCATTACCAGACTCGTTCCACTAGGAATCCCTCTCTTTTTGCTTCTATCTCCGGTGTTGCTCCGGCCGGTGACCCTAGGTGGTTCTGGGGATCAATGGCCTCTCCTTCGATTCCTCCCAAGAAAAAGAATCCCTGAGCGGAGTCTACTCCGTCTCGCATGAATGCCGTGGATCTAGCGAATCTGGCGGATCGCTTTCCCTGGATCAAAAATTATGAGACCCAGCTCGCCGCATCTCATCAACATCCTTCCTGTCCGCCTAGCGGCTTCCTTACAGTGTATAGTAGTCATGTGGAGAGAGGGTTCCGACTTCCTCTTCCAAAGATGATGGCGGACATCCTCTCTTACTTTGACATCACAGTCAGCCAGCTACATCCTAACTGCTGGTTGGACATTGCTTTAGACTGCTACCTTGCCTCGAATTTAGGAGTTGTATGCACGGGCCGTATCTTTAGAGCTTTTCACAAACCCTCAAAAAGGAAGTCCGAATCTTATCTCACGTTCGCCAAGTTCGGAGTTTATTCGCCTTTTAGCGAAAAAATGTCTAATGTTCATTGCTGGGATGAGAAATTCTTCTACGTGAAGATAAAGGATGGCGAACCATTGGGCTTTCCTTCAGTCTGGAATCCCAGGCCGCTACATATGGCGGGTGACATGCGAATTTTAACAAACAGTGATGAGGAGGTGGCGGAGCTCATGAAGCAGATTAAGGCTGATGCATGGACTTATGCAGATGCCTTAGCTTTCATGATGAGTGATATCCCATTGATTCGCCGGGAAGAGGATAAATTTATTTACTCAAAGATTGCGCAATTTGATCAAGGTACCTTTCATTTCTTCGTGAACTTTGATTACTTTAATGTTTTCTTGGGCAGGGGTGTATCTAAGGCCAATCACGCTCTTGCAGAGACACACAGGAAGTTTTTGGAGGCTGAAGCACGCAAGAAAGGTCAAGCGGTGAATCCTCCAGCTGATACTGGTAAACGTCCCGCAGAGAAGGTGGTCGATCCGCCACTAAAGAAGAGGAAGCCCAACACCGCTGGGGGCGTTAAGCTTATGGCGGACGCCATGAGGTCCGCCAAACCTGTTGAGGAGATTGCACAGGTAGTTTACCTTTTGATTTCCTTTCGTTCATCAAGTTTCGGACCGGAGTATGACTCTTTCATGTTTGTGTAGACGGCGAAGCCTGATATTGGTGGATACTGGTCCGCCAAATTGGGAGCCCAAGGTTCTTTCGAGAACGAATCCATCCTAAATGATCTGGATGAGGCCTTGGGTCAGGTGGGCGAAGTGCAGAGGAACTATGACCAGATTCTTGGTTCAATTCATGCTCAAAAGGGGAAGACGGAGCTCCTTTCGGTGAGTTTCTTTTAGAAAAGATGTAGAAAGTATTAGTTCCTCAGTCCTTTTGCTTTTTGATCGAATCGTTTGTTTTTGACAGTTGTATGCTCGCCTTCGCACCATGGAAAATGAGCTCCTTCAGAATGTGGCGGATAAGGCAACTATTGAGAGGCTGGAGAAAGAGACAGTGGAAGCCAATTCCACTATTTCTTCTATTAATGCAGGTCTTGCTTCTGCGAATGCAAACCTTGCTTCTGCCACAGCCGCCTTAATTCTTAGGGATGAGGAGATTAAGAGTCTAAAGGCAAAGATTGCATCTGATGCCAAGAGCCACGAAGACGCCCTTGGAGAAGCTGAATACACGGCGGGTGTGCAAGCTTTTTATTACGGCGATATGCTTATGGCGTACTTCTCCTTAGCGCATCCTGAGATTAACTTCACCGATCCGCAATTCGCCGTCCCTGAACCGGAAGATGTGGCAAAGTTCAATAAAATGCCAGACGCTAAGGAGTACCTCCGTGATTACGTTCGGAGATGGATGAAGGGACCTATGGAGGAAACCAAACCCTCTACTACGGTCTTAGTGGATGAGCTTGATGAAGTGCCCCTTAAGGCGGATGCAGAACCAATTCCTGGCCAGGCTCCTCCACTTGGTCCCGTATCTTTGGTGAATAAGGAGGTATCTCCTGATGGCGTATCCGCGAATGTGGAGAAGGAGGATCCCCCAGCAAGCACCGTGGGCGAAGAAAGCGCAAAGGAGGATGCTCCTATTGTTGTTTAGCTTGCTTTTATTTGTAAAAACATTTCTAAGTACAATTTGTTTTGATCCTTTATGGAAACTATGTTATTTTACCTTTACGTTTGCGTAAGGAAATATATAGACACCTAGGATTTGGAGTAGGTGGCCAGCCATACTCCACCGTATGAACCTTTATGAAGGTTTGAAAGTTGTTCTATTCCTTCTAGAGGAAGTAAAGCTGCCCAGGGGATCGATTTGCTACCTATCTTTGAGGTGAAATGATCCGCCCGTAGGACTTGTGAATTCCTTTTTCGGAAGGATAAGAGAGTGTAAAGACCTTGTGTCCAAGGATCGTTTTAACTCTATTGGAGATTGGGATCCGCCTAGAGGCGGATCCGCCCATAAGATTGATCCTCTTATGTTTTTAAGGGCATCGAGGACGTATCTCTAAGATAGCGATACATTGCAAATATGGAGAGCGTTGGATGCCCCCCTCTTTTTAAGACTGGAATATTGATATTGCTGCAGTAAACAATAAAAAGAACATAGATAATAGAACAAATGATGTTTATTAATGGGAGAAACCTTATTACAGCAAGTAGGTCTTATAAGTGAGCCTCGTTAAAACCTTTAATAAGAAAAACCACATGGGAAAAAGCTTATTAAAGGAAAAAGAGTACTCAAGACCGTGTATACACTTCATTTTCTGACAAAGTATTTGCGGAGATTTTGGAGGTTCCACGTGCGTGGTAGTGTATTGCCCTCCATGTCCTGTATTTTAAACGTGGCTGGTCCAATCTTGTCCACTATCTGATATGGACCCATCCAGTTAAGTCCTAGCTTGCCCTTGCCTTCTCGAGATTGGACTTTATCAGCTTTACGGAGCACGAGATCTCCCACAGTTAGATCCACAAGTTTGGCGTTTTTATCATGGTAAGCTGCAATCCGCTGTTTGTATGCTGCCATGCGTATATAGGATTGATCCCTGCGATCTTCAATCTGATCTAGGTGCTCCCTTAGTCGTTTGCTGTTGTCCTCTTCACAATAAAAGGCCACTCGGTCACTGGGGACCTGTATTTCGACTGGAATAACGGCCTCAACGCCATGAGAAAGGGCGAACGGTGTTTCCCCTGTAGCCATCCTTGGGGTGGTGCGATAAGCCCATAAAACACTTGTTAGTTGATCCACCCACTTCTTATCATGCTCTCCCAATCTCTTCTTTATCCCCTTCACGATCGTTCGATTGGTTACTTCGGTCATTCCATTGGACTGGGGATAATAAACGGAGGCGAATCTGTTTAGGATGCCCAACCCCTCACAGAAAGCCTTGAATTCGCCACAGTTGAACTGTGTTCCATTATCGGTGATAATGGTATGTGGAACACCGTATCTTCCTACGATGTTGTCTTTGACGAATTCCACCATTCGTTCTGCAGTAATGGAGGAAACAGCTTCGGCTTCTACCCATTTGGTGAAATGGTCCACTGCCACTACCACGTACCTTCTTTGCCGACGAGTCGGGGGAAATGGGCCGACAATATCTATTCCCCAGAGGGCGAATGGACGTCCCTCAATGATTGGCCTCTGAATGTGTTTGGTAGTATGTGATTCATTCGCATGAACCTGACAATTGTGACAAGATTCTACCAATTTTTGGGCATCCAATTCAGCCGTGGGCCAGTAGAAACCTGCTAACCTGAATTTTTTCAAGATGGTGGCGGATGCTTCATGTGCCCCACATGATCCCTCATGTAGCTCTTTGAGGATCTGTTGCCCTTCTTCCGGTAGAATGCATTTCAACCAAGGATGACTAAAGGACTTTCTGTAAAGGCCGTCATTGATCAAGGAGAAATAAGCTGCTCTCCTGACTATCCGCCGTGCCTCTTCCTTGTCTTCAGGTAAGGTTCCATTTAGCAGATATTGGCGAATGACCGATCTCTAATCATCTTCTATCGTTGTGAGTAGGGATACCTCCTCTAAGGCAAATGCTGGAGCTATTTTAACTTCGAAGGGACAATCCGGATCTGTCCAGTTTTCTTCACAAGAGGCCATTTTGGCCAAATGATCAACCTCTGTGTTGGACTCCCTTGGTACGTGAATCAGCTCCCATTTAGTTTCCTTAGCTTCAAGGCGATCCAGCAACTTTTTGACTTCCGCTACGTATTTGGCTAGAACCTCGTCTTTCACCTCGTAATTCTTGATTACTTGGTTGACCATTAGTTTAGAGTCACTATAGATTACGATCCGCTCCGGAGTGATTTCTTGGAGTAGGCGTAATCCCAATATCAGAGCTTCATATTCAGCAGCATTATTAGTGGCATGGAAATTTAATTTTGCTGCGTATCGTAATTTTATGTATTGGGGACCTTTGATCACAACGCCTGCACCCGCTCC
Source organism: Euphorbia lathyris (assembly GCF_963576675.1). Classification (NCBI taxonomy): domain Eukaryota; kingdom Viridiplantae; phylum Streptophyta; class Magnoliopsida; order Malpighiales; family Euphorbiaceae; genus Euphorbia; species Euphorbia lathyris. The sequence continues at coordinate 41,811,213 of NC_088910.1, forward strand.
ATCCGCCGAGGAGGCTCCATCGGTGTACATTGACCATTCCTCTATCGGAGGCTTGGGATGATCTATCCCTTCGTCAGTGAATTCATTCACAAAGTCTGCCAGGACCTGACTCTTTAGAGCTGACCTGCTTTCATACCTCACATCGAATTCGCCAAGGCGAATTGCCCACTCCATCAACCTTCCCGAAGTGTCTGGTTTCTGCAACACTTTTCTCATTGGTATATTTGTTCGAACCACTACAGTATGCGCCTGAAAATATGGCCTAAGGCGGATTGCCGTGGTTACAACAGCCAGTGCCATTTTATCAAGCTTTGAATACCTGGTTTCGGCGTCTTTCAAAACCTTGCTCACGTAATAAACCGGAAACTGCTGGCCATCCTCTTCTCGTATCATGACCGTGCATACGGCTTTGTCTGTGACTGATACATACATGTAGAGATCTTCTCCTTTCAAAGGTCGACTCATCATGGGTGGCTCTGTGAGGAACTGCTTGATTCCTTCGAAGGCTCTTTCACAATCCTCATTCCACTCGATTGCCTTTTGCTTCTTGATGACTTCGTAAAAGGGCTGGCATCTGCGAGATGAACAAGAGATAAACCTGCCCAAGGCTATGATACGCCCATTAAGGCGTTGTACCTCTCTGACATTCCGTGGTGCTTGCATTTCCAGGACTGCCTTAACTTTGTCAGGATTTGGGCTAACTCCTTTTTCGCTGATCATGAACCCTAAGAATTTTCCATAGGTTGCCCCGAAAGTGCACTTCTCTGGGTTTAACTTAATGTTGTGGCGTCGGAGTACGTCTAGTATCTCCTTTATATCATCTACATGCTTTTCTACGGTCGTACTTTTGATGATCATATCATCTACATAGACAGAATAATTACCCCTTTTACTATCTGCGAATATCTTGTTCATCATCCTCTGATAAGTTGCACCTGCGTTCTTAAGCCCGAAGGGCATAACTTTGAAACAATAAGTGGCTTGGTGTGTTACGAACGAGGTCTTGATTCTATCTGAGGGCTCCATAGGGATCTGATGATAACTTGACTTCACATCAGTAAAGGAATACATTGCGTGACCGGCGGTTCCATCTACAAGCATGTCAATACATGGCAAAGGATAGTTGTCCTTGGGGCAAGCTTTATTGAGATCTGTAAAGTCAATGCACATACGGTAAGATCTGCCAGCTTTTTTCACCAACACGACGTTCGCCAACCACTGAGTGTAAAGTACCTCCTCGATGGCATCCGCCCTCTGGAGCTTGACGATCTCTTCCTCAATCACCTTTTGCCTTTCCGGGCCATGATTTCTCCGTTTCTGAGCCACAGGAACTGCATCCTTATCAATGTTGAGTTTGTGAGTGATTACGTCTGGGCTGATTCCGGGGAGAATTTCATCCTTCCATGCAAAGACATCCTCCGCCTCACAGAGCACTTTGGTGATTGCATCTTTAATCTCGCCCTTGAGCCCCTTCGCCATTCGCACCTGCTTTCCATCCGCCATAAGGTACATTTCGGTCTCGCCCAAGGCCATTGTGACGCGCTCCTCTTCATCTTCCTCTTTAGACTGGGGGCGAATCATTAATGATGCCGAATACGTCTCTTGGGCCACCTTTTGGCTACCTTTGATCATTACACCTCCCTTGGCCGTGGGAATGTAAAGTGTTAAGTGGGGAATGGAGATAAGAGCTGCAACTTCAGAGATAAAAGGTCGTCCGAGGATGATATTGTAAGCTAACTGACCATCCAAGACCGAAAACTCTAAATCTCCCCTCCAAACTTGATCATCGTCTGTAAGCTCACAGTCCAAAGTAACTTGGCCTTTTGTTTGAATAGTATGTCCCGTTACTCCCAAGATATCGACCACGGTTGGCTCTACTTGAACAGGATCAATCCTGAGTTTGGCGAAAGCTCCTCGGGTAATGACATTGCATGAACTTCCGGTATCAATCATTACCTTTTTCATCTCCCAGCCTTCAACCATCATAGTGACGACCAGAGCATCTGCATGGGGTGGTATATCCAGACCTGCCTCTGAAAAGGGGCGATTTAATGACGTCCTGTCAAGGGCAGTAGTCCTTGCCTTTTTCACCGTTGGCTGGTACCCAGGTCCGCCTGCTATGACATTGATGGTACCCTTTCCTTTCTTCTTTGGGTCCTCCTTGGGTCTGTCACCTTCTCCTCTTTTGCCTTCCGTTTGGATGAACCGATCCAATTTGCCCCTTTCTATGAGACGCTCAATTTCTCGAGCTAATTCCCAGCATGCATCAGTGTCATGGCCATTTTTCCTGTGGTACTTACAATAGTTTTTAGGGTTTTTACCATTATTGGTATACTCCCCCCCCTTTGGTTCGGGGTATGAAATGCTCCGCTTGTGTTGGCTGTTCTCGATCCACATAAGAACTTCACTCTTAGAAGCATTGAGAGGTGTAAAGGAGGTGACAAACGTTGATTTATTCCTAGAATCTCTTCGCTTACTTCGGGAGGAAGGATCCTGACGCTTGTCTTTGTCCCGATCTCGAAGACGAGATTCGCCCCTGTCTCTTTTTGGCGATGATGGTGAACCTCGGCGAATGTCGTCTACCTCTATAAAATCTTTACAACGCTCCATCAGCTCCGCCATGCTGGTGGGTTTCTTTCGGATGAGATCTTCCTGCAAACTCTTGCAGGTAGTGTTTCTTACGAAACATTCCACAGCTACGGAGATATCTACATCAACGATTTGTATGCATAATTGGTTGAAAGTGTCCACATACTCCCAAAGGGGTTCATTCGCTTTCTGCTTTAACTCAAAAAGCTTTCCAGATTTAACCACTGCAGGAATACAACCGGCGAATTTAGCACAAAATTCCCTGCTTAATTGATCAAAGCTGTTTATCGAGCCCGGAGGTAGAGATTGAAACCACAAATAGGCTGGGCCCCCCAGCATGGTGACAAACATTTTGCAGAGCACGGGCTCGGTGGCTCGATTGAGCCTGGCCAGTATTCGATACTTTCGAACATGAGCTTCTGGATTATCTTTGCCTGTGTATATTGCGAGATTGGGAATCTTAAAAGCTCTTTCTGTCTCCTCTGCCTCAATCCAAGCTGCAAAAGGCGAATCTCTATTGGCGAACGGGTTGTGCCTGGCATTTTCTTCATTCATACGGAGCACTAGGGCCCTTACCCTATCATCAAAATTTTCCGGATCCGCCCTGGGACGGCCTCTTCGTGGCGATCTGCTTGGAAAAGAAGAAGGAGAAGAAGAACTCGAATCAGACGATGGATCTGATGGCGAACGTCTTCCTTCATTACCGCGTCCACCTCCTTCGCCTCCTCCTCCACCACCACCTCTCCCTCCATTTCCTCCACCTGGGGGAGTCGGACCGCTTCCTCCCCCCTGGCCTCCTGACGGGATGTGTCCAATAGTTCCTAAAGGCGGCGGTGGTGGTGGTCCACTTGCATGGGATGCCTTTTTTGGCCTTTTACTTCGCCTACGGCCAGTAGATGGGGGCGATCTGCCACGATGGGAGGATCTTGCTCGTCGGGGCGAAGGTGACCTTATCCGCTTATCCTTCTCTTTTCTATGCTTCTTGCGAGTTGGCCCTTTAGATCCGCCAAGGGATAAATTCGTTCGTGGACGCCTGGGTATATCGGACCCACCAAGATTCAACCCCAGACCCCCAGATCCGCCAGGAAGGGTCGTATCATTTCTTTGACTTCCTTCACCAGGGAATAACTCCCGGTTAATTGGTCGCTCGCCACCTGATGTCGTGGCGGTTAACATGGAATCTGTGTTGTGAGCTTGAAGGAACGAGGAGCTATGGGCACCTGGTCCAAGGCCAAAGTTTAACAAAGGCAAAGATGAAACGGTTGAAGTTGACGTCGTACTCCAACGCGGAGGAAGAGTCATGTATGTTCGAAGGCGATTTCCTATCTCGAGTCCATATCGCGCCTCGATATCTTGTGCACACATATTGATAAAAGCAGCGGTAGGCATGTTATTGTCGACATGCGTTATTGGAGCGGTTGTATCGGTGCGACCAGCAGTAGATGGTGTAACTAACGGTGTTTCAATCCCTGAGGAGGGATTTTCACCTCCGTTGGTCATTGCATTTTCAGCGTGAATGAGAAAACCCTTTGTTTGATTAAGGATTCCACGTTCACCGCACCAATGTTAACTTGAGGAAAAATCCTTGATCGGAGCACTTCCTTGTGAGGTGCCGTTGGGATCGGCCGGGGACACTCCGATGCCAAAGTCAGTAAGATGGATCAAGGAAACCAACGGAATTGACAAGAATGGTGAGAATGTGTGTGTGTGTACCCTGATAACCTAGGGGATCAGGCTATATATAGCTGGGAAGTTGTAACCTTCAGGTAACTAGAAAGTCTCCATTAATGCCTCATTAATGGCGGTTACGGGTTATTCTGAACCTGACGGATTAGCTAATTAATAACTCATTAATGATCTTTTATGGCCGAGTCAGCGGCCAGCCGTTATAGAGGCGAAGGGAGAGATTCGCCCTATAGGTCCGCCAGCGGATCTCTCTGAGCTGATCTGGGGAGATCCGCCAACCAGCTTCCTTTTGGAGACCACTACACGGCGTACTTTGAGGTGAATATCCCTTTTGGTCCTCAGGATAATATCTCAATGTTATCACAAACTATAAACTTTAGAACATACGCTATGTTATTTAGAATATGAGTTATAAATTATATTATAGGACAAATGCAAAAATGGTCCATATAATATTTTTTAAGTAAAAATATATTATATATTTTAATAAATTTCATGTTAATATTTTATTTATATAAGAAAATATATTTTTTTAAACATACGTTAGAACATATATTTTAACTTTTAAAACACGAACTATGAAGTTTAGAACATACGACATATTTTTTAGAACATACGTTATATTTTTTAGAACATGCGTCATGTTTTTTCGAACATTAGTTATAAATTATATTATAGAACAAATGCAAAAATGATCCAGATATCTACTGATTTTTTTAGAACATTATACTTAATTTTTAGAACATTATACTTAATTTTTAGAACACAAACTATAAACTTTAGAACATACGTTATGTTATTTAAAATATGAGTTATAAATTATATTATAGAACAAATGTAAAAATGGTCCATATATTTACTGATTTTTTTAAAACATTATACTTAATTTTTAGAACACAAATTATAAAGGTTAGAACGTATGTAACAATATTTATAAATTATAAAAAATATAGAGTATGTGTGAAGTGGCCAGGTTCAAACCCCACCAACAGCATTCCGTTTTTTTTTTTAATTTTTCTACTCAAAACGACGTAGTTTTGAGTGGTTCTCACCTAAGGAAGTGTCCTCACCTAAAAAAGGGTTCTCACAAGAGCCCTCTCCTCTATATATAACTACGTAGTTTTGAGTCTAAAAATTAAAAAAAAATGCTGCTACCATGGGGGTTTGAGAACCTTGGACCATTTGTTTACACTCCTTATTACTTACCACTGAGCTAATTACTTTTCTTGTGTGTTATGTCGCGCGCTGATTAATATACCACTGCACTTCTAGCTTCTATTGTTTAATATTTGACACATGCACTTATTAATATCGATTAAATGTGCATTATAATGAATTATTAATAGAAAAAAAAGAAACGTGCATAATAATTAATAATTAATTATTAATAGAAAAAAAATCCAAGAACATGCTCTAATTTCTTATTTATTTAATTTCTCCATATTTTTGTAATTTATGTTTTAAAATGTTAAGGACGATGTTCTAAATATTGTTTAATATTTGACGCATGCACTTATTAATATCGATTAAATATGCATAATAATGAATTATTAATAGAAAAAAAAAGAAATATGCATAATAATGAATTATTAATAGAAAAAAAAGAAATATGCATAATAATGAATTATTAATAGAAAAAAATAAAAGAACATGCTCTAATTTTTTATTTAATTCCTCTATATTTTTATAATTTATGTTATATAAGAAAATATACGTTATGTTTTTTCGAACATGAGTTATAAATTATATTATAGAACAAACACGAACTATAAAGTTTAGAACGTACGATATATTTTTTAGAACATACGTCATGTTTTTTTAGAACATGTGTTATGTTTTTTCGAACATGAGTTATAAATTATATTATAGAACAAATGAAAAAACGATCCAGATATCTACTGATTTTTTTAAAACATTATACTTAATTTTTGGAACATAAACTATAAACTTTAGAACATGTGTTATGTTTTTTAGAACATGTGTTATGTTTTTTAGAACATGCGTTACGTTTTTTCGAACATGAGTTATAAATTATATTATAGAACAAATGCAAAAATGATCGAGATATTTACTGATTTTTTTAAACATTATACTTAATTTGGAGAACATAAATTATAAAGTTTAGAATTATGTAACATTATTTAGAATTCCGTCCTTAACATTTAAAAACATAAATTACAAAAAATATAGAGGAATTAAATAAATAAAAAATTGGAGCATGTTTTTGGATTTTTTTGTTCTATCAATAATTCGTTATTATGCACATTTCTTTTTTTTTTCTATTAATAATTTATTATTATGCACATTTAATCGATATTTAATAATTGCATATGTCTAATATTAAACAATAGAAGCTACATGGATAATGGTATATTAATCAGCGCGCTCCATAATGGATAAGAAAAACAATTGTTGTTTAAAAAAACAGTAAATATATGGACCACTTTTGCATTTGTTCTATAATATAATTTATAACTCATATTCTAAATAACATAACGTATGTTCTAAAGTTTATAGTTTGTGCTCCAAAAATTAAGTATAATGTTCTAAAAAAATCAGTAGATATCTGGATTGTTTTTTCATCTGTTCCAAAAATATAATTTATAACTCATGTTCGAAAAAACATAACACATGTTCTAAAAAACATAACGTATGTTCTAAAATTTGTAGTTTGTGTTCCAAAAATTAAGTATAATGTTCTAAAAAAATCAGTAGATATTTGGATCGTTTTTTCATTTTTTCCAAAAATATAATTTATAACTCATGTTCGAAAAAACATAACGTATGTTCTAAAAAATATGTCGTACGTTCTAAACTTCATAGTTCGCGTTTTAAAAGTTAAAATATATGTTGTTTCAAAAAAAAAGTTAAATTATATGTTATAACGTATGTTTAAAAAAATATATTTTCTTATATAACATAAATTACAAAATATAAAGGAATTAAATAAATAAGAAATTGGAGCATGTTCTTGAATTTTTTCTATTAATAATTCATTATTATGCATATTTTTTTTCTATTAATAATTCATTATTATGCACATTTCTTTTTTTTTATTAATAATTCATTATTATGCATATTTAATCAATATTAATAAGTGCATGTGTCAAATATTAAACAATGAAAGCTACAGTGTGATAGTATATTAATCAGCGCGGCACATATTACACAAGAAAAGTAATTAGTTTAGTGGTAAGTAATTTGGAGTGTAAACAAGTGGTTCAAGGTTTGAACTCCCATGGCAGCAGCGTTTTTTGTTTAATTTTTAGACTCAAAACTACGTAGTTTTAGTGGTTCTCACCTAAGAAAGTGTCCTCACCTAAGAGGAGGTTCTCACTTGATCCCTCCCCTATATATATATATATATATCTTCTTATCGAATTTCACTAAATGGTAGCCATGCCAATATCCGTTATATTTACGTCTGCAACTGGTTTTCAGAGTTCTCTAGCCATATAATATAGCCTATATTTCAGCCAAGGAGTTTCACAATTATGACATCCTTCCATAGCTAAAATAATGTTTCTTAAATTGAAGAGATAATTCCAACTTTAAACGATCTCTGTCAATGAAATTTACATCAATAAGTTCTAATCTCAATCGGTTCCTGAACACCAATGATATAGTCACGATATGAACCGGGAGGAGAAGAAACGGGAAGTGGAGCAGTGCCACCCTGGTAGGGCGGCTTAGGGAGCGGTCTAGAGGGCGGCGACCATGAGAAAATAAGGGGGGGGGGGGGGGGGGGGTGGTGGTGGTGGTGGTGGTGGTGGCAATTGGAAAATTAGGGCCCTTTTAATTATAAATATAATTGTATCGTTAGAATTGTAATAGATATATATTGAAGATGTGATTTGTCCCCTAATGCATATGTAAACGAGTGGGAAGTTATACAAACAATTAAAGAAAAGCCGAAGAAGTACCAATTATTATACTAAATAAATTAAACAGCAAGGACATTAGCTACCAACAAATAGTTGATAGACGGAAACATATATATAATAATATGAACTCCCTCAATTTAGTGCAATGCAATTCTTAATTCATTTATTTATAATAATAATAATAATAATAATGTATTATGAGGTTTTCCAGTTTATACATGGTGTGTAAAAAGAATTTTTTTTGTTAAATAGAACTTGTTCAAATTTTTTCCGTATATATACATATATAGTTTGAGTGGTCAAGAACTAATTTTTGAGTACTAATGTAAAACTTCTCAAATTTAAGCTACATTGTATTTAAGATTCTTAACATGTAAAAAAAATTACGTCTAATAGAAAAAATCGGATTTAGAGAGGTCTAAGAGGCCAAAAAAATTTATAAATTTGGATTTAAGTATGACCTAACAGGCCAAAAATATTAGAATTTTAGATTTAGAAATGGCTTAACAGGCAAAAAAAAAAAAATTTGAAATTTTAGATTTAAAAAGCGTCTAACAGGACCTGGACAATTTTGGAGTCAGCATCCGATCTAAATTTTTTAGAGACAGAGAACCGAAACCACCATATTCTCAAATTTTATGGAGACAGAAGAGGCCGAAACTATTCGTGATCATGGTAGTTTCGGCGACCGAAAGGATCCCGGTCTCTCCAGGCCTTCCCCTATATCCACCCCTACATGGGTTGATTGATAAAACTAACTCAACACATCAAATATTAATTGGAATGAGTTGGATTGCATTTGCTTGGGTTAAATTTTGATTCAAATATTTACATATTTGTTTTCTCTTTACTTTTCAATTTGAAAATAATATTACAAAATATTATTTTAATTCACATGTTAAATTAAGAAAAAAATTTAAAAAAAAGTTATAAGGTTTCATTTGTTTTCAATCTAACTAATCCATATGTTAAATAGGTTGGATAATTTTTTTTTTTAAGAACTAGAATTATATTAATCAGAAGGCATTAAAGTATTACACAGAAAAAGAGGTGGAATATCAAACCATATATTCACCCTATTATCAATGGTTGCCACAGACCGTGCAAGGATGTGAGCAGAAGTATTCGTGGATCTCCAAACAAAAGCAACAGAGCAATTACTAAGTTCTTGCAGGATAGAATCACAATCATTGACTATGATATATAGAAAGGCGAAGAAACCTCAAATGTGTAGGGCATTGACTAGACAACAACGTAAAAAAAACCAAATCAACAACTTTTAGGTTTAAAGGGCTTACACCTCAGCCTATTGGCGGCCCGCTAAATGTTAGCATTCAGATCGATTATCATCCCTGGCCCTAGAAGATGGACATTGCCCGGGTTTTGGATACCCATTTTACATTGCTAATTTAACCGTTGATGACTTCAAAATAAAAAAAAATTTAAGAATTAAATTTGTTTAATATCCATCGCAAAGCATTTTTTATTTTTCAAATTTTTTGAGCTTTATCCCTCCAAACCAAACAACAAATGAATAACCTCAAAGCTAAAAAAATTGAAGAATTAAAATCGTTTAAAATATCATTGATTTTTGAAATTTTTTACTTTGTTCATTAACGATTAAATTGATAATATCAACTTAAAAGTTATTGTGATTTGTAAATGGAAAAAAAAAATTCAGTCCTCAGTTTTTAATTAAAAAAAAAACCATACTGAGCAATCTGCAAATTAACAAAACAATTAGATATATATATATTTTAACCCTTGTGTCTATTAGCTAACTCCTTACTTTTTGTGAAGGACCTTCAACTTGAAGAGGGTGAAGCAACGTAGTATTATATTGATAGGTGCAACATATTTATACACAATAAGTGGACCCAAACCCTACATGTATATTTACAATATTAACCCCATATATATTATCCTATCACTCTCCCACAAGTTGAGCAGGGGAAGCGCAGATGCTCAACTTGGAACAAAGAAATCGAAAACGGTCTTTCGACAACGGTTTTGTCAGGATGTCGGCTATCTGATCTGCTGTTGGAATGTACTGAACTTGTAACAATTGTTTTGAAACACGATCTCGAACAAAGAAAAAATCAACTTCAATGTGTTTGCTACGATGGTGAAAAATGGGATTGAGAGTGAGATACGTTGCTGAAATATTGTCACACAGAAGCAATAGGGGCCGTCACAGTGAAAAACCCAATTCAGTCAAGACAATGTGAAGCCATCCTATCTCTGAGGCACCGGTGGCAAGGGCTCGGTATTCTGCCTCGGTCGACGAGCGAGCAACAGACCGCTGCTTTTTGGAAGTCCATGATACAAGCGAACGACCTAGATAAATTGCATAACCTGTTGTTGATTTTCTATCATCAAGGCTACCCGCCCAGTCCGCATCTGTATAGCCATGTAGGAACAGAGATGAATTTTTGTGAAAGAAAATACCATGATCTTTGGTCTGCTGCAGGTAACGAAGGACACGTTTGACCCCTTGATAGTGCACAAGAGTTGGGTTATGCATGAATTGTGCCAACTTATTGACTGCAAATGATATGTCCGGGCGGGTGAATGATAAGTACTGAAGGCTCCCCACAATTCCCCTATACAAGGTGTGATTGTCGAATTTGTCACCCAGACCAAGCTGAAATTTCTCTTTGATACACATAGCCGTGGACAACCCTTTATATGTACCCATGTGTGCTTTGTGTAGAAGCTCAGTGATATACTTCGACTGATTGAGCAAGAGCCCAGTAGATGTCCAGTAAGCTTCAACACCCAAAAAATAATTTAGTTTGCCAAGATCCTGGAGAGCAAATTTCTATTTGAGCTGAGAAATAAGTGTCTGTAAACCTGTAGGATCAGAACTAAGTAGGGCAATATTATCCACATACACCAGAAAAAATATAGTGATTCGCGGGGAGCGAAAATAAAATAATGAAGTGTCCGATTTGGAGCCTGAAAAGCCAAGAGAGGTCATAACTAGTGTCAAGCGCTTGTGCCACATCCTAGGTGCCTGTTTCAGGCCATAGAGAGATTTTTGAAGCTTACACACATAGTATGGGTGATGTGGATCCACAAATCCAGGTGGTTGTTCCATATACACGGCCTCCTCCAAATAGCCATTAAAGAACGCATTCGAGACGTCTAGTTGCACAATGGACCAATTTAACGAAACAGCAAGAGCAAGGAGCAGTCTAATAGTAGCTAGTTTAATAACAGGGTTGTAGGTCTCAAAGAAATCCACACCCGGGCGTTGGTTGTAGCCTTTGGCAACAAGACGGGCTTTATAGCGCTCAACTGAACCATCTGGATGTTGTTTGATTTTAAATAGCCAACGACAGCCAATCATATTGTAGCTGGGTAATCGAGGGACCAACGTCCATGTGTCATTTTTTAGCAAAGCAGAATGTTCCTCGGACATCGCATGTCGCCACTCGGGTGATTGAGAGGCTTCCGAGTACTGGGTAGGTGTGAGAGGCAATTTGTGAAGGAGAGCTCGAGGGCGTTTGGGCTTAAGGGAACCGATTTTCGAACGTGTAACCATAGAGTGTGAATTTGTGACTGTATCTGGGAGAGGGTCAGAGGCAATTAAATCGACATGAAGAGAGGGAGCAGGGTTGGGGTATGAGTGTTGGGCAGGTTGAGGAAAATTGGGTGGTGATGGGTTTTGGACAGGAGATAAGTTGAATGTAGGAGAAGTTGGGGATGCTGTTGGTGTGGGCATTTGTGGCAAGGAGGTTGGGGAATTATTTATAGGTAGTGGGGCTGGTGTAGGTTCGTGAATTTGTGGCAGGGAGTGGTTGGAAATGTTGGTTTGTGGTATAGTGCAGGGGATGGGATTGTTGGGAAGGTTGCTGGGTTGGGTAGGATAAAAGACTATAGGATATGATGAGTGCACATCTTGAGTTGATTCTGTCAGACATCCCTCACTAAATACATGTTCATCAAATAAAACATGGCGTGAGATGAATATTTTAGAGGAAATAGGATCAAAACACTTGTAGCCTTTATGAACCTTGCTATAACCAATAAAAATGCAAGCTTTTGAACGAGTGTCGAATTTAGATTTAGCATAGGGACGTAACCAAGGAAAGCAACGACAACCAAAGATACGAAGAAATAAGTAATCAGGATTTTCACCAAATAACAATTGATATGGATTTGCAAATTGCAAATTGGATGTCGGAGTGCGATTAATTAAGTAGGTAGCCATGTCAAAAGCATATGTCCAAAATTGAAACGGGAGTTGGGCACGGTTGAGGAGAGCTAAGCCATGTTCAACTATGTTTCGGTGTTTTGTTTCAGCAGTACCATTTTGTTCAGGGGTGTAGGGGCATGAAATTCGGTAACTAATCCTATTGGTCCGAAGAAAATTACTTAGTTTCATGAACTCTCCTCCTCCATCCGATTGAAAAAATTTAATAGGTGTTTGAAAGAATTTTTCCACTAAGGTGCGAAATTGAATGAAAGTGTCATGCACATCCGATTTTTTCTTTAAGAAAAAAATCCAACTGTATTTGGTGAAATGATCAACAAATAAAACATAATATCGATAGCCATTCATAGAAGTAACGGGTGTCGGGCCCCAAACATCGGCACAAATTAATTCAAGAGGTGCACGAGAAATATGTGTAGACAGATCAAAAGGCAATTTGTGACTCTTGCTAACGCAACAGGAAGAACATAAATTATGTTGATTATTTGAAACATCAATGTGATTGGAATCAAGCAAACGTTTAACAACAGAAAAAGACGCATGTCCTAAGCGATCATGCCAACATGATAAAGATGCTAAATTAGCCGAGCATTTATTTGGAGGAGAACTGTTTGAAGATGACAAGCAAAGAGAATATAACCCGCTATCACTCCGGCCTCTGAACCGAATCTTCCCCGTTTGCAAATCCTTAATAAAAAAAAGTGATCAGAAAAGAATTCAACAGATACGGGGTTAGAATTTGTTAGAGCATAAACAGATAACAAGTTATTAGCTGATTTCAGAACGTAAAGAATATTGCTCAAATTAAAATTTGAAGAACCCAAATTAACAGTGGAATTACCGACACGAGCAATAGAGAGTTTAGACCCATTACCAATTTGAACTTCATCGGGACCAGTGTATTCTGAGTGAAGATTGATATTTCCGAGATCAGAGGTCAGATGGTGAGTGGCGCCAGAATCCAGTACCTAAGGCTGATGCATCATCGAGCTAGAAGCAATGTTAGATTGAGGGTTGTTTCTTTAGTCACGGTCAAATCATGGAGAGGAGCAGTTACGGGCAACATGTCCCAGTCCCCGAAAATTGTGGCATGTCAGATGTTCCCTCCCATTTTGAGAATATGAAGGTGGTGAAGGGTTGTACGTGGGAGTGGGCGGGTTCGATGATCTACTGTTGTTGAAGTTTCTGCCACCCCGTGTATTGCGACCTCGACCACGACCTCTAGTGGTCTGCTGCGAGTAGAATGGTCTCGCTGAGTAGAGAGCAGTTGGTACAATGGGCTCGATTTGGACATCACGAGCAAGCTGACGCTCCTCCGAGAGTAATAGGCCATATAGGTCATCAAATGTAACAGACTCGAGCCGGGCCTCAATGGCACGAGTGAACGGGCGATAAGATGCCCCCAAGACCCAAGAGAATTGCATCAATAAAATCATCCTCAGACACAGAGACACCATATGTAGTCAATTGATCATGAATAGACTTAGCTCTAACCATATAGGTTGGGATATCATCGATGCCCCTTGTGAGAGCTTGTAATTGAGCCCGGAGATTATGAATATGAGATCGGGAACCGGAGGAATATGCCTTATGCAATTTGGTCCACGCTTCAAGGGCCGTTTTGGCATGAGCAATCTGAGGTAGCAACGACACCGATACCGAGTAGCACGTTCAGGACTTGCTGGTCTTTTTGATCCCAGATGGCAAACAAGGGATTTTTGGAGTTATTGGCAAGTAATTTTGGTGGTGGTGATTCATCAAAATCAATATGATGTGCTAATCCGCTTCCTCGGATTGCACTGACAGCCAGGGGCGGAGCCAGCCCAGGGCTTGGGGGGCCGGAGCCCCCCCGGCCACCGGCTCCGCCCTTGAGAATTTTTCGTTTTTCCCCCATAGCCCCCCCTAAAATTAGTATAAATTTATTCTATGTAGTATTATTACAATGTTTAAAGGTGGATGAGATGGTTAAGGATGCATGTTTTTATTCAAGAGGTCCTAAGTTCAACTCTCTCTAACCTCATTTTATTTTAGAAAGTTTTTATTTATTTTAACTTCATTTTTCAATAATTATAAAACATGTTACCATTATTAATTAATTTAAATGGACTCTTTATTTTGATAACATTTTTAATTCATTTTTATTATGTCTTTACTATTAAAAAAATTAATTTCTTAGTTTTGAGATTCAAATAACTTAGTTTTTAAATTAAATTTTAATTTTTTAACGGGTGTGTCCACTAAACATACTTAATTTTCTATTGGGTTAAGGTGCAAAAATACCCCTAACGTTTTGGGTCAGGAGCAATTTTACCCCTAACGTTTAAAATGGTGCAATTTTGCCCCTAACGTTGGAAGTCAAGAGCAATTTTACCCCTAACGTTAATAAATTGGATCAATTTCAGACACTATTATAAAACACAGATATTTTTGTTCCTTATTCAGCACCAATTGCATAACAATTCGCCCTAAAAAAAGATTTCATGTTTTTTATAATTTAATAATAGAATTTGAGATTAATATTTATAAATTTGGTGAATTTTTTGAATTTATTGTGTCTAATTTGTACAAAAAAGACAATATATTTTTTTTATTTTTTTCACGTCCCAACATATGTTTATGATTTGTTACTGATAAAATGACACATGTATGAAGTGTAGATGACAAGATTCATGACCGAGAAGACAGTTTGATGAATTATTTCTCAAATTGACCCAATTTATTAACGTTAGGGGTAAAATTGCTCTTGGCTTCCAACGTTAGGGGTAAAATTGCACCATTTTAGACGTTAGGGGGTAAAATTGCTCCTGGCCCAAAACGTTAGGATATATTTGCACCTTAACCCATTTTCTATTAGTTCAATACTAGTTTCTAAAAAATGATAACATTTTTACAATTTTAACACGTTGGAGGCTAAAAAAAATTTGCCCAACCCTTTAAAAATTTACCCTTAACCCTACTAAAAAAATTTGTCCAGCCCCCCAAACCTAAATTCCTGGCTCCGCGACTGCTGACAGCTTGAACTTTCCATAATATGAAATTGTTAAACGTCAATTTCACTGTTAATTGACTCTGAAGACTCGGGGTTGGAGGCGCAGGTGATGTCTGTGATGAATTGAATTGGGTTACAGATGGAAATTGTGTGAATGCTGGTATGTGTGGAATGGTGGAGAAGGTGGAGGAAGCCATAGATGTGGTTTGCGATTGAGAACCAAATGGATTGTGAAAGATGTATGGATCGGTAGAGGGAGCCACAGAAGCACACGAAGCGGAATTGGAGGAGGTGACGGTGGATTCAGTCGACATGATGGACGTCTGAATTTTTTTGTTTTAGGTTATCAGGAAGGCTCTGATACCATGAAGAGGGTGAAGCAACGTAGTATTATATTGATGGGTACAGCATATTTATACACAATAAGTGGACCCAAACCCTACATGTATATTTACAATATTAACCCCATATATATTATCCTATCACAACTAGTTGAAGGTGATGTTCGACTTGGTACAGTATATCTCTTCCATTTCGAACCTGGTCAATCCATCTTTTTTCTTCTTATTTTTTGTTTCGCTTCAGATGATGAGAAAATGATTATCGAAGTGTATATATGATTTATGAAAGAAGGATAGATATGACATTTTTCTTTAAATTCAACATCAACAAAACAATTTTTCTTGAGCTAGAAGTTTATTGATTACAATTTATTCAATAATATCCAGAATTTTTATTATTTGATTACAATTTTCATCATTCGATTACTTCTTGCAAACAATTCCATATCCAGCAGAAGCACTGCGGGTGCAGTCTAGGGTGAGATAGTTCATCATGGATGAGGCAACTTTCTTCTCTTGGGGAGAGAAAATGCAAGATTGACAATCTGATGAAAGAAGAGATTGCATTCTGTAATTTTCCTCACCCCCCAAAACAGGCATTGCCACACCTGGCTTTGCTGGGTTCTCAAAATCAGGCCTATAAGTCCTTCCTAAAACTCCATCAACCTTAGGTGACAGGTTCATGAACCTGAACTGAATCTCCAAATGCACAAAGCAATCATAACCAGGTATTTGATATTTATGGATTCTGTCATCTTCTTTAGTCACAGGCACCACATTCACTATAATCTCAGCAGCATCTTTTAATGTGACAATCACACTGTTCTTGCTTGAAACTCTCTCTACTTTCACATCTTTTTCTGGAGAATACCAGGTGGAAAGGGAGCCTTCAGGGATTACTAATTCTTCCCCGTTGTAAGTGAACTTCAAATGGTCAATTTGGGCATCCCAAGTTGCAGCCTTCTTGGCCTCAAGAGAGAATGAATGAGAGTTGAAAAGGATTCCCAGAGCTTGAATCCAAGTGAAGTCCCTGCTTCTTCCTGCCGGCCTGTGGCCAATGAAACGGCCGTTAATCTGAAGATCTGAGTCTGATACTAAGCTGAAATGTTGGTTACTCTTTCCATGGAAATAGAAAACAACACCATCTCCACCAATGAAACGGGGATCAAAGCATGCGGAGCCTGGGGTGTCACAGTTTGCTTTGCGATCTGATAAGAAAATAATTAAATATCCACCAACACATATTACTAAAAAAACATAGTGAAATTAGCAGATTAAATGTCTCACGTTTGCACTCAGAGTAGCATTGAGGGGAGTTACAGTTGACATAACAGACTTTGGCTTTGGGATCTTCGGAGGAAAGGCTGGGGCATTCGGCGGGGCACTCTAAATACTTGGCCCCGCATCGGCTGGTTGGGCTGCAGTAGTAAGTTGCAGCATTAGCCTGCTGTGAAATGCCTGCAATGAAGGCTGCCAGAAGGAGAAACAAACAGCTTCTGCTTAACTTCTCCATGCTTGTCTGTTATGCAAAACCCCTCCTTCTGCTGGGGCTATATATAATATTTTTGGTGCAGAAATTCGTCTGCATTAATATTGTTTTACATATATTTAAGTTTGTGATTTACTCTACATTTTATCTGATATTAGAAGCATGAACATGGGCTTAGTTGGCTGCGTTATATCTGCCAATTGCTTTATATGATGCGATTTGAAGGCAATAATATCACTGATGCCTTCAAAGTGCAAAATCTGAATGAACGTTACTGAGGATATACTCTGCGCTTGATGAGGATAATATGGCTATGGTTTGATAAGTGATATGAATTTGAAATTGGAAATATGATTTTTTTTTCTTTTTTCTGTTTCAAGTAATGAAAATGCTGCCTCACCCCAACATTCAAGGAGAAGCAATTTGAAAATCACTTCACATTAATATATATTAAGCAGGGGCTAATACATGATTGATTGGTCGTATATATACGTGATTGATTGGTCGGTTGGGCCGATTTTGCACGTGTGTGTAAAAAAAATTGTTAAATCGAACTTGCTTAAATTTTTTTCGTATATATACGTGTTATAATTCGAGTGGTTAATAACCAAATTTTCAGTATCAGCGTAAAACTTCTTAAAAAAATTAAGCTAGATTGTGTCTAAAAAAATGTGTTCAAAATAAAAATTTGGATTTTGGGAGAAGCGCAAACCGGCAAAAAAAAAAGGATTTAAGAGGCCTAACAAATCAAAAAAAGATTAGAAATTTGGATTTAGGAAGAAGCGCCTAACACTTATCGGGTCATCTTGGGAGTGCTAAACGAGCACACCATTAATATTTTTTGAAGACAGAGGCCGGAACCGCCCCCTAGTCAAGTCAATTATCAAATACTTGATCAAAGTTCTAGGTTAAATGTCCAATTTATCACATATCTAATCAAAGTTTATTCAAATCACCAATTTAACACCATATTCGTTAAATTTTGTGGAAACAGAGGGTCGAAACTATCCCTGATCATAGTGGTTCCGGCAACCGGATGGGCTATACGCCCCTAACTATAAGGTAGTAGAATTTCTCTATTGTCAAACTAAAGGAAATAAGTTAACTTAAAATATAGAATGCAAAGAAAATTAAGAGGGATGTTTGTTTTGGAGTCAGATGGCCTTGATAGGGTACTGTACCGTCCCTGTTGAGTCCCCTTGAAACTTGGAAATTCACCTCCTGCAGCCTAGTGTTGGAGAACTTCTTTGTTGAGTTTTATCTCAATGAAGATGAAGGTGCCTTGCCAATGGTTGGGCATTGAAGTGGCAAAGTACACACTTCTCGATTACATTATATGAAATGAAATCGACATATAATTTGTGTTTTGAGTTTAGTTTAGTAAGTAATCTGTCATTTTTGAGTTGAGACGAAATTGAGAGATAAATTTTTGCATTAGATTATGGTTGATATGCTAATTAATTGGAAAACGACACCAATAATATGGATATTTAAAATTAAAGGTGCAAGCTATGTTTACTTTATTTTTGACAAAGTATATTTACTTTGTCAAAAACAAAGTAAATATAGCATTTATCTTAAAATTATTGTTATATTCTCTCGTGTTTTTATATATTACTTTATTAATAAAAATAATAAAATTATAAATATTACTTACAAATATTATTTGAACCTCCTAAATTATTATAAATGCATCACATGACCCCTAACATGATATCATCGGACTTTTCGATAGTTGGTGTTAACATACGAACCTAAAATGACATACAGTATTTTAAAATAGTACAATATCTTTTTTATATTTTTAAATGTTATTTTTAATATATAGTCATGACAAAATTACATGTAACATGGAAACGTTACATTAGATCAACATTAATTCGAACAGGTTGTGATATTAAAGTTTTTTGTTTGGGTTTGAATTTACTCTTTTAAACATGAACCCAAAAAATAACACAATTCGAACACAACAATTATCAAATCTAGTTGGGCACAATTTTGCAGTAAAAACGATGTGTTTCGGTTGGGGCTAATTTTTTTTAAAAAAAATTATAGTTACAATCTTACATATTCAATTTAATTTATAAGTAACCCGCTGCCACCATTTAATTTATAACCCACCCGCAATTTACAAAATCTCAATTGAGCCAAATTAGAATCATCTTTTTCTTCTGCAGGTCTCTATGAAATCCTTGCAGTTGATTCATTCTTAACTTTGTTCTTATTTTTGCTTAGTTTTTTCGTTTTTGTTCTCTAAGCGTTTAGCCTTCGTTACTCAACCAAAAAAAAAACAGAACCATCTTTTTCAATCGAAATTAGAACCATTTTTCAATTAGAACCCTTCTCTCCCTCCAGTTTTCACTTCTTTAACCTTACATTATTCTTCTTCAAGATACACCCTTTTCTTCTTGCCTCCATTTTTCAATTTCTTGTCCTAGCCTTTTTTTCAGCCTCCATTTCCTTCCACGTGGACTCTGACAGCTCTCCATCAAGAATTAGTGCTTTCTCCTCTCCGCGGGAAATTTTAGAATACGTCAGGCATTCCACGTTAATAATATGATGTGGTATGCCTGGCGAATAAACATAAGACATCTGTTGAAAAAAAAAGCTAAAGATTAATACGGTTGCTTCCTGTCTTTTTTTTACTGGTTTCCACTTCTACCCCTGCCCTTTCCCACTTTCTTTCCTTCTCCTCCGCCAACCGTCTGTCTCCTCCATCGGTGGCCAGCCCTGGTTACTTTCATTTGAAGCTCCGACATAATTATATGGTTTGGAACCCATATCCCCAAATTTTTCAAGATTATTTGGTTTTGGTTTGAATTCACATCCCAAAATTGAAAAAGGATCAGAAAAATAAGAGTATTAATAGCTCCAGATCTGGTTTCTGTATGCCTCATGACCTTCTCAAGCGGAAGCTGCAAAGTATTCTCTCCGGTAAAGAAATCGCAGACGAAGAAAGAAAAGGGAGAATTCAATTCCAATTGAAACAGAGAGTTTACGTCCAAAACACACCTAATAAGAAGGTTAGGATAAGAAAAAGACCAGGGAAGAAAATGTTGAGTAAAAATTGGAGACAGATTGAATTTGAATAGATGAAAGGCTAAAAATTAATAAATATTTGTGTTTTGTGTTTTCAGAGAGAACGATGAAGATTCAAGTTTAGGGACCGTTTGTTTTATCTGCTGTTTGCTGTTACTGTTTTCTGTTATGGTTTGTGTCTAACCAAACACTTTAAACTCTCCTTTTCAAAATGAAAAGGCAAACAGAAAGTCGAAAAGCAGCTACCAAACACCCCCTTAATTTCAATAACTCAAAGGTCACAGAGATTGAGAAATATAGACGGAGTTATTGATATTGTTGAAGTTTTAGAGCACTATCCATAGAATTTAGATCAATCATTATTTGTCTATACAGTGTCAAAATTTTCATGGGTTTGAACTAATTCTAATGAATACACAGTAGGCTAAACTGGCGGTGCGGTGGTTGAGAGAGAGATGACGTGAGGTGAACATCGAAAATCATATCATTAATTTTAGGGTAAATTCTAAAAAAAACCTTTGTGGTTTGATGTTGTTCTAAAAAAACCCTTGTGGTTTATTTTTACAAAAAAAACTCATGTGGTTTGCACCGTTACCCGAAAAATAGAAAATGACTTAACACGGTTAAAGTGCTGATGTGGCACAGGAGTAAAACGGAAAAATCGATTTATTTTTTTATTTTTTTCCCTCTTCTTCTTCTTCCCTCTTCTTCTTCCTGCTTTTTTTTTTTTTTCTTTCTTTTAAGTTTCGGAAATATCCAGAAAGAAATCTGGAGATTTTCCAGATTTCTGAAAGATTTTCAGAAATCTGAAAATTTTTCGGAATTTACAGAGCCGATTAGATTTCTTGGGATTGGTTGAAGAGGAATTGAAGCGAAAGAAGTGGAGCTCTCAAAAGCTGCAGCTCGATCAATTGTATTATACACATAAGGATCTATGAAAGCTGTGGAAAGTGGAGTCGACGTGTTGGCAGTTACAGAGGCACCGGAAATTGCCCGGAAAGTTGTGGTTTCTTCTGAGTGGACTTTAGAAGATGAAAGCCGAGTTGGGTCTGGCCGGACATAGCAAAATGAGTGACCGAGACCTTCATCAAGTGGGTTTGATATTAACACCGATATGTCATGTCTCCGACGAATCTCTCCTGCTCCGGTGAAACATACTGTTAATTTCCCAATCCCATTACCCATGGGAAATTTTTATAAACCCCCCTCAAAACAAAACAACAAAAAGATTATATCTTTAATATGGGGTTTTAGCAGAGAAATAAGTTTCAGTTCAATTCCATGGCCAGAAAGAGAAAGAATAAAAAAGAAAAAGATAGAGATAGAGAAGGAAGCTGAAGGGAAGGAGAACAACAAGAAGGGGAATAAGAAAGAGAAGGCGTTGACTTTGTGGCCTAGGGTGTTTGAAATTAAAAATGGAAAGGATTGATTTTTTTTTATTACTAAAAAAGAAAAAAAAATAAAAAAAATCGATTTTCAATTTTACCCCCTGCCACGTCAGCACTTTTAACACCGTTAAGCCATTTTCCGTTTTTCGGGTAACGGCGTAAACCACATGGGGTTTTTTTTGTAATAACAAACCACAATGGGTTTTTTGGAACAACATCAAACCACAGGGGTTTTTTTTGGAATTTACCCTTAATTTTATTTGTTAAATATTTTGACAGATGTTTAGGGGTGTTTGTTTACCTACTTTTCACCTTCTGTTTGCTTTTTTATTTTAAAAGGCAGAGTTTTAGGTATTTGGTTAGGCTTCTTCTATTTGCCTTTTACAGTTGAAAAACAGCATTAAAAGGGTGTTTGTTTCAGCTTTTCGGATGAGCGTTTAGCGTTTCACTCCAAACCGCAAGAAATATAGCGTTTGGTTAGGTTTATATAACCGCAGCGTTTAGCATTTTCTCCGGAAACTGCAGCGTTTTGGAGCGTTTCACGAAAAGCTCCAATTTGGACCTTTTCATAAACAGCTGTTTGTAGTTAGTTGTTATTAACATAATTATTCTTCTTATTATTTTATTCTTTGACATTATTTATATTTCTACAATATAATTACCAGAAGAATAAGGTTTTATTGCGTTCAATAAATTTTTTATTTTTTATATAGATTACTTTTATTAATTTGTGTAATATAACTTTGTATTTTATAATAGGATAATGTGCAAAAATACCCCCAACATTTATAGCTATGAGCAATTTTACCCTTAACGTCTAAAATGGTACAATTATACCCTTAATTTTGGCAGCCAAAAGCAATTTTACCCATAACATTGACAAGTTTGGTCAATTTGAGAAATAATTTATCAAACTGTCTTCTTGGTCATGAATATTGTCATCTGCACTTCATATGTGCACCATTTTATCATCGTTAGTAACAGACCACAAACATATGATTAAACGTGAATTTTTTTAACGAAAAAAAAACATATTGCCTTTTATACGAGTTGGACAAAAGAAGAAATTTCATGTTTTCTAAGAGTAAAATTATACACCAATTGCACATACCAGTAGTTCTAAAGAAGAAATTTCATGTTTTCTAAGAGTAAAATTATTCCTAGTTGTACACGTTATGGACATTTTTTCACATTTTTTCTTTCATAATTTCATCGTTGATTAATTTAAAACATGTCCATTTTAGACATTTTAAATCCGAACAGCAACAGCTCAATATAATTTTACCAAACACTAGTAATTAAACAGCTAATAACAAATAGCTAACAGCAACAGCTAACAGCTTACTGCAACTGCAAACAGCTAACACCAACCGCAACAGCTATTAGCTAACAGCTGAACCAAATAGGCCCTAAGTGTTTGGTTAGTGACCTCCTGTTTGAATTTTACGCCTGAAAAGCAGCTTTTTACAAAAGCAGAGAATTTCTGCTTTTTGGAAAAACAGCTTTTTCCAACAGTAAACAGCAACCAGCAATAGCAAACAGCAACAACAAACAGTAGATAAAATAAACGGGTCCTTAATTTTCATTGGCTTTGGCACACCACATCAAATTCTGACATGGTGTGCTAGTAAAATTTCTCCCTCTCAGCTTAATTCCTTAATTTTTAATTTCTTAAATTTTTTAGGTTATTATTGTTTATATATATTTTGTTTTAAAAATTCTAGTTCTGATTTATTATAGTTCTAATTTGATGTTGTTGATGAATTAATATTAGGGTTAATTTCAAATAAAATTCTCGTGGTTTTATGTTTTTACAGATCGGTACGTGTGGTTTTTATACAAAACAAACCTTGTAGTTGGCATCATTAGTCATTTTGGGTTGACTTTGTCAAATTTAGTTGATAACGATCTCAAAATGAATATTTTTAAAAATTAAATGATATTTTAAGCAATTTTAATTTTTCACTTTTTAGGTTTGAGATCATTTACGTGTTGTTTTTAATGAGAGAGAAATTTAATGTTTAGAGAGAGATAACTCCAAAAATGTTGATTTAAAAAAAATGTGGTTCCAAGTAAATATGATATTAAGTAATTTTAATTTTTAAATTTTTTTATTTTTTGAAGTAATTATCTGTTAAATTTGGTAGATTCAACCCAAAATTGCTAGTTGTTTTGTAATAAAAAAAATAAATTTTGATTGATTGTTTCATGGTTTAGAATTAAATTGAAAATATTAATTGATGAATTTGGGGATTTAATTGATAACTTTGATTTGGGTAGGGATTTTGTGCTACAGTGCATTTGATTTGGGGATAAATTTAGGGGTTCGTGGGATTTAATCGATAACTTTCACTTGAGTTAATTGATAACAACTAGTTTATAAATTTAGGGAATGTTATATTGATGGGAAGAGTTAATTTCAAAAAAAAAAATCCATGTGTTTCGCTAATTTGCATACGAGTGTATGTAGTATTTTTTTTTATTATTTTTTTTTTTTTGAAGGAAAATGGAATTAATAAGCCATAAAAGGGCAATCAGTGTTTAACATCGGAATTAAAAAACTTGGACTAACATCAAAGAACATGGGATAAGGGTAGTCACGAGATGACCTGGCAATAGCGTGAGCCGCCTCGTTTGCTTGTCGCCTTGTAAAAAGGACAGAAAAGTTGTCGTTTTGGGAGAGGATAGATCTGCATAACAAAATGATGTCGCCGAATTCAGACGCGTCCGTTGTGGTGGAATGGATTGCATCAACCACCAACTTGGCGTCCGTCTCGAAGATAACTTGGTGACATCCTCGGGTAACTAGCCACTGCATAGCCTGTAGGATTGCTAAAGCTTCACATTCTTCAACTCGCGGGTAATTAAGGAATCGGGTAGATCTGGCAGCTAGAAAATTACCGTCCGAGTCTCTAAGCACAACACCAATCCCTGTTTGTGATGTATCAGC
This sequence comes from Euphorbia lathyris, assembly GCF_963576675.1. Classification (NCBI taxonomy): domain Eukaryota; kingdom Viridiplantae; phylum Streptophyta; class Magnoliopsida; order Malpighiales; family Euphorbiaceae; genus Euphorbia; species Euphorbia lathyris. Next base: position 41,835,787 of record NC_088910.1, read on the forward strand.
GAACCTGGCTGCGTCCGTGTTGCATTTAAGGTAGCCGGCTCTCGGTTTTTCCCAAACTGATCGACTTGGGGGTATCAGCGTGGAATGTGTACCAGTTCGCGGAGGTTCTACTGATGAGTGAACTGCTGTTAAGTGCCGATTTTCTTCTGCTGACCATACTGAATTTTGACGTCGCGGTAATGCTGTGTTGTGGCGCTGATCTACTTCTGGTGAGTGTCGAATAACTGCTGCTGCTGTGTTTGTGTTTTGACGGTGCGCTGATGCATGTCGTGGGGCGCTAGACGGAGCATTTTGTCGAGCGCTGCTGATCGTGGTTGCCGGTTGCTGCTGGGGAGGGCCTACTCCGTGTGATACTGCAGCATTCCCTGTTATGTCTGTATGTGATAGTTGTTGTGCAGTTCTCCAGTCCTTCAGGCATTCCATGGCCGTTTGAATGGTTCGGTATGGATTAACAACCAGGTTCGACCAGAACTTTGCGTTTCGTTGTCTCCATAAACTCCAAAGAAGCATTAGGAATTTGGTTGCTTCCCCTTGGGTGGTACCTGTCAAAACAATAAACAGTAAGTCTGAAAAATTTGAAGCAATCACTGCTGTATCTGAAATTCTCCTTTGGAATCCAGTGTCTGACCAAACTTGTTTGGAGAAATTACACAAGACAAAGAGATGCCAGGTGTCTTCAACATCCATTCCACAAAAGACACACCTATCAGATAATTGGATTCCTTTCCTGATCAAGTTATACCTCACCGGTAAACAGTTTCGAACCAGTCGCCATGCAAAGAAACGGACCTTGTGAGGGACCTCAGCTTTCCAAATTAGGTTCCAGTCTCTAGTGACATTTAGATGATCATGGTTGGCAATTGTTTCCGTGGCTAGCAGGTATGCACTTTTCACTGTATACTGGCCTGATTTACTGACGTTCCAAATAAGCTGGTCAGCATTATTCATAAGTTTCGGAGGCAGTTGTACGATCTCCTGAACGTCTCTTGGAAGGAATATTTCTTCCAGAAGCTCGGTGTCCCAGTCTGGGGAATTCAGTATATAGAGATCTGCCACCGTAAGGTCGCGGAGTGTGTCTAATATAGGTGTAATCACTTTACAGTTCTGCTTGTCCCTCAACCAGTGATCCTCCCAAACATTAATAGATTCTCCATTTCCAATTTTCCATCTCAGCCCACTTTTTAACACAAGTTGGGAACTCCAAAGACTCCTCCATATGAAACTCGGTGAGTTGCCTAGCCGAGCGGTAAGAAAATCCCCCGAAGGGTAATATTTGGCTTTGAGAACTCTGCTAACAAGAGACTTCGGGTTGACAATTAGTTGCCATCCCTGCTTTCCCAACATTGCGAAATTGAAGGCTGTAAAATCACGAAACCCAAGGCCTCCACATATCTTCGGGACACATAATTTATCCCAACACATCCAGTTGATACTACGCTCTCCATTTTTCTTTGTACCCCACCAGAAGGAATTGAGCATCCTTTGAAGCTGCTCCGCAGTTGATACTGGAAACAGGAAGACACTCATAAAATAGACTGGAATGGCTTGAGCCGCTGCTTTAATTAGGACAGATCTCCCCGCTTTAGACAGCGATTTACCCCTCCAGTTCTGAAGTTTCTGCCATAGCCGGTCTCGTAGGTGGGCAAAGATTACACGCTTCTGGCGACCGACCAAAGATGGCAATCCCAAATACCTTCCTATGCCAATTGCTGCGGTTACACCCAAAATGTGAGAGATCGCCTTGTGTAGTTCCGGTGCAACATTATTACTGCATAAGATGCCCGACTTGCCAAAATTAACTGCTTGGCCTGATGCTTCCTCATATTCTTCTAGCACTTTTTTCACCGCCCTGCATTCAGCAATTGATGCTCTGAAAAATAAGAAAGCGTCATCGGCAAATAGCAGATGACTAATTGGCGGAGCCCCTCTTCCAACCTTGCACCCATGAATGGATCCGATGCTTTCCTCTTTGGCAATTAGGGCTGAGAGACCTTCAACACAAAATAAAAAGAGGAAAGGGGAAAGTGGATCACCTTGCCTGATGCCTCTATGCGGTTTGATAGGGCCCACTAGCTCACTGTTAACTCTTACTGAATACTGCACGGTAGACACACAAAGCATCATAATATCCACCCATCTCTCTGCAAAACCCAATTTTAGCATTATGCCTTTGAGATAGCCCCAGTCCACCCTAGCATAGGCCTTGCTAATGTCAATCTTTAAGGCAACATCTCCATTTTTCCTATTGATGTTTCGTTTCATGCTATGGATGACTTCAAAGGCTATTTTTTTTATTATTAAAAACAGAGGATTTGTATTTTTTTCATTAACACTTTTAGGTTGACATTGTTAATTTGAATATGGATAAACCTTAAAGTAGAAAATTTCAAAGAATTTATTATATTTTAAGCAATTTTAATTCTTGGCAAAAAGTATTATTAGGTTTCTAGTCTTTCATTTTTTGGTTCATTAAGTCTATGATCTTTTATTTGGATACATTAAGCTCATGATCATTTATTTTTTGTCTCATTAAGCTCTTTATGACCATATTAGTAAGTTATAAACATATAATTCTGTTAAAAATACGTTATTAATTTCATCTTTATTTGAAATTATTAAAAAAAAGTATTTTTTACAGTTTTTTTTAATTAAAGATTGGTTAGCGAGGAAGGGTAAGCGGTGGACATCCCAGCTATACTGGCACCCCCACCACAGACCCAAAAAAAGCCCCGAACCAAATTTATTAAAAGAGTAAATAAAAGTCATAATACAAAAAGAATAAAGAATAAAATGAAGCCAAAGAATTAGGAAAAGCGATAAACGCAACGTCTTACACGATCATGAAAAAAGACCGATCCACAAAAATCCGGGACAACATCCCACCAAGTCGAAGTTGTTGCCGTCCGTCCATAATTTTTAAGTGAATCCCCAACATGATTTCCTTCACGAAAAATATGAGACACCACAAGAGCCACAGAATCGATCTGATTTAAACAATTGAACCATTTTTGTCTAAGCAACCAAGGAACCGAACAAGATTTAGATTTGAACATCTACACAACATACATTGAGTCGCTTTCAAGCCAAATTTTCCGCCAACCTTTGCTGATAGCCATCTCAATGGCGTAAATAGCAGCAGATAGTTCACCAAGATAAGCAAAGGAACTTTCAATCGAAAAGGCAAACGCACCAAGGCACATGCCAGTATGCGAGCGATAAATACCTCCACAACCCGCAGGACCAGGAGCACCCGTGACAGACGCATCAATATTGATCTTAATCCAATCCCTCGGAGGTGGTTGCCAAAAAATCGGACCTTGTGAGGGACCTCAGCTTTCCAAATTAGGTTCCAGTCTCCAGTGACATTTAGATGATCATGGTTGGCAATTGTTTCCGTGGCTAGCAGGTATGCACTTTTCACTGTATACTGGCCTGATTTACTGACGTTCCAAATAAGCTGGTCAGCATTATTCATAAGTTTCGGAGGCAGTTGTACGATCTCCTGAACGTCTCTTGGAAGGAATATTTCTTCCAGAAGCTCGGTGTCCCAGTCTGGGGAGTTCAGTATATAGAGATCTGCCACCGTAAGGTCGCGGAGTGTGTCTAATATAGGTGTAATCACTTTACAGTTCTGCTTGTCCCTCAACCAGTGATCCTCCCAAACATTAATAGATTCTCCATTTCCAATTTTCCATCTCAGCCCACTTTTTAACACAAGTTGGGAACTCCAAAGACTCCTCCATATGAAACTCGGTGAGTTGCCTAGCCGAGCGGTAAGAAAATCCCCCGAAGGGTAATATTTGGCTTTGAGAACTCTGCTAACAAGAGACTTCGAGTTGACAATTAGTTGCCATCCCTGCTTTCCCAACATTGCGAAATTGAAGGCTGTAAAATCACGAAACCCAAGGCCTCCACATATCTTCGGGACACATAATTTATCCCAACACATCCAGTTGATACTACGCTCTCCATTTTTCTTTGTACCCCACCAGAAGGAATTGAGCATCCTTTGAAGCTGCTCCGCAGTTGATACTGGAAACAGGAAGACACTCATAAAATAGACTGGAATGGCTTGAGCCGCTGCTTTAATTAGGACAGATCTCCCCGCTTTAGACAACGATTTACCCCTCCAGTTCTGAAGTTTCTGCCATAGCCGGTCTCGTAGGTGGGCAAAGATTACACGCTTCTGGCGACCGACCAAAGATAGCAATCCCAAATACCTTCCCGTGCCAATTGCTGCGGTTACACCCAAAATGTGAGAGATCGCCTTGTGTAGTTCCGGTGCAACATTATTACTGCATAAGATGCCCGACTTGCCAAAATTAACTGCTTGGCCTGATGCTTCCTCATATTCTTCTAGCACTTTTTTCACCGCCCTGCATTCAGCAATTGATGCTCTGAAAAATAAGAAAGCGTCATCGACAAATAGCAGATGACTAATTGGCGGAGCCCCTCTTCCAACCTTGCACCCATGAATGGATCCGATGCTTTCCTCTTTGGCAATTAGGGCTGAGAGACCTTCAACACAAAATAAAAAGAGGAAAGGGGAAAGTGGATCACCTTACCTGATGCCTCTATGCGGTTTGATAGGGCCCACTAGCTCACTGTTAACTCTTACTGAATACTGCACGGTAGACACACAAAGCATCATAATATCCACCCATCTCTCTGCAAAACCCAATTTTAGCATTATGCCTTTGAGATAGCCCCAGTCCACCCTAGCATAGGCCTTGCTAATGTCAATCTTTAAGGCAACATCTCCATTTTTCCTATTGATGTTTCGTTTCATGCTATGGATGACTTCAAAGGCTATTTTTTTTATTATTAAAAACAGAGGATTTGTATTTTTTTTCATTAACACTTTTAGGTTGACATTGTTAATTTGAATATGGATAAACCTTAAAGTAGAAAATTTCAAAGAATTTATTATATTTTAAGCAATTTTAATTCTTGGCAAAAAGTATTATTAGGTTTCTAGTCTTTCATTTTTTGGTTCATTAAGTCTATGATCTTTTATTTGGATACATTAAGCTCATGATCATTTATTTTTTGTCTCATTAAGCTCTTTATGACCATATTAGTAAGTTATAAACATATAATTCTGTTAAAAATACGTTATTAATTTCATCTTTATTTGAAATTATTAAAAAAAAGTATTTTTTACAGTTTTTTTTTAATTAAAGATTGGTTAGCGAGGAAGGGTAAGCGGCGGACATCCCAGCTATGCTGGCACCCCCACCACAGACCCAAAAAAAGCCCCGAACCAAATTTATTAAAAGAGTAAATAAAAGTCATAATACAAAAAGAATAAAGAATAAAATGAAGCCAAAGAATTAGGAAAAGCGATAAACGCAACGTCCTACACGATCATGAAAAAAGACCGATCCACAAAAATCCGGGACAACATCCCACCAAGTCGAAGTTGTTGCCGTCCGTCCATAATTTTTAAGTGAATCCCCAACATGATTTCCTTCACGAAAAATATGAGACACCACAAGAGCCACAGAATCGATCTGATTTAAACAATTGAACCATTTTTGTCTAAGCAACCAAGGAACCGAACAAGATTTAGATTTGAACATCTACACAACATACATTGAGTCGCTTTTAAGCCAAATTTTCCGCCAACCTTTGCTGATAGCCATCTCAATGGCGTAAATAGCAGCAGATAGTTCACCAAGATAAGCAAAGGAACTTTCAATCGGAAAGGCAAACGCACCAAGGCACATGCCAGTATGCGAGCGATAAATACCTCCACAACCCGCAGGACCAGGAGCACCCGTGACAGACGCATCAATATTGATCTTAATCCAATCCCTCGGAGGTGGTTGCCAAAAAATCGGAGTAATATGCGGAGCCTTAGCAAGACGCTTTTCAATCCCGAGCTCACCTAAGATTTGAAGTTCAACTAGCGAATTCCAAATGGAGCCTCGTCTAGTGTGAGCAGATTCACGAACAGCTCCCTAAATCCATCTCAGCGTGACGGAAGTATCAACCCTCTTATCCTCAAAAATTGACCTATTACGAGCAAGCCATATAGCCCAAATTGTATTAACAATTGCTGCCGCCCACAAATCAGCGATTTGAGTACTGAAACGTTGAATAACAGCATGATCAACCAGATTCTTAAGAGTCGAGTCTGTGTTAATTCGTCTTCCAAACAATGAGCTAACACCATGCCAAATAAATTTAGAAAACCGACAGGAAACAAAAAGGTGGTCCAACGTTTCAGAATCTAACGAGCACAAACTGCAACGAGAAATAACTTGACAGTCGCGCAACTGAAGCTGATCATGTGTTGGCAAATACCCAAGATAAGCCCGCCATCCAATAAGTGAGTGTGCGGGAGGAACACTCTGACAGGAGATCTAAGCCAAGCGTACAGGAGCTTAACAGTTAAAATCCCACTCGTAGCAGGCTTCCAAACACAAATATCAACATCGTCCCTACCCCGCCTAATATTCCGCAATCTATTCTCCACATCTGCAGGTAACACGGGCAGATTATACCAATTATTACCATCCAAATAATCCTCCACCAAATCAAAAGAACGACGCTGTTGACTAGCAGATAGGCCAACCTGTGCAGCCAGTGAAGGACACATCTAGGCCCCATTCCAAAAATTAAGTTCAGAGTGCTGACCAATCCACCAAAAACAGTGATGCTCAACTTCAGAATAAATGGATTTTATTAAGCCCCAAATAGAAGAATTCATGATATAATGTCGTGACTGTCCCGCTTTATTGAGAAAATGAGTTCTAAGTAAGTTAAAACAGAGAGACTTTTCTTGGAGAAGACCCCAAGCCATCTTTCCATTCAATGCCTTGTTTAGAATAGACAGATTCTTGATTCTAAGACCTCCATCCTTGAAGTTTTGACAACAAATTTTCCAAGGGACAGTGACAAGCTTCTTGCAATTAATGGACCCAGACCAAATAAAATTCCTCATATGCCTAGTCATACGTGTAAGCAGCACAGAGGGCCACTTATAAATGCTAAAAGAGTGAATGAAGCTACCAGTAATTATAGAATTTACCAGAGCCACTCTCCCAGCCATAGACAAACAATGCCCTTTCCATTTAGCAAAGTGAGCAAGCACCCTATCCATCAAACTAGTCAGATGTCGTGCCTTTGGTAAACCAAAAAACAAAGGGACTCTAAGATAGCGAAATGGAACAGACCCTTGACGAATACCAATAATATCAGCAAGACGATTGCCACGTCCAGAAGAAACAAATGAGCCCAAAAATAATTCAGATTAGTTCCAACTAACACACTAACCCGAGATAGATCCATACAACTCAAATACACCCTTAATAACATCTAGATTACCTGAAGAGGCCCTGCAGAAGAGAAGAATGTCATCAGTATAAAATAAATGAGTCGGAAACACCTTTGCAGAAGTATATTGCATTGGAGCAAGTCGCCCAGTATCCACGAGGTGAAGCAACCAACGGCTAAGAAAGTCCTCGGCAATACCAAACAAAATAGAAGACAGCGGATCGCCTTGTCGAACCCCTCTTGAACATCTGAAATATCCACTAATGGCTCCATTGTTCAAAATTGAAATCCGAGATGCAGATAAAACATTAAGAATCCAGTCTCTGAATTGAATAGAGAAACTAAAAGCGTCCATCGTGGCAAGTAAAAAATTCCAATTTAAAGTGTCAAAAGCTTTCTTGATGTCAACCTTCAAGGCTAAGTTCCCTCCAAAACACTTTTTTCGAAGCATATTAGTGCCTTCAGAAGCAAGCGAAATGCATTGGTGAATACTTCGTCCAGGAATAAATCCAAATTGATTCTGAGAAACAATGCGAGATGCAATAGAAACGAGTCTATCAGCCAAAATTTTTGCAATTATTTTATAACTAAAGTTGCTCATTGCAATAGGCCTATACTGATCAAGAGATATTGCACCCTCCACCTTCGGGATAAGGACCATAATACTGGAGCACAGGCCAGGATGTATCATGCCACTCATAAAGAAGCTTTTGACAACAGCAAACACATCAGCACCAACAATATCCCAGAAAGACTGAAAAAAGACCCCAGAAAACCCATCAGGTCCAGGAGAACTACTGCTATCCATTGCAAAGACTGCCATACGAACTTCATTCATATCCGGGCAACGAGTAAGAAAATCATTATCCAAGTCAGAGACAAGATGTGGAACAACCTCATAAACTAGATCATAATTCTGCGGTAAGACCTCATCATTTTTAAAAAGACTTGAATTAAATTCAGCAATATGTGTCCTAATTTGATTCGGATTAAAGACCAGCTCATCCTCAATTTGAAGCACCGAAATCCCAGAGGCAGCAGCTCGAATAGATGCCATACGATGGAAGAAGCTGGTATTTCGATCTCCCTCCTTAAGCCATCTAACTCTGCTCTTGTCACGCAAAAAGACCTCCTTTCTATGCAAAATATTATCCAAATGTGCATGAGCATTCATCTCCTCATGATGTAGTTCAGAAGTAAACCCATTCTCAGAGATTTCTGCCTGCACATGGGCCAGATCCATCTCAGCATCAGTGAGACACATATCAATGTTACAAAAACCACTTTATTCCAGTGACGGAGCACCGGCCGAAGTCGTCTGAGTTTATCGCATAAAGCTTACATAGGAGGTAAGCTAGGATGCATTCCATTCCAAAAATCAGCAATCACCTCCCTAATCCTCGGATGCAGAATCCACATAGACTGAAATCTGAATCTAGAGATAGGGCGATTCCCCTTGGAGCAGCTAAACATCAAAGGGCAATGGTCAGAGTGATGTCGCGGCAAAGCCAAACTGCAAATCGATTCCCAGAAGTCCGAGTATAAAGCATATAATAAAACTTTATCCAATCGACATTCAACCCGCGCAGAGCCAGACCTGCCATTAGACCAAGTAAAGAAGGCCCCATGAGTAGGACCATCAACAAAAGAACCAGAATCAATAAAATCACGAAACTCCCTACAAGGACGCAAAGCTGGAGCCCGTCCCGATTTCTCATGAGATCCAAGGACAGAATTAAAATCTCCAAGAAGCACCCAATGCCCATTCAACCTATTTTGATGAGCCAAAATATCATCAAACATAGTGACACGTTTATTTGCCCAAACGCTCCCGTAAACAAAGCAGACAAAAGTATTTAAATTAGACAAACTCAGAATAACAAATTGTTCATGTCTGAAACAAATATTGGTAACCATGGAAGAATTAATCTTTGCAAAAACCCATAGAGTTGGAAGCTCCTTATTGTTCATAGCAATTAAAGACAAACCAAACCTTCTCCAAAAGGCCTCATTAACAGAACTGAACTCCACCATAGACTCAACTAAACAAAGAAAATCCGGTTTATGAAGAGAACACAAACGATGCAAGTAACCCTGAGTATCCCTATTAAGAATACCCCTACAATTCCAGTAAAGAAAGATCATTTAAAACGGACCGGAGGTTTACTGGCTCGTTTGTTTCGAGCTGGCAAATTCTCTGTTGTTGTCATAATTTTTTTCCCTCCGCCTTGCTTTCTTTGTGCTAACTGTGTTCCAACTATTGTCATCCTCCTCTGCCATATCAGCCCAGGATTTAGTATGGGATGATGATTCAGATGCTGAATCAGCTCCCTCATATCTAGTGAGAATATTGTCCATTCCAGGTGAATCCGGCCTATCAGTTTTATCACAATTGTATTCATCCTCCTTCCTAAGTTGCGGGCTGCCAGGTAGAACAACCTCCAGCACACAACCAGTATCAGTAGGAGGCCTAAGCTCAGAAACAATCCGTGAAGTGGCATGTTGAACAGGCACCTCGGTCTGAATTGCATTAGGCTTTTTCACAAACTTCCTCTCTTGTGAAACCATTGTACGTTTTCTTTCAATAACCGGAGCCTCTAGAACCTTTTCCAATGGTTTTTTATTTTTCTTGCAGTCATAAGCCATGTGGCTAATGTTTGAACAAACTTTACAGAAGCTTGGTAATCTCTCATACACCACATCTATCCAAATTTGTTTTCCTTCTCTCTCAATACCCATTTTAACAGGAAGCTCATTCATCAAATCCACATCAATTAACATTCTAGCATAGTGACCAAACTCACCTTCAAGAGTGGTATTATCAAATCGTATAAGCCCTCCAATACCCTTTGAAATATCCGAAAGAATTTGAGGATCCCAATACTCCCATGGAAGAGAATATAATCTAACCCAAACCTGAGCATTTGTAGACTTCTCAGCATAGGGGTCAAAGTCCAGAACCCATGGTTGCAAACGGAAAGTACCTGGTTTAGTATTTATAATGCCCCGTGCTAGCAACTGATTCTTGATCTCCTGGGATCCCAAAACCACATGAAAAAAGCCTCTCTCGATAGATATCAGTCGCCAAGAATCCTTCAAACCCCAAACCTTTGTTAAAGTTTCCTTAAGAGAAAGAACCTTCCATGGGGCATCTCCTTTGTTTAAGATTAACCTGCCAATCAGAGATGAGGAGCAAAGGGCCACGCGCCTATCATAGGCAGATTGAGAAATTCTAACCGACCGAAGACCGTCAATATCAGAAATCACAGCAGACGAGCAAGGAGTCGGATCCAGATTCCCAGCAAGGACCTTCGCAAATGACTTGCCCTGCACCTCCAAATTAGGCTTTCTCAAAGGATCCTGTGAAATCGAAGCAATTTGTGGTTGCGGGGTACGCGATTGCGAATTATGAAAATGGGCCTTTGGATTAAAGAGAATCTCTATACCGAGGTAGTTATCTAGATAATCCATGGTGGATCAAGTATTTTTTACAGTTTGAATTAACCTTTTTACAGTTTTCCTATAGTCATATTACACATCCAAAACTGATTTCAAATAGTGAAAAAAATACAAATTTCGAATGCATGTGCAATGAATAACAGTCTATTAACCGAATTTTATGTTCAAAAGTACTTTTTTTGGTCATCAATGACTTAATAAGACCAAAAATAAATGATCAAGGGTTTAATGTATCCAAATAAAAGATCAAGAGTTTAATAAACCAAAAAATGAAAGATCAAGGGCCTAATGATGCTTTTTGTCTTAATTCTTCAACTTTTTAGTTTTGGAGTCATGCAGGTGTTATTTGATTAGGAGATAGAAAGTTAATGCTTAGAGAGAGAAATCTCCAAAATGATGATTTTCAAAAATACAAAACGTGGTTCCTTAGTAAATATGATACTAAAAAACTTTAATTTTTGAAATTTTCTATTTTGAAGTCATCAACGGTCAAATTGGCAATGTAAACCTAGAAGTCTGAATTGGTCACGATCGAGAAAGCCAAAAGAGTTGTATCCGTCGTTGGCAAATACACATGCATCCACATTGCAGATAAGAAGATAATGAGAAGGTTTCCTCTATTTCGATAGTGTTGGACGAACTTGTTGATTTACATACTCCATTGAAGAGACTAAGTCATACTCCACTAGCATTGTTCCTAGAGAGACGAAGCGGGAATGGCAGTTGTCGATGTACGATTTCTATTTCAAACCACTCCATTATGATGCTTCCACAATCCTCAAATGATGACCGCGATATCCGAAATTATGCCCGTCTGAGATTGAGAGAAAATCGTGACAAACCAGTTTGAAAAGTTTCGAACCCCTGTCATTCGGTCATCCCCAAAGAAAATATGTCACACATGTTGTGCAAACCCACAAGAGATAAAAACAGTAGTTTCATCTTCCCGCGTCTGGTGACAGATTGGACATATATTAGACTTTAAAAATAACAATAATTAAAACAAATAAGCTTATAATGATAATAATGGTTCTAATAATAATAAATAATAGGCAAATGATATATACAACCCTAAGGGTTGTATATAAACATTAATTATCTATAAGTTTTCTTATATTTTCCATAAAAAATAGAGTTTTAATTTTAAAATAAACATTTATTTATATTGGAAATATAACAATATATTATTTCAAATGCATTTAAATATCTAAACATTAAAGTATCAATAAATTTTATGTATTGGAAAACAAAAGTAACACTAATAACAAGAATTTTAAGGTTTTTATTTACAGCCCTAAGGGCGGTAAATATCGGAACCCTAAATAATAATAAATTTTATATATAAATAATTATGATTATAGTAAATAATGATAAATTACAAATTATATAAAAAATCTTTTCCTTTTCTACCAAAAAAACAAATTATATAAAAATAATTATAATAATAAATTATAAATGTTAATTATAATTATAATTATAATAAATAATGATTAATTATATATAAATAATGTTAAATTATAAATTATATATAAGTTCTAATAAATTATATATAAATAATGATAAATTATTGAACTAAACTAAATGCTACTGAATTGAACTAAAAATTACTAACACTAAAATTAAATGATAAAAAAATAGAGCTTTATATAATGAAACTGAATAAAACCCTAATAAAAATGAATCATCTAAATACTTTAAATACAAATTAAAGAAACCCTTCAAAACTAGAAAATTGAATACTACAAACAAAATAAATTGGCATACTTCCTCCATTCTCAAATAAATGTCGTTTTAGAGTTTTTCACACAAATTAAGAAACACAATTAATATGCACTTAAATTGATAAATTTACATAGATTAACTAAATAAAAATTCTCTTTCCTATAATGGTTGGAGAAAAAACTTTGAAAGCTTAAAAAACACATAAATCAAGACAAAATTTAAATGCTTAGACTAAAAAACTATACTAAATTTTATTGAAAAACGAAAACGACACTTAAAAAAGAACAAAAACAATTATCTAAAACGACACTTATTTGAAAACGGAGGGAGTACCTTTGAAGGGAAAGATAAATGAATTACTAAAATGATAACTTAATTGAAAGAGAAAGAAGCAAAATTATAAATTAATTGGAAAAGAAAAAGTAAAAAATTATTATCCCTTAAAAGTCAAAAACTTCCCTTGCGAGCAGTTTGGAATATTCTTCCAACCAATGTAAATCTTCAAATTCACAAGTTAATGTTAATGTTTTTTTCTCTCTGTGTCAGCAGATTGAGAAGTCGAGATCACATAACTGTCTGATTACAATCAGTGTGTGGAACTAGGGGCGGAGCCAACCCAGAGCTCGGGGGACCGGAGCCCCTCTCCCCCCCCCCCCCCCCCCCCCCCGGGGGCCACCGGCTCTGCCCTTAAGTACTGGTCGATTTGTCCCCTGTAACCCTCCTAAAATTATTATATATTGACTCTATGTAGTATTATGTTAATGTTAAAGGTAAATGGGATGGTCAAGAATGCATGCTCCTATTTGATAGGTCATATGTTCAACTTCTTCCAACCTTATTTTCTTTTAGAAAGTTTTTATTTATTTTAACTTTATTTTTCAATAATTATAAAAACATGTTACCATTATTAATTAATTTAAATGGACTTTTTATTTTGATAAATACCATTAAAAAAATAAACATATTTAATATTCTATTAGTTCAATGCTAGTTTCTAAAAAATGATAATATTTTTACGATTTTAACGCGTTGGAGGCTAAAAAAATTTTGCCTAGCCCTAACGGGCTATATTTTGAAAATTTATCCTCAACCGCAGAGAGTTTCAAAAAAAAAATCCTCAACCGCAAGACTAAAATTAATCCCCCAAATCTAAATTCATAACTCCGCCACTGTGTGGAACCATTCGTTGATGGTAGAATGTCGTGAGAGAGGTGTCTGAGTTCGACCGTTAGGAGATGGTAAATGGCGATTCTTCATAATCGGTAGGAGCTTGGGCTACTTTACTTCGGTTCGTTTAGCACGGGCATAATCGGTGGGTATGGGAGCGTAGTTCGTTGATCCCATCTGAAGTGGTGTCAAGTGCTGCGATTTTTCTGGAGTCATGGAGACGGGCTCAGTCTTGTGGCATGGGAGGAGCTACGAATGGTTCGGCGGTAAGTAGGATGGTGTGGGCTCTGCCAAACACGGGATTGAAAATCAACCTTGATGCTACGGTTCGGTCTGGTGAGGATAAAATCGGCTTCAAAGCGATGTTGCGTGATTCCAATGTGGGTAGTTCATGGCAGCCAGATACGGATCGGTTATAGGCTCTTTCATTCCAACTCCGGCGGAAGCTTATCTTATTGAAACGCTCTTAACTGGATAAAAGATAGAGGAGATCACATAGTATGTGTCGAGGGTGATTTGTAAACGGTTATCAATATGTTTCTTGAAGGGGAGGAGAATGATTTCTTGGGTTTAAATCTAGTACTAGCTGATTGTTAGGAATTGGTTAAGTCTAAGTCAATATCTAGTTGTAGCTTTTATTTTGTTTGTAGAGACGCTAATCGAACAGCCAATCAACATGTTTATATATTTTAGGGTTAAGGTGCAAAAATACCCCTAATGTTTTGGGTCAGGAGCAATTTTACCCCTAACGTTTAAAATGGTGCAATTTTGCTCCTAACGTTTGTAGCCAAGAGCAATTTTACCCCTAACATTGGTAATTTGGGTCAATTTCAGACACTATTATAAAACACAGATGTTTTTGTTTATTATTTTGCACCAATTGCATATCAATTCATTCTAAAAAAAGGATTTCATGTCTTTTGTAATTTAATAATAGAATTTGAGATTAATATTTATAAATTCGGTGAATTTTTTGAATTTTTTTGTCTACTTCGTACAAAAGACAGTATATTTTTTATTATTTTTTTATTTTTTTTTCACATCCCGACATATGTTTATGATTTGTTATTGATAAAATGACGCACATGTGAAGTGTAGATGATAAGATTTATGACCGAGAAGACAGTTTGATGAATTATTTCTGAAATTGACCCAATTTATCAACGTTAGGGGTAAAATTGCTCATGGCTACAAACATTAGGGGTAAAATTGCACCATTTTAGACGTTAGGGTAAAATTGCTCCTAACCCAAAACGTTAGGGGTATTTTTGCACCTTAACCCTATATTTTAAGAAATAGCAAAAATATTTTTAACATGTTAATTTTTTTAGATAAATCAATAAATATCCTGTATAAAGGGGAAGGAAAAATAATAAAAAAAAAAAAAAACCGTTTCTCTGTTCCATGGGAGGTTCCGGCCAACTGGCCGAGGCCAGTTTATACTCCCCCTAAGCAAAAAATGGTCAATGGAATGTCGGATTAATGATTGCTCAAATCAAAAGACAAAACAAGAAACTCCTCACAATTATACGGATTCTTTGTCTGCTCTGTCAAATTTTACAGATTTACACAAAAAAAAAAAAAAACTTATGTAAAGACAACATTAGGGAATACTAGGCCGGCCAACAACATTATGCCTAATATATACTCTCATTCTGATATTATCAATGTATCAATCAAGACAAAAAGCAAGCCTTTCTCTGCCTCTGCGTATCCAATCCCTAAGCCATGGCATCCAAGGGCTCTATTACGCTTCAGAAGAAGATAGTTCGGCGACCCATCAAGCCTGAAAATGTGGCAGTGCCTGTGCCAGACCTTACAGATTTCATGAATGACATGTTCTTTGGGACTGCTAACAATGAGAACAAAGCTTATAACTTGAGTGGAAGTCGTTTTGATCAGGATCATGATCAAGATGAAGATGAAGAAAGTTTTGATTCTAGCACTAGAAGCAACAGCAGCAAGTTAACCCAAGAGTGGCTCGAAGAGGCCAAAAAGATGATGTCTTCTTCTCCTACTCGCTGCGATTCCCCTTCCAAGCTTGTTGGATCGCCGAGGTTTGCAGCTGCTCCTCGCAAGTCATCATCAGTACCTTCTGTACTTGATAAGAGGGATCCTCTATCTAGGTCTGCTAGAAGGTAATGTCATAAATTTTTTGTTATTTTCTCCATGGAGTCTGGTACTGTACCCATTAATTCAAAACCATTTGTATAAATTTAATTTTTAATGTATGTTCAGGCATAGAGGAGTAGAAGGTTTCAGTGGAGAAATACTGATAAAATCAGCAAAACACACCCGCAATAAATCAGAATCACTAGAAAGTATGCCCCTTTCTCCCTCGGAGCCATCACCTGCAAATCAAGTGCAGCAGTGGTTAAGTTCCAACATACTTAAACCATTCAATAACGAATCGAATGAGCCACCATCGCCATCTGCCTTGCCACCACGACAATCAGCCTTCCGCAAGAGTCGATTTCAAACTGCACCTACATCAGTCCCCTCGCGCAGAACTTTTAAGACAGCTCCATTACCAGACAACGAGGTGCTCTCTCCGCCGAAGAATCTAATCGAGTCGGCTCAACGGAGATCGATATCATCATCAACTAATTATTCCCAACCGGAACCTCTATCTCCACCTAGAAATCTAGTAGAGTCCGTTCATAGAAGGTCTATATCAAGGTCGACATGTTCCATTGGTAAAATTGCACCCAAAGATAATGTAAATGGGTGGATGAAAGAAGAGAAGGGGGGAGAAGAAGGAGGTTTTAGTCTAAATGGATTTCTGAAGGAGCAAAGAGTGAAGATTGAGAAGATATTGAGAGGGGAGAATAATTGTAAGGCCAAAGTGATTCTTTCAGGCCCTTCGAACAGTTAAGTATAAGAACTCATTGAATTTGAAGGTTTTAGAATGAAATGATAAAATGTGTGATCTGATGAAAAAGAAAAGTGCAGGTACGAGTTCAATGATAGCAGCAATATGCTATGCGTGGTTGTTGGAGAATAAGGACAAAGGCAATGGATATGTAGTGGTGCCTGTCATGAATGTAAGGAGAGGTAGAATGTGGAAGCATAGGCAGGCTGCTTGGCTCTTTCACCATCTTGGTCTCGATGCTACCTCTTTGCTCTTTGCTGATGAGGTATACAAATGTTCTTATTTCCAAAAAGTATCCTCATTAACATTAAAACTCAATTTATTGTTAAATGTCAACTTCATATTAATATCTAATACACCCGGTGAACCGGTGAACGCTCATTGCCCTTGAAACGTACACAACATAGATGATTGTCAGGAATCAAATCCTAAATCACTTGGTTAAACTGGCTTTGATACCATATCATGAAACTGATTTAACTAAAAGTTTAAACTGATAATTAACACTGAATCATAGATCTTATATTAATCTCTTTTAGGACATTATTGTAGATCATTTGTAGTTAGGTCCTAATTGTTGCATGAATTCAGGTGGATTTAGAAAGTCTAATTATGGAGGGGAAATTAAGCATCCTTGTGATTGGACAAGACATTCTCAAGACTAACAATGAGGTAAATTAATTGTATTTTGATTATCTCAACGTTCTTTCTCATATTATTAGTTGAATTCTAGGTCTTCTTTCAATATGAATTAGGGTTAGAATTTTTCTATTTCTGGTAAAATAGTGGAGGATCTTGACCTGTAAGAGTATATTCATCTTAATATGTATATAGGTGGAATCTCAGTGCGCCATTCTTACGGATAATTACTGTGAAGATGCGTATCATCTGCTTCAAACCCCGTTCCTGAAAAAACTGTTGGTAAATTAATTAATTACAAGAAGAATTTCAAATCTATATCATGGTTAAGTAGATTAATCCCTGTGTTAATTACAGCTTTCAGGTATCCTGTTAGATACTCAAAATTTAAATGCATCCAGTAAAATGCCAATGACAAGAGAATCAGAAGCAGTTCAATTGCTATTAGTTGGCTCACCTTCTAATTATCAACATCTTCTTTTTCGTCAATGTACGTTTTAATACCCATTATTCTTAGGTTATTCTTCTCAAAATGATCATGTCAAGTAATTGATTCCTTTTTTTCTTAATTTAGTAATGCAAGATCAAAGAGACAATTCCTTTTTTGAAGCTTTGCGTTACAACTACGGAAAGCCCCCAGACGAGGGTAAGCCTTTTTTTCACTTGATATATAGTAGTAAATTTGAATGTTATCTTATTTTACTATTAATGGTTAAAATTACAACATGTCGTTTCAAACTAAACGATTCTAATCTACTATTGGTTATTATTTGTAACATCCCAAATTAAGTAGATTTTAAAAGAAGTCAAATAAGTTTAGATTATTGTTTTGATTTGACTGTAACCCAATTTGAATTTCTTTAAATCTTTGTGATTTACTGATTAAAAATTGCATACCAATTTTATTTTTTTTCATGTGTTTGGAAACAAAAGGAGGTGTGGATAGCGTGTCAAATGTGGAGCAAAAGAGCACAGGGAGAAAGTCAACTTCTATATCTCGCAATGATCAAAATATGATACAACAGAATTCAGATAGTAACAACAAGTCTAAAGAGGTCAAAAATGGAAGAGCGGATAAGGAGACAGCAAAACCATCAGGTACCTTCACTACCTATACTTTTGTTTAAATCACTATGGCAAGAAGCCAGTTGCTTTCACATGTGCGGTTTGCTAATTATATCGTAATTTTTAGATTTAGATTTATTAGAGTGCCGATTAAAATTATATACTTAAATCTAATATTTATTATAATCAACTGAATACTATTTGACCATATCAAAGATTAATATAAAATTTATGATTCAACTTTAACTATTAAGTTTAACTTTTAATTCAATTGGTTTCATGATATAGTATCAGGTCCTTCTGACCCAAATAGTCGAAGGTTCTAGTTCTGACAACCTCGTTAATTTGTAAAATTAAAAATATATGTTGTACCTTAACGTAAATCCGGCCACTACACTTTTAACAGTAATTTTTCCTAATACAGTATTTGTTTCCATCTATAATTAACATTCATGCATATATTACAGGAGCAACATTAGCACCTCCTGAAGCCTCTCGTGGAAAAAACAAGTTCTTCCTGGCAAAGTGGTTTGGTTTTGGAAAATGATACATTATTTAATTAATTTCATCTTCTGAAGAATTGGGTGAAATTAGAGAAAATTATTAGTATTATTATTATTATTTTTATCAGATAATAATGCTGATCCGATGCTTAATTAGCATTAATTTTGATGATGAAAATGTTAATCTTTTGGAATGATTTGAAGAATTATTTATTAGACCCAAAAAGAAAAAGTAATCTTTATCGAATGAGAAGGTGACATTAATTAATTAATTAGGAAATGGAGGATTAGTTGCTTGTATTCCAGCTACTAATTGGTAATAATAATTTGAAAGTAATTAGTAGTGGATTGACTAGAAAATTAAATAGGCAGGTAAACATCAGCTTTCAAATGATTTCTAAAGATGGATAGAGGACAAATAAATAGATGTTTGTTTTGTAGGTAACATATGATATTTTCAAAGAAAAAGTAGCAAATAGTATCTTTTATGGTTCAACTATTAGTATTAGTATTAGTAGTACAATGCAGCAATAATGTTAATATTTAAGTACCGCAAAATGGTCTTCAAATAAACAAAAAAGGGTCTATGAAAAAGATGAAGGAATCCTTTGTCTATTTCTTCATTAAAATCATTTATTCTTTTTCCCTAAAATTACAGCCTAAAGTGGTGAATGGTGATAGATACACAAATGGAGTTAGGCCCGGCTCTACGCGTATCAGGCCCACTAAGGCTTACGTCTAGGGCTCAAAACACTTTTTATAAAAAAAAAAAAAAAAAAAAAAACTCTTTACATTAAATTCATAAATATAATAAAATTTATTGTTTAATGAATATTAATAATTTATTTCGTAATATGAAAAGTATGAATCTTTATTCTATAAATGTCAAATTCTTTAAGTGTTTAATTGGTGAATTTGTAGGGAAATTCCTTAACTGCCAATTTGACATAATTAATAATTTTTATTGACAAAGTTTTAAATAATTTTTAAAATTTCAACTTCTCTATAAATTCCTCAAAAAAAAAAAATTGAGGTTTTTACGTAAATATCACAATTAATTACAAAAACAAAATTAAATCATATCATCAAAATTAATTTTTTATATATTATTATTTTTTATATATATAACAAATACTCTAACTTAAAAAATTTAAACCTCAATTCATTTTTAATCCTTAAAAATATATTAAAAATAGTAATTTTTTTAGTTTGACTAATTGTAGACAAAAAAAAAATTAAAGTGAATTTCCATATAAATTTTCCTAAAATTAAGGGTCAAAATTACATCTTAAGTCAATTTAGTCCAAATCGAATTTAGTTTTGAATTTGATAAAAATTGATAAATTAATCGAAAAACAATTAGTTTTAATATCTAAAAATTTATTAAATTTATACTAGTTTGTCAAGTTTTAATATCTATTATTCGGCAAATTATTAGAAGCACATGGTTTTCCATGTCAATGGAGGACCTCTCATACATATTTTAACATGTGTAACATGAGCCCACATATATTATAAGAGGTCTCACTATTTTAATTATTATGTGGGGCCATAATACACGTGTCCAAGTGTGAATTGAGGGTCCTCCGAGTGACATGGAAGATTCGGTGCTTAATATAAGAACTCCTATTATTCAGTTCGAGAGTTTGCAGATATCTATTAATTGTATTATTTTTCAATTAAAGTTTTTTTTCGTAAATTAAGACTCAAAGTTGAGATTTTTAGGTTAAAAGACTAGAAATTCTTAATCACTTAAACACTAAATTAGTGGTTCCCAAAAAAATTAGGGTAAATAATTATAAGGTCCTTATGTTTTTATCTAATAAATTAGTCAATTCCTCTGTTTTTACAAATAAGTATATAGTCGCTCAGTTTTTATTTTCGTCAACTCTTTGTTGGTCCCTGGTAATTAGTTCCAAGGGGGGGTTTAGAAACTAATATAACTTCTTCGTGTTTTAATTGAGCTGACCAGAAGTTATTTTGAGAGTTTATTAACTCAGCCTTTGGTCAGCTTGATGAGATATATCACAGGACAGCTTTAGTCAGATGTTGACCAAAGTTGTTTCCTTGAGAGTTAGGAATTGACACTCTTGGAGGTCAGCTTCTAACTCAGCACCACTTACTTACTCAATATCAGCTTAGGCAATTTATATGCTGAGTAAATAAAGCAAACAACAATTGCAGTTATAAGAGAGAGTTTAGAGATTACTCAGTATCACTTATCCTGGTTCGGCCTCTCTGCCTACGTCCAGTCCCCAGAGTCCTCCGGGCTTTTTGAATCCAATGTTGAGCTCTTTACAGGTAGAGCACAAACCAATTACAAGGCAGTTGAATATGCAAAAGTACCTTCCTCTATTCATCTACTCAACTCCTACTAAGTGCTACAACCCAGCACCTAGATTTCTCTACTACTTAAATGCTTACAACCAAGCACTCAGCTTTACACTCTCAATATTCCTATTGATCACAGACTTGTTCCTTTTTGAACTAAAGAACACTTTAGATGATTACAACTCAATCTAGCTTTTACACATAGAATAGAAACGTCGGTGTAAGATTCCTTTTTGTATTTGAGTGCTTTTTGAAACTTTCTTTCTTGTATTTTTCTTTTTGATACTTCAGTATGTTTTAAGTTCTTCGATTGTCCTTTTATAGAAGAAAATCTGTGGACTTGATTGTTTTTAAATGTCTTGACCGTTGCTACCAAAACGGCTCTTTTGGGGAACAATCTCTAGAAAGATTCAGACTGCACCTCCATTCCCTTTCTCTGTTTTCTTCAGGCGTCAGGTTTGTCTTCTAGCGTCTGGTTTGTTTGTTTGTGCCAGTTGTCTGTTTCCAATAATCAACGTCCCATGACTCTCGGAATTAGTCTTTTAGGTGTCTTCGAGGTTTCAATTATTGGTGCAGAAGATTTGCAGACTTTGTCTTTTTGTGAACGAATCCTTCATGCTGTCCTGACTGTTACTCAGCTTCGTTTGTTCTTTTCGAATGTTTCACGGTTTATGCTGAGTTCCTACAAGGTCAGCTTCATTTTGTTTAACCACTCCTGAAGAAGTCTTCAGCTTTAGTCAGCTTCGTTTTGTTCCTGAATTTTAGCTCCACTCAGCTTCTATTTTGTCATGCTGAGTTCCTTTCTACTCAGCTTCGTTTGTGCTGACTTTTGTCCTGTCTCTACTTTATATATTTTTGCACTCAAGATTTAACAAACATATTAGTACAATTAAATCAAAGCATCTAAATTTAATTGCCTCTTAATCATGGATGATTTTGTCAAATCAAAATCTTGTGGAAAGGTGTTTCAACACTCTTTAGTCCTTATCTTAAAGTCAATGGTCAAACTATAATAAATAAAATTTTAAAATACCAAAATTACCCTTAAATCTATATTTTAATAATAAACATATTATATTTTTTCCTATTTTATGTTTTTTCTCCTTTTTATACATAATCATAATCTCTCCTATATTAAGTAATTAATTAATTTTTATATAATTATAGAACTTTAATTTAGTAACGTAAAATTTATTGATTAAAAAAATAAATGAAAAATATTTCAAAAATTACTAAAATAGAAGTAAAACTATACAAAATTATAAAAAGTAATTTTTATTTATCTCTAATAAATTTTATGAATCAACAAATAGAATCTGATTTTTTTAAGTCATCAAAAATTCATAATAATATTAATGTAAGTATTAAAATATTATATTAAAAAATAAAAAAATAAAAATTTAAGCGAATAAATAATATATTTTTTTATGATTAGTATACACAAGTATATCTCAATTTTGGTGTATATATTTCAAAAACATCATTAAAAGTATTTAGATTAAATTTGAAACTAAAAGATAAGTTTTTTTTATGTATATAACTAGGGGCAATTTGGTACTTTCATCTAAAAACAAATGGAAGGATAACGAGTTGATTAAAACAAAACTTAAGGACCTTATAATAATGTAATGGACTTACTAATTTATTATGTCAAAACATGAAGACTTTATAATTATTTACTGAAAGTTTTATGATCTTAGTAAGGTTGTATTTTTTAATTATTATATTAATTAAATTTCTTTTTAAATAAAAAACTTCATTATAAGGAACCGATGTGGATATTCTCACACTCCACAAACAGACATAGAAACAACCACCTTCGATAAGGAATGGGCTACAAAATTCATTGAACACTTGACATAAGAGACTGATATGTTATCTAATTTTTTTTAATGAAATTGACACACTTCTGAACCACATCTGCCAAATATGATAAATAATGAGTTGATTATTAATGGCTTGAACAACTAAAAGACAATCTGATTGAACTACCATATTACTTCTACCTGACAATTTAATTCACGATAGTGTTTCCGAATAGTTATTGCCTCTGTCATAATTAGTTCAGTACATCATGGAATAGAAGAATGATGAGCATATAAGCATCGCTCATCCGAATCTCGAAGGAGAAAACCAATCGAATTATAGTCTTGTTCTTTAAACGTTCCTGCATCCACATTGCATTATAGGAACCCGATGTAGGCTTCTGTCACTTATCAGGAACAAGGCTGAAGGCACAATGAGATTTCGAGTAGGACTTCTGTGTGGACTGATAGTCCACAAACTCCCGCCTGGCAGATAAGACTATTTAGGTTGGTTGTAGCCGTTTATTTTTCCATACCGCATTAACAAACATTCGGTCTAACCTCTCTTCCGTCCATCTTTGTTATCCTCTCCCAACTTCCCAAGGAAATGTATGTGCTCGCACCTCCATGCCATGTAATCTAGAGTCTATTATTGTCGCCTAAAATCCTTCAAAAAGCCAATTAGGGTGTCGATTGCCTCCTTTTTTATACGTACTACATATAAGATCATTGAAGTCTTCAACACAACACCAAGCATGCTCGGATTGGTCAAATAGTGATTTTAACAAATCTCATTACTCACATCTCCTACCTTTATCAGGATAGCCATAGAAACTAGTAAATCACCACGGCGAGATATGATTCAGTAAAATTTGAGTATCCATATAATTTTGAGATGATGATATATCAATTACTGATATTGAGGATTTCCATAATAAGATTAAACCCCCTCCATGTCCTATACTATCCACCACTTAACAATTATCGAAACCAAGTTTTGTACTTACTCTACGAACATTTTCTTCTTTTATCATGGTCTCCGTGATTTTTTGTATGACTGTTAATATTAGCCGACCTCGAATCATTTCGGGACTAAGGCTTTGTTGTTGTTGTACCATTAGCTCTATGAGAAAGACGATCAATGGTTTGTGGGCATACACCAAGTCCTGAAGGACATTAATTGTACGTGGATTTCGCAATTCAAGACAGTTTTAGCGTGAGCATGTTATAATCCCGAGCAGAATCACTATTTAAGGTGAGGAAACATCTCAATAAAGAAGATAAAACACTGTACAAGAAGAGATTTAATATTAAATTGTTATTTAGTTCATATATTAATACAATTTCTAAATCAACGATTATGTCATTAAATTCAAAAATAAAATATAAAAAATGAAAAAAATTATGTCATTAATTAAAAAAAAAATAAATTTGGTCATTCACCGTTAGATCTAGACGTATTAGAATTTTAGGACGGAAATTCCAAGTATCGTAATGCTTAGATTTAATAAGTTTAGATCTAATAGTGAATGACTAATTTAGTCATTCAAAATCAGGTGAATACCACTATGAAATATTGATCTGAATACTAATAAAATTAAATATTAAACTTACAATTTCTCTTTGAAATTTTATTATATTGTTGAATCCTTTAATTAGTATTAATTTTTTTTGTTAAACAAATTCATTAATTATGTTTTTAATGTAAAAAAAAAAATCTTTCATTATCTACATATGAGAGAGAATTTAACAATTTAATAAATTATTTAAGAAAATATATTTTGATTAATAAAAATATATTATTGTAGTTTTATGGAGTCCGAATTATTTCATTAATTCTTTTAGGTGTTGTTTGATAAAACTGAAAACTAAGTGGTGAAAAATTAAGTGTTGAACATTATAAAAGCTGAAAGTGTTAAACTGTCAAACTGTTTGGTTTATATTGAAAATTAAGTGCTGAATATTACCAATCTGTTTGATAACTCTAATACGAGAAAATATAAAACACTAAATTGGACAACTTTATCCTTTTATGTATATAGGGTAAATAATTTATTAGTCCTATACTTTTTACCTAACACACTATTTAATCCTCCTATTTTGAAAAACATATTATAAGGTCCATATCTTTTGTCACTGTTAACTCTTTGGTCCTTCTGTCTATTTTTTTTAAGCGTTATATTTGTTATAAACAGACAGAAAGAAAATAACAAATTAGTATAGTCATTTTGTATTGTACTATAACTGTCCTGAAAGCTAAGATATATTCGGTTAAAAATATAGATAAAATGACCAAATAGTTAATATTGATAAAAGATATAAATTTTATAATGTGTTTTTTTTAAATAGAAGTAAATAATAAATTGGATACAATATTATAAATTTAACAATATTATAAATCCCAAATGAAATCAAACTATAAAGATTGTAAAGAAAAAAAATAGTAGGAGGAAGAAGAGTGGATTACGTTCTATTCTTTTGATGGTAGGGCATAACAGTAAATTAGTTCATAAACAATTAAATAGTTATATCTGATCGTGTTAAGCAAAAAATTTAAGTCAACAATTTTAACTTACCTTTTTAAGTGGATTTTAACTTAATCTAATAATTTAAGTGATTTATAAAAAGTAGTTATTAAATACACTTATTTAATTTAAGTGTTGAATATATTAATTTAAGTGCTTTTTTTAGTTATCAAACAAGACCTTAATTTTAAAATTATTGAACTTATTATTAGCCGGTAAAACATTTTTATATTCACTAAAGTAGCAGTTTTAAAATCATGTCTGACACATGGTCATAATTAAAAATAAAATAAAAACTCAATTGGACCAATTTAGGATACGAGTAGGATATGCAGAAAATTTTTAATTGCCACGTCTCACCATGTGGCCGTCACATAGCGACGCGTGTTAGAGGGTAGGCTATACAAAAATTTTAAATTGCCACGTCTCACCATGTGACTGTCATATAATAACACGTTGTTAGACACGTTGTGAGGTAGAGTTCGTATCGAATTCAGTTATAATAACTTTATTGACATAAATTTGTTACTTTGATAACTTTATAGGGTAAACGTTACTTTAGTAATCATTGGTGTATAAAAGTTGGACTTTAGTGGGTGTATAAAATTTTGTGAAAATTATAAAAATAAACTTTATGGTTTAGTTAATTTGTAAAAACAATCTATTTGATTTAAAAGTTGCAAATAATGATATGTACTTTAGCAGTTTAGAAATTTAATCATTTTATTTTATTTACATCCACATAAAGCGATTTAGAGTAATTAAAAAGACCGTTTTTATAAATTACACAAAATACAATGTTAAACTTTATAAATTAATTAAATCATGAGGATTATTTGATAATAAAAAAAATCGACTAATATATCTTTTAAATGCGTATTTCATAAAGCACAAATGGTTGTTTGTAAATGAAAACTATTTTTTATAAATCCATCAAATAAAGAAGTTTTTTTTTTTTTTTTAAGACTCAAATAAAGAAGTTTATTTTATAATTTTTACCCAACTATTATCTCATTAACCCCTACGAGAAATAAACATGCATAAGAAAAGAAAATACTTTTTGTATGATTAAATAATATTATGATGGAAAAAGAATTCACACTAGCAACAGCAACAGTTCCTTAAAATCTTCCCTTTTTACCAATTACCACATGCCATGGAATTGTTTAGTTGCTGAATACAACCAACATTCAGAAACTCACTTTGTCATAATCATAATTATTATTACTATTATTTTTATGTAACTATAGTATAATATATAAGAGGCAGATAATACTATATATATATTATTACAATTAATTTAGGTATATATTATAATGATGATGAAAGGGAAAAACTGCTCATGTTTCAAGATCAGATCAAGAGAAAGAAAAGAAAATAAATAAATAAAAAGAGATGGAGATGAAGATGCCTCTAGATTGAAAATTATTGGTCATATGTAATTGTGTGAGTGTGAGACAATCTGTCTTGTCCAATTATGTCCACTTGTTCTACCCCACCACCAGCTGTAACTAACTCCCAACCTCTCTTCTTCTCTCCTGCTCCTACTCTTCTTTCCCCCCATTCTCTATATCCTCATCCCCATATCCTCTCCGCTACCAAATTCTACTATACTACCCGTGCAATACAATTCAAATAATCACTCGCTTATAGATATTTAATAACACTTAGATCGTGCTATCATTTTTATTAATCATTCTGTGAATAAAGTTAACCATAAACTTGCAAACACATCTTATTTTATAATTTTATAAGATAACTGATAGAATGGCATGCTATTCTATTTAATGCATGTATGGTCTTTTCTTAAAAAAAAAAAATAATATCTATCGTTTAATTTGTTCAAAATACTAGTTTTTGCTCCGTGCTTACAAAATAATAGATTAGAGATAAAGATGTAATTTTAAATTGAGCCGATTAATAAATCAAACGCAATTTTTACCTACATTTTAAATTGAGCCGATCAATAAATCAAACGCAATTTTTACCTACATTTTAAACTGAGCCAATTAATAAATCAAAGACAAAAATTAGTTTTTTTAGATAAGTCACAAAATAAATAGTAATTTAATCCTTATATAAATATATATGATCAATATGTATTGATTTTTTATGGTTACACTATCTCATGTTGGACTAATTTAACTACAAATGCCAAGTTGAAAGGCCGAAAATGATACCTAAAACTGTTTTGGACTAAATTGAATTTGCAAGCCGAAATTAGGAGCAAATTGACAATTTATCCAAATCTTGGCTCCTCTTTTTAACTTTTGTCCTCATTCAACTCTCCAAGCATAGAGAAACAAGCAAAAATCAGAAGACCCACCGGCGGCCCCATTAACTCCCTCTACCGAACCACAGCTCTCCGTCGGTGATGAAACTGAAGAAGTTGTCGTTGAAAGTGACGAAATCGGCAATATTGGTTTGAAGATAAACAAAGCATGTCTCAATCCAGGACTAAATAGCCAATCATGAACATCCCAATATACTTCTACTCTCAATTTATTCAAATTGAAACTCTGATTACCTCTAAACTTCCATTGAAGATGCTTTACATGAATCGCTAAATGTCCGTCTATTCTTATCTCCAACTCAGGCTCAACTCCTCCGTTTACTGAATTTCCATTGTTCTTGCACTCAATTGAAATCTCATGAACTCTCCCTTTCTCATGAAACTTCATTCTCGTCATAAACTTCTTCTTCCCAAATATATGTTCTCTTCTCGATACCAAAATCGGATCAATCAACGCCGGCCTACATCCCGTTTTTCTGTACGCGTCTTTCTTCAAATCGCCGAGGAGTAACACAACTTCTTCATCGGAAACAACAGCGACGTAGTATTCCGAATTCGGCTCAGTTTCGCCGTTGAATTTCGCAGATTTGAGATCCCAAAATATATCCACAGATTTATCACCATCTACTATGAAACGTTTCGAACCTTGCTTCCTCCAGAAATACCATGGCTTCAGCTCTACTTTACAGGCATACTGATTCTCTCCTTCTGGACCTTGTACTGATACTGATAATCCATGAAGCAACAGATTTTTACACCAGGTGATTGTAATTAGCCTGCACTGATCTGCGATTTTTGTACGGTAAACGGACATGAATACACTCTGGCCGGACCTTGTTATAGTTGTGGGATCATCGGATAATTTGTCACCGGAGGTGAAACAAGCAGGGATTCCGATTGGATTGTCTTGCATAGCTTGAAAATAATCGAGATAGTTAATGGATTTGAGCTAATTTAAGGGGGAGAATATGAAAACAGGATGAGGAAGAGTGAGGTGGGGGATTGCATATATGATGAATTAAGTTAGAGTTAGAGATGGTGCCAGAGATGTTCTTGGCAGCATTGATTGAAATAGAGAAATAAAGAAATATTTTCTAAGTGGCAGTGAGTGAGAGTGAGTGAAGAAAGATCCTCTTTTTATATTCAATTATACATAATTATAATAATAAACTCTTACCTGGATTTTTGTATTTCATATATATACAATTCTTTTTTTTCTTTTTATTGAATCCAATGAATTGGAAAATAAAAATACAAATTTCCATGCATGGTTAAAAGCATAGAAAAGCCATTTTCACCAGATTTGGTGTATAGAAGTGTACGTGTGTACTGTAGTCTTAAAAGCATGACAGCACATGAGTAAAAAAGGATCAGATCAGTCAAAACTTTAACCAAAAAATTAATTGAAGAATTCCAAGGTGGGTTCTTTGCATCATTTGAGACAAATTTGATTTAATTAGGGGGTATAGTTTGTTGTATATTTTTTTCCTTTGTGGCACAAAAGGAATCTAGAGAAATTTTTATGCTTTGGATCGGTAATTTACATTTTTAATCAATAAAATATTTATGTGTAATTTGTTGGGAAAATATAGTCGGATAAGTTTGTAATTAATTGTAACGAACCGAATCAAAATAATAAAGATAAATTACAAACTATATAAATAGATAACTACTTAGTGTAACACTAATGCATATTATATTAGATGAGAAGCAAGTGTTTCTTGTTTGATAAATCACTTAATTGCTTAAATTAAAATGTTAAACACTTATTTAATTTAGGGTTAAGGTGTAAAAATACCCCTAACGTTTTGGATCAGAAGCAATTTTACCTCTAACGTCTAAAATGGTGCAATTTTACCCCTAACGTTTGTAGCCAAGAGCAATTTTACCCCTAACGTTGATAAATTGGGTCAATTTCAGAAATAATTCATCAAACTGTCTTCTCGGTCATGAATCTTATCATCTACACTTCACATGTGCGTCATTTTATCAGTAACAAATTATAAACATATGTTAGGGATGTGAAAAAAAATAAATCAAATGATAAAAAATTATACCGTCTTTTATACGAATTAGACAAAAAAAATCAAAAAATTCACCGAATTTATAAATATTAATCTCCAATTCTATTATTAAATTACAAAAAACATGAAATCCTTTTTTTTAGAATGAATTGATATGCAATTGGTGCAAAATAATGAAAAAAATATCTGTGTTTTATAATAGTGTCTGAAATTGACCCAAATTACCAACGTTAGGGGTAAAATTGCTCTGGGCTACAAACATTAGGGGCAAAATTGCACCATTTTAGACGTTAGGGGTATAATTGCTCCTGACCCAAAACGTTAGGAGTATTTTAGTACCTTAACCCTTTAATTTAAGTGCGTTTGATAACGGTTGTTTCTCCACCACTTAAATTAGTTAATTAAGTTAAAATTCACTTATTTTAATAAGTCAAAATATTTAACTTAACATTTTAAGTTAAACATTATCAACTAATATTTTTATAAAAATTAAATCATTCAATATTTTCACCACTTAAAATTCAGTACTTATTTTTTCAGCACTTAATTTTCAGTTTTATCAAACAGCACCTTACTCTTTTCTCTCCCATGTGTCACCTCTTCTTTCTCTCTCACTGTTTGTTTTTAATTCATGTATTACCATTTTTGCTCTCAACTAATCTCGGTGTAATTGATTCATGAGGTCGTGATTTTCGTTCTCTCTCTATAATCAAATCAATGAGCAAATGCCCTTTAAGAAATAATCTGATAACTCGTGTATTTACATTTGAATCTTATTCTTCATGGATAACTCTCTTAATTAGTATTAGAGCCATATATCTTGGGTTATGTTGGAGTTGGTCCTGTTATTATATTATTGGGTTTTCTGGGAGTCAAAGCAGTAAGGAATAAAATATTTTCAACAAAAAAAAACATATCCCTGAGATTTCATGCATCAAGCAATGACAAGAAAAACTACCTTTCACCGGAGAAATGGGGTTAGAAAACCTTTTAAGTGAAGATTAAAAACTACAA
Organism: Euphorbia lathyris; assembly: GCF_963576675.1. Classification (NCBI taxonomy): domain Eukaryota; kingdom Viridiplantae; phylum Streptophyta; class Magnoliopsida; order Malpighiales; family Euphorbiaceae; genus Euphorbia; species Euphorbia lathyris. The sequence continues at coordinate 41,866,487 of NC_088910.1, forward strand.
GTGACACTTTCTTCTAATTTCACATATGTGGAAAATCCCCGGTGAATGTTTTGTGTGCTAGCACTCCAATCCTCACCATGAGAATTCAGCCATCAACCTCCAAGCTCCAAAGGGAGGCTATAGTTTGTTGTTTAGTGAAAGATGAAAAATCACTTCGAATCTAATTTCCTTCATTTTTATATTTTTTATATGTAGGGTTATAGTTAATTTTAAATTAAATTTTCCTAATTAATCATAGTAGAATTAAATCAAATTTAATCCATCATTATTATTTCAATTTTTTTCCATAACAAAAAAAATGCTAATCCTAGATTAGGGGGAGACTAAGGTAAGAAAAAAAATGGAGAGAATTCCATTCTCCAATTATCTATTTTTCCTTATTTGTTTAAGTCAAACATTTATCTTTTTCTTAATTGAAAAGATAATGTTTGATTACCTTAAACAAATATAATATCTGATTTCCTATAATTAATAGAGTAAATAATTTTAAGGTCTCTGTGTTTCTATTTAACTCGTTAGTAGGTCCATCATGTTATTATAAGGTCTTTAGATTTTATCTTAATCAACTCTTTAGTCCCTTTATTTATTTTTATACATAAAAGTATAAAATTGTCCCTAATTATACAAATAAATAACTTATCATTCTAGTTTTCAAATTTAATCAAAATAATGTAATGAAGTTTCTATAGTATATATACGGTGTATGGTTTGAGAATATTGCGGTGTGCCACATCTACAGGGAGTGTAATAAGTGTGCAGATTTCCTTGCCCGTTCTGTTATTGGTCTGGCGCCAGGTATTACAGTGTTACAGACAGCTCCTACCTTGTTATCTCCTCTTCTTTACGAAGATCGTGCAGGTAGGCCCTATTTGAGGCTTCTGGCTTCTTGATTATTTTTTTCGGTTCTCTTGCTGTTTGTTCTTGTTTTGTCTCTTATCTACCCAAAATATATATATATATATATATATATATATATATATATATATATATATATATATATATATATATATATATATATATATATATATACATATACACCAAAATTCTTATACTTGTGTATATTAATTATAAAAAAATTATATTTCTTATTCTCTTATTAAAAAAATCACTTTTATAATTTTATATAGTTATACTCCTATTTTGATAAGTTTTACAATATTTGTTATTTATTTTTTTTAATGAATAAGTTTTACACTAATAAATTAAAATTTATAGTTATATGAAAATCAATAAAACAAACTAATAGTGGAAAGATTATTATTATGAAGGAAAAAACGTAAAATAAAAAAAAAATAGATATTTTATTATTAAAGCATATAGTAAAGGGTAATTTTGGTATTTTAAATTTTATTTAGTCTTATTTATCCATTCACTCAAATATAAAAACTAAAGAGTTGACAAAAATAAAAACCAATACACTAAATAATCATTTCTAAAAATACAAAGACTAATTAGTGCATTATGTAAAAATACAGAGACTTTATAATTATTTACCCTAAATATTATCTCAAGCCTTATCTGTTTAAATCTCATATTATCTTTTCCTTATTTGAAAACCAATTACTTTAATTATAATATCCAATATTATAATCATACATTTCCTCCTCGGATAAAACTAGCCTTTATTGTTGTCAATTGGGATTGAGTTGAACTTGATTTTAATCTAATTAAAAACTATTATTCACAAAGTCTAATTTATATTAATGTAATTGTGCTTAAATTTTGATAATTATTATATACATTTCAAGCAACACTGGATGTGTATTCCTACCAGACTTTCTATGCGTGCAATTATGTAGGTCTATCATTGGCAGTGGACCCGAAAGGTACCTTTCATCCCATAAGTCATAAACAGACTCTAACAAGCCATTATAACTATCCAAACTAGATAGATATCTCATATCAAAATACCAAGAACCTAATAGTAATCTCAAGTGATCCCAACTGTTTGATATCAAGTCTAGCATGAGGCATGTCACTATCCCCCTCATATAATGCTCGGACATTTCTTAATCTCTCGAATTGAACTGATAAGTTTGAATGAGAAATAACTCTGACTTCCTTATTCGGGTATGGCCACACACTTCTCAACCATCAACTGGTTGGTGATATCTTTTCTCCCATGGACGAGTAGAAATCTCTGCACTTCACTTATGGCTCCTCAACATGATTTAGAGCATATCAACTAAACCCATACTTGGCACCCAAGTATGGATCCGTTATGCGAATGATCTAGGCTACATAATGACTTTGGGCCTAGGACTCTACTATGAGCATTACATGAGAAACACCTATGACACTATTATTATGTGGTGTTCTCATAGCGGATTGATCCAGTACTTACTATTTCATAAGCCCATATACCATTAACTGACATCTAATATCCATGACCGATGAAATTCCATCAACAGCCAAGGCATGTACAAGTCCTTAGTTCATCGTTCCCACGACAATAATATACTAGGGATGTTTTAGAATAATATCTTATTGCCTCATGGTTTCACTTGCACGGATACTCAACTTGTCAAACATGAGCAGATAACTATTCTCGGATACTCTATAAGGTTGATTTGCACAGGTGAATCAACAGAATAGATTGTTGCCTTATGTTTAAAGGAACTACAAGTTTATAATGACATAAGATTAGGGCACACACCAACCATCCAAGCAACAAACTATTTGTTCTCATCTAAATAGTAGGTATCACACAGATAAGCACTTATCGACATTTAGGTGAATTATTGTTACTTGTTAATCTGTTAACATGAACTTTTAGCCCAAACCGTGATTGAGACATTTCTTGGATACCTTACCCATGCATATCCAATATGGTGTCTCCTGGTGCTTTGGATTTTGTTGGCTACTTGAAGTTTGTCGTGTTATAATATAACGTGACAAACACGACAACATTGAAAACACTTCTCTATTGTCGCATTAGGTCGCAGCATTGCAATGCGATAAGTGTGAGGAATTGTAGAGACGTACTTGTTTACGGTATTTTCAACGACAATGCGAGTCCCAATGGGTTTTCTGGGTTCGACATTACTACTAGCTAAGCTAATTTCATTTGCATTTGTCATATACATCAAGTATCCATCATCTTACACATCCATTGATATTGTATGAAATTGAAATTAAAATATAGGTAAGGATCAACCCAAGACTTACATGATTTTTGAATTGGAATGTTGGATGAACAAAGTTTTAGCTCTTGGATTGTATTGTTCTCTTGATTGTTGTAGAAAATGAAAAGAAAAAAAATGGAAGATGGAAAGCAACTGCTTCGATTTCGTTAGGAAAGGGAGCTGGTGATACAAAATATGCAAGTTTAGGGAGCTGGTGAGACACTTATAAAATTCAGGGAGCCAATCTACTATTTTGGACAAGTTCAGGGAGCTGGTGATATATTAAGCCAAAATTAAATTGTATATGTTATAAGTAAAGTATAAAATAAAATAGGAAAATGTACGAATTATAATATACTTAGATAATTTTAATTTATTCTAATGGAAAATTATAAATCCGGGCCAATTTGAAAGTCCATGTACATATTAGGACTACTTCATTCACTTCTTACCAATCTAGACACTTAAAAAATTAAGGTAATGGGATCATGTGTGAGAAATTTAAGGGCCACTTAAAAAATAGTACTTAAAATTGCAAAATTGCAAAACATGAAAAAATAAAATCTATAAATAAAAAATTAAGAAAAAAAATGAAATAGTTTGTCTATATATATATATATATATATATATATATATATATATATATATATATATATATATACACACGCGCGCGAGATATATATAACAAAAAAATGCACATTTTAATTTTTATCAATTAAGGTTTTAAATGGATATATTAAGTCCTTGTTAATTATTTTTTGAACACTCACAGATTTATCAATGATAACATTTGTAATATTTCACCATTGCATTTTTCTTGATTTCTCTAAACCTTTCTCCTCTCCCCTTCTTTTTGTTTGTTCTTCTCTTATTCAAACACTCGCTTTTTCCTTTTATTAATATATTGCGGGTTTGACGGTTCATGGGCCATGGGTGCTCACCCCGTCCTTGTTCTGTCTCGTCCCAATTTCTATAAAAAAAAAAATTATTTTTTGAACACTTTAAACCCCTAAACTTTTAAATAGAAATATTAAACATTTGATCATTTATTTTTTAACACATTAAGTCCATTTTAAACAATCCAATTATACGTATGATTCAAACTCCGTTGAGCATAATATCACTGTTCTAACATATTGAGAATTATATAACATTGATATGTCAAACTCATGTGTGTTACCATATGTTACTTTAGCTTTGATGATTGACTAAATTAACATTAAGTAGTTCTTTATGTTTATATTTGATGTATAAGTAATTAAATAGCTTTGACTGTTAATTAGGGTAAAGCAAAAAAGGGAAAATGAGAAAATGGTGGTACTATTTTACTAAAGAACCAGTCAATGATTAGAAACTTCTGATTGGATATTAGAAGAAAGTAAAAAACAGATTGATGGAAATGATGTTTTGTTCTACTTTAACTGCTTGGCTTCATGTGCAATAAATAACCTGATTTTATTATTATTATTATTATGATATGGTCTATATATTTGGGGAAAACTCTAAACCAGAAATTTATATATTAAATTGAATATAGAATTACATAGTCTAGTAGGAGTGAAATTAATAAAGTGATATGAGACATTGTAATTAAACAAGATATGAAATTAAGTTAATTAATGTTGTGGTGACAAGTGGCACCAATAAAAGGACAAGTGAAAATAATGAAGAAAACAAAAGGATATTCATATACAGGTGATGTGGTTAATCAAAAGTATAGTTGCAGAAGCAATAAGAAGGATGATATGGCGATGGCCATGGGTTTATTCATTTCCTTTTGATTGTTTTGCAGAATAAATTAAGATTCCTCTCAATCTCAGAGGACAAAGACAAACTATATACCAAAAGTGACTCTCCACTCATAAATTAATATAATGACATGTACAATTTTGTACGTATAAAAGATTCAATTACTCTCTCATCCAAATCTATATTCATTTTCTTTCAAATTTCTCATTTCACCTAAATTTAACTTTATCATTTTTAATATGTTTAGAGTTGATCACTTTAACTAAGGCATGATATCGGTTCACTCAAAAGGATTTGAAAATTTTCAGAATCATTCATATAAGAGTTCTGCTAGTATTATAATTTGATTTGGTTTTACAAGAAAAAAAAAATCAATGATTTAAGTTGGTTTTCGGAGTATATTACATCAAAATAGAATGGTTGAGCAAGAAACCGTTCTAAATGATGCCAATGGATACAAGAATAACAACCGCACAATAAAAACAGATAGAGTGATTCAAAAATATAATCCTATGGGATAATAAAAGTGGTATGTCAATGAATCAACAAATGAGATTGTCAAGATTTGAACTTTGACCACTTGATCTTAGACCTGTTCATGGGCTGGGCCGGGGTGGGTTTGGGCCGGGCCTAACCGGACTTGTCACATAATTACGTTGTCCAAGCCCAACCAAGTCCGCACTATATTTATACCGGGCTCGGACCGGGCTGGGCCAAGCTAAAAGAACTAATTCCCAAACCCAACCTGACCCAGCCCAACTAATATCTTTGTATTTTTAAAAACTTAAAATTAAACTAAAAAATTATACTATAAATATAAATAATAAAATACAATAAACTAAAGTTTAGAGGATTATTTCAATAAAAATCAATTAATGCAATCCTAAATAAAAAAATACTTTTTTTGATAGTAATAAATAAAATAGTAACAAAAATATGTACATGTTCACCAATTCTAAAAAATATATGGTTTGGAAATTTTTATGTTGAAGAAATTTAAATTTTTTATTTTTGGAATATAAAGTTTATTAAACTATAAAAGTTATTAAATTAAAATTATTATTAAAATTTCGGGCCGGGCCTGGGTTTTGGGACAAATCCCAAGCCCAACCTATTCTATAAGCGGGCCTAAGCGGACTTGGGCCAGATCAGGTTTATTACGAAGCATATAAGTCCAAGCCCAGTCTTTGAAGAGCGGGCTTGGACGGGCTGGGCGGGCCAGTGAGCTTTTGAACAGGTCTACTTAGTCTACAAACCATGTCAATGAACCAATTAAACTAATGTCGAAATAGATTTTATTAGAGGTGGTAAACGTACACACTATCTGATTATACGACACGAAATTGATACGTAATTTTAGTGTTTGGGTTTAGCTTAGTAGGTAATGTATCATTTTTGGCTTGACACGAAACTGACACGTAAATTTTTGGATTGGGTTAGGGTTGATATGCTAACCCGAAAACGACATGAAATGATATGAATATTTAAAATTATTTATGTCATTATATTAATAAAGATAATAAAATTATAATTATTACTTTCAAATATTATTCGAACTTCCTAAATTGTTATAAACACATTGCATTACCTCTTAATATGATATTAACATACGTTTTTTATGTTAGTGTTAACATACTAATATAAAAAATGACATAAAGTATTTAAAAACACTAACATATCTTCTTATATTTTTAAATTTTATTATTAATAAATATGCATAACAAGCTTACAGGTAACCCGAAAACATGACACAAAATCGACACTAACCCGAACAGGTTAACACGACACGAAATTTTTTGGGTTGGATTTGAGTTTTTTAACACAAATCCGAAAATGACACGATATGAACACGACTCAAACACAAAATGTCAAGTCTAGATTTTATATTAATATCTGATATTGATACGGACACTTATTATTTTCTTTTTAAAGCCTCATCTAACATAATATACAGAATTTCTTCAAAAACAAAAATATACAGAATTATGTCTTTCTATATTGAAAATAAGCTTGTTACAAATAATTTCCATAGGGTGTATAAAGGGCAAGATTATTTAACCTACAATGTTTAAAAAAATCATTATTCTATATAGAATAATAATATAGTTTTATAATCAATTCTGATTTGAATGAAAAATCCCAATTTAAAAGAGGTAAAAAATTTGATAAAAACAAAAATAAAGTTATGTCTGATATTTTAAAATTATTTAAAATCATATAATTTTTATAATTGTAAATAAAAATTAAAATTTGATTTTTTTTATGTAATGGGTCATGGTTAACAGCCCATCAAACAAAGGTTTAACGGGGGCATTTCGGTCATCAGGAGCTTCTTCTGCGACTGCCCAAAGGGTTTTCGATTCATCACTAATGAAACATAGTTGCTCCATTCAATTCTCTCTTAGAACATTTCAAACTCTTTTCTTTTTCCTTTAAACCGGATATATTTTTTCTTAATTCTCCAATTTCGAAGTGTAGATTCATTGCAGAATAGAGATGCAGTCGTTCTGCCGGAGTTTAATTCGAAGAGAAACTCTCACCAGCTCAAATATCACTCTTTCTAGAGCTTATTTAGCTGGCGGCAACTCTCATGTGTTGAACTCGTTAAGGTCCGATTCTTCTGGTTCTGAAGAAGGTCCTGCTTCGAAGAATCACTTATTCCGGTCAATAGCTTCTCTCTCTCCTGCAATACTTGTATGTTCTTTCTTTTGTCTCTTTGAGGGTTTTATATTATACCTGATACTTAAACCTTAAGCTGGGAGAAAATATATTAGAAGTAATTGATGAATCTATTATTTTCAATTAGCTTCCTTCCTTTTTTTTTTCCGTTCATAGCTATAATTGCAACTACTGGCATTTTTTTCTTTTAACCGAGGTTTAAATTTTTGTCACTTTTTATTATGTGGTATCATTATCAAAAACGAAAACTTCGATGTTTATGTTCCCTTTAAACATTTGCTCCATTTGGTTATTGAAATGTGAGAGATCATGACATTTTCATTAGACATCTATTGTGTGCACTCCATTCAGAATATGATTGTCCGTAATTCTGTGAAAGAAAAGTCCCGTGTTTCTGGAATAGCCCTTTGAATGACTCAATTTTGCTATTCTTTCGGCAGACAAAATTTGGTCCCCGATCATTCCATGATGGTACAAGTTCTGGGCTCAGTTTTTCCTTGCGGACAACTTTGGTGCCTTCTTTCCCCTGTAGGACCATGACAACAGCAGGAAACCCTGTTGAATCAGCTGTCAAAGTTCCTTCAGAACCAGAGATAGATGTAGCCCCTCGCATCAAATTTAAGAGACTTGATAAGACTGCTAGGCATATAATGCAGGCATGCCTTCTCTCAGAACTTAGAATTGACTATATTTTGGTCAGTAGTTGTTTTGCTTATTATTGTAGCCATTAATATTTACAGATTCTAGACAAGGAAGCAGTGGAAGATGTAAAGACACAGAAGGAGATACCTGATATACGGCCTGGTTATATTGTGCAACTCAAAGTGGTATATCTCGTTTTATTGGAAAAGAAATGTACTCAATTAATAGCAGAGTGGAACACTGGCTTTCTTTTTGCACTTTGTGGTTTGTTGAGTTTTTATGGTATTTGTAGAATTTATTGCTTCTTAATCCTTAATATATTCAGGAAGTGCCTGAGAACAAGAGACGTGTTTCAATTGTGAAAGGCATTGTTATTGCAAGACGTAATGCTGGATTAAATACTACATTCAGATTGAGGAGGCTAGTGGCAGGTGTTGGAGTCGAGTCTCTCTACCTATTGTAAGTACTCTCAGATATAGTTTGATGTTTTGTCTTTTGAACCAATATGGCTTAACTAGCATGTGCTATTTTTCACAGGGCATTGAATTGGAAAGTCAGCCTTTTTCTTTTTCCCTCTTCTCTTTTTTCTTTGTTTGTTGGGAGCTGCTAACTTATAGATGATATATCTTTTCCATAGATCTCTAAGGTTGAAGAACATCTTATGTTTTGAAGAAAAAATACACATTGATGTATTTAGTTCATTAAAAGAAGTGAAAATTTATTGACCATTTTGCTTAAAATTTGAATTGAATAACTTGAAGGTGGGTTTATGTACCTTCAGAATTAATTTAGTGAATGCTTGCTTCATGATCTTTAATGAACGAACCTACATTCATCAATCAATGTTTTCTTTTATGACTGAAGATGCACAAAACTGCAGGACACAAAATTGTTGTTTGCTTACATTTGCATTTTCTTCACATGTAGACCTATCATAATTGGATAATAGTGAATCAATCCTTGATTTCTGTCATTTAATTTCCCTGAAATGTTGTATAGATTGAGCTTTCACTTCGGTACTTCCATTAATTGAGCCAATATGCATGAACCCTTTTTTGCTTCACATGGATTCATAATATGAGAAATCATGCATGAAAAGGTACCATATACTAGACAGACAGATTTAAAATCCTCAGTCATGGAAAAAAAAGTAAGGTTATCTCCTTCTTCGGGATCTTCAACTGAAATAATCTAAAATTTAGAAAGGCAATGGAATTGCTATTTTATGTCAAAAGCAGCTTCGTTCAGAACTTGATGCTCTTACAGACAAATTTCAACTTTATTAACTATTAGATGATAGTAAAGCATAGTTTTGAATCAGATATACTAGTCTTTGGCAAAATCTTAATTTTTTATTCTAGGGATATTGGCAAATGATGAAAGAATTGTAATTACTGAGAATTAATCTATAATAGGTAATGCAGGTAGTCAGTTGTCTATTTTCTTATTGTATTGGAGTTAATGTTGTATTCATTTCCCACTCAAAGAGGGGTTTGCTGCTGTTGTACTTTCTTCACTACTACAACCTCAATTTCTAATTGTTGACCAAATGAATGAATGATAAATGATAGGTACTCACCGAACATAAAGGAAATAAAGGTGCTTGACAAGAAGAAAGTGAGGAGGGCGAAGCTTTACTATCTTAGAGACAAGATGAATGCACTGAAGAAGCAATAGTGAGCTTTACAGCTAGTTGGAGTTTTATTATCCATTTTAAGAAGGATAGTGGATTTAGATCATGCTGCTGAGAAAAGTGAGAACTATTTGCACTCCTAGTTTTCCATTTATTTTATTTGTTGAGGTTTAGTTCATGGTTCCTTTTTTTCCTCTAAATAAGTCTCATAAATTAGAGTGGGGATTATATGAGAGGGCTGACAGTGGCACATGTGACAAGCAGAAAAAAGAATTAAACTTGTGTTTATGGGCATGTAATCATGGTAATCTATGCACATAAGTTTTGGCTCTTGATTGATGTAATTTACCTTTATAATTTCTTTATAAAACTTAGCATACATACATAATGTGATGATCCAGCTACAGTTATGTCCTGATATATTTAAGCAAAAGTTCACAGGCCGTCTCACATTCTTGAGGTTACGGTAGGTATTAGTTTATGGCTGTTAGAGAAGTGAGTTATGCATGTTTGATATGTGATTTATGTTGCTCTATGGGTGTGTTAGTAGCTGATGATATATTCTTGTTATCCATTGAGTTGGAGTATACAAGTCGTGCTATACCACGAGTTTCAGATTTGGACCTCATGATTAAGATCATATATATATGTGTTGGGGGCTAATTAAATTTTTGTGTTTTAGCATAGGTTATAATTTTTAGTCTATAGTTATTTTATTTTAATTAAATTCATTTTGCAATCAAATAAAAATGTGATAAAAATAGAAAATAATATCAAAAGATTATTATAAAAAGAAAATAGAAATAAAAAGAAAAGAAAAAGAAATAATAAAAATCAGGGGTAAATTTGCACCATTTTTTTCAGTAACCCGTCCAGCAACTTCGGCGATGAAAACGGACCTTGAAACGGCAAGATATCAGACAATTATTATTTTTTTTAGAAAGTTCGGGATGTTAGCTTTCCGGAATGTCAAAAACGGAGCTAAAACGAAGCCGGTAGAATTTTTCAAAGGGAAGTAGTGCTGAAAAACGGGTTTGAACATGTCCAACACATTACAGGAACGTTTTTCACGACATTATCTCCATTCTTCCAACTCCCAACTCAGCCACTTTCTTTCTTCAACTAATGGGAAGGTAATGGGATCATGTGTGAGAAATTTAAGGGCCACTAACTTGGAATTTGTTACCCAAAATCCTATAAATAGAGTCTAATCCTTTCATTCCAAACCCCACTCAAAATCAATCAAAAAACACAGAACAACTCAATTTGTCTCTCAAATTCTCTGCCAAATCCGGCCTCTTTATCGATCCTTAGATTCGTAGAAATCGTTCTTTAGCATCTAATTAGTCTAAACAATGTCTCAAAATCTTCAGTTACTCAGAAAAGCTTCCAATTTTCAGAAACTTCAAATCCGAAATTCTCTTAGTTTAATAAACCAATTTTCAAATCGTTTCTTGCAATCTTTTAGTTAAGTCAGTAAAATCATCACCCAATCCTCGGTTCAAGTTTTCTTAGTCTAAATCAAATTTCACCATTGTTATATTCTTCAAAGCTTCAAGCATTTTTCGTGAAACCAAGATCACCGAAACTCCATTTTCGAGTCATTCTTAGTTTACACACCTATTCCAAATCATGTTTAAAAACTTTTTATTGATCTCAATCAATTAAAAAGACCCAGAAACAAGCTTTTGAGTTTTTCATCATTGAAAAATTCATCAAACAACTTTTCTGGTGAGCCGTTTTCCAAATTTTATTTAGAGTTCGTTAGCTGATCATTTTAGCCCAAATTAATTTTAATCTCTTTATTGACATCAATTCTAGAACTCTCAATTTTTATTTCGTAAAAAACGACATCCTATAGCCTTCTTAATCGTCCATAAAGTACCCTCCACGAAACAGAATTAAGCTCTTGGTTTTTTAACCATCAAACAATTATTTTGTCACCTCATTTTCAATAATTTATTCCGACTCATTTACTCGACCTTTTTCTGAAATTCCAGTTCTAAACCCTTCATTCGCACACTAACTTTAAATACTAGCCTTCGTTTCGCCATAATCCGACCTCTACAGCTCCCGAAATTGAGTCCGAAAGTCCCACGAAATCACTGTTTTTGTTCCACAAAGTGTTACTGATTTATTAGCTTGGTGGTAAATTTCTGTCTAAGTCCCTGAACTCTCCGAATTACTTCAAATTCGCCCAGTACTAACCGGACAACGCAACAGCCCCCGAGCCGATTTTCTAGAGGTCCAATCCTCAATTTCACGCATCCCAACGACATCAAAGAGATTGGTTAATTTTATTTCATCCCGTACATATTTGTTTTTGTGACTTATTTACATTTCTAGCTTTAAAGTTATTATTTCTTTTAAGTTGTAATTTTCATGCTTTATTATTATTTGTAATACAAAAAAAACATTGAAAAATATTTACAAAATCAATAAAAATACAAAAGAAAATTAAAAAATTTATATCTTTATGTTGTTTTATTGCCTTTATTTTTAGTACTTATCTTAAAAAATTGTTTGTCCGACCGACCTGTCAAGTAACGTCGGGACCCAAGACTGTTGTTTTTATTTTCAGTCCTTGTAACGGTCGTCAATCGCTTTTCGTTTAGAATTCAAGTAATTTAGGCGCATTTTATTTATTTACTTCGTTCAATTACCATTTTACCCTTTGAGAACTAGCTTCTTTGGCACGCCCGCATTATTTTTACCATTTTTAATCCCCGCAAACGCGTATCAAGGTTAAAAATTGGGATATTTCGAAAATATCGCCAACAATATACAATTGGAATTAAACTATGGCTTGAACCTATGTAGCATATAGAATTGAGGGTAGACTTGCCGACAATACAAAGTTCAAAGAGGAGATAATGACCTAGGCTGACTTTTGCTCTCATCACCAGAAGCTAAAATGGAATTGGCATTAGTTTATTTCTTTCTTTCTTTCTCTGGTGTGTTGCAATTTTATGAGAATGTATAAAAAAGTATGCAGAGATCAGAGGCTTTTATTGATATGTGTCTGTTTCTCTGGCTGCAAGATCATGTATAAATAAGCATATTCAAGCTGACTTAAATCTTATGATTAGGTTGGATTTGAGTGCTTGCCTTGTTTTGGTTAGGTAGATGTGTATTGAGATATACATGTAAAGGAGATTCATATCTCATCTGTGCTCTTTTTTTTCAAGTCTTGTTTTAAGACTAGGGGTGACAATTTTCGATATGACGGATACATTTTTACATTTATATCATGTGGAAATTTTGACACGATAACATGAAATTGTTGCTATTATTTAAGACACTTGAAGAAATGTACATGTTATATTTAAGACTCTTGAGCAAATGTACATGTTATATTTAAAAACATGTCGATAGTATTACTAAAAGGGAAAGATCCATTATGATAGGGAGGGAATAGTCAAATCATATTCTTCATTTTACTCTATTGCTTCATCTGGTTGGCTGATGAGCTGGAAGGTGCTAAGATTTCATTATTACATTTTGAGTATATTTTGCAATGGTTGACTTTTCTATTTGTACTTGTACATCTATTCATTTATTTTATTTTATATTATTTTAGGTGGCTCATAAAAGAGTAATAAATATAACTAACTGGAATAGATTTCCATATAATTGTGTCAGTTGAAGAGCATATAATGTGTATGAAAACTGAGCTGTTGGATCTGATGAATTGGTCAGATTGCTATGCTCTTGGCATTTTTTTTATTTATATAAATCTTGTATTTAATGTCTTTTGGTATTTAAAGGAAAGCCATTTTGAAAAGATCTCCATTTGATGAGACGTATCGTATAATTTTATCTAATTTATTGCATATAACCTCCTTTGAATGTGACTCTTCAGTTTCACAGTCGATATTTTGATAAAATTGTAACTTTAATGTTGCATTATAACGGTAGTGCATCAAATCAAAGTCAATTATGACCAGAATAACTCTTCAAAACTAAGGTGAAGCATCACGGGAAATTTTTAAATCCGGTTTTGCAATTCTTGGAACTGAAACCAGAAGGTGAAGCTCTTAGTACTTAGTTGTAATTAGGATGAGCCTCGATCCTTTAAATACTACGATAACTTGAACTTTTCATTTTTTGTTTTTTTTTTTTTTTTTTTTGCAAAATCAAACTGCATTCGGTAGAAAAGAAAAATCCAATTTGGACCACTTCAGAATAATTTTTTTTTTTTTGGGTATTTTTAGAATTTGTGCCCAACCCTAGTTGTAATAATAGTTAAGATGGTATATATTTGAATGATTTATGCCTCTAATCTCACAAGTCTACATGGCAAACAAATTGAAATTTATATCACTTTAATAAATTTAGGGGCCAATAGATCATTGTAAACAAGTTCAGGGACTCAATAAATCATTTTAAACAAAATGCAAGTAGTCAATAAATTATTTTTAGCCTCTGTTTGGGAGTTGGAAGGTTAATGGATGTGAGAGTTAAATAAGTCAATTGATGAGAATGAAAAAGAGTTTATTTATCTAACCTTGTTTGGAAAGGAGTTTAAATTGAGATGAGGGTTAAATGAAAATTAGAAAATCTTGAAATAACCTCAATTTCAGTATCAACAAATTGATGGGATTTGAAGGTTCACTAAGGCCCTGTTTGGGAATTAGCTGTTAGCTGTTAGGTGATTACATTAGCTGATTTGACTAGCTGATTTGATTAGCTGTTTGTGTAGACCTGTTTGGTAAAAATTAGCTGATTGATAATAGCGGTTTGTGCAAAAAGACGAATAAGGGTATTAATTTTGGCGCAGGAGAAGTGGGAGTCTATCTATTAGGGTTAAAGAAGTCCATTAATTTTAATATTGCAAAACGCTAATTGAAAAAGCTCATTTTAAGAGCTTTTTCTAAATTAGCGTTTTCATCACAAAACTCTCTCCCAAACCTCTTTCCACCAAACACTCCAATTAGCGGTTTCAGTGGTCAAACCTCTAAAGTTAGTAAAAACCGCTCTTTTTATCCCAAAACGCTCTTTACCAAACAGGGCCTAAATAACTTCCCCTTCCCTCACCTTCTCTTCCTTTAATGAACCTTGTTAAACCATTATCCAAGCAAATCTTAAAAGTTAACATTGTTTAAGAGTTTATGAAATGCAAGGGATATTTGTTTAACTATTTTTCTCGTCTTGTTTGTTATAAATTTCTTGCTTTCAGTAGTTTTTTTATAAAAGAAATAATCTCTCTTTTTTTTTTTTAAATATTGTTTCCAACAACATAAACCAAATATACTTTTTTAAGCCAAGTTCAGTGACCCCGATATATCAAGTCTTTTTTTTTTATATATAAATATTTAGTTTTACCAATTGGCATAAGGAAGTCCTGAAAATCACTTGAAGATTCATAAGCATAATAAATGAATGATTTGATTCTACTACTTATCCGCCAGTTTAATAAGATGTGGAAGATTCAAACTCAATATGTTGGCTCTTGGCAATTTTTTAAATTCAAGATTATTGACAAATAAAGTTGGGCCAAAGAGCATATAATGTCAAATTAATAAATCATATACTCCCTCCATTTATCCAAATTCCATTTTATGCGTAATTTTTAGACTTTTAATTTATTATTCTTTTTCCAATTTTAACCTCACATTTTTTATTTTAATAATGTTAAGAATTTTCAAATCCCAAAATAATGGTATTTTAATCATTTAATTGGTCGTTAAATTTGAGACTGATTAATACTACTTGTTGGGTCTAGATTAAAAGCTCGATGACTGTTTTCGTGTTCAGAGATTAATCTGTGTTGGGATGAACTTCTGGATAAACTCAGATGCTAAAGTCAGTGAAGTTGTCAGGAAAAAGTATTCAAATGAAAAGTAAAATATGTCCTAAAGAGAGAAGGAAATACCTTTTTTATAGGGGTTCAAATGAGGAAATTACCTTGTTGTCCCTAGATAAGGCGGTCGTTGTAGGTCAATGTAAGGAGAGAGAGCTTTACGGATCCATATAGGGATGAACCCTCTTAAGGGTCTCAGGCCCATTTGGTTAATTTAGAGGATTTGTAACAAATATCCCCTACAAGTATATTTTTAATCATTACATATGAGATATATATAAAAAAAAAAACATGTTCATCGTTCGATATGTGTTTCCCAAAGGATAATCGTCATGTCATTTCCTAAGTGATAGATGGTTGATGATTGTGGAAACCACCAAGGCCTCATGTTGAGGAGGTAAAGAGAGTGCCTGAGTGAAAAAAAAGTCTCACCTACTATCTTTGTCTTGTTTACTCAATGATGCCCTTAGCTTGTTGGAGATTCCCTACCGTATTACCCATATCTCACCTTGGTATCTTAAATGTTTAGAGTCGTCGCTCCTTTGATCTTGGTTTCCTCATATTTTGGGCTCCTAATCTCACACAAGTTGCTCGCATAAGGGAGGGCCTTGACTAAAGAGTCGCTCTACTTCTTTACTAAAATGGTGGCATTTCTCGGTTGTATGCCCCTGCTTCTTATGAAACTTGAAATATTTATCTTTTGGGGCTACCTCTCTTGCTTCCTAAGGAGTGTCTCTGCTCCTTTATGTATGTTTGAGTTTTGACTTGTGCTCTATACTTCTTGAGGTGATGCCTCGATGTAACTATTGTTTTCATCTATATGAACAACTCTTGTTTCTGAGTTTCCATATTTCATGTCCTTTGTGCAAATGGCCTCTAATTGTGTCATTGCCTCCGACTAGAGCCCATATTCGCACCTTTGTCCTTATTGGTGTCCTTCTGAACCTACACTTTTCTTTCTCTATATTGTGAGTCTTTTTTTAGCCTCGTCTCTTTCTACGTAATTTGTAGGGCGTTTGCTATCATTATACCTAACAAAGCTTTATCCTATACCCATCAATTCTTCGGAGTTGTGAGGAGGGCCGGTGTAGCATTTTTTTTCGTAGGGGTTCATAGTTAGTACCTTTTTTTAGAGCATCATCATCAACTTCCAGGTTAAGTTTTTTCACAAAGGATGGCATCTTACGGAATCTGGTTAGATAGTCATGCAAAGGCTTGGTGCTCCTATGGCGGATATCATGCAAGTCAATGTTGATTCTCTTAACTTTTGTTACCCTTAACAAATCGGGCTATAAATAGGTCCTTCGGGTGCTTGAATGTGCTGGTTGATCCCATTGGCAATTCCTTGTACCACTTATGTGTTGTTCCAGCTAAAGTAGTAGGGAATATCTTACAGATGGCTACGTCATCCTGAGTGTATAAGTTCATCATACTCATGAAGGCATCACAATGCTCATTAGGGTCTTCCAATCTGGTGTATTGAGGGAGTCGAGGTGTATTCCAATGCGCGCCGGGGGGGGGGGGATGGTATGTCTATTACTTTCTGAGCCAAAGGAGTATGAGAAGGTATTTGATAGCCTACCATACCTTCGAGGAACCTTTGAAATAACACGTCTCATGAATCATCCATTCCTAGTCTGCCAGGCTCACTTGCTACTTTACGATTTTCAGAGGCTCTATAGTTAGGAGTTGCCTTTGAGCTAGGTTCATCACCTACCCTAGTTTGTTCAATGTTGGCATTATTGTCGGGCCCAATAAGGGGCTGCTTCCTCGTTATCGGTGTGAGGGATCGTTCCGCTGTAATGTACTCCCATATTTGGTGGTTATTATGCTGTAATTTTGTAGTTGAGCCTCCCTCATCTCGCTACGAAACTCCTACAGCTTTTGTAGGACTTGTGAAAGTCGCATTAGGATCAATGTGTTCACATTAAATGATATCTCCATGGTTATTTTCTATGTCATCGGAGTGCGTGAAACCTCATTCTTAGACTAACGAGAAGTTGTCGAGGCCAGGACCTCTTTCGGGATGCTTACCAAAGTCCTATCAAGAACTCTAAACTATTGCTCCCACCATAGGAGTGAGGACCTTTTGCAAGAAAGATTGCTCGATTGTTCGAGTTAAGAAGATAGGTTGAAGGTTGTCTAAGTAGTGATCCACGCTCACCACATCAAATGTTGGGTTTGGCCAAGAGCTCGATGGTCGACTCCGTCTCAGAGGTTGACTTGCGCTGGAGTGGACCCCTTGGGTACACTCTGATGCTAAAGTTAGTAAAGTTGTTAGGAAAAAGTAATGAAATTGATAGTAAAAATTTTCCTAAAGAGAGAAAATATGTTTTTTAATAAAAGGTCAAAAGAGGAAATTATCTTGTTGCCCTTAAGTAAAGCGTGGTTGTACACCGATGTATGAAGAGAGGACTTCCCGGATCTATAGAGGGATGGTGCCTCTTAGAGGTCTCAGACCCATTTGGTCTTGGGTCTTTAATTTAGAGAATTCATGTACTACTTAATAGTAATGGAACAGAATCTAATGTGATCCATCCCAAACATGGACTTAGACAAGGGTGCCCTCTCTCGCCCTATCTTTTTTGTCCTTTATGCAGAGGGTTTGTCTCAGTTGGTTAAATGTGCGAAGGAACATGGTGGTTTACAACGAATTCGTATTTGCTCTGGGGCTCCCATAATTTCTCACCTCTTTTTCGCTGATGACAGTAAGTTTTTCTTTAAAGTTGACAACGATAAGTGCTGGACCATTCAAGAAATCTTGGAAACCTTTGTTGTTGATTCTGGGCAACATATTAATCTACAGAAATCTAGTTTGTTTTTTAGTTACAATGTCCCTGCAGACACACAAAGTGAAATTAAAGGTCTCCTTAACATTTCCTCTCTTTTGAATACGAGTCGTTATTTGAGACTCCCATATCTTATTGGAAGGAACAAGAAAGTTATCTTATCGGGCGCGGGTCTGGCAATGGGTTAATGGTTGGAATGATAAAATGCTCTCGCAGGCGGGCAAGGAAGTTCTTCTCAAATCAGTGCTTCAGGTTATCCCTTTTTACTGTACGGGAGCTTTTTTGTACCAATTGTTCTCTATGATAAATTGCAGAGAATTATGAACTCTTTTTGGTGGGGCTCTATGCAAGGAGGAAATCAAAAAATCCATTGGCTTCTTGAAATAGGCTTTGTGCTTGGAAAGAGGAGGGAGGTATGAGTTTTCGTCATCTTTAGTCTTTCAATATTACTATGCTTGGGAAACATGTGTGGAATTTTGTTGTAAAACTTGATGCTCTGGCTATTAAACTTATCAAAGCTAGATACTTTCCCAAAGGGAACATTTTACACACTTATTTGGGTTCTAACCCGAGCTTGACTTTGAGGGGCATCTGGAAAGCGATAGATTGTCTATCTCATCGATTTCGTTGGCATATTGGAATTGGGGAGACTTTGAAAATTTTGAAAGATCTGTAGGTGTGGAATGAGAATTTTTACATAACAACATCGGCTCCAATGGGCATCATACCACAATTTGTATGTGATCTTTGGTTACCGGGGACCACCTTACTGGGATTTTATCGTCCTTAATCGAGTTTTGCAGCTCCAATGTTGCTTCAATTCTTAAACTGCCAAGCGGTTCGGTTTCTAATCCGGATAGTTTGTGTTGGTACTTCGATCTGAAGGTATCTATAGTGTCCGTTCTGGATATCGAGTAGTGGCTGAGAATTTTTTAGGTGATTTAGGGGTAGCTACTACTAATGTTGATTGGTTGAAAATTTGGAACTTAAAAGTTCCTTCTCAAGTGAAATTCTTCTTATGGAAACTCTATCGAGGATACCTTCCGCTTCGCAATAGACTTCTACTTAAGGGTCTAAATATCACCAATAGTTGTGCTTATTGTGGATTGTATGGGGAACATGAGCTTCATCTCTTCTTTGATTGTGACTTTGCTCCGAGTTGCTGGACTAAGGCCAATCTTTCTCTTGCAATTGCTCCTATTGATTACATTCCTGATTGGGTTCACTTGCTGTTGTCAAATCATGAGAATAAAGAAACGAAAGTTGATTGTATGGTCTTATATGCGATTTGGAGGCATCACAATGATCTGGTTTGGGCTAAACCAACTCCCTTCGTTGTTGTTTATGTTGATTTGGCTATGGGATTTCTGGATCAATATCGGTCATGTAAACAGCCTTTGCGGAAGTTTGTACTGCTGCTACTGTGTTGCAGGTTCACAATTGGAAGAGACTGTCTAGCTCTCGATTGAAACTGAACATGGATGATTCCTCCTTCCTTGAGCTGAATTCAACGAGTTCCTGAGGTTGGGAGAGCATCCCATTGCAGCACTTATATATCTCAAAGAAGCTCTCTCTTGGCTTAAATCTCACAATCTTCATGAGGTGCTTATTGAGACAAACTCCCAAATAGTAGCTAATACTTTTAACACTGGTCGTACTCTCTTCAATGAGCTGGATGGAATTATATCGGATTATAGACTTTTTGACTCTGCTATACGTATAGCTAAAATCACCTATGTTTCTAGATAAGCTAATCATATCGCTCATAGTTTAACTCAAGCATTTAAAACGCTACCCCTTATTTTTTATAAATATCTAATGGTTGTTGGCCTTTAAAGCTTGATTAATAGGAAACAAAGGGAGTATTATTTTATTTTATTTTAATTAAGGAACTAAATATGTATGCATAAAAAAAATATTATTAGGAGATTCTCCATTTGATTTTCTAATAAAAATAGGTGAGTGCAAGTAATATGAAAAAATAGGGGAAATCTGAAACTTGAAAGGGAGCAAGCAGTTATAGGAGAGGAGACGAAAGGAAGATTCTGTCATCCTTTTCACATGTACCTCCAAATCTAACCTTTTCTTTTACACTGAATTTAAATTTTATTTTTTGATTCTGTTTTTATATTATTTTTCGAGTTCTTAGTTACAGTCGTCTCCATCATCTCTATGTTCATGATGGCCATTAATCTCCTTTTAGCTTCCCTTTCACGAAACTATCTCTCTGTTTTTTCTTATTCTTCTTCCCTTTTCTATCCCTACCTTCCTCTCTACTTTTCCTTCTTCTTCCTTTAATTCCTCGCCTTTTCTCCCCCTAACTTCTTCTGCCTCCTCCCTCTTATTCTCAAAGTCAATTGTTCATTGTTATTCGACGGAAACAGTATATGATCTTCCACTCGATCTGAAATTGAGGACTGATATCGTGTTTTTCAATTGGAATTCTATTTAAGCCACCAGCATGCCGCAGGAATCACAGTCCGAACAAGAACCTGATGATTCCGATGCCGATTTCGTTGAGATTGACCCTACTGGTCGTTACGGTCGGGTCAGTTACTTATTTTTCTTCAATATTCTTCTGATTCTTTGTTTATGTCTCTGCCATATTTTGATTATTATGTTGTTTGGATTACTGTTTGGATTTAATTCTAATTAAGGAGTGATTTGGGTTATATTCGATTGCATTGTCTTTTTTTTTGCAGTATAAAGAGGTTCTAGGGAGGGGTGCGTTCAAAAAAGTGTATCCTTTTTGGCTTTTTCCTTTCCCTTGCTTATGTGGAATTTTGATGCCAATACTTTAATATATTAATACTTCTACGTATGGATTATTTATTGATCGAGTGTATTATGTGTATAATTCCTGTTTATCCTTGATGAAACTGCGGGATATTTAGATACAGAGCATTTGATGAATGGGAAGGATTAGAAGTAGCTTGGAATCAGGTTAAAGTGGCAGATCTAGTGCGCAATTCTGAGGATTTGGAGCGTCTATACTCGGAAGTTCATTTGCTCAAGACTTTGAAGCACAAAAACATCATCAAATTCTATAATTCCTGGGTCGACACCAAAAATGAGAATATCAACTTCATCACTGAGATTTTTACTTCTGGGACATTGCGGCAGTAAGCTTTTGAATCACATTACTGTGAATATTTATCCATGTAAGCTCCATTTGCTGATGAGATTGTTATAAATATTTGTCAGGTATCGGAGGAAACATAAACATGTTGATTTGAGAGCACTGAAAAAGTGGTCCAGGCAGATTCTGGAAGGCCTTTCATACCTTCACAGTCATGATCCACCAGTTATCCACAGAGACTTAAAATGTGACAACATTTTTGTCAATGGGAACCATGGTGAGGTGAAAATTGGTGACCTAGGTCTGGCTGCCATTCTTCAGCAGGCACGCTCAGCTCATAGTGTGATTGGTGAGGACAATGTTCTAAAGATTTTCGTAATTTTCATGCATGGAATTGTTATTTAGGCTTTCATTATATGAGAATAAATTGATAAAGTCAGTGTTCATGTGAATTTAGGCACACCAGAATTTATGGCACCAGAGCTTTATGAGGAGGAATACAATGAACTTGTTGATATATATGCCTTTGGCATGTGCTTGCTGGAGTTGGTGACTTTTGATTACCCGTATGTTGAATGTTCCAATGCTGCCCAAATATATAAGAAAGTAACATCAGTAAGGCATTTGAGATCCTTGCCCTAATATTGATTCTATTATTTCTTACTTATTATGAAATCTGTATTATGCCTCGAGTAAATTAGTAAAATTTGTGCAATCCCTGGCTGTATATTTCCTCTTTGCTTTTATTATTTGAGGAAAATGACCAATGACATGATGTGCTTATGCAATTCATTGTAGCATGGCATTAAGCTGTGCATGATAAATAGAATGATCTGTGTGCATTTTGGTGGATATCCTTCCTTCTGTTTTCGTGATTGTGTGAGACAGCTTTTCTCTTTAATAATTATCATATGCAACTATCCTATTTACTGGAAACAAAAATGAGGATTCTGTGATCATAGAATGCTCGCATATTGAATTTCTCAGCAGGCAGATACCAGATAAAAATCAACTTGCGCATGATTCTCCTATCAGTTGAAGATGTTGATAGGTTTTTTAGGCACAGCCAATGGAATATCTCCGGTTTATTTTAAGTGTTAAATCGTGGCCATATTGTCAATTACAAGCATTTTTTGCATTGCAGTTAATAAGAGAATGAGACAGAACCTCACCACATGTTCTATTCATTTCAATTGGTAGAGTGAGAATGAGAGGAGGCAGAAGAAGCATCAAGGATGCTCTTCTGCATACCCAAGCTTTAGCAATGGTCATTTTCTTTTATCATCTCCGAGTTTGCAAGGCAGTCAGATGTCTATTCTGCAGTGGCAAATGTTTTCTGGTTGAGAATATGTTTATATTGTAACATCTATAGTTGCTTTTGTGTTTGCTGAAGGTTTGCCAATAACTTAGAATATGACAGTATGTTAAGAATATGGAATCAATATTTCACTCTCAATCCCCTCTCGAATTCATATGCTTATTCATTCATTTTGACAGTCTACAGCTCCTGAGACAACAGATCTGCACTTTTATGATCTTACATTAGGAATTGTACTTATTGCCTTGTTTCCTTTTTTTTTTCTTTTTGGTGATAGGGAATAAAGCCTGCTTCCTTGGCAAAGGTGACAGATCCTTCTGTCAAAGCATTTATTGAAAAATGTATTTCAAAAGCTTCTGATAGATTGCCTGCAAAAGAACTTCTGATGGATCCGTTTCTTCTATCTGATGAGGAAAGAGAATCTGTGGGTTGTTCCTTACAGTTACAGCCCAAATCACATCCTTCAGGTAAAATGGTGTTGAAAACTTTAAACTAAAAAAGTTTCAAACTATAGTTTTTATTTTCTAGAGAAACCAGGGGAAAAATGAATAAATAAGTAAATGAGAGAGAAAAAGTAAATGCCTAAAAAGGAATTAACTCCCATGATGAATTTTCCCCTGAAATTCCTCAACAACATGGAGGTTCCAACCAACAGAAAGTCCTGTTTTTCTACATTGGATACAAATTTAGGGAGTAGGATCTCTCACAGCTTGCTTTTTGTCTTTTACATGAGAACTGCAGTTAGTAGTTTTGATCAGGCCAGTGTTGATACAAGTGACTCTTCCGTTGAGCTAAGTAGGGACTTTACTGTAGAAGGACAGAGGAAAGATGCAAATACAATATTTCTAAAATTAAGAATAGCTGATTCTACAGGTTCCCTTTCTCTTGCAACTTTCAGTTATTTAGCCTGTTACTCGCTCATCATTCTTTAAGTGATAACTGATGGACCTTTCAGGTCATATCCGTAATATCCACTTCCCCTTTGATATTGAGGTAGACACAGCAACAGATGTAGCCAGCGAAATGGTTCAGGAGTTGGACCTGACTGAACAAGATGTTCCATCAATTGCTGCAATGATTGACTCTGAAATTCGATCTCACATTCCAGATTGGGCTCCCATCTGCGCCGATGATATCTGCGGAGAGGTTACTGTCTCAGAAGCTTCTGTCTCTGAAGTCAAGGATGATTCGTTCTTAGTAAATGAAGTGAGCTCTCCTAGTCTGGCATTGGAAAGATTGCCTTCAGGCCGAAAGTACTGGTCTGACTTCACAAAAGCAGTTGGTGGAAGCTCTCCAAGCAGGCTGGAGCGCTCAAACTTGGCACCTAATGAGCTTGACCTCAGTAGCTACCAAGATGGTGGTGGTCGAAATTCGATGGAACAAGATGTGGAAGGTGAAGCACATGTAAGAGACAATTGTGAGACGGTAACAGACGTTGAGTCAAATGTTCACATGCTTGCTCAAAAACTTGAAAATCTGTTGGTAGAGCAGCAAAACGAACTAGAGGACCTGAAAAGGAAGCACAAACTAGCAATATCAGATCTTTTGCATGAAGCTTCAAGCGAAATTCACGAACAGGTTTTAGACTTGTGTGCATCCAAAATGCCTGATTATGGAACACACTGAAATGTTGTGTGTTTTAGAGATACGGGTACCATTAGAATCAAAAGCGCCGTGCAGTTTCACATCTCTAGGGTGGATGGTAACCAGATCGATTATAAAAAGTTTTGAGACCTGATAAATGTCATTGAGTGCTTGAAGACTTGAGTTCTAAAGAGCATATGCTTTTGTTGGCTGGCAATACCAAATTTTGGATAGTAAGGATGGCATGTGGATATTGAAGAAATAATATTGCAACTGAGAAAGCTCTGTACGCACATTCAGCATCAATATCATAACGAGTGCGATGCAAAAACCTTAGCTTACACTGGAGTAAATTGATGCTGATGAGGTGAGGACTGCTACTACTGATTGACTATACGTTTATTGATGCCACTGAAAATATTAGTTGATCATGTTGCTTTTACTTTTCAGTTTGATAGGGATGAAAATTTTGTGGAAATGTATACTTGTAAATATTTCGTACCAACTTTTTGTTTCGATTATGACATACGGTCTTAGTATTTGTTTTCACTTGGTTTTCTCATTATTTGTGCTGTTGAAGAGATGTATAGATCATGATTGATCTGGAGATGTCACCAAATTTGATGGACTGAACACATTCAAAGTGTTTGTTACTCTGTTGACAGCTTGGTTAGGAGACAATATGTGAAACGTTGTAGCTGAGAACCTCAGATGAGGTTATTATGCTTTGTCCTTATGATTCAATTTTTTTATTTTGTGGGAATCACAGTTATACATCTTTTTTAGATGATTAGATTTTTTATATATCATTTTCTTTAGACACCGTCAAATGGCAAAAAAAATTCTTGTGGTGCAATTTTTGCTGCTTGTTAGGGGTTCTTATGGACTTTATATCACTATCATCATCGTTGTCTTGTGTTGAATCACTCCTAAAATTTTGTAAAAAAAGAAGAAGAAAGCATTGAAATTCATTTCCCATTTTGGGGAATTTAGATGCAACAGTTTAATAGAAAAAATTAGAGGACCTCAGTTGACGACGTGGCTTCAACACAGACAAAGTTTCTATGGGCTACTAATAACATGTGATATGATGTTTATTATGAACCACAATTCATAAATGAAAATGACAAATTAGATTAGATTAATGGCGTCAAAGCTACTTGATTTTGAGACCTGCTTTATATTTTCAATCTTCTTATGAATTAAAATCTTTGAAGCACTAACCACTGCTGCTCCATTTATCTCAAAACAAAAATCATCTTAATGCATCTCAAATTCATCACATACAATTTAAATGATTTTTTTATTTATGGTTATTGGTCAAAATTGATAAATTTTAACAAATCAGTTTAAATATATCAGTTTTACTAGTAAAATTTGGGCTAATTTTTTAAAAGTTTATCAAATTATGGAGTTGATATACTTATGGCTAACCATTTTGGGGGTCATTTTGAAATTTAATTCATATATTGGTTATCTATCTATCCAGTCTATGTGTCAACATCTTCGGTATTGTTGGATGAAATTTCCATGATACCCTGGGTTACACAAACTCTGTAGAGTAGAGTGGATAAAACTCACAAGAGCCCCTCTTTACCAAAGAGATAACGAAACAAATCCTCTCCTCTCCTCTCCTCTCCTCACTTCGCATTCTTTGATTTTCCGATTCCCTCCATTCTTCAACCCCGTTCAACTTTTGCTTTTTTTACCCTAATCCTTACAGTCACTGCCATGGCAATTTCAGCCTCGGCCGCAGTTTCTACTTCCTCCAAATTAGCTTATCCTCATGCTTCCTCTTCTTCCTCTACATATCTATCCCCAAAACCCACCAAGCTAACCCCAAAAACTCTTCTCTCCTCTTCTTTCATTTCCCCCTTTCTTACCTCCTCCACTACAGCTACTTCTACCGTCATTACTCGCCGCCGTTCCTTCACCGTCCGTGCTGCCCGTGGCAAATTCGAGAGAAAGAAACCTCATGTCAATATCGGAACTATTGGCCACGTCGACCACGGCAAGACTACTCTAACAGCTGCCCTAACTATGGCTTTAGCCGGTATGGGGAATAGCGCACCAAAGAAATACGATGAAATTGATGCTGCTCCCGAGGAACGGGCCCGTGGTATTACAATTAACACCGCCACCGTCGAGTATGAGACCGAGAATCGCCACTATGCGCACGTTGACTGCCCTGGCCACGCCGATTATGTGAAAAACATGATTACTGGTGCTGCTCAGATGGACGGTGCTATCCTCGTTGTCTCCGGCGCCGACGGACCTATGCCTCAGACTAAAGAACACATCTTGCTGGCGAAACAAGTTGGTGTTCCAAATATGGTGGTTTTCTTGAACAAGCAAGACCAGGTTGATGATGAGGAGCTTTTGCAATTGGTCGAATTGGAGGTGCGTGAATTATTATCTTCTTATGAATTTCCTGGTGATGATATTCCGATTATATCTGGTTCTGCACTTATGGCTTTGGAGGCTTTAATGGCTAATCCTAGTATTAAACGTGGAGAGAATCAATGGGTTGATAAGATTTATGAACTAATGGATTCTGTAGATAGCTACATTCCAATTCCCCAAAGACAAACTGAATTGCCATTTTTACTTGCTATTGAAGATGTGTTTTCAATTACTGGTCGTGGTACTGTTGCCACAGGCAGGATTGAAAGAGGGCTCATTAAGGTTGGTGATATAGTAGATATTGTGGGTTTGAAGGATACTAGAAATACTACTGTGACTGGAGTTGAAATGTTTCAAAAGATTTTGGATGATGCTATGGCTGGTGATAATGTTGGGTTGTTGTTAAGAGGTATTCAAAAGGCTGATATTCAGAGAGGAATGGTTTTGGCTAAACCGGGCACCATCACTCCCCATACGAAATTCTCTGCAATTGTTTATGTGTTGAAGAAGGAAGAAGGTGGGAGGCATTCGCCTTTTTTCGCCGGTTACAGGCCTCAGTTTTACATGAGAACTACTGATGTTACAGGGAAAGTGACTTCCATTATGAATGATAAGGATGAGGAATCGAAAATGGTTATGCCCGGGGATCGTGTGAAGATGGTTGTGGAACTTATTATGCCTGTGGCTTGTGAGCAAGGTATGAGGTTTGCTATCAGAGAAGGAGGGAAGACTGTTGGAGCTGGTGTTATTCAGTCCATCATTGAGTAGTAGATATTTGACAAGGAAATGCGCTTGGCTTTTGCTCTTTTTGAACGTTATATCCTCAGATTTGTGCAATTGGTTTCACCATTTTATCAAAACTTTGGGAACCACTTCCATATATTTTGTAGTTTTGTTCTTTTATTTGCCCTTTTTGATGTTTAGTCTAGTTGAACTGTATTCTTGTGATAATTTCAATGTGAGTTCTTATCATCAGTTAATCATTCTTGGTTGGCTTCTAATAGATAAATGTCACCAACTAACTATTAGTAACATGCATTAGGAGAAGATTATGGTGGCTCATTATTCATCAGTCTGTCTTCAAGTTTATATCGGTCAGGGGTATTGAACTGCTGTCTGTTGCATATTCAGTTAAATTGATTGAGCTGCTGTCTGATGCATATTTCTGCAAATGTTTAGTTTATCATTGTTGATTCTGTGATAGTGTGTGCAGCAGTTGATGTCTGATTTTATAATCTCATCTGATTGATCCCTTGCTTGGACGTTGCTTGAAGGCCTTAAAAATAATTCTTTGATGTTAGTTGAATCCCAAGTGATTGCTTAACATTTTTAAGCCCCTGATATTTTTCAAGTTGTACTGCTTTATTTTTATTTCTATTATGTTTGCCTGAGCTCTTGAATAATTATTTATTATTATTATTATTATTTTTGTATGAATGAGCCCTTCAACCATTATTTGTATTTTTTTATTTACATATAAATAGAGGACATTTGTTCTTATTTTTAAATAATTGGTCTTGTTTAAACTGTGGAGGTTTATTCTTGGCTTAAGCAGAGGAGCAAATACTGTAATATCATGATGATGAGAATGTAGCATCATATCCTCCGAGGTAGCAAAAAATTGAGGTGCTAATGGTGAGGATTAGTCCATTAGTCAGCTTAAGGATGCTGTTCCTTTTTACCAGAATTTCTTTTTGCTTATTTCAGATTCTCCGATATACAGTTGCAAACAAAAATTATGAGTTTAAGATCAATTTGATTGACATACCGATGGCAAATGAATGTCATAGTTGAAAATAAGGAACTAAATAGCATAAATAAGCGTCTTTTCACTCTTCCTTCAAATACAGTAGCTAATGTATATCCAAAATCATGCTCTAACTAGAGACCATACATTAAAGAAGATTGAGTTGGCATTAAGATTCAGGAGTTCAATTGTTTTACTTATGGTTGATTATAAATATTTATAAATACAGCCTTGTTTTCTAGATGGCTCCTGTAATATTCGTCAACCGCCGAGGAATATTGTACCTATAATACTTTTAACAAGGAGAATGTCCTAAAATCATGCACCAGTTCTAAAAACCCCAGTGTCTTGTGGATGCATCAGTTTGCACCATTCGGAAAATTTTCGACTCCCAAAGCTGATCTAGAAGATGGTTGAGGCTATCAACTCTTGAACAAATGCAGCTCTCTGCTTTCTTTCTTCACAATCCACCTTGTCACCTCCGCCAACTGAAGATATCTCACTGCTCCACTCCAAATGAACGAAAAGAACAGAAAATTAGCAGCATTTGAGTTGTGTATCATCGCCAAATCTTAAACTTAAGTTCCATGCTCAAATACTAAGACTTGCAAACGGCCGGGTTTCATCTCTTACTAATAAGTTGAGAAGCGAGGAACAGCTTTAATGGTAACACAGAAAATATAAGCAACACATCCAGAAATCTCAAAACAACGATTAGCTTTCATGACAGGTTCAATGCTAAAAAGGTGAATGTTACTGGTCTCTAATGTTGGTTTGGTCCCAGTGAGAAGTTCATTGAGTTCTTAAAGCTAGCATATGGATGGAGAAGTGTTCTTTGTTCTATTCTAGCTAACTGATTAATGCCAAATATGGTAGAGGAAGATACACTTTATGGATTCCACAAGATGTTATACCAGACAAACTATAAAATTGAGGACAGAAAACAAACTACTATAAGGTAGCCGGTTTCTGTTAATAAATTCACTTTCCATATCAGGGTAAAAAGTAAAAAATCGACATTTATTAGTCTCAAATCAACTGCATCGTCTTATACGATTCCTATGTGTTAATAGACAAGTCTCCTAGACATGATCAATGCAGTTTTATGCTTATGCAGTATAACATAAATGCCCAACATGCAGTTTCTACAGGGATTATTAAGTTACAAGGCACAAACATGAAATGAAATAATAGAATATCACAGTAACAGATCAAAAGCATACCCTTTTAAATAAGCAGTATTCTTGAAAGATTCATCCTGCTGGCTTCCTTCAGGGTGTGAATTGGGTATACTGCCAAGAAATGGTGAGAGAAGCAGATCTGGTGCAGCTTCATTTGCGTATCCTCGACCATTTGTTGAAGACCAAAGAAACGAGCTTAGTTCCTTGCTTATCATACCTGAACCAGCAGTCCAGAGTCCTGATTTTAGAGATTTTCTCCTGCGCTGCAAATCATAAAACATATATTTCAGGTTAATGAAACAATGTGACTGATGGAATTGTACACAAAATGCGTATCCTCCCCAGTATATTGGGAAATATGGTTCCTGTAGCAACTCCGACTAGCTCAGGACTAAGGCCAGCTGATTTTGAATGCGTGTGAAGATCAACAGCAAGCCAGAAGTACCTTTAATGAACTTGCATGGTGTACTATGAAATGTCCAATCACATCTTTCCCCAGATTTCCAGCACAAAGCGGGCAGACCTGACAGTATTCAATTCACAACTTCAGTATTCAACAAAATAGCAAAATGAATCGTGTGAAGCAGTGGCCAGTCGGTGGTTTCCGAATCGGACTGCTGATGCTAACTCCTATCAGAACAAGCAAATTGGTTGAGTATTATGGAGTCCTTATCTTTTTCAAATTTGCTAGAATAAAATCCATAACGAGAGAGGGGGGAGGAGGGAGTGGAGTGGAGTGGTGGCAGGGGTGTTCGAAAGGTTGGAGAGGAGGAGCGTATATCAATATTATTCAGTGATTCAAGCCTAACCAAATAGGTTCTCAGGTAACATCTATACATAGACAGATATGCGAATTGGCCTAGGAGCATAAGTAGAGGACAGTTAGCAAATAAAGAGAAGAACTTACTGCATTTTTTAAGTCAAAGCAGTGTTCGTCCTGCAAATGGCCACAGAGTATGTGGATTTCAATCTCTACATAGCAGAAAGGGCAAGGAAAGTAAGCTCTAGCATCCTCATCTCCATCAGAATCATCTATTGCCAGATGATTATCTGTTGATATTTAAAAAATTGGGAGAACACGAAAAAGTTATGCGCAATCTAACAAGTAGTGGCAAATAAACACATAACTATTACCAAGCCATCATTTCACAATGTCAATTCAAATAAGTCGAAAGCACAGAACCAAAAAAACATTGTCTTTTAACAACTACACTTCAACTAGACAATTAAAAAGAAGAAAGTCTTGAATAAATGCACTGCAATGATATTAACTTTGATCTAAGAACATGAACAATCTTCTGTAATCCTTCAATATCAAAACTAGGAATAACCTCTCAGAAAGAGCAAGAAACATTTGAAATTTTGAATGCCCTCAAATCATGCTGAAACCTATAGAAAAGCCATTTGTGCAACCTAAGAAACTCAATACACTTCCGAAGCGAAAGTGGCCTAAAACAAAATTAACTTTTCTCTTCAACAAAATCTTCTATGGACACACTCCCAACCCTAAATTTCCTTAATCCACCAAATGAAAATCTTCCAAAATTCAAGGATTCTAATCATATACTCCTACAACATAAAACGGAACACTACTTGTGTACTAATCTTAACAGGGGCAAAACCCCACAACAAAACACCTCCTCTATTTTCCCAAACACATCTCCTGAAATCCCTCAGGAAAACAATTAAAGCACAACAAGAACACCTAACAGAAGCAATATCCATAAACAAAATGAATTTATCAGCCATTTCAACCAGACAAAAATGGAGTAAAAAACCTAGGAAACCCAGATTACAAACTGACAATTAAGAAACAAAATAAAACAAGGAAAAAGAGGAGAGCAATGACCAGAGGTATATCTGGCAGCGAGTTGAGCAGCAGATAGGTGCTTAGCAGAATGGACTCTGGAGGACCAGAAATCAACATCCATTTCGGCAGCAGTATTAGGTTTGCCGGCGAGAAACGTGAAGCTCCGGCGAGGGAAAGGATAGTAGTAGTAGTATTGATGAGGGATAGAAGAAGTGACTAGTGACTGGTATAGACTAAAGAGTAACTTCTTCTACTTTTGTTTACTCAATATATTGCGCTCTGACATTGATAAAACCTTTTTCTGACACACAAAAGCTATATCATGGATGTCTGACACGTGGCGATTGATTAAGTTCCCATTAAATTATTAATTATAGGAGCTAAAGACTGATTAGTTTAGTTATAAACTTTTTTACATGGATTAGTTGGAACCAACTTCTGAAGTCAAATTAAATAAAAGAAACACAACAGAACAAGACAAACCCCCCTCTATTCATTCTTAACTTTTAAGATATTGACCTCTTCTAGCTTCCGATCCGTTGGATAGTAGAAGATCTGAGTAAGCAGCGGTTTAAAGTTACGAAGTTTAAATAAATAGTGATGGAACCAAAATCTGAACATTAAAAGCAAAATCGTGTAAAAAAACTAATGCTCCCGCAAAAAAATTAAATGTGGAGTTTTTGGGCCGATCAAAAAGTCACTCGATACTCCCCATTTTCTTTGGCTCCATCCCCTATAAATAAGGAGACTTGTATCAAAATAGATAATATTAATGTGGTACTTAGAGGGTGTTTAGTTGTTTACTTTTTACTTCATGTTTGTCTTTTCAGTTTAAAAGGTAATGTTTGAAGTGTTTGGTTAGACACTTCCTGTTTGCATTTTATAGCTCAAAAGTAGCTTTTTGCAAAAGCATGAAATCTCTACTTTTTAGAAAAACAGCATTTTCAAAAGACAAACAGCAAACAGGAACAGCAAACAACAAGTAGCCAAACGAGCGCTTGAAAAATGAGCATAATCATAAATGATTTTATACTATAACACATTTTAAAATGAGGTGGTTTAAATAATAAAAAATGTATGGAAACGGACAACATATGTTGGAAATAATAAAAATTGGGAAACATGGTACTAAAAGCTAAGGTGCATAGTAAAGTGAGAAACCTAAACGGTAGGAGAGAAGAATAATGTGAAAACTAGATATAGGGGACAGTTGATCAAGTGCCATTCATATTCTATCAAAAAGTCCTCTATTTCTAGGCCACTTGTCAGTTTCTTATTGGTTACTGAAGTGATCAAACAAAAAATTCTCATAATCTCGAGCCGCCTGTTAATACGATAGATAATGTGGCGAGGCTACACATATATCCTCAAGTAATGCCCAGTTCTTTGATTAACAAACTCGTTAAAAAGTTGATTAGTGTGTGATTGATTCCAAAAAAACATATTTATTTCAATGACAAAATAAAAATATTACTAATAAAGACATGGGAATGAGCACAAGAAACTAGTGACGGAAAGTAGGCCAAAACTAGTGATAGAAAAAATAAAAAAAATTCAAGTATTAGTGGAGCTTGGATTGAAAAGTACATTTTTGAATTAATTCTCAAAGTAATTTAGAGATGAAGCTTGAATTGATCATTGAGAGTGGTTTATAGATGGTGATTGAATTGATTCGGAAAAGTGTTATTTTAAAAAACTTACATTATGTGTTGTGTTGTTTGTTATATACTTCATTCGTTCCAGAATAGATGTTTTTTAGAGTTTTTTTTTGTTTCATAATACATAATATTTTGATTCAATCCATGCACATTAGTTGATTTTTACCAAATATACTTCTATTTAAGTTACTTTTTTATTTTGAAAATAGATAAAAGTTAATTAGTTGATGTAATTAATACAAGAGTGACAAAGTTTTTAGTTAAAATTAATTGCATTTTTTAGTTATTGTGTCTTAACCTTAAATTATAGAGAAAATTACATAAAAAATCAAGTTTAAATTTTATTTTACATTTAAGCCATTTCTATTTTGTGTTTTTATCATTTCATACTTTTATTTCTAATTTTGTCAAATTCAGTTACTTTTTTATTATTCAAAAATTATAATTTTGGAAAAAAACGGAAAAGTGAAATACAAAAGTGGTGAAAAACTGAAAAATATGACAAAATAAGAAATTCTTTATTAAGTTATGAGGAAATTGTAAATATACATTTGATTATGACTTTTCTGTAATTCACCCTAAATTATACTTAGATTAAATTCAAAAAAAAAGTTATAGTTGATTAAAAATGTTGGCATTAGATTTTTTCCAAATTAGTTTTTTTCAAATAAAAAACGTTGGCATTAGTCATTAAATAGTCTTTCTAAATTCCCTAATTTATCTCGGATTCTTTCCAAATTTCCTAATAAAAACTTTGGGCATCAATTCCCTAATTTATCTCAAAGTATTTCTATAATTATCTTTCCCACCTATCAATCCCAACAAAAATTTATAATTTATCTCTCCCTTTTTTAATCACACTTCAATCCCAAAGAATATTAAACAGTAATATTATGCTACATCCTCGGTTCATCTTCTCAATTCATCAGTTATATAATCAATTTTGTTTTCTAATCACCTCAATGTGAAACTTCCAATTACTAATAGCCTTTTTTGTTGTCTTTGAGAAACACTATCAGATTCTGATTTACTCGGTCTTCAAAAGCAATTTGGAAAAAGCGTATCAAAATCTTCCAATTTCAAGAACTTAGGCGCTAAACCTCGTTAAATGATGTGATTTTCAAATTTGGTTTTTCATTTTTTTGTTATCATGTTTTGTATCGTAAAGAGCATAAAATCTATTAGAACTATTTTATAATTTATTAAATTTAAGAAATTTACTTCTAGAAATGCTCATAAACATCATTTTGTATAAGAAATTGGGTACTTAAAGCAATATAAAATATTTTTATTAGATATTAGTGTCATTTTTAAGTAATCTTCTTTTATACAATTTACTTTTCTACTTATTTTTTTATTCCCACTTATTTATTAGGGTCTCATTTGGTAATTCGCCCCTGTACCTCTAAAATCTCAGGATCGGCCCTGGTGACCGATTAATCCAACTGTTTCGACCCCTAATATTGATGTTAATAATATTTTGTGGAGTATTATTAATTCAACCAAAATATTTTTATTTCCATTAATACGTTTCCTTTTAACCTTATTTTTCCTTTCTTTAATACCATTGTGGAATGAATAATTTTTTTTTTGCTTAATAAATTTTTTTTTGCTTAATAAATTTTTTTTGCTTAATAAATTATTGTTTTAGAATTTTAATTATTATTTAGATTATTTTTTTATTGATTTTTTGTATTACATATTAAAAAAAAGTATTTGTTTGTTTGATAATTTAAGATAAACTCATCTTATTAAATCTTACTAGTATTATGCCCACGCGTTGCGCGGGTCAATAAATTTTTTGTATAAAAACTTAATATTTTAACATTTTTTTAATTATATATCATTTGCATAATGATATTAATGTTTTGTTTTAAAATAATTTTAATTTTTTTAAAAAAAAAAAGAATAGTTTAAAAAAAATAACTTTGTATAATTTCTTTATTGAAAAGTACAGACATCGTAGAATCACTTAAGTCTTGAACTACTATTTCAAGCTCATATCTGCAGTTATGAAAGAAAAATATAATAAAAAGTCCAACATAGCCATACTGTAAGATTTTAGTTTGTGAGGATATAAATTTGTGAAAAAGAAACCACAAACTTCTTACATTATATAAAATAATAAAAACACAATAAAATGCAACAAATAAAGTTAATTTCTCGAACAAAAAAAATAAAGTTAATTTCTACATTATTTAAGAGTTGAAATTTGTAGTACAACATAAAACACAAAACAGTTCATAAAAATAAATCATATAACTCTAATAAAATCCAACATAGCCGTAGCTGAAGATTTTAATTTGTGGGGATGTAAATTTATGAAGAAAAAAATCACAAACTCCTTACATTATATAGTACAATAAATTATAACAAATGTTGTAATAGTAATACCTATTAAATATAAATTATTAATTTGCTTCATTAATAATTTATTGTTATACCATTAATTTATCAATACATTTTCACCATCTCTTCTTTTTGAAGATGTGGTGGGGGTTAGCTTCCCTAGGCTAATCCCAGGCTAGGTTTTCGGTTTTTTATTTTTATTTTCCTTTCCTGTTCCTACCAAAAAAAAAAATCAATACATTTTCACCTACTCTGAATTATTATATCATTAACTCTATTATTACTTAAATTGATTAAATCTTTTTAAGTTTAATTTTTTAAATCACTCATTCGATTGTTGTTGTTCTACGTGTAATTTTTATTGTATTATTATCTATACTAAATTATGTACATAAAAATCTCATAATAACATATTATTAAATTATTAAATTATTAAACTATTATATTATTTTTTTTGTTATATTGCATATATATTAATTATTTACATTTATCTAATAATCTAAAATAAATGTCTTAAAATGTCAAATTCATATAAATTAAAACTGAAATTTGTAATACGCTCTCTTCTCTCTCCTGCGATTTAGGTCGTGATTTGTCGCTCTCTTCGGTCGTGCGGTGGTTGCGAGTTTTGTGCGGATGAGAAGCAGGGACCGGTCTTGGTCCGGTGGGGGGCTGGCGCAGGCGGCGTCGGGTCGGCCAGGTTTAGGGATAGTCGGGGAGAGCGGGGATTGGGAGGAGGTTGTTGGATCGGAGATTCAGGGGTTGCGGAGATCCCTATCTCCACGGTCGTTTGGTGGCCTGAGCCTGGCAGCGGCGGCGGTGCCATCGGTGTCGGAGGGAAGGGTGGGAGTGAAGGGCGAGGAGACATGGATGGTCGGGATGGAGTCGACAGTAGTTGGGGAGGGGCTGGGAGTCGTTCCTAGTTTGGGTAGATTTAGGGGAGATGGTGAGTTAGGCCATCTTTTGGCTGGGCAGGAAGGCGGGAGGCGTGGGCTTGAATTTAGTGGAGGTGGGGAGGCAGGCGGCAGGTAGGCATCTCCTGCGGATCTGCTGGCCGCGGCTGGTGCGGTGTTGAGGATGGGGGAGAATATGTGCCAGGGGGGAGGTGGTATGTCGGGCGGTTTAGGGGGTCTTAGGGGCGGGACTTCTGTCTCTGTGTGTGTTGTCCAGGCTAGGGGCGGGGCTTCTGTGAGCTCTGGCTTGGGCCAGGCGGGCGGAGGCCACAATCTAGGGGGCGCGGATGCCTCCGTCATCCCGGCAGGTGGTATCGTATCTCCTAGGTCCTTAGGAGTTTTTGAGAATAAAAATAAGAATGACCCTAGCTTTGGGAAAAATTCGTGGAAGGATACGATCATGGGAGTGGTCGAGGAAGAGCCTTGTGAAAATGAAGTAATTATGGAGGGAGTTTCGGAAGAAGTATTTTCGGATTCTGACGAAGAGGATGGGGATCAGGATGATCCTTTGTGTCCTGTGATCCGGCTTTCCTCAGCGGACAAGCGTGCTCTTAGGGATAAGTGGAGGATTTCTTTAATAGTAACGGTTCTGGGGAAAAGAATTAGTTTTAATTATTTCGCCTAGAGGATCCAGGCGCAGTGGGCAAAAAAGGGGAAAGTTAGTATTACTGACTTAGAAAATGACTACTATATTATTAAATTCACTCGGGTTGAGGATTATAATGCCGTGATAAAGGGGGCCGTACATTATTTCTAATCATGTTCTGGCCTTAAGGCCATGGGTGTTGGTCCCTTATAACGTGACAAGTATAGTTCCAAGGGGGTGGGGATAGGAACTATTTAAAATTTTATCCGTTAAGGCTGACTTCTTTTCTTATGAAAAGGGTTACACAGCGCGCTGAGTGAATTTAAGACACTAGCTTAGTCAACTGGTGACTAAGTCAGTTTCTTTCCTTGAGTCAGGAGATAGCACTCAAGTCTATTCCTGAACTCAGATACTCAATGCACACAACTCAGCGTGACTTCTTTTCTTAGTCAGTTTTCAAGCAAGCAATATATATATCAAAGGAGTTAAAGGGTTAGAAAGATATTACTCAGCGAATTTATCCAGATTCGGCCTCTCCGCCTACGTCCTGTCCCCGGAACACGTTCCGAGCTTTTTGAATTCTCTACTGAGCTCTTTAAAGGTAGAGCACGAAACCTTTTACAAATAGAAGCTGAGTATAACAAGAGTACCTTCCTCTATACCTCTACTCACTCCTATATCTACGCTGAGTACTATAACCGAGTACTCAGCCTCTCCTTTCTATTCTTCTAGAAATGATAAAGTGTTTGTCCTAAACAACGATTGCTAAGACACTTTAGATGATTGGAAATCACTCTAGACTTTTACACAATAATATGGAAATTGGTGTAAGGTATTTGCTTTGCTTTTCTCACAGAATCTTCGAGTATGGATTTGGTCAGCGTTTCGACTACTTGAAGTTCTGCATCGATTGAAGCAAATGGATGGCCTTTATATAGTGACACTTGAGGCACCTGGTCATTTCAAATTTTAAAATAACCGTTGGAGGGAAACGGCTTCCTGTCGTTGTCACTCTGAGCGTGCTCAACGTCGTTGGCCAATAGAAATCTTGCATCTTCTGTCTTCGTCAGTTTTCGACAGAATGTTTCGCCATTTAAGGAAAAGTCCACGAGACAGCTTTCTGCGCCTTCTGAACTTTTCCCAAAGTAGAAATACTTTGTCTAGAAGTTGAACATTTCCTGCCGCTGTCCAGACTGCTTTGTCGTCCAACTCAGCAGCTTCTTCTTGAAGCTTTTGCCACGAAGGCTTCTCGATCCTTCTCTTGCTGAGTCATCGTTTTAGTTGATACGGCTTCGTTTTGAACTTTTAAGCCGAATGGTGTTGATATGTTGACTTGGGCTTGACTTCCACTTTATGGGCCTTTGGGCTTTTTAATCTCAATGTCTTATACACAATTAAACTCAACATTGAACAAACACATTAGTGTAAATAAATCAAAGCATTATAAATTTAATGTGTTAGAATATTTTTAACATTACTTAAATAATTTTGTCAAATCAAAATCATGTGGAAAGGTGTTTCAACAAACTCCCCCATTTTGATGTTGGCAAAAATATTCAGTCGAAGAACTCAGTGTTGAGCTCCCCCATGATAATTGACCTTATTTTATCAAATGACTCCCCCGTAAGGGTTGAGCTACTGACTTAGTTTTACTCTAAACATTTCAAGGTTTAGTTGAGTAAGTCTAAGGCCAGTTTTCAGAGATAGGTCAACTCATGGAACATATTCTATTTAACTCAGTTTTACGCGGAAGATTTAAATATCAGAGAGCGCTGAGTAAGCTTTGTTCAATGAGTTTTTAGTTTAGTGGACATATAAGAAGTGGTCAAACATGCGTGATCAACACAGCAGGCATATCATCTCCCCCGTTTTGCCATCATCAGGTTTGGGAATGAAGGTGGCTTCAATGGCAGCTTGAGTAAGGCGCTGAGAAAAGGCCTTAAGCTTTTTCGTGCTTTCATTCATTCCATCGAAGATAGGAACACCATCATCCACAATGGATCGAGGAATTCCAATAGATGCAGCACTCAGCATACTCAAGACAATGGCTTGAGACTTGCCAATCTAGTGCATGGTTTCAGTGAGCATGGCAAAGGCTTGATGAAACATCTTGAGCAATGAGGAGTCATAATACTCACGCTGATCGTTGATTTTGCGCACATTGCTGAAGGTTGCTCGAGAATATTTGAGAATCTCGTTAGTCTTAAGCTCATCAGTTGCCATCTCCTGTCTGTTTAAGTTCAGCAGACGCACAGCTTCGCTGATTTGCTCAATGGAGCATTGAGAGGAGGTTGAAAGCTGGTGATTAGTTTTCTCTTGCTCGGTGTGAAGCTGGCTGAAGAGGTTATGTACTTCGACGGAAGTGGCATATGCTGAGTTCGCAGCTGACAGTTGATGAAACTCCCTTTGTAGTGAGTTTATATGGTTGACCATGGTCAGCTGGAGTTCGGCCAGCTTCAGGATAGAGTCCTGCCTGGGCTGTTGAGTTTGTAGTGTAGTCATGAAACTCAGAAGATCCTTCATACCTTTGATCTCCATAAGAAGCTGAATGACAGACGAAAATGGAGTTGTCTCAACAGCGGTAGATTCAGCGGCATTGGCACTTTGTTGATGGAGGTCCTGGATAAGAGCTTGAGTTGAGTTTACAATTCTTCGACCAGACTCAAAGGCAATGAGGTAGCTGAAGGATCCATCATGTGTTGGCCCAGATGCCGGAGGTGGAGTAGAACCGGATAAGGGCAGTGTTTGGTTCTGCTCGTTATTGGAAGGCCCAGCATTGTCAGCGGCTGGCCTGGTATTAGTATTGTCAGTGGAAACTGACTGAATTTGAGTCTGCTTATTTGAATTGGGAAGTGGAAGATCAGCAGAATGAGTAGCTTGCTCAGTGTCAGGCTGAAGCTGACTAGGTGATGGAAGGTTAGGAAGTTCAGTATCCACCTGAGCAGGAAGTTCCTTATCTTTCTCAACAGTTTGAGGAGCGGAGTCATCGAGCACTTGCTCGACATTGCTTTGGTCGGCATGTTCCTTTCGAGAAACAGAGGCCTGATTTTCTTCAGACTCTGGTTGAGTCACAGGTGTGTTGGAGAAGTATTTGAGTTGGACATCTGTAAGATCAGGAATCTCATCCCTCAGTGGTGAGTCACCCATGATGTCAATGACGGGTGGTTTGAGGGCTTTCCTCTTTCTCAATCTCCTAAGCTTCGGAGGAGTAGGGTCACACGGAATGGACTCAATTGAGTCAGTGGGTGAGGCATCCCTTTGCACAGCAGGAGCATTTTCTTGGTGCTCAGTTTCTTCTTCATCATCAACCAACTCAGTGTTGATTGGTTCAAGATGCTCATCATCTGCTGGTTCCTCAGTGTCATCCTGACCATTTTCTTCTTCTTCTTCAGACTCATCATCATCCAGTTCTTCTTCCTCTAACTGGTCATCCAACTATTCTTCATCAAACTGACTACCCAGCTGGTCTTGGTATTGTTCTTCCTCATCCTGTTGCTCAGCGTCAATCCCTTGACTCTGTGCATAGTGTGAGTTAGGAGGAACGACGATGTCTGTCGGCATGGCCTCAATAGGTCTTAATTCAAAGTTGAGATTCTTCTTCTTTCTTAATGGTTGGTCAGCAGCCTCTCTTTCTTCGATCTCAGACTCAACTTGCCTAGGTCTTTTCTCAGCTGATCTAGATCCACCCGGACCTTGCTGAGTTTTCTTTGTTCCTTTACATACAACTTTGATCCTCTTTGGGGTAGAGGCAGCTCCTTTAGATGTGCTTTGCACAACTTTCCTCTTCCTTTGAGTTCTGCCCTTTTTAGTCACAGCCCCCTCAGCGTTTTCCCCCTCAGCGTTCTGGACAGCTCCTCCTTTTCCTTCCTTCACAACAATGGGTAGGTCATGTGCCAAACCAAATAGTGCAGCAGCTGTAATTTCGGTTCCCTGAACTCGAATTTCCGAAACGGTGTCCACTTTGTGATCCTGGAGGATTCGCGTGATGAAGGAGCCCAGCCTAAGGGTTCTAGTACTTCGTAAAAACCCACCGATGATGAAGATAGGCATATTGATCGGCGTGTAGGTCAGCATATGCCATATGAAGCACTGCTCGAAGTTGGTTGCTGAGTTGGTGCAGTTGATTTTGGGGTAGAGGAAATTTGTCAGTATGTAATGGGCCATCTTTTGATGCTGACCCATGGAAGTGCTTGAATTTCACCTACATGACCCTCAGGTTTGCAAAAGGTCTTAACGTAGTTTGTTTTGTCATGGTCACCTGACTTACGAAGTATAGCTCCTTCGTTTTTTAATTTGAACAGTGAGGCAAGGTACGCTGGGTTGATGGAGATGTTCTTTCCTCAAACATTAGTTGCTAGGTAGTTCCTGTTGACATTTGCGACTCTCATGTTGGCGTAGAATTCACGTACCAACTCAGGGTAAGTGGGATCACGAACTGAGAACAGCTCGGTCCAGCCATTGTTCTTGATCCATTCACAGAAAGGTTGCTCGGCCTCCACAAATCCTTTTGAGAACCACCACGATTGGTCAATCTTCCACCCCCTCACACTCTCGAAGACTTTAGTGTAGGTGCGTTGTACTACCTTCTTCCCTTGTCCTTTTGCTGCGATTTCCCTTTGGTAGAGGCAGCTTGAGCTTTCTTGCTCGGCGTGGTAGCTTCAGCATGGTCACGCTGAGTAGGAGAAGTAGGGTTTTCATCGGAGCGGTTATGGGATAGACCGGCACTGGAGATGTTTAGAGAAACTCTTGTCATATTCTCAGAGAAGTTTTGGGAGTTTTGGGAATTTTTGAGAGAGTATAAATGCCAAAGATTTCCAAGCGTAAAGAAACGAAAGTGGGAATTCATCCACTATTTATAGAGATGTTGAGTTAATCCGAGGCGTTGGGTTGTTTGTCTTACCTCGAGATTCTCAATCAACAAAGATTCTGGCATTTATGACACATACGGCGCGTGTGTTTTCTAATTATAGCCTATACGTCATCCTAGGTAGCTATTTAATTCGCGTGCTTTGCATTTAAGGTTTGCAACGGCTCTTTACTCGGTGTTAAGAATTTCAAGCGTTTAAAATTCTGAGTAGTCAGTGTTATGCAAAGGAATAGATATAATGCGTAGAAGCTCAGCTTGAGGTAAATACTCAACATATATATGTATCTACTCAGCATGCAATATCACAAATCATTCATCAAGGAAATTCACTCAGCATGCATACTATACTTGGAATTTATTGAAGATGATTAAACATACCAATGGCTTCTCTAAGTATGTTGAATTGCTCACGAGCCAGTGGCTTTGTGAAGATATCAGCAAGCTGCTCATCCGTTAGGACATAGGTCAGCTTGATCTCACCTTTGAGTACATGGTCTCTAATAAAGTGATGTCTGATGCTGACATGCTTCATCCTGCTGTGCTGGATTGGGTTCTTTGATAGATCAATTGCACTTTTGTTGTCATATTTGACTTCAATTGTTTTAGTCTGAACACCATAATCTTCAAATTGTTGCTTAATCCATAGGACTTGAGCAACACAGCTTCCAGCAGCAATGTACTCAGCTTCAGTGGTTGACAGGGCTACCGACGCCTGCTTCTTGCTGAACCAGGACACAAGACAGCTCCTAAGGAAGTGGCATCCTCCTGAGGTGCTTTTTCGTTCAAGCTTGTCCCGTCCATAGTCAGCGTCAGTGTATCCAAGAAGTGTGAAATCTGAAGTATTGGGATACCATAAACTTGCATTCACTGAGCCTTGCAAATATCTAAGGATTCTTTTTACAGCTATGTAATGAGATTCCTTAGGGTTAGATTGATATCTAGCACAATAACATACTGAGAACTGAATGTCCGGTCTACTCGCTGTTAAGTAAAGTAGAGAGCCTATCATACCTCGATACAATCTGCTGTCTACTGACTTACCATTCTCATCAACGCAGAGGACAGTGTCAGTGCCCATTGGAGTGGATATTGGCTTACAATTTTCAAGTTCATATTTCTTCAATATCGTACTTAGTTTGACTTATGAAGATGCCATTTTTCCCTTGTTTGATTTGAAGTCCAAGGAAGAAGTTGAGTTCTCCCATCATTGACATTTCAAACTTAGTTTGCATCTGCTTGCTAAATTCTTTGCACATTGACTCGTTAGTGGCACCAAAAATAATGTCATCAACATATATCTGAGCCAGCATGGTATCTTTACCCTTCCTCTTAATGAATAAGGTTGTATAAGCTTTACCTCTGACATAATTTCTAGTCAGCAGGAAACTGGTCAGCCTCTCATACCAAGCACGTGGTGCTTGCTTGAGGCCATACAGAGCCTTTTTGAGTTTATAAACATGGTTTGGGAACTTGGGGTCCTCAAACCCTGGAGGCTGATTAACATAAACTTCCTCGTTTATAACATCCATTTGAAACAATTTAAAGTTCATATAAGATGCATATGCACATAAAATTCTTATAGCCTCTAGCCTTGCCACTGGGGCAAAGGTCTCACCGTAGTCAATACCTTCTTGCTGACTGTAGCCCTGAGCTACAAGTCTTGCTTTGTTTCTGACCACGTTCCCTTGTTCATCCAGCTTGTTGTGGAAGACCCATCTTGTTCCTATGGTCTTCTGGCTTCTTGGTTTTGGCACTAGATCCCATACTTCATTTCGTCTGAACTGATCAAGTTCTTCTTGCATTGCATTCATCCAGTATTCATCATACTCAGCTTCAGCGAAATTCTTTGGTTCCTGAATTGAGACGAATGCTACGTTGCTGAGGTATCTCCTGAGTTGATTTCTCGTCATCAGGGTATTCTCAGCGGCATCAAGAATGGCACTTTCTGAGTGTCCTCTTGGTATCCTAATCAACTTTGGTAGATTGATGTCTTGCGCTGGCTATGTTTCAACAATCTCTGCAGGTGTAGGTTGG
Source organism: Euphorbia lathyris (assembly GCF_963576675.1). Classification (NCBI taxonomy): domain Eukaryota; kingdom Viridiplantae; phylum Streptophyta; class Magnoliopsida; order Malpighiales; family Euphorbiaceae; genus Euphorbia; species Euphorbia lathyris. Next base: position 41,910,476 of record NC_088910.1, read on the forward strand.
TCAGTGAAAGTAATTTGAGTTTCACTTTTACCTTTGGTCAGCCCTTGAGGAAATGACTCAGCGGCTGTTTCTTAGTCAGCGGGTGATGAGTGTGGATCATCCTCGGTCAGTGGCTGGTATCTTCCTGCAGGGTTAGTTTCATCGAACTCAACATGTACTGACTCTTCTAAGACTTGAGTTTGTTTATTGAAAACTTTGTATGCTTTATTGTTTGTTGAGTAGCCTAAAAAGATAGCTTCATCAGCTTTTGAGTCAAACTTAGCTAGGCTATCTTTGGTATTTAGGATAAAACATTTACAGCCAAAGGCACGAAAGTATCCAATGTTGGGCTTTCGTCCTTTCCAAAGTTCGTAGGGAGTTTTCTTTAGTATAGGTCTAACAAGAGCCATATTAAGAATATAGCACGCTGTGTTGACAGCTTCTCTCTAAAAGTACTTTGGAAGCCTATGCTCACTCAGCATTGTCCTGGCTATTTCAACCAAAGTTCTGTTTTTCCTTTCAACAACCTCATTTTGTTGAGGCGTTCTAGGAGCAGAGAAATTATGGTCAATGTCGTTGGTTTCACAGAATTCAACAAACTGTTGGTTCTTGAATTCTCCACCATTATCACTTCGGATGTGAGCTAACTTAAGGTCTTTATCATTTTCAAGTTTTCTTACCAAATTTGAAAATGTCTCAAAGGTTTCATCCTTGCTACTCAGCAAGATGATCCAAGTGTACCGAGAAAAATCATCTACAGTGACCAAGGAAAATCTTCTTCCACCCAAGCTCAGCGGCTGGACTGGACTGGACCGAAGAGATCCAAGTGTAGCAACTCTAGTGGACGCTTAGTTGAGACAATGTTTTTACTATGAAAAGATTGTTTGGTTTGTTTTCCAGCTTGGCAAGCGTGGCATAATTGATCTTTTTCAAATTTAAGTTCTGGCAGACCCTCAACCAATTGCTTTCTTGCTAATTTGGCCAGGAGGTCCATGCTTACATGACCAAGTCTCCTGTGCAATAGCTAGGAATTTTCTTCCTTTGACACTAAGCATACAGTTTTTGAAAACTTCTTTTCTAAGTTCAGCATAAAGACATTATCAATACGAGGGGCAGTTAAAATTAGCTCATTTGTTTTACCCTCGAATATTTTACATCCAGTGTCATCAAATATAACTTTTCTCCCATTGTTACATAGCTGAGCTATGCTGAGTAAGTTATATTTGAGTCCGCTGACTAGGGAGACTGACTCAATAGTAGGATTACCACCAATGGTTCCTGACCCTACTATCTTACCCTTCTTGTTGTCTCCAAAACTTACACTTCCACCTCGTTTATGCACAAACGTGATGAACTGAGTTTCATCACCAGTCATATGCCTCGAGCATGCGCTGTCAATGTACCACATCTTTGACTTCTCAGCACACCTCAGGCTTACCTGCAATATAGCTAGTTGCTTTTAGGTACCCAATTCTTTTTGGGTCCTTTCTTGTTAGGTTCAACAGGTAAAGCATCATATTTTATTTTATGACGACATACTTGGATAGTATGTCCATTCTTTCCACAGAAGTCACAGCTGACCTTCCGTTTAGGATGTCTCACTGACTGGTCAGCACCCCATTGCTGAGCATGCCAGCACACCTTTATGGTGTGTCCTTTCTTCCCACAGAAGTCACATTGGACATTCCGCTAAGGATTCCATCTCTGCTGACTAGTACTTCGGTACTCAGTTTTCAGAGGAATGTTTCTTTTATTCGGAACCTTAAGTTGGTTCTGAATTGATGTGACATCCTTTCTCAGTTTCTTAGAATCTGATTGGACCTCAGAGACATACTTTTGCATAATTTCTACATTACTATGCAAAGTTGAGTTGTCCTGGAGAAGATATCGAAGGTCACTCAGTTTGACCTCTTCAACCTCGTCACATCGCCTACTGAGTGCTCTAACCTTTTTATTACACTTTTGACAAGTGTATAGAGGTCACTCAGGGCATTAACCATTTCATCTCTGAGCAAGGGTAGTGATATTACCTCAGTTGAGTGTTCCTCATCGTCGGATGCAATGGAGGGGTCAGCATGCTCAGAAACATATGGCACAGCAAGTTCGTCAGCCATGAAACAAATCTTTGCTGACTCAGTGGCATCAACTTCTGATGATGAAGACTCATCACTGTCGCTCCAAGTTGCCACCAATGCCTTCTTGTTGTTCTTTCTTTCTTTCCTCAGCGTGGGACAACTTGACTTGATATGGCTAGTTTGATGACATTCAAACCATGTAATGGGCTTTGAGTTGTCCTTCTTGTACTTGTTGTCGCTGGACTCAACTTTGTACTTATCAAACTTCTTGTAAGGCTTCTTAGAATATTTGTCATTCTTTTTGAACAGCCTCTTCATCTTTCTAGTGAACATAGCCATTTCTTCATCGTCTGTTGAGCTCCCATCAGTGGAGTCAGCTTTCATGATAAGAGACTTTTGCTTCTTGTCTTCAGACTTTTCCTTCACCTCGAAATTCTTCATTGAAATCTCATGGGTCAACAGTGAGCCAATGAGTTCATCATACTTGTAGGTGGTTAAGTCTTGAGCTTCCTCAACAACAGTTTTCTTTGCTTGCCAGCTTTTAGGAAGACTCCTAAGAATCTTCTTGACTTTCTCCTCCTCAGTGAAGATCTTTCCAAGTCTCTTGAGCTCGTTGATGATGTTTGTGAACCTTGCGTTCATGTCAGATATTCCTTCATCACCATTCATTTCAAACAGCTCGTACAACCTCATGTGCTGGTTGACCTTGGATTCCTTCACCTTGTTGGTTCCTTCATAGGTGACCTCAAGCTTCTTCCAAATCTCCTGCGCTGACTCACAACCTGAAATCTTGTTGTATTCTGCAGCATCTAAAGCACAGTAAAGCATGTTTATAGCCGAAGCATGATTTTGTAGCTTCTTGAGATCATCCTCTGTCCATTTAGTCTCAGCTTTGACAACCGTTTGGCCATCAACAGTTTCAACAGGAACAAATGAGCCTTGAACTATAGACAGCCATGCACTCATATTTGTTGCCTGAATGAAATTTTTCATTCTATTCTTCCAAAAGGTATAGTTAAACAAGAAGAATAGAGGAGGCCGAGTTATGGACAGACCCTCAGGTAGAATCTGAGTTGTCAGATTTCCTGGGAGAAACCGAGTGTTGTTTTCAGCCATAGTGGGGATCAACTCAAGGTAGTTAAACCTTGCACAGTGAGCTTTTAGGCTCTGATACCACTTGTTGGTCCCTTATAACGTGACAAGTATAGTTCCAAGGGGGGGATAGGAACTATTTAAAATTTTATCCGTTAAGGCTGACTTCTTTTCTTATGAAAAGGGTTACACAGCGCGCTGAGTGAATTTAAGACACTAGCTTAGTCAACTGGTGACTAAGTCAGTTTCTTTCCTTGAGTCAGGAGATAGCAGTCAAGTCTATTCCTGAACTCAGATACTCAATGCACACAACTCAGCGTGACTTCTTTTCTTAGTCAGTTTTCAAGCAAGCAATATATATATCAAAGGAGTTAAAGGGTTAGAAAGATATTACTCAGCGGATTTATCCAGATTCGGCTTCTCCGCCTACGTCCTGTCCCCGGAACACGTTCCGAGCTTTTTGAATTCTCTACTGAGCTCTTTAAAGGTAGAGCACGAAACCTTTTACAAATAGAAGCTGAGTATAACAAGAGTACCTTCCTCTATACCTCTACTCACTCCTATATCTACGCTGAGTACTATAACCGAGTACTCAGCCTCTCCTTTCTATTCTTCTAGAAATGATAAAGTGTTTGTCCTAAACAACGATTGCTAAGACACTTTAGATGATTGGAAATCACTCTAGACTTTTACACAATAATATGGAAATTGGTGTAAGGTATTTGCTTTGCTTTTCTCACAGAATCTTCGAGTATGGATTTGGTCAGCGTTTCGACTACTTAAAGTTCTGCATCGATTGAAGCAAATGGATGGCCTTTATATAGTGACACTTGAGGCACCTGGTCATTTCGAATTTCGAAATAACCGTTGGAGGGAAACGGCTTCCTGTCGTTGTCACTCTGAGCGTGCTCAGCGTCGTTGGCCAATAGAAATCTTGCATCTTCTGTCTTCGTCAGTTTTCGGCAGAATGTTTCGCCATTTAAGGAAAAGTCCACGAGACAACTTTTCTGCGCCTTCTGAACTTTTCCCAAAGTAGAAATACTTTGTCTAGAAGTTGAACATTTCCTGCCGCTGTCAAGACTGCTTTGTCGTCCAACTCAGCAGCTTCTTCTTGAAGCTTTTGCCACGAAGGCTTCTCGATCCTTCTCTTGCTGAGTCGTCGTTTTAGTTGATACGGCTTCGTTTTGAACTTTTAAGCCGAATGGTGTTGATATGTTGACTTGGGCTTGACTTCCACTTTATGGGCCTTTGGGCTTTTTAATCTCAATGTCTTATACACAATTAAACTCAACATTGAACAAACACATTAGTGTAAATAAATCAAAGCATTATAAATTTAATGTGTTAGAATATTTTTAACATTACTTAAATAATTTTGTCAAATCAAAATCATGTGGAAAGGTGTTTCAACAATGGGTTCCCAATTTTAATCCTCATGATTGCTCGGTAAACAGAATATTAACGTGGGTTAGGTTCCCGGGCCTACCAATTGAATATTATAATGAAGTTTTTCTTAATAAGATAGGCAGTTTTGTTGGGAAGGTCCACCATGTGGACAAAACTACCATTGGGGCTATTAGAGGTAAGTTTGCAAGAGTTTGTATTGATATTGACCTTGCTAAACCCCTTTTGTCAAAATTCTGTCTTCATAATAAGATTTACTTTATTGAGTATGAAGGTTTACATAATATTTTTTTTGATTGTGGTATGTTTGGTCATACCTATGAGGGATGCCCTAAGAGGGAGAAGGTGTTAGAAGAGGTAATTGAGGGTGGTAATGAAAGAGTGGAAGGGATCTAAGGAGATGGGGGGAATTTTGGCCCCTGGATGGTTGCTAAGAGGTCGGCTAGACGAAGGACTCGACCTTCTGTTGTTTAGAACCGGCCCCCTGACATTAATATCGAGTCTACTCTGGCCCATCCTATTGCTAATCTTGTTGTCAAGGAGAAGCCTTGCCCTAAAATTAGCATGGATTCTGGGGTTACCCCGGTTATCACTTCAGGGTCCAGATTTGGGGCTCTGACTATTGAGGAGACCCAAGAATCTGACCAGGCAGACGATCACATTGTGCAAAGCATGCCAGGCTTAGAATCTACTGAACCATCAAATAAGGTGGTTGAGACTGTTAACCCCCTTTTTGTTTCCAAAGGAGAAGCCCAGATTGGATCCCAAGCTCAGGCTTCTCAAGGAAAGGTGAAGTTAAATGAGGTTAGTATTCCTAATTACTGTGGTGATCCTAGTATTGGGAATGGGAAGGCTATGGGTGTTAACAAAACTAGCATGAAAAAGCCTAAGGGTAAACAGAAAATTGTCCATAGTTCTATGGTTTTGTCAGATAAGAGGGGTCCTTCTGGTACCTCGGCAAGGCTCTCAGGAGCCCCTAATAAATACCTGGTTTAGGGTTATGGGTGGGGTCAGTTGGTCCTCCTTTCTATGGATTTGTTGGTTTGGAATGTTAGAAGAGCGGCTAGTAAGGCTACCCGTATCCATGTTAAAGATCTTATTAAACAGTTTAATCCTTCTTGTTTTGTTTTAATGGAAACTAAGATTAGTGGAGTTAAAGCAGATGAGGTGGTTAACAAGTTTAGGAACTGGAATTGTGTCAGATCGGAGGCTACTGGCCGGGCTGGTGGGATTTGGCTTTTCTGGAAGCCAGATCGAGTTCATTTCGATATTGTTAGTATGGACAAACAGTTTATTAATAGTAAAGTTAGTATATGCGGATCCTGTCCTGGCTAATCGTAAATGGCTATGGGAGGTTCTTTACTCTATGAGTGTTAGTATGACTGAATCTTGGTTCGTGGCTGGTGATTTTAATGATATTGCTTGTATGAGTGATCAGAGAGGGGGTGCGAATCACTATGTTAATCGTTGCCTCAATCATAAGCATAGTATGGATTTATGTGGGCTTTTTGATCTGGGTGCCGCTGGTCATAAGTTTACTTGGAAGCGTAACAGTACCTTTGTTCGTTTGGACAAAGTTTATGCTAATGTTTCAGCTCAAACTAGATTTCCTGAAGTGTCTGTGTTAAATCTGCCCTTCAGGCATTCGGATCACTGTCCTATCTTAGTCAGGCTGGTGAGAGGCAATCGGCCTAAGGGGAGAGACCGTTTAGGTATCAGGTGGCTTGGGAATCCTATCCTGAGTTTAAAGACTTCGTTCAAAACAATTGGAAGCCTCACTCTAATGTCTTACAAGCTGCTGAGGGATTCAGAAAGAATGTTCTGGGGTGGAACAAAGACGTCTTTGGTCATATTATTAGGAGAAAGAACAAATTGTTGAGTAGAATTGAGGGCATTCATCGTAGGTTGGAGGTTAGTTTTGATCATAGTCTGGATGGTCTCCTCAGAACCCTTTAGAAGGAGTTGGAAGCTGTGCTCAAACAGGAAGAGTTTCTTTGGTTTCAGAAATCTAGGAAAGCCTGGATCAAAGATGGGGATTGGAATACCAGGTATTTTCATCTCTCTACTATAATTAGAAGACAGAACAATAGGATTGATGCTATTAAAGATTCAAATGGAGATTGAGTTTATGAGGATGAAGATATTCATCACCTGGCCCTTAACTTCTATAAAGACCTTCTTAAAAAGGAACCTGTTATTATGGATAAGGCTCAGACTGTGGCTACCTTTCCCATGTTGGGAGAGGATAGATTTCGGGAAGCTTTCCACCTTATTTCCTAGAAAGAAATAGATCAAGCTATTTTTAGTATTGGGGCTACTAAACCTCCTGGGGTTGATGGTCTGCCTGCTGGTTTTTATCATAAACACTGGGAGGTTGTGAAGGAAGGCGTTTATAGCTTTATTAAAGGTGTTTTTAATGGCGCTCAGGATATTGGGCTTGTGAACAGCACTCTTTTAGTTCTAATTCCTAAAGTGGAGAAACCTTCATCTTTCTTACAAATGAGGCCTATTAGTCTTTATAATGTTCTCTACAAAGCTATTACTAAAATTGTGGCCAATAGACTCCATTGTATCCTTCCTGATATCATTAGCCAAAATCAAGGAAGCTTTGTTCCTGGTAGACAAATGATGGATAATGTTGTCATTGCCTAAGGAAGCTTTGTTCCTGGTAGACAAATGATGGATAATGTTGTCATTGCCCAAGAGATGGTCCACTCTATGAAAATCAAGAAGGGGAAGAGAGGTATTGTGGCTCTTAAGTTGGATCTGGAGAAAGCTTATGATCGCATAGACTGGAGCTTCCTTCTCGAGAGTCTGGAGAGGGCAAGGATCCCGGACAATTGGAGGAGTTTAATTAAGGTTTGTATCTTTTCTCCTGTTTTTCAAGTCTTGATCAATGGGGATACGTCGGAAGGTTTTTCTCCTTCCCGGGGTATCCGCCAAAGGGACCCTATGAGTCCTTTCTTATTTGTTATTGCTATGGAGAGATTGACTCACCTAATCCAGGATGCTGTTGGTAATGGGAAATTCCACCCGGTGTCCATCAATAAATTCTGTCCCCAGGTTACCCACTTGTTCTTTGCAGATGATGTTTTGATCTTTGTGGAAGGTAATGAGGAGTAGTTAAGGGTGATTATGGATATTCTTGATTGTTTCTGCACTGCCTCTGGGCAGAAGCTTAATATCCAGAAGTCCAGGATGATGTGTTCTAAGAATATGAACCAGGGAGCCTGCAAAAGGTTGAGTATTTTGTCTGGTATTCCTCTGACTAATTCTCTAGGGAAGTATCTGGGTATTCCCCTCCATAGTGAAAGAGTTTCGAAAGCTTCGTTTAAGGATATTTTGGATAAAACCAATAAGAATAGTGCCATTTGGAAGGCTGAGACTCTCTCACTTGCGGGTCGCCTTACTTTGGTTCAGTCAGTCAATTGTGCAACTCCTAATCACATTATGCAGGCTTGTCATCTTCCTGAGCCTGTTCTCAAAGATCTTGATAAAATTAATCGTCGTTTCCTATGGGGGGAAGCTGAAGAGGGGATGAAGATTCACCTAGTGCCTTGGAATGAGGTTTGTCAACCTAAGGATATGGGAGGTCTGGGCATTAGGAAAGCTAGAGATAATAATAAAGTTTTATTAATGAAGCTTCTGTGGCGTATGTGGCAACTTCCTTCTGCTCTTTGGATTCAATTATTATGCGGTAAATATAGAAAGGATAAGGTTTTTGGGGGTTCGAAGGTTAGAGTGGTTAATTGTTCCTTTCTTTGGAAAGGCCTTAGTGCTGTTTTTGCTGAGTTTTGTTCAGGGATTGGGTGGAATGTGGGTAATGGTAATTCTATTAGCTTTTGGAAGGATACTTAGATTGGTAAAAAAACCTTTATTAGAGGTTTGTGAGTCTTTACCGTCTTTTGAAATTCAGAACTGGAGGATAGCAGATGTGGTGGATGCTGAGGGGGAGTGGATTTGGTCTAAGTTTGATTCTTACCTCAGTCTGGAATCGCTCCTGAGAATTAGAGGAGTTCAGATTAGTAGCAAAGAGGAAGACAGGGATAGTTACTGTTGGTTGTTGACGAATAATGGGGCTTTTTCCTATAAATCGGCTTTTCAGGCTTTCTTTCAGGAGGTGGATACTTCACATCCTGAGGTGTGGAAAACGATTTGGGCCTTAAAAGTTCCTTACCGTATTAGAAGCTTCATGTGGCTAGGGGTTAAAAATAGATTGCTTACTAATTCTGATAGGAAAAGGAGGCATTTGGTGGAGTTTGGAGCTTGTGGCAGATGCAGAGGTCATGAAGAAACTTTGTGCCATGCTCTTAGAGATTGTGCGAAAAGTAAAGAGGTTTGGAGGAAAATTCTTTCTATTAAGGTGCTATCTACTTTTTTATCCCACTCTGAGCTTGACTGGTTTGTGGATGGGATTAATGGGAATCTTTTGGCTGATTTGAAGCATAGGGTTCTCTTATTTGTGGTGGTTTGCCATCAGATTTGGAAATGGAGAAATGAGGAGATTTTTGGAGGAGAAAAGGTTGTTTTGCCTAATGTTTTTGAATTCTTTTCTAAAAAAATTTGCACCTTGGTTGATAGCTTTGATGAGGATCCTTTGGCAAGGGCTTTTCAAAAGAAAGAGATCCATCTCTTAGGCTGGTGTAGGCCTAGTGAAGGTATGGTTAAGCTTAACACTGATGGCTCTTGTCTAAAGGACGGAAGAATTTCCGCGGGAGGTGTTCTGAGAGATGATGGTGATGGTTGGGTTTCTGATTTCTCTTAGAATTTGGGTATGGGTTCGTCCTTTTCTGCAGAGCTCTGGGGGATTTTTTTCTGGTCTTAGGCTAGCTAAAAATCTGGGGGTGAAGAAGCTCCTGGTGGAATCTGATAACCTTGAAGCGGTTGTAGACACCGAGTCGGAGGACCTGTGACGAAAACCTGAAACAAGACGGTCGAAGCGATTGATTCCGGAAGTTTTGAAAAATATATAAAGAATAATAAGCTGAGGAAAATTAACGGCACGGCGCGGGCACACAACGACATCCCGCACGCGGACGACGATGGTCGAACGCCCGCTTGACGGCTCGAGACGTGCGTGCGGCGTCCGTCGGACGCACCGCGAGTGGCACGCTCTCGACGCCCGAGCAATCCCTGGGACCGCCGGCGGTGCGTGCCCTCGTGGGCCGTTGAGCACACGTGCCTGGCAGCGCGGGGCGCGCGTTCGGCGGCCGCGACGTGCGAGCGTCTAGCTGCGCGGAACGCGCGCTCGTTGGCCACGGAGCGCACGCGTCCGACGGTGCGGGGCACGCCCCGAGGGTGGCCGGGCGGGCACCCAACCACATCGGGCGAACGCCCAACGCGTCGGGCGGACGCCCGACGAGGGTTGGGCGCGGGCGCCCAACCTCGCGTTGGGCGCTCGCCCAACTATTGTTGGGCGGCCGCCCAACAAGGTTGGGCGGTAGCCCAACACTAGGTTGGGCGGCCGCCCAACCACAATGGGCGACGCCCAATTTTTTTTGGGCGTCGCCCATTGTTCCGGGATCCGTTTCCCTATATAAGGGCACGGATCCCAAGGTGAAAAGGAGGAGAAGGCCTTTTTGGGGGAAAAACTTTCTCACTCTAAACATTTTTAGAGAGAGAAAGAGTGGATTTTTTTTTAGAAGAATATTTTTTTTCTCAAAAATTCCAAATTTCCTAAGTTCAATTTTTACTAAATTTTTATTAAAATCGGGAGCTCGCGGTTCGTGGAGTCAATCGGCTTCGACTGTCAGATACCGAATCAAAGGTATTATCCGAGGACTAGACTCTTTATTTTATTTAATTTATTTCTCTCCTTCTATTTATTTTTATGTTATAGTTTTTATTCCTTTAGTCATTTATTTATTTTGTCATGTTTTATTTAGTTAGCGTATTTATTTAATTTTCATTTCGCGTTAAATAAAATTCGGTTTTGTTTTAAAATAAAAACCTCGTTTTGGATATCCCAATACGAACCGTGATCCGATAAAAAAGTAGTTCGGGTATCGAAAATGTTGTAATTATAAGTTTTTTTTAATTTAAAAGAGGTTTCCAAATAACGTTTTAAAATAAAAACATCGTTTTAGGAACTTCCGTTTTCGACTATGATCCATCTTTGGTAGTTCGGAAGTCCAAAACGATTGAATTAGATTTAATTTAAAGCTTTTGAACAAATCTGGAAAATATGGGAGTGCTGTTGTAATTCACCAATTCTGTCACTAAAGGCTGTTTATCAACGGATTTTCCGTCGGTAAATCTGCCAAAATGTAAAAAATGTCATTTCAGTCCCTTTTTCTTAACTTTTAGACTTTTAATCCTTAGTATATATATATATATAATTATGTAATGTATTCTTTTCAAATTGTTTTAAAACTTTAACATATATAATTATTTTAGGAGATTGGTATTCCATTTTTATTCTAATTTTTGTATATGTACATGTTACTTTCTTTTTATTATTATTCATTTAAATTACATTAAATTCTATTTTAAATGTTATTTACTTGGGCATTTTGGGAGATAATTAGTAGATATTGGGGGATGAACATATAGTCTTTTTGACATTAGGATTATATTAGTTATGTATATATATATATAGTTTTGGGGTATATTTAGGTTATCTTAATTATTGTTAAATAAAATTATTTTGAGTGATAAAGGCTATTTTTCTATTTATGAATTTCATTCACTATTTTCTTATGTTTAAAGTATAAATATATTATTTTCATTATTCTTTCTTATATATGTATTAGATAGTATATTTTCTTTTACTCTTATTTTATGTCTTTTGGGCTAAAATATGTAAATATACATCTATATTATTTTCTTTATTTCTTTTGGTCATTTATAAGTCCATGTTTCAAATGGGCTTCACTTGGAAAAATTAAATTTTGGGCCTAAATGTGTTTATTGATGTAATTATAATAGTTAGAGAGTCCATTAAATAAGTGGGGAAAATAAGTCACAAAAAGAGAGTTTTCAATTAAATTATTTAAGCTAATGAGCTTTCTTAAATCTCTAATGTAGATAAATAGAGTCATTTTGGTTGATATTTCAAATCGTTTTCTAAACACCACGTTTTAAAACCTTAGTCCGTTCCAACGACGGATTAAGCGAACGTTGTAATCAAAATCGTTTTTTTTTAATAATGGAGATTTTGAATCGCTTTCTTAAGGAATTTGTACAAAATAAAATTGACTTGTATGTTTAACCACGTTTTCTTATTAAAGGGCTTTCACTTTAACGTTTTCAATTACTCGAGTCGTTCCAACGGCGATTCAGGTAAGCTTCATCAAACGGGGTTTTAAAACGCGCCCTAATCGTTCCAACGGCGATTAAGGTGCGAACCATGTAAATAAATCCGTTTTGGAGAAATAAGTTAATGTAGAATAAGCACACGACATAATATTTAACACGGTTGTAAATAAACCACTTCTTTCTTTCCCCTCTCTGTGTATGTATAAACATAAATAGGTGATTCTTTACTGGTGTGGCTTTTCAATATCATATGCTCAAACGGTTTCTAAAAAGAGAAAGAAAAGGGTTTCAAATGAATTTTAAACTTAAAGAAGTATACGATTAGTCCGTTATCGCCTACCATGCTGAGTAGGAGGCCGGTGGTTCATAACCGGGCGATGTCGGGGTGCCTAGTAGCCTTTCTCCGGAAAGGAGCTAGCCTTCTCGGCTCGTACCTAAGTTTCCCGAACCCACACCGGTCTCCCGCAAGGGATCGGTGTTCATTTTCCCATTCGTGGGTGGCGACTCTTCCATATCTCCGAGCTCCGGTCCTGCCGAGCAGCTTGATTCCACGATTGGTTGCTTTCGGCGCCAATCACCGCTTACGTCGCCATGAGGTTGTCCACCCCCCGGTCCGCCCGAGAGATTAGGCCGCGGCACCTCGTCTAACAAGTGGTGACTCTGCTGGGGAAGCGAGAAATTTGATTCCGGAAGGCATGCACTAAGCCCTTAACGGGGACGGATCATTTTACTTCTTTTCGTATGCATTCACGAGCATTATTGCAAACCCTTTGGGTAATTTCCGCGAAACCTCTAGCGAGAGTCCATTCGTCGCTCGAAAGAGGATAGCGTAAGTTCCCCCTTACAGTAAGGTGCCAGAGGGTCCCCATCCATTCGTTAGGGGCGAATCTGTGCGGTTCTGTGAGGTCCCGCGGTCAGCCGTGTCAGCATATAGTAGCCTTAGAAGTTTCCATAGGATTATCCGTTACTATTTTTTGATGTGATAAATGAATCAGTTCGTGTTTTCAAACCGCCATGATACGTGTCTAATCCTAAACTATGTAAAGAAAATGAGACGATGCGTTAATATATACTCATGAATCGACATACTAATTACCCTAAAACATCGAAACGATTTGAACTAAAGACGACTTAGTCATCTCATATGAATGAACATGTGCGACCCGCCTTGTCCCTTTCGGTGTCCCGACGAAGGCACGTGTTCAGGAAATACGTGATGACGTAAGCACGTATTAGTATTAATCGGTTCGGTGTTAAGGATAGTTACATTTCGATACAAAAGACCATATTAACGGCAGCCGTTATTCACATTCTTTAAATAAATTGGGATAAAACGAGATCACGACGAAACGAAAACGAAGAACATTTCTGTTTCGAACGACCTTGTTGTAACGTGAAAAGTTTCGCACAAGTAGCCCGTCCCTTCCGAATAAAAGACGAGCTTTTACGTTATGCCTTGCGTCATTCTTAAGAGAAATGGACGTGTCCGCAAAAGGTGACTAAGAAAAGAAAAATGAACTAAAAGACCAAAATCATTCCGAATCTGCGATATATGTCAAATCCCGAGAGTAGTTAAAGAAAATAAACCAATACCGTTGAATACGTGCCTCGAACGAGTGTATACCCCGTTTAAAATCTCGAAGCCGAATTAAGCCAAACCATATAATTGCGCCATATGGACGAGACTGCGGGTTTTGACTAACGACTCGATCATTTCGACCGTTACCAAAACTGCAAGAAATATGGCCCGATGTACGTGTTTGCTTAAATTGTGCCTAAAGGAAGGAAAACGGTGATATCCTCGCTTCGAATAAACACGCGATTCAACGAAACGTTTATTTTCTATAACCACACTGAGATGATATATCCCGTGGATTGGGAGGAACAAAGAGTTGTAATTAGCCGAAAGATTATCGTGCGCTCAAAATAAGACTCGCCATCTTTTCACGTAGCAAAATGAGCAAACGAATTCTCGACGCTAATAACAAACACGTTACGCGATGAGTCTGTTCCCTAAAATAAAATCCAAAAGTGATTCCATCACTAAATAAACACGTGGTTACGTCTCTCAATAGATCCAAAAGATCCCGTTGTAATCCAAAAATCGAGACACGAACCCACGCGAACAAAAGGGAACGAGTCATTGACAATAACGAACGATTGGACTAGAAGAATAACTCGAACCACGTCTAAAAACTGAGATGCGCTCAAAGGGAGTCAAAACCCGAATTAACGCGTCTCACGAAAGGACGAGAGACGAGTTATTCTGAAAGAACAATTCAACTTGGTCGATTTCTTAGTCACTGAACGTTGATACGTCAAAACAAACTGTATTGTCTGATGAATGATTTACTTTCCCGCAATAATCGACGGCATCACGCGTCCCCTGGACCGCAATGTGAGCCAAAAAAAACCAAAATCCTAGGAAAGAGACCTGGACCAACGAGTGTGTGGAGGAATAAGGGTGGAAGAGAGATGTTGTGATACATGTAAATAGAACTAACGTTTGTTCTTCTTATCTTATAATCGTAAATAAATAAACGCACACACCACGAATCATGCATATGAAATCATGCATACATACTAATGGATACCGTTCGCGCAGACGTCATCATTAAGCGGTTGTGGTTTCGCGAGAGTAATCGGCTTGTCAGACAGTTTGATCAGCTGCGAGTAGACAGTTCCGAATCAGTAGTTGTGGCTCCTGAATCATCTTCATCCGAGTATACTCAGTCTTCCATCAGTATGTCTGCAACCGACGAGAAGGTGGCTGAATTAGAGAATTCTGTGAACAATATCAACGACCAGCTGGCCGCAATCTTGGCCCAGCTAGCTGAGTTAGCACTGAAGGACAACAAGAGTGGTAGTAAGCGTGCTGAGAATGAGGTGAACGATGGCCCTCGCTTTGGGAATGAGGAGGATTATCAGGATTATGTCCGAAAACAGTTAGAGAAGGAGAAAGCTAAGGAAGAGGAGTGGAGGCAACACATCACACAGGAAGTGCAGGACTTGCGCGGAGGAAGCTCCGGAAGTCAGGATTTCTATAACTTGAAGAATTGCTTGACAGCAATAGCTTTGCCTCTGAAATTCCGGCTCCCTGACATGAAAAAGTTCGATGGAACGGGAGATCCCACCGCTCACATGAATCAGTACGTTGCGGTAATGAAGCACATGATCCTGACCGAGGATCAAGTCTTGGGGCTATTTAACACTTACCTGGAGGGGGCTGCTCTCACATGGTTCCATGCGCTGCCAATGGTGACAAAGAAGGATTGGAAGGAGTTAGCGAAGTCATTCATCGCTCAGTATAGTTTTAACACCATGTTGGAAGTCACTTTGAAAGAGTTAGAGAGCACTAAGCAGCAGACTGGGGAATCCCTTTCAGACTTCGTGAAGAGATGGAGGGCTAAGGCCGCGGTCATGAAACAGAAGCCGCTTGAGCAAGATCAGATCCGAATGGTGATTGGCAATACGTTGCCATACATTAAGAATGAGTTGAGATATATGCCGTTCACAAATTTCAATCAGATGTATAGTTGTGCCTTGACTGTCGAAGGCGATGGGGAGCCAAAGAAAGCTTATACCAAGTGGATGAAGTCTGGATATAGTGCCGGAGGGCCTAGCGCGAGTGCGGAATCTGCGACAGTGAAAGTGGTTGATCTTAATGCTATCGAAAAGAGGCGGTTCGCCAAATTCGATCAGACTTATGCAAAGGTTTTTGAACGTCTGCAGAAGAAGGGGTTGTTGAAAGCCCTTACCCCGTATAACAAAGCTCAACCTACTCCGCAGATTCAGGCTAGAGGGTATTGTGAATTCCACAGCAGTTATGGACATACGATTGAGAATTGCGAGAGGCTGAAACACGAAATCCAAGATTTGATTGAGGAGAAGAAGATAGCTGATCCTTCGTCAGCAAACCCTTCCGTTAGGCACAATCCATTGCCTAATCATAGGGTGAGCGTGATCGGAGTTGGTTTGACGGAAACTGTAGTGATGGAATTTTTTGAGGAAGATGTAGAGGAGTTGTTGGACTCCGTCGAAAGAAGCAATGTGGGAAATGGTTTGTATGTGTCCTTCTTGGGTGAGGAACAAGAGGACGAACCAATGGAGGAAGGATCAGATGGTGGAGCACCATATGACAAGGATAGTGCCGAAGATACCGGAGAAGGGTCGTCTCGGACTATCGTGCCTAATTTGGGTTTGTTCAGTGGAGGAAGGGATCCCGAAGTGCACTTGCGTGAGTATATGCACGGCATGTTTATTGAATCCTTCGGGGTAGATGAAATTGCTCAGTGGTTCCACCATTCACTGGTAGGTGAGCCTTTGCAATGGTTCCAGTCATTGCCCGACTCTTGCAAGCACGATTGGGATCGGTTGTCGGATTTGTTTCTTGAAAAGTATCAGAGAGCTGAGGATAGAGCCGTGGAGCACTTTGCAATGCAGATTGGACCCATCAAGCATCCATTGCCAAGGGTGAGCAAGTATAACGGCAATAAGGACCCTATGGAGCACCTTCACTTCTATTTGTCGGCTATGACAGCCTTGGGTTTCAAAGAGGAAGAGATCACTAACTTGTTTTGTAATTCATTGATGGGTGAACCACTGATGTGGTACATGTCGCTGCCGATGTATGTTAAGACCGATTGGGCAGCTATGACGAAGAGATTTATTAAGGAATATACGGTATGGATGCTAGCAGAGCAAACTCCTGATTCCCCGTCTTACCAAACACCTGATGCGGTGTTAGCAATGCCTAGGTATGGTGGATACCGGGATCCTGTAGAGTATGCGAGGATATTCCGCGATCATATGTATAACGCTGGATTCCCACAGTGTGAGTTGCATGAACATTTTCCGGAAACCTTGATGGGAGAAGCCTTATTGTGGCATCAGGGTCTATCAGAGGAAGAGATGTGCCATTGGATACCGCTCCGAAATGCCTTTGTGGCGAGATATGAAATGTACATTCCATGGACGGGATCCCTGGATGATCTGGACAGGATTAGGCAATTCCCCGAGGAACATTTTGTGGATTATGCTAGAAGGTGGAGGCACCGTTATGAGCAGTGTAATGAGACAATGAGCGATAAGGTGCAGCTTATGTGCATACAACGAGGCGCTATTCCGTTGGCCGCAAGAAGGATGAGTAGAGTGTCCCTCCGTGACTATGATGAGTTGATAGGTTGGGCCATGTATGGATCGGCGGATCCCTTTTTCCTGAATCCGAGTGTTCCTCACGTCATGGATTTAATGGTCGTAGACATCTGGGCGAGTTCCTCGGACGAGGAGGATGCCAATCGGAAGATCCCTATCAACATTTGGGACGAATCGGATGACGAGCCGGAAGTTGCGGTGATGACGAGATCAGGTCGTGTGGCCGAGGGAAAGGCACCAATGGTAGAGACTGAGATTGGAGAAGGTTCGGCTCCTAAGCCCGACGACCAAGTTCTTGAACAGTTGAAGAAGACGCAAGCTAAGTCTACGGTCTGGGAAGTTTTATGCCATTCTAAGTACCATCGTGAGAACCTGATGAAGGAGTTGCAGAATTTGGTGATCTCCACTGACACTGAGCCGGCAGCGCTAGTAGGGGCAATAATGGCCCGAAAGAAGACTGAGATTACGTTTACCGACGAGGATCTCCCAGAAGAGGGGAAGGCTCACAACAAGCCATTGTATATCCGAGCGGAAATTAACGGGAAGAAGACTAGCTGTGTTATGGTCGATGATGGATCGGCCATTAATGTTTGTCCTTTGAAGCTCTTGTCCAAGTTAGGAGTGGAGAGAGGAGATTTGACAGCTTCTGAAACAGTGATCAGAGCATACGATGACAGCTGTAGGCATATTGAAGGAGTTTTCAAGGCCAAGTTGAAAGTGGGGCCGCACGAGGAAGAAACTGAGTTCACAGTGTTGGATATCCCAGTAACTTTTGCTGTGTTGTTGGGACGCCCTTGGTTCCACAAGCTGGGAGGTGTGCCCTCCACGCTCCACCAAATGATTAAGTTCCCCTTCGGGGAGGAGATAGTTACAATTAGAGCTGAAAAACTGAGCTCAGTGGCAGCATTGGGAATTGAGCCTCAACTTTTCTCCGGATTCCAAGTCTCTGGGATTTACGAGTCGAGCATGACCACCGATGTGGTGAAGATGATGAAAGGAGGTTTCATCCCGGGAATGGGCTGAGGAGCACACCATCAAGGGTTGTCGGAGTTTCCGGATTTTAAGAGTCAGAAAACCCGGAGGGGTTTGGGATATGAGCAGGGGAGTCCATCCAACATGAATGCGGAAGGAAAAATAGGCTTGAGGGAGCATTTTGTAAGCGAGGGGCATGGAAAGCCATATTCGGGAACCTCCGAGTCGTGGACTAGCACGGAAGGAAAGATTCTGCCAGGGTTTGAAATCTTCAATGATGTCGCCGACTGGGGCAAAGGAAAGGCAAGCTGCTTTGTCGAGGAGATCATGATGCTGGATTCAAATGCCGAGGAGCAGGTCATTACCATTGAAGCAGCTACAGGAGCTGAAATTGAGCCTAGTACCTCGAGAGTATATGAGAAGTCCGAAGATATTGAGGATGAAAATTGTATTACTGCTTTGTTTGAGTATGATGATGTAATCACCCACACTATCAATGAAATGAATTCTGATTTTGCTTACTTGCTTGATGTTGATCATGATCATTCCATGCATTCTCATTCATATAACATGCCTACATTTGAAATCAATACAATAGAAATGTCAACTTTCAATCTTGGTACGGATGAAAATCCTAAACTTATACAAATTGCTCAAGAATTAACTATTGAAGAGAGAAAAGAATTTGAGAGAATAATTAAAAAATACGAAATTGTATTCGCATGGACATACGAAGACATGCCTGGAATCGATCAATCAATCGTAACTCACCGTATTCCAACATATCCCGAGGCGAGGCCCGTAAAGCAGAAGCTCCGACGTATGAGACCCGAATGGGCAGATAAGATCAGAGAGGAGGTGAAGAAGCAGTTAGAAGCAGGATTCATCGAAGTGATCGACTATCCCCCTTGGGTCGCAAATGTAGTGCCCGTTGCGAAAAAGGACGGCAAAGTGAGGATGTGCGTGGATTACAGAGATCTTAACAAGGCATGCCCCAAGGATGAGTTCGCCTTGCCTCATATCGATGTATTGATCAACAGTGCAGCATCAAGCGTCTTGCACACAAATGTGGATGGTTTCATGGGCTACATGCAAGTTCAGATGGCCGAAAAGCACAAAGCGAAAACCTCGTTCACAACAGAGTGGGGAACATACTGTTACAGAGTGATGCCGTTTGGTTTGAAAAATGTCGGGGCAACCTACCAGCGAATGGCCACAGCCCTGTTCCATGACATGATACACAAGGAGGTAGAAGTCTACGTGGATGACATGATGGTCAAATCAGAGACAAGAGAAGGGCATTTTGCCGCCCTCGAGAAGTTTTTGGCCCGAATTGCAGAATTCAAGCTAAGGTTAAACCCGAAGAAGTGCTTTTTCGGCGTTTCATCGGGGAAAATCTTAGGCTATGTAATCGGAAATAAGGGAATTGAGGTGGATCCCGATAAAGTGAAGGCTATAAAGGAAATGCCAGCGCCGAGAAATGAGAAGGAAGTGAGGGGGTTTCTGGGGCAAGTTCAGTATATCAGTCGATTCATAGCAAGACTCACCACAATCTGCAAGCCAATCTTTAAGTTGTTAAGGAAAGACCAACCCGTCGTTTGGAATGATAAGTGTCAACAGGCGTTGGAGAGTGTCTGAAGTTACTTGTCTAATCCGCCAGTGTTGAGACCGCCTAAACTGGGAAAGCCACTTCTCCTCTATGTAGCAATTGAGGAGCGATCTATCGGAGCAATGTTAGCTCAAGAGGGAGACACCGGTGTGGAACACGCGGTGTATTATCTGAGTAAGAAGTTCCTAGAGTATGAGCTCAAATACAACATGATCGAAAAGACATGTGTGGCAGTGGTGTGGTTGACGAAGAAACTACGGCACTATTTCCAATCGTATAAAGTGATCATTATTTCTCGGATGGACCCCGTGAAGTATCTATACCGAACTCCATCCTTGATGGGGAAGTTAGCCAGATGGTTGTTGCTTTTGTCCAAGTTTGACATTGAATATGTGACGAAGAAGGTTATCAAAGGAAGGGCCGTGGCAGAGTTTCTGGCTAACCAACCCCTGAATGCAGAAGAGGAAGAAGTAAGCTATGATTTCCCCGATGAACATTTGAACGCAATCGAAGTCATACCATGGAAAATGTTCTTCGACGGAGCAGTTAATTCGAGTGGAGCCGGAGTAGGAGTACTACTTATCTCACCAGAAGGAGAAAGAATCCCGATGGCGAAGAAGTTATCCTTCCCCCTTACCAACAATATGGCCGAATACGAAGCATGCATTTATGGTTTAGAGTCATTAGCAGCACTGGGAGCGTCATATGCCGAAATTTGGGGTGACTCCAAGTTGATCATCGAACAGGCACAAGGAAACTGGGAAGTGAGAGAAGAAAGGCTACGTCCGTATCTAGATCAGCTAGAAGGGTTGGCATTGAGATTCCAAGAATGTCGCTTCTATCACATTCCTCGAGCTCAGAATCAGGCCGCGGATGCCATGGCCACTTTGGTGTCAGTTTGGGACAACCCCCGGAACCTTGCTTCGAAACCATTGGTATTGAGAAGATCTCACAAACCGTGCTACGAAGACGTAATATTGTTAGGGGCAGAGGAAAAACCGTGGTATTTCGATATCGTGAACTTCATGAAAGATGGAACATATCCGGCAGAGTCAGAACCTAGGGATCAAGCTGTGATTAGAAGGCTAGCTCGTCAGTTCGTCATCCATAACGACTTGCTTTACAAAAGGCACATTGACGGATTACAACTAAGATGCTTGGATGCGGGGGAAGCCCGCGAGGCGATGGAATCAGTACATTCGGGAATTTGTGGAGCCCATATGGGAGGAGCAGTACTAGCTAAGAAAATTATTAGGCAAGGCTTCTATTGGCTCACCATGGAAAGAGATTGTAATGAGTATGCGAAGAAATGTCACGATTGTCAAATCCACGGCGATTGCAGTCATCTTCCGGCCATGGAACTACATATGCTAGCACCTATTTGGCCATTCGCTGCCCGGGGCATTGACATCATCGGCGAAGTAAGGCCTAACGCTTCAAATGGACATAAGTTTATTGCAGTCGCCATCGATTATTTCACCAAATGGGTAGAAGCAGAGTCGTTTAGCAAGCTGGGATCCAAGCAAATGAGAAAGTTCACTGAAAAACACTTGATCACCAGGTTCGGAGTGTCTCATCACATGATCACGGATAACGGAGTCCAGTTTCAGGGGGAAGTAAGGAATCTTTTCCGAGAATATGGCATTGAACATCACAAGTCTTCTCCATACCGTCCACAGGCTAATGGGGCAGTAGAAGCAGCTAACAAGAACCTTAAAAGGATCCTCATAAAGACGGTGGAATCACATCGGAACTGGCATGAGCACCTCCCACTCGCATTGTGGGCTTATCGCACGACAGTCAGAACCTCGACTGGGGCAACGCCATTCTCCTTGGTATACGAAACAGAAGCAGTTTTGCCGATTGAGATTGAAAAGCGATCGTTGAGAATCGTAGTGGAAGCAGAAATTCCCGAGGCGGAATGGGTGAAGAAGCGATATGAGCAGTTGGCTCTAGTTGATGAGAAAATGATGGAAGCCCTTTACCATGTACAGTTATATCAAAGAAGGATGGCTCGGGCTTTCAATAAAAAAGTCAAGACCAGCCCTATCAAAGAAGGAGATTTGGTGCTGAAACAGATCCGTGTGACGCACACCGACCCGAGGGGAAAGTTCAGGCCTAACTGGGAAAGACCATTCGTCGTAAAGAAGATACTAAGCAAAGGAGCGGTGAAGTTAACCACTATGGACGGCATGGAGTTCTCCGAACCTACCAATCTGGATAGGCTTAAGAAATACTTTTCGTAAAAAAAAAAAAAAGAGAAAAAATAAAGAAAAATTCCCGATAGGTTGAAAACCCGCAAAGGGCGACCTATGCAACAATAAGGGAAATCCCAATGGGTGAAAACCCGAAAGGGCACTCATTTAAAAATTCCGGGATAGTAAAAGGAGAGGAAAAAATCGCCGGGATCCGAAAACCGAAAGGCGGGTCCTGGTAACAATAGTTATAACTTGAGCAATTACAAAAACAATGTATAAGAGACTAAGTATTTCTGTTGTTTGTAAATAAATAAAGGCATGAATATATTTGACGAGAATGATTGGAATCATCATAATCTACTGAATGCATGGTAATATGAATCACGAGTTATACATTTCCTATCCTACTTTTCACAAAAAGCCTACCTACTATCCACCCCACTCCCTATACATCAGCTATACATCGGAGAAACCCTAATAAAAGCTACAAAGCAACAATGAAAGCTACGAGCCTAATACGGAGGGAAGTCCCAATAGTTCTCAAAATCTCTCAGGTGAGATGCCCGCTCCGCAAATAGTGTCTCCTCGGCAGCACGCGCTCTCTCATCAGAAGCTCGCGCTCTCTCATCAGAAACCCGTGCTCTCTCATCAGCAGCTCGTGCTCTCTCCTCTGCAGCAAGGCGTCTGATCGACTCATCACGCGCCCTCTCCTCGACGGCAAGGCGACCCTCAGTCTCCCGTCGCATCACCCCCGACCAGTGGTCGTTCCTCTCTTGATACACACGACCAACTCGGGCATCAGCTTCCCGCACTAGCTCACTCTATCTCCGCTCATGGGCATGAAGATCACTCTACAAAAAAAAAAAAAAAAAAAAAAAGAAAAAAAGATAAGAGGCAGCATAGGCAAAAACATAAATCATACATACATGCATACATTTCACTACACTAAAGTACAATAATGATACATACCAGGTGGTCGGTGCAGCGCAAGCTGAGGCAATCTCGTAGGAAGCCAGATAGATCCACGTAGTCTGTACAGGTCTCCCTAATGGTCAGTGAAGCGTCCGAGGGATCAAACGGGACCCTCGAGGAGAAGATAGGAGGGGCCGCCTCAAATCCCGCATAAGGTGTCCCAGACTTGTCATAGCGGATCGTAGCATATCCCTCCCGTAGCCTGGTATAGGCACGCCTATGGACGATCTCTCCGGTCGGGCTGCGTTGGAGGACTTACCGACGAAGTAGGGCTGCTCGCGCGCTGGTGTCTGAGTCTGAGTGCCATTAAAAAAACCAGATAAGTGGGCACTCCTCCAAGATCCCTCCTGCAAAAAAAAAAAAAAACACACACAATAAAACCTCCGAGCATATCGTAAATAAAATGAAAGGGGAACGGAATCACTTACCGGAACCTCCTCCTGACCGAAGACTGCCGCGACCGCCTCTCTCGAAAACACATCCGCCACTGGATCTACCTCCATCGCTGCCGCCGGGGCATCCCTCGCGCTCAGTAAAGTAGACAAATAAGGCTCGCGACCCCCGGCGTGAACCCAGACTACTCTACCGACAAAACGACGGGTCAGATCTCGACGAATGGTCGATAAGGGCAGAGTCCGCACAGCGAACATGGAAACGGGAATCTCCCCCGGCGTCCAGTGAACATCACTCACTCCGGTGATGCCTCGATCTCCCAAATACCACGCCCGCACACAAGGGCCGGTGAGCACGCACTGCTGCTCCTGGATCATCGATGCGTATGCATAATCAGGGCCGAAGTCAAGATCATCCCACCTGAACTTAATCTAAAGAAAAATGCACAAAGAGAAAGTCAGAGGGACTCAAACAAAAATCTAGCTTGATTAGGCAAAATCTACCTGTCCCAGGGTCAGCGAGTCGATCCAATTCAAAAGCCGCGACACTGTCCGACTCCTCTCGGCGCTCAAGTCAAAATCCCTCCATCGGGTCATGAAGGGCGGCCTCGGTACTCTCGGTCGAGATCGAGACCGGCTGGGAAGGATGTGTCTCTCGTACGCCCACACCTGCGATAAAAATGAGGACTAGGAGTGTGAAAAATGCGAAAAAGACAAGACGGATAAGTCAAGAAGGCGTCACGTACCAGCAGGGCAAAGGTATAACCGCCGAAGTCCTTGCGCTTCCGGCAAGTCAGATCCAAGAACTTGTAAAGAAAGGCTAAGCCTGCCCCTGCCCAATCATAAGAAGCCGCTGCATCCAGATCGCTAAGTGCCTGAATGAGACCTGCGTGTACCTTCCCGCCCTTCGTGCGGAAGATCGTCTCACTCAGAGCATATACTAAGAAACTACGAACCGCCAGGTCGGTAGCGTCAGTCTCGCAGAAATCACGTCTACTCAAGAGGCTCGCGGTAGAGACAAACTTCGCCGGAGTAGACTTGGCGCATAGACGAACTCCCGGTCCAATCAAGGTAGCAAGCCTAGCAGGGTCGACCCGTGGTCGCATCATACCAAAGTGGAAAGGGACGGGAGTGTGGCTCCCTCGCAATCCTGTCAACAGCGAAAAATCTTGAGGCGAGATGGTTATCTCCCCAAAGGAAAGGTGGAAGGTGTGGGTCGAGTCAACCCACCGCTCGTATAAGGCCCGTAGGCCAAAAGGATCACACACCCCGTTGGTGCGGGGCAGCGCTGCAATAAAGGGCTCGAAGCCCAACTCGCGCACGCGGGCTCTCACCGCGGCACCTAGCCTATCATACCATGAGAGAACCTCGGCGGTGGTCCCCGAAATCTCAATGAACTAAAAAGGAACAAGATAAGAAAATTTAAATACAGCTCTTAAAGCAGGCAATTGAAAAGAACGCGTTAAGACTAGGTATTCTTCCATTTTCTAACCTAGAGACATCCGGTCAGTTAGGACCAATTTTCTGCAAAAAATCTCTCATGTAGGGTCCTTCACGTAAGGTTGAGTCAATTCTTTGATCCACTCTCGTCTGCGGCGACGAGGAGCGTAGATTAGGTTTTACTATTCATGTACGTTAACGGGCATTAGGTAAGTTTTTACTATTCACGTCGTTTTCACTATTTACGTGCACTATTCACGTTTTTACTATTCACGTGCACTATTCACGTTGGCACTATTCACGTTCTACTATTCACGTGCATTAGCTAAGTTTTTACTATTCACGTTGTCACTATTCACGTGCATTAGCTAAGGTTTTACTATTCACGTTGCACTATTCACATTTTTACTATTCACGTGCACTAGCTAAGTTTTTACTATTCACATTGTCACTATTCACATTCTACTATTCACGTGCATTAGCTAAGTTTTTACTATTGACGTTGTCACTATTCACGTTTTTACTATTCACGTGCACTATTTCACGTTTTTACTATTCACATCGTTTTTACTGTTAACATGCATAAATTCGTAGTGTACTATTCACATGCATATAGCGCGCATTCTTACAAAAACAAACAGGTGTTACGTGTAAATAAAGGAATTCACGTTTTCTAGTTAAAGTCCTCTAAAGCAGCCTAAGAGTTAGCATGCAAATCATGTTCGTATAGGAGTGCTAAATCCTAGAGTTCAAATCAAATAAAAGTGAGAAACCACTTACCTCGTTGCAGCGTGTCCTGCTCAAGTGTGTTGTAGGGTCGTGGAAGGTATCCACTCTATCCAGGTTTACGTAAACCTCGTCCATGCCTCTGGTGCCATCCCATTCGTCTAAATCCATCCCGAGAATAATCCAAATTGAAGTCTAGTGAGAGAAAGAGGAGAGAGAAGGTGTGGGGTTGAAATGAAACCCCACCACCTTATATAGGAAAAGGGAATGGCATTCCCGTAAATAGTGAAAAAAGTACGATTTGACATAAAGGTAAAAAGTAAATAATTAATTACCAGGTGCACAGACCTCCGATTTGCAGTCCGTTTCAGCCTGCATTTCTCCCAGACAGTGACTAACATTGTCAAAACATCAATTCCAGACAACAGCTAATTTTTACAGAACAGTGACACCAGTCAAAATACAGACGACAGTCAACAGAAAAATAATCAGTAGTCTATTTCATTTCGGACTCAGACGTGTGCCCATCGAATCGTCGAGATGATAGCTCTAGTGTGAAAATACAGACAACCGTGTGGTAAGAAAATCCAGAAACAGAACCCGCTTTTTTGCCATTTGACTCACGGTCGCAGACCGGAGTTGCTTTTGAGCCATTTGACTCACGGTCGCAGACCGGAGTTGTTTTTGAGCCATTTGACTCTCGGTCGCAGACCGGAGTTGCTTTTGAGCCATTTGACTCACGGTCGCAGACCGGAGTTGCTTTTGAGCCATTTGACTCTCGGTCGCAGACCGGAGTCGCTTTTGAGCCATCTGACTCACGGTCGCAGACCGGAGTTGCTTTTGAGCCATCTGACTCACGGTCGCAGATCGGAGTTGCTTTTGAGCCATCTGACTCATGGTCGCAGACCGGAGTTGCTTTTGAGCCATATTTACCTAAGACCGTTGAAATAGGGTAGCTGTTTAGCCATTATCCCCGTGATCTTGAAATAGGGTAGCTGTTTAGCCATTATCCCCATGATCTTGAAATAGGATAGCTGTTTAGCCATTATCCCCGTAATCTTGAAATAGGGTAGCTGTTTAGCCATTATCCCCGCGATCTTGAAATAGGGTAGCTGTTTAGCCATTATCCCCGCAACCTTGAAACCAGGGTAGCTGTTTAGCCATCATCCCCGCAGTCGTAAACCAGGGTAGCTGTTTAGCCATCATCCCCGCGATCTTGAAATAGGGTAGCTTTTTAGTCATTATCCCCGCGATCTTGAAATAGGATAGCTGTTTAGCCATTATCCCCGCAGTCGTAAACCAGGGTAGCTGTTTAGCCATCATCCCCGCGATCTTGAAATAGGGTAGCTTTTTAGTCATTATCCCCGCGATCTTGAAATAGGATAGCTGTTTAGCCATTATCCCAGCAGTCGTAAATCAGGGTAGCTATTTAGCCATTATCCCCGCAATCTTGAAATAGGGTAGCTGTTTAGCCCTTATCCCCGCGGTCGTAAACTAGGGTAGCTATTTAGCCATTATCCCCGCGGTCGTGAACTAGGGTGCAGCCCGAAGCAGAGTCTGATGCAGTCAGAGAGCAACGCCGGAGTGCGCAGCGCAAAGGTCAGGTATGTTTCCTCCTACTCGTTACGTGTCTTTTACTTTTATATGTTTTACATTGCATGTGTTACGTTAGCAAAAACGTTTTCGAACCACACACATCACTGTCAAAATAGAAAAGTAGGGGCAACTGTAGACACCGAGTCGGAGGACCTGTGACGAAAACCTGAAACAAGACGGTCGAAGCGATTGATTCCGGAAGTTTTGAAAAATATATAAAGAATAATAAGCTGAGAAAAATTAACGGCACGACGCGGGCACACAACGGCATCCCGCACGCGGACGACGATGGTCGAACGCCCGCTTGACGGCTCGAGACGTGCGCGCGGCGTCCGTCGGACGCACCGCGAGTGGCACGCTCTCGACGCCCGAGCAATGCCTGGGACCGCCGGTGATGCGCGCCCTCGTGGGCCATTGAGCACACGTGCCTGGCAGCGCGGGGCGCACGTTCGGCGGCCGCGACGTGCGAGCGTCTAGCTGCGCGGAACGCGCGCTCGGCGGCCACGGAGCGCACGCGTCCGACAGCGCGGGGCACGCCCCGAGGGTCGCCGGGCGGGCACCCAACCACGTCGGGCGAACGCCCAACGCGTCGGGCGGACGCCCGACGAGGGTTGGGCGCGGGCGCCCAACCTCGCGTTGGGCGCTCGCCCAGCGCCGTTGGGCGATCGCCCAACATTGTTGGGCGGTAGCCCAACACTAGGTTGGGCGGCCAGCCAACCACAATGGGCGACGCCCAATTTTTTTTGGGCGTCGCCCATTGTTCCGGGATCCGTTTCCCTATATAAGGGCACGGATCCCAAGGTGAAAAGGAGGAGAAGGCCTTTTTGGGGGAAAAACTTTCTCACTCTAAACATTTTTAGAGAGAGAAAGAGTGGATTTTTTTTAGAAGAATATTTTTTTTCTCAAAAATTCAAAATTTCCTAAGTTCAATTTTTACTAAATTTTTATTAAAATCGGGAGCTCGCGGTTCGTGGAATCAATCGGCTTCGACTGTCAGATACCGAATCAAAGGTATTATCCGAGGACTAGACTCTTTATTTTATTTAATTTATTTCTCTCCTTCTATTTATTTTTATGTTATAGTTTTTATTCGTTTAGTCATTTATTTATTTTGTCACGTTTTATTTAGTTAGCGTATTTATTTAATTTTCGTTTCGCGTTAAATAAAATTCGGTTTTGTTTTAAAATAAAAACCTCGTTTTGGATATCCCAATACGAACCGTGATCCGATAAAAAGGTAGTTCGGGTATCGAAAATATTGTAATTATAAGTTTTTTTTAATTTAAAAGAGGTTTCCAAATAACGTTTTAAAATAAAAACATCGTTTTAGGAACTTCCGTTTTCGACTATGATCCATCTTTGGTAGTTCGGAAGTCCAAAACGATTGAATTAGATTTAATTTAAAGCTTTTGAACAAATCTGAAAAATATGGGAGTGCTGTTGTAATTCACCAATTCTGTCACTAAAGGCTGTTTACCAACGGATTTTCCGTCGGTAAATCTGCCAAAATGTAAAAAATGCCATTTCAGTCCCTTTTTCTTAACTTTTAGACTTTTAATCCTTAGTATATATATATATATAATTATGTAATGTATTCTTTTCAAATTGTTTTAAAACTTTAACATATATAATTATTTTAGGAGATTGGTATTCCATTTTTATTCTAATTTTTGTATATGTACATGTTACTTTCTTTTTATTATTATTCATTTAAATTACATTAAATTCTATTTTAAATGTTATTTACTTGGGCATTTTGGGAGATAATTAGTAGATATTGGGGGATGAACATATAGTCTTTTTGACATTAGGATTATATTAGTTATGTATATATATATATAGTTTTGGGGTATATTTAGGTTATCTTAATTATTGTTAAATAAAATTATTTTGAGTGATAAAGGCTATTTTCCTATTTATGAATTTCATTCACTATTTTCTTATGTTTAAAGTATAAATATATTATTTTCATTATTCTTTCTTATATATGTATTAGATAGTATATTTTCTTTTACTCTTATTTTATGTCTTTTGGGCTAAAATATGTAAATATACATCTATATTATTTTCTTTATTTCTTTTGGTCATTTATAAGTCCATGTTTCAAATGGGCTTCACTTGGAAAAATTAAATTTTGGGCCTAAATGTGTTTATTGATGTAATTATAATAGTTAGAGAGTCCATTAAATAAGTGGGGAAAATAAGTCACAAAAAGAGAGTTTTCAATTAAATTATTTAAGCTAATGAGCTTTCTTAAATCTCTAATGTAGATAAATAGAGTCATTTTGGTTGATATTTCAAATCGTTTTCTAAACACCACGTTTTAAAACCTTAGTCCGTTCCAACGACGGATTAAGCGAACGTTGTAATCAAAATCGTTTTTTTTAATAATGGAGATTTTGAATCGCTTTCTTAAGGAATTTGTACAAAATAAAATTGACTTGTATGTTTAACCACGTTTTCTTATTAAAGGGCTTTCACTTTAACGTTTTCAATTACTCGAGTCGTTCCAACGGCGATTCAGGTAAGCTTCATCAAACGGGGTTTTAAAACGCGCCCTAATCGTTCCAACGGCGATTAAGGTGCGAACCATGTAAATAAATCCGTTTTGGAGAAATAAGTTAATGTAGAATAAGCACACGACATAATATTTAACACGGTTGTAAATAAACCACTTCTTTCTTTCCCCTCTCTGTGTATGTATAAACATAAATAGGTGATTCTTTACTGGTGTGGCTTTTCAATATCATATGCTCAAACGGTTTCTAAAAAGAGAAAGAAAAGGGTTTCAAATGAATTTTAAACTTAAAGAAGTATACGATTAGTCCGTTATCGCCTACCATGCTGAGTAGGAGGCCGGTGGTTCATAACCGGGCGATGTCGGGGTGCCTAGTAGCCTTTCTCCGGAAAGGAGCTAGCCTTCTCGGCTCGTACCTAAGTTTCCCGAACCCACACCGGTCTCCCGCAAGGGATCGGTGTTCATTTTCCCATTCGTGGGTGGCGACTCTTCCATATCTCCGAGCTCCGGTCCTGCCGAGCAGCTTGATTCCACGATTGGTTGCTTTCGGCGCCAATCACCGCTTACGTCGCCATGAGGTTGTCCACCCCCCGGTCCGCCCGGGAGATTAGGCCGCGGCACCTCGTCTAACAGCGGTCAAGATGATCTCGGAGAATAATGCTATTTGCTTAAATAGCTAAAATTTAATCAAAGGAATTAGAAGGATTTGCTCTTCCTTTGATCTTCTTAGCTTCGGCCATATTTATAGGGAGCAAAATCGGGTAGCGGACCGTCTCGCGTTTGAAGGTAATTCAAGGATGTTGGGCCTATCAACATTTTCTTCTCCTCCTTTGTTCATTTCGTCCCTGATTTTGGATGATTTGGTGGGGTCAGCTTTTCCAGGCTGATCCCAGGTTAGATGGCTTTGTTTGTTTGTTTTTTCTTTCCTCTCCTACCAAAAAAAAAATATAAATTAAAACTAAAACATCATTTATAAAAAAATCTGGATAACTATCAAATATTTCCTTAACAATTTAATTTGACAAAAGGAAAAAAAAAATAGTTTTTGATAAAAGATAGAAAACCACCTTTTTTATTGTAAAAAATAATTCAAACCTGTTTTTATTCGTAATTTTTTCTTTTATAAAAGCTGCATGAATCATGGATACTGCTATCGCTAATAACGTCTATAAATATTAATATTATTAATAATAATAGACTTAATATATTATATCACTTTCATTCTCTCATCCTTCATTACCACCCTGATCTTCTTACTCTCTTTCATCACTATTAACCCCTATTTTCAACATATTAACCGTGAAAGCTTTATTAGTTTTAATAGAAAAAAAGAAAAAAAATTAGAAGAACACAAAGAGATATTCTCATATTTGCTACAACTTTACTTGATTTAAAAAAGAAAAAATGACAAACAAAAAGCGATCCAATTAAAAAATCCAAAATCGTAACAGTGTATTTAATATGTCAATTAAAAACTTGAAATGGAATGTGAAAAATATCAAATAAATACATGTCAGGTCTATATCACTTTCATTCTCCCATCCTTCATTACCACCTTGATCTTCTTGCTCTTTCGTCACCATTAACCCCTATTTTCAACAGATTAACCATCAAAGATTTATTAGTTTTAATAGAATAAAAGAAAAAAATATAAGAACATCATATTTGCTACAACCTTACTTGATTTAAAAAAGAAAAATGACAAACAAAAAATGATCCAACAAATCCAAAATCGTAACAGTGTACAAACGTTAATCACCCAAGAATTAGAAAATCATAAATACAAATTAATTAGAATAAAGTTAATGTAGGAGAAGAAAAATAAGACTGATCCTCAATACCAAAAGCATGTTCTTTTCCTCATCCGCTTCCATTACCACCATTGTTGGTTGGTAATCCACCACTTTATCGCCTTATTTTGCATGTAATCAGCCAAATATCATCACCCTACCGGTAGCAGCTATCTTACCATTTTCGAGAAGAAGAAGGAGATTGATTAGGACAATAAAATAATTCGATTGCATCTCTTAATATGAATTGCCTAAATTCATCAAAATCTTCATCAAACAATGAATAAACGACAGAGTCAGAGAATGAATAGTAACACAAAGATAGAGGATGGATATTTCAATTTGCATATGAAACATGAGATGCTATTTATATTTCAAGGTTTTGAATTGATAAAACTGTTTGATGGAATTTGTATAGGCTATGTAATTAATGAATTTATTTTAACGATAAAACTGAAATAGTATTTATGATATTTGAATTTTCTAATTACTATTAATATAAATAATTTAAATTGATATATTGTGTTCTACGATGACAACTAAGTGATAATACCTCTAAAACACTCTTTATGAATTCTCTCTGCTTCCGCTATTATATATAGTATAGATATGGATATAGAATCCATCACTGAAAATGACAAAAAAACTTAAAATGATAATCGTGACAAAACATGATTTATAATTGAAATAAATTTCATTGTAAGTATAATGTTTTAATACATCTTTAATTTTTTTTACTTCGTCTCCAATTTTAATGAACAACTATTGTGTGAAATTTTATATCTGTTCGTACAAAAAAATGCATAAAAATAAAAAAAATTTAATCAATATGAGTTAGGTAAACCCAAATTAAAAAAAATCAGTGGACTTCCATCAGGTTCTGAATTTGGAAAATTAATCTAAATCCAATTAAACCTAATAATTGAGTTATATAAAGCCGAAAATCCATATACTAAAAAACAATGAAAATATACAAAGATTTATTTAGTCATTTTGAAAAAAAAGACAAATAAAAAAGAAAACATAGATAAGGCATCGAGATTTGTGGAATAATACAATTGAGAACAAAATAACTACTACACATGAAAAAAAAGTTGAATAATTACCTTCGGAAACATAACGATTTCCTGTAATTTCTGACACATTTGTTTTTCCCGATTTCAGTTGTCTATGCCTCTTCTATTTCCATTTGATTTCTTCGATTGGATATATCAAAGTCTAAATTCTCCCAATTCCTGAAAAAAAATCTATTAATACAGTTTATAAATGAAAGTAAGAAAAAAATTATAAAACTATATTATTTAAAGTAAGAACAAAATTACAAGATTAAGAACAAACCTAATACATAATCAAAATTAAAGGAGGTCTTTGATTTTCGGTGGCCAATGAATATAATGATGGAATACTATATATATATAGGTTTATTTGTGACTTTTGGGTTTCTTTCGCTTAGTGTTTTTTCATCTTCTTGTAACTCATACTTTTTTTTGTTACTTTAATTAATTGACTAATAATTGACAATAAATAATATGTTAATATAGTACTAATGATATAGAGATAATAAAAGTTCATTAACTCATTTATTCTTTTTTTTTTCTAAAAAAAACTCATTTATTCTTTTTGCTCCTACGATGCCAACTAAGCCAAAAATGCTCTAAAACACTTCTTATAAATTCTCTCTACTTCCGTTATTATATATAGTCCATGTTTGGTAAAGAGCGTTTTGGGATAAAAAGAGCGATTTTGACCAGCTTTAGCGGTTTGACCACTGAAACCGTTGATTAGAGTGTTTGGTGGAGAGTTTTGGGATGAAAACGCTAATTTAGAAAAAGCTCCTTTTAGGAGCTTTTTCAATTAGCGTTTTGCAATATTAAAATTAATGGACTTCTTTAACCCTAATAGATAGACTCCTCCTCCAATATTAAAAAAAGAAATGGCCTTAGTCGTCTTTTTGCACAAACCGCTATTATCAATCAGCTAATTTTTACCAAACAGGTCTACACAAACAGCTAGTTAAATCAGCTAGTCAAATCAGCTAATATAATCAGCTAACAGCTAACGTAATCAGCTAACAACTAACAGCTAATTTCCAAACAGGGCCATAGTTATACTAAGAACAATCATTCATTACACGTTAAATAGGTTAATAAACAACTAACGCCAACTAATAACTAACAACAACTAATAACTAACAATTATCCTTATTTTATAGTAAAACTTAAGAATTAACAAATAATACTTTCATTCAATATTTGTTTTTTTTAAAGTTTCTTTGATGCAATTTCTAAAAAACATTATGATAGATTCAGGGCAAACTTACACAGAAATTCATCTTTCCAAAATTATTTAAAACTATTTAAAACTATGTCAAGTTATAATTTTAGATTATGTCAAATTAGTAAAATCAGTATTTTTAATATATTTTAAGGATTGAAATTTAGAAATTAGAAGTCTAGAATATATTTTCTAGGTTTTATGATTTATAAATTGGAGTCTAGACTTTTTAAATTATGATATAAAATCATAATATATAAAGAATAATGACATATTAAAAATTAAGCTTGGTAATATGATTCCTTCTCATGGGAGAAATAAACAATATTATTATAGGATATTTTAGAAGTGATAAGAGGGGTAAATTGATCATTCATCGACGTGGTATAGTAGACCAGCGCCCTTACTAACTTTTCGTAATTTTGTAGTTAATTATGATATTAATGTATTTCACCCTAGATTCAGCTACAAAACAAAGTTTCGGGGCCATGAACCCAATGGTGGCCCATGAAACATTATGTTAAGATCCAACTCATCTGTAATTTTGTCAGACAAATGGTGGCCCATATACACGTTTTTAAAAAAAAAAAAAAATAACACCTAGAAATAGAAGTAGCTGAAAGTTTAGATTTCTCAACTGATCAGTTTTTAAAAAGTTTAAGAGTTAGGATATATTTGGTTCAATCTGCACTTAAGAGTTGTTGATGTAGTTATGTTATTAGTTGTAATAGTTAACTGTTAAATGTTTAGTGTTGTTTAATAAATTTACAATAAATTGTTGCCTGTTAAAATGTGAAATGACTTACATATATATTTTAAATCAATATATGATAATTGATAATATACTAAGATATGAGTACGTCACGTGGATCACTGAATATGTCCAGATAAAAAATAGTGATGGAAGATAATCGTTTCAGACACGTAAATCGATAGGTAAAATACGCTAATTTTAAAGAGTTGTCATCCTGATATGCCTAATTTATAGTTGGTATATGCCAAATTCTAGTGGCCCCTTCCACATCCTTACTGCATGTATAGTATCAGTTAGACATATAAATCGACACCTCCTCAAGCAGTCCCTAAATACCTTATAAGTATAATAAGATGACTCTGCAACTAAAGTATCTCATCCTAAAATTCTTTTATTACTTATTTTTATCTTCTCAAACTCTGCTAATTTAAGCATCAGAGTGAGTTCGCTAGTTCTCGACCCTCATTTGACTCATTTCTATCTTATTGCAGGAGATTATGATCATAAATCCTACCCTAGGAGATCCTCCCCAAGATTTCACATCAAATTAGTATGGTGAGCATGGATTGAACCTCAAATCAACAGCTCAAGCAAACCCTTTAATTGCCTTCACCCCTGAAAAGAGCCTTAACTAGATCCAAAATTCCTGATGGAGCCCAAAACATCAAATGTTAGTGAAAATCTCATTGCCTCATAATACATAGCCCTCGAGCTAGCAATAAATTGTTAAAAAAGGAATTTATAGCCTACTATACCGACATCACATAGTTTGAAACTTCCTGAGGAGAAAATAGGTCTCGTATACATCCAAACATGCAATACTCAAGAAAAATATCAAGAAACGAAAAAATACAGCCTCCTTAAACACCAATGTCATCTCTCCAAATCACTTTTATTACCTTTAAGTGAGAGCAACTCGAAGAAATCATTGTATAAGTGCACTCTATTTAGGTGAACGTGCACTTCGGAGAAATGTTTAGTTTCCTACATTTAAAATGTTTTCATTATTGTTTTTTTTATTCATTTTAGTTGGTATTTATATATTTTATCGGATCTTTTTATCTGCTCTTTATATTCTTTCATTTGTACTTTTTTCGAATTTAGTAAGAGGGAAAATGGTTAATCTTATCCGTAGATCTATAGATGTACGTGGTTGCAACAAAAGAAATGACTCAGATCCAAATGTTAAGAACGATCAAGATTGGAGCGCAATTGCTTTTTTCTTGATTTAGATTTAAAAGAAATATATGATTTATCATTCGTTTGTGTGTGTTTTTTTATATATATTTTTATAACATTTTTTTCTCTTTGTAACCGTTTTGTATTATTTTAACCTTTAGGTGTCGTTTGGTTCGCAGAATAGAATGGAATGGAATAGAATGGTTATTCCAAAGGAATAGAATGACAAAGAATGGAATAGAAATTCTTAGGAATTACCATTCCTATGTTTGGTCGGTGGAATAAGATAGAATGGAATAGATAATTTTTTTATTAAAAAAACAATATTATCCTCAAATGTAATTTCTTATTTCTTTTAAAATTTTAATTTTTTACTATAAATTGTTCAAATATTTAATATATATTATTTTAAAAAATATATAAAAAATAGAAAAATGGGAAACACGAAAGACGAAAAAAACACGAAAAATACATTAAAAACGAAAAAACAATAAGAACATGAAAACGGAAAAATTGTAAAAACACGAAAAAAGAGAGGTAAAAAAACAAAATGTAAAAGCGCAAAAAAAAAAACATTAAAAACACAAAAACAAAAGAAAAAAATGAGATAAAAGTGGAAAAGGGTAAAAACGCGAAAACATATAAACGTGCTAACACAAAAAAAAAACACACACGCAAAATATGAAAAAACACAAAAAATGTGCAAACCGTAAAAAACACAAAAACATGAAAAAAGTGGAAAACACGAAAATGTGAAAAAAAAATGAAAAATGTGAAAAAATCGAAAAACACGAAAACATGAAAAAGTGTTAAAAACACGAAAAATATGAAAAATGCGTTTATAACGTTTGTTTATGTTTTTTCGTGTTTCCCAAGTTTTCTTGTTTTTTTTCCGTTTGTTCACGTTTTCGTATTTTTCACGTTTTGTCATGTTATTGTGTTTTATTTTGCATTTTTTCGATTTTTCACGTTTTAGTTTTTCGGTTTTTCCCCTTTTTGTTTTTTTTCGCGTTTTTGTATTTTTCGTATTTTGTTACTTTTTCGTGTTATTCACGTTTTTCCATGTTTTTCGTATTTTTTCATATTTTTGTGTTTTTAACGTTTTCGCGATATTCCTATTTTGTGTTTTTCGTGTGTTTGCTTTTTTTTGCGTCTTCGCGTTTTTCGCATTTGTTCACGTTTTCATGTTTTTCGCGTTTTTTATTTTTTTGCATATTCTCGTGTTTGTAACATTTTCACATTTTTCGTGTTTCATATTTTTCGTATTTTTACATTTTTAACGTTTTCGTCATTTTTCCATTTTTCACATTTTATATGATATAAATTATGGATTGACCAAAATTTATAAGATTTGGGAAAGTGATTAGAGAGAAGATTGAGGATTTAATGGAGGATAA
This sequence comes from Euphorbia lathyris, assembly GCF_963576675.1. Taxonomy (NCBI): domain Eukaryota; kingdom Viridiplantae; phylum Streptophyta; class Magnoliopsida; order Malpighiales; family Euphorbiaceae; genus Euphorbia; species Euphorbia lathyris. The sequence goes on from NC_088910.1 coordinate 41,947,254, forward strand.
TTTTGTAAATTACAAAAATATAATATTAGGAATAGACTATTCCTAATCTAAATTGAAGAATAGCTATTCCATGAAATCAAAGAATAGAGATTCCATGGAATAGCTATTCCATAAAAAAAATCAACCAAAGGTGGGAATAGCTATTCTTTAGGAATAGACTATCCTATTCCCTTCTATTCCGCGAACCAAACGGGGCCTTACTGTCCTAAATTTTTTCTCATTGTACTTTTTTTTTTTTTTTTAATCTAATGGAATATGATATAAGTTTTTTCATAAAATAAATAAATAAGTGATATATCCTAAAGTGAAAACGACAAGAGAGGAAGGACATTGGACAAAAGGAACTTAAGTATAAAAGTGGTGAATGTTAGATCATCTCACTTAATAATTTTATTTGGGTCCGAATTGAATAGTATCATATCTTTGTTCAATTTACTTTTGAAACACATAAATGATTTTATTGCCCTTTCCATGACATTCATGTCCCCATTTGGTCCAATTATATATGCAACTCAATTTCACTATTTTATATACCTATATTATTCATATATCTTTCACCATCAACACCTCTAAACTAGAAGTGGGAAATTTATGGAGTATAATGGAATTATATACCTTTAACGTTTACAGTCAGGAGTAATTTTACTTTTAATATCTAAAACACAGTCAAGAATAATTTTACTTCTAATATCTAAAATGATGTAATTTCAATTTTAATGTTGACAGTTATTTAACAATTTTATTTCTCACGTGATAAGTTGGGTCAATTTGAATAAATTTATTTGGTATTATCTAAAGTTTTTGTAATTAAAAAAGAAAAAGAAAAAGACAAATGAAACAAAGATTGATATTGCACCCGCTAATTGAAGCATGAAAATCAATACTTTTAGACTTTGGACAGAAAGTGACAAATTGGGGATTTAAAGGGCAAGCAAGCAAGCAACCATTATTGTTATACATGCTAAACCTTTTGCGTTTTGACCAAATAAGTTATAAATTTCAAAAGTACAAAAGCCAAACTTTCATTTCCTCTTTAATATACTTATTGGTAGAAACAGGAAAAGTGATGAATGTTTAGCACAGTTGCGTTCACATGGATCCTGATAACTACATAAATTTGGTTATTCACCGTTAGATCTAGGTGGATTAAAATCTTAAGGTAGAAATTCAAAACATCCTAAGAATATATTTAATCCGCCTAGATCTAACGGCGAATGACCAAATTTACGTGGTTATCAGGTCCATGTGAACGCAACTGTGTTTAGGAAGTAATAAATTGACTTTCTCTCTCGATTAAAGTTGGTTTAAGTGATAAATCCTTTAAGTTAGATTTTAAATTCGAATTCTACCGTACGCATAAAGTTTTAATTGGAAGATGATCTATTTAAAGGGTGTCTGACGAGCATCGAACCGAAAAATATGACAAACTATAAATAAATAAATAAAAAAAAATTGACTTTATATTATTTATAGGCTATGAATGATTCTCATTTTCCCCCCACAACCCACAACAAACAAAATCATAGTATTTAATTAGCAATGACAAATTCAGATTGAATTTCCTAAAGTGTTACACAGGGTATGATGTTCTCTCTTATTTTGTATAATGTTTGCACCAATGTTAAAAAAATAAAATAAATGATATTAAATGTATGTATAAAAAGTTTATAGAAAAATTATAACCACAATTGATTAAATTAATTGACGAGGTACTCGTACGGTAGCATGAAAATGATCAATCTATATGTATTTGATATTTGATTGTTTTCCATCATCCAATTTCGGATGAAGACTTTTTGAGACTGTTTTCAATGGTTTTAGATCTGCCTATCTGCCATTTTTTCGTGCAATTGGATTTGATAATCTTATGGGTCTTGAGGAACGCTAATTATCTCAAGACAATGTTGTTTTATCATTTATAAAGCATTTTGAGAACAACATTATTCACAAAGGCTTTAACTATTTATTGGTGATATTCTCTACAAATGTTAAGTAATTAATAAGATATCGAATAATTGTACAAATAATATTTTTGGTATTATTCTAAATATGAAAATAAAATATTAATACACACTGCTTAGAACATACAAAGTATTATTACACGAACACTCTTATACAATTAAAGTAAAGAAGAGTAAAATCAAATATCGCATACAATCTATATTGAAGAAATGATCTGCAAGGATAAAAAAACAAAAAAAATGCGTATACCATTAAAGAGTCCCAAATAGAAAAGGGTGTTGCTATTTACCGCCCCTTTTACTGTTACCGCCCTCTACATGCCCGTTACGCCCTTCCCATTATTTCCAAAAATTTTTTTAAACTCACCTCTCTCTCTCTCCTGAACAAAGCAAAAAATTAAAAATTATGGATCCGAGAACGTCGGAACACGAAAATTCCGAAGACGATGTAACGATCTAGTTGATTATTTAATTTTTAAGTTTGGGAAAAAAATTTTTTGAATTTTGCTAAGGCGGGTCACGGACCCGCCATCACTAGGGGTGGCGGGTCCAACACCCGCCTTTTCTTGGAGAAAGATGGGTCCAGAACCCGTCTTTCTCTAAACAAGGGCGGGTCCTAGACCCGCCAACTCCTAAAGTGGGGCGGGTCCGTGACCTTCCCTTCACTAAAGAGACGCGGGTCCTGGACCCGCCTCACTACAGATATTGGCGGGTCCTGGACCCGTCTTACTATGGGCAGAAGGTCCACGAGATACGACCTACAGAGCATAAAGAGATGACTGAATTGCATAATACCCCGCCACCTCTCCAATGGGAAGCCAGCAGCACATCCCTAGTCACCACAAACAACTCCATCACTACCGTCTGAAGCTGTCCCCCCCAATATCAGCAGACACCAGTCACCCATCCACAGGGATACGTAGAATCTTCCACACGTCATGCAGTATAATCGTCATCTCCCCAAATGGCATGTGAAATGATGACGTATCCGGCTGCCACCGCTCCACAAAAGCACATATAAGGGGAATATCAATATGCGCGTACATGGTAGATGGGAGGTGTGACAGTCTCGATCCCCGTATAAGTGCCCTGGCCTCTGGGCTAGCGTCCTTATACCACTCAGTCAGTCTCTTGCAGAATGTCCCTCTAGTATGGGCCCTGAGCTCCGACCTCAGCTGTCCGCTCCACATCCTAGAAGCAACATGTCCCAAGAAGCTGGGAATCACAGTACCATCAACTGGTCTACCGGGGACCGAATCCGTCACAACCCAGTCATCGTCTAAAGCATTCCTTGAGCGCTTACTACTCCCTGCAAT